>NC_138869.1:42234339-44778831 GCF_965194805.1 Balaenoptera borealis | reverse complement strand
GAGTGGGCATCCTTGTCTTGTTCCTGATCTTGGAGGAAATGTTTTCAGACTTTCAACATTGAATATGATGTTGCCTGTAGGTTTGTCATATACAGCCTTTATTATGTTGAGGTATATTCCCTCTATACACACTTTGTTGAGAGTTTTTTTCTTTTTTTCTTTTTTATTTTATTGAAGTACAGTTGATTTACAGTGTTGTGTTAATTTATGCTGTACAGCAAAGCAGTTCAGTTATACACATATATATTCTTTTCCATTATGGTTTATCACAGGATATTAATTACAGTTCCCTGTGCTATACAGTAGGATCTTGTTGTTTATCTACCCTATATATAATAGTTTGCATCTACTAATCCCAAACGCCTGAGAGTTTTTTTAAATCATAAATGGATGTTGAACTTGTCAAAAGCTTTTTCTGCATCTATTGAGATGATCATATGATTTTTTTCTTCAGTTCATTAATGTTGTCTATCACATTGATTGATTTGTTGATATTGAATCATCTTTGAATCCCTGGGATATGTCCCACTTGATCATGATGTATGATATTTTATTGTTGGATTCTGTTTGCTAATATTTTGTTCAGGATTTTCGCATCAATGTTCCTCAGTGATATTGGCCTGTAATTTTCTTTTTTTGTGATGTCTTTGTTTGGTTTTGGCATCAGTCTTTTTAGAATGAGTTCAGAAGCATTCTTTAATTTTTTGGAATAGTTTGAGAAGAACAGGTGTTAACTCTTCTTTAAATGTTTTGTAGGGAATTCCCTGGTGGTCCAGTGGTTAGGACTTGGCGCTTTCACTGCCGGGGCCCAGGTTTGACCCCTGGTTGGGGAACTAAGATCATGCATGCTGCATAGTGCAGCCAAATTTTTTTTTTTAATGTTTTGTAGAATTCACCTATGAAGCCATCTGGTCTTGGACTTTTGTTTGTTGAGAGGTTTTTTTTTATTCTTATTATTCAATTTCACTACTGATAATTGGTCCATTCATATTTCTATTTCTTTTTTTTAAAAGATTTATTTTATTATTTATTTATTTTATTTGGCTGTGTCAGGTCTTAGTTGCGGCACATGGGATCTTCGTTGAGGCATGCGGGATCTTTGTTGTGGTGCGCGGGCTTCTCGTTGTGGTGTGTGGGTTTTCTCTCTCTAGTTGTGGCGCGCGGGCTCCAGAACATGTGGGCTCTGTAGTTTGCAGCACGCAGGCTCTAGTTGAGGTGCAAGTAGTTGTGGTGTGCGTGCTTAGTTGCCCTGCGGCATGTGTGATCTTAGTTCCCTGACCAGGGATCGAACCCGTGTCCCCTGTGTTGTAAGGCAGATTCTTTACCACTGGACCACCAGGGCCAGGGAAGTCCCTATATTTCTATTTCTTCCTCAGTCTTAGGAGAGTGTACATTTCTAAGAATTTATCCATTTCTTCTATGTTATCCATTTTATTGGCATATAATTGTTCATAGTGATCTCTTATAATCCTTTGTATTTCTGTGGTGTCGGTTGTAACTTTGCCTCTTTCATTTCTGATTTTATTTATCTAGGCCTTCTCTTTTTTTTTTTTTTTTAATTAATTAATTATTTTTAATTTTTTGGCTGTGTTGGGTCTTCGTTTCTGCGCGAGGGCTTTCTCTAGTTGCGGCAAGCGGGGGCCACTCTTCATCGCGGTGCGCGGGCCTCTCACTGTCGCGGCCTCTCTTGTTGCGGAGCACAGGCTCCAGACGCGCAGGCTCAGCAGTTGTGGCTCACGGGCCCAGTTGCTCCGCGGCATGTGGGATCTTCCCAGACCAGGGCTCGAACCCGTGTCCCCTGCATTGGCAGGCGGATTCTCAACCACTGCGCCGCCAGGGAAGCCCTAGGCCTTCTCTTGATGAGTCTGGCTAAAGGTTTATCAATTTTGCTTATCTTTTCAAAGAACCAGCTCTTAGTTTCATTGGTCTTTTCTGTTGTTTTTTTTTCAGTCTCTATTTCATTTATTTCTGGTCTGATATTTATTATATCTTTCCTTCTACTAACTTTGGGTTTTGTTTGTTCTTTTTATAGTTCCTTTAGGTGTAAGGTTAGATTGTTTATTTGAGATTTTTCTTGTTTCCTGAAGTGGGCTTGTATTGCTGTTAAACTTCCCTCTTAGAACTTCTTTTGCTGCATCCCATAGATTGTAGATCATGTGTTTCCATTTTCATTTGTCTCCAGGTACTTTTTTTGATTTCCTCTTTGATTTCTTCAGTGACCCATTGGTTGTTTAATAGCATATTGGTTAACCTCAACGTTTTTGTGTTTTTTGCAGTTTTTTTCTTGTAGTTATTTCTAGTCTCATACTGTTGTGATCGGGAAAGATGCTTGATATGATTTGAATCTTCTTAAATTTATTTAGACTTGTTTTGTGGCCTTGCATGTGATCTGTCCTGGAGAGTGTTCCATGTGCACTTGAAAAGAATGTGTATTCTGCTGCTTTTGGTGGAATAGTCTATATATGTCTATCAAGTTCACCTGATCTATTGTGTCATTTAAGGCCAGTATTTCCTTATTGATTTCCCATCTGGATGATCTGTCCATTGATGTAAATGGGGTATTAAAGTTCCCTACTATTATTGTGTTAATGTCAATTTCACCCTTTATGTTAATATTTGCTTTATGTATTTAGGTGCTCCTTGATTGAGTGCATATATATTTATAATTGTTATATCTTCTTGTTGGATCAATTTCTTTATCATTATATAATGTCCTTTATCTCTTGTTACAGTCTTTGTTTTAAAGTCTATTTTGTCTGATATAAGTATTGCTACCCAGGCTTTCTTTTTGATTTCCATTTGCATAAAATACCTTTTTCTGTCCTCTAAATTTCAGTCTATGTGTGTCTTTAAATCTGAAATGAGTCTCTTGTAGGCAGCATATATATGGGTTTTGTTTTTGTATCCATTTAGCCACTCTTTGTCTTTTGATTGGAGCATTTAGTCCATTTACATTTATAGTAATTTTTTTCAATTACATCATTTGCATTTATTTATTGAAGGCCATACATGCCATATAAAGTAATTATTGATAGGTATGTACTTACTGCAATTTGTTCACTGTTTTCTGGTTGTTTTTGTAGTTCTTTTTGTTTCCTTTCTTCTTCTTTTGCTCTCTTCCCTTGTGATTAGATGACTGTCTTTAGGGTTATGTTTGGATTCCTTTCTCTTTTTGTGTGTGTGTATTTATTATAAATTTTGGTTTGTGGTTACCATGAGGTTCATATGTAACAACATATATATGGTTATTTTATATATATATGGTTATTTTTTATATGTGGTTATTTTATATGTATATGTGGTTATTTTTTATATGTATAGCTATTTTAAGTTGATGATCTCTTAAGTTCAAATGCATTCTAACAACCTAAAAATGCAATTCTTACTACCCACCCCACACATTAATGTTTTTGACATCATATTTTACATATTTTTGTGTATTCCTTAACTATTCATTGCACATATAGATGATTTTACTACTTTTGTCTTTTAGACTTCCTACTAGCTTTATGAGTGGGATCTACTACCTTTACTGTATGTTTGCCTTTACCAATAAGATTTTTCCTTTCCTAATTTTCATATTTCTAGCTGTGGTCTTTTCCATTTAGCAAAGTCCTTTTAACATTTCTTGTAAAGCCTATTTAGTGGTGCTGAATTCTTTTGGCTTTTGCTTCTCTGTGAAACTCTGTATCTCTCAAATGTGAATGATAGCCTTGTTGAGTAGAGTGGTTGTAGGTTTTTTTCCTTTCATTGCTTTGAATATATCATGCCACTACCTCTGGCCTGCAAAGTTTCTGCTGAAATGTCAGCTCATAGTCATATGGGAGTTCCCTTGTAGGTAACTAGTTGCTTTTCCCTTGCTGCTTTTAAGATTCTCTATCTTCAATTTGTGCAATTTTAATTATAATGTGCTTGGTGTGGACCTCTTTGGGTTCATCTTGTTTGGGACTCTCTGTGCTTCCTTGACTTGGATGTCTTTTTTTTCCCCCAGGTTAGGGAAGTTTTCAGCTATTATTTCTTCAAATAAGTTCTCTGCCCCTTTCTCTTTTCTCCTTCCAGGACCCCTATAATGCAAATGTTAGTATGCTTGATGTTGTCCCAGAAGTCTCTTAAACTATCCTCATTTTTTTTAATCTTTTTTTCTTTTTTCGGTTTGGCTTGGGTGATTTCCACTACTCTGTCTTCCAGTTAACTGATTCATTCCTCTGTAACATCTAATTTACTGTTGATTCCTTCTAGTGTATTTTTTATTTCAGTTATTATATCCTTCAGCTCTTTTCGGTTCTTCTCTATATTTTCTAACTCTTTACTAAACTTCTCACTGTGTTCATCCATTCTTCTCCCGAGTACATTCTGCATCTTTATGATCATTACCTTGAACTCTTCTTCACTGTGTTTTTCTTCTGGTGTTTTGTCTAGTTCCTTCATTTGGAATATATTCCTCTGTCTCCTCATTTTGCCTAATTCTTTGTATTTATTTCTATGTATTAGGTAGGTTGGTTTTGTTTTTGATCTTGAAGAAGTGGCCTTGTGTAGGAGACATCCTAAGGGGCCCAGTAACACACTTCCCTCTGGTCACCAGAGCTGTATACTCTAGGGATGCCCCCTATGTGGGCTGTTCTGTTGTGGTTGACCCGACTACTGTGGGCGTGCTGGTAGGTCAGGCTGGCCCCTACCCCCACTGGCTGCCAGACCTTGCCTTGTGTGGTGGCTACCAATCTTTGGTGGACAAGGCCAGGTCCTGGTGTGGCTGGCTGCACTGGTGCTGACTGGGGCTGGTCCCAGCCTACTGGTGGGCAGGTTAGCCCTGGCACTAGTAAACTAGAGGGAGGACTCCAAAATGGTACTTGCCAGCACCAGTGTTCTCATGGTAGAATGAGCTCCCCAAAATGGTTCCAGCCAGCATCTATGTCCCCAGGGGGAGTCCCAGTTGCCTCCTGCCTCTCCAGGAGACTTTCTAAGATAAGCAAGTGGGAATTCCCTGGTGGTCCAGTGGTTAGGATTCCATGCTTTCACTGCCGAGGGCCTGGGTTTGATCCCTGGTTGGGGAACTAAATCCCTGCAAGCTGTGTGGCATGGCCAAAAAAAAAATGATGAGCAAGTAGCAAGTAGGTCTGACTCAGGCTCCTTTCGAATTACTGCCTCTACACTGGATCATGTGAGATTTTGCACATGCCCTTTAAGAACAGAGTCTGTTTCCTACAGCCCCCCAGCTCTTCTGAATGCAAGCCCTGCTGGCCTTCAAAGCCAGATGTTTTGGGGGCTCACCTTTCTGGTGCAGGACCCCTAGGCTCAGGAGCCTGATGTGGGGCTTAGACCCCTTGCTTCTTGGGGAGAAACTTTGCAGTGGTGATTATCCTCCTGTTTGTTTGTTGCCTATCCGAGGGTGTGGGTCTTGACTTATATCACATCTCCACCCCTCCTCCCCATCTCATTGTGGTTCCTTCTTTGTATCTTTAGTTGTGGAAAATATTTTCTGCTGGTCTTCAGGACATTCTCATAGATAGCTGTTCTATAAATGGTTGTAGTTTTGGTGCGCCTGTGGGAGGAGGTGAGCTCAGGGTCTTCCTAGGCTACCATCTTGGCCACACCCCCTATACTATCTTTAGGTTCTACTATTTTTTTAAAATATATTTATTTATTTATTTATCTATTTATTGGAGGCATTGGGTTTTCATTAAGGTGCGCGGGCTTCTCATTGCAGTGGCTTCTCTTGTTGCGGAGCGTGGGCTCTAGGTGTGCGGGCTTCAGTAGTTGTGGCACACAGGCTCAGTAGTTGTGGCTCACTGGCTCTAGAGCGCAGGCTCAGTAGTTGTGGTGCATGGGCTTAGTTGCTCCACGGCATGTGGGATCTTCCCAGACCAGGGCTCAAACCCGAGTCCCCTGCATTGGCAGGTGGATTCTTAACCACTGCACCGCCAGGGAAGTCCTAGGTTCTACTGTTAAGTGTATTATGAGACAAAGAAAATGAATTGAGGAGCTTTCCATCTTTTTCCTTGATTTTGAATTAAATAACTTATACATAGATATATAATTTTATGTGTATTTTATATAAACTATTAACAAAGTTTAAATAACTTTGGAATTATATGTCCTTTGAAGCCTCCGTACTGCAAGTGCGGTTCATGGGTCAGCAGCGTCAGCACCCCCTGGAAGGTAGTTACAAAAACAGATTCCTGGGGCCCCCGCCAGGCCTACTGGGCTGGAGTCTATAGTTTAATGAGACTCCTCAGATGACTGTTATGTACATTGAGAAGCCCCACTCTAAAGACTAGATAAATCTCAGCTGTGGACCATCTGGTCCTGGAACTCTAATCACCTCTCCAGACTCTTCTGAGAAAATTGGCCTTTTCACATATTCCCCTTCAGGTCCTGAGTCAATGTCGATAAATCATGTTTAGCTAAGAAAGCATTCATTTCCTCCAGGTTTTCATATTCTCTGTGGAGTTGTAAGTAGTCATAAGCTCTTAAATTCTGTCACTCCTGTATCTATGGCTGTCCCCTTTCATGTAACTTGAGCTCTTTTTGCCTTCTGTCCCTGTTTTCTTTAATCAGGCTTTCTGCAGTCTAACACAAGCATTTTCTTTGATATAACATTGTCTTCAAATTTATCTTAAAGCCTATACAATATTCAATCCAGTGAATATAATACAAATTACTTAACCATTCCCCTATTGGGTACTCAGGCAATTCCCTATTTCCCAGCAGCATAAATAAAACTGCCAGAAGAGCAATATTGCTAAACTACTGTCTATAATTCTAGATAGTAATTTAGCAATACGTTAAATTCTTTTTTTTTTAATTAATTAATTTATTTATTTATTTATTTTTGGCTGCCTTGGGTCTTCATTGCTGCACACGGGCTTTCTCTAGTTGTGGCGAGCGGGGGCTACTCTTCGTTGCAGTGCTTGGGCTTCTCATTGCGGTGGCTTCTGTTGTTGCAGAGCATGGGCTCTAGGCTCATGGGCTTCAGTAGTTGTGGCACACGGGCTCAGTAGTTGTGGCTCGCAGGCTCTAGAGCACAGACTCAGTCGTTGTGGTGCACGGGCTTAGTTGCTCCGCGGCATGTGGGATCTTCCCGGACCAGGGCTTGAACCCATGTCCCCTGCATTGGCAGGCGGATTCTTAACCACTGCACCACCAGGGAAGCCCCTAAATTCTTAATATGGTCATACAATTTGATGCCATTTCCATTCTAGGAACTTATTTTCATCTCAGCATTGTTTACAACAATTTCAAAGCAAAACAAAATGGAAACAACTTCGACAGCAGGAGTGACTTAAATAAATGGAGGTCTAACCACCCAATGGAGAATTAGACAGAAAAAAACATGGGGTGAGTTGATAGTGACTGAAGTGTGTTAGCTGACAGGTTAAGTGAGAATAAGCTGGTTGTAAAATAGGCCATAAAATGACTGTGAAGTCATTTTTTCTTTTAAAAATAAAACTCACATTGTACCTGTATGTATGAGGAATGAAATTTGATTCCTGCAGCCATTTAGATGTTGCCCTAGAGGTCTGTTCACCCATCATGTTCCCACCCCCAACCCCCAGTGAATTTTTCCTTCTCAGTCTTGCTTCTGTGGGCCTGAAGACTTTCAGAAGCTGCCAAGGCCAAGAGGCTGAGCTGTATTTGGAGCCTTGATACTATCTCAGGGCCTGATAGTGTCTGGGCTATGAGAATACAGCAGAGTGGCCCCAGCAGAGCCTTGTGGCTGATCCTATAGGCCTGCCTCTCTTGCGGGGTACAGCATGATGGGCCTTGTGTAATGTGGCATTGACCACCATAAATGAGCCTTGAGCTTCCTGGGAGAAGTTGCTCAGCCCATTAGTGTCCAGGACCCCCCAGAAGACCTGGATGAGGCCTGGAAGTACTCTTTTGGGGTGGGGGTCAGGCAAGGGAGTGATATGTGGTGGTGTGCCTGCGGTGCTGCTGCCTTCTGTGCTGCTGCCTTCTGCTCTCTGCAGGAGCTAGACGTGGCCTTCTCCAGCTGAACATCATTGTCCCACCATGGGGAGAGGGTCTGGGGTCTAGTTTATCCTGCTCAGCCCAAACCTGCCCATGTCCCACCCCAGGGTCGCTCCCTGCAGCATCCCCCACCCACTCTTGCCCACCAGTGGGGCTACCTGAGATTTAGGTGGCAAGGGAGTTGGAGTGTGGACTATGGGCAAGTTAACCAATTTCCTTGAGGCTTAGTTTTCTCACTAAAAGTTGCAGGTGATGCATGCAGCTTGCAACGCAGTTCTGAGACCTGCAAGTGTATTCCCATTCACTGTATGGGAAGTGGCATTCATAAATCATGACTATTATTATCATTAATGGAGAGGAGTCCTTGGCTTTCCTGGGATAATTACTAAAAAACCCATTTCCCCAAGGGGCTCTACACCATGTCCCCTCAAATGAGAGTTTCCCACAGATATTTCTGTAGCAAAGACTCTTGAAAAAGGAGCCTACTAGTGAGAAGAAAAGGGCATTCATCCATTCAACAAGTATTTACTGAGCAGCTACAGTGTGTCAGGCCCTGTTCTCAGGGCTGGATGCAGCAGCAACCAAGGCCAAGGTTTGCTGGTGGACCAGATGTGGCTGTGAAAGACAGCGGAGAGCCAGATGCTCAGGTGCTTGGATGGAGGCTGCCATCAGCTGGGCTGGGGTGGGCTGTAGGAAGGGTGGTTTGGAGGGAAGATACTGAGTGTGTGGCACACCTTGGACATCCATGGGGAGACATCCAGGAGGCAATCTGAAATGCAAGTCTGGGGTTCAGGGAGAGGTTCTGGCTGGAGCTTAGATAAAGAAGGAAGCATAAAGGTAGCATAAAGGAATGAACGGTGGTTGAGGAGGCTGGGGGCAGATTACTCTGCCTTCCTGAGCTTCCAGGGCAGCCCTCGGATGCCCCCCCAACCCGTGTTTCTCTTCATTGTCCCTGCCCTGACCTCAGGGAGTCTGTGTTCCCATGATGCACAGTGGAATCACCCCCAGGACCTGTCTCATTTGTCTCCTCACCCCAAGTCCAGCTGGCCCAGCTCTAACACCCTATTCATTCACATTCACGTAATCATTTATTTTAGAAACGTTTTATTGAGTTTCTCTCCTGTGGCTCTCACCAGAGAGTGGACTGACCCCCTCTTGGAGGTACCTGGATATATGAAGGGACATTTAGTTGTCACAGTGACTGGGCAGGGAACAGGGGCGCTCAAGGTCCTGCACAGAAGGAACTGCCCTCCCAGGATTCAGGAGCACTTTGCTGAGATAGTCATTCCCCAGCCACCTGCAGCTGGCTGAGGAGGGCTCAGCTGTGAGTAAATACAGTGCTACGTAGCCTGGGACACAGCAGGTAATGCCAGCGTGGTTTGAGGATCATGAAGGCACAGATGAGGGAAGGACACTTCTGCTGCCCAGGGAAGAGCAGAGAGGCTTCCTGGAGGAGGTGACTTCGGAGCTGTGCCTTAAGAGATGAGCAGGATCTACAGACACAGGATGGGCAGGAATTCCAGACAGAGGGAAGCAGGCATGCAAATGCAGAGGAGGATGGGTGGGCTCAGACTGCAGGAAAGGGAGGGCTGAGGGCAGCAGAGGAAGAGAATGGGTGGGAGTAAGAGGTTGTGGTGGGGTTGCAGGGCATCCCTTCCCTTCTGCAGCCCTAGAAATTCCTCAGTATGTTGGTGATGATGTCGTACTTGGCTTTCTCGTACAGGTCCCTGACTGCAGGTGGCAGTTGGGAGCTCTCAGTTCCTGGAGTGTCCGCTCCAGGGGACCCAGCAGAACGCCTCACCCGGCGGACCTACAGAAGTGATGCAGACGTGATCACCCTCATTGATTGGCCCCCTTTCCTGTCCTGCCTGTGGCCCCTCTCTCCAGGTGGGGATGAGTGTGAGGCACCGGCAGTGACGTTGGTGATGGGGCTGGAGGTGGTCCCCAGTGAGGCCCTTCCCCTCGGAGCCCAGAGGGCCTGGGAAGGCCTGAACTCTGCAGCTCACTTCCACTCTGGCTATTCCACTCACTTACTAAGAGGCTGCACCTCCGGCTTCAGTTTTTCCAAATGTGGGATGTGGAGAAGGGTTCCCAGAGCTCAGGGCCCAGAGCAGAGCCAGTGTCCTGAGAAGTCTGAGCTCCCTCTCACCCCCAGAACGCCCCTTAGCCTCGACCACCAGTCTCTCCTCCCCTCCCCTCCTGCCAAACGACTAGCAGTCATCAAGGTCCAACCGCGCCTCGCACTCCACAAGCCTTTCCCCTCCCGACGACTTGCGTTTAGAAGGGCTCGATCGGCCCGGTTTCCAGAGGAGGAAACTGAGGCCCCACGCGCCGAAGTCAGTGGCCCGGGTGAGGGCCCCTCTGTCATCGGCGGTCACCGGGCAGAGCGCCGCCCGCGGCGGAAACAGACTGGGGCCAGTGCGGGCGCAGGGGCTCACCTCCGGCTTGAGCTCGCGCTCGTGGTCCAGGTCCCCGGGGCAGTTGAGGAACAGAAGACGGATGTGCTGCAGCATGGAGAAGATGCCCGTGCAGTTCCGCTCCTCCTGCGGGTCAGTGAGCACAGGGGCGCAGTGGCCGGCGTCCTCGCCCAGGTACCCCGGCTCCCGAAGCCGGCGCCCTCCCTAACCCTCCCCCCAGAGCCAGGCGGGAGCAGTGATCGCTGGGGGGACCCGGGCGGGCTCCGTGAACGCCCAGTAAAATTAAGGACTTTCATGCAAGTTATATTAAACGGGAAAAGGCCTCCATAAATTAGCCTCAGAGGAAGCTATATTTGTTTAAAACACGCGTGTGGGGCTTCCCTGGTGGCGCAGTGGTTGAGAATCTGCCTGCCAATGCAGGGGACACGGGTTCGAGCCCTGGTCTGGGAAGATCCCACATGCCGCGGAGCAACTGGGCCCGTGAGCCACAGCTACTGAGCCTGCACGTCTGGAGCCTGTGCTCTGCAACAGGAGGGACCGCAATGGTGAGAGGCCCGTGCACCGCGATGAAGAGTGGCTCCCGCTTGCCGCAACTGGAAAAAGCCCTCGCACAGAAACGAAGATCCAACACAGCCAAATAAATAAATAAATAAATATTTAAAAAAAAAAAAAACACGCGTGTGTACATAAAAAAGATACAGAAGATGATACACCAACGGTTAATGTTGTCTCCTCCTGGGTAGTGGGGTTGCAGGGAGGTTTTTTTTTTGTTTGTTTGTAGTTTGCTTCTCCACATTTTGTTAATTTGCTATAATAAAATATTATTTTCCTAATTTTAGAAAAACAGTTATCACTAGGTGCATTACGGTCCCCTTCTTTCTCTTTTAATATTTAGTCATTTCTTTAGCATGTATTGTTTTTCTAATAAGGATTGATAATTTACATGTAGTAAGAAAAACCAATAAGGAAAAACCCAATTTTTAAAATGCCTTCCGGGCTTCCCTGGTGGCGCAGTGGTTAAGAATCCGCCTGCCACTGCAGGGCACACTGGTTCGAGCCCTGGTCCGGGAAGATCCCACATGCCACGGATGCAACTGGGCCCATGTGCCACAACTACTGAAGCCCGCGCGCCTAGAGCCCGTGCTCCACCACAAGAGAAGCCACCGCAATGAGAAGCCCGCGCACTGCAGTGAAGAGTAGCCCCCGCAAGCCAGCGCGCACCGACGAAGACCCATCGCAGACAAAAATAAATAAATAAAAAAAATTTTTAAAAAAAAATGGCTTCCATAGTCAAACCTCACCTGGCGAGGTGAGCTGGGTGGAGGCAAATACAGCCTCCAGGAGAAGGGAGAGAGGGGAGGTCCTTCTCTTGCTCACGGGGGCAGGGAGCCAGGGGATGGGAGACTCACCCCGCCCGGCCTGAAGGGACATTCTCGGGGCTGTCGGCGGTGCCAGAGCAAAACGCACACCGTCTCTTTAATCCTGAAGTTGAGCGGGATCGTTGTGTTGGAGTTCTAAAAAATCAAGAGAAGACTCATGATCATCTATCTCCCTTTTACAGAGGAGGGAACAAAGGCAGGGAGGAGAGAGTTCACAGTTCCAAGTTGGAAGGGGCTTAGCTGAGGTCTGCACTTTCCACCTAAAGGAGGCAGCCTCTTCAAGTGGCCTGAGCAGAGATTTAAGGTGTGCAGGGCTTCTGGAAACTAGCTGAGGCTAACACCTCATGGCTGTACCACCTTGAGGGGTCACTTCCCATCTTTGCCCCTCAGTTTCCTCTTCTGTGACAAAGGAACTAGAATACTTGCCTCACATGCTCAGCTGCCAGGAGAGAGATAATGGGGTGGGAAGGGGGCACTGGAAGGCCCTGATGAGGTGCTGGTGAGACCAGTTCAGCTCCTGTCTGTCCTTTGAAACAGCCCTGCTTACTCCTACAAGCCCAGGGCCTGAGTGAAGGCTGGACTCCGAGACCCCACATTTCATCCTTGGGCAAAGCCCAGAATTGACCAGCTAGCCAGCTGTCAGGCCCGAGAGAAATTACGGTCTTTGTCTTACCTTCTGAGGGGAGAAACATTATAATAACAACAGCAGCTAATGTCAACCAAGCACTTCGTGCCTGTGCAGGGCATTCTCTCCTGCCTGCTGTCCTCACAGGCTGCTATAAGGCAGAGTGTTACCCGCTTCCTGGGCCTGAGCCCCCAACACTCACCAAGCTAGGCGGTGGTGGGATGGCTTCCAGCAGGCCAAAGAGTCGCTGTCCTTTTCGCTCCTGGTTGAAGAACCGCAGGGCCTGGGTGACTCTCTCTTCATAGCTCAGACTGCACTGGGCCACACAGGCCGCTGCTGCCAAGCCTGCCACCAGCACCAATGCCCTCCAAGCCCCTGCCATTGTCCCTTCTTTGATCCACTGCCACTTGCAGCCCCTTTTAGGTGCTACTCGGGCAGCCTTGCGCAAGGGCTGCTGACGACATGCAGGGTTGGGGCCTTCCTGAAAGGGGCCTCTCCTTTCCTTCACTAGGCACCCAGTATTAGCCAATGTTCCAAAATACCAGTGACTAAGAGGCAAGTAGGATTGGGTTGTAGTCAGGACCTAGGAATGAGGCAGCCCTGAGCTGGGGGCAGGAGACATGCGTGATGCTGGGCAAGTCCCTTCACTCTGGCCTCAGTGTCCCTACCTGTCCAAGAGGAGGCCACCTCTGATAGTCCAGGACTCTGTGCCGTCTCTGCCCGGCTGTTCTGGTTTGATTCTGAAACAACTGTCTGGGATCCATGAACTCTCTATGTGACAGTTCCTCAGCTGAGAGCACAAGGAGACAGTCCAATCTGAGGCTGCACTCAGGCTGACACCTACCGTGTTACATACATTTTAAAATACTGATTGTCAACCCTTAAAACTCTGGATGCCTGACTTTGAAAAAATCATAAGATCTGACAATGCATGGCTCACAGCCCCTCATGGATGTGATGGCAGCAACTTCTCCAGGGAAAGCCTCGCTGTCCACTTCCCCCAGGCCATTCCCTGCTGGCAAAGCAGGGAGGCTGTCCCCAACAGGATCAGGGCAGGGATTCCTGCCTGCTGACACGACCAACCCCAGGCAGCAGCTCACAAGAGGAAGAGCAAGGGCCTCCCCTTCCTCCGAGGGCTCCCATTTTCCTTGGCTCCCTCAGTTACTGGGGTCTGCATGTTAACTTCCCAGCCCTTCCTTGGCTGCGGGGCTTCTGTTCTGCAGGAGACTCAGAAAGTGGGGAGGAGGAGAGCAACTATCGGGTGTTTCCACTGAAGCCCACCAGTGGGGAAACCAAGGCACAGAGCAGATCATGACTTCCCCCAAAAGCTAAGGGTAGAGCTGAGAAGGTCAGAGCCAGAAGTGAGGAGAGAAGGCAGATCACAGAACAGTCCTCGGCAGGCCCAACAGGTCTTCAAAGGCCCAAGTCTCATCATAAAATCCATGCAGCCGTGGCATATAATGGTGAAAAATTAGAAAAAATCTAAATGTGCTTCAAGGGATTTACCTGGTGGCGCAGTGGTTAAGAATCTGCCTGCCAATGCAGGGGACACGGGTTCGAGCCCTGGTCTGGGAAGATTCCACATGCTGCGGAGCAACTAAGCCTATGGGCCACAACTACTGAGCCTGTGCTCTAGAGCCCACAAGCCACAACTACTGAAGCCTGCACGCGTAGAGCCCATGTTCTGCAACAAGAGAAGCCACCGCAGTGAGAAGCCTGTGCACCGCAACAAAGAGTAGCCCCCGCTCTCTGCAACTAGAGAAAGCCTGCACGCAGCAACGAAGACCCAACCCAGCAAAAAATAAAAATAAATAAATAAATAAATGTGCTTTAAGAGCAGATTGTTAGAGCAGTTGTGCTATGTCCACCCATGGAATACTGCTACTACTTATTGGAATACAGATCCAGTTATTGGTGGGTGATTATGTTCATCACAGGTTCTTAGCTGAAGAATGAGGGTTCTGCTGCAGCTGGTCTTGTGTCCATCACAGGAAGTGTGAATAAGGAAGGATGGTGGGTGCTCACTGTAGAATTCTATGCAGCAGTTAAGCAGTGGTTCTCCACTGGGGTGACTTTGCCCCTTGACCCCCCCAGGGACAATTGTCAATGTCTGGAGACAGTTTTGATTGTCACAACTGGGGAGAGGGCGCAACTGACATCTAGTGGATAAAGGCCACTGGATGCTGATAATCACCCTACAATGCACAGGACAGCCCCAACAAGGAAGAGTGGTCCAGCCCCAAATGTCACTAGTGCTGAGGTTGAGAAGTCCTGTGACAGAGCAACCAGATGGATCAATCTTAAACACATGGTGCTTGGTAACAAAGGAAAGAAACAGAATGAGATGTGTAATAACTCTCTCTCTCTCTCTCTCTCTCTCTCTCTCTCTCTCTCAATCTCTCCCTCTCCGTATATATGTATGGAGAATACATCAGAATACATCCTTCAAACTGACAAACATAACACCCACAAGGCACAGGTAAGAATGAATGATGGTTGAGAGGGCAGGAAATGAGATTGGAAAAAAAAAAAAAAAAGCAGAGAGAGGGCTTGCACAGACCAAAGAAAACTCACCAATGCAGCCCGCAGTGTAAGGTTGGGTTCCTTGTACAGAAAATTGTACACTGATCAATATCCATAACAGTATCACTAGCAAGGTGCCTGAAAGGATGTTCACTAAAATATTAATAATGAATATAATGAATAATAAATATCCATACAGTTTTTCTCTGTATGGAGCTGGCAAAGGATTTTGATTCCTTCTTTCAACTTTTCTTTATTATTTGAAAAAAAAATTACAATAAACAACTTTGTTTTACAAAAACAGCAAAAATATTTTTTAAATACCCACATGGAGTCTACATTTTATTCCACATCTGCAACTATTTTTTTAAGTTCAATGGCACTCTTTTTATTGAGATAAAATTCACATATCATAAAATTTACCCTTTCAAAGTGTACAATTCGCAACATTTTCATCATCCCCAAAATAAACCTTGTGCCAATTAGCAGTCACTCCCCATTTTCCCCTCCCCTTTGCCCCTGGCAACCAATAATCTACTTTCTGTCTTTATGGGTCTGCTATTCTGGATATTCATATAAATGGAATCATGCAATATGTGGTCTTTGGTGTCTGGTTTTGTTCACTTAGCATGATGTCTTCATGTTCATCCATGTTGTGGATTAATTCCTTTTTATGACTGAATAAGATTTCATCATATGGATATATCACATTTGTTTATCCATTCATCAGTTGATAGACATTTGGGTTGTTTTCACGTTTTTGCTATTATGAATCATACCACTATGAATATTCACATACAAGTTTTTATGTGGACATATATCTTCAGTTACCTTGGGCTTATACCTAGGAATGGAATTTCTGGGTCATATGGTAACTCTATGTTTTAAATTTTGTGAGGAATTGCCAAAGTATTTTCCAAAGAGCCTGTACCGTTTTACATTCCCACCAGCAATCTGTGGTATTCCACATCTTAATGATTTTTATTGTCTCTCTTTTTTATTATAGCCATCCTAGTGGGTATGAAGTGATATTTCATTGTGGTTTTGATTTGTATTTCCCTAAGAGCTAGTGATGTTGAGTATCTTTCCATGTGCTTATGGTCCATTTGTATATCTTCTTTGGAGAAATGTCTATTCAAGTCCTTTGAACAATTTTTAATTGGGTTATTTGTCCTTATATTGTTGAGTTGTACACACTGTTTTAACATTAAAATGTTTTAGATTTCCATTGGAAGAAAAAAAGCCTCCAGTAAAATCAAGGCTTTAGATGTGTAAAGTAGTTTTTCAGGGACTTTGTAGACCCCCATCACATGGCTCCCCATCAGTTTGAGAAGCTCAGGTTGTCCCCAGCATTGATAGATGAGGAAAATGAGGCCTTGAAAAGTTAGGAAATGTGTCCAAGTTACACAGCTGAGTCCTGTGTAGAATGATGGGAAACTGGGAAGCTTTCCCTGGAGGAGAGGACTGACAAGGAGACCTTGATTCCCTGCTCTGTCTCCGAGAGGCTGCCACGAACAAGAGGACCCGATTGTTCTTCCCAGGGGGAGGCATGTCAACAAGAAAGTTCTCAAAACAAAACAAAACAAAAACAAAACAAAACAAACAAACAAAACCAAGAAAGGTCTCTTGATAATAGCTGGAGTCCAGCATGGCAGAGGTGGCCTGGGAGACACTGAACTGAGTCTAGAAGATCACTTGGCAGGGAAATTGTAGGAGACTATAGGGACCATTTGATGCCTGGCTTCTCCAGCATCCATTTGCCCTACCCCTTCTCCCTTCCAATGAGGCCCCAATTCCCCTTTGAGGATCTGCATGGCTCTGGGAGAGGAAAACTCGACTTGGTCTAAGTCAAGCAATGCCTTCCATCTCTCCACCACCATTGGTGATTGATGAAGCTGGTCCACTTAGAATACATCTCAGAACTTTTGGTGGGAATACTAGGCACTTTCCTTCCTCTTGGAAATAAACAAGGAAGCATGGCTAGATGTGACAAAGAAAACATCTTAGGATGTGAGGTGGGCCTCTTAGGATGAGATCAGCACCACAGAAGGCAGAGAGGAAAGAGAGAAAAACAGATCCTTATGACATCACTGAGCTTCTGGGTCACACCTTGCCTGAAGGTGGAGGGCCTCTGGATGTTACTATTTAAGCTAGTTTGAATGGGCTTTTCTGTTACTTGCAACATGATGTTGCAACAAATGTAGGGTTCAGGCATCCAATAGAGAGGTGTGGGGACAGACTATGTAGCCTTTATAATCTCATCAAACCATAAGACTCTATGACATGTCCAAAGGTTTGAGGTTGGATGGCAGTAATCAGGCCCAGGAACTTGGGTTGGGAGCTCTGGTGGGATTTTTTTTTTTTTTTTTTGACAGGTGGACCTTACAGAGTATGAGTTCCAAAGGTCAAACTCTGTTATAGCCACATAAAAATCCTTCAATAACTTGTGCTTGATAATTGACCCAGAGCATCTTCAGAATACAGCTGTGTGAGCCCTGCCTCAGCTTCAGGGTTCCACAGACCTGGGTTCAAATCCCACCGCTGCCACTTCCCCACTGGTTCTTGGCCAGTCTCTCTGGGATTCTGTGTACCTCATCTGTAAATCAGAGATAACAATTCTTACCTTGTAAGCATGGTGAGAGGATTAAAGCTAATGTGGGTGGAGGAAGCTCAGGTGTGGTGGCTTTTATTTAGGGCAGTGATGGCTCAGAGATGCAGCTGAGACCATTAGGAAGCACAGAGCTCTTACCCCTCCAGGCTCTGACCGGGAGACCTGATTTTGCAGATGAGGAGACTCAGGCACTGGGATGTTACGAACTGGGCCCCGACCCAGAGCTGGTAAGTGGAGGTTCTGGGATTCCAGCCCAAGGTAGCGTCATCCACCGTGCTGCTCTGCCTTCAGCGTGGGGGCTGTGTCTGGTCCCCCGGCTGCTGGGAGCTGAGCTGCAGAAGGTGAGGGCAGGATTCCAGGTGTCCAGCAGGAGGTTTCTCCACCCAGCCTGTGACTCGACCCTGGGGCCTGAGGTTGGAGCAGGGTGTGGGTGAGGCTCCGGAGGGTGGCTGGGGGGTGCAGGAGCAGGAAGTGGACACTCCAGGGAAATGTCTTGCAGGAGGCAAGAGATTCCATTCAGGTGAGCATTTCCACTCTGCAATTACCTGCTCAGCCAGCACCCCAGGCATCTGGGGCCCTTGACTTCTCCTGAATGACCCCACGGCTCCCACACCTCCTTGAAAAGACGGTTGGAACAAAAAGCTTTCACAAGGTCTGGAGAATGATGAAGAAAGAAGCCGGGTGGGCCTTTGGGCAAGCTCTGCCCTTCTTGGGCCTCGGCTTCCTCCTTGCTGTAATGGGGTGGTCAGGAGGGGGGGGGCACAGATTTTAGAAACCCTTAGCCCTTTGCCCAAGTGGCCTGTGCAAGTCAAGGAGGGTGTGGAGAAAGCGGCTGTGGCCACATTGGTCCCCTGGGGACACACACCTGATGTTCTAGAACCAGCAGTGTGGACACAAGTTGCCCACACTACCCACAGACACAGAGACCTCAGCTGGGAAGACCCTGGCCTCGGAAATTCCCACAAGCTGACCTCAGCCCTGACCCATCAGGTTTGTCACCACCCCACCCCCAACTAGGGGTGCTACCCAGCCTCCAGGCTTTCACCGTAAAGGCCAGAACGTCTCAAAGTTCTGCCACATATGGCTGTGCTACTGCTCACTTCCTGGCACCATGCAATCAGGAGGGTGTATTTGGGAAATCTCGAAGGCACCATTTACCCTGGAGGCCCTCCCTATCAAGGCCTGAATGAGGGTGTCTGTCCTAGGCAGGGGAGGAATAAATCCCCCGTTGCTCTTTCCGCTCACAGACACTGGGACAGGAGGGCCCCCTTCCCCCAAGAATTAAACCTGGTTCTGAGCAAAAAAAAAAAAAAAAAAAGACCCATAATTTCAAATCTGCTGGGCTTTTGTGCAGCCAATGACCCCCAGGATCGCAGCCATGCTGTCACAACCCTGTGGCCTTGGTGCCATCTGCTGGCCAAGTGACTTGGGAGCTAGGGAGGGGTGCTGGTTTTGTGAATGGGCCTCAGAGATCCCTAACCTTCTTCATATTTGTGAACCTGTCTTGTTGGAGCCTTTTCTAGGGAGAGAGTAAGCAATGCTCCAAGGGTTCCTGGAGGGCCCAGGACCCTCTGGAGGGAGGAGCAGCTGCTTCTTTGCTGCTCCCATAGGAGCCTCTTTCTGAACCAAAGGAGCGGGGGCCACCCCAGAGTTCCCTCCCCAAGCTCCAGGAACATGGATGTTAGCTGAGATGGAAGGGATACAGTGGAATTCTTCTGGCTCTGGCCTCTAGCTGACCAGGTCTGAGACCAGGTGAGTTCCCCTCTTCCCCTTTACTCTTCTCCCCAACTCCCTTCCCCGGCCACACCAGACCTCTCCTCTGACCTTCCCTGAGAGGCTACATGGTGTTTGGGGCAGCCTCTTTCCCCTCTCCATGCCTCAGTTTCCCCACCTGTAATGCAGTGATTCTAGATTCGCATCCCAGAAAGGTGCCAGCGGGAGAGAGCTCCATGTTTCCTGTTTGGGTGGCTATGACCCTTCTTTCTGGACATGCCTCCTGGTGTTTGTGGGCAGGAGTCTTTCCAGGCTATACAGACAGCCAGCAATGGAATTGCTGGAACACAAAGGACATATAGAGTTGCCGACTGAAAGAAAAAAAAGCACAACCTAAAAGCTGAGAATTATGTTTTATTCAGCAGACTTACTGAGGACTTACGCCTGGGATACAGCCTCTCAGTTCTGAGGGACTGTTCCAAAGAGAAGCCAGAATACATAGGAATTTTTGCTGAGGAAAAAACATGCAGTAGGACATCCAAGGATTACTGCTAGTCACAAAAACACATCTCAAGTTAATGATTTCAGGGCTTCTCTACATATGGGAAGATGCAAAAGTCTGGGCTTATTGAAATCATTCCTTTGATAGGCACCTTAATTATCCAGGGCCAGCATCCTGTTTTTCTCCATCCTGAATCCCCTCAGGGCACACAGTTGGGGGCTGCAGTGGCTGATGGCTCTATGGCCACAACATCCTTTGTTTACTGAATTGGCAGGTGACATTCTTTCTTCACAGTGTCAACACGACTAAATAATGCCAGTTTTCCAAAGTGGTGGCACCAATTTACATCCCATCTGCAGAGGATGGGAGTTTCTGTTGCTCCGTCTTCACCAACACTTATTTTTGACTAATGTATACTCATTCATCCCATGAGTACAAAGTGAACTTTCACTGTGGTTTGGGTTTGCATTTTTCTGGTTACTGATGAGGTTTGACATCTTTCCGTACATTTTTGGCTGTTTCTGTAAGTTGCCATACAAGTTGCCATTTTTCTATTGAGTTGTTTGTCTTTCTTGAGAACTCTTGAGAGTTTTTACATATTCTAGATGGTAAACTTTTCTTGCTTATGTCTCACAAATATCTTCTCCCAATTTGGTTTTATCTTTCCACTTTCTTTACGTGCTTTTCTTTTAACTTTTTTCTTTTGCCATGATTTTGGACTTACACAGAAAAGTTGCAAAAGTAGTGCAAAGAATTCCTTCATATCCTTTACTCAAATTCCCCAAATGTTAACATTTTACCACATTTGCATCCTCCTGTTTTCCTTTTCTCTCTCACTCCCTCCCTTCTTCTCTCTCTCTCTTTTTCATATATATATATATATATATGTTATATTATATTATATATAAAATACACACACACACATATTCTCCCTTCTCCCCTCCCCTCCCCACAAGACACTTGAGAGTAAAGGGTAGGGGCAGAATGATGCCTTTTTATGCCTAAATACTTCAGTGTATGTTTCCTAAAAACAAGAACATTCTCTTATATGTAATCATAACCACTGAACAGATCTCAAAATCAGGCAATTAACACTGATACACTACCATTATCTGACGTACAGACCTTATTCAGATTTCATCATTTGTGTTAGTAATGCCCTTTAGAGCAAAAGAAAATCCCATATCATGTGTTATTTTCAGTTGTTGGGTCTCTAGTGTCCTTTAGTCTAGAACAGTATATCATTGTGTTTCATAACATTTTTGGACCGTCCCTCAGCTTTTGTTTGTCTAGTGTTTATTCACTATTATATTAAGGTAATTTTTGATGCTGTGTCCTTCTCAGTGTATCATACCAGGAGGTACATGATGTATGTTTATCCCATTGCTGGTGATAGTAAATTTCATCCCTTAGGTTAGGGTGAGGTCTTTCAAGGTTCTCCATATAAAGTTACTATTTTTCCCTTTGTAATAATAAGTATCTGTGGGGAGATACTATGGGACTTTGTAATTATCCTGTTACTTTACTTCTCAACTCCATTAGTTTTACATCCATTGATGGTTTTCCCTGAATTATTAATATCGTGGTTGCTGAATAGTGGTTTTCTAATTTCTTCCTTCCTTGTACATCAAGTAGTTGGCTTTCTACTGTAGAGAAGAGCTTTTGTCCTCTCCCCCAATTATTTATTTAAACCTGTGTAAATTCATGTATTATTTTATTTGATGGGTTATAATCTCTTACTATCCTTATTTTATTTTGATGCTCAAATTGTCTCAGATTTGGCAGGTGAAGCCTCTTAAGTTGGTTCCTGTGTTTTATGATGTCTTTTGCTCAACAGAAGTTCTTTTTTTTTTTTTTTTAATTAATTAATTTATTTATGGCTGTGTTGGGTCTTCGTTTCTGTGTGAGGGCTTTCTCTAGTTGTGGCAAGCGGGGGCCACTCTTCATCGCGGTGCGCGGGCCTCTCACTGTCGCGGCCTCTCTTGTTGCGGAGCACAGGCTCCAGATGCGCAGGCTCAGTAGTTGTCGCTCACGGGCCTAGTTGCTCCGCGGCATGTGGGATCTTCCCAAACCAGGGCTCGAACCCGGGTCCGCTGCATTGGCAGGCAGATTCTCAACCACTGTGCTACCAGGGAAGCCCCAGAAGTTCTTAACTCAAGTGAAATTTAATTTATTGATCTTCCTTCACGGCTAGTGCTTTCTATTGCTTGTTTAAGAAATTCTTACCTAGTCAACTTTGTAAAGATATTCTCCTGTATCTACTTTTTAAAAGTTAGGGATATTTGTCTTTCTCATTTCGGTCCTTAATATACCTGGAATTATCTTCTTATGTTAACATATTTTTTTATTAAACTGTAACATATATACAAAAAATATGCAAAAGAGAAGTGTACAGCTTGGTTTATTTACTGCTTACAGGAGTAAGTAAACAAACTCCTATAACTAGCATCCTGATTGATCAACAGACAGAATATTCATAAGATCCCACAAGCTCTTCTTGTGTCCCCCACTTCCAGTCACTTCTCTCCCCCAACCCACAAGGATGACCTCTCTCCTGACTTCAAATACTACTGGAAATATGGTGTGGAGTAGGCTCTCTATCAGTCAGGGTTTTCCAGAAAAACAGAACCAATAGGAGACAGATAGCTGATAGATAGACAGACACATAGACAGAGTTATTTTTAAGGAATTGGCTCAGGTGATTGTGGGGTTTGGCAAGTCCAAAATTTGTAGGACAGGCCAGCAGGTCAGAGACTCAAGCATGAGTTGATATGGCCATCTTGAGGCAGAATTTCTTCTGTTAAGGACACCAGTCATTGGATTAGGGCCCACCCTAATCCAGTATTATCTCATCTTAATTTGATTATATCTGCAAAGACCCTATTTCCAAATAAGGTCACATTCACAGATCCCTAGGGGTTAGGACTTCGACATAGCTTTGGTGGGGGGGGGGGATACAATTCAACCCATAACAGACTCCAATTTAATTTTTTTCCTCTGGATGACCAACTGACCTGCATCATGTATTCACTTTCCTCACTGGCTTGCAATACCGCCTCTAGAGTCCATTAAGTAGACGTGGGTTCTGTTTCTGGGTTCTCTGATGGTCTAATGTTGTGTTCTTGAGCAAATACCTACATTGTTCCAATTACTCAGCTTTTTTTTTTTTTAAGAAATTTATTTATTTATTTATTTTTGGCTGCGTTGGGTCATTTCTGGGTACGGGCTTTCTTTAGTTGTGGCGAGCGGGGGCTGCTCTTCATTGCAGTGCTTGGGCTTCTCATTGCGGTGGCTTCTCTTGTTGAGGAGCACGGGCTCTAGGCGCACAGGCTTCAGTAGTTGTGGCTTGTGGGCTCTAGAGTGCAGGCTCAGTAGTTGTGGAGCATGGGCTTAGTTGCTCTGCGGCATGTGGGATCTTCCCAGACCAGGGCTCGAACCTATGTCCCCTGCACTGGCAGGCGGATTCTCAACCACTGCACCACCAGGGAAGCCCTACTCAGCTTTCTAACAGGACTACACATCTGGTGGAACAGGGCTTCTCATTTTGTTTCTCCTCTTTAAGACTTCTTAGGCCTTTGCTTTTCCATATAAATTTGAGAAACAGCTTCTCAACTTCCACACACCAAAACATTGGGAACTTGACAGGAATTGCACTGAGTCTACGGATCACCTCTCTTCTCCCAGGAAGCCTTCACTCCTTACCAACCCCATGAGGCTCTCTGCCCCCTCTGGGTTCACACTCGCCCCACCCTATTCTATAGAGGTGATCTGGCCTCTTTGGATGGCCTAAGTCCAACAAACCCCACCCCAATGCTGTCCCTGTGGTATATTTCTTTTTCAAGCCCCCCTCACATGTTTCCTGTGTGTATCCATATTCCAGACCCCTTAAAAAGACCCTGAAGGAGGAGCTGAGTGGTGCAGTTTTCCTGTCTCCACCCTCCCCTCTCTAGGGCCTAGAATAGTGTCCTGGGAATCCACAACCCCAGTTAAGGGCCCTTCCTCCTAGTCACCACTCCCTTCCACAGTCGATCAATACGGCAGCCAGTAGAACCCTTAAACTTACATCAGATTTATCCCTCCTCTGTTCCAAATCCTCCCATGGTTCCCCAGGTCATCCAAGGAAAAGCCCAAATCCTCATTACACTTTTTGAGAGACCCTACGCCATCTGCAACCCCTACCCATTACTTCTCTGACCCCATTTACTGCTCTTTTCCACGCTCACTCTACCTCAGCCACTCTGGCCTCCTTGCTGTCCTTCAGGCATGGCAGGGACAGTCTCGGCTCAGGGACTTTGCATTTGCTATTCTCCCTTTCTAGAACACTCTTCCCCTAGCTATGCCCCTGGCTTGCTCCTTCATGTCCTTCAGATCTTTGCTCAAATAGTATCTTTTCAGTGAAGGCTTCTGTGACCACCCAATATAAAAGATATAAAATTGTAAAAGTCCTCTTTCTCATATTCCCACCCTCCTTTCTCCTCATTTTCTTCTTACCATAGCAGTTTCTGCCATCTCATACACTGTATATTTTTTATTGTGTTAATATCTATCTCGCCTCATTAGATTGTAACCTCATGAGGGCAGAGATCTTTTTTTTTTTTTCCCATACAAATACAAGATTTTTAGAAATTTCATATAATGTCTGAAACATTTATATTAACATATTTCCATACATATTTCCATACAAATACAAATATAAGATTTTTAGAAATTTCATGTAATGTCTGAAACATTTATATTAATATATTTCCATACAAATAACCCAATGAAAGTTTAGTATTAGTTGTTTTGTTTGTTTGTTGTTTTATACTGCAGGTTCTTATTAGGCATCAATTTTACACACATCAGTGTATACATGTCAATCCCAATCGCCCAATTCAGCACACCACCATCCCCACCCCACCGCAGTTTTCCCCCCTTGGTGTCCATATGTCCATTCGGGCAGAGATCTTTGCCTGTTTTATTCAACAGTGCCTAGAACAGCACATAGGGCGCAGTGGGTGTTGAATAAATATTAATTGAATAAATGAACTAGAAGGGAGGAGACCCAGGCCCAGCCTGGACTCTTTATCCACTTGCTGGGAGACTTGAGTGGTCCACTCCCCAATCCAGGCCTTAGTTTCCACATCAGTAAAATGGATCCACATCGATAAAATGAGGGAGGATGTCTGTGTGTCTTTGAGGTCATTCCAATTCTGACAGGAGGGTTGTCATGAGAAAGGGGTGAACTGACCTGGTTGCAATGGGGTATTTGCTGCCCCCTTGTGACAGGGCCTACCCTTCCCCAGTACTAGTGAGTCTTAGATTTCCCCAAACTCCCAACTCTGCCCATCTCTGTGAGGAAATATGTGCATAAGGAGGGCACCCCTTAACCCAGAGACATCCTTTCTGCTGTCTCACCTCCACTGACCCATCTTCATTCCATTGCCTCAGCATTCAAGGTCCCCTCACAGGACCTCTTGGTCTTTGATGCCTCTCATGCCAATTGCCCTCATGTCACTGAGACCATATGTTACGGGCTGAATTGTGTCCCCCAAAATTCGTATGTTGAAGTACCTCAGAATGTGACTATTTGGAGATGGAGTCTATAAAGAGGTAATTAAGTTAACATGAGGTCATGAGGGTGGGCCCTAATCCAATATGACTGGTGTCCTTATAAGAAGAGATTAGGACAGAGACATTCACAGAAGGAAGACCATGTGAAGACATGGGCAGAAGACATCCACCTACACACCAAGAAGCAAGGCCTCAGAATAAACTAACCCTGCTGACACCTTGACCTCAGACTTGTGGTCTTATCCTCAATTCTTCCACCTCTGAGCAGGTGACCCCAAGATGGTCCTCCAGATACGAGCTCTTCTAAGATGCTGGTAAATTTTTCTTTTTCCTTAAAAAAATTATCTGTAAGGTCTTGCGTTTTTTAAAAGTATTTATTTACTTTTGGCTGTGCCAGGTCTTCGTTGAGGCATGCAGGATCTTTGTTGTGGCATGCGGGATCTTTAGTTGTGGCATGTGGACTTCTTAGTTGCGGCATGAGAACTCTTAGTTGCAGCATGCGGGATCTAGTTGCGTGACCAGGCATCGAACCCAGATCCCCTGCATTGGGAGCGTGGAGTCTTACCCACTGGACCACCAGAGAAGTCCCAGGTCTTGGATTTTTTTTTTAAGTTTTTATTGTGGTAAAATATACCTAACATAAAGTTTACCATTTTAGCCATTTTTAAGTGTACCGTTCAGTGGCACTAAGTACATTCACATTGTTGTGCAACCATCACCACCATCCAATCTCCAGAACTTTTTCATCATCCCATCCTGAAACCCTGTACCCATTGAATACTAATTCCCCATTCCCTCCTCCTCCCAGTCCCTGAGCAATCACCATTCTACTTTTTATTTTTACAAATTTGACTACTTTTAGTTAACTGATTTAAGTGGAATCACACAATATTTGCCATTTTGTATCTGGCTTATTTCACTTAGCATCATGTCTTCAAGGTTCATTTATGTTGTGGCATGTACTGGGTTAGCCAAAAAGTTTGTTCGGGTTTTTTCCTAAGATGTTACAGAAAAACCTGAACAAACTTTTTGGCCAACCCAATATCCAAATTTCCTTCCTTTCTAAGGCTGAATAAAATAGTTCAGTGTATGTGATACTACATTTTGTTTATCCATTCATCTGTTTATGGACATTTGGTTTATTTCCACCTTCTGGCTATTGTAAATAATGCTGCTGTGAACATTGGCGTACTTGCATTTTCTTTTGCTCTAACTCCAACTGGCATGAAGGTCCTTGATTGCAAAGGGGACCTGGGCCCTTAATTATGGATGAGCACCCTCTTCTGAGCCCAGATCCCACATCCCGTGGTCTCCTCCACATCTTCTCTTGAACAACGTAAGGGCATCTATATCCAGCTTAACAGAAACAGCCCTGAACCTTTGCTCTTCTCTTCCAAACCTGTTCCTCTCCGCATTTTCCCATGTCGGTAAACAGTCGTGGAGCCACCCAGCTATACCAACTAGAAACTTGGCAATAATCTTTTATATTCTCAACCCCCTACATCCATTCACCCCAAGTTCTGATACTTTTTTCCAAAACATTTCTCAAATCTGCCCACGTTTCATCTCCCTTTGCCCCAACCTGACATCACTTGTCTCCTGCAAGACTACAAAAGGCTCCTCACTGATTTCCTTGCTTCCACTTTTGCCCTATCTAACAAACCATTCTCCATCTTATTTGTTTTTAAAGCTAGGTAATATATACATGAGTTTAAAATCCCTTCTCTACAGGTTACCTCGTCAGAGGCAATAACTGTTCTCTTCTCCCTGGTCCCCTTCCAGACAGTCTGAAAGGTACTCCCTTGGCCGTATATATTCATCCCCACCCCCATCTACCCACATTGCTCTAGGCCTCTTTTTTTTTTTTCCGCTTTACACACCATCTACGCCTTCTTTTCTCATCATCACAAAGGGATGTGCCCGTCTCTTAGGCAGTGCCCGGCCTTACAGGCTGGACCGAGTGTGCCAGTCTCCAACCAGTCACTCCTCTGTTACAAAGCTCGACACCTGGAATGAAACCCCTTGCTCTCTTCTTAGCCCTGTCTCCCTCTTGGCCTGGAGGCCCCTACCCCAAGGCTCAGTTTTTAAGTCACCTCTTCTCGGCGGCCTGCCGCCACGTTATCTCTACCACCGCACCTGACCCCATCTACCAAGGCCCTCGACACTACTTAAGTCTACAAGTTCACGGTTACATTCTTTTACGCCCTTCCCCTGAGTGGGGAGCACCTCGGGCCAGAGCCAATCCAGCAGGTCTACTTCGCCCAGGTGGAAGAAATCAGTTACCACCCTGCCTGGCATTTAAGTGCAGGTAGACTACTACTCCCAGAAACCCTTTCGCCTCAGGCTGGAGATTTTCCGTCTACACGCGCCCCGTTGAGGAGGCTGAGCATGCGCAATGGAAGATGAGCCTGCGCGAAAGGCTGTGCGGGCGGGGACCGCATCTCCCAGCAGGCCGTGGGGGCATTCTTTTATCCCAGCGTGACCAGTGACTTCCGGCGTCGAGGGGCGGCGCGGTGTATACAGCTGAGCCAGTACCTGGAAAAGCTAGGGCAGCGGCCGAGTGGCCGGCGGGCGGCAGCCGCCATGGAGGCCGTGCCCCGCATGCCCATGATTTGGCTGGACCTGAAAGAGGCCGGTGACTTCCACTTTCAGCCGGCCGTGAAGAAGGTGAGTGCGCCTCCTCCCCGCCCCCCCTTCTCCCGCGTATCTCCGTCGTCCGCCGGCGCGGGACGCCTCCTGCGCGTCCATCATCTCCCCAGGCCCTGTGGCGACGTCGGGTGAGGCCAGGAGGGGCCTCCGCTGGCTTTCCTTAGCCTGGCCCACCCCCATCTCACCCCAACCCACCCCTGCGCGCCCGCAGGCCCCGGGTAACACCCGCTGTCTCCTCGGCCCTCCAAGATTCCCATCCAGGCACCTCACTTCCTCGGTGTGACGCTCTGGACCTCGTTCTGCTCCGCCCCTAATCCACGCCAGGACCGCCCTGCGGGGAGCGGTGGGCGGCCCTCCCTGACCGGCTGGGTGGAAAGGCTGTGCCCGGCCCTCGGTGCGCCGTCAGTCCACGACCGGACTGGGACAGACGCTGAGGATGGCTCAGGATGTGTTTAAAGACGGGAGCTCCGTGAGCCACAGGAATGCCTGACCTCTGCGATTGGAGTCTCTCTGACACTTGGTGCCATTCTGTCTGGTCTCCTCAGAAGAAGAACCCTAATCTGGAGACCCTTTGGACCAGAAGATACAGTTCCGTGTCATTTGGGGAAGGGTTACTGCCTTTCACGACTGTCCAGAGGGGATAAACAGTGTTGTAGCTTCCAGAGAGACTTTAGGAGTCATTTGTTGAACCTTCAGTTGGACGGAAGAGACTGGCAGATTTGGCGCTGACGGAGGCAAGGGATCGCTGTGGCGAGATCAGGTGTGGCTGGTACAAAGCGGGGCCAGGTGTGTCGACTGGGCATCAGATGCCCTCTGAGACATCTGCTGCCTTGGGAATGACCACCTGGTAGCATTGGGGGTCAGAGCAGAAGTGAAAAGGAACAACCGGGAGGCTCTTGCAGGTTGACATCCTTGTGGTTTTAGTACCATTCAGTAAGGTGCTTGAGGAAAAAAATAGGACAAAGAAAATAGATTGAGAGGTAGTTTCCGAAGAAGCTCTCCCATTCTCTCTTGACACTGCCACTGCCTCAATTCAGACACTAACAGTTTGTATGCCTTTGAGTCCATCATTTAATCTCTTTGGGCATCTTTTCCCTCATTTGTAAAACCAGGAAATTAGATTAATTGATCTAAAATTCCAAAATTTTGTTACCTCTTTCCCAGAGTTTGGTAACTCCTCTCTTGGAGGCCCAGGGGCTCCCAGGGAGATCATTGCTCAGATAATACCTTGTGGGCTAGGTGTCGGTGACACGAGCATCAGAGGCTAAGTTCAAACAAAAAGATCTCCAAGGAGTTCCTGGGCTAAGATTTTATCCACTGGATTTATCTTCTATCTGCTCTTTTAATTCAATTAGGTGAATTTTTCTAAAACACAACAAAACTTTGTTTTCTAGTTCAACTGTAACCCATTCAGAGTACTCTCTGACCTACCCCAGTTCTTTCAGCATTTTTTCAGGGCTCAGTATGTGCTTGATCTACGTGCTTCTGATACAAGTATCCCAGATTCTGTTCACAGCTGCTTGCCGTTCCCTTAACATTCTCTGTATGTTTGCTCTTCTGTGCCTTTGGTTGTAGAATTCCTCCCACCCAGAAGAGCTCACATCTTTGCCCTTTGGGGTGGGGATGGGGCTCTTCTTTTTTTTTTTTTTTTTTTGACGTGAACCACTTCTAAAGTCTTTATTTAATTTGTCACAGTATTGCCTGTGCTTCACGTCATGGCCCCCTGGCCCCGAGGTATGCAGGATCTCAGCTACCTGACCAGGGATTGAACCCACCCCCCCTGCATTGGAAGGCTAAGTCTCAACCACTGGACCACCAGGGAAGTCCCGATGGGGCTCTTCTTTAATCTCTATTTATTGGTTCTGTCAGTCTTTCAAGGTCCAGTTTAAGCTCTGTCTCATCCACAAGCCTTCTTTCATCTGGATTAATCTTTCCCTTCTCTGAATTCCTAACTCTTTTTATCCTTTTCCTAGTGACAGTTACGTGTGCTATGTTTTAACCCCGCTGTTCTATTGTAAGTAACCTGAGAGGCATCTCCCTGCTCCTCAGAACCTAGCAGGGTCCCTTTTTCATAGTTGGCATGCAGGAAAATGTTTCTCAGATGACTGACAGTTGAGAGGGAATTAAGAGATGGTGACCATAAATTTATGGAAGTCCAGTGGATAAAATCTTAGTCCAGGAATTCCTTGGAGATCTTTTTGTTTGAACTTAGCCTCTGATGCTCTTGTCACTTACACCTAGCCCACAAGGTATTATGTGAGCAGTGATCTCCTGGGAGCCCCTGGGCCTCCGTGGGAGGAGTTACTCATTAGCCATTTACTAAGGTGGTATCAGATGCTGAGGAAAAATTCATTTCCTAGACATCTGCTCTTTTTCTTTGTTTCCTTATTTCAGGGTTGGGGAAAGATACACCATTTATTTGATAGGTTAAAATTGTTGCCTGTTTTACATGAACCCACTAAAAAGGAATAGCAATCTTGTGGGTGGCCAGCTCCTTCAGGTACTCTGGAACTGTCTTCCTGCAGAGGAGACTACAGTAGCCACTGCAGCTGGGAACTCTCCCTGACCAGGACTCCTGTCCCCAACCCTAGAACCCACACTTAACCTTCTGCCACTGGTACCCTTGTCCTTTCCTACCCTTGCTCTGACCTGCAGGAACCTTCACCAATGACTTAGAGCTTAGGAGTAGAATTTAATTTGGGTTAGTAGAATGAAAATGGTTCTGTTGAGGTCAATCTGTTGAGCACCATGTGGAGTCCTGAAATACAGATGAATAAGAGACAGTCCTTTTTTTCATGGAATACATAGTTTGGTAGAGGAGATTTAAAAATTAAATTGTGACATCAGTGGAAGAGTAGAAATATGTGCAGTGTGTACAGAAGTACTAGCCTAAGGAGGGGCCATCAGGGGAGGCTTGCCAAGGAGGTGGGTTTTGAAGAATGAATAGGAGTTTTTCAAGAAGGTAAAGGGTTTCTTTATTTTGAGAGCTGGGCCTTTGAAAAAAACCTTTCATAATGGTTAGTACTGGTTTTCCTTTCTGATGGATATGCCTTCAATTATGGAATAATGTGAAATAAGAGCCAGGAGAACAGCAAGCTGGTTTTGAACGGCAGTGCCAAGTTTTAGGTTGGGATACCTGGACCCACATAATTTTTCAGTGGGGAAATGCTGCTAGCCCTGTACCTTACCTGTGTTTTGGAGCCCAGAGTGCTAACTCACGGGAAACTGATGAAGGATGACTCTGTGCTCTTCATTAGTGAGCGATTTGGCCACACATGTTCATGTTTGAAGTTCTTTCCTCCTGTGGTCCCAAACACCTGCCCTTAACCAACTGCACTTGAGCTCAGGTCAAGCTCACTTGGACTCAGGTGCTACATCCATCCCTGATTCATTCATTGAACAAATAGTTATTGAGTGACTATTATGTGCCAGCCCTGAGAATTCAGGGCTGTATGTGATGACAAAAATCTCTGTCCTCATGGAGCTTACCTTCTAGTGATCCACATAGTAAACCATCCTCAAGGACAGTTGTACCATAGGTAGCCACCCTACCAACCAAGTGGCTTCTTGACCTCTCCCCTCTTCCCTCTCTGGCTGGATTGATCTCTCTAAATCTCCACTTTCCCACCAGGTTACTCCAGAGAAACTGTCCACTGTTCAAGGCCTGCCATCACTTCGCTTCAGCCTGCCTTCCACGCTTCAGTCTTACCAGGCCTCTCCCATAGGAACTTTCAGCCTCTTTTCCTGGTCATTGTCCTTGTTCCGGTCCTTACTGGAATTCCTTTCCTCCTGTTCATCACCCAGGTTGAACCGTATTTTCTCGGGGTCCCTTTAGCTGCCGGCAATTGTACCACCCTCCTTCAAATTCAGACAGATCTTACCGCTCCCCTCACTCAGTTGACCTGTGCCACAGAGTGTACACTCTTGTTGCCTCTTCTTACTGTTCATCTTATTCTCATGTAGGTAGAGTCTGGTTTTCAGGTTTGTGGAGTTTTTTTTCCCCTTCCAGATTTCTTATGGGGAGCTCACTCTTGAAAAACTTGTCCCACACATAGATGGGGAAATGAGATGACCAGAAGCCTAAAAGTGCCTGGCTCCTGAGCAGTGAGGAGCACAGGATGTTGCCAGTTGCCTTTGGTGGTGACCTGTCTTATCTCTTATCACAGATTTGGAGTCACTGAGCCGGTCTGCTTGAGCCTATCTGCCCACTCGAGTTTACTGCAGAATGGCTCCAGGTGCAGGTGACCTGGATTGTTCAGTTCATTCTTCTCTGACTTTAATCTCATACATAAAAGCCGTATATCCCTTTCACACCAGATTCTTTGCTTGGGAAGTAATAAATACTTGTGTGTAGAGAGTGCTTAGGTTGAATGACCTAGTCTAGTTCTAGCACCCTCCAGGGGAGGTAACTTGAGTCTTCCTCACTAGTGTTATCCAGGCAGTTGGAGGGGCCGTTCAGAAGAGATGTGGGAGAGAAGCCTTGAGTCTTATGTAGAGGTTAGACTAGGTGAGGATGAATGCCTGTTCTCATCCCTGATGCTCTTGGCCTGTAATTTGGTTTTAGGCTTGCTGATACCAAGGGGCTGAAGATTTCCCTTGGCAATAATACTTCCTTCTCTGAATAAAATTAATCTCACTTGAAATTCAGTAGCAGAACATATATTGTATTAATTAACAACACTGTATGTGGGACTTAATTTTATGTGGAATAGCCCAAGGCATTCCCCATATTTGAGTCAACCTGCAAGTGAAGAAAAAAAGAAATATAATGTGCATGGTGAATGAGTACAGTGCCAACAGATGTGATGCCTTTTATTGCCTTTTCTTCTTGGGTTATTGCTTTAATTAACACCATGAAATTCCAAGGTGTTATATCAAATTAAGAGCAGAAGCTAAACATCCCCATCATCCAGGAAAAAAAAAAGAGCATACACAGAAGAATGAGACCATGATAGTACCAGAGAAGGTGACACAAAAGGAATATCCCTGGGTCAAGAATCAGGAAGTTTGACCCGGAGTGCTAGCACTGCGATTGCTCATCTCTGCAAAAGAATGGCAGGACCCAGGATGGATGTTTCCAGTGATCTCAATTTACCTACAGAATTCAGGGCCATTTGTTGCTCGGTAAAAGAGCAGAGTACCATCATGGAAATAGTATAGACGTTGGAATCAGACAGACCTTGCCTTAGGTCCCACCTTTTCAACTTAATAGTTGGTGACTTTCAGCTGCTACAAATGATTACATCACTAACCTGGGCCTCATTTTTCTCACCTGTAACATGGACTAATAATATACGTTATAAGCTTGTGGGAATCGAGAGTTAATGCATGTGAGTCCCTAGTACAGGTCTTGGCATATTGTAAACAATATTTTCAACTTAGCATCCTCTTTCTCTGTTTAGTGAATAGCTCAAGTCCTATGACAGCTCTGTGAGTTAGACGTAGCAGGTAATTTTTAAAAAATCTTATTTATTTATTTTTGACTGCATTGGGTCTTTGTTGCTATGCACGGTCTTTCTCTAGTTGCGGCGAGTGGGGGCTACTCTTCGTTGCGGTGCGCGGGCTTCTCATTGCGGTGGCTTCTCTTGTTGCGGACCACGAGCTCTAGGCGTGTGGGCCTCAGTAGTTATGGCACGTGGGCTCAGTAGTTGTGGCTCTAGAGCGCAGGCTCAGTAGTTGTGGCGCACGGGCTTAGTTGCTCCGTGGCATGTGGCATCTTCCCAGACCAGGGATCGAACCCATGTCCCCTGCATTGGCAGGTGGATTCTTAACCACTGAGCCACCAGGGAAACCTCATAGCAGATAATATTAACTCCATTTTACAGATGAAAAACCAAGCCCAGATCTCAAAGCAACCCAGGGGCACAGCCAGGACTTACTCAGTCTTGGTATTTCTCTCTGGAAGTGGTCTTTTCATTCTGTTTTATTGTTTTCACTTATAACTCCTTCCTCACCTTTTTTCCCCCTGCCTTGGCTCTGAACCCTGGACATGCTTTCAACATAAAACTGTTCATAGGTCTCATTGTTCCCTCAGAAAAGGATTCCCAGCTACTCCAAAGCCTGGCTGGGCTCTGGAGGTTCCCTGATCCTCCCAACCCCAACCGGCTGTTAGTTGTGTAGGTGCACTGGGGTCCTGTCAGTGCCTTCTAGTATCTTACTCTTGATCTGGGGTGCCGAGGCCCAGGCTCTACCTGCCGCTGGGCCTTCCTTCTCAGACTCTGCCGTGACCTTCAAATCCTGACCAGACCTTGTTCCGAGCTGTGCAGAGGTGTGAGCTATAGAGAGACTGACTGAGAGATGGTCTCTGTCCTTTACTCTAGAACCTTCAGCCGCCTGTTTCCTCTGTTCAGTAGGGGGAGTGATCAAGCCATGGAGGATTTATCAGAATTTAAACAATAACCTGTCTGCTCCACTGACTCACTGTGTGGCTGGAGATTCATTTTCGCTTCCCATTTTTTGTTTTATGAGAACCATGTTTAAAAAATAGAAATGGATTGGTCTGATGTGTGGTTAAGAATATGGGCTCTGGAGCCCAAATGCCTGGATTTCAGTCACTGCCCCATCAGTTATTGGTGCTGTGTGACCTCGGCAAATGCCTTAACTTCTGTGCCTCAGTTTCCTCATTTCCTCATCTGTAAAATGGTGACGATGATGATGTCTACTTCTTTGGGTTGTTGTTAGGATTGAGTGACTTATTAGGCACTTGGCACAGTGTCTGGCCTGTGGGTAGGAGCTCAGTAAGTGTTTGCTGCTGATCTTGGAGGAGGAATGAGACAGGTAGAAGGTTTCCTCTAGGGGCAGTTTGCTGGCAGCGGCGGCAGCATCTCTCTCCCCTTTACCATTGTGTGACTACAGGGACAGATGTTCTCAGCGATGTCAGGTGAAGCCTTGTTTCTAGGACTCTCAGATATCCCTCCAATCCCTTCGGCCTCTGTCCCACGGGACCTCCTGCAACAGGAGTAGTGCCAGCTGCCTTAGTCTGTTGATCTTAGGTGAACAAGGGGCCCTTTGGTCCAGGCCGTGCCTCCAGGCTGGTGAGTGTGCTCCCTGTGCAGGAGGTGGTGAGTGCTGTTGTGGGCAGGCATGCCAGCCCCTTCTCTGATGTGGGCCCCCTCCTCTCCCCTCCCCTCCGCCTGTCTGGGTCATTCCCATCACACATCCACAGGCCTTTCCTCACCAATGAGGTCACTTACTTCTGTGGTGCCCTTTCCACAGGAAGGCGGGCTGGTGAAGAAGGCTTTGTGCTCCCACTCTTCTTTGGTTCTTCTTCCTACTACATTTGCTGTTGGGTCAGGATTATGATTGTGACCCCAGGACACACCAGGGTCCTGTACTTGAGGGAGGCTTGAATTTGTGGCCCATTTTGGGATGCTCAGTAGGATCCCATTTCAGCCAGCTGAGTTCCCCAGCTTCCTGAACTGGCAGAGTCCTGGGCTTCATAGAGAGGGCTGCAGCACGATGAGGGCCAGCCAGGGTGTTCCAGTCAGGTTGTCCAGTCTTCTTTCCCATTTTGTTCAATGGAGGAGGCTCCCGCAGTCAACATCTTGGTGCTGTCCCGTTATTGAGGTCGAGTTTCTAGCGGCCCAGGAGATGAGCTCGTGGTTGTGGGTCTTGACTCCATCCTGAGCCCTGACTGGTGATTGCCGAGGACTCAGAGGGCAGGAGCAGGAGCAGTGGGGTATGCTCTATCCCTGGTTTACAGTCTTCTCTCTCTCTCCCTAGTTTGTCCAGAAGAATTATGGAGAGAATCCAGAAGCCTACAATGAGGAACTGAAGAAGCTGGAGTTGCTCAGACAGGTAGGAGGATAGTGTTTTTATGCAGGTGTGAACAGAATTGGTTTGATAGGGAAGTAAAGAAACCACCTAGAACTGTCTTCTTATTTTAATTCAGTATTTTTTCCTCTGTAAAAGCAGCAAAATTAATGATAGAAAAATTTGAAAATACTAAAATCAAAAAGCAAAAGAAAAATCCCTTTTCACAATTTTGTGTGTGTGTGTGTGTGTGTGTGTGTGTGTATATATATATATATATATTTTTTAATGTTAGTTATACTATATAAAACCACAGTAGGACCATGTACCACCTATACTGCCTATGTAGCCTGCCTTTTTCACTTAACATACTGTGGATATGTTTCTGTATCAGTGAGCATACAACAGTGGTATTTTTTTTTCTTGGTTTATCTAATAATTTTTCTTTAAGTTTTACTTTATATTGGAGTATAGTTGATTTACAATGTTGTGTTAGTTTCAGGTGTACAGTAAAGTAATTCAATTATACATATACAGGTATCTGTTCTTTTTCAAATTCTTTTCCCATTTAGGTTATTACACAATACTGAGTAGAGTTCCCTGTGCTATACAGTAGGTCCTTGTTGATTATCTATTTTAAATATAGTAGTGTGTATATGTCAATCCCAAACTCCCAATTTATCCTTCCTCCGCCACCTTTCCCCTTTGGTAACCGTAAGTTTGTTTTATAAGTCTGTGAGTTTTTTTCTGTTTTGTAGATAAGTTCATTTGTATCATTTTTTTAAGATTCCACATAGAAGTGATAGCATATGATATTTGTCTCTGTCTGACTTACTTCACTTAGTGTGATAATCTCCTGGTTCATCCATGTTGCTGCAAATGACATTATTTTATTCTTTTTTAACGGCTGAGTAATATTCCATTGTATATATGTAGCACATTTTTTTAAAAAAATTATTTATTTTTGGCTGTATTGGGTCTTCGTTGCTGTGCGCGGGCTTTCTCTAGTTGCAGCGTACAGGGACTACTCTTTGTTGCGGTGCACGGGCCTCTCGTTGCGGTGGCTTCTCTTGTTGTGGAGTATGGGCTGTAGGCGTGCGGGCTTCAGTAGTTGCAGCACGCAGGCTCAGTAGTTGTAGTACACAGGCCCTAGAGTGCACAGACTTCAGTAGTTGCAGTGCGTGGGCTCAGTAGTTGTGGCTCGTGGGCTCTAGAGCGCAGTCTCAGAAGTCGTGACGCATGGGCCTAGTTGCTCCACAGCACGTGGGATCTTCCCGGACAAGGGATTGAACCTGTGTCCCCTGCATTGGCAGGCGGATTTTTAACCACTGCGCCACCAGAGAAAGTCCTGTACCACATCTTCTTTATCCATTCATCTGTCGGTGGACATTTAGGTTGCTTCCATGTCCTGGCTATTGTAAACAGCGCTGCAGTGAACATTGGGGTGCATGTATCCTTTCGAACCTTTCAGGCTTCTGTTCCATTACTTCTTCCCCCTTACCTTTCACCCCCAAGACAAATCCCAACCCCTGCCAAACCGCTGTGCTGAGGGTGCTGTTGTACGTAGGTGGGGTAACTCTAAGGAAGGAGGCTGGAGGTGGGAATCCTCCCACCAGGAGACTTGGAGGCCAGCTGACTTTTCAAAGCTGTTTCCGCGCAGAGGGTCCAACATCCTTTGGGTACACTAGGCTTGTTTAACTGTAGGAGGGCCCACCTGGATCTGGAGACTGTGGTTTCATCCAGAGGGACCAGGCACTACACGTCTGTGGGGGTTGAGGGGGGGCTTGTTTGCTGGCACATCCTCCCCAGCTCCCTCAGCCCCATGACTGTCCAGCCTCAGGACCCAAGCCTGCTCAGGCATTAGGGATGTGACACCAGCCAGGGTCACCGAGGCCTGAGGGGAATAGAGTAGGCATTTCTTTTTTTCTTTTCTTTTTTTTTTAATTTTTATTTTATGTTGGAGTATAGTTGATTTACCACGTTGTGTTTGTTTTAGGTATACAGCAACCTGATCCAGTAATACATACACATATATCTATTCTTTTTCGGATTCTTTTCCATGTAGGTTATTACAGAGTGTTGAGTAGAGCTCCCTAGGTCCTTGTTGATTATCTATTTTATATATATTAGTGTGTACCGGTTAATCCCAACCTCCTAATATATTCCTCTTCCCCCACCTTTCCTCTTCGGTAATCATAAGTTTGTTTTCTAAGTCTGTGAGTCTGTTTCTGTTTTGTAAATTAGTTCCTTTGTATCAGTTTTTCGTGTCTACCTATAAGTGATAACATGATATTTGTCTTTCTCTGTCTGATTTCACTTGGTATGATCATCTCTAGGTCCATCCACGTTGCTGCAAATGGCATAATTTTATATGGCTGAGTAATATTCCATTATATATATGTGTGTGTGTGTATATATATATATTTATATATATATACACACACACACACCACATCTTCTTTAGCCATTCGTTTGTCGATGGACATTTTGGTTGCTTCCATGTCTTGGCTATTTTAAATAGTGCTGCAGTGAGCATTGGGGTGCATGTATCCTTTCAAACAATGGTTCTCTCTGGGTATATGCCCAGGAGTGGGAATGCTGGATCATATGGTAGCTCTATTTTTAGTTTTTTTTTTAAATTAATTAATTAATTAATTAATTAATTTATGGCTGTGTTGGGTCTTCGTTTCTGTGTGAGGGCTTTCTCTAGTTGTGGCAAGCGGGGGCCACTCTTCATCGCGGTGCGCGGGCCTCTCACTGTCGCGGCCTCTCTTGTTGCGGAGCACAGGCTCCAGATGCGCAAGCTCAGTAATTGTGGCTCACGGGCCCAGCTGCTCCGCGGCATGTGGGATCTTCCCAGACCAGGGCTTGAACCCGTGTCCCCTGCATTGGCAGGCAGATTCTCAACCACTGCGCCACCAGGGAAGCCCTATTTTTAGTTTTTTAAGGAACCTCCATACTGTTCTCAATAGTGGCTGTACCAATTTACATTCCCACCAACAGTGTAGAAGGGTTCCCTTTTCTCCACACCCTCTCCAGCATTTATTGTTTGTAGATTTTTTGATGACGGCCATTCTGACCAGTGTGAGGTGATACCTCATTGTAGTTCTGATTTGCATTTCTCTGATAATTAGTGATGTTGAGCATCTTTTCATGTGCTTTTTGGCCGTTTGTGTGTCTTCTTTGGAGAAATGTCTATTTAGATCTTCTGCCCATTTTTGATTAGGTTATTTGTTTTTTTGATATTGAGCTGCATGAGCTGTTTGTATATTTTGGAGATTAATTCCTTGTCAGTTGCTTCATTTGCAAATATTTTCTCCCATTCTGAGGGTTGTCTTTTTGTTTTATTTATGGTTTCCTTTGCTGTGCAAAAGTTTTTAAGTTTAATCAGGTTACATTTGTTTATGTTTGTTTTTATTTCTATTACTCTAGGAGATGGATAGGAAAAGATCTTGCTGTGATTTATGTCAAAAAGTGTTCTGCCTATGTTTTCCTCTAAGAGTTTTGTAGTGTCCGGCCTTACATTTAGGTCTTTAATACATTTTTTTAAATTAATTAATTAATTTTTGGCTGCATTGGGTCTTTGTTGCTGCGTGCAGGCTTTCTCTAGTTGCGGCGAGCAGGGACTACTCTTCGTTGTGGCGCACGGGCTTCTCATTGCAGTGGCTTCTCTTGTGGCGGAGCACGGGCTCTAGGCGCGCGGGCTTCAGTAGTTGTGGCTCGCGAGCTCTAGAGCACAGGCTCAGTAGTTGTGGCGCACGGGCTTAGTTGCTCCGTGGCATGTGGGATCTTCCCAGACCAGGGCTTGAACCCGTGTCCCCTGCATTGGCAGGCGGATTCTTAACCACTGAACCACCAGGAAAGCCCCTTTAATACATTTTGAGTGTATTTTTGTGTATGGTGTTAGGGAGTGTTCTAATTTTGTTCTATTGCATGTAGCTGTCCAGTTTTCCCAGCAGTTCCCACACATTTATTGAAGAGACTGTCTTTTCTCCATTGTATATTTTTGCCTCCTTTGTCATAGATGAGGTGACCATAGGTGTGTGGGTTTATCACTGGGCTTTCTATCCTGTTCCATTTATCTGTATTTCTGTTTTTGTGTCTGTACCATACTGTTTTGATTACTGTAACTTTGTAGTATAGTCTGAAGTCAGGGAGCCTGATTCCTCCAGCTCTGTTTTTCTTTCTCAAGATTGCTTTGGTTATTTGGGGTCTTTTGTGTTTCCATACAAATTGTAAAATTTTTTGTTCTAGGGACTTCCCTCGCAGTCCAGTGGTTAAGACTGCGCCTTCCAATGCATGGGGTGTGGGTTCGATCCCTGGTTGGGGAGCTAGGATCCCACATGCCTCGCGGCCAAAAAAACCAAAGACATAAAACAGAAACAATATTGTAACAAATTCAATAAAGACTTTAAAAATGGTCCACATCAAAAAAAAAAACTTAAAAAAAATTTTTTTTTCTAATTCTGTGAAAAATGCCATTGGTAATTTGATAAGGATTGCATTAAATCTGTAGATTGTTTTGGGTAGTATAGTCATTTTCACAATATTGATTTTTCCAATCCAAGGACATGGTATATCTCTCCATCTGTTTGTGTCATGTTTAATTTCTTTCATCAATATCTTACCGTTTTCTGAGTACAGGTCTTTTGCCTCCTTAGGTAGGTTTATTCCTAGGTATTTTGTTCTTTTTGTTGTGATGGCAAATGGGATTGTTTCCTTGATTAATCTTTCTGATCTTTTGTTGTTAGTGTATAGAAATGCAACAGATTTCTGTGTATTAATTTTGTATCCTGCAATTTTATGAATTCATTGATGACCTCTAGTAGTTTTCTGGTGGCATCTTTAGGATTTTCTGCATATAGTATCATGTCATCTACAAGCAGTTGACAGTTTTACTTCTTCTTTTCCAATTTGGATTCCTTTTATTTCTTCTTCTTCTCTGATCACCATGGCTAGGACTTCCAAAACTATGTTGAATAAAAATGGCAAGAGTGGACATCCATGTTCCTGATCTTAGAGGAAATGTTTTCAGCTTTTCACCATTGAGTTTGATGTTAGGTATAGATTTGTCATATGTGGCCTTTATTATGTTGAGGTGTGTTCCCTGTATGTCCACTTTCTGGAGAGTTTTTACATAAATGGGTATTGAATTTTGTCAGAAGCTTTTTCTGCATCTGTTGAGATGATCCTATGGTTTTTATTCTTCAGTTTGGTAAGGTGCTGTATCACACTAATTGATTTGCCGATACTGAAAAATCCTTGCATCCCTGGGATAAATCCCATTTGATCATGGTGTATGATCCTTTTGTTGTACTGTTGGATTCGGTGTGCTGAGTATTTTGTTGAGGATTTTTGTGTCTATGTTCATCAGTTATATTGGCCTGTAATTTTCTTTTTTTGTGGTGTCTTTGGTTTTGGTGTCAGGGCGATGGTGGCCTTATGGAATGAGTTTGGAAGTGTTCCTTCCTCTGCAATTTTTTGGAATAGTTTTAGATGGAATAGTTTTAGAAGGACAGGTATTAACTCTTTTCTCTAGATATTTGATTGAATTCGCCCATGAAGCCATCTGGTCCTGGACTTTTGTTTGTTGGGAGTTTTTAAATCACAGTTTCAATTTCAATACTTGTGATTGGTCTGTTCATATTTTCTCTTTCTTCCTGGTTCAGTCTTGGAAGATTGTGCCTTTCTAAGAATTTGTCCATTTCTGTTTCCATTTTATTGGCATATAGTTGCTTGTAGTAGTCTCTTGTGATTCTTTGTATTGGGTTGGCCAAAAAGTTTGTTTAGTTAGTGAATACATTGTTCAATACAGTTCTTGGTGAAAACGAAAAATGTCTTTTATTTTTACTTAAAGCCGAACAAATTTTTTGGCCAACCCAATATTTCTGTGCTGTCAGTTGTAACCTAGTTTTCATTTCTAATTTTATTGATTTGAGCCCTGTCCCTTTTTTTCTTGATGAAACTGGCTAAAGGATTATCAATTTTGTTTATCTTTTCAAAGAACCAGGTTTTAGTTTCATTGATCTTTTCTATTGTTTTCTTCATCTCTATTTCATTTATTTCTGCTGTGGTCTTTATGATTTCGTTCCTTCTACTAACTTTTGGTTTTGTTTGTTCTTCTTTCTCGAGTTGCTTTAGGTGTAAGGATAGGTTGTTTGTTTGAGATTTTTCTTGTTTCCTGAGATAAGATTGTATTGCTATAAACTTCCCTCTTAGAATTGCTTTTGCTGTGTCCAATAGGTTTTGGATCATTGTGCTTTCATTTCCATTTTTCTCTAGGTTCTTTTTTTTTTTTTTAATTTATTTTTGGCTGCGTTGGGTCCTCGTTGCTGCACGTGGACTTCTCTCTAGTTGCTGTTGTCTTCGTTGTGGTTCTCGGGCTTCTCATTGCGGTGGCTTCTCCTGTAGCGGAGCACGGGCTCTAGGCACGTGGGCTTCAGTAGTTGTGGCACATGGGCTTAACTGCTCCACAGCATGTGGGATCCCCCCGGACCAGGGCTCGAACCCATGTCCCCTGCATTGGCAGGCGGACTCCCAACCACTGCGCCACCAGGGAAGCCCTCTCTAGGTATTTTTTGATTTCCTCTTTGATTTATTCAGTGATTCATTGATTGTTTAGTACCATATTGTTTGCCTCCACGTGTTCGTGTTTTTTATCATTTTTTCCTTGTAGTTGATTTCTAATCTCAGGCTTGTGGCCAGAAAAGATGCTTAATATGATTTAATTTTCTTAAATTTACTAAGGCTTGCTTTGTGGCCCAGCATGTGATCAGTCCTGGAGTATGTTCCATGTGCACTTGAAAAGAATCTGTATTCTGCTGCTTTTGCATGGAATGCACTATAAATATCAATTAAGTTCATCTGGTCTGATGTGTCTTAAGGACTGTGTTTCCTTATTGACTTTCTGTCTGGATGATCTGTCCCTTGATGAAAGTGAGGTGTTAACGTCCCCCACTATTACTGTGTTACTGTTGATTTCTCCTTTTATGGCTGTTAGTATTTGCCTTATATGTTGATGGGCTCCTGTGTTGGGTGCATATATATTTACAATTGTTATATCTTCTTTTTGGATTGATCCCTTGATCATTATGTAGTGTCCTTCTTTGTCTCTTGTAACACTCTTTTTTTTAAAATTTTTAAATTATTTTATTTTATTTTAGGCTGCGTTGGGTCTTTGTTGCTGTGTGCGGGCTTTCTCTAGTTGCAGTGAGTTGTTGTGGAGTATGGGCTCTAGGCACACGGGCTTCAGTAGTTGTGGCACACGGGCTCAGTAGTTGTGGCTCGCAGGCTCTAGAGCACAGGCTCAGTAGTTGTGGTGCACGGGCTTAGTTGCTCTGCGGCATGTGGGATCTTCCCGGACCAGGGCTTGAACCCATGTCCCCTGCATTGGCAGGCAGATTCTTAACCACTGCGCCACCAGGGAAGCCCCTCTTGTAACACTCTTTATTTTAAAGTCTATTTTATCTGATATGAGTATAGTAAGTTCCCTACATATGAACGAGTTCTGTTCCAAGAGTGCGTTCGTGAGTCCAGTTTTGTTTGTAAGTCCAACAGAGTTAGCCTAGGTACCCAACTAACACAGTCAGCTATATAGTACTGTACTGTATTAGGTTTATAATAATTTTCACACAAATAATACATTAAAAAAAACCCACAAAAAATAAAGAAAACATTTTTAATCTTACAATATAGTACCTTGAAAAGTATAGTAATACAGTACAGCAACTGCATACAGGGGCTGGCATTGAGTGAACAGGCAATAAGAGTTACTGACTGAAGGAGGGAGAGGAGGTGGGAGATGGTAGAGCTGATGGATCGTCAGCAATAGGAGATGGAGGGCAAGCTGCAGTTTCACTCATGCCTGAAGTTGATGGCACAGGTTCTGGTTCCTTGCTGGATTCAATTCCATCTACCCTCTTGAAAAAAATGTTCCAGTGATGTTTGGGTAGTACTATACCAGGTACACCACCGCTGCATTTATGCTTGCTTCTGGACATCCTGGGCTTGAAATAAAGATACTATACTACTGTGCTTTATACAGTACTGTACCGTAAAGTACACAAAAACACAGCCACTCGTAGAGGATGCATGCACGTGACAATGTATGCCAGACACATGAACTGACTTACATGATTAGACATGAGGATGCACGTTCACATCTTTGAAAGTTCGCAACTTGAAGGTTTTATGTAGGAGACTTATTGTATTGCTACTCCAGCTTTCTTTTGATTTCCATTTGCATGGAATACCTTTTTCTATCCCATCACTTTCAGTCTGTATGTGTCCCTAGATCTGAAGTGGGTCTCTTGTAGACAGCATATAAATGGGTCTTGTTTTTGTATCCATTAAGCCAGTCTGTGTCTTTTGGTTGGAGCATTTAATCTGTTTATGTTTAAGGTAATTATCAATATGTATGTTCTTATTGCCATTTTGTTAATTGTTTTGGATTTTTTTTTTTTAAATTTATTTTTGGCTGTGTTGGGTCTTCGTTGCTGTGTGCGGGTTTTCTCTAGTTGTGGTGAGCGGGGGCTACTCTTCATTGCTGTGCGTGGGCTTCTCATCGTCATGGCTCCTCTTGTTGCAGAGCACGGGCTCTAAGCACGCAGGCTTCAGTAGTTGTGGCACATGGGCTCAGTAGTTGTGGCTTGTGGGCTTCTAGAGCTCAGGCCCAGTAGTTGTGGCACACGGGCTTAGTTACTCCATGGCATGTGGGATCTTCCCAGGCCAGGGCTCGAAACCGTGTCCCCTGCATTAGCAGGCGGATTCTTAACCACTGCGCCACCAGGGAAGCCCCTTGGATTTGTTTTTGTAAGTCTTTTTTCTACCCTTTTGTTCTCTTCTCTTGTGATTTGATGACTGACTGTAGTGTTTTGTTTGGATTCCTTTTTCTTTCTTTGTGTGTGTGTATCATTATAGATTTTCAGTTTGCGGTTACCATGAGGTTTTTTTTTTTTTTAATAAATTTATTTATTTTTTGTTTTTGGCTGCATTGGGTCTTCATTGCTGCACACCGGCTTTCTCTAGTTGCGGCAAGCGGGCTTCTCATTGCGGTGGCTTCTCTTGTTGCAGAGCACGGGCTCTGGGCCCTCAGGCTTCAGTAGTTGTGGCACATGGTTTCAGTAGTTGTGGCTCGCGGGCTCTAGAGCGAGGCTCAGTAGTTGTGGCACATAGGCTTAGTTGCTCTGTGGCATGTGGGATCTTCCAGGACCAGGGTTCAAACTTGTGTTCCCTGCTTTGGCAGGCGGATTCTTAACCACTGCACCACGAGGGAAGTCCATAAATAGCTTTTATTATGTTGAGATATATTCCCTCTATACTCACTTTTGTAAGGGTTTTTATCATGAATGGATGTTGAATTTTATAAAATTCTTTTTCTGTATCTGTTGAGATGATCATGTAGCTTCTGTCATTTCTGCCCCTCACCCCCCCCCCCCGTTTTTTTTTTTTTTTTGGGCCACGCCATGTGGCATGTGGGATCTTAGTTCCCTGATCAGGGATTGTACCCATGCCCCCTGCAGTGGAAGCATAGAGTCTTAACCACTGGGCCACCAGGGAAGTCCTGGTTTCTGTCCTTTCTTTTGTTAATGTGGTGTATCACATTGATTGACTTGTGTATGTTGAACCATCCTTGTGACCCTGGGATGAATCCAACTTGGTCGTGGTGTATGACCTTTTTTATGTATTGTTGGATTCGGTTTGAGAATTTTTGTGTCTATATTCATCAAAGATATTGACCTGTAATTTTCTTTTTTGGTAGTGTCTTTGGTTTTGGTATCAGGGTGATGGTGGCTTCATAGGATGTTATTGGGAGTGTTCCTTCCTCTTCAGTCTTTTGGAAGAGTTTGGGAAGGATTGGTATAAGTTCTTTGTATGTTTAGTAAAGTTCCCCAGTGAAGCCATCTGGTCCTGGACTTCTGTTTGTATGGAGGTTTTTTAAATTACACATTCTGTTTAATTTCTAGTGATTGGTCTATTCAAGTTATCTATTTCTTATTCATTCAGTTTTGATGGGCTGTGTGTTTCTAGAAATTGTCCATTTCTTTGAGGTTGTCAAGTTCATTGGCCTATAATTATTCATAGTATTCTCTTATGGTTTTTTGTAGTTCTGCAGTATCTGTTGTGATTTCTCCTCTTTCATTTCTTATTTTGTTTGTGTCTTCTCTCTTTTCTTCTTGGTGAACCTGGCTAGAGGTTTGTCAATTTTGTTTACCCTTTCAAAAAACCAGCTCTTGGTTTTATTGATTTTTTTTGTCTTGTTTTTTTCATCTCTATTTTATTTATTTCCTCTCTGATCTTTATTATCTCCTTCCTTCTGCTGACTTTTGGTTTTGTTTGTACTTCTTTTTCTAATTCTTTTAGGTGGTGGGCTAGGTTGTTTATTTGAGATTTTTCCTGTTTCTTAAGGAAGGCCTGTATTGCTATGAACTTCCCTCTAAGAACTGCTTTTCCTGCATCCCAGAGATATTTATGGTTGTGTTTTCATTGTCATTTGCCTCAAGGTATTTTTTAATTTCTTTGATTTTTCTTGTTGACCCATTGGTTTTTTTAGTAGTATGTTGTTTAGTCTCCTTGTACTTGGTTTTTTCTTGTTTCTTTCTCTGTGGTTGATTTCTAGTTTCATGCTGTTGTGGTCAGAAAAGATGCTTGAAATAATTTCTATACTATTAAATTTGTTGAGGCTTGTTTTGTGCCCTAGCGTGTGGTCAGTCCTAGAGAATGTTCCATGTGCACTTGAAAAGAATGTGTATTCTGTTTTTTTTTGGATGTAATGTCCTGAAGATATCAGTTAAGTTTAACTTTTCTATTGTATTATTTAGGATCTTTGTTGCCTTATTGATTTTCTGTCTCAAAGGTCTGTCCATTGATGTGAGTGGGGTATTAAAGTCTCCTACTGTTAATGTATTCTTGTCAGTTTCTCCCTTTATGTCTGTTAGTATTTGTTTTATTTATTTGGGTGTTTCTATGTTGGGTGCATATATGTTGACAAGTGGAATATCCTTTCCATGTGTTGATCTTTTTATCATTGTACAGTGTCCTTTTTTTTTTTAATTAATTAATTTATTTATTTTTGGCTGTGTTAGGTCTTCGTTTCTGTGTGAGGGCTTTCTCTAGTTGCAGCAAGCAGGGGCCACTCTTCATCGCGGTGCACGGGCCTCTCACTATTGCGCCCGCTCTTGTTGTGGAGCACAGGCTCCAGACACGCTGGCTCAGTAGTTGTGGCTCACGGGCTTTGTTGCTCCGCAGCGTGTGGGATCTTCCCAGACCAGGGCTCGAACCCGTGTCCCCTGCATTGGCAGGCAGACTCTCAACCACTGCGCCACCAGGGAAGCCCTACAGTGTCCTTCTTTATCTTTCTTTATAACCTTTGTTTTAAAGTCTATTTTGTCTGATATGTGTGACCCCTGCCTTCTTGTCATTTCCGTTTGCATGAAATATCTTTTTCCATCCCCTCACTTTTAATCTATGTGTGTCCTTTGCCTCAAAGTGGGTCTCTTGTAGGCAGCATATTGTAGGCTCTTATTTTTTTAATCCAGTCTGCCACTCTGTATCTTTTGATTGGAGCATTTAGTCCATTGACATTTAAGGTAATTATTGATAGGTATGTATTTATTGCCATTTTAAACCTTGTCTTCCTGTTGATTTTATTTTGTTTTTTCATTTCTATTTTTATTATTATTTTTTTTTTTACATCTTTATTGGAGTGTAATTGCTTTACAATGGTGTGTTAGTTTCTGCTTTATAACAAAGTAAATCAGCTATACATATACATATATCCTCATATCTCCTCCCTCTTGCATCTCCTTCCCACTCTCCCTATCCCCCCATCTAGGTGGTCACAAAGCACCGAGCTGATCTCCCTGTGCTCTGCAGCTGCTTCCCACTAGCTATCTATTTTACATTTGGTGGTATATATAAGTCCATGCCACTCTCTCACTTCGTCCCAACTTACCCTTCCTCCTCCCCGTGTCCTCAAGTCCATTCTCTACGTCTGCGTCTTTATTCCTGTCCTGCCCCTAGGTTCTTCATAACTTTTTTTTTTAATTCCATATATATGTGTTAGCATATGGTATTTGTTTTTCTCTTTCTGATTTGCTTCACTCTGTATGACAGACTCTAGGTCCATCACCTCACTGCAAATAACTCAATTTCATTTCTTTTTACGGCTGAATAATATTCCATTGTATATATGTGCCACATCTTCTTTATCCATTCATCTGTTGATGGACACTTAGGTTGCTTCCATGTCCTGGCTATTGTAAATAAAGCTGCAGTGAACATTGTGGTACATGACTCTTTTTGAATTATGGTTTTCTCAGGATATATGCCCAGTAGTGGGATTGCTGGGTCTTATGGTAGTTCTATTTTTAGTTTTTTAAGGAACCCCTCCATACTGTTCTCCATAGTGGCTGCATCAAAAAAATATAGAACGCTTCATGAATTTGCGTGTCATCCTTGCACAGGGGCCATGCTAATCTTCTCTGTATTGTTCCAATTTTAGTATATGTGTTGCCGAAGCAAGCACTCCCATTGATTTTATATTTCTTCTTTGTCCCTTTCTTTTTCTTTTTCCTTTTGTGGTTTGATGATTTTCTTTTGTATTATGCTTATCTTCTCTTCTTTTTCTTTTTTTGTGAATCTGTTGTATGTGGTTGCTCTGTTTTTCAAGTATGTTAACTCCTTCCTATATCTACTTGCTTTAGACTGGTAGTCCAATAGGCTCAAACACCTTCTAGAGAAAAAAATCTACATTTTCTTACTCTCCTCTCCCACATTTAATGATTTTGATGTCCTCTTTTGCATCTTTATGTTTATCCTTTTGCCATTCATTGTGGTTATCATTGCTTTCACAAAAGTTTTTTTATTATTTTAAAAATCTGTGTACTTTCTTGTTTAAGTGATTTACTTTCCAATTATGATTTTCTCTTTCCTATAGATTCTTACTGCTTTTGTTATTTATTTATTCTTTGGCTGTGCCATGCAGCCTGTGGGATCTTACTTTCCTGACCCTAGATCAAACCCAGGCCCCCTGCAGTGGCAGCACAGAGTCCTAACCACTGGACTTCCAGGGAATTCCCTCAACTTTTCTACTTAGATAAGACCTTTCAATATTTCTTTTAGGATAGGTTTAGTATTGCTGTATTCTTTTAGTTTTTGCTATCTGAGAAATTCTTTATCTCTTTTTCTATTCTAAATGATAATCTTGCTGGGTAGAGTATCCTGGGTTGCAGATTTTTCCCTTTTGGGACTTTGAATATATCTTGCCACTCCCTTCTGGCCTGCAGCATTTCTGTAGAGAAATCAGCTGATAACCTTATGGTTGTTCCCTTGTAATTAATTCTTTTTCTCTTGCTGCCTTTAGAGTCCTCTCTTTAACTTTTTTTAGTATGTCTTGTGTAGGTCTGTTTAGGTTTATCTTGTTCAGGACCCTCTGTGCTTCCTGTATCTGGATATGTTTCCTTCTCTAGGTTTGGGAAGTTTTCAGCCATAATTTCTTCAAATACAGTTTCATTACCTTTTTCTCTTTCTTCTCCTTCTGGAATCCCTATTATGCATAGATTGGCCCAGTTTATGTTATCCCATAGGTCTCATATTGCTTTCATTTATTGTCATTTGGGTTTCTGTCTGCTGTTGTAATTGGGTGATTTCCATTATTCTGTCTTCTAGATCACTTATTTGTTCTTCTGCATTATTCATTCCTCTGTTCATAGCCTTTAGTCCAGCTTTTGTCTCTTCAAATGAATTCACTAATTTTTCTGAAGGCTCCTCATAATTTCTAGTTCCTTTTTACAGTAGTCTGCATTTCTGTCAATCCTTTCTCAGTTCCTTCAGTATTTTCATTATCTCCTTTTTTATTTTTGTTTATTTAGTTTTGGCTGCATTGGGTCTTCGTTGCTGCGCGGGCTTTCTCTAGTTATGGCGAGTGGGGGCTACTCTTCGTTGCGGTGTGCGGGCTTCTCATTGCAGTGGCTTCTCTTGTTGCAGAGCATGGGCTTTAGTTGCATGAGCTTCAGCAGCTGTGGCACGCGGGCTCAGTAGTTGTGGCTCACGGGCTCTAGAGCGCAAGCTCGGTAGTTGTGGTGCACGGGCTTAGCTGCTCTGCGGCATGTGGAATTTTCCCTGTGTCCCCTGCATTGGCAGGCGGATTCTTAAGCACTGCGCCACCAGAGAAGTCCCTCATTATCTCCTTTTTGAACTTGGTGTCTATTAGACTGAAGAGGTCTGTTTCATTGTTTGTTCTTTCAGGGGTATTCTCTTGATCTTTTAATTGGGAATGGTTCCTTTGCTTCATTTTACTTATATTTCTCTTGCTGTATGAGTTGAGGAGAAACAATTATCTACTGTGGTCTTGGAGGGCTATTTTTATGTGGAAACATCCCTGTGTAGTCTGTGGGTTTAATATTTTTGGGTGTGAGGGCTGTTTTTAGTATGGATGCCTGCCACCTCTTTCCTCACTGTATGCTGGCTACCATCCCCTTAATAGGAGGTGTGACTGATATGCTGACCAGAGCCAGCACTGGATATTGAGCAGGGCCTCCTCTTTGCTCTGTGGTTTTCACTGCCTTGTCCAGGGCAGGGTGTGCTCCCCAGTTGTTGGAGTAGAAGCCCCCAGATCCGTTTCTGAGTTGCATTTCTGGTATGTGGTGCGAGGTAGGTTGGATTGGGGTGCTCCCACTGGGAGAGGAGCCATTGAGTACTCCTCCTCCTCCTGAGCTGTTCACCTGTGAGTGTGCTCCGTTGTGTCACCTTTCACCTATTGTGCAGACTCTCAGAGTACACTGTTATTGGCACTGCCCTCAGCCCCACCTCAACCATAGGTATGCTGGCAGTCCACCCTGGTACCTCTCAGGCTTTGTTTTCACAATGCCACCAGCGCAGATCCACAGAAGTCAGGTCCCAAGACTGCAGTAGTCGTGCACCTGGACCTGCTGTGGGTGCTGTGGAGGCAGCTCAGACCCTGGCTCGGCCCAGCCTCCTGGTGTACACGCCCACAATGCCCACAGCTGCTAAGGCCAGACCTGTCCCAGCTATGGGAGCACCAGTTTTCTGTTCGGATGTTCTGCAGGCACTGAATTTACAAAGCTGGCAGCGGAGGTGTAATTCTGCGGTTCGTTCAGCCACAGGGAGAGATTTCAGCTTTGCTTCCTAAGTCACACGGCCCCTGGGGCTCAGCTGTGATTTCAGCCCCACCTCTGTGTGTGGGCAACCCACTGGTGTCTGCACCCAGGGCTGCTGAAGCAGTGGCTAGAACGTGTGAGCCTGCCCAGGGTGGGAGGGAACCGAGGTGGCAGCTGGAGTGCACGGGCCTGCCCAGGCAGAAGGGAGCTGGGGCAGCGGCCGGAGCCCATGGAGGTAGGAGCCGGTGGGTGGGGAACGAGGCTGCAATGGTGGCCCCACCTCTCCCTTCCTGCGCCACTTAACAATGGCACTTTGCTTCTGTGGCAGCCTGGGCTTCTTCCATGAACACTCCTGGTCGCTGTGCCCCACACTCCAGCCCCTTTAGGCTGTCTCCATGCAGCCAACAGCAGTCCTCTCCCCAGGTCTGTCCTCTAAACCCCACGTTTCAGCATCCAGCCCCTGCCCATACCAGCAAAGGTGCTTCTAAGGCTGGGATGCACAGGGCAGTGGCACGGCCCATCTGTGTAATCTCTGGCTGTCCTGCCTGCCACTAACTGGTTGTTGCTCTCTGTGAGCCTTGGAAACTTCTTTTCTGTCCCTGCTGATCTTTCCACTGGTGAGGGGACTTCCCAGGGTATGGGAACCTCTCTCCTTCACCTCCCTCCTAGGGGCACAGGACCCATCTGCTTCCTCTTTATTTTTTTTTCCTTTTGTCTTACTCAGTTACATGGCGATCTTTCTTGTCCTTTCAGGTGTTTGAGGACTTCTGCTAGTGTTCAGTAGGTGTTGTGTGAGAATTGTTCCATCTGTAAATGTATTCTTTTTTTTTTTTTAAAGAAATTCATGTTCTTTATTTATTTATTTATTTATGACTGTGTTGAGTCTTCGTTTCTGTGCGAGGGCTTTCTCTAGTTGTGGCAAGTGGGGACCACTCTTCATCGCGGTGCGCGGGCCTCTCACCATCGCGGCCTCTCTTGTTGCGGATCACAGGCTCCAGACGCGCAGGCTCAGTAATTGTGGCTCACGGGCCCAGTTGCTCCGTGGCATGTGGGATCTTCCCAGACCAGGGCTCGAACCCGTGTCCCCTGCATTGGCAGGCAGATTCTCAACCACTGCGCCACCAGGGAAGCCCTGTAAATGTATTCTTGATGTATTTGTGTGAAGAGTTAAGTTCCATGTCCTACTACTCCACCATCTTGATTCCAATCCCCTTTATCCATTTTTTTTTTTGGCTGTGTTGGGTCTTCGTTGCTGTGCGCGGACTTTCTCTAGTTGTGGTGAGTGGGGGCTACTCTTCGTTGTGGTGCGCGGGCTTCTCATTGCAGTGGCTTCTCTTGTTGGCGGAACATGGGCTCCAGACGCGTGGGCTTCAGTAGTTGTGGCACGTGGGCTCAGTAGTTGTAGCTCTCGGGCTCTAGAGCAAAGGCTCTGTAGTTGTGGCGCACGGGCTTGGTTGCTCTGCGGCATGTGGGATCTTCCCAGACCAGGGATCGAACCCGTGTCCCCTGCATTGGCAGGCAGACAATGTGCCACCTTAACCACTGTGCCACCATGGAAGTCCCCTTTATACATTTTTGAATCGAGTTTCTGTTGTTAAGTTGTAGGAGGTCTTCATATATTCTGGATATTAACCACTTATCAGATACATGATTTGCAGATATTTTCTTCCATTCCATGGGTTGCCTTTTCACTTTGTTGGTTGTGTCCTTTTGATGCTCAGAAGTTTTAAATTTTGATGTAGTCTAGTTTACAATTTGTTCTTTTGTTGCTTATGCTCTTCAAGTCACATCCAAGAAATCATTGCCAAATTCAGTGCCACGAAGATTTTCCCTGTTGTTTCTTCTAAGAGTTTTATAGTTTCAGCTCTTCTATTTAGGTCTTTGCTCCATTTTGAGTTTATTTTTGTAAATGGTGTAAAGTAAGGTTCCAGCTTCACTCTTCTGCATGTAGATATTTAGTTTTCCCAGCACCATAAATTGAAAAGACTGTCCCCCATTGAATGGCACCCCTGTCAAAAATCATTTCACTGTGTGTATTAGTTTGCTCTGGCTGCCATAACCAAGTACCCCAGACTGCTGGCTTAAACAACAGAAATTTATTTTCTCACAGTTGTAGAGGCTAGTAGTCTGAGATCAAGGTGTTGGCAAAGCTGACTTCTTCAAAGGATTCTTTCTTTGACTTGTGGATGACCATCTTCTCCCTGTATCTTCACATGGTTGTCCCTCTATGTATGTCTGTAGAAGGACAACAGTCATATTGGATTAGGGCCTACCTCTAGGATCTCATTTCACTGTAATTACCTCTTTAAGGCTCTATCTCCTAAAATACAATCACATTTGGAGATACTGGGAGTTAGGACTTTAGTATGAATTGGTGAGGGGGGGCATTATTCAGTCCATAACACCATATATTTGAGGGTTTATTTCTGGGCACTCTCTTTTACTCCATTGGTCCATATGTCTTTATGCCAGTACCAAACTGTTTTGATTATTATAGGTTTGTAATAGGTTTTGAAATGAGGAATTGTGGGATCTCCAATTTTGTTCTTCTTTTTCAAGATTGTTTTGGCTATTTGGAGGGGGGGGTCCCTTGAGATTCCATATGAATTTTTAGGATGGATTTTTCTGTTTCTCAAAAAATGCCATTGGGATTTTGATGTGGATTACACTGAATCCATAAAAAAGTAAAATCCAAACACTGTATCACTTTAGGGAGGCTTGCCACCTTAACAATATTAAGTCTTTTAATACATGAGTATCAGGTGTCTTTCCATTTATTTATGTCTTTAATTTCTTTCAGCAAAGTTTTGTAGTTTTCTCTACGCAAGTCTTTGGCCTTCTTGGTTAATTTTACTTCTAAATAATTTATTCTTTTTGATGCTATTGGAATTGAAATTCAAAAAAATTTTTTCTTTAATTGTGATTGTTTAGAAACAGCTGATTTTTGTGTATTGATTCTGTATCCTGCAACTTCACTGAATTCATTAATTCTAACAGATTTTTTGGGTGCAGTCTCTAAGGGTATTTTTACATATGAGTTCATGTCTGTGAAAAGAGATAATTTTGCTTTTTCCTTTCTAATGTGGATGCCTTTTATTTCTTTTTCTTGCCTGATTGCTCTGGCTGGAACTTCCAGTACTGTGATAATACAAGTGGTTGATGTGGGCATCCTTGTCGTCTTGTTTCTTGTGTGAGAGGAAAAGTTTTCAGTCTTTTACTAACTTAGTATGATGTTAGCTAAGGGCTTTTCATATATAGCCTTTATTATGTTGAAGTAGAGGTACTTACCTGCCTTTTAAAGAAGGTGACACCGTTCTTAAGAGGAAGAAAAAATTGTCAGGTGAATTATCTCATTTGCTACTCTGTTTGAAAGTAGTTAAGAACAACTGTTTCTATTTGAATAACAAAAGAGGATTTAAATAAAATTTTTATTTATAATTTCAAAGTGTAGGAGATTGTATCTTCCCCCCAAAGCAGGTATAATTAATTGGTATGTTTATATATGCTAAAGATATATTCTTTAAAGACTACTGTGTGTAAATTGAATTTTTAAAAACTATTAGTCTCTTATGTAGAAAATAAAAGGTGGAGTCACACACCAGTGTTATAATAATATTAGCTTATATAATTGCCCATGTACAGTGTACCTTTACTGGGATCTTTATTTCTTCATATGGCTTCAAGTTACTATCAAGTGTCCTTTCATTTCAGTCTATAGGACTCCTTTTAGCATTTCTTGCAGGGCAGATCTGGTGGTGGTGAATTCCCTCAGTTTTTGTTTAGCTGGGAATGTCTTGATTTCTCCTCAGTTTTGAAAGATTTCTCCTCAGTTTTGTCAGATATAGGATTTTTGGTTGACAGTGTTTTTCTTTTAGCACTTGGAATATATCAACCTACTGCCTTCAGTTCTCCAAAGCTTCTGATGAGAAACCTGCTGATAATCCCATTGAGGATTCCTTGTATTTGATGAGTCACTTCTCTTGTGCTGCTTTCCATGTTCTCTGTGTCTTTCAACAGTTTGATTATAATTTTTCTTGGTGTGGGTCTCTTGAGTTAATTTTACTTGAAGTTCATTAAGCTTCTTGGATGTTTATATTCATGTCTTTAGTCAAATTTGGAAATTTTTTTGCCATTATTTCTTCACATATTCTCTCTGCCCCTTTCTCTCTCTCTTCTTCTGCGACTTCCACAATGTGTATGTTGATCTGTTTGATGGTGTCTCACAGGTCCCTTAGGCTCTGTTCACTTCAATAATTTTTCTTTCTGTTCCTTAGACTTGACAATTTCAGTTGTCCTAGACTTTTGTTTTTAATATTTATTTATTTATTTAGGCTGTGCCAGGTCTTAGTTGTGGCATGTGTGATCTTTATTGTGGCATGCAGACTTATTAGTTGCGGCATGCGAACTCTTAGTTGCGGCATGTGGACTTCTTAGTTGTGACATGTGAACTCTTAGTTGTGGCTTGCATGCAGAATCTAGTTCCCTGACCAGGGATCAAACCCAGGCCCCCAGCATTGAGAGCATGGAGTCTTACCCACTGGACCACTAGGGAAGTCCCCTCAATTGTTATAGCTTTGATTTCACTGATGGTTTCATCTACCTACTCAAATCTGCCTTTGAATCACTCTAGTGAATTTTTCAACTCAGTTATTGTACTTTTCAGCTTCAGAATTTCTTTTTGGTTTCTTTTTAAGTTTTCTGTCTCGTTGATATTTCCATTTTGTTCCCTATGTCATTTTCTTGACTTTTTCCACATCTTCCTTTAGTTCTTTGAGTATCTTTAAGACAGTTTTTTTTTAATAGTATAATTCTTTTTTTTTTAATTATTAATTAATTAATTTACTTATTTTTTTGGCTGTGTTGGGTCTTCGTTTTTGTGCGAGGGCTTTCTCTAGTTGTGGCAAGCGGGGGCCACTCTTCATCGCGGCGCGCAGGCCTCTCACTGTCGCGGCCTCTCTTGTTGTGGAGCACAGGCTCCAGACGCGCAGGCTCAGCAGTTGTGGCTCACGGGCCCAGCCGCTCCGCGGCATGTGAGATCCTCCCAGACCAGGGTTCGAACCCGTGTCCCCTTCACTGGCAGGCAGAGTCTCAACTACTGCGCCACCAGGGAAGCCCCTAAGACAGTTGCTTTAAAGTTTTTATCTAGTAGAGCTGTCATCACATCTTTTTCAGGAACAGTTTTTTGTTTTTTTCTTGTTTTTTTTTGTTTTTGTCCCTTTGAATGAGTCATATTTTCCTATTTCTTTATATGTCTTTTATTTTTGTTGTTGTTGAAAACCGGACATTTGAATCTAATGATGTGGTGACTCTGGAAATCAGAATCTCCCCTTTCCCCAGGGTTTGCTGTTTGTTTGTCTGTTTGGAGTGTTGTAGGCTGTCTCTGTACCAAGAATCAGTCTGAGGTGTGAACTTAGTCTTCTCAGGTCTTTTCTGAGCCTTTGCCTTCCCCTGGGTGTGCATGATGACTTTCTAACTTCCTCTGAATATGTGGTTGCTTTTGAATCCAATAGTCCTCAATATCTGGCTCCCAAAAGGAGAAAAAGAGAAAAATGAAAGGATGAGGGGGGAGAAGCACTGGTGCTTTAAATCCCCTTGAAGTCACTTCAGCCAGAGGGGGCGGTGCAACAACAGTGTCCGCCTCCTCTTTGCACCTCTGAGATCAGAAGCAGCGCGATCAGCCCTGATCAGAGCAGATCCCTGATATTTGGAGGACAGCGTCCTCATTGCCCACCCTGGCTCCCACAGGCTGTGTGTGCAAGCTGCTCCAGGAACACATGCAAGGCTGCCTGCACAGGGATGGGCACTGGGTAGCTGCTATTGTGCTAAGGGCTGAAATTCACCAAAATTTATCTAAACATTCCTCTGCACGTTTGCAAGTCCTCAGTAGACTCCAGGAGTTCCAGAACAGTTATATCAGACAGATTCTGCTAGTGCATTTGTTGTCTGTGTGGGGAGACGGATTTCTGGTGCTTCCTACTCTGCTACCTTCCCAGAATACTCCCTATAAATTAAATTTTAAAAAAGATTTTGTTTGAAGAGTTTGAAAACTGAGATAATCTTAACCCCTCAGACTACCACTGTTTTGTGCACACAGGTGCACATGCACACAAAACACCCTCAAGGGAGCATTGTCACCCAGCTCCAAAGCCTCTCCTGAGGCAGATCCTTTATGGTGTAGGGCAGGCAGCCTGCACAGAGCAGTGGGCTGGAGAGAGCCAACCCCAAGAATGCTCCAGATCTGAGGCTATTCCCAGCACAGACAGCTCACAGTAGGACATCAGGATAGTCACTTTCCCCTTCCTGGGGCTTGAGTTACTCATTGAAAGAGTGTGGGAGTTGGACTAGATCAGTGTTTCTTCAGTGAAACCACAGAACAAACTTTCTTACGTAGAAGGCTGATAATAATTATTTCAGTGAAAAAAAAATTATCAGATCAAGAAAACTCCCAGATTCAGCAGTGTATAAAGTGAAAATAAAATAGAGTAACTAAATGAACTATTACAGAAGTTTTAGAACACTGGTCCAGTTTTTAGTGAATTACAGGAAATTTATGAAAGCACAGAGATGTAGAAAGCAGAGACAGCATAAGTCAAGTTAACCTTTTACCATAACTCATTGATTTGCAGTGGAAATGGAAGGTGGATATAATCTGGAAATGTAGGCAGTTCTCTTTTCCTGATCTGGGCCTCAGTTTCCTCATCTGTAAAACTGGGCCTGAAGTAATTTTTTTTTTTAATTTTATTTATCTATTTTTATATTTAATTTTTGGCTGAGTTGCGTCTTCGTTGCTGCACGCTGGCTTTCTCTAGTTGCGGTGAGTGGGGGCTACCCTTCGTTGCGGTGTGCGGGCTTCTCGTTGCGGTGGCTTCTCTTGTTGCAGAGCCTGGGCTCTAGGTGCGTGGGCTTCAGTAGTTGTGGCACATGGCTCAGTAGTTGTGGCTCGCGGGCTCTAGAGTGCAGGCTCAGTAGTTGTGGTGCACGGGCTTAGTTGCTCCGCGGCATGTGGGATCTTCTCAGACCAGGGCTCGAACCCGTGTCCCCTGCATTGGCAGGCAGATTCTTAACCAGTGCGCCACCAGGGAAGCCCTGAAGTAATTCTTTAAGAAGACTTTTCAGTTACTCTGGAATAAATTTTTGGTTCTGTGATCACAGGGAATAAAACTGACAGAGAGGGGCTGTGACACGCCTTATCCTTGCACTGGGCATTCTAGAGGGCAGAGAGGGAGCTTAGCATTCCTGTTGAAAGAGGAGACTGAGGCCCAGAGGGGAGATGGTCCCTCAAGACACTGCTGGGAAGTGGTGTTGAGTGGACTGGTGCTGGACTCTTCCTCCTCTGATGTCCCACAGGGCATCTGCGTCCCTTCTGAGCATCCCAGACAGAAGGCTAAGAGCCCAGCTCTGGAGTGTCTTGTCCTAGAGGATTTCTTTTTCTTTTCTTTTTTTTTTGGGGTGGGGGACAGTGTGCTGTGCAGCATGCAGGATCTTAGTTCCCCCACCAGGGATCGAACCTGTGCCTCCCACCCCTGCATTGGGAGTGCGGAGTCTGAACCACTGCACCACCAGGTAAGTCCCCTAGAGGATTTCTTCTAGCTGGTGCCCAGCAGCTCTCTACTGGGCCCTTCAGCTGCTGGAACCCTGGTGTGGGGCTCTCTGGTCCCTCCAGCAGGTGGGGTTAGGGTATGCACAGCGATTCAAGCCCCTCCACTCTTTGTGCACCTGCTTCTTGGAGGGTATACTGTCTGTTCTTCCGTTTGTTTGAGCAGAGGGTTCACTTTGTTTTGTTTTTTCCCCAAATGGGACTAGCTTTATTGCTTACTATAAAAATTGAAAATTGTTTGTATAAAAGAATACATAAGCAATATAAAGAATCAAATATGTCTCTGTATGCATGTATAGGATAAATTACTTAAACCCAACTATCCAGGGATAATCACTTAACTGTCTAGATTTTTTTCTGTTTATATATCTAGTTGATATCAATTTCCATATGATTTTATAAAAATGAAATTATGTTGCTTATCTGTTACATGCTTTTTTCCCCCCAACAATAAATGTGTTATGGACGTCTTAACATATCAGTAGAGATCCTTGTCTTCAGTTTTCATGGCTGCAGAGTATTCTCTTTTGTGGGTAGCCTTGACGTAATTTATTTAATCCTCTTTAATGGAAGTTTTGGTGGCATCCAGTATTTGGCCCTGTTAATGTTGTGATAAATATCCTTGCATGCTCATCCAACCATTTGCTTTTCTGGATTTCTTACTGTATATTTTTAGATACAGAACTGTGGGTCAAACATTAAGTACGTTAAAATTTTTAATGCATGTTTTAAACTGCCTCCTGGAAAAGTGGGACTGATTCAGTCCAACAGTCCCGGCTGGTAGGATGGTTGTTGAATGACTACAGGTAGCTGTGGGCTTTCTTTGGGTCCTTTAGACTGTGCAGTCCCCCAGCTCTGATTATTTCCTGGGCATTTGTGGGTGGACAGCCCTGCCTGTCTTCTACTCCAAATGACAGTAGGCCTGCTTCTCCCATCCGTCCCCCAGAATGCTGTTCGTGTCCCACGGGACTTTGAGGGCTGCAGTGTCCTCCGCAAGTACCTGGGCCAGCTCCACTACCTGCAGAGTCGGGTCCCCATGGGCTCAGGCCAGGAGGCTGCTGTTTCTGTCACCTGGTGAGAGCTGGCAGGGCTGGGGGGAGCCTGGAGGTTGCCTGGGACAGCCCAGGGGTGTCTGGGCGGTGGGGATGCCCCTCTCCCCACCACCCCGCTTTCTTTTCCTTGCTACACAGCATGGGGAGTGGCTTGGTGTGGTCTCCCCAGGCCTCCCTCCCATCCGACGCAGCACTGGGGGTGGCGGGTCGCTTCACCAGCTCCTTCCCTCGAGATGACTGGGGTGGCCTGTCCACAGGACTGAGATCTTCTCAGGCAAATCTGTGGCCCATGAAGACATCAAGTATGAGCAGGCCTGCATTCTCTACAACCTTGGTGAGCTACCTAACCCCTTCCCCATGGCCCTACCTCCCAGCCCTGCCCACCCCATCTCAGCTCAGCAGGAGGCCACAAGGGCAGTGGGCTGATGGAAGGAAGACACCTGGATTCTGACCCTCCACTGCCTTCTCACAGCTCTGCTGGTGCCTCTCTTCTGGGCCACAGGGAGCCACCCTGCTGGGGAGAGGCTCTACTAGGCTGGCTGCCACATGGTGTTGCTACTGTGTGCTCCGGCCCAGAGGGATGGCCTCTCTTTTCTGACTGGACAGCTTCCGGCCCCCCTTGTGGCTTGGGTTGCTTCCAGCAGGAGGAGAACAAGGCTGGCCTAGACTGGCCTTGCGTCAACCCTGAGGGCTCAGCCTGGGGAGCCCCGAGTCCTGTGTAGGCATCCCTGAGGCTCTGAGACTGGACTTGTAGGCTGAGGGCTGTGGAAGGCAGGAGCCCCTTTCCTTCCACCCAATCCCTGCCTGGTGCAGAGCCAGAGACTGAGACCCCATTTACTCCAGCTTTGGTGTCCTTGGACCAACTGCCCCAGTTCTCAGACCCCTGTTGTCCTGATCATGAGTGACACCAGCAGCTCCAGGCTAGCCCTGACCCCATGTTCTGTGCCTCCCCAGGAGCGCTGCACTCCATGCTGGGGGCCATGGACAAGCGCATGTCTGAGGAGGTGAGGAGGGTAGGGGCAGTGGGTGGGTCATAGGACAGAACCAGGGAGGGGTGCTGAGTGTTGTCAGCCTCCAGAGTGTGAATCCTGCCCCGTGGAGCGGACACAGGAAGCTCTGTGCCTCTGCTTCTGGCATCCTCCCCTGTTCTCTCCCAGGGCATGAAGGTCTCCTGCACTCACTTCCAGTGTGCAGCAGGTGCCTTTGCCTACCTGCGTGAGCATTTCCCTCATGCCTACAGCGTTGACATGAGCCGGCAGATCCTCACTCTCAATGTCAACCTCATGCTGGTGAGGAGACACCCTTGTTGGGGCCGAGTTGAATCCAGGGGCGGGCACGGTTAGGGCTGGATCCTAGAGGTCCTGTGCACATGGCAGTGAGGGACAAGCAGAGGCCTGGGCTTTGACCTTTTGAGCCCCAGGTGGATCAGGAGCAGGGCTGTGCTGCTTGGAGCGCGGGAGGCTGGACGGAGAGGGCATCCGTGTGGTCTGTGCCGCTGAGGAATGGAGTGCATCTCCATCTGCTCTTCCAGGGCCAGGCTCAGGAGTGCCTTCTAGAGAAGTCCATGTTGGACAACAGGAAGAGCTTTCTGGTGGCTCGCATCAGTGCACAGGTAGGGACAGGGATAGACGGTGGCCCTCAAGGGACTGATGCCAGGCTTTTGGTTTACTCTCGATCCCCAACTTATAGCCCTGTCCTGGCTTCTAGGTGGTGGATTACTACAAGGAGGCGTGCCGGGCCTTGGAGAACCCCGATACCGCCTCACTGCTGGGCCGGATCCAGAAGGACTGGAAGAAGCTGGTACAGATGAAGATCTACTACTTTGCGGCTGTGGCTCATGTGAGGGCACCGTGGCCACCAGGGCTGGGCTGGGCTGAGTTGCCATAGCCCAGGAAGTAAGTAGCGATGTCTCTTCTTTCCCAGTTGCACATGGGGAAGCAGGCTGAGGAGCAGCAGAAGTTCGGAGAGCGAGTGAGTGAGCCGTGGCCAGGAGGGGACTCTGGACTGGTCCCAGCCTTGTTAGTCAGATCCTCGTGGGGACCCTTCTTCTGTCTCTCACCCCCACATCCCTGGCGGCCCCCCGCCGTAGACCTGGTGTTTCTCATGTGTTGTCCCATTTGTGCAGCCTTCATCCCCAGGGGACGGAGGAGGCACAGCAGGCTCCCCTCAGGGGATGGCTGGTGGGAGATGTAGGCTGTGGGGTGGAGCTGGTAGACGCTAACCATGGTGCTGTTGGCTGGACTGGTGCGTGGCTACCTCCTCAGCTCCTTGTCTTCTGATGGGTCACCTGATGGCCAGACGGCTCGGTGGGGGTTGGGGTGGCGGAAAGAGTAGGGTCCAAGCAGGGAAGGACGGACTGGTCTCTGTCCCCCGCAGGTCGCGTACTTCCAGAGTGCCCTGGACAAGCTCAATGAAGCCATCAAGCTGGCCAAGGTAAAGATGAGGAAGAGCCTGGCTGCCCCTCGGAGCCTGAGAGAACAAGGAGCAAGCCTGGTGGGGCTGAGGGGTCTCCTGGCACTGGCTGTGGTTGGCACTGAGCACCCCCATCCCTACCCTACAGGGCCAGCCTGACACCGTGCAAGACGCACTTCGCTTCACTATGGACGTCATTGGGGGAAAGTGAGTTTCTGGGGCTCGGGGTGGCTCTGGTTCCTTCTTGTTAGGAGGGGTCTTGGCCTTTTGCCTGCATCGTTGGGAGGAAGCCACCAGGGCCAGAGAGTAGTGGCCCACGTGGGAGGCTAGGTCCTGGATCCCTGCTGATCACTCAAGACTCCCCATTCCTCCTTCTCCTGACCCCCAGATACAATTCTGCGAAGAAGGACAATGATTTCATCTACCACGAGGCTGTCCCAGCACTGGACACCCTTCAGCCTGTAAAAGGTCTGAAGCTGAGGGGAGGCCGAGGATCGGGGTAGGGATGAAGATGGGACAGAAGAGAGGCAGTCGAGGTTCGAGTGGGCCTGGTCTCTACGATTCTTCCTCACCCCTCCCAGGTGCCCCCTTGGTGAAGCCCTTACCAGTGAACCCCACAGACCCAGCTGTTACGGGCCCTGACATCTTCACCAAACTGGTACCCATGGCTGCCCATGAAGCCTCGTCGCTGTACAGGTGGGCGGGACAGGCAGGCCCTATTAGCCCAGGTTGGGTTGGGATACCTCAAAGAGACATGGGCTTCCAGCAAATTGCTGTCACTTCTCCTGCAGTGAGGAGAAGGCCAAGCTGCTTCGGGAGATGATGGCCAAGATTGAGGACAAGAATGAGGTCCTGGAGTGAGTGCAAGGCTGGGGTGGGAGGCATGGAGGGTACACACCAGACCTCTGTGGGGTCCCCAGTGCTGCCTGCGACAGGGAGAGGAGTAAATGAAAGGTCTGTTGACACCAGCAGGCCTCCTGGCTGCGCCCTCCCTGCCCAGGGTCTTGTATGCTAGATTTGTAAGTTGAGAGTCACGCATTTTGAGAGGAGGATGTCCCATTGTTTCCAGCAGTGCACTGGGCATGTTCTGTGGTGGCAGTTGGGATGCTGATTTGTTGTCTGTTAGGACCTCAGACCTTGCTTCCGTGGTGGGGGCTTGCCCTGGTGGGCTCCTTGTGTAGCTGAGGGGTTGAGCCAGCACCCACCTGGTCCCGTTGCCCCCCAACAGCCAGTTCATGGATTCAATGCAGCTGGATCCTGAGACAGTGGACAACCTTGATGCCTACAGCCACATCCCACCCCAGCTCATGGAGAAGTGTGCGGCTCTCAGTGTCCGGCCCGACACTGTCAGGAACCTCGTCCAGTCCATGCAAGGTGAGTGAGGAGGAAAAGCAAGCAGGTGGAGGGCGGGAACGTGGGAGTCATCTGCTGCGGCCTTCTCTGTGTCCCTTGTTGACCGAGGATGGAGGTTTTCACCTCTCCCAGCACCCATCACAGCACCCACCGCACACTTCAGCGAACCACCGCACCCTGTGTGCCCTCTGTCTGCACTGCTCAGCCAGCACTGGGCTGCACGCAAGCCTGACTGAGGGGGCAGTTCTGTCTCCTGGGGGATGGGCCAGAGTGGGTGCCTGGTCTGCCTGCCACAGGAGCTGACCCCGCCTCCTCTAAACACGCCCCCAGTGCTGTCAGGTGTGTTCACGGATGTGGAGGCCTCCCTGAAGGACATCAGAGACCTGCTGGAGGAGGATGAGCTGCTAGAACAGAAGATGCCGGAGGCAGTGAGCCAGGCAGGGGCCAGCACGGCTGTCTCCAAGGCCGAGTTGGTAGAGGTGAGGCGAGAATGGGCCAAGTACATGGAGGTCCACGAGAAGGCCTCCTTCACCAACAGTGAGCTGCACCGCGCCATGAATCTGCATGTTGGCAACCTGCGCCTGCTCAGTGGTCCTCTGGACCAGGTCCGGGCCGCCCTGCCCACGCCAGCCCTCACCCCAGGTGAGCCCCCTACCTGTCCCCATGGGGAGAGGCTTGGTGCTGGGGTTTTCTCTGGCCTCACTGACCACTGCCGCTCCCAGAGGACAAGGCAGTGCTGCAGAACCTGAAGCGCATCCTGGCCAAGGTGCAGGAGATGCGGGACCAGCGTGTGTCCCTGGAGCAGCAGCTGCGTGAGCTTATCCAGAAAGATGACATCACGGCATCACTGGTTACCACAGACCATTCAGAGATAAAGGTGGGGCTGGGTGAGCAGTGTGCAGGGGCTGACTCTAGGCTCCACCCTTAGGTGGTGAGGCCCTGAGTGTCTGTCCTCCACCCCCCATCACACTCCCTCAGAAGCTGTTTGAGGAGCAGCTGAAGAAGTATGACCAGCTGAGGGTGTACCTGGAGCAGAACCTGGCCGCCCAGGACAACATTCTCCGGGCACTGACAGAGGCCAACGTGCAGTACGCATCTGTGCGGCGGGTGCTCAGTGAACTGGACCAAAAGTTAGTGTCTGGCCCTGTGCCTCTACCCAGTCCTGCCCAGAGCTGGGCTCCAGTTACTCACCTCCTGCCGGCCCTTCTGCCCGCCAGGTGGAACTCCACACTGCAGACCCTGGTGGCCTCCTATGAAGCCTACGAGGACCTGATGAAGAAGTCCCAGGAGGGCAAGGACTTCTATGCAGACCTGGAGAGCAAGGTGGCCGCTCTCCTGGAACGGGCACAGTCTACCTGCCAGGCCCGCGAGGCAGCCCGCCAGCAGCTCCTGGACAGGTGAGTGTGGCCCTGGGGCCGGGGTGCGGCTGCACCCCAGACCGAGGTCGGGCTGAGGGGCTGTGTGGCTCCACTTCTTCCCTACCTCGTCCTACAGGGAGCTGAAGAAGAAGCCGCCGCCACGGCCCACAGCCCCAAAGCCGCTGCTGCCCCGCAGGGAGGAGGGCGAGGCAGTGGAGGCAGGGGACCTGCCTGAGGAGCTGCGCAGCCTGCCCCCCGACACCTTCCTGGGGGCGGCTGCCCCACTCCACTTCCCCCCTGGCCCCTTCCCCAGCTCTGCAGGCCCAGGACCCCACTATCTCTCAGGTGCCTTGCCGCCTGGTACCTACTCAGGCCCTGCCCAGATGTTGCAGCCCAGGGCCCCCCAGGCCCTAGGGCACCCTGTGGTGGCCCTGGCACCTGGACCTGCTCTCTACACACCCGGGGCCTACACACCAGAGCTGGGCCTCATGCCGCGATCTTCGCCGCAGCATGGCATGGTGAGCAGTCCCTATGGGGGGGTGGGGCCCACCCCACCGGCTGCAGGCCTGCCCTCAGCCCCACCTCCCCAGTTCTCGGGTGCTGAGTTGGCCGTGGGGATTCGGCCAGCCACCACCACAGTAGATAGCGTCCAGGCCCCCATCTCCAGCCACACAGCACCACGGCCAAACCCTGCCCCTGCTCCTCCCCGGCCCCGCTTTCCGGGGCCGCCCCCCCAGCCGCTGCCCGTGCCCTACACATACCCGATGGGGGCCAAGCCACCCCTCGCAGTTCCCCCCGCCCAGCACCACTTTTCTCCTGGGATGCCCACAGGTTTTTCAGCCCCGAGGACTGGGCCCCAGCCTCATCCCACACGAGCGGTGTTTGGGCCCCAGCCTCCCCAGCAGCCCCTTCCACTCCAGCATCCGCACCTCTTCCCGCCCCAGGCTCCAGGACTGGTACCCCCACAGACCCCCTATCCCTTTGCCCCTCAGCCTGGTGTCCTGGGGCAGCCACCACCCACCCTGCACACCCAGCTCTACCCAGGCCCCTCTCAGGACCCTCTGCCTCCCCACTCAGGGGCGCTGCCTTTCCCCAGCCCTGGGCCCCCTCAGCCTCCCCATCCCACCCTGGCATATGGTCCTGCCCCTTCCCCCAGGCCCCTGGGCCCCCAGGCCCCCCCCCTTTCCATTCGAGGCCCTCCGCCTGCCAGCCAGCCCGCCCCCACTCCCCACCTGGTGCCTTCACCTGCCCCGTCACCGGGGCCCGGCCCCGTACCTCCTCGGCCCCCTGCAGCAGAGCCAGCCGTGTGTCTGCGCCGAGGTGCTGCGAGTGCAGATCTGCTCTCCTCCAGCCCTGAGAGTCAGCATGGAGGCGCTCAGCCTCCTGGGGGTGGGCAGCCTCTGCTGCAGCCCACTAAGGTGGATGCGGCTGAGGGCCGGCGGCCACAGGCCCTGCGGCTGATCGAGCAGGACCCCTACGAGCACCCGGAGAGGCTGCAGCAGTTGCAGCAGGAGCTGGAGGCCTTTCGGGGCCAGCTGGGCGATGCAGGGGCTCTGGACGCTGTCTGGCGGGAGCTGCAAGACGCACAGGAGCACGATGCCCGTGGCCGTTCCATCGCCATCGCCCGCTGCTACTCACTGAAGAACCGGCACCAGGACGTCATGCCCTACGACAGCAACCGTGTGGTGCTGCGCTCGGGCAAGGACGACTACATCAACGCCAGCCGCGTGGAGGGGCTCTCACCGTACTGCCCACCTTTGGTGGCCACCCAGGCCCCCCTGCCTGGCACAGCTGCCGACTTCTGGCTCATGGTGCATGAGCAGAAAGTGTCAGTCATTGTGATGCTCGTGTCCGAGGCCGAGATGGAAAAGGTGAGAGGGAGAGGTTGGGTGGGTGCCCAGCAGGGAAACTGGACAACCAGCCCTAACTGCCCTGATTGTCCTTCAGCAAAAGGTGGCTCGCTACTTCCCTACCGAGAGGGGCCAGCCCATGGTGCACGGTGCCCTGAGCTTGGCCCTGAGCAGTGTCCGCACCACCGAGACCCACGTGGAACGGGTGCTGAGCCTGCAGTTCCGGGACCAGAGCCTCAAGCGCTCGCTCGTGCACCTCCACTTCCCCACATGGCCGGAGTTGTGCGTCTGCTGCCCTGGGCGGTGGTTGGGGGGCTGGGAGGGTGGTGCAGCCTTGGATCAGGTCTGGCTCAGAGATGCCGCCCCACCCCGCAGAGGCCTGCCGGACAGCCCCAGCAACCTGCTGCACTTCATCCAGGAGGTGCACGCTCATTACCTGCATCAGCGCCCCCTGCACACGCCTGTCGTCGTCCACTGCAGGTAGGTGTGGGTAGCTCCCGAGTGGCCCTCCTCTGGGGGCTCCTGGGCTGGCCTTACAGCCCCTTCCTGCTGCAGCTCCGGGGTGGGCCGCACGGGAGCCTTCGCACTGCTCTACGCGGCTGTGCAGGAGGTGGAGGCTGGAAGTGGGATCCCTGAGCTGCCTCAGCTGGTGCGGCGCATGCGGCAGCAGAGGAAACACATGCTGCAGGAGAAGGTGAGGGCCCGGGCGGGAGCTGGGATGGGCCCTCCATCCTGGGTGACGGGCCCTGCCCGGCTGACCAGGCCCAATGCGCCCCTGCAGCTGCATCTCAGGTTCTGCCATGAGGCGGTGGTGAAACACGTGGAGCAGGTCCTGCAGCGCCACGGCGTGCTCCTTCCGTGCAAGCCCGCAGCTGGCGCCAGTGTCACCCAGAAGGTGAGGGAGGGAGCTCCTGGGGGCTGCTAGGACTGACACTGCCTCGTGGACTCCGTCTTCACCCACTCTTGTCTCCTCAGAATCACCTTCCTCAGGACTCCCAGGACCTGGTTCTCGGTGGGGATGTGCCCATCAGCTCCATCCAGGCCACTATCGCCAAGCTCAGCATCCGGCCTCCCGGGGGCTTGGATTCCCCAGCTGCCGGCCTGCCAGGCCCTGTAGAGCCCCCAGGCCTGCTGCCACCCAGCCTCCCAGAGTCCACCCAGCTCCCATCCTCCTCCCCACCCCCTCTCTCTTCACCCCTGCCTGAGGCCCCCCCGCCTGAGGAGGAGCAGCCGGTACCTGAGGTCCCCAGCCCGGGGCCCCCCTCCTCCTCGCTGGAGCTGCTGGCCTCCCTAACTCCTGAGGCCTTCTCTCTGGACAGCTCCTTGAGGGGAAAGCAGCGGATGAGCAAGCATAACTTTCTGCAGGCCCATAACGGGCAGGGTCTGCGGGCTGCCCGGCCCACTGACGACCCCCTCAGCCTTCTGGATCCACTCTGGACACTCAACAAGACCTGAACAGGGTTTGCCTGCCTGGTCCTTACACTATGTTGTCTCCCATGCCAGTCTGCCCCTCTTGAGGTGGGGCCTAGTCTTACTCCCATTCCTGCTGCCTTCAGCCCTGCCTGGCCCAGCCCACAGCTCTATGGGGTAGAGATGCATCACGGGTCTTGGGTCAGGTTCTGCTCCTTTGTGGGACCTGACATTTTCAGCTCTTTGCTGTTGAATAAACAAACCTGTTCTGTGGCCAGTGTTTGCTCAGCGCTGCTCCCCGGGAGGTGGGGGGGGGCTGGGCCCCAGCAACACCACCTTCAGTAAGCGTGGATGTGGAGGGGGTCACCTTGGTTTCCACACCTGTGAAGTGGTTATGCAAGAAGGCTTCTAGAGCTGGCTTGCTAAACTTCCCCAGCCTGTAAACTGTTCCTCTGACTTGTATGGCTTCTGGCAGGAGCTGCTGTGAGCTGAGAACGGTCTAACCAAGTGCTGCACTTCAGGCACCGGGAGGGTGTAAATGATGCCAGAGCTCATCCAGGGGAAGACGCAAGTGGCTCACAAAGCCCCTGGCTGATGATGTGATTTTTAAAAAAAAGTTTAATATTACAGTCACGAGGCAGGACAGGACAGTTCAGAGGCAGCTTCCCAAAGATTCAGCTCTTCCCCCAGTCCAGGTCCAGCACATTGCCCCACAGAGCACCCCAGCCAGACGGGCAGGGAGGCCCACCCTCAGTCCAGCTTCTCCAGCACAGAGGGCACGTACACTAGGCTGAGCTCGCTGCCAAAGTTGCAGACAATGGCAGCATTGTCCAGCACCAGGATCTGGCGGGCCGGCTGGGCCTCGCTGTTCTTCCCCAGGTAGACTGTCTGTAACAGGTCCCCGTAGTTTAGGTCCCAAAAGGAAACACAGCCCTGGCCGCCGGTCACCAGCAGGTTGTCTGAGATGACACCCAAGCTTGCACCACAGCCCAGGTCCTGGAGGCAAGGACAGGACAGGCTTGGTGTCTTGAATCCTTCCCTAAAACACCGAGAATCCCGTGGCCCCCAACATGCCTACCTGCTGAATGGAGTAGAGCCTGATGCCTGTGCTGCGGTCCCAGATGCTGATGAGGTCATCTAGGCCACTGCTGATGACGCAGGAGGTGGTACAGGTGAGGGAGGTGACATCCCCACGGTGAGCGAACATGTGGCTGACCCGGCTGCCAGTCAGCACATCCCACAGGCAGATGGCCCCATCTTGTCCTCCACTGGCCAGCACCATGGTCTAAGGGAACAGGCACAGGGGAGCTGGTCACTGTGGTGAAACACCTCTGTCCACAAGGGTGGCTTAGTGCCCTGGTGGGTGGGAACCCTCACTCTGCTTCACAGAGGCCCTTAGGGACCAGCTCCCAGGAGTTAGAAACAAGGGCCATGGGCCTGGCTTGGTACCCCTGCACCCCACCCATGGCCCTCACCTGGTCAATGTACACAGTCGTGATGGCCCCTGAGTGGCCTTGCAGGGTGAAGAGGCAGCATGAGTCCTCCAGGCGGTACACCTGGGGCAGGAACAGGTATCAGATTCTGGTCTCTCTGGGATTTTCCAAATCACACTTCAGCCAGGAATTCCCTTCCACAGTTCATCCAGGACACCTCCAGCCACTCCCTGGCTGACCCCATGTGCTCCCCACCCCCTGTGCTGGGCCACCCCAGTGCCCAAGAGATGGTGCCAACACTTACTCTCAGTGTGTGGTCCTGGCTCCCAGTCACGAGGCGCCCGGCAGCTGCCTTCAGGGCTGTGATGGGCTTCTGGTGTGCACAGGGCACTGTGTGGGTCAGGTGACAAGCCACTGCGTCACTGCTGCTGTACATAGGGGATGTGGGGGAACTACCCCGCCCCGGGGCCCCTGGGGACAACAGGCCAAGTGAGGGATCTCCGAGAAGACACCCTGCAGGCAGCCCCTGTGCTCCACCCACACCCACCAGGTGCAGGCACCAGCCCAGTCCAGGTCCCCTGACCTCGGAACTGCAGTGGGCTGAGGGCTGTGTGAGTCTCCAAGGAGAAGAAATCAAGGGAACCGTTGAGCCGGGCAGCCACAATCCTGGAAGAGAAGAGCGGCTCTCCCTTAGATCCCCCAGCCTTGGGGCTGAGCACCGCGGGCCCTTGACAGGCCCTTCCTACTGGCTGTGGGAACAGTGGAGCCATGAGGGACCGTGGCCAAGAGGGAAGCACAGGTGCTGGGGACCAGGTTGCAACTCCAATTATTAACCTCTGTGCCTCAGAGTCTTCATCTGTGAAATGGGAACAACTGTAGCCACCTCTCAGCGTGGTCATGAGGAGTAAATGAGCTAGTATGTGTAAAGTGGTACCTGGGGAACATCATGTAAGATTGGAAATTAAAAACAAAAACAAGGGGGATGGGCAGTCCCCCTCCACGGCCTGGAGCTAAAGGAAAGGCTTCAGGGGAGGAGAAACAGGACCTAAGGTGGGGCTATGTTTTAGAGCCACAGAAGGTGCTGCTGTCTCCATCACAGAAAAGCAGCTTCAACCCAAGCACCACCTGCTCCATTTCCTTTTTCCACAAAGAAATAAGGATTATTCTCCACTGCCCCGATTCCTAGGCACAGGTTGACGGGCAGAGATGGAGACATTTGCCGTGTGGCCCCAAAGCTTTGAAGTGGGTGGGGTTCACAATCTTACTCCAGCAAAGGGCAATGCACATCTTCACCTCTGCCCATAATCTGAAGGATCTATGGCAGAGATGGGGAAGGCACAGAACAGGGGTGGGAGGGAAAGGGAGGAGGGACCATGGAACTTTGAGGGTTGAGCTGAGACATGTGGGCTGTCCCTAAACTTCAAAAAAAAAAACAGCAGCAGGGGAGAATTTCCAAGCGTGGAGAGCACAGTGAACTTGGCCAGACTGCAGGGTAGGATGTTAGCTAAATAAGGCCTGAGCAAGAAGCCTGGCAATGGCAGGAATGACAGCAGCAGCCAACAGAAACTGAGAGGTAAGAGCAAGGGGTATCCCCACCCCAAGAAAATAAGGCTCCAGCTTTAGCTTAGATGGTGGGACCACGAACGGTCAGGGACCCTGTGAGGAAGAGCCAGCATGGGTCAGGCAGGTGAAGCGTTCAGCAAAGGCACCTGGTCATGGGTGAGGCCCAGGTTTCTCAGCCCAGAGGTGGGAGCTCAAGCCTGAGAAGCTGGGGATCCTCCTCTCCCAGGGAGCGTGTGATCGAGCCCTGGCAACACCCAGCCAACAGCCGTGCTGAGGAGGGAGGCATGGACAGTGTCCAGCATCAAAGGGGAAGAAAAGACGGTTCTTCTGAAAATGCATTTTTCTGTAACTGAAAACCCAGGAAACCTAGAAAGGTCAGTATTGACAGGCTACCTAGAGCAACTCTGACTTCAGAAGGGTGAGGAGAACTGCTCACTCTCCATGTGCCAGGCCCTATTCTAAGTGCTTCCTACCTGTTAACTCTTTGAGCTGTCCCCCTCCCACTGAGGTGGACTACCTGCTGTTCACAGGTGTGGGGCTTGGCACCGAGTAGGGAAGTCAAGTCACACACCAGTGAAGGGGAAGCAGGGCTCAAACCTCAGAGTGTGCTGGGCTGGGCTGTCTAGGGTTGAGGCAGGCATCCTAGCACTCGCACCTTTTGTCCAGGAAGACGAGGGCCGTGATGCCCGAGGAGACCTCCTCGCTGCTGCAGCGCAGAGTGCCCTCGATGGCGTCCCACACCTGCAGGCCCAGAGGCTGTGAGCACCTGCGAGCTGGGAGGGCCCACAAACCCCCTGCACAGACATCCCCTCTGCCCACCTCCAGCCCCTCTGCCCACCTCCAGCCCCTCTGCCCACCTCCAGCCCCTCTGCCCACCTCCAGCCGGCCACTGCTCCGCCCCACCACGATGAGGCTGCCCTGCAGCTCCAGGCTCCAGATGGAGCCATCTGCGCTGGGGGCCCAGGCGAGGGAAGGGGAGCCCTTCTCAGGAGGAAAGCCCCCCTCGTCCTCAGGGGCCTGGGGCAGCGTGGGCCCGGGCGAGGGTGGGCGCAGGGCTGGTGTGTGGACGGGAGCCATTCCCTCCTCCTGGTACAGTCGCTGCACCAGGTGGCTGAAGTCATAGCCTGGGGAGGCCTGAGCACGGCGGCAGCCCGCCCGGTACCGGGGCTCGGGCTGAGCGGGCTCTAGGAGCTGTGGCTGCGCTGAGAAGTTGGTGTCGATCAAGCAGGTGAGGTCCGGCTGGTCCCCGAAGAGGGAAGGTGGTGGAGGGCCCCGGGGACGATGCCGTAGCGGAGGACTGTCCCCAGGCTCCTCTGGACCACCCTTCCCACCGTCCGACAGCTGTTCCCAGCTCTCCTGAGCCTCCAACACGCTGCCAACACCACTGTCCTGGCGCTGCCTGCTGGGGGGCAGGGAGGGTGGGGTGAGGACAGTGGGGCACAGATGCAGGGCAGGGCATGGGTGGGAGGTGGGGGGTACCTACCCCGGGTGTGGGATGCGAGTGAGGCAGTCTCCAGTCTGCGCGTCCCACACACACACGTGGCCTGCCAGGCAACAGCTCACCAGCAGCATCCCGTCACTGGCCAGACACTCGATGTCCTGCGGAAGCACAGCATGGACATGGACATGGGCACGGGCGCTGGCGTCTGCGTGGCCCAGGCCTCAGGCGCCCCCAGCTCCCACCTGCGCTCACCATGAGGTGCCCGCGCAGCACCAGGGGCACAATCTCCGTCTCGGGTGGCGCGTAGCCGTAGTCATCGCAGGGGAGCTCCCCACGCCGCCGCCGCCCGGGCCCCGAGCCGGGTTGCCCATAGTTGCGAGGGCAGAGCACGCGGTATAGGCAGAGCAGCAGCAGCACGAGGACGATGCCCGAGGCCAAGCCGAGTGCCGCCACCCTACGCCGGGCGGAGCCTGGTGAGGCATGCCCCATCCCCCCCCATCCCTGCCAGCCGCCCCCCTCCCTCGTGGGCCTTACTTGTACAGGGTGATGTCTCTGTGCGCCTGCGCCGTGCCTGGCCCCTTGGGGGCGGCCTCCCAGAGCCCACCCTGCCCAGGCGGCGGCGGGGGCCAGGCACTGCGGCCGTCCTGAGGGTGCCGCCCCTCCAGGGCCTCCCTCGGGTTCAGGCGGAGCGTGACTGGGATGACAGGCAGCAGGCTGATGTACCTGGGGCCGGGCAGCGGGCAGCCTCAGCAGAGATGCCCTCGGAAGGGACCCCCCTCCTGCTGCTGCCCCAGTCCCCCTCTCTGCTCTTCACACGGGACTCAGCTCAACCTGCCAGGCTCCAAGAGCACCCTCTCAGGACAGTCTTCCCAGCATGGGTTGGGGCAGCAGAGGTAACGTCCCTCCCCAGCCCAGCTCTGGCACCCCAACCTTCCTCTGTCAGACACCGGCAGCCATCACTGCCATGTCTGTCACCCATTCTGGCTCGGAGTGGGTGGGAGTGAGTGAGGTGGATCTCATTCTGGCCAAGTGGCTGACAGCAACCTATGACTCCCCAGAGCAGGGCCCCGGGCTACTCTTAGGTTGTGGATGCTTGGAGCACTGGCTCCTACTTCACAGCCTTAGGGGTGTTTATTTGAAAGGAAATGCAGAATTCAAACCAGAGGGTCTCCCTCCTGAGGGGAAGGGATGCTCTGGGGACAGTGAGCGCTGACATCACCAGGTGGGGAGGTGGGACCTGGCACAGCCCAACTCACCTCTTGGCCAGTGTGATGTTGTAGTAGCTGAAAAGCGTTGGCCAGTGGCGGAAGGACAACTTCCTCCAAAGTTCCTCATCCTCAGTCCCCCAGGTTACCTCTGGGGCTGGGCCGTCATGGACGCCCTCAGCCGGAGCCCCAGGCTCGGGCAGCTCCCCTGGCAATGTCTGGTTCTCGGGTAACTTAGAGGCGCCAGGTGGGAAGATGGAGAAGGCGGGGTCCGGGTGGCTGGCAGGCAGCACACCACTAGGCACAGGCATGGAAGCCAGGGCGCCCTCGCCCAGAGGGCTCTGCTCTGTCACCTGGGCAGTGAGGTATGTGCGCAGCCCTGCTGGGTCTGTGTACACCAGGATGCCAATCCAGACAACGGTGCCAGCCTGCAGTGGGGCATTGGGTGCTCAGCAGGACCTCTGGGAGGAATGGGCAGCCCCAACCTGTCCTTCCCTCCTGCCTCTCCAAGTCCTCCCACTATGACTGGGGGCCAACTGCCCCCCAGAGGGACCTAGTTCCTTTTCCATGGTTGGGTTTGGGACTCCTGGCCTGGAAATACAGAGGCGCACCCTTAGGTTTGTTATAGAACTTTCCCATCCCCAACCCCCATCTCAGCTTGGGCCAGAAAGCTGCTACCTTTCCCATGGTCAGCATGGCCAGAGGGACCAGTTGCATGACCTGCTCCAGAGACACCACGGGTCCTAGTCCTCAGAGGGCCTCAGCCTTGCTGCCGTCTCACTTCAACTCCTTAGGAGAGGCCCACTGACCAGAGGCCAGCCCTGCTCCTTCTCCCCTCTGCCCAGCCCAGCATTTTCTGATGCCTGCACAGTGAACCCTGACTCAGGCAACCATGGTGGTTCCATCCCAGAGCACCCCGTCCTGGGTCACCCCGGGGAGACGACTCCTCTCCCTGATAACCTTGGCTACCTCTCCAAAGATGGGCTTATCACCCCAGAAACCACCAGGGTCTGGGCAGGAGGGTAGAGTGGGTGGCTTCCCAAAGCTAGGCTTCAAGAGGCCATGAAGGCCTGAGGGGCACACCCCACCTCCGAGGCAAATGCAAAATGCACGAGGGACTTGAGCGCTGGCCCTCGGGCAGGGGTGGCAGGTACCATGATGAGGCGCTGTGCCAGGCGGGTTCGGGCCAGGAAGTAGACGACACGCAGCCTCTTGGGGAGCCGCAGGTTTCGGAAGGAGGACGGTTGCAGTGTGATGGTGTGGGGTGTGGACGGCCGCACAGCCAGCTGCCGCTCGAAGCGTGCTGGCTGCCCCGCCGGCTTAGCTGGGGGCAGGCAGGCCTCAGGAGGCAGCCGCTTGTTCAGGTCCGCTAGCTGTTGGGGGTGCAGCGGTCAGGGCCCAAAGCTGCTGTCCAGAGGCTGCCCGCACGGGGCTGCTGCCCTGCCCGAGGCCTGCCCCTCTCACCCAGAAATCCCCTGAGCACAGACAGGGATGCAGAGGAGGTGGGTGGGCAGGGCTCAGCCCAGTCCTACCTCCATCCGGCGAATGTCAATGGACAGGACAGTGGTGAAAAACAGCATCTGAAGGAAGAAGTCAGACACCAGCCCCACGACGGCGAAGAGACAGAACTCCTGGAATTAAGCAGATGAGGGGACACCATGACCTCACAGCCCAGCACCTAGAGAACCAGTTCCGTGCCTGCAGGCACCTCGGAATCTGCAGGGCAGTTTCAGCCAAGGCACAGCAGAGAGAAAGAAAAGAGATGCTGGTAGTTCTGAAATCTGGGAGAGGCCAAGGAGGATAATGCAGCAGCTCCCTCCCTCCCCACAAGGGGGCAGCAGAGACACCCCCCCCCCCAACCCCCACCCCCACCACCCCATACACACACCTTTACCCAGAGAAGGCTGATGCCCGAACTTGGAGGTGAGGTGCTTTGACCCAATTTGGAAAGTTCTGAGCCCCACCAGCCTGCTACCCAAAAAGCCCTCCCTGACTGAGCCCCTGGCCCTGCTCACGTGCCATGGACCAACACCTACCTAGAGCCCAGGCCTGGCCTGGTTTGGGGGCTCTCAGAAATATTCCTGGCCAGTGACCACACTGGACCAATGAAAGGAGGGGAAGAGCTCAGGGGGGAATTAATTCTGCCCTGAAACTGAAAAGGGGTGGTCTCTCTGCTCCCCAAGCCCTGTGGATAGATGGAATTTTCTCAGATTTAAGTTTTTCTCCCCTGCCCTTGTTGCAACCTGTGGCACATCACCATGGCTTCTACTCAAATGTGGGGTAAGATGAAGGATGGAGCACACGGTGGCACCGTGGTCACGTCAGCTCTAATGTCCCAAGACTGCCCGCGTCCTGCAGACGCCCTCTGGCGGGGGTGGGAGCCTGGGGCCCCTGTGGTCTCAGCTCATCCCCCAAACCTCAGCAGGCCTGCATGCTGTGGGGGAAGGACGGGGAGGGGATGGCTCTTCACTCCCTTCACACAACTCGTCCCGGAACCAGCAGCAAGAGTCTGGGCTTCTGACTCAGTGTGGGTCCACCCCCACCTCTGCTCACAGCCCCACGGCTGAGCCAGGGCTCTGGGCAATGGCCGGTGGCCCTCCCAGGGTGCGGGCCATGTGTTTAGAGGCTGCAGGGGTGGGTCAGGGCTCGGGCCAGGAAAGGCAGGAAGGGCCCAGTTCAGGGGCCCCACCATGTTCTGCCTGAGAACTGGGAAACGAGGTCTGACTGGACTGCACAGCGGGCAGCCAGCCTCTGCTGCACCCACCAAGCCCCCTCCTGCCACTTGGCTGAATGAGAGACAGGCAGCGAGGGGCAAGGACAGGGTCAAAGGCAGAGGCTGCCAGGCTGGGAGCTCAATCCCGTGGCCCAGCCTCGGCTCACTGAGTCCTCCTCCTGAACCAGCTATGCCAGGACCACCCTGTGCACGGTGACAGCCATCTTGCCAGCAGAAGGCCCACCTCATAGGTGAAGGTGGCAGTGTAGAGGGGGTGTGCCCTGCACAGCTGGGGAAACAGCAGCTGGCTCCATGCTCACCTAAGCTGCAGCCCTGGAGGGGCCTTACCTGGATGGCAGGCACAAGGGTAAAGTAGCCAATGAGAATGATGCCCAGCTCTGTGGCCATGTTCTTCATGATGGACCAGCTCTCATTGCTTAGGCCTGCAGAGGATGACAACAGGACCATGGGGCCAGCACGTGACCGCTGTCTGCTACGTGTCTGCACACAACCACGTGGGGAGCCTTCTGAGGCAGCCATTCCATCAAAGCGCCCCAACCCTCAGGACCCTGCCAGTGTCCGGGCTCCAAGGTGCTGCTGTCACAGCTGCTGCAGGGAAGGAGGGTTTGGAGGGTCCAGGGGAGAGCTACAACCATCAGAGGAAGGGAGAAGCAGGGTGTGAGTTGAGCAAACCCAGGAGGAGAGCCAAGTGACCCCGAAGCTGGCACATCCAGCCTCACGTGCTGTCCTCGTCGGGTGTGCACGTGGGAAAATGGCTCGGGGGACAGAGGAGGTCGATGTGTTCTACCTCAGCCCCTCCCTGGCCCCCAGGCTATCACACAATCCCACGTTTAAAGCTCTGAGCGCCTAGTGGACAGCGGCCATTTCCCCTAGTCTCCTCGGAACCCTACATCTAGTGCAGGGCCTGGCCTCTCACAGCAGCTCACAGAGGTTTGCTGAGTGAACGAACGGCCTGCCCCCAGCCCTGCTCCCACAGATAGGGGGTGAGGAGGAGGAGGTGCAAGAGTTCAGACCCCCAGGCTCTTTTCTCGCTTTCGCCAGAACCCCAGATCCCCAGCTCCTGCCACGGAGGCCACAGGGGGCTTTCCTGACAGCTGTGGAGGCAGTGTCTCTGAGGTGACCAGCTTCAGGGGCCTGGGCCTCATGTGATGGAGTGAGGCAGGAGGAGAAAAGACCAGGTGCCAGCCTGACGAAGGGTCAAACACATGAGCCCCGCAGCAGAGTCTGGTTTGCTTTCTGACTGACACATGAACCAGGACGAAGCACGGCCTGGTGACTCCACGGTTCCTCAGGGCTCATGCTAATAAGCTGCCATGTGACGCTGGAGGCCACGGCAAGGGAGGCTCCTGGGCTCCCCGCTTCCTCAGCCGGAGGAGGTGTAGCCCAGCCCCCCTCCCCTGCCCTAGTGCACCCCGCACTCCCCACCTGTTACCTTGGGCGATGCGCAGCTTCACCTCGAGGTCCACTGGGGTGGAGACCACTGACTTGGTGAGCACCAACACGTTCTCGAGCCCAATGACCACCACAAGGTAGGGGAAAATCTCACTGGGGACAGAGAGGAAGAGGGTGAGCAGAGCGCTGAGGGCCCCCGACACACAGCTCATGCTCAACGGGTTTGGGTCCCAGGAGGGCCTCTGTCTGAACGGCTCTCAGCTTTCAGGCAGGCTTCGAAGCCTTGCGGGGAGAGAGTGACCACCCCCATCTCCATCCATCCAGCACGGCAGAGAGAGGCCCCTGGGCTGCCCAGCTGCCAGAGCACAGCTCTCCGGGGCCTTCCCACACCAGACTCCCACATCGGCCAGAGGAAACCACCCCAGCCAAGCCATCAGGACTAAATGCAAGGGGGATGAGACCAGCCTAAAGCCCTACTCGTCTCTGTGGAGAAGCTGTGTTTGGACGAGCAATTGTTTCTAAAGAAAATTCTCCTAGCTCTCTGAGACCAGAGGCTCCCACTACCAGTAACGGTCTATGACGGAAGTCTAGGCACAAAGAACACCAGCCGAGGCAAACCTCACTGGGGTCTCCACTGTAGAGCAGTGGAAGTGGGGGGCTCTGAGGGCAGAGCAGACAGCTCTGGTGGGAGGGGGTGTTGAGCACCATCACCTTTAGGAAAGGAAGCAGTTCTGTGAGCAAGGAAGGTAACAGAAAACACAAAATCGCTGTTCCTGAGACCAGTCTGACAAGCCAAGGCAGGGCACAGGCCAACTGGCAGTACTCGCTAACGGAAAGGCGGGTGGGGCCCAGCAGAGCTGAGGAGACTGAAGCCCGAGGACACACCCAGGGAAGGATTTTCAGACCACGTTTCAGAGAGAAATGGCAGGGAAAGCAAACCGTAGAAAGGTGACAATTTAGAATGTGTTTATGTCCTATGTCTTTTAAAAAGCTTACACTAACGTCACCTATTTTATTAGGCATTTAAATGTTTTAATAGTAAGAAAGGAAGAAATGTACCTTCTCTGTCACACCCATCTATGGCTTAAGCCATCAAGAAGCAATTTGCACGTGTATACATAATATACAAATACACACATACACATCCATATACCCTACACACACACCATACCCATATATATATGCATAAACACACATATATGCATATATAAATACCAACCCCATATACACACACAGAAATATACACATGAACGTACATACATACACGTAACTATATATGTATTATATGTAAATATAGATATACTTTGTATATACATATGTATGAACACAAACCAGGTAACTTAAAGAGGAAAAAAATGTACCTCTTAAATGTCAAAACAACCATGTGAGAATATGGGGTAATAGCAAGTGTCCAGCGCAGGGCAGGCCAAGTGCCCAGAGGTGCCAGGTCCTCCGGCCTACGGTCCCACCCTGCCACCCAGTGGAGCCTGCTCGGGACCTACCCGCCGTTGAGGGTGGGCGTCAGGCCGAAGAGTGTGCAGAGCCCCACCGACATGAGCAGTGAGCTAAGCACTGTGACCACGGCGGCCAGAGCCAGCCCCCACTTGGACTTGACCATGTCGATCTTGCCTGGAGGGCAGAGAGGGCACATCAGGATAGCATCTCCCCAGAGCCTGGCACACACAGGCCCTTCTAAACTGAGCTCCTAGGAGGGGAGTGTGCCCTGACAGTTGAGGAAGGGAAGGCCCCGGTTTGACCAAAGAAGGTGTACACTTCCCAGTCTCAGGGGCGTAGTGTGTCCTTTGGGAACCCTTACCCAAGAAGGGACTTTTCTTGAGAAGTAAGAGGAGCCCTGGACCCACCCGAGCCCCTGAGACTCTGTGGGGGTGGTGAAGCCCCAGCTTTTGTAACCACCAGGCACGTTCTACATCTCTGCCTGGGACACCTGCACAGGCAGGGAAGGGGGTGATCTGGAAATGCCCATATTAGCTCAGAGAAAGCCCCAGCCTCCTTGCCGTGGACCTACGTGTGGAGAAGTAGATGTAGGCAAACAAGATGATGTAGGTGGTCACAAGGGGGATGAGCTCAGCGATGCCAATCTCCTCCTTGAAGTGCACGTGGACCAGGCTCTCTGCCCGAAGGCTGCAGTTGGGGCTGGGGTGCAGGAGCATCAGGCGGGCCCGCAGGCTGCCCAGAAACCTGGTCATGGAGTGGGGTGGGGTAGATGGACTGTACCTCTTGGTCCAGGGGACAAAGACAATCCCTGGAAGGAAGGTCCGTCGGGGCTTCCCTCCTCCCCCTGTGTTGGAGGGAGCTTCTTTGTGGTGTCTAACCTTCCCTCCAGTCTCCAGGGTGGGGTGGTGGGGGGTTGGAAGAATTTAAAAGTTGGCAAAGGTGTCTCAGGACCTCCCCCTCAGCACCCCATTCCCAACCTATCACCCCACTCCAACTGCCAAAGGCCCAGAACAGCCAATCAGCGGCATCCTACGGGCCCTTGCTGGGAGCTATCTGCAGCAGTCTGCTGGGAAGGTTCTGAGGTCACATGGGGCTCAGTAGTAACCAGCTGGGGACCCCTGCCCTAGGCTCAAGAGAGACCACTGGAGGCACCAGGACAGTGAATTTGCCAGCCCTGCCTTCAACCCTTATTCTTTTTTTTTGGCCATGCAGTGCAGAATGCAGGACCTTAGTTCCCCAACCAGGAATCAAACCCACGCCACCCCCGCCCCTGGAATTGGGAGTGTGGAGTCTTACCCACTGGACCGCCAGGGAACTCCCAGCGTCCCTTATTCTTTTTTTTTTTTTTTCCATCGCCCCTTATTCTTAACCAGCTGTCAGGTCAAGTGTCAGCAGACAGCACCCTTCAGCCTAAGGGATATAAACATTTCTACAGGAGGCCTGAGAACTCCAAGTTCCCAGGGGGCATTCTGGATACTCTAACCAGAACAAGGACTAGTCAAAGCCTCCTGTCATTCCACAGCCCCGTCAGGAGCCCTGAGCGCTGATGGCCTTACTTGGCATCATAGTGCTGGAAGACCAGGGTGATGGTATACGAGACCAGCCTCTTCCTGGTGTAAAGGCTCACTCCGCTGTACTTTCCAGGGACACCGAACAGCAAGTCTGCAGACAGAATGCAGCAGGTGCTGACAAAGGAATGGCAGCTACTGTAGAGACACCAGGACCCCTCTCCACCCCTGTCTTTGGAAACCAGGGGTAACCCCTGATCTGCTACAGCAGCCATCAAAGAGGACATGGTGACCGACAGGCCCTCTGGCGGGTTCTCAAGGAACCTGCCCTGGGGGTACCTTTGAGCGTGGCTGAGGTCTGCAGGGTTTTAGGTTCGTGCTGATGGATGGTTCCGATGATGTCAGGATCAGCATGGAAGTGTTCCCGGTCATTCTGCCAGAAGTTCCCAGGGGACAGCAGCAGGCATCCATGCTCGGGGAGGAGGTTCCGGAGCTTCCTGAGGCCTGGCAGCAGGTCGGTCACCTGCAGGCATACCTCCTCCAGGCTCCTGGTCCCGGAGCTGTGCGGGAGACAGGACAAGGCACCTGCTGTGTCTGCCAGCACAGGATAGACCCACTGCACTGATGAGGTCTCCTCCGTCATCAGGCTCCCAGATGCCTGGTATCTCAAAGAGCCTGAGGACTAGGGCAGCAGGGGAAGTTCTTCCAGGTGGTCAACAACCAAACCATGTGGCTGTCTCACCTTCAAAGTGCATGTGGACCCCAAAAGCCCATCACCTCCGAGGAGAAGCAAGATCTGGGAGTGTGCACAGCCCCACTCACTAGAATACCTTGGCCAGTTCAGCAGGCAGAGGGGATAGGGTGAAAATCAAGGGCTTTGTCTTGTTCACCAAAATGCCTGTCAAAGCCCTCAGCTAACTAAAACCCAGCAGTGAGGCAGCTTACAAACACAGCACACTCCAGAGAATCACTGGTGGGCTGGGATTTCAGAAGTGTACCCTCAGGGACAGCTTGCTTCTTGTCAGCATGGCCACCACCATTAGATTCACATCTCACAACCCCTAGGCAGTGAGCCCTCTGGCTCACGAGTCAAACAGACCTCAGCTTGTCACAGGGTTGGCCCAGTGGATACCTAGTCTGAGACCTGGCGACGAAGCTCAGGGCTCTACCTGTGCCATCTGCACAGGTCCAAGGGGAACACAGCCACAGTGGACCCACAAGCGTGCTGAGAAAAGCAAAGCGAGCCCACCCACCTCTTTCTCACTTGTTCACCTTCCACAGAGCTGGCTGGCTCAATGGACTTACACTGAGGGCTGTACCCTCCCTTCAGTACAGAGCTGGATCAGGGAGGCTGCGGTCCCAGGGAGGCATACCTGTCTCTCAGCACATGGTTCCGTATCTCCTCCACCAGCTGGAATGCCCGGGACAGAGGTGAGCGGAACACATCTACTGCCAGGAGGTTCTTGTGCCAGGGAGATACTGAAGACTTCACAAATATCTGCTGGATATAAGCCACTGGGGCACCCACGTACTGCAGAAGAAATGGGGGAGGGTTAGAAAGGTCAGCTCAGCACAACGGGAGAAACATGGCCCGTACTCAGGAAGGATTTACTGAGCACCTACTATGGGCAAAGCAATGTGGGGCCAACAGGACAGGCCTTCAAAAATGAATCTGTCCAAAGGGACTTCTTACCACTTAATGGACCACTTCCCTACACATTTTCCAATAGAATAGGGGTTGCCAAACTATGGCCACAGGCCATAAATTGAGCCTGGCACCTGTTTTTCTAAATAAAGTTTTCCTGGAACACAGCCATACCCACCCCATTCTGCACTGTTCTGCTTTCATGCAACAATGAGAGGCGAGTGTTCACGACAGATGGCATGACCCACAAAACCTAAACAAAACCTGTACTATCTAGCCCTTGATGCAAAATGCCTGCTGACCCTGCAATAGGCCATAAGCTCCCCAAAGGGTGTAGCCTATCTTGCCGATCCTGGTTTGGCCACTTGCAGGTCACTGGTTTTTGAAGCTCAATAGACCCAGTTCTAAATCTCTACTCTCCAACTGTATGGCCTTGCAAATGTTTTTGACTTCTCTGGATTTCAATTTCCTCAGTGAAAGGGAGATAATGACATTCACCCTGCAGCATCACTACGATTTGCACACAAGCACACGCACGCACACACACACACATAAACAGCGCATGCAGAGACTTAAGTGCCGATGGAAACACTAGCAATAACAGGTGTGGCACATCGTCTCACTGACCCCCAAAACAGTCCTATGAGAAGCAAAGTGACTCTCTAGGGTTTCAGGACTCAAGAAGGATGGCATGAGGATTCAAACCCAGGTCTCCTCGTTGAACACCACACTTTTCTCACTAGAACCTGCCATCTATCCTTAAAGAGCTAATATGCACTTAAGTGACAAAAGTGACACACATGTAATAGGCAAGGAATGACTTCCAGTGACGGATGTGTCAAGGAGCACCCCCAAAACAAGGTACTGGACTAGCTGCAGCAGAGTCATGGCCCGAGAGGAGCTGACTTGAGGCACGAGGTGGGGAAGGGCTGGTGGAAGAGGGGCAGCGAGGGCCTCTGAGGAGCAGCCTGGACAGCACAGAGGAGTCCTGGCGGGTAATGATGGAAATCACAGCAAAAATGAGAGGTGGCCAGGATGACACCTGACTGAGCCATCTGGATTTTAACCAGTGGACAAACAAAAGCCCCTGGCTATCTCTGAGAGGGAGGGGCAACCTGACAAAGCAGTGCTCTGGAGACCCCCCTAAAGTTAGGCTGTCATCCACCCAGAGACAGGGATGGTCTGCCCACAGGCGTGAGGCACTGTGCAGAGCAGGCTGGAGGGAGCCGGGCCTGGCCGAGGGATGAGGGGACTGTCCTGATGCCTGTGCCGCAATCAGGAACTCTGAAGGGCAGGTGTGTAGATGAAAGGAAGGCCATCTAGCCACTCAGTGATGCCGTACTCCAGGCTATGGCACAAGCAAGGGTTAAGATGCTGATCACACACAGCAAGTTAATATCTCCTGGGCCCCTGAGCCCCTGGGCGCAAAGGAACAACCCCAGGTATCCATCTGAGCCTTTGTGAAGTGTGTATTTATTATGAAAGGCTCTGGGGACAGAAGTCCTCACCCACTTAGTCTTCTGCAGCAGACTCAGCCCACTAGAAGCTGCGAGGAGGTAGAGAGGTACCCAGACAGAACTGACTGCCACAGGTCCTGACCCAATCAGCAGCTCATTGACTCAACACACCACACAGGCCTGAGTGTGGCAGGAGCTGCCCAGAGACCCACAGCTCTACAAGGAGAGTGATACCCGGGGGATCTCCTCAAACTCTGTGAAGGACACAGCACATCACCCAGGTAGAGCTGGCACCGTGGAGCCTCCAGATCCAGGTCTGCTCCCACTGGGCACAAGGCTGTGACTCCGCACATACCATCTCCTGTGCCCACGGCCCTCTTCACACACTCCACCCCCACCCTTAGGCCCACTGAGCCTGTGAAACTGAACCTTTGGTTTCCAGGCAGGACAGCTCCTTGGCCCTCCAGTCCAAATCCAGCCCCCTTCCCACCCAGGACGATCCAGGCCACCATTTCAACAAAGTAACAATGAACATACTTCAGAACCAGAGCTCTCGTTCTGGGCTCTAGGGATGGCTCCAGGAGTTCTATGAGCACCCTGCTTAACTCATATTTCTTCTCAAAAGTGTATCTATTATTATCACTGTCATCATTTTTAGGGGAGAGGATCCATGGTTTTCATCAGATTTTCATAAGAATATGTAACCCTTATGCCCCAGACACCTCTTTTTCCTTTGACCTTCCACCAGCCCTGGGTAAAATCCACTGCTCATTGTTTTCACTCCTCAGCTGGTAAGCCTTACCAGACAAAAACCACGTAGAAGAGAGCCTATGGCACAGCCACGCTCTCCGGCCTTGGCTGGGCCTCCCTCTGCTGGCCGGCTCTTATTCACCTCCCCGATTTCCAAATGAACTTTCCAAGCAGCTATTCCACATCTGTCCAGCTCTTTCAAGATCTTGGGTCAGTCATTTAATATGACTGTATCAAACTCATCGTCCAATATATGTACCCTCAAACTCCCTCTTCTGGGCAGCAGAATTCTCTTATGGTGGTTTATTTACAGGCATGAGCCTAACTCTTGTCATTCACTATCTTAGTTTGGGTTCCCCCAGCAGCAGGCCCTTAGACAAGTAGTTTCCTTGGGAGGTGGAGGAAACACAGGGAGGGGAGTAGGGACAGGAGCAGGGAAGGGAAGGCAGCCCACAAAGGGTGTGCTACTGAGCAAGCACCCTCTGTGGATAACTGGATTTAGCTGAGTTATCCGACATAAAGGAAGACAGCTGAGGTTACATACCAACTCCTACAGTTATTGGTTGAGGGCTGCTCCTAGGGGGTGTGAATTCTCCAGCACCTCAGGCCTTCTGTACCAGAGATCCTTTGACAAATGAGATGCGGATACTGGTGGCTGGAAAGCAGGCAGGCACGAAAATGGTAGCAGGAGATGTGGGCAGGGCCTACCACTCACTGTGCTGGGTCCTATCATAATCCCTACTTGATACTCAAGTAAGAAACAGACATGGAAACAGAGACAACACGAGGTATCCTAAGTGGGTGATGGAGAAAGCATAAAGGCCAGTGGAGTACAGATGCCCCTGGGTACAGAGGGAGGAGTGCTCACTAGATGGAGGCTTCCAACATGGCCCCAATAATCCCCACCTCCTGGCGCTCATGCCCAAGTGTAATCCCCCTTGGGAGTGGGCTGGACCTAGTGACTTGCTTCTGACAAACAGAATATAGCGAAAGTGATGAGCTCTTATTTCTGAGATTAGGTTACAAAAGACTATGACCCTTAAGGCCATTATGCTAAGTGAAATAAACCAGGCACGGAAAGACAAATACCGTATGATTCCACTTATATGAGGTACCTAAAGTTGTCAAATTCACAGTGTCAAAAAGCAGAATGGTGGTTACCAGGGGCTGGGAAAGGGGGAATGCGGAGTTACTGTTTAATGGGTGCAGAATTTCTGTTTTACAAGATGAAGAGTTATGAAGATGGATGGTGGTAATGGCTGTACAATAATGTGAATGTATTTAATACCACTGAACTGCACACTTAAAAATGGTTAAGAGAGGGAATTCCCTGGTGGTCCTGTGGTTAGGACTCAGCACTTTCACTGCTGGGGCCCAGGTTCAATCTCTGGTCGGGGAACTAAGATCCCAGAAGCCACATGGCACAGCCAAAACAAACAAACAAACAAAAAAAAAGCAAAACAAAAACAAACAAAAAACAGTTAAGAGAGTAAATTTTATGTTGTGTGTATTTTGCCACTATTTTTTTTTTAATGGAAGGAAAAAGCAGACTATGAGTCCTCCTCTGCCCCCGCCTCCTTTAGAGCCACCACTCTGATGAAGTCAGCCATATCATGAGTTGCTCCAGAAAGGTCCATGTGGCAAGGAACTGAGGGGCTTTCAGCCAACACCCAATGAGGGACAAGAGTCCCTCAGTTCAACAGCCTGCAAGAAACCTGCTTCCAGCTCACTGTCTGAGTGAGCTTGGAAGCAGATTCTCTCCAGTCAGGCTCTGAGATAACTGCAGCCTTGGCTGACACCTTGATTGCAGTTTGTAAGAGACCCTGAGCTAGAGGACCCAGATAAGAAAACCAAGTCTCAGAGAGATAAAAAGGATATGCCCAAGGACACACAGCTGATAGGCAGCAGACCAGGATTAAAGCCCAGGGCCGCCTAATTCCCAAGCTGGTATATTCTACCTGCCTGGGTAGTTCTGAACTATGTGAGTTCCCATGGAGAACAGGACATAGATGGAAACGCCCAGCACAAGCAGTGCAGGAGGGGAGCTGAGGTCCTGAGGACCTGTGGGGTCCCTGACCAGGGCTCCTTGGAAACCTTGCGTTCAGGCTCAGGCTACCACCAAACACTGCAGTGCTGGGCCAGAAGCCCAGCCACCTCTGTGGACGCGGCAGGTAGGTCTCGGTATGAGGTTCAGGTTTCCATGGTGACCTGGTCTAGGGGAGTCAGGCCAGTGCAGGACACCTCAAGTTTGCTGCTTTAAACACAATCCTTCCTTCACATTTAGAGAAAGTAAGCTAGAGCTCCAGGTATTTCACCTTTACACTGACACACCCAGGGGCTCGCTTTAGAATACCATACGGAGGACTCCCAATACTCAGCTCTTCTGGAAAGCAGGGCTCCTGCTCCTTGTTCTCCAGCCCTGGACAGGCGAGGGGGTGGGGTGGGGTGGGAAGGGCAGGCTCAGGGGACACGCCAGGGTTAAATTCTAGCTCCACCCCTGGCTGTGTGCCTTGGACAAGGGTCTCTACACTCTCCAACCCTCAGTCCCTTACTTACTGAGGGAAACGGGAATAAACTCTCAGATGTCAGCAGATCACTGTGAGGACCAAACAAAAGAACACACGAAACCATCTAGTAAGGTGTCTGGCCAAATACATGTTAGTTATATCTAGTTGTATCATTATGTCTTAAAACTCTTAAAATTGGTTTGGCATCCCTTTAAAATCAATCTCTCCTCCCCTTTCTTGTCCCCTTACCCTCCCTCCTAGGCACGGTCAACTCAGTCTCCAAGTTTCTCTAAGTTCAATTAGATTGACCTTCTTACCACCACTTTCATCATGTCATTGCCTCTAAGGGAATGACTTTCCACTGCCCAGAGAATTCATTTAAACTCCAGAGCCCAAGACTTAACTTGGTCCCACCTAACTTATCACCTACCAAGCTCCAAGAAAAATGCCTCACTTCAGACTCTCTGTCTCCTAAATAAGCCGTGCTTATTCAACAAGTCATTCAAAAAAAACCTTTCTTAAGCATATACTATGTGCAAAAGGTTGGACAAATTTGAATGAAACATGATTGCAACTAGGTCACACTACAGTTCACAAGGAGAAACAGAGCACACATCTGCAAGACAGCTGGGGAAGGCCTCCTGGAGAGCGTGATGTGAACTAAGGAGTAAAAGATAAGGAGGGCATGCCTGGTGCACTCAGAGGGCAGTCCAAGTATGTGAACCTCTGTTCTTCTGCCCTCTGCTCTGACCAGATCTAATCAATGACGATGACAGCCAGAAACATTTATCGAATGCAAATGATGGGCCAGGCACTGACCTAACTTTTGCATTCTTTCACTTAATCCTATGACAATGTATAATGCAGGTATAATTATTATCCCCACTTTATGAATGTGGAAACTAAGGTACACAGGTGTTACATAACCTGCCCAAGGTCACATGCCTGTGAAATGGAAAGTCTTCACCTTTCTGCTTTGCTCTGGTCTTCCTCTGGTAAAAACACCCCTCCTTCCAGAGGGAACTGTCCTCCCCTACCCCACAAGGCCACTGATCAGTGACTCCAACACAGGGCAGACCTAACTCAGAGTGCAAGGACCCAGTAGAGTTGATTAGAGTCCTTTCTGGAGGACACAGAAAGGCCTAACTGCAGGGTGCAGACACTACCCCATTGGGGGGGAACACTTCAGCAAAAGGGGAGAAAGAGGACTATATACTATATAGAAAGAGACACCTCCAGCATACAGAAAGAATTACAATTCAATAAAATGAAATCCAAACAGCTCAATTCAAAATGGGCAGAACACTGAAACACTTCACAAAGGAAGGTATGCAAATACAATAAGCACTTGACAGTAGTCATCTGGAAAATGCAAATTAAAAACACATCTAGATTGTTCCATACTTCTATTAGAAAGGCTTAAAAAAAACCCAAACAAACCTGACAGTACCAAGAACTTTACAGCACAAAGACTGAACTTTAATGTATGGAAATTTAAAAAATAATTTAGGAGGCTGACAGATGTGAAAAGAATGACACTTTACCTCTGTAGTGTTCCTTCCAAAAACCCATAACCCCAGTCTAATCTAGAGAAAAATAGGCAAATCCCACTTGAGGAACACTCCTCAAAACTGTACAGGTCAGGACTTCCCTGGTGGTCCAGTGGCTGAGAATCCACCTTCCAATGCAGGGGACACGGGTTCGAGCCCTGGTTAGGGAATTAAGATCCCACATGCTGCAGGGCTACTGAGCTCGCCCGCCTCAACTAAAGAGCCTGCGGGACTTCCCTGGTAGCACAGTGGTTAAGAATCCGCCTGCCAATGCAGGGGACACGGGTTCGAGCCCTGGTCCGGGAAGATCCCACATGCCACGGAGCAACTAAGCCCGTGCGACACAACTACTGAGCCTGCACTCTAGAGCCCACGAGCCACAACTACTGAGCCAGCACCACAACTACTGAAGCCCACGTGCCACAACTACTGAGCCCACATGCCACAACTACTGAAGCCCACGTGCTCTAGGGCCCGCGTGTTGCAACTACTGAAGCCCGTGCACCTCCAGCCCATGCTCCACGACAAGAGAAGACACCTCAATGAGAAGCCCGTGCACCGCAATGAAGAGTAGCCCCCCATTCACCACAATGAGAGAAAGCCCGCGCACAGCAACGAAGACCCAACACAGTCAAAAAATAATAAAATTTTAAAATAAGTAAATAAATAAAGAGCCTGCATGCCACAAACTACAGAGTCCACATACTCTGGAGCCCAAGCACCACAACTAGAGAGAGAAAACCCGCACACCACAACTAGAGAGAAGCCCACACGACGCAACAACAACAAAAAAGATCCGCATGCCACAATGAAGACCTAACGCAACCAAAAATTAAAAAATAATAATTAATTAAATAAATATAAAATAAAATACTTATTTACAAAAAAAACCTGTCCAGGTCATCAAGAACAAGGAAAGTCTGAGAAACTATCACTAAGGAAAAGTAAGGAAACCAGATTTCCTTAGCTTATACCTATGTCCTTCTTCTCTCCCAAGATCCCATCTAAGATACCATGTTATATTTAGTTGTCCTGTCTCTTGAGGCTTCTCTTGGCTGTGACAGTTTCTCAGACTCTTTTTTTTTTTTTTTTTGGCTGCATTGGGTGTTCATTGTTGCACATGGGCTTTCTCTAGTTGCAGCGAATGGGGGTTACTCTTCAGTGTGGTACACGGGCACCTCATTGCAGTGGCTTCTCTTGTTGTGGAGCACGGGCTCTAGATGCACAGGTTTCAGTAGTTGCAGTATGCGGGCTCAGTAGTTGTGATTCTTGGGCTCTACAGCACAGGCTCAGAAGTTGTGGCGCATGGACTTATTTGCTCCGCTGCATGTGGGATCTTCCTGGATCAGGGCTCGAACCCGTGTCCCCTGCATTGGCAGGCAGATTCTTAACCACTGCACCACCAGGGAAGTGCTTAGACTCTTTTTTTGATGACTTTGACAGTCTTGAGGAGCGCTAGTCGGGAACTGTGTAGACCATCCCTCAACCGGGACTCGTCTGAAGTTCTTCTCATGATTAGACTGGGGTTATGGGTTTTTGGGAGGAAGACCACAGAGGTAAAGCACCCTTCTTGTCACATATCAAGGGTACATACCATCAACCTGATTTATCACTGTTGATGTTGACCCTCATCACCTTGCTCAGGTTCTCCACTGTAAAGAGACTCTTTTCTCCCTTCTCCACACGGTACTCTTTGGAAGAAAGTCACTATGCACAGTCCATAATTAAGGAAGAGGGATTATATTCCACCTCCCTGAGGGCAGAGTAGCTACATATATATATATATATATATATATTTTTTTTTTTAATACAATGGTTACTTTTTACTGCATTTTAAAAAATTAATTTATTCTATTTTATTTATTTTTGGCTGCATTGGGTCTTCGTTGCTGCGCGTGGGCTTTCTCTAGTTGCGGCGAGCGGGGGCTACTCTTCGTTGTGGTGCACAGGCTTCTCATTATGGTGGCTTCTCTTGTTGCGGAGCACAGGCTCTAGACGCACGGGCTCAGTAGTTGTGGCTCATGGGCTCTAGAGCGCAGGTTCAATAGTTGTGGCACACGGGCTTAGCTGCTCTGCGGCATGTGGGATCTTCCTGGACCAGGGATAGAACCTATGTCCCCTGCATTGGCAGGCGGATTCTTAACCAATGCGCCACCGGGGAAGTCCAGCTACATAAATTTAGAATTTTTGCCCAGATCTGTCTATTTTCCTTCACTGATTTATTCAATCATATGGACTCAGATATTTATTTACACTGTGGGTTATAATCCAATACTACTTTACTTATTTTGTTGCAAAATGTATTTTATTTTCCAGCATTGGCCATTTGGAGCTCTTTCAGTTGGCTCCTGTTTCCCTTTGACATATGCTGAATTTATTTTAAACTGATATCTTTGTCTTCTCTTCCCAAGCACACTAGATCTCCTCCAGAGCAGTGAGGCTCTATGTGTCCTCAAGATCATTCTGCCAGGCACACTGCAGACGTGCAATAAACATGTGCTGAATAAAGGAATGAACAGAGGAATGAAGGACATTTTGGTTCCTTGGTGTGAGCAGTAGACGCCCAGTGCCTGAGCGTCCTAATTTTCCTTGGGAAACCATCCTCTCTCATCCCCAGCCTGGTGATGAAGACAATCAGGTGATGAAGTCAGTCAACAAAGCACCTCCCTCGGCCACAGGGTTTGGGGTGGGGACAGGCAGGTAACCCTATTCAGAGCCAAGTGGGCACCCTCTCATCCTCCACTGGATTGGATGTTGCAAGAACATGGGACTGAATCTGCTACAGCCACTGTTAGGGAGACAACAGTGAGCTGACCCAGACAGGGCAGAGCTGAGAGGTGGACTCATTCTGAGGCCTAAACCATGCTGTCCTTGAGTAAGCCCTGCCTGTGGCTGTGAGTTATATGACCCAAAAAACGTCCTTTTCACTTACTCTGGTTTGGGTTGTGTTTCCTGTTCCTTATAATTAAAGCAACCCTTAGAATTCCTATATTGTTGACCTTTATTTTTATGACGAACAGTCAATGGAGGTGAGATAACTGACCACTGAGCTGCATGACACCAGGTGACTGTACCAGGGCCTGGGTCTCCTTCTCAACCTTTCAGGGGCTGGGGACCCCAATCAGAAAGAGAAAAAAGGGACAATCCTCTAATTCCTGAACCCTCAAGTTATTTTGTACACCTGCTTACTATCACCATCCCAGGCCAAAGACGGACACTAAGGAAGTTTAAAGGGCTCACAAACAAGTAAACCCCTAACAGCTGTACCATGAAACATCTACTCTGTACCATCCGGTCCACTGAACTCTACTAGTCACAAAACATTCACAAACACAGACGACCCTGTTGTGACCGGGAACCATCAGCTCCATTATGTGGTAAAATTGCATGAAGAGGTTAATGGAGGCAAAAGGCTTGATCCAGTAAGGTCCCATAGTGAGCCAAGGGTCAAGCTGAGACATGAAGCAACAGAACTGGTTTCTGCCACATCTGACCTTCATGGGCAGAGTACCATTGAGCCTGGATTGTGTACTTCCTCTTGACACCATGCGTAGTTGAAACACATACCTATCTTACCAGATATGTCTCTATTTCAGCAACATTAGAGCACAGTTTATAACAAGTTACCTGGCTGCTATATTACCCGAAAAGGAAATGGGAAGGAATGTGCAATCACTGTCAGAGAGAAGGTAGGTGAGGAAAAGCTCTGTGCCCTGAGCTTGGTTTTGTTCCTCAACAACAGACTCAGCAAGCCCAGCACCAATCCATGGGACCCGAGCACAACACATGAGGGAAGAACACTTCATCCATACCTGGCAGGTAAAAGCTTTAGAGACGAACTAATCACTCTTAGAAGATTTCCAAATAATGAGCCCAGAGTTCTGGTGGGTTAAGTCCTGCACCTCAGACGCTCAACTGGAAAGACTGTTTCTTCCTTGTTTACGTTAGTGCTCAGCTCAGAGACAGTCAGCTGAGAACAGTATGATTCAGAAGAAGCAGTGGGCTTCAGGTCAGGAGATCTGGAGTTCTAACCCAGTGTTGACCCCATGAAAACTAAATTTAAACTGAGGCACATCATCACTCTGGGCCCCAGCTTCCTTAACTGCAAAAGAGATAAACAAAACCTGCACGTTTTACCTGACTGGATTGTGAGGATAAAACAGGACCTAGCAGATTTGAAAAAATTAGGTGCACAGTGCAAATATTAAATGGTGTTGGGACTCCGATGATAAAACATTCTCTAGGGATGCTCAGTGGTTCCCATAACTACCTTGCGCAAGAAGGAGACGGCCTGTTTGCCAGGGCACTGCCTGGCACCTGTGCATGGTGTGTGAGCAGCCTACATATGAACCCAGACCCAGCTGTCCACAGCTACGGCAACCATAATCCCCAGCTTTTCTAGGACAGACACACTTCTTTCTATGTAGTTTGGTGTTTCCTTTCAAAACAGGAATGTATAACTAGATGTATTAAATGTATAACTGAATATTTTCTGTGCCTTTATAAAGCTATTCAAGTATATGTATTCACACATCAGAAGCTGACCACCCTCACTCACTCACAGAACCCCTGCCTCGGCCAGTCTGCACCCAACTCCCAGGGCTCTCCTCAGCGATACACTGAGCACCTACCCACTCTGGCTGCTCATTAGGCTCTTCTGGCTTGTGGTCAGAGGCCACAGGCGGGGGCGAGTAATCCTTCACAGGAGTGGTGAATTCCACGGGTCCTGTTCCTGGCAAGGGGAGTTTCAGCAGTGGGTAGCTGGGATGAACAAAAAGGAGAGAAGAGTTAGGACACGATGGCAGGTAGAAGCTGTGCTGAGGTAACAGTGACGCAGGAACCACTGCAGTTGCACTAAATTCTCCATGCTAGGAGAACTGTACAAATGTACAAAATATTAGTCATAAAACTTCAGAGCTAGGAGAAAACTCAGAAGCCTCTAGATCAGAATTTTTCAAACTCCCTTTTAGTCACAGGAAACCCAATGCATAAACTATGAAGTAGTTTACTGGTTGAATATTTTTGGAGATGTAATAAAGGCAAGATGCTACACAAACTTCTGGTCAAATTAGACATAAGTAAGACAACAAGAAAAAACTGGGGAGGGACTTCCCTGGTGGTCCAGTGGTTAAGACTTCGTGCTTCCACTGCAGGGGGCACGGGTTCGATCCCTGGTTGGGAAGTTCTACATGCCGTGCGGCGCAGCCAAAAAAACAAAAAACAAAAACTGGGGAAACAAAAATCCAGAAGGATCCTGATTCAGACTGCTGAGCAAATTGCTCCAAGTTAAAGGGACAGACCATAGAAACTGTGCATAACACATTGAGGGTGTGGTTTACACTAGATCAGGCTGAACAGAAGTCAATGGACCTACCACACACAAAGGAAAAAGCTTGGCCTAACATCAAAAAGTTGGCAAATGGATGTGCTTTTGTTTCAGATTTCACTTCTTTTAAAACTTTTTCTTCAGGACTTCCCTGGTGGTCCAGTGGTTAAGACTCCACGCTTCCACTGCAGGGTGGGCAGTTTTGATCCCTGGTCGGGGAAGTTCCACATGCGGCACGGTGCGGGGGAAAAAAAAAAAATTGTACTACATAAAAGTTAATTCCCAGTTTTAAATAAAACTGGGAATTAACTTTTATGTAGTAAAATGCACAAATCTTAAGTATAGGGACCTCCCTGGTAGCGCAGTGGTTAAGAATCCGCCTGCCAATGCAGGGGACATGGGTTCGAGCCCTGGTCCGGGAAGATCCCACATGCCACGTAGCAACTAAGCCCGTGCGCCACAACTACTGAACCTGTGCTCTAGAGCCTGCGAGCCACAACTACTGAGCCCGCATGCCACAACTACTGAAGCCCGCATGCTTAGAACCCGTGCTCCGCAACAAGAGAAGTCACCGCAATGGGAAGCCCGCTAACCGCAACAAAGAGTAGCCCCCGCTCTCTGCAACTACAGAAAGCCCGCGCGCAGCAACAAAGACCCAACGCAGCCAAAAATAAAATATAAATAAATTAATTTTTAAAAAATCTTAAGTATATAGTGCAATGAATTTTTACATATGCCTACACCTGTGTAACCACTACCTAGATCAAGCTATAAAATATCTCCAGAACCTCAGAAGGTGGCCTTGTGCCCTGGCCCAGTGAAGAGTATCCACTACCATAAACCACTATTAGAATTTCTATCACCATAAATTAGTTTTGCCTGTTTCTGATGGCATATAACTGAAATCATCCATTCCACTGTGTACTCTTTTGTGACTGGCTGTTTTCACTTAAATTACATCTACTAGAGTCATCCACACTGGCACATGTAGCAGATCATTCTTTTCCGTATGTACTATTCCGCTGAATGAACATATTAGAGTGCATCTATCTATTCCAGTGTTGAGGAACATTTGGCTGCTCCCAACTGAAGCTATTAAGAATAGAGCTATTGTGGTAATTTTTATGTATACACTCATTTTTATGTAAGCACTCATTTCTGTTGGGTATATTCATAGAATGAAACTTCTGGGTTGTGGAGTATATGTATATTTAGCTTTGTAGATCACACCAGTTTTCCAAAATACTTATTTAAAGTAGTTATTTAAATTTACGTTCCCACCAGCAGTGTGATAGGAGTCTCAACTGCTTCAAATCCTTGTCACCTCTTGATATTGTCAGTCCAATTAATTTTAACCATTTAGAGGAGGAGGTGGTGGTATCTCTCTGTGGTTTTAATATACAGCAAATAGTGTCGAAAACTCTTTCATATGCTTATTAGCCATTTGGATGAATCCTCTTTTGTGAAGCACCTCTTCAACTCTTCAACTGTTTTTAATTGAGTCGTCTTTATATATTCTAGATATGAGTCCGCAGTCCTTTATACAGCTATAAATTTCCCTCTTAGTTCTACTTTCACTGCAACCCATAAGTTTTGGTATATTGTGTTTTTGTTTTCATCATCTCAAGGTATTTTCTATTTTCCTCTCTGATTTCTTCTTCGACTCACTGGTTGTTTTAGAATATACTGTTTAATTTCCATGTATTTGTGAATTTTCCTTCTATTATCTTTTTAATTAAATTTATTTATTTTACTTATTTATTTTTGGCTGCATTGGGTCTTCGTTGCTATGCGCAGGCTTTCTCTAGTTGCAGTGAGTGGGGGCTACTCTTCATTGCGGTGCACGGGTTTCTCATTGCGGTGGCTTCTCTGGTTGCAGAGCACGGGCTCTAGGCACGCAGGCTTCAATAGTTGTGGCACGCGGGCTCTAGAGCGCAGGCTCAGTAGTTGTGGTGCACAGGCTTAGTCCCTCCGCGGCATGTGGGATCTTCCTGGACCAGGGCTCGAACCCGTGTCCCCTGCATTGGCTGGCGGATTCTTAACCACTGCACTGCCGGGGAAGCCTTCCTTCTATTATTGATTTTTAGTTTCATTCTGCTGTTATTGGAAAAGATCCTCTGTATGATTTCGATCTTTTTAAATTTACTGAGACTTGTTTGCGGCCTAACATATATGGTCTATCCGGGAGAATGTTTATGTTCACTTGAGAAGAATGTGTATTGGTCTAGCTGGTTTCAGTGTTGCTCAAGTCCTCCATTTCCTTATTGATCTTGTCTGCTTGTAGCCATCATTGAAAGCGGAGTATTGAAGACTTCAACTATTACTGGAGAACTATATATTTCTCCTTTCAATTCTGTCAATTTTTGCCTCATATATTTTACGGATATGTTGTTAGGTGTTATATGTTTATAATGGTTATATCCTCTTGTTGTATTGAAGCATTTATCAATATATAATGTCCTTCTCTGTCTCTAATAAATTTTTTAATGTTGTCTGATCATAATATAGCCACTTCAGTTCTCTTTTGGGTACTGTTTAGCACAGAATATCAACCTCTTTGTGTTCTTATATCTAAAGTGTAGTGTATATCTAAGGATCTCCCTGGTGGTCCAGGTGGTTAAGACTCCGTGCTTCCAGTGTAGGGGGTATGGGTTTAATCCCTGGTCAGGGAACTGAGATTCCACATGCTGCAGGGTGCAGCCAAAAAAAAAAAAAAAAGTTTAAAAAAAAAGCATAGCGTATATTTAAAGTGTCTTGTAGACAGCATGTAGATAAAGTCTTTGTAAAATCAAATTGGCCACTCTTTTAAAAGGAGAGTTTGATCCACCTACATTTAATGTGATTACTGACAAGGAAGGATTTATTTATGCCATTTAGCTATTTGTTTTGTTTGTCTTATATGATTTTCGTTCCTCAGTTCCTCCATTGCTGCCCTTTTTTTAAGAGGGGGGGATTGATTTTTTGTAGTGTGCCACTTTGATTCCCTTCTACTTTCCTGTTCTACATATTTTAAAAGTTATTTTCTTAGTGGTCACCTTGGGAATTCTATTATTAACAACTTATAACAACCTAGGTTGAATAGAGGGGTTCAACAGCAAATCTGAGCAGAGAAGAAAGGATCAGCAATTATGAAAATAAGACAACTGAAATCATGCAGTCTGAGCAGCTTAGCTTCAACAGGATACACCCATTCTGTCTAGACATCCTTGTCTCTCCCCTTTTATATTGTTGTCACAGATTACACTTTACATTTAATCTCTTTAATGTAGATTTTAAATTATTGTTTAATACACTTGCCCTTTAAATCACAGAAGACAAAGAAAGAAATTACAAACCAACAATACTGATTATCTTTACTAGTGTTTCTTTTTTCTTATGGCTTCAAATTGCAGGGTGGGTGCACTGGTAACAATTTCCCTCAGCTTTTGTTTATCTGGAAATGTCTTAATTTCTCCTTCATTACTGAAGTATAGTTTTTGTTGATTTTTTGGTTTTTTTTCAATTTGAAAGCAGTCACTATTTTTTTTTTTTTTTTTGCCCACACCCTGCCGCATGCAGTAACTTAGTTCCCTGACCAGAGATCAAACCTGGGCCCCCAGGCTTCCCTGGTGGCGCAGTGGTTAAGAACCTGCCTGCCAACACAGGGGACATGGGTTTGAGCCCTGGTCCGGGAAGATCCCACATGCTGCTGAGCAACTAAGCCCATGCGCCACAACTACTGAGCCTGCGCTCTAGAGCCCACGAGCCACAACTAATGAGCCCATGCACCACAACTACTGAAGCCTGCACGCCTAGAGCCCGTGCTCCGCAATAAGAGAAGCCACTGCAATGAGAAGTCTGTGCACCGCAATGAAGAGTAGCCCCTGCTCACTGCAACTAGAGAAAGCCCACACGCAGCAACAAAGACCCAACACAGCCAAAAATAAATAAATAAAATAAATAAATTAAAAAAAAAAAACCTGTGCCCCCTGTGTTGGAAGTGCAGTCTTAACCACTGGATCGCTAGGGAAGTCCCTGAAGTATAGTTTTGTAGAATTTAGAACTCTTGATTGAGTTTTTTTTCCTTTCAGGACTTTAAATATGTGATCCCACTGCCTTCTGGCCTCCATGGTTTCTGAGAAGAAATCAGCTATTAATCCATCGAGAATCCCTTTTATGTGAAGAGTTGCTTCTCTTTTGCTTCTTCCAAAAGCTAAGGTTCAGCTGTTTGGAGGTAGGTGTCAAGGGCTGTCTCTGGACTTAGCTAAGGTTTTGCTGGGGAAAGCTCCACACAATGCCTGGGCTGACCCCTGAGCTCTGGGTGCAGAGAGGAGTCCTGGGGCCCAGAGCTAAGACTGCTGAAGCTCTAGCTCTACTAAAAGATGAAGGCAGGCAGTACATTTTATTTACCTACATTCACTTTCCATACAGTAGCTGCTCAAAACACTGACTAAAGGCAGCCTGTTTCTCAAGATTTGAAATATGTAAAACATCTGTGAATTCCAGGAGTCTAAACATTCCAGCAGGAAGAGAAAGAAGGTCAGCACACTCCAGAGCATCCACTTTCTTAGGATAAAGTCTCTTTGGAAATGTCCACAGGCCTTGAAATGCTTGAAGTGGCTCACAGTCATTCTCCAACCTTGCCCTGGAGCCACACAGCTCCCCTCTTGCTTCTGAGGCTCTGTACTTGCTGGAACACTCTTGCTCATTCTTCTCCTAGATAACTCAGCTTCAAGGCCTCAACTACAGTATCATTTGCCTAGGAAGTCTTTCCCCTTTCCCCAAAACTGAGTTAAGGCCCCTCCTCCTATGAGCTGCCAAAATGCCCCGTACTCACCCCAACACGGTTCTTATCACTGATGGTGAGCCTGCCCGTTTCTGTCTCTGTAACAATGATGATGGTTTCTAACTCTCACTGAGTACCTACTGTGTGCCAGGTGCCTTCCATCTTTTTTCTCATTTAAGCCTCACCACAGGGACTTCCCTGGTGGTCCAGTGGGTAAGACTCTGTGCTCCCAATGCAGGGGGCCTGGGTCTGATCCTTGATTGGGGAACTAGATCCCACATGCGTGCCGCAACTAAGAAGTCCACATGCAACAATGAAGATCCCGTGTGCTGCAACTAAGACCCAGCGCAGCCAAAATAAATAAATAAATAAATATTAAAAAAAAAAAAAAAGCCTCACCACAACCCAACAAGGCACACAGAAGCTATATCCCCTCTAGCCCCCAAGAAAGTGACAGAACCAGTATATGAACACAGGCAGTCTGGCCCCAGAGTCCACCCTCTTAACATCACACTATACTCTTCTATTACATTTCTGTTTTGTTTAAAAATTTAAACAGGTAGGAGTAGGAACCAAGATGGCGGAGTAGAAGGACGTGCTCTCACTCCCTCTTGTGAGAACACCAGAATCACAACTAGCTGCTGGACAATCATTGACAGGAAGACACTGGAACTCACCAAAAAAGATACCCCACATCCAAAGACAAAGGAGAAGCCACAATGAGACGGTAGGAGGGGCGCAACCACAGTAAAATCAAATCCCATAACTGCTGGGTGGGTGACTCACAGACTGGCGAACAACTTATACCACAGAAGTCCACCCACTGGAGTGAAGGTTCTGAGCCCCACGTCAGGCTTCCCAACCTGGGGGTCCGGCAACGGGAGGAGGAATTCCTAGAGAATCAGACTTTGAAGCCTAGTGGGAATTGATTGCAGGACTTCGACAGGACTGGGGGAAACAGAGACCCCACTCTTGGAGGGTGCACACAAAACAGTGTGTGCATCGGGACCCAGGGGAAGGAGCAGTGACCCCGGGGGAGACTGAACCAGACCTACCTGCTAGTGTTGGAAGGTCTCCTGCAGAGGCGGGGGGTGGCTCTGTTTCACTGTGGGGACAAGGACACTGGCAGCAGAAGTTCTGGGAAGTACTCCTTGGCGTGAGCCTTCCCAGAGTCTGTCATTAGCCCCACCAAAGAGCCCAGGTAGGCTCCAGTGTTGGGTTGCCTCAGGCAAAACAACCAACAGGGAGGGAACCCAGCCCCACCCATCAACAGTCAAGTGGATTAAAGTTTTACTGAGCTCTGACCACCACAGCAACAGTCAGCTCTACCCACCACCAGAGCCTCCCATCAAGCCTCTTATATAGCATCATCCACCAGAGGGCAGACAGCAGAAGCAAGAAAAACTATAATCCTGCAGCATGTGGAACAAAAACCACATTCACAGAAAGACAAGATGAAAAGGCAGAGGGCTATATACCAGATGAAGGAACAAGAAAAAAACTCAGAAAAACAACTAAATGAAGTGGAGATAGGCAACCTTCCAGAAAAAGAATTCAGAATAATGATAGTGAAGATGATCCAGGACCTCGGAATAAGAATGGGGTCAAAGATCGAGAAGATGCAAGAAATGTTTAACAAAGACCTAGAAGAATTAAAGAACAAACAAACAGAGATGAACAATACAATAACTGAAATGAAAACTACACTACAAGGAATCAATAGCAGAATAACTGAGGCAGAAGAACCTGGACCTGTCCTTCCAGTGACCTGGAAGACAGAATGGTGGAATTCACTACTGCGGAACAGAGTAAAGAAAAAAGAATGAAAATAAATGAAGACAGCCTAAGAGACCTCTGGGACAACATTAAATGCAACAACATTCGCATTATAGGGGTCCCAGAAGGAGAAGAGAGAGAGAAAGGACCAGAGAAAATATTTGAAGAAATTATAGTTGAAAACTTCCCTAACATGGGAAAGGAAATAGCCACCCAAGTCCAGGAAGCACAGAGAGTCCCAGGCAGGATAAATCCAAGGAGAAACACGCAGAGACACATAGTAATCAAATTGGCAAATATTAAAGACAAAGAAAAATTATTGAAAGCAGCAAGGGAAAAACGGCAAATAACATACAAGGGAACTCCCATAAGGTTAACAGCTGATTTCTCAGCAGAAACTCTACAAGCCAGAAGGGAGTGGCACCATATATTTAAAGTGATGAAAGGGAAGAACCTACAACCAAGATTACTCTACCTGGCAAGGATCTCATTCAGATTCGACGGAGAAATCAAAAGCTTTACAGAGAAGCAAAAGCTAAGAGAATTCAGCACCACCAAACCAGCTCTACAACAAATACTAAAGGAACTTCTCTAAGTGGGAAACACAAGAGAAGAAAAGGACCTACAAAAACAAACCCAAAACAATTAAGAAAATGGTCATAGGAACATACATATCGATAATTACCTTAAACGTGAACAGATTAAATGCTCCAACCAAAAGACACAGGCTTGCTGAATGGATACAAAAACAAGACCCATATATATGCTGTCTACAAGAGACCCACTTCAGACCTAGGGACACATACAGACTGAAAGTGAGGGGATGGAAAAAGATATTCCATGCAAATGGAAATCAAAAGAAAGCTGGAGTAGCTATACTTATATCAGATAAAAAAAACTTTAAAATAAAGAATGTTGCAAGAGACAAGGAAGGACACTACATAATGATCAAGGGATCAATCCAAGAAGATATAACAATTATAAATATATACGCACCCAACACAGGAGCACCTCAATACATAAGGCACCTGCTAAGAGCTATAAAAGAGGAAATCGACAGTAACACAATAATAGTGGGGGACTTTAACATCTCACTTACATCAATGGACAGATCATCCAAAATGAAAATAAATAAGGAAACAGAAGCTTTAAATGACACAATAGACCAGATAGATTTAATTGATATTTATAGGACATTCCATCCAAAAACAACACATTACACTTTCTTCTCAAGTGCGCACGGAACATTCTCCAGGATAGATCACATCTTGGGTCACAAATCAAGCCTCAGTAAATTTAAGAAAACTGAAATCATATCAAGCATCTTTTCTGACCACAACGCTGTGAGATTAGAAATGAATTACAGGGGAAAAAACGTAAAAAACACAAACACATGGAGGCTAAACAATACGTTACTAAATAACCAAGAGGTCACTGAAGAAATCAAAGAGGAAATCAAAAATTACCTAGAGACAAATGACAATGAAAACACGACGATCCAAAACCTATGGGATGCAGCAAAAGCAGTTCTAAGAGGGATGTTTATAGCTATACAAGCCTACCTAAAGAAACAAGAAAAACTCAAGTAAACAATCTAACCTTACACCTAAAGAAACTAGAGAAAGAAGAACAAACAAAACCCAAAGTTAGCAGAAGGAAAGAAATCATAAAGATCAGAGCGGAAATAAATGAAATAGAAACAAAGAAAACAATAGCAAAGATCAATAAAACTAAAAGCTGGTTCTTTGAGAAGATAAACAAAATTAATAAGCCATTAGCCAGACTCATCAAGAAAAAGAGTGAGAGGACTCAAATCAATAAAATTAGAAATGAAAAAGGAGAAGTTACAACAGACACCATAGAAATACAGGGCGTCCTAAGAGACTACTACAAGCAACTCTGTGCCAACAAAATGGACAACCTGGAAGAAATGGACAAATTCTTAGAAAGGTATAACCTTCCAAGACTGAAGCAGGAAGAAACAGAAAATATGAACAGACCAATCACAAGTAATGAAAGTGAAACTGTGATTAAAAATCTTCCAACAAACAAAAGTCCAGTACCAGATGGCTTCACAGGTGAATTCTATCAAACATTTAGAGAAGAGCTAACACCCATCCTTCTCAAACTCTTCCAAAAATCTGCAGAGGAAGGAACACTCCCAAACTCATTCTATGAGGCCACCATCACCCTGATACCAAAACCAGACAAAGATACTACAAAAAAAGAAAATTACAGACCAATATCACTCATGAATATAGATGCAAAAATCCTCAACAAAATACTAGCAAACAGAATCCAACAACACATTAAAAGGATCATACACCACGATCAAGTGGGATTTATCCCAGGGATGCAAGGATTCTCCAATATACGCAAATCAATCAATGTGATACACCATATTAACAAATTGAAGAAGAAAAACCATATGATCATCTCAATAGATGCAGAAAAAGCTTCTGACAAAATTCAACACCCATTTATGATAAAAACTCTCCAGAAAGTGGGCATAGAGGGAACCTACCTCAACATAATAAAGGCCATATACGACAAACCCACAGCAAACATCATTCTCAATGGTGAAAAACTGGAAGCATTTCCTCTAAGATCAGGAACGAGACAAGCATGTCCACTCTCACCACTATTATTCAACATAGTTTTGGAAGTCCTCGCCACGGCAATCAGAGAAGAAAAAGAAATAAAAGGAATACAAATTGGAAAAGGAGAAGTAAAACTGTCACTGTTTGCAGATGACATGATACTATACATAGAGAATCCTAAAAATGCCAGCAGAAAACTACTAATCAATGAATTTGGTAAAGTTGCAGGATACAAAATTAATGCACATAAATCTCTTGCATTCCTATACACTAATGATGAAAAATCTGAAAGAGAAATTATGGAAACACTCCCATTTACCATTGCAACAAAAAGAATAAAATACCTAGGAATAAACCTACCTAGGGAAACAAAAGACCTGTATGCAGAAAACTGTAAGACACTGATTAAAGAAATTAAAGATGATATCAACAGATAGAGAGATATATCATGTTCTTGGATTGGAAGAATCAATATTGTGAAAATGACTATACTACCCAAAGCAATCTACAGATTCAATGCAACCCCTATCAAATTACCAATGGCATTTTTTACGGAACTAGAACAAATCATCTTAAAATTTGTATGGAGACACAAAAGACCCCGAATAGCCAAAGCAGTCTTGAGGGAGAAAAACGGAGCTGCAGGAATCAGACTCCCTTACTTCAGACTATACTACAAAGCTACAGTAATCAAGACAATATGGTACTGGCACAAAAACAGAAACATAGATCAATGGAACAAGATAGAAAGCCCAGAGGTAAACCCACGCACCTATGGTCAACTAATCTATGACAAAGGAGGCAAAGATATACAATGGAGAAAAGACAGTCTCTTCAATAAGTGGTGCTGGGAAAACTGGACAGCTACATGTAAAAGAATGAAATTAGAACACTTCCTAACACCATACACAAAAATAAACTCAAAATGGAATCGAGACCTAAATGTAAGACCAGACACTATAAAACTCTTAGAGGAAAACATAGGAAGAACACTCTTTGACATAAATCACAGCAAGATCTTTTTTGATCCATGTCCTAGAGTAATGGAAATAAAAACAAAAATAAACAAATGGGAACTAATGAAACTTCAAAGCTTTTGCACAGCAAAGGAAACCATAAACAAGACGAAAAGACAACCCTCAGAATGGGAGAAAATATTTGCAAACGAATCAACGGACAAAGGATTAATCTCCAAAATATATAAACAGCTCATGCAGCTCAATATTAAAGAAAGAAACAACCCAATCCAAAAATGGGCAGAAGACCTAAATAGACATTTCTCCAAAGAAGACATACAGATGGCCAAGAAGCACATGAAAAGATGCTCAACATCACTAATTATGAGAGAAATGCAAATCAAAACTACAATGAGGTATCACCTCACACCAGTTAGAATGGGCATCATTAGAAAATCTACAAACAACAAATGCTGGAGAGGGTGTGGAGAAAAGGGAACCCTCTTGCACTGTTGGTGGGAATGTAAATTGATACAGCCACTATGGAGAACAGTATGGAGGTTCTTTAAAAAACTAAAAATAGATTTACCATATGATCCAGCAATCCCACTACTGGGCGTATACCCAGAGAAAACGATAATTCAAAAAGACACATGCACCCCAAAGTTTATTGCAGCACTATTTACAATAGCCAGGTCATGGAAGCAACCTAAATGCCCATCGACAGACGAATGGATAAAGAAGTTGTGGTACATATATACAATGGAATATTACTCAGCCATAAAAAGGAACGAAATTGAGTCATTTGTTGAGACATGGATGGATCTAGAGACTGTCATACAGCGTAAAGTAAGTCAGAAAGAGAAAAACAAATATCGTATATTAACGCATGTATGTGGAACCTAGAAAAATGGTACAGATGAGCTGGTTTGCAGGGCAGAAGTTGAGACACAGATGTAGAGAACAGACATATGGACACCAAGGGGGGAAAACTGCGGTGAGGTGGGGATGGTGGTGTGCTAAATTGGGCGATTGGGATTGACATGTATACACTAATGTGTATAAAATTGATGACTAATAAGAACCTGCAGTATAAAAAAACAAACAAAACAACTAATACTAAACTTTCATTGGGTTATTTGTATGGAAATATGTTAATATAAATGTTTCAGACATTACATGAAATTTCTAAAAATCTTATATGTTCTGGTATAATGTTATAAGTCATAATTCTAGTTATTACTTTAAAATGTATATCTCAGAAATAACTAAATTTCCTTGTCAATTGCATTATTATGAACTTTCATCAAATCTTTAACCGTGGTCATTTTTAAGTCTTTTGTCATTTACAGACAGTTCTGGGTGTACTCTGATGCTTTTGCAAATATGTTCCTATAAAAGGGTTTCATCTTCAAGGAATTCATGGAAAGACTCTGACAAGTACAGGTTTCTGGTAACTGACTGTACTGCTGAACTGAATGAATAAGCATTTTCAGAACTCTAATGAAAAACTGATGAACTCATAAAAGTGCTAACAAAAGATCAAGATGAAAAAAAAAATTAATTACATGGGACTGAGTGAACTGATGAGGATGATTATAATTTTTGTGACTTTCTGTTTGAATAAAAAAAAATTTTAAACAATCATAAATTCCTTTTAATAGAAGCACAAGAAAAACACCAAGATAAAGATTCTACAAAAATGCAAAATGCAAGGTTTCTTTTTTTTAAGTTTTTATTGGAGTATAGTTGCTTTACAATGTTGTGTTAGTTTCTACTGTACTACAAAGTGAATCAGCTATACATATACATATATCCCCTCTTTTTTGGATTTCCTTCCCATTTAGGTCACTACAGTGCATTAAGTAGAGATCCCTGTGCTATACAGTAGGTTCTCATTAGTTATCTATTTTATACATAGTATCAATAGTGTATATGTGTCAATCCCAATCTCCCAATTCCTCCCACCCCATCCCTTTCCCCCTTGGTATCCATACATTTGTTCTCTACGTCTGTATCTATATTTCTGCTTTGCAAGTAAGATCATCTATACCATTTTTCTAGATTCTACGTATATGTGTTAATATATGATATTTGTTTTTCTCTTTCTGACTTACTTCACTCTGTATGACACTCTCTAGGTCCATCCATGTCTCTACAAATGACCCAATTTCGTTCCTTTTTACAGCTGAGTAATATTCCATTGTATATATGTACCACAACTTCTTTATCCATTCGTCTGTTGATGGGCATTTAGGTTGCTTCCATGACCTGGCTATTGTAAATAGTGCTGCTATGAACATTGGGGCGCATGTGTCTTGTTGAATTACGGTTTTCTCTGGGTATACGCCCAGTGGGATTGCTGGGTCATATGGTAGTTCTATTTTTAGTTTTTTAAGGAACCTCCATACTGTTTTCCATAGTGGCTGTATCAATTTACATTCTCACCATATGTGGAAATTCTTAATAAATCTATGTTTCAACTTGTGTTTTGTAAATGAAGTCCATCACAATGGAGCATGTGCTGAGGATTTGGAGTGTAGGTTCACAGGTGGTCCCTCCTCCCCGGGACAGGTGCTTGACCACCAGCTCCCCTGCCAACTTGCATCCCAGAATCTGGCCTTCCCCTCCCTGTCCAGGTATCCATTTGCTGCTGCCCCCTGGAGGCACCTGACCAAAACATGGAGGGCTGCTCAGAAGTGCATACCCCGCTGTGTCCTGGAGCAGGGTGAGGCACTGGCCATTGCCTAGCCCATGCTGGCTGCACCACAGCAATCTGATGGGCATTTTGGCAGGAGGAAGCCTTTCATCCACTTCCATCTGAGCATATTTTAGTACCTTTAACAGTACTTTTCCCCTGCTTTCTGAAGCAGCAGCCCTGCATTTTCATGTTGCACTGGGTCCCACAAATGATGATGCTGGCTCTACATCTCCCATTCTCACTCCCAGTCATCTGTGATGGGAGCTCAGGAGACACGGAAGACATACAGGAAGAGCAACCAGAAAAATGACACTCAAGAGATGTGGCACAGGACACCTCTCTGGAGACATCAGGAGTGGGACATGTTTTTCTCTCTTCCCTTCTCAGGGGAGAACAATACAGGACTCGGGGTGGGGTAGTGAAAGACTATAAAGGGAAATTTCTGAGATCTCCTGATCTCTCTTCTGTTGGAGGAAATCTGGGGTTGGAGGAAATTTCGGGTGATAAAGGAGTCTTTGATCTCCTACAAGCCTTTCAGAGCTTTTCCAGAGCTCGTGTGTGAGGTCAGGGGTAACTTCTGCTTGGAGGGAGGCTCTGGCTTTGGAATGCTGAACAGGACCCAGGAGCAGCTTCTGGAGCTGGTCCCCTGGGCTCCTGAGTCTAGGCTTTGGGGCAGAGGTCAGTGGTGCTCTGGGACTTTGTTCTCAGCTATCCAGCCCAGCTCTCCAAAGCACAGGTGCAGACAGGGCTTCAGTTACTCATATTTCTTTCTTGTTCATGAAAGGAACATAAATGTGTCCAGAGAGTGGCCACATAGGTACAAAAAGAGGGAGCCTGTTCTATAGTCTCCTGTGTGCCCACCCACAAAGGGGTCACGATGATCATAGGGAAACCTGAGCTGTGGGCAGACAAGGGAGAGAGGTTGAGAGCGGAGGCCACCACAACTGAGATGTCCAGCCTCAGCCTGAAGGTGCTGCTTTCCTCCAGAGAAAAAGAAGGAGGAAGGGGCCAAGTCTGCTCTCAGATACCCACACAGGCTGTAGGATTATCCTCCTTCAGGAGGTTTGGAATGGTCTCATCATGATTCCAACTTGCTCTCCAAGTTAAAATCCACCCTCTCTAACCATGACCAGCAGGTTATGGAATCACAGGTGACCTGATGACCCCTCACATTAACCTCTGACCCACACATAGGGCAATTCAGCTGGCCTGGCACCCAGACACTCTTCCTTCATTCCACGGCATACCTACCACTTCCCAGGACAGGTCCCAAGAAATAGCACCCTCTGCCTTGCTGGACTGCTGCTGAGCCACACCTCCGGTCCTGGTGGCCTAACCTCTAGGAAATGTAAACAGATACCTCTTGCCACAGTGCCTACTTGCTACAAGTTTCATCAGATTTTCCCAGAGGAAAGAGCATTTATGGCTCCCAGGGTGATCCAGTGGGATGAACAGGTCCACAGCCCAGGCAGCTGCTAGATCCAGACAGAGGTAGCAAGAGCAGCAGTCCTTTCGGTTCAAGCTGAACAACTCTCATTCCAGGTACAATAAAGGTAAGCAGTTAAATGGAATCTGAGTATCTAATAAAACTACTAAAAGCTGTCTACTCATTTCTCCAAAGAAGACATACAGATGGCCAATAAGCACATGAAAAGATGCTCAACATCACTAATTATTAGAGAAATGCAAATCAAAACTACAATGAGGTACCATCTCACACCAGTCAGAATGGCTATCATCAAAAAATCCACCAACAATAAATGCCAGAGAGAGTGTGGAGAGAAGGGAACCCTCCTGCACTCTTGGTGGGAATGTAAATTGGTACAGCCACTACAGAAACAATACAGAGGTTCCTTAAAAAAACAAAAATAGAGTTGCCATGTGATCCAACAATCCCACTCCTGGGCATATACCCGGAGAAAACCAAAATTCAAAAAGATACATGCACCCCTATGTTCACAGCAGCACTATTTACAATAGCCAAGACATGGAAACAACCTAAATGTCTTGACAGATGAATGGATAAAGAAGATGTGGTAAATATATACAATGGAATACTACTCATAAAAAAAGAATGAAATAATGCCATTTGCAGCAACATGGATGGACCTAGAGATGATCATACGAAGTGAAGTCAGCAAGAGAAAGACAAATACTTTATGATATCACTTATATGTGGAATCTAAAATATGACACAAATGTGACCTTATTTATGAAACAGAGACAGACTCACAGACATAGAAGACAAACTTATGGTTACAAAAGGGGAAAGGGGGTCAGGGAGGGATAAATTAGGAGTTTGGGATTAGAAGATACAAACTACTATATATAAAATAAACAAAACAAGGTCCTACTGTATAGCACAGGGAACTATATTCAATATCCTATAATAAACCATAATGGAAAAGAATATGAAAAAGAATTTGTGTATATATATGTATAACTGAATCACTTTGCTGTACACCAGAAACTAACACAACACTGTAAATCAACTATCCTTCAATTAAAAAAAAAATTACAGAATATGAAAAAAAAAAAAAACCTATCTATTAACCACACTTTATTTTCTGCAGGCAACCTGTAGCTCTGGCAGAAGGGGAGATGCTCTGGATAGAAAAGCTTCCCATACAGAAGAGGATAGCGAGGCTTGTGCCCGGGGTCCACAATATCTGGTCTCCTTTCCATAAAGGCCCAGAATCTCTGGATTTTCTGATACAACCTTCATCATCTTTGGAGGCTGAGGGACTTCATCTAGCCTTAGAAATTTTCTCCTAAGCCAATCAGATTTTAAGAAATTTTTAAAATTCCTTTACAATCACCTAACAAAGATGCTGGTTTGAAAAAATAAGTACACAGCATTAAGAATGTGACGGTACACCCCAGTACAGGGTGACTGTAAAGACAAGAGGAAACCAGAGTGCCCTTAGAGAGTGGGACCAAAAGAGGCAGCAGGTTCAGAGGGGTGCGCTAGGGTAGTAGCCTCCCTGTGCTTTTGTTGGGAGAGCGGCGAGCTGCATGAACACAACCATAAACAGGAAAGGAGGCAAGGAAGATGCCACCTATTCTTCCTGTAGGGCTCAGCTCAGGTGTCCTCCTCCCTGGAAGCCTCCCTAACGCTGTCTCCCTTTGCACCAAGGTTAGGTCAAATCTGCTATGCACAATACCCAATGGCACTGCAGTTATCTCTCTCAGGCCGAGACTGTGGGAGGGACTGTGTTCTGCGTCACTGGTCTGGCACAGTTCTTGGCATATATTATAGCAATCTTTATTGAGGTGGCTGTAAAACCCAATTTTATGCTCTCTCCTCAACTTCTGTTATGTAGGGCCACTGCCTCAAAAAGCCTCTCTATCCTCTGTCTAGGCAGATCCTGTCAGGCCCTGTCCCTGGCCCACTGCAACTGAGATTCTCTTTCTGAGGCTTCTCGTTCAAGGAGCAGACTCCCTGCAATGAAAGGTATCAGCACCAAACAGTGTTCTTCATAAAGTTCATGTCACCACAGCGAAGTGGAGAAAGTACAGATTTGGATCTGCCACACAGACCGGCCAGTTGCAGCACATACCACTTACTATCTCTCCACATTAGTTTCATCATCAGCAAAAGAACTAGGGAATAACCACATCCTCCAAGGATGTTAGGCGACCAAATGAAATACTGTGTGTGGAAGCACCTGACCACAAAGCCAGCGCTCAGTGAAGATTAGTTTTTCTTTCCCTCCTATCAGCCCAATCCTTCCCTGAGGCTCACCCACTCCATTCTCAGGACTGATGTTCAGCCAAGACACCTGTGGGATATAAGACAGGTGTCTGCCCAGCTTGGCTGCATTTGGGCTGTACTGGTTGTTAAATATTGTTATTATCACATTTGCCTCTTACCCCATCCTCCATCCCATTCTAATTCACCCAGAGTCGAGAAGGAGTCTTCCACGCTTGAGACCTTAGCCATCTCATAAAGTTTTCATACCAGAGGCCCCCAAGTCATAAATCCAAGGACAATCTATTTTGAAACACTTGTGTGATATCAAATTATTCATTCAAAGATAAAGGCCAACTGCACCCAGCTACAACTGAGCTGCTACACATAGCCTACTTTCCCTGTCCAGGAAGCTGCCTGGTCCCAGCTGGCCAAATCCAATCCTCAGAAGATGAATGGCAAAGAGGAAACATCCTTGCCTTTTCCGGTAGCTAGAGCCGTCTTTGTAGAGGGGAATCACAACCACCTCCTCAACCTACACTGCCCATAGAGCAGAGGTCCCCAACCGTTTTGGCACCAGGGACCAGTTTCGTGGAAGACAATTTTTCCATGGACCAGTGTGGGGGTGGGTGGGGGTGGTTCATGCAGTAATGCAAGCCATGGGGAGTGGCAGAGGAAGCATTGCTCGCTCACCCGCCGCTCACCTCCTGCTGTGCGGCCTGGCTACTAACAGGCCATACTGGTCCGTGGCCCAGGGGTTGGGGACCCCTGCCACAGAGAACACAAGTTTAATTCAATGTATTCATCCATTATGTATTTACTTACCATACACATACACATATAAAGACGCTATCAAAGAACTGAGAATTTATGAAGGGGGAGCAGGACCCCACCCACCTCTAACAGAAGGCAATACGAGTAATAATAACTGTAAGTGTCACCACAAATTGCTGCTCTAGAAGTTAGAATAAAAGAGAAAATACTTTCAGCTGAGACATGGAAGAACTTCAGAGAAATTTTCAAGAAAGACACACAGCCTAGTGGTTCTCAGCATGTAGTCCCCAGGCCTGGGAGCTTGTTTAGAGATTCTTGGGTTTATCCAGATCTGATGAATGAGAAACTCGGGTAGGGCCCAGCAATCTTGTTTAACATGCCCTCCAGGTAATTCTGATGCTAGCTCAGGTTTAAGAACCACTGCCCTAGCATATAGGCCAGGCCTAGAAAAGTATGATTTTGAAAGAGACAGATGGGTCAATTAACCTACAGGAAAAAACAACAAGCAAATCCAAGATCTGGGTTCTCAGAACACTACTAATTCATCAGTTACAGGACATAGCCACAAGTGTCTAATCTTGTACAACACAAATTAACAAAGTTTAAACATCAGTACAAATACACTGAGCCAGAGTGAGGAGAGTCAGGGGGAACAGAGTGCCACAGGTGCAGGCACCAGAATCCCTTTAAAGCTGGATTTGAACCCCAGTTTCCCTACTTATTCGTTGTGTAGACCAGGCAAGCCTCTAATCCTCCATCCCCCTTTGGTTAAATGGAAATATAACTGGATCACTTCCCAAGGTTTTTATTAGGATTAATGAGACATTTAATTATATACCTGAAGCACCAACACAGCACCCAGCAGGAAATTCTCAATGAATATGCTCATCTTTCCTTGTCCTAATTAGGGAAGAACTTGGGATCATTAACAACTGAATAGCGAGTTCAGTCTTGAACCATCCTTCGTACAGCACAGCACTGAAAACATCTATAAAAGTTAGATGTACAATGAACCTGGAAACCAGAATTCCTTCCAGAGACAAGGATAATCAGATAGGCTCTTTTCATGACTGTCAGTGTTTGAGAGCCAAGGGGACCTTTGGATATCATCTTACATCAAGCCTCTCCTTTCACAATGTCCTCATCAGCGACACTCTTCAGGGTTCTGTGGGGCCCTATGACAGAATGACAGTCACAACAGTCTTTGGTGAGCACAGCAGGCCCCAAGTATCAACCAGAGGTCAGAAGGAGGGTCCACATGAACACAAGAAAATGACTACAGAGCAGAAAACCAAGTCTCTGGGGTTAGCCTACAAGACAGTGTCCAAGGAATTGTTCAAACGGACTTTGCCTTGCAACATTCCAAGGCTCCTGCTCTTAACCAGGTACCAAAAGGAAGCTGCCACTGTTGAGAAGGAAAATTAAAAGATCATGCTTTCAATTATCCTGCAGTTTCTTAGAAACATCTAAACATTATTTTCACACAGATTACCAGCAATGTGAACAAATCTGGTGACTCACCAAGTCAGGGCCAGCCTGGACTGTTTTACTGTAGTGGCTAAACACCTCAGGACTAGAGCTTTCCACTCAACAGATCCAATGAGCCTCAAGTTCCATTGTATAAAAAGCACACAGTCCAAGGGCTACTGAACAGTCAGGGTTAGGAAATCTATTGTGCCAAGGCACTGGCCCACCATATCCAGGGCAACTTGGAAACATACCAGCAGGCTAAGATGCAGAGCCCCGTGAAGAGAATGATGGGGATGGGGTAGGACGCACAGAACAGCCCATGGTTGTAGAAGGCCTGAGATATCTTCTCACGCAGCCTTTCAGTCAGGGTCATCCTCAGCTGAAGTCACCTTGCTGCCATCCCGGAAAGTGACCATGGATTAGCCTGGCACACGTTGGACAGCACTGACAATGGACACCATCTGCAGGCAGGCACCTGGCAAGAAGGGAGAAAAGCCAATTAACAAAGAGTACTTGGCTCTCAACACTAGGGCTGCTGGGGGAGGTGGCAGGGACGTGGATAGGGAATCAGGAAGCCTACATGCAAGATCTGGAGACATCAATCCCAAAACACACACACACACACACACAAATCTTGGTCGGCTCCTAGTGACTGTGGGTAGTGTCTAAGTACGTCTAACCAAAGAAACAAAAAAACTGCCTCTCTAGCTCTGGTAATAAACGCTCAATCCTCTTCCATATTAGGTACTTCTAAAAGGCCACTCCCTAGAGAGGGCATTTTTCTCACACGTGGCACAGGCAAGCACTCCTGTGTAACAGACAGCACCTTCAGCTGCTCTTGGCCAAATGGACTTTCTGGAAACCCTCCCCCCCCCCCACATTCTCTGTGCACAGGCCAGACCGAGAGAAATCCTTGGGAAAAACCTTTATACAAGGACTGATCCCTCAAAAAACACATTATTGCACAAACAGTGATTCATTGATAAAGAAAGTCCAGTGGGGTCAGCCCTCAACACAAAAACACCAAAAAGTCTAGGCCCCTGACATAAAACAAAATTCACTGTGACAGTGGTATTGGGTAGAAGTCTCTGCTCCTGGTCCCCCAGTTGTTCCTGGGAGGGTGAGGGCAAAGGGTCCCTCCTATTTCTGCCTGCCCAGCAGCTGTCTCGTCCTTGGAGTAACAGCAGTCCAGTGTGGCTCTGAGAACCACCTTTCTCCACAGGATTTGGCCTGGACATACAGCCAGTTAAGGTGCCCCTCCCTGACCCCCACCAGGCTGGTTAGGCCTCTCTCCCTGGCCTTTGACTTCTGAGCAAAAAGAAGCAAAACTGGATACGGTGGTGTTTATTCTTCCCCAAGAGGTTCCTGCTCCCCAGATCACGGGCTGCTCTGGCTCCAGCCCTTTCTGAAGACGAGCTCATCAGCTCTTCTTTCCAGGGTGTGAGCCACCCCATATCCTTCCAATAAATACTCCTTTTGCTTGTGTGAGCCAGTTAATTTCTGTTGCTTCCAAGTAGAGAATCTTAAACCAATAAAATCAGAATAGAAAACTCTAGCAGAAGGGCCCAGGAATCTAGAATTCCTTTCCTTGCTGAGCTCGCCGAGGAAATTCAAGTTTAAATCCACTTCTCCTGTTCCATGTTGCTGTTTTCTTTGGTCTGTGTTACAGGGAACCTGCCCAGACATGTGTCTTGGCTTGATTCAGCTCACTGATGAAAACCCAGGCCAAGGAGATGATACCTCAGAAGTGTGAGACCAGAAGGGAGAAGCAAAAGGAGTCACACCACAGCCAATTCACAAGAAGGAATGGCTACCACTCCATCCACCCTCCTGGAAGCACAAGTCTCAGGCGCACATGCAATTTTCCAGTCCAAGAACCCTCTAAGGAAATAGTACAAAGAACCCTCTGGGGGTCAATTCAGAAGGCAACAGATAGAGGAATCGGCAGGCGACAGCTGCTGACCCAAGGAGCAGAGGTGCTGACAACAGCTCAACCATTCACAAGGCTCACCTGGAACATAACAGCTCAAAAAGGTCTTAAGCAGTAGACTTGCAGCAGGGCACCAGCAACAGTGCTCACCACCCAGCATAAACAAGGACTCCAGGGAAGCAGCGTTTCTGCTCCTGTGTCCCCAACCCTCCGTTCTACTTCAAGGGGGAAAACAAACACTAATGAGATATATGCCTGTGGAAAGATGCTGTCAAGAGGATCCCTGAAGACTGATGGCCATAAACAAGTTGTAGCTTTTCCAACCTCAGTCCTCTGCCAAGCCCCACATCTCTTCCCTTAAGTGTCCCAAAACCAAGCCCTCCAGGAAATTGCGATCCTACTAATCCTTATCTCCTTCTCAGGCCTCTTCCGCACACAAATTGGTAACACAAGAAGCAGGGGACAGGGGGGTGGGTGGGTTCTCTTATACATGGAGCTACTAATTGAGAAAAAAACCATCTCACTTCAATTCTGCAGCAAATACAAATCTTTCTGACATGACCTTAGTCGTTTTCAGTTTCCACTAATCTTTATTAGTTATACTAATTGCTAATTTTCACAGCACCAAGGAAATTAAAAAAAAAAAAAAAAGAAATCCAAATTCTAGTTCATTACACAGCCCACCTACCTGAACCGAGCAAGAGGGGAATTATTCATCTTTACTCCACTGCATTCATTTTAACGCAAAGCTTTTCCAAAGCAAAATTTATCCTAAGAAACTGCCAAAATATTTTCCAGAGTGCCCATACCATTTTACATTTTCACCAGCAGCATGAGAGACTTCGTTTCTTAGCATCCTCACCAGCATTTGGTATTGTCACTATTCTTTATTTTAGCTGTACTAGTAAGACTGTATTAGTATCTTATTGGATCTTAATTTGCATTTCCCTAATGGCTAGTGACACTGAACCTGTGCATGTGTGCATGTGTCTGCGTGTGTATTCCTTAAGCTGTTATATATATGAGATCATGTAATTTGCAAATAGAGATAGTTTAACTTCTTTTCCAATCTGGATGCCTTTTGTTTTTCTTGTAAAATTGTTGTGGCTAGAACTTCTGGTACAATGTTGAACTGCAGTGGTGAGAATGCATCTTATTCCTGATCTTAGGAAAGGAGCATTCAGTCTTTCACCTTAAGTATGGTATTACATGGGAGTTTTTCATATAAGCCCTTTATCAAGTTGAGGGAGTCCCCATCTATTCCTAGTTTGTTGAGTGTTTTTTTTTTTTAAACATGAAAGGGTATTATGCTTTGTGTCTTTTGAGATGATCATGTGGTTTTTAATTTATCCTACTAATAAGGTGTATTACACTGATTGATTTTTTCTCGTATTGAACCAACTTTGCATTCCTGGGTATAATCCCTTTAAATGTTGCTAGACTCGGTTTAATAATATTGAGAACTTCTGTATCTACATTCATAAGGGATACTGGTGTATAACTTTCTTTTTTTATGTCTTTGTCTGGCTTTGGTATTAGGGTAATGCTGGCCTTGTAGAATAACTTGGCAAGTGCTCCTTTGTACTTTTTTTTTTTTAACATTTTTTTAAAAAAAATATTTATTTATTTATTTATGGCTGTGTTGGGTCTTCGTTTCTGTGCGAGGGCTTTCTCTAGTTGCGGCCAGCGGGGGCCACTCTTCATCGCGGTGCACGGGCCTCTCACTATCGCGGCCTCTCTTGTTGCAGAGCACAGGCTCCAGACGCGCAGGCTCAGTAATTGTGGCTCACGGGTCCAGCTGCTCCGCGGCATGTGGGATCTTCCCAGACCAGGGCTCAAACCCGTGTCCCCTGCATTGGCAGGTAGATTCTCAACCACTGCGCCACCAGGGAAGCCCCCTCCTTTGTACTTTTATAGAACAGTTCATGATAAATCTTCTTTAAACATCTAGTAGAATTTACTAGTGAAGCCATCTGATCTTGGGCTTTTTTTGTTTAATTAAATAATTTTATTTATTTATTTCTGGCTGCATTGGGTCTTCGTTGCTGCACGCTGGCTTTCTCTAGTTGCAGAGAGCAGGGGGCTACTCTTCATTGTGGTGTACATGCTTCTCACTGCGGTGGCTTCTCTTGTTGCAGAGCATGGGCTCTAGGCATGCGGACTTCAGTAGCTGTGGTATGCGAGCTCCATAGTTGTGGCTTGCGGGCTCTAGAGCACAGGCGCAGTAGTTTTGGCACACGGGCTTAGTTGCTCCGCGGCATGTGGGATCTTCCCGGACCAGGGCTCGAACCCATGTCCCCTGCATTGGCAGGTGGATTCTTAACCACTGTGCCACCAGTAAGTCCTTGGGCTTTTTTTTTCTGTGTGGGAAGTTTATAAACTATTAATCTCTTTACTTGTTACATCTCTTCAGATTTTCTATTTCTTCTTGAGTAAATTTTGTTAGTTTGTGTGTTTTCTAGGAATTTGTCCATTTTCACCTAGGCTATCTAATTTATTGGCATAATATTTGCTGTTCAAAGTATTATAAATCATTTTTATTTCTGAAAGCTTGGTGTTAACGTCCCCACTTTCATTAATGATTCTAGCTGTTTGAGTCTCCCCTTTTTTTCCTCAGGTGCTGATCTTTTAAAAGAGCAAACTCTTGTTTTTATTTACTCTATTATTTTCCTAGTCTCTATTCATTTGTTTCCACTCTAGTCTTTATTATTTTCTTCCTTCTGTTTGCTTTTGGTTTATTTTGCTCTTCTTTTTCTTCTTTCTCTAGTTTCTTAAAGTTACTGATTTGAGCTCTTCTTTCTCATTTTTTTAAATTAATTCTATTTTTTTTAAACAGCAGGTTCTTATTAGTTATCTGTTTTATACATATTAGTGTATATACGTCAATCCCAATCTCCCAATTCATCCCACCATCACGACCACCACCCCCTGCTTTCCCTCTTGGTGTCTGTATGTTTGTTCTCTACATCTGTGTCTCTATTTCTACCTTGCAAAACGGTTCATCTGTACCATTTTTCTAGATTCCACATATATGCGTTAATATGCGATATTTTTCTCTTTCTTACCTCCACGTCTCAACAAATAACCCAATTTCATTCCTTTTTATGGCTGGGTAATATTCCATTGTATATATGTACCACATCTTCTTTATCCATTTGTCTGTCGATGGGCATTTAGGTTCCTACCATGTCCTGGATACTGAAAATAGTGCTGCAATGAACATTGGGGTGCATGTGTCTTTTTGAATTATGGTTTTCTCTAGGTATATACCCAGTAGTGGGATTGCTGGGTCATATGGTAATTCTATTTTTATTTTTTTAAGGAACCTCCATACTGTTCTCCATAGTGGTTGTATCAATTTACATTCCCACCAGCAGTGCAAGAGGGTTCCCTTTTCTCCACACCCTCTCCAGCATTTGTTGCTTGTAGATTTTCTGATGATGCCCATTCTAACTGGTGTGAGGTGATATCTCATCGTAGTTTTGATTTGCATTTCTCTAATAATTAGTGATGTTGAGCATCTTTTCATGTGCTTCTTGGCCATCTGTATGTCTTCTTTGGAGAAATGCCTATTTGGGTCTTCTGCCCATTTTTGGATTGGGTTGTTTGTTTTTTTTGTTTGTTTGTTTGTTTTAATACTGAGCTGCATGAACTGTTTATATATTCTGGAGATTAATCCTTTGTCCGTTGATTCACTTGCAAATATTTTCTCCCATTCTAAGGGCTGTCTTTTCATCTTGTTTGTAGTTTCCTTTGCTGTGCAAAAGCTTTTAAGTTTCATTAGTTCCCATTTGTTTATTTTTGTTTTTATTTCCATTACTCTAGGACGTGGATCAAAAAAGATCTTGCTGTGATTTATGTCAGAGTGTTCTTCCTATGTTTTCCTCTAAGAGTTTTATAGTGTCTGGTCTTTCATTTAGGTCTTTAATCCATTTTGAGTTTATTTTTGTGCATGGTGTTAGGGAGTGTTCTAATTTCATTCTTTTACATGCAGCTGTCCAGTTTTCCCATCACCACTTATTGAAGAGACTGTCTTTTCTCCATTGTATATCCTTGCCTCCTTTGTCATAGATTAGTTGACCACCGGTGCATGGGTTTATCTCTGGGTTTTCTATCCTGTTCCATTGATCTATATTTCTGTTTTTGTGCCAGTACCATATTGTGTTAATTACTGTAGTTTTGTAGTATAGTCTGAAGTCAGGGAGTCTCATTTCTCCAGCTCTGTTTTTTTCCCCTCTAGATTGCTTTGGCTGTTCAGGATCTTTTGTGTCTACATACAAATTTTAAGATTTTTTGTTCTAGTTCTGTAAAAAATGCCATTGGTAATTTGATAGGGATTGCACTGAATCTGTAGATTGCTTTGAGCAGTATAGTCATTTTCACAATATTGATTCTTCCAATCCAAGAACATGGTATATCTCTCCATCTGTACGTGTCATCTTTGATTTCTTTCATCAGTGACTTATAGTTTCCTGAGTACAGGTCTTTTACTTCCTTAGGTAGATTTATTCCTAGGTATTTTATTCTTTTTGTTGCAATGGTGAATGAGATTGTTTCCTTAATTTCTCTTTCTGATCTTTCGTTGCTATAGGAATGCAAGAGATTTTTGCACATTAATTTTGTATCCTGCACCTTTACCAAATTCATTGATTAGCTCTAGAGTTTTCTGGTGGTATCTTTAGGATTATCTATGTATAGTATCAGGTCATCTGCAAACAGTGACAGTTTTACTTCTTCTTTTCCAATTTGGATTCCTTTTATTTCTTTTTCTTCTGTGATTACTGTGGCTAAGACTTCCAAAACTATGTTGAATAAGAGTGGCAAGAGTGGACATCCTTGTCTTGTTCCTCATCTTAGAGGAAATGCTTTCAGTTTTTCACCACTGACAACGATGTTTGCTGTGGTTTTGTCGTATATGGCCTTTATTATCTTGACGTAGGTTCCCTCTATGCCCACTTTCTGGAGAGTCCTTATCATAAATGGGTGTTGAATTTTGTCAAAAGCTTTCTCTGCATCTATTGAGATGATCATATGGTTTTTATTCTTCAGTTTTTTAATATACTGTATCACATTGATTAATTTGCATATACTGAAAAATCCTTGCACCCCTGGGATAAATCCCACTTGATCATGGTGTATGATCCTTTTAATGTGTTGTTGGATTCTGTTTGCTAGTATTTTGTTGAGGATTTTTGCATCTATATTCATCAATGATATTGGTCTGTAATTTTCTTTTTCTGTAGTATCTTTGTCTGGTCTTGGTATCAGGGTGATGGTGGCCTCGTAGAATGAGTTTGGGAGTGTTCCTTCCTCTGAAATTTTCTGGAAAAGTTTGAGAAGGATGGGTGTTAGCTCTTCTCTAAACGTCTGATAGAATTCACCTATGAAGCCATCTGGTCCTGGACTTTTGTTTGTTGGAAGATTTTTAATTACAGTTTCAATTTCATTACTTGTGATTGGTCTGTTCATATTTTCTATTTCTTCCTGGTTCAGTCTTGGAAGGCTATACCTTCCTAAGAATTTGTCCATTTCTTCCAGGTTGTCCATTTTATTGGCATAGAGTTGCTTGTAGTAGTCTCTTAGGATGCTTTGAATTTCTGTGGTGTCTGTTGTAACTTCTCCTTTTTCACTTCTAATTTTATTGATTTGAGTCCTCTCCCTCTTTTTCTTGATGAGTCTGGCTTAAGGTTTATCAATTTTGTTTATCTTCTCAAAACAACCAGCTTTTAGTTTTATTGATCTTTGCTATTGTTTTCTTTGTTTCTACTTCATTTATTTCTGCTCTGTTCTTTATGATTTCTTTCCTTCTACTAACTTTGGGTTTTGTTTGCTCTTCTTCCTCAAGTTCCTTTAGGCGTAAGGTTAGATTGTTTATTTGAGATTTTTCTTGTTTCTTGAGGTAGGATTGTATTGCTATAAACTTTCTCTTAGAACTGCTTTTGCTGCATCCCATAGGTTTTGGATCGTCGTGTTTTCATTGTCATTTGTCTGTAGGTATTTTTTGATTTCCTCTTTGATTTCTTCAGTGATCTCTTGGTTATTTAGTAATGTATTGTTTAGCCCCTATGTGTTTGTGTTTTTTACATTTTTTTCCCTGTAACTGATTTCTAATCTCGTAGCATTGTGGTTGGAAAAGATGCTTAATATGATTTCAATTTTTTAAAATTTACCAAGGCTTGATTTGTGACCCAAGATGTGATCTATCCTGGAGAATGTTCCATGTGCATTTGAGAAGAAAGTGTAATCAATTGTTTTTGGATAGAATGTCCTATAAATATCAATTAAATCTGTCTGGTCTACTGTGTCATTTAAAGCTGGTGTTTCCTTATTACTTTTCTGTCTGGATGATCTGTCCATTGGTGTAAGTGAGGTGTTGAAGTCCCCACTATTATTGTGTTACTGTCGATTTCCTCTTTTATAGCTCTTAGCATTTGCCTTATGTATTGAGGTGCTCCTATGTTGGGTGCATATATATTTATAATTGTTGTATCTTCTTCTTGGATTGACGCCTTGATCATTATATAGTGTCCTTCCTTCTCTCTTGTAACAGTCTTTATTTTAAAGTCTATTTTGGGCTTCCCTGGTGGCGCAGTGGTTAATAATCTGCTGGCCAATGCAGGGGGCACGGGTTCGAGCCCTGGTCCGGGAAGATCCCACATGCCACGGAGCAACTAAGCCTGTGCACCACAACTACTGAGACTGTGCTCTAGAGTTGTGAGCCACAACTACTGAAGCCCACATGCCTAGAGCCAGTGCTCTGAAACAAGGGAAGCCACCGCAATGAGAAGTCCATGCACCGCAACGAAGAGTAGCACCCGTTCACCGCAAGTAGAGAAAGCCCCCGTGCAGCAATGAAGAGCCAAAGCAGGCAAAACTAAAATAATAAATAAATAAATTTATTAAAAAATAAAATAAAATAAAGTCTATTTTATCTGATATGAGTATCACTACTCCAGCTTTCTTTTGATTTCCATTTGCATAGAATATCTTTTAGCATCCCCTCAGTTTCAGTCTGTATGTGTCCCTAGGTCTGACATGGGTCTCTTGTAGACAGCATATATATGGGTCTTGTTTTTGTATCCATTCAGCGAGCCTGTGTCTTTTGGTTGGAGCATTTAATCCATTCACATTTAAGGTAATTATCGATATGTGAAGTTCTTATGAGTTTTCTTAATTGTTTTGGGTTTGTTTTTGTAGGTTCTTTTCTTCTCTTGTGTTTCCCACTTACAGAAGTTCCTTTAGCATTTGTTGTAGAGCTGGTTTGGTGATGGTGAATTCTCTTAGCTTTTGCTTGTCTGTAAAGCTTTTGATTTCTCCGTCAAATCTGAATGAGATCCTTGCCAGGTAGAGTAATCTTGGTTGTAGGTTCTTTCCTTTCATCACTTTAAAAGTATAATTCCACTCCCTTCTGGTTTATAGTGTTTCTGCTGAGAAATCAGCTGTTAACCTTATGGGAGTTCCCTTGTATGTTATTTGTCATTTTCCCCTTGTTGCTTTTAATAATTTTTCTTTGTCTTTAATTTTTGTCATTTTGATTACTATATGTCTCGGCGTGTTTCTTCTTGGGTTTATCCTGCCTGGGACTCTCTGCGCTTCCTGGACTTGGGTGGCTATTTCCTTTCCCTTGTTAGGGAAGTTTTCAACTATAATCTCTTCAAATGTTTTCTTGGGTCCTTTCTCTCTCTCTTCTCCTTCTGTGACCTCTATAACATGAATGTTGGTGCGTTTAATGTTGTCCCAGAGGTCTCTTAGGCTATCTTCGTTTCTTTTCATTCTTTTTTCTTTATTCTGTTTCACAGCAGTGAATTCCACCATTCTGTCTTCCAGGTCACTTATCTGTTCTTCTGCCTCAGTTATTCTGTTATTTATTCCTTCTAGTGCATTTTTCATTTCTGTTATTGTATTGTTCATCTCTGTTTGTTTGTTTTTTAATTCTTCTAGATCTTTGTTAAACATTTCTTGCATCTTCTCCATCTCTGCCTCCATTCTTTTTTCGAGGTCCTGGATCATTTTCACTATCATTATTCTGAATTCTTTTTCTGGAAGATTGCCTATCTCCACTTCATTTAGTTCTTTTTCTGGGGTTTTATCTTGTTCCTTCATCTGTACATAGTCCTCTGCCTTTTCATTTTGTCTATCGTTCTGTAAATGTAGTTTTCGTTCAACAGGCTGCAGGACTGTAGTTCTTCTTGCTTCTGCTGTCTCCATGCTCTCTTTCTTCTTTCTTAATACAGGCATTTACAGCTGTAAATTTCCCTCCAAACACTACTTTAGCTGCATCCCATAGTTTCTGTATTTGTGATTTCTCTTTTCATCCATCTCAAAGTATTTTCTATCTTCTCTTGTATTTTCTTCTTTGACCCCCTTGGTATTTAGGAGTTGTTGAGATTTCCTTATATATTCTGGATGTAAGTCCCTACCAGATATGTTGTTCACAAATATTTTCTTCACGTCTATAACCTCTTTTTTAAATTCTTTTCACAGACTCTGTGATAGAGCCGAAGCTTTTAATTTTGATGAAGTCTAATTTACCCTTTTTTTTTTTTTCCTTTAGGTGGAATGGATCATGCTTTAGGTGTTATGTAAAAGAATTCTGAAATTTTTCTCTGAGGTTTTCTCTTAAAATTGTTTATAGTTTTACATTTAAACCTATGATACATTTGAGTATTTTTTTCTGTAAGATGTGAGATTAGATCTAGGATTTTTGCGTTTTGTTTTTCCCTATGGATAACCAATTGTTCTAGCACCAATTGTTGAGAAGACTACCTTTCATCCAATGAATTGCTTTGGCACCTGTCTTAGACCTTTGTGCTGCTATAATAAAAATAGCATACACTGGGTGGCTTAAACAACAAATATTTACTTCTCACTGTTCTAAAGGCTAGGAAGTCCAAGATCAAGGCACTGGCAGATTCAGTTTCTGGTGAGGGCCCACTTCCTGGTTCATAATTGGCCATCTTCTCACTGTGCCCTCACATGGCAGAAAAGGGAGTGAGAGTTCTCTGGGGTTTCTTTTATAAGGGTAGTAATCCCATTCATGAGGACTCCACCCTCACGATTTAATTACCTCCCAAAGGCCCCAACTCCCTAATACAATCACACCAAGGGTTAAGATTTCAACATACGAATTTGGGGCAGGAGGAACACAAACATTCAGTCAAAGAGCAGTTGGCCGGGGACTTCCCTGGTGGCACAGTGGATAAGACTCCATGCTCCCAATGTACAGGGCCTGGGTTTTATCCCTGGTCAGGGAACTAGATCCCACATGCATGCCGCAACTACGAGTTTGCACGTCACAAGTAAGGAACTCACATGCTGCAACTAAGGAGCTGGCGAGCTGCAACTAAGGAGCCCACGTGCTGCAACTAAGACCTGGTGTAACCAAATAAAAAAACCAGTTGGCTGTACTTTATGAGTCTATTTCTGGGTTTTCTATAATGTTCCAGGGACCTAAGTATCTAGCCCTCCACCAATACTACACAGTCTTGATTACAATAGCTATAAAGTCTTGAAATGAGTAAAGTGATTCCTTCCATTTTATTCTTCTTCAAAATTGTTCTACCCATTCTAGTTTACTTGCTTTCCATATACATTTTAGAGTAATCTAGTCTATGTCTACAAAAATCTTGCTAGAATTTTGATAGGAACTACATTAAACATACGTATCAATTTGAGAAGAACTGACATCACTACTATGTTTACTCTTCCAATCTATGAACATGATATCTCTCTCCATTTATTTAGATCTTTGATTTCTCTAACCATTTTTCTTTTTTTTTTTTTGGCCAAGCCATGGCTTGTGGGAATCTTAGTTTCCTGACCAGGGATAGAACCCACGCCCCCTGCAATGGAAGCATGGAGTCCTAACCACTGGACTGCCAGGGAATTCCCTCTTTAATCATTATTGTATAGTTTTCAGCATACAAGCGCTGTACATGTTTTGTTAGATTTACACCTAATAGTTTTTTTAGTGGTTGTGTTTTCAATTTCAGTTTCCCCATGTTAATTGCTAGTACAAAGAAATATAACTGATTTTAATATGTTGATCTTGTATCCTACAATTGTGCTGAACTCACTAATTAGTTCCACAGTCTTTTTTGTACATTCCTTGGGATTTTCTAAGCAGACTATCATGTCAACTGCAAATAGAAACATATTTCTTTCTTTCTTTCTATAATTTCCACAAACACTTTTTCTGCACCACTCCATCTCCACTCCTTTTGGGACTTCGATAACATGAAAGATAAACTTTCTGTTATTGTCCCATGGGTCCCTGAAGCTCTCATCTTTCTTCAGTTTATTTTAAATCTCTGTTGGTCAGACTAGATAGTTTTTATTCTTCTGCCTTCAAGTTAACTGACTTAATATATCCCTATTCTGTCACTGACACCACTCAATGAATTTTAAATTTAGTTTTAGTTATAAAACTTCCAATTTTATTTTTTTATGTTTTATAAAAATATACATTTATTTATTTGGTTGCACCAGGTCTTAGTTGCAGCAGGCAGGCTCCTTAGTTGTGGCTCGCAGGCTCAGTTGCAGCTCCAAGTCTCCTTAGTTGAAGCTCTCCAGCTCCTTAGTTGTGGCACGTGGACTCCTTAGTTGTGGTAAATAGGCTCCTTAGTTGCAGCTCTCCAGCTCCTTAGTTGTGGCACGTGGGCTCCTTAGTTGTGGTACATAGGCTCCTTAGTTGCAGCAGGTGGGCTCCTTAGCTGCGGCAGGCGAGCTCCTTAGTTGTGGCAGGCGAACTCTTAGTTGCAGCATGCATATGAGATCTAGTTCCCTGACCAGGGATCAAACTCAGGCCCCCTGCTTTGGGAGCACAAAGTCTTATCCACTGCACCACCAGGGAAGTCCCAAAACTTCCAATTTTAAATTCAAATGTATAACTTTCCATTTGCTTCAAGGAGGTTCACTCTCAATTATTAGAGCAAGGTTTTAATTAATAATTACACTTTAAACTCTTTGATGATTCCAACATCTATGTCATGTCATGGTTGCCATCTGTTGACTGTCTTTTCTTCTTAAGAGATGGTGAGATTTTCCTGATTCTTTACATGTGAAGTAATTTTGAATGTTTAGATACTACGCTATGTTACTCGAATCTTGTTTAAATCCAACGGAAAACGTTGGATTTTTGTTTTAGCAGCAATCTACCTGATTAAGACCAATCCACAAATTCCTATCAAATTTCCCTGGGCTGGGGTTCCAATGTCAGTTTGGTTTTCAAAGCCCTTGCAGTACCATTTTGATTTGTCTCATGCATATTGTGCAACGGCCAGCATAGGACTTGGGCAGTAGTCTAGCATTTGGCATGCTGTTTAGAGTCAGATGCACATATGCTATTTTGGAAAAGAACCCAGGAGTTCATACACAATATTATGGGTTCACTTTGTTGAGTTCCTTCCTCTCTACAATCCTCCCAAGACATTCCAGCCCCTAGAGGACCTTTTCTGGGTCTTCTGGCTAGAAGGGAAGGGCTTTCGTTTTCCTGCTCTGCTGAGCGCCTCCACAACTGTGACTGCTTCCCGGGTAAAGTGGTGAGAATTGAGAGGACAAAATCAGCAAATATCTCCATGCTCTTAGGACCATAATCCCTATAAATAAAAGGATTCCACTCCCACCTGGCTGCCAATGTCATTGCTGCCTTCACCACCACAGAATTTCATGGGGGACAAGAGCAGGACAAAATGGAAAAAAAAAAAAAAAGCAACCAAAACACAAAAGATTCTCTTCCTCCATCCCTTCCTTCCAACCTCTTTAAGAATCCCCTTTCTCACTCCTCAGACTATAAAGACAGGGCTTCTCTCAGACTTCTTTCTGTCTGCACCTAGTGTCCAGTTCCAGGTTTTGGGTTACCTTTGAGTTCAGGCTGGAAAGTATTCTACGGAGAGAAAAAACAAAAACAACTTCCTTTCCCATTCCGTCTGCTACCATTTATCTTTCAGGGTACTCAGACAGCTGGTCCATGGAGTCTGCCCTAGGATTTTAATTGTATTTACTCAGAGGAAAAGGGTAGAGTGTGCTTACTACATGTTGACCAGAATCAGAACCCTTTTATTTTTAATGTAAAAACCTTAATAAATTTCTGGATTCTTTGCCACTAAAGAAACTTCCCATACTATGGTTCTTGGCATCTTTCTGTCAATCATATCATCAATCCACTGTACTCTGTGAAAGTACAAAGCATGTACTTTCACAAAATGAAAAAAAATTAAATAAAGATTACAGGCAAAAAATGCACAAAAGAATGGAAGAAAATGTTAATAGTGGTTGTTGGTCTTCATGTGATATGCTAACATGCAGAGACAGTTTAAGTGAAAAGTACTAAGTTTTTAACTTTAAATAAACTTTTAAAGCTCAGCATTAAATATTACAGAAAAGTATACAAATTAACAGCAAGCAGCTCCATGAAAGTAAACATAGCCATTTAATCTAAATACCACTCAATCAAGAAATAAGAGTATCATCCCAAAGTTCCTCTTTATGAGCTGCAACAGTCATTACTTTTCACTTATAAAAGTAGTATACATGCATTTCTATCAAAGAGTACTGGAATGTATTTCTGATTTTAGTATTTTAATGCTTATGTCTTCATACATTGTCAAGGTTTTTCATATTCACTTTTTCAACTCTTAGAAAAATTTCCACAAAGGACAGAGGTCTTAGAAGAAATGAACCCAGTGGACACCTTGCTCTCAGACTTCTGGCCTCCACAACTGTGAGAAAATAAACGTTGTTTAAGTCAACCCAAAAAATAAAATAAAATAAAATCTTCCGTGTGTTTTCTACAGGTTAATTCTAAAACTTGATATCCATTTAAAAAGCAATTGGAATATCTGCTAATGCAATTTTCATTTACTGAGAAAGCCTCGGAATCCCTAGCAGGGCTGACAAAAGGTGTATCTCTCCTGAAGCCAGTCAGTAAAGACTGGAAAAGATGATTGCTTCAGATGCAAAGACAGCAACACAAGACTTCAAGGAACGTGAAAACTCAATGAAACATAACACCACCAAAGGAACACAGTAATTTTCCAGTTACTGACCCCCCAAAAATGGGGATCTGCAATCTGCCCAGTAAAAAATTTTAAATAGTTGTTTTAAAGAAGGCCTCAGTGAGCTGCAAGAAAACACACAAAGGCAATTCAGTGAAGTCAGTAAACCAATACATGAACAAAACAAAAAATTTAACAAAGAGACAGAAATCATTAAAAAGAACCAAAGAGAAATCCTAGAACTGAAAAAAATAAAATGGATGAAATGAAAATGCACTAGAAAGTATTAACAGCAGACTTGATCAAGCAAAAGAAAAAAATCCATGATGTCAATGACAGGTCATTTGAAATTATCCAGTTCAAGGTGAACAAAGAGAAAATGATGAAAAAGAGTGAAGAAAGCCTTCATGAATCAAGGGGTATCATCAAAAGAAACAACATAAGCACTGCTGGAGTCCCCAAAGGAGAAGAGACGGAGAAAGGGGCAGAAAGCTTATTTAAAGAAATAACAGCTGAGATCTTCGCAATCTGGGAAGAGATTTGGACGTCCAAGTTTATTTCAAAAATTTATAAAAAATAAAAAATAAAACTTACAGGTCCCCCAAAAGATCTAGTTCTCCTCCAAGACACACTATAAAGAAATCATCTAAAATCAAAGACAAAGAATTTTAAAAGCAACAAGACAAAAAAATTCCTCACATACAAGGGAATTCCTGTAAGGCTATCAGTGGATTTCTCAGCAAACACCTTATAGGCCAGGAAAGGGTGGAATGATTTAATCAAAGTGCTGCAAGAAAAAACTGCCAACCTATATCCGGAAAAGAAGAAAACTCTAATTTGAAAAGATACATGCACCCCAATGTTCTTAGTAGCACTATGTACAATACAGAAGACATGGAAGCAACTTAAATGTCCATCAAAAGATGAATGGATAAGAAGATGTGGTGTATATATATATATATACACAATGGAATATTTCTCAGCCATTAAAAAAAGAATGAAATATGGCCATGTTTGCAGCAACGTGGATGGACCTAGAGATTATCACACTAAGTGAAGTAAGTCAGACAGAATGACAGGTATTACACGATATCACTTAAATGTGAAATCTAAAAAATAATACAAATGAACTTATTTACAAAACAAAAACAGGACCACAAAGCAAATCTCAGTAAATTTAAGAAAACTGAAATCATATCAAGCATCTTTTCTGACCAAAATGCTATGAGATTAGCAATAAACTACAAGAAAAAAACTGTAAAAAACACAAACATGTGCAAACACATGGAGGCTAAACAATATGCTACTAAACAACCAATGGATCACTGAAGAAATCAAAGAGGAAATCAAAAAATACCTAGAGACAAATGAAAACGAAAGCACAACAATCCAAAACCTATGGGATGCAGCAAAAGCAGTTCTAAGACGGAAGTTTATAGCAATACAATCTTACCTCAGGAAACCAGAAAAATCTCAAATAAACAGCCTAACCTTATACCTAAAGCAACTACAGAAAGAACAAACAAAACCTAAAGTTAGTAGAAGGAAACAAATCATAAAGAACAGAGCAGAAATAAATGATATAGACTAACGCAACTATACTCCAATAAAAATTAATAAAATAAAAATATATATATAAAGATGAAGAAAACAATAGCAAAGATCAATGAAACTAAAAGCTGGTTCTTTGAAAAGATAAACAAAATTGATAAACCTTAGCCAGACTCATCAAGAAAAAAAGGAAAAGGACTCAATTCAATAAAATTAGAAATGAAAAATGAGAAGTTACAACTAACACCACAGAAATACAAAGGATCATAAGAGACTACTACAAGCAACTGTATGCTAATAAAATGAACAACCTGGAAGAAATGAACAAATTCTTAGAAACGTACACTCTCCCAAGACTGAACCAGGAATAAACAGAAAATATGAACAGACCAATCACAAGTACTAAAATTGAAACTATGATTAAAAAACTTCCAACAAACAAAAGTACAGGACCAGATGGCTTCACAGGCGAATTCTATCAAACATTTAGAGAAGAGCTAACACCTACCCTTCTGATACTGTTCCAAAAAACTTCAGAGGAAGGAAATCTCCCAAACTCATTCTATGATGTCACCATCACCCTGATACCAAAACCAGACAAAGATACCACACACAAAAAAGAAAATTACAGGCCAGTATCACTGATGAACACAGATGCAAAAATCCTCAACAAAATACTAGGAATCCAAATCCAACAATACATTAAAAGGATCACACACCATGATCAAGTGGGATTTATCCCAGGGATGCAAGGATTTTTCAATATCCACAAATCAATCAGTGTGATATACCACATCAACAAATTGAAGAATAAAAACCATACGATCATCTCAATGCATACAGAAAAAGCTTTTGACAAAATTCAACACCCATTTATGATAAAAACTCTCCAGAAAATGGGCATAGAGGGAACATACCTCTACATAATAAAGGCCATATATGACAAACCTACAGCTAACATCATACTCAATGGGGAAATGCTGAAAGCATCTCCGCTAAGATTAGGAACAAGACAAGGATGCCCACTCTCACCGCTTTTATTCAACATAGTTTTGGAAGTCCTACCTACAGCAGAAAAGAAAAAGAAATAAAAGGAATCCAAATTGGAAAAGTTAAACTGTCACTGTTTGCAGATGACATGATACTATACATAGAAAATCCTAAAGAGGATACCAGAAAACTACTAGAACTCATCAATGAATTTGGTAAATTTGCAGGTTACAAAATACATACACAGAAATCTGCTGAATTTCTGTACACTAACAACGAAAGATCAGAAAGAGAAATTCAAGAAACAATCCCATTTACCACTGCATCAAAAAGAATAAAATACTGTACCTAGGAATAAAGCTACCTAAGGAGACAAAAGACCTGTACTCTGAAAACTGTAAGACACCGATGAAAGAAATCGAAAATGAAACAGATGGAAAGATATACCATGTTCTTGGATTCGAAGAACCAATGCTGTGAAAATGACTATACTACCCAAGGCAATCTACAGATTCAATGCAATCCCTATCAAATTACCAATAGCAATTTTCACAGAACTAGAACAAAAAATCTTAAAATTCGTGTAGAGACACAAAAGACTCCAAATAGCCAAAGCAATCTTGAGAAAGAAAAACAGAGGTGGAGGAATCAGGCTCCCGGACTTCAAACTATACTACAAAGCTACAGTCATCAAAACAGTATGGTACTGTAGTGAGGTGGATGGAGTTAGAGTCTGTCATACAGAGTGAAGTAAATCAGAAAGAGAAAAACAAATATAGTATGCTAACACATATATATGGAATCTAAGGAAAAAAAAAAAAGGTCATGAAGAACCTAGTGGCAAGAAGGGAATAAAGACACAGACCTACTAGAGAATAGACTTGAGGATACTGGGAGGGGGAAGGGTAAGCTGTGACAAAATGAGAGAGTGTCATGGACATATATACACTACCAAACGTAAAATAGATAGCTAGTGGGAAGCAACCACATAGCACAGGGAGATTAGCTTGGTGCTTTGTGACCACCTAGAGGGGTGGGATAGGGAGGGTGGAAGGGAGGGAGATGCAAGAGGGAAGAGATATGGGAACATATGTATATGTATAACTGATTCACTTTGTTATAAAGTAGAAACTAACACACCATTGTAAAGCAATTACACTCCAATAAAGATATCAAAAAAAAAAAACAAAACCAAAAGCGTAAAACAGAAGCAATATTGTAACAAATTCAATAAAGACTTTAAAAATGGTTCACATCAAAAAAAAAAAAAACAGTATGGTACTGGCACAAAAACAGAAATATAGATCAATGGAACAGTACAGAAAGCCCAGAAATAAACCCACGTACCTATGGTTAATTGATCTATGACAAAGGAGGCAAGACTATACAATGAAAGAAAAGCAGTCTCTTCGATAAGTGGTGCTGGGAACACTGGACAGCTACAAGTAAAAGAATGGAATTAGAACACTCCCTAACACCATGCACAAAAATAAACTCAAAATGGATTAAAAACCTGAATGTGAGACAGGACACTATAAAACTCCTAAAGGAAAACATAGGCAAAACACTCCCTGACATAAATTAAAGCAATATCTTTTTCGATCCATTTCCCAGAGTAATGGAAATAAAAACAAAAATAAACAAATGGGACCTAATTAAACTCAAAGCTTTTGTGCAGCAAAGGAAACCATAAACAAAATGAAAAGACAGCCCACAGAATAGGAGAAAATACTTGCAAATATGTGACCAACAAGGGATTAACCTCCAAAATTTACAAACAGCTCATGCAGCTTAATATCATCAAAACAAACAACCGAATCAAAAAATGGGCAGAAGACCTAAAGAGACATTTCTCCAAAGAAGACAGACAGATGGCCAAGAGTCACATGAAAAGATGTTCAGTATCACTAATTATTAGAGAAATGCAAATCAAAACTACAATGAGCTATCACGTCACACCAGTCAGATGGCTATCATCCAAAAATCCACAAACAATAAATGCTGGAGAGGGTGTGGAGAAAAAGGAACCCTCCTACACTGTCGGTGGGAATGTAAATTGGTGCAGCCACTATGGAAAACAGTATGGAGGTTCCTTAAGAAACTAAAAACAGGGACTTCCTGGTGGTCCAGCTGTTTAAGACTCCGTGCTCCCAATGCAGGGGGCCTGGGTATGATCCCTGGTCAGGGAACTAGATCCCACATGCCACAACTAAGAGCCCACATGCTGCAACTAAAAGATTCCTCAAGGCAGAACGAAGACCCGGCACAGCCAAATAAATAAATAAATATTAAAATAAAGAAACTAAAAACAAAGCTTCCATATGATCCTGCAACCCCACTCCTGGGCATGTATCCAGAGAAAAATATGGTCCAAAAGGATACATGCACCCCAATGTTCACTGCAGCGCCATTTACAATAGCCAAGACGTGGAATCAACCTAAATGTCCATCAACAGAAGAATGGATAAAGAAAATGGGGTACATATATACAATGGAAAATTACTCAGCCAGTAAAAAGAATAAAATAATGCCATTTACAGCAACATGAATGGACCTAGAACTTGTCATACTGACTGAAGTCAGACAGAGAAACAGAAATATCATATGACATCACTTACATGTAGAATCTTAAAATAATGATACAAATGAACTTATTTACAAAACAGAAACTAGGGCTTCCCTGGTGGCACAGTGGTTATGAATCCACCCGCCAATGCAGGGGACACAGGTTCGAGCCCTGGTCCAGGAATATCCCACATGCCGCGGAGCAACTAAGCCCATGCACCACAACTACTGAGCCTGTGCTCTAGAGCCCATGAGCCACAACTACTGAGCCCATGTGCCACAACTACTGAAGCCCGCACGCCTAGAGCCTGTGCTCTGCAACAAGCGAAGCCACCACAATGAGAAGCCTGCGCACCGCAACGAAGAGTAGCCACCGCTTGCCGTAACTAAAAGAAAGTCTGCGCACAGCCCAAAAACCCAATGCAGCCACAAATAAATAAATAAATAAATAAATAAATAAATAAATAAATAAATAAAATTTATTTTAAAAAAACAAAACGGAAACAAACTCGGACTTAGAGAAGGAACTTATGGTTACCAGAGGGGATGGGTGGGGGGGAGGGATAGTTAAGGAGTTTGGAACTGACATATACACTGCTATATTTAAAATGGATAATGAACAAGGACCTACTGTACAGCACAGGGAACTCTGATCAATATTATGTAACAATCTAAATGGGAAAAGAATTTCAGAAAGAATAGATACGTGTATATGTATAACTGAATCATGCTCCTGTACACCTGAAACTAACACAACATTGTTAATCAACTATACTCCAATATGAAATGAAAAGTTAAAAAACAAAACAAAACTCAGACATAGAAAACAAACTTACAGTTTACCAAAGGGGAAATGGGAGATGGAGGGAGGGATAAATTAGGAGCTTGGGATTAACAGATACACATTACTATATATAAAATAGATAAATAACAAAGACCTACTGTATAGGCACAGTGTGTGTGTGTGTGTGTTTGTGTGTGTATACAAATCACTTTGTTGTACACCTGAAACTAACACCACATTCTAAGTCGACTATACTTCAATTAAAAAAAAAAAACCTGCCTACTTTACCCGGCAAAGCTGTCCTTCAGAAATAAAGGAGAGATAAAGACTTTACCAGACAAACACATGTGTAGACCATTCATCATCACTAGACCTGCCTTACAAGAAATGCTAAAACTTCTTCAAGCTGAAATGAAAAGACACTAATAACATAGAAACATAAAACACACTGCTAAAGGTAAGTATATGTATAGTCAAATTCAAAATACAGTTGGCCCTCCCTATTCGAGAATTCCACATCCACAGATTGAACCAACTGATTGAAAATATTTGAAAAAAAAAAAAAAAAAACTCAGGAAGTTCCAAAAAGCAAACCTTGAATTTGCCCCACTCTGGTAACAATTTACATATAGCATTTACAACTATCTACATGATATTTACATGATATTAGGTATTATAAGTGATCTAGAGAGGATTTAAAGGCTATATGTAAATACTACTCCATTTTATCCAAGGGCCTTGAGCATCCATTAAAGAATGACTTTAATGCTGTAATATGCTGGTATGTTAATCTCTTAACTCTAGTATAAAGACTAAGTATTAAAAATCACTAAAAAAATCACATAAGTATTAAAAATCACTACAGTGACAATAATTTCCTTATGAATACACAAAATAAAAATATGTAGGGGGCTTCCCTGGTGGCGCAGTGGTTGAGAGTCCGCCTGCCAATGCGGGGGACGCGGGTTCGAGCCCTGGTCTGGGAGGATCCCACATGCCGCGAAGCGGCTGGGCCTGTGGGCCACAGCTGCTGAGCCTGTGCATCTGGAGCCTGTGCTCCGCAACGGGAGGGGCCGCGATGGTGAGAGGCCCGCGCACCGCGATGAAGAGTGACCCCCCACTTGCCGCAGCTGGGGAGAGCCCTCGCACAGAAACGAGGACCCAACACAGCCAAAAATAAATAAATTAATAAATAAAAATTTAAAAATGGAGATTTCTTTATAAAAAAAAAATATATGTAGGGCTTCCCTGGTGGCGCAGTGGTTGAGAATCTGCCTGCCAATGCAGGGGACACGGGTTCGAGCCCTGGTCTGGGAAGATCCCACATGCCACGGAGCGACTAGGCCCGTGAGCCACAATTACTGAGCCTGCGCGTCTGGAGCCTGTGCTCCACAATAAGAGAGGCCGCGATAGTGAGAGGCCCGCGCACCGCGATGAAGAGCGGCCCCCACTTGCCGCAACTAGAGAAAGCCCTCGCACAGAAACGAAGACCCAACACAGCCAAAAATAAATAAATAAATAAATAAAATTTTAAAACAACAACAACAAACAATCTAATCAAAAAATGGGCAGAAGATCTAAATAGACATTTCTCCAAAGAAGACATACAGATGGCCAAAAAGCACATGAAAAGATGCTCAATATCACCAATTATCAGAGAAATGCAAATAAGAACTACAGTGAGGTATCACCTCACACCGGTCAGAATGGCCATCTTCAAAAAGTCTACAAACAATAAATGCTGGAGAGGGTGTGAAGAAAAGGGAACCCTCCTACACTGTGGGTGGGAATGTAAATTGGTACAGTCACTATGGAGAAGAGTATGGAGGTTCCTTGAAGAACTACAAGTAGAGCTACCATATGATCCAGCAATCCCACTCCTGGGCATATATCTGGAGAAACCCATCATTTGAAAAGATACATGTACCCCAAAGTTCACTGCAGCACTATTTACAACAGCCAAGACATGGAAGCAACAGAGGAATGGATAAAGAAGATGTGGTGCATATATACATTGGAATATTACTCAGCCATAAAAAAGAATGAAATAATGCCATCTGCAGCAACATGGATGCACCTAGAAACTGTCATACTGAATGAAGTAAGTCAGACAGAGAAAGACAAATATCGTATGATATCGCTTATATGTAGAACCTGAAAAAAGGGTACAAATGAACTTATCAACAAAACAGAAATAGAGTTACAGATGTAGAAAACAAATTTATGGTTACTGGGGGTAAGGGTGGGGGGATAAATTGGGAGATTGGGACTGACGTATACACACTTCTATACATAAAATAGATAATTAATATGTATAGCACAGGGACCTCTACTCAATACTCTGTAATGGCCTATATGGGAAAAGAACCTAAAAAAGAGTGGATATATGTATGTGTATAGCTGTGCAGTACACCTGAAACTAACACAACATTGTAAATCAACTATACTCCAATAAAAATTTTAAAAATAAAAAATAAAAAAAACCAAACTACCATATAATCCAGCAATTCCACTTCTGGGTATACATCCAAAGAAAATGAAATCATTTCTTGAAGAGATATCTGCATGTCTATGTTCACTGCAGCATTATTGCAACAACAGCCAAGATATGGAAACAACCTGTCCATTAACAGATAAATGGATAAGGAAGATGTGGGGCAGGGGGGTATGTATTGGAATATTATTCAGCCGTGAGAAAGAAGGAAATCCTGCCATTTGCAACAACATGGAAGAACCTAGAGAACATGACAGTAAGTGAAATTAGCCAGAAAGACAAATACTGCATGATCTCCCTTCTATGTGGAATCTTAAAAAGAAAAAAAAAAGTGTCAAACTCATAGAAACAGAGAGTAGAATGGTGGTTACCAGGGCCTCGGAGAGATGGAGATATGCTGGTCAAAGGGTAGAAGCCTTCATTTATAAGATGAATAAGCTCTGAGGAACCTAACACAGTGCAGAGTGACTATAGTTAACAATACTGTTTGTACTTGAAATTTGCTGAGAGAACAGACTACAAGTATTCTCACTACCAAAAAAAAAAAAAAGGTAACTGAGGTGATGGATGTATTAATTAACCTGATTGTGGTAATTATTTCACAAAATATACATATGTCAAATCACTATGTTGTATACTTTAAATATACACAATTTTGTCAATTATACTGCAGTAAAGCTGAAAAAATTAAATAAGAATAGACAAATGCTTGGCAAATATTTATATACATACTTACATTAAAAAATATTAAGTAAGATACAGACGTCAACTATATATTTACAACCTTCTCCACCTCAAAGCTAAAACCAAGCCCAATGGGAACACATTAGAAGAACTCCCACTAAAGTCAGAGGCCAAACACAGCTATCTATGCACTTCACCACCACTATTTACTACTGTTGTGGAGGTACTACCTATCACAATTAGGCAACAGAAAGAAAATGTAGGTATACAACTAGGGGAAAAAAGATTAAAGTATCATTATTTGCAGATAATATTATTATATACCTGAAAAATCCAAGAGAATCAACTGAAAACCTTTTATAGTGGATAAAAGAATCAGGTAAGGTGATGAAAATTAATATATAGAAATCAGTGTCTTCACATACATCATCAACAAGTAGGTAGAAGATAAAATGCTTCAGCACTAAAAACAAAAAAAGACCTGAGAATAAACTTGACAAGAAATGTCAAGAAATCTCTCAAAAATAAAAGAAGACTCAAAGAGAAAGGCATGCAATCTTCTTAGTGGGGAAGACTCATCATCAAAATGTCACTCTTCCTACATTAACCTAAAAATGTAACTTAGTCCCAATAAAAACAAACAGGACTTTTAACTAGCAAAGTTATTTTACAGTTCATATAGAAAAACAAAAATAGCCAGGAAAGTTCTGAAAAATAAAGATAATGAACGAGAATTAACTTTACCAAATATCAAAACACGCTATACAACTTGGGTAATTAAAACAATGTGATAACAACACACTAAAACATGGATTAATGTATACAACAGAAAGTCCAGAAATAGACCCAAACGTACATGATATGTGGCAAAGTATATCACATGTAGTAAATGAAAGGGGATATTTAAACAAGTAGGAAAAAGATGAATTGTTCAATAAAAGGTACTGCAACAAATGGGTGGCCAATTGGGAAAAAATTAAGTTGGACCCACACTTCACACCAAAATAAATTCCAAATGGATAAAAGACTAAAAGGTAAAAAATGAAATAGAAAAAGTACTTTAGGAAACCACAGGATAGGGAGTTCCCTGGTGGCACAGTGGTTCAGAATCTGCCTGTCAATGCAGGGGACACAGGTTCAAGCCTTGGTCTGGGAAGATCTCACATGCCGCAGAGCAACTAAGCCTGTGTGCCACAACTACTGAGGCTGCTCTCTAGAGCCCATGAGCCACAACTACTGAGAGCGCGAGCCACAACTACTGAAGCCCGCGCGCCTAGAGCCCATGCTCTGCAACAAGAGAAGCCATCACAGTGAGAAGCCCGCGCACCGCAACAAAGAGTAGCCCCTGCTCTCGCAACTAGAGAAAGCCCGCGTTCAGCAACAAAGACCCAACACAGCCAAAAATAAATAGATAAATTTATTTTTAAAAAAAAAGAAACCACAGGATAATTTTTCATACTCTTCAACTAGGGAAAATCTTTCTAGGTATGACAGAGAACCCAGAAGCCTTAAAAAGTCAATAAATACAACCCAATTAAAAACTAATTTTTTTCCATGACAAAACCATCCTAAGTAAAAAAATAAATGACCATCTATAAAAATATAACTGCAATTCATACCACTGACAAAGTGCAAAGTTCCTTCATATATAAATAATTTTTACAAAATTAATTTAAAAAAAACTAAAGCCCAGTAGAAAAATAGGCCAAGGATATAAACAGCTTTTTCACAGAAAACAGAAACGGTCCTTCAACCTTAAACTAAGACTACCCCTGAGTGTTCATTCTATTACTCTTAACTTTTCTACAGGCTGAACTAAGAAGTTTAGGGGGGAAAAAAATCTACAGAGAGAAACCATTTTTTCGCCTATCAAATACGCAAAAACCGAACTGTGAGGTACCACAGTGTTGGTGAGGGTATGGATAAACAGGCACTGCCACACACGGCTGGGAGCATACGTAGACAAAACCTCTATGGAGGTTTATCTGGTAAGAGCGATCAAAATCACAAAAGTACATACTCACCAACCCAGCCTTCCTGCCTCAGGTAAGTGAATGGATAGGTGCACTTGGCCATGCATGGACTGATGCATATAGAACATTAGTCAGTGGTGTCTGTGTTAGCAAAGTTTAAAACACCTTACATGTCCATCAATAAAGCTCAGGCTAAATAAATTAAGGTACATCCTGACAATGGGATATTATCCAGTTGTAAAAGACAATGAAAAAGCTCTTATGTATTGATAATGAACTATCACAAACAGAGGAAAAAGCAAGGGATATAGTGTGCTACTTTCATGTAAAAGAAAAGAGCTCTCAGGACTTCCCTGGTGGCGCAGTGGTTAAGAATCCGCCTGCCAATGCAGGGGACACAGGTTCGATCCCTGGTCCGGGAAAATCCCACATACTGCAGAGCAACTTAGCCCGCGAGCCACAACTACTGAAGCTTGCGCGCCTAGAGCCCATGCACTGCAACGAAGAGTAGTCCCCACTTGCCTCAACTAGAGAAAGCCCGTGCACAGCAACGAAGACCCAACGCAGCCAAAAATAAATTTTTAAAAAGAAAGAAAGAAATGAGCTCTCTGTGTATTCGTCTGTATTATGCACAGAACAGCCCTGAACTGACACTCGAGAACTTGTAACACTGGCTGCCTCTGGGGAAAGGATCTGGTGGCCAGGGGCAAGGTGGAAGGGAAACGTTCCTGTGTATACCCTGTTGTACTCTTTAAATTTTGTGCTATGTGAATGTAGTACTGCACTGAAAAGCTAAAATTAAAAAATAATGAAAGCCTCCCTGTAGGAGCAGCAGCCTTCTACTCTGAGCTTCTGTATTTCCACACTGCCCTGTGTCCATTCTGACTTTCTCAGTCTCCCTTGATTGAGTGTGGTCCCTCTTGGGAGGTCACAGCTGAATCACCTTTGTTTCCTTAGAGCAGCCAGCACCTCATTTGGTGCCAAAAAGAAAGTCACTGTAGGTCTGTTCACTGTGCTAAACTAGTCCACTGGTGCAAACAATTCATCTTTGGGGGAAAGTTGCTTTGCAAAGTGGACCAATGATCAGGACAGGAAATTCTGCTTCTCTAAGCATCAAAATTACCCAAATAAGCCGGAAGAATTTTCAGCAGACTAAATTAACAGTACTGAAAAAAGAAAGGAGTTTCAGTTAATGAATGAAAGCCGATTTCAGAGAATTTGAAGCCTGAAAACACATATATTCAAGAGGATGACTACTGTCACATTTAGAATAATTGTGATGGCACAACAATACCCATATTGAAGGAAGACTAAATTACATTGTTTGTGATGGTCGTCACAAATAACCATGTACAAGATGCCAACCCTCTTCACAATTCAGCATCAACAAACATATTAAAGATTTTCATCCACAACGCCAGCTACCTACATTTTCATTCCCTATTGACCTGGTTAGCAATGACTAACAAAGGGACTGAACTGACCACTGTTAAGAACATGGGCAAAGAATCTGTTTTAAAGCTAGAAACAACCCAGGAGCTCAATGGGGCAGCCTTGTCATTCCTCAAGATAGGACCTTTGGCTCAGAGATAGGGTGCCCTCAGCCTTGGTCCCAGCTGGCAGGAGCATGGCCAGGACCAGCCTCCTGCTCTCAGCCACACATGGGCACATCCAGGCCGCACAGAATGGTGGTCTCTTGCCTGGTTTCCTGACAGAAGCGTGGTCTGCTGGAAAGCAGCATGGTTCTTGATAGTTTACCCAAAAGTGAAGTTGTTACGAGTCTCTATTTTATTACTATCTCCAGAGCTTTTAATATAAATGTCACACGGAAGATGGTTCCATCCCAAACACAAAATATGCAAAAGACCTGTCTGTGAGGGGGAGAGTGCCAAAGAGAGCCAAGAGATGAGGGTCACCTGGGGCCCTTCTCCTTGTAACAGTTTTTCAAAAAACAGTGCTGGGAAAACTGGATAGTCACATGCAAAAAATGTTAACCTGGACCCTTACCTTACATCATATACAAAAATTAACTCAAAATGGATCAAAGACCTAAACAAAGAGCTAAAACTATAAAACTCTTAAAAGAAAACATAGGGCTTCCCTGGTGGCGCAGTGTTTAAGAATCCACCTGCCAATGCAGGGGACACAGGTTCGAGCCCTGGTCCAGGAAGATACCACATGCCATGGAGCAAATAAGCCCATGCGTCATTAACTACTGAGCCTGCGCTCTAGAGCCCACGAGCCACAACTACTGAGCCTGCATGCAACAACTACTGAAGCCCACGTGTCTAGAGCCTGTGCTCCGCAACAAGAGAAGCCACCACAGTGAGAAGCACGTGCACCTCAATGAAGAGTAGCCCCCGCTCGTCACAACTAGAGAAAGCCGCACACAGCAACGAAGAACCAAAGCAGCCAAAAATAAATAAAATAAATTTATTTTAAAAAAAATTAAAAAGAAAACATAGGGTTAAAAGCTTCATGATATTCGATTTTGAAAGGATTTCTTAGGTATGACACTAAAAGCACAGGCAACAAAAGAAAAAACAGACAAATTAGAGTTCATAAAAACTAATCATTTTTGTACATCAAAGGAAACTATCAACAGAGTGAAAAGACAACCCACATAATGGGAGAAAATATTTGCAAATCATATATCTAAGAAGGAATTAATATCCAGAATATAGGAAGAACTCCTACAACTTGGCAAACAAACAAACAAACAAACAAAACTGATTCAAAAATGGGCAAAGGGGACTTGAGGACACGGGGCAAGGGAAGGGTAAGCTGGGAAGAAGTGAGAGAGTGGCATGGACAGATATACACTACCAAATGTAAAACAGCTAGTGGGAAGCAGCCACATAGCACAGGGATATCAGCTCGGTGCTTTGTGACCACCGAGAGGGGTGGGATAGGGAGGGTGGGAGGGAGACGCAAGAGGGAAGGGATATGGGGATATATGTATACGTATAGCTGATTCACTTTGTTATAAAGCAGAAACTAACACAACAATGTAAAGCAATTATACTCCAATAAAGATGTTAAAAAAAAAATGGGCAAAGGACTTGAATAGGCATTTCTCTAAAGAAGATATACAAATGGCCAAAAAGCACATAAAAAGATGCTAGACATCACTAATCATTATGGAAATACAAATCAAAACCATAATGAGATACCACTTCACACCCACTAGGATGGCTCTTATTTAAAAAACAAAAACAAACAAAAAAATAACAAGTGTTGGAAAAGAGAAAAAAGGGACTTCCTTGGCAGTCCAGTGGCAAAGACTCTGCACTTCCAATGCTGGGGCGGCTGCATGGTGCGGCCAAAAAAAAAAAAAACAGTGTTGGTAAGGATGTGAAGAAATTGGAACTTTTGTGCACTGCTGGTAGGAATGAAAAATGGTACAGCCCCTAAGGAAGACAGCTTGGCAGTTCTTCAAAAAGTTAAACATAAAATTACCATATGATCCAGCAATTCCTCTCCCGGGTATATATCCAAAGAACTCAAAGTAGGGACTCAAACAGATATCTGTACAGATATCTTTACAGATATTTATAAACAGCATTATTCACAACAGGCAAAAGGCAGAAATTGCTCAAATATTCATTGACAGATGAAGAGATAAACAAAATGTGGATGTACGTACAACAGAATATTATTTGGCCTGAAAAAGAATGAAATTCTACAACATGGATGAATACCGAAAACATGTAAAGTGAAATAAGCCAGACACAAAAGAACAAATATAGTATGATTCCACTTATATGTAGGACCTAGAATGGTCAAATTCATAGAGGCAGAAAGTAGAATGGTGATTGCCAAGGCCTGGCAGGGAGGGGAGAATGGGGAGTTGTTTAATGGGTACAGAGTTTCTGTTTGGAATAATGAAAATGTTCTGGAAATGGAAAGTGGTGATGGCTGCACAACACTGTGAATATATTTGATGACACTGAATGCTACACTTAAAAATGGTTAAAATGGAGACTTCCCTGGCAGTCCAGTGGTTAAGACTCCACGCTTCCAATGCGCGGGTTAAGACATTAAATTTTATGTTATGTATATTTTGCCTCAATAAAAAAATCACCAAATAATTAAAAAATACAATAATGAGAAGAGTGGATGATATAGATGAAACGAGTGCCCTCAAGTTAATGAGTAATGACAGACATAACTAAGTGATACATACACAATGGAATACTGTTCTCTGCTTCTGTGTATATTTCAATTTTATGATAATAAACATTAATAGAGAAGTCCTTTGTAACGTGCAAGGTCTTTTCAGAATTTATCCCTTTACAAAATTTAGCAACAATGAATACACAAGGATCAAAGACCTAAACTTAAGACTTAAAAGTATAAAAACTCTTAGAAGAGAACATAAGGCAAAAGCTTTACGACACTGGATTTGGCAATTCCCTGGTATACGACCAAAGGCAATGGCAACAAAAGAAAAAATAAACAGACTGGACTTCATAAAAATTTTTAAATAATAAAATTTTTAAACTGTGTGCATCAAAAGATACTATCGATACTTCCCTGGTGGTCCAGTGGGTAAGACTCTGTGCTCTCAATGCAGGGGGCCCAGGTTTGACCCCTGGTCGGGGAACTAGATCCCGAATGCATGCTGCCACTAGGAGTCCGCATGCGGCAACTAAGAAGTCCACATGTGGCAATGAACTTCCCACGTGTTGCAGCTAAGACCCAGCGCAGCCAAAATAAATAAATAAATAAATATTTTTTAAAAAAGTAAGCACACAAATAATTTTTTTTTAAAAAAGATACTATCAACAGGGAATTCCCTGGTGGTCCAGTGGTTAGGCTCTGCACTCTCAGTTCCGAGGGCCCGGGTTCCATCCCTGGTTGGGGAACTAAGATCCCACAAGCCATGCAGCATGGCAAAAGAAAAAAAAAAAACTATCAAAAGAGTAAAAAAGCAACCCACAGAATGGGAGAAAATATTAACAAATCATACATCTGATAAGGGATTAATATATAGAATATACAGAAAAGTCCTAAAACTCAACAACAAAAAAACAATCTGATTAAAAAATGGGCAAAAGACTTGAAGAGACATTTCCCCAAAGATATACAGATGGCTAATAAAGACATGAAAAGATGCTCAACATCACTAATCACTAGGGAAATGCAAATCGAAATTACAATGACTCAGTAGCAACCACTGAAAATACCTCAGAAATATTAATAGAGTAGAGCTTGCTCTGCACCCAGGACAGTGCTAGTGCTAGAGCTGCTGGTATAAAAAAACCACTGAACTATATCTAACTGGACTCCTGCTCATTTATAAACATTCAAGGAGGCAGGATTTAGCAATCTAAAGTGAGCAGGGGGCCAGTAATTTGAAACAGTGTACAATCAATACTAGGTCATGTGGTTCAGAATATAAACTCATAACTTCTTTCTTTAGGTGAATTAAAGCAGATCCTTAAATACACACTGTTGCTACCTTAAATAAATTTATTAGAAATCTCTTCTGTAGTTTCTTTCATCCATTTTATAAACTGTACAAGCACAAATATAAGGCAGTATTTACCATTTAAATTACGAAAAGAATTTTAAAAGGTTTTAAGGCCAAATTGAGTATATGAACTTCAGGAATATTAATAAAATGGTCAACTCTGTAATTATGATATTTACTTGTTAAATTGCTTATGCTATAAATTTTATTATTTTTTAAAAAAATACTTATTTATTTATTTATTTATTTTGGGCTGCCTCAGATCTTAGTTGCAGCGTGTGGTCTTAGTTGCCCTGCGGCATGTGGGATCTTAGTTCCCTGACCAGGGATCGAACCCACATCACTGGAAGGCGGATTCTTAACCACTGGACCACCAGGGAAGTCCCTGTAAATTTTAAAATACACATGTAAAATGAGATTTAGAAATGCTGCTCCTTTCTAGGCTCTTATTTTTCCAGAGTACACTTTCACTCCTGCCTTAGTTATTGAAGATATCTTTCTGAATCAATGTATGATGCTGTCAATGGACACTTTATCTCAAGTCATAACTACTCATTTGTATAACATTAAGAAGGTTATTCTTAATTTGAATGCTAATCAAGGGATAAAATTTTAATGTTCTGGAGACTTTATTTTCACATATGATTTGTTAAATGCTGGACTATATTATGAAAATGTTTTCAAGAAATCATTTTAAGTACATAGATCAGTGTTTCTTACAGGTAAAATGCTAAAATAAGCTTCCTATAATAGGTACAGGTGTTATTTTTGAGTTTTGTACAATATTACAAATTAACAACACAAAAAAATGTTTAATTTATTCAACAAATACGTTCACACAAATTTGGCAGGACTTTAGAAAGACTCTATATTTGAGAAAAGATGTGGTTCACTTACACTACATATACTGTATTATCCTTTCATAGCATTAGGTGCCTGGTACTTTAAATCTGTAACAAACCATGACAAATTTTTAAAGAGGAAGTATTATTGTAAAATGAAGAATTATGTATTTCTAAATGCTGTATTGCTGTAAATTTAACTGATAAAGCTCTGCTTATTTAGAGTTTTGAAGAAACATCCTCTCTTCAGTTAAACATTTTCATAATGGAATGATGTAAACTGAAGTGATAAACAGTATTATTAAAATAAAATGTTTATATATAAAAAAACAAAAAAAAAGAAGAAAGTTATTCTTAAAATTTATTCTCAGCAAATAGTTGAGAGCTGTACTATGTAACCACTTTCTGTGTTGATTTTAAGTGATCTTTAAAAAACTTCTTAGCAAAAAAACAAAAAACTACAAGGAGAGATACTACCTCATACCCGTTACAATGACTATTATCAAAACCCCCAGAAAACGAGACTTCCCTGGTGGCGCAGTGGTTAAGGATCTGCCTGCCAATGCAGGGGACACGGGTTCGATCCCTGGTCCGGGAAGATCCCACATGCCGCGGAGTAACTAAGCCCGTGCACCACAAATACTGAGCCTGTGTTCTAGAGCCCGCAAGCCACAACTACTGAGCCCACATGCCACAACTACTGAAGCCCATGTGCCCTAGAGCCCGTGCTGTGCAACGAGAAGCCACCACAATGAGAAGCACACACACCGCAATGAAGAATAGCTCCTGCTCACCACAACTAGAGAAATCCCACATACAGGAATGAACACCCAATGGAGCCAAAAATAAAATAAAATAAATTTAAAATAATAATAATAAAGCTTTAAAAAAAACAGCAAACAACAAGTGTTGGCAAGGATGTGGAGAAACTGGAACCCTTGTACATTGCTGGTAAGAATATAAAATGGTACAGCCTCTGTGGAAAACAGTATGGTGGTTCCTAAAAAATTAATCGTAGAATTACCATCCAGCAATTCCACTTCCATACTGGCCCAAGAGAACTGAAAACAAGGACTTGAACAAATATGTGTATACCCATGTTTATAGCAGCATTATTCACAACAGCCAGAAGGTGGAAACAATTCAAATGTCAACAGATGAATGGATAAACAAAATGTGGTATATACTCGGAATATTATTCAACCTTAAAAAGGAAAGAAATTCTGATACATGCTACTACATGCTTGAACCATGAGGATATTATGCTAAATGAAATAAGCCAGCCATAAAAAGACTAATACTGTATAAGTCCACTTATATGATATACTTAGAGTAGTCAAAATCATAGAAAGTAGGATGGTGACTGCCAGTGACTTGGGAGAGAAATGAGGAGTTATTGTTTAATGGGTACAGAGTTTCAGTTTTACAAGATGAAAAGAGATATGGAGAGAATGGTGTTGATGTTGCAAAAAAAATTATGAATGCACTTAATACCACTGAACTGTACACTTAAAAATGGTTAATATGCTAAGTTGTGTATTTACCACAATAAAAAAAAAATGGAACAACAACAACAAAGAATTAGTACATAGGAGGGGGCAGGGGAAAGCAGGGCTCAGAGGGATTCAAGTGTACAAAAAAAATGAAAGGAAATAGATGAGAACATAGATTTGGCTACAAGAATATAATCACAGTAATGTTTAGAATAGAGATGAAATGTGTTATATATTTTATGGGAAAATTTGAGAGAAAGAGCAAAATATCTAGCTGTTAAAAAAAAAAAATGTTATAAGCCAGAAGTAAGGTTAATACAGAAAGCACAAGCCAGAGGACTCTGAATATAAAAGAGACTCTGAGCTCCCTAGGGGCCAAGGCAAAGAGGGAACCATTCTGACACAGTTCACAGTATGGTTTAATCAAACCAATGGCCCAATGGTTCAGAAGAGGCACGACCATTCCAGGCACTGGACCTGAAGGAAATTTCGAATTGGCCTCCAGATTTTCTTGGGGACTTCTAATATAGATCTCAACGCAAGCTGATGGGGCCACGCAAAGTGAGTTTAGTTAAAACAAAAACAAAAACAAAACAACTGGAAGGAGGCCAGAAATATGCTGCTTCCTAATGATCCAGTTTCATCCAAAGACAAAACACTGCTAGAACAGGTACACTGAAGCATGTTCCAGCACAATCCCATGGATGTCCTTCACCACAGTTGAGCTCAGGATAGCTTTTGGGAGGTGAAGAATTCAAGATTATCCTCCCTGACAAGAATATGAGATGCAATGTCCTCTATTGCCTGCTGAAGGAAGGCAGGGCTTGATGTTTCTAACAGTCACTGTTGCTGGGGTGACAACCAAGAATAAATGTCAAACCAAACCATGGCTCATACCTGAAAGAAGGTAACTAATCACCCCATGGAGATGAGGTGGCATAAATACAGCCTGGTAGAGGGAAGGAGTGGGTAGGCCAGCTTGGGGCAGATCATGAGAGTGGGGAGCTACTGAAGATTGTTGAAGAGGAGAGAGACCACGATTGAAGACTTCCTGAGTGGCAATGCAGTCTTCCGAAAGGTGCAAACGAAGCCCACAGCCAAACACAGCAAGCTGGGTTGGACAAGGCTGCTCAAAGAGAAAGTCATTGGAAAACATAAAAATAAATGAGAGAGGACTTCCCTGGTGGTCTAGCGGTTAAGACTCTGCGCTCCCAATGCAGGGGGCCCAGGTTCAATCCTTGGTCAGGGAGCTAGATCCTGTGTACCGCAACTAAAGATCCCGCATGCCGCAACTAAGACCAGGCGCAGCCAAATAAATAACTAAATATTTTAAAAATAAATAAATAAATGAGAGCTCATGTTTTTAAAAATCCAAAAATGTTCTAGAATAGTTTTATACATGAAAAAATGTTCACACAATAACAGAAAATGGATACAAAACAGTATGATCCCATTATACAAAGAGAACAAGAGAATGAGCAAGAAAGAAGCCTGAGAAGAAGTCTGCTAGTGGTTACCACTGGGATTACAGACAATTGAAATCTGTGCGTGTACATGTGTGTGTATGTGTGCGCTTGAGTGTGCGCCTATTAATTTTTATTCAACCTGGGTGACTCGAATTAAAAAAAAAAAAAAACTCTAATTCCTCAAGAACCTTAGAAACTGCAGGGAAAACAGAAATAGCACTATAACTGAGAATACAATCTTAATTATGACATCATCTAAAAATAAAAAGGAAATTGACTAAAAACAAGAGCCAGTTATGTACAGATCTTCTTCAATTTACAATGGAGTTACATACTAATAAACCCAACCTAAGTTGAAAATATTGTAAGTCGAAAATGTATTTAATACACCTAGACGGCTGAACATCATAGCTTAGCCTAGCCTACCTTAGATGTGCTCAGATTACTTACGTTAGTCTACAGTTGGGCAAAAGCATCTAACACAAAGCCCGTTTTATAATAAAGTGTTGAATATCTCACGTAACTTAACTGAATACCGTACTAAAAATGAAAAACAAAATGATTGTCTGAGTACAGAATGGCTATAAGTGTATGAGTCGTTTACCCTCATGATTGCATGTCTGACTGGGAGCTGCGGCTCGATGCTGCTGTCCAGCATCACAAGAAAGAGTATGTACCGCGTATCACTACCCCAGAAAAGATCAAAATTCAAAATTTGATGTATGGTTTCTACCGAATGCATGATTGCTTTGGCACCGTCATATCGTGGAAAAACTGTAAGTTGAATCATCATTAATTCGGGGACCAACCGTACTTGGCAAAACTATACTATAAGACTAACTGATGCTGGGGACTTCCGTGGTGCTCCAGTGGCTAAGATTCCGCACTCCCAATGCCGGGGGCCCGAGTTCGATCCCTGGTCAGGGAACTAGATCTCACATGCTGCAACTAAAGATCCCGCATGCCACAACTAAAAAAAAAAAGATTCCACATGCCGCAACTAAAAAGATCCCGTATGCCACAATGAAGATCCCGCGTGCTGCAACTAAGACCCGAAGCAGCCAAATAAATAAATAAATATTTTTTTTTAAAAAAGACTGATGCTGATGAGATTCAGAGTGAAACATGAAAGCACTGACATCGTGCTCTGGTTTTAGAGCCATGGCTCTCAAAGTGTGGTTCCCTAGGCCAACAGTAGCAGCACCTGGTAACTTGTTTGAAATTAAAATTCCAGGGCCTACCTCTCACCTACGGATTCTGGAGGTGGGGTTAAAACAATCCCTCCAGGTAATTTTAATTCACACTAATGTTTGAGAACCTAGTTACGAAGTAATGATAACTCATCTGGATAAAAACAGCTTATGTAATTAGGAAAATATATTTCTTGCTCAAAACCCATTCTGTTATTTTAACCTAAACTCCTGAACAAACACTAATCTATTCAATTGTGAAATGATAAGCTGGAAGATGACAAAGATATTTTTTAGTTAGGTATAATTCTGGAACCCCTCATTTTGAAATAATGTACTAACCACTGCAGTGGAATGAACTGAAGAATCTAGTTTGTAAAAAGTGATAAGGAATCAACGTATTTGGAATTTCAATATTTAGATGATTTGAAAATACTCTAAGGTTGGGAAATAGTGCAAATACGACTATTACAACTGCCATATTTGCATAAACTGAATAGTTTAGTCTCTCTGGCTTCAGACTGAATTAACATGTTTAAAATAGAAAAGGTTCAACAACAAAATTTTAACAACTTCTTCTTCTTTATTTATTTATTTTTTTGGACGCACTGCGTGGCTTGTGGGACCTTAGTTTCCTGACCAGGGATTGAACCCAGGCCCTCAGCAGTGAAAGTGCAGAGTCCTAACCACTGGAACGCCAGGGAATTCCCCCAAATTTTAACTCTGAAGGGCTTTATCAGTCCCTATAGTGTCAAACTTAAGAGCAGTACTATATTTGAGACATAAAGACTATTGAAATACCAGATCCTCTTTCATACTCGGACTGCAATTTCTAAAGTAATTTATAATTGGTTATTAATATGAAATACCCTTTCTCTGATTATGTGGAATTACACTGAACTTCACTAGACTTCCAACTTAGGAACAAATGGGACAAATAACACTTCACATATTTTATGAATTCAGAAAATGCTAAATATCAAATAAACCAGTGGTTTCTTAATATTTTTGATTATGAATCCCCAACAACAAAAATTCAAGTACATATCCCCAATATACATATACTTATAAATTATATATATGTGCTACTGTGATAATACAGAGTATACATTATAAAATACAAAATTAAAATTAAATAAGGCTGAAATAAACACAAAGATTCGTTTTAATTTTTTTTCCTGAGACCCACGTGCACCCTTGATGCTTACACACCCACACCCCTCTTTGGACTCTACTGCAAAGTTGCATGGCCCAGCAACCCTGCAAATATTCTCAGGCAGTGCCCCTGACCACTCAAGGGGAAGCTGTCAAACACAGTGACCAAATGAATGTCTCCTTCCTGTGGAGTTCCACCATCTCTGACTCAAGTCTGTGACACTGGGTTCCTTCCTTCACCCCTAACACCCTCCTCTGCTACCTTTCACTTGGTAGGCAGTGGAGAAGACTGTGAAGCCAGCAGGTCGAAGAACAGCATAAAAGCATGGACTCTGTTTTCAGACAAACCTGGGTTTCCACCTGGCCTCAGCTTCTAATTCACTAGGTGACCCAGGGCCAGTCAGATAACATCTCTAAAACTAATCAGTTAAGGAGGTGATAACAGTGTCATTGTCCCTGGTTACTATGAAGATTAAGTGAGATAAGCTGTTATGAGAGCACCTAGCACAGAATCTAGACAGCCCAAGTGCTGGATAAATATTTTACCCAGAATTATTACTTCAGGCGGCAAAAGAAGTCACCTGGACTTTGCTTCAGTGGCCAACTCAGGAAGGGAGCAAGTTACAGTGGAAGTAGCTAGGTGGTGCAGTTCGGCAGACCTGGTTTGAAGGCCTGATCCCCAATGCCAAGCTGGGTGACACTGGCAACCCAGCTTCTCTATGAGGGGCAGTCTTATCTGTTTAATGGGAGCGATGACACAAACTGTACATGAAGTACCTATCGGAGCCAGTAAAACTAACACTGGTGGCCACCAAATGGCCACCGATGGTGAGGGTAAGCAAATAACACATAAACCTAAGTGTCATTCCAGGGTCCTTGGGACACATTCATGTATACACTAAGACAGTAAGCATCCCCTAAAGTCTACCACCAAATGTTAATAAATGCATGTGTACTGAACCCCACAGGTATGGTTCATTTCCCAACTGGACAGTTTACTTGTTCATATATGACCTCAAGCAATTCACAATCTTTATGCCTCCATTTTCTATGCATAAACTAGGAGTAGTAGACTTTTTATACCCACCTCCCGACAGTAAACTAATCTAGATGATGGGGGAGGGGGACCTAAACCAGTGATTATAAAGCACATGGAGAGGCGCTGTTTTTGCCACAACAGCAAAAGAAAAGAGAGCTCTCAAACACCAGACGCGTTCATAATAAATGAGAAATAATTCTTTCAATTTCAATAAATCACCAAAAGAATGAGTGTGGAGATATATTTATACATATTTTGTGGTTTTTACATCGTGTGCCCCGGGGGAATGCTGCAAATGTGTAAAACACCTAAAACCTAAATTCTATCAACATACATTAAAAAGATATAGGTCGTCAATTAGAGGAACACCTAAAATACTCTCAGACACCCTTGACCCTGACTCCCTTATAAAAGCTTCAGTCTTCAGCACAATACCCTGAGATGGCAGCACAGCAATAAGGACACTGCATAACCAAACTTCACAAACGTTTGGTCAGAAACACACTCAAAGCTAGTATCATTAAAGAAACCTTTACTATGTCGTCCTCACAAAAATTATTACAAAATCCCCAGAAGGAGTTTAGTCACCCAGCTCTGTCACCACAGAAGGTGGGGCAGTGAGTGACACGAAACAGGGCAAACTCCTGCCAGGAGGGGACTCACTGCTCCCCTAGGCCACGAGCATTTCCACCTGTACAACTACCTACGGCTCAAACAGTCTGGATCCCTGGCTCCCTGCAGCGAATGCTATTCTGACGTTAGGATCCTGCATGATGAACGGAGGTAATAAACCACCTAGAGTAAGAGGCAACCTCAGTGAACAATGTTTAGGTCTGAGCGAAACAGAAAACTAAAAACCAAGCAAAACCCAGCAAAGAAGCTACGTGTTGCCTCTCAATCAGATCTTGCAAAAGAGGCAGGTGCGGACAGCGTGCTCTCCTCCGCACTCCGGAAAACCCAGACAGCCCAAAAGCAGGTTCTAGAACCGGCAGCTTCCCAGGGGACGGCGGGACCAGGGGGCGCAACAGCGCGACTCCCTCTCAGGCCAGTGGTCCCCGGGGCCAGGGGGAGGGCTGAGGGCGCGCTGTTGGCCCGGACGGGGGCGCGGCCAGGGTGGGATTGGGGACGCGGCAACCCGGCCCCCTCTCTGGCTGCAGTCTCTCAGCCCGGCCCGCACGGCTGCTGGACAGCGCCCACGCCGGCGCGCCAGTGCCCCCGGCGGCCCCCATCCCGGAACTTCCCGGGCCGCGCAGCGGGAGGCCCGAGCCGGGCCGGGGAGCGGACGCTGTGGGGACGCGCTCAGCGGTACCTGTGGCGGCAACAGCTCTCGGGCGGCGACGGCGGCAGCGGCGGTGGGGACGGCGGCGGGGACGGGGGCGGGGCGCGGCGTGCGCGCTCCCGGCCCGCGCGGTCCGGGCGTGGCGCCCGCCCTCTCTCTCCCGGCCGCCCGGCGCCCGCGCAGCTCTCCGCCCCTTCACCTCTCACCTCCTACCTTTCCCCTCCCGCTCCCGCCCCCACAGTCCTTCGCATGTGCTCCCAGTGGCGCGCGCATGCGTGGTCGAGCCCCCAACTGCGGCTCCCGCTCGCCCCCTGGTGGACACCGGTCACACGACCCCTGGAGAGAGGTCTGGGGCGGGGCGGGGCGGGGCCGGGCGAGGCGGACCGCAAAGCTGGGACAGAGCCTTGAGTAGAGCACCAGAGCTTTTAACAACACGTTCCGCGGAATTAGCAAGAACACGCACAGACTGCCCATGTTTCCTGTTTCATAACAGCGAAAAATTAAAAGCAGCCGAGATATACAATAAATGCAGATGGGTCGAATAAATTATGTCCATAAAATGGATTTCCTTAAAGTCTTTTAAAAGGGTAAGATTTATGAATACTTAACTAATGTGGAAAGATGTTCTTGAAAGAAGGTTCAAAATGAGCTGTAGGGTATAAACTTTTCTGTTGAAAACAATCCAAGAAGGGTCTGGGGCGATGCTGATGTATGGTCGGTGGATATCTCTGGGTGGAGGATTAGGGTGTTAGGAGTTTTCCATTGGCTCACGGGCATGTAACCATCTTCTACATGGAACACATATTTGTTGTAATAGCAATAGCTATGTCCATCGAGTGTTTACTCTTCACCAGGTGCTTGAAACCAAGTCCCCCTAAAACCGAGTTCCTCTGCCGAGTTTATGATTATCCTCTCTACCCAAAATGTTACTCCCTTTCTTGTCCAATACATGTTTCCCTCAAGACTGAGGAGTAGCGGAGAAAAGGGGGCATTGAAATCGAGCAGGACCCTGTGGGGCCCTCCTATAAGCAGATAAGTTAGGGGGTCCCCGGAGAAAGAAAACCAGGAATGGCTTTCATGATATTTTGTGATCTAAGCCTGGCCACAATGCTTGCCCTTGAACAGGTCTCAGTAATTAATGATCTAAGGGATGAAAGGGATGCAGGAACAGAGAAAAGGCAGTCAGACAATAGTGCAGTGATACAGCAGAGTTCTAGTTCCTCCTCAAGGGATACACACAACGTGTATCTTTGAGTTCTGCAAGAACAAAGGCCCCCATCCAGGTGGAGGACAGAATGATGATGTTGACCCTCCTGACTTCAATCAACTAAAGCTTGGACTCTGTCGACCTTTGCCCCAATTCTATGTTGAATTCTCTTCTGCTTAAAGCCCCTTCATGAATATGCATGTACCCTTAGCTTAAAACTTCCCCAATTTTGCTGTTCAGGGAAACGCTGCTTTGGGAAAGATCCCTGGTGTTCTCCTTACTTGCTGCGAGTAATAATCATTCCTTCTCCCAATCTTTGGCTTGGTTGTGTCTATTGGCTTGATACCCACCAAGAGGCGAGCCCAGTTTTCAGGTAACACTCCCAGGTAGCAAAGCCTTTCCGTGTCCCCGTTTCTTGTTTGTAGGAAAAAGGCTTCAGCTTCCTTGACCTTCCCTGAGTTCCAAAGGGCAGATTCAAACAGTTACTAATCACGGAAGTGAGGGAATGCAGAAACAAGTGAAAACAATCCTAGTTCCTCCTCCAGGAATTTACGTAACAATATATCACTTTGAGTTCTTCTACTCGAACTAAGGTCCCCACCCAGGTGGAGGATAATAACTTCAGGTTGAGCACAAGATTCCTGGAACACCTCCCTTCAGCCCTCACCCCAAATTTTGCCTATACAAACTCTTCCCTGAAAACCATCAGGGAGTTCAGGTCTTTCGAGCACGAGCTGCCCATTCTCGCGTGGCCCTTGGAATAAACCTTTCTCTGCTCCAAACGCCTATGTTTCCATTTGTTTGGCCTCACTGTGCGCCCAGCACATGAACTTGGGTTGGACAACATGCTGAGCTGAGCACTTTGCACATGTCCTCTCATCTGACCTTCCTGAAAACCCCAAGGTAGGTCTCGTTACCTGGTCTCACAAGAGAAGGGAAGGCTTTGCCCAAGATGAGGGTGCAGGTCCCAGCGGGCCCAGCGCTGGCCCATCCTGGGACGCTGCCCGTGGTGATTGCCTGCAGGCCAGCCCATGGGGACCTTGATCACACCACCCCACGCACTCGTGAACACAGGTCTCAAGTGTCAGGGGGCAGCCTCACCCCACCCTGCTGCCCTGGGCATGCTCCCCTCAGCTTACCCACACCCATCCTGGTGCTATCTGGATATGGCAGATAGATCCTGTTCCTGCCCTTGAGGGTGGCAGCACTGGGGTTGCATAAAGGACAGATATAACCACAATGCAAGGCTAAAATCAGACGTGGCCCTTCAGGCAGCTCCAGCCACCTCACCCCTCACAGGCCTTCTTCACAGTCATGCGCCTTCCCATCAACCCTGTTCCAAATTCTCCATAGTCTTGCCTTCCTCCTTGCCCACCACAGTACTATCATGGTAAAATTAAACAATAATGGTGTTGGGCTGTACCCCACAGGCCTACAAGCCCTGTACTTGCCCAGCTTCAAGACCGAAGAAAGAGCCCAGAGTCAGCAACAGAGACGTCAGTGGTGTAATGGATGGGGGAGCTTACACGTCTGAAGCAAGGTCCTGGAGCGACACCCCACCGTGTGCGGTGGACGGTGGACAGGACATGGCGGCAGTCTTCACTCCCAAGTGGAAGGAGAGGTTACCAGTTATAGGGGAATTGATGTCAGGTGGGCTCATTAGGTACCAGGGAAACCAGCAGAGGGGCACGCCCCTCACCGCCCCTTTGATAAGAATAATCACCAGCTGGGGTCGGGGCAGGAGCGTAGGAAGGTCAGTCAGGTGCATAAGATATAGGTGAAGCAGGCACTGGTTGGGCAGGGGACTGTACAGAGAGCAAGAGAGCAGCCATCTTGAGTAGGCTGACCATACGAGTGGGGACAATTGACCTTGGCCCAGAGTGACCTTTAAGATTTTGCCCTGTATTCAGAATTGGCTTTTGGCTTTAGATGAGAATGTTTATAAAGGAAGAACTCTTTTTTGTTATTTTTAAATTAGAGAGGCAACAACAGAGATCAGTGTGGGGAGCCTTACCTACACCCGTTATCTCACATCACTCCACGTCTGATCCCTTGCAGTGCCATCATCTGGCCCCTCAGAAAACTTGGGCAAAAAGGACCTCAGATCTCTGTCACCAGTTTTTCCTTCTCTCTCCACTGCCTCGTTCCTTTTGGCAAATATAAAGTCTACCCAATTTTTTTAGTTTTCTGAGTGAATGTCACCGTGCAGACCAAGTCCCAGTTTCTTCCCTTTACTGTCAAGTTCCTACAAAGAATGCAGTTCCAAGCTTGCCTCACAGCAGAGTCACTTGGGGGAATGTTTAAAGTGAAGTTGGAGTCTCCCTGAGCACCACCCCAGGCCCACTGGACCAAAGTCTTCTCTCCAGAGATTGCTGGAGACCTGTCTTTTCACAACCCCTACCACAGGGACTTAGCTAGACTGTCTTTTGGGCACTCCTGTCACCCTCCCTACTCCCCGTCCTCCCCCCACCCAACCGTTTCACCCAACCTGTGTTTACGGGGGAATGACGCTCAACAAGCTCTGGATACCTTCCCCCAAGAACAAGAGCCTCCAAAACTGACAAGCACTTAATTAAGTGCCTCTGTGCCTTGCAGCACTGTCAAGAGCCCCCCGCTGCACAAGAACCACGGGGGACCCGCTGAGAAACCTAAGGCTCATGGGCCCGAGGTGAATCCACTACTGAATGTCCCCCGTGAGCTGAATGAAGTGGCCATGATTTTAGGGCTTTTCCAACAATTTATTATGAAAACATAGGGAACAGCTGAAAGAACCATACAGTTAACAACTATTCTATATTCAACTAATCTATATTCTAGATTCTACAACTATTAATGTTTTGCATAGTATCACGTTTTTCTTAAAAAAAACAAAAAACAAAAAACCTTTATCCACCTATCAATCCTTCTTATTTGTTACGCATATCCAGGTAAGTTGCAGATACCTGATTTTAGTTTTTAACTATAACAACACACAACCTACAAGTTGACTGAAAAACAACACAAAACCTAAAAGTTGAAAATGGTGTATTACTTGGGGACATTATTGAGGACTATAGCCTGGAAACAGCCTCTCAGATAGCTCTGAGGAACTGTTTCAAAGAGGTAAGGGAGGAGCCAGGATATATAGCAGTTTTTGCTGGGGGGGAAAAAAGTAGTCAAATATCCAAAAAACTACTGCTAATCACAAAAACAGATATCTCAAGTATGGGAAGACGCAAGAGTCTGGGCTCATTGAAATCATTCCTTTGATACGCATCTTAACTATGAGGGGCATCCATCCTGAATGCCCCTCGGGGTGCACGGTTGTTGGGAGGCAGGCGGCTGCAGTGGCTGATGCCTTGATGGTGGGCAACATGTGTTGTTTACTGAAGAGGTCGGCAATATTTTTTTGTCTACAAGCTCCATTTTGCCCTAACTAGCCAAAGCTCAACCTTACTTCGGATTGCTCCCCACGGTAAATTCAAAATTAAAAAAAAACTAAATGGAGCTTAGAGATCATCCAGAAGTGATAACAATTCCCAGTTCTTGGGATTCCATGCTGGGCCAAACCTCAGGACAGTCTTGAAAAATAGGGGCTGGGTCTATTTCACAGATGCAGAAAACTTCCTTGAGAGGTGAAGAGATTTGCCCAAGGTCACTCTGATAACTGACCAAGCAGGCCACCACAGGACTCTGGGTTCCAGCCCACTGCCCAGCTACCTCAGCCTGTCAGGGACACAGAGAAGGGTGTTTCACAATGATAGGGCTCTGTCCTTGCAATCACTTGCGCTAACACTCATGCTCACCCTGAATTAAGCATTAGTGATAGCAGCTGGCAATGTGATAAAGTGGAAAGGGTGCTTCAGGACTGGATTCCTTGGGTTTGAATTAAGGTTCTGACACGCAGCAGCAGCTGCTCTGCAGCCAGGAAAATTAACTCAACCTCAGGGAACCTGGACTTAGGAGTCAGGTTCCAAGATGCAACCAAGAAAACTGACCTCTGTGGTTTTCAAAAAAATTACATCGCTATGAACACATGTAAAATACTGAGATTCTCATAACCAGTAGCCATTTTAATAACCATGATACAGTCATTAAAAATATTCAAAATCTCCAAGTTGTATTAGTAGTCATTCAATGCCTTTATTACCTGTCAAGTTCCTACTATGTGTCAGAGGCCAGGGATATAAGTTCTCTGCACTACAGAAGTTGTCTTAGTGCATACCTTTAAACAAAACCTTACAGGCAATATGATAAAGAATATTACTAAGGTCATAATAGCTGCCAATAATAATGACAAACTATTGATTGTTGGCTCCTTGCCAGAGATGGGCTTTACAATATATTACCTCGTAAAATCCTCATGATGGCCTTTAGAGGCAGGTAAGATACACCTCATTTTAAGGATGCATAAAGTAAAGCGCCTAGAGCTTTAACAACTTGTTGGAGGTCACGGAGAGGCAGCATCAAATGTCAATCTGCACAACCCCAAAGCCCCTGAAATTCTGTCACTGAATTTCCAAGTGCTATGGATGGAAGGGAGTTGTTTGGCAGGAAACCGAAGAGCAGGGATCATCAAGGGGATGCTCTATGAGCAGGGCCTTGTAAGGTAAGGCTTTGCAGCAATAGCTAATGCTTAAACTACATGCCAGGGCTACCTTAAACGTCATCACTTATTTTACCCTGACAACCCTTTAAACCCATGAAACAGGCTTATTATCTCCCCATTTTGTAGATGATGAAACTGAGGCCTGGAGAGGTTAAGTCACTTGAGCAAGGTGATTATAGTCGATTATTTCATTGTTCCCTTCTCTGTAAGCAGATCATACACACAGACCAGCCCATTGTCAAGTGACTGTGGTGCCTCCCTGCAGGGTGAGTGACTTCATTGTCAGCCTTGGCCATGTGTCTTGCTTTGATCAGTGGAGTCTGAATGAACGTGATCTACACAGGTCTGGAAGAAGCTTTAAGAGCCATTGCTTGTGTGGATGAGCCTCCTGTTCTTTCCCTTGGCCAAGAAAACAGCAGTCCCAAATTGCGACTGCTCCTTCCACCTGGGTCCCAGACCAAGAGGCCATGGAGCAGAACTGTAGCAATGACCCACAGCCCCTGGACATGTAATGTGAGTGAAGAATATGTTTGTCAATGTAAGTCACTAGGATTTGGGGACTGTTTGTTACTAAAGCAGAGCTCTAAGTTGAGGGAGTCAGGATCCTAACCTCAGTAGCTATAATTTAAATGCCATAAAATTTACCTCTTTTAACTGTACAATGATTTTTAGTATAGCAAAGTGCAACTATCACCATAATCTAACTTTAGAACATTTTCATCATCCCCAAAAGAAACCTAGTGGATTGTTTCCCTTTCTCACCCCCAGTCCCACAGAATTGTGCAATACATAATCTTTGTGTCTGGCATAGAGTTTTTGAGGTTCACCCATGTTATGGCATGCATCAGAACTTCACTTCTAATTATGCCAAATAGCATTTCATTGTATGGATATATCACATTTTGTTTATCCATTCATTAGATGATTGGTGGGTTGTTTCCACTTTTTGGCAATTATGAATAATACTGCTATGGACATCAACATGAGTGTTTAAGATAGCCTCATCCACCAGAGGGCAGACAGCAGAAGCAAGAAGAACTACAATTCTGCAGCCTGTGGAAGGAAAACCACATTCACAGAAAGACAGACAAAATGAAAAGGCAGAGGACTTTGTACCAGATGAAGGAACAAGATAAAACCCCAGAAACACAACTAAATGAAGTGGAGATAGGCAACCTTCCAGAAAAAGAATTCAGAATAATGATAGTGAAGATGATCCAGGACCTCGGAAAAAGAATGGAGGCAAAGATCGAGAAGATGCAAGAAATATTTAACAAAGACCTAGAAGAATTAAAGAACAAACACCTAGAAGAATTAAAGACCAAACAAACAGAGATGAACAATACAATAACTAAAATAAAAAATACACTAGAAGGAATCAATAGCAGAATAACTGAGGCAGAAGAACAGATAAGTGACCCGGAAGACAGAATGGTGGAATTCACTGCTGTGGAACAGAATAAAGAAAAAAGAATGAAAAGAAATGAAGACAGCCTAAGAGACCTCTGGGACAACATTAAATGCAACAACATTCGCATTATAAGGGTCCCAGAAGGAGAAGAGAGAAAGGGCCTAAGAAAATATTTGAAGAGATTACAGTCGAAAACTTCCCTAACATCGGAAAAGAAATAGGCACCCAAGTCCAGGAAGCACAGAGAGTCCCAGGCAGGATAAACCAAAGGAGAAACATGCCGAGACACGTAGTAATCAAACTGAAAAAAATTAAAGACAAAGAAAAATTGTTGAAAGCAACAAGGGAAAAATGACAAATAACATACAAGGGAACTCCCATAAGGTTAACAGCTGATTTCTCAGCAGAAACTCTACAAGCCAGAAGGGAGTGGCACCATATATTTAAAGTGATGAAAGGGAAGAACCTACAACCAAGATTACTCTACCTGGCAAGGATCTCATTCAGATTCGACGGAGAAATCAAAAGCTTTACAGAGAAGCAAAAGCTAAGAGAATTCAGCACCACCAAACCAGCTCTACAACAAATGCTAAAGGAACTTCTCTAAGTGGGAAACAAAAGAGAAGAAAAGGACCTACAAAAACAAACCCATAACAATTAAGAAAATGGTAATAAGAACATACATATAAATAATTACCTTAAACGTGAATTGATTAAATGCTCCAACCAAAAGACACAGGCTTGCTGAATGGATACAAAAACAACACCCATATATATGCGGTCTACAAGAGACCCACTTCAGACCTACGGACAGACACAGACTAAAAGTGAGGGGATGGAAAAAGATATTCCATGCAAATGGAAATCAAAAGAAAGCTGGAGTGGCAATACTCATATCAGATAAAATAGACTTTCAAATAAAGAATGTTGCAAGAGACAAGAAAGGACACTACATAATGATCTAGGGATCAATCCAAGAAGAAGATATAACAATTATAAATATATATGCACCCAACATAGGAGCACCTGAATACATAAGGCAACTGCTAACAGCTATAAAAGAGGAAATCAACAGTAACACAATAATAGTGGGGGACTTTTAACACCTCACTTACACCAGTGGACAGACCATCCAGACAGAAAATTAATAAGGAAACACAAGCTTTAAATGACACAATAGACCAGATAGATTTAATTGATATTCATAGGACAGTCCATCCAAAAGCAACAGATTACACTTTCTTCTCAAGTGCACATGGAAAATTCTCCAGGATAGATCACATCTTGGGTCGCATATCAAGCCTCAGCAAATTTAAGAAAATTGAAATCATATCAAGCATCTTTTCCACCACAACACTATGAGATGAGAAATCAATTACAGGGAAAAAAATGTAAAAAGCACAAACACATGGAGACTAAACAATACGTTACTAAATAACCAAGAGATCACTGAAGAAATCAAAGAGGAAATCAAAAAATACCTACAGACAAATGACAATGAAAACACGATGATCCAAAACTTATGGGATGCAGCAAAAGCAGTTCTAAGAGGAAGTTTATAGCAATACAAGCCTACCTCAAGAAACAAAAAACATCTCAAATAAACAATCTAACCTTACACCTAAAGGAACTAGAGAAAGAAGAACAAACAAAACCCAAAGTTAGTAGAAGAAAAGAAATCATAAAGATCAGAGCAGAAATAAATGAAATAGAAACAAAGACAACAATAGCAAAGATCAATAAAACTAAAAGCTGGTTGTTTGAGAGGATAAACAAAATTGATAAACCTTTAGCCAGACTCACCAAGAAAAAGAGGGAGAGGACTCAAATCAATAAAATTAGAAATGAAAAAGGAGAAGTTACAACGGACACCGCAGAAATACAAAGCATCCTAAGAGACTACTACAAGCAACTTTATGCCAATAAAATGGACAACCTGGAAGAAATGGACAAATTCTTAGAAAGGCATAACCTTCCAAGACTGAACCAGGAAGAAATACAAAATATGAACAGAACAATCACAAGTAATGAAATTAAAACTGTGATTAAAAATCTTACAACAAACAGAAGTCCAGGACCAGATGGCTTCACAGGTGAATTCTATCAAACATTTAGAGAAGAGCTAACACCCATCCTTCTCCAACTCTTCCAAAAAATTTCAGAGGAAGGAAAACTCACAAACTCATTCTACGAGGCCACCATCACCCTGATACCAAGACCAGACAAAGATACTACAAAAAAAGAAAATTACAGACCAATATCACTCATGAATATAGATGCAAAAATCCTGAACAAAATACTAGCAAACAGAATCGAACAACACATTAAAAGGATCACACACCATGATCAAGTGGGATTTATCCCAGGGATGCAAGGATTCTTCAATATTCGCAAATCAATGTGATACACCATATTAACAAACTGAAGAATAAAAACCATATGATCATCTCAATAGATGCAGAGAAAGCTTTTGACAAAATTCAACACCCATTTATGATAAACACTCTCCAGAAAATGGGCATAGAGGGAACCTACTTCAACATAATAAAGGCCATAGACGACAAACCCACAGCAAACATCATTCTCAATGGTGAAAAACTGAAAGTATTTCCTCTAAGATCAGGAACAAGACAAGGATGTCACTCTCGCCACTATTATTCAACATAGTTTTGGAAGTCCTAGCCACGGCAATCAGAGAAGAAAAAGAAATAAAAGGAATACAAATTTGAAAAGAAGAAGTAAAACTATCACTGTTTGCAGATGACATACTGTACATAGAGAATCCTAAAGATATCACCAGAAAACTACTAGAGCTAATCAATGAATTTGGTAACATTGCAGGATATAAAATAAATGCACAGAATCCTATACACTAACAACAAAAGATCCGAAAGAGAAATTAAGGAAACAATCCTATTCACCATTGCACAAAAAGAATACAATACTTAGGAATAAACCTACCTAAGGAGGTAAAAGACCTGTACTCAGAAAACTATAAGACACTGATAAAAGAAATCAAAGATGATGCAAAGTGATGGAGAGATATACCATGTTCTTGGATTGGAAGAATCAATATTGTGAAAATGACTATACTACTCAAAGCAATCTGCAGATTCAATGCAATCCCTATCAAATTACCAGTGGCATTTTTTTACAGAACTAGAACAAAAATCTTAAAATTTGTATGGAGACACAAAAGACCCCAAATAGCCAAAGCAATTTTGAGGGAAAAAAACGGAGCTGGAGGAATCAGACTCCCTGACTTCACACTATACTACAAAGCTACAGTAATCAAGACAATATGGTACTGACACAAAAACAGAAATATAGATCAATGGAACAGGATAGAAAGCCCAGAGATAAACCCAGGCACCTATGGTCAACTAATCTATGACAAAGGAGGCAAGGATATACAATGGAGAAAAAAACAGCCTCTTCAATAAGTGGTGCTGGGAAAACTGGACAGCTACATGTAAAAGAATGAAATTAGAACACTTCCTAACACCATAACAAATTCAAAATGGATTAGAGACCTGAATGTAAGACCAGACACTATAAAACTCTTAGAGGAAAACATAGGAAGAACACTCTTCAACATAAATCACAGCAAGATTTTTTTTGATCCATGTCCTAGAGTAATGGAAATAAAAACAAAAATAAACAAATGGGACCTAATGAAACTTAAAAGCTTTTGCACAGCAAAGGAAACCACAAACAAGATGAAAAGACAACCCTCAGAATGGGAGAAAATATTGCAAACGAATCAATGGACAAAGGATTAATCTCCAAAATATATAAATAGCTTATGCAGCTCAATATTAAAAAAAAAACAACCCAATCCAAAAATGGGCAGAAGACCTAAATAGACATTTCTCCAAAGAAGACATACAGATGGCCAAGAAGCACATGAAAAGATGCTCAACATCACTAATTATTAGAGAAATGCAAATCAAAACTACAATGAGTTATCACCTCACACCAGTTAGAATGGGCATCATCAGAAAATCTACAAACAACAAATGCTGGAGAGGGTGTGGAGAAAAGGGAACCCTCTTGCACTGTTGGTGGAAATGTAAATTGATACAGCCACTATGGAGAACAGTATGGAGGTTCCTTAAAAGACTAAAACTAGAATTACCATATGACCCAGCAATCCCACTACTGGGCATATACCCAGAGAAAACCATAATTCAAAAAGACACACGTAGGGACTTCCCTGGTGGTGCAGTGGTTAAGAATCTGCCTGCCAATGGAGGGGACATGGGGTCGAGCCCTGGTCTGGGAAGATCCCACATGCCGCGGAGCAACTAAGCCCGTGTGCCACAACTACTGAGCCTGCACTCTAGAGCCCGAGAGCCACAACTACTGAGCCTGTGTGCCACAACTACTGAAGCCCGCATGCCTAGAGCCTGTGCTCCACAACAAGAGAAGCCACCGCAATGAGAAGGCCACGCACCACAATGAAGAGTAGCCCTCGTTCACCACAACTAGAGAAAGCCCACGTGCAGCAACGAAGACCCAACGCAGCCATAAATAAATAAATAAATAAACAAATAAATAAAATTTAAAAAAAAAAGACACATGCACCCCAATGTTCACTGCAGCACTATTTACAATAGCCAGGTCATGGAAGCAACCTAAATGCCCACTGACAGATGAATGGATAAAGATGTGGTACACATATACAATGGAATATTACTCAGCCATAAAAAGGAACAAAATTGGGTCATTTGTAGAGACCTGGATGGATCTAGAGACTGTCATACAGAGCGATGTAAATCAGAAAGAGAAAAACAAATATCGTATATTAACGCATATATGTAGAACCTAGAAAAATGGTGCAGATGAACCAGTTTGCAGGGCAGAAATAGAGACACGGATGTAGAGAACAAACGTATGGACACCAAGGGGGGAAGTGGTGGCGGCGGTGGTGGTGGTGTGATGAATTGGGAGATTGGGATTGACATGTATACACTAATATGTATAAAATAGATAACTAATAACAACCTGCTGTATAAAAAATAAATAAAATAAAATTCAAAAATTCCAAAAACAAGTGAGTGTTTATGTGGATGTATGTATTCATTTCTCTTGGGTAAATACTTAGGAAGAGAATGGCTGGGTCATACAGTAAATCTACATTTAACATTTTCAAGAAACTGCCAAACTGTTTTCCAAAGTGGCTGCACCATTTAACGTTCCCACCTGCAATGAGGGTTCCAATTTCTCCTTATCCTTGCTAACACTCGTAATTGTCAGGTTTTTATTTGTTTTTCTTAAATACATTTATTTATTTATTTATTTATTTATTTTTGGCTGCGTTGGGTCTTCGTTGCTGTGCACAGGCTTTCTCTAGTTGAGATGAGCGGGGGCTACTCTTCGTTGTGGTGTGCATGCTTCTCTTGTTGCAGAGCACGGGCTCTAGGCACACAGGCTTCAGTAGTTGTGGCTCACAGGCTCCAGAGCGCAGGCTCAGTAGTTGTGGGCACGGGCTTAGTTGCTCCATGGCATGTGGGATCTTCCTGGACCAGGGATCGAACCCATGTCCCCTGCACTGGCAGGAGGATTCTTAACCACCGTGCCACCAGGGAAGTCCCCTGGTTTTTTTGTTATACCCATTTTAGTGCTTATGTAGTGGTATCTCATGGTGATTTTTAAAAATATTTATTTATTTATTTATTTTGGGCTGTGTTGGGACTTCATTGCTTTGTGCGGGCTTTCTCTAGTTGTGGCGAGTGGGGCTACTCTTTGTTGTGATGCACGGGCTTCTCATTTTTCATTGCGGTGGCTTCTCTTGTTGTGGAGCACGGGCTCTAGGCATGCAGGCTTCAGCAGTTGTGGCACACGGGCTTAGTTGTTCCACAGCATGTGGGATCTTCCCGGACCAGGGCTCGAACCCATGTCCCCTGCACTTGCAGGCGGATTCTTAACCAGTGTGCCACCAGGGAGGTCCTTATGGTGGTTTTAATTTGTATTCCCCTAATGGCTAATGATGTTGAGCATCTTTTTATGTGCTGTTGGCCATTCCTATCCCTGCTTTAGTGAGATGTCTATTCAAATCTTTTACCCATCTTTTAACTGAATTATTTGTCATCTTATTGAATTGTAAGAGTTCTTTATATATTCTGGATACAAGTCTCTTATTGTATATCTGGTTTACAAATACTTTTTCAGAAAAACAAACAGAATGGATAACTATTTCAGAAATAAACAGTACTAAAACTGATACAACAAAGAAAAGTAATGATAAAGACTAATAACAAAGAAAAAATTGTAAATTATCTCCAAAAAGTTACCTGACCTTGACCAATGCAAGACCTAAGTTGGAATAAAAAGCACTAAGAATTACAAAGGATATAAAAGGCAGCAAGTTCCTCAACATGGCTTATGAGGCACATATTGCTCTAATGCTCAAACCTGAGCAGGCTAACACAGGTAAACAAAAAATTATAGGTCATCTTCATTCACAAATATAGAAGGTATAATATCACAAGAAATAAATCTCAATAATAAAAATTTAAAAATCTTATCAAGGTTATAGCAAACATCAGGTTATAGAAAATACAACAAATACCAGTAAGATAAGACCATAAGAGGAATTCAAGGCTTATACAACAGAGACAGAAGTGTTACCATGCTCACCACATTCACAGGAAAAACAGTGCCTTACCTCAGTGAGGCTGAGAAAGTCTACAGAATACAATGATTACTGGTTAAACTTTTTAAAAGGGGGACAGGAAATTGACAAGGAACATTTCTTCCTTCTTTACCTTTCCAAGGTTATTTTTTAAACTGACCTGATAATATATATTTTTTAAAATTAAGAATTACTATATAAAATGCTCTCTATTCCCTTAAAAACAGAAAATTAGACAACAAATACCTTCACACCACTCTTATTTAACAAATTTTGAAATGCTGATTCAAGTTATTTAAGGGAAAAATAAGTGAGGTTGGTATCATTATTTGCAGATGTTAACAATACCCACAAAAAGGAAAAAAAGAAAAAATATCTAAAAATTTCAAGAATCTCAAAAAAATTATTAGAAGTAGTAGTTTATAAAAACTGTATGATAAGTTATAAATTTTAAAAAATCAACTGCACTCCTCTATCAAAGGCACAAAGGAAAGATCAACAAAATCAGATAATTCCTTTTCCAATATCGAAAAGCATTTAATAAGAGGGTATTACATTAATTTCGTCATTATTTTTTAAATAGAATTATTTATTTAAATAACACAATTTTTAAAATGAGAGAGAAAAGTCCTGAAGAATACTTTAGAGCTTGATAAGAGGTGGTGAATTTCATCTGGATAAATAAGTGGGCACAATATCCTTTTAATGAAGACTCTTGATACAGACATACACTAACCTTTCAATACCTACTAAAGACAAACTTCAGAGGGTTCATTTTACGAACTTTACACATAAATAAATCAGAACTACATAAAGAGAAAAGAACATTACTTTTTAGTAAATACTGTTGGTTATTTAGTTATCAGCATGGAAACAAATTATAATACTGTAACAAATTCTAAACAAGTCAAAATTTTAAGCATATTTTAAAAATTATTTTAAAGTTGAAAAAAAACCAACAAAGAATAACACCTTCATTCCACTGAGGAAGAAATATACATTTCTGAATCCTGAAGAACTAAGATACCATCAGAGACAAAATAGAACATTCCAAGATCCTGTTCAAATAGTACTGCCTCCATAAATTCTTCCCCAACTCTCTGCTCCCTCGATTCAAAAAAAAAAGTGAGGGGAAATAATTACTCTTTCCCTCCTTCCTATGACCATCAACCTATCAGCCCCCCATTACTTGAAATATTTTTTGAATTTTATTTTATTTTTTTAATACAGCAGGTTCTTATTAGTTATCTATTTTATACATATTGGTGTATATATGTCAATCCCAATCTCCCAATTCATCTCACCACCACCACCTCCCCGAAATTTTTTTTTTTTTTTGCCACACCATGTGGAATCTTAGCTCCCTGACCAGGGATCGAATCTGAGCCCCCTGCAGTGGAAGCGCTGAGTCTTAACCACTGGACCTCCAACTTGAATTGTTTTTATGGCCCTCATCACCTTCTCCACTGCATCACATTAAGTTCCTATTTTCTATGCCCATTAGAGTGCAGCAGATGTCTTTATCTTACTAACCCCTTATATAAAATAGGTGTTCTACAAATATTTCTTGAATTAATGAATATATCTGAATATATCTGAATATTTAAAAAATGTTTCTGAAGGTTAGTTTTTAAAAACCAGAATGTAGAAAAATATACACGAACAAAGATAATGATAAAATCTTACTTTCCAAAATATTACAAAGAAGAACTTCCCTGCTGGCACAGTGGTTAAGAATCCACCTGTCAGTGCAGGGGACACAGGTTCAAGCCCTGGTCTGGGAAGATCCCACGTGCCGCGGAGCAACTAAGCCCGTGCACCACAACTACTGAGCCTGTGCTCTAGAGCCCGAGAGCCACAACTATGAGCCCACGCATCGCAACTACTGAAGCCCACGCGCCTAGAACCCACGCTCTGTAACAAAGAGAAGCCACCGCAATGAGAAGCCCACGTACCGCAGCGAAGAGTAGCCCCTGCTCGTCGCAACTAGAGAAAGCCTGCGTGCAACAACGAAGACCCAACACAGCCAAAAAGTAATTTAAAAAAAAAAGAAATTAAAACAGAATATTACAAAGAATAAAAAATAAGGTTGACACCAGATTTTTTTTAAATTTTTATTTGTTTTATTTATTTTTTTTTGGCTGTGTTGGGTCTTCGTTTCTGTGCGAAGGCTTTCTCTAATTGTGGCAAGCGGGGGCCACTCTTCATCGCAGTGCATGGGCCTCTCACTATCGCGGCCTCTCTTGTTGCGGAGCACAGGCTCCAGATGCGCAGGCTCAGTAATTGTGGCTCACGGGCCCAGCTGCTCCACGGCATGTGGGATCTTCCCAGACCAGGGCTCGAACCCATGTCCCCTGCATTAGCAGGCAGATTCTCAACCACTGTGCCACCAGAGAAGCCCCAACACCAGATTTTAATTGATAAATAATTAAGGGTGAGGAATGGACTCTATACATATGGGAAAACAGAGAAAATTATATTCTAGTCATTAACCCAATGTTGGTGGAGGAAACCTATAGATCACTGTTAACTGGCGCCATCATCCTGAAGAACAACTTGATGACATGTGAGGGTCAGTCCATGCTTTCATTCAGAAATTCCACTTCAGGGAGTAGGCTCTAAAATGTCATCATTCCTCACCCGTTGTAGGCCTCCTCCCTGCTTTATTTAGAGCACTTATCATGGTCTAACTCTATGTCTCTAAATTCTCAATTCTGTTGACTGTCTGTCTCCTCTACTAGAACATCAGCTCTTCAAGGGCAGGGACCTATTTTGTCACTGTCATACCCTCAGAAGGTGCTCAGTATTTGTTGAATGAATGAATGTTCTAAGGAAACAAATACTTACCCCCATCCCCAAACAGGTATAGATGTAAAATTCATAAGAGCACAATTTATAATTACAAAAATCAGAACCCGACATGCCCAGAGAGTACCTAAGCAAATTAGAATATAATGACACCAAAAAATGTCAAGTAGCCATTAAACATTAAAAATTTAATGAAAACATTTATAAATCAAGTGAAGAAATATAATAGCATATCATGTAAAAAATGTTTTGTGGTGCCTTACCCATTCAGAACTGCAGCCCATATGAAGCTGTATAAATACTGACGTATTAATAAAAGAATCATTGGATTCTTTCATGACTACTTTCTTTTAAGTTACACTCATGATTTTAAAATATTCTATCAAGTCTGCAGTATTTTGAGAAGAAAAGCAGCTACTGTTTCAATGGGAAAACTAACACAATAGTCAGTATGACTTGAGGAGCGGGGTGATAAATTGTTCCCTTTTGCAAAGACTAAAAAATGTTAAAAAAAAAAGTTAAAATTAAACAATGGATATGAAACTTCCTTAGTCCCTGCAAAGCAGTGTTATTTTTCCATTTTATTTATTTTTAAAATCAGATTCTTTGTGGTATAATGTACATACAATAAAATGTACCCATTCTAAGAGAATACTCAGAGGTGACCCTGACTGAAGGGCTAAGTGTGGCAAGTGGCATCTTCAGGATGCTGGGGAAGAGCTCACCGCCTTCAGTCTTCACAGGTGAGGGAGGCACCGGCTCCTCCCCAAGGTCCTAGCCTACCTGGCAGCAAGAACATTCCTTCCCCCCCTCACCAAGGCCATGCACACCTGTGCCCTACATGGGGCCTCGTGTGGCCAAGGCCAGGGTGCCGGGCCCACAATGGCTTGGTCTCCTCAGCATATGGGCAAGGTGCTCAGCTATGACAGAAACAAGAAGAGCCAACTTGTGAACTGGGCAGGAGCCTGCCTCTGGTTTTCAAGAGGGTCAGGCAGCAAGCGTGGACTTCAGTCAGGCCTCCGTTACTGGCAGCAGGCTCTACAGCTTTGAGCGTGCTTCCAAACCTCTCGAAGCCTATTTCCTGACGGGACTGAAGAAGAAAATACTTTTTCAGGATGAAGGTGAAAATGAAATGAGACAATCCACAGGAAGCCATGAGGTGGGAACTCACTTTGTGCCGGCCACGAATATCCTAGCTGTCACCTTGCACACCTGCCATCCAGGACTGCCTCCTGGCTAGTACATCCACACCCACTCTGGCTCTGAAAGGCATCACAACCAAAAATGGGCAGCTGGGGCTAAAGCGTGTTTACGAGGAAAGCTCCAAAGGACCCATTTCACCCAGTTCAACATGCAGCATCTCAGCTGAGGCAGGGTTGCAGCTTCCTCATGTGTTTTCTAAACAGGGCCCAGGGGAACAAAGGCAACCATCACAGCACCATTCCACCATCCCTGGGTCACAGCGGAACTGTCAGTCCACAACAAAGGTGTAAAGATCCATTTCTGCTCAGTTGCTTTATCTTTCACAACTAAAAATAGTCCAAGGTAGCTTCAGCTGGCCCTTAAATCAGGTCACAGAACAGCAGGAGACATTCCTTTGGCAAAAAAGGACACATTCTTGTCCTGTATCTTGTACTGGTAAGTGAGGCTCCGATCTCGCTGGGCTGTGGGCTGTGATGGTCTCCTCCACAGGATCCTCAGCTAAGTGACAAAGAGAAGAGTGAAAGAGGAAAGGCCCCCCCCCAAACACCTGCTCCATTGTGAACCCTTCCTTCTTCATCGGTAACCTTCAATTGAGGTCATGCACCATGCAGTAATGGGACCGACTTCCAAAACAAAGCTTACTACGAGCCACCTAAAATTAAAGGTTTCCCCTCCATTACAATAGTAATATTTGCTCATTACAAAAAACATGAGAGACAAAGAAAAGTAAAAGGTAGAAAAAACCCATCCAGAGAAGAACCATTAAAGTATTTTTGTGTATATCCCTTTGGTCTTTTCTGTGTGCATGGTTTTGTACTTTTTGGCTAGATGAATTTTGAAGATCAACACAACAGAATGTGTACACTCAATTCCGAGGCTCAGGAAGACTGGACATTTGTCTCTAGTGACTAGAAAGCTCTGGGGGGCTGACTGGCTTCAGAGCCATAAGCTGCCGGCAGAAGCTTCTCCTCAGGCTATGCCTGGGGCGCACCACCAGCACAGCATCTCTGGGCCTGTGCTTCGTTTTCCACACCTGACTCTGAACGACTCTGGGCCAAAACGCCCAGCCACCCTTAAAGGGTCAAAAGGGGTCAACATGAAGTTAACCTGGAAGAGGTGGTAAAGGCTTTGGGGTGATCCCAAAAGAGAAGTTTCAGAAGGCAGAGAACCACGGCAGCCCCTGGGCATGGGGAGAACCTGACCTCCCTCCCAGGGCAGGACTCAGCTTCCACCTAAGTACTCCAAACATCCCAGGCAGAGGCAGCAGTGGGGGCGGCAACGCCAGCCAGTGGAATGGCCTCCCCAAGTCTCTATTTTATTATATTTTTATTAAAAAAAAATTTTTTTGGCTGCATTGGGTCTTCCTTGTTGCATGCAGGCTTTCTCTAGTTGCAGCGAGTTGGGGCTACTCTAGTTGCAGTGCATGGGCTTCTCATTGCCGTGGCTTCTCTTGTTGCGGAGCATGGGCTCTAGGCACGCAGGCTTCAGTAGTTCTGGCACATGGGCTCAGTAGTTGTGGCTCACGGCTCTAGAGCGCAGGCTCAGTAGTTGTGGCGCATGGGCTTAGTTGCTCCGCGGCATGTGGGATCTTCCCGGACCAGGGCTTGAACCCAGGTCCCCTGCATTGGCAGGCGGATTCTTAACCACTGCGCCACCAAGTCCCAAGTCTCTATTTTAAAAGGAACGGTGTTGGCCTGAATATACAAAGCCTGCTGTGGTCCTGCAGAGGAATTCCGCTGTTTATTGCCTTCCCCTGTAGACAGCCATCTTCTCTTCAGGAACTCCCCTTTGGCTGCAAATGGACCACCGTGGAAAACCTGCCTTGGTGCATGGGGCCAAGCACCACTTGGGGTGGACTGTGACCTGCATTCACACAACTTCTGAGGCTTCCCTTCCACCTGAAGGCACGCCCCAACCAGATCACCCCACAGCCGGACACTATCCCACGGGCAGCCTAGACTCGGGAGGCGAGCAGCTCCCAGTGAGCCCCAGCCCCTGCGCACCTGCCCATGAACGTCCTTGCAGAAGCCGGTGGCCAGGCCTTCAGCCCGCAGTATCAGGTGGCTCTGGTGACCAAGGCCATTCAGCAGGATGTCATTCTCCTCGTCCTCGGCATCTCCACTGTCGTGCACAAGGGCCACTACATTTCCCTGCAACAGAGACCATGATGGAGACTGATGGCAAGGGACGCCAGGACCAGGGTGTGCTGGGCTCTCAGAGCCTCCACTGCCCTGCACCCCTCTCACAGATCAGCCTCCCAGCTGTAGCATCCGCTTTGTGGGAAGCACCCGTGCCTGGGCTCCAGGACCATAACTGCAATCATCTGCTGGATAGTTTCACCAGCACATCCAACCTGTACTTCAGCTCAGTCCATCCACAAGCAAGGAATAGTGTCCAATTGTTAAAAAGAATAAAGCAGATCTGTGTGTTCTGTTTTGGGGCAATGGACAGCAAAACATACTGTGTGTTAGTAAAAGGAAAGAGGTACCAAACTGTGTGAATGGTAGGTTACCAATATTGTGAAGAAAAATGCAGGGAGACAAGTGCACATACAAACGTGTTCATGACTGCATAGACCCTCTGGAAGGATATACAACAGAGGAAAAGAGACAATTACTTTTGGCTAAAATAGCCTTTATACTGCTCATATCTTCTTTTTTGCTTTACTGAACTATTCCCAAGTTTTACTTTTTCAACTAAAAGAAGTATTGTTACAAAAAGAGGCTGGTAGTGGGCCACAGAGCAGGCTGAGCTGCAGAAGCTGACTCTGACTGCTTCACTCCCTCCACAAGCCCCAGTGAACTGTGTCCTCCAAGCCCCATACATTTCCTCCTCCTTCCCTTCTCTCCCCATCACCCTGGCACCTGGCCCTGTGACTGTAGCCAGGATGGCCTCAGAAGGTCCCCTGACCCCAGCTTCCAGGCAGGACCTTGCACGCAGGTGAGCAACATGCACTGCTGGATCCACACACCCCTGGCCAACCCATTTACCCACTCCCCACTGCTCTGCACCCCGCCTGGCCCTGTGGGCCACACGCTGAGCTGCCGTGCTACAAGCTTCCCCTCACTTAACTCTTGCAGTCTGGTTCCTGGGAGATGGGCACCACAGCTGTTCCTATTTTGTTAAAATCTCTAGTATGGCAGAATTTCTATTTTTGCCTCACCACTTGACAATGAAGGTTATACCCTATCCCTGTATTGCACCTCACAATTTTCATATTGTTTTATTTTTTTGGCTGCACCTTGCGGCATGCGAGATCTTAGTTCCCCGACCAGGGATCGAACCCATGCCCCTGCAGTGGAAGCACAGAGTTTTAACCACTGGACCGCCAGGGAAGTCCCTTCACCTCACAATTTTTTTTTTTTTTTCACCTCACAGTTTTTAAAGCAGTTTTACACCCATTATCTCAGCCAACCTTCAAAACACACTCAGAGCGATATGACACCGCGTGGCAGAGCGGGGACAGCAGCAGTACCGCAAATGACCAGCCCCGTTAAAGACAGTGCCGGCACCCTTTTAGTTTTCAGGGCCTTATTTTTCATCAATGGCAGGTAGTGGAGAGCAAGGTGCATTGACTGAAAGGTTCCTGGGCCTGCCAGGGTAAAGCCAAAGCCCCAAGCACTTAAACAGAAAAGATCACTGCAAGCAAGTGAGGCCTGGGCCTGTCGGCCCGTACGGGTCACAGGCAGGAGCACAGGGAGCAGGCCCATGATTACCTTCCGTTCCCGGCACACGGTGGCTCTGCAGTAGTGGACGAAGTCCAGCACCGCCACTGCCCCCACGCCCAGGCTTAGCAGCACACTGAGGTCATCCACCAGCAGCACCGGGCACCTCCAGGCAGCCTCCCCACTGTCCATGGGCTTCAGGGCCTCCTGCACAAACTCATACAGCGGCTGCAGGTTCCCAGAGTTGGCCTCCCTGGGACACAGGGCAAAAGTTACCAGAGAGCTCACGTGCTCTACAAGTGTTTATGAGACTGCACAGCACCACAGGAAAGGGTTAGGGGGAGGGAAGGAACTGGATTCCAGTCCTTGGCACCAAGGGGCTCACGATCTGGCTGGAAAGAAAAGGCACGCACGCACACGTGAGTACATTTACTTCAGTTCAAATATTCCCTGAGGCCTACTAGGTAGAAAGCACTGTGCTAAAAACTGGCAGACACAGAAATAAATAGCCCCCGAGGCTCATACAGCCTCTCAATCCAAGAGCTTAAGGCATCTGAAAGACTCATTGGGACTGGGCAGGAGAGGCCTTCCCAGGAGGTCACAATTGGGTATGAAAGCTAAGCAACGGTTCAGGTGTCCTGGGGGTGAGGGCAGCAGTCTAAGGGCTACCGGTGTGCTCATGTGCGTACCAGGTCCGACCTGTTTCTGACACACGTGGCCCTGCTACCTCCATCTCCCCAGTGACTACAGCAGTTGTCTCCCAGCAATAGGTCGGGGCCCGGGGCCCAGGCACTGGCCCCACTGCCCCACACTCCAGGGCTGAGCCCCACTGACAGCCGGGACAACAGTGCCGTATAACCTGGGCTCAGGTGTAAACCAGGCCCACGCACTCAGACAGACACCCAGGTTCAGAGATGCAAAGGGCTGTGCCCCAGGCCACACATACAGGGTCAGGACACGTGGCCTTCTGACTCCACACTGAGCCCGGCCACTACGTAAGGCTGAGTCTGAGGGAGCGCAGAGCGGGGAGAGGTCCCATACAGACTCCCTGGGGCGGAGGAAGCACAGCAGCCAGGTGCGGCATCTGCTACGTCTGTGACTGATGCTCATGAAAGACAAGAAGCAGGAACACCAACCTGCAGGCAACAAACTTTTTCTTAAAGGGCCAACAGTAAATATTTTAGGCTTGTGGGTCATATGGTCCCTGTCTCAACTCTCACCTCTGCTGCTGTAGTGCCAGACAGCCAGGGACAATACGCGAACAAACGAGTGTGGCTATTCCAACAAAATTTTATTTACCAAAACAGGTAGCTGGCCCACGGCCCGTAGTTTGCTGACCCCGTATCAAGCCAAGAACAGAACAGAGGTGTGTGCTAGGGCTCTGAGCCAGGGTTGGAATAACCAGCAAAGCACACTATTCTGCCACATGTCCAGCAAATGATGCTTTCTATCGCTTCAGGGACAGCCACACACCCTCTGGCCCACGGTCAGAGCCAAGGACCTTCTGATAATGCTGCGATACCAGGGAGGTGTCTGACTCCTGAAGCCAGCTCTGCCCTCCCATACACTGAGGAGAAGGAATCACACAGCAACCCTGGGCTGGGCCTACCTGCCAGGTGTGCTCTGGGCTGGGTCGTGGGCTGACTGACCTGAGGAACTGCAGGGGGTGTGGATCCTCCTGAGGCCGAAAGAAGACGTCCACCGCAGACTTGAGACCCTCGAGGAACACGAGCTGCCCGCATTCCCGTGCTGTGGTCAGGCTGACACCCTACACCCGATGGAGAGGCGAATGAGTTCCTGCGCCTTGCGGGGGACCCACCAGAGAGGCTAGACTCCAGCTCATGAGAGGGCTCCGGACACGTTCTGAACCCTGCAGACGTGTGTCTGTCCACCGTCTGGAGGAGCCCATGTCTTGCCTCCCCTGGGTGTTCCCAACACACAATCCCCGTTCTGCTTTCAGATGTGCATTTACATTTACCTGTCACATTTTTTTTTTAATTTACTTTCTTTTGCTTATATATTTATTTTTATGATTACCCAGTACTGGTTTTTAATTTATAATAGTAATATAAAGTTTCTTTTTTAAGGGCACGTAGTTACAAAATTTTAAAAACAGTACGTGGGGGGGTGGTGGTGGGATGAATTGGGAGATTGGGATTGACATGTATACACTAATATGTATAAAATAGATAACTAATAAGAACCTGCTGTATAAAAAAATAAATTAAATAAAATTCAAATATTCAAAAAAAAATACAGTAAGTAAATAATAACAGTAAAGACGGTGGCAGGATGACATTCTCTGCTGCAACTACTCAACTCTGCTACCATAGAGCAAGAGCAGCCATAGACCATTCATGAGCAAATGGGGCTGGCTGTGTTCTAATAAAACTTTATCTACAAAAAACAGGGGGTGCAGGCTGTGGTTGGTCAACCCCTGCTCTAGACCAGCACTTCTTAAATACAGGTCTTCATGAAACACACAATTAAGAATCTCTTGAGATACCTGATTAAAATGCAGATCCCTGAGCCCCACTCCAGATCTCCAGAACCAGAAGCCTTGGGGGCAGGGCCCAAGAATGTGCATTTCAACAAACACCCAGGGATGGTGACACCATCTAAATGTGCAACCCACTGTTCTGTCTGTGCAGAAACAGGTGACATGGAACTTCTTAGACTCCTCATGTCCCTAGACCAGGCCTCAATCACTCATTCATACACCAGAGTTCACTATATGCAACACCATTAGCAACGTAGCCACCCTGGCAGAGAGAAGGATTCCTGATCATCACCTTTACTCTCACTCATCACCATTCTCCTGATGTAAGAACAATAATACACCAAGAGGATGGAAGCTCACGCTCTAGTACTTTGCACACCCAGTGCTGTGCATGTCTTTCCTGCCGTGTTGATGATTCCAAGGTAACAGAAAAAGCAGCCAAACTGGATATGAGAATACACAACTTTCTCATCTATAAAAACAGATGCTAGGGCCACAGACATGCCTCACAGACCTGGAATGCAACACACGTTCGTGACATGACAGTGCTCCCTGAGCTCATGATCTGACCTCTAACACAGGAACTTCTCCCTTCCCTGCAAAGGATGAGAAAGAGCTTACCCTTCTCTCACTCTCTCATTGTTTTCTCCCCATCAGAGAAGAGGCAGTGATGTGGCCCAATAGTATGACTGGCACTTCAAAGATCACTGCTGATGGGTGGCCTGGTTCTCTCCCTCTCTGAGGCTGACCTAATCAAAACAAAAAGCAAAAACACACTACAAGGGACTTCCCTGGTGGCGCAGTGGTTAAGAATCTGCCTGCCAATGCAGGGGACACAGGTTCGAGCCCTGGTCCGGGAAGATCCCACATGCCGCAGAGCAACTAAGCCCGTGCACCACAACTACTGAGCCTGCGTGCCACAACTACTGAAACCCACTCGCCTAGAGCCCACACTCTGCAACAAAAAGAAGCCACTGCAATGAGAAGCCCGCGCACTGCAACGAAGAGTAGCACTTGCTCGCGGCAACTAGAGAAAGCCCGCGCATAGCAACAAAAACCCAACGCAGCCAAGAAATAAATAACATAAATTTAAAAAAAAATCCTAGCAGGACTTTAAAAAAACAAACAAACAAAAAAAACACACTACAATAACAACCCAGTAAATTCACCAGGTCACAGGTCACAAGTAATGGGCCAAGCCAGGCCAGGAGGTTCACCAGCCTCTGGGCCATCTTATTCTTGCTTGGCTGCATCTAATGAGATGAGGGGCAAACCAAGATGAGGTTAAGAGGCACATGACAAAAGCGCCTGCCTCTCCCCACATTTGTGTCCTAAGCCCTAGACTTAGGGAGACACAGTGGGAGGCACTCAACTTGGCAGCAGACCAAGCTGTGATCTCTCACTCACTAGGAACAAGATTAAAGCTCACACCGAGAAGGAGAAAACCTGAACTGGTCCAGACTCAACAGAGAAGAGTTTGATTAATTAACAACAGATCTGGGACTTCCCTCGTGGGGCACTGGATAAAACTCCGCACTCCCAATGCAGGGGGCCCGGGTTCGATCCCTGGTCAGGGAACTAGATCCCACATGCATGCCGCAACTAAGAGTTCACATGCCGCAACTAAGGAGCCCGCCTGCCGAAACTAGACCCAGTGCAACCAAATAAATAAATAAATATTTTTTAAAAACACACACCAGATCTGGTTCTACAAACTTTATAAATTAACAAAACATGTAGAGATGCTGCCTTAGCCCTTCAGATAAGGGGTTCAGGATTCCATGGTTTCCTTAGTCCCTCCCTTGCTAAATTCTCCACAACCCAAACAGGGAAGCCCAGCCTGACAGCACACTCACACATGCCTGGCACACACACTCACTCAGGGATCTCATCACGGAGTTCTAAAATATTTACCAGCTTCTGTCCCACGATATTGTAGTGACTGAAGGACTGGATGAGTGCCACAAAGCAGACTTTACAATTAGCTGGAAAATAAAATAAAATAAACTGATTTTTAATAAAGTCTCTACTTACAATCAGTCTCGTATACTTCATGCCTCTGGAAACAAAAGCAATGAGGCAGATCTAGAGAACCGAGGCCTTGCAACCTGACATACCCAATTTGATTCTAAGATGTACTTTTTCTCGTATTTAATAATAATACCTTATTTCATTGATTCTGAGATGTACTTCCTCTGTGAGAGGTATTACTAGGAATCTTAATTTGTTCCACTGAAAATAAATTGTGGTTTTTAAAAAAATTATATTTTTCTAATTGCTTGTTGGTGTACAGAAATACAATGGATTTTTGTTTGTTTTGTTTTTGGCTGTGTTGGGTCTTCGTTTCTGTGCGAGGGCTTTCTCTAGTTGCGGCAAGCAGGGGCCACTCTTCATCGCGGTGCGCAGGCCTTTCACTCTCGCGGCCTCTCTTGTTGTGGGGCACAGGCTCCAGACACGCAGGCTCAGTAGTCGTGGCTCACGGGCCTAGTTGCTCCGCGGCATGTGGGATCTTCCCAGACCAGGGCTCGAACCCGTGTCCCCTGCATTGGCAGGCAGATTCTCAACCACTGCGACACCAGGGAAGCCCTACAATGGATTTTTTAAACTAGTCTTATACCCAAGAGGAGACAAGGAGAGCACAAAGAAGTTCTAGCTACCTTATGAACATAATTAATTCTAATAATTTATCTGTAGATTCTCTTGGTCTTTATAAGCCGACAATAACATCATCTGGAAAGGAAAATAACTTTCAAAGCTGTAAATTATTACAATTAAGAGTGCCAAAGGTCTACCTTGTTTCCTGGCCTGGCTCAGTGGGGACTCAAGGAAAATCAATAAGTCTTTTTTTCATTTGGCTGTTTTCTTCTTCTAATCAATTTCTGTGGGTGAATTGCAGTGGCCATGCTGTTTTCTTCCCTGTGTTCTTTAGGAAGCATCTACTGCCAGGGCAAAGTGTTAATGGGTCAAGTGCCTAGAGACTTCAAAATAGACAAGGACCAAGGAGCAACTAAATGAGAAGGCCACACAAGGACCTCCGGGAGGCAGTGCCTATGCAGGACGTGGAGAAGTGGAAGGCGGGACTGGATACAGGGAGCACATGCCACTCTCTGGCAGAGCAGGAGACAGAACCAGATGGTCCAGTAATCAGCTACCTGATAAACAGCCATTTGGCTGCCTGAACACCAAAGCCCTGGCTAGTTAATACGATTCCTATTGCTTCCTGAATCAGGCTTTTTTTTTTTTTTTTTGCCTTGGGTTTTCTTTTTCTACAGTCCATACCTTTGAGATAGAAGGAGAGAAAGTGGTGCACAAGGAAACTGCCATCTGTCTTGGCATCACAGAGTAGAGTCAGTTTCCCCTAAAAGTTAAGAAGAACACAAAAACATGAATTAGACTCCCAGGAAAGAGGTCAGCTGAGTGTCAAAATCTAGCCGGTTGTATCCACCCCTAAATTTCTACACCTGGAGACTCTGCATATGTGTGTGTGTGTGTGTGTGTGTGTATTTAACCACAAAAAGAAGAAAATAAGTCAAAATTATGGAAAAACCAATAATTAAAATGATTGGTATTAAGTCACTCATTATGGGCAAGCATATCTCAACCTCATAATTCCCAAGGCAATAAAGAATAGAATCCCTTCTCTTCCTCACCAGTCTTGGAGAGAATTAAATCCTGAACAAAGGAAGCTTTTATCATGGAATCCAACAAAAATCACTGACTGCCAAGATTTTAAGGGGTCTTCTAAAAAGTCATCTGATCCAGCTTCCTCCCTATTTCTAATCCTGCTTCCAATTCTGTCCCCTAGGTAGGGGAGAGTGAAGAAGTAGTTGTTGACAGAGACTTCCAGTATCAAAGTCCTCCTCCCAAAGGCCCTGGAAACTGCTTCAGGCAGAGCTCTGATCATGGAGAGCCCTGGAAAGACCTCTAACAGTGGTCTCTGCAGGGCCTGGCTGCCCTGCTCCAGCCACCCCTAGTTCCTTCTCAGTGACAGGGAAGGTCGTCTCTGTGCTGTTGTGATTTTTTTCACTTATAAAATATGAAAGATCACACTAGCAGAATTTGAGGGTTAACCCTAGCGCCATTTGTCATTTCCTGGCGCCCACTTCTATCCTCCATTCCCTGTGGCCCTGGGCTTGGACTTTGGAGGTGCTGGTAGTAACTGGCAAGGTAACCAGCGCCATCTGGAGGCTTGGGCAGAGAAGAACTGCTGGGCAATTAAGATGCACAAGTATCCACTGAATACTATTTGCCAGGCATTAGGGAGTCATAAAAAGGTTTTACACACTTGGTGTCCTGTCTTTCTGGAAGAGCTTACCATTTCATCAGAAAGACAACAGCTATGAAATAAGTCAGGTATATTCCTAGGAGAGGTAACCCTTGGGCGAAAGCGTGGAAATTTTCGAAATGCCCTAGAGTGTGAGGAGGGAGAAGAAAACAAGAGTAGCGAGCCTGTGGTGCCAAAGATGGACTCCTACAATCCAACGTTGGCTGAGAGCAGCTTCAAAGAGCACTATTCGAGAACACGAGGAGGAAGAGGAGCAGCAGCATTCGCTGCGACCTGCCGAGCGCTCCCGAGCCAGAGGGAGGCTCAGGATGGTTAAGAAGCTGGTCCCACGTGATGGGTGGAGAGTCGAACTCTCCTCTCCTCTCCTCTCCTCTCCTCTCAGGCAGCCTCTTTTGGGGCGCCGGAACTCCCACCACACTGAACACGCAAAGGGCTCGCCCGGTACACGTCTGTGAACTTAAGCCAATCCAAACGTCGGACATGCTTTCTATGGACTTTCAAGGGCACGCACGACCTATGAGAAGGCGCGAGATGCCCATCTCCCACAAGCCCAAATGTCCAGGCCAGCTCCGGGCGGGCCCTCTTTGCACTACAACTCCCAGGCGCCCCGGGGTCCCCGGACGTCGAGTTATTTCTCACGGGTCCGCGTACGCTTCCCGTACGGTCTTCCGCCACGCTCCCAGGACGCGCCCCCTTCCCGACCGTGCAATCTCTTACCTGCTCCGCCTGGTCAGGGGTGGTGTTGAGAAGGTTATTGAGTTCCGGGAACATTCCGAGCAACGGGAACGAGCACCCTAGACAGGAAGATGGGGGTGCCACGGAGACAGCGGAGGCTGAAGAGCAAAACCTACGGCACAAGACCGCGCGGAAGGAGCGCGCACGCGCAATGCCGCTTCTAGGCGCTGGCCGCAGCCAATCGGACGGGCGCCTTGACCCGGGCCGCATCCGGCGCACGCGCGGGGATGCGCATCCGGCCGGGGGACCGGGGCGCTGGGAGGTTCGTTTCCTTACCTGCAGGTCTCCAGCAGGGGCTTCCCCCGACCGAGGCCCCGGGAGACCGGTCTCTTCCTCCTTACCTTGACCGCTGTCTCTCCCCGGCCCGGGGCCTCCGAACAGTACGGCCTATCGAGCTCCTGCGGGGTGCCCCACACTGCTAGAAGCTCGAGCTGCATCGGCGACCCAGACTGGCGAAGATGCCCTCCCTCGCGCAAAGCAGAAAACAAACATAATGAACACGGAATGATATATTGAAAAGTTCTATGGAAAAATGAAAAAGCAGGATAAGGGAGTAACGATGGAGTGGGGGTAGGTTTCGGAATTAAAGAGGTTGTCAGCGTAGGGTCACTGACCAAGTGTGGTTGAAACACGCTCCGCAAGCTCCTACTCGGGGCTTTTGCACGAACTGTTTATCCTCCCTCTACTGCTCTTTTCCTAGATACTCAACCGTTCAAAAAATCCCGCACTTCTTTCATATCTTTGCTCAGATGTCACTTTATCACCGAGGTGTTTCGTAAGCATCCTATTTAAATCGCAAACAGCCCCTTCCCCAGCACTTCTTATCCTTTCCCCCGCTTTTATTTTTTTTCCATACCATTTATATCTAGTATACCATGTATAGTTCTAGCCCAATCAATCTCAGATCCCCAGGGATAAGCGTGTAATTCGAAGAAGTCAATTTTATTTGATGATTACAGTGAGGGAGATAGCAAACAAGTGGAGCCCACAGGCTTATCAACAAGCACAGGAGAAAGTTGTATGAGGATCTGGGTTCAGGGGAAATTTAAATGAAGCAGTGTTTTGATGGGTTCACATCAGAGCACAGCTGTTTGAAGAAAGTCAAAATGTGGCCTGACTGCAAAGTAGCCCAGGGTTTCCATGGAAATGAGAAGATTAAGATAGATGTGGGGCTTCCCTGGTGGCGCAGTGGTTGAGAATCCGCCTTCCAATGCAGGGGACACGGGTTCGAGCCCTGGTCCAGGAAGGTCCCACATGCCTCGGAACAACTAAGCCCGTGCGCCACAACTACTGAGCCTGCGCTCTAGGGCCTGCGAGCCACAACTACTGAAGCCCGCGCGCCTAGAGCCCGTGCTCCGCAACAAGAGAAACCACTGCAATGAGAAGCCCGTGCATGGCAACGAAGACCCAACACAGCCAAAAATAAAATATAAATAAATAAATTTATTTAAAAAAAAAAAGATAGATGTGGAATGTAGTCACTTATCTGAAGCTCTGCATCTAGGCTGGAAATGGAGGCTCCTGTCTCTATGTGTCAAAATCACTTAGATCCTCCAGCTAAGAGTGGATGTTTCACGATTACTGCTATGTGAGAAAGAGGAAAGCAGGCAGGGGCATCCAGGGGCTGCCCTGACACTGAAAGCTAGGTCTCCATGTTTTCCTGTCGAGTGTGAACAGTTTCACAAAACATCAACATCAGCCTCATTGTGATGGATAAAGACAAAACTACACAACTCCATCATCATGTTGACCACAGAACATGAACATTGTCTAAGACAAAACCGAAATATCCCCTTTCCCAGAAAATGAGTGCCGCTTCATACCAATAATATAGCCACACGTTAGTTAGACCACCCTATGCTAAGACATGTTAACATAGCGAACCATAGAATTTTATCCTGTTGCTCAGCCATAAAAAGAATGAAACAATGCCATTGGTAGGAACATAGATAAACGTAGAGATGACCATACAAAGTAAAATCAGTCAGAAAAAGAAAAATATATGATATCACTTATAGGTAGAAGTGAAAAATTGATGCAAATGAACTAATTTATAAAGCAGAAGCAGAATCACACAAGGAGAAAATAAACTTAGGGTTACCAAACGGAAAAAGAGCAGTGAGAGGATTAAATAAGGAGGTTGGGATTAACATATACACACTAATACATATAAAACAGATAAGCAAAAATGACCTACTGTACACCAGAGGGAACTCTACTCAACACTCAGTAATAACCTACATAAAAAGAGAATCCGAAAAAGAATAGATACATGAATATATACAACTGAATCACGTTGCCATAGACCTACAACAACATGACATAATTGTAAATCAACTATATGTCAACAGAAAATAAAACTTACTTTTTTAAAAAAAGAAAGAAATGCCTATTCTATTCCAATCAGAGCTCGGTGACGGGGGCTGGTGTCACATCCCTAAAGCTTGAGCAGACTTGGGTCCCAAGGCTGGACTGTCCTGGTGCTGAGGGAGCTGGGAAGGATGGGGTAGCAAAGCAGCCCCCCTTGGACTTGTAGTGACAGGTCCCCTCTGGATGGACCACAGTCTCTGGATCCTGGCGGGCCCTCCTACACCTCAACCAAGCCTAGTGCACCCAAAGAATGGTGGACCCTCTGAGCTGGAAGAACTTTGAAATGTCACCTGGTCTGCACGTCTCCTGGTGGTGGGGTTCCCACGTGCAGCCTCTTTCCTTAGAGGTGCCCCACCTATATACGACAGCACCCTCAGCATAGCGATTTGACAGAGGTTGGGATTTGTCTGGGGAGGGGGTGGGAGGGTAAGGGGGAATGAGAAAAGGAACACAAGTCCTTGGGTGTTTCTTCTGGCACATTCCACTCTAATTCACAACCCAGGAACCGGACTAGCCCTAAGGCCCCTGTACCTTAGTAACCAGAGTTGGGCAGGAGGAAATGCTGCTGCCTTGTGGCGGTTTCCCATAACAACAACTTTAACCCCGCTGCTTATGGGCACTTAATATTCACAAAGCCTGCAGGGCTAGAAATGACACCTGCCCCCAAGAAAGATCCTCAGGGAGGTAATCAAAAGAATTCAAGACAGGGCAGACCTTCAAGCAGCCAATTTCAACAGGGAAGCTGTACTCACACCGTTTAAAACAAAACCACATGGAACGATGCACAACATTGCTAATTCTTAGAGAAACGCAATTCAAACGTACAACGAGGGATCACCTCGCACCAGTCAGAATGGCCATCACCAAAAAGTCTACAAACAATAAATGCGGGAGAGGCCGTGGAGAAAACGGAACCCTCCTCCGCTGTTGGTGGGAATGTAAATTGCTAACAGGAGCTATGCACAACAGTACGGAGGTTCCTGAAGAAAAAAACCAAAAATAGAGCTACCAACTGATCTGGCAATTCCACGCCTGGGCCTATGTCCGGAGAAAACCATCATGTGAAAAGGCACATGCACACCACCATTGCTTGCAGCATGATATACGATAGCCAAGACATGGAAGCAACCAAAATGTCCATCGACAGATGAATGGATAAAGAAGATGTGGTATAGATATACAAAGGGATATTTATCAGCCATATAAAAGGATGAAATCATGCCAATTGCAGCAACATGGATGGACCTAGAGGTGATCAGAGTAAGTCAAGTAAGTCAGACAGAGAAAGGCAAATCTCATACGATATCACTTACAGATAGAATCGAGAAACTGACACAAGTGTTCTAATTTACAAAAGAGAAACTGACTGACAGACTTACAACACAATTGTTGGTTACCAAAGGGGAAAGGTGTGGGGGGAGGAGTAAATTAGGACGTTGGGATTCACTCATACAGAGCAACATGTATAAAATAGATAATCCACAAGGACTTACTGTACAGCAGAGGTAACTCTACTCAACACTCTGATATACCCTATATGGGAAAAGCATCCACAAAAGTTTGCATGACTGTATGTGTATAACTGTATCAGGTTGTTGTACAACTAAAACAAACACAATAGTGTAAATCAATTATACTCATATAAAGTAAAAATTAAATTAAAAAAAGAAATAAATGCTTAATATATTCCCTGCAGTACTTGGTAACCTGGCATGGTGTCAGTCTCTGGGGCCTGAACAGGCTTTGTTCCCACACTGAACTCTTGTGGGTCCATGGGAGCTGGGGAGGATGTGCCAGCAAATGAGCTCCCCTTGGACCTGTAGTGCTTGGTACTCTCTGGATGGGACCACAATCTCCAGATCCAGTTGAGCCCTCCTATAGCTGAACCAAGACTAGTGCACCCAAAGTTGCTCAATGTCAGTAATAATCAATAAATGCAATCAAAACCAGAGTTATGTATCACTCCACACCTAACATATACACACTACTATATATAAAATAGATAACAAACAAGGAATTACTATATGGCACAGGATACTACAATATATTCAATATCCTTTAATATAGAATAATGGAAGATTTTGAAAAATAACATATATATATTTATAACTTAATCATTTTGCTATGCATTTGAAACTTTGTCACTGAACTATACTTCAATTAAAAAAATTCACCTCACTTTGTTACAGTATCCAATCCCATGCAAACCTTCCTCCAAATCACCTAACAACCTCAAATATTTAATTCTGTTCTATTGCTCTCATAATAACACTCCCTATGGTTTCTTTCTTTTGCATTGTCTTTCACAGCAATGAGTAATTAATCCAACCTTTTCAACAAGCGGTATGTTTTTGGTATTTGTTTCCTGGAGCAAATTGACATATGATTTCAAACAGTAAAGTCTTGTTTTTAGAGAATAAATTTTTCAGTAACAATGCAGTAGTCTCTCAAAGTAACGTGTTACGTGAGACTCCAGCAGACACACGTCCTTGAGAGAAATACTGTTTCCTGTTAAATCTGGCTTTATCTGTGTTGTCAATGAATAGCAGGACAGGTGTTTACAGATTGAGCTAATTGTTCTTTTCTTAGTTTCCTTATTCATTGGAATCTTCACGCTAGGAGGTAGGAGGGTGGGATTTTTGTCTGTTTTATTTGCTCTTATTTCCTAAAACAGTGGCAGGCACATAGAAGGTACAGGTAAACCTCATTTTACTGTACTTCGCAGATATTGTGTTTTTAACACATTGAAGTTTTGTGGCAACCCTCCATCAAGCAGGGGCATCAGCACTATTTTCCCAATAGCATTTGCTCACTTTGTGTCTCTGTGTCACATTGTGGTAATTCTCACAATATTTTAAACGTTTTCATTATTATTATATTTGTTATGAGGATCTGTGATCAGTGATCTTTGATATTACTACTATGACTCACTGAAGGCTCAGATGATGGTTAGCATTTTTTAGCAATTAAGTACTTTTTAATTAAGGTATGTACACTGTTTTTTAAGACATAATGATATTTCACACTTAATATACTGTCACGTAGTGTAAACTTAACTTTTGTATGCATGGAAAAGCAAAAAATTCATGTGACTCACTTGACTGTGACATATACTTCATTGTGGTGGTCTGGAAGTGAACCCACAATATCTCTGAGGTATGAGTGTACTCACTTTGAAGGAATAAATTTATGTGTATTTTTCTGCAACTATGGGCTGTCTTTTCACTCCACCCCCCCCCTTCTTGATGATGTCCTTTAAAGCAAAAAAGTTTTTTTATTGTGGTAGTCAAAAAGTTCGCTAGGTTTTTTCTGTAAGATGGCTCTAGTAGTGCGTAGTCGTCTTTAACCTCATTCAAAACAATTTTGTTAGATAGTATTGTGACAGCTGTCATATCAGTGTGCATTAAAAAAAAAACTTATCAAAATTGGTGAATTTTTGTATAGCCATTTTAATATTGAATATGGAAAAAAGGCAACATTTTGGCATATTATGCTTTATTATTTCAAGAACGGTAAAAACACAACTGAAATGCAAAAAAAGATTTGTGCAGTATATGGAGAAGGTGTTGTGACTGATCGAATGTGTCAAAAGTGGTTTGTGAAGTTTTGTGCTGGAGATTTCTCACTGGACAATGCTCCATAGTCAGATAGACCAGTTGAAGTTGATAGCGATCAAATCGAGACATTAATTGAGAACAATCAACATTACACCAAGTGGGAGATAGCCGACATACTCAAAATGTCCAAGTCAAGCGCTGAAAATCATTTGCACCAGCTTGGTTATGTTCACCACTTTGATGTTTTGGTTCCACATAAGTCAAGTGAAAAAAACCTTCTTGACTGTATTTCCACATGTGATTCTCTACTTAAAGGTAATAAAAACGTTCCATTTTTAAAACAGATTGTGATGGGTGATGAAAAGTGGATACTGTACAATTGTGTGGAATGGAAAAGATCGTGGGGCAAGCAAAATGAACCACCACCAACTACACCAAAGGCCGGTCTTTATCCAAAGAAGGTGATGCTGTGTATGTGGTGGGATGGAAGGGAGTCCTCTATCATGAGCTCCTTCCAGAAAACCAAACGATTAGTTCCAACAAGTACTGCTCCCAATTAGACCAACTGAATGCAGCACTCGATGAAAAGCGTCCGGAATTAGTCAACAGAAAACGCATAATCTTCTATCAGGATAATGCAAGACCGCATGTTTCTCTGATGACCAGGCAAAAACTGTTACAGCTTGGCAGGGAAGTTCTGATTCATCTGCCGCATTCACCAGACGTTGCACCTTCGGATTTCCATTTAATTCTGTCTTTACAAACTTCTCTTAATAGAAAAAATTTCAATTCCCTGGAAGACTGTAAAAGGCACCTGGAACAGTCCTTTGCTTAAAAAGGTAAAAAGTTTTGGGAAGATGAATTATGAAGTTGCCTGAATAATGGCAGAAGGTAGTGGAACAAAACGTTGTTCAATAAAGTTCTTGGTGAAAATGAAAAATGTCTTTTATTTTTACTTAAAAATGGAAGTAACTTTTTGGCCAACCCAATAGTTTTAATGAAGTCCAGTTTATTTACTGTTTTGTTTGTTTGCTTGTGCTTTTGGTGTCATTTCTAAGAATCCATTGCCAAATCCAAGGTCATGAAGATTTACCCTTATGTTGTCTTCTAAGAATTCTGTAGTTTTAGCTCATACAGTTAAGTCATTGATCCATTTTGAGTTAATTTTTGTATAGGATGTGAGGTAAGAATCCCTGTCATCTGGGATTCTGATAGGGATTATATTGAATCTGTAGATGAATGTGAAGAGTACTTCCATCTTAACAATGTTAAGTTTTTCAATTCATGAACATTGGATATTTTTACATTTATTTAGACCTTCTTTCATTTCCTTCAACAATGTTTTGCAGATTTCAGAGTATAAGGTTTACACTTTTGTTTAATTTATTCCTATGTATTTTATTCTTTTTTATGCAATTGCAAATAGAAATTTTTTCTTAATTTTATTTTTCAGGTTGTTCACTGCAAGTGTATAAAAACACAGTTGATTATGTATATTCATCTTGTATTCTGAAACCTTGCTGAACTTATCTGTTCTAGTAGTTTTTCAGTAGATTCCTTAGGATTGTCTACATATAAGATCTTGTCATCTGCAAATAGAGATAATTTTACTTCTTTCTTTCCAATCTGGATGCCTCATATTTATTTTATTGCCAAATTGCCCTAAGTAGAGCTTCCAATTCAATGTTAAGTAGAGCTTCCAATTCAATGTGGAATAGGAGTGGCGAGGGCAGACATCCTTGTTTTGTTCCTGCTCTTAGTGGAAAAGCATCCATTCTTTCTTTTTTTTTTTTTAAAGCATCCATTCTTTCACCATTGAGTTTGATGCCAATTGTGGGTTTATCACTGATGCCCTTGTTTGGGTTGAGGAAGTTCCCTTCTATTCCTAGTTTGGGCAGTCCTCTTATTCTTTTTGACGCTTCTTTCCCCAGCCCTGGTAGTTTCCTCACATGCTGAATACTGAAGGATGACCCTCTGCAGATCTCTAGGTTCTCTCTCTGTGAAACTCTCTCCTCTCTGGTACTCTGTCTGATGTCTATGAACTCTGGCAGCCTTGGTCTCTCCAGACCCTCAGCTCCATCTTTTCAGCTCCGGGATAATTACACCTTAGTTCCTCCTCCCTGTGTGGAAACTCAAGGCAGTGGGCTTGGACAATCAGGGGGCTCATCTTGTTATTTTCCCTTTTCTCATGGATCACTGTCCTTCTTTACCTGATGTCCAATGTCTTTAAAGTTGTTGTTGCATATATTTGTATATTTCATCTTTTTTGGGGGAGGGGTTGTTGTTTTAAGCAAGAAGGTAAATCTAGTCTTTGTTACTCTAACTTGGATGGAAATGGAAGTCTGTGGATTATCTTTTGATGACCCAAAATTTAGCAAAATTGTCTTTTATTGTATCTCTTTAAGAAAGTCTTCCTTACCCCAAAGGTCATAAGGATATAGAAGATTTTCTCCAAAAGTTGTGAAGTTTTTTTTTCACATTTAAGCCTTTAATCCATCTTTAATTGATTTTTGTGTTTGTGGTAAAGTAAGGGACACAGATCACCTATTTTTTTCATTTCATTTCATTTATTTTTGGCTATGCGGCTTGCAGGGATCTTAGTTCCCCAACCAGGGATCGAACCAGGAACCCTGGCAGTGGAAGCTCAGAGTCCTAACCACTGGACCGCCAGGAAATTCCCCAGATCACTTTTCGAAGTAGCATGTTTCATTTAACCTTGCTGTAATTTGATCCGTATTGTATTGAATCTTTAGATCGAGTTTGAGGAGAATCCGTATCATTTTAATATAAAATATTGGCTTTTCATGTATTTATCCATTTTCCTATCAATAGTGATGGGTTAGTTATAGCTTTTTCTATTACAATGAAGACCCTTGTGAACATACTCAACCATGTCTCTTGGTACACACGTGCAAGTTTATCTAGGGTATGTTGGGGATGTAGGGTGAATTTACCATAAAGCTAATAAAGCTCATTTTTCATTCATAATGTTGTATTCCTTTTCTTTCTTTTTTTTTTAGGGGTTTGCAAATTGGTGATATTCTTTTTTTTTTTTTTAATATTTATTTATTTATTTTTGGCTGTGTCAGGTCCTAGTTGCGGCACGTGGGATCTTTCGTTGAGGCATCTGTCGTTGTGGCATATTTCGTTGCGGCACACGGGCTTCTCTCTAGTTGTAGCACGTGGGCTTGCAGGCTCAGTAGCTGTGGTGCACGGGCTTAGTTGCCCCGTGGCACGTGGGATCTTAGTTCCCTGACCACGGCTCGAACCCGCGTTGCCTGCATTGGAAGGTGGATTCTTAACCACTGGACCACCAGAGAAGTCCCTGTATTCCTTTTCTTAAAGAGAATTACTCTCCCCCATTGAATAAGCCTCAGGTCCTCAAATACCTGGATTTGCCCTTAGTCATAGTGTATGCACGTGTTGGACAGACCAATGCAAATATAGAAAATTCCAACGCAGAAGGATCTGATGCAGGAAATTGGGTCAAAGGGTGTTGGAAGGAACTGGAGGAACAAAAGGAAGAAGGGGGTTTTTACATAGCAGTTAAGAAGCTGGTATTGCCCCTGGGCTGCAGTGCCCTCCTCTGTATGGAAGGGGCTGGAAGCCTGAAAACTACATCCTCCAGACTGTTTTGCCAACTGGAAGAAGCCATTTTTTTCCTGCTGCTGGTGACTCTTATGACAGCAGCAGCAGCAGGTGACTGTGGGCTGCGGCGGTGGTAGAGAGTTGCAGCAGCAGCCGGAGTGCAGGCTCCTGGGTTCCAACATCAGCAATGCTTCCAGTGGCTCCATGGTTCCTGCCACTCCCTCTTTGTCCAGTCTTCTCACACCCTCACTCCACCAGATCTCCAGATCCGTTTTGACCTACAGGTCTTCAACGTGTCCATTTTCTTTCCATTAGCTGGGCCTTCCCAGCGGCATTCCCTTTCCTCCCCATCAGGGACCGTGCCCTGGACTTCAGAGCTCTCTGGCAATCACCCTCAGTGTCTTCACCTTGTTCTCCTCTCTACAGCACCTGCTGTACAGCTCCTTGCCCTGGGTGCATCCTCCAGCCCCACCTCCCTGCTTCTGGATGCTGCTGACCGTTGCTGCTAGAAAACACCACATGGCCCTGCCCCAGCCCTGCTCCAGCCACTGCTGCATCTACATCATAGCTTCCCCTTGCCGTCCTGTCTCTAAGCTGATGAACTGTTTCCTCCAAGTGCCTGACACCTCCACCGTCTGTGACAAAACAGTTTTTATAGCACCAAGTTGTAGGTGAACCTGCAAAACCCACAGACTGCAGGCAAAAGTAGAAAAGCAAAGCTGAAAGCCGGCTTGGGTAATCCCAAGTATGTCCACCAGAGGGCAGCAGACACCGGCTAAAGCTGCCGGGTAACAAACCCCGAGCGTTCATTGCACAGTTGATTCGCAGGCCTTTGACCAGGGTCCGGGATCAGTGGCGTCCTTACCTCCCCAATCCGGAAGCCCAGCAGTGGACTTTTCATGGGCTCTCCTGTTCCCCAGTAGTGTCCCCACCGCCCTGACCCGTCACCCCGCCATGGCTCACTCCCGCTCAAAGGCCGGAGTCCTCACCTGGCCTCCCAGGGCTGGCCCGCTCCTGCTCTGGACTCCTTGCCCGCTGCTCACGCGCTCCAGGCCCACTGGCCTCCCTGCTGCTTCTCGAGGCCTCCGACGCAACCACACTCAGAGCCTCGCGCTTTTGTTCCCTCTGCGTGTAAGACTCTTCCTCCACGGGTCTGCGGGGCTCCTTCCCCGAACTCCTTCAAGGCTCTGCTCCCTGAGGCCTTCCCTGAGCACGTCCCATGTAGTAGACATGGAGTCACACCACCCAGACCCCCTTTCCAGAAGGATCTGCAGGCAGGAGCCATGGCCATACAACCTACAGCTGCCAGTTCGGCCAGAGTCCACCTAGGCTTCACAGAGCGCCCTCGTCTGCTGACCGAGAGAAGTGCGGGGCCTGGGGCCTGCGGCCCGGTGGTTTCCGCCCCGGGGTTGGGGAGCCGCGCTCTGGCAGAGGATACTTGCTCCAGAACGCCCTAGCGGGGTCTTGTTGGACTTGTGTCACTGTTTAGGTTCTCCCTCTGCCCAGTCCTGTTTCCTCCCCATTTCTTTCACAGGCATTGACTCCGAAATCCACCTGAGCATGTGCTTCAGCTAGTGTGACCCCTAGCACTCCCCACCTCCCACCCTGCATTATTTTTCTCTGTAGAACTTATCGTCTAACTCACAATTCAGTTTGCTACCCAGTGCCTCTCCTCACTAGAATGTAAGCTGGGTGAGGGCAGGGATTCTGTCTCTTTATTAACGAAGCACCTAAAAGAGGGCCTGTGACACAGTAGGTGCTAAATAAGTGTGATGAATGAATGAGTGAAGGGGACATGGACCTGTGGTTGTTCTGGTAAAGCGGGAGGATGTGTGCTTTTGAGAAGGTTGCAGAAGATGAGAGAGGAGAGTTCTTAGCCTGGCCTCCCCAAAAGGCTGAGCTGAGATGACGTCACTTACTGGGAAGGGAACCCCAGAGCAAAGAGGGAGACAGAAGTTGGAGAGGCCTGGGCGGAGGTGTGTTGTCGAGCTGGGGTCTGGGAAGAGCATGCAGAGAGCCCCCCAGAACGGTGCCCCTGCAGGACAGGTGACTGGAACACTTATTTTTCTTTCAGCTTCCTCCCTGCTGACCGAGGGTCTGCCCGGGAGTGTGGGTTGCCCGTGCCCCAAGTGGTCTGCTGAGCCTGCCCCTCTTGTCGGAGGAGCTTCAGGGCACATGAGACTGTGCTTGGGGTGAGAGCAAGAGCACACAGGGGGAGTCAGAGCTGATGTCAGAGGAGAGTCTGTGAGGGGCTGCAACCATGGAGGGAGGACGGCGGGGCGTTGGTGCCGTGCTGACGAGGAGCTGGGAGTTTAGACGGGGCACGGAAGCCACAGCACCGGCTGCATTAGAAGGGGTGGGGCAGGAGGCCAGGAGGGGCTGAACTGGGCCTAGCTGTGTGGTGGGGAGGGGAGAAATCTTAAAAACCGGTGCAGGGGACTTCCCTGGTGGCGCAGTGGTTGGGAATCCACCTGCCAATGCAGGGGACACGGGTTCGAGCCCTGGGCCGGGAAGATCCCACATGCCGCCGAGCAACTAAGCCCGTGCGCCACAACTACTGAGCCTCTGCTCTAGAGCCACGAGCCACAGCTACTGAGCCCACGCATCTAGAGCCCGTGCTCTGCAACAAGAGAAGCCACTGCAAGGAGAAGCCCGCGCACCACAATGAAGAGTAGCCCCCGCTCGCCACAACTGGAGAAAGCTTGCGCGCAGCAACGAAGACCCAATGCAGCCAAAAATAAATAAACAAATTAATTAAAACAAAACAAAACCTGTGCAGGCTGGAGAAGTGAGAAGACCCTGGGGGAGGAGGTGAAGGGCTAAGAGTAGGAGGGAGGCATCACTGGCAGCACAAGAGGAGGAGGAGGGGGTCAGGATGAGTTTCAGCCAGAGGTGTTCGAGGCCCCAGTTCCTGTGCTCTTTCAGCCAGACCATCTTCATATGCCCATCAACTTTTTTTCCTTCTCACAGTCTAGTTGCTCTCAGAGGAGATGCCTGAGGGGGACACCTGGCCACATGTGCTCACCAGTCTTGGGCCCTGCGTTCTACCTGCTGCTGCTCCACTGTCTTACCCAGTGCACTGTGTGCCAAGATGGGCGAGAAGACCAAAAAAATGGGTGAAAACGGGGGCGGAGGGTGTTGTCTTATGCTTTCTGTTCTGCATACCCTCAAAGTCTTTTTACAGGAAAGAACTACAGAGATGCAGAAAATATAAATGTTACTGCATTGCCTATGACAGTCACCTGGTGATTTGACGTCTTGCAATATCCAAACCAAAATCCTGGCACTCTTAATTGTCCATCGGTTTTCCACCTCTGGCATAACAATGTGAGAAGCCCTGCATTCCCACTCCCCAGTCAAACTGGTGACAATTATAAAAAGAAACCCAGCCATTTAAAGTCCCTGGAAATTGTCCTAAGGGCATTCAGCAAATGAAGAAACATTTATTCAAAAAATCTACTGGGTAAGAAAAATGAAAGCTATGGCATTTGAACCAGTCCCATTCCCACCCCCTCCCGTCCTAGTTCAGCAAGATGGAAACTCCACTCCAGACTGTGCAGCCAAGAACACTAGGGCTTCCTCTCCCCGCAGCTCCCAGTTGGAGAACCATCTTCACCCTAGGGACAGGATGCCAGCATTTTTCATCCTGTTACCTGTTGCTGAGGCTAAGTTCTGGGTGAGTGCGACTCAGGTGGTGGCTCCCTTAGCCCACCCAGGTTCCGCTGGTGAGACGGAGGCTCTAGCTTGGGTGCAGTGCCACTGAGAATACAAGGGTCCTGATTGTCCTCAACCTGGTTCATAAGGTGCAGATAAGCCAAGAAGAGTTGAAGTTACTTCCCCACCTCCACAGAGTGACCAGCTCCTGGAGGTGTGCCTTGTCCCAGCCATTGTCCAGAGCCACAGCTCAGAGATTTTGCCCCGGGTGAGGAGAAGGCAGGGAGTCCCAAAGTTCTTCCCAAAAGGATTGACTTCAATTGCAACAGAAGTTCAAGCCTAGAGGTGCTTTCAAAAACAGTGGAGGTTGTAAGTGAAAAGCAATTAAGAGATTGGTATGTTCACTAGAGGTATAAGCAAAACTGTAGGTAGGTTGGTTGGTTTACCAGAGAGAACCAGGGAAAGATATAGCTAAGAAGAGCTACCTTGGGGTCAGAACAAATCTCAGACACTGACCTTAAGAGATATCCCTTCAAAGGAGCCCGAATTTAATTGGATTAGTCTGTGGAACAATTTATACCCCAGGGGAGTATTGAAAACAGTGGCGCAATCAGCTTGCAATTAGTGGAGCTTAACAGCCAGGTGTGGTCAGGGAAAGAGCTAGTGAAAGAGAATCCTGCCAAAATTACTGATATCCCAGAATGACTGTGGGTGTACCTCAGGCAGACCTGGCTGAGGGGGTGTGCCACAACTACTGAAGCCCGCGCACCTAGAGCCCGTGCTCTGCAACAAGGGAAGCCACCGCGGTGAGAAGCCTGGGCACGTCAATGAAGAGTAGCCCCCGCTCGCTGCAACTAGAGAAAGCCCTGCGCGCAGCAACAAAGACTCAACGCAGCCAAAAATAAATTAAAAGAAAAAAAAAGTCTGGCTGCCTTAGAGTTGCTCTACTGGAGAGTCCAAGTGGAAAGACCACAGAGAGACAGAGGGAGATGCCCAGGGAGCCCCAGCTGGGCTAGTCTCCAGCTTTTTGGTCTTAACCCAGGCCAGACACCAGACATGTGAGTGAAGGAGCCTTTGAGGTGGTGATCCCAGCCCATCCCCCCTCTGACTGAAACCTCATGAGACACCCCAAGTCAGAACCACCCAGCTGAGATGCTCCCAAATTCCTGACCCACAGAAACCATGGGAGGTAATAAATGATTCTTGTGTTGAAGCCACTTGCTTTGAATTATTTCTTACACAGCCATAGAAACTGGAACACTTTCTCAGTGAGGCCTTCTCTGACTACCCTATTTAAAATTTCAAGCCACTCCCCCACCTTATCATTCCTTGTCTCCCTTTTCTGCTTTATTCTTCTCCCCAGCATATACCACTGCCTGACACAGTATAGATTTAATTATTTAATATCGCCATACTAGTATGTCATCCCACCAAGAACAGGGATTTTTTTCCTGTCAGGTTCATTGCTGTACCCCCAGTGCCTAGACCAGTGCTTTGCACATAGTAGGTGCTCAGTATTTGTTGAATGGAATGAGTGACTCTACCCAGTAAAACTGCCAACCGCATACATGAGAATAATAAACACTGGAGTCTGAATGGGGTTATCTCTGGGGAGGGAGGAAGAGGAAGCATATATCAGAGGCTTTAACTATATGTGTTTTCTTCTTGAAAGAAAAAAGCAAATACGGCAAGATGTTTATACTTGATTAAAGAGTGTGTTTGCTACATTATTCTCTATACTCCCCATCATAAAATTTTTTTGATAAAAATACAATTTGTACATGAATGTTCATAACAGCTTCCTTTGTAATAGACAAAAAAGTGGGAATAAATCAAATGTCCGTCAGTTGGTGAATAGATAAGTTGTGGAATATACTCAGCAATAAAAAGGAACAAAGTACTGATCCATTTGACATCCAAAATCATTATACTGAGAGAAAGAAGTCTTATCCAAAGGAGTACGTACTTTATGATTATGTTTTTAAGAAATTCTAAAGCAGGCAAACCCAACCAATGGTGGAAAGAAATCAGCCTCAGTGCGGTCCTGGAGGACGAGGCCTGGCTCCCAGGCTGGCCCAGCCGCCCCTGTCCTTCACATTCCTCCCTCCAGGCCCAGCCCAGGCCCTCCCTCAATGAGTGACCCTGGGCAAGTCATGGCCTCTCTCTGGGGCTCAGTTTCCCCCATGGGAATTTCAATGGAGGCTGGAACACGTGGCTGTATGCTTCCTTCCATCCTGACACTCCAGGATCCTGGGAGTCCTGTGAAGCCCGCAGGTGGCTCAGGCCTCTGCAGCAGGGGGGGATGTGTCCCCAGGCCCAGGAGATCCGACCTCAGGCAGACCTGGACTGGGCTGGGTGTCAACCATCCCACTTGTGGGGCTGGGGCTCCCTGTGCTCCCCAAAACACAGGGCTTGGAAGGTGAGAGATCTGGCGGTCCCTTCTCAACTTTTTTTCCTGTTTCTAAGGCTTTGCAAGCCAATGAAAATGCAGTGCTGAGAATAAAAGCCCCTTGTCCTGAGTTCTGAGCCCTAATCCTCTTATGTATCATATCGCCAGCGGAAAGCCAGAGCTGGTGGCAGAGGGCTGCTCTGATTTCCCTGCCAGCGGTCCCTCGCCCCACATGGTTGTGCCAGCCCAGTCCCATCACAATGGGCCGGTGCCCCGGCCAACTCACTGCACAGCTGAATGTAACTGCCACTTGGGCCTCTGATGATGAAGGGATCAGACCATGATGAAAGGATCTATCGGGGCTGGACGGCCCAGGAAAGTCTGAGCACCTAACCGCCCAAGATCTACAGGCCAGTTCAGAGACCCAAGTCCGCCCAGTGTGAACTGGCGCAGGGGTCTGCCTCCCTCCCCTGGGAGCCCAGACTTTTCCTCAAGCAATAAGGGGGGCCTCGACTGGGTAGTCACAGGGTCTCTCTGGGCTCACCCATTCCTTCAGGAAGCATAGACTGAGCCCAGCTCTCAGCTGAGGCTGACAGGGCCCCGAAGAGGTGGGCGATGGGACACCCACCCAGGGTCTCCGAGGAGTGAAGGGACAGACACTTCCCATGAAGCCAGAAGCACCACAGCACCAGTGTGGCCATGGGAGGGCGCACCCAACCTGCCCGACCCCCAGGGAGGCTGGGCAAGGCTGTTCGGACTTTGATGAGCGAACAGGAGATGGGCAGGTGGCTGGAATCGGGCTGGGAGAAGAGGAGAAGACAGCCCCTCTCAGGAGGAAGGAGCCGCAGCCCTGAGAATGGCTTTCCAAGGGTTTGGTGAGAACAGCTGGCCATGGTCGCACAAGACACTGCAAAATGTCTGTGCTGGAGACCCACGGGGCCCAAAACATGGGGCCTCACAGCCTCCACACAAAGAACCCCAGGCAATGGGCTCCCAGCACACTCCTACCCCCTCCTGAGCCTGCTCTAATCACGCTTCCAACCTCACCAACCCCATGGACCTGCTCGTTCAAGGTCACCAGCGACCTCCACGTTGCTAACCCACCATCAGGTCCCACTGCCATCATCTCAGTTCAGCAGCAGCCGCGGCAACACATCACACAGACCCTCACTCCTCGACACGGTTCTTTGGCTCACTCGCCTGGTGATCCTCCTACCTCCCTGACTGCTCCTTTTCCACTCCCTTTGCGGGTTCCTCCTCTTTCCCCAGACCTCCTCACCATGGTGGACCCCAGGGCACAGGCTTGGAGCCCGCAGTGGCTTCTGCTTTTAAAATAATTACAGCCAGTGTGGAGGGCTCTGTGTTTGGCATCAGAAAAAGAACAGCGCCCCCTCCTTCCTCCTACCCTCACAGCCCTGATGCGCTGCTGGGACCCTGCTCAACACGCATCCTGTGCTCCAAACACAGCTGCCACATGGTGTGCCTGGGTCTTACACAGTAACCACGGTGTGGCTTAGAGCAGAAAGGTTAAAATAGCTCTCCAAAGATTTCTCACTGTACTTGACACTCATCGCACACCATCACAGCACTTCACACCCCTGTTGATCCAACCATTCATTCATTCATCGTCACTCATTCGACCCACGTGGATTCACTTCTCCCGGGCCCCGTGGGAAATGCACCGAGGAAGACTTCACTGAGAAACCAGAAAATAAGCACTGTGTCCAAAGGATAGATTTTTTAAAAAAGAAATTTCAAAATATTTTTCCCTAAAGGATTAATAAAAGCATAAAGATTCTGCCTGGGTAAAGATATTTGAACAAACAGATAGGAAGGTTAAGAGATAAGAAATACCGGTCTGGGGGGGAAAAAAAACCCTATAGAAATACCCTATTAAATATCATAGGTCCCTCTCTCTGTACACTTTGTAAAAAAAAGTAAAATAAATAAGAAAATCATATAGGGATATGTGACATTATTGCAACTGTGTACTTGGGAATAACGTGACTAAGTTCATGTTTTTTTCTTAAGAAAAAATGTACAGTTTGTATAAACATCAAAAGCAGTGGAAAATATGAAATGCTGGTCTGAAGTGTGACATCTTGAGTGAAATAGTCACTTCCCAGCAGTGCACCCTTGATTAATTTCACTGACCTTCAGGTTCCTCCTACTCAGCATAAAAAAGAAGGAAATCCTGGGACTTCCCTGGCAGTCCAGTGATTAAGACTTCGAGCTTCCACTGTAGGGGGCACGGGTTCAATCCCTGGTCAGGGAACTGGGATCCTGCAGGCCGTGCGGAGCGGCCAAAAAAAAATTAAATTAAATTAAAAAAAGAAGGAAATTCTGCCATTTGTTACAACGTGGATGGACCTAGAGGGTATTATGCTAAAGTGAAATAAGTCAGATAAAGACAAATACCATATGATCTTACTTATATGTAGAATCTAGAAAACAAAACAAACAAAACAGATTCATAGATACAGAGAAGAAACTGGTGGTTTTAAGAGGAGAGGGGGATGGGGAAATAGGTGAGGGAATAAATAAGTCACAAGGATGTAATGTACAGTGTAAAGAATGTAGTCAATAATACTGTAATAACTTTGTATGATGACAGATGGTTACTAGGCCTTATCGTGGTGATGATTTTGTAATGTATTTGAACATCAAATCATTACGTGGTACACCTGAAACTAACATAATATTGTATATCAACTAAAATTTAAAAAAAACAAACTAACAGAAAAGGCAATGCCTACATACATCTGAGGGTTGTCATGAGAATGAAATGAAATTATGCTGTTGAGTACGTTGCATAATACCTGGTAGCTATTATGAAGTTTACTAATCACAGTTCAATAAAGCTTGAATAATTGAGGGTTTCTGTGAAGGAATATGCTGGTCATCCAAGGGTTAAGCAGAAACCTTTCAAGTTTTGTCATCAAGCTGCTGTCACTGACACACTCCTGTCTGCAAATATGCCAGAGAAGTCAAGATATGATGCAGGCCAGCGGCAGCCTCGGCCGACCACACAGGGAGGTCTGGAGCCAAAATGGGCCATCAGGGTTGTCTGGCATTGGGTCAAGATGGCCAGCTTTTTACCCCCACTTGGATCAGTCATTGGATGTGGGCCATCCTGGGAAGGGGGTGACCTCAGGAAAGGTGGATCTGTGCAGCTGGGACAGTGCCCAAGGGACTGGCTTGCTGACCACACTCTTGGGGGGATCTGGGTGGGCACATGGCGGAGATGGGCTGGAGGGACGGAACCAGGCCATGTGGAGGGGAGGGCAGAGATGACAGGAACTGGGTGGTGGGGGATGACTGACAGGGAAGCTTGGCCTGGGGCTGGACCCTGACCAGCCGGATCTGGAGCAGTGTTTGGGAGATGGGGCCTGTGAGCCATCACAGCCTGAAGTGCCGCGCTGGGCAATCTGCCACCTAGCGCCCAGCTGATGGGCCCAGAAAGTCAACTAGCCACCCAGGAAGCAGCCGCACAGCAGGAGCTTTACAGTTTACACAGTGCTGTTCACCCTCCCCTGCATCATGAGCTGGCTTTCAGCATCACTAAGCCTACATCCTGGGACCAGCGTAGCCAGAGATGAAGGAACACCAGGTGAAAGAGCCAGGTTCTGGGGCTGGGTGATGACTTATGATGGGCTTGGCTGGGGTGTGAATGGCACATCCAGCAAATGTACAGATGGCAGAGACATGAGTAGTTAGCTCCTCTGTGGTTCCTGGAGGACAGAACTGGGGCTTGAAACAGTCCTAACAGGTTAGAAATAGGAAACTCAGTTTTCATAAGGCCCCATCCAGCACATGGGCCCCCAAACCCAGTTGAACAAATAGAGTCATCACCTCCCTCAGGAAAATGACATCAGCAATTGTATGGGTATCAGCTCAGGATGACTCAACAGAGGGATGTGTGATGCTCGTTGTGGGAACAGGGCCAGTCAGTGAGGCCCTCAAACCCAGGTAAGGAGGGCCCTGACTGTCCTCATGGGGCAAGGGGTCCTCGGGGCCAAGGGACATGCCTGCTCAGGGCACATACTCTCCCCTCCAGACCACACTTGTTACCTGGGACCCCAGAATCTCTTGCCCAAATGGCTCCAAGCCTACTTGCCTGGCCCTCTTCCCTAGGATGGTGTCTGAGAGGCCAAGTGGTGTGAACAAAGATGGGACATGTTAACTGAGGTGTCCCCATGTGTGTTCTTGAAATATCTCACGTGGAAGGTGGAGCCAGGGGTAAGAGGGAAGGGGACCAGGCTGGGGGCAGCAGAGCTGCTCTCACCGCCCCACCACATTCTGGGGCAGAACTCTTGAGTCCAAGAACCCTAAGTTCAAGCTTAGCCTTCCAAGTCATTGGGAAGGTATGAAGGTCAAAGCTGAGGTTTGCTCATTGAATGGTTAGCTTGAATCATAACTTGTGAATTTTCAGACACAGATCTGCCCCAGCCCTGTGAATGTCTGGGTTGACCTGGGGCAAGTGGCGCCTCTGGGTTCACACCTGGGGTACAGAGACCCCCTCTGGACCTACCAGGATGCTCTGAGAAGAGCACCCGGGTGTCAGCCAATAGAGCTGTCACATGAAGATGGCTGAAGGGACTGAAGACCTTCAGCCAGGAGGAGAGAAGGTTCAGGCGCAGCATTCTGGTTGTCTTTTGGTCCTGAAAAGATCATCAAAGGAAAAAAGAGACTGATTCATTCTAAGTGCACCCAGAGTAGAACTAGGAGCTGGCGGTGACTCAGGGAAGAAAAATGACCCGTTTAACAAGAAGGCAGGGAAGGTGGCAGAAGGAAAAAAAAAAAAAAAAAAAGAATGGACAATGGGTGGGAGGAAGTGAGCACCTTCTTGCTGAAGGAAGGCCAGCTGTGCTGGCTCAGGATCTGTGGGGATCTCCTAGAGTTGATTTAAGCCACAGCTAGAGGACCAGGACCAGCTGATAATTAAGCTCTTCCCTACCTGAGAGGCTCTGTGAGTGTGACTAGTGTAAGTCATGTTGCAAGCCTCTCACAGACAAGGTCCCCCCGGGCCTGCCGTCACGTATCTGAAAACTCTTTCCATTTTCCAGGAAGGGTAAACGGAGGCACAGAGCAGAGAAGTCACAGGAGGGCCTGGCTGCCCAGCTTTCCCCGTGATGCTTCCGATGGGATCTGCCCTCTACTTTTATTGGCCGTGTTCTCGTCTGCCTTTTTGTGGGTTTGGCAGGGTCTCTGGGGGGTGTGACAATTCTCACATGGACACATCTTCATGAATGCCAGAAGCCAGAGTCCTGTGCCTGGTGCTTGGCAGTACCCGGGTGGCCATAGGAACCAAAAGGAGGTCTTTTTTCCTGTGGGAACTCATTCCAGTTGCCAGCAGAGTGAGGAACAGAGCCATGTCATTTGGCTTTCTAGTGGTTACTCCTGGCAACCTTGCCTGGCCTTGCTGTGGCCTAGCGCAGGGACCCAGTCTACCCCAGGGTTTCTGTTTCTCCATCTGTAAAACAAGGGTGAACTCCTGCCCTGGCTGGCCACAGAGCCGGCCGGATCAGGAAGCGTGCTGTTCTCCTTGAGAGGGCGAAGCAGCAGCCAGAGCAAAGACAAGTGAGAAGCAGGGCCTGCCGCCTCCCAAGAGAGGCCCAATTAGGCCAGTGAGCAGTTCCCACCAGAGGCTCTGGCCAGCCCTCAAAGCCGGCCGCGTGGGCAGGCAGTAGCAGGCAGTGTGAGCAACGGTGGCAGCCCCGGCCGCCCACTGGGCCTAGCCTCAGGAACTTCAAATGAGCACATTAGCGCCAAGGGGGAAGCAGGCCAGCTCCCTTTCTTCTGCAGGGAAGGGGTGAAAGGGAGCCGGTGTGAGAGCACCCAGCTACAAGAGGGCAAAGCCAAACAAAGGGCTACGCTTTTGAGGCCTCCTGGGACCTCTGCACAGGCCTCCCCTGGGGGCCCCAAAGATGGGTATCATGTGGATCCAGAGATGGGTTCACTCCACAGGCCCCAGTCAGTACACCCTGAGGAAAGCTCAGCCCTATTCCAGCCCTGGGGGCCATGGATGCAAACAAGAAACTGCCCTGTTCTCAAGGAACCAGAGTCTACCATTCATTCATTCATTCATCCATTCAACAAAACTGCTGCCTATCTACCGAACCCTGGGGCCATGGCTGTGAACAAGACCGTCAGGAACTCCGCTCTCAATAAGCTATATGGAAGTCAGACAGAAAACAATAACCCAATGATGAAAAACCAGAGAGGCAACAGAGTGGTTGTGAACACTGACTCTGGAGTCAGAAGGCCTGGGTTCAAATCCCAGCTCCAACTCTAGCTTCTGACCAGGAGGAAGCTATTTAACCTCTGTGCCTCAGCTTCCTTCTCTGGAAAGTGGGGATAATAAAAGTATCCATTGCACAGGGTAGTTATAAAGATTAAATGAGTTAATAATTGTAAAGTACTTCAAACTGTGTCTGGCATATAGTAAATACCGGTAAATATTTGTCAAATAAAAAATAAAAACAGCGTCAGGTAACAATAAATATTATGAGGACCCTACTGGGGAAGATGTGTGTGTTGGGTGGGGGGGAGCACATTAGAGGAGGTGAAAGTTGAAATGCTTTTGGTTTCAAGTAACAAGAAACCTGGAGGCTGGGCAGCTCCAGAACTAGCCAGTTCTGGTGCTAAATATCTTTGAAGAACCAGGCACTTTTTATCTCTCTGTTTTGTTATCCTTAGCCTTGCCCTCAGGCTAGTGCCCCTCAGAGTCTCAAGATGGCTGCTGCAGTGCCAGGCATTGCATTCATGCATGACATATTCACTGAAGAGATTGGCTCTTTCTGGTGATAGGAAAATTTCCCCAGAATTCCTCTAGCGAACTTTCCTTCCCACCTCATGTACCAGAGCAGCATCACATGCTCAAGATTAAAACCAATCACTGGCAAGGTAGCAGGGATCACCTTGACTGGGTTACCAATCAGGATCTACTTTGAACATGGGGTCTTTCAGAGAAGGCATAATAATGAAACAAGAACAAGGTTCTTAGGACTGGGACACCATATGGTAGTGGTGTAGGCAATTAACAAATTCTGCAACAGAGTGTAAGGCAAGGTCTCATTAAGGATATCTATTTGACCAGGGATGAGAAGGAGCCATCCACACAACTATGAGCTTGCTTTTCAAGGAACAGAAGGAAGACCAAAGTGCCTGTAAAATGGACTGAACAAGGGGGAGGTGGTGTAAAATGATAACATAAATGATAAATGATAAATGGTGTAAAATCAATCATCTAAGTTTCTACCTTAGGAAACTAGAAAAAGAAATGCAAATTAAATCCAAAATAAGCAGAAGAAAAGAAATAGGAATTAGAGCAGAAATAATTGAAATTGGAAACAGGAAAACAATAGAGAAAATCAATGAAACCAAAAGCTGTTTTTTTTTAAAAGATCAATAAAATCAATAAGCCTCTAGTCAGGCTAACTATGACAAAAAGAAGATAAATTACTAATATCAGAAATTAAAGAGAGGACATCACTACAGATCCCATGTAAAGTAAATAGATAATAAAGAAATACTATAAACAAAAGAACAGATAAATAAATCAATGGAACAGAATAGAAAACCAGAAATAGACCCATATAAATCTAGTCAACTGATCTTTGACAAAGGTGCAAAGACAATACAAGAGAGCAAAGATAATCTCTCTAACAAATGGTGCTGGAACAACTGGACATCCACATGCAAAAAAATGAATCTAGATATGGATCTTACATGCTTCACAAAATTTAACTCAAAATGAATCATAGATGTAAATATAAAACGCAAAACTATAAAACTCCTAGAGGAGAACATAAGTGAAAACTTAGATGGCCTTGGCTATGGTGATGCCCATTTAGATACAATACTAAAAACACTATCTATGAAAGAAATAATTGATAAGCTGGGTTTCACTACAATGAAAACTTTTGCTCTACAGTAGACAATATCAAGAGAATTAGGAGACAAGCCACAGACTTGGAGAAATTATTTGCAAAAGACACATCTGATAAAGGACTATTATCCAAAATATACAAGGAACTCTTAAAAACTCAATAATTTAAAAAACCAACCTGATTAAAAAATAAGCCAAAAACCTTAACAGAGACCTCACCAAAGACAAATAAGCATATGAAAAGACAGTCCATAACACATGTCATCAGGGAAATGCAAATTAAAACAGCAATGAGATACCACTACACATCTGTTAGAATGGCCAAAATCCAGAGCACTGACAACACCACATGCTGACAAGGATGTGGAGCAACAAGAACTCTGATACATTGCTGGTGGGATGGTGGGAACGTAAAATAGCACAGTCACTTTGAAGATAGTTTGACAGTTTCTTACCAGACTAAACATACTCTTTCCATATGACCCAGCAATCATGCTCCTTGATCTTTACCCAAAGGAGTCGAAGAATATATGCACACAAAAATCCGCACAAGGATGTATATAGCAGCTTTATTCATAATTGCCAAAACTTGGAAGCAACCAAGATGTTCTTCAACAGGTGAATCAATAAATAAGCTGTCCATCCAGACAATGGAAAATTGCTCAACACTAAAAAGAAATGAGCTATCGAGCCATAGAAAAGACATGGAGGGGCCTCCCTGGTGGTGCAGTGGTTAAGAATCCGCTTGCCAATGCAGGAGACACGGGTTTGAGCCCTTGGTCCGGGAAGCGTGCAACGAAAAGACCCAGTGCAGCCAAAAACAAACAAACAAACAAATAAACAAACAAATAAATAAATAAGAAAAGACATGGAGGAAACTTAAATGCATGTTACTCACTGAGAGGAAACCAATCTGAAAAGGCTACATACTGAAAAGGCTGCAACTATGTGACATTCTGGAAAAAGCAAAATCTTGGAGACAATAAAAAGATCAGTTGGAGGGGGGAGATGAATAGGCAGAACACAGGATTCTTAGGGCAGTGAAACTATTCTGTATGATATTATAACGGTCATTATATATTTGTCCAAACCCATAGACTGTACAATACCAAGAGTGAGCCGTAGGTAAATTATAGACTTTGGGTGATTCTGATGTGTCAGTGTAGGTTACCAATGTGTCCTGGTAAAGAAATGTACCATTCTGGTGAGTGATGTTGATAATTAGGGAGGCTGTGTATGTGTCGGGGCAGTGGGTATATGTGAAATCTCTGTACCTTCCTCTAAATTTTGTTGTAAACCTAAAACTTCTCTTTAAAAAATAGTCTTAAAAAAAGACTACTGAGTAAAGCAAAACTTAGAGTAAAATTCATAGTCTTAATATGGGTATACTAGAAGAAGGACTGAAAAATAATGAACCAAGCATCCATAAAGAGGTTAGAAAAAGAACAGCAAAATAAAGTCAAAGAAAGTTAAAGAATGGCAATAATAAAAATAAAATCAGGAAATAAGGAAATAGAAAACAAATGTACAACAGAGATGAACAACAAAAACCCAAGAAGTTGGTTTTTTGAAAGGACACAACTGATAAGCCTCCTGTGTCTAATGAAGAAAAAGAGAGAAGGCACAAATAACCAATATCTGGAATACAGATGGGACACAACTATAGATCCGGTAGACATTAAAATTACAAGAGGATACTGAAAACAATATTATGCTAAAAATTTTTGACATTCTAGATGAAATGGACAAATTTCTAGAAAAATATGTCATCAAATGTGACATAAGGGACTTCCCTCGTGCTCCAGCAGTTAAGACTCTGCACTACCAATGCAGGGGGCCCGGGTTCGATCCCTCTCTGGTCAGGGAACTAGATCCCACATGCATGCCGCAACTAAGAGCCTGCATGTCGCAACTAAAAAAAAGATCCCACACCCCACAACGAAGATCTCACACACGGCAGCCAAGATCCTGCACGCCTCAACTAAGACCCTGCGCAGCCAAATAAATAAGTAAATAAACAAATTTTTTTTTTTAAGTGATACAAATGTAGAAAATTTTAACAATCTTGTAACTGTTAAGGAAGTTAAATCCACGGCTAAGAAAACGTTCCACAAAGAAAACTCCAGGCCCAGATCGCTTCACCGGAAGAAATGGTGCCAATATTAGGCACTTTTCCAAAGAGTATAAAAAAGAGTATACTACCCAATACTTTTTATAAGGTTATCATTAACCTTGATTCCAAACACCTAACAAAAAAGGAAAGTTACAGGCCAACCTCACTCAGGAACGTATATGCAAAATTTCTAAAAATACATGCTATCAAATTTAGCATAGCAATGAAGTGAAAGGTTAATGTATCTAACCAAGTTACATTTATTCCAAAATTGCAAGATTGGTTTAACATTTGAAAAATCAATGTAATTTTATGTATTAAGAGGATAAAACAGGAAAATTACATGATTATCTCAAGAGATGCAGAAAAGCTTTTGATAGAATTTAACATCTATTCAAAGTAAAAACATTTAGCGAACTATGAATAGAAGGAAACTAATTTGATGAACGGTATCTGCAAAAAAACCTACAGCAAACATTACTTTTAATGATAAAAGTTTGAAGGCTTTCCTTTTGAGACTGGCAATGACACAAGGATGCCTGCTCTCACCCTATCTATTCGTAATGTACTGACATGTCCTAGCTAGTGCAATAAACCAAAAAAGAGAATTAAAATGTGTAATAATTGTAAAGGAAGAATTAAAACTATTTTTCTTTGCAGATTATATGATTATATACATACATAGAAAATCTAAAATCTATATATAAATTCTTATAAGAGTGTTTATCAAGGTTGATGAATATCAAATCAATGTTAAAAATAATTGTTTCTGTATAAAATATAATAGAAACCAGAAAATGAAAAACTCTGAAAAGACATCATTTACAATACCGTAAAAAAAAAAAGTACCTAGAAAGAAATCCAGCAGACATGTTTCATGCAGAAAACCATAGAACAACTTTAGAGAAATTCTAGAAGACCCAAATAAATGGAGAGATAGACCATGTTCATTGATTGGACAACAATATTGTAAAGATCCATTCTCTCCAGATTGGACTATAGATTCTATCCAGTTCCAATTAAAATGTCAAAGATTTTTATCTATGTTTTTGTTTGTTTTGGTGGAAACTGACAAGCTGGTACTAAAATGTATGTAGAAATGCAAAGGACTCAACATTGCCAAGACACTTTGAAAAAGAAAGTGGGAGGACTTGGACTACTGGATATCAAGGCTTACTATGAACCTAGAAACACAGTGTGATTGTAGTGCAGAGGTAGATAAGTAGACCAAAGGAATAAAGTAAAGAATTCAGAGACAGACCCATTCATATGCACACATTTGAATAATGCAAAAGTGACACTTCAGAGAAGTGGGAAAATGAGAAATGGTAGCCTTTTCAATAAATGATGCTGGGCCCACAGGATATCTACTTGCAAAAGAAAAAAAAGAAAGAAAGAATTGGGATCCCTAGCTAATATCATTTATAAAAATCAATTGCAGGTGGATTACAGACAGCAGTGTGCTGATGAATGTTTAACCACTAATTCCCCAAAGGAAACAATCCCTGACTTTCAGTGTTTACTGAGTTCCACATTACAAATACTCCTACCATGGCTTATTCCAAGTAACTAGCGTAAGGTCATAGAAAGCAGAGTAGGGGAAAAAATCCACAGAAGCACTACATAGACGGTATTTCCAACATACAGATTCAATTGACATGAAGAGAAGGAAGTGATGAATTTTGACTATTTATTACCTTTGGGTTTGTTTGTTTGTTTTGTTCGTGCCCCGCTGCTTGCGGGATCCTGGTTCCCCAACCAGGGATCCAACCTGTGCCCCCTGCAGTGGAAGCGCAGAGTCCTAACCCCTGGACCACTAGGGAATTCCCTTACCTTTGTTTTTTTGTTGTTGTTGTTGTTTTGTTTTTTAATATTTATTTATTGGCTGTGCCTGGTCTTAGTTGCAGCACGCAGGATCTAGTTCCCTGACCAGGGATCAAACCCGAGCTCCCTGCTTTGGGAGTGCGGAGTCTTACCCACTGTACCACCAGCTAAGTCTCCCCTTACCTTTGTTTTTAGTATTTTTGTTTATTGTAAGTTTATACAGGTTAAGCTTTAATAATTACTACATTTAACAACTGGCTCACAAAATGCATGAAAATTTAACAACTTTCTCATGAGCCAGTATGAGTCACCTCTAATGCACCACTGATTTTAGACCTGAATGTGAAAGGCAAACACAGTTGTTTTTTTTTTTTAATATGGAATTATTCTTCAATTTTTGAAAGTTTATTATGAACAAAAGATTATTTAGGAAAATACTTTCATGATCTCAAGATAGGGAACAATTTCTTTTCTTTTCTGGGTAAGTTTCTTGAGGTATATGGAGAAAAGAGTTAACAGAGCAGGCCTGAGCATTCTGTCCTTAGAAAGACCTGCTTACAAGATTGGCCCTTGGTTAGCATCTGGGAACTTAAGATTTTGGAAGGGTTCTCACTGTTCCCTAAGTGGTAAGAGTTTAGGTACTATCCACTGTGCCTAAACTGTTCTGCAAACAATGCAGTTTACGCTGAACACCGCCTTCTTTCTGGGAGACTGGAATTTTCGTACGTGCTAAGCAGTGGGTGCCTACATAACCACTCCCCAGTAAAAACTCTGTGTCTCCTATGAGCTTCCCTGATAGAGACCATTTCAAATGTGTTGTCACAATTCATTGCTGGAGGAATTAAGCGTGTCCTGTGTTGAATCTGCCATAAGCTCCTGGTTTTCTCTGGACTTTTCCCTGTGTGCCTTTTTGATTTGCTGATTTTGCTTTGTATCCTTTCACTGTAATAAATCTTAGCTGTGAGTCTGGCCACATGCCCAGTTGTATAAATCCTACTAGTGAATCATTAAAGCTGGGAATGATCTTGTGGAGTCCTGACACAAGGTATAAAATTCATCTTTTTAAAGTGTACAGTTTCATGAATTTTGACAAATATGTATATTTGTGTAGCCATCATCGCAAGCAAGTTATAGAACATTTCCATCACTACAAGTTTCCTTATGCATCTTTGCAATCAACTCTCTCCATCCACCTTCAGCCCCTGGCAACCACTGATCTATTCTCTGTCACTATAGTGTTGCCTTTCCCAGGATGCAAAATAAATGGATTCATACAGGATGAAGCTTTGTGATTCTGGTTTCTTTCACCCAGCCTCATGTTTTTGACATTCATCCATGTTGCAGTGTGTATGAGTAATTCATTCCCTTTTGTTGCTGAATAGTATTCCATCATACGGCTGTACCATGGTTTATTTATCCATTCACAGTTTATGTACATTTGGGTTGTTTTCTTTTTTTGGTGATTATGAATAAAGCTGCTATATACATACATATACAGGTCTTTGTATAAACATATAGTTTATTTCTGAGTAAATATCTAGGAGTGTGATTACTGTGTTGTGTGTATGTTTATCTTTATAAGAATAATAGTGGCTATACCAATTTGCTTTCCCAGAAACAATGTTTGAGAGTTCCAGTGGCTCCACATCCTCATCAGCACTTGGTATTGTCAGTCTTTTTAATTTTAGCAATTCTACTAGGTATGTAATGGTATCTTACTATAGTTCTAATTTGCTTTTCCCTAAAGACTAAACAATGTTGTATATCTCTCCATGATATACATGTATCTTTGGTAGCTTATTTGCTACCCACATCTTTTATGTTGACATGTCTGTTCAAATCCTTGCTCATTTAAAATATTGGGTTGTCTTCTTATAAGTGAACTGTAAGAATTCTTTATATATTTTGAGTACAAGTCCTTTATCAGATATGTGTTTTGCAAATATTTTCTCCCCTCTCTGGCTCATCTTCTTTTTCTTTTCATTTCACTTTCTTAACAATGTTTTTCAAAGGACAGAAAGTCTCAATTTTAATCAAAATTAAAAATGCTATAAAAATTTTATCAAGTTCAATTTAACTACAAATTACTTTAATAAATATAGGGTTATTATGGCTATGTATTTCTTTTTGATTGAGCTTTAGTACTATTTGTCTTTGAAGGAATTTGTCTCTTTAATTGAGATTAACAAAGGTATTGGCAATTAAATTGTTCACAGAGTTCCTTCATTATTATTTTAATGTTTGTAGTACTTGCAGTGCTGCATGACCCTTTCTTCATTCTTTATTTTTTTTTCCATTCTTCATTCTTGATTATTACGTACTTGGTGTCTTCTCTTTTGTTTTTCTTGATCAGTCTTGGCTAGAGATTATAAATTTTATTAATTGTTTCAAAGATTTAGTTTTTGTTTCATTTATGTTCTCTGTTGTTTTCTGGTTTTCTGTATCATTGATGTCAGCACTGATCTTTATTATTTCCTTCATTCTGCTTGCTTTAGGTTCATTTTTTTCTAGCTTATTAAGATGGAAGCTTAAATCATTTATTTGAAATCTTCTTTTCTAATAAGAGCATTTAATGCTATAAATCTCTATCCAAGCACTGCTTTAGCTATATTCCCCAAATTTTGATGTGCTTCTATTTTCAATCAGTTCAAAATATTTTCTTATTTCTCTTGTGATTTAGTCTTTGAACCATGGGTCAAAAATGTGTTGTTTAATTGCTAAATGCTTGGAGGTGGGGGTTTCTAGATATCTTTGTTATTGATTTCTAATTTAATTATATTGTAATCAGAGAACATGCTTTGTATGATTTCAATACATTTAAAATTTTGAGATTTATTTTATGGTCCAGAATATCATCTGTCTTGACAGAAGTTCTATGCGCACTTGAAAATAGTTTGTATTTTGCTGTTGTAGGGAGGAATGTTCTAGAAAGGTCAATTAGATTAAGTTGGATGATAGTGTTATTCATGTCTTCCATATCTTTAATGGTTTTTGGTTTCCATATACTGAGGGAGGAGTGTTGAAAACACCAACTATAAGTGTAGTTTAGCTATTTATCCTTTTATTTCAATAAAAGGATATAATTTTTAATATATATATTTTGAAGCTGTCATTAGGTATATACATTTTTAGAATTATCATATATTCTTGATGAACTTGTTTATCATTATGTAATAATCCTCTTTATCCCTGTAATATTCCTTGTTTTGAAGTCTTTTGTATGTTATTAATGTAGTTAAAGGATTTTTTAATTTCCCATTTTGTGTTGATCTTTTTGGTGTTATTTCTAGCATTTTCATTACTTTTCTTGTAATTTCCATGTTTCTACTCAAATTCCCCATCTGTTTATGCATGCTGTTATTTTTTCTACTAGATCCTTTAACATACTGATCAGTCTCTGTCTGATAGGTTCATTATCTGGGTCATCTCTGGGTCTGGTTGTTTTGACCATCTTATCATTTGACAGTGGTTTGTTTTTCTTTTCTTTTTTGTTTGTCTCTGAGTTTCTAATGAATGCTAGATGTTGTGTGTAAAAGAACAGTAGAGACAGGTAAATAGTATTTATGTCCAGAGTTGGGCATGCCTCTTTTTCTGTTAGGTTCTCAGTATAGGGATTGAGTCAGTCAAGTTGGTAGTAGGGTTGAGCGTGAGTTGTTTTTTTTTTTTTTTAATAAATTTATTTATTTATTTTTGGCTGCGTTGGGTCTGTTGCTGCGTGCAGGCCTTCTCTAGTTGCGGCAAGTGGGGGCTACTCTTCGTTGCGGTGCACGGGCTTCTCACTGTGGTGGCTTCTCTTGTTGCGGAGCACGGGCTCTAGGCACACGGGATTCAGTAGTTGTGGCTCATGGGCTCTCTTAGAGCACAGGCTCAGTAGTTGTGGCACATGGGCTTAGTTGCTCCGTGGTATGTGGGATCTTCGCAGACCAGGGCTCGAACCCGTGTCCCCTGCATTCGCAGGCGGACTCTTAACCACTGTGCCACCAGGGAAGTCCGAGCGTGAGTTTTTTGTTGCTGTAATTCCTCCAATGGTGGGCTACTGCTGCCTTTGGATTAATGGGAGGCCTGGGACGCTGGAGTGTTTTTCTGTTTCTGCATTCCTGTTTCAGCAGGTCCTGTATTCTTGAACCTCAGAGAAGGGGAAATTTCTTCATGCTCTTTCCACTCCCCAGCAGTAAACTATTGTTGCTTGTTCATCAGGGTGAGGCCTGTGGTGAGGGCAGCTTTTCTCAGCTTTCCTGGTCTAGCTTCAGTCTGAGGCAGGCCTTGTGCACCTGAGTCTCAATGTGGGGTTTCTTAACTTTCTTGCGCTTCCCTTCCTTGCCAGCCAAACAGATTTGTATCTGAGAGGAGTCTTAGGTGGGAGCAAGATTTCAGATCCTCCTGCAGTGGTAGCAGACCTTTGCATCAGTGCAGGGTCTGGCCCCACCCCTCCCCCAGGGTTGTATGGGTTTAGTTTTACCCTCCCCCATACTTTTGCTTGGAACTGATGGCAGAAGGATTCTTGCTCTCCCCCCACACCCGAGAGTTTTTTTTTAATTTTTAAAAAATTTTATTTATTTATTGGCTGCGTTAGGTCTTAGTTGCAGCACACAGGATCATCGTTGAGGCATGCGGGATCTTTTGTTGCAGTGCGCAGGCTCCAGGGCGCATGGGCTCTGTAGTTTGTGGCACGCAGGCTCTTTAGTTGAGGCGCATGAGCTCAGTAGTTGTGGCGCGCGGGCTTAGTTGCCCTGCAGCATGTGGGATCTTAGTTCCCTGACCAGGGATCGAACCCGCATCCCCTGCATTGGAAGGCGATTCTTTACCACCAGACCACCAGAGAAGTCCCCCGGAGAGTTTTCGAAGCAAGGCTTATAGCGGGGAGAGAGGCTTCCTGTCCCTTCTCAGAGGCAGACAGCTTTGCTTTTACCCCTTTCATTTTTCCTGGTCATGGGAACATGAAGATTTCTAGCAGCTTAAGGCTTTTGCTTTGATTGATAGACGTCTAGGAAGCGGGTGGTGTTTTGTTCCTGTGCACCAGTAACTAGGGTGCTCTCAGGTCTTCTGCCACTTCCCTCCTGTTTTTCTTGTGAGCACCCAATTGAGGCTTGTGGAAAAGAGCTTGTGAATGGCTGTAGACAACCCTTATGTCTGGAGCTCTGGAGCTGGGATTCTGAACTGTCAGGCTAGCTCACACTCTGCCTTTATGAATTCATTGACATTTTAGCTGTCTTCTTTCCTACTTTTGTGGTACTACCTCTTCCTCCTGGGCTCTGCCATGGATGAAGTACATGTGCTCTGTGTCTCTTTGAAGGGGTTTATCACCCTTTGGAATTCAAATTATCTAGCTGCTTTGTGACCTTAGCTCTCTGATTGGGCTCACGAAGTTGTGACTGTGTAGGTTATCTGACTTTTTCTTGCTGTTAGGGTGTGAGTGATGTTCTCATGTGACTTTCAGTATCCTAGGTGGAAGCAACTCTTCAGGAATGATTTTGTAACCAGAAAGGATGATTGGTAAATTTGACTTCATAAAAATTAACTTTAAGGGAATTGCCTGGTGGTCCAGTGGTTAGGACTCTGCACTTCCCCTGCAGGGGGCATGGGTTCAATCCCTGGTTGGGGAACTAAGATCCTGCAAGCCATGCAGCGTGGCCAAAAAAAAAAAAAAAAAAAAAAAAAAAATTTAAAAATTAACTTTAATATTAACTTAGTTAACATGAAGAGTATGAAACTGCAAGACACAGAGTGGGAAAAGATATTTGCAACACACGGGACCAATAAAAAGCTCATAAATGGGATATATAAAGAATGCCTGTCAAACTATTATATATAGAATGGAGATAAGGTCCTACTGTATAGCACAGGGAACTGTATTCAATATCATGTGACAAACCATAATGGGAAAGAATATGGAAAAGAATATATATGTATAACTGAGTCATGTTGCTGTACAGAAGAAATTAACACAACATTGTAAATCATCTATACTTCAATAAAATTAAGAAAAAAGAATACCCGGGAATCAGTAAGGAAGAGATAATCTAACAGATAAATTGGCTAAAGAGTTAAACAGGTGCTTCACAAAAGCAGAAATATAGATGATGAATAAACATATGAAAAGGGGTGCCATTTCATTAATAATTAGGGAATGCAAATTAAAATCACAATTACACACCATGAGGGAGCCTATAAAAATGGCTAAAATTGAAAATGTGTGACAATATCAAGTTTTGGCAAGGATGTGGAGCAAAGCAACTCTCCTCCACTGTTGGTGGGAGTTATTAGTTGATAACAAGCACTTTCGACATTATCTTGTTAAGGTAAAGACAGGCTAAATTCCATCCTAGCAATTCTGCTCCTAGGTATACACCTCAGAATTGCAGGACACGTGTACCAGGAGGCTAACCCCTCGGATGGACACATTCTTCCTTGGCTTTGATAAACCTTCGGCCAGAGTACTGCTGAGTCTGGCTGGCCATCTGATCTCTTCGGGTACCTATGCATATCTTTGCTCCCATGTACTTTGCAGAATCTCATTGTAACACACTCAGGAGACAAAATTACTTCCAAGGTTGCTTTAGCGGAGCCCCACATTCTTCCCCCAAGCCTCTCCGGTACCTGTGCTGAGGGAAGAGCCTCTGCTACAGTTCTCAGCAGTGGTGGTACTTACACATCTCAGTAAAGCCGCCTTCACCCCCCTGCAGGGACTCACCCTTTCCCTTGGGCCTGAAGGTGGTTTTGTATAGCCCCTTCTGTGTCTCAGAATCCCTCCACATACTTTACCTCGTATGACCCCGTGACATGGGAAGTAAGCTCCACCAGGCAGGGCTTTTTGTCCGTTTTTGTCATTGCTCTATCCCTGATGCCCAGGTAGTCCTGTTAAAAGATAGGGATTTTACAGGTGAAGAACTTGAGGTTCAGAGAGGTCACTTGACTCCTAAATGGAGAGACCTTCTAGCCCTGAGTCTGGCGTGTAGTGTTGTTTTTTGGAGTACAGGATAACTTTTTTATTTCTATAAATGATATGAGAAAGGACAAGGAACTGTAAATATAGTGTCTACAGTGTGATGTCATACAGAGGAAAGGACTGAAAAAGTTCAAGGTCTGGTTTCTAATACTGTCGCTGATGCTTGCCTGTCCTAAGGCCTGGTCTCCAGGCTCTGGTGAGGATGTGATGAGAACACGAATCTGAAAGTGTGCTGTAAATAGTAAGGTGTGTTTGTGGGTTGAAATGTGTCCCCCCCAAAAAGGTATGTTGAAGGCCTAACTCCCAGTACCTGTGAGTGTAACCTTATTTGGAAATAGGGACTCTGCATTTGTAATCAAGTTAAGACAAGATCATACTGGATTAGGGTGGGCCTTAAATCCAATGACTTGTGTCCTTATAAGAAGGCCTTGTGAAGACACAGAGACAAAGACACACACAGAGGGAAGACAACCATGTGAAGGCAGAGGCAGAAACTGGAGTAACTACAGGCCAAAGAATGCCAAGGATTACTGGCAACCACCAGAAGCTAGGAAGAGGCAACGAAGGATTCTTCCCTGGAGCTGTCTGAGGGAGCACAGTCCTGCTGACACCTTGATTTCAGACTTCTAGCCTTCAGAACAGTGAGAGAATAATACGTTTCTGCTGTTTGAAGCCACTCAGTTTGTGGTAATTTGTTATGGCAGCCCCAGGAAACTAACACAGGTGTGCCACGTGTGTAAAGGATACACCTTGTATCAACGGATGGTTCAGCATCGCACGTACACGTCTCCCAAGTGAAACGACCCATCAGTGCTGAAAGGCTCCCCAGACTAATGATTTTCCTTCCATGCTGCCTAAGTTACCCACATTTTCAGTTTGTCCTTTCTTTAGCGAGAAGGACACAGGGCAAGCTGTGGAGTGGGGTGGAAAAAAGCACAAAGAAGGTCTCCAGGGACTATCCTCTAAAAAATAAAAAGCACCAAGGGGGATGCTGAAGGGGGATGTCTCAGTGCTAGGCAATTACTGTGGGCGCAGATGAGGGAGGGAACAGCAGAGCTGGAGGTCCCCAGAGAGGATGCTTGCCGGCCCCATGGAGCATAAGCACCGAGAAGCACAAGCACAAGGCAGGAAAGAGGGCCGGCACAGATACACATCAATATATCCTATTCCAACACGTCAGCCCCTTCTTTGGGTCAAAGACTCTTGGCAACACGAGGTAAGTCTATTCATTAGGCCTGCACTATCTCCTGTTGCCTTCTGATCTGGGTTTTCCTATCCCTCCTGCATGTGCTATGAAGGTAGGATAGGGCCAAGGGCTTTGATCTGCATTTCATAATGTTCTTGTGGGAAAAACAAAACAAACACAATACTAACAAACCCTTGTGTCTGGATGGGATTTAGAATTTACAAAGTGCTTTCACATACAATCCCTCTTGATTGGGCCTCCTTGTGAACGATCCAGAGGTGCTTATCCATGAAACACAGGTCTGTCCCCTAAATCAGAGATTACAGGAAGTCCTAAGCAGAACCATGCCAACCTCCCAAAGTGGATATGGGTCAGGTTACGAAACCATAATACACACAGGCCAACAATCCCAATATGCAGCCCTATCGAATAGCAAGGAGCAGACTGAACTCATGGCACCAGTGGAATGCCATCTGGGCAAGAGTCCCAAGATGAAAACAGAGGACTTCTGTTGTCAGTAAATGGGAGACTAGGTGAATTGGACCAACCCTTCCACTAAGGACAATCAAAAGGCTGTACAAACATCTTAAAAGCATCAACAAGCAAACAAGATTCTAAAGAATTGCTAGGCTGACATCCCAGAGAGGACAGGAATCCAGACAGGTAGGCCCAGCATTCAGGGTCACTTTTCCCTGGAGGCACTTGCCCATTTGGAAGAGGTGACTAAGAGAACGAGCTGTGTGTTTCTGAAAGTCTTGCAGGGTTGGGGGTCGGGGGGTGTTGGAGTTCAGGGTCCACCAAAGGTGGGACACTGATAAACCACGGCCTGTTTTGGGCTGAGACCCCAGACGATTGTGCCCTAAGGGGTAAGGATGAACCAAAAGCAAACCAGCCCTTGCACAATCTGATAGGTCCGCAGTCTGCCTTCAGTGGCCAGGAAATCTCCAACTTTGAATCTGGAATAATGTGATCTCAGAATTCTAGTGCCCCGGCCATGTGACAGAAGCAAACAAAAACCCCCTCTAAAGGAAGAGTCATCCTAGGTCTGAAAATCTCAATAAACAATTTTTCAAATACAATGTCCAGCACAAAATAAAAAATAATGAGGCACAAGAGGAGACAAATCAGGGGGAATCAGCAGAAATTAGGCAAAAGAGACATACTCACGGGGATTCCAGTTATTGGAATTATCACAGATTGAACACAGGCAAAGTTCTAGAAAACTCTCCCCACCAGTAGTCAGTAATTCTGGCTATTTGAACTCTTAACACTCTCTCTAATCCATCCTCATATGTTGCCTGGATTGCTACAATCCCCATTCTCTCTGCCTTTACCATTGTCTACCTTGGCAATCTGTCCTAAATTGCCCTTTCCAACCTCATCACCTAAGACCTCTCTCTCTCACAATCTCTAGTCACATAGCACGACTTTCCTGTGAGTATTCTCCCTCTGCCTTGAATGTCTTCTCCTGTATCTTCCTGAAAAATGCCCCCTCATCCTTCAAAGTCCAATTTAAACCTCTCTCCTTGAAGCCTTTCTGAATTCATAACTCCAACTCTCACAGCTCTGTATATACCTCTATTAAGTATTGACACACTGTATTATAATTATTTGTTTATAAGACTGTTTCTCAAGTACACCATTAACTTCTTGAGGTTAGGGTCTATCTTATTCATCTAGAGTTCCTGGCATCTAGCATAACACCTGGCTGACTATGTGCTGAATAAATATTTATGAAAGAAGGAAAGATAGGGTTTCCCTGGTGGCGCAGTGGTTAAGAATCCGCCTGCCAATGCAGGGTTCACGGGTTCGAGCCCTGGTCCGGGAAGATTCCACATGCCGCGGGGCAGCTAAGCCCATGCGCCACAACTGCTGAGCCTGCGCTCTAGAGCCCACAAGTCACAGCTACTGAGCCCGCGTGCCACAGTTACTGAAGCCCGCGTGCCTAGAGCCCGTGCTCCGCAACAAGAGAAGCCACAACAGTGAGAAGCCTGCGCACCGCAACGAAGAGTAGCCCGCACTCGCTGCAACTAGAGAAAGCCTGCACACAGCAACGAAGACCAACGCAGCCAAAAATAAAATAAATAAATAATTTTTTAAAAAAATTTAAAAAAAAAGAAAAAAGAAGGAAAGAGTATTCTTAACAATAAGTGTTAAAGACTGTTATGGACTGAATTGTGTCCCCCCAAATATCACATGTTGAAGCCCTAACCCCTAATGTGACTGTATTTGGAGATAAGGTAATTAAGGTTAAATGAGGTCATCAGAGTAGGGCCCTAATCCAATAGGACTGGTGTCCTTATAAAAAGAGGAACAGATACCAGAGAGCTCTCTCTCTCTCCATATGCACACAGAGAAAAGGCTATGTGTGGACACAGCAAGAAGGTGGCTGTTTGCAAGCCAGAAAGAGAGGCCTCACCAGAAACCAACTCTGTTGGCACTTTGATCTTGGACTTCCAGTCTCCAGAACTCTCAGAAGATAAATGTCTGTTGTTTAAGACTCCCAGTCTGTAGTATTTTGTTATGGCAGCTCAAGCAGACTAATACATAGACCATTTCTGGGATTTCAAACATGTATAAATACACATCTTTAATGAAGGGAAGAATTCAACTCAAACTAACAAGAAGGGGTAGGGAGTAGAAAAAATTACATCAGGAAAATGGCTTTTTAAAAAGTTTTATTTCAAGAACTTTGTTTTTTACTGGTATTTCAAAAAAAGGTGGGTCAAAGTACAAAAAAAAAGTCAGTTGAAATAACAGCATAGGTTTAGAAATCACAGCAGCAGAAGCAATGTACAGACAGCACAGACAAAACAATCCAATGTATGCAATTCTCTTTAGGTTCTTTTCATATTTTGTGTTTTTTCCCTCCTGTACAAAATACACCGAAGCATGCCATGAGATCAGAAAAAAGAAAGGAGTTTAACAAATGGTTACAAGAAATACTCTGTACAAGAGGAGATAATTCTTCTTCCCCTGCCCCCCACCCCCACCCCGCTCCCATTTCCTCTCTTCTTGCTCTGCTTTAGGTTAAGTTGTTCTGAAGACAATTCACCTCCAAGTCGGCCTGGTCACCTTTGCCACCCTCGAGTTTGGGCGACATGGAGTTCTGAATGTTAAATGGCTCCTCCTCTTTCAGGCAGGACTTGAGAGCTTCCTGGATTTTATGGGGAGCACTAGAATCATCCTGAAAGAGGAAAAAAAAGGTGAGGGAGGGGTGGGAAGGAGACAGTGGGTAGAGGGATCAAATAACATCTCAGATTTTTCAATTTGGCTGAAAGAATCATAACTGAAAAAAGGAAGAAAGCTCTGAGACATGAATGAACCAAAGAGACTCATTAGCAGCTACTTTTTAGGAACATCATTCTCAAAAACACTGGCCAGATATAGATGAAAACTTGACAGGTAATTGCATTACAAATACCTTTAACTTAGGCCAGTCTGAGGTTTTCTCTTTGGCAGAGACTGGGGAGAAACAGTCCCTTTTAATACTTGGCCTGGTCCCTCTAAAGCCTCACCTGTTGGTGAGCTCTGCCTGGCCCCTCTTCACACGGCCCTCCATCTTGTTGAGTTCTGCTCTCACAAAAAGGTCTTGATCAGGAACATGACTTGTCGGTGTATTCAGTGGGGCACAAACTGGACTGTGGTCAGGTGCAGAGCTGTTCCTGGCAAAATTAGGGCCTCTCTCCCCACAGCAAATATATGTTCTCTGACTAGAGGCTGGAGAAGTGTGAGCCTCTTCCTATCAGAATTTATCTACCAAAAGATGCTAACTTACAAGGTGTTTCCTCAATCCAAGCCCTGTGCTGCTGGTTCGCAACCCATCTCTGACTGGTACCCGTGCCCTCCTGCCTATCCAAGTGTGCTGCCTGCAGCCCTATGACAAGCTCCTGAACCTGAACTGAATTTGTTAAAGGTTTTCAGGAAACCCACACCAGTACACAGTGCTCCGGCTCTGCATTCAGAGAGCTCTTACAGCAACACCTGCCTTCCCACTACTCTTTTCCTTTAGGACCACCTGAGGGGATTTTACCCTGTGCGACTCAGTGGGCCTCAGTTCTTTCTCAAGTGCTTGGAACTGTGCTGATCAAAGAGGTCGTGTAGCTACCCAGGCAGGTTCATGGATGGCAAGAAGGGAAACGTCCCTATCTGATCAGCTAGCTCAGACCTTTCTTGCTTTAACCAAAATTCAAGGTACTCATCATGCTTAAGGACCAGGGCATTCTCCACAAAACTGTGAGCTTGGGCTTCCCTGGTGGCGCAGTGGTTAAGAATCCGCCTGCCAATGCAGGGGACACGGGTTCGAGCCCTGGTCCGGGAAGATTCCACATGCCGCGGAGCAACTAAGCCCGTGCGCCACAACTACTGAGCCTGCGCTCTAGAGCCTGCGAGCTACAACTACTGAGCCTGTGCACCCAGAGCCCAGGCTCTGCAACAAGAGAAGCCACCAAAATGAGAAGCCCGCACACCCCAACAAAGACAAGCCCCTGCTCACCGCAACTAGAGAAAGACCGCGCACAGCAACGAAGACCCAACGCAGCCAAAAATAAACAAATAAATAAAATAAATTTTAAAAAACCCAAAAAACTGTGAGCTCTTGTCCATGCTCCCCGCTACTGAGTTTGACCCATAATGGCACTAGGTCAGGCAAGTGACTAGTTGGAAAGTAGGGAAAGGCTCCAGGGCTACATCGGATGCTACGGGTGTTTAAACGTACTGTGCATGTAGAAATCACTGTTACCTGCCCCTTGCTTCAGCCTCACTTAGCACTTTCCCAGAAGACCGGCTTGAACAGAACAATTTGATAGAGTTTCAGAGACCTCAGGAGTAATTTACAGACAACAGCGGAACACATGTTCCCCATTTCCAGTGAGACAAGCACAAGAGGAAATGAACTTCATTCTGTGCTGAGGCAGGTTTCAGGCAAGGCAGCTGCGCACAGCACGCAGAGGCACTTGGTATTTTCCACCACTGCTCGCAGAGGTTTAGAGAAAACTGTTCAATGGCATAAATGTATATGTGCCGAGATGGAAAGATTGCCCTGATATATTGTGTATTTTGTACACACACACACACACACACACACACACACACACACACACACAGGTTTTTTACAGAGAGGGAAGCAGAATGAGGCAGAACTTCTGTATCGTGTCGGGGGAGACGCTGGGCATGATTGCTTGAGACCCTGAGTAGAATGGACTTTGGATCACAGCAAAACTTGAAGCAAAATAGGATGGCCTGTACTCACCTCTCCTCTTACAAGCGTGGAACTCACTTTCATGTTTTTCAAGATAATTGCCCCCGCTCCCGCCCCATCACACACACCTTGGGGGGATACAGGGGCACAGGGATATTCTCATAATGTGAAAAAAGTGGATTTAGTGAGTCTTATAGACCTGGGCATCAAAACTGTGATGCCATGAAGGTGGGGACCCAAATTAAAACTGGCACCGTGAGGGCTTATGGGATTTGGACAGATGAGAAAGCTGCCTTCTGGGTCAATGGGAGGAAGAAGTAGATCCTAAAAATAAGGAACACAGGTATCCAGACAATGCTATGAGATGAGCTAAGTACCTTCAACATGTAGAACGGGTGAGGGCGTGTCTAGACCAAGATGGAGCTATCCTAGTCCAAGTGTTCCCCTCAGAACTCCATCCTCTTAAGCCTAGGGTTGCTGAATCCCCCAGCAGAAGGATTATGTGCCTTTGATTTGGTGGAAGTCCCTCATCCAGAGGGAACTGGACTTCCCTCTGGGCTGTGTCCTGGGAACTATTTCTGGCATTCTGCCCCAGCCGCATGGGCATCCTTCAGCCAGGGGTTCAGGCCTGGACGCCTACTTGTCCAGAAACAAGCCTCTATCAGAATGGGGCGGGCAGTCAGTGTTTTACCAAATACATGGAAGAAACAGAGACTGGGAAGTAAGAAAGGTTTAAATTGGGGGGTGGGATGGCGGTGGGAAACACTAAGGGACATCTTGGAAGGTCTGTCAAATCGCAGGAGGACCAAGTTACAGCCATGGCATCGCTCTAACAACACAGCTGTGAGAACCAACAGGGCGGCTCTCAGCACTTGGGCAGTTTGCCCGTGGAGTTCAGGTGACTTCACTCACTCTGTGCAGCTGGAGAGCGCCCGGCTTCCTACACACTTGCCATTCCTCCTGGAAAACGGCAAACCTCCACAGCAGGGACTGAGGAGCTTCGGGCTTTTCCTTTTCCTCCCGAAGTTCCTTTCCTAGGCTGGCTGCTCAGCTCCAGAAGACTCACACGCGCTCGGCCGCTGGCTCACCAGCCACAGGGCCCCAGGTCAGTCCAGAGGGCCCAGGCGAGGAGCAGCACAGAGCGATGCATGTAGCAGAGGAAAGGGACGTGCCCCCTACACAGACACCAGCGATGGACCCTTCCCCCACCAGACCCAAAGCAGCATGGGTTTTTTTTGTTTGTTTGTTTGAAATCTTTTCAGAGTGTGGCTTACAGAGATTACTGAAACTGGGTAGGAAAATGACCCATTCAATCTCCTTGACTTATGTAAAAGAAATAACCCCTCTACTAAGATAAATAAAACTCTCCAAAATTTTAGGAGATGCCAAAACCAACAAGGAAATTTGAGGGGTGAAGGGAGAGGGATGGGGAGACTAAATGAGCAGGCTTGACTCAGGTGCCCTCGTTTCAGCTCCTAGCTCAGCTGGAGGTTTTCTCACTTTCATCCTGCTGCTCGCATCGCTTGTAAGCAATCACTGGGGTGGCTGAAGCAAGGGTTAGGGCTCCACTTCATCATAAAGTGGCAACTGTCTTAACTGTCAATGCCCACAAGATCTTGACTATGACCGAGTCTGACTTCTGGGCTGGGTGGAGGGAATTCGAGATGGAGTTTGTAGAAAATCCGCCTGCTGGACAGGAGAGTCACCCCCTCACATGCTCAGAGCTTTGGCAGAGAGGACAGGATGTGTCCTGGGGCATAAGCCGAGGGAAGGATGCCAGGTGGAAATGGCCCTCAAGATCCAAGAGGAGCCAGAGAGCACGACTTCGCGGACGGATGCCCCGAGTGCTGCGCAGACAACCCCACGGCCCTTCTCAGGCGGCGTCTACCACGGCTGACCACCCTGCTCCATTCCGTTTTTGTTTTGCCATATTCTTTTTTTAAAAATGTATTTATTTATCTATTTATTTTTGGCTGCACTGGGTCTTCGTACGTGCTTTTTTCTCTAGTTGCGGCGCACGGGGGCTACTCTTCGTTGCAGTGCTTGGGCTTCTCATTGTGGTGGATTCTTTTGTTGGGAGCACGGGCTCTAGGCGGGTGGGCTTCAGTAGTTGTGGAACACGGGCTCAGTAGTTGTGGCTCGCGGGCTCTAGAGCGCAGGCTCAGTGGTTGTGGCGCACGGGCTTAGTTGCTCCATGGCATGTGGGATCTTCCTGGACCAGGGCTCGAACCTGTGTCTCCTGCGTTGGCAGGCGGGTTCTTAACCACTGCGCCACCAGGGAAGCCCCTCCGTTTTGCCATATTCTGAACTCAAGGTCAGTGGCAGCTTTCATGGACAAATGCCTTGCTTTCACAAAGTTGGCTCAGCCAAGAACTGGAAACCTTTGTATTGGCTCATGCAACCAAGGCCTCCAAGAGGAGCTGTTTCTTTCCCCTCCATCTTTGTGAAGAGGAAAGGTGGACATAACAAGGGCGCCAGAAATGCATGAGTCAGAAACTTTGCTAAGGACCCTCGCACTCCATGGACAACAAACGCCCTGACTGCAGGCACCACTGTATGCGTCAGGCCTGCTGTCCCACATGTACGAGACGGCAGATCAGACAGTGGACCTGAGAGACCCCATGGCAGGCCATCATTCACTAGTAGTCCATAACTGACAACTAAATGCACATCACTGCAAGGGGCCTGGTAAGGTAGGGATAGGGTGTCCCAAGATAAGGCTCATCCTATATCCTTGTGGGTTGATTAAAGTGGTTACCAATCTCAGCAATTACAGGACATGTTGTTCTCTTGGTTATTATGTCCATCTTGAACTTATTAATATCTTGGTGCATACCAAGTATGTTCTTTCTCTACCCTTTATATCAAAGACTTTAAAAAATTATCCTGAATTGGCCTCTTTCATTTCTTATTTTAAATAGACCCCTTTGCTCCTCCTCCACCAGGCCAAGCTTTTCTTTTCTGGGATTTGGTGATCAAGGTCTCATGTACTATTATTCTCTCTTTCCCCTTCTGGGGCTACACTTCCCCACCTATAAAAAGAAGACAATGGTCTAGATCTGTGCTGTCCAATACAGTGGCACTAGCCACATTCTGAGAGTTCTGAAGCCACAGGTAGCTGATGGCTGCTGTAGTGTACAGTACAGACACACAACTTTTCTATCTCACAGAAAGTCCCTCTGGACAGCACTGGCCTAGACTGTGAAGGCCCCTGTGAGCTCTTATACTCTATGGCCCATTATTTCAAAGAACTTCTTCAAAATTTCCTCTTAAACTCCACTGTTTCCATCTGAAAAGTCTTAGTTTCACTCCGTTATCTGTGTAATGATGCATTTACCTGGAGGTATGGAGCCTGTGTCATGTGCAGAATTCTTGTGTTTGGATCTGATATGATTTGAGGCTTGGATGGTTTCTGCTTAATTTCTGAAATTCTGACAGTACCCAGTATTTGACTGGTTAGTCTGGTCCAGATAACACACTGGGCCAGTGTCTTTAGAAAATGGTCTGTTGGGACCTTTTATTGGGTTTCAACTTATATTTATGAGCCTATCCTCCTAAGGACAGATTTACCCCTAGACTTATGCTTCCACCTTACCATAAGTGTTTTGTGCTTACCTCAGCCGTAACCAATGTGTATAAGCCTGCTCATTTTTAGGGTCCTCAAAACAGTGTCAAAGACACTGTTTTTCCAGCCATCCCAGAGGTTTTCCCACTCATCCCAAAGAGCAACCACCATCTGCTTCAATGACCAGCAGGAAATTCCCTAGCAATGAAAGCTGAGCCTTTCTCCTTGATATAGGTAATAGAAAGACAAAAATCAGACTTCTAAAGCCTAGATGAAGCTAAAAATCATGTGTCATCCTAGAAACAGATCTTCTGTACTTTGTATAACTTTGCTTGTCCAGGAAGTGGTACACCATCACGCCCTTATTCTCACTTTCACGGCCCCAACTGCCTGCCCTATCCTGATCCTCAGAGCTCTGAAGAGTGGCTCCACACTCTGAAGTGGACCAGAGATGTGGCCAGGGGCTGGAGCCTGCACAAGGACAGATGTGAAGAAGACAAGTTACCTGACAGATAACATTATCATAGAGAGCCAAGGCACAGGCATGGGGGGGAGCAGGTATGGGGAGCGTTGCAAAGTTTCCTTACATTTGGGTGAGAGCCCTCGGCAATGGTGGAGAGGGAGAAGTTATCATTGTGGAGCTCAGATGGGGTCCGGAATTTGCTGGTTAGGACAGAAGAGAGAAGGGAAAAATGTAAGTGAAATGATCACAGCGAAATCTGATAGAAGCTTCATGGGTCAGGTACTGTATTTCATCAAATGCCACAGATGCACCACTAAGAAAAATCTTCTACCATTTAAACCATGATCCAATGCTTTCTTATCACCTAGAGTTTTTATTACACACTTTAAGGGGCTCATTTAGACTTTAGATAAAGAACTGACAATGATATGAACAGCTATGACCACGTTTGTGTATGCTAGACAATTACAACTACATCATGACTGCCATCAGGCCAACAGTGGTTATAAGACGCCAGCGACTGTAAGATACAATCCAGTTTCTGAGATGTTAATGTGTGAAAAAAAAAGTGTATCTTAGAATCAATAAACTGCAGCAGTATCTGTAGTGCACTGGGTACATGTAGCATTTTCAGAGCAGTAACCAGGCTTGGGAAAGAAAGAAGGTATGCAGAGGGAAAAAAGGGAGTTGGCATTTGAGCTGAAGGGCTGCGGGAGCCATGTTTTGCACAAAACACATAACCAGCTACAGGAGGACGACCTAGAAGGAGGCCCTTCCCTGGGCCTCAGCTCTTGCTTCTCCACTCGCCTGGCAGCTGCTTCTTCTCTCCTATCAGCAGCAGCCCTGATCGGTGGTCCCATCCCCACCCTGACCCTCCCCACCACTCCAACCCCCTGGTGTCAGCGTGAGGAGCCAAGGGTCTTGGCTTGTGATCACATGCACAGATACAGCGCTGCCTCAATGCACAGGCACAATGGAGAGGCCCTTGCAGGCCCACAACGGTTAGCTGAAAGGCTGCAGAGAGCTGCTGGCATCTGCACATCTCACGAGTTCACCCAGCAAAGGAGCAACAGATGGCGTTTTGTCCTTTTCCCAGGACCCGGGGCAAGTCCTTTGGTCACGTTCTCTGGAGGGAGTCTCGGGTCAGGGGGAGGGGATTACTTGGACAACAGGCTGAAAGGGGGGGTGGGCGGCAGTTCTGCATAAATTGTCTCTTGGGTCCCGAGGAAGCTGAACTCCAGTCTCCTCCTTCTGTGACTCCTGTGACATTTAAGAAGGTTCTTTACTTTGCTTAGTGATCACAGTGATTCTCTCATAGTGTGTAAGGTCACATTCGAGTGTTCAAGCATGGGCTTAAAGGGTAAATGCATGCTGATTCTCACATGTGCACAGCAGTCACTCCTCTGCTAAGAGAAGAGCTGAAATGAGACTCCATATCCCCACATGGCCCTTAGAATCCACAGTGGAGAAAGTGAGGGCTGGGGTCTCACCACCCCCCACATTCTACTTAGGAGGGGGAAAGAGGACTTCCTTGAGTCCTCTGCCCTTCTGCCTGGACCAAGGGCTGACAAGTTTGGAAAGCAATGCACTGCAGTGCTAGACCCTCTCACTGAGGAGGAGCTGGTATTGAGTGACGGCAGATCTGAGGGAGCTGGAGTCACTTCATGCTGATTTGTGAGCGAAATCCTCACGCTGGCCACGGGCTGTCAGAGACCCAGGAAGCAGGTGCAGTCAGGTGGGGGTGGGGCACTGAGCACAGTAACTTACTTGACCAGAGTTGGGAGCTGCTATACTCTGGTTACCTTTTCTAAGCACCTTCTATACGGCGGTGTGTGTGTGTGTGTGTGTGTGTGTGTGTGTGTGTGAGGAATGGTGCTGGGCAGCTGCAGTGTGCCACAGGGGCTTAACCTCTGCTGCAATTCCAGCACATTCTGTGTAGGAATGGTTACGCTTGGGTGAATTTTTGGTATGAAAAACACAACCAGGGATGGAGAGCAGGTGCCAGAAACCCTCAGGACCACACCCCTGGATCAGATGGGGTGGGGTCGGCTGTCACAGACTCACCTGGTCCTGCGCAGCTTGGTGTTCTCTGTCTTGAGCAGGTAGAGCTTCTTGGCGAAGAACACCGTCATCATGAAGAGCAGGAGCAGCACAAGGGCGGCCGAGCCTACGGCCACACACATCACCTGGAAGTCAGTGATGATGGACTCGCAGCGCATCCCCTTGTGCCAGATGTAGTCCTGCGTGTTGCACCTGCAGCGGTGACAGGGCGAGACTGAGGCGACGGGCTGGCAGCCGTGGCCACAGTGAGGGCCTGGCCCCTGACCCCAGGACTGCCCTCAACAGCCTGCTCCTAGTGGGACTTTGGGGCCCCCATCTGTGCAGACCTTATGGTTGCTATTGTTGCCTTGTCCTTACAACCATTCCATGAAGAGGTTCATGACACAAATGAGGTAACCGGGGAGCTGAGAAACTGAGCAAACTCAGTTTCGAGGAGGGAAGGGAACCCTCATTTTCCACCTCAGTGAGAATAATCACAGGATTCTCCCAGACCCCCCCAGACCGGCCCAACCCCCCTGGGCTCTGGTGAAAAAAAAAAGATGGAAAACAAGACCAACAGGAGCTACAGCTACAGAGTAGTAGGATCCGCCCTACACAACGTGAAAAACCTATCTTGTGGCATTGCAGTCCCATCTAGTTCACGTGGCTAACCAGACACTGAAAAATAAGGAAGCGACAGACAAGGACAAGCACAAAGACAGATGTATATTCTCCCTTATCTCTGCAGCCCCCAAAGTGCTGCCCCTAAAGCTTCCAGTCCTATTACCATGAGAACTGTCATGAAAGCAGAGTGAGAATCAACCCTCTGGGTGGGTTTCAGTCCTTTCGTTGAGTGACTTTCTCCTGCCCTTGGGACATTCCCAGGCTCCAACTCTTCCAGTGACATTGCTGTTTCCATGGGAACCAGGCTGCTTCAAAGAGGAAAAATGTGGAAGGATACAGAGGCAGGCAAAGGAGGGAGGACATGAACCTCAGGGTGAATGACAGACAAGAGAAAGGGGTCCAGAAATGGGGAAATTTTGCATGGAAGAATTAGGTACTCCACACCTAGAATAGGGCAGGGATACGAGGTTAGCAGGGAATTCTCTCTTTTCCAACTGCCCCTTTGCAGTCGTGGGGGGCTGTTGGAGGATGGCGGGGAAAGAAGATCCCTCTAACCGACCATTCTAGAGAAGTTCTGCCATAGCTCTGCTCATTTCTCTGCAGTGGTCGGTGTGACAGAGACAAAGGCATGCTGCAGTCTGCAACCAAGGGCTCAGCAGCCTCCTGTGAGTGGAATGCAAAACAGTTTCCAAGTCAGGGCTGGGCCTGGGTGTACCCACCAGAGGAGGAATCTCTGGTAGGGAGGCCCAGTGTGATCCTGGGATGGAAGCTGCGCAAGGGGAGCTGGAGTGGACTTGTGTGACGCCCTTCTGAGGCAGGACCCACTGGAGGATCCATGGTCAGTACAGGCATGCTGCTCAGTGAGGACACGCTTACTCTTCCATTTGGGAGTCCTCTGATAGCTCCAGGAGGTTCTGGGAACTGTCTAGCTCTCCAGAGGCAGCAAGGGCTCCAAATTTCATACTCTGATGGGGAGCTTACTTTGAAGGTGAAAACTCAGGCCCCCAATAGGTTGAAAGATAACGATTTTTGCAGAGATTCCATAGTTCCCAGGCTAAAATCATTACTGTAGTCCCCCCAACTAGAGGCTGAGGAGCAAAATCCCAGGGTTTCCTCATATTTCTGGTAGCCCTTAACCAACCAGCAAGGTCTCGTTGCCATAATTTCTTGATCACAGTTCCTCTTTTTGGCAATGGCTGGACAACTCCAATCAGAACTGTGTGGACACACCCTATATGAGTGATGCTAACGTCATGATCATTTATAGGGAAGAAGAACTTCATAGGAAGGAACTGGAACTTAAGCTTTAATGCCAAAGGCACAGCATTTATGCATTCTGTATGTTATTCTTCTACCAGAACATTAAGACCTACAGAAATTTGAATTCTTCACATACCTCCAAAGAGACCAAGAAAAAGAAACATCAGGAATGACACTTTAAAAAGAGACACCCAGATTACAGAAATCCTTCTCCTAGGACCAGTGGAAACAAGTCCCAGGAAGAATCTGAGGCGTCCATGCCACTTCTAGGGCCTGTAAAGGATGGAGACAAGCAAACCACCCAGGTCACCCCGGACTTGTGCTTCTTCCAGAATAAGCCAGTGAGCTCTCCAGCAGGTTAACTACCTTGCTGTGACGGCAGGTGTATGGGGTAATTACTGATGAGGCATGGGATGGTGGTTGCAGACAATATCTTTACTCTGACACTAAACTCTCTGGTCTTTAAAATATGCTGGATTGGGTGTCCCCAGGAAGACAACAATCAAGGTAGAAGGGGCAAAGCCACTACCCAAAGTCAAGAAACCCCACCACATCTGCTATGCCAGGAAAGACACTCTGCTTGACTTGACCTGTTTGAGTGGCTGCTCTCTGGGTCTGCTCCCAACAAGAAGGTCTTCACTGTGACTTTACGTGCCACCCCAGGCACGTGCCCCACAGGGTCACAGGGCCTTCCTCCTGCCACACACATGGCTCAGAGGGAGTGGTCAGCAGTTATCTCTCCTCCCAGTATGTTTATGGGCCTACTCCTTCTGCTAGTTTAGTCAGAACTCGCCAACAAGAACTTGCCCTCAGGCCAGCAAAGGCCTTTCCCAAAACCTTTTCGTTTTGCCTCTATAGTTTACTGGTTTGGTAAAGGACACAACACTTAGAAGAAATACACAATCTTATTTCTGAGGAAACTCTCCTAGTGATGAGATCACAGGAAGTGCATGTAAGATGTAATTCTATAGAATATTTGCTGTGACTATCCCTTGACCTGGGACTTCCGTGAATGCACAAGCTCTGGGAAGCTGTGCCTGTCACATTCCCCTCTCTGCTGAGGCAGCCTCCCATGCCCTCTCCAGGAGTTCTCTGACAAGCCCCCGGGGAACCTGCCTGTCACACCCTTACCTGCAGAAGGCCCCTATGTTCTCCACCAGGTAGCACTGGCCGCCATTGTGACAGTAACTTGGGAAGAGGTCGCACACTGACCGGCAGGAGCCGTTATGTCGCACAAAGCCACTGCGGCACTCAGTGCCATTCTCGCTTGGGGCCAGGTCCTTGCCTGGCTCTCCTGGGTGGGGCCTGAGGGCGATGCTGCTGCCGGGGACCATGCCCAGAGTATGCTGTGGAGGGACAGCATGCCACCGACCAGTGGGCTGCCCTGTCCCGGGCCCCAGACCAGGTTTCTCAGTGGCCACTAGAAGGTCATTTTCATCTTCCAGGTCTCTGCCTCCTGCTGCGTCCTTGTCACCTTCCTCTTCCTCCTCTTCTTCATCCAAATCATCATAGAAGGATGTGGTAGGGTAGAAATCAGACTCATCAAACGGGGTGAAGTCATCGTATAAGTCAAGCAGGCTCCAGGAAGGGGTCTCTCCCCCAGGATCAGGGTGGTGCTCTGAGATACCTGGAGACCCGGGGAAGCTCCCCAGGTCGGCGCCACGGCCCTCACCATCCAATCCTTCGAAGTAGTCGATGTCAATTATATCTGACGCCGTGTGGGGTTCCAGTGTGCCCTGAAAGGGGTACGTGGGCTCTGGCCCATGAGGGTCAGGTGTGCTGCCTCCCAGGTTCAGCCAAACCTCCAAGGGGCTCTCCTTGGGGAGTTCAGGGTCTGGGCTCAGCTTGTCGCCAGGGGTGGGTGAGGGTGGCCCGCTGGCCTCTGTAGCCTCGGGGGTGGCGGGGGGCGTCGATGACTGCCCGAGGGCCGTCGATGACTGCCCGAGGGCCTCGTCAGGAGCCGGGAGCGTGGCTGGAAGGGCCTGGGTGTCGCCGCTGCCCGCCTCTGCCGTCACTCCGCCCAGGCCTGGGCTGTCCACCTCCAGCCAGGCTGTGTCCGTCACCGCCGCCGATGCCTCCAGAGCCTCCTCTGGCCCGACCCCAGGGCCCACCACGGCACGCTCGCCGGCTGGCGCAGTCCGAGAGGTCTCATCTTCCCCAGCTGCTGGTGGGCCGGCCTTCTCCCGCGTGTCGTTAGCACGCGGCTCCCATGCCAGGACTCTCTTCACCTGCCTGTCTGCCTCGACGGCTCTGCCCGCCTCACGCACTGTGGGCGGGAGGGAGAGGGGCCTGGCGTCAGGGCAGCGGGCGTGGTAGGGCCTTGGGTTGCGCCCCGCCCCGCCGCGGCTGCTCTCCCAGACCCCCGCCAGCCCTAAGCCTCAGCTTCAAGATTTCCCAAGGCCACGCCCCATCTTTAAGTCCCGCCCCGAGCCCGCCCCATAAGCCAGGGAACACACCCAGCCAAACGTTTCCTCGCTCAGGCCCCGCCCCCTACACCACCCGCAGTCTAACCAGGGAGGCCCCCGACTCCAGCTCCTGGCATAAGTCTTACCCTCGGGGCTCCACTCCACCTCCAGGCCCCGCCCAGAAGTCGCACCCTTAGGGCCCCGCCCCGAACTCGCATCCTCTTGCCCACCCATCACCTCCAGGTCCCGCCCCGAAGTCTCACCCTCAGGCTCCGCCCACCAGGCCCCTCCCCCAGCCAACACCTGGGTCCGCACACCAGAGTCGGGGCCGCCACCCACCACTCGGCCTCCCCCAAGTCCCCCACCTCCTCGTGCGCCCCTTCCCCCGCCCGGGCTGCAGGTAAGGCGCTGCCCCGCCCCCTTGCCACAGCTCGCGGACTCCGCCTGTACCCGAAGCCAGTGGGACCCTGGCTCAGGGTGGGGCGCGAGACCTGCTGGGATCCCGGTCGCTGTCGGTACCTACCCGGTGCGGCCCCAGTCGCGAGGACCAGCGTGGCCCCCAGAAGCAGCAGCAGCGGCGGCGGCCCCCGACCCGGGCCCCCGCCCTCGGCTCGACCCATGGCGCGGCGTCCCGACCGCTGTCCGCGGTCTGCCCGGCTGGCTGCGCCCTCGACTCGCCGGCCGCCGCGCCTCCCGCCGGTGCTGCGGCCGTATCAGCCCACGATGGGCAACGGGAGAAGCCGCATGCCGCCACCGCCGTCCGCCGCTGTCCCCGGCGCGCCGCGCCTCCCCGCCTCCCTCGCCGCGGCTGCCGCGCTCAGCGCCGCCCCCACCCCGCCCGCCCCACCGCACGTAGCTCTGACGCCTGCCCTGCTCAGTCCGCCTGCCAGGGGGACAGACAGACCCCTGGCTCCGGATGCGGAGACAAACGGACGTTGGGTAGCGCGGGTGCAGGCGCACAGCGCCGCGGGTGGCGTTAGCTGCCAGGTGCACTGGCGGGAGACCTGCGGGGCGGGGCCTCGGTCCCGCCCTCCCCGTGGAGGGCTGGCACGGGGCCCCCACCCGCGAGGAACCCACCCGCCAAGCGACAAGTAAGGAGGCGGGGGCGCAGACACCCGCAGGCTCGGGGCGGGGCTCGGAAGGGCCGCAGGGGGCGGGAGCCCGAGCCCGCGGTGTGGCAGTGAGCCAAACCTGGGGGGCACGGAGCCTCTCGGATTTCTGCGCCAACCCTGTGTTCGGGGCGGAGAAGGGTCTCCGGGAGGTCTCCCAGTCCCCACGGGGGCGGGACGGGAGCTGACAGCGCCAGGCAAGGGGGCGAAGTGGACCTCCCAGGCCCTAATCGGATCAGACCTAATCCGTCTGCAGCCAAAGCCCCCGACCTTGCACAGCCAGGCCGGACGGAACGCATCCCGGGGGCAGGGGGCAAGACCTTCCTGGAAATGTGGCTACAATGCCTTCCCGGAACTGTGGCTACAATGCCTTCCCTCTCGCCTCCTCAGGGCAGCCTGGGGAGCGGCCTTTAATGCCGGTTCCTTCCTCCCTCTCCAGGATACATTGCCCCCCCCCCCCACCATGTGTCCCGGGCCACCAAAGCTCAGGTTGGTGGGTAGTCGCTAGCGGCCTGGATCACAGCCTGGGGACTCGCGGACGCCAGGCCACGTGTTAAAGTCTGTGGGCCCTGTCCAAAGCGCACTCTGCCGCCCACAGCCACTCATCTCTGGATCCCTGCTTGCTGGGGAGTCACCGCCTAGTCACCTCATTTGTCCACCAAACCGACTGTCTGCCTCTTGATCTTCTGGTAACCCAAATGATATCTGGGGTCACTGCTCGAGATGTGGCAACTCTGGTATTTGAGAAACTCTCATTTCTGTCACTAGGGAATCACATAAGTGACCAAGATGGAGATTCTCCTAATCTCTTTCTAGTACATGTCTCTGGATGGGGTTGCCTTGATTCAAAGCTCGTTTCTCTCACTGGAACTAGATCTGCTGCAGTCTACTTGCTTGTGCTGGTTGTTCCCTCCTCTCCAGGTCTGCCTGGCAAACTCCTTAACTCAGAAAGCTCAGTTCCTATCACCTTCCCATCCCTGAAGCCTTCTCAGCCTGACCCAAGTAGTTAGACACTTTGGCCCTGATCTCATTGTCTACAGCAATTCTCTATTGGACTGCAAGACACTTGAGTGTACAGCTCCTCGTGCAGAGGGAGGCTCCCTAAGGTGGGGAGGAGGCATAAATGAATGAATGGCAACCATCATACTCCCACCCCAGAACCGTGGGTCTGGAGCTTCCCGCAAAGGGGCAGACTTGCCGAGGCTCTTTCCATGGCTTCATGTTGCCACTGGGAGAGTAAATACCAGTTTGAAATACAACCTTTTCTGAGCAGAGGGCCAGGCAGGACTTTGCACTTGCCTGTTGCCACAGAGGCACTAATGCACCCTCCAACACCATCTCTGCTTTCCTGTAGCTTTTTTTTTTGGCCTTATGTACAAGTCTCTGTGTTGCTCTTCTTCTCTGTGTCTCCTTGACTCTTGGGTGATGGCTGTCAGAGTGGAGGACCTTGGTGTACATGCCTACCTCCTCCTTCCTGAGGCCAGTCTTTGTGGGAAGGAAGCCTCACAGAAGGGTCCTTTGGTGCCTAGAGCATGACAACCACTCCTGTGTTTTTCACAAGAAAGGTCTGGATGGGGGCCCTTTTCCCATCCCTCTGTTAAAGCTCTACCTACCCCAGTTTATTAGCTCATTTTAATATACTTTGTTAAATATTTAAGTATATCCTTTTAAATTCAATTTTTGAATTAAGTAAAACAAGCACATGGTATAAAATAAAGTTAAAATATGAACTATCTCCTTCCTCAATGACCATCTTCCCTTCCCTGGAGACAGATTCTGTTACTACTTTCTTCATTTGGGGATTTTAACTCAACTGTTGCCATTCACTTTCATTCTGATCCTCCCTAGCAGATCTCACCAGCAGTTTCAGGACCGAGCACAGCACACCTGGTTAGGTGGCACCTCCACAAGACAGACAGCAGAAGCTCGTCAAGGCAGTGGAGTGTGACTGCAACAGCAGGATTCGGCATCAGATCTGTGTGACCTTGGGAGAGTCAGTATCCTGTCTCGTGTGAAAGCGGTAACCATACAGTGTCAAATGAATGTGATTTTTTTTTTTTTTTTTTCTGGGCACAAGGGCTACTAGGGTAGGCATAGAAACTGGAGAGTGAAAGGGAAATTGACCTCTCTCTAGAGCTTACACCCATGTCCCCACATTCAAGTCTCGTGCATTTGGGCATCAGGGATGCTTTGAGGCAATGGCTTCTGCATGCCTCTGAAGTTCCCACTGGGTTTGGCAGTACCAAGGAAGGCACAAGGCCCATTGCCATGGCTACAGCCTGCCGCCCTGTGCATAGAAAGCCACTGACTTCGCCAGGGGGCTGCTGTCCAGGGCACAGCTGCTCCTGTTGCTGTGGCTGTGGGCATACTTCAGTCTCAAAAGGAAGTAGCACAGTTCCTGGCTTTAAGTCCTCAGTAGTAACCACTACCATTTTTCTGAGTTTTTAGTTTTCCTAGTGCTCTAATTTGTCTTATTCTGCACAACCATACTATTAATGTTTTACTGGTCATTTACACACTGGCAAATGGACACTGAGATCATGCTAATTAAGTGGTAAGGCTAGGATTTGAACTAAGATCTTAATTTCAAATCTTTTCATTTTAATATGGAGGCTTTTCATTCTTGCTTCTTAATTTCAGAAGAGGAATCAGGATGCAGAGGTAGGGCCTCACTTGGCAGAATGGAAGTCCAGCCTCTCTCCCTGCCCACCACTTCCACCGGGGTGTTTAAAAGTTAATGCTGTGTTCTCTTAACAGAGTACAACACAGCAGTCCAGACTTACGTCCTGTATCACTCAGAAAGGGGCATCTAGCATGGCTTCTTTCCTGCCAGTGTGCTGCACAGAGATACCTGGTTCTGGGCTGCAGGGCACTCAGCTCTGTGGCATTTTTGGTGATGGGTTGCTGGGAATGGTCCTTCTTGCACCTTTACCAGAAGAAGGGAAGAGCCAAGGGGCGGGGGCCTGAGTTCTTTGTGCTGACCACCACCTCCTCTCTCTGGAAGCTCTGGATTCTCAACTTGCACAAGTGCTCTCATCTTAGAAAAAGACATTACAACCTGGAAGCGGTCATCTTGTTTGGGGAGTGGGTCTGCTACAAAATTGGCAAGTCCCCTGAACTTCATTACCCCAAAGCCAAGTCAGCTGGGAGAAAGCCACACAGCACATGTCAACACAGCCTCAGACGTGGAGCAACCAGGCTTGTCTTCTTGCAGAAGAGTCCTGCTGCCTCAGCAGGCAACCTAAGTGCTTCTCGGGAACCCCACTGCTACCGCAGAATATGCAGACTGGAACAAGGAATGCCACAGTCAATTTGGATGGCCGTGGGAAATCCATTAGTGTCAGGGCCAAACCAGCCAAAGAAATCAAGAGCCCCGCCCACTTCCTAAGCCCTTCAGGACCACCTGATAGTGAGGGAAGACAGCCACAGAACCAGAGTGGGAGGTGTTTTCCTTCGTGTCACAGCTGTTTGACAGCAGTGGTGACTGTACTGTATTCAGGCATGGTGATTTTGCTGAGGCCTGCAAAGGCCGTACCCTAGGGGTAGGTGGTGGTGTAAGGTGGCTGCCAGAAATCAGTCACCTGGCTGCTCCTCATGGGTTTGGAGGGGCCTGGAAAGGCCTCTGGGGGCAGTAAGGAGTAAAGATGGCTCCAGTTCTACAGGGCAGGCCAGGAGCAAGAAGACAGGGGACAAGACAAGGCTCTCTTCCGCTGGGGTCCCATGAGAGCTGGAATAGGGATGGGTGGTCCAAGAGAGAAGTAGCTATAATTAATTTTGGAAACTTTGTCTAGGTTGATTTATAGAACTCTCTCCTTCTACCCTTTTAGTCACCCTTTGGGTATGGCAGTCCTGTCTCAGCTCTGTATTAAGGAGTTCAGGATCAAAGGTGCTTCCTAATGACAAGAGTAGTAGCAGGGCTAAAGCGACCCACAGGGAAATGAAGTTCAGGGGAGCTGTTCACAAGGAGGTCCAACGTCAAGCGTCCTGGGCTTGAAGGCAGGCAGCATTTCCTTCAAGAATGTATCCTTCCATCTCTTTCTGAAAGATGACTTAAGTGGAGATAATCCATTAACAGGGGATCAAGGTGCTTTCACAGTGTTCCCAGGAAGAAGTCCCCCTTCAACAATAGTGGAGCAACTGAATAACAGCTATGCTCTTGGAACTGTAGAAAGCAGGGGCTTTATAATAAAAATCACAGGCAGAGGTTTGCAGAAAGAACAGGGGTTAGTTGGCATTGGGTATCCAGATGAAAGAGCTGTCTGATTATTCAGATGGAGGTTTTCAGGAATGAAAGTCAACCCTCAGGTTACCAAACCTCGCAGGACAGAAATCATGGAAGAACATCCAATTCACAGACTAATATACACTGTCCCCCAGAAAACAACTGAATAGACTCTTCCTTTTACTTCATAAACACTTAGCACTATCTAAACTATTTATGGTCTGGTATCCTCCAGACCATATACCTTATCCCCCATTTTTCTACAAAAATGTAAGCGGCCTGGAGTACAGGGGCCTTGCCTTACCTTATTCGTAATAATGACTGCATCCAAGTTCTAGTGCCTGCCACACAGTAGGCTCTCAAATGTTTACTAGACTAACGGGCTCACAGAATGACTGTCAGGAACTGCAGAGAGATTGCTCTACCATACAATCTTCTTAACCAGTAGTTCTCAAAGAGTGGTCCCATGACTAGCTGCATCAGGATGTCCTGGGAATCTGTTAAAAAGGCAAAATTTCAGAACACACCCCAAACCTGCTGAATCAGAAGCTTTGAGGATAGGGCCCAGAAGCTGTATGTTAAACTCGCAGGTGATCCTGACCTGCACTGAAGTTGGAAAACTGCTGTTCTTAATTGCATTTGGGGGAATCATTCCACAGGAAGGATCTGAGGAACCTGTGGAAACCTGGTTAATTGTACATGTCTTGGTGTGCTCTAAAAAGAATTCACACTCAGGTTTATAAACCAGTCTTCAGATTGAATCAAGGATTAACTTTCCTCATAACCTTGAGGGAAGTGTAGGAGTCCTGTGAGACCCAGCTGGCTCTAGCACTCTTTACTAGAGGGAAGAGTCGAACAGGTCAGAAAGCACAGCACCATCAGGTGGCACACTTCCATGAAGAGCCAAGTTTTCACCTCCTGGCAGACACAGAATCCGCTTCTTTTGCTCCATTGGGTTCACAAGCATCTTGAAAGCATTGGTTTCTGTTTTCTGCACAGGGCGTGCACCTGTGGGTGCTCAAAGGCTGTCCATGAGAGCGTATCAAAGTTCACAGAATCATCTGCCCTCAATGCCTGCCTCCAACTTGAGGCTGTCTAAACTGCAACCTGACAAACATTCTCTACTGCACCAAGCAGAACTACTCCTCTCTTGGAGGTGCCAGGATGTTGGCCACCCTTCCTGGAGAACTTCCACTCATCTTTCTCCACTTTGACCATGGAAATAAAAAGTGGGCAAGGCACATCAACCATATGTTCCTTAAGCCTCATGAAGGTGAGAAGGTGGTCAGCCAGTCAGGAAACCCGCACCACTGAACATTAATTGATGACCAAGACCAGGTGAGGCTGAATATTTAGACTCTTCTTGGGACACATGAAGAAACTGGTACATGAACGCAGAGAATGGGACTAGAATCCAGAAATGATGTTCCATTTATTCACTGAAAAAGAGGGAGATTAGGCCTTCTTGATGAACTTCTTCCAATCTCCCAAAACTCCCTCTCTTCACTTTTCCAAAATAACACATTGAGAAACATGTTTGTACAAAAACCACATATTATTCCCCCCCTCACAAAATCGGGTGGCTGTATTACAGGAATGAAACCACATCAGACATAAAGAGAAAATGTCACCACTTATACTGAAACATAGCAGTGTTAAGAATTCAGGTATTCTGTAGATTATCAGCATAGTAAAAATACTTCCACCTGGATCTTTTAAATTTGAAAGTTATCACATTAAAGACCTGAGGTTACAAGAGACCACAGTATGAACCAGAATTCCATTTTCCTTCTAAGACCTCAGTGTAAAAGGTAAGTATTTGGAATGAGTTTCCTTTGGGAAAGACTGGTGTGAAAATAAAACCCTGGCCATTGTCAAAAGGCACGGGGGTCTTTCTGGAGTCAAAAGCAATGGAATTAAACTCCAGTAGGAACAAGCTCATTTCCACTCCAAGAGTCCAGAATAAACTCAAAAAAGGAACAAGGTCTTCTTGGTTCCAGTACTCTGATGGTGACCAGGGCCACCTGGTTAGAGGTAACACCTGAGGGTTTGAAAGGCAAATCTTAATTGTGGTTTAATTTTTTCTTTTTTTGCTTTCTGATATTAAGGAAGAAAGTTCTAGGGTGTTTTATAAACACCCTCCCACACTCTCACATATGTAAAGCTTTATAGAATATATAGAAAAGGTATCCAAAAGATGTTCCACTTTGCATTCTAAATGAAACTGCCACTTGAGACTGTGAAGAAGCCAGGTGCTTTGGAAATCAAGCTCTACTCAAAACACCCTTTCCCCACCCATGGAAAGACAGAGGGGAGGGAAGAAGGACAAGAAGAGAAAACCAAGAACTCTTAAGTCACTCATCAGCAGGGGTAGAAATGGGCTCATATTAAGGCATTTTTGTGGCTCTTCCTCTGGAATGGTATTCCACTCTCCTAGCCCGAGCACCTCACCCTCAAAGCATGATGCTCTGATTGCCAAGTGAGTTCCTTGGTACCCACAGCATCTCCTTGACAACCCTGTGATAGATGGAATGTGAGATCTCAGACAGGGAAGGGAGAAGGGACGAGAGGCTGTTGATCCTGCCCCACTTCTCCAATCCCACCCCAAACCTAAAGTACCGCTTCACTAAATCCTTCACCCTGGCTACTGCAAGAGGTAGTTTGGGGACTTGTACCCACAGCCAACCTAACCAAGTTCCATGAGCTAAAATGTTTATCAGCACTATCTACTTACTTTTTTTTTTTAAGGTTTTTTTTTTTTTTTTTAATTTAAAGAAGGAGAAAAAAAGAATGCATACAAAGCAGTGAATAGTGGGCTAGATTCATTGGGTGGCCGTTGCCCTAGACACCCAAAACTTTCCTGGCTAGTCTAGGGAACTAAGGAATGCCTCCCAAATGCAGCCCTCAAAGCTCACACTGCCCTCAGAAAAACAACCCCCCCACCCCGCCCCCAGAATCTAACAAACCATCTGCATAGAAAACCAGAACCAGTGGGCCTGGGGAAGAAGTGGATCTGTTCTAATGCTTGTGCTCTCCCCTACCAAGGACTAAAGGGGGATGTTCTGCCAGGCAGGCTGGAGGCTCTCACAGTCCTCACTAGGGATGAAATCAGCGGGATCCCTTTCCCCATCTCTTTTAATTCTGGTGCGTCCATGTGTGGCAAAAGTCTCATGAACCTTCACCATCAGCACCATTCTTAGCTCAGATAAGCAGAAATAAGGTCACTTATAATGCCTTAAGGTTTATCCCTTCTGGCTATCCCCTCTGCCCATCACTATTTTTTGGTTCCTATTAACTTAGGATGCTCTCCTTTAAAGAAATAATGACACCCCCCCCCCAAAAAAGAAAAAGATAATGATTATAAAGCATTATCCATAAAAGCATAAGACAAAGCAAAAAAACTGCAGGAGAGCAAAAATGACAGACATAGAAATACTAATGTTGACAGGACCTGCAGATAAACTGTCAGCATACCCCGTACCAGGACAGGGAGATGCTGGGTATTTTTAGGATGACCAGGGCACACTGTCACCACAGGCTTCCCCCTGAGTGTTGGAGGAGGACCTAACACAAGATGTGTCAGAGCATGGACAGGGGTGGCAAGAGAAATGGGGAAATATGGGATGTGTGCTTGGGGCTGCAAGAAGAAAAATCCTGAAAGAAACCCAAGGAAGCTGAGGAACACAAGTCCCGTCATCCCCACTCCAGCTGGTGGCGCTGGGCGTGGACGTCCCCTGCATCTTCCAGGCTAGGGCGCAGCCGAGGCTGGTGGGCCTGGAGCGGGAGGCGGAGGGACTCCATCTGCAGGTGGTGGAGGAGGTGGCTGCTGCTGCGGCGGAGGGGGATCTGCAAACACATCCAGAAGTAACTCATCATTGCTGGAAACACAGGGGCTCGGGAAAGAGCCCATTCAGAGAAAAATGACTTAAAGAGGAGGTTTCTTTATCGCCTGTGAGGCACTGCTGCCGCTGCGATCTACGTGGCGCAGGTCCATCTGGACCTCCAGGTCACTGCTCATGTTGCTTCCCCTGACCCATGAGGTTGGGGGAGTGGGGAGGTGTCTGAATCTGCCCCAATCTCCTTCAAGGCCCACCCCTTCCAAGAATCACTCCAGACCTTTTCAGAACTTAATTATATTTTGATTTTATTGTATTTTAATGGTTCTCGCTGCTAATTTTATTTCTTCAGTTAAATGATAAGCTCCTTCCTGGGCAAGTTCTGCGTCTTCTTTTCTTTCTCTCATAGTGCCTAGCCTGGGCACAAAATAGATTATCAGAAACTTCTTGCTGATATTAACTATCTCCAGCAGGGCCAGAAAGCTTCACTTGAGGCAGCTGCTGACAAGTTGGACAGTCCTGGGAGGCCCCACAGCTCCTGAACTGCAGTCCTTGGATTTTTGGCCAAAACTAGGTCAGGTCCTGAAGGGAACAATTAGTATGAGTGTCTGGGGCTCTTTCCTGTTTCAATTTTAGCTGCTTTTCAAAGGAACCCTGGATATAATTTAATCCAGGGATTTTTAAACTAGATTTTGCCGGAAATGAAAACATATGAAACAAATAATTAAACTGCAGCCTTCCTTACCAGTCAATTCACCCAATTTTCCCCCTAGGAGGTTTCCACCAAACTGCTAAGGCTCTTCAAAGCATTTTGAAGCCCACTGATCTAATCCTTTGTGTCATCTTGCAGTGGAGAAAACCAGGGCCTGACGACGGGAAGCAACTCGCCTGATGAGGCCTGCCCAGTGCCCTGGAGCCAAGTCAGCGGTTCAGAATCCCTGAAATTCACTTGTGGCAGGAAGTGATCGGGAGCAAACCTTCCACATTCTCAAGGTGCTCCACTGAGGGCCCTTTTTTTTTTTTTTTTTTTTTTTCCAGGTTCATAATTTATTGTACAAATCGAGTATCACATGATGAGTTGACATTAGCTTCTTTAGGCATGGGAACTTAACAGATGAGGTACAATTGAGAATCCGTTTATGTTGCTTTCACAGCTGGAGTTTTTTTAGACCTTAACTTAAAGTATAAAACTATCAAAGCAATACCTCCATATGTGGCCAGTACACAATTCATTCTCCCTGTGAGAGTGTAAGAGTTGAAATATTTTTTGATACCAGTGAATTGGTACTGGGCATCAGTTTCTGGACCTGCCATGATTTCAATCTTCCAAAACACACAGACCTCGTTGCAGGTGTGAGGGCCCTTTAGGATGGAATCCTGTACACAAATTGCGGGTTATCAGCAGGACATGACAGTGGTAAAGACCAATGACATTATCTCTGCAACGGGGATGGGCAAACTGGTCAAACCTCCTTATCAGCCAGCACATTTGTATATTGCCTGTAAGGCGGCAAGGCAAGGATTTTCTTGCCAAGGAAAAGAGGTACCCGCTAGACTACGGCCTCTGACCACTGACTCAACAGAGATACCTTTTTCTATTGCTGTGATCCTATGTTGACCCAGCTCAATTGCTGTCTTTCTTCTGTGCACCTACTTTGTCCTTGCCCCTGTGGGTCCAATGAGAAAGGAGATGTACCTCTGTCGATAGTCCCTGCTTCCTGGCCCTAGGAAGTCTCCCAGAGAACTACAGTGAACTCAAGTCACTTCACAGCCTCGCGTAACTTATGGTAAACCCTATACTACTATCCACTTGTTCATTTCGTATTTTCCCAACTAAAGCTCCTGGAGGCCAGGAATTCCTATGCGTCCTAGCTCTCTGTATTGTGAACAGGAGCTAACTCCTCCTCACATACGTGACTTCTAAATGGACCTGGGATCACACATGTGGCTGGGAACATGGCCACTATCGGCTGCATTTTGGGATCATTACTCCTGGTCTACAGGAATAAAGGGCAGGCCAGGCTCTGATGCAATCCTCTGGAAGCCAGGATTGGAGCAGAACAAGGGCTCCATGGCAGAAATGAGCTAGCTGGCTTTACACATACCACCAGGCAGACATCGTTCAGCAGCATCTGAGCCTTCTCCACGGAGCCTGCTAAGACCTCAAATTCCTTCTCAACACAGCCCCGAACACTCCTTCCTTAGTCTAAGCAGCCACTACGAATATATCAAAATGGCTACAAGAAACTTACTTGTTATTCCTGCCCTAAACCAGATCCTATTCTTTTCTTTACACCTACCACTTTTAAACCCTGAATCCATAAAAGGCTCCTATAGGGAAAATAACTACCAGTAGCTCTGTATGTCTTCCAAGATTCAAATTACATAGGCTTAAACAGGCGTGGGCAAGGCATGGCCCTGGCCTCCCAACAGACCCTGGAGTCACGAGTGCATGCCACGAAGGCTATGTATGGCATAAGAGCCTGACTAACTGGGAGCACTTTGCACTCATCACCTGGGTACCTGTCCATCAGGGGTGCTGAAGAGCAATGACTAAAAAACCAGTCTTTTGGAACCCACTCTCACAGGTCATACTGTCCATGGACCTGTCAAACCCCAGAGAGAACAAAAAGCCTGCCTCCCTGTGTACAGCCCTCCCTAAAAGACACGGGGGTAATGCATCTCCCACCTTGCTACTTACACATGCCGTTAGGTGCCGTGAGGGGTACCCGGGGTCCTAAGATGTTTCCTGGGATTGGAGGCATACCAGGAGGGGTAGGGCCACTCCCAGGGGGGTGGATGTTGGCTGCAACGGTGGACATCATGCGGCCTGGCATGGGCTGCCCAGGCATCATGGAACCTGGACCTGGTATCTGACCTGTGGAGGGAGATTCAAAGTACTGAGGTAAATGTACTAGGAAAAAAAAGGAATCAACTCACTGCCCGAGACTGCTAAATACAGACAAATACCTAACCCTCCAAAACAATTAGAAAGATCAACAGAGCAATAATCTGTAATAATCTCTCTGTCCAGCTTTTAATTTGGGGTGGGGTGGGGGGACACAGGGATAACGGGGCAGATCTGTGAAGTGAATGATTACCCTAAACCCTGCTATAGGTAGGTAGTAGCTGTAAGAAGCAGTTACCAAACATCCTTAAAAGAAAGCATTCATTCTGGTTAGTTTGGGTGAACAATGGATTGTCCAATATCTTCCTGAGGACACAAAATGCCAAGCAAAGACCCACAGGGAGCGGAGAGAAGGACTTTAACAGCAAGTCAGTGCACAGTCCAAGGACTGAAGCTCAGTCCAGATTGAGCTTCACGCACAGGCTATGTGGGAATGTGTATGCCTGAAAGAGTATTGATCACTACTGTGAAATCACAATTAAAAAGGGATTCTAATTGGAATTCTAAAGTCCTGTTCACAAAAAAATCTCTCCCTCTCTCCCCAACCAGGAAGCACTGGCTCTGGAGAACCATGGTGGGGGAGACACATGGGAGACAGGCAACTCTTCATCTCTTCCTCTTGCTTTGATGTGCATAATGGGAGACGCTAGACATAAGGACAGTGAAACACTTCCTGCATTCAGTTTCACACTGAGTCTTTAGAACTTTCAGCAAACTTTTTCTGTAAAGAGCCAGATAGTAAGTATTTGGACTTGGCAGGCCATATGGCCTCTGTCACAACTATTTAACTTTGCTACTGTAGTATGAAGGCAGTCAGACAATATGTAACAAATAGGTTACCTAAACATCTTTATTTATGGACTCTGAAATGTGAATTTCACATAATTTTCATGTGACATAAACATTCTTTCGAGTTTTCCCCAACCACTTAAACTGTAAAAACCATTCTTAGCCTATGGCCCCTACAAAAATAGGAGATAGGCCAGATTTGGTTGCAGTTAGCCAATCCTCCCTTAGATATGGTGGTGGATATGTATTAATTCTTCAACTCAGTGGTCTGGCTCCTGGGCTTGGCTTTAAAGAGCCACAAACAAAGGAGAATTGTTTAATGGGCACAAACCAAGGCTGAAGCTATATATAAGGACAAATTATAATCTCTACAGAATAAGGAAAGAGAATCTATTATAGTTTTTTCTTTCTTTTTTTAATCTAGGGACATTAACACACCTATGTAAGGTCAACTATATGAAGCTGAATACAGGCTTCTAGGCATAGTCCTGAGACAGCTGGAAATAAGAACACTTGAGGTTCAAGCTTGGAAGATGGGACTACCAGACAGCTAACTGGCAACTAAAATATATAGAGCAGTACTGGAGATAACTCAAGTGAAGAATCCTCTGTCAGTGCTTAGAAAAAGGCCTGTCTTAAGAAAGACACACAAAGCTTCAAGCCTCACACCATCTATTTCCAGTGTCTGTTCCATGAGCCAGGACTCAAAGAGCGGAGCCTTTCACTACAGGGTGTCAATGAAGAGAACCCCAGTGAGACACAAGAGTCAGGAAGAGAAGTGGTCCACTGTCTTTGGGGGACTATTTTTTAAAAGCATAGGGAGGCATCAACCTTATGCCTCAGAATGAGAAGAACAGCAAGTTTTGGGTCCTCTGGCCCACCTTCCTGTGCTCTATAATGCAATCATGCAAAAGTGCAGCAGAGCCCCAGAGGCCCATCTGCTGGAGGACAACTTGATCAAATCACCTCAGAGAAAGCAAGAGCAGGTGCTGGGCTGACACTACCACTACTCCTACACCACTGAACTTCAGTAATTAAAGCTGGGTGCCTGTGCCACAGTGCTAGGATGGATTTAGGCCGTGCTGAAGAGTCTATCCACGTAGGGAATGACACAAGAGATAAAAAAACAAATGCCAAGTATATTATAAGCCATACGAAGGATGAGTACACATGAAGGTGTGGCAGGCAAATCAAGGGAAAACTATGGAAGAAGCAAGTAAAAGAAAACAATAGGGCTTCCCTGGTGGCGCAGTGGTTGAGAATCTGCCTGCTAATGCAGGGCACACGGGTTCGAGCCCTGGTCTGGGAAGATCCCACATGCCGCAGAGCAGCTGGGCCCGTGAGCCACAATTACTGAGCCTGCGCGTCTGGAGCCTGTTCTCCGCAACAAGAGAGGCCGCAATGGTGAGAGGCCCGCGCACCGCGATGAAGAGTGGCCCCCACTTACCGCAAATAGAGAAAGCCCTCGCACAGAAACGAAGACCCAACACAGCCATAAATAAATAAATAAATTAAAAAAAAAAAAAAAAAAAAGAAAACAATACCTTCTGGTTAACCAAGACCAACTTGTGAATGACTTGGGACTTTGGATAATGTGTATATAAAGTGAAGGAGGGGAATTAGGAACAGGATAACAGCAGACTATCCTAAGTACAAGGCCTAGACTGATTTACACAATCAGAAAATAATATGAATATTGTTCCATTTATACATAGCACCTTCATACTCGCCATCCCCTCTGAGGTAACTGCATCACCTTATTATCTATCACCTGCATTTCACCGAGGAGTAACAAGCTCAAAAGGTTATTAAAAAAAGTGCCCAGGTTACAGAGCCAAGTTGTCCACGCTTGGTTTGTCTGACATGAATGAAAGCAAAGGGGACCGGATGAGTCATACACACAGAATGGGGTGAGGGACTTGGCCGGTAAGGCTACAGGGGACTGCGTGAAAGGTTTTGGAGAAACGAGGAACATGGGCCTGATTTTCTGTGTGATGGAAAGCTTTAAGAAGGGATGCAGAGGAGTCTGAGCCTAGAGCAGAGGAAGAGAGCTTTTGCAGAGAAATAGGGGCTGCATGAGGGCAGGATAAGTAGATAAGAGTTGAGCCTAAGTGTCCATCATCGGATGAATGGATAAAGAAGATGTGGCACATATATACAATGGAATATTACTCAGCCATAAAAAGAAATGAAATGGAGGTATTTGTAATGAGGTGGATGGAGTTAGAGTCTGTCATACAGAGTGAAGTAAGTCAGAAAGAGAAAAACAAATACAGTATGCTAACACATATATATGGAATCTAAGGAAAAAAAAAAAAAGGCCATGAAGAACCTAGTGGCAAGACGGGAATAAAGACACAGACCTACTAGAGAATGGACTTGAGGATATGGGGAGGGGGAGGGGTGAGATGTGACAGGGTGAGTGAGTGTCATGGACATATATACACTACCAAATGTAAAATAGATAGCTAGTGGGAAGCAGCCGCATAGCACAGGGAGATCAGCTCGGTGCTTTGTGACCACCTAGAGGGGTGGGATGGGGAGGGTGGGAGGGAGGGAGATGCAAGAGGGAAGAGATATGGGAACATATGTATATGTATAACTGATTCACTTTGTTATAAAGCAGAAACTAACACACCATTGTAAAGCAATTATACTTCAATAAAGATGTTTAAAAAAAAAAAAAAAAAGTTGAGAACAGCACCCTACAGGCTTCCTGGGGATGGGTAAGAGAATGAGGAGGAGGGGTGAGTATGAAGCTGAGAATGAGAAAGAATTCGGGTTTGGCACCTAACTGGCATGTGAAGTGTAGAGAATGGGGAAGGACTTTTGCTTTGGGAACAGGAGGTGCGGAATTGGCTGTCATTCCAGTGGAACACAGAGATGGGGTGAAGGGAAGATACAGAACTCTCAAAGTTTCCAATGGGCAATAAGTAGCACACACAGAGCCTTATTATTCTAAGAATCAGGGTCTGTCCTCTGTAACTCTCCCAGCTTCCTTCCTAACAAACACCTGTGAGGCCATTACTAAACACAATGCTTTGTTTCCCACTCTCTGAGTCTCTACTAATGATTCTCTGATGGTATTTCAGGTGGTGAGACAGGGCAAGAGGAGATACTTTTGCTATTGTTGGGGGCAGGAGGCCTAGTATGAAGTCCAGACTTACAGAATCCCAACCTAGAGATGAAAGAACACTTTCAATGGACTTGCTGTGATGAATGGAAGCCATTCACTAGAACAGATAATACGGCCCGTGTTTATCAATGGGTACAGATTGCCTCCTTCTACCCAGTTCAACCTGGACAAGAGGTCTTGAGCAAGTCAGGAAGAACATTTTGCCAGCCCGTCTAAGGTCTCTCTCTCCAGAAAACCGACAGCAGAACACTGAAGAATGCCTTTACACAAAGGCCAGAAAGAGTACTGAGTAAGGGAGAAAGAAAGAAGGAAAAGCATAGACCAGGTGTGCGCTAAGTGATAAGACACACAACTGTTCAGTCCTAACCAATCTCGTCCACAACAGTCTGACCAAGTTTTTATACTTTGATGTCTAGAGCAAGGTGTGGGTTGTCCAAACTCCTGGCTGACCAGTGAGCATCCCAGTCAGAGAGCCACCCAATACCATTCTCAACAGGGAAAGTGAAGATGAACGTGACTGGAAGCTGAACAGTGCGATCTCACTTCCACTTCACGCCGACCCAGATGAGTGGCCTTGGACAAGTCATTTAGAACGCCCTGAGCCTCAGTTTCCTGAGATTATTATAATTCTAAATCCAATTCTCTTTCTACCACACTATTCTGTGCTCAAATGAAACAGTTCCTGTGAAAGGACTTAATATAACAGTCAGCATTAAAAAAAAAAAATCTAAGATGTAAACTTTAATTCCAAACACCATGTTTTCTTCTTTACTATATCAACAATAAGGAAACTGCTCTGCTTCCTGCAATAAATAATTTTATCAAATATACTTTCCAGCACCTTGCAGTGGGTTGGATGGTGGCCCCCAAACAGATAACGCACACGTTCTAATACCTGGAACCTGTAAATGTAACCATATTTGGAAAAAGCATCTTTGCAGATTTAAGTTAAGGACCTTGAGTTGAGATCATCCTAGATTATCCTGGTGGGCCCTAAATCCAATGACAAGTGTTCTTATAAGGGACACATGGAGGAAAAGACACAGAGAAGAAGGAAGGTAAAGATGGAGTAATGAGAGATGTGGCCACAAGCCAAGGAATGCTACCAGCCACCAGAAGCTGGAAGATGCAATGAACAGACTCTCCCCTAGGGCCCCTGGAGGGAACATGACCTTGCTCTAGCAGCTCCCAGAATTGAGACCTACATTTCTGTTGTTCTAAGTTACCACGTTTATGAAAGGGGAAAACAAAGACTGAGCAGCTCACCCAATGTCATAAAGTGTATAAATAGGGGAGCCCAGCTCTGACCTGGGTACTCTGGCTTCAGATCTGGTGTTTGCAATACAGTGCACTCTGAGCATGAAGGTCTGGAGGAGGGGGGCCCATCTGTCTTTCAGCAGACTATGTGATACAAACCCTGCTGCCAATAAAGTGATGGGTCAGTTATTCAACCCACACCTAGCTCCAGAAACAATCTGGCAAAGAGGAATCAGTGGCACATGGACACAGGCTCACAAGGTGATACCTACCAAAACACACTGGGATAACCTGCAGGCTCAGCTGTCAGGCCCATCAGTGCTGTTTCCAAAGCTACCTGCTCAGCGGCAGTGGCCCATTTACCTATTTCCCTACATCTTTATGGCAACAAGCTGGGATAGAGTAGCTTTAGGGTTTTCCAAGGCTATTTGCCCAACAGCTGGAAAAAACCTTTCCTTTCTCTTGCTATAAATCCTGAAGCTTTCTGTAAAACAACGTTCTTCTATCCTCCTGTCAAAAACAGAGCCATAAAGCCACTGGGGTATGGGTATTTAAGGTATGAGAGAACAATGGCTCCTTGGGAAAGGTGGAAGCAAAAAGGAAGAACTAGAAGAAGAACAGTTTACTTCCACTGTGGGACCTTGCACAGACAAACATTTCTCAGGAAAGCAAGAAGCACCAAGAGTGAGGCAATGCCCCTGTGCCATCCAGAGGTGCTGGTGTGCCTATGGCAGTGGATTTAGAGGACAAGGAGGGGACAGAATGTTGCTCTGAGCTGCGGCCTGTCACTTCCCAGGCAAAGACAGTTGTCTCATGGAATCCTTCAGGTTGTTAGGAAGACTGAAGTTAAGGGCCCAGTTTCAAGATAAGGAAACTAAGTCTCAGAGAGGCTATGGAATTTGGTTGAAAGTCACAAGGAACAAGAGACTGAGCTGTCTGACCGTGAGGCTCATTCTCCTTTCCTTTACACCACCCTGCCTTAAAAGGGTATTTCTTTCTGTGGAAAAGCCGATTTCTCTCTTTTTTTAAAATAAATTTATTTTGTTTTTGACTGTGTTGGGTCTTCGTTGCTGCGCGCGGGTTTTCTCTAGTTGTGGCGAGTGGGGGCTACTCTCTGTTGTGGTGTGTGGGCTTCTCATTGCAGTGGCTTCTCTTGTTGCGGTGCATGGGCTCAGTAGTTGTGACACGCAGGCTCAGTAGTTGTGGCTCACGGGCTCTAGAGCGCAGGCTCAGCAGTTGTGGTGCACGGGCTCAGTTGCTCCGCGGCATGTGGGATCTTCCCGGACCAGGGCTTGAACCCGTGTCCCCTGCACTGGCAGGTGGATTCTTAACCACTGCGCCACCAGGGAAACCCAACCCCTGTCCTTTTGAAATCTAAATGTCCTTGGGTTTTCTGGTTTCTGATATAGGTCTCACCACTTTTTTTTTTTTTAATTTATTTTTATTTATTTATTTTTGGCTGTGTTGGGTCTTCGTTGCTGCATGCAGGCTTTCTCTAGTTGTGGCAAGCGGGGGCTACTCTTCATTGCGGTATGCGGGCTTCTCATTGGGGTGGCTTCTCTTGTTGCGGAGCACGGGCTCTAGGTACGCAGGCTTTAGCAGTCGAGGCGTGTGGGCTCAGTAGTTGTGGCTTGCGGGCTCTAGAGTGCAGGCTCAGTAGTTGTGGCGCACGGGCTTAGCTGCTCCACGGCATGTGGGATCTTCCCAGACCAGGGCTTGAACCCATGTCCCCTGCATTGGCAGGCAGATTCTTAACCACTGTACCACCAGGGAAGCCCCTCACCACTTTTAAATGGATGACAATGTCTGAAGGCATTTCCATTAACTCTTAATAAACATGAAGAAGTCTGACCTACAGATACCTAAAATGAACCAGAGCAGGCCTTACCAAACAAAATAAAGGGTGTGTATATGTACTTTCCATTTAAAAAAAAATCAGGTGTTTCCTTTTCCAGTAGAGGAAGGTGAGAGATAGAGAGATGTGGCTTCAGAACAGCAGTATCAAAGCATATACTGGTGGGAGTCTGACCTACATAGAAGCTTTTTTTTTTTTAAACAGCAGGCATCTGAAAGCCTGAGAAATGGAAAGGTTTGCTAAAATTAGGCTTTGCCTAGTGGAAAAATCCCTCACACTCTCAGGTTTATTAGATCTTATACTAAAGCGTTACGGCCACCATGCCTAATAGAATATTAAGGATTTTATTTTTATTCTTTGGGATGGGAGAGGCAGGTGGGTAAGGAACACAAGACTAGGAAAGGGAACCTATGAATTTCCAATCTTAAGCACATTTCATTGCTGTTTCTAACCATCCATGGCACACTCTCTGGCTGAGTCCCCCAGAGAACAGAAATAACAATCGGGTCCAAGCGAGGGGGAAGCCCAGGCTCCTCGGAGATTGCTCCTCCTGCAGCAGCTTCCGGGGGGCACAGATGCTCTTTGTTGAAGACTGTGCCCTCACTGTTCTCTCTGTGAGGATAACCTGCTACTCCGGAAAGTGGCACAGCAGCCTTGTTATCACATCATGCAAGCAGGACCAAAGGCACTGCAGATAATAAAGACTTGGCTATGTGACGAGCTAGTCCTTTTCCCTTTTCAGTGTGGGGCTCTGAGTTGGGTGGAGAGGGGAGGCTGGGAAGTGATGAGTGGTTGTAATCCTTTCCTAAGTAGTATTTCCCACGGGGAGGGTTCGTAAGTGGGTCTAACTTGGGGGCTTAAAAGTCAAGTGCCTAATGCCTTGCTTGAAATTTCCTTGAACAACCAATATTTACTAACTGATGCAAAATATTCTAGTTTTATTATTAAAACATCTCTACCATCCCTGATTTCTCATCAAATCAGATCAATTCCTACTCTGATTTTTCTTAGGCACTTCTAAAAATTCTTATATTATTAATGAGGAAACCATAAAGATATTTAAACCAACATGTCCTTTTCTCTCTGCTTTTCACACACAGAGACACATAACAAAGGCTTCCCCAATGCAGGTGGCTCACTGCAGATCCATGAGGCATGAATACTCAAGAGTGCCTCATTTACTATTTTTTTTTAATAGAACTTTATTGGAGTATAATTGCTTCACAATACTGTGTTAGTTTCTGTTGTACAACAAAGCGAATCAGCCATATGCATACACATGTCCCCATACCCCCTCCCTCTTGAGCCTCCCTCCCATCCTCCCTATCCCACCCCTCTAGGTCATCGCAAAGCACCAAGCTGATCTCCCTGTGCTATGCTGTTGCTTCCCACCAGCCAACTATTGTACATTCGGCAGTGTATATACGTGGATGCTACTATCACTTTGCCCCAGCTTCGCCCTCCCACCCCACGTCATCAAGTCCATTCTCTATGTCTACCTCTTTATTCCTGCCCTGCAACTAGGTTCAAAAGCCCAAGGGGAGGGCAGAGCTTACACTGCACTTACATACTAGATTTTTAGGTAATCTTCCTGTAAATACACCTGGCCCTCCGTTCCTCCGTATCCATGGGATCTGCATCCATGGATATAGAGGGCCGACTGAATTCACTGTACAGTGCCCATTTTATATAAGAGACTTGAGAATCCATGGATACTCATGCATTCCCCCAATGGGGCTCCTGGAACCAATCCCCTGGTGGATACTGAGGGATGACTGTAGGTGCCAAGGCCCCTGGAGGGTACCCCCTGCAGTCAGAAGTGTTCTCCTTGCTCACAATCAAGAACATCTCAGGAAACAGCAGCCACTACCCAGGCCACTCTCCTTGGTTCCCCATGTGCTGTCATGAATACAATGGTCCAGGGTGTGGGCAAGGGATACCATGCATGTGCTCAAGAACTGATGGCTATCATGACTATTCACCTTGTGCCATTTAGAATGGCAGTCTTACAGGAAGAACTAGTAAGCCTTTAATTTAGGAATAACTTCATGAAATCAACTGTTTTTCAATTTAAATGAAAAGATGACATGTAGTGCTGTGTATTTTATGAAGATCAACAAAACCTAAGGGTGGTATAAGGATGGCTATGGCCACCTCCAGTTTCCATTTGCCAACTTTATACTATAGATTCTTCCTTTGACTATCTGTTTGGTGGAAACAAATCAACTTGGGACACTTTATCACAGATAAGAACAAAACCTACAAAAAGCTGGAGCTCCCAGGTGAGTTAGGAGTCGGACCAAATAATAAAAGCCCAGGAAGAGAGCAGCATACAGATGGTACTCTCTATACAAAAATTCTAAGCATTTGAATGAATTAGAGGGGTGGAGGGGAAGACTGCAGAGGTACAAACTAAATGGAATATGTACAGGTGTCCGTTTATACTAGCCCCGCTGGTGCCTGGGCCCATACGTGTTTGACAGTCTGGCAGATTCACAACAATGAGCCATATTTTAATGGGCTCTACCACTAACTGATGGCCAGTTATGTGGAGAAAGATTACATGTGATTTGCCTACAAAATTATTTAAATTCTACGAAGTCAGAGAGCTGGACAAATTCACCACTCAGTAACAAATCTGTCTTAACCTTCTTCTCACCACTTCCCCAACCTTGCTGGCTTTCAGAGGTTGATCTTTCTCCTTCCTTCACACACCATAAATTCTGACCAAACACCAAAACCTAGCAAACTGACCTGGATAATAATTACCCTCAGCTCCTAACATAAATGCTGTGGCCCGCTAACTTTTCTAGAACCTAGGAAATATTAGTTGGAAGGACCATGCTCACATTTATTAACTTATACCTGTGGCAAATAAGAGACTAAAGCTCTTCTCCACCTAAAACACTACAGACTCCCTCACTTGCTTTGATATATAAGGCCTCTTTAGCCAATTTCTAAAATATGGTGTACAAGACTCAGCTGTTACAATACAATCAGCCTTTTCTGATCTGTCGATATTAAGAAAGCTTTTAATTAGTGGGTTCAATTTATTTTTCTTCATTTTACTTTCCAACACACCTGATTTTTACATTCAAACTCCGAAACAATCTCACAAAAGGGGAGACTATGAAAAATGATTACCTTGAGCTGCTGGAACTCTCATACACTGCTAGAGAGAATGTAAACTGGCATTACCATTTTGGCAAAATTTTGGCAGCATCAACTAATGTGAATACATGGATATCCTAAGACCCATTCTAGGCACATAACAAATTCCACCACTTAGGGGTGCACGCAACAGAAATGTATACCTATGTCTCCAAAAGACATGTGCACATGCATGTTCACAGCAGGAGTTACTATTCGTAATAACTAAAATGGAAATGAATCAAATGTCCATCAAAGGAGAACGGATTAATAAATCATGGTAGAGCCCCATAGTAGACACGTACAGCAAGAAGAAAGAATAAATCTATGACCAGTCACAACAATGCAGATGCAGCTCACACAGTGTTGAGTGAAAGAAGGCAAACAAACAAAGATCAGTATGTGATTCCATCCAGATAACATTCAAAACCAGCCCAGGGACTTCCCTGGTGGTGCAGTGGTTAAGAATCTGCCTGCCAATGCAGGGGACACAGGTTCGATCCCTGGTCCAGGAAGATTCCACATGCTGAGGAGCAACTAAGACCATGCACCACAACTACTGAGCCTGCACTCTAGACCCCGCATGCCACAACTACTGAAGCCCTCATGCCCTAGAGCCCGCGTGCCACAACTACTGAGCCCACACGCCGCGACTACTGAAGCCCACGCGCCTAGAGCCTGTGCTCTGCAACAAGGGAAGCCACTGCAATGAGAAGCCCGCGCACCGCAATGAAGAGTAGCCCCCACTTGCCACAACTAGAGAAGGCCCGCGCGCAGCAACGAAGACCCAACGCAGCCCCCACAAGAAACCAAAAAAAAACCCCCCAAAAACCCCAGCCCAACTAGTGTATGATGTTAGACATCGGGACAGTTGTTACCCAAGGGTGGGAGGAGACTGAGATGGGCATGAGGGGGCTTCTGGGTACTGGTTACACAGGTATATTCTCTTTGTTAAAAATCATCAAGCAAAATACTTATGGCTTGTGTATTTTTCCATATGTACATTACATTTCAATAAAAAATGTTTAAGAAAAGAAGGACTTCTCTGGAGGTCCAGTGATTAAGACTCCGCGCTTCCACTGCAGGGGGCGCGCAGGTTCGATCCCTGGTTGGGGGGACTAAAATCCCACACCACCGCACGGCGTGGCCAAAAAAAAAGGGAGGGAGGGAGGGAGGGAGGGAAGGAGGAAGGGAGGGAGGAAGGAAGAATAGTTCTTTAAAATAGATTTTAAAAAACACTCTCATCATACACACAATGATCATTTTCTTTAAAATTCACTTAAGAAAAGCCTATCTCTGTGAGAAAGTAAAAAGAGAAACATAACCTATTTTTATTCTAAAGGCTATTTTATGAACCCTAGTTTTTTACCACTATCTCCCTAAAAGAGCTGTAACTGAGTCTGCTCTAAACCCCCTTGGTCCTCCATCATGGGAGGTGGCATCGTGACATCATTTTGGAATAGAAGGAGCCCAGTATGAATCCTGGCTCCACCATGCAGCAAGGCGACGTGGCCTTGGCATGCACCAGCTCTTCAACTGTAAAGGCAGGACAATAAGAAGTAAGCAAAAATACTGGGGGTGAAGGGCCTGGCATACAAACACCTGTTCTCACCAGGATGTAATTTAGAAAAAAAGGTAGAAGGGTATCTTTTCTAAATGCAGATGGTGGAACTCCTGAGAAGTTCTCTGTGAACAGTTACTGTGGATGATGATGCTTTAGCACCATTAAGAACCAAATACCAAGGAGCCACAGCGAACCCCCTCCTAAACATTTATCCCAAGAGTTTTAGGAATTAAATTTTTAAAATAACTGTTTTTGAAAAATCACTTTGTGATCATCACTCTGTTAAGCATTCATATCTTTTAACTTGGAAGAAAATTAGATCTCACAGAGAGGTTTTAAGATCCACTCAAGCAGACAGACAGGAAAACTGAGAAATAAAGTATCCTGTGTCATGAGCCTGGCAGACTTCTAAAACTATCTCCACAAATGCCATTTAGATCAAGTGGCAAGTCGGATGATGGTAGCAAATTCCACAACTGCAATTTAATAGTGTGTGTGAGAGTGTGTGTGTGTGTGTGTGTGTGTGTGAGCGTGCGTATGAAAATGAATGCTTCCCAAAGTCAACCTAGCCCCATTTTTGGGTCAAGGCAATAAGAACTAATATCTAAACATGTTTGGGGTTGTAAATTAAAAATTCATGTTAGTAACATAAGTTGTCAGATCATAGTTGTTTCTGTCATGGCTTCCTCAGGCAAACATGCCTGGTTATTTCCATGAGATTTAGAAATTCTGTCATTTGAGGAAGTCAGGGCAACTGACATTAGTCATGTTGGGAATCTTCTCAGGCCTCCAAGGGTCTTTCTATTTTTATTTCAGCTCACCTCTACACGCCCTGGCCAGAGAACTTGCATCCCTCCCCAGAAAGCACAAATTCTGGCTCTGGCAGGCACTTGACACATGATTATAAAGTACCTATAAAAATCTTACAGGAAGACTGTTACCAAAGCAATATAATACACAGCACACAGCTATACATATTACCCTCTAGGAAGGGAAGGAATATTGCAGGGGGTGGGGGGGGGAATGCTGAAATTAAAGGTATATTTTAGGTTTAATGATGTCAGTAGTTAAGTTTGAAAGAATCGTGAGCTTGACTTTCAAGGTTGTTAAAATGTGGTGAATAGTTGCCAACCTGAAGGGGAACCTGTGAGCTAAAAGATGGGACAATTTGAGCATGAAAATGAGTAAGGTCCATAACAGGTTGAAACTCATAAAAATATGTAAATTCACAATACTAAAAACATACACACACAACAGAAAAAAACCCCTTATTGGTAACCTTTGGAGACTGTGTGTGTGGGGGGTGACTTGGCAGAGGGGTTGAACTCATTATTAAGGTAACTGATAAATAAAGGGAAAGGATCAAGCATTTATCCAGCCTTTCCTGTAAGGACTGATTTTCAGGGTAACTAAATGATTGGTGAAGAAAAGCTTTTTAAATAAAAGAATCACTGCTAATAAATGTAGAAGAAATATAAATAAATGCAGATGGAATAATAAATTTAGAAATCTTACCATTTTGTAACACTTGATAAAATAACTGATCTAGGAAGCAACTCTCAATGGCAGGTAAAATCTTAACTGAGTCTAATGGGGAACTCTGGAACACCAGAACCACTGACCAATCTGAACGCCACCAAGAAAGAACCAACATTACAGGAAAAATGCCTGCACCGCCAAAGTGAACTTGAACCTGCTAAAATATCCAGTGCCACCCTGTGGTTTATTTATGGGAGACATGTGGGAGGGAGGAAAGGAGGGGGAAGGATATGTGAAATGACACCATGCACTCTGAGTGCACGATCGGGCACAGCCATGGGCGGAAGACCCTGATGTCTTCAACACGTGAATGGCATTTTAAAAAAGAAGAAAAAAAGGGAGGGTGAATTGTTAACACGTTAAAATAGATTTAAGAGAACTATTAGCGAATTCAAAAAAATGAAGCATTCAAAGACATTTAATTTATGTTATTAGGAATTATGGTTACTTTTGTTGGGTGTAATATAGTAGGTTATGTTAAAGAATAAGATTTCCATTGGTTAGAGATACGTTTTGAAGTCTCTCTCTAACATCAAAGTGAGGAGGAAGAGATAAAATGTCGATAATTTTGAAGCTGTGCAATAGGTATTTGGCGGATTATTATGCTATTCTCTCTACTTTTGTCTATAGTAGAAGATTTCTATAACAAAAAGTTAAGAATGGCAGAAAGGTGATGATCGCTATCATAAGAGTTCATTGTGCTATTCTTTTTGTGTGTGTCTATCTTTGAAAATGTCTATAAATTAAAAAAAAAAATGTAGACAATCCAAGGATGAATTTTTAAGGATCTCTGGGATATATTGCCAACCCACCCAAGAAAAAGGCATAATGCCAAGAGGACCCTGGAAAGAGAACACGGCAGGCATTATGTGGTGATGGCTATAAAACCAGATTCACTTGTGTAATATCCTAGATGATAATGGACATTCTGAACAGTTTTAGTCAGAAATCACCAACAGTGTGGGTTGCCCCTCTGATGCTCTGTGCCACAGGGATGACCCCAGACTGAGTGGTGAGCAGAGCCTTCCTCTCACCTGGCTGGGGTGGATGAGGTGGCGGCATCTGGTGGTGCATCAGAGGGTAGGGAGGGGGCTGCTGATGAGGCATCATGCCAGGGTGCCCTGCTGCTCCCAGTGGTGCCAGGCCAGGTCCTCCTGAGTGCTGGTGTGCCTGTTGAGGGTTCTGCCCATGCTGCTGCTGTTCCATTTGCTGTCGGGCTCGCAACTCAGCGTATTTCAGCTGTTCCATGTGGAAGTTCTGGCGTTCAGTAAGCAACTGCTGCCTCTGTTGTTCTAACTGTTAAGAAAAGGAAGGGGAAGAGAAATGAAACCAGGAGAGGCTTTCAGGACTGGATGCCAACACAGGATATCTACATGATGCCTAAGCTCCCAATACCTCATCACAGTTACATAGTCACCTCCTCTCCTGAAACAACCACAGTGAGAGAAAAGGCATTATTTCCTGAGTAGAATGAAGTCAAGTTCTTCTCTATGTTAAGTATAAGGTCTGCCTTTCCCTGGAACCTTCACCCGGTGGGGGGCTATTGTACTCAGGACACTTGTAATTCCCTCTGTTTGGCAGGCCTTCAGATATTTAAAAAACAGTTTCCATGACTGCCTTACTCTTCCCCAGGTGAAACAAGCCTCTCCTGTCCTCTTAATAGTTCCTTAGATACTAGTATTTCAAGTCCAACCAACATTTCCAGGTGCTCTCTTCTGCATGTGAGCCTTTTGGTTACTACTTTAGAATGTGACACCAGAGTTAAATATCCTCTGGATGAGTGGACGTGGCCTTAGCTGCAAAGATACACATTTTCTATATGGAACTTTGACGGTACCATTGTAAATCGTAGCTTCCAAGTACCCAAAATTATACTGGGTGACACTTTCACAGCATATTTTAGAAGCCTAAATAAAAACTTACACGAATCGTGGTTTGAAGAAAATAAGCATTTCAATATTCAAGATAATCTTTCTGGGGGCTTCCCTGGTGGCGCAGTGGTTAAGAAAACGCCTGCCGATAGAACCAAGATGGCGGAGTAGAAGGACGTGCTCTCACTCCCTCTTGCGAGAACACCAGAATCACAACTGGCTGCTGGACAATCATCGACAGGAAGACACTGGACTTCACCAAGGAGGATACCCCACGTCCAAGGACAGAGGAGAAGCCACAGTGAGACAGTAGGAGGGGCGCAATCAGAGTAAAATCAAATCCTATAACTGCTGGGTGGGTGACTCACAGACTGGTGAACACTTATACCACAGAAGTCCACCCACTGGAGTGAAGGTTCTGAGCCCCACGTCAGGCTTCCCAACCTGGGGGTCCAGGAATGGGAGGAGGAATTCCTAGAGAAACAGACTTTGAAGGCTAGTGGGAATTGATTGCAGGACTTCGACAGGACTGGGGGAAACAGAGACCCCACTCTTGGAGGGCGCACACGGAATAGTGTGCGCATCGGGACCCAGGGGAAGGAGCAGTGACCCCGGGGGAGACTGAACCAGACCTAAATGCTGGTGTTGGAGGGTCTCCTGCAGAGGCGGGGGCTGGCTCTGTTTCACCGTGGGGACAAGGACACTGGCGTCGGAGGTTCTGGGAAGTACTCCTTGGCGTGAGCCCTCCCAGAGTCTGCCATTAGCCCCACCAAAGAGCCCAGGTAGGCTCCAGTGTTGGGTTGCCTCAGGAAAAACAACCAACAGGGAGGGAACCCAACCCCACCCGTAAACAGTCAAGTGGATTAAAGTTTTACGGAGCTCTGACTGCCACAGCAACAGTCAGCTCTACCCACCACCAGAGCCTCCCATCAAGCCTCTTAGATAGCCTCAACCACCAGAGGGCAGACAGCAGAAGCAAGAAAAACTACAATCCTGCAGCCTGTGGAACAAAAACCACATTTACAGAAAGATAGACAAGATGAAAAGGCAGAGGGCTATATACCAGATGAAGGAACAAGAAAAAACCCCAGAAAAACAACTAAGTGAAGTGAAGATAGGCAACCTTCCAGAAAAAGAATTCAGAATAATGATAGTAAAGATGATCCAGGACCTCGGAACAAGAATGGAGGCAAAGATCGAGAACATGCAAGAAATGATTAACAAAGACCTAGAAGAATTAAAGAACAGACAAACAGAGATGACCAATACAATAACTGAAATGAAAACTACACTAGAAGGAATCAATAGCAGAATAACTGAGGCAGAAGAACGGATAAGTGACCTGGAAGACAGAATGGTGGAATTCACTGCTGCGGAACAGACTAAAGAAAAAAGAATGAGAAGAAATGAAGACAGCCTAAGAGACCTCTGGGACAACATTAAACGCAACAACATTCGCATTATAGGGGTCCCAGAAGGAGAAGAGAGAGAGAAAGGACCAGAGAAAATATTTGAAGAGATTATAGTCGAAAACTTCCCTAACATGGGAAAGGAAATAGCCACCCAAGTCCAGGAAGTGCAGAGAGTCCCATACAGGATAAACCCAAGGAGAAACACGCCGAGACACATAGTAATCAAAGTGGCAAAAATTAAAGACAAAGAAAACTTATTGAAAGCAGCAAGGGAAAAATGACAAATAACATACAAGGGAACTCCCATAAGGTTAACAGCTGATTTCTCAGCAGAAACTCTACAAGCCAGAAGGGAGTGGCATGATAACTTAAAGTGATGAAAGGGAAGAACCTACAACCAAGATTACTCTACCCGGCAAGGATCTCATTTAGATTTGATGGAAAAATCAAAAGCTTTACAGACAAGCAAAAGCTAAGAGAATTCAGCACCACCAAACCAGCTCTACAACAAATGCTAAAGGAACTTCTCTAAGTGGGAAACACAAGAGAAGAAAAGGACCTACAAAAAGAAACCCAAAACAATTAAGAAAATGGTCATAGGAACATACATATCGATAATTACCTTAAACGTGAATGGATTAAATGCTCCAACCAAAAGACACAGGCTTGCTGAATGGATACAAAAACAAGACCCATATATATGCTGTCTACAAGAGACCCACTTTAGACCTAGGGACACATACAGACTGAAAGTGAGGGGATGGAAAAAGATATTCCATGCAAATGGAAATCAAAAGAAAGCTGGAGTAGCTATACTCATATCAGATAAAATAGACTTTGAAATAAAGAATGTTACAAGAGACAAGGAAGGACACTACATAATGATCAAGGGATCAATCCAAGAAGAAGATATAACAATTATAAATATATATGCACCCAACATAGGAGCACCTCAATACATAAGGCAACTGCTAACAGCTATAAAAGAGGAAATTGACAGTAACACAATAATAGTGGGGGACTTTAACACCTCACTTACACCAATGGACAGATCATCCAAAATGAAAATAAATAAGGAAACAGAAGCTTTAAATGACACAATAGACCAGATAGATTTAATTGATATTCATAGGACATTCCATCCAAAAACAACACATTACACTTTCTTCTCAAGTGCGCACGGAACATTCTCCAGGATAGATCACATCTTGGGTCACAAATCAAGCCTCAGTAAATTTAAGAAAATTGAAATCATATCAAGCATCTTTTCTGACCACAACGCTATGAGATTAGAAACGAATTACAGGGAAAAAAACGTAAAAAATACAAACACATGGAGGCTAAACAATACGTTACTAAATAACCAAGAGATCACTGAAGAAATCAAAGAGGAAATCAAAAAATACCTAGAGACAAATGACAATGAAAACATGACGACCCAAAACCTATGGGATGCAGCAAAAGCACTTCTAAGACGGAAGTTTATACCTATACAAGCCTACCTAAAGAAATAAGAAAAATCTCAAGTAAACAATCTAACCTTACACCTAAAGAAACTAGAGAAAGAAGAACAAACAAAACCCAAAGTTAGCAGAAGGAAAGAAATCATAAAGATCAGAGCGGAAATAAATGAAATAGAAACAAAGAAAACAATAGCAAAGATCAATAAAACTAAAAGCTGGTTCTTTGAGAAGATAAACAAAATTGATAAGCCATTAGCCAGACTCATCAAGAAAAAGAGGGAGAGGACTCAAATCAATAAAATCAGAAATGAAAAAGGAGAAGTTACAACAGACACTGCAAAAATACAAAGCATCCTAAGAGACTACTACAAGCAACTCTATGCCAATAAAATGGACAACCTGGAAGAAATGGACAAATTCTTAGAAAGGTATAACCTTCCAAGACTGAACCAGGAAGAAACAGAAAATATGAACAGACCAATCACAAGTAATGAAATTGAATCTGTGATTAAAAATCTTCTAACAAACAAAAGTCCAGGACCAGATGGCTTCACAGGTGAATTCTATCAAACATTTAGAGAAGAACTAACACCTATCCTTCTCAAACTCTTCCAAAAAATTGCAGAGGAAGGAACACTCCCAAACTCATTCTATGAGGCCACCATCACCCTGATACCAAAACCAGACAAAGACACTACAAAAAAAGAAAATTACAGACCAATATCATTGATGAATATAGATGCAAAAATCCTCAACAAAATACTAGCAAACAGAATCCAACAACACATTAAAAGGATCATACACCACGATCAAGTGGGATTTATCCCAGGGATGCAAGGATCCTTCAGTATACGCAAATCAATCAATGTGATACACCATATTAACAAATTGAAGAATTAAAACCATATGATCATCTCAATAGATGCAGAAAAAGCTTTTGACAAAATTCAACACCCATTTATGATAAAAACTCTCCAGAAAGTGGGCATAGAGGGAACCTACCCTCAACATAATAAAGGCCATATATGACAAACCCACAGCAAACATCATTCTCAACGGTGAAAAACTGAAAGCATTTCCTCTAAGATCAGGAACGAGACAAGGATGTCCACTCTCACCACTATTATTCAACATAGTTTTGGAAGTCCTAGCCACGGCAATCAGAGAAGAAAAAGAAATAAAAGGAATACAAATTGGAAAAGAAGTAAAACTGTCACTGTTTGCAGATGACATGATACTATACATAGAGAATCCTAAAAATGCCACCAGAAAACTGCTAGAGCTAATTAATGAATTTGGTAAAGCTGCAGGATACAAAATTAATACACAGAAATCTCTTGCATTCCTATACACTAATGATGAAAAATCTGAAAGAGAAATTATGGAAACACTCCCATTTACCATTGCAACAAAAAGAATAAAATACCTAGGAATAAACCTACCTAGGGAGACAAAAGACCTCTTTGCAGAAAACTATAAGACACTGATGAAAAAAATTAAAGATGACCAGTTTTCCCAGCACCACTTATTGAAGAGACTGTCTTTTCTCCATTGTATATCTTTGCCTCCTTTGTCATAGATTAGTTGACCATAGGTGCGTGGGTTAATCTCTGGGCTTTCTATCTTGTTCCATTGATCTATGTTTCTGTTTTTGTGCCAGTACCATATTGTCTTGATTACTGTAGCTTTGTAGTATAGTCTGAAGTCTGATTCCTCCAGCTCCATTTTTTTGCCTCAAGACTGCTTTGGCTATTCGGGGTCTTTTGTGTCTCCATACAAATTTTAAGATGATTTGTTCTAGCTCCGAAAAAATGCCATTGGTAATTTGATAGGGATTGCATTGAATCTGTAGATTGCTTTGGGTAGTATACTCATTTTCACAATGTTGATTCTTCCAATCCAAGAACATGGTATATCTCTCCATCTGTTGGTATCATCTTTAATTTCTTTCATCAGTGTCTTATAGTTTTCTGCATACAGGTCTTTTGTCTCCCTAGGTAGGTTTATTCCTAGGTATTTTATTCTTTTTGTTGCAGTGGTAAATGGGAGTGTTTCCATAATTTCTCTTTCAGATTTTTCATCATTAGTGTATAGGAATGCAAGAGATTTCTGTGCATTAATTTTGTATCCTGCAAGTTTACCATATTCATTAATTAGCTCTAGCAGTTTTCTGGTGGCAGTTTTAGGATTCCCTATGTATAGTATCATGTCATCCGCAAACAGTGACAGTTTTACTTCTTCTTTTCCAATTTGTATTCCTTTTATTTCTTTTTCTTCTCTGATTGCCGTGGCTAGGACTTCCAAAACTATGTTGAATAATAGTGGTGAGAGTGGACATCCTTGTCTCGTTCCTGATCTTAGAGGAAATGCTTTCAGTTTTTCACCATTGAGAATGATGTTTGCTGTGGGTTTGTCATATATGGCCTTTATTATGTTGAGGTAGGTTCCCTCTATGCCCACTTTCTGGAGAGTTTTTATCATAAATGGGTGTTGAATTTTGTCAAAAGCTTTTTCTGCATCTATTGAGATGATCATATGGTTTTAATTCTTCAATTTGTTAATATGGTGTATCTCATTGATTGATTTGCGTATATTGAAGAATCCTTGCATCCCTGGGATAAATCCCACTTGATCGTGGTGTTTGATCCTTTTAATGTGTTGTTGGATTCTGTTTGCTAGTATTTTGTTGAGGATTTTTGCATCTATATTCATCAGTGATATTGGTCTGTAATTTTCTTTTTTTGTAGTGTCTTTGTCTGGTTTTGGTATCAGGGTGATGGTGGCCTCATAGAATGAGTTTGGGAGTGTTCCTTCCTCTGCAATTTTTTGGAAGAGTTTGAGAAGGATGGGTGTTAGTTCTTCTCTAAATGTTTGATAGAATTCACCTGTGAAGCCATCTGGTCCTGGACTTTTGTTTGTTGGAAGATTTTTAATCACAGTTTCAATTTCATTACTTGTGATTGGTCTGTTCATATTTTCTGGATTAATCTCCAAAATATATAAACAGCTCATGCAGCTCAATATTAAAGAAACAAACAACCCAATCCAAAAATGGGCAGAAGACCTAAATAGACATTTCTCCAAAGAAGACATACAGACGGCCACGAAGCACATGAAAAGATGCTCAACATCACTAATTATTAGAGAAATGCAAATCAAAACTACAATGAGGTATCACCTCACTCCTGTTAGAATGGGCATCATCAGAAAATCTACAAACAACAAATGCTGGAGAGGGTGTGGTGAAAAGGGAAACCTCTTGCACTGTTGGTGGGAATGTAAATTGATACAGCCACTATGGAGAACAATATGGAGGTTCCTTAAAAAACTAAAAATAGAATTACCATATGACCCAGCAATCCCACTACTGGGCATATACGCAGAGAAAACCGTAATTCAAAAAGACACATGCACCCGAATGTTCATTGCAGCACTATTTACAATAGCCAGGTCATGGAAGCAACCTAAATGCCCATCGACAGACGAATGGATAAAGAAGTTGTGGTACATATATACAATGGAATATTACTCAGCCATAAAAAGGAACGAAATTGAGTCATTTGTTGAGACGTGGATGGATCTAGAGACTGTCATAGAGTGAAGTAAGTCAGAAAGAGAAAAACAAATATCGTATATTAATGCATGTATGCGGAACCTAGAAAAATGGTACAGATGAGCCAGTTTGCAGGGCAGAAGTTGAGACACAGATGTAGAGAATGGACATATGGACACCAAGTGGGGAAAACTGCGGTGGAGTGGGGATGGTGGTGTGCTGAATTGGGCGATTGGGATTGACATGTATACACTGAAGTGTATAAAACTGATGCCTAATAAGAACCTGCAGTATAAAAAAACAAACAAAACAACTAATACTAAACTTTCATTGGGTTATTTGTATGGAAATATGTTAATATAAATGTTTCAGACATTACATGAAATTTCTAAAAATCTTATATTTGTATTTGTATGGAAATATGTATGGAAATATGTTAATATAAATGTTTCAGACATTACATGAAATTTCTAAAAATCTTATATGTTCTGGTATAATGTTATAAGTAATAATCCTAGTTATTACTTTAAAATGTATATCTCAGAAATAACTAATTTTCTTGTCAACTGCATTATTATGAACTTTCATCAAATCTTTAACCGTGGTCATTTTTAAGTCTTTTGTCATTTACAGACAGTTCTGGGTGTACTCTGATGATTTTGCAAATATGTTCCTATAAAAGGGTTTTATCTTCAAGAAATTCATGGAAAAGACTCTGACAAGTACAGGTTTCTGGTAACGGACTGTACTGCTGAACTGAATGAAGAAGCATTTTCAGAACTGTAATGAAAAACTGATGAACTCATAAAAGTGCTAACAAAAGATCAAGATGAAAAAAAAAATTAATTACATGGGACTGAGTGAACTGATGAGGATGAGTATAATTTTTGTGACTTTCTGTCTGAATTTAAAAAAAAAAAAAAATCCCACAAGGACTCAGAGGCAAAGAATATACAAATCAATTTTCACTGCAAAGTAAAGGAGCTGTTACAGTGGAGGATTACTTGACTGAATGTCAATATTATGACATAGTATGAGTGTGTTTCATGTTTGGTAATTGCAATCATTGTTGCTTTTGTTGTGGTCATCCATGTACAATGCTTGGTGTCAGTCTATTTATCTCTTGTAAAAATAAAATACAGTGTGTGTGTGTGAAAAAAAAAAAAATTAAAGATGATACCAACAGATGGAGAGATATACCATGTTCTTGGATTGGAAGAATCAACATTGTGAAAATGACTATACTACCCAAAGCAATCTACAGATTCAATGCAATCCCTATCAAATTACCAATGGCATTTTTTACAGAACTAGAACAAATCATCTTAAAATTTGTATGGAGACACAAAAGACCCCGAATAGCCAAAGCAGTCTTGAGGGAGAAAAACGGAGCTGGAGGAATCAGACTCCCTGACTTCAGACTATACTACAAAGCTACAGTAATCAAGACAATATGGTACTGGCACAAAAACAGAAACATAGATCAATGGAACAAGATAGAAAGCCCAGAGATAAACCCACGCACCTATGGTCAACTAATCTATGACAAAGGAGGCAAAGATATAAAATGGAGAAAAGACAGTCTCTTCAATAAGTGGTGCTGGGAAAACTGGACAGCTACATGTAAAAGAATGAAATTAGAACACTTCCTAACACCATACACAAAAATAAACTCAAAATGGATTAGAGACCTAAATGTAAGACCAGACACTATAAAACTCTTAGAGGAAAACATAGGAAGAACACTCTTTGACATAAATCACAGCAAGATCTTTTTTGATCCACCTCCTAGAGTAATGGAAATAAAAACAAAAATAAACAAATGGGACCTAATGAAACTTCAAAGCTTTTGCACAGCAAAGGAAACCATAAACAAGATGAAAAGACAACCCTCAGAATGGGAGAAAATATTTGCAAATGAATCAACGGACAAAGGATTAATCTCCAAAATACATAAACAGCTCATTCAGCTCAATATTAAAGAAACAAACAACCCAATCCAAAAATGGGCAGGAGACCTAAATAGACATTTCTCCAAAGAAGACATACAGACGGCCACGAAGCACATGAAAAGATGCTCAACATCACTAATTATTAGAGAAATGCAAATCAAAACTACAATGAGGTATCACCTCACACCAGTTAGAATGGGCATCATCAGAAAATCTACAAACAACAAATGCTGGAGAGGGTGTGGAGAAAAGGGAACCCTCTTGCACTGTTGGTGGGAATGTAAATTGATACAGCCACTATGGAGAACAGTATGGAGGTTCCTTAAAAAACTAAAAATAGAATTACCATATGACCCAGCAATCCCACTACTGGGCATATACCCAGAGAAAACCGTAATTCAAAAAGACACATGCACCCGAATGTTCATTGCAGCACTATTTACAATAGCCAGGTCATGGAAGCAACCTAAATGCCCATCAACAGACGAATGGATAAAGAAATTGTGGTACATATATACAATGGAATATTACTCAGCCATAAAAAGGAACGAAATTGAGTCATTTGTTGAGACGTGGATGGATCTAGAGACTTATACAGAGTGAAGTAAGTCAGAAAGAGAAAAACAAATATCGTATATTAACGCATGTATGTGGAACCTAGAAAAATGGTACAGATGAACTGGGTTGCAGGGCAGAAGTTGAGACACAGATGTAGAGAACAAACGTATGGACACCAAGGGGGGAAAACTGCGGTGGGGTGGGGATGGTGGTGTGCTGAATTGGGCGATTGGGACTGACATGTATAAAGTGATGTGTATAAAATTGATGACTGATTAAAAAAAAAAAAAAGCCTGCCAGTGAAGGAGACACGGGTTCTATCCCTGGCCCGGGAAGATCCCACATGCCGCAGAGCAGCTAAGCCCATGTGCCACAACTACTGAGCCTGCGCTCTAGAGCCTGTGAGCCACAACTACGAGCCTACGTGCCACAACTACTGAGCCTGTGCTCTACAGCCCACGAGCCACAACTACTGAGCCCACGTGCCACAACTACTGACCCCGAGTGCCACAACTACTGAAGTCTGCACGCCTAGAGCCCGTGCTCTGCAACAAGAGAAGCCACTTCAATGAGAAGCCTGTGCACCACAGCGAAGAGTAGCCCCCGCTCGACGCAACTAGAGAAAGCCCGTGCGCAGCAACAAAGACCCAACACAGCCAAACAAAACAAAACAAAACAAAATTATAATTTTTTTTTTTAACGTGGCTACTAGAAAATTTTAAATTACATATATGGCTCATGTATTTCTGTAGGAGAGCACTACTCCAAGGCATTCGATAAGTTAAGGAAATGTAACATTTTAGCTTTCAGGAATAGTCAGTTTTATAGATAAATACTACATACTATCATTAGCAAAATCTAAGTGGAATACCCATGAGAATTAGCTTATGAATCTGGGCTCTTAGCAGAGAGTAGCTTGGGGAAAAGTCCCCGTGGAACCTAGTGAGAAGCGTCACTGGCTATCAGGAGTAGCAAGTAGGGAATGTCCACAGACGGATGGGGTGCTGGAAGACAGGCCGTGGACACAGCATGAAGACAAGCGGCACGGCCAGATGAGGAGAAGAAAAGGAAAGAACAGATGGTAACGCTTATATCCCCGGTGTTGGTTAGCTGGCTTGCACAGAGTCTCCCTTGGGAGAAGATCTGAAACGAACGATTTTGTGAGTGGTTGAGGGTTATCAGGAGGGAGGAAACATGGTGCTACCATGGCCTAACAGGCTGGTGCGGGCTCTTCATTTTCTAAGGGTACCCGAAGAGGCTGAAGCCTGGCTCAGTTTAACATATCCTTCTTCTCATAATCAGAAGGGAGTTGCAAGGTGTAAACAGCAAGAGAATCCTCTGGAAGTTCAGCTCTGCAAGATGACTAATCAGTGAGATAATGTAAGTAAAAGGCAGACTAAAAAAACAGAATCTAAAGATTCTGACCATAAGTGCTATGCTCAGAAAGGTTTTGCTTTCTTCTAACCATTCTTCCCAGGAAATTTAGCACTTTGCTGAGGTTAGACTTAAGAGGTTGCCAGAAGAGGACCGCAACCTATGTTTCTGTTGAGCCACTATTGGTCTGGACAAGTCGGCTGAAGCCCAGCAGTTACGTAAGAACTCCAGAATATAGGTCAAGATCTGCTTTATAAAAAGCTGAACTGTTACTGGATGAAGACTTTGTGTCTCTGAAGGGAAATTTTAGTCTCTGCCTTACCTATCTCAGTGGGTTTCTTGTGTTTTTTTTTTAACTGAACCAGCCTTACTTTGGGAACTGACCTTAGCATCGAAGTATTAATCTTGGAAAGAAAAATTTGCCCAATCTTCCTAGTTTACAAATGAACTAACCTCAATTATACTATTTTTTCCTGAGCTTCATCTGTCATTTCGAAACATAGAAAGTAATTAAAAGGTAATTAGAAGAACTAAAAAGGACGTGACTAACACACACACACACACATCCCTGAAAAGAACACAGTTTAAGCTTTAGATCCAATGTGGAATGAACAGGTCCTCTGAAGTGAGAGCAACGTCCAGACAGCAGGCTACCAGTTGGCTCCAGAGGGCCACCTCTGTTCTAGGGCACATGCAACAGAGCTTATGGACACATACTGGCCCCACCATCCAAAAGAAATACCTCTCTTGTTATAGATATCTTACTGTTATTGAATCCAATTGAAGACTGCATTCACTTTTGTGGCAATGAAATGTGGGAATCTTTGAGGAGAGAGTTTGACAGTACTGACTGAGCAAATTTTATTTTATTTTATTTTTTTAAACTTTGGGTTTATTTATTTATTTATATATTTATGGCTGTGTTGGGTCTTCGCTTCTGTGCGAGGGCTTTCTCTAGTTGCGGCAAGTGGGGGCCACTCTTCATCGCGGTGCGCGGGCCTCTCATTATCGCAGCTTCTCTTGTTACCGAGCACAGGCTCCAGACGTGCAGGCTCAGTAATTGTGGCTCACAGGCCTAGTTGCTCCGCGGCATGTGGGGTCTTCCCAGACCAGGGCTTGAACCCACGTCCCCTGCATTGGCAGGCAGATTCTCAACCATTGCGCCACCAGAGAAGCCCCTGAGCAAGTTTTAAATTCACATAACCAAAGACCCAGTGATTCTACATCTGGAAATCTGTCCTAGAAATCTGTATGTATATATAGTATAAGGACAGTCATTAAAGTACTATTTTTGATGTACATTTATGTCTGAGATGCACTGAGTAAAAAAAAAGCAAGTTGCAACAACAATATTTATGTCAATTATATTTAAAAAAAAAAACCTTTGTGTCCCTGTATAAACATTACATACACACTGAAAATGTTCTGAAGACACTAAACTATTAACAGTGATTATTCCTAGGAATGAAACTGAGGGTAGAAGACACTTTTTAATTTATTCATTTCTTTATTATTTGAAAAATTTTTCATCACACCTATTTTTGTAATCACAAAACAAAATACTAAAATTACCCAAGTTATATGCTTCAGATAACTTGATTTTCTTCTCTCCCTTTTCTATTTCCAAGGACTATAGATAAAGCCCCAATAGCTAAACCGGATAGTGTAAATTACTCATGTAAATAGGGCGCTAATCAATCTGTTCACTTTCTTTCAAGACTCCGATCTGGCTCGGCTGCCTGTGGCCCTGATCTGAAGACATTCCCACCCCCACTGCCTTCAAACCCTGCCTTCCTCTCCCCCTTCATTCCTACACTGTGTATGTATAAAGCAGCCGAATCCAAGTGGAACCGGAACATAACAGAGCACTTTTCTACACCAAGACCCCAAACACACACACACAGCTGCAAGTGCAGCTGAAGTTCACACAGAGCTCTTCTCCCAACTTCATTTGCATAGAACAGGGAGGCGGGGTGGGAAAGAGTAAAAGAAGGTGGGGGCCTCAAAAATCCATCTACACTGCTAAGGGTCGAAATATCAGCCGAGACTTGAAGCCTCTGACTACTTGGCCTCAGAACTGAAGTACCTTTGAAAGTTTTGGTATCAGTAACCAGACATCCACTTAAGAGAAAACCAGACATACTCATTCCTTCTTACACCTCTGGAAAAACAAAACAACACAACTGCATCTTTCTGCTCCACTGGAGGCAGAAATCCAAAGGGGGACACGGCACCACTGCTGTGACTGTCATTCTGTCCTTGTAAAGTGCTTGCTGCCTGAGGCCCTACGACTTTTTTTGAATCAGAAGTAAACCTGCTCAGTCCTAAGTACAGCTTTCTTAATCTCAAATAAAACTATCCACAATGTCACGGTGCATGTCTAATAACAGTTTCAATTATATGACAGGCAGTACAGAGATGAATTACTACAAATACGCAGAAAACAAAGTTAAATACAATTCTCCTGGGGCAGTATAAAATTAACTTTTTGTTCTTTTTTCCTTAATTTATCACAGAGTACCACAAACTTTTCTAACCCTACACCCTGTGTGTGAGGACGTCCCATTAGTAATACCTTTAAATCCATCCAGAACTTGACCGTTTCTCCTCACTTCCACAGCCCACCACCACCTCACGTGGACTTCCCAACAGCCTCCTCACCAGTCTCCCCTTTTCTAAACTTGTCACTTTATATTCTCTACAGACAGCAGAGAGACTGATCGTCACTTAACTGTAAGGAAGATGATGCCAGTTTTCTGCATGTATTCCACATTTTTATGGAATAAATAAAATAAGCCCTGCAATTATTCCACATTTTAATCACAGTAAAATGAAAGGCCTCTGGATGGTTTACAGGGACTTCTGTGATTAGGGCACCATTATCTCTGCCTTCACCATCTTACCTCTCCCTACTCATTCATGCTCCAGCCCACCCCACCTACTCCTTAGTTCCCAAACATGTCAGTCACGTTCCTGCCTCAGAGTCTCTAATGCTGGCTGTTTCTAGGGCTTAGAGACATTCGCCCAACTGTCAGTTTCTCAATAGGGCTTACACCGATGACACCACTTAGAACTGAAATCCTTCCCTTGCCCCGCCCAATCTCACCTACCCAGCCTGAAACATACAGGTATGTATACATACGCAGTATATATGCATGCATACACATACAAAGCACATAACATTTAACATCCTTCATTAATTATTTAAGCTCTACCAAGGCAAAGAGTTTTGTTGGGTTCTATTCACCAGTGTATCTCCAGTACTTAATACGCCTAGAACAAAGCAGGTGCTCAGTAAACATTTGCCAAACGAAAAAATGAACTTAATCCATCATCTATGACGTGAAAGCCATCAGCTCTGGGCAGGCTGACTCTTCAGTCTCCTCAGCAATCATACCTTTCTCTTCACAGTTTTGGATTTGGACCTTTTCTACAACTCAGATCAGTCCTTCCTTTACCAGGAAGCCTTCCTTGATAATCTGAGCCAATCACGGCCTCCCCTCCTCTGACTCTCCATAGCCTCACTACCTCATGGTATCTTTGTGTCAGTTTCTCATCTACCCTCTCACCTCCTTAAGGACAGGGTCCAGGTTTCTCACAGCTTTGAGTTTCCTACAATGTCTCTCTTTTCAAAGGTACACAATTTCTACACCTAGTCAAATGAGAGCATTAAGTCCAGAAGCTATAAATGAGATCAACACAGAGATTCTCACTGGTCTCTCACTGGAAAAAAAGTATTTTTTTCCCCCCTTTAATCCAAATAAGAATGCTTTAGGTAGGACCCAGGCCTTCCAGTTCTCTTCAGTCCCCAGCATAGCCCATGTCTGACACCTGTACTCTTGAGTGATGTGTGCCATGTGCTTGGCACGGAAGGCTGCACACTTGGGCAGACCCTCAGTTTCGAACCCAGGGCCAGCTTAGCATCCTCACCTCAACTGGGGTCAGTAGTCTTTATCGGGCTTCCCTGGTGGCACAGTGGTTAACAATCTGCCTGCCAATGCAGGGAACATGGGTTTGAGCCCTGTTCCGGGAAGATCCCACATGCCGCGGAGCAACTAAGCCTGTGTGCCACAACTACTGAGCCTGCACTCTAGAGCCCGCGAGCCACAACTACTGAACCTACACGCCACAACTACTGAAGCCCGCGCGCCTAGAGCCCGTGCTCCGCAACAAGAGAAGCCACCACAATGAGAAGCCCGTGCACCACAACAAAGAGTAGCCCCCACTCACCGCAACTAGAGAAAGCCCGCGCACACAGCAATGAAGACCCAACGCAGCCAAAAATAAATAAATAAAAATAAACAAATTTTTAAAAAAATAGTCTTTATCATGTCAATTCCTGGACAGACTCTGTATATTCCATAACTGACTTCCTCCAATATTAGTACTTTATGAGAGGACTGTAACAAAAGCTACTGAGCTCTAATTATAGCTGTATACATAATATCTATAAAAGATATTAAATTGTTATATCCTTATTCTTAATTTCTAAATAATTAAGACTCCAGAGAACATCTGATTTTACGTCATTAGAGAAAGAAACTTCAGATCTGATTCTGAAAGTGTACTAAAAGATTCTTGAAATCTATTGCTATATAAAGAAAACCAAATGTTTAATTCCAAAAAGCATGCCCTGAAGCTACTGCTTACTAGGTAAAGATGAGCAGGACCTCACCTACAGTGAACTGAGGGGTGTGGTAGGCAGAGCACTAGGCAGTGGGTTAGAACGTGCCGCTCCTGGCTGACCTGACCCCTTTCCACAATTTCAACTTTCATGAGTCATAACAAAGGGTATCAAAACCTTGCATATCTCAGAGTCTCTAGGTAAAAATGCGTTAAGAATGGCTCATTTCTTTATAAATTTTGAAGTACTAGATAAAAACACAGAGCTGAACAAACACAGGTTTGAGACCCAGCTCTGTTATTTATGAACGGTGTGATCTGAGATACATGACGTGTACCTTGTTTAAGCTCTAGACTCTTCGTCTATGAGAATGGTTAACAAAGAAATGGTCTCATGTTCCCACCCAGCATCATTGCTGGATTCTAAATGTTCTAAATAATGTTCTAAATTCTAAATGTTCTAAATAAAGCGAACAAAGACTTATAAATACTAAGGATTTAATATATAATTTTTGATTATTGGTTTGCATAAAGGGAGGCATAGAAATATTTACTGAACACTTACTCTGTGTTCTAGGCAGTGTGCCAGGCACATGCCATAGTTCTCTCATTTAATCCCCACAACAGTCCTGTGAGGAGAGGAAATCATCAGTAGGAAAATAGCCACGGCTTTGCTCGCCCACAGGGAAGGACAGGATAACTAGTGCTGGGAAGGAGAAAAATAGATTATGTCTTACTGTGCATGAAATGAATGGAAGCCATTTTAAAGTTTGCAGGATTTTTTGGTTGTTGTGATAGTGAGCCTCCAAGGTTGCCCCCAGTGATCCCGCTTCCTAATACTTAGGCCTTCCCCACTGAGCCCTGCCAACCCACAGCCCCACCCAACCCCAGAATCAAGGTTGGGCTGTGGGACTGAGAGAATATAGCAGGAGCACAGGAAAGTGACTGCCAAGTTTAGGTTATAAAAGATACGGTGGCTTCCACTTGGGGTGCTCTCTCACGTTCTTGCTCTTTTCAGTCACTTGCTCTGGGGGAAGCCACTTCTTGAGGAGTACTGTGGAAAGGCCCACGTGGCAAGGAACTGAAGCCTCCTGCCAATAGCCACACGAATACGCTTGGAGGGGTATCCTCCAGCCCCAGCTGAACCTTATGAAGACTGCATCCTAAACAGAGACCCTGAGCCTGATCCACTCAGGAAAGCTGCTCTCAGATTCCTAACCCTCAGGAAATGTGTGAGATACTGTTTTCAGTCACTGCTTTGGGGTAGTTTTTTACATAGCAATAACTAATACAGGCATGCTACTGACATTCAGTGGCTAGGGCTAGGGACTGTCTTATACAATGAATTTTACTGCCCCAAATGCTGATTAAGAAAAAACAGGCCGACCACCAAAGGACTTGAGAAGATCAACCTTGTGTGGTGAAAAAGATTCAGTAGAATGTTTTCCCACATTTTCGGTTGTGCTGTTTTATTCAGAGACTATTCTGTAAAATGTTTTATGTGCTCAATTAGAATTTAAGATAAAAAAATAGATTCAAGTAAGAAAAACCCAGTGGACTCAGATTAATTTGAGATAAATAACTATTAGAAATCCAGAGCACAAGGATGTCTGCGAATCAGTGGAGAGAACTGGGAAGGGACTGAGGACTCTGCTATTGCAGGGGACAGTTCCACTAGGGGGGTTTAAAAGAGTGAGGAATCCACAAGTTCACCCTCTGAAGATAAAGCAATTTAGAGCTGAGAAAAGAGCCCCTTGACAATCTAGACATAGTTGCATTAAGTGCCCAGAGAGAGTCATGTCAATCTTCCAGGCTAACAACATCAGTTCTGCTTCATGAATGACAGCAAGGTGTCTGGTTGCCAGTGGGAACTACGCAATGATCACTTGAATTCTGCATGTGCCAATAATCCATTATGTAGCCCCCTGTTATCCCAAGTACCCTAAAAAAGACTATCAAATGACAAAAGGGCAGTTTATTAGGGTAAGATAAACACACTCACTCACTCTTCAAAGCTCTAGCTCACCTCTAGGAAGTTTTCTCTAATACCCTCTCCTTCTCTGCATCTTCCACGTATGTTCCCTTAAGAACTGAACACACGATATTGTCATTCGTCTTCTTGACTGTCTTCCCTGTTAAACTAAAGTAAGGTCCCTTAGGGTAAACTTTCCTTTCCACTTTCCCAGCTTCTGACACTGATGCTGGCATACACCCGTTCAACAGACACGTAAACAAGGGCGTATGATGTGCCAGTTGTGTGTGAACAAAGACACTTAACAAACTCTGCCCTCAAAGAGAATATACTCTGGTATGGGAAGCGGACGCATGAACTAGCATTTACAATATAGTAAGTGCTCTGTTAGGCTGCTACAGAAGCAAATGGGGAGGGCATGTCACTCACAGGTTCAGGGCTGAGGGATGCAGGAGGCTGGCAAAGAGTAGGAAAAAAGGCCTTGCTGGTGGAAGAGCAGGATGCACTCAGGTGGCAGAGGATACACACGGCCATGAGGGAAGCCTGCATGTGGCGTGCTGTGACATGGCTGGTGCACAGAGAGCAGTGGAGATGAGACTGGGGTGGCCTGTTGCTCCTGGGGCAGGAGAGGGCTGGTGATCTGAGAGATACTTACAGGATTAGGGAAGTGGGGATGAGGTAGCATAGGGTGTGGGTAGGATAGTTACTGAAGCAGCCTCTTCCTCATGAGGCCAGAATGTAAGTGGAAGAACAGGTCTTAGGACAAAATGAAAACGGGCTATTTTGATAGTTACTGAGCTACTCATCATGAAGAATCTGCCAGAGGACTTGCTTGGATTAACCACTAAGAAAGAGTCTAACAAATGCAAATGGATCCTTAAAATTAAAACTCTTCTGGAATGGTTTAATCTTAAGGTTCTCCCATTTAGAGATACCAGTATCTGGTATGCCGATAAAAACGTCAAAACAATCAGAAAATCAGAAAAAGTCCTAACTAAATCCTCAAATTTAGCCCACTGTTTAGAAAGGCATTAATTCCTTTCCTGGTCAACTCATTAAAAAACAAATTTCTCCAGAGAACTTCATCCCTGTCTCTCCAAAAAATCCCTTGAAATAACCAAATGTTCCCCTGATTATATGTTTCTTACTTTTTGTGGCTTCCTTCCTCATTCTTGGCCTTTTTCATAATTCTTTTTGTCCTGTTTGGGCCACGTCCTTATATCAAGTGTATGCCAGAGAAAATGCTGCTTACCAGTACTCTGCTAGGCCTGGTTCCACTTGCTCTTCCCCATACAGGAGAGGGAAGGTAACAAATAGGTAATAAAGCTAAGTTTAAGATCCGACTATTACAGAAGGGAGAATTTGATACCATCATGTATCTGGAAAGCCAAAAGGTATAAGAAGCTGAGGTTTAGAAAATTATTTTCAGAGTTACTTTTATTTATCATCACTGGCTGATAATCCTTTTGAAAGGGCAAAGCAAACACAGAAAAAAGGTTAGACGACAGCCACGGAGACAAACAAATTACGTTACTGTATTTTCTCTATTTCTATTTCTCGTATTTTATGAAAGGTGGTCAGAGTTTAATTGTGAAAAAGCCACTATAAAATTCCCCTTACTTACAGCTTCTTTCTCTCTGTCCATGATGGTTTCCAGTTCCTCAAAATGTCTAAGTTTGATCTCCAGTTTCTTCATTTGTGTCTCAACCAGGAGAGCTACCAGAGACTTGATCTTTCTCTCTTCCACGGCAGCCAAGTGCTAAGGGCAAAAAAATCATTCCAAGTATTTAGGTAAACGTTTGCTTAAAAAACAGTAAGAAAATGCTGAAACTGCTATTGGAAGTGGGAATTATGGAATTAAGAATGGTGCCTTAGATGCCCCCTTTGCATGTTTTCTACTATTTATTTCAATTTAAAGTAACAGGGACTTCCCTGGTGGCACAGTGTTTAAGAATCCGCCTGCCAATGCAGGGACACGGGTTCGACCCCTAGTCCAGGAAGATTCCACGTGCTGTGGAGCAACTAAGCCCATGTGCCACAACTACTGAGCCCGCATGCCACAACTACAGAAGCCCTCACAACCCAGAGCCCGTGCTCTGCAACAAAGACGAGCCCCGCAATGAGAAGCCCGCGTACCGCAACGAAGAGTAGCCCCTGCTCGCTGCAACTAGAGAAAGCCCATGCACAGCAACGAAGACCCGACGCAGCCAAAAATAAACAGATAAATAAATAAATTTTTTTAAAAAATAAAAAATAAATAAAACAACAACTATCCATGCCTGAATTTCTGGTACTTACAGATATAAATCTATATATAGATATAAATCTATAAATAACAGAAATTAAGGATTAAAAGGAAACTTCTCCCATGCTAATCTACTCTCTTCAAAGAGCCCACCAAGGAGGAAAGGTTGAATCAGGGCCTTGAAAGGCAAAGAGGAGGACACCATGGCCTGGAAGGTACGTCCCCATCTACCACCCACTTACCTCCCACCCTCACTCTGTAACTCTGTCTTTCCCTCCTTATGAACTGTCCCGGAGCAGGCAAGCAGTGCTCTCCCTCAGCAACCAACACTCAGATGCAAAGCCCCTAGTGAGTGTCTACTGTGAACAGAGAGGAGGGGGTGAACAATATTCCACCCCTAGTTTGGGGATAGGGTATAAGACAGGAGGTTATTCTGGAAGAATGTACCACTCACTCCCCTGTACAGGACTGATGAGTCCTCCTCATGCTTCCTGTCAAATCAGCAGCACACAGAGGAAGATGCCACATTACTCAGAGAGGATGAGGATCCCACATTTGGCCAACGTCCTGACTACGTGCAAAGGATCAATACCACCTTCTCCAGACACCATCCAAAAGCTTATACCAACAAACTCCCAACACTATTTTGTACTATTACATCTACTGAATTTATGTGCTTATCTTGCTTCTACACAAGGTTTTGAGAAGTAACATGGAGTGGCTGACTTACTGATCTGTGTTTCTTATAGACTCTAGAAGGAGTGAACATACAGGAGGAGTTTAATATAGGCTTTTGGGAACTAAACTGGTAGAGAACACTTAAATAAGAGCCTTATTTTTCACTCTTTTATAGTTGATAAAGAAAAATATAATTTTATACCTATAGAGACCCATCTGCAGGAAGATTCAGAAGTGTAAGCAAAAGATTTTATGAAAGAATCTACAGCTATTAATGGTCATGTTTGCCTCCCTAACTACATTAAGCTGCATCAATAACACCAAAAGTTTAAATAAAGATTACATGATTCTAAGCCTGCTATCATTGATCGTGTTATGCAATTTTATATTTCTAATGAGATATTAAAAAAAAAAGGTTACAAAAAAAAATTCAGACTGTCACAGACTTCTCAAAAGCAAAACTAGGTTTTTGAAAACAAAGGTAAAAATGCCTTCTAAATTGTGAGGGATAATAAATTTCAGTCTAGAATTTCAAGTACAACAACTTAAACCAATTAGGTGCAGAATAAAGACAAATTTCCAAAATCAAGGACTCAAAATCCTACACATGTTTTTGAAGGACGTGCTCCAGTTAACTTCGTGTAAACTGAGAGAAAGATAAAAGACATGAGATCCGGACATCACAGACTCAACCTAAGAAAGAAGTCCTAAGTTAACAGGGTGGCACAAACAGGCCAAAAGCAAATGGGGACAAATGAAAGAAGACTGGCAATATACTGATAACCAAAGCTGGGTGAGGGGTACAGAGTCATTACACTATTTTGTCTACTTCTGTATATATTCCAATAGTTGCATAATAAATTTTTAAAAAGGGCAGAAGGTGGGTCAATAGACGGTGCTGGGACAACTGGATATCCAGAAACAAAATGATAAATTTGGACCCCTACCTCACATAATACACAAAAATTAACTCAGTAGATCATAGATGTACATGTAAGAGCTAACACTAAAACATTCTTAGAAGAGGTGGCGCAGTGGTTAAGAATCCAGCTGCCAATGCAGGGGACACGGGTTTGAGCCCTGGTCCGGGAAGATCCCACATGCCCGTGCGCCACAATTACAGAGCCTGCACTCTAGAGCCCGTAAGCCACAACTGCTGAAGTCCATGAGCCTAGAGCCCATGCTCCACAACAAGTGAAGCCACTGCAATGAGAAGCTCACTCACCGCAACTAGAGAAAGCCTGCATGCTGCAACGAAGACCCAACGCAGCCAAAAAATAAATAAATAAAATAAAAATAAAGATTAATATAAACCCTGATTTTCTTTATAGAATTACTTAAAACAAATCACTGCATCTTCTCATCTTCCTCCATCTTGCAATCCCTATTTATAAGAGGAGAGATAAAACAGATTTCTCTGAAAGAACTGGCCTGTTCCTATGTAGTCTCACTTTCTGAATTTTACTGACTGAACCCTAATTGACTTACTAATGTGCCATTTCTCTATCTCCTACATTTCTAGATTGCCTACATTACTAGATTCTTTTTGTTGATTTAACCTCCATGACTATTCATATTTTTACTGGTAAGAGATTCTGATCTGGAAGAAGACAAGAAATTTCCTTCATGAAACAGCATGCTTCCTGCTATTAAAGATTCTAAGAAATTCTGCTAATTTATGGATTTGGTGATATATATGTACCATCCAAGAAGTCACCAGAAGTCAAAAAGGCTTAAGAAGTAGATTCTGAAGGGAATTAAAAAGACTTCACAGGGTCTTGAAGTGATTAGACAAATGTTACTAAGCATTGGACAAAAGTTGCTAATGGATCAGATCCAAATTTGTCTGTTTTAAGAAGAAAAAAAGATGGTAAAAGTGAGAGTTAACTGTTGGAATGCATTATGGGAGTAGGGTGAAATATGTCATACTACACACCCTGGTAGGTATTTTCACGCTACTTCTAATAATAACCTATCAAGAAACATGTTATCTCCATTTTATATAGAATGAAACTGCAGCTTAGAGAAGTTAAATATCTTGCCAAAGGTTGCAGTTAAATCAACTGGGAATTGAATTCAGTTCTGATGAGAGCCTAGAAGCAAAGCTGGGCAGTAAGAAAGGTGACACAGAGAGACAGGGAGGAACTGACAGTACTGTATAAATGTTTCCTTCTTTCCTTATTTTTTTGGGGGTGGGGTCCCTAAAAATTAGAACTCAAATCATAATTAGTATAGCAGAGGTGCTAAACAAAGAAAAAAAAAGATGGACACTTTTTTAAGCTAGCTGTTGGGTTTTTAATTGTAAAATGTTTGAAAACATTTTCCTTGGAATGAAGAATTTTTATCAGATTATGTTTCTGGGTTGGTTGGGGTCACAAGACTCTAAGTCTGGAGATCTGGGTTTTGGTACTAGTTCGGCCCATAACTAGTTACACTAGTTACCTAATTTTAGGCCCATCATTCACTTTTTAAAAAAAAATTATTTATTTTATTTACTTATTTTTGGCTGCATTGGGTCTTCGTTGTTATGCGCAGGCTTTCTCTAGCTGTGGTGAGTGGGGGCTACTCTTCATTGCGGTGCACGAGCTTCTCATTGCGGTGGCTTCTCTTGTGGAGTATGGGCTCTATGCGCATGGGCTTCAGTAGTTGTGGCGCACGGGCTTAGTTGCTCCGTGGCATATGGGATCTTCCCGGACCAGGGCTTGAACCCGTGTCCCCCGCGTTGGCAGGCGGATTCTTAACCACTGCGCACCAGGGAACCCCCTATCATTCATTTCTATGGATCTGTTTCTACATCAGTGAGATGAAAAAGTTCAATAAATTCTAAAATCATTGTGTGATAACACACATGAAACGTTCGTTGTTAGGGCTTTTAAGTATCTATCAGACAGTAATCCATTTATAAACAAAACCTGTATGAAAATCATTGTGCAAAAGTAGAATAAATTTATGTGTTGTGTCTATGTGTGAGAGAGAAAAAGAGTTTCATTCCAAGAAATTTTGAATAGTATATAATCCCTAATTAGATTTCACCTAATAGAGTCACTCCTCAAGGTTACATTTCCAACATTTTATTCTTTAGTTTTTTTCTTTTCCTTTACACTAAAATGTCTAGTCTAATGTCTCCACTCAGATGACTGTGAGGTTCAAGGTTAATGACTGATTTTAAGTTCCTAAGAGGCAGGGACTATTCATATCTATTTTAGGCATCAAAATAAACCTAGTATTGTAGTACAGTGTTTGGCATATAATGGGCACTCAAATACTGAATAATCGAAGTATGGCACTTTCCATCTTACAGAGTGCTTTTTTTGGGGAGCCACGCCAGTGCCATATGGCTTGCAGCAGGATCTTAGTTCCCTGAATAGGGATCGAACCCGGGCCCCCTGCAGTGGAAGCGCAGAGTCCTAACCATTGGACCGCCAGGGAATTCCCCAGAATGCTTTTTTATACATAAATTTGACTGATTCTCATCGATAATCTGGTCAGAAAGGCAGATCAGAAAGGACCGCTGATTAAAAAAACATGATGTAGGTTCAGAAAAGTTATGTTAGCTACCTAAGAGATTAGTAAACAGCAAAGCTCGAACTAAAATTTTAAAGTCTAAATCCAAAGGATTTTAGTTATCACCCAATGTCTATTATTAACAATTAACAATTGATATTTTACTGGCTACTTTCCTGGGGAATTCTTAGAAGGGACTTGTGGTAGGTTAAAGACGGCCATAAACTCACTGGCCTTTCTTCCACTGGAGAGAGAGGGTCTACGACCCCTCCTCTCTAACTGCCTTGCCCTACAGAAAACAGTGGTGATATTTTCTGGGTCCCAGCTTGGGAACTCCCATGTCTTGTCTCTTGCAATGTTCTTTCTGGGAGTCCCAAGCTGCCATATGAGAAGTATATGATCATTGTGCTGAAGCGACCACAGGAAGAGATCTGGAGACTACATGGAGAAGAAACTGGACCCAGCTACCCCTGCCAAGGACTAGGACTTAAGGAAGTTACCTTGGACCCTTCCAGATGAACCTACCTGTAAGGTGAATACCACTAAATGACTCAACAGATAAAGCATGGAGCAGAATCACCCAGCTGTTCGGTGCTCAAATTTCACAAAATCATGAGATATAATAAAATGGTTTGTTTTTTAAACCACTAAGTTTTGCTATTGGAAAAAAAATGTGGTACCTGGAAATAGGGCGCTATTTGAACAGAAACCTAAAGTGTGACTTTGGCTGTGGGATCATGTGGTGAGTGCATTCTCAAGAAAACCACTGGTGAGAGCTTAAAAGAGAGGGAAATATTACTGTAGATTGAACAGAAGTAGATCTTTGCTATATGGAAGCACAAAGTTTGGAAACATTGTCACACTAGTGATGTGGAAAATAGGGTAATTAATAAATTTGTGGATCTGGCTGGAGTGATTTCCAGGCAAAATGTAAACATTCTTTTTGTATTTTATATAAGAAAAGAGAGGAACCAAAGAAGGAAGAATTCAGTTTTCAGGTACAATTTAGACAAAACAGAGCACGGTTTGAAAATAAAACTGTTTCTCATCACTGGTTACTCCCAGCAAGAATTTGAAACTTAGAAATGGCTTTAGGACAAAGATCAAATCCAGAGCACTACAGTAAAATATGAACTCAGAGTAAATAGCTCCAGGTGTGCCTGGCTGTTAGACCTTTTGAAGGGAGTGCATAGCAGGGTTTCTAAGAATCGTAAGGGTATGCCTCTGCTAGACAGGAGGGCCTCTAAGTATCTTTAACAGCAGGTGTCCTATATTTTTTCATTGAGCTTCTTGGATCTATAAGTTAATGCATTCCATCAAATTTGGCAAGTTTTCAATCAGCCACAATTTCTTTTCTTTTTTTTTTTTTTAATTTCCCTGCATCTTTTTTGTTTCCTTCTGGGACTCTCATTACATGTATGTTGGAACACCTGACTTTTTCTGCAATTTCTGAGCTGAAGCTCTACCACTTCTCAACAACAACTGATTCTCCTTTTGTTGTCTGCCTGGTTGATACCAGTGACCTGAAATGTTTGTTGTAAACTTGTTTTCTATGTTGGCCTCTATATCCCCTCATCACCCTGAATCTGGACAGAATGTCTGACTGGTAGAGCTGGGTAGAAGTTACACAGTGCCAGGTATGGGCCCAAGCCACAAGACATTGGCAGGTTTCCCTTCTTATCATCCGGGACACTTTTCTCTTAAAGTTTCAAGATGCCACATAAAAAAGTCCAACGCTTTGATACCACCCTAGTATGAAGAAGCCCAGGATAAGTTCTTAGAGAGGCTGTGTGTAGACAGTGATGCCAGCCAGCCTCCAGGTGGTACAGCCACCCCAGCCTAGGCATCAGGGGTGTGAGTGAAGCCATCTCAGGCTCTCCATAATAGCCCAGGCATGAGATGAATACACAGTAAACTAGCCAACGCCACACAGAGCAGAATTTTTCTAGCTGAGTCTGCCAGAATTTCTCACTCATAAAAATCATGCGAAAGCATAAAATGATTATGATTTTAAGCCACTAAGTTTCGTGGTAGTTACATAGCAATGGATAACTGGAGCAGGAATACTGCTAATGCTCACGCTATGGATTCTTGACAGATGTGGCAAAAGTGATGACCAAGGCCTTCCAAAAACAGGGCTATAGAGAGAGCCCCAACTCTTCACATAATGGCTTTATAGAACCTAAGAAGAATAAGATGGTCTGGGAGTGTGACACAGATGACATATGGAATGTGGGAGAAACAACCTAAAAAACAATTAACGGTAAAAAGTAACTCGATCGGGACAGCTATGTGAACTTTACATAAAAAATCACGGCTTCTAGCTGGTAGAACAGAAGTAGTTTCTATTTAGTCATGTAAGGATGGAAGTGAACAGGGCTAACTGCAGGCAAAATGATCAAATAGGTCAATTTTTCCTTCTGTCTCCTCTCCGCAGTACCATCAAGTAAAGAGAGATGGCATCAATGATCAATACTTATAATGCAAATCAATTCAATCAATGTTTATCTGGAAAACCGTTGTGACTAAAATGTACAATGAAAATTTTCCTATCTCAAGAAAGAAGTTTAGGCATAAGGGAGCAAGTTATGAGGTATTTCTGAGAGGTAAGAAAAAAATCTTCCTGTTGCTCCAGAACTAACACCCAGTTACCATAAAGACAAATCTCGTTTTTAAAGTATGTGGACATGGGGTGGTAGTAGAAAAAATCTGAAGGAAATGTCTGTGTGGCCTTAAAAAAATGTGATTTCTGCTACCGTGAAAGAATTGAATCCTACTGCTGCTGATAAAAGAGGACCTATTCTAATTTCTGGAGTTTCTAAGTTTATTCCAGCAGTAGTTCTGTATTCTTACTTCCAGCTAAACCTAGATGGAAGGGATGGAGAGCACCCAGCCAACAGTGCTCCTTTTCACACCCACATACCACTATTCAGGTGGGTTAGTCGACAGCTCGTCAGTAGCTGGAATGAAAAAGTGGAGGTGATACCCAAGAGCTCCTCATATGGCAAGGGTGGGGAAAGCCAGAAAGCATGCCCATCCTATATGTTTTGGAGCTAGATCTAGAACCTCTAATTACCACTCCATGTCAGAGAGTGACAAACAATTAAAATGTATCAAGGAAAACTCTTAATAACAAAGCTGTTTATAAACTCAGAAGAACAAAAAGAGAATAAGAGATAACGTGGATAGGCTAGATAAGTTGTACTAATTACAGTAATTTAAGTGAATTCCTTACCCCTTAATTACCATGTAGCACAAAAATGATTATGTGTGCTGTGAAATGTATCAGATCCAGCTATAAGTGGCGCTGAACAATTCATGTGTGCCAAGTCATGTAGCATGAGCATGTGAACAGTTTCACAAATCAGTGGAAGACACAGGTGTTCTGAGAACGAAGACCCAAGTTCCCAGTTATTAGAAATAAGAGTGAGTGATGATGAGGGAGTAGAAATTCAGTGACCTGGAAAGAAAATGTTCTTTGGACACTCTTCTAAACCTTGTATGGACTACCCAAGGGCCAGGGCAACTGATCCATAAAAGCAGTTTCTCTGCAGTGAAGGAGTCAAACAGCTGTGGCAAAGTGGTCAGTGGTACACAGTATACAAACTTTTGTGCCCAAAGCTGCACATATTAACAGCTATGAAAACATCATGAAGCATTCGTAAAACTTTTTATGGTAATCTACCATTTTAGTTCCTTCTTTGGCAACTTACCGTGAAGCACACATAGTAATACAGAGAGGAGAAATAATGGGAAGGAACAGTGAGAGAGGCACGCTCTGTGAGAGGGGCGGGTATCCAAAAAAGCCCAGCTGGAGATGGGAGAGGGGGGCAGTTTGTCTGGTAGAATTGCAAGAAACAGTTCAGGACAGACAGGCAAGAAATGACACTTGAGAAGTGAGAAGGGTCCCGATCATGAAAAGACTCCCAAATTCCCTAAGGAGTTCGAGCCTGAGAGAGACAGGGAGGTTATTTAAGAAAGTATCATGCTGATATTTGTTTGTTTAAAGATTCTTCTACATATGATTCCTTTCATATTAAGTCATGGTGTTAGGAGACAGGCTAGCATCTACTCCTGAAGGGAATCACAGTAACTGGAAGGGACGTGAGGAAGCTTCTGGTGAGCTGGTAAGGTTATGTTGCTTGATATGGGTGCTGTTTGTGAGTCTATAGGTGGGTTCAGCCTGTGAAAACATTCACTAGTTGTAGACATATATATCTACTTATTTGTATATAAGTTATACTTCAATGAACAATTGAAAAACAAAAAAGATTACTCTGGCTGATGGACAGAGAATGGGATGAAGGAAATAGGCAATATATGATGGGTGTGGGGCGGGGGGGGCCTGGGCATTATCGGATGAACTAGAGCACCAGGAAGGATCTGGTGGCTGAACAGCTATGGAAAATGAAAGAATGAGAGGAGTCAAAAATGACTGAGTGAAGACTGGGTGGATGGTTGTGCTATGCCCTGATAAAAGGCATACAGGAGGAAAGCCCTCCTGGCTTCCAGCTCCTCATTTATAAAATGAGAAAACATGCCCAAGACAATCCTTAAGGTCTCTGAGATCCTTGATGACAGTATGAACAGTAAGAACTTGGGATAGCTTAGAGACAATGAGATAGCCAGGAGTCCAACCTGGCAGAAGACAGAGAGTAAAAAAAAATGCTTCCAACGAAGGAAGAACAAAACCAAACAAATGTGAAACAATAGTCAAACTGGTGTCTACATCGGTATTCATTTAAACAAGAGTACACCTCACAAATTCCTAGAGGTTGGGGGTGGTAGAGGACAGAGAAGACCTAAAATTGTACTTAAGAACCATGAAGATCAGGAGGCATCTTTGGAAGAGACTGGCTAGTACGAATATGCAGAACCTCGATCTACTGTGAAGTAACATTCAGCTGGGGTATCTGTCTGAACTGACTCAGCAAGACTGTGACCTGTAAACACCCCTCCCCCACACCGTCTGCACCTACGTCAGACGGGTAGGCTCTCAAAACAGTAGTCTTATGGTTTGAACTGGGTCATCTATGGATCTGTTATAAATCATGCTACACAGATTAAACTCCTGGAGAAGTAGTTCACAGCAGCTAAACAGTCTGGGGGAATTAAAGACCATGAAAAACATCTTTACCAATGGATCAAGAACAGCTCAAGATAAAACGATTAGCTATGTTCTAGTAACCACTGCTTGAAATGTGGTGACCTATAATGACAGGAAACTACTTTTGAGGGTAAAATAGAAAAGGGGTAAATAGATTTTTTTAAACTTGACATATTCATGCCTGGAATGCTTTGAAGTGCTAAATTAAAACAAAGCAGGGAAAATGACATTCTCTTTTCTTCTTAAATATGTTGGGAAGCCAATACTATGTTATAAATAGAGAAAACCACCCCCAGGAAAGCTGGCAAATTCAAGAAGAAAAAGAGCTATTTAGGTTCCCTCTCTTTCAGTCTGTAAGAGGAGGGTGAAGTATTTATACAGGGAAACAGATTTTTGTCTTAAAAATTACAAATACTTCAATCTGGTAGAAATTATTGGAACTATAGTCCAAGACACGTTCTGCAGGCACATTAGAGGGACTTTAAATTCTGCCTTCAATCACTGCAGTTTTCACAAAACTGAAGGACACAATGAATAAATTGAAGGCAGCCACCTTTTAGGATCAGGTCTGCTATTTCCACCATTCTCCTGCCTGTAGAATTCCTAACCGAGAAATGTCACTCAAGCAAATAGTCATCTTCTATGGGGTGCAAGGCTCTTTATACTAAATGTTCCCAAGAACCTCAAAACAATACAGCCATTCACGGCTTAAGAGAGCACTAGGAAAAGAGCTGTCAAGGGCAAACCTTGGCTTTGGTTGCAGCTGAGGCAAGAGCAGCTGCTGCGGCTGTGGCTACATTTCCTTCAGAAATTTCATGTTCTACTTTCTTCTTCCCAATATCACTTTCTCTTTCTTTACAAGTATCAGTGAGTTCCTTGTTCTCTTCAGTCTCCTTTTCTTCTGGGGGGAAAAAAAACCAAACCAGAAAGCTTTATTACCAGTGTGCCCAGTCTCAATAGGCCATCTTACTTCTCACCTCTGCCACATGATGAACTAAGACTGATGCTACAAAGAGATCTCAGTGCCTTTTGCTTCTTAAGATTTCTACTGAACCATTCCATGCATGTAAGTCTGCTTCTATTTGAGATGGATGTTCTAAATAGTACACTTTGTCTTCTCTTTATTTCTCTAAGCTCTCTGTGTAGTTCCCTTGAATATAAAGGAAAATTCAGGGGAACTACTAAGCCCTAAGACCAATATGTTTGTTCATCAGTCAATGAAATGCTCTGGGAAACCCGAGGGTCTGGAGAAAATCAGAAGCTGAGAACAGAGTACTTCTGCAAGTCTTTCGAGTCAGGCAGGATGGGACACGCCAGCAACGGACTGGAAATAAAATGGCAGGTCTGTGTGGTGACTTCAGGCACAGCTGAACAACTTGTTTGTCTACATATCACTGAAAACAATGTAGCCACTAGCATCAGCACTGGTACCTAAGTGCAAAATAAAACTCAAATGCATATTTACTGTTATGTTAAGAAACACATAATAAATGAGGGAATATTTCTACACAATTTAACTGCCTACATTTCTCCAGTGCTTTTACTGTTTTATATAATAAAGTCCAAAGAGTTTCCTGAAATTACCTGATTTGGTATCTTCACTAACTTCACTATCCTGTTCTTTCTCACTATTTTTTTCATTTTCTCCATCTTGAGCTTTATCACCTTCATCCATTTCATTCTCCCCTTTGTTTTCTGCCTGAAAGGGTTACAAAAGAAGAGGATAGAGAATGAGAAAAAAATTGTCCTTTTACAAATGATATTATCTTAGAATAACAAAAGGTTCCACTATTTTGGGGAACAAATGGACTAGGTTCAGAAAGGTCTTGGAGAGAAAAACTGGAAAAGAAATTAATAAATTCAGAGAAATACCTTTCACTACCCTCAACTCCTGAGTGCTCACGAGACTTTAAGTCTCCGAAGCACAAAGTTCCCACCCTCTCTGCTATAAGGCTAGGGATACAGTGTCCAAAGGAATGTCAGTGGGACTCACTTTCATTATTTACTGGTTAAATACTAAATAACTAAACAAACAAACAAATAAATAAATGGTTAGTTGGCTAGAAGGACTAAGAGCATTTAAAATGCACAGTATTGTTTAAACAACAAGGTCCTACTGTATAGCACAGAGAACTATATTCAGTATCCTATAATAAACCATAATGGAAAAGAATATAAAAAAAGAATGTATATATATACATGTATAAGTGAATCATTTTGCTGTACAGCAGTAATTAACACAGCATTGTAAATCAACTACACTTCAATTAAAAAATAAATAAATAAAATGCACAGTATCAACCAAGAAGCAAGATGAAATGCTGCCAAAATTAAAAGTTGACAAAGCTCTTCAATACAGCCATTTGCAATGGTTTTCAGGAAGAGCCACACTAGAGCAATCATTCATGTTCTGGGGACTGAAAACTTCAATTCCTCTGTGGTCAGGATTTGGTATCATTTGCTGATTTTGAAATCCCTGTGACCTTCGACAAATTGTATAACATCGTCTATAAAATGAAGAGACCATTATTGACTTGATGAACCTGTTTTAAGAACTCAATAAATTCATAAATGTAAATTACAAAGCACAGTATTTAGAACATTGTAAAAACTGTAATTAATTTTACTATTTTCCCCTTCCTCTCCTTATCTATATACAATTTTAAAGCACCGAATATAATCAAAATCTTAAATCCCTGCTTGTATATAGTCACTCAAACAGTGACTGACTGATTATCATGTATCCCGATCTTGAAGAGGCCCGATCTTGTACAGTCCTATTCTTCTTGGCTCCCCTCACGTTTACAGCCTCTACGTGACAGGGATCAGGACACAAACATACTAGGCACTTGGATGCCCTCTGCACACTGCATTTAGTGTCTCCCCCTCCACTGCTGGTTGGAATATTCGATTCCCCATCCTCCATTTCAATCTTTGTAATTTTACTTGCTCTTTAAAACCTACTTCAAATGTCACCTTCTCATTAAGTTTTCCAAATATTTTTCTGCTGACAGTTAATTCTCCTAGAAAATTCCTTAATATTCTACAATTCTCTTCTGGCACAAGGACAGAACCCAAACCCTACAATTCAATATTCTTAAGGACCATAACTTTTGTATTCATATTCCCAACTGTGCCTGAAAGGGGTACCGAAGCAGAAGTTAGGGAGTAGATAAATCTTTGCTAAATAAATAAATAAATGAAAAATATCCTGTATTATGCCTTAAGAGAACTATACCTTAAACCAGCAAAGTCCAAATGGCTGACAGAATCACTTATAGTCCTCTGAGAGGGACCCAAAAGATCAAAATAAACCCAAACTGTTATGCTGTGAAAGGTAGTGCTCTCTGGCTTGCCTGCTGTGGGAGAATTCAGACAGACTGATTTTTTACCTTTTCAGGCTGCTGACCATCAGTATCTGTTTCCATTTTTTCCTCTTCAGCTCCTTCTATAAGCAAAGGAATAAAAACAAGTAGTAGTACAATGTGGGGGAAAAGTAAAAGCTATTATAAAGCTGTGAAAGTATCTGAAATACAACTACACACAGTAATACGGACAAATCTCACAACCATAAGGCTGACATAAAATAACACATACTTTATGATTCTACTAATTTAAAGTTCAAAAACAGATGAAAGTAATCCGTGGTGTTAGAAATCAGGACAGTGGTTAGCCAGGAAAGGGGTGGGTTCAAGAGTGGCTTGGGGTGCTGGTAATGATCTGTTTCTTGATCTTGGGGCTGCTTACATGACTGTGTTTAATTTGTGAAAACGCACTGAACTGCCCACTGAGGGTTTTCATTTTTCTGTATGCATAAAAATTAAAGTTGAAAAACACCTTTTAAGTAAAAAAAGGCAAAAATAAAAATAATTTATTTTTAAAGATACTTAACAAGTATATATTTTGAGTCAGTCAGATACTAGAGAAACAGTGCAGAGCTAGCGATTCACTGAACCTCAAGAGCATCACACTCTGGCTGGGGAGGACATAAGCCAACAAGCCCACTGTGTTTGTGTACAGATGAGACGCTGTGGGAAGCACAGAGGGTATGGCTATCTCAGTCAGGGAAGGATAATAATTGCATGAGAATTTTCGAGGCAGACATGGCTGGCGGGTGGGGGGCGGGGGCAGTGGTAGTACTTGTGTAGAGAAGGACATTTCAAGGAAAGGAGGCAAAAAGACTCAAGGGCGTAGGGGAAATTTAAGTTGTGGTGACAACTAGAAAAGAGAAGAGAGATCAAAAAGAGGGAGATAATGCTGATAGGGGCTGCATAATGAAGAGACCTGAATGTTGTGCTAAGGAGGCCTTAACTACATCCTGTAGATAAAAAGTTAACAAAGACTTAAAAACAAAAACATGATACAATCAGATAAATATTTCTGGTTTTAGAACTTTATACATAAACAAATGTTTCAAACATAATGAGGGTTTGTTGTGGTTTTAAATAAAAACATTCAAATATCCTATAGCTTAAATTTTTATATTGTCCTCATAAATTATAAGGCTAATAGCATTTATACTCAATGAGAATATTTAAACATATTAAACAAAGATGTTTAAAACTAACAGTGTTAAAGTTACTAAATAGGAAAATCTCTATTTTTCCAATTCTTAAGAATATAATGAGATCTTCTTGCTTCCAGAATTACGGCTGAATAGGAGCTCCAAAGGACATATATTTTAAGACATCATGAATCTCATATCAGGTAGAAGAGCTTTTAAAGATCACCACCTTCCCCAAAATGCCCAAGGCGTACAGAACCAGAAGTGGGACCAGAGCGTGGAAGTAGTGGGACCAGGTTCTGATTATTTGGGAATCTGAAAGGGAAAGGTTGCCTAGACATATTTGCTTCTAATACCTCACCATCAGGAAGTTGAGCCCATGGACTAGCCAACTGCAGGGCAGGAAAGGAAGCCTAGGATTCGTGCACAGAGAGCCAGCCACAAGGATGGCCAATGTGATCTCAAGCCAGTGGCAACCCCTGGCTACCTGAAAAAGCAGCAGAAGCATCCTCTGCAGATGGTTTTTCCAATTCCAATTTTAGCCAGAAAGACATCAGAGTAATAAGCTCAACAAAGAGCAAACATCAAGAAAGAAAGCCACTAAGACTGAATAGAAACATTAATCAAACAGATTCAGAACCTGAGGATTGCCAATATGAGATCTGTCAGACCCTCAATCTAGTGTAGCCACGGATGCAATATGTAGAGAATCACAAAGATCTCCAATCAACGTGAGAGTATTAGCGATTATCAGAAATTAAAAAAAAACAAAACCCAAAAGATAAAAATATTTCCTAGAAATGAAGTCAGGGTAAACAGATTAAATCAGGTGAAGAGAGAATTACAAAACTGTAAAACATATCTAAAGAAACTATCCATATATAGAACGGGACAATGGGGAATATGGAAACATGGAAAAAGATATGCCAGGCAAAACCAAATCCAAGGAATGGCAGTAGCCTTTCTGTGGTACTGTAAGTCAATATAGACATTAAGAATAGAGTATTATTAGAAGTAGATGGTAAAACATAATGATGAAAAAGGTTTAATTCACCAAAAAATTGTTAATTTTTTATACTTTTAGGAACCTAATAAGAGTGTCAAACTATATAAAGCAAAAACTGACTGAATGGCAAAGAGAAAATGAAAATGTACATCATAGTAGGGAATTTAAACAGACTTGTCTCAATTAAGACATACAGTGGATGGTTCTAACATATACATGTAGAATTCTACACCTAACAATTAGAGAATATATACATATTAATTTCAAGCTTACATGGAACATTAAAAAAAAAATACTGATCACATCTTATAGCACACACACACACACACAAATCAATAAAAAGTTTAATCCATTCTAAAAAAAAAAAAAACTTATCACATATTAAGCCATAAAGCTACTTTTCACAAATTTCAAAAAGTCAATGGTATACAGACTAAGTTCTCTCACCACAGTGCAATGAAATTATAAGTTTAAAATATAAATTTCTCTGTGCTTGGAAATATAATTTTGAGAATCAGTAAAAATAGCACTTAGGAGGAAATGTAAATGTGAAATAAGCCTTCTTATTTTTACCTTAGAAAAGAAATAAAGGTTCAAAGTCTACAAGCTGTATATCCTTTTTAAGAAAATAGAAAAGAAAAACAGAATATAGGAGGTAGGGAGAAAAAAATTACAAGAGTGGAAAAAAAAATCAAAGAAATTTTAAAAATAGAGTTTAAATATATAACAGAATCATATATCTCTTCCGTGACAGATCAAGAAAATAGATGAAAGGCACAAATTAATAATATTAGGAATGGAAGAAAGGCCGTAACTATTGATAAAAAAGCAAAGGTCAAAAAGGAAGTTGATTACATTCAGTAATGTGTGAAAAATACTTAGGACAGTGACCGGCACATAGTAAATAATAAATGGTAGATACTCTTAAAAAAAAAAAAAAAAAAAAAGGAAGTTGACAACAACCTACTGAAGAGGCGAAAATATTTGCAAATAATATGACTGATAAAGGGTTAATATCCAAAATATATAAACAGCTCACTCAATATAAAAAAAAATCCAATTAGAAAACGGGCAGAAAACCTGAATAAACATTTTCCAAAGAAGACATACAGATGGCCAATAGGCACACGAAAAGATGCTCAAAGTTGTTAATCATCAGAGAAATGCAAATCAAAACCCTATGAGGTATCACCTCACACCTTTCAAAATGGCTCTCAACAAAAAGACCACAAATAACACATGCTGGCAAGGATGTGGAGAAAAGGGAACCATAGTACACAGTTGGTGGGAATGTAAATCAGTGCAGCCATTATGGAAAAACAGTATGGGGGTTCCTCAAAAAACTAAAAATAAAACTTCCATATGATCTAGCAATTCCACTCCTGGATATATATTCAAAGAAATGAAGACACTAATTCAAAAAGATACAAGCAACCCAATGTTTGTAGCAGCAGTTACTTAACAGTGGCCAAGATATGGATACAACCTAAGTACACACCAAAGGATGAATGGATAAAGAAGATGTGGAACACACACACACACACACACACACACACACACACACACACACACACACACACACACACACACACAGGAATATTACTCAGCCATAAAAAACAATGGAATTTTGCCATGTGCAACAACATGGGTGGACTTGGAGGGTACCATGCTTAGTGAAATAAATCAGACAGAGAAAGACAACTACTCTATGTTATCACTTATATGAGGAATATAAAAAATAAAACAAACTAACATAACAAAACAGAAAGACTCACAGATATAGAGAATAAATTAGTGGTTACCAGTGAGGAGAGTGAAGGGGAGAGCGGCAAGACAGGGGTAGGGGATTAAGAGGTACAAACTATTAGGTATAAAATAAATAAGCAACAAGGACATATTTTATAGTACAGGGAATATAGCCAATATTTTATAATAACTATAAATGTAGTATAAGCTATAAAAATATTGAATCACTATGTTGTACATCTGAAACTAATATTGTAAATCAACTACACTTTAATAAAAAAGTGGAAGTGACAAACTGTTCTGAAAAACTTCAGGCCAAATAAAATAGGAAAATTAGATTAAATGAACAAATTATTAGAAAATTTATTTACTAAACAGATTTGGGAAGAAAAAGAAGTATACTAACAGAAAAACTGAAATAGTTTAAAAAAAACAAAAACACCACAGGTTCAGATGTTTTTACTGGGGAATTCTACTTTTTTTTTAAAAAATAAATTTATTTTATTTTTTTATTTTTGGCTGCATTGGGTCTTCGTTGCTGCGCGCAGGCTTTCTCTAGTTGCAGCGAGCAGGGGCTACTCTTCGCTGAGGTGCTCAAGCTTCTCACTGCGGTGGCTTCTCTTGTTGCAGAGCACAGGCTCTAGGCGTGCAGGCTTCAGCAGTTGTGGCTCACGGGCTCTAGAGCACAGGCTCAGCAGTTGTGGCTCACGGGCTTAGTTACTCGGCGGCATGTGGGATCTTCCTGGACCAGGGCTCAAACTCGTGTTCCCTGCGTTGGCAGGCAGGTTCTTAACCACTGTGCCACCAGGGAAGCCCTCTACCAAACTTTTAGGGAAAAGATGATTATAATCTTCATAAACTTTTCCGGAGAACACAGAAAAGGGAATACCTTCTAACTCATTCTATGAGGCCAGTATAACCTTGATTCACAAATCAGATATGGACAACAGATAAGGAATATTAGAGGACACTAGACTAAATCTCATTCATAATCACAAATGAAAAACTCCTAAACAAAATATCTAAAGACAGAAAACAGCAGTATATAAAAAAGGCAATATATTATGACAAAATAATATGACAGTAACAGAAGAGTGATATAACATTAATATGTCTATCAACTTATTTGCTCACACACATAAAAAGTAATAAAACTGAGTATCTTTCGTGACAAGCTAGCTTTCATGACAAGGGCTAAAAGGAAAGTTCCTGTGCTCCCCAAAGATTGTTACTGATAATCCTACAATAAATGTCATTCTTCATGGAGAGATGCCTATAGTATTCCATTTAAAATCAAGAGCAAGACATGGATACCAGTATTACTACTTTCCTTTGATACTGCCATAGAAATCTTGGTCTAGGTAGTCAGTAAAGAAAAAGAAATTAAAGAGGGCTGGAAAGGAAACAAGAAAATACTTATGATTTGCAGAGAATAAAACTATGTACCTAGAAGAATCGCAGAAAAGTTATTAGAAATAATGACAGCGTTGCAAGGCAGTTAGCTATAAAATTAACATGCAAAATCAACTGCGTTTCGATATGCTAACAAAAATCAATTCTAGATAAAGACACATAAAAAAAAAAAACTTGAATCATCTCCTAATCACAACACAAAAAGTGCCAACCATAAAACAGAAGACAAAACTCTATTAATATCAAGGACTTCTTTTCATTGAGATGACAAAAAGAACAAGTAACAAAATAAGAGAAAACACATGTAGCACAGCAACTAGAAGATTAGTACATCAGATTTATAAAGAAAAACATAAATACTATAGAAAAGTAAGTAAAAGACAAGAACAGTTATTTTACAGAATGACATATGACCAGTAAATTTAAGATACTCAAATTAGTTATAAGAGAAATGTAATTTAAAACCATAAAAGAACATCATTTTACACCTGCTACATCAGCAGAGTCTAACACTAGGAAGGTGTTGGATCAAGTGTTACTGGTCAACTTTGGGAAAAAACTTGGAGTTTCCTAAAACAGTGTTGCTCATGTTCAAGGTTCAATGTTCCAGAATGTTCAATGCTCTTTTCTCCTTTCCTTTATTAAGAAATCTACTTTATGAAAAAATGACAACTGAATTAAAGAGAGCTTAGTGATGCATACTTCTTAACTCAGTGTGGCAACTGGTCCACCAACCACACTGCAAGGAGCACTGCATCTAAGCAAAACCCTATATGTGTACACTGTGAGGCATGTACAAGACTGTATGTACATGCATGTTTGAAATAGAAAAACAGGAAACAACCCAAACTGTCTGTTCAACAATAAGAGAAGGGATAATTAAAATGAGTTATAATCACATACCAGAATATCTTACAGCAGTGGAAATAAATTAACTATGGTTACATGGATAATGCAACTTCATGAATAAATATTGAAAATATAATACTGAGTTAAAAATAAAAGTCTTAGAAGTATAAATCTACCATGTTTTCTAAAGCTTAAAAACAAACAAAATTATAACCAACATATATTAAGTACATCTTTGTGATTAAAAATTGCTTATGGGCTTCCCTGGTGGCCCAGTGGTTAAGAATCCACCTGCCAATGCAGGGGACACGGGTTCGAGCCCTGGTCTGGGAAGATCCCACATGCGGCGGAGCAACTAAGCCCGTGCACCACAGCTACTTCGCCTGCGCTCTAAAGCCCGCAAGCCACAACTACTGAGCCTGCGTGCCACAACTACTGAGCCTGCGTGCCACAACTACTGAGCCCGCGAGCCACAACTACTGAGCCCGCGTGCCACAACTACTGAGTCCATGTGCCACAACTACTGAGCTCGTGCGCCTAGAGCCCATGCTCCGCAACAAGAGAAGCCACCGCAATGAGAAGCCCACGCACCGCAACGAAGAGTAGCCCCTGCTCGCCGCAACTAGAGAAAGCCCGCGTGCAGCAACAAAGACCCAACACAGCCAAAAAATAAATAAATAAAATAAATAAATATTAAAAAAAATTTGTTTAAAACGTAGCTGAACAATATTAAAAAATTCAGGATTCTTAAGGCTGGGAGTGGGAAGGTGAAAAGATGAGGTAAGAGGGAAACAGAGAGAAATCACTGGTAATGTTCTAATTAGTTCAGATGAAATATGTAACATGCATTAAGACACATTAAAATATAACAATAAAATGACTTGAACAAAAAAACCAAATGCAGATGGAGTTTTTTTAAGCCCCCAAACCTCACAAGTTACTCTTTTTTTTTGAGAATCATACAGGTGTTTTATTTATTTATTTTTAACATCTTTATTGGAGTATTATTGCTTTACAATGGTGTGTTAGTTTCTGCTTTATAACAAAGTGAATCAGCTATACATATACATATATCCCCATATCTCCTCCCTCTGGCGTATCCCTCCCTCCCTCCTTATCCCACCCTTCTAAGTGGTCACAAAGCACTGAGCTGATCTCCCCTCACAAGTTACTCTTAACTGAATGTGCATCAGGCCACCTTTGCTGAGTCAACAATTACACACTGAATAAGTATTATGTGGGAGAAATGCAGTATTTTTTTTTATAAAAATAATCTACATTTGAAATAACTAACCACAACCTATAGCTCTGCATTCTAAAAAGATAACACTCTCTCTCTATTGTAAGGCAAGCCAAATTTGATATCAACTCTTTAATTAGCTATGATTCCAAGATGAAGAGTTACATAATATTAATATCCATTCATATAATGATGGTGCAGTTAGAGACAGACCCTCTGTAAGGGGGAAAATCTCAGACTTTTAAGGAGATGTCTATTAAGAGTTTAATTATGAGTTGTGTATTTCTCAAAATGCTACGTGCAAGAGTATGTAAAGTGTCTTCTATCAACATTTTTTTAAAGCTGCTATTAGACATATTCTTGGGGAGAGAGAGACAGAGAGAAAGAGAGGGAGGGAAGGAGAGAGGGTGCGCGCATGCACGCTTGTCTTTGGTCTGAATTCTGATTAGAACTGTAAACGCTGAAGAGGTTGCAGCCACTCACATATCCCTTAATGTCATACTTTTTTAATATTTATTTTATTTATTATTTATTTTATTTATATGGTTGCACTGGGTCTTAGTTGCGGCAGGTGGGCTCCTTAATTGTGGCATACGGGATCTAGTTCCCTGACCACGGATCGAACCTGGGACCCCTGCAATGGGAGCGTGGAGTCTTAACCACTGTGCCACCAGGGAATTCCCCTCCCTTAATGTCACCTTGTTGGTGTCAATAAATTAGAAGGTTGAGAATCTTTCCCTACAAATATATGGCCTGACCCATGTCTGCAGAGTTAATGAAAGAAGATACTAGAATGAATAAAATGAAATCCCCAACTTAGAAACACATAACATAAACTAGTGAGCGACATGCCAAAGACAAAAAGAAAGAGAAAGTAAAAAAAAAAATCCTCTGACCAGGTAATTAATGCCTTGTCAGCCAGGGGAAAATACCAACATCACAGTTTACAATTAGCTCTTTATGCTGTAGAACGGGTTGGTAAACATTTTCTGTAAAGGGTGAGATAGTAACTCTTTTCAGCTTTGCAGGCCCCACAGTCCTAGTTGCATCTACTCAACTCTGCCATAGTAGCACAAGATCAGCCACAAAAGCCGCTTGGAAATGAATGGGTGTGGCTGTGTTCCAATAAGACTTCATGGACACTGAAATCTAAACGTCATATAATTTTTGCATATCACAAAATACTATTCTTTTGGTTTTATCCAAACATTTAAAAATGTAAAATCCATTCTCATATATTGTGGGCTAAATAAAAATAGGTGGCAACTTGGATTTGGCCCAAGAACCAAAATTTGCTAACCCCTGCTCTAGAAAAATAGGATGAGTTCTGGATACAGACTAAGTACGAATCCTGTCCCCACAATTTACCAGCTCAAGTGACCCTGGGCAAGCTCCTTAGTTGACAGCGGCTTCAGTTTGCTTAGGTACAAAAGGAGAATAATTATTATTTCCTTCACAAGGGTAGTGCTAAGGATTAAGTTAATTATTTCATGTAAAATGCAATAACTGTCTGGCTCATAGTGAGTGCTCAATGACAATTATTAATATTATCAGAAAGTTCAGTTGGCTGGACCCAGGCCCTATCTCTCTATTAACATGAGCCCTTTCCGTGGCCTTTGGCACTGCTTCAGGGACAACAAAGGGCTCTCATTCTTCCCTGGACTGCCAAAGATCCTTCCCAATCTAGCTTATTATCTGACTTACCCTCCCCATGTGATCTTTTCTGCAAAGGACCAGTTGGTTTTATAAAATGACCTGCCCATGTCCCATTCTCTTAAAATGTTACTAATGGGTCAGCGATACTTGACCAATCTGATCGACAAGGGGTAAGCAAACGAGGGCAGCTTTTGTAAATAAAATTTTATCAGAACACAGCCGAGCTCATTTATTTAAGTATTGTCTATGGATGCTTTTGCACCACAAAGGCAGAATTGAGTAGTTGCGACAGAGACCATCTGGTCTGCAAAAGCCTAAAGTTTTTACCATTTGGCCCTTTATAGAAAAAGGTTGTTAACCTCTGTGATAGAAAATTCATGCTAATATGATAGTCCTGCTTATGAACAAAGATACTTTGGACACTGTATCTTTGAGACACTGTCTGAAGACACTATCTTCAGAGACACTGTCGGACTCTGAAGGTCTCAACTTTAATGTTGGAAATGGAGGGACACTGGTGGTGAGACGCGAGGGTGGCCTCATGCAACACCTGCCTCAAGGTTTTCACGTCCTTGTATGAACCCCTTGAGTGTGAGTAGCATCTGTGATTTGTTTCTAGCCACAACAGAATACAGCAAAGGTGACAGGATGTTAGTTTATATAAGACCCTGTGCTGTTACTTGCTCTGGAGACCCTCCTTGCTGGCTTGATGAAGTAAGCTGCCATGCTGGGGAAGCCTAAATGGCAAAGAACCCTGGGTGGCCCTAGGAGCTGAGGGAAGCTTCCAGCTAGCAAGAAATTGAGGCTTTCCATTCTACAACTGGAAGTAAATGAATTCTGAGAACAGGAGTGACCTTGGGGGTGGATTCTTCAACAGATGAGAACGTAGTCCAGCCACCTTGATGGTAGCCTTTTGAGATCCTATGCAGAGGACAAGTTAGGCTGTGCATAGACTTCTGACTCACAGAAACTATGAGATAATAAATATATCTTGTTTTAAGCCACTAATTTTGTGGTAATTTGTTATGCAGCAATAGATAACCACTATACCTCCTAAGCTTTTGAATGAACCTCAACTGAGGGTGAGAAGCAAATTATCTAGCATCCATGATAACAATGTCTTCAGAGACTACAAATAGAAAATGGTCTCATCCACCAGACTATTTCGTTTCCAGTCACCACCCCTTTCTCCTAGCTTCTGCAGTGCAGGGTGGTTTTCAGTCTAGTAATAATATGGTTAGCAAAACCAAAATGAGGAGAGAGAGAAACCATTCCCTAAAGAGTTGAGGGAACTGGAAAAGTTAGCTTTGAGGAGAGAATTAAATGCTTGCAAAATACCTGCCTTTAATAAAGTATGTTATGAATAAGTAATGATGCTCTTTAGAAAGAATTATGATTATTTGGTGAGAATACTCTCCATTTCCTACACATCATCTGTAAACTGCCAGCAGTTACTTCCTAAAACAGACAAAACCACGTTACTTCTACTCTCTGGCATCTTCTCAAAGTCTACAAGGTAAAAGCCCTTCAAAATCAGCCCCACACCTACAAAGCTGCCCTTGGCCACAGTACCTGCTCCCCACAGACTTCTTTGTACTATTTTCAGAATATGCCACCTATGTTCATTCCTTCTTCCTTCTTCATTATTGTTTAAAAGGTCATGTCCTTGGTGCAGCCTTCCCTAACTGACCCAAGCATAAATAATCGTGTTTCCTCCACATGTGCCTCTACCTATAGCTGTATTTCCTTTTTATAATGATATCCCCTCCCCCACCATAAATATTCTTCAAGGACAGGGTGATTATTTAATTCAGTGATTCACAAAGTGTGGTCTAGGTACCTTGGGGGTTCCCAAGGTCAAAACTATTTTCATAGCAACACAAAGATGTTACTTGCCTTTTCACTCTCATCTCACACAAGTGTGGCGTATGGCTTTCCAGAGGCTGCATGATGAAGTCAGCTATAGAAATGTGCACCTATGTATTATTTTTTAAAAGTTTCCCAGTACCAATTTTTAAACTTTTTAAAAAAAATAAATTTATTTATTTGTTTTTTTAAAATTTTTGGCTGTGTTAAGTCTCCGTTGCTGTGCACGCGGGCTTTCCCTAGTTGCAGTGAGCGGGGGCTACTCTTTGTTGCAGTGCGCATGCTTCTCACTGCGGTGGCTTCTCCTGTTGCTGAGCACGGGTTCTAGGCGCGCAGGCTTCAGTAGCTGTGGCTCACAGGCTCTAGAGCGCAGCCTCAGTAGTTGTGGCTCACGGGCTTGGCTCCTCCGCGGCGTGTGGGATCTTCCCGGGCCAGGGATGGAACCCATGTCCCCTGCACTGGCAGGCGGATTCTTAACCACTGTGCCACCTGGGAAGCCCTCCCACTATCAATTTTTAATATAGTAAATGTCAACAGATATAATACACATAAACTGAAGAAGCATTTTGGGTTCCTTGATATTTTAAAAAGGCAAAGAAGTCCTGAGACCAAAACATTTTAGAAATGTGAGTCCAATAATTTTTGTCTTCCCAGGGAAGGAGAGAATGGTAGGAACTCATTCAACACTTCTGGGAGACTAATCACGTCATTCCCTGTATTAAAGTTCAAACGTTCCATAAAGCTGGCAATATACAGTCTAACCAGGCTCGCGAGCCTTGTATCAAACTCTCTATAACCTAGCTCCAACCTACCTCTGTAAGCTGCTCTCTTTCTACATCCTTATTTGAACTTTGTATTGTGGCCAACCTGGTTTACTTCCTGCCATTTGAACAACCTTCCATTTCCATCTCTGTGCCTTTGTTCACATTGTTCTACAGAATTGAATACTGTACTTGCTCCAATCAGGTTCAGTGACATTGTAAACTTCTTTTTTCAACATTCAGCTCAAATCCTACTTTCTTTGTGAAGTCTTCTCTAGCCTAAAATTACACGTCCCATTGTGTTCATTCTTACAGCACTTCCTATCTACAGTCCTCCTTGAACAATTAATACTATATACTTCATTCTATCTCCAATCCTCCAACACTGAATTATTTTTCCATGTATATATAACTCATCACAAAAAATAGCCCCAATTATTAGAGGGTATTTCGTGTGTCTTACATAACTGCCCCACAGCAAGAGAGCTACATCAAGTAACTGATATAGTTATACCTGATTTGACCAAAAAAAAAAAAAAAAAAAAAAAGTCACCAAAGGCAGACAATTGTATTACATAAGGGAAGCCAATTTCTTCCTAAAAATTCTTATCCTACCATCTAATAAATATGATTCATTAGGCAAGTCACTTAAATCCTAGCTAGTCCTTAGAGGTTAAATGTCCTATTGTGAGCTGCTCAGAAGTTTGAATTTCTATTTCAATGCCTCTTGAAATAGATCTGAAAGAGCCCTTCAAATAAAACAGTGACAAACAGAAGAGAGAAGCCCATTCCACATGACGTAGTCAAAGATCAAATACTGATCTACTTTTTCCTGAGGTTCGCTAGCCTAGCATGTTTTCACACATTGGTGTTTTAGAACTGCCTGACTTTAAAGATGTTATGGGAATCCTCAGGATGAGAAGAATGAGGCTATTTATATGCTGTGAATAGTATCTGAGGCAAGAATTGTAACAGTCACTTCTGGGCTTTATGTTCCTAGAAAGTGACCTTTTCAACATTATTATTATCAGGATGCTCTTCTTAATCTCCTGATGGACTCCAGACTAGTTCTTAACCTTCTCGAAAACTAGGAGTAATGAGTTGGGTTCTTCTGCACAGAGCTGTGACACATTATTCAATATACACTCCTTGGAGTCCTGTATTCCATAAGGTGTTAATCCACTCACTGATACAGAAGAATCTTCTCTGAACGTTCTACTTGTGATTCAATTTCCCTAAAAGCATAGTCAATTATAAGGAAAAAGCATCAATGAACTTAATCTTTCAAATTCCTCTAAACCAGAATTAAGATACAGATGGTAAATCTACTCAGTAGCAAAAATAAATAAATAAATAAAATAAAACCAATACTTGAGGCTAGGAAATACAAATGGAGGGTACAATAGTAAGTATCTGACAGACTCTTGACAGGTTCTTAAATATACATATACATTCCAACTCTCTAGGGAGAAGGGCTGATGACCTAAAAGGGGCTGAGAGTCATTCCGTTATGATATTTATTTAGGAAAATGTTCTTATTCTTAGGAGACACATGCTGAATTATTTAGGGGGTACAAAGAATCATGATGTCTACAACTTACTTTGAAATAATTCACCAAAATAATAATAAAATAAAAATTATTTATTAGATTCCTAGATAGATAAAAATGGCAAAATTGAACCTAACTGGTAGGCATACGAGATTTCACTGTGCTATCCTATCAACATTTCAGTATGTTTGGCTACAAGTAAACAGGTTATCAGAAAGGCTATTTTGTTTAGTCTCCAGGTCAAATTAAAAAAAAAAAATTAATGAAGCTCTTTAATAAAAGGCTTAGTGATAAAGTAAAAAAAAATCTTTAATATTCAAACATATTACGTACATTATTTGAAAAACAAATCAATTTAACAATTCCTAGATGGGGTCTATTCTCAACCTAGTAGAATAAAACTTAAAAACATAGGTCAGACCCTGACACTCTTCCGCTCAAACCCCTCATTTGGCTCCACCTCAGAGTAAACATTAAAATGTTACAATGGCCCACAAGGCCCCTCATAATCTCCTTTGACCTCCTCTACCCTGCAATTCAGCTACCTGCCCATGATTCTCCTTGCTATTCCTCAACTATGCCAGGCAGCTCCTGTCCAGCGGCCTGTACACTGGCTGCTCCCAATGCTTGGAACCCTTTGACCTTAGATGTCTACACGGTTCCCCCTTCCTTGCCTTCCACTCACATCTTTGCTCAAATGTCACTTTCTTGGTGAGACATTCATTCCCTGACCATTTAAAACTGCAATTCCCCACACTTCACCCTTATTGACAGGTCCCTGCTCTATTTTCACCATGCCACTTACCAGCCAACACACTCTTTCTACATATTTACATTTAATGTATACATTCTAAGCTTTACATATTAGACGCCTGTCCATCTTCCACCTATAAAATATAAAGTCCACAAGGGCAGGAATTTTGGTTGGCTTTGTTTACCAGTACCCTAGCACCTAGAACACAATGAGACGCCATGGTAACACAACATATTTACAGTCTTATTTATCTCTGAGTTAAAAGGGGAAAAAAAGTTTAGCTTAAAACTGATATCCCAGGCCTTCCCTGGTGGCACAGTGGTTGAGAATCTGCCTGCTAATGCAGGGGACATGGGTTCGAGCCCTGGTCTGGGACGATCCCACATGCCGCGGAGCAACTGGGCCAGTGAGCCACAACTGCTGAGCCTGCGCGTCTGGAGCCTGTGCTCCGCAACGAGAGGCCACGATAGTGAGAGGCCCATGCACCACAATGAAGAGTGGTCCCCGCTTGCGCAACTAGAGGAAGCCCTTGCACAGAAACGAAGACCCAACACAGCCAAAAATATAAATAAATAAATAATAATTAAAGGTGCTAATAATTTAAAACAAACAAACAAAAAAAACTGATATCCCATCTAAGAATGGTTATGTGGTATGGGCTCATACACTGAATTTTGCTGTGAGTTTCTCAGCACTTAATCTTGTATAGATGAAACATCCACTGTCACTCTTGCCTGTCTCTTTATGCAGAGCCTAGGTTTTCAGGAGGGCCGGTCTTTTCCTATTGCATTTGCCATAGTATATAACGTAATACATACAATGGAGCTATTAGACCTTTAATGATCCTTGTTCAATGAATGAAAAATACACAAACATACCTACATATTTTACTTCTGGCAGCATACTAACAGGGAAGAGAGGTTGAGCTTTGGGGTCAGAGACATTTAGGTTCAAATTTTACCCCATTCTTAACAAGCATGCCAAGGTAACCTGCCAACACCTTAGTTTCCTTGCTTCTACTTAATAACAATGCCACTTTCTCCAAAGGGTTGTCCTGAAAAGAACCGTAAATGACGACACAGAAAACCCCTATATAATGTGTGACAAACATGGGTACTGAGAAAGAAATGTTGGTTTCTGATGACTTCTAAGAAATGTTTAAAACTTCTCTTCATTTCTTTGGTCTTAACTTCTCTCACCTTCCCCTATAACTGAAAGCAAATAAAATCTCATAATATTTTTAGGTTAAATAAAAAAGGTCTCAAATATCAGTATTATTTTTTCTATTCCTAGAATGGTCTCTGGTCAAACAAAAACCCATACAAACTTAGAGAAATCAGTAGATACTCATCAATGATTACAGTGTTAAAAGACGCTGAACTAAAGAAACTCCTGGGACTTCCCTGGTGGTGCAGTGGTTAAGCATCCGCCTGCCAATGAAGGGGACATGGGTTCGAGTCCTGGTCCAGGAAGATCCCACATGCCATGGAGCAACTAAGCCGAGCACCATTAACTACGGAGCCTGTGCTCTAGAGCCTGCAAGCCACAACTACTGAGCCCACACGTTGCAACTACTGAAGCCCGCGCACCCAGAGCCCGTGCTCCACAACAAGAGAAACCACCGCAATGAGAAGCCCACGCACCACAACGAAGAGTAGCCCCTGCTTGCCGCAACTAGAGAAAGCCCACGCACAGCAATGAAGACCCAATGCAGCCAAAAATTAAAAAAAAAAAGGCAGCACCAGCATTGGAAAACAATTAAAAAAAAAAAAAACTCCTTTTGATAACTTACTTCCCTAAATAATTCCCATGAGAAGTCTCCTAATAAATGAAAAACAAGGTGTTTCAGACCTAGTGTTCACCTATCTTAACTTTTATTTCACCAAATACTTCCCCCCAAATCCACAATAAAAAGTTAGATAGGCTAATGAGAGAAATCCAGTCTTGTATTTCATAAGGAAACTTATTTATTTTTTCCCATATTATCATTTTACCATCATTAATACATAAAAGTTACTAGTGTAACTGTAAATTAAGTATCACAATAAAAAGTATGATTAGTCTACCACCTAGGCACAATATTACCTTGATAAGGAAACCTACATCATTCTATCTCAAATCTGTGTGCTATGTAATAAGGCACTATTTTGTTATTAAAGTGTAAGTTTAAATGTAAATTTGATACTTCCTTTCTTTGAACTCAACTTGTAACGTGGTTCAGAAAGATAGGAGATACACTACTGACTCCCCACTACAACTTTGCTGAGCCAGTTCTACAGGGAGCACCATTTGTTGTTTCCTAATTTATTCTATTAGTCACAGCCCAATATAACGCACTTTAACTGTAATAGGCCAGCATTAGTTATAGAATTCTGTCTACAACTCATTTAGAAATATTCATATTAGCCTGGTATTTTCCTTAACCCTTATTAAATGGTAAAAGGACCCAAATTCTATTGCTGCAACTAGTGAGTATACACTGCACTTCAGAAAGATTACCTGATAGGCCACCTCCAGGTACTGCAAATGAAGTTTACTGTTCATGCCATTCAAAGAATCACCCTTTGTAGTCTCCAGTGCTTCCTGCAGCAGTCTGATCCAAGCTTTACAAATCATACATTCACTAATGAATCAGGAAAATCTAGCCCCACAGGACTAAGGTTGCTAGATTTTTTTTTTTTTTAGTCCTCTTTTAAATCCCACTAAACTAGAAATGGCCAACTTTGCAACCTGTTTCTTAACCACTAATCCTTTATGGTATCATCTACCAAAATTTTTAAAACAGATTTACATGTAAAACCATGTCCCGGATTTTGCAAAGTACAGAAACTTCTTTGAATCAAATAAGAAGGCTTTGCCAACCCTTTTCAATTCCATGACCACAGGGAACCAAAAGACCCTACAAATGAACCAAAAACACACAAAAAAAGTTGAGGAAAGTAAGACCTTTCCCAGGCATTCAATAGACCCAGGTTTTCCTGGCGTGAGCTGGGCACTGCCTCATGGTGCAGAATCAACAAAGAGCAACAGAGATGTGGCTTGGTTTGCTAATTTCAGTCTCCATCTAAGAGAAAGGAAAATAAGTGAGTTTTCAAACTAAGAAATACTGTGGATACTGTAAATTACTTAACTCAAAGCCTTGGTACTCTGGATTAGCAACCAATATTAACAACAGTTAGGTCAATAATTTGTTCTGAAGACTAGAGTGAGAGGTTTGATTAATCTGAAAATCTGTTTCCATTATCTGCAAAATGAAACTGCTAGATTGACACTTTCAAGAAAGTAGAGAAAACAACAGGGGGTAGGCCCTATGCAAACTCATGGAAACCCTAAGATTTTAGGCTAGAAGAGACCTTACTGGTACCTACTCAAACCACATAGAATAGAGCACCAGGAGTTCAGATGGTATCATCTGTGGCATACTGGCTGACAATTTATATTTTTACTTCATATTATCTTTATTCTATAAGAATAAATGAAAAAGACAAAATCACTGCAGCTGAAGCATAGGTTGTATAAATTTCATACAACTGATACAAACTCAGAACTATTAGGCAAGACGACAGCAATAAATCTTTAGCTTGAGTTATTCTTCAGAAATTGTTTCATGATGAATGAAAAAAATTAACGAACATAAGAAACGTTGGAAATACACTACTGATAATTGTATATAAAACAGTATTTTTACTGTATTTTAGTGTGAAAATTACCCTCTTATAACATATAGGAACACTTCTTGTTTGAGAAGTCAAGTATTGCTTATGAAGCTACTTCATTAAAATTCTACTCCTCTTCAAGATCAATTAAACAAAAACAGACAGAAGTCCTTACTAGCAAAAATATCATTTGTCCAATATCACAGACTGGCATAGCTAAATGACACATTATAGAGAGTATCTAACCATCTCTTGCTTATTACAGATGAGAAGAGAACTCAGAGGTAATGAACTCAGAGCTTTTTAAAGTCCTGTGACTATACAGGGCAGAACCAAAGGTAGAACCATGTCTGTAAAATCCTAAAATCCAACAAACAATATGCTGTCTGTAAAACAACCAGTTTACATCCAAAGACACAAATAAACTGCAAGTAAATTAAAGAAAAAAGAAATTCCATGAAAACACAGCAACCAAAAGACAGCTGGAGTGGTATGTTAACATCAGATAAAACAGACTTCTAAACAAAAAATGTTACAAGAGAAAAAGAAAGATATTACATAATGATAAAAGGGTCAACTCATCAAAAAGATATAACAATTATAAACATACATGCAACTAACAACAGAGTCTCAAAATATATGAAGCAAAACCAGACAGAATTGAAAGGAATACAGTCCACCCACTATAGTTGGAGATTTCAAGACATTTCAAAAAGGATGGAACAACTAGGAAAAAAGATAAAGAAACAGACAACTTGAACAACACTATAAACCAGCCACACCAAACATACACAGAAGACACGATTCAATGATAGCAAAATACAAAATGAATATTTTCACCAGGACAGACAATATGTTAAGCAACAAAACAAGTCTCAATAAAATTTAAAAAACAGAAATCACACAAATTATCTTCTGTGAATAAAATGGAATGAAACTAGAAATTAATAACAGAAGGAAATCTAAAAAATTCACAAATTGGTACAAGTAAACAACATGCTGTTTTATTTTTTTTAAGAAACTATTTTCTATCAACCTCTTTCCATTTTAAGAGTTTGTGGAAGAATAGCTTAAGACCACTGAGTGGTTTAAAAAACATACTCTTAAACAACCAATGGGTCAAAGAAGAAATCACCAGGGAAACTGCAAAATATTTTGAGAACGAAAACAAAAACAAAACATATGAAAACTTACGGAATGATATCCCATCTTCCAACTTAAGGCACTATTAAAAGAAGAGCAAACTTAACCAAAAGCAAGAGAAGGAAGGAAATAATAAAGATCAGAGTGATGATAAATTAAGAGAAAAGAAAAACAATACAGAGAACCACTGAAATCAAAAGTTGGTTCTTTGAAAAGATTAAATTGACAAGCCTTTTTCTAGACTGATGAAGGAAAAAAAAAAAAAACTGGACCAAATTACTACTATCAGGAATGAAAATGGAAACACTACCAACCTCACAGAAATAAAAAGGAATATAGGGCCTTCCCTGGTGGCGCAGTGATTAAGACCACCTGCCAATGCAGGGGACACTGGTTTGAGCCCTGGTTCAGGAAGATCCCACATGCCACAGAGCAACTAAGCCTGTGTGCCACAACTACTGAGCCTGCGCTCTAGAGCCTGCGAGCCACAACTACTGAGCCCGCACACCACAACGACTGAAGCCTGCATGCCTAGAGCCCGTGCTCTATAACAAGAGAAGCCACCGCAATGAGAAGCCCATGCACCGCAACAAAAAGTAGCCCCCACTCACCACAACTAGAGAAAGCCCACGTGCAGCAACGAAAACCCAACACAGCCAAAAAAATAAATAATTAAAAAATTTTTTTTAAAGGAATATAAAAGAACATTATGTACTTTTAAAAAAACAGCTTTACCAAGATATAATTCATACACCATATGATCAGCCCACTAAAATGAGTACAATTCAATGAATTTTAGTATCTTCCCAGATATGTACAACAATCACCACAGTAAATTTCAGAACATTTTCATCACCTCAAAGAGAAACCCCATACCCTTTAGCTATCATCCCCCTTTACCCCTGTTCCTCCCAACCCTAAGCAATCATTAATATACCTTCTGTCTCTATAGATTTACCTATTCAGGACATTTGATATAATTGGAATTACATACTATATTGTCTCTTTTTACTGGCCTCTTTCACCTACCATATGTTTACAAGGTTCCTCCATGATGTGGCATATGTTAACACTTCATTCCATTTTATGGTCAAATAATATTCCATTGTATACCACATTTTGCTTATCCATACAGTTGATGGATATCTGAGTTGTTTCTACTTAGGGTTTTATGATTTTTTGTGTGTGTGTGGTGAACAAACTTGATAATCTACAAATTCCTAGAAAAACACAACTACCAAAACTGTTTCAAGAAGAAAAAGAATAGACTTTCTATAGCAAGTAAACAGATTTTCTATCAGTAGTCAAAAAACATTTTAAATACAGCCACTAAAGAAAACAGTATGGCGGTTCCTCAGAAAACTAAAAATAGAATTACCATATGATCCAGCAATCCCACTCCCGGGCATATATCCAGAGAAAACTGTAATTCGAAAAGACACATGCACCCCAACGTTCACTACATCACTATTTACAATAGCCAAGAGATGAAAACAACTTATATGTCCACTGACAGATGAATGGATAAAGAAGATGTGATACATATACACAGTGAAATACCACTCAGCTGTAAAAAAAGAATGAAGTAATGCCGTTTGCAGCAACATGGATGGACCTAGAGATTATCACACTAAGTGAAGTAAGTCAGAAAAAGACAAATACCATATGATATCACTTATATGTGGAATCTAAAATACGACACAAATGAACTTTATCTATGAAACCAACAGATTCATGGACACAGGGAACACACTTGTGGTTGCCAAGGGGGAGGGAATTGGGGGAGGGATAGAGGGGGAGGTTGGGGTTAGCAGGTGTAAGCTATTATATACAGAATGGATAAGCAACAGGGTCCTACTGTATAGCACAGAGAACTACGTTCAATATCCTATGATACATCATAATGGAAAAGAATATTAAAAAAAATATATGTATAATGGAATCACTTTGCTGTACAGCAGAAAATAACACAACATTGTAAATCAACTATACTTCAATTTAAAAAAACATTAAAAAAGAGCATAGGACTTGAAGGATTCACATACAAGTTCTATCAAACATTTAAAGAAGAACAAACACCAATACTTCTTTAACTCTTCCAAAAGTTAGAACAATTTCTAAAGCATTCTTAGAAGTAAGTATTACCCTGATACCAAAACCAGACAACGATATCACAAGAAATAAAAAGTACAAACCAATATCCCTTATGACTACAGATGCAAAAATCTTTAACATAATACTAGCAAACCTAATCTAATACAATATTAAATGGATTAGTCACATTGATCAAGTGGGATTTATCTCAGAAATGCAAAGGTGGTTCAACAGGTGAGACTCAATTAATATGTGACACATAAATATTTACTTATGGAATAAAGTAAAAATACCACACAATCATCTCAATTGATACATTAAAAGCAGCTGATGAGAACTTCCCTGGTGGTCCACTGGTTAAGACTCTGCGCTTCCACTGCAAGGGGCACGGGTTCAATCCCTGGTCAGGGAACTAAGATCCCGCATACCGTGTGTGCAGCAAAAACAAAACCCCAGCATCTGATGAAATCCAAAATCCTTCCATGATAAAAACACTCAACAAAATAGAAACAGAAGGGAACTTTCTAAAGTTGATAAAAGGCATCTATGAAAATCGAACATATAACATCATACTAATGATAAAATGCTAAAAGCTTTCCCCCTAAGATCAGAAAAACAATTTCATTTACAACATTCAAAAGAATAAAATACAAAGGAAAAGATTTAACAAAGGAAATACAAGACTAAAAACTTCAAAATATTGTTTAAAGAAATTAAAGACCTAAAATAAATGGAAAGACATCCGATGTTCATTGCTTGAAAGACTTAACACTGTTGAGATGGCAATACTCCCCAAACTGAATGCAAATAAAAATCACAATAAGATACCACTTCACACACACCTAGGCTGGGTATTTTTTTAAAAAGGGAAGGGGAAAACAAGTGTTGGCAAGGATGTGGAGAAATCGGAACCTTCATACATTCCTAGTGGAAACAAAATGGTAAAACCACTGTGAAAACAGCTAGATAGTTCCTCAAAAAGTTAAAGAATTACCAGACAACAACAACAAAACAAACAAACAAAAAAAGAATTACCACATGATCCAGTACTTCCACTCCTACATACCCAAGAAGCAGAAAATCACCAAGTAACCTGTACATGAATGTTCATAGCAGCATTATTCAAAAGAATGAAAAAGTGGAAACAATACAAATATCCATGAACTGATTAATAGATTAGTAAAATGTGGTATATCCACCCAAGTATATTATTCAGCATAGTACTGAATTACACTATAACATGGATGAACTTTGAAAACACTATGCTACCTGAAAGAAGTCAGACACAAAAGGCCACACATAGTATGATTTCATTTATAGGAAATATCCAGAATAGGCAAATCCATAGAGACAGAAAGCACAGTAATGGTCAACAGAGCTAAGGAGAGAAAAAATAGGAAGTGACTGCTTAACTGGTACGGGGTTTTTCTTTTGGGGTGACAAAAATGTTCTGGAATTAGATAGTGGTGATGAATGAACAATACTGTGAATTTACTAGAAGCCACTTGATTGTATACATTTAAAGTGATTAAAATGAAGAATTTTATATGAATTTTATTTCAATTTAAAAATCACCCAAAACAACAATAAACTTAAACCTACTCAGCAACGTATGAATTAACCACAAAAGTCCTTTCAGAATTCTTATGTCTATATGCTCAAAACCTAGATCTAAAAACAGGCATCAGATGCCTCACAACTGTGATATTATTATTATTATTTTTTTTTTGTCCAGTATTTTTTTTTTAAGTTTTAAAAAATTATTTATTTATTTATTTATTTATTTTTGGCTGCGTTGGGTCTTCGTTTCTGTGCGAGGGCTTTCTCTAGTTGCGGCAAGCAGGGACCACTCTTCCTCACGGTGCGCGGGCCTCTTCCTATCGCAGCCTCTCTTGTTACGGAGCACAGGCTCCAGACGCGCAGGCTCAGTAGTTGTGGCTCACGGGCCTAGTTGTTCCGCGGCATGTGGGATCCTCCCAGACCAGGGCCCGAACCCGCGTCCCCTGCACTGGCAGGCAGATTCCCAACCACTGTGCCACCAAGGAAGCCCAACTGTGATATTATTAACAGTTATGAGGGGACTTCCCTGGTGGCACAGTGGTTAAGAATCCGTCTGCTAATGCAGGGGACATGGGTTCGATCCCTGGTCCGGGAAAAGGCCACATGCCGTGGAGCAACTAAGCCCGTGCACCACAACTACTGAGCCTGCATTCTAGAGCCCGCAAGGCACAACTACTGAGCCCCACATGCTCTAGGGCCTGCGTGCTGCAACTACTGAAGCCCGTGCACCTAGAGCCCATGCTCCGCAACAAGAGAAGCCACCGCAATGAGAAGCCCGCACGCCACAATGAAGAGTAGCCTCCGCTCGCCACAACTAGAGAAAGCCTGCACGCAGCAACGAAGACCCAACACAGCCAAAAATAAAACAAAAACGGTTATCAATTTTTAAAATTCTATCATAAAAGGAAGAGATAAAAAAATCATACATTAATTTTTTATGATGCAAGTTTCTATTGATCATTGTACTCACTCCTAAGTGCAAGCAGACCCAATTATTCTAGCAAGCTGATAGGAAAATACAACACCTATTATCCCTGTCCTTGGGGGCAGCAGTGACTCACCAAGCTTCTCTGGCTCATCTGGCCCTGTGCCTGCAATGCAGCTGCTCTCCAAACCATAGGTGGGATCCACTTTCCCAGAGGCTCGTGCTGCTTCTTGAACTTTCTTGACGTGAGCTTCCACCAATTCCAGTGGCACCTCCTCCCGGACTCGAGAAAACTCTTCTGTTTAAGAATAAAATGGAACAGTGATCTGGTTTTGCATAAATATTTGCTTCAATGTAAACTAGGTAATCTGACACAACATTAGTGTATCGTGTGTAACCTAGTGACCTTTCTGGAGACTCGATCTGATCTACCCCAGCAAATCAAGGGGGCCAAAGGAGATAAACATGTACAGTAATGGAATTCTATGACTCTACGTTTTACCCTACATGACACAGTGTCTTACTATATAAACAGGAGATCTTTAAATTTCTATTAGTAACAATCAAAACTGCTATCCAGGGACTTCCCTGGCGGTCCAGTGGTTAAGACTCCATGCTTCCACTGCAGGGGGCCTCAGTTCGATCCATGGTCGGGGAACTAAGATCCCGCATGCTGCAAGGTGTGGCCAAAACTAAATAAATATTTTTAAAATAATACAAAAGAATAAAAAATTGCTGCCCAAATTTCATCTAACTCTGCTGGCTAGATTTTAATCAAGACAACAATAAGGATAAAATAACCAGAAAGTCAAGAAAGAGTTCTATGGTATGAGAAAATTCTAATTAGAATTAATGTAATCCAAGAATGTTAAATGACTCCTTTTTGCCAATTATATCAAATTCTAAATGAATCACAAAACATACCATTAAAAACCTGTTTTGTCCCTCTAAATTCTTAATAAATGCTCTTAGTTTGAAAATTATTATATTTTAAGTGTTTTAGTTTAAAATGTTATAATACTTCAAATACAACATGGTATCTTCAAGGGGTAGTATCTGATTTTTTTTTTGTTATTTACATAACTGAAATGAATGTAACAGCTGATAACACTTAAATTTGAGATAAAATTAGCATAAAAGGAAATATTTTTATTTTTTATTATTATTATTTCATTATTTATTATTATATATTATTATTATTATTTATATTTATTATTTTTATTAAACCATTATCTGAAATTGTTACTCTGGAGAGATGGCTTAAGAAAGTCCATACCCAAAGCCGCTCTGGCTGCAGCAGATGCCACACGAGGATCCACCACAGACGCCAAAAAAGCAACAGTGCTCATGACTGGGTTTCCTGACTGACTGAAGGGGACAGGCTGGTAGGCCAGGGGCCCCAGGGAAGCATCAGAATTCTCAAGGTATGGGTCCTCAATGGGAAGTCTCAAAAAGTGGAGGATGCATTCATCCTGAGTGCGACTTCCAACGTGTTCTGACACTTTGTTCCAATCATCCTTATACATCTCCAGAGCCTATAACAGAAAAAAACAGGAGCTTTAATATCAGGTAACAAGGAAGTATTTAATGACATCAGAAGCCTGTGACTGTTCTTTAGATAGACTTTAAAAACAGTAACGAAAATGATTATACTGTTCATAAGAAAATAGGTAGCTGTGATTGTTTTCATTATTATATTAAATTCTCAGTCAAGAAAAATAAATAAAAGGCATGCATATTACAAAGGAAGAACAACTGATTTTTATTAATACACACGATTGTTTATATAGGAAATCCTACAGAATCTACAAAAAAGGTATTAAACTAAAAAGTTTAGCAAGGTCACCAGTTAAAAGGATAATAGAAAAACTCAATTATTATATTTCTATATATACTAGCAATGAAAATTTTTTAATTGGAAAAAAGTATTTAAAATAGCACAAAAATGAAATACTTAGGGAAAAATATAATGAAGAATGTGTAAGACCAATATGCTGGAAAAAATAAAACATGCTGAGAAATCAAAGACCTAAATAAATGAAGAGATATGCTGTGTTCATTCATGAGAAGTCTCAATATTGTTAAGATGTCAATTCTCTCCAAATTGAACTACAGATTCAACGCAATCCCATTCAAACTTTTTTGTTAAAAATTACGAAACTCATGCTAAAATTCATAGAGTACACACATTTCTAGTTTAAAAATTTTTAAGTTTTCAGAGAAAATGCTGAAAAACTCCAACAAAACAGTAAAAGCAGTCTCCAAGGGGGAGAGGGATAGAACAGTATGAAGGAAGCCACAAATAGGTGGTGCTGAGAAAGTCAAGGAATGAATTGGGTAAAAGAATCTCTTGGGGAGCTACCGTAGCTACCAAAGTTACTACTCTTACATGGTTCTCTCTACAGCCATGACTCTCCACCAGGGGCAACTGTGTCTCCTTAGGGACATTTGGCAGTGGCTGGAGACATTCTGGGCTGACACAATTGGAGAGGTGCTACTGGCATCTAGTGGGTAGAGGCCGTGGATGCTGTTAAAAATTCTACAGTGCACATAAGAGACCCCGCAACAAAAAAGCTATCTGGCCCAAAATGTTAATAGTGACGTGGCTAAAAACCCTACTGTAGAGCCTGATTTGCTAATACCGTGTTACGATGAGTTCACCATGATGATGGTTCTCTCCATGTTTATTGCCTCAGTGAATTCTTTTTTAATTTTTAATTTTAATTTTATTTTTTGGCCATGCCACGAGGCATGTGGGATCTTAGTTCCTTGAACAGGGATCGAACCCACACCCCCTGCATTGGAAGTATGGAGTCTTAACAACTGGACTGCCAGGGAAGTCCCACCTCAGTGAATTCTTAAATCTGGATTCCAACTGCTGCTCCAGGCTTTCTTTCTCACTGGAGTGGTACAGGACTCCTCAAAAACCCAAGCCAGCAAATCACCTTACTCATTAAATCCCTTGAAAAACAAGGCTAATTCTGGGTATCCTCTGGACAGTCTGTGGCTTTGGGTAGTTCTAAAAGGAATTACTTAGAAAAAAGACGCAGATTGTAACAAAAAACAAAAATCAATCTATCTCATTAGGGTCCCTGGGGCCAGAAACATATAACTGAGACTGTTGTAAGTTTCTGATCATGGGTAGAGATTTTCTTGACATGTTCTAGCGTAACCTTTTCAAACAAACTTATTATTATTTTTTTTAAGATATTTTGTCTTTTTTTTTTTTTTTTTTGGCTGTGTGGTATGTGGGATCTTAGTTCCCCGACCAGGGATCAAACCCCTGCCCCCTGCAGTGGAAGCACGGAGTCCTAACCACTGGACCGCCAGGGAAGTCCCTATTTTTTAAAGTTTCTTTCTTTATTCATTTTCCTTCAGCCAGAGAAAGATAAGAAAGTTCAGGAAGGTTTTTTCCAGAATAAAGCTAAGGAACTTGTCATGCAAAATTCAAGCCAGAGCAAAGGCTGAGAAACAGTGAAGTTCTGAGCCTGGACACTGGCATTACATAAGAGGGGCAGACTGAAGAGATGTTTTCAAAACAACATGGTGACCAACTGGCCGGGAAGGAGGAGAAGGGTGACATATAGAGAAAAGTTATTAGGAGACATTTTACACTACAAAACACTTTCATTCCTCCTGTCATCACTGGGGTCTTCACCACCGCTTACTTGGATTCTTAGAATTGCCTGTCTCTCTACCCTTAAATTCATCCTTCTTCCTGTTGCTAGAGTGAAGTATGTTTGACACAGGACAACGTCTCTCTCCTGCCTGAAACTATTTCAGTGTTCATCATTATCTTACGGAATTAAGGCCAAACATGACCAGGGCTCTGCTACTTCTTCCACCTCACCTCCGTACTCTTTAATGTTCCAGGAATACCCAGATCCCACAACACTGTTCCTAAGTACTGTGCCTATGTACAGTTTGTTCTGCACTGGAAATATCATGTACTAGAACCAACACCAGCACCCCACTCCAGGAAGCTGTCCATTATATCTCATCCACCCAGCCCAGTTGCGCAGCCACTCCTCTGTGCCTCTCATGCTCCAGTCATACCTCTAATTGTGTTTTAATCGGTTTCAGTCACAGACTAGACTATGAATTCCTTAACTGTAGAGACTATGGCCTAGCCATCTCAATCTACAGCGTCTACCACAGTGCCTGAAACACAGTACCCAATAAAATGTGCTCAATTTAACCACAGGTAACTGGACTACAGCAGGAAAGGAAGCTGACTTTTGCATGGCTCCAAGCATCAAAAAAACAACCTGGGGAACTCCCTGGCGGTCCAGTGGTTAGGACTCTTCACTTCCACTGCCAGGGACCTGGGTTCAATCCCTGGTCAGGGAACTAAGATCCCACTCCCAACGGGAGAGGCCACGACAGTAAGAGGCCCGCGCACCACGATGAAGAGTGGCCCCCGCTCGCCGCAACTGGAGAAAGCCCTTGCACAGAAACAAAGACCCAACACAGCCAAAAATAAATAAATAAAAATAATGAATTAATTAAAAAACCCAATAACCTGCAGCATTCCATACAATAACTGTGCTTTGATAAGAAACCATATCAAATAAAGTATTTTTAAATAAAAGTGGTGGTCTCCCTCTTGTACTGTTGGTGGGAATGTAAACTGATACAGCCACTATGGAGAACAGTATGGAGGTTCCTTAAAAAACTAAAAATAGAACTACCATACGACCCAGCAATCCCACTACTGGGCATATACCCTGAGAAAACCATAATTCAAAAAGAGTCATGTACTAAAATGTTCACTGCAGCTCTATTTACAATAGCCAAGACATGGAAGCAACCTAAGTGTCCATCAGCAGATGAATGGATAAAGAAGATGTGGCACATATATACAATGGAGTATTACTCAGCTATAAAAAGAAACGAAATTGAGTTATTTGTAGTGAGGTGGATGGACCTAGAGTCTGTCATACAGAGTGAAGTAAGTCAGAAAGAGAAAAACAAATACCGTATGCTAACATATATATATGGAATCTAAAAAAAAAAAAAAAAAGGTCATGAAGAACCTAGGGGCAAGATGGGAATAAAGACGCAGACCTACTAGAGAATGGACTTGAGGATACGGGGAGGGAGAAGGGTAAGCTGGGACAAAGTAAGAGAGTGGCATGGACATATATACACTACCAAATATAAAATAGATAGCTAGTGGGAAGCAGCCGCATAGCACAGGGAGATCAGCTCGGTGCTTTGTGATCACCTAGAGGGGTGGGATAGGGATGGTGGGAGGGAGGGAGACGCAAGAGGGAAGAGATATGGGGACATATGTATATGTATAACTGATTCACTTTGTTATACAGCAGATGTGTATAAAATTGATGCCTAATAAGAACCTGGAGTATAAAAAAACAAACAAACAAAACAACTAATACTAAACTTTCATTGGGTTATTTGTATGGAAATATGTTAATATAAATGTTTCAGACATTAAAAAAAAAAAAATTACAATTGTGAAAAATACTTATCCGCCATGAAAGCTCGTTCTACTTTTTTTTTTTTTAATTTTTTTATTTATGGCTGCGTTGGGTCTTCGTTGCCGCACGCGGGCTTTTCTCTGGTTGTGGCGAGCGGGGGCTACTCTTCATTGCGGTGTGCAGGCTTCTCACTGCGGTGGCTTCTCGTTGTGGAGCACGGGCTCTAGGCACGCAGGCTTCAGTAGTTGTGCCTCGCGGGCTCTAGAGCGCAGGCTCAGTAGTAGTTGTGGCGCACGGACTTAGTTGCTCCGCGGCATTGTGGGATCTTCCCAGACCAGGGCTCGAATCCGTGTCCCCTGCATTGGCAGGCAGATTCTTAACCACTGCGCCACCAGGGAAGTCCCGCTTGTTCTACTTTTTAAAAGACTTTTCTAATGAGACTGGTCACAGTATTATCAAATTAGATTTTTTCATATTGTATAATGAACTACATCAATATTTGGAAGATCTGCATAATTCAGTAAACCAATATTTTCCAATTTATCAATGAAAGACATTATGCAATCATACATGGATAAAAGATCCATTACTAGGGCAAGAGAGATCAATGGATTCCATGCTGCAACTAACCTTTAAGAAACTATCAGTGGTCAAGTTTCAATGTAACACAAGCATACCTCAGAGATACTGCGGGTTCAGTTCTGGACCACTGAGATAAAGCGAATACTGCAATAAAGCAAGTCACATGGGTATTTTGGTTTTCCAGCGCATATAAAAGTTATGTTTACACTATACTGTTGTCTACTAAGTGTGCAATAGTATTATATGTCTTAAGAAGAACACCGTATGTACCTTAATTTTAAAATACTTTGTTGCTAAAAAATGCTAACCATCATCTGAGCCTTCAGTGTGTAATCTTTTTGCAACAGTAACATTCAAGACCAGTGATCACAGATCACTGTAACAAATATAATAACAAAAGAAAGTTTGCAATATTGTGAGGATTACCAAAATGTGACACAGAGACATAAGGTGAGCAAATACTGTTGGAAAAATGGCACCAACCGACTTGCTTAATGCAGGGTTTCCACAAACCTTCAATTTGTTTAAAAAAAAAAGGAGGGAGATGTCTGTATCAAAGAAGAATATTCATAATTACCTGAAAAGGCCATTAAGATACTTCTCCTGCTTCCAACTACATATCCAGGTGATACCAGACTTTCCTAATATACTTAAACTAAAACAACATACCTGGTAGAAAAGCAAATATGAAAATCCAGCTGTATTCTAGTAAGCCAAACATTATAGATTTGCTAAAATATATAAATGCTACACTTTTCACTAATATCTTTTTTCAAAAGCTATTTTTCATAATAATGTTAATTATGTTAACTCAAAAGGGGTTCATTGTTATTTTAAGTGAATTAAATATTTTTCTCAGTTTTAATTTTTAATTAAAAAAATACTGATAAAGTCACATAAATTAAAACTCTTTGGAGTCCGCAAACAAAATTTTGAGAGTACTGTGTGCTTCTTGAGCCCAGAAAGTTTGAGAACTGCTGACCTAGTCTAATCTTTTATTTGATACTTGATTTCTGAATTGCATATTTTATACCATATACAAGTTTCAATCAGATGCAGTACTCCAGTGAAAGGGAGCTCTCTTCCTCCATAAATTCACTGCTCTAATGTTACAGTTATAATTGGTGTAGATGCTGCCAGTAAATTACCAGCAGCAATCATCAACTTCTTCCAGGTTGACCCCACTATTGAAACTAGAAAGCCATGTATTTGTTTTCTCAGGATCACATGCAGTACTAGGTGTTTATGAGACCCATTTGATCAGTGAGATAGAAAGGAAACACTGATGAGGGGCTTCTGGGAAAGCTTTTCCTCACAAGAAGAGCCCAGGAAGAGAAGTCCCCAGGTGCCTTTTCCAATTCTCTTCCTGTTTTAAATAGGGATGAGAAGTCTGGAACTAACTACCAGCCTTCCTGTGACCAGAACACAAAGAGACAGAATGTGGACAGCTAAGGAAGGCAGAACAAAACAACAGAAAAACTAGGGACCTGATGATATAACTGAACAGTGGAAAGAATCTTGGAATTGCCATTCTGAAGAAATCTAGTTGAACAAAAAACCAAAGTTCTTTTGGTTTAATGTATTGCTCATCAGATTTTCTGTTCCATGTAGGCAAAAGCACTCCTAACATATTTAACAATAAACTTCCTCATTTGGTCCTAATTCAGCTCCCACACATACTATCCACAAATACTAAGTAGTGTAATGAAGTCTCCATTTTACCCCAACAATTGTTGTTCTATAACTAAAGACAAATGGTCCCTTCTTCGGAAATGGTTGATAAATATGAAACCAAATACTCTCTTTTTCCTACCCTTCAGGGTAGAAATAATTCTGAGATCTAGTTCTGTAAGAATTTGCAAGAATCTCTAAAGACATAATGAAATTAAAAAAGCATTCAATATGCTGACTGACAGAGACACGATGCATAATCACGGGCTTATCAGTCTTCTGCTTTCATAATTAAGATAATTTTTTCAATGGCAGGTATCTTCATCCACTTCTCAGAAATCCTTTTGGGAAATATGGAGGTTGTACACTCAAATGCATACAAGTACTAGGGAACTAATCTACAATGACTGAGGTGGGCTAAGTTAAGAAAATTTGGACTATGAAGAAATGCCCCATTTCAAAGGAACATCTGCTACCCAAGGCCAGCCAGCTAATTATTGCTATCGGAGAATAAGGGCCCAGAGTTGCCAGATCTTCTAATTTTGGAGGAAGAGTTAGATATCTAGACTGTTTTTGGCAAATCTGCAATATTTAATTGTTGGCAACAGATTTAAAACAAAAAGAACCCAACCTGAGCCAAAATAACACATATCCAGGCTTGATCTCCCCTACTGACAGCTAGCACATCACCTCCAGTGTGATATTTAAATAAAACTCATTACATGGATTGAAAATTTTCAGGATAAATTCCAAAGGTATATTTAAAATGCTAGTCACAGAAACTTAGCACCCATCTCATATGAATAAAGGGGCTCCATCACTAATCTGCTTACCTCCAGTAGTAGAAGTGTCTCCTGTTCCGTCCATTCTCTTCCAGCACTAGCACCTTTACTCTAAAGAAAAAAATTCAGAAATTATTTACTCATTCCTAAAGGTTGAATATGGAGCTCATCAGGATTCCCTTCTAAGTTCTGCAGACTGTTTTCTGCAAACCACCAAAATAAGTCCCTGAGTAACAAGAATAAAACACATAAGGAACCAAAACTCCCAACAGAAAGGCTGGCTTATTTCAAAGATTTCTTGCTATCTACCAAGGACTCATGGACTACTTAGACATTAGACATGGATTACTTAGACCACTTATTTCTATTATTTATAAGAAAACCAAGGCTGTGTTGTGTAAAACCAAATCAACTGATTCATACTTCTTGATTTGCAGATTCTACTCCATTCATGGAGAGGACTGGCTGTGTAGTATACTTGACATTATTCTTCAGCTGCATATGTTACTAATTCAAAATACACATTCTAACATATTATCCCTTCTCTGAAAATTCTATTTTGGGAGATTACCATTTAAGAAATGAAGAGAAAACTTCTATAGTCCATGATTTCTTTGTGTCAATAAAGTTTCTCAATTCATTTGACTCAACCTTTCTGCACGATTGTGCTATACACTGCAGGTAAAAATTATGATTTATTAGGTCTCCATAATATTCAATCCATATCATTATGAAATATTTGTTCATTTGCAAAAAATGTACTAAAAATAACTAGTCTTTAAATACAGAATAAGAAGAGGAATCTAAGAATTGCAGGATTAAAAGCCTAAAGTATGCCTTAGTGAGGAAGAAAAGATGTATGTAGCTTTAACTCCCAATACACTGCTCAGACTCCTTGAGGATTACTTTAAGAGAACCAAAGGCTACTCTTTTTTATTTTGTTTTTGGCAGCATGTGGGATCTTAGTTCCCCGACCAGGAACCCAGGCCCTTGGCAGTGAGAGCACGGAGTGCTAACCACTTGACCGCCAGGGAATTCCCCCAAAGGCTACTCTTAATGAACAAACATCAGAAGTGACCATCAATCAGATATGGAGCCCTGAGTGGAACAAAATTCATCAATATTTCATCTAAATTCTGAAAAAGAAGACCCAAATATAGGGCAGATCTGTATAACCTAGACACGAATGACATTTACTGGGTAGGTCCACAGCAACCATTTCCCCACTTCTCAGCCACAAAGCATAGAAAGGATTTTCCCCATTCCTACTGGCTTAAGTCAGTTAATGTTTCTCCTCTTGATTACAACTTGAGTAACTTCATCAGGGCCAGGGTTTCTACATGATTTTAGAATTTCTTTCTTTTGTATTTATTGAGGTAAAATATATGTACAACAAAATCCTATGTGTACAGTGTGACTACAATTCTTATACACCCACGTAACAACACTCAAATCAATATTCAAAAGGCCCCCCCCCTTTAACCTCCAGTTGTTAACAAACCACAAAAGTTTTGATACACACTCTTCTGAATTCTACAATCGTAGGCTAGTTTCTGTGGCTCTGAATTTTATATTAACAAAACCATTCAGTATGTAGTTTATGGGTCTGGCTTCTTGTCCAATATTATGGTAAGTAGATTCAACCTCATTGTTATATGAAGAAGTGAAACATTTCATCTCTGTGTAGCATTACATTGTTTAAATAAACCACAATTTACCCATTATATTATTTACAGTTTTTGGCTATCCTGGGTAAGGCTGCTATGGATGTTCTCGCACATTCTTTTATAAACCCATTTATCTGGTCTATATAGCCAGAAGTTGGATAATGGGGTACATATATGTTTAGCTATAATCGTGTTCTCTACACTTTTACTTTCTGGAAGAGCTTGTGTAGATTGGTATTATTTCTTCCTTAAGTGCTTGGTACAAATTCATCAGCAGAATCATCTGGGCACAGAGTTTTGTTTTTAAGAAGATGTTTAACTACATATAGATATTGTATAACAGTGTATAAATTATACACTTTAATAAGGTGGTTCAAGTGTATAATTTCTAGTGGCTGCTCTAAAAAATTATCACAAACTTGGTGGCTTAAAATAACAAAAATTTATCCTCTCACAGCTCAGGAGGCTAGAAGTTCAAAATCATTATGACTGGACCAAAATCAAGGTGTTAGGGCAATGCTCCCTCTGGAAGCTCTAGGGGAGAATAAATTCTTTGTCTCTTCCTTCTTCTGGTGGCTGCCCCAGAATTCTTTGGTTTGTAGCCACCTCATTCCAGTATCTGCATCCAAGGTCACATGGATTTTACAGCCTCCTCCTGTCTGTAAAATCTCTATACTTTTCTCTTATAAGGACAAATGTGATGGTACTCAGAGCCCACCAGAATAATACGGCATTATCTCATCTTAAAAATCTTTAACTTAATCACATCTGCAAAGAATCTTTTTCCATATAAGGTAATATTTACAAGTTACAGACATGAGGACCTGATTTCTTCGGAGGACATTATTTTTAACCTAATATGTCAAGTTATCTCTATCCTGGGAAGACTTTTATATCTTGGTTTTTCAAAAAAATATATTTATTTATTTGGTTGCGCTGGGTCTTAGTTGTGGCAGGCGGGCTTCTTAGTAGTGGCTTGCAGGCTCCTAAGTTGCAGCACACAGCCTCCTTAGTTGTGGCATGCGAAATCTTGGCTGCAGCATGCATGTGTGATCTAGTTCCCTGACCAGGGATTGAACCTGGGCCCCCTGCATCGGGAACACGGAGTCTTAACCACTGCACCACCAGGGAAGTCCCAACTTTTATATTTTGTTGCTTTCAAGGGATTTGCCCATTTCATCAAAGTGTCAAATATTACCATGAAGTTGTTAAGCATATTCTTTATTGCCTTTATATATAAGTAGAATCAACAGTGATGTATTCTTTCATTCCTGATCAGGGATTTGTGTTTTCTCTTTTCTTCTTGATCACTCTGGCTAGAGGTTTAACAAATTGATTGATCTCTTCAAATAACCATCTTATTTTATTAATCTTCTCTATTGTTTTCCTATTTTTGGTTTCTAGTTTAATTTTGCTGTGGTGAGTCAACCACATTCATTCCATACGTATAAAATCATACAACCACACTGTATAATTTCAATCCTTTAAAACTTATGATACTAATTTTATTGCTCAGAATTGTGTACATTTTGTTGAGTATTCCCCATGAATTTTATTATGATTATTATTTTTTTTTTACTTTTTGGCTGCACTGCACAGCACGTGGGATCTTCGTTCCCTGACCAGGGATTGAACCCATGCCCCCTCCAGTGGAAGCATGGAGTCTTAACCACTGGACCACCAGGGAAGTCCCCCCGAGAACTTTAAAACAATGTGTTTCTGCTATTCTGCAGAATCTTCTATAAATACCAATAGGTCTTATCGGTTGATAGTGGTGTTGTAGGTCTTTTATACTCTTGCTGACTTTGTCTATTTGTTCTATCAATTACTGAGAAAGGATCGTTGAAATCTCCAACTATACTTGAGTGTCTGCCTATTACTCCTTTCTGTTCTGTCAGTTTTTGCTTTATATGTACTTCGAAGCTCTTTAATTAGGTACGTACGTATTTAGGATGATTGTGTCCTCTTGATTAATCAATCCCCTTATCATTATGAAATGCCTCTACTTCTGGTAAAATAAGTTGTTCTGATGTCTACTACTTTTATAAATATTAATACAGTGATTCTGGCTTCCTTTTGTTTAGAAGGTATGTCTTTTTCCACTCATTTTCTTTTAGTCTGTGTGTTTGTATTTAAAGTGGGTTTCTTGTAGACAATACGTTTGTCCTTGATTTTTTTAATCCAATTTGACAATCTCTGCTGCTGAATTGGAATATTAAACCCATTAATGTTCAATTCAATACTACTATCCCTATGGTCAGATGTAAATCTTCCATCTTGCTATTTTCTATTCTTCCCATCTGTTCCTTGTTTTCTTGTTTCCTTCCCTCTTGTGAAGTAACATTTTTGTGAAGTATTATGCTGTTTTTATTCCATTATTAGCTTATTAGTTATACATCTTTAAATAGTTAATCTAAGATTTACAATATCCATCTCTAAACTGTCACAGTGTACTCTCAAATAATATTTTAGCACTGTCACATATAGTGTAAGAACTTTAATAGAGTATACTTCCAATTCCTTTTCCTGTCCTTTGAGTGATGTTTGGTCCTTAACATCAATATGCTGTGAACCTAAATACATATTGTTATTTTTGGTTTAAACAGTCTATTATCCTTTTAAACAATTAAAAATAAAAGGGAAGTGTCTTTAATACTGACCCATATGTTGACCTCTTCTGGCACTCTTTATTCTTCCATGTAGATCCAGTCCCCTCCCAAAATGCTTTATCAAATTATTAGTTTCCCCTATAATCAATCTTTCTCAACAATTTCAGAACTTTACAACAGTTTAACTCAATTTATTCTTCTTCTGCCTTTCTATTTTTGTCATTTCTACATGTTACAAACCCCCAAAATGTTCGTTGTTTAAAAAGTCTACATTCCTTTATATTTAACTACTTATTTACACTTCTCCATGCTCTTTATTCTTTCTCTAGCATCATGTGCTTCCATTTGGAATCATTACCCTTCATCCTGAAGAACTTCCTTTAGTGTCCTTACATTGTGAACTAGTGATAACTGCTCCACCTTTTGAATGTCTGTGAACGCCTTTATTGCACTTTCTATTTTGAAAGGTATTTCTACTAGATACAGAATTTCACAGTGACAATTTTCCTTTCAGCATTTAAAAATATTATTACACTGTCCTCTGGCTTCTATCATTTCTGTTGAAAAGTCAGACATCAGTTTTATCATTGTGCCTCTGAATTTAATGTGTCCTTCCCCACCCCCCCTGCTCCTTGGCTGCTTTAAGATGTTAGCTTTAAGAGTTTAAGCACCGGGACTTCCCTGGTGGTGCAGTGGTTAAGAATCCACCTGCCAACGCAGGGGACATGGGTTTGAGCCCTGGTCCGGGAAGATCCCACATGCCGCGGAGCAACTAAGTCCATGTGCCACAACTACTGAGCCTCTGCTCTAGAGCCGCGAGCCACAACTACTGAGCCCATGTGCCACAACTACTGAAGCCCACGTGCCTACAGCCCCTGCTCCGCAACAAGAGAAGCCACCACAATGAGAAGCCCACGCACCGCAACAAAAAGTAGCCCCCGCTCACCTCAACTAGAGAAAGCCTGCCCGCAGCAACGAAGACCCAATGCAGCCAAAAATAAATAAATTTAAAAAAAAAAAAAAAAAAAAAAAAGAGTTTAAGCACCATGTGCCTGAGTATGGTTTTCTCTATATCCAAACTTGGATATGTTCGGTCTCTCTTATTCTGTGAGTTGGTATCTTTTCATTAGTTATGGAAAATGTTTAGGCCTTACATCTTCAAGTACTGCTTCTGCACCATTCTTTCTCTTCTCATAGGTCTCTAATGATAAATATTAATTCCTTTGACTGTATCTCATGTGTCTCTGTACTCTTTTCTCTTTGTCCTGTCCCCTCAACTTCAACCAATTTCTTTTTCTCCTGTTTCAGTTTCAATGTATCTATTAACCTGAGTTCACTAATCCTGTCTTCTGCTGTGTCCAGCCTGCTGTTAAACCTATCCAATGGGTTAATTTCAGTATATTTTCAATTGTTCAATAGGTATTTGATTCTTTTTATATATTCCCATTCTCTGTTGAAATTCTCCATTTTCCTCCTCATTTTAACACATTAATCACAGTTATTTTTAAATACCTATCTTCTAACCATACTAAGGTAAGATAAGTGACTTTTACAAAATGTCATCAGATTTAAGTAGAAAGCACCTCCTTACCCTACAGAAAGTAAAACAAGTTTCTTACGGAAAATGATGCTTCTTAGAAGGAAGAAGGACAAAGAGCACATGCTAGCTTGTAGTCTGTATGTCCCTATAGAAAAATCCTTACCTTTGCTAAGGTTTTCCTGGAGTAAATGTCAGTACGAAGACCAAAGTTCTGCAAATCAATTGGTTTTTCCTTGTTCTTCTCAGGAAAATTTAACATCTGCTGAGCAGCAGGAACCTATGAGTCAAATAAATGATAAATGGCTGTATTAACCTCTACAAAGTAACGGGGACAGAGGCTTTTAAGGATGTTTAATATTGGCACTTAAACCACTAGAGATTCTACAAAAAAATAAATACCTACACCTTATACTACACTTCTAACAAAAATTCAACATGTAAGAAACATTTTTTTTTTTGCCTCTCTTAAGTCACAGAGAAAATAGACAAGTCTTCTTTAATATTTCACAGTGGAGGGCAATTTATAGGTTAGATTCGTGTTATTCCAAATGAATGGTATACATAATCCGATTGACATAATAATCTTTTCAAGGGACTTCCCTGGTGGTGCCCTGGTTAAGAATCCACCTGCCAATGCAGAGGACACGGGTTCGAGCCCTGGTCTGGGAAGATCTCACATGCCGCGGAGCAACTAAGCCCGTGCACAACTACTGAGCTTGTGCTCTAGAGCCTGTTAGCCACAACTACTGAAGCCCGCGTGCCTAGAGCCTGTGCTGCGCAACAAGAGAAGCCAAAGCGATGAGAAGCCCATGCACCTCAATAAAGAGTAGCCCCTGCTCGCCGCAACTAGAGAAAGCCAGAGCACAGCAACGAAGACCCAATGCGGCCAAAAATAAATTAATTAAATAAATTTTTTAAAAAGTTCTATAGAAGAGATTAAAAAAAAAAAAAGAACATGTGCATAGATGTCCACTTTCCAAATGTTAGGAAGGGGAAGAAGTTCTAAACAATTTAACACATTTATACAGTCTGCTTCTTTACTAGTGTCTTTGATGGCAGAAGTGATAAAGGAGCCATGAGTTATGAAAGCAAATCTATAACAGGATAAAGCATAGACTCTTGGCATTAATGGGAGAGCATTATCCTAAACAACTATTCTTATGGACTCAAACATTTACAACATACAAACAAACATAACCTATCAGCTAAGGAACAGCACTTTTATATGACTATAATAGTAATGCCTGAATATAAATGCTAGAAGTGGTTGTCTATTACCACCCAGACCTGAAAAAAAGGCTGCACTAATTTACCTGAGGTGATCGAAGATGTAGAGGTACAAGCCCAGAGGGGGTATCAGCTAATACATTGAAATGAGGAGTCGGAGGAGGTCCCATTGCCATGGGTCGACTTTCTGGATCCACTTGGTAATTAACAAGCCCCCACTGCTCTAAAAAGGCATGAACCCTGAAGGATAAAGCTCTTAAAGTTAAAATCTAGAGAATGTACCTCATCATCTTCATAAGCATCATTACATTTCATTAAAAAACAAAAGAAAAAAAACCCTAAGTAAACGTGTTCTCTTGTAGGCTATGAACCATCACAAAGTAACTGACAATTTTGGTTTGAGGGACAATTTCTACAAACTCAAAATAATGTTGAACATAGCACCCCCAAACCTAGTATAAAGCCTAATCATTTCAATCACAGAAATGAGGGAACAAATGTTCATGTAGGTCCATGGTCAAAGAGCTCACACATAAACCAAACTCACAGGAGGAGACCTACATTTTGGTTTTTTCTTTAGACAGATTTAGGGCACAGAGCTTATCCACTCCCCACCCTAACCCACTCTCCATCTACGGTCAGTTTATGATTAGACCATACAATAAAAGATGTAAAATGTAAAATTTAAAAAAAAAAAAGGATGCTTTAGGTATTTTATTAACCAAGAAAACATCCAGTTTAGTCAACCTAACATTAGCAATGTATCAGTAACCACCTGCAGTGAAATATCTGAGAAAAAGTCAAGACATTTTTACCTCATCACAGCACATACATCTCCAGTCAAGTTCCTCCGACAAGCAGTGCTGGTTAAATATTCCTGGGGATTTAGGCGGTATGTGTCGATCATAAAATTTCGATATGCCAAGTATCTAAAAAGTAATGGCAAAATTCATAAGGTGAACACACATCCTTTCAGAAACGGTAACTCATAGAGCCAAATAGTTCCATATTCCCCAACCAAATACAACAAAAAGTTAAGACAACAGTCCAACAAACAATAGTGATAATGTACTGAGTATTTACAGTCATAAGTGTAACTCAGAGTAAGAATCCCTAAAAATGCAAAACAACTAACATATAATAAGCACAACAGAGTAATCTGATGAAGATAGTGTGAAGTAAAATAAGTACAACCTTGGTCACAGAGGTCAATCAATAATCCTTAGTTGCCTGCAGAATTTGCAAATAACACTTGGTTACTCAGGCTGTCTCCCTAACTACACTACTATGTACCTAGCATTTACTGTGTGCCAGCCATAGGTCTAAGGACTTTCTGTGTGGTAATGCATTTAATACTCACAATCTCTCTAAAAAGTAGGATCTATTATTATTCTATTTATAGATTAGGGTTAAAGAATTTGTCCTATGGGACTTCCCGGGCGGTCGAGTGGTTAAGACTCTGTACTTCCAACGCAAGCTGCGCAGGTTTGATCCCTGGTCAGGGAGCTAAGATCCCACATGCCATGAGGCACAGTGGCCAAGAAAATTACAAACAAAATGCACACACACACACACACACACACACACACACATACACACACTCACACACAACTAGAACAGAGAGCTAAGATCCCACCTGTCGTGAGGCACAGTGGCCAAGAAAATTACAAACAAAACACACACACACACACATACACACAACTAGAATTTGTCCCAGACCAAAAGGCTGGTTAAGTGGTGGATCTAGAATTCAGCAAAGTGTGGTGGCTCTGGCTCTGACAATGGTTATATACTTCCTGACTATCAGTTTTTTAGAGATCCCAGCTATGCAACAAGCAGAACCTATGAAGCCAAACTCAGAGGTAAGACAAGCCATATAAAAAAGGAGAGAAAAACTGAGATTCTGCGTCATAGCAGATTCCACATCCACAGTGTACCCAAGCACTTCTGCCATAAAATACTTAAAACAAGTGTGTAAAGAAGGTAGAGACCTAGCAAAACTTCTTACCACGAAAGTAAAGCAAAAGACTAGCAGCTTGAAGTTAGCTACGTCAGAGTAAAAAAGGTATACTATGCAAAGAGTCCTGTACAAGTACAGCTGGATAAACAAAGATTGAAAGGTGAATTTACAAGTTTAAATGGGCTAAGTTGTGCTTTTAAATAGCAGACTGCCAAGAACTGTAAGTATTTATAAATACTGGCAATTTGCAATTTGGTGGCAATAGGCAAATTAGCCAGAAGAATATACTGTGTCTAAATAGGTGAAAAAACCTGACTGGGCTTCTTATGCCAAATCTTTGATTCTGGTTTTAAATGACTCCTTACAGCTTTGTTATGAAAAGCTGAAATTAGCTTTGACACCTAAACTTAGAATCTCAAACTATCATGGATAATTTACCACCACAAAATATTTATTATTAGATTTTCTGTATTACACCCATGTGATTTGTGTGTAAAAGCATCCTTCCCTAAACAATTTAAACAAGAGACATCTATTTGCGCAGTCACATGTGTATAACAGAAAACAGATTAACACTATGAAGACAAGACACGGAAAGGTAATTATAGTGTGACAGATAACGGATTTATTTTAGGGGGCAAGGATTTCTGGAAGTCTATAATTAAGGGTCACCAGGCAAAGATAAAAATACTTCCTAATGAACTTCTTCCTTCTAATAATTCTGCTTCCAATGCAAAAGCACAACAATGCTTTATGTAATTAAGATCAATTTATATGCAGCTATTATCATCATACTTGGCATTCTCTTATTTATTTATTTATTTTAAATTTTTTTGGCCACAACTCGTGGCATGTGGGATCTTAGTTCCCCGAGTAGGAATCAAACCCGTGCCTTCTGCAGTAGAAGCACGGAGTCTTAACCACTGGACTGCCATGGAAGCCCTTGGCATTCTTTTAATTAAAAGTCATTCATCAGGAAAATAAGATAAAGGTTCATTTTCTCCTAGATTATATATAATCAATAACAAACAGGTACTCACAAGGTGAGTTAGGGAGAAAACTGAACTCAGTTTAGTGAGTATCTGTTACTGAATTCAATCTTTAGCTGCAAAAGCTGATGCGTATGTATCAACAGTTCAAGATTGAGGAAGAAAAAATTTGAAACAATTTCCTTTGAAGCAACGAGTGATGTGTAGCTGAGATATGAACACTGTTCTGAACAGAGTAACATATTTGTAAACTTTCAGACAATAGCAAAGATTAACTCAGAAGGGTGCTTTAAGAAGCCCCTGCCAAACATATCCAAATATTAATTTTTCTTAATACTGGTTCCACTAAAATATGTAACAGTATCAGGATTACATCTTTACATTTCACTCACATCTCTGGAGTCTTGGATTTGTTTTTTCCATTGAAAAACTCAGGAAGAGCACGCCGTTCAATCACATGAATACTGAAGGGGAAAAAGACAATTAGGAGTCCTCTTTGAAAAATAAAATCCTGAAATTTGAGCTAAGCTTGTTTAATTTTCAAAGTGAAACTGATAAAACCAAAAACTGAGCACTACTTGCAAAATTTAACTGGCTTACACAAGTTCCTATGTATTAACAGTATGTAATAATAAAATTAAAGAATATATGTAATATATATTTATAAAGTTATATATAATATATAGAGCTAAAGAAAGCTTTCCCTTTCTCACCTCCAATACTTAGTGTAGTTCTTCTATTCCCATAACCAAACTCAAAAAGTTCTATAAACACACTGAAGGCTTCAGATTTTATGTTCTTATCATAACACACCGTAACTAGATGATGAGCCACAAATTAGGAAAAGTTCTTTGGAAATTGGCTGACAAAAATCATAGTAGTTGGCATGGCAACAAATTGGTGAAATGAATGATCGACCAAAAGACAACAAAACTGACTGTAATCGGTTTCTTAGGCTCAACATTAATGCACCTTTTCATCCAGCATTCAGAAACTTTGTGGTTAACTGAATTTTTAAAAATAGTTCAGTGATTTACTGCTTTTAAAAAGATCACAGAACTAATTTTTAACATTCAGATAAAAAGCACTGATAATTTTATAAAATGTTACAGGTGATAAGCACTGTAGAGACCATGTGAAATGATCAGGCCTAAAACACTCTACAAATGAAACCAACTGTACCTTTAGCACAAAGGTTTTGACATTAATGCTAATCAATATTTTTCCTGATGACACATTTTAGTTTCTCAGTGCCTTTCCAGATATGCAACACGTACAGAGATTACATGGGAAAGAGCAAATCAACAGTCTGTGAACACAAATAAAAGCATTCACTCTTTCATTATTTGGTAACGTTTAAATTGTTTGAATTGGATACTACCAAATACTATAAATAAAATGAATCACCTGGAAACTTACAGGAAGATAATTTCTAAGATGAATTTATGTTCCATAGATATATGTATAATGAATTTCCAAGTTTTATTATAAGGAGAATAACTGTAAGCAATTAATTATAAACTGGTCCTAATATACCTCTCATTGTTATGTTACAGGTTAGGGAGAGGCCACAAAAACAATTTCACCAAGAACAAAACACACAAGAATGTTTAATCGCAAGCACTTTCTTTTTCAAAAATCTATGTTTGAAGTACTGGCAGCTGATTCCTTACGTTCTGAGAATGAGTCAAGTAGTAGAAGGAGTGGGATATTCGGAATCAGAAAACCTGAGTTCTTCCAATTAGCAACTATGCAACTTTGCACCACTTCAACCGAGGCTGTATTTATCTATAAAATAGGGATATAACTAATACCTCTACTGTCCATCTAACAGCACACTTTGTGACATGCAAAGATCATCATGCAAATGGAAGTGTTTCTGTAACCTATAAAAACCTAAAAAACTATGTACTGTTATGACTTTCCCCTTTTTTGAGGGGAAAATGCTAGTTTCTCAAGCCATTCTGAATCTTAATCTGTAATTACAAATGACAATAATGAAACTTCCAAATTTGAAAGTAATTTAACATAATAATCAATGTAATGAAGACTGACCTTCAAAGAAAAGCGATATCTTATTCTGTTTCAGCTTCTACTTATTCAAAACAATGAGGAACAGCATTCAGAGTTAGTTTTAAAAAGTATGCTGAAAAGTCGCAATAGTAGAGGCCATACCTTGTGGTTTTGGACAAAAATGAGGTATGACTCAAATGGACCATCCACCCTATTCTTTTAAGTTGGTTTTAAAAGAGATATATATATAAGCAGAGGACCACGAGATTGTAAGGGCAGCATCACTAGACTAAGTATACAGCCTTCCAATGAAAGTACCTTAAAGAAACTAACATCTATTTGGAGTTCTGGTACATATATTTAAAAATAAAAAACTGTCCAACAAAAATCAGCCTGACGTGAAAGAGTTACATTTCATAAGTAATCAATAGGTAAGATATGTACATCTCCATTTATTTCCAGCCATGTTCCAAGGGTGCCACAGTGGCTGTGGTAAATGACAGGGAGGGTGTTGAAGAGGTTGTTTTGCTGAACTCTCTTACATGCCACGGTTTATACAAGAAAGGGCTCCTGTTTCTGATTAACATGAAGCCATTATTGGGTACTAAGATGAATTTTTCTTTATATATTTCCATAATGTTTAAAAATCATATAATGAACATCAATATTTTATAATTATTAAATACTCAAGCATTTGCCTGTCTGAACTAAAACTGACTCCAAATGAGTCAGGTTCAAGTTTACAAAATTTTATAACCCTAAGTTACAACACAATAGTTTCTATCCCCAAGTAAAACAACCAAAAGAACACATTCCAAAGTTAAAATAAAATAACTTTCCATCCCCCTTCATCCAGTGTGACAGTGATTACTGATGAGGGGACCTGCGCAGAAGAGCACAATTTTTTAAAAAAAAAAATAATAAATTTATTTATTTATTTTTGGTTGCACTGGGTCTTCGTTGCTTCGTGCAGGCTTTCTCTAGTTGTGGAGAGCAGGGGCTACTCTTCATTGTGGTGCACGGGCTTCTCATTGAGGTGGCTTCTCTTGTGGAGCACAGGCTCTAGGCACGCAGGCTTCAGTAGCTGCACCGCGTGGGCTCAGTAGTTGTGGCTCGTGGGCTCTAGAGCGCAGGCTCAGTAGTTGTGGTGCACGGGCTTAGCTGCTCCACGGCATGTGGGATCTTCCCAGACCAGGGATCGAACCCGTGTCCCCTGCATTGGCAGGTGGATCCTTAACCACTGCACCACCAGGGAAGTTGTGAGCACAATATAGTTTCAAGGAAAGTTTTCCCACTCCTAATTACCATGTTCACAGATGTAAGCGACCTACTCACCAGTTATAATCAAACCACGATGCATAGCTAGGAATAATAATGTGATTGGTCTGCTCTGTCACATTATCTTCACCAGGGTCAACTGACCGACTCTGATCACCTTTGCCAGGATCTTCATCTTCCTATAGAAAAGAAGCCAAAGTTCAGAGAAAGAGAACTACAGAGAGATATGGAAGAGCTTTCAAACTTCTAGTAGCAGGTTACAGAAAATGCAGCTAGCTGATCCAATTTCAAGGACCAGGAGAACAAATTTCAAGTAAAAATAGCCTTTCACAGTTTTTAAGGTACCTTCACAAGATGTCCAGATGAGATAGCGTATTTTATTCCTCCTTTTTACAGATGAGGGAATCAACTCAGAGAGCCCAAAACTTTTTCCACAATAGCCTGCTACTTATTTGTCTAGTTTTACCTAATCCTAGAATCACAAATCTAAATTACTAGTTCTCAATTTATTTATAAGGAGGTAACACAAGGACACTGAGACATAAGGATAAGGTTTCCCCAATCCCAAAGACTGAGTACTAAGTATCTGCCAACAGCGATATGTGCAATATCTCACTTATTCCTCACAATAACAGCAGGTACTGTTTATCATGTCTTTTGTGGATGAGAAAATGATGCACAGAGCTAACAAGACATAAACAGGATAAAACTCCAGAAAGTCCAGCTAGAGGGCCTACACTCTTAACCACTCTTACTGATGAAAATTGGTTCTGACTTTTATCACATTTATGTAGGTTTTGCAAATGATTCCACCTAAAAACCTGGTTTTGCTAATACAATAATTTCAAAAAGCACTGCTTTAGGTCAAAACACAAGAACATATTTTATGCTACCAGTAAACAGTAATAATTACTTTTTTTTCTTTGGCTGCATGTGGGATCTTAGTTCCCCGACCGAGGCCCACAGCAGTGAAAGCACGGAGTCCGAACCACTGGACCACCAGGGAATTCCCCCAGTAATAATTACTTTCAAATAATATTATCTAACATACTCTTTATATTCAAGGGGATCCAAGTGTCCCATAAATGTCCTTTACAGATTTTTCTCCTCAATACAAAACCTGATCAAGGAGTCCATATTATATATGATATTCATGTCTCCTTTAACCCCTGACTCCTTTTTGGGGGAGATTTTATGACATTAAAATTCTTGAAGAATCCAGATCAGACAGCTTGTAGAGCATCTACCAATCTCTATTTATCACAATGATTCTTCATAATTAACTTAAGATTAAACATTTTTACAAAGAATACTACAGGAAATAAGCTTATTAACATTCAGATATTTTCAAATTGTGTAGAGTTCTATCTATCAACCTTTTATCTGTGGTGTTTTTACTGTTTTTAATCTTATAAAATTCTTTTCTGTTAAGAAACCAGTCAAATTTTGCATCATATTCTTTTGCAATGGTTCCATAGTTTAATTTCTACCTTTAACTTAAATCAACCTAAATTTCCTGTGTTATGTTATTTTAGGTGAGGATCTAGTTACTGCTAAAAACTTAAGACAGTAGTTTCCTTACGATCAGTGAATACCAAAAAAAAAATTTAATGCATGAAATCATCAAGGAAACTCTGGTTGTTACTTAAATGATATTGAAACAAATGTGTTAATATTGATGACAAAGGTAAGGAATTTTATTTCCCAAACAAGGGAAGCTAGCAAAATCTATGCTCATGGTTAATTTGTTTTTGTGGCATAGGTTCTACAAATTCAATGTGATTCAATTCAGAAAATTTTCTTTATTCAGGAAAACTAGGGAGAGGCTGGTATTGAAATGAATAAAGGCTGACAGTCTACAGTTTAGTCATCTCAGTGAGGAAAGAAGCAGGATGACATCATGGGACTGGTGTTAGAGTAACCACCTCTAACCATCTTAGGTTTACGTTACATAACAGACTTGTCCATAGTTTCAAAAGTACTCCCACCTTTGGCATAAAAAAAAAGGAGGGGGGGCGTAATTCTTTGGTTTTCTATTTTGGCCTCCTTTATTGCCACCCAATACTTTCTACTCTAAAAGATGACATCTTTTTACAAATGTAATATTCATAAATGTTTATGAGTAGCTCTTTGAATAAAGAAGTTTGATTTTAAAGAAAAAAATCATAAGAACAGTTCAGCTGAAGAGCCATCTGTAGAAGAGTTTCTTGAAATACTTTTCCTTGAAATCCGGTCATGAATATTTTCATTTCATGACTGTGTAAAAAACAACAATAAGTGTCACTATGGGGGAAGTTCTCTGACTCACTGAAAAAGAAAAAAAAGAACTAACCATTTTCAGCATTAAGGAAGTTATTTCAAGGAGATTAAGAATTAGTTACACATCTTAACACAGTTAGAAATGACAACCTGAATAAACAAGGTGCCATTTATTTAAAGAGAAATAAAACCTTGCCTAAAATCCAACACCATCCTACAGCCTAATTATTGACATGTCTCCGCAGCAAAATTGATGAAACAGGAAGTAGCTGACTTTAAGGCTCAAAAAAGGTGAAGAGTATGATCAAAGGCTACATCAATTGTGGGCTGGGGCTGCACTAATAGAAATGGGAGTGAGAAAATCAAAGCAAGGCACGGTCCCTTGCTCATCTGGAATATTGTGCAGCTCTGATTATTAACCTGCAACCAGGAGAGTAATGGAACCAGAAACTATAGCATATGAGGAATACTACCTGGGAAAATGGCAAATTCCTCTTGATAAAATTTGGGGGGTGGGTCAAGAAAGACACACTATTTTGGGGGGGTGTTAAAAAGAAATTAAAAAATCAGAAGGACCTCAAAATGGAATATTTCTAAGGAAACTTCCAAATCAGTGTTTCTACTGCTTGATACACAGGACCCTTAGAGTTACTGTTGCACCAGGCCTAGCTAAATCATTACCTTTCCTCCTGTTGTGACTGTTTCTTCATCCTGCTCATCTGCAAAATCAAAACACGTAATTCATTTAACAGGTAAATGCTCTCTCGATTACCTGGAAACCTTAAGGTTTAAGGAATGATACTGGACAGAGAAAAGGAAAGAAACAGCATTATTAAAGCTAATTCACCTTGAATAATTCAGTAAATTAGAATTGTACACAGAAGCATAGAGGTGAGTAAAAATTCAAAGCACAAATCATTAAAATTCTCCAACAATAGGGAACTTATAATTAAATACTACTTGGGCTACAATCTTAGTCATGATCTTACTTAATAATAGGTAAGGAACTTGGTTTGGGCTCTTGCCTCCAGAGGTTTAGTGAAACAAAGTAATGACATTTCGGATCCCAGAGGAAATGAGTAAAGAATGAGGAGTAAAGAAGGAGGTGATAATCAATCCCTACAGACAAAGTCCTGCCAAGAGTGTTAATACCTTCTGAGGATAGGGGACTACAGGACCTAAATGTTAGTCTTGCAAAAGAACAAAGGCAAATCCATGTATAATTTAAACTAGGCAGCTGACTTCCATAGTGAAAAGTAAAAGTTCCACGGTGGAAAAGGTAAGAGGTTACAGCACAAATAATTACATGGTTGAGTTCCTGTAACATTTTATTTTTTATATAATTATTATGACCCTTGGCAGTGACTAAGGCACTGTAAAGTTTAAAGAGAACACAAGGAAGCCATTTTTTTCCATTATTCCTTCAAACAAATATTTCCAAGAATCTGCTATTTGAAAAGCACTAAATAAACTGCTTAGACAGGGGTCAGGATCTATAGCCTACAAGCTAAATCAGGCCCACTGCCTGTTTTTGTATGGAATCTGGGAAATTGACTCTTAGTGTGTTCCTAGTCAACAGTTAACTGATAAGAAGGGTGGTTCGCTGTGCCTAGACTGTGCACAACACAGCTTATGATAAACTTCTGCAGCCTGAAATTCTGGTATGTGTTAGGCAGAGGGTACCCTACATTACCAGTAGAAACACTGATCTCAAACAAGCTTCCCTAGGTGGAAACACTGCATGTGTGTTGCTGTGGGAAGAGCGCACTCTGTGCGATCCCTCACGTAAGGGAGAGAGCGTAAGGAAGCCTGCACCCAGACTCTGCCTGTGTTATTTCCCCTTATGATCTGTTTATGCTTCCTATGTTGCTGTGATATATGTCAGCCATAAGTACAACTATATGCTGAGTTCCATCAGTCCTTCTAGAGAATCTCCAAACCTGGGGATGGTCTTGGGGATTCCTATCACACCTGTAAGTGAAGAATGATTTTTTTATTTTTAAATGGTTAAAGAGAAAATCAATAGAAGAATAAATATATCATGACATATCAAAAATTAATTGAAATTCAAATTTCAGTGTCTGTAAATAAAAGTTTTATTGGAATAAACCGTGATCATTTGTTTATATATTATGAATGGCTGTATCTGCATTACAACGGCAAAGCTGACTAGCTGTAACTTAGACCTTATAGCCCAAAATGCCTAAAATATTTACTATCTGGCCCTTTTTAGAAAAGTTTGCCAACCCCTACTTTAGAGGATATAAGAAGATGAGTAGTATTTTAACAGGTTATAAGGAACCAGCCTTCAAACATTTAACTAAATTTTATGCACCAGCCACCGTCCAAGTGCTAAGGACACGGGCTTCCCTGGTGGTCCAGTGGTTAAGAATCTGCCTGCCAATGCAGAAGACATGGGTCTGAGCCCTGGTCCAGGAAGATCCCACATGTCGCAGAGCAACTAAGCCCGTGCGTCACAACTACTGAGCCTGCGCTCTACAGCCTGCGAGCCACAACTACTGAGCCCGTGTGCCACAACTACTGAAGCCCATGCACCTATAGCCCATGCTCCGCAACAAGAGAAGCCACAGCAATAAGCCCGCACACCACAACAAAGAGTAGCCCCTGCTCGCTGCAACTAGAGAAAAGCCCGCGTGCAGCAATGAAGACCCAGTGCAGCCAAAAATAAATAAAATAAAATAAACAAATAAATTTATTTTTTAAAAAAATGCTAAAGACACAATGATGAACAAGAAAAAGTCCCTGTCTTTATGGAGTTTATATTCCAGTTAAGAGTGGCAGGAGATGGAAGAGAAAATAAACAAACAAAAAGATATCAAATGTTGAAAACTGCTATACACAGAGGGAGGAACACTCCTGAGCTCATTCTACGAGGCCACCATCACCCTGATACCAAAACCAGACAAGGATGTCACAAAGAAAGAAAACTACAGGCCAATATCACTGATGAACATAGATGCAAAAATCCTCAACAAAATACTGGCAAACAGAATCCAACAGCACATTAAAAGGATCATACACCATGATCAGGTGGGGTTTATCCCAGGAATGCAAGGATTCTTCAATATACGCAAATCAATCAATGTGATACACCATATTAACAAACTGAAGAATAAAAACCATATGATCATCTCAATAGATGCAGAAAAAGCTTTTGACAAATTTCAACACCCATTTAGGATAGAACCTCTCCAGAAAGTGGGCATAGAGGGAACCTACCTCAACATAATAAAGGCCATGTGTGACAAACCCACAGCCAACAACGTCCTCAATGGTGAAAAACTGAAACCATTTCCACTAAGATCAGGAACAAGACAAGGCTGCCCACTCTCACCACTATTAGTCAACATAGTTTTGGAGGTTTTAGCCACAGCAATCAGAGAAGAAAAAGAAATAAAAGGAATCCAAGTTTGAAAAGAAGAAGTGAAGCTGTCGCTGTTTGCAGATGACATGATACTATACATAGAGAATCCTGGAGATGCTACCAGAAAACTACTGGAGCTGATCGGTGAATTTGGTAAAGTAGCAGGATGCAGAATTGATGCACAAAAGTCTCTTGCATTCCTATACACTAATGATGGGTAATCTGAAGGTGAAATTGAGAAAACACTCCCATTTACCATTGCAACAAAAAGAATGATATATCTGGGAGTAAGCCTACCTTGGGAGACGAAGGACCTGTATGCAGAAAATTATGGGACACTGATGAGAGAAACTGGAGATGATGCAGGTAGATGGAGAGATATACCATGTTCTTGGATTGGAAGAATCAACATTGTGAGGGTGAATATACTGCCCAGGGCAATCTACAGATTCAGTGCAGTACCTATCAAACTACCACTGGCGTTTTTCACAGAACTGGAGCAAAGGATCTCACGGTTTGTATGGAGGCACAGGAGACCCCGAATAGCCAAAGCAATCTTGAGAAAGAAAGGCGGAGCTGGGGGAGTCGGGCTCCCTGACTTCAGACTGTGCTGCAGAGCTACGGTGGTCGAGGCAGTGTGGTGGTGGCACAAAGACAGAGGTGTAGATCGGTGGAGCAGGATGGAGGGCCCAGAGGTAAAGCCACGCACATATGGTCACCTTATCTTTGATAAAGGAAGCGGGAGTGTACAGTGGCGAAAAGACAGCCTCTTCAGTGAGTGGTGCTGGGAAAACTGGACAGCTACACGTGGAGGAATTAAATTGGAACACTCCCTAACACCATACACAAAAATAAACTCAGAATGGATTGAAGACCTAAATGTAAGGCCAGACACTGTTAAACTCTTGGAGGAAGGCATAGGCGGAACACTCCGTGACATGGATCACAGCTGGATCCTTTTTGACCCACCTCCTAGAGAGACAGAAATAAAAACAAAAATAAACAAATGGGACCTAATGAAGCTTAGAAGCTTTTGCACAGCAAAGGAAACCATAGACAGGACAAAAAGGCAACCCTCAAAATGGGAGAAAATATTTGCAAATGAAGCAACTGACAAAGGATTAATCTCTGAAATTTACAAGCAGCTCATGCAGCTCAATATCAAAAAGGCAAACCCAATCCAAAAATGGACAGAAGACCTGGGTAGACATTTCTCCAAAGAAGATATGCAGATTGCCAACAAACACATGAAAGAATGCTCAACATCATTAATCATTAGAGAAATGCAAATCAAAACTACAATGAGATACCATCTCACAACTGTCAGAGTGGTCATCATCAAAAAATCTACCAACAATGAATACCGGAGAGGGTGTGGAGAAAAGGGAACCCTCTTGCACTGTTGGTGGGAATGTAAATTGGTGCAGCCACTATGGAGAACAGTATGGAGGTTCCTTAAAAAACTAAAAATAGAGCTACCATATGACCCAGCGGTCCCACTACTGGGCATATACCCTGAGAAAACCATGGTTCAAAGGGAGCCGTGTACCACAGTGTTCACTGCAGCTCTATTTACGGTAGCCAGGACATGGAGGCAACCGGGTGTCCATCGACAGATGAATGGATGGAGGGGATGTGGCACATATATACCGTAGATTATTGCTCGGCCATAAAAAGACACGAAATTGAGTTGTTTGTGGTGAGATGGATGGGCCTGGAGTCTGTCATACAGAGTGAAGTAAGTCAGAGAGAGCAAAACAAATGGCATGTGCTAACACATTTGTATGTAATCTAAGAAAGGGAAAAAGGGTGGTCATGAAGAGCCTGGGGGCAAGACGGGAATGGAGACGCAGACGTACTAGAGAGTGGACTTGGGGATATGGGGAGGGGGATGGGTCGGCTTAGACGAGGTGGGAGAGTGGCATGGACATATATACACTACCAAATGTAAAACAGATAGCTGGTGGGGGGCGGCTGCATGGCACAGGGAGATCAGCTTGGTGCTTTGTGACCGCCTGGAGTGGTGGGATGGGGAGGGTGGGAGACGCAAGAGGGAGGGGATATGGGGATGTGTGTGTATGTATAGCTGATTCACTTTGTTACGAGGCAGAAGCTAACACACCATTGTAAAGCAATTATACTCCAATAAAGATGTTAAAAAAAAAAAAACTGCTATACAGAGTCTAAAAACAAAATAATATATTTCAGAGAGGAATTGGGTGGGTGGACCCTTCACAGCAAATATAGAGGGAAGCCTCTCTGAAAAGGTGACATTTAAGCTGCAACCTGAGAGAAGGACAAAGCAAGCATTCCACAGAGAGGAAGAAGCCAAATCAAAGAACCTCAGGTGCGGATGTACCCCATGACTTCACAAAACTATAAGCATGAATAGAAGCTGAGAGAAATGAGCGGGACACAAGAGCAGAGTGCAATGATACAAAGCATTAGCACTACAGATAGACAGTCCTAGATCTGAATCTGTGCTCTCTCACTTAATAGCTGTACACTTAGGAATGTTACTGAAACCCTCCAGTCTCTATTTCCTAATCAGTGAATCGGGGCTAACACGGTTTTATGGAGAAACGCAAACAGGTAGAATGACACCTGACAGGTACTCACATAACATAAAGATGGACACTGTTCCTTGATTTGTAAGTTAGAGACAAACATCCGCTAAAAGCAGACGTGCGGTAAGTTACAGCACTACCAACAATGAGTCATCCAACTCTGCAGAGGGACTATTTTTTTCTTAGGAAGTGACTAACAGAAAGAATTCTGGGTAAGGCCGTCAAAAATGAACTTTTGTCCTTTGGGTCTTAGTAAACCAAAGGATAATCAACTTCTCACTAAATGGTGGTAGTACAATATAATGATTGCACTCTCTCTGGTCAAATTATACTATTTCATTTTAGTTTAACAGATTTTCATCCCTGAAGGAGTTTGGTACCCAATGGAAATAGACTTCTGATAATACAAAAGTAGGAGGGGCACCCTTCATACTGACTCCTAGATGGTAATACTCAATAAATGTTCTCTTCCTCCTTCTAGATGTGGGCAAATACACTCTCATCTCAGCCCCTGAATCTTGACCTTCCAGAGATCTCACAAAAGAAAGAAATGACTGGGTATACTTGGCTCAGTGGCATATAAGGCAAAATATGGATCAGTTAAAAAAACAAACAACTCTGAACAATAATTCTCAGTTGATGGATCAGTCACCGTTGGCATGGTTCAGGTTATAGCCAACGCAGAAAGTCAGATGCTTACATGATACATGGGAAGCCTGTTGGTCCCTGGATGAAAGGCCAGGACAACAATTTCAAATTGCAAAGAGCCAAACTCTCCAGCTATGGTCAGCAGCATCCACAGCCACAGCACTCCTGATTGAGACCTCAACTTGTTCACAAATACAACGGGAAGATCTCCTATACCCAGCACTAAAACTTTTAATCCAGTTGGAACCCCATCCTTTTCCTAAAATTGGCTTCAATTTGACTCCTCTGATAAAATCTAAGACAAAAATACTCTAATAGTCACATCACTTTTAAAAAGACAATTGTCCACTCCCTTAAAACTACAGAATTATTCTTTTTCGGGATATAACTTTAAACTATCATTCTATTTAACAAATTGTCCCAGTGAAGAGTATTCAAGTCTTAACAATATTTTACCTTTCACATTATTAAGAATATAAAACAAAAGACTGTTTATAGTTAGTTTTTGCTTTCTTGGCCTTTGATTCAGTGGGTAAGTGATGGCTGTAGAATAGGTGATATAAACTTATGGAAAATGAAAATTACTACTAGTTATTAAAGATCCATATTCTATTAATAATGTTAAAAACAATTACGATAGGATTTTGACAGTATCTCTTTTTATTGTTTATTTTGTTGACCTAATAACACCTTTATATAAACTGTCATCAAGACAATTTTCTGCTTTACTTTCAACATAACCAAAAATAGAATCATCCACTGATGTACAATGACAGGCTTTATGCCAGAAAAAGCAGGATGTATTTAGTGAAATGAAGTAGACAAACTCTCCCAAACACCCACTCATGTCTGCCATCAAGAATCAGAGCAGAAAAAAAAAAAAAAGAATCACAGCAGTTTATCTGAAATACAGAATTCACTTGACTAGGACATAGTGAAATACAAGTCTCATTTTCCACATAAGGAGATCTTGAAAATCCCTATTAGGTCTAAAATCCCATCAATTCATAAATTTAATATATACTGAAAACACGAGGATCCCCTTTGATTTTTACAAATGAAGAAAGTAAGTGAGATCATTATATATATAACTTTCAGGAACAAAGATGTTTAAAACTATCCTTACTTTTAAAAACTGGAACAAGTGACTACCCTCAAAGCACATCCAAGAATTAGACCTTACTTGTGAAAGTGTACTCTATAACTGGAAAATAGAGTAAAAGGATGATGTGACTCTCATTTTATCCTGTTAAGGAAATTTTCTCTTTTTTAAAATATTTATTTATTTGGCTGCACCGGGTCTTAGTTGTGGCATGTGGGCTCTTAGCTGCAGTATGCGAACACTTAGTTGCGGCATGCATGTGGGAACTAGTTCCCTGACCAGGGATCAAACCCAGGCCCCCTGCATTGGGAGCACAGCAGAGTCTTAACCACTAGACCATTAGGGAAGTCCCAAGGAAAGTTTCTGTTTGCTTACAAAGTATTAACAGTCAACAGATTTTTGTTCTGAAGACACAAAATCAATCTGCACACGTTGTGAAACAAATACTTCAGGCAGGTTATAAAAAGTGCTCTAATTATAACTGTTTCTTTAAAACTCAGATATTCTGATTTAGATATAATATTACCACCTTTGCTAGTCTGCAGGAAAACATTACGCTCTGAGAGAGGCAGATCAGTAAGAATGGAGAGAATGGATCATAAGAAATTAAATTTCCTAATATGGCAGCAAACTAAACAACAATGGTACTAACATAGCCATAGATAATATCTGTGCTAGAAAGCATAGCAACTGAAATCTCTCAGTAAAGAAAGGATTATCAAGGGAGCTGACATATTCAAGAGACAAAACTGTATAGATTTTCTGATTTTTACCTAGATCTGCTACAGTTCCTCCTTTAACAGGTGTATTTTCACTATCTTTCTTTGGGTTTACTAGAAAGAAAAAAAAAAATTATGTTTTAGGGGGAAAGTTCTACTTGTTTTTAAGAAAACAGAATAGAGATTAAAAATTACACGACTCTCACTGCATCTCCACCATCATTCAGTACTTACCTTTGCGCAAAACCTACTCACCTTCATGTAAAAACCGCAAGCCCAGCTGAGAAACATTAACACTTAATGTAACAGACAATATTCTGTAATTAATTAAACAAGCAGCAATCTTTTTCATCATAAAAGCAAATAATACAGAAATACAGAGAGTAAACCCTGAAAAGAACCTTTCAACCCCTTTACCAAAAGTATTTTTTGTGTTTTTTTTTGCACTTGTGGATTCCCATTTCTGTGCCATTCATTAAGACAGACAAATTGAGGGAGAACCAATACCTTTTATACATCTATGTAGACTTCAAAACATTCTGAGGGTTTTTAAATCTTACAGATATAAAGTTATCATACTGTGTTTATTTCCTTAGTACTCTACTTTTCTACTTTTGTACTTAGTTTTCTACTTTTGTAACAGTGCACCTGTGTGATCTTTCCATGTATTTTTAGTTACGTCTCTTTCATTTTTAATAGACACTCTGTGTCCATGAGTGGATCATGAGGTAACTAGCCCTATATCAATGGAAACTTTATTTTCAATTTTTCATTACTGTGTAATCAACATTCTTTTATACTTATCTTTATGCATGCATGTAATTACTTAATATGGATTATGAAATTAAAACTGTTATTGTACAGTTTTTAAAATTTAATAGATACAGCCAAATTGTGTTAAGTGCCTTCACCAATTTATACTTCCATCAATAGCATCTGAGAGTACTCACTTCCTCAAAACAGTTGTACTTTGGGAATCATCTACTTTCTAAGTTTTGAAAATCACATGGATGAAAAGTTACTTTAATGATTTACATATCCTTGGTTATATGAGATTAAGCATCTTTTCATACATTTTTTGATCCTAGGCTTTTTAATTACCAGTACATAATACTTTGTCCTTTATTCTGTAAGGTTTAAGAATCTTTATACATATTTAGGGTTTTAATTCTCTGTTTGTTAAATGGGTAATGAATATTTTCTCTAAGACTAACACTTGTTTAAAGTACATTAGTATTTGGAAATTTACTTTTACAGTTTTGTTTTTATTTTATTTTTTTAAATTAATTAATTAATTTATTTTTTGGCTGTGTTGGGGGCCAGGCTGGGTCTTCGTTGCTGCGCGTGGGCTTTCTCTAATTGCGGCGAGTGGGGGCTACTCTTCGTTGCAGTGTGCGGGCTTCTCATTGCAGTGGCTTCTCTTGTTGCAGAGCACAGGCTCTAGGCACGCAGGCTTCAGCCGTTGTGGCACGCAGGCTCAGTAGTTGTGGCTCACAGGCTCTAGAGTGCAGGCTCAGTAGTTGTGGCACACGGGCTTAGCTGCTCCGCGGCATGTGGGATCTTCCCGGACCAGGGCTCAAACCCGTGTCCCCTGCATTGGCAGGTGGATTCTTAACCACTGCGCAACCAGGGAAGTCTCTACAGTTTTGTTTTTAAATTGAGCACTTTAATCCACCTGAAGTTTAAATTCTTATATATGAAGAATACTAAAATTTACAGGACGTGTGGAACAGTTTGATCTTTTCCCATTTATTTGTGTTGCTAAATTCATAATAATTTTAATTTATTCACAAATATGGATCTACATTTGAATTGCCCATTCTATTTTTTCTTTTTTTGGCTGCGTTGGGTCTTTGTTGCGGCATGCAGGATCTTTCATTGCGGGTGCAAAGGCTCTTTGTTGCGGCACGAGGGCTTCTCTCTAGTTGTGGCGTGCTGGCTCCAGGGTGCGTGGACTCTGTAGTTGTGCTTAAGCTCCAGGACGCATGGGCTCTGTAGTTTGCAGCACTGGGGCTCTCTAGTTGAGGTGCATGGGCTCAGTTGCCCCGCAGCATGTGGGATCTTAGTTCCCCAACAAGGGGTAGAACCCGTGCCCCCTGCATTGGAAGGTGGATTCTTTACCACTGGATCACCAGAGAAGTCCCTGAATTGGCCATTCTATTCCACTGATGAATGCAGGCATTTTTGTGTCTAAACCATACTACATTAATTATTATAGCTTCCCAGTTTTAGATGGTTATCTCTTAGGACTATCACCACCTTCATAGTTTTTATTTAAAATTATTCTTTTGATTGCCTTTGTGAATTTTCTCTTCTATATGATCTTTAAAATATATTTGTGTGGTTTTTATTGCCCAATTTTGTATAACACAGTGATTTTTAGAAACTCATGTTAACATTATAGATGACTATATTTTTCATTTCTTAAAAATACAAATGACTACTTAAAAAAGAACAAAAAAGAAAAATGTAGGGATTACAACACACATCAAAGTAAAATACATGAAAACATTACAAGACAGGAGAGGGCATAGGTTAAATTATATTATGGTAAATTTCATACATTTTTATCTCAACTAGACAACAATGATTCTAAATCGATTTGATAAATTAAGGATATATTATATACTGTAATCCTTAGAGCAACCACTAAGAAAAATATAGCTAAAAAGCAAATAGAGAATAAGAAAATCCATACAGACAGGAAGTAGAATAGTGGTTGCCAACACATGGGGAAAGGGAATAATTTGGACTAACTCCTAATAAGTATAGGGTTTCTTTTCACAGGGATGAAAACATCTGGAATTAAGACAGTGGTGATGACTGCACAACATAGTGAGTTTACTAAAAACCATTGGAGTGATTAAAATACACTTTAAAATGGTGACTTTTACACTCTGTGAAGTTTAAAACTATGCTATATATAGGGACTTCCCTGGCAGTCCAGTGGTTAAGACTGCTCTTCCAAAGCAGGGGGCATGGGTTCGATCCCTGGTTGGCGAACTGGGATCCCACATGCCATGCTGCATGGCCAAAAAAACCCCAAAAAAACAAAACTATGCTATATATAAAAGAAACCATATAAGTTCGAAAAGAAAAGAAAATAGAGGGGCTAGAATAGAACATTAAAAGCTAAAGAGGAAATGAGAGGGACAAATGGGAAAAAAGCATGATTGTAGACTTAAACCCAAACATATAGATAATTATGTTACATTTAAGTGGACTACATACATACTCCAATTAAAAACAGAAAATGTGTACATTGGGGGAAAGAACTAAGTCTCCACAAATTGATGTTTAAAAGCAATGCTTTACATAATTAAGGTGAAAGTAAAAGAATGCCAGAGAGGTACAAATTGAAAACATAAAATGTAAGAAAAAATTTATAGGACTGCTGAAGTCTTAAGTACAGTGGGGACTAATAAAACATAGAAATTTAATGAAAAGAATGTGGTGAGATGAGGCTTTATTATTATCAGAGAACTTAGATTTCAAGACAAGCACTATTATGGCACCTAGAGACATGATACAAGCCTCAATTCATCAGAAGAACACGATGATCTAGATGTATATGCCCTTAAACAGCAGAGCTTCAAAGTACAAGAAAATACAGGAAGAAAAAAATTTAACAGGAATAAAGGGACAAACAGACAAATCCACAATCACAGTTAAAAACGTCTAACATCTGCCTCCCAATAACTGATTTAATTAGGTTAAATTGTACATAGATACGTACTCCATTTTTTCATATGTATATTGATTCTGTTGGGATTTTAAAACCATTAACTTTAAAGCATTACTAAATTTCGAGAACTTTTTGATCACAGTGTGTTTTCCCGATAAATAGCAAAAGTATACCAAAAGACAGGAAAAGAGGGAATTTCACATACGTTAACCTTAAAAGGGGAATCTATTAATATTTGAAAGTTAAGAACTGGAGACACAGAGCAAGAAGTGAATCATCCCATGGCACCGCTGAGAATAATTAAATCACATCTAACACTCTCATAGTCTAGGCAGAAGGATACAAACCATTTTTTGGAAGAACCACCTCCTCTATGTTGGGTACAGGTGTTGGGTCTTCCATGTCCTTGGTAAGATCTTCTTGCTCATCTTCCTCTTTCTGACTTCTCCGCTTCCCATAAAGACTAGCTTGGCTAAAACATAAAAGATACATAATCACAAACAAGACTGACGATAGCTACTTACAGCAAACAATTTCAGAGGCTTTAACTACACTGTTAGAGAATCTACGCTCAGAATCACTTAAAGGACAAACAGAAATCAAAAAAATTAGATACATTCCCCAAATTACATCTAACCAGTCAAAAGGAAAAGAAAACTTATAGGGCACAAGAAATGACCACAGAAATTCTGCAATACAAATTTGCAGACAGTATCCTAAAAGGTGCTTAGTGTAATAAAAAAAATATCTGCTACGGAAATACAGCACATATTTTATCTCAGATCATAAAGAATCACTTACATAAGAAATTTTCTCAAAGATACATACAAATAACTGCTTTTTGGTTTTTTGTGGTTTTCCGTATTTTCCTGGCTCTTTGTATCATCCAAACATCAGGAACTGCAAAGTAAAATCACTTAGGACGGTACTAACTTTTGTATTTTGTAAAAATTGCCATTGTTCTTTCACCACCAATTCAATCAAATCAACATTTATTTTTAAAACTAACACATGCCAGAAAGCATATTAAAGTTCAAACAAGAATGGAATGACTCCTTACCTTGAGGAATTACAGGGAATACAAGACAGAAATCATTAACTACCTCGTATAATGTGATGTGTACCAATACAAAGAAATGAATACAAGGACCACAAAAATACAATTCAGAGAAAGAGAACTGTAACAATTTACTAAAACGTTGGCAGTGTTTCAGGATGATGAGTAAAAGCATAAAAGCTCAAGAAAAAAAATTTCCCGTTTTGGGGTAGCAATCTAGAATACACCGACAAGGAAGGCAGAATGGAGGAAGAGCTTGCTGAGTCCTCACACTGCTGAGAGAATGCTCCAAGTTCTCTTTTTAGAGGGACAACATGTTGGCATAGGTTAGAATAAGGTATACAAAGTAAAAAAATTTGTTTAATAAAAATTACATGACAATTTTTTTTAAGCCTATGAAACTAAAGGTGGCAAGGAGGTAAAATACTTCAAAATGAAGAAAAGATGCAGGAAGATGAATAAAACAAACGTTAGGAAAACAGGTTTCAAGATGTTTTAGTTAAATAGACTATTCTAAGGGGAGACTTAAATGAGCAAAGTCCTGCTCATTAGAAGGCAGATGCATTCAATTAAAGGACGCGCATACATTTATTTTGGGAAACTAAATTTGGTGGGGTTTATACTCAGAGTAGAGGCTAAATGCCACCAATGCGAGCATCCCAGACATCACATTTTGGTTCTGGGACAACTCATGTCCTGGCAGTCCATCTTAGCCCATAAAGGGGAGAGTAGCACATCTATTTCAGGCCCGGAAACATTTGGAAAAGTTATGATATTCTTTACAAGGATCTCAGGTAGCTCTGAAATCTCTAAACATCAACAGTAAGTTTCAGAATACAAGTTTAAGAGATAAGGTTACCCTCAATAATCCCCAAGAAAAACCTATTTTGTTGTTTTAATTTTTATGTCACAGTACATGTGACTTGATAAAATAACAAAAATCTTTTTATAACTGTAACTGACTCATTAATATTATTTATAAAACTAAATAAGAGTTTCTTAACTTCCCTAAAAGCTTCTACGCATGGTTAAGAATGCTTCAAGTAACCTTAACCTTCAAGAAAAAACGTGATTCAAGGCATGTTCTGGGCAACAAAAGGCAAATTTGGCGAGAGAAGAAAGTCACAAAAGGAAGCTGATAGAGAGAAGATGACTGCACTGTAAAGATCTACTTGATAACAGTCAGAAAATCGAGAAATTTACTACCACATGAAAAGAATAAATTTTGCAAACTGTCATTTTCTAAAACGAAACTATAACCTCTGAAAAACTGCTTAAAATGTATTTTGAGGGACTTTCCTGGTGGTCCAGTGGTTAAGACTTCGCCTTCCAATGCAGGGAGTGTGGGTTCGATCCCTAGTAGGGGAGCTAGGATCCCACATGCCTCCCCCCCAAAAAAACCAAAGACATAAAACAGAAGCAATATTGTAACAAATTCAATAAAGATGTTAAAAATGGTCCACATCAAAAAAAAAAAAAGTCTAAAATATGTTTTGAGCTAGACAACCCTGAAATTATCTACTTAGTACATAATCATAAAATTATTATGTATTGTCTACCATTTAGAAGTATCTACTTCAGGCCAGGCACTGTGCAAGGTCTTTAAAGTCTCACTTAATCCCCACAACAACCTATTCAATAGAAACCAAAATCTCCACTCAAGCAAGATTCACTAAGTACAAATGTGACTTACTGAATAAGGCACTACACTGCTGCAATTTGCAGAATATGGAGCAGACAGAGGTTCAACTCCTCTATAAGTCATTTGGATCATGTATGGGACAGGTGGTAAAACTGGAGAAAGACAGTAACTCTGGTGAATATAATTTCTTAAATTCCTTACCAGTCACACTTCTCAATACATACATTGATACAGAAAAAACGTTCTATTCGGAGATAGAAATGTATAAAAATGACATAAGATGCCCATCAGATAACATCCCATAACAAGATGAGCTATCAAAGCAAAGACTTCCAACCAAGTCAAAGTAAGACAAACATCCAATGTAAATGTAAAAATCTGCAAAGTTCTTTAGTCTGTTTCAGTGCCTTCTGAATCATGTTGCAGTTCTTACCCTTTCTTCCCACTCTTCTTCCGGGATTCTGTCGGTGTGGGAGGTGGAGGGGAAGGTGAATGTTTCCTCTTTCGAGCATTAGCTGATGCTTTTCTATCTCTTCTCTCTGGACTTCTGACTGGCTAGGAAGAAGTAAATGGAAGTAAATATCAGCTAGCTTTGCTGACTCCTCAGTTTCTACAAACCCTTGTCCAAAGGTGAGTTTTCACAAAGATAATACCAAACACAATGGCTCAGAGGAAATGAAAGGCACAACATTAAGCATCCTGGACCATAAGCAGTCAGGAGACTTTCCCTGACCTTCCAAGTGATGCACCATCAATGGGTATATTAGAACCATCCCACAGGTATACAAACTATGCTATAAAACAGACATGCCCAAACCCCTCACAACTAAAAACTGTTCCTGTTCAAATTCTGTGTTCCCAGGTGGGAAAAGCATTTTCAATAACCACTGGAAAAATATGAAACACATGCTATTAAATTAATGAAATACAAAGACTGGCTGAATGATCTTGTGAAAATGTACCAGAAACTACTCCTAGTTCATCATTAAAAGGAATATAAGAGAAAATGACTCAAAAGAGGTAAAATTTTACAAGATTGCAATTTATGATTTAAAAGTCAACCCACAGGCGTAAACTATCCCTATTTGCAGATGACATGATCTTATAAATGGATAATCCCAAGGAATCCACAAAAAAAACTATTAGAGCTAATAAACGAGCTCAGCATAGTTGCAGGCCATACATCAATATACAAAAGTCAGCCTGTAGATAATAAATTTAATACCAATTTAATAAAACAGACCATAATAAAGAAAATACACCTAAAATGATCCAAAGTATTGCACCTGAAGTTGAAAAACGAGTCAGAGATTAAAACATCAATTAAACATTAATGATTGGGGGGCTTCCCTGGTGGCGCAGTGGTTGAGAATCTGCCTGCCAATGCAGGGGACACGGGTTCGAGACCTGGTCTGGGAAGATCCCACATGCCGCGGAGCAACTGGGCCCGTGAGCCATAATTACTGAGCCTGCGGGTCTGGAGCCTGTGCTCCGCAACAAGAGAGGCCTCAATAGTGAGAGGCCCGCGCACCGCGATGAAGAGTGGCCCCCACTTGCTGCAACTAGAGAAAGCCCTCGCACAGAAACGAAGACCCAACACAGCCATAAATAAATAAATAAATAATAAATTAAAAAACAAACAAACAAAAAAAAACCAGACATATTATTAAAAGAAAAAAAACATTAATGATTGGGACTTCCCTGGTGGCGCCGTGGTTAAGAATCCGCCTGCCAATGCAAGGGACACGAGTTCAAGGCCTGGTCCAGGTCCCACATGCCGCGGAGCAATTAAGCTCGTGTGCCACAACTACTGAGCCTGCACTCTACAGCCCGCGAGCCGCAACTACTGAGCCCGTGTGCTGCAACTACTGAAGCCAGCGCACCTAGAGCCTGTGCTCTGCAACAAGAGAAGCCACCACAATGAGAAGCCTGTGCACTGCAATGAAGCATAGTCCCCACTCGCCGCAATGAGAGAAAGCCCACACACAGCAACGAAGACCCAACGCAGGCAAAAAAAAAAAAAAATATCCAAAGCAAATAGGGATGAACTAAAAATAAAAAGACATGAAAAAGACTCAGTTTTTAAATATTTTTTTCTTAAAGATAAAGAATATATGGTGTGTGACAGACTTTTGTAAGAAAGTCTCGGGGCTGAAAATAGGTATGAAAGAACTACACTTTCTAAATTATTGGTTAAAAGTATATGTCTCAAAGATTTTTTTCAAAAACTAAAATACAAACCAAAAAGCAAAAATCTTAAGTGTCCCCAATGAAAAAAGAGTTAAAATTACCCTGTAATGACATTTGGTTCACAAAATTAATACTCAGATCTAGAGAACAAAATCAGTTGTACTACCTTGCACACTGCATGGGCCACTTTAAATCTTAATGACCCTCTGAGATTCTCATGCCCCTTTTTGGGGGATGCCAGCTCCTGAGATGGTTGTTATGGCCATTTCGTAACTTTTATATACACTTGATGGCTGAGAGTTTATTAATGAAGATTTGATAACATTCAGGCCAAGAAAGAAGAAAACACTAAGTGAGAAAAATGGTGTCAAACCAAATACCTCTTCATTCTTTGTTGAAATTCGCTGACGAAAACTCACGGGCTTCCTGTTCTCATCCACCTCATAATCCTCCTCATTCATCCATTCATTGAAAACATCAGTGTCCAAAATCCATTTTGCATGAACCTAAAATCACATCAAAGCATGAATATCTACATAAATAATAAATCACTACAGTTTTTAAAGTATTCAAAATGAAAGTAGCTGATTTATTACACTCCAAGCCTCAACTGCATAGAACAGTTTAAAAATATGACTATTAGTGACATATGAGTGGCAACTTAACGATTTTAATTTTTATTCCATGTCTTTTACTGAGTAAACAGTAAAAAAGCATGACTGGTTTTGTGTAGACTGAGGCTTTGATAACCAAGACCCTGAAATTTGATAATCATGTCATCTTTTTTCTTTATTTCAGCTTTATTTAGGTGTAAGTGAAAAATAAAACTGTAAGATATTTAAGGTGTACGTTGTGATTTGATATACATAAACATTGTGAAAGGATTCACCGCCCCCCCCAGCGAGTTAATACATCCATCCCCTCACATATTTATCTTGCGTGCGTGTGCATGCGCGTGCACATGAGAACACTTAAGTCTACTCTCTTAGCAAATTTCAACTTTACAGTACAGTGTTATCAACTTTTGTCACATTTGACATTAGCTCCTCAGACCTAATTTATCTTATAGCTGAAAATTGGTACCCTTTTACCAACCGCTTCCTATTTCTCCTACCCCCCAATCCCTGGCAACCACTTTTCTACAGTTTCTAGGAGTTTGACTTTTTTTTTCTTTAAGATTCCACATATAAGTGGTACCATGCAGTACTTGTATTTCTCTATTTGGCTTATTTCACTAATTGTGGCATCTTCATCTTCACAAAAATCAGTGACAGAAACATTCAAAGGCAAAAAGCCAAAGTAAATCATTGCTTTAGGCATAAGGAATGTCTCTAGGTTTATACATTCAATAACATTCTAAGAAATGATGAAAGAGGACATTTACTGACATGTTGCCCAGCCCTGTCAAGTACACATGGTGCTCTAAAGAGGCCTTTCAGGGACAGCCAAAGTTGGGACAGGGTGGAGAAGTGAGAGTCAGATTTGGGGTTCTTTCCAGTACTTTACATGGCCACTTCTTTCATTTTTGGTTTTTTTTTTGTTAACGTTTCTAAGAATAAAAGGAAGGGTTCTCTGGATGTTATACAGATACACATGTAGATACAGATATATATAGATATTTAAACCACAGGCCTAGCCTATATAATACTTCTATTTATTCAACAGTATTTCTCAAAGAGAGCACAATTGGAATTGGGGACTAGACTTCTTTGCTGTGTGGGACTGCTGTTCAGTCATGGGTGGTGTGTGTGTGTGTTGCAGTGTGTGTGTGTGTTGCAATTAACATGCCCAGTCAAGAATCATTAAAATACTAACATGAGAGCAAAGAGAGCAAAAGAGAGCAGCAACTACAGCTATGAAGTCTTCAAGAAGTAAAAACCTACAACATGGCAATCACTAAGAGACTATATGGACTTGCCAATAAAAATATTTTGTCAATCTAAGCTCCCCACTGCTCCCCCCTTGTATTTTAAAAAAAGGAAACGTTACTACATTGGTTGTTAAGGATATTGCCTGAATCATATACTGCTTTAAGAATGACATCAACCTGACTACATGCCTCTTTTCCTCCCAAAACTAGAGCTACACAGTAACACACACAAACACAAAATTAATACCCGTCAAGGAGAATACAAGACCTTAAATAATGTAACTCGAAAAGACTTCTATATGTATAAATTATGAGAATTGGATATAAATAGAGCACATGAGAAACCTTAAGCTAATTAGAGAAAAAATCTATTTAAAGGCATGACTATATTCAAGAAAAGGGTAAATTAATTCAGTGATGTAATTAATTACAGAAAAATTTAATTCAGTAATTAATTCAGAAAAATTTATGTCACAGCATTCGAAAACATAATAGTCTTTTCCAGATTATTCATAAGTATGTATATATTTTAAAAGTAGAGCTGAATATTCACACTGTACATTCTTTACTATCCAGAAGACCTTGAGAGAATTCTCTTGAGAAAGTATGTTAGGACAGTATGGACAACTAATGATCATTTGTGCCAGGCACTCTGCTGAACACCTTACATATAATATGATCTTGTTTAATCCCGCTAAGCAAGGCAGGTTAGTCTCTCCAGTTTTCCAAATCAGCAAACTGGGGCACACAGTGTCAGCAAGCTGCCCAGTTACTTACCTACCAAGAGGCAAAGCTTTGCACGGAGTTCTGCCTAAGCTCTTATGCCACTATGCTCTATTACCTGTCTCATAAAAACACCTTAGGGTCAGAATAATATAATAGGTTATGCAACCTTCAGCAAAGTTATCTAAGTTCTGTAACCCAGTTTCCTTACCTATGAAATGATACGACGGTGAACTCTGCTATCAAGCCCAGTCCTAAACTTCTGACAACTATGATCTTCAACACAGTATGTTTCTAAAACTCCTTCCGTAATACTTTACAATGTTATATGGCTCACAAGTCATATAGTTTATCCCTTTAATCAACATTTTTTTCCACGTAACAACTTAACTCTGACTAGACAGATGTCTAGATTTGACTACACACAAAGATATATGTTTGAAACTGCTAGACAATGCTGGAGACTGAGTAGTTCTAACATTAGAGAGCACAGTTCACATTTTTTTCAAGTTTTCAATGAGAATAGTTTGGTTATAACCTCTCAGATTACATTTAAAGGTAGTTTTTGTTGTTGTTGTTTAAAATCATCTTCCCTGAACATAAAGGGACAACACAAATATAGGAGGAATTGGTATGCTTTTTACTGGGGGGGGTAAGGGGTCAGATACTAAATATTTTAGGCTTGCAAGCCATATGTTCTCTGTCTCTACTCAACTCTGCTGCTATAGTGTGCAATCAGCCACAGAAAATACATAAATGAATGGGTTTGGTGGTGATCTAATACAATTTTATATACAAAAACAAGTGGCTATAATTTGCCAACCCTTGTAAAAGGAAGAGTAGTTTTACCCAACTGACACTCCATATATGAGGTTTAATAGAGAAAAAATTTTCCAAAAATATACTTTAATTACTATATGATCATTCTGAGATGATCAATGAAATGTGAAGAAAATTATACAACTTTACTGAAAGATATAAAAGACCTAAATAAATTGGGAGATAAATTGCCTCCACAAATTGAGAGGCTCAGTATTGTAAAGATGTCAGTTTTCTCCAAGTTGTTCTACAGATTAAATTTAATTCCAATCAAAATCCCAATGAGTTCGTTTAACATGGACCTTAACAAGCTGATTCTAAACTTTACACAAAACAGCAAAGACCCAAAAGACTCCTGAAGAAGAAAAAAGTGGGAGTACTCAAGTCAGAACAAATAACTAATAAAACTTTATAACAGAGCCAAGAAACAAATCACGACATACATAAAAATTTACTTTTAACAGAAACGGCATGGATCAGTGGGGAGAGAAATCCAGCTTCAATATTTTTCCACCTTGAAACTATAGCAGATCTAACAGAATATGGGGAAAATTTTTTTTCCCTACATCATAACATGCTTAAAAATTAATTCCAGGTAAATTAAAGATCTTTATATATGAAAGGCAAAACTAAAGAATTTTTAAAGATGATTTAAGACAATATCGTGATGACCTTGGGATAGAAAACAAAAAGGTAAGCTACTAGGAAAACCCATTTTTTAAATTTTTATTTTGTAATAAATTTATTTATTTGATTTTATTTTTTATTTTTGGCTGAGTTGGGTCTTCGTTGCTGTGCGTGGGGGCTTTCTCTAGTTGCGACAAGCGGGGGCTACTCTTCATTGCGGTGTGCGGGTTTCTCATTGCAGTGGCTTCTCTTGTTGCGGAGCACGGGCTCTAGGCACGCGAGCTTCAGTAGCTGTGGCACGTGGGCTCAGCAGTTGTGGCTCGCAGGCGCTAGAGCGCAGGCTCAGTAGTTGTGGCACACGGGGTTAGCCGCTCCACAGTACACAATATGATTACGCTGATATTAAAGCTTTTTAAATGTGAAAACTAAAACAGGATTTGTGTAGGTGTGTGTGTGTGTGTGTGTGTGTGTGTGTGTGTGTGTGTGTGTGTGTGTGTGTGTGTGGGTGTGGTAAAACTACATAAAAAAGACAAGCCAAACATTTAGAATAATGGTTAGCTCTGAGTGGGCAGGCCAAAGGATGAACATGGAATGTTTCAAACGTAATGGTAATGTTCTTTTTTTTTTTTTTTTTTTTTTTTTAAATTTATTTAGTTAGTTAGTTAGTTATGGCTGTGTTGGGTCTTCATTTCTGTGCGAGGGCTTTCTCCAGTTACGGAGAGCAGGGGCCACTCTTCATCGCGGTGCGCAGGCCTCTCACTGTCGCGGCCTCTCCTGTTGCGGAGCACAGGCTCCAGATGCGCAGGCTCAGTAGTTGTGGCACACGGGCTTAGTTGCTCCGCGGCATGTGGGATCTTCCCAGGCCAGGGCTCGAACCCGTGTCCCCTGCATTGGCAGGCGGACTCTCAACCACTGCGCCACCAGGGAAGCCCCGGTAATGTTCTTTTTTGAGAGTGGCAAGTACACAGGTGTTTTTTAAAACTGTGATCCGTTTTTATTATTCATATTTAATAAATATTAATATCCACAATTTAACATTTTAAATTAAGTGCTAACTTTCTCATAGCAATCACATTTCCTCTAGAGCAACAAAACAATACATACGCATTGTTTTATACAATAATAGAGAAAATAAAATTCCAGTTCAAATATTCTGACTAAAGACATGCTTAGTTAGCTCCTTTTCTCTAGATTTCAGGGATAAGATCTTCAAGCATTAAAAAGTATTATACTAGGATTATATTCTCTTGAAGGTAAAATAAAAATGCAGGTTCAAGAAGAAAAATAAAGTATATAACACACTTGACTTTTAACGAAAAGCATATGCATTTATTCTTAAAATGGATAACAGTGAGCACAAATTGGAATTTAGACTTCACAGGATACATTAAGAAAAAGTATTTAAATATGATAAATTAATTTTAAAAGGATAACCAACAAGGACCTATTGTATAGCACAGGGAACTCTGCTCAATATTATGTGGCAGCCTGGATGGGAGGGGAGTCTGGGGGAGAATGAATACATGTATATATGTATGGCTAAGTCTCATTTGCTGTGCACCTGAAACTACCACAACATTGTTAATCGGCTATACTCCAATATAAACTAAAAAGTTAAAAAAATTTTTTAAATTTAGTTTGTAAATACAAACATAAAAGCAAAAAAATAAATAAAAATGAAAGATTTCATGTACTCAGTAACTATTTAAATTTCTAGTGAAAAATTTTATATGTTAACTAAACGTAAAACGAAGTAGGGGACTTCCCTGGTGGTCCAGTGGTTAAAAATCCACCTTCCAATGCAGGGAACGTGGGTTCAATCCCTGGTCAGGGAACTAAGATCCTACATGCTGCAGGGCAACTAACCCCGTGCGCTGCAACTACTGAGCATGTGAGCCACAACTAGAGAGCCAGCAGGCTGCAACTACAGAACCCACGCGCTCTGGAGCTCGCGAGCCACAACTAGAGAGAAGCCCGCATGTCGCAACAAAAGATCCCACATGTTGCAATACAGATGCCACATGCCAAAACTAAGACCCGACACAACCAAAAATAAAATAAATAAATAAATAAATATATATATTTTTAAAGTAAGTAGTTCCTAATTTTGCTTTCTTGGACATACATGATCAACAAAGTTTGAAAACCACTGATTTAAAGTATTTGTAATTGCTTTTATTGCAGGGTGGGCATTCTTTAGCTATTGTATTTCCCTTTAAAAGTCATTCTAGGGACTTCCTTGGTGACCCATGGTTAAGAATCCGCCTGCCAATGCAGGGGACACGGGTTCTAGCCCTGGTCTGGGAAGATCCCACATGCCGCGGAGCAGCTAAGCCTGTGCACCACAACTACTGAGCGTGTGCCCTAGAGCCCACGAGCCACAACTACTGAGCCCATGTGCCACAACTACTGAAGCCTGCTCGCCTGGAGCCCATGCTCCCCAACAAGAGAAGCCACTGCAATGAGAAGAACGCACACTGCAACGAACAGTGGTCCCCGCTCGCCACAACTAGAGAAAGCCCGCGCGCAGCAACGAAGACCCAACGCAGCCAAATAAATAAATAATTTTTTTTAAAGTCATTCTATTTTCCTAAAAACAAGACAAAGAAATGCTATCAGCTGCCTCATTCCTTATAAGAATTTGTCATTCCAATAAATTATACCCAGGAATCAGGGGGAGAGTGGGTGTGAAAATCACAGAAACATCACACAAGGGAACAACTGTTGCACTGGCACTCTAAATGAGGATTCAGCACTTATTTGTAACCCATACATGGAGACACAAAAAGAATGGTTAAAAATTTTTCTGTAGTCTACACGTCAAGTAAAAAAGTTTATTTCTAACAAAGAAAGGCCAGATTTTAAAAGTTAACATTTCCCGGACTTCCCTGGTGGCACAGCGGTTAAGAACCTGCCTGCCAATGTAGGGGACACGGGTTCGAGCCCTGCTCTGGGAAGATCCCACATGCCACAAAGCAACTAAGCTCGTGCACCGCAACTACTGAGCCTGCGCTCTACAGCCCGCGTGCCACAACTACTGAGCCCGCAAGCCACAAATACTGAGCCTGTGCGCCTAGAGCCCGTGCTCCACAACAAGAGAAGCCACCGCAATGAGAAGCCCACACACCGCAACGAAGAGTATCCCCTGCTCGCCTCAACTAGAGAAAGCCCGCGTGCAGCAATGGAGACCCAACATAGCCAAAAATAAATAAATTTTTAAAAAAAGAAAAGAATGTCTCTATGTATATAACTGGGTCCCTTTGCTGTACAGCAGAGATTGGCACAACACTGTAAATCAACTATACTTCAATTCAAAACAAAACTACAAAAAAAACCCACCATAACTAAATTAAAAAATACAACTAAATATTTACAATATACTCTAAACATTTAAAGAACTTTTATTACTCTAGGAGACAACAGAAAAAACTTACCCAAAAATGAGAAAAAAAATTAAAAAAACATTAAAAAACACCCTTGAAAATACAAAAAGATGTTCAACTTCACTCACAAAAAGAGATACCAAATTAAAATTAACATAGATACCATTTCTCACATATCAGGATTTGCAAAAATTCAAATGCTTGGCAACATACACTCTCTTGGTGAGGCTATGAGGGAAGAGGCACTCTGGCTTCACTGTTTACAAGAATTCAAAATGGTGCAGACTCCCATGGTAGAGGCACGAATCTAACAAAACTATGTATTTTCATTTACTCCTCAACACAGCAACTCTAATTCTAGAAATTTACCTTGACCATACACCTTAAAGAAATAAGACAATACATACGGCACAAGGTTATTTATTGCAGCTTTGTCTGTAATTCTAAAATAATGGCAACTATTCACATTTCCAAGTATAATGGAGCACTGTGAAGGTATGACCACCAAGAGTTTCCAGGAAAGATTAAGCAGAAAAGGCAAAGTATAAAAGAGGGAAATAAAAAAATATGCAAACACCTACATATTTTGGCAAAAAGAAACACAGGAAGGATAAGCCAGAAAATAGTAAGTTTATTCTACAAGGAATGGGGAGATGGGAATAGAACGAACTCATGGGGAAGTATACATTTTTTGGAAGCATACATTTTTTGAAAGCACATTAGAATTCTACATATTCAAAACATAAAACTAGGGAGATCCCTGGTGGTCCAGTGGTAAAGAATCTGACTTACAATGCAGGTGACGTGGGTTTGATCACTGGTCAGGAAACTAAGATCCCACATGTCGCAGGGCAACTAAGCCCGCATGCCACAACTACTGAGCTCACATGCCTCAACTAGAGCCCGTGTGCTGCAAATTACAGAGTCCATGTGCTCTGGGACCCACACACCACAACTACAGGGCCCACGTGCTGTGGAGCCTGCATGCCACAACTAGAGAAGAGAAAAAACCCGCATGCCACTAGAGAGAAGCCCGCACACCACAACGAAGAGCCTGTGCACCACAATGATGACCCTGCGTGCGGCAACTAAGACCTGACGCAGGCAAAAATAAATAAGTTAAATAAATAATAAATAAATCTTAAAAAATAAATATATATAAAATTAAACCAGCTTGGATGGGAAGAGGGAGAGGAAACACCAAAACTGAAATCAAACTGAAAGAAATAAACCTAACAATACTTCAAATAAGTAACAACCACACTGAAGGGAGGGGAAAAAAGGTTCATCCAGGTAACTCATGAACACACTATTTGCCAATATATAATACACCCTCAGTCTTGGGCAGGGCTAGGGGAGCAGGAGAACCACAAACATATCTTGAACTCTTTTAGTATTTTTGTTTATGATAGTGGAAGGGGCAAAGCAATTCTGAAACTAATTTGAACGTATTCATGAACCGGGTAAATGTGTTGATGCTGGGAGCCAAGATTCTTACTCTCGGAAGAAGAGACATATAAATATGGAGTAGGGGAGGGCAAAAAGGAACACTGTGGGGACAGATTAGAACTGGAGGTATCATTATGGCCTCATTATTTCTAAAATATATATATTATGTGTATATGCACGTATATGTGTACTCAACTACTGTTTGCATTTGAGTTTACAGATACATAATAGCTCTGAATAGAAAGGACCTAGAAGCAAAGATACTTCAGTAGCACTGAGCATACCTGTACCCAGATCGTGGTCTCTAATATCTTTTCCTACTGAAAGAAATGAGAGCTCCTCAGAGAAACAGTTGATTCTAGGCATGAGGAATGGAAGATACTAAATGAACCTGGAACATCCTGCTATGCCCTAAAGGAGGTGCTCAAAAATGACAAGTGCATCATGAGGATGACAAGCCAAGGACTTCCTTGGCAGTCAAGCGGTTAAAACTTCGCCTTCCAATGCAGGGGGTGCGGGTTTGATCCCTGGTCGGGGAGCTAAGATCCCACATGCCTCATGGCCAAAAACACCAAAACATAAAACAGAAGCAATACTGTAACAAATTCAATAAAGACTTTAAAAATGGTCCACATCAAAAAATCTTAAAAAAAAAAACAAGGATGACAAGCCAGCCTGAAGGGGCTCCCAGTAGCCAAATATGAAACAACTTCAGCACAAAATAATGAAGTAATGAATTACTGACCACTGAAAAATTACAATTCCATGAATTCACACTGACAACAGACAGATAAATACGTAAAAGAGGGAAAAGGAAGGGTTCTTGCTTACAGGAGAACTCTGAAAGCCAACTGGTAAATGTGGAGGGAAGGGCTGGAGTGGAAAAGTATCGCTGTGTAATCATCAAAGAAAAGACTGGTTCAGGCAAGAATTCTAAGTGGATGCTAAACCTGGGTGACGGAGGATTTTGATGAGAAGGAGGATATCTCCATGGTCTAAAGAATCTTTCACAAATTGGTTATAAGTTGCAAATGGAGGGGAAAAGTAACCATACAGTGGAGCCATCACAGAACACCTTAACTGGGTGATTAAGATCACCAGTGAGGAGGGACTTCCCTGGTGGTCCAGTGGTTAAGACTCCATGCTCCCAATGTACAGGGCCTGGGTTTGATCCCTGGTCAGGGAACTAAATCCCACATGCCGCAACTAAGAGTTCACACGCCACAACTAAAGATCCCACGTGACACAACGAAGATCCCACGTGCTGCAACTAAGACCTGGCACACCCAAATAAATAAATATTTTTTTAAAAAAAAAGATCACCAGTGAGGAGCAGATGGACACAGCATGCCTGCCAATATGATGCCCTGAGAAGGACACATCACTCATGCAGCATTCTAAGTAGACTGCAGGGACTGAATCAACCACAAGGAAAGATCAGAAATTCCAAATGAGAAGTATTCTTCTGAAATTCAAAAACATGGTAAAAGGCAAGGAAACACTGTGGTAATGTTACAGATTAAAGGAAACTAAAGTGACATGACAGAGGAATTCAATACCTGGTATCAGACAGAATTATGTAATAGGAAAAAAATGGGTTTTTTTGTTTTGTTTTGGCTGCGCAGCATGTGGGATCTTAGTTCCCCAATCAGGGATTGAACGTGGCCCCAGCATTGAAAGCGCCAAGTCCTAACCACTGGACTGCCAAGGAATTCCCCAAAAAATGTTATAAAAAACATTTTAATCAAAATGGATTAAAGACTTAAATGTAAGACTGGGTACTATAAAACTCTTAGAGGAAAACATAGGCAGAAAAACTCTCCAATATAAATTGCAACAAGATCTTTTTGGATCCACCTCCTTGAGTAATGAAAGCAAAAACAAAATTAAACAAATGGGACCTAATTAAACTTAAAAACTTTTTCATAGTGAAGGAAACCATAAGCAAAACGAAAAGACAACCCACAGAATGGGAGAAAAAAATCTGCAAGCGAAGTGACCGACAAGGGATTAATCTCCAAAATATACAAACAGCTCATGTAGCTCTATGTCAAAAAAAAAAAGCCCTCCAAATGGGCAGAAGATCTAAATAGACATTTCTCCAAAGAAGACATTCAGATGGACAAAAAGCACATGAAAAGATGTTCAACATCACTAATTATCAGAGAAATGCAAATCAAAGCTATAATGAGGCATCACCTCACACGAGTCAGAAAGGCCATCATCAAAAAATCTACAAACAATAAATGCTGGAGAGGATGTGGAGAAAAGGGAACTCTCCTACATGGTGGGTGGGAATGTAAATTGGTACAGCCACTATAGAGAACAGTATGGAGGTTCCTTAAAAAACTAAAAATAGAACTACCATATGATCTAGCAATCCCACTCCTGGGCATATATCCAGAGAAAACCATAATTCGAAAAGATATATGTACCCCAATGTTCATTGCAGCACTATTCACAACAGCCAGGACATGGAAGCAATGAAATGTCCATTGACGGAGAAATGGATAAAGAAGATGTGGTACATACATACAATGCAATACTACTCAGCCATAAAAAAGAATGAAATAATGCCATTCACAGCAACATGGATGGATCTAGAGATTGTCATACTGAGTGAAGTAAGTCAGAGAGAGAAAGACAAACATATCATATGATATCACTTATATGTGGAATCTAAAAAAATGGTACAAATGAACCTATTTAGAAAATAGAAATAGAGTCACAGATGTAGAAAACAAACTTATGGTTACCAAGGGGAAAGCGGGGGTTACAAATTGGGAGATTGGGATTGACATATACACACTACTATATATATAAAACAGAAGACTAATAAGGACCTACTGTATAGCACAGGGAACTTTACTCAATACTCTGTAATGACCTATACGGGAACAGAGTCTAAAAAGAGTAGATATATGTCTATGTATAACTGATTCACTTTGCTGTACAGCAGAAACTAACACAACATTGTAAATCAACAATACTCCAATAAAAACTAATTTAAAAAAAATTACTGGGTCAAGTGGCAACACTGGAATATGGATAGTAGACTAAAATATTGTGTCAATGTTAAATTTAATGAACTTGATTACTGTGCTTATGTATGAGAATTTCTTATTCCTAGTAAACACACACTTACTGGAGTAAAGGCCCATTATATATGCATCTTTATTTCAAATGATTCAGAAAAAACATATTTATAAACAGATACAGACTATAAATGATAAATCAAAATGGGAGTAAAATGTTAACAGGCAAATCTGGATAAAGGGTATACAGGTATGCCATGTACTATTCTTTTTCTTGCAACTTTTCTGTAAGTTTGAAGTTATTTACAAATAAAAAGTGTCTTTTAAAAAAAAAAAAAAAAAGACTAATTTTGGTTAATCCCATTTTCCTCATATGGAATCTAAAGCTCAAAGGCTGTCTTTCTGAAAGTCACACAATTAGAAATAGGTTGAACCAGGTCTAAAATCTAACATTTTGATCCAATTTAAATGCTCCTTACACAATATAAAAGTCAATAAAAATCATGTAAAATCACCCATGGAAAGGAGCAGAGCTCGCTGTAAAAATACTGATTCTGGGACTGGCATGGGAAAATTACAAAGGAGTTTGGGGGGCTTCCCTGGTGGCGCAGTGGTTAAGAATCTGCCTGCCAATGCAAGGCACACGGGTTCAAGCCCTGGTCCGGGAAGATCCCACATGCTGTGGAGCAACTAAGCCCGTGAACCACAACTACTGAGCCTGCGCTCTAGAGCCCGTGAGCCACAACTGCTGAAGCCCGTGCACCTGGAGCCCGAGGAGAAGCCCACACACTGAAACAAAGAGTAGCCCCCGCTCACCGCAACTAGAGAAAGCCTGAGCGCAGCAACAAAGACCCAACGCAGCCAAAAATAAACAAAAATTAAATAAATAAATTAAAAAAAAAAAAAAAGGAGTTTGGAACATCTTTTTGTCCCAGAAGGTAGGAGGTATGCAAAAATGCATCAAATAATGCCAAAAGGTCACAGGAGGTGGCTTAAAGGCGTTCCCACTGGCCAAATTTAGATAATTCATCAAAATGAAGAATGGTAGTAATGTCACTGCTTTGTGAATGCATAGACCACAGACACACACAAAGGGAGAAGGGAAAGCTTGTCCCTGCTGCAAAATGCCAACTGCAAGCACAGATGGAATGGATAGAACTAGAAAAGCACCAGTAATAACTTAATTCAGTCACAGAAATTATTAATGGATGAGCAAACCTTCAGACACAAATTCAATGAAGAAAAGTATATTTATGTAGTCTCAAAGTATTTCCCTATAAAATATTTTAAATGTCAATGAGAAAAATGGTAATGTTACAGTGGGAAAACCAGGCAGACAGTACCTTCACAAATGATCAAACTATGAGCCATAATGGGAAAAATGGACAATATGAGGCTGCCAATATGATGCACTGAGAAGGACACAATATTAGTTATGGAGTACTGCAGCCAAAAATACATAGCGTGAATATAATAAGAAGGAAATACACGAACTAAAATTCAGGGACATTCTAAAACAACAACTGACCTATGTATTTCAAAAATGCCAATATCATAGAAGAAAAAAGAAGGGCTGAAAGTTTCAGATTAAAGTAGACTAAAGAGATGTGACAACTAAATGCAGTGTGTGATCCTGAACTGGATCCTGGATCAGGGGAAAAACTAAGTATAAAGCTTATTATATCAGTGGGACAACTGGTGAAAACGGAGTATGGGCCCTTTATCAGGTAATAAATTATTTCAATAATTAACAACAGGGGGTACTTCCCTGGTGGTGCAGTGGTTAAGACTCTGCGCTCCCAATGCAGGGGGCCTGGTTTCGATACCTGGTCAGGAAACTAGATCCCACACGCATGCCGCTAAGAGTTAGCATGCCACAACTAAGGAGCTCACATGCCGCAACTAAGGAGCCCGCAGGCCACAAATGAGGAGCCCACCTGCTGCAACTAAGGACCCCGAGTGCTGTAACTAAGGAGCCCACGAGCCACAACTAAGACCTGGCGCAACCAAATAAAAATGAATATATAAATATTTTTTAAAAATAATAACAACGGGAATCTGGAATAAGAGTATAAAACAGTACTTTGTTTTGTATTAGTCCTGCACTTTCAAAATTATTTCCACGTTAAAAGTTGAAACCATTATAATAGAAATGATTAGTAAAAGAAGTCTGTATCATAATAAAAGCCACGCAGGCACTGCTTCCAGCCTTCCTAAATGACATCATCAATGATGTCCAACTCCACTCCTAACACTCTCAACTATCTCAAACCACAATCTAACTTTCCTTTGGGGTCTCCTCAAACATCACTGCAGATATATGATCTAAGACCTGGATAATGAGGTCTTCATGACCATAGGTATCTCTTAATAGGATGACAAGAAAGGAAGAATCATCATTCTATCTCTTTAAAACATGGTTGTTGAGAACAGCTAAGAAGGGCTATTAAGTTATGTAAGAATAAATTTTGTTTTAAAAAGGATCTTTCACCTTCCATGGCTTTTCTGGAATTGGTGGATCTTCAATTTCCGCATCAACATCATTACTATGGACCCAAGTATCATAGCTGTAAAGAAAATGAAAAAAGGAAAAACAAATTAGAACCCAAATTCATTCACTAAAAAGACTTTGATCAAGAGGTAAAAATACATTTTAGAAATACTATTAGGATCCAGTAATAGCAAATTATCACATACTTTTATCTCTAACACTCTGACAAGAAAACTCTTCTGCAGAGGTCTACAGTAACCTTCACATCATAAAACCCGAAGTTTAAAAGCCTCAGTCCACAGAATTTCAACATGTTGATCACTCCTCAAAGCATTTCCCTTATTTGTCCTCTAAGACAGTACTATCATCTGGCATTCCTTCTAGTCACAAGCCTCTCTCTTCAGTCTCCACTGCCAGTTTCTCCTCTCCTCCCAAACCTCTTCAACACTGGAAGGCCCCAAGTTTCAGTTTTTGGAACAATCCTCTTACTTATTCATTCTCTTGATGATCATCTCATGCAGTTCTATGCCTTCAAACATATACTGATGACTTGAAATCTCATACCCTGCCCTATTCTCTGAATTCTGCACTCATAAATTCAACTGCCAATTCCACATCTCTCATTACGTGTCTAATAAAGCTTTCAAACCTAATACTGATACACTCAAAATTCAACATATAATGCCATCCCAACTCCAACAATGTGATCTAGCCAATCATCCTCCTCTCAGGAAATGCCAATTCCACTTTTCCAGTTGTTCTGGCCAAAATCCTTGCAAGATATCCTTGACTTCACTCTCAATTACATCCTACAATCAAACTATCAACAACTTCTACCACTTCCTCCTTCAAAATATGTCTAGGATCTATATAACTTCTCACCCTTCCATGTTGACCCAAAGCCCCTGGGAGTCCATTTTTCACACAGCAACCAGAGCAATCCTTTTAAAAACTAAGTCAGTCCACATCACTCACTGTTCAAAACCTGCCAGCTCCCACCGAACTCAGAGTTAAAGTCAAAATCCGTACAGTGGTTTGCCAAGGCTTCATGATCTGGTCCTATGACCTCATCTCCTAGTACTCTCCCCTCACTCATGTTATATTCGACCCACATGGGCTTTAGTGGTATGCTTTGAATATCAGACGGTGGCCACATCATGCCCTTTACATATGCTCCTCATTACCCAGATATCCATCTAGCTCACTCCCTCCTATCTTCACATGTCTTTGCTCAATGGTTCTCTTATCAGTGAAATCCAACTCACTGATATAAATCACTCCCCTTACTCCACAATTTTGAAATAAGCATAAAATTACCTACCAAATTAAAACTTTATCAACGCTCCTATACTGGCCAATAAATTATTATAAAGCTAAGTGATATCTAAATGAAATATAAGTACAGTAACAAGCATTGGCTTCCTTTAGCCACTTCTCAGAAGTCAGCTGAAAAGCATTTGGAAGAAGTATAGCTCAACAGACCTATTAACAGTACTCTGGTAAGTTTTCTAGGAACAACTAAACATGAGCTGGTGAAAAAAAGTTCCTTTGCCAATTAATTAACTACCCAGGTAAAGACTGCAATGGTGAGTAAAACAATTAAAAACCTTATATTCTTTAAGTCTTGACAAGAAAATGTTACAATAAGAAGTGAGGGCACAAACTATAGTTAAGAAAGTGAACTAACAAGGCCCCTTGAGAAGGCAGGACATGAGCTAGCCATTATAGTTTATTTGATACATAAACAAAAGGCTAGCAAACAAGCTAACATGTCTTATAATGTGTTACTATAAAATTCATTTCAATCCTATACTTTATGTAGTTTGTCATAAATTTTAGTTTCCACCGAAGTGTTTCAAAGGCAAGCTGAGTTCCTGTAATAGTTTCTATGATACTGAAAAGTTTGTTTTAATAGTGCCATGAATACCTAAAGCCTTGAGATAAGAAATGTTCTCTAGAAAGTATTTACTTAAATATTATTAATTAAAAAAAAATGTTAGTTCATGTAAAGTGGTCAATTATGGTTCAAGAAAGGTTGATAAGCAAGCTGACTTGATTTGGTTCTAATTAAGTCAACTTGTATGAAAACTGTGAATATATTCTTAAAAACTTGAAGATATCTAAAGACGTATTTCTTCCTCAAAAAATATATTTATAAGTAAAATAAAGTCACTCAAATAGATTAACTTCAAAACAACACATAACCAGACATTATATGTCTCCTGATGAAGAACACACACCTATGCAAGTCTTGTTCCTTCCCTAAACTGAAATAGATTCTGATCAACTCCAGAGAATGGAGAAACATGTTCAAATACACCACAGTGATGCCATAAAAAATTCCACACTGTGGTAAACTCTGCAGGACAAACAACCTGGTTTCTTAAGTAATACACTGTAAGGAGGGGTGGGCTTCCCCACAGGGAGAACCTATAAACTGAAAAATACTTAAGAAACATATCAACTAATCACAAGATGTGTTTAAATTCTAATTCCAACAAATATCAATCTTATCAATCAATCAAATATATCATATGACAACAATTACTTGATATTTGACATTAAGGAATTCTGTTAAATTTTTTAGGTTTGACAGTGGTATTGTGCTTTTTTTTTTTTTAAATGAGTCCTTATCTTTCAGAAATACATACTGAAATACTTATTACTGAAATATTGAAATGATATGTTTGGGATTTGCTTCCAATAACATGGTATGGCTAGAAGTGGATGTGGATACAGATGAAAGAAGACTGGTCTGACATGAAAAACCCACAACGGAGAGTCTCTCCACTTGAAAATAGTGAAATGAACACTTAAACAGCTCTACTGTAGGTTTAAGAAGATGAAGTACATGAAAGGTTGTCCTTATTCCTAAATGCCCCCTATGCAGGCATAAGTTTAATTAAACAAGAACCACCATTTTCACTGACATTTGTTCTTGTTTATAATATTCTTTATTCACATTTAGATACTAAAACACGGTATGAGTTATGATATATACTTCATTTTAGACATAATTTCATCCGTAATAGAATCGCATAAGTATTTAAAAATCAATAAATAAATAAAATAAAACTAACCAGTCATAAAATACCCGGAAGAAAAATTCATTTCTTAAAGGAAACAAATCTAAATTAGCAGTCTAATACCATACTGAAGGACTGTTTTGGCAAACACAGCAAACATATCAGTTTAAGATAAATAAAGTCTGTGACTTCATTGAACTCTACAACTTAATAAGTAAGAAAGTCAGTAAGAGAATACTCAAAAGAAGGGAGTTCAATGACTAAAACAAATCAACAAAATTGTCCCTATTCAGAAAGCGAAACTATATATAAATAACTCTGGCTTGCACTGACAAAACTCTTTATACCAGATGTAAGGACATATCAACATTACCTGTCTGGGTAAAACCCCCAATGCACTAACACCTGCTTGTCTTTTCTCATCACAGGTCTCAACCACTCTTCTGAAAAGGAAAAAGAAAAAACTTTAGTCAATCTGACAAAACAAATGAATAAACTATTACTTAGACTTAACTTTTACCTAGAGTTTTTGGTTTGCTAGTAAGCTCCTCCCAAAAATCTTTCCTCCTAATTGAATGTTATCTGCCATACTAAGGGGAAGTTTTTCAGCCGTGTATTCAGACTTACTAGATTCTAGGCCTATTATCCATCGCTCTTGACAAAACCAACTGTCTACTTTAGTATTTAAAATACTCTCCCCTCCCATCCACCTGCCTATTTGTCTCCAGATCCATCCAAATCAATATCACTATATTCTTTACTGCCTCATTTCCCATACAGAACCTCTCCTCCCTTTTTCTGTGAAGCTTTGCAATTACTATGCATTGTTCAAGGTGTAAGTCATGCTTCATCTCCTTGATGAAAGTTTTACCAACTACTCTTTTTCCTCCAGATCCACTTTCTCTGGTGTCCTATAGCACTTTATAGTGCTACATCAAAGGTTTTAACAGTAATACTATTTTTATTATTCTTTAATGACTTCCTATGTGTTAACATAGTCCTCCCAACAAGAGTGTAAACAATATGATCACATAATGTAGATATTCTGATTTCAAGTTTCCTTACCAAAGATAGGTGCAAATTTATATAATCACATGATTCTTGTTGATTTAATCACAGTTGAATCACATCTCCATTTCAGTACTTATGATTCCTTTGAGTCTAAATTTAGCTTAGAAAACTTGTTTCTAGTACTAAAAGGGAAATGATGAGGTAAGCCCCTTGAAGCTCACATAATAACAAAATAGAAAAACTAAGTGAAATCAGCCAAGTAAAATTGGCTTCTCATTGCCAATTTCAACATGAAATAGCCCCACCTTCACTGACTGAAGCCATGAAGCCCACACGCCTATGCCCTTTTTTAAGTATCCAACTGCTCACCTTACTATCTTGAAAGAAATCAGGCCCTGTTCCTTAACCTGATATCCCAAGATGGCCAAGGAATAAGTGAAAAAAAAAGGCCAGTGGGCCTTTCAGAACTCGCTCTGTATAAATAAAATATACTGAGACTCTCTAGTAAGAGCTGTCTTTTACATAGAATACAAAATCTATCTCAAAGGTTGTGCAGCTTTAGGAGGTAAAGAAAAAAGGATATCTATCCTTTCTACAGCTGACTTTTATAAAGATTGTGACACTGACTGTCTTTGAAAATTTTCCCAGTAGCAGAAATAACTAAAAGTTAGAGATGTGAATTCACACTATTCCCGGAGATGACAATAAGTTACACAGAATCAGTTTAAAAAACCTTAATTTTCAAGTAAAATTTAGTCCAAACTCAGAATATATAAACAGCTCTTGCAACTAACAATAAAAAGACAAATAATCCAACAAAAAATAGGCAAAGGACCTGAATAGACATTTCTCCAAAGAAGATATACAAATGTCCAAAAAGCACACGCAAAGATACTTCGAACTCATTAACAATTAGAGAAATGCAAATCAAAATCACAAAGAGATACTGTCTGACACTCACTAGAAAGGCTAATATTAAAAACCAGGAAATAAAAAGTGTTGATGAGGATGTAGCAAAATTGGTATCTTCATACAATGCTGATGGGACTGTAAAATGGTACAACCACTTTGGGAAACAGGTTGGCAGTATCTCAAAATGTTTAACATAGAGTTGCCAGTATGACTCAGCAATTCATTGTCTAGGTATAAACATAAGAGAATTGGAAATGTAAGTCCACGCAATAACTTGTGCATAAATAAACATAATGGCATTATTATTATAAATAAATGTCCATCAACTTTCCATTGACTAAACAAAAGGTAGTATATTCATACAATGGAATGTTATTTGACCATAAAAGGGAATAACACACAGGAAGTGATGTCAGCAAAGTGACAGATAGGAAGGCTCAGACTTTGTTCCACCAGAGACGACTTAACAATATACCATCCAAAAAGCCTGGAAACCAATTAAGAAGTCGCACTACCCCAGGTAAGCTCAAAGTCGAGAACAGCTGCATTGAAACAGTAAGAAAAGTCATTTCATATCAACCACAATTACAATTCCCCCAAGCCAGCAGAGCTCAGCAGGATCAGGAGGAAAAGCTCAGCTCTCAGCTTCTCCCTTGGGCTGAAAAGAAGAGCGGTTGTGTGTTCAACGTTCCTACTTTTCAGGGGGCTGCCAAGGGACTAGTCTGTCTCACCTGACTTGGAACACTAATGGAACTGGCATATTTTGGATGTGTGGTGGTCACAGAGAAGAAAAAAGAGCTCAGAGGTTTACTGTAGCACCAGAGAACCACAGTGCCACAGATGGCTGGCTCAGCTTGCTGTGATCAGGAGAAAGCACACAGAACCCAACTTCTTCCTTGGTAGGGAAAAATTAGAGGAATAAATATCCAGTGTTCTGGCTTTTAGGTGGGCTGCCCAAGGGACAGGTTTCTGTCTTAACTAACTCAGAGTGCTGATGGGGAACCAGCATACTCTGGAAACCTGGGCACCCCAGAGATCAAAGAGGGTTCACTCAGTGGCTTGTTGCAGCAACAGCAAACTTGTGGTACAGCAGCCAGACACTAGAGAGAGCAAGAGATTATAAGTTCCTGAAAGAGGAAACAGCAAACCTCTCTAACTGAGAAATTACATACTCAAGCCCAGAAATTGTTTGAGGGATGCCAGGATCTCAAGCTGAGCTGATTGGTGAAGGTCTTCCCCTGTACAAAGCCAGACCATAAAGACTGGGAGATGTGGCTGTTTTTTCGAACGCACAAAACAAACACAGCAGAAGGGACTTCCGTGGTGGTGCAGTGGTTAAGAATCCGCCTGCCGGGCTTCCCTGGTGGTGCAGTGGTTGAGAATCCGCCTGCCAATGCAGGGGACACGGGTTCGAGCCCTGGTCTGGGAAGATCCCACATGCCACGGAGCAACTGGGCCCATGAGCCACAACTGCTGAGCCTGCGCTCCGCAACAAGAGAGACCGCGACAGTGAGAGGTCCGCGCACCGCGATGAAGAGCGCCCCCGCTTGCCACAACTAGAGAAGGCCCTCGCACAGAAACGAAGGCCCAACACAGCCAAAAATAAAATAAATAAATAAATAATTAAAAAAAAAAGAATCCGCCTGCCAATGCAGGGAACACGGGTTCGAGCCCTGGTCCAGGAAGATCCCACATGCCATGGAGCAGTTAAGCCCGTGCACTACAACTATTGAGGCTGTGCTCTAGAGCCCACGAGCCACAACTACTGAGCCCGCATGCCACAAACACTGAAGTTCGTGCACCTAGAGCCGTGCTCCGTAACAAGAGAAGCCACCACAACGAGAAGCCCATGCACCGCAATGAAGACCCAATGCAGCCAACAAACAAATAAATAAATAAACACAGCAGAAAATAACAAGACACAGAAATAGAAAGGGAAAATGGCCCAATCAAAGGAACAAAATGAATCTCAAAAGCCAACCCTAAAAAAACAAAGATCTATGGATTACCTGACAAATTCAAAATAACCATTTTAAAGAGGCTCAAGGTACTACAAGAGAACACAGTTAAACAACTAAACAAAATTAGGAAAACAATATATGAACAATATTAAGAACATCAACAAAGAGACTGAAACGATAAAAAAGAACCAAACAAAAATTCTGGAGTTGAAGAATATAATATCAAAACTGAAAAATTCTCTAGAGGGGTTCAACATCAGACCTGGCCAATCAGATGAAATAAACAGCAAACACAAACACTGGTCATTTGAAGATACATGTATATGTATAACTGAATCACTTTTCTGTATACCTGAAACTAACACAACATTGTTAATCACCTATACTCCAATATAAAATAAAAATTTTTTAAAACCTGGCCATTTAAAATTATCAAGTCAGATGAACAAAAAGAAAACAGAATTAAGAACAGATAAGAAAACCGAAGGGACTTATTTGTCCATCTAAATAATTTATTTTGAACACGATTTAGTCTCTTTTCCTCTTCTAAACACTTTGTCAATTTTTAAGAATTCTCTTCACTTATTTTCTTCTCTGAGGAACTACATATTCCTTCTGCTAAAACCAGTAATTCAACCTATGTTCTTAAACCAAACCCTTTATCCCTACCAGGTCTCAACTCAACTATGTGCTTCAATTTACTTTTGCTCTGCCCAGAAATACACTGTAAAGCCACCACTGAAAGACAAAACCCAAACCGTCTGGTGGGTGCCATCCTCCACTTTCTTTTCCCTGCCATACATCCTGGGAAACCAGCGATATTCCACCAACTCTACAACTTGCTCTCATTTCCAAGTTACTGAAATTTCATTCCCAAATTATTTCCTGACTGACCAAATGCCCTGTCTTAGGCTTCACTTTGATTTCTTTGTAGAAAAATTCCATTGCCCACCTCATTTGTTCGGAAATGCTTTCCTTTCCTTATTTTCCCTTGACTATTAAGATATGGACCATCCTGGTTTGCCACCTATCTCCTTTGCTCTCCTGATATATGAATTTATCCCATCCAATGATTAACATACCTCCTCACTCAGCAATTTAATTCAGAGCTTCCCAATGGGTCCTGTTCTCTAACCAGTCTCCTTGTATCTGGTATCCCAGAAATCAGCTCCCAGGAAAATTTTCCTACTACAGCCATAGTTGCACGCTTCTCTTCACCAAAATCATCAAAATTTGTCTACCCTCTCCCTCATCCACCAAATAAAAACAAGCCTCTTTAAAGCAGACTCAGGTCCTCTCACCTACCCACTTATTTCCCACTATCTAAGACACACAGCCAAACTTTGCCATTTGCTTTTCCTCAAATTTCATAGTTTACTGCCTCTATGCTTTTGCTTAATTTGTACCCCCTTCTAGCATGCCATACTCAAAATATTACTAGTATCTTAAATGTCACCTTTTATTTTAAACTTAACTAATCTTCATAAAAGGTATACCACATCTGCAAGGGTTTTACAACATGGTCTGTAATGTGTTGTGGCTGGTACTGTTATCATCTGCACACTCATCTAAAACAGTACCTGTAGCCCAACAAAGCTTCGTTGAGAGTCAACATTTATTTGACAGCCAGTTATTCTAAGGTAAATCCTATAGTGTGAAGAATCACATTTTACATTAAAAAATAACTTCCAATATATTAAAATTAAAATTTAAATGCCATCTCCTAATAATTACTACTGATAGCAATACCAAGCAAGCATTACTATATAGTAATCGAGGCTGTACTTCAACAAAGGAGAAAAACAAAACCAGCATGAATAAGGAATCATTAAGTATCTAAATGTAACAATTACAGTTCACATCTTTTGTTAAAAGGCAATTTTTTTTCCAAAAAGTTCACAACCTAGATGTTTTATAACAGCTTTATTAGTGAAAAAGAGTCAGCCAGCAACAGAAGGCTATCATAAACAGCTATTCACCACCTCCATCTAGTGGAAACCAACTGCTATTACCTAACAGGATAAAATCTGAGAAACTACCAATTAAACACTGAAGGCAGAGTGAAGTTTCACACTTTATAAAAGCATCATAATCACAGAGCTAAAATTGTGACTGTTACAAATAAAATCAAGCTTTCAGCAACAAAACTGATTATGAAAAGACTTAAATGTCACAGCTAAAACTGTAAAACTCTTAGAAGAAAAGACAGTTGTAAAACTTCATGACACTGGATTAGGCAATAGTTTCTTAGATTTGACACCAAACACACAAGCAAGCAAGCAAGCAAGCACCAACCTAACCTCTTACAACTGTTTGTAATATCTGTTGGATCTGTAGTGATGTCCCCCTTCCATTCTTGACATTATTCTTTCTCTTTTTCTCGCTTATTTGCAGCATGACTTTAACAGCCTTATTAGTTTTTTCTAAGAACCATTTCTGAGATTGCTGATCACCTTGCTATTGTACTATTTTCTACTTCATAAAGTTTTGCACTTATCTTTACTATTTATTTCCTTCTTCCTTTAGGTTTAACTTGCTGTTGTTTTCTAATTTCTTGAGATAAATTTCTTATGGACCATTGATTTTTCAGTCTTTCTTTTTTCCTAATATATGCATTTAAAGATAAAAATTTCCCTCTGGGCACAGCTTCAGCGGCATCCTACAAAATTTAATGTTCTCATACTTTATTATTCACTTCATAATTATTCAGCTCCAAAGATATTCTATTTCCTTGTAATTTCTTCTTTGACCCAAGGATTATATGGCAATATATTTCTTAATTTTCAAGCATCAGGGATAATCTTGTAATCTTTTTGTTATTGACTTCTAGCAAAACTGCACTGGTCAGGAAAAAACACTCAGCATCAGGTAATTAGCCATTCAAATCTGATATAATTTGGCTTCTTATGTAGATGTCCTACACGGGTATGTTGTGCTTACAAGAAGACTTGATCCCTATAAGAGATCTATTTCTCAATCTAAATTAATTAACCGTGTTAGTTAATTCATAGTTTGTTTCCCAACTTTCCAACCCTTGAAAGAATGGTTAGCACAAATCAGTTTCCATAGATCTAATGAACTCTGGCCAATGACAAAATCAACTTTTATGATAGCAGAGTTGAAGATCAGAATCTGAACCATTATAAATTCACCAAACTAAAATATTGCTGAGGGCTTCCCTAGTGGCGCAGTGGTTAAGAATCCGTCTGCCAATGCAGCGGACATGGGCTCGAGCCCTGGTCCGGGAAGATCCCACATGCCATGGAGCAACTAAGCCCATGCACCACAACTGCTAAGCCTGTGCTCTAGAGCCCATGAGCCACAACTACTGAGCCCACACGCCACAACTACTGAAGCCCACGCATCTAGAGCCTGTGCTCCGCAACAAGAGTAGCCACCGCAATGAGAAGCCCGCACACCTCAAAGAAGAGTAGCTCCCCCTCTCTGCAACTAGAGAAAGCCCGCGCACAGCAACGAAGACCCAACACAGCCAAAAATAAATTAATTAATTAAAAAAAAAGAACAACAATTAAATCCAAAGTAGGCAGCAGAAAGGAAATAAAAGATCAGAGTGGCAATCAATCAAATAGAAAAGAGCAAAGCATTAGAGAAATTCAATGAAACCAAGAGCTGGCTGCCTGAAACCAATAAAAAATAAATAAATAGTATTAATTAATTAATTAAAAAATATTGCTGAGGGGCCCTGTTTAGACAGTCAGTAAGCCAATCTTCCCAAGAAATGTTCTTCTGTCTTGCAATTTCTCTTAATTTTCAGAACACAAGAGATACAGCAAACATTAACATAGTTAACATATAATGTATAATGCTTGCCTAGACTTAACACCCAGATAATGATTACCAACAAAGAAATAAGTCTAATGATCAGAAAACTGGACATCACAGAATTAGTTTGCTAAGCCTAACTCAGCAAAAAAAAAAAAAAACTATAAATTTAAATCATCTATGATATTTATTTAATATTTGAAAGTCTCTTATTTTTTTAAAGCTGGTTATATTGTTTAAACCTCTGCTAATATAATTTAAAATCTAGTAAAGTATCAGTTTATCAGTTCATAACCAAAAACTAACTTACCATCCTCTTGTGAGGAAGGATATGGATAAATGTGGTGGGAAGCTTTTGACTTCTCATCAGTAAATGTCCCCTGGAAAGCAAATGAAGAAGTAATGTAAAAATAAAACATATAGCAAACAAACTATGAGACGTCTCGCCAGATGCAAACTGCCTAAGAATTATAAAGGCATTATTCTACTTTTTATATTTTTTTGAGAGCAGTATTTTAAAACTATAATATTTTCATTATTTTTAGTCAAGGAAAGGGATGGTGATTAACAAGAAAAAACAAAAATAAATTATCCATAGACACAGTTTACATCGTTGAATAGGAAAATAATACAAATACCTCTTAGCTAATTTTCTTTGTTGCTTTTTTTTTAAAGACTTTTTTTGATGTGGACCATTTTTTTTTTAATTTTTATTGAATTTTTTACAATATTGCTTCTGCTTTTTATGTTTTGGTTTTTTGGCCATGAGGCATGTGGGACCTTAGCTCCCGGAACCAGGCATCGAACCCATACCCCCTGCACAGAAGGCAAAGTCTCAACCACTGGACGGCCAGGGAAGTCCCCAGCTAATTCTCTTTGAATCTCTCTCTCTCTCTGGCTAACCTTATCAGTAATTTGAATACCTCCAACTAATTCTGAAAGTTACTCCAAAGTCATCACAAATTATCAATATTACTTGAAGTAAATCAATGCAAGTTTATGGCCATGAGACATAACCTAAGGCTACATACATACAGGATAGACATTTGACTTCACTCTAGCATGTATGTATGTGTCTGTTGTTTTAAGTCAATGTTAGAATGCTAAAGTCAAGTTCTAGCTAGGCCACAGCAATAATACTACATACAGTCTAGAATATGACTTGGAAGTCATTCAGACACAAAAGTGCTCATTCTAGAGACCATAAGAATGATGAGAAGTCTTAAAATCAGGTGTAAGTAGCACATTAACATATTACCTAATTTTTGTCTTTGACAATGAATATTTACTAAATACTATAATTAGAAAAATATAATAATGCTATTTTCAGCTGCAGGAAAACTCTAAGCTTCTTATATTTAGGGCTATCTAAAGATTAAGAAAAAAAATACATAAAGATGAAGTAGCTACCAAATAAGGCAAGGAATTCTTAATCACTAGAAGTGTCTGAGTACACTTTTAACAGCCTGAGGAGAGGCTGAAAAGGGGATGTCGACATCTAATGTGCAAGGCAACAGTCAGAAGAGCACACTGTTGAGGACTTTGGCCTCTGGAGTCCATCAGACAGGCCTGGGTTTGCACCTTAGCTCCACCATATACTATTTAACATGACATGGGCAAGTATCTAATTTTTTTGTGCTTCAGTGTCTTCTGTGAAATAGACTGGTAACAATAAAACCTATTTCACAAGAATTTTGTTAGGACTAAGTTAATAGACACAATGAGCTAATAACAGTGACAGGCACACTGTAAGTGCTCAACGGAGTTATTAATGCATTTTAAATGCAAATGCCTGATCATCAGTATTCAATAATGGTATTATTATTAGCTTTTAGGATCTCTTCCCTAACATTCTATGAAACCGGGAAGTTCTTTATATCTCACTGGAGGTTACCCCTAGAAAATAATCACTAAGTCAGATTTCTTAAGAAATATGACAGCAATAAATGTTCAGTATAAATTGTAGGAAAACACATAAACTTTTCCCAGGATGATTGGGTAGCAATAAGAGTATATAATTTCAGCTTGAAATCAACAACCAGCTGGTTAACTTGTTCCACTTATGCCCTCTAACATTCCACCTGTAATTAAGCTATACTTGACAGTCACTCCAATAGATAGTCTAAAAGAGAAAAGGTTAAGTGATTTGTTCAAATTCATATGCTAGTAAAAAAAGGAAGTGGACTTCAGATTGCTTGAACTGAAGGCACAATCCTATTACCCTTCTCTTTGGTACAGATGTTATATGTAGGAAAAAGACTGTACTAAATCTCCAATTTTAAGAAGTACTGGGTTGGCCAAAAAGTTCGTTCGGGTTTTTCCGTACCATCTTACCAAAAACCCGAATGAACTTATTGGCCAACCCAATATTAGAAATATTTGCTTTGAGAACTTGGAAGATATTTTACTAGATGCTAAAACATAATTTAACCAGCAATTTCTCTTGCAGCAGAAAAAAGACAGATATTTCATGAGGCTTCTCAACTAATTCTAAGAATTGGTAAAACTGTCATTCAAATGATTATATTTCAAAAAATTATCTTCTGAGTATCCTCAGCTACTTTACCATGACAAAAGTCTGCTTACAGTTTAGCCACATATGTAGTCACAGACCTACACATGCATAAATATGCAAGGTCTTCACCTAAAATGAAGTTAGAGAAAGGAGGTGAAGATGACAGAATATAGCACTGGTACATGTAAACCAAGACAAGGTAAGCTTATGGGGAAAACAGAATTTTCCAGTTTTTCAAAGCTACAAATATAAATACAATACATATAATGGGGGGAGGCAGGTTTACCTGAGGTAGTATCTTATCTCCTACCAACAACTGTGTCACCAGCTCTCACTCTGTTTGACTTTATAATTATGGTGATGCACAGTATGCTGGTCTCTTTAACTCTACATAAACATATTTCATAGTAAGACTATGATGAATCCATACCAATGACATTACTAAATGCTACTCTAGGATACATACATGTATCAAATCATCACACTCTATACCTTAAATTTACACCATGTTATGTGTCAATTATATCTCAATAATGCTAGGGGGAAAATGCTATTCTAGGCTAAGAACTGGAGGTGAGTGGAGAGAGAAGAAAAACTTGGTACTGTAAGAACCAAAAGAGAGAAAACTTTCACTTAATGTATATATATCTACAGATATCAAAAGGTATTATAGCTGAAAGTCATAAGAATTTTATACTACACAATGCTTCTGAAGTGATCATGTATATTACCTGATGTCGTTTGATTATATCTTTCAATTTGTTAGCCAACTTCAGATCAATGTCTGGAATGAGGTAGATGTTGGGTCTGGTCAGACAATTGCTCTGAGGATAAAAGAACAGATTTTGAAATTCTTTTGGCTTTGAAATAATGTCACATTATTTATGCATTTACCCTAATGGCAAAAGTTGGCACTCAAAGCCATACTGCTTAAAATAGGAAGATGTACTTTGGTAGAGAATGTAAAAGTCTTATTTCAATATAAAACCTAGGTGTTCAGCAGGCCACTTAATGCCATTCCCAGATCCCTTCTCTGCAGCTAGGTACACCTGCACAAAACACTGCTAAGACTTGTGACCTAGAGAAATTCATTATCTTTTTCATTAAGGTACCATACTGATAAATTAATCCTCATAGTCAATTTACCTGAACTTACCTTAACAGTCTAAGTCTAATGCAGCATTTTCACCTAACCTGGGAGGTGGGGGTTGGGGGAGAATACACGGGGAGGGATGCCCATTTTGGCTCATCATCTAAGTTACTTAAAATATCAAAACTGTGGATTATAGCTCTTTCCCCCCATTTCTAATCTTATAAATAGCAATGATTAAAACATGCATATTAACTCCCCAAACCATCACCAAAAATCAACCAAAAAATAAAAACCACTCAGTTATTTCTCCAAGTTAATAGTCTGTGAGAGAAGTTTCAGGCATTAAGTTAATGATAATACCTAGCAGAATTGCCAGCTGCCTCTCCCCAGGAAGGTTAATTCAGTGATCACTAAAAATTACCTATCAATAAAAACACTAAGAAAGAAAAGAAGAAAATTAAGTGTTCTCTTCTCCAGGTTATAATCTAGTTGGGGAAATAAGATTTATATTTATGGCACAACCATGAAACAAATCCAAAGAAAATGACTGTATACACAAGGGACTAGCAGGATGAAAGAATACTTATATTAAATGTGAAAGATTCAAATAATGGATTAGGTGAAATTAATAAAGAAAAATATCATAGATTATTTTACCAAAAGTTTAAGAAAAAATATTCTATAAATGACAAGTTTTAGTCATTCTTTGTAGCTCTAATCCCCAAAAACCCATAAAAATAATACAACAATAGATTTCAGAAAACTTTTCTTCCTTTGATCTTTTGGCAATCTAATAAAGCCAATCTTAGAACTGAAAGTATACTAAAGGAAAAAAATTTTAATAATCTAACTTTCTGAGTTACCTGCACCAATGTTTTTTCAATGTTCATAAACATTTCAACATTACGATCCATTCGCGATGGATTCTGTAGATCAAACCTCCGCCTGTAAGAGAAGAAGATCATCAGTTAATTTGTCTCCCACCTTAAACAAAAGTGAAAACTTGGTTTTAGTATTCAGTGCAAATGAGTTGGAAATATTTGGAAATTAAAATAGCACTCTACAAAATGTATGATATTCTCTCAGCAGTATAAGAAATCAGTGTCAACACCTTCATAAAACATTAAATTTTATGACATTAAGATCTACTCCAGTTAAAATAATCTACCAGTTCCAAGAAGTATCCCCTGTTTTCCTTAAACCTAAGATATTTTACATCACACAGTAGTCCACAGATCCAAAGACAGTGAACTACTATACCATTCTTCAAGTATATGGAAAGTCTATCTACTTTACATATGCTTAAAAGTCATCTGTTCAAATTCAACAATGCCTGTAATTCTCTTAGAGCCTACTATTGTCCCAAATGTGGTAAAATCCGTCTATTTACCTTTACTTGAAATCCTTCCCCAATGTCTCTTTATCTAAGTACCCAAGCATAACATGGGGGTGTTGTCTTGGCCTATTCTTAGTCATTTCCATAGGGTTAAATCTTTACAAATCTGAATGCTTCTTTCCTCATTATCTTTTATTCAACATTTACTTTGCTTTTGTTCCATTTTAAAATTCCAGGGAGAGGAGTATAGCTTAGTGATTGAGAGTGTTGACTGTGGAGTCAAACTGCATGGGTTCTAATCCTGATCCCATCTTTATGTAGTCTTGAGTGATCTACTAATACAAGGATCAATTTCTTCATGAGTACAATGGGCCCTAAGGGTTTTTGTGAAGGTTAAATGAAGTATACATGTTAAGAGCTTAGCAGAGTGCTTATGCTTAATCTGTTAGTAAGTGATCAATAAATGTTAATCATGGTTATAATTTTTTTTTAAATCATCACTACCATGCACTAACTAGGATTAAGCAGTTTGAGTCCAGAGCTCATGCTCTTAATCCTCAGGTCATCCTGTTTTATCCTGCAGATGCTCCCCACACCTCCAACATTTCTTTCTAACTCTGCAGCCTTCCTAGAATGTCACCACCCACTCAATGGGCTTGATACTATCACTTCCAGAATCAGTCCTCAAGTCTCTTCCTCTATGAAGCTACTGCTGTCTTCCTACATGTTACTAATATAATACATCATGTGCACCTGCTGTTACAGCCGCAGTCATTTTGCTGGTAAGACACTGCATTAGATGCCTTGAGGACAAGGACCAGGTTTTCTGACCTTTACAGCCCTGTGGATAATGGAATGTGTGGCTTTATTCTGACTGAGGTCTAATATTTGTTTATTACGACTTTTTCATTACTGTGCTAAGACTGAAACATTTCCTAAAGTAATGTCAATTAAGAAATTAAGCAAAGTGTCCACTAAAGCCCAGAAATAGGTAATTTAGAATAGAACTAGTTAGATTTTAAAATAACATTTATAGATAAGAGGGACCTCCATCCCAGATAACTGTACCTTGATTTATCCTTGGTACACAGAACTTTTCCTTAAAGCTCACCCCCCCCTTTTTTTTTTTTTTTTTTAAGTTTTTGAGTATCCTTCTTCCCTAACCTCTTTTGAGGAAGGAGTAGGTCAGAAATTCCAAGCAGTTTGCATTAAGTGGCAAGACAACAGATTAGCAACCAACTAACCAGGACAACCCTATTACAGCTGACAGCTTTCCATTGGTTCTTTCAGCACAATAAAAGTAGAGACATTTGAGTGTCTCCCCTTTCTAAAGAAGCGGCTGCTCTTTCATGGGCTTCTGATAGTACAGGACTAGATCCAGGAATGCATCACTTACAGAACTGCTTACTTAAAGAGTTTACTTATTATTCATAGAGAAACTGCTTCCTTAACAAATGATTCAGATACTGGAGCTGAAGAGAATTATCTCTATTAGAAATCTGAGAAATAGTTTGAAAGCAACCATTAAACAAATTAAAATAGGGCTGCGTGGATTTGTCTGCAAATGGAGATTAAAAACTAAATGAATCTGTTAACAGAGAAAGAATCAAGAATTCATTCTGCCTTTCCAATTGCTGAAGAGTAAAGTTTCTCTTTAGAAAAGTATTCCAGCTAATAAATAAAGAAGGAATGACAGAAAAACAGTCTCTAACAAGGAATAATCTGAATAACAGTAAGGATCTATACCTTCACATTAGAATATCTACATTCTAATCTTTTTCAAAATTAGAATACTGCCACCTGGTAAGTTTTACAACTTTAAAGATAAGATGACTCTAGGCATTGAACATCAACTATCCATTACAAAAAGAGAAACAACCAGACATTACATGCCTCCAGATGGAGAAACAAAACACTGTCTATGTTACTGCTAAAAAAAATGAAACTGAATCAGACCACACCTCCAGATCTAATTATCACTTTACTAGAAATTAAGACTATGGTAAATGATCTTCTTGGGGATGTATCAGCAAAATCTAGGACATAATACAATTCTACAAGACAACCTGTTTTTGTAAAAAATAATAATAATTATTTTCGAGGAAAAGAAGAAAGAGTGAGAAGGAAAATCAGAAATTTTTAAACAGAGATTTAAGAGTCATATGAACCAACTGCAACGTATGAATCTTGTTTGGATACTGACTCAAAGAAAATATAAAAAATGTTCACGAGATAATAAGGGAAACTTGAACACTAAGTAGATATTTAATAACATTGAAAACTTATTGATAATTTTCTTGGTTATGATAATGGTACTGTTACTATGCTTTTTTTTTTTTTAAACAAAATTTTCTTTTAATTTATTTATTATTTATTTATTATTTATTTTTGGCTGTGTTGGGTCTTCGTTTCTGTGCGAGGGCTTTCTCTAGTTGTGGCAAGTGGGGGCCACTCTTCATCGCGGTGCGCGGGCCTCTCACTATCGCGGCCTCTCCTGTTGCGGAGCACAGGCTCCAGACGCACAGGCTCAGTAGTTGTGGCTCACAGGCCTAGTTGCTCCGCGGCATGTGGGATCTTCCCAGACCAGGGCTCGAACCCGTGTCCCCTGCATTGGCAGGCAGATTCTCAACCACTGTGCCACCAGGGAAGCCCTTTTTTTTTTTTTAATAGATTTCTGTTTACTACATGGGGCATTCCTTTTTTTTTTTTAATTTTATTTATTTATTTATTTATTCATGGCTGTGTTGGGTCTTCGTTTCTGTGTGAGGGCTTTCTCCAGTTGCGGCGAGCGGGGGCCACTCTTCATCGCGGTGCGCGGGCCTCTCACTATCGTGGCCTCTCCCGTTGCGGAGCACAGGCTCCAGACGCGCAGGCTCAGCAGCTGTGGCTCACGGGCCCAGCCGCTCCGTGGCATGTGGGATCTTCCCAGACCAGGGCTCGAACCCGTGTCCCCTGCATTGGCAGGCAGACTCTCAACCACTGCGTCACCAGGGAAGCCCTACTATGCTTTTTTAAAATCTAATTTTAGAACTAAATACACAGAGAAGTATTTACAGATGAAATTCTATTAAGCTGAAGATGCGTGATTAGACATGGCAGCTCATTATATTATTCTCTCTTCTTTTATGTATAGTTTATATTTTCCATAATAATAAACTAAAATGGTTTCCCAAACAATGATTTGATAACATGACACATTAAAGTTTTCCTCAATCTGCAGTATGCAAGGTAAGCAAAAGTACATATATGAATATTAAGAAAACTTGAAATAAAGAAATCAGGTAAATACAGTATAACCTTTAGTTGAAAGATTTTATTTGACTTATTCTGAAATTACCAAGGGTATTCAAATAAACTTTACTTTTTATAATATGGAAAGATGCTCAAACCTGCCCAAAAGGGAAATGCAAATTAAACTAAAACTGTAAAACCTTTTTTTTGACTCTATCACAGACTGCCAAGATCAAAAGGTGAGGTAATACAAATAAATACAACTATTGGCCAGGGAAAAAGTACACTCTCAATACATTTTGGTAGGACAATAAATCAGCACAATTCTGTTTGCAGATGACTTGGCAACTGTATTATGTTTCTTGTTATTTCAACTTGAGTTGAAATAACAAGAAACATAATACAATTATGATTCCATCTGACAATTTCAGAGTGAAGCTAGCACTGGGCAGGCCTCATAGGAGGGCTCTAGAAAAGGGAAAAAAAAAAAATTGAAAGAGGTATTATTACCCTAAGACCTATAGAGAAAGACTACATATGAACACATTTTCTTTCTTTCTAACTTAAAACTTTGGGCCATTTAGGCTGTAAATATAAGCTCTCCATTGAGGGTTTATTAATTAATTAATGAGTCTTCTGCTTTATTTTCCTCTGGGAATCTGCTAGGCAATGTCTTGCAGCAGCCTTTCAATCTAAGACAATACCTACTGTCTGTCAAAAAGGCCTTATTAGCTGTATTACTCTAAATTTGCTACTTCTTGTTAATATAGTTAGAGATGTTCTCTTATCCTCAGCCATGCATAAAAAAGTCTGAATAAAACTAATCAATAATGAATCCTAGCGAATGAGTTTAACTCCTGGGAAAGTGGTGTAAAGGGCCTCAGAAGCAAACTTCTAAAAGGCAAAACAGGGGCTTCCCTGGTGCCGCAGTGGTTGAGAATCTGCCTGCCAATGCAGCGGACACGGGTTCGAGCCCTGGTCTGGGAAGATCCCACATGCCGCAGAGCGACTGGGCCCGTGAGCCACAATTACTGAGCCTGCGCGTCTGGAGCCTGTGCTCCGCAACAAGAGAGGCCGCGATAGTGAGAGGCCCGCGCACCGCGATGAAGAGTGGCCCCCACTTGCCACAACTAGAGAAAGCCCTCACACAGAAGCGAAGACCCAACACAGCCAAAAATAAATTAATTAATTTTTAAAAAATATATGTACTTAAAAAAAAAATTTTTTTTTAAATAAAAATAAAAGGCAAAACAAAAATGCACTGAGCTGGGAGCAAGGCAAACAGCAACAGTACAGCAAACAGTTGTACGGGAAGTGACCAAAGTGGGCCTCGAGTGTAAGGGGCTTTGTTTAATGAAGCTAAGCTATAAAAGCCTGAAGACCATCACCAGTAAGAGGTCCAGTATGCTGCATCCCAAAAGAATGGCACACAGCCTAGAGACTGGAAATAGGTAGGCACATATGGGAAGAAGAGGGAGATCCACTATACAAAAGTAGACTAAAAAATTATATCCCACTAGGTATGTGACTTTGAGGATAACGAAATTGGTTTGAACCCTTGCGTGGGGTGCTCGCTCACTCTCTGTGTGTGTGTGTGTGTGTGTGTGTGTGTTTATATTTTTTTTTTAATTAAAAAGCTAGATGACTAACAGAAAACAGTGTTTTAAACTATGCTATCAAAATGGATAATTCTTCACAAGTTAAAAGGTCTAAACCACATTTTCATTTAAATGACAACCTGACTAACCAGCATTTCTCAATGTGTGGTCTTAGGATCATCTAGAGTGCTTTTTGAAAATGCAGATTCTGTTTTCATGCCAAGCTTAGTAGATGACACTCTATGTTCGTAAAGCCCAGTAATTTATATTTTTAACAAGGACTCCAAGTGATGCCTAGAAGTTGAAAGCCACTGCCAGAGACTTTCTGTGGTAAAAACTGAAACAAAATATTTTAATCTGAAGGAGACTTTGAAGAAGGAAATAAAAGTTGAACAATCAAGTCTTAAGGTAGAAAGAAAAGTATTATCATTCTAACTTAAACAAAAAGGTCTGACCTTGTCTGTAAGAAATAAATGTCAGTAGCAAATAGTGTCATAGGGAAAAATAAAAGGTTACTTCTCATGTTAAGACAAATCCTAGGGACTTCCCTGGTGGTCCAGTGAGTAAGAATCCATGCTCCCAATGCAGGGGGCCTGGGTTCGATCCCTGGGCAGGTAACTAGATCCCACATGCATGCCGCAACTATGAAGTCCACATGCTGCAACTAAGAAGTCCGCATGCCATAACTAAAGATCCCACATACCGCAACGAAGATCCCGTGTGCCACAACTAAGACCCAGTGCAGCCAAAATAAATAAATAAATATTTTTTTTTAAAAAAAGACTAATCCTAAACTTTATGTTCATTGAACCTAGTTTACCACTGCCAAGCAAAACTAATAAAATACAAAATATTTTCATTCAATAATCTCTTTGAAAGGCATTAACTATGATTACAACATATAGCAACCTGTTTAGAACTGTAAGAGAATAAACAAGGTCCTAATCACTCTACAAGAGGGCACTGACATTTACTTTTCTGTTACTGGGCTGAACTTGGTTGCATTTAATCTCTTCTTCAGGAAATGTTTTTGGATTTCCACAGTATGTCAAAACCATCCTTCTTGGTGTCCCTCAGTTATATATAACTATACTTGAAAAACTACAAATAAGGGCTTCCCTGGTGGCGCAGTAGTTAAGAATCCGCCTGCCAATGCAGTGGACACGGGCTCGAGCCCTGATTTGGGAAGATCCCACATGCCACACAGCAACTAAGCCCGTGCACCACGACTACTGAGCCTGCACTCTAGAGCCCGTGAGCCACAACTACTGAAGTCCGCACGCCTAGAGCCCGTGCTCTGCAACAAGAGAAGCCACCCAAATGAGAAGCCCGCACACCGCAACGAAGAGTAGCCTCCACTCACCTCAACTAGAGAAAAGCGTGCGGGCAACAACAAAGACCCGACACAGCCAAAAATAAATAAATAAAATAAATAAATTTATTAAAAAAGAAAAGAAAAAAAAAACCACTACAAGTAAGACGTTCCTTTTTTTTTTTTAACACTATTTAGAGATATCCAGAAAGATCAAACTCAAACACACTAATTTTAGAATCTTTTTTTTTTTTAATAAATTTATTTATTTACTTTTGGCTGCATTGGGTCTTTGTTCCTGCACGGGGGGCTTTCTCTAGTCGCGGCGAGCGGGGCCTACTCTTCGTTGCAGTACATGGACTTCTCACTATGGTGGCTTCTCTTGTTGCAGAGTACGGGCTCTAGGCGTGCAGGCTTCAGTAGCTGTGGCGTGTGGGCTCAGTACTTGTGGCTCGTGGGCTCAGAAGTTGTGCCTCGTGGGCTCTAGAGTGCAGGCTCAGTAGTTGCAGCACATGGGTTTGGCTGCTCCGCGGCATGTGGGACCTTCCCAGACCAGGGTTTGAACCTGTGTCCCCTGCACTGGCAGGCTGATTCTTAACCACTGTGCCACCAGGGGAGTCCCTCTAATTCTGGACTCTTAATCTGTACAGTCTATTCACAAATATACCAATAATTACCAGGTGTTCCCACTCAACCTCATGTGTTCCCACTCAACCTCATATACGTGACATTCCATCCTGACATAACTGGAAGCTAAGAGGAAGCAGGAAGTAAGTAAGAAAGCAGAAACAAAAAGAAACAACGGGAAAAGAGAATGGCCATAATGAGGAAATCAACAAACTTTGGAGCTACACTGTGAGGTTCGACTGGAGAACAAGGGTTCAGAACAGTATGTTGGGCGTGGGGCAAGTCAGAAGCAGTATCAAGATGATAGCCCACTGTTCAGATGTCCAAATGGGTGGGCAGTTACTAAAACATGCACTGTTGGAACATAAGTGATCCACTCACTGCACGTGTGTAAGTCACAGGAGATGGGGGAAGGTGTGTACTGCAATTAGTGTATAATTATATTGGAAAGAGGATAATTCTGGTATAATCTGAGAAGAAGACTTAGAAAAATTCTTACTCCTCATTCCTCTTAAAGTCTCTAACTCTATCCTTTACTTCTTTTTTGGCCCCATTTTTAATTTAAAGATGATTTATTTTACATATCCTTCTAAACCACCTTAAATCTTTTCAGATAAAAATATTTCACTGTACTGGCACACAAAGCAAGTTACACAATGACTTAGGAAAAGACATTTCACTTTGACACTCTGTCCTCAAGAGTCCAGATCAGACTTGGAAGAGATACAAGCTGAACAAGAAAACCAGTAAAGAAAAGAGTTCCAACTGGGAAACCAGAGCGAGGGTATAAATCATATGAGAGTACCCAGACATGCTGTCAATCCTAGATCAGGGAATACTCTGGCAAGAGCTGCAACAGCAGAGCTGAAAACAGAACTGAAAAACAGAAGGCTACCCTCTCATAACAACAAACTCTCATGCTCATTTAATCAATAAAACAATACATAATGTGTCTTTCAGCACATTATAATACACATTTATGTATTTCACAGTGAGCCTACCTTCCCATTTGCTAATAATGCACATCCATCTACTATCTACATACAGCCATATATGAAAAATAACTCGCATAATAACTGCAACATTTGTTTGATATTTTTCTTGGATGTAGGCAAAAAGTAAATTAGGGCTCTAGATAAAAGACAACATACTCTGGATATTAATCATAACGTGCTTATAGAATTCTCTAACACCATACAAAGGAGGAACAGGTTTAACACTGAAAAACTTCAATATCACAGCAAAACATGCGAATAAATACAAAAACTTACCATCCCTGTTCATTTTTATATTTGTAAGCAGCCCCAAGAATGTGACACAAGGTGCCTCCAGCTTTGAAATCCATGAAACATTTTGCCTAAAAAATGATACAAGTTACACATGAGAAAAATCAAAGTTCTGACAAAATTACTCATGTCTGAATTCTAAGCTTAATAAACTCAAAGTTATAAACAACTTCTAATTTAATAACCTTAAATACTTCTGGAACAAACTGAGGTAAAAAGAAATTTTTCTATTTTCTTTAGAAAACTTTCTTTAAGTAAACAGTCTATGAAAAACAAGATTTACAAAATATACATCAAACTGTTTCAGCAGAAAACATTAAATGGACAAAATACTGATATACCACCAACTCCATTGGTAAATTTAAGATCTGATTTTTAAAATGTACAATAAGAAATATTAGGCCGGGCTTCCCTGGTGGCGCAGTGGTTAAGAATCTGCCTGTCAATGCAGGGGACATGGGTTTGAGCCCTGGTCTGGGAAGATCCCACATGCCATGGAGCAACTAAGCCCACGAGCCACAACTACTGAGCCTGTGCTCTAGAGCCCACGAGCCACAACTACCAAGCCCACGAGCCTAGAGCCCGTGCTCCGCAACAAGAGAAGCCACTGCAATGAGAAGCCTGTGCGCCGCAACAAAGAGTAGCCCCCCACTTGCCGCAACTAGAGAAAGCCTGCACACAGTAACAAAGACCCAAAGCAGCCAAAAATAAAATAAATAAATTTATTTAAAAAAAATTTAGGCCAACATAACTGATGAACATAGATGTAAAAATCCTCAACAAAATACTAGCAAACCGAATCCAACAGTACATTAAAAGGATCATACGCCATGATCAAGTGGGATTTATCCCAGAAACACAAGGACTTTTCAATATCCGCAATCAATCAACGTGATACACCACAATAACAAACTGAAGGATAAAAACCATATGATCACCACAACAGATGAAGAAAAAGCTTATGATAAAATTCAACATCCATTTCTGATAAAAACCCTCCAGAAAGTGGGCAGAGAGGTAATATATCTCAACATAACAAAGGCCATATATGACAGACCATAGCTAACATCATACTCAATGGTGAAAAGCTGAAAGCATTCCCTCTAAGATCAGAAACGAGACAAGGATGCCCACTCTCACCACTTTTCTGCAACATAGTTTTGGAAGTCCTAGACACAGCAATCAGAGAAGTAAAAGAAATAAAAGGAATCCAAATTGGAAAGGAAGAAGTAAAACTGTCACTGTTTGCAGATGACATAATACATAAAAAAATCCTGGGGCTTCCCTGGTGGCGCAGTGGTTGAAAATCTGCCTGCCAATGCAGGGGACACGGGTTCGAGCCCTGGTCTGGGAAGATCCCACATGCCGCGGAGCGACTAAGCCCGTGAGCCACAATTGCTGAGCCTGCGCGTCTGGAGCCTGTGCTCCGCAACGGGAGAGGCCACGATAGTGAGAGGCCCGCGCACCGCGATGAAGAGTGGTCCCCACTTGCCGCAACTAGAGAAAGCCCTCACACAGAAACGAAGACCCAACACAGCCATAAATAAATAAATAAATAAATAAATAAAATTAAAAAAAAAAAAATCCTAAAGACACTACCAGAAAACTACTAGAGCTAATCAATGAATTCGGTAAAGTTGCAGAATACAAAATTAATATACAGAAACCTGTTGCATTTCTATACATTAACAACAAAAGATCAGAAAGAGAAATTAAGGGAGCAACCCTATTTACCATCACATCAAAAAGAGTAAAATACCTAAGAATAAACCTACCTAAAGAGGCAAAAGACCCATACTCTGAAAATTGTAAGATGCTAATGAAAGAAACTGAAGATAACACAAGCAGATGGAAAGATATACCGTGTTCCCGGATTGGAAAAATCAATATTGTCAAAATGACCATACAAGGCAATCTACAGTTTCAATGCAATCCCTATCAAATTACCAATGACATTTTTCACAGAACTGAAACAAAAAACTTTTTTATTTGCATGGAAACACAGAAGACCCTAAATAGCCAAAACAATCTTGAGAAAGAAGAATGGAGCTGGAAGAATCACACTTCCTGACTTCAGATTATACTACAATGCTACAATAATCAAAACAGTATGGTACTGACACAAAAACAGACACACAGATCAATGGAACAGGACAGAAAGCCCAGAAATAAACTCACGCACTTATGGTCAATTAATCTATGACAAAGGAGGCAAGAATATACAATGGAGAAAAGACAGTCTCTTCAATAAGTGGTGCTGGGAAAACTGGATAGCTACATGTAAAAGAATGAAATTAGAACATTCTATAACACCACATACAAAAATAAACTCAAAATGGATTAAAGACCTAAATGTAACACCAGATGCTATAAAACGCCTAAAGGAAAACATAGGCAGAACACTCTTTGATTTAAATCACAGCAATATTTTTTTGGATCCATCTCCTAGAGTAATGGAAACAAAAGCAACAATAAACAAATGGGACCTAATTAAACTTAAAAGCTTTTGCACAGCAGAGGAAATCATAAACAAAATGAAAAGACAACCTATGGAATGGGAGAAAATATTTGCAAACAATGTGACTCAAGCAAGGGATTAATTTCCAGAATATAAAACAGCTTATGCAGCTCAAACAACCCAATCAAAAAATGGGTAGAGAATCTCAAAAGAATACATACACATGGCCAACAGGCATATAAAAAGATGCTCAACATCACAAATTATTAGAGAAATGCAAATCAAAACTAAAATGAGCTATCACCTCACACCAGTCTGAATGGCCATCATCAAAAAGTCTACAAAGAGGGCTTCCCTGGTGGCGCAGTGGTTGAGAATCTGCCTGCCGATGCAGGGGACACGGGTTCGAGCCCTGGTCTGGGAAGATCCCACGTGCCGCGGAGCAGCTGGGCCCGTGAGCCACAACTACTGAGCCTGCGCGTCTGGAGCCTGTGCTCCCAACAAGAGAGGCCGTGACAGTGAGAGGCCCGCGCACCGCGATGAAGAGTGGCCCCCGCTTTCCACAACTAGAGAAAGCCCTCGCACAGAAACGAAGACCCAACACAGCCATAAATAAATAAATAAATACTTAAAAAAAAAAAAAGTCTACAAAGAGGGACTTCCCTGGTGGCGCAGTGGTTAAGAATCAGCCTGCCAATGCAGGGGACACGGGTTTGATCCCTGGTCCAGGAAGATCCTACATGCCGCGGAGCAACTAAGCCTGTGTGTCACAATTACTGAGCCTGTGCTCTAGAGCCCACGAGCCGCAAGTACTGAGCCCGCGCGCTGCAACTACCGAAGCCCGTGTGCCTAGAGCCTGTGAAGAGAAGCCACTGCAATGAGAAGCCCACACACCGCAACGAAGAGTAGCCCCCAGCTCACCACACCTAGAGAAAGCCCATGCGCAGCAACAAATACCCAATGCAGCCAAAAATAAATAATAAATAAATAAATTTATTTTAAAAAGAAAAGAAAAAAGAAGTCTACAAACAATAAATGCTGAAGAGGGTGTGGAGAAAAGGGAACCTTCCTACGCTGTTCGTGGGAATATAAATCAGGGCAGCCACTACTGAGAATAGTAAGGAGGTTCCTTAAAAAATTAAAAATAGAACTACCATATGATCTAACAATCCCACTACTGGGCACATAGCCAGAGAAAAACTCTAATTTGAAAAGATACATGCACCCCAATGTTCACAGCAGCAGTATTTACAATAGCCAAGACATGGAAGCAACCTAAATGTCCATCAACAGTTGAATGGATAAAGAAGATGTGGTGTATACACACACAAACACACACAAAACTGGATCATACTCAGCCAGAAAGAAGAATGAAATAATGCCATTTGGAGCTACATGGATGGACCTAGAGATTATCATACTAAGTGAAGTAAGTCACACTGAGAAAGACAAATGTCATATGATATCACATAGGTGGAATCTTAAAAAAAAATGATACAAATGGGGAATTCCCTAGTGGTCCAGTGGTTAGGACTCTGAGCTTCCACTGCAGGGGGCATGGGTTCGATCCCTGGTCGGGGAATTAAGATCCTGCATGCCATGTGGTGCAGCCAAAAAATTAAAGAAAAATTTTTAAAAAATAAAAATAAAAATCATTTTTAAAAAAAGATACAAATGAACTTATACACAAAACAGAAACAGACTCACAGACACAGAAAACAAACATATGGTTACCAAAGGGGAAAGGGGGAAGGATGAATTGAAAATTTGGGATTAACAGCTACACAGTACGATGTGTAAAATAGGTAAACAACAAGGACCTACTATATAGCACAGGGAATCATATTCAATATCTTGTAATAACCTATAATGGAAAAGAATCTGAAATATATATATATATGTACATATGTATAACTGAATCACTTCGCTGTACACCTGAAACACTGTAATCAACTATACTTCAATAAAAGAAAAAAAAGAAAAAACTCTAATGGATAAAATACTGATATACTACAAAACTCTACTGGTAAATTTAAAATTTGATTTTCAAAATGTGGAAAATTCCAGTAACACACAATTTCCAATATGGTTCTCCTGTTGAATAAGAAATATTAGTATACATTAGGTTTTTTTTCCAATTTAGGTTCCTGACATTAAATTTTAGAAAAATTATAACTGAACTCTTAAAATATTTTAATGACCACTGAAACATGGTATAACTATATTTAACTATGCATTTAAGTTATAGCTAAAATCTGTGCAACAATTTAAAAAAGATTTGCACTTTATGGATTATAAAAGCAGAGCTCAAATAAATCAAATGCTGAATAACTTCCATATTTTGGAAGTAAAAATTTAATATAAATGTGATCATCAAATAGGCTAATAAGATAAAGTGTTAGGGACTTCCCTGGTGGTCCAGTGGTTAAGAATCCACCTTCCAATGCAGGGGACGTGGGTTCGTTCGATCCCTTGTCGGGGAACTAAGATCCCACGTGCCACGGGGCAACTAAGCCCACATGCCACAACTACTGAGCGCACGTGCCTCAAAGAGAGAGCCCACATGCCACAAACTACAGAGCCCACACGCTCTAGAAACCACGCACCACAACCAGAGAGAAGCCCACACACCACAAAGAAGAGCCCACACCGCAATGAAAGATCCTGCATGCTGCAACAAAGATCCTGCATGCCACAACTAAGACCCGACAGCCAAAAAGATAAAGAAAATAAATAAATAAAATAAATATAAAACATTAAAAAAAAAAAAAGATGAAGTGTTAAAAATATACCATTCATTTTTTCCTTTGAAAACTATTATTACAAAATAATATAATGAAAAAAACATATGATATCAAATATTAAGAGAGACAAAAACAGAATGGTGGTTGGTAGGATCTGGAGAGAGAGAGGAATGGAAGTTATTGTTTCACGGGTACAGAGTTTTCAATTTAGGAAAATGACAAAGTTCTGGTGATGGATAGTAGTAACAGTCACACAACAACATAAATGTACTTAATGCCACTGAACTATACACTTAAAAATGACTAAAATGGTAAATTTTGTTATGTTTATTTTATAATTAAAAATAAATAAATAGTATGTTTTAAAATAAGAAATATTAAGAATCATTAAGATGAGCTCTTCCAAATTAAACAGACAAGTAAGCCTCACAGATCAGTCTGGTTATCGCATTGCTTTTTAAACATTACATGGGTTTCTGAGTTCCTAATTTTTTGCCCAACACTATTCCTGGTACATCCCAAAAGCTGCATTACATATTCTAAACAAAAGCATCTGGGTGCAAGTCTTATCATTGACAACTTGTTATTTATCTGAGAAAATGTATATTAAAATTTTGTAGTGTTGGCACTTAAACTAGAATGATGTGCTAAGGTATCTACTAGAGTAGAATGAGACTTAGTTCTCCTACTAATCCTTCTCTGAACCGCCCAGAGATTGAGCTAAAATGTCCTTGCCAACCACATGGGCATATCACTATTGCACACATGCACACCACTCGCAGCGTAATACAGAAATGACTGGTTTATAGATCTGTTATTCGAACTCCTTGAGGACAGAAATAGTGTCTTATTCAAATCTTTAACATCAATATTCAGCAGAGTACCTGACAATGTAGGTAATCCATAAAAATTTTCTCAACAGTTTTACTGTCCTAAAATCATTTAAAAATTCAGATCCAAACTACTGAGAAATATATATTGAGCAGATCACAATAAAACATCTCTACATATAATTTAAGGTGATAGTCAATTTCTAAACAGATTAATTTGAGAAATTAAAATATTATCAGATATAGGCTTAAGACAGACAAAATAACTTCTATCAACAACTATAGGGACAAGTGATGAATGAAGAGGTAGAAAACTGAGACCTTCAATTTTCTAATGGTAAGATCTGAATAAACGGAAAGAGGGAGACTCACAAACCTGTCAAGGGTACTAGTTCCAGTAATAAAGTGCAATAAGAAAAACATTCTTAAAGATGTGGCAGAAGAAACAAAAGAACAAATAGGGACCTTGTCATACATCAAGGATTCTTAGAGCTTGCATGGAAATGGATTTGGGATTCTGGTCCTCCTGACAAGCTCAGTATCAGAATCACCCACATAAAAGTGTAGTAGACCAGAGTCAGGGGATGGAAAGCTGGAGGCAGAGACAAGAGACTTCTCAGGGACACCCACTGGCCCCTGACTGTACTTCCTCATTCAATCCTCATCCCAACTACCCTCACCCTGAAGAGGGCCTGCTCAAGCTGCCGCTGGATGTGGCTCAAATATTAGAGCTCAAGTTCTTAAACATTCTCTAAAGAAGCCAGATCGTTAAGAATAAATTCCTCTTGATTAGTACTGAAAAACCTAAAGAATAATAGGGTACCGAAACTTGAGCCTTCCAGAGCCAGCAAAGGCAGCCTGCCTTTCCTGAGTTATCTAAGCAGCTGCATACCCCAATTAGAGACTCTGGGGGTCAGGGACAGCTCTAACAGGCTGCTTCTATTCCCAGTTGTGTGACCACACTCCTTTTGATAAGCTGTTACATCTCTGACTAAATTGGAAATTTAATCTAATCTTATTCTGGATGTATATAAAGTGGTCTCATCCTACCTATTTATACAGCCCATTTAAAATTCTGCTGAGCTGAGTAAACCTTAAAAAAGATAAACCTAACTGCAATACTTAAAAGTGCTTTAAATTTGTGCCGTAGTGTCCTTATTTCTTTATTTTTTGACTTATTCATTAAAGACAAGGTAGTGCCAACGTGCAGTAAAAAGGACGACAATGGTATACGTTTGTGTGAGTAGAATATACACATTTATAATGCCATGTTTGGGTCTGTTTATCAATGAATGACTGTGCCAGAAGGCGGATGTGAGGAAGTGAATAAAGGAGCAGAAACTGAACATGAGCCAGAAACCAAGAATGTTCACAGAAAATCACAGTCATCTTCATAAATTGAGAACAGTTATGGGGGGAAAATCCTATCACTTAGAGTCCAGAATCCTTTTACCTCACAAAGTACAATGACAGTAAACATTCCATAAGTTTCTTTATGTATTTTAACTGCTTTGAGTTAAAATAATGCTTTCTAGAAACATTTCCCAAGTTTATTAAGAAAAGAAATGATAATAGTGTTATAATTATCACCTCTAATCATAGGTAATCACTGGTGTAGTATTCTTATTCTTGAGGAGAACAAAAAGTATTATAATTACTACCAATTACTGAGAATTTACCATGAGGCACTTTATATATATTACCTCATTTACTCCTCACAAGTTCACTGTCTTCACCCCATTTTACAGATGAAAAGGTGCTGCTGGCTCTAGCAATATGGCAGACTAAATAACCAGAAAACTCTACCACTAAAAATATATGTTTGATAAAAAATACAGACATTATTTTAAATGTGTAGCTGAATTAGAAGGAGAACAAATCCCCAGGGACAAAAATAAAAGAAGAAAAAAAAAATTCAAACTAAAAGTCAAAGTGGCAATCTTGTTGAGTTAAAAACTAAAATTCTAGGGTGACAGGAGGCTGAGGATAATGGGATTAAATAGGTAAGTAATATCAACCTTGATAACCTAAATGCTAGGGTTTGAGTTTCTCTACAGGGTCAGGAAGTAAGACTACAGACCTATGCAAGTGAGGACATTAGAACTAAGACAATCACCTATCACACACATACACACATAACACCAGGGGTATCAACAGGTTGCACCATTAGGGAAAGGATACGCTGAAAAAAATATCTGCCAGCTAAAAACTAAGAAGGAAAACAAGCTTCTGCCTCAAGATAATTTGAGTTGGAGATGTACACTATCAATACTTAGTCTAGGAACCCCATGCCAAATTAACAAAAGAATTGGTCCTAGGGACTTCCCTGGTGGTCCAGTGGTTAAGACTGTGCACTCCCAATGGACGGGGCACACGTTGCATCCCTAATAAGGGAACTAAGATCCCGCATACTGCACGGTGCGGCCAAAAAAAAAAAAAAAAGAATTGGTCCTAAAGTTGGCGGGTCCTCTGAAGTGCCTTAATGAGCAAATTCTCAACCCAGACCAACAGGATTCCCAAATAAACTTCCACTGAAAGAGAACTGACAGGCCACAATTCAAACATAATTAAGTGTTTTTAAGTCAACAAACAAAGCTAACAGCAAGATTAGAATCCTAACGTTTTCAGATAATAGAAAAAACATGACAGGGCTTGTAAAATTAGAACACATAAAGTGATTAACGACACTAAAAAGACAGAAAGACTTGAGAAATATATATATGTAACCCATAGAACAAATAACATCCAATGAAAGTAAAAGCACAGCTGACAGAAAATTAGACAACTAGACACAGAAGAATAAAAGCTAAAAAGTTTCCTAGAAATTTTAAAGGATATAAATCCTCAGCTTCGAGAAACACATCAGGGGCTTCCCTGGTGGTGCAGTGGTTAAGAATCCGCTTGTCAATGCAGGGGACACAGGTTCAAGCCCTGATCCGAGAAGATCCCACATGCCGCGGAGCAACTAAGCCCGTGCACCACAACTACTGAGCCCGCGCTCTAGAGCCCGCGAGCCACAACTACCGAGCCTGCGTGCCGCAACTACTGGAGCCCGTGCACCTAGAGCCCGTGCTCTGCAACAAGAGAAGCCACTGATATGAAAAGCCCGCGCACTGCAACGAAGAGTAGCCCCCGCTTGCCGCAACTAGAGAAAGCCTGCGCACAGCAACGAACACCCAACGCAGTCAAAAATAATTAATTTTTTTAAAAAACTGGTAAAAAAACAAAAGAGAACAGCCCAATGGTACAAAATATAAAAGGGTGTTCAACTTCATTAGTTATCAGCAACTACAAAACAATGTGTATCACCACAAATCCGCCAAAAAACTGAAATTAAAAAGACAACTTACAAGCACTGGTGAGAAAGTAGAGTATTAGAACCCTTGTACACTGTACACTGCATGTGGGAGTATAAATTGGCACAAGCGTTCTGGAAAACTGGCCATATCTGCTAAAGCTGAACATGCACCCCCTGTGACCCAGCAATTCCACATGTGGGAGTGTAACTGACATAAATACCTATGATTACCAGAAGACATATGCAAAAATATTCACAGCAGCACTATTTGCAATAGCCCTAAACTGGAAATAACCCCAAAAACCCATCAATGGTAGAATGGATAAATAAATTGTGCAATATGCCCACAGTGAAATACTATGCAGCAAGGGATGCCAAATTATGACCAAGTTGTCCATTTTTAAAATTTTCATTTGAACACAGTCACACCTACTCATGTAGGTATTGCCTTTGGCTGCTTTTTTTTTTAAATTTTTTTTTTTTTAATATTTTATTTATTTATTTATGTATTTATGGCTGTGTTTGGGTCTTCGCCTCTGTGTGAGGGCCCTCTCCAGCCGCAGCAAGTGGGGGCCACTCCTCACCGCAGTGCGCGGGCCTCTCACTGTCGCGGCCCCTCTTGTTGTGGAGCACAGGCTCCAGACGCGCAGGCTCAGCAATTGTGGCTCACGGGCCCAGTCGCTCCGCGGCATGTGGGATCCTCCCAGACCAGGGCTCGAACCCGTGTCCCCCGCACTGGCAGGCAGACTCTCAACCACTGCGCCACCAGGGAAGCCCCTGGCTGCTTTTTATGCTACAACAGAGTTGGGTAGTTGTGACAGAGTCCATATACCTGCAAGCCAAAAATATTTACCATTTGTCCCTTTAAGAAAAAATTTGCCAAACCCTTAAACAATAACCAGAATGAACAAACTACATGTAATAACATGGAAGAATTTTACAAATCTAACATTTGTCTGTGTGCTTCAAAAATTTAAGTCATGAAGAACAGGTGGTCCAGTGGTTAAAAATTTAAGTCATGAATGACAAAGGCACAGGCGGAACTATTTCAAATTAATCAAGACTAAAGAGATATAACTAAAATGTGGGATCTTGGTTTAGCTCTTATAAGAAACATTTCTGAGATAACTGGTGAAATGTGAAGACAGATTATATAGTAGATAACGGTATTGTGTCAATGTTAAATTTCCTAAATTTGATAACTGTATTTGTAAGACAATGTCCTTGTTCTAAGGAGATCCAGGCGGCAGTCTGAAGGCTCTACAGTTTTGCCCTCCCTGCTAGATTGGACCCCATGGACATCAGGAACTTCTCTAGTCACTCCAAGAGTGTAGTATCACTCCTGTGGTGACTAAGATGAGTGATTTGTCTCCAGAAGCACTTTTGTTCTTGCTTCTCAGACTTACATGCTAATCTTGGTCTTTTCCTCCCCCCATTCCGAAAGTCCTAGAATTTAGCATGATCTTGGCAAAACAATATCATTCTCAGATACAGATAATAAAATACTTAAACCTGTAGGGACCATAATGTTCACTGATTCCTAGTTTTCTAATGTTTCTTTGCCACAGAACACTTTCAGGAGCAGAAAGCTCAAAAAGAAGTCTATCAGGAAAAACTGTTCAAAGTGAAAAATTTGAAGACAACAGATTCCTCTTAGACCTACCCATTTATTCCTGCCACTCAGGTACTCTGAAGGGAACAATTATAAAACCAAGGATCAGATCCAACTCCTTTTTCTGACGACTCTAAGCCTTTTCTTATTAACTTCCTTTTCCCTAAAATTTTTTTTTAAATTTTATTTATTTATTTATTTATTTATGGCTGTGTTGGGTCTTCGTTTCTGTGCGAGGGCTTTCTCTAGTTGTGGCAAGTGGGGGCCACTCTTCATCACGGTGCGCGGGCCTCTCACTATCGCGGCCTCTCTTGTTGCCAAGCACAGGCTCCAGACGCACAGGCTCAGTAATTGCGGCTCATGGGCCTAGTTGCTCCACAGCATGTGGGATCTTCCCAGACCAGGGCTCGAACCTGTGTCCCCTGCACTGGCAGGCAGATTCTCAACCACTGCGCCACCAGGGAAGCCCTTCCCTAAAATTTATTTAGCACAAAGCATGGTTTATTGACTCAAACAAAGGAAACAGATCATTGAAGTGACAGTCCTCAAACTCCCATCCTTTCCTCTACACCAGACTGACCAAGTTCATGAGAATTCCTGCCATGAAGTCAGTCACACTTAATGGGTAGAAATTCCAAAGTATCAGTGAGAGATAGCCTACAGACTGTGACTTGTTTAAAATGTCCCAAAATAGTACTACACAGTTCAATCACATGACCTTATTTGTTAGAACTGGCTTTGACAACAAATTTTACCCTTAAAGTATTCATTACATTCCACCAAAGATAGATATAAAAACCCTATATAAGTTCCTATGACAATTTGAAAATCAATTCCAAATATTTTAATGATAGTCCCTTGAAACTATGTGTACCAATCTCCTCAACATATTTCCTTTTGAAGAGTAATAATCATTTCACTGAGTTCTGATAGTTGCTTTAAAATCAGTCCGTACTGAGCTTTACATTTTTGTAGATATTTTAAGAAAAGCTCAATTTCAGAAAGTAAATACGGTTCGGTTCTCTAGCTTAATTTTTTAAAGAGCCTTCCACTCTCCCTGTCTTTGAGACAGTTACTAACAACACAGCAAAGGTACATCAACCAATAAATACATACTAAACACTTGCAGTGAGTAAGAAGGTAAAGCAAGTCTTATCAATGTTCAACTGAAAAATCTGGCTTTAATTCAAAGGGCACTACAGCATTCTGTTAGTTCTCAGGTTCACAGCTCATTTACACAAAATACACTATCTCTGGAACATAAGTTGAAGAGAAACAAGAAGACGTGGCTCTTTGGGGCCTTCCTTAAGAGCTGGAGTTGATAGCAAACTAGCATAATAAATGTTTAAATAATATGTATGCCTTACATCTACATTTTTACTTTTACCAAAAACACTTTTGCTAGACAAGTCAGCAATCTACTTTTTATGTCTTAAAGTACTACATACTACTTCTAATTTCTCAAAGAGCTTTTATTATCACACATCATATGATTCTAACAACTATGCCATGGGATCAGTAGGGCAAGGAACACATTCCCAGAAATGGTACTACAGGTCGAAGTGCCTTCACACAAGGTTGCAGAGTGGTAGGATATGGCTATTTAATTCCTAAGCTCAGGGCTCTTCCCATAACACCTGGTTCAAGAAACTATTTGGTGGAGATTCGGTATCTTACATTATTTCAATTTAAGAAATGAATGAGGGCTTCCCTGGTGGTGCAGTGGTTAAGAATCCGCCTGCCAATGCAGGGGACACAGGTTCAATCCTTGGTCTGGGAAGATCCCACATGCCGTGGAGCAACTAAGCCCATGCACCGCAACCACTGAGCCTGCACTCTAGAGCCCGCAAGCCACAACTACTGAGCCCGTGTGCCACAAATACTGAAGTCCGCACTCCTAGAGCCTGTGCTCCGCCAACAAGAGAAGCCACCGCAATGAGAAGCTTGAGCACCTCAACGAAGAGTAGCCCCTACTTGCCACAACTAGACAAAGCCCATGCGCAGCAATGAAGACCCAACATAGCCAAAGATAAACAAATAAAATAAATACATTTATAAAAAAAAAAAAGAAAAAAAATGAATGAGGGGGCTTCCCTGGTGGCACAGTGGTTAAGAATCCAGCTGCCAATGCAGGGGACGCGGGTTCGAGCCCTGGTCTGGGAAGATCCCACATGCTGTGGAGCAACTAAGCCCATGCGCCACAATTACTGAGCGTGCACTCTAGAGCCCGAAAGCCACAACTACTGAGCCCACATGTCACAACTACTGAAGCCCGTGCACCTAGAGCCCATGCTCTGCAACGAAGAGAAGCCACCACAATGAGAAGCCCACGCACCGCAATGAAGAGTAGCCCCTGCTCGCCGCAACTAGAGAAAGCCCACATACAGTGACAAAGACCCAATGCAACCAAAAATAAATAAATTAAATTAAATTTTTAAAAAAATGAATGAAGGACCTCCTTGGTGGTCCAGTAATTAAAAATCCACCTTCCAATGCAGGGGATGTGGGTTCAATCCCTGCTCGGGGAACTAAGATCCCACATGCCACAGGGCAACTAAGCCCGTGCACAACTACTGAGCCCGCGCCTCAAGTAGAGATCCCGCGTGCCGCAACTAAGACCCAACGCAGCCCAAAAAATAAATAGTTAATTTAAAAAAAAAAGAAATGAATGAGCTTTATTTTAGGCAAAATCAACTGGTTTTAAAGTCTATCAAGACTTCTGACTGAAGTCAGATTAAAGACAACTATATTTTAGTGCTGATCTCCAAAACCTAAAATAATGCTTTAAAAAAAATTACAGGAGTGCTTGCTGTGGCAGCACATACTAAAATCGGAACAATACAGAGAAGATTAGCATGACCCCTGTACAAGGATGACTCGCAATTTGTGAAGTGTTCCATATTTTGGGGGGGTTAGCAGATGTAAGCTTTTATATATAAAATGGATAAACAACAAGGTCAGAGAACTATATTCAGCAGCACAGAGAACTATATTCAATATCCCAGGATAAGTCATAACAGAAAAGAATATAAAAAAAGTATATATGTATAACTGAATCACTTTGTTGTACAGCAGTAATTAACACAGCATAAATCAACTATACTTCAATAAAAAAAAAAAGTAAAATGAAATTTTCTTTTTTTTAAATGTATTTATTTTATTTATTTATTTATTTTGGCTGTGTTGGGTCTTCGTTGCTGTGCACAGGCTTTCTCTAGTTGCAGTGAGCGGGGGCTACTCTTTGTTGCGATGTGCAGGCTTCTCATTGTGGTGGCTTCTCTTGTTGTGGAGCACAGGCTCTAGGCACGCGGGCTTCAACAGCTGCAGCACGCAGCCTCAGTAGTTGTGGCTCACAGGCTCTAGAGTGCAGGCTCAGTAGTTGTGGCGCACGGGCTTAGTTGCTCCACGGCATGTGGGATCCTCCTGGACCAGGGCTCGAACCTGTGTCTCCTGCATTGGCAGGCGGATTCTCAACCACTGCGCCACCAGGGAAGCCCAAAATTTGATTCTTATTAAAAAAAAAAAAAAAAAAGCTATAGAAAACATGCTGAGCTAAGTATCCAGACCAACCTTCCAGCTGAAAAGAACTAAAAACGCTGGGTAAAAATACACACTACATCTTCTAATAAAAGTAAAAGAGGAATGGAGAATTCCCTGGAAGTCCAGTGGGACACCATCAAATTTACCAATATACACATGAAGAGAGAAAAGAACAAAAAATTCATGAAGAAATTATGGCCAAAACTTCCCAAATTTGATGAAAGACATGTACTTACACATCCATGAAATTCAACAAACTTGAAGCAGAATAAACTCAAAATGATCCACACCAAGACATATTATAATCAAAATTTCAGAAGACAAAGAGAAACTCTTAAAAGCAGCAAGAAAGAAATGACCCACCATATATAAGAAACTGTCAATAAGATTAACAGCCAATTTCTATTCAGACACCATGGAGGCCAGAAAGCAACAAGAGGAGCTATTTAAAATGCTGAAAGAGAGACTTCCCTGGTGGCGCACTGGTTAAGAATCCACCTGCCAATGCAGGGGACATGGGTTCGAGCCCTGGTCCGGGAAGATCCCACATGCCGCGGAGCAACTAAACCTGTGCACCACAACTACTGAGCCTGAGCTCTAGAGCCCGGGAGCCACAACTACTGAAGCCCGTGCGCCTAGAGCCCGTGCTCCGCAACAAGAGAAGCCATGGCAATGAGAAGCCTGCGCACTGAAAGGAAGAGTAGCCCCCGCTCGATGCAACTAGAGAAAGCCCGTGTGCAGCACAAAGACCCAAAGATGCCAAAAATAAATTAATTAATTAATTAAAAAATAAAATAAAATAAAATGCTCAAAGAAAAACTGTCAATCAAAAAGTCTGTGTCCTGAAAAACTGTTCTTCAAAAATGCAGGAGATGAAAAGATGCTCCACATTATATGCCATCAGGGAAATGCAAACTGAAATAATGAGATACAGCTACACACTGATTAGAATGGCCCAAACCCAGAACACTGAGAAAACCCAATGCTGGAGAGGAATGGAATATTATTAAGTGCTAAAAAGAAAATAGCTAGCAAGCAATGAAAGGACACTGAGGAACTTTAGATGCAAATTACTGAGAACAGCCAACCTGAAAAGGTTATATACTATATATTCCAATTATATGACACTCTGGAAAGGCACAACTATGGAAATAGTAAAAGGATCTGTGGTTGTCAGGGGTTAGTGGGAGAAGAAGGGATGAACAGGAACAGGACTTTTAGGGCAGTGAAACTATCCTGTGTGATACTGTAATGGTAGGTACATGTCATTTATACATTTGTCAAAACCTGTAGAATGCCCTACCCCAAGAGTGAACCCCAAGGGGCTTCCTAGGTGGCGCAGTGGTTAAGAATCCGCCTGCTAGGGGCGTCCCTGATGGCGCAGTGGTTGAGAATCTGCCTGCCAATGCAGGTGACACGGGTTCGAGCCCTGGTCTGGGAGGATCCCACATGCCGCGGAGCAACTAGGCCCGTGAGCCACAACTACTGAGCCTGTGCGACTGGAGCTTGTGCTCCGCGACAAGAGAGGCCGCAATAGTGAGAGGCCCGCGCACCGCGATGAAGAGTGGCCCCCACTTGCCGCAACTAGAGAAAGCCCTCGCACAGAAACGAAGACCCAACACAGCCAAAAATAAATAAATAATTAATTAATTTAAAAAAAAATAGCAACATACCAAAATTACTTAAAAAAAAAAAAAAAAATCCACCTGCTAACACAGGCGACATGGGTTCGAGCCCTGGTCTGGGAAGATCCCATATGCCACGGAGCAACTAAATCCATGCGCCACAACTACTGAGCCTGCGCTCTAGAGCCTGCGAGCCACAACTACTGAGCCTGCATGCCACAAATACTAAAGCCTGCGTGCCTAGAGCCCGCACTCCACAACAAGAGAAGCCAACTCAATGAGAAGCCCGCACACCGCAACGAAAAGTAGCCCCGCTCGCCGCCAACTACAGAAAGCCCGCGCACAGCAATGAAGACCCAAAACAGCCAAAAATAAAAATAAAATAAAAAGAGTGAACCCTAAAGTAAATTATGATGTCGGATGATAATGATGTGTCAATGTTAAGTTCAATCAACTGTAACAAATGTACACGCTGAAGCCAGATTTTGATAATGGGGGAGGGCCGTGTCCCATATGTGAGGGCAGGTGGTATATGGGAAATCTCGGTACCTTCTACTCCATTTTGCTGTGAAGCTACAACTGCTATAAAAAAGCTAAGAGAATGGTATGAAATTTACGTTACCTTTAATTTAAATGAAACTAACAAATTTCTTGAAAAATCCAACTCACCAAAACTGACACAAGAAACAGAATCTAATCCTATATGTTAAAGAAACTGAATTGGTTATTAGAATCTTCCCACAAAGAAAACTCTAGGCCCAAATGATTTCACTAGTGAATTCTATGAAATATTCAAGGAAGAAATAAATCAATCTTAAGAAAACTTTTATACCAGCAAATCAAACCTGGTAATATATAAAAAGGATAATATATCATAATCAAACAGAGTTTATTTTGGAATACCAGGCTAACTGAAAATCAATGAATGACTGAAATTCACCATATTAACAAAATAAAGGAGAAAAACTTTCTGATCATCTCAAAAGATGCAGAAAGCACAAGACAAAATTCAACAGTCATTCACAATAAAAGCTCTCAGCAAACTAGGAATAGTAGACAATTTCCACAACCTGAATTAAGATCATACTTGAAAAACCTACAGTTAACATTGTACTTAACAGTACAAAACAATGTTTTTCCACTAAGAACTAGAATAAGGTGTGAATTCCTGCCTTAACCATTTCTATTCAATGAGTCAGAGGTGCTAACCAATGCAGTGACACAAGAAAAAGACACAGAAAGAATAAAGATCAGGAAAAAAAGAAATATTATAAAGTTATAGTAATCAAAAAGTTAGTATGAGCAAAAAGATGGACATTTAGATCAACAGGAGAAAATGGAATCCAGATACAGACCCAAACACATCTGGTAAACTGATTTTCAACCAATGTGCCAAGGCAATTCAACACAAACGGTGGCTCTAAAATAACTGGATAACCTGCTGTATAAAAAAATAAATAAAATTAAATGTAAAAAATTTTTTAAATAAAATAAAATAAAATAACTGGATATCCACACTGGAAAGAAAACCTCAGCCCTTACTTCACACTAAACATAAAAATTAACCCAATATATATAAAACCTAAATCTATAAAATTTCTAGAAGGAAATAAAGGAAATAATCTGCAACTTTGGAGTATACAAAGGTTTCTTAGAACACAAAAAACACAAATAGTAACAATCGATAAATTGGGCTTTATCAAAATTTAAAACTTTTGCTCTTACAAAGATACTGGTAAGAAGAAACAAAAAGTCAAATCACAAACTGGGAGGAAATTTTGCAATATATATATCATAAAGAACCTGTATCCAGAATAAAAATATATTTATATTCTTATATTTATAAAAATACAAATTTTTAAAAATTTATTTAAAAAAAAGAACTGTGCAGAAAAGAACACAGCAGGCCTGAGATTACTATCCTCAGTAATGCCTGCTTGCTAGTTGGTCTTCGGCTGGCACCTAGGAATTGATTCTCAGAGTATTACTAGTCAACAGTTAACTAATAAGAAGAGTGGTTCACTGTGCCTAGACTATTCATGCAAGCAATGAGGTTTGTGATAAATATCTGGTTTCCTTCTGGGAGTCTGGAACTGTAGTATGTGCTAGGCAAAAGGTTTCCATGGACAGAAACACTGCATACGTGCTGCCACATTTTCACTGCTGGGGGAAGAGTGCACTCTATGTGACCCCCTCATATGAGGGAGAGCATAAGGAAGCCTGCAGCATGGATTCCTGCAGACTACACCTGTGTCTTTTTCCCTTGTAATCAGGCTATGTATACTTACTACATTACTGTACCAAATCTTAGTTTTGAGTGTAACTATATGCTGAGTTCCATGAGTCCTTCTAGCAACTCGCTAAATGTGGGGGGTGGTCTCGAGGACCAAAAAAAAAGTTATTTAAATAGGCAACACACAAAAGAAGATGTACAAATGGTCAACAAGCACATAAAAAGATGTTTAACATCATTAGTCATTATGCAAATTCCATGGATATGTAGTGGAATCTAATGCTTTAGATAAAATTTTAAAGACTAATTATAACAACTGTTGGAAAAAATGCAAAGGAACTTGGAACTCATACACTGCTGGATGGTATCTAAAATAATACAACCACTTCAGAAAAGAGTTTGACAGTTTCTTAAAAAGTTCAATGTTACCAACCATATGACCCAAACATTCCACTCCTACCTATTTACTCAGGAGAAATGAAACCATGTCCACAGAAAGACTTGGACAGTAACACTGATAGGAGCTTTACTTATAAAGCTGGAAACCCAAATTCCATTAAAGAGTGAAAGGATAAATAAATTGTAGTTTATCCTTACAATGGAATACTAATCAACAATAAAAAGGAACAAACTATCAATAAATAGAACAACACAGATGATACGTATCTCAAAATCTGTATGCTGAGTGAAAGAAGCAAGGCAAGAAAAAAAGGATATATACTGTGGGATCCATTAACATATATTTCATGATACTGTAAATGAATCTGTATGTCAGTGATTGCCTCGGGACAAGTAGAAAGGAGATGGATTATGAAGAAACTGTTGGGGTTGATGGAAATGTTCATTATCTGAACTCATCATATATTAAGTATGTACATTTACTGTACATCAATCATACCTCGGTACAGTTGGAGAGGGAAACGTTATGGGAAAAGAAAAAGGGAAATGAAAAAAAGTAAGAAATAAGTTTAAATAAATAAATAAATAAAACATCACCCAAATGAATGAGAAATATGATATCAGTGAACTAAGGTTTCTACTACTGAATCCACATGGTATGGACGGGACTACAGGCCTGCCATTAACACTAGTCATATACTGATAGTTTTCTGGAGCCCTGGTCAACACCTGGCCCAGCGTGTCCTCTGCCTGGCATACAGGTCCAGGCTTGCAACACAACAGCCCATACCTTGCAGTCCACCAACCTCTAACTGATCATGCTAGATCGTTTAGGCTCACTGCCCTTGCTGGCAGTGAATGACAAGAGCCAGAAGCTACCTAATTACACTTTTCAGAGACTTATTCTTTTTTCTACAGTAATTTGTTTTATCTACAGGATTATGACTGAGCATTTCGCTGGACTATCCCATTTTGGCTCAATTTCTTTTTTCATGTTTGCAAATACTTCCACTAAGGCTCACAGCACAAAAGAATACATATGATTCCATTCACGTAAGATTCAAAGACAAGGGACTTCCTGGGTGGTGCACTGGTTACGAATCCGCTTGCCAATGCAGAGGACACGGGTTGGAGCCCTGGTCTGGGAAGATCCCACATGACGCAGAGCAACTAAGCCCGTGCACCACAACTACTGTGCCTGCTCTCTGGAGCCCGTGAGCCACAACTACTGAAGCCCACGTGACTAAAGCCCGTGCTCCGCAACAAGAGAAGCCACTGCAATGAGAAGTCCAAGCACCGCAACGAAGAGTAGCGCCCGCTCGCCTCAACTAGAGAAAGCCTGTGCGCAGCAACAAAGACCCAACGCAGCCCAAAAATAAATAAATAAATAAACAAAAAGAAAGACTCAAAGACAAGCAAAACTACACTATCTTGTTCAGAGACACATACAAACACAGTAATACATACAAAGGACAGCAAAGAAAAGACTACAACTCGGGGAAAAAAGGGTTTCTAATTGGGGAAGGAATACATAAGAATTTCTGGATTGGTGTTAATGTTCTATTTCTAACCCGGGTTGTGGTTAAATGGGTGTTCTCTTTGGAATTATTTATGTCAACATCTGCTTTATTCATTTTCTGTATGTTATACTTTAAAATAAGTTGAAAGGAAGGAAACTAAGTGCTTCCTCCACAAAGTAACTGTCCCATGCGATTCACTTAAATGTCTGCCTGTATTCAACTTTCATCAGAGTTCTAAGCTACAAAGTTAAAGAGCTAACTTCCAATACATAGACAATACTCATATTCTTTATAGTCCCATGTTCCAAAAGACAGACTCTCCACTCTGAAATTTAGCGAATGGCAGAGTCACAGTTGCAAATTAAATAATTTTTAAAAACGTTTTTAATATTTATTTATTTATTTTGGCTGTGCCGGGTCTTAGTTGCAGCACGCAGGCCTCTTAGTTGTGGCATGGGGACTTCTTAGTTGAGGCATGTGACCTCTTAGTTGCGGCATGCATGCAGGATCTGGTTCCCCAACCAGGGATTGAACCTGGGTCCCCTGCATTGGGAGCACAGAGTCTTACCCACTGGACCATAAGTGAAGTCCTGATAATTAATTTTTTAAGTGCTGACAAGTTGCAAATCTTGAACATATTTATAAACATCAACGTATTTAAAATTAAAATCTTCAACTTCTTTAGACTCTGATTTGATCTTCTAGTAGTCTTCTAGATCTTAGAGCTTTGCTGTTTTTAAACATAGGTCCTTATGATCTATTTTATTATTTTTTTTAAGATTTAATTTTATTTATTTTTGGCTGCATTGGGTCTTTGTTGTTGCATGTGGGCTTACTCTAGTTGCTTCCAGTGGGAGCTACTCTTCATTGTGGTGCACGGGCTTCTCACTGCAGTGGCTTCTCTTGTTGCAGAGCATGGGCTCTAGGCGCTCGGGCTTCAGTAGTTGTGGTGCGCAGGCTCAGTAGTTGTGGCGCACAGGCTTAGTTGCTCCGCGGCATGTGGGATCTTCCCGGACCAGGGCTCAAACCCGTGTCCCCTGCATTGGCAGGCGGATTCTTAACCACTGCGCCACCAGGGAAGTCCCCTTATGATCTATTTTAAAAGATAGAATACGACCCACGCACCTATGGTCAATTAATACATGATGAAGGAGGCAAGGATACACACTAATTATCAGAGATATGCAGATCAAAACTGCCATGACGTATTACCTCACCCCAGTCAGGACGGCCATCATCAAAAAGTCTACAAACAGGGCTTCCCTGGTGGCGCAGTGGTTGAGAATCTGCCTGCCAATGCAGGGGACACGGGTTTGAGCCCTGGTCTGGGAGGATCCCACATGCCATGGAGCAACTGGGCCCATGAGCCACAATTACTGAGCCTGCACGTCTGGAGCCTGTGCTCCGCAATAACAGAGCCCGCGAGAGTGAGAGGCCCGCGCACTGCGATGAAGAGTGGCCCCCACTTGCTACAACTAGAGAAAGCCCTCGCACAGAAACGAAGACCCAACACAGCCATTTAAAAAAAAACAAAAAAAAGTCTACAAACAATAAATACCGGAGAGGGTGTGGAGAAAAGAGAACCCTCCTACACTGTTGGTGGGAATGTAAATTGGTACAACCACGATGGAGAACAGCATGGAGGTTCCTTAAAAAACTAAAATTAGAACTACCACATGATCCAGCAATCCCACTCCTGTGTATATATCCGAAGAAAACCATAATTCAAAAAGATATATGCACCCCAATGTTCACTGCAGCACTATTTACAATAACCAAGACATGGAAGCAACTTTATATCCATTGACAGGTGGATGGATAAAGAAAATGTGGTATATATATACAATGGAATATTACTCACCTATAAAAAAGAATGAAATCATGCCATTTGCAGCAACATGGATGGACCTAGAGATTTTCGTACTAATTGAAGTAAGTCAGACAGAGAAAGACAAATATCATATGATATCACTCATATGTGCAATCTAATTTTAAAAAATGATATAGGGACTTCCCTGGTGGTCCAGTGGCTAAGACCCTGTGCTCCCAGTGCAGGGGGCCCAGGTTCGATCCCTGGCTGGGGAACAAGATCCCACATGTATGCTACAACTAAGAGTTCTCATGCTGCAACTAAGAAGTCCGCATGCCGCAACTAAAGATCCCACATGCCGCAATGAAGATCCTGTATGCCGCAGCTAAGACCTAGGGCAACCAAAATGAATAAATAAATAAATAAAATAAAATAAAATAAAATTTTAAAATGATATAAATGAACTTAAAATAGATAACCAACAAGGACCTACTGTATAGCAGAGGGAACTCCACTCAATTTTCTATAATAACCTACATGGGAAAAGAATCTGAAAAAGAATGGATATATGTATATATATAACTGAATCACTATGCTGTACAGCTGAAACTAACACAACATTATAAATCAACTATACTCTTAATAAAAATTTTTTAGTAAATAAATAAAATAAAAATATAAAAAGTAGAATACAAAATTGTCTAGCCTGTAGTTACAATTATGTTTGTGCTATGCATGCAAATGTACTAAGCCTTGAAGGGATTATGGAATAACAAGAATTTTTACTTGTGGAGGTAAAAAATATTTCAATTCATATTATGTTTACCTATGCAATATATTTTTAGCCTTACAAAGTACTTTTTCCCCCTAAATCTTTCTAACTTCTCAGCACTAGATAGAACCTACCCTATGTTGAGCCAGCTGTTTAATATCCAGTATGACTTAGGAAGTTAGTACATAAAGTTCCATTTTGATTTTCAAAAAAACAGCCCAAAGAGTGAACTCCTACACCAGTCCAGTTTATTCAGGAAAAAAAGCTTTTTATGTAAATAGCTTACATGTTTCACTAAAACATTCTCTGCTTTATTGTCTCTCTCCTCGATTTTTGTTTTACACCATTACACATTTTATCAATCCCTTTCATTTGGAAAAAAGCTAAACACTATTCTGAGAGAAAAAGAAGTACATCTGGTCCCACTGGCACTAAGTCATGAATTATTTTTAATTTTGGTTTATTCCTAAAAATATTCTTCTCTAATCTTTAAAATCTGGAAAAACAATAATGGTTTACTTCCCTGGAGTTAAATATTCCACAAATAAAGTCCCTTGTAAATACTATTTTTTAAGACACTCATACAATCCTAATTAGAAATACCAAAAACACAATGTGAATCACCTTACATATAATACTTCATATAAAGCTACATGTAAATTTTATTCTAAATGATTTTATACTTGATAAAATGTAATCTATAAGTATTATATTACAGTGTTTTAAATGATGAAAACTTCAACCAGTTCCTGATTTGATAACTCTAATCCAGTTGATAATATAAGAGAACACGAAATAAACACTCAAGTATTTGGAGGTAAAGGAACATGGAGCTTTCAAATGATTCAGAATAATATGCCCAAACACGTAGAGAAAAAGACAATGCTAAAGCAAATGTGGTTAAATGCTAAAACTTCGTGATTCTAAATGAAAGTGAAAGTTCTTTATACTATTCTTGCAAATTTTTACTTTCAATTAATTTTAAGTTACCCAAAAACCTCAATTGGTCACATAGTTCAGAAAATGAAATATGCTGATTATCCAGTGGAGTAGTTCCCATTTGTTAAAAAATGAGCAAGTACCTCAATATCTAATAATGTATTTATAAATTATATGCATGTACTTACTATAATGCTAATATACTACACATACATATAACTTAAATCACATATTAAGAAATAGGTATTTTGGGGCTTCCCTGGTGGCGCAGTGGTTAAGAATCTGCCTGCCAATGCAGGGGACAGAGGTTCGAGCCCTGGTCTGGGAGGATCCCACATGCTGCGGAGCAACTGGGCCCGTGGGCCACAACTACTGAGCCTGCGCGTCTAGAGCCTGCGCTCCGCAACAGGAGAAGCCACGACAATGAGAAGCCCGCGCACCGCGATGAGGAGTGGCCCCCGCTCGCCACAACTAGAGAAAGCCCACACACAGAAACGAGGACCCAACACAGCCAAAAATAAATAAACTAATTAATTTTTTTAAAAAAATAGGTATTTTGAAAGCATTAGCTAAAAAATAATTAAAATAAAAGGAATGATCTTGCTCTGCAAATGTGAATTCAACCAGTAACCGGTAATTCCCTAATCTCTTCCTCTAATTCAACCTGTTTTCTAGAACTCCAGATCTCATTTCCAACTACCTATAGGATTTCTAAACCTGAGGTACCTACAGGAGAGCCAACCTCAACACAGACTAAACTGAGTACCTTTCTCCAGAAACCTGCTTTTATACTCTGGCTTCCACCTTAGTGAGAAAGGAATCTGCTCAGTGTAGTCATCCCAGTCAATTCTTTCTTATTTCAGCCCCACAACCCACCCACCATACAGACAAAAAAAAAAAAATCACTAAGTTCTACCCCCTTGCTGTGCTTCCCAATCACTTTCAAGATAAAAGCCACACTTCTAACACAGTAAACCTGTCATTTTATGACTGATTCTGGCCCATATCTCTGCCTACTGTCCTCAGTTCTAACCCTGTTGAACTATTTGCAACTACATTAAAAGCCTTTAGGCTTTTATATGTTGCTATCACTGCCTGAAAATCCGATCTTCCAGCATGTCCCTAAAGAACTCATATTCTACTTTCAGGACTCAGTTCAAATGTCCTTTCCTTTGGAAAACATGTCCTGAGATGAGGAAAGTCAAAGGCTCTATTCATATAGGTCACCAGAGGGTAAGTAAGTCCCCTGAAGACAAACAATACACTGTATTACTCCTTGAATTCTTAGAACTTGGCACATAATCAAATGCTAAATATTTGTTGAACTCAAATCAGTGAGGAAGGGACTTCCCTGGAGGTCCAGTGGTTAAGAATCCACCTTCCAATGCAGGGGACGTGGGTTCAACCCCTGGTTGGGGAACTAAGATCCCACATGCCACGGGGCAACTAAGCCCATGTGCTGCAACTACTGAGCCCACATGCCACAACTAGAGAGAAGCCCCTGCACCGCAAGGAAGAGCCTGCGTGCTGCAACTAAGACCCAACTAAGTCAAAAATAAATAAATAAATAAATATTTTTTTAAATAAAATAAAAGCAGTATAAAAACAAACATTATATAAAAAAAAAAAAGAAAAGAAAACAAACTTCACCTTCCAATGCAGAGGGTGTTAGTTCAATCCCTGGTCAGGGAGCTAAGATCCCACATGCCTCACGGCCAAAAAAACAAAATATAAAACAGAAGTAATACTGTAACAAATTCAATAAAGACAAACGGTCCACATCAGGGCTTCCCTGGTGGCACAGTGGTTAAGAATCTGCCTGTCAATGCAGGGGACACAGGTTCGAGCCCTGGTCTGGGACGATTCCACATGCCACAGAGCAACTAAGCCCACGCGCCACAAATACTGAGCCCGCGCCACAACTACTGAAGCCCACATGCCTAGAGCCTGTGCTCCGCAACGAAGAGTAGCCCCTGCTCGCCCCAACTAGAGAAAAGCTTGCACACAGCAACGAAGACCCAACACAGCCAAAAATAAAATAAATTTAACAAAAAAAGATCCACATCAAAAAAAATCTTAAAAAAAAAAAAATCAGTGCAGAAAAGCAGCACCCTTTAATAAATGTTGTTGGGTTAACCAGATAATCATATGAAAAAAGATAAAACTGCTTTTCTTTTTTTTTGTGAGCACTGGATCCACTGCTCACAATGAATACCAAGATAAATTCTTGATGGATAACAGAGTTACATGTAAAAAATGACACCTACAAATAGTGAAGAAATTTGTTCTTCTACAAATACTAGAACAACACATGGCTGGAATCCTTTATCACCTACAAGTGGAGAAAACTTCCCAACGTGATTCAAAAAAATACGTCCATATATTTGACTTAATGAAAATAAATGTCTGGAGAGCAAAAATACCATAAGTGAAATGAACAGATTTACTGCAATATCAGTAAAACCATCTTTTTTATTCTCAATTATATCTGAGAAATCAGTGAGTTATTAAAACAAAAAGTTCAGAGATGAAATAAGAACACACAAATCAAAAGCTTTTGAGATTTATAAAAGGTCTACCAATAATAAATTCAGTAGAGGCAACAAACAGCAGACTGGAAACTACAAAAATCCGAATCAGAAAAATGAAAGACAAAAATTATGGGAAAACATAGCACAGGCAGTTCCCGGAAATCTAATATCTGTACAATCAGAGTTCAAAAATATAAAGAAATACAGGATGGCAGAGAAGGCTAACAGACTGAATGTTCCCTGAGCCAAAGAAACAAAACTGAGTCTTCAGATCATGACTTATAACAACTAGACATATTTATGAATTTTAAAGATCAGTATTAAAAAAGGGGAAATCAGGGACTTCCCTGGTGGCGCAGTGGTTAAGAATCCGCCTGCCAGTGTAGGGGACATGGGTTCGAGCCCCAGTCCGGGAAGATCCCACATGCCGCGGAGCACCTAAGCCCGTGCACCACAACTACTGAGCCTGCGCTCTAGAGCCGGCGAGCCATAACTACTGAGCCCGCATGCCACGACTACTGAGGCCCGCACACCTAGAGCCCATGCTCCGCAGCGAGAAGCCACTGCAATGAGAAGCCTGCGCACCACGACAAAGAGTGGCCCCCACTCGCCGCAACTAGAGAAAGCCCATGCGTAGCAACGAAGACCCAATGCAGCCATAAATAAATAAATAAATAAATAAATTTTCAAAAATTAAAAAAAAGGGGGACATCAACAAGTAGTATCAGATTTTTCTGTACAAAATCGAATGTTAAGAGAAGAACAAAACCTTCAAATTACAAAAGGAAATAAGGCATAACCCACTATTTCTATACCAAGCCAAACTTTCAGTCAAAATACCAACTGCAAGGAGAACAGAATCATATTCTCACATAAGCTCAGAAGAATCCCACCTACAAAATATAAAAAAATTCCAAGAAACAACATTCTAGCCACAAGAACTGAATCAGGAGAAAAAAATGGAAAAGACTTAGTACAGTAAGACAATAAAGAAACTACAACATAGTAAAATGTTAACAGTTAAGTCTAGGTAATAATTGTTGTGATGTTTAATGCAAATTTTAAATGACTCCTGAAAGAGATGTTTCCTACAGTTCAAAAGCAATAATGTCCTATAGCTAAAATTCTGTAGCGATTCCTCCTTTTTCCTATTCTATAGGATAGCAGCATCAAAATAAAGAGCTGTAGGCTGCACCCAAGAGTACAGAAACTGAAGATGTTCCAGTGTGATAAGCTGATGTACTTACAGGGAGTTTGGTGAAGGCCGGGTTGGTGACATGTTTCCCAAAGGCATCTTCCTGGAACTGGAGAAGCTGTACCACCAGCCCAGCCAGTGTTTTATTGGTAGGAGCATCCGCATGAACATACTGCAAGATAAAGACAGAAACTCAAAAACTGGGACAACTGTGCAGAAGACAATGTTAGCTTACTTCCCAGTACCTAAGTACCGGCCTGGTGGCAGATTTTTAAGTGTCTGAGACACTTACATAAACAAATACTGGGAGCCGTGGGGAGGGACAGATAACATATCCTTTCAGTTAACAGATCTTAAGAATGAGAAATACTATGCCCAAGAAACCAAACCCAAGTGTCATCTCATCTGCACCTGGACCTAAATTAGATGGTGAGATCCCAGACCTCAAACTTGAGCCTGATGCTACTGAATTGGCCTAAAAGTTTGTTCGGGTTTTTCCATAAGATGTAACAGAAAAACCCGAACGAACTTTCTGGCCAACCTAATATAATGGAATGAGACATACTGCCCACTATATTTCGCATGTGGCCAGAGAGCCAACTGTGTTACAGTTTTTCAAACAAGTCCACAAATTCTTTGACTCCTCTCAACAAGAGGTGGGGATCTATGGCCCTCCTCTATTGAATCAGGACCATCCTTAGTGACTCGCTTAAAACCATTAAAATGCAACAGAAGTGATACTGTGTGACTTCTGAAGATAAATCAAAAAAAATCATGCAGCTTCCATATAGTTCTTTTGGGACACCCACCTTTGGAGCCCTGAACAACAATGAAGTCCAACCACCCTGACATCACCATACTGAGGAAGCCCAGGCTACACTGAGAGGCCACATGGAGAGGCCCCAGCTGCTGTTCAGAAGACTGACAGCACAACCACCAGACACATGAGAAAAGATGATCCAGGTGATTGTGGCCCCCAGCTGTCAGGTCACCCCCAATCATCAAACATCCCCAGTCAAGGCCCCAGACACCACTGAGCAGAGACAATTGGCCTTACTGTGCCCATCCAAATTCCAGACACACAGGAACTCTAAGCATAATAAAATGGTTGCTTTTATGCATTAAAAAAAATACATGTGTGGGCACTTAAAAATGGTTAGGATGGTAAATTTTGTAAGTTTTTTACCACAATAAAATTTTTTTAAAACAAACGTACATGAAAAGTTATCCATGCTAATGTGAATAACGTCAAGAAGGCCAAATTCGTGGTAGACAGCAAGCAAGCATATTACAGCAAGGAAAGATAAAGGGTATGTGACAGGGAAAGCATAAATTACTGAGTTCAATTAAATGCAAAAATTTAACTTAGTATTAAGCATTCACTATCACTTTGAAAAGCCATCATTTTTTTTTCTTTTAACCTCCAATTTTGAGCAGGAAAAAACATCTATACTTCCATAAAAAAACTAAAAGTTTTCTTCCTGGAAAAAACCTCTTTCCCAGTACCACCCAACATTTCAAGATAATGTTTCTATTGCAATAAATAAAGTCTAAGGGATACATATACAGCAAAATATGAGCTACACAGTCTACCATTAATTACTATGCCTTAAGTTGACTGGCTCTCAAGATGTGCTACTGTCAATCAAAGACAGAGCATAATATAAAAGGGCAATTCTTCTTAGAGCTTAGTATCCTCGCAAATTTTTATTTGTTCAGGTATGTTAGCTTTCCACTCTAAATAGAACAACCAGCATGCAGTTAACTTTGCTGAAGACTGGTTAACTTTGCTGAAGACTGGTATTTTGTTGGAATGCTTTTTTTTTTTTTTTTAATTTTATTTATTTTTGGCTGCACTGGGTCTTCGTTGCTGCGTGCAGGCTTTCTCTAGTTGCGGTGAGTGGGGCTTCTCATTGTCGTGGCTTCTCTTGTTGCGGAGCACAGGCTCCAGGCATGCGGGCTCAGTAGTTGTGGCTCGCGGGCTCTAGAGCACAGGCTCAGTAGTTGTGGCACATGGGCTTAGTTGCTCTGCGGCATGTGGGATCTTCCCAGACCAGGGCTCGAACCCGTGTCCCCTGCATTGGCAGGCGGATTCTTAACCACTGCACCACCAGGGAAGTCCGGAATGCTTTATTTTACATGAAATCCCCAAGACCAAAGGTTGGTAAAACCCAGTCTACTGCCTGTTTCTGTGTGGCCCACAAGCTAAGAATGGTTTTTACATTTTTTAAATGGCTGGGAAAAAATTAAAAGAAAAATAATATTTCATGACACATGAATATTACATAAAATTCAAATGTCAGTGTCCATAAATAAAGTTTTATCAAAACACAGCACACTCATTCATTTGCACATTGTCTATGGCTGCTTTCCTGCAAGAGCAGAGTTGAGCAGTTGCAGCTGAGACTGCATGGCCCGCAAAGCCTCAATATTTACTCTTGCCCTTTACAGAAAAAGTCTGCCTATCCCTGTTGTAGACTACTCCTTTTTGTCCTTACAGATAGCTTCCTTTTATTTAATTTAAAGGTGTCCTGTAAAAACACATTTCCTTAAGGCCACAAAGTGAAACAAGTATATCAGACATGAGCCAATAACTGGAAACAAGTTTCATACAATTAAGCACGTAAGATATCAATTCTGTTAGTCTAAAATAATGGTTCTCAAGTTTTAGCCCCACTTACTAATTCAATAAGTCGGGCCCAAGAATCTGCATTTCTAACAAGTTCCCACATGACACTACGTGACTGGGAACTACACTTTAAGAACCACTGGACTTTTTTTCAAAAATCCACTTCAAATATTATCATATATCTCAGTTAAAGAACAAATTTTATTATAATTTAGAAGTTAAAAACCAGGTAAGCAATTTTTTTTTTTTTTTTTTTAATTTTATTTATTTATTTATTTATTTATTTTTGGCTGTGTTGGATCTTCGTTTCTGTGCGAGTGCTTTCTCTAGTTTCAGCGAGCGGGGGCCACTCTTCATCGCGGTGCGTGCGCCTCTCACTATCGTGACCTCTCTTGTTGGGGCAGGTAAGCAATTTTTAAATGTTAAAAACTTCTTACAATTCCCCTTTCCTACAATGCCAATTCCCATAAAAACCAAGTTTACTTTTCTGAGGACGATAAACTTTCAAGTGAAAACTTAACATCAGATTTTTTTTCCAATTTACTCAACATAGTAAATCTTTAATAAGTAACACTCAATTTTGAAAGTAATCAGTGATACTCAACATAGTATAATCTTTAATAAGGAATAAACTCTTCAAGTCTAACCCACAGAACTGGCAAAGTATGTTGTACATACCCACAAGATAACTTTATAATCTTTAATAAGTACAAGCTTCTCAAAAGAATCACATAATGTACTGCAAGTTTTTCCGCACATGGTAAAGCAACGTGAAAAATTAATAACCGTAACTTTTTATTTTTCATATACCTGCAGACAACTGAACAGCGCCAAATCCTAAACCTGAAAGACACCATTTGGAGGAAGGTTGTTCGGCGAAAAACAAACCAACCCTCCAGGCAAAAAGTAATTTTTAATGACTTACATACATAGCTTTGTATATATTCTAAACTTCACTACTACCTACACACTTCATTTATTGTCATTCAGAATGAGAAAGATTTCATGTGGACAACCCTACAGTTTCAGAATAAAGATGGCCAGGTGCAAAGCCCAATCAAAATGATTATATTAGGTATTTTAAGATCCAATTTTTAAACTATAAAACATTTTTAACTCCATTTACTTTCTCCAAATCACCCACAAAAATGATCAAACATTAAAATGTATGCAAGAGATGACACTTTTAACTAATAAATTAAATCTGACATTAATAAATTAATGTCAGATTCATACCCTCTCAAAAGGCAGTCAATGTACGACTATAAGATTTTAAATCGACTTATATAAATTTCAAAGAGTAACATTCTATTTAACGAATAAGAATGAAGCAGGGGGACCCAATGATACATGGCAAAAGTATCACTACCACCTCAAATTTATATAATCCTACCTTCGAGGACTATCTCATTTGATTCGAACAACTGTCTATAGGAGTCACAGTCTTACTCCCAACTTACAAATGAAAAATTAAAACATGGAAATCAAGTCACCTGCTCAATGACACCAATTAGCAGCCAAGAGTACTGAACTCACGTCTTCCAACCTAACGTAATGCTCATTCCACTATCCCATACAGACATAAATTCATTTCAACTGCTTCCAAAAATCTCACCTAAACATAAAAAGTTCTTAATAGCTTTCAAAATAATGAATCCTGATTAAAGGGAAAAAAAATTAATAATTATATAGACTACTTCAGTCATAAAAATTTTATCTTTTGATCAAAAAAAAGTTCAACAGAATGTTTTACTTAAGACAACAAAAAATTTTTTAGTCTCAAAGTATTCTGATTAAGAAAGTTAGGAGGATATGTTTAGAAAGTTGTTATCAATAAATCTGCTTTATATTCCCTGTGACATTAATATAGTATCAAAAGTTTAACTTATCCATAAACAATTCTATTGTAGCAGATGTCCCATCTGGGAAAAAAAAAGTCTTAAACTGTTAAATACTTTATGTAAAGGGCACTGAAATGCCTTCCTTGGGCAATCTACTCTATTTTAGAAATCTTTGTTAAATCCAAAGCATCTTTATTTAAATTATCCTAAAATCTTAAATCTTATTTCAGGGGCAAGCCAAACTTCGGGAAGAAACTTACCTGGGAACTTAATGGCTTATAAATATACTTCACCTTCACAAGGTTTTATCATCTGAAAATCACTCTCAACTATGGATAGAAACATATCTTTCAAAGTTAGGATGAAAGATATGCACCCAGTAATACAAAGCAGGCAGCTTAGGTAGATAAACAAGCTTCCGCACTGCTAGTGGACTGAAAATGCAACCTCAGGCAAACAGTTAACCTCTCTGTGCTTCAGCTTCCGCGTACCTAAAGTGGTCACCTCCTCTGGAGTCCTTTGGCTAGCTGAAGCTCATCCCAGTCAAAAAGTATTCACTCTCCTTTCTGTACTGCTAAGCCAAATGTATCAACAAAGCCTAAATAAACAGATTTCTATACTAGTTAATCTGTTCATTCATGGAACAAATATTTACTGAGCACCTCCTATAGGCATTCAGAAGACAAAAACGATACAAGGAAGTTCTCTTTTAATTTGAAATCACTTGGGTTTTATAAGTAGGTGCCTATGTCTATCTTTTCCACAACACTGTCAGTTCCTTAAAGAGAGGGATTATGTGCAGCCAAAAAAAAAGGGGGGGTGGCGGTTGGAGCCACGCAGACCTTTGAATTCCAAATTTGCCACTCCTAACTGTAATTCTTAGAGAAGTTACTTAAATCTCCACCCTCAGGTGTCTCTCATGTGGAAAATGAAGTAAATAATATCTTATCATTCAGAACTGCTGTGAGGATTTAAGTGACTTATGTTTTAAATGCCTGGGTAAGATGGATGCTCAGTTGTTCACTGAGTGCATACATAAACCCATCAATAAAAATGCTACTATCAACGTCATGTTTATTTCATTTATTTGCTGAGATTTATGAATTTGAAAACACACTATTAAATGCAACAGAAAAGTTTAGTTAAAACCTATCAATGTGTATACCAGGTAGAGACATATCCTGTACAGAGGAAGCAAAGAACCTTCTGGTAAATATTTTCACCACACCAACACCACTCTCAGAGGCTGATAGGATTCTGACTGTCAGGCCCAAGGGATATACAATTCGTAATCTGCGTAGGCCCAAGAAACACACTCTAGCTTTATGAAACACTGAGAGGTCAAACCTAACTTTAACTTTGTCTTTAAGGCCTCAGGCACACTGAGCCAACACTAGCCTACTGTCTTCAACACTTTGGGACAAATCCTGCAATCAGCCTCACAGCCACTTCCTCACCCACCCAAACAAATCTTTTAAAGATTATCCAAGCCTAAAGCTGCCCTCTTAATACGGGGCGCAAAGAGATGCACAGAGTTTGGAGAGGTAGAAATTACTTTTACTGTATTTCCCTTTTTCTTTTCCCTTCCTTGCTTTCCAAAGGAATATTCCGCCTATTTCTCTTTGTTAAAGCTACATTGATAAAGTAATACAATATTATATGTCAATTATATCTCAATAAAACTGGGGTAAAAAATCCAGACTGGGGGGAATAAATACATAAAGGTATATTAATTTAAGATCCAAAGTATTGGCTGAAGGGCACATGATAAACAATACTTTAATAATATAAATATATTCAATTCCCTTAGCTACTACCAGAAGCTCTATTGCCAACACCAAAAAAGTGACCAATTTACCATTGTACAAGGGAAAACAATATTCTTGTCTACCTACACGTAAATGAGAAAAAGCTACAATCCCAAATGTGACTGCAAAATTTCAGGGGGGAAAAAGTCAAAGAATCAAAAAATATACTGTAACTAAAAATATATATCGCCTCTCACTTCCTAAAACCTCAGATAAGAAATGGTCATTTATTAAAGTACCACAATGGAACGCAAAAGAACCCAAGATCCCTGCCCATGCCTAACAACTTCCAAAAGCTGATAGGCTCCACTGCGCTGCACACCCCAAATGAGTAGGTTCCTAGACTATCTTTTCATTCATTCCAACAAATATTTACTAAGCAACTACTAAAGGCGAGACAATGAGGATCAAACATGTTCCGGGACACGTTGTAGTGAACAGGCCTAACAAGGTCCTTGCCCCAGGGCTATGGTCCACAACGGGGGAAGTAGAGAACTGAAAAGGGTGTTCCGGAAATTTGGGGGCAAAGAGAGTATTTTTGGCAGTCCGCGTCCTTACACCTTCTAAGGGAGTCATTCCTAAATAGTTACATAAAGGGGAAGCTAAAAAAATATTTGTTATAAACAAGAGACTAACTTACAACTTTTAATACCACTGACTCAGCGGAACTTACATTCCAAAGGTAGAGCAAACAGGTAAATGAAAATAATCTCAAAAAATGGTATGAAGAAAACAAAGGTGATATGAAGCGGGGTGATCTAACATGAATGGGGTTCTCAGGGAAGGCCTCACATTAGCCACAAGTGAACATTAACTCTTGCACTCCCACTATACATAACCAGAAGTAGTGAAGTAAAAACCGTCATTTTTTAATATTAGTTCTCATGAATATTGTAATTATATTAACCTGCTGTAACCAACGTCCGAGTACAATCGTCCATAGTCCGTCTTTAGCATACCAACAGCAGGTAGTAAAACCTTAATCACCTCACTTGACTTTGAAGACTAGTCTCTAAACAAAACTTGCCGCTTTTACACCTCTGGCTCAGACAGTTTTAATAATCATTGTTCACACACCTAAAGCAGCCAACAAAAGAGTAAGATTCACACCCTCCGGGTCGCTGAGCTCGACCTGCTCCTGCAGGAGCAGGCAGGGGCTTTCGCCCGGGGTGCATGGGCTCCCAAGAGCGGAGCTCCGAGGGCCAGTGGAGTCCCGGGCGCGCGGACGCCGAGAGCGCACCGCGGGGGCGTGGCGGGCCCTGCGCCTGCCTTTGTTGTCCCTCGTGGCGAGCGGGGGGAGGGGCGGCCAGAAGCCCGCGAGGCCAGTAGCCGCCCCCGGCCCCCGTCGCGTGGCCTCCCGGACCCTACGAGCGCGCGAACCCACCTTCTTGTAGTGCTTGCCCAGCCAGACCCGCACCGAATCCAGCTGGGACACCGTCTCCGGGCTCTCCCAAAACTTGCTGGTCGGGCCCCCGTCCTTCCGCCGATAAACTGCCAGGCCCGCGGCCGCCGCCGCGCCTCCCAGACCCGCGGCGCCCGCCGTCGCCCCCAGCCCGCCGCCGCCCGCCGCCGCGGCCATCGTCGCCGTACGTCGTCCCCACCGCCCAGCCCGCCCCTCCCCGGCCCTCGCGGCGTTCCTCGTTCGCACGCGCGCGCGCAGCCGCCACCTCCGCCTCCCGGCCCCGCCCAGTCAGCCCCCTTCCGGCGCGGAGGCCCGGCCCCACCCCTTCTCGGGACCGGCGCCTAACTGACGAGGGCACACGCATACGCATGCGCAGCACTCTCTCCGGGCGGGCCTAGGGCGAGCTCCTCCCCCGCCTCTTCCTCCAGGCTGTAGGACAGCGCACAGTCTCCGTCCCACAGCTTCGGCTTCTGAGTGTGTGGCTGTTTCCCGGATACCTGCGTCGAATCGTTATGCAATCTACTACTGCACGGAGGTTCTGTGTCATCGTCCGCCACCGCCGGGGAGAAAGGGGCTGGCGTGACATTCTCCGAGAGGAGAACCCGTTTAGGGTGTCGCGTGCTGGCGGAGGAACCCACACGCCGGATGGGAATCTGCGCCTGCCCTGCTTGACCTCAGACCTTCTGCACCTAGTGACCCTGTCGTCCTTTGTAAACACCTATTTGGGACCGCCACCCTTTGCAACAGCTGTTCCCCTCTGATTGTCACTCAGGCGCTTTCAAATCATAGCTTAAAGGTACTTCAGAAAAGTGATCCCTGACCATGCAATCTTGAACAATCATTCTCACTCGACATTGTCGGCGTAACACTCACCGTGACCTGGCATTTTACTTATTTTCTTATTGAATACTTTCCACATAAATTGCATGAGACCCTAGTCTTGACTTGTTCGCAGGTGTACCTTCAGTGCTGGGAACAGTGCCTGTTACCTAACAGATGTTCAATAAATATTTGATGAATGAGTGAATGACCTACAGGGAGGCAGAAGGCAAATAATTTTAAATTATTAACGAAATATGATTGGCCATTATGGGGTTTTGAACTTAATGCTATCTGACCCCTGAACAGCAAGTGACTAATTGCTTGTGAGTTTTTAAGACCAACTTTTAAGAATGAAGACACTGTGATCAGGGAGGAAAGGAGATTTCAAACACGTGAAAAAACTGGAACAAAGTCTTTAAAGTGTGAAAGCATACTTGGCGAAACTCCTTAAGCCCATGGAGTGGAAGCAGAGATGTTATTTGGGGTGGCAGTGAGTTTTGAATATCCTGTAAGCATTAGAAAACCAGCTCGAACAGAGAGAATGACAGGACCAGATTTATCGATTAGGAAGTTAGCTACTGCAGCACTGTGAATGATAGAGTAGAGGAAGAAAGGCTGGAGAAAAATGCATGGACAACAAAAGAAAAAATAAATTGGACTTCATCAAAATTAAAATCTTTTGTGCTTCAAAGTATACCGACAAGAAAATGAAAAAACCCACTGAATGAGAGAAAATATTTGCAAATTATATACCTGATAAGAGACATACCCAGAATATAGAAAGAACTCTTACAACTCAATAATGAAAAGAGCAAGAACCCATTTGACAAATTAACTAACAACCAAATGGAATAAACTTGGTACATGCAACATCATGGATGAATCTCACAGATATTATACTGAGTGAAATAAATCTTACCCAAAGGGATATATATAGTATGATTCAATATATATGAAGTTATAGAACAGGCTAAACTCTGAAGTATGGTTCCCTCTGGGGAGTGGAGGGGAAGGAGGGACATGAGGGTATTTCCTGGGGTGATAATAAGTTGTAGTTTGAAATAGATTTGCATTACACAGATGTATACCAATTATGGAATGGTAAAGAAAATTTATGCATTTTACTATAAATTTCCCCTCAAAAGAAAAGAACACTAAACAAATACTAAACTCTTATTCAAAATATGCATGCTAAAGTGTTTAACGGTGAACTGTACCTTTCACACAGCTCTCCAAACTGCAAGCTAAATTCACATAGCAATCTATCAAAAAGTATTTTTATTGCTCAATAGGTGAAGAGTTGATTAGGTTTCTTCAATTTTGAGGAAAAGAAAAGAATTGGAAACTGTATGATTGATGCCAGTTGTTACAGTCATTAGCTTTCTCAGTTTCTGGGAAGGATACCAAAAGGCTTCTCTAAAATGTATCAAAGACTAGTGTTTAGCAAATATTTTCTATAAAGTGTCAGATAGCAAATGTTTTAGGCTTGCAGGCCATATGTTCTCTGTCACAACTACTCAGCCCTACCATTGTAGCACAAAAGCAGCTGTAGACAATACATAAATGAGTGAGCATGGCTGTGTTCCCAGTAAAATTTTATTTACAAAAACAGGTAGCAGGGGCTTCCCAGTGGCGCAGTGGTTAAGAATCCGCCTGCCAATGCAGGGGACACAGGTTCGAGCCCTGGTCGGGGGAAGATCCCACATGCCGCGGAGCAACTAAGCCCGGGCGCCACAACTACTGAGCCTGCGCTCTAGAGCCCGCGAGCCACGACTACTGAGCCCATGCACCATAACTACTGAAGCCCACACACCTAGAGCCCGTGCTCCGCAACAAGAGAAGTCACTGCAATGAGAATTCCGCGCACTGCAACGAAGAGTAGCCCCCGCTCAGCAATGAAGATCCAACACAGCCAAAAAAAAAAAAACAAAACAGGAGGCAGACAGTTTTTGTTTGGGATGATGAAAATGTTTAAGAGATGGATAGTAGTAATGATTGCACAAGATTGTGACTGTACTTAATGTCACTGAATTGTGCACTTAAAAGTGGTTAAATTGGTAAATATTATTATATATTTTTTACCACAAAAAAAAAAGCATATGTGGCAGGCCAGATTGGGCCTGTGCTATAGTTTGTTGACTCCTGACAAAGACTATTATACCTATTACCTTTAACTTAGAAGCATCTTGTTTAAATCAATTTACTCAGATCTGCTTGAGAAAATCACAATATTGCTTATTTCATTGAACTTTTACAATATTTTTGGTAAAATACTTTTATCACAAGGATTAGGTATATTTTCATCTAGACCTTAGAGCCAAACATTTAGCTTATTCAATTTATGGAAAATGTCTGTCATATAACCTAATTGACAAAGCCAGTCATTATTGTCAAATCAGCAAAAAATTTGTTTTTATCAGAAAAAGTCTTACTTCATTTTTCAATTCAAATAAAAGTGCTAATATTTAAGTCAAGGAATAATATCAAAGCTGCGGAGGAATAGATTACATAACATTTTATTAGATGATTATTAAAAGCAGTCTGGTCAAGATTGAAATGATTTAGGGCTTCCCTGGTGGCGCAGTGGTTGAGAATCTGCCTGCCAATGCAGGGAACACGGGTTTGGGCCCTGGTCTGGGAGGATCCCACATGCCGCGGAGCAACTGGACCCGTGAGCCACAACTACTGAGCCTGCGCGTCTGGAGCCTGTGCTCCGCAACAAGAGAGGCCGCGATAGTGAGAGGCCCGCGCACCACGATGAAGAGTGGCCCCCGCTTGCCGCAACTAGAGAAAGCCCTTGCACAGAAACGAAGACCCAACACAGACAAAAATAAATAAATAATTTAAAAATAAAGGAATTCCTTAAAAAAAAAAATTGAAATGATTTAGATCTAAAACAATGTATCCATTTTTATAAATTATAAAAAACAAGATAATACACTTATTAAATCAGTTATCAAAAACCTCCCAACAGAGATTGGGATTGACATATATACACTAATATGTATAAAATAAATAACTAATAAGAACCTGCTGTGTAAAAAAATAAATAAAATAAAATTCAAAAATTCAAAAAAAACTTCCCAACAAAGAAAAGCCTAGACTTGATGGCTTCAATGGTGAATTCTACCAAACATTTAAAGAAGAACTAATATCAACCCTTCTCAAACTTTTCCCAAAAAACTGAAGGGAGGGAACAACTCTAGACTCTTTCCATGAATCCAGCATTACCCTGATCCCAAAACCAGACAAAGTCACTACAAGAAATATCACTTATGGGGCTTCCCCGGTGGCGCAGTGGTTGAGAATCTGCCTGCTAATGCAGGGGACACGGGCTCGAGCCCTGGTCTGGGAAGATCCCACATGCCGCGGAGCAACTAGGCCCGTGAGCCACAACTACTGAGCCTGCGCGTCTGGAGCCTGTGTCCCGCAACGGGAGGGGCCGCGATAGTGAAAGGCCCGCGCACCGCGATGAAGAGTGGCCCCCGCTTGCCACAACTAGAGAAAGCCCTCGCACAGAAACGAAGACCCAACACAGCCAAAAATAAAAATAAATAAATAAGTAAAATTAAAAAAAAAAAAAAAAAGAAATATCACTTATGAATACTGATAAAAAATCCTCAACAAAATACTAGCAAACCAAATTCAGCAGTATATTACAAGGATTTTACACCAAAAGAGATTTATTCCTGGAATGCAAGGTGGTTCAGCATACAGAAGTCAGTGTAGTACACCACATTAAGAAAATAAAGGGAAAAAACACATGATCATCTCAATTGATGCAGAAGAATAATTTGACATAATTGAACACATTTCCATGATCTAAAAAAAAAAAAACTCAACAAACTAGGAATAGAAGGAAACTATCTCACTATAATAACAGCCATGTAAGAAAAACCCACAATGAACATCATACTCAATGGTGAATGACAAAGTTTTCCTCTAAGATCAAGAGCAAGGCAGAGATGCCTGCTTTCACCACTTCTGTTCAACATAGTACTGGAAGTTCTAGCCAGAACAATTAGGCAAGGAAAAAAAATAAAAAGCATCCAAATTGAAGGAAGAAGTAAGATATCTGTTTGCAGATGATATGATCTTATACATAGAAAGCCCTAAAGATTCTACAACAAAACTTGTATGACTAATACATGATTTCAGCAAAGTAGCAGGATGTAAAGTCAACACACAAAAATCAGTTGCATGTCTATATATTAATAATGAGCAATCTGAAAAGGAAATTACAGCAATTTCATTTACAATAGCATCAAAAACAATAAAACACTTAGGAAGTAACCAAGAAGTTAAAATAATTGTACAAGGAAAACTATAAAACATCAATGAAAGAAATTAAACAAGACATAAATGAATGGAAACATATCCCTGTTCATGTATGGAAAACCTAATAATTTTAAAATGTCTACAATACGCAAAGAAATCTACAGATTCAATGCAAACTCTATCAAAATCCCAGGGATGTTTTTTGCAGAAATAGAAAAACCCATCCTAAACTTCATGTAGAATCTAAAATAAACAAACAAAACAAAACAAAAAACAGTTAAAAAAAACAATAAATTTGGAGAACTCAACTTCCTGACTTCAAAACTCATCAAAACAGTGTGGTACTGGCATAAAGACAGACATATAGATCAATGGAAAGGATAGAGAGCCCAGGAACAAACTTTGTGTGTATGGTCAAATGATTTTTTTGACAAGGGTGCCAAGACCGTGCAATGGGGAAAGGACAATCTTTTCAACAACTGGTGCTGGTTAAACTAGATAACTACGTGCAAAAGAGTGAAGTTGGACCCTTACCTCACACTGTATACAAAAATTAATTCACAATGGATCAAAAACCTCAATATAAGAGATAAAACTATAAAATTCTTGGGAGAAAACATAGGGCAAAAGCTTCATGACATTGGATTTGACAATGATTCCTTGGATATGACACCAAAGACAATGATTTATTGGATGTGATATCAGAGGTGCAGGCAACAAAAGAAAAAGTAGACAAATTGGACTTAATGAAAATTTTAAAAATCTTGCATCAAAAGAATATCAACAGGGGCTTCCCTGGTGGTCCAGAGGTTAAGACTCTGGGATCCCAGTGCAGGGGGCCTGAGTTCAATCCCTAGTCGGGGAACTAGATCTTGCATGCCGCACCTAAGAGCCCGCATGCTACAACTAAAAGATCCCTCATGCCCCAACCAAAGATCCCACGTGCCGTAACTAAAGTCACATTGCACCCAAATAAATAAATAAATAAATATTTTTTAATTTTTATTTTTTATATTTATTTTTGGCTGTGTCGGGTCTTCACTTCTGTGCGAGGGCTTTCTCTAGTTGTGGCAAGCGGGGGCCACTCTTCATCGTGGTGCGTGGGCCTCTCACTGTCGTGGCCTCTCTTGTTGCGGAGCACAGGCTCCATATGCGCAGGCTCAGTAGTTGTGGCTCACGGGCCCAGTTGCTCCACGGCATGTGGGATCTTCCCAGACCAGGGCTCGAACCCGTGTTCCCTGCATTGGCAGGCAGATTCTCAACCACTGTGCCACCAGGGAAGCCCCAATAAATATTTTTTAAGAAAAGAATATCAACAGAGTAAAAAGGCAACCCAGAGAGAGGGAGAAATATTTGCAAATCATATAATGAAGGATTTATATCCAGAATACATTGTGAACTCCTAAAACTCAGCAAGAACAAAAAAATTCAAAAATTGGCAAAGGATTTGATTAGACAGTTCTCCAAGGAAGATATGCAAATGGACAATAAGCACATGAAAAGGCAGTCAACATCTTTAGTCATCAGAGAAATGCAAATCAAAAGTATAATGATGTACCACCTTACATCCATTAAGATGGCCACTATTAAAAAAACCCAGAAAATCATAAGTATGGACAAGGATGTGGAGAAATTGGAAAGCTTGTGCACTGTTGGTGAGAATGTAAAATATTACACTCACTGTGGATGATTCCTCAGAAAATTAAGAATAGAATTACCATGTGATCCAGCAATTCTACTTCTTGATATATACCCAAAAAATTAAAAGCAGGGTCTTAAAAAAAATAAATAAAAATAAAATAAAATAAAAGCAGGGTCTTGAAGAAATATGTGTACAACCACATTCATAATAGCATTATTCACAGTAGCCAAAAGCCAAGTATCCATCCACAGATGGATGGATAAGCAAAATATGATACATACAATGGAATATTATTCAGTTTTAAAAAGGAAGGTGATTCTGACATATGCTAAAACATGGATAAACTTTGAGGATATTATACTAAATAAAATGACAGTCACAAAAAGACAAATAGTGTATGATTCCACTTATATGAGGCACTTAGAGTAGTCAAATCATAAACACAGACAGTAGAATGGTGATTGCCAGTGACAAGGGAGAGGAGAAAATGAGGAGTTATTGCTTAATGAGTACAGAGTTTCAATTTTACAAGATGAAAAGAGATATGGAAATGGATGGGGTAATGGTTGTACAACATGATGAATGTATTTAATATCACTGAATTGTACACTTAAAAGTGATTAAGATGGGACTTCCCTAGTGGCGCAGTGATTAAGAATATGCCTGCCAATGCAGGGGACACGGGTTCGGGCCTTCGTCTGGGAAGATCCCACATGCCGCGGAGCAACTAAGCCCGTGCATCACAACTACTGAGCCTGCAGTCTCGAGCCCGCGAGCCACTACTACTGGGACCACGCGTCACAACAACTGAAGTCCGAGTGCCTAGAACCTGTGCTCCACAACAAGAGGAGTCGCTGCAGTGAGAAGCCTGTGCACTGCAACGAAGAGTAGCCCCCGCTCGCTGCAACTAGAGAAAGCCCATGCACAGCAACAAAGACCCAACACAGCCAAAAATAAATAAATTAATTAATTAAATATTTTTAAATTTTTTTAAAAAATGATTAAGATGGTGACGTGAGATAAGTCAGAAAAAGACAAATACCGCAGGATTGCCCTTACATGCAGAGTCTAAAAACAAAAACAAAAACATATACAAGTTCACAGATACAGAGGACAGAGATTGGTGGTTGCTAGAGGTGGAGGGTGAGGGGTTGGAGAAATGGGTGGAGAGGGTCAAAAGGCACAAACTTTGAGTTATAAAATAAATAAGTCATGGGGATGTACTGTACAGGATGGTGACTATAGTTAATAATACTGTATTGCATATTTAAAAGTTGCTAAGAGAGTAGACCTTAAAATTTCTCATAACAAGAAAAAAATTTTTGTAACTATGTAAGTTGATGAATATTAATTGGACTTATTGTGGTGATCATTTTGCAGTGTATACAAATATTGAATTAAGTTGTACACCTGAAATTAATATAATGTTATATGTCAATTATATCTCAATTAAAAATTTTAAAAATGGTTAACATGGTAAATTTTATGTGTATTTTACCACAATTAAAAATTTGGAAAAAAAGAGATGAGACAAACAGGGACTTCAAATATTGAATTTATTAGATATAATCCATAAAACTACTATGGTTTTTTTCTTTTTTTTCTCTCAGCTTTATTGAGATATAATTGACATATAAAATGTATTAGTTTAAGGTGTACTATGCTTTTTTTTTTTAAATTTATTTTATTTATTTATTTTTGGCTGTGTTGGGTCTTCATTGCTGCACGCATGCTTTCTCTAGTTGCAACGAGCGGGGGCTACTCTTCGTTGCGGTGCGTGGGCTTCTCATTGTGGTGGCTTCTCTAATATGCTTATTTTTAAGAAATAAAATATAAGTTTGAAACTTTCATCCAAAAATTGGAAAACTGTTAGAAGTGATAGGTTTGAAAAAGAGCCAAAGTGAAAATATAATAAATGAAATTATAAGCTCACTGGACATATTGAGCAGTAGATTGGACATAGCAAAAGAATCAGCGAACTAGGGAGATAAATCAGACGAAATAAGTCTTGAAGTTCAGAAAGACCAAAAAATGGAAGGCAGGGGGCAAGGGGGACAGGGTAAGAAAGAAGATACAGTGAGAAGTTCTAATATACACGGAACTGGAGTCACAGAGGATGAGAGAGAGAGTAGAGGCGATAACCAAATAATGATTGAGAGTTACCTAAAAATGACTACAGATATTCATAGATTCAAGAAGCCTAACAAATCCCAAGCATGATAAATAAAAAGTGATTCTCTATTAGATTCTTTTAGTAAAACCGCAGAAATTCTAAAAGATGTACATCAGAAGAAAAATGATTCCTGATTCGCAAAAAGGAATGAAGGGCAAAGAAAGTGGTAAACAGTGGGTAACTCAATATTTACTGCATAAAACAAAGTGTGTCTTGTGGGGTTTTAAAACGTAGAATTTAAATATTTAACAAAAATAGTACATAAGTTGTGAGTGGAGAAATGGTAGTATTCTAAGAAGGAAGGTAAAGATACTGATTAACATTAATATTTGAAAATTAATGATGCACGTTTAATTTCTAGTGAACCAGTAGAAGAGTAGAGACTTGTATGTCATCCATAATAGTAGAGTTAGAAAATAACAGGAAATAAAAGAGTGGAATTGAGTATAGGGACAAATGAAAAATAGAAAACGGAATGGTAGCTCATGCCCAAAATTTATCAGTAATTGCATTAAAATTATTAGAACCAAAAGGCTTCACTTAAAATGCAAACATTTCAGATTGGATTTTTAAAAACTAAATATTTCTCTTTCTCTCCTTCCTCTTCCCTTCCTATCCTGAACAACTTATTCCAAAAGCTATTGTGAGCATCTGTTTGCACAGGGAAGGAGGCTATGGCAGCCCAGATTGGGGTGTCATAGTCTGAGCCTGGTGAGAAGGGCATCCACACGGTGATTGAGGGGCTGTCCCTTCTGAGATGTCGCAGTCCAAGAATAGTTAGGAGGGCATCCATGTGGGGGCAACCCAGCACAGGATGTCAGGTCCCAAATGTGGTAAGGAGAGTGCTCAGGACACAGAGGAGCAACGTGGCATGAGGTATCAGCGCCTAGGTGGAGTGAGAAGGGATTTCACATGGGAGAGCTGCCTGGCATGTTTGATCAGAGCCTGAGACAGGTGAGGAAAGCCTCTCCACGGAGAGAGCAGCCTGGCTTGAGGTGTCAGAGCCTGAGGGTTTTTTTCTTTTCTTTTTTTTAATAAATTTATTTATTTTATTTCATTCATTTTTTTATTTTTGGCTGCATTGGGTCTTCACTGCTGCGTGCAGGCTTTTCTCTGGTTGCAGCGAGCAGGGGTTACTCTTCATTGTGGTGCGCAGGCTTCTCATTGAGGTGGCTTCTCTTGTTGTGGAGCATGGGCTCTAGGCATGCGGGCTTCAGTAGTTGTGGCACACGGGCTCGGTAGCTGTGGCTCATGGGCTCTAGAGCACAGGCTCAGTAGTTGTGGCACACGGGCTTAGTTGCTCCACGGCATGTGGGATCTTCCCAGACCAGGGCTCGAACTTGTGTCCCCTGCATTGGCAGGAGTATTCTTAACCACTGCATCACCAGGGAAGCCCATGAGGGGTTTTTTAACAGACCTTCAGGGGCTGTAGATAATGTGATGTCAAATATAGCCTAAAATTAACTATCTAACTCATTTAAAGACATGAGAGACAAGATTTAAAATTTCAGGAAAGAGGGACTTCCCTGGCAGTCCAGTGGTTAAGACTCCGTGCTTCCACTGCAGGGGGCACAGGTTACATCCCTGGTTGGGGAACTAAGGTCCTGCATGCCATGTGGCATGACAAAAAAAAAAAAAAAAGAATAAAATTTCAGGAAAGAACTAGAAACTATTAAGCAAAAAAGAGCATAACAGATTTGAAAAGAAGCACATAGAAATTCTAAAATTGAAAAACACATGTACCACAATGTTCATCGCAGCTCTATTTACAATAGCCAGGACATGGAAGCAACCTAAGTGTCCATCGACAGATGAATGGATAAAAAAGATGTGGCACATATATACAATGGAATATTACTCAGCCATAAAAAGAAATGAAATTGAGTTATTTGTAGTGAGGTGGCTGGACCTAGAGACTGTCATACAGAGTGAAGTGAGTCAGAAAGCGAAAAATAAATACTGTATGCTAACACATATATACAGAATCTAAAAAAAAGGAAAAATGGTTCTGAAGAACCTAGGGGCAGGACAGGAATAAAGACACAGACGTAAAGAATGGACTTGAGGACACGGGGAGGGGGAAGGGTAAGCTGGGACAAAGTGAGAGAGTGGCATGGACATATATACACTACCAAATGTAAAATAGATAGCTAGTGGGAAGCAGCTGCATAGCACAGGGAGGTCAGCTCGGTGCTTTGTGTCCACCTAGAGGGGTGGGATAGGGAGGGTGGGAGGGAGACGCAAGAGGGAGGAGATATGGGGATGTATGTGTACGTATAGCTGATTCACTTTTTTATAAAGCAGAAACTAACACACCCTTGTAAAGCAATTATACTCCAATAAAGATGTTAAATAAATAAATAAACAAATAAATAAATACAAAGAAAAAAGAAAAACACATTACGGGTAATTGAAATTGATAAGTTGATGGGTAGTTTTTTTTTTTTAATTAAAGGGGAGAAAGGAGAGTGGAAATGAGGAAGTGAAGACAGTGAGTATAAACTTCATTAGCTGCAAAGTGATTTTGTTTCCTATTTAATGCTATTTCCTCCTCTTCCCATTTCGTATGAAGAATACAGAATGGAAAGGATGCATGAAAGTGTTTTTATAGCTACTTTATTTATTTATTTTTGTCTGTGTTGGGTCTTCGGTTCGTGCGAGGGCTTTCTCTAGTTGCGGCAAGCGGGGGCCACTCTTCATCGCGGTGCAGGGACCGCTCTTCATCGCGGTGCGCGGGCCTTTCACTATCGCGGCCCCTCCCGTTGCGGGGCACAGGCTCCAGACGCGCAGGCTCAGTAGTTGTGGCTCACGGGCCCAGCTGCTCCGTGGCATGTGGGATCTTCCCAGACCAGGGCTCGAACCCGTGTCCCCTGCATTAGCAGGCAGATTCTCAACCACTGCGCCACCAGGGAAGCCCAATGGGTAGTTTTAATAGCAAATTAGACACAGCTGGGTAAACTGGAAAATCAAAAGAAATATCTAGAAAGAAGCACGGAGAAATAAGAAGAGAAGAAAAGATAAAGAGTACAGGGTAAGGCACATAGAGGCTGTAAAGGTCCAACATGTATTTAATTAGATTTCCAGAAGGAGAGAAGAAAGAGAATGTAGCAGAAGTAATATATGAAGAAATAATGACTGATAATTTTTGCTTTATTTCCAACAATAATCCTCAGAATCAAGGAGACCAAGTACCCCAACAAGGAAATAAAAAAGCCATACCTAAACATATCATAGTGAAACCATAGGTCACTCCATTTCTTCTGAGGTGATTCCATGACATCATCTTCTATACACAAAATGTTTAGGAACTGTAATCCACATGGAAATGATCACCCTCCAACCTTCCTGCCAACAACCAGGACTTTTGGCAATGCACTAAAGAGGCATGACATTCATGATATATCCTACTGCACACTTATGAAGTTCATGCCTCCATTAAGTGCAGGAAGTGACCCTTACAAAGTATCCTGAGGTTGCCATTTCTACATGGCTTTTTTTTTTTTTCTGGCCGCACTGCACGGCTTGCAGGATCTTAGTTCCCCAAGCAGGGATCAAACCCTCGCGCCCTGCAACAGATGCATGGAGTCCTAACCACTGGACCTCCAGGGACTTCCCCCTACATGGCTTTTTGAAAAGTGCTCTGCTCAACATAGATGGACGAAGAGGAAATAATGTGCGCTGATGACAAGTGTTGAAGATGCTGAGTTCAAAGCTGCTCATCACTCTCAACTGTAGCTTCAACTGTCTGCTTTATGGATTAGCCATAGTAAGTTTGACTTTCTTCTCCTGTAATAAATTAATAACAGAAGAATATCTAAAATCTATGGAGGGGGCTTCCCTGGTGGCACAGTGGTTAAGAATCTGCCTGCCAATGCAGGGGACACAGGTTCCATCCCTGGCCCAGGAAGATCCCACATGCCGCGGAGCAACTAAGCCCGTGTGCCACAACTACTGAGCGTGTGCTCTAGAGTCCACGAGCCACAACTACTGAAGCCTGCGTGCCTAGAGCCCGTGCTCCCCAATAAGAGAAGCCACTGCAATGAGAAGCCCGCACACCACAACGAAGAGTAGCCCCCGCTCGCCACAACTAGAGAAAGCCCACATGCAGCAACAAAGACCCAATGCAGACATAAATAAATAAATAAATAAATAAATTAATTAATTAATTAAATTAAAATAAATAAATAAAATAAAATCTATGGAGGGCTTAGTATGCACTAGACACTGTTCTAGGTGATGGAAATAAAGTAGGGAACAAAACAGATCAAAATCCCTGTCCTTATGGAGCAAGCCAGTGCATTGTAGTAAAATATACACACAGTATGTTAGATAGTGATAAGTTTAAGGGGGAGAATATGATGCATGGAAAATGGCATCAGGTGTTGGGGGGTACAAATTTTATATAAGATTTTTGAAGAAAATCTTGGAGAAGTTGAGGAAGCAAGCGAATGCCCTGGGGAAGACCATTCCACACCAAGCACAAAGCGAGTGCAAAGGCAGTGAGAGGAGAACACATCTGAAAAGTTCAAGAAACAGAATAGAGGCCAATGTGCTGGAGCAGCAAGCATGAGGGGGGGCAGTGGAAGGAGATGAGGACACGGAAGTGATAGGACCCAGTTTATGAGGACTGGTAGGTCGTGGTAAGGACTAGGCTGTTCATTCTGTGTAGGGTGGTAAGCCACCAGAGTGTTGGAGTATCACGGGCTGATTGACTGCTGAACTGAGAACTGACTTCAGGGGGCCCCCAGCAGGAGTACCTTTTTGGAGAGTTGATTGGACCAAGATAGTGGTAGGTTGGGAAGATTGATTGAGAAATGATCAAATTCAGGAAATGGTAGGTGTTGCTGACAGAATTCCTAACAAGTTGGCCATGGGGTGTAAAAGGGTGAGCTACTTATGACACCAGCATTTTTGCCTTGAGAAGTTGGAAGAGGGAAGATTGGTGATGTTGCTGGTGAGGGGAGAATATCAGGAGCTTGACATTGGCCATGTAAGCCTGAGATGTCTATTAAGCATCCAAATGTAAATGTCAGTTAGTTAGACAGATGAGTGTTGAGTTAAAGAGAGGTCCGGGGACTTCCTTGGTGGCGCAGTGGTTAAGAATCCGCCTGTCAATGCAAGGGACACGGGTTCAAGCCCTGGTCCGGGAAAATCCCACATGCTGCGGAGCAACTAAGCCCGTGCGCCACAACTACTGAGTCTGTGCTCTAGAGCCCGCGAGCCACAGCTACTGAGGCCCGCGCACCTAGAGCCTGTGCTCTGCAACAAGAGAAGCCACCACAATGAGAAGCCCGCGCACCGCAACGAAGAGTAGCCCCCGCTCACTGCAACTAGAGAAAGCCCGCGTGCAGCAACGAAGACCCAGCACAGCCAAAAATAAATAAATAAAATAAATAAAAAATTTATTTAAAAAAAAAAAAAAAAGAGAGGTCCAGGCTTGACATAAAAATGTGGTAATCACGAATGTATCTGAGTGTCCTCACCATCCCAACTCCTGAAACCCAAACACAGGAACTGAAGAGATTCCCACTTATTTTTCAAGACTCAGAAACCAAAATGATGTTGGATAACAATGGCACCCCTCACTATCTGAAATTTCACTGTTCAAATTCGGAATTTAAGTGATTTGGCTATCAAAGGACACTTATTTTTGGATAGCAAAGGATACTTGTTGCTTGATGAGAAGATATTTATAGCCATGAGATTCTATGTCTGAATGCAGATAGAAAAGAAATTAAGTCCGTAGGGCTTTCCAATATTTCATGGTCATAAAGATGAAAAGATGCTTAAAAAAAAAAAAAGAGGAGTGGCCAGGGAAAAATCAGGAAAATCAGATTAATATGGTGTTGTGGAAGCAGAGATAAGAAAATTTCAAGGAAAAGAAAGTTATGAGGGGACTTCCCTGGTGGCGCAGTGGTTGAGAATCTGCCTGCCAATGCAGGGGACACGGGTTCGAGACCTGGTCTGGGAAGATCCCACATGCTGCGGAGCAACTAAGCCCGTGCGCCACAACTACTGAGTCTGCGCTCTAGAGCCCACGAGCCACAACTACTGAAGCCTGCGTGCCACAACTACTGAAGCCTGCGTGTCTAGAGCCCATGCTCCACAGCAAGAGAAGCCACTGCAATGAGAAGCCCGTGCACTGCAACGAAGACCCAACAACAAAGACCCAATGCAGCCAAAAATAAATTAATTAATTAGAAAAAAGAAAGTTATGATATGTATTACATACTAAGAGCAGTCAAATAAAATGAGAACTGAGAAATGACCATTGGATTTAGCAACAATGGAGGGCATTGGTGACCTTGAGAAGGGCAAATATGGTGGTTTAGTGAAAATAAAACATGATTAGTTAATCTGATGAAAACTATGAATCTTCTTCCCCTCAAAATGTCTGTGTGTGTGCATCCATAATTTCACATAGAATTTCACTGGGGTTTCATGGACTTCAGAAGCCTATTCATGGCCCCATTAGGTATCCATCAATCTCAATTTAAAAATCCTTGGAAACAATTAATCGTGGGGAGTGGAGTGTGGATTACAAAACTGGATGGAAGGGTAGGTCATGGGCAGGAAAGAAACAATTTGTACCTTACACCTTTATGCTATTCAAATATTTTAAACATCGGCATATCTTACTTTTTCAATAAAAACGTTAATTAAAACAAAACTTTATTGAAGCTTCTATCAATACATCTTTAATACTTAACTGTGTGTGTGTGTGTGTGTGTGTGTGAGTGAGAGAGAGAGAGAGAGAGAGAGAGAGAGAGAGAGAGAGTTTATGTTATTTTATTTCCTCTAACACATAAAGCTCTTTAGTGCTTTAGAACCTTTGCACTAGAACCTTTGCACATTTTTTTTCTCTCTGCCTAGGATGTTTCTCCCCACCCCACCCTTGCATTGCATGCTAATTCCTTCTCCTTTAGGTCTCAGTTCAAATGTTACCAGTTTAGAGAGGTTTCCTTGTCAGACATTGTCTCCCAACAGCCATTCTCTGTTTCTTGCCTGATGACAGAACACGCATTTTGTGAGCACAGCTCCAGAAGTTCTTCCTGTTCCCCAGTCCCAGCGGATGAACCTTCATTGTTTTAAGACTGTCATGGTCATCCCTTGGGATTGGGTAAGGGGTGGTTATGTGGCCAAGTTCTGGTGAGTGAGAAGTTGGGGAAGTATGCTGGGATTTCTGGGGAAAATAATTCTCCCTGATAAAAAGGAGCAGCAGGGAGAAGACCTCCATGTGGTTGAGTTAGTTTCGGATGTCTGGAGTTGTAGCAGCCATGTAGAAAACCATGGGAATTGCAGAGAAGCCAACCAAGGTTCCAACATCCTCATAGTTAATTAAATGATCCAACCCTGCTACCACCTATGTCCAGACTTCTTTTAGGTGAGTTAATGAATGTCTTCCCTGCTTACACCATCTTTGGTGAAAAAGTTCCTACTGACCTACTCTCCCTAACCACTCAATTCAAAGGAGATTATGTTTTCCCCACTCCCTGTCTGCAGCTGGTGCTCTCTCTGACCCTTACCTGCTTCTTTTATGACACATATCATGACTTTCAATTTACATATGTACATATGCATATTTATATTCAAATATACTGTGTATATATACATATACATATTTGCCTGTCATTATCTTGTCTCTTTCTCAAGGAATACAAGTTCCTTAAGGACAGGGACTTTTCTGTCTTGTTCACCGTTGTACTCTAGCACCTAGCATGTTGCCTGGCTCAATAAACATCTGTTGAATAAATGAAAAACTGAAGGCATGATGGGATGGATGAACAAACATACCGGTCCTCCCCTGCTAACTGAACATTCCTTGAGGATGGTGTACATGTCCCATATCCTCAAAATGTAAAACACAATACCTGGCACTTAACCTATACATAATAAATCATTGTTAAATTAGTTAATACTGTCTCAGATTGCCAACAGTATCTCTATGTTGTGCAGGCTTCTGGCCTAACCAAAGAGTAGAAGGGAAGGTTTAAAAAAACAGGAAAACCAAAGATGTACAATTGATAGACCAATTTCCATTCCACTGCAGCTGTTTTCCTTTATTCCATTTGGTTATACATATTAGTGAACTTGAACTGATTCATACAACTTTAGGTAACTGGAGTATAATATACTATGATATCTAAGAAAAAAATATTTGTACTCATGCATAATCTCTTATTCTTCATTTCAGTATCTTTCTTATTTTATGTAAGGATTTTAAACTCTGTATATATAAACACTATATTTTCAAAAAAGGAAAAAAAAAAAAAAAGACAGCTACAAAGGAAGCAGAAGAAACATATACTTCTCTCCCAGGATTTTAAGATTCATGAAATGGTCTAAGTCAGCTCTATTTTAAATTTCAAACAAACGACCACACAAAACCAACCAGGTCCAATAGCAAACTGTCTATTGGTTAACAGTACAAACTCTGGGGATGGACTGACTCAATTCAAAGGCTCCACAACTAAAAATATCAGCAGCCTTCAGCAAATTACTTAACCCTGCTCTGAGCCTCAGTTTCCCCATTTGTAAAACAGAGACACTGATAGTGGATACAACTAGAATTACTGAGGAGATAAATGATATAACAAACCTACAGTACTTAGTGACAGACCCATAGTAAGAGCTCAAAAATGTGAACTGTATTATTTTTATTCAAATGTAAGTTTTTATCACTCATCAAATTTCTCCTCAAATCTAGTATATATTTTTTGTTTATATTTACCTAGAACTCTACTTAGCTAAGAAATTATTCATATTCATGAGACAAATTATCTGTAATTAACTATAATATAACTACATTTTTATAATATAAACTCTCAAGAATATCTTCAACAGTTTACCGATTACTGACCTTGTTAAAAGAATCAATAAACCTTAGATGACTCTTCCCCAATATTTATTGCAGTCAGCCAGCAGCATCATGGCCAAGCGAGGAGGTAGCTAGCACAGTCAAGTTCGAGGAAGTAGTCAGCATGCCCAAAGATTGGTTACTTACAGGGGAATTGAGCAAGTAAGTAAATATATTGAGGGTAATATAAGCCAGGTTTCTCACTGTTAGAGAAGGAAGTTACAAATATAAAAAGGGGAACCTTGTGGTGTTTGACAGGAATTGAAGGTATTGGTGTGAACACATGGCTTTCAATAGATTAAAAAAAAATTAGAGATATATAGTTGTGAGTGTGTGCATTTATATGTGTGTGTGAGTATATAGTGATAGCTCATAAGCAGTGAATACACATAGTGTCCAGATCTTGGTTTCTAAACACCAAACTCCACTAAAAGGAAGCAGAGCTCCTTGGAGAAATGGCTGGTTCCAGGGCTGGGGCATGGAAAGTACAAGATGAGAATGGTACATCTTGTTATGTTACAAAGTAAGGAAATACTCAAAGAATGATGGGAACATGTCAAAAGGACATAGAACCCAGTCTGGAGGGGGTACCACTGGGCAAATCTGGGACAAACTGAGCATCAAATAAATAATGATGGTAATGGATCATAACCCATTGAACAAAATAGGAATCCATGGATGCATAATGATATAAATAAATGAATTAATGGGAAAGTGGAGGGAAGAGAAAGTGCTTCTCTATGTCAACTATAAATGTAGAGAGAGTGATGGGATCAGAAAAATCACCATTTGACAACCACCATAGTAACAATTGATTCAAACAAGAATCATCAATAGATGCTAAAAATAGCAGAGGAGTTTTGTAGAGGACTGAGATATCCACCTGGTTTCAAAGCATCTTCCCATTAGATACCTACTAATTACAAAAGGGATAGTAATAACTTCATAGTGAAGGAAACATGCAGACACCACCTTAACCAAGTGATCAAAGGCAACAACGCCTTGGGGCTTCCCTGGTGGCGCAGTGGTTAAGAATCCGACTGCTAATGCAGGGGACACGGGTTCGAGCCCTGGTCTGGGAAGATCCCACATGCTGCGGAGCAACTAAGCCCGTGCACCACAACTACTGAGCCTGTGCTCTAGAGCCTGAGAGCCACAACTACTGAAGCCCACGTGCCTAGAACTCATGCTCCACAAGAAGAGAAGCCACCGCAATGAGAAGCCAGTGCACTGCAATGAAGAGTAGCCCCCGCTCACTACAACTAGAGAAAGCCTGTGCGCAGCAACAAAGACCCAATGCAGCCAAAAATAAATAAATAAATAAATAAATAAATAAATAAATAAATCTTGTTTTTAAAAAAAGGGCAACAATGCCAATTATGGGATAAATCAGCATGGCGTGCCACACGATGAGGATAGTTCACTTCTGTGACATTCCTGCCAAAATGCTTGACTTAAATCTGATCACGTGGAAACGTCAGACAAATCCAAGATGAGAAGCAGTCTACAAAGTCACTGGCCTGTGCTTTTAAAACCTATTCAGGTTGTGACAGATAAGGAAAGACTTAGGAACTGTTCCAGATTGAAGGAGACTAAAGAGACATGGCAAACATATGTAACACATGATCCTGTACATTATTGGGACAACTGGCAGAATTTGAATAGCGTTTGCGGATTAGATGATAGTATTACATCAATGTGAAATCAAAATTCTTCATTTTGATGGTTATGTGGAGGAGATCTTCCTTATTTTTAGGAAATACACACTGAAGTATTTAGGGGTAATTGGGCATCACATCTGCAAACTTTCAGAAGAGAAAGAAAATATAAAGTAAATGTGATAAAGTATCAACAAGAGGGGAAATTGGTAAATGACACACAGGAATTCTTTGCACTCTTTTTAAAAAATTTTATTTATTTATTTATTACTTATTTTTGGCTGCGTTGGGTCTTCGTTGCTGGACACAGGCTTTCTCTAGTTGCGGCAAGCAGGGGCTACTCTTCATTGCGGTGCGTGGACTTCTCATTGCGGTGGCTTCTCTTGTTGTGGAGCACGGGCTCTAGGCACGCAGGCTCAGTAGTTGTGGCGCACGGGCTTAGTTGTTCCGCAGCATGTGGGATCTTCCCGGACCAGGGCTCAAACCTGTGTCCCCTGCATTGGCAGGTGGATTCTTAACCACTGCACCACCAGGGAAGCCCTGCACTCTTCTTTATACTTTTCTGTTAGTGAAATTATTTCAACAATTTAAAAAACATACTTAGATATAGTTCACACTACAGTCGAAGCCTTATGACAATTTTTTATATAACAGTAGGGATAAAGATCAAACCAGGTTTAATAATTTGTTAATATGTGCTGACCAGAGTTATGACTCCAAGGTCATTTCCAGTCATTCTCTAATAAAACTACAGAGGACAGTGACATTGAAACATACACTACAATACGTTCAGAAGGATAGTGGTGACATAACTTCTGGGTCCCTTGTGAGTCTTATTGAGCTGGCCAAAACGTGACTTAGGTTTCTAAGTAAAAATAAAAGACACATTTTTCATTTTCACCAAGAACTTTATTGAACAACGTATTCACCTTTTTGTTCCACTACCTTCTGCCATTTTTCAGGCAACTTCATAATTCCATCTTCCCCGAACTTTTTATCTTTTTGAGCAAAGAACTGTTCCAGGTGCCTTTTACAGTCTTCCAGGGAATTGAAATTTTTTCCATTAAGAGAATTTTGTAAAGACCGAAATAAATGGACATTCGAAGGTACAATGTTTGGTGAATACAGCCGATGAATCAGAACTTCCCAGCCAAGCTGTAACAGTTTTTGCCTGGTCATCAAAGAAACATGCAGTCTTGCATTAACCTGATGAAGATTATGTGTTTTCTGTTGACTAATTCCAGACGCTTTTCGTCAAGTGCTGCTTTCAGTTGGTCTAATTAGGAGCAGTACTTGTTGGAATTAATCATTTGGTTTTCCAGAAGGAGCTCATAATAGAGGACTGCCTTCCAATCCCACCATATACACAACATCACCTTCTTTGGATGAAGACCGGCTTTTGGTGTGGTTGGGGGTGGTTCATTTCACTTGCCCCACAATCTCTTCCATTCCACATTACTGTACAGTACCCACTTTTCATCGCCCTTCACAATTTGTTTTAAAAATGGAACGTTTTCATTACATTTAAGTAGAGAATCACGTGCGGAAATATGGTCAAGAAGGTTTTCTTTGCTTAACTTATGCAGAACCCAAACATCAAAGCAATTCACATAACCAAGCTGGTGCAAATGATTTTCAATGCTTGATTTGGATATTTTGAATATGTTGGCTATCTCCTGTGTAGTATAACGTTGATTGTTCTCAATTAATGTCCCGATGTGATTGTTATCAACTTCAACTGGTCTACCTGACCGTGAAGCACCATGCAGCGAGAAATCTCCAGCACAAAACTTCACAAACTAGTTTTGACACGTTTGATCAGTCATAGCACCTTCTCCATACACTGTATAAATCTCTTTCTGTGTTCCAGTTGCACTTTTACCTTTCTTGAAATAATAAAGCATAATATGCCAAAAATGTTGCTTTTTTCTTCCATCTTCAATATTAAAATGGCTACACAAAAATTCACCAATTTCGATAAGTTTTTTTCTAAATGCATGCTGATATGACAGTTGTCACAATACAATCTAACAAAATTGTTTCAAATGAAGTTAAAGACAACTAAGTGCCACTAGAGCCATCTTATGGAAAACACCAAATGAACTTTTTGGCCAACTAAATAGTTGGAAGAAACTGGGGAAGACTCACTGCTCAGTAGGCCTCCTGGAACCCGAAGGAACCAAAGTCTTGACAAGACAGGCTAAAGACCAGGGACCTGGAGAAGTTTCCTTCACCTGAGGAACTTTAGGATGCAGTTTGGATTAAAGTAGAATTCAGTAAATATCAGTTTAAAAAAAATTTACTGGAGGGTGATGTACTTACAGAAATGCATATAAATTATAAGTGTAGAGCTCGCCAGATTATGCCAAAGTGGACCCCCTGTGTAACCACCACACAGCTTATGAACTGGAGACAGCCAGAAGCTCCTCTCCACCTTCTCCAATCATTACTGCTTCCCAGAGATTCTCTGACTTACTGCACCAGAGATTTGTTTTACCAGTTCTAATAATACTTTCAACTGCTCAAGGGTTTCAGCATTACATTTTACTTTTAAAATTCAATTTTCTTTTGTTTTTCTGCATACAAATAATTCACACCCAAGGTAGAAATTCTGAACATTCACTATGTCTTTTAAAGCTTTAATAAATGGCATAGTTCAGTTCTGGAAAAGCCATTTAACAAGGATGAATTTCACAGCTCAACTTTAAAAGTTCTTTCCCTTGGCAGTCACTCTGGAAAGAAAAGACTCCATTAGCCAATTCATACTCATTCCATAAAGTTATTAGACATCTACAATGGGCCATAGTAATATACTAAGGTCTTAGTAGCATAAGGAAATTATTCTGTTCCCACGTGACAACATCAGCTAAATGAAGTTAAAATGAGCCATTGCCTACTTAAACACAAGTTAAACATAATTACTGGTTTCAAACTCAGCCTAAGTAACCAAGTATTATTTGCAGTCAGTGACTCTTGACTAACAGCCACTACCACTAATTAACGTAGTAAAGATGAAAATGGCAAAATTGGACAACTGGTCACAGCAGAAGGGTGTTCCCACATATGAATCCCTCCTGGTTCTCTGCTTCTCCTGGGAAGGGTTAAGACAAAGCCCCATAAACTTTTGAGCAAATATAAAGGCAAGAGTCAGAAAAAGAATCCTATCTGGTAGTACACCACCAAGAGAGTGAACAAACCATATGATTTTTCAAGGTTAACTGTTAGCCAGAAAGATTCATAACAGTCTTCAACAACAGTAAAGACAATATCTTGTATAAATCTATTTGTCCTAAGATCCAGTGAAGGCTCTCTAGCTACGTATATCCTGCTCAAAGCCTCATTCTGCAGCTATACAGCCATATTCACAGAACATCTAACCAATGCCCATCAATGAAGAAGTACGATCTGTAAAAAAATCTGGCTCCCTAGATCTACCAGGCAGTTAAATACATCCTTGGCAACTATTTTGAGCAGCTGAAATTCTAAGGACCATACTTTTTTTTTTTTTTTTTTAATTTGGGAATGAGCCTTAGATGAAAGATAAGTCAGGTCTAAAAGAAACGCATTCCTGCTTCGTGAGAATCTGACCGAAGTACTATAGAGAGTCCTAGGGGAAAGAAATACAGTAGTGAACGCTGCTGACCTCTAGTGCTGAATAGAAGAATTACATGTCCCACTCAAAAGACCCAAAGGGCAGAGGCCTGGCACCAAAAAACCTCTGAGTGGCTGGTCACTGATTTCCCCAGTGTGAGGGCAAAAAGGAGCAAAGTTTAAATCTTTTACATTCATTGTGATCATTGCTATGTTTTGATGTACTGTTATCATCTCATATATATGTATTTTTTCTGTTTACCATGTTTTTTCTTTGCTTCTCTTATACCCTGCCTTCTGTTCAATGAATAGTTTTATTTCCCTTTGACTGACTTGGAGTTATATTTACATTCCTTTTATACTCTAAATAAAAATTTCTAACAAAATCCTAAATTATTCACCTTCTTATCTTCCTCCTAAATAAGACCTTAGTCCTCCTTCTGAATCAGGGGTGGGCATTATTGCCCTAAGGGTTGGTTCATTTGCTCATGATGTGCTTATTCAATAACCGCATTTTTATTTTCTAGGATTTCTAACTGGTTCTTTAAATATCTACCTTTACCATTTCATTTCTGACCACTTTTATTTCACAATTTCTTATTCTTCTAGAAAGAAAAGGTATCCTTCCTTTATGTCTTTGAGTGTTCTAAACATATTTTAGGGTTTTTTTTAACTTTATTTTTTGGCCACACCACGAGGCATGTGGGTTCTTAGTTCCCCGATCAGTGATCGAACCCACACCCCCTGCACTGGAAGTGCAGAGTCATAGCCACTGGACTGCCGGGGAAGTCCCTGAACATATTTATTTTAAAGTTATTATCAGTTCGCTCCATTATTTTCATTTCAATTACAGTGAATTCATCTCCTGATGCAGATTTTGTTGGTTATCTTTCTTTTGGCTAGGTTTTCTTGTATGTTTTGGAAGCTTAACTTCTAAGCTTTTCATGAATGGAAAATGTTTCCCCATACATGTTATCTTTCCTTCCCTCATGGTTTTGTGGTAACCTCTACCCAATTCTCCAGGAACGCCAACCAGAAACAAGTCTTACATTAGTAATCTGAGACTCTGTTTGCACCATGAAATTTGGGAGACAGGAGTTTCCAGGCACTAAGTGAGAGGGTAGCTGGACTTAGGTCTGGATTCAATGTTGTGTCTGCTTCCTAAGTATTCAACTTCATATAAACTATGTCTTCATGCACAGATGGGATGTAGTTTTTTTCAATCTCTATTGAGTTTAGGGAGCCCTACCTAAATTCCTAATTGCAAGCAGCAATCCAGGCCCCAGTTAGCCACATTCCATGGTTCTACCCACCCCTTCAATCTGTTACCTTTTAAGTTACAAACTCCAGACTGCCTCTATTTCTGGATCCATAGCCCAGCAAGATTACAGCTCCTTGTTCCTGGTCAACAAAAGAGTTTATCTTGTTTTTGAATATGGATATGTAATTTCAATCTTTTCTTGTTAATTCTACCATGTGTTTGGAGCAAAGGGAGTGGCATCAAAGTGTGTACTATCTTGACCAGAAGTCAGTTTCATTCACTTTTCTGAAAAAGCCTATATGTTGGTCCTTTGGCAGTACCATGGTTAACAATGATGGCTAAAAAGCAGCCTGGGAGCTACACATTCTCTTTCTAGTTTTACCAATAAATATTTTATAAGGTTGGGGATAACTGACTTGTACAATTTGGCCAATGACATTAACTAGAGCTTCTGTCAGAAATAATTGATTTTATAACTGTGTTTACTGCATATCTAAACACGTGATACTTCATTACCCAAATTCCCCTATCTTTGCACTTTGAGGTCCAAAAAATTAACCCATGGGAAGTCAACAAATAAATAAACTACATTCATGCTTTGATGTTGCAATGACACCAAACTTAAAATACTGGTGCAAAGGACAGGGATAAGATTCAAATTTACCCAAAATAATTTATCTATAGTTAAGAATTATAAAAATTATATTAAGGATTTACCAGCTTTTTAAAAGTATGATATTTGTTTTGTGACTGTGCTGAATAAAAGGAGTCTTATAGAGGTACACCCCGGAATTTTTACAGATGAAATGGTATAATCTGATTAAAAGAATCTGGGGTGGTGGACATTGGCTGATGGGGATTTATAGATGAAGCAGTTTTGGCCTTGAGTTATAATTGTTAAAACTAGGTGGGAAAGATGGGGACTATGGGTGTTCATTGTACTGACAGGAACTATGCAGGTGCAGGTCTGGAATTTTAACCTACACAAGCTAAACTGGTAGCTACCCTATTACTGTTCCATTGATGATGGCAGAAGACACAAGCCCCCGGGTCAGACACAAAGGATATTAATCACAGCAAAAGCAGTTGCCAGACATTCATATTGGTTTGCAACAGTTCTCCTGCCCCAAGTTTCCTGGGTGTGACACAAAGGGCTGACCACCTTTGTCTGCTCACATAATGGATTTCATTACCAGAGAGGAACACTGAGCTTGGTAGATTCAGTTTTTATAGCAAGTGGAAGCTAAGTCTGCCCTTTGTCATGGGGGAGGTAATACTTCTTCCCTCAAGGTTGCTTGCTGAAAACACAATCCTGAGAAATAGCCCAGGTAAAGAGCAGTCAGGGCCTTGCACTCTTGATATACCCAACAAGAACTTGCAGGGGCGCTCAGGGTCCATGGCAGATTGCCTCACCTAACACACACTATCTCTTTACTTGTGTATGTTTGAAATTATTCATAATAGAAAGTAAATTTTAAAAAGAAATGTACATCTGAGTTGAATATATTTGAAAAGGTATGCACAGCTGCCAGCATAGGTGTGTTAACAGCTACCATTATAACCACATTTCTTTCTCAGAAGCCCTACATATTCCAAATACTTCATTTCTACTTTTTATTATCATGAAAGGAATGCATACTTTTGGCTCCCCAAAAGCAAACCACATAGAAGAGTATTAACTGAAAACTGAGAGACTCTGACCTAGCTGTACAGTTAAGAATTCTGATATATCCTTTCAGAAATGTCCTGTGCTTACATAAGCATATGTATAAACATGTTTTTTTTAAAAAATGCCACTTGGTGGAATCTAAAGAAATGGTACAAATCAACTTATTTGCAAAACGGAAACAGAGTCACAGATGTAGAGAGCAGACTTACGGTTGCCAAGGGGGAAAGTGGCGGGGAGGGATGAATTGGGATACTGACATATACAAACTACTATATAATATAAAAGAGATAACTAATAAGAACCTACTGTATAGCACAGGGAACTCAACACTCTGTAATGACCTATAATGGGAAAAGAATCTAAAAAAGAGTAGATATGTGTATGTGTATAGCTGATTCACTGTGCTGCACAGCAGAAACTGACACAGCATTGTAAATCAACTATACTCCAATAAAAATTGATAAAAAGATAAAAATAAAAAATGCACTTGAGGACTTCCCTGGTGGCGCAGTGTTAAGAATCCACCTGCCAATGCAGAGGACACGGGTTAGAGCCCTGGTCTGGGAAGATCCCACATGCCGCGGAGCAACTAAGTCCATGCGCCACAACTACTGAGCCTACGCTCTAGAGCCCGCGTGCCTAGAGCCCATGCTCCGCTACAAGAGACACCACTGAGATGAGAAGCCCGAGCACTGCATCGAAGAGTAGCCCTCACTTGCCACAACTAGAGAAAGCCCAAGCACAGCAACAAAGACCCAACGCACCCAAAAAAAAAAAAAAATGTACTTGGAATCATAAACGTACTGGTTATAGCAGTTGCTTTTTTTACTCGACATTTCCTGTATATTTTCCATGTCTGTACACTAGATCTAACTCATCCTTTTAAACTGCTGCTTCCTCCTTCATTTAATTAATGTTATTATGGACTGAATTGTGTCCATATGTTTAAATTTATATGTTGAATACCTAACCTTCAATGTGACTGTGTTTGGAGATGGGGCCTTTAGGGAGGTAACTGAGGTTAAATGAGGGCCTATGATTGGGGCCCTAATATGATAGGACTGGTGTCCTTACATGAGGAAGCAACACCGGAGACCTCTCTCTCTCCAAGCAACCACAGAAGAAAAACCATGTGAGGACACTGTCTACAGGTTTTGAGTAGAGGTCTCACCAGAAACCAACTCTGATGGCACATTGATCTTGGACCCATAGGCTCCAGAACTATGAGAAAATAAATTTCTGTTGTTTAAGTCACCCAGTCTTTGGTACTTTGCTCTGACAGCCCAAGCAGACTAATACAGATTTTTTTTTTTTTTTTTTTGGCCGTGCCGCACAGCATGTGGGATCTTAGTTCCCCAACCAGGGATTGAACCTGCGCCCCCTGCATTGGAAGTGTGGAGTCCTAACCACTGGACCGCCAGGGAAGTCCCAAATATATTCTATTTCATTCAATTAGTCTCCTAATAAGAGATGTGTAGGGGTTTTTTTAACATTAAATATAAGGCACCAATGATTTTCTCACACATTCATGATGATGGTTAGATACACTCTTAGAAATGAAACGGGTCAAAGGGCACGCACATCTTAAATCTGATACTGCCAAACCACCCTTTAAAAAAGTACTACCAATTTCTGTCCCCCCAATAGGACTGCTTGTTTCCCTAAACTGGAACCAGCCTCCCAAGTGAAAGTGCTCACTCATTCAACAACACTTATTCAGTACTTATTTCTAAACAGGACCAGGCACTGTGCAATTTTCTTAGGATACAGTGGTGAACAAAGGATTAAGTTCTTGCTCTCAAGGATCTGTATTCTAGGGAGAAACAGTTGGTAAGTAAGAATACACACATAAATCCACAAGGTCTGGGAAGCTGTCTCTGAGATAACACCTGAGCAGAGACCCAGATGGAGAAAGAAAACAAATCTTACCAATACTTGAAGAAAGAATGCTAAGAGTGTTTCATGGTTTTAATTGTCTTTTAAAAATAAGCAAAGTTGGGGGACTTTCCTGGCAGTTTGGTGGTTAAGACTCCGCACTTCCAGTGCAGGAGCGTGTTCTATCCCTGTTCGGGGAACTATGATCCCACACGCCACGCAGAGTGGCCAAAAACAAAAAACAAAAAACCCGCAAAGTTGGAGTTCCCTGGTGGGCTAGTGGTTAGGATTTGGTGCTTTCACTGCCATGGCCTGGGTTCAGTCCACGGTCGGGAAACTGAGATCCTGCAAGCCTGAGAGGCGCGGCCAAAAAGAAAAAAAAGCAAAGTTGCAATTCTATTTTTCAGTATACACCAAAAGAATTGAAAACAAACAGGTATTCAAATACTTGTACACCAATGTTCACAGCAGCACTATTCTCAATAGGGCTACCACACACGGAAGAATAAACTGCTAATAGAAGCTCAAAGTAGCGCCTTGAAGAATGAGTAGGAAACATCAGAAGAAGTGGAGAAGTTTCTAGACAGAGATGTTAGCAAAGAATGAAATCTAGGGACTGGACAGGGATGAGAAAAATAAGGCAGTTAAAGTAATGACTAGGAAATAAGAGATGAAATATATGGGAGGGAAGGGAAAAGATAGACACTAACTGGCACTCACTTTGATATAAAATGGATCATTCTATCAGCCTCACCAGATACAGCCATTCATTAAGAAGAGTCCAAGGTTCAAGAATAGGAAAAGACCTTCAGGGACAAAACTAAAAACATAAAATGTTCAAGAAGGAAAAAGTTTAGAATGTTCTACTTGTGCCTCTTGCAGTGCCGCCTCTAGCTTTTGATTTAAGACTTATTTGCATGCTTTTCTCATCCTCTCTTGCAGATTAGAACTTCCTTTGGAGCAGAGATCACGTCTTTATCACTTAACATTCACAACAGCACTTCAAACACAATCTGAATGAGGCTGAATCTATCATCTCCAACTTAATCATATTAACAGTGCATAATCCCTCCAGTCACTCGGGTACAGTCAGGTCTCCACATACCTGTGGCCAGGGACCAGCCTGGAGCTCTACAATCACCCTCTCCTTATCTTTCTTGTCTTTTTCACCGCTGAGCACAGTTCAACCCCTCATTACACTCATCTAATTAGTATCCTAGCTAATATTTTCCCAGCCAACTCTACCCTCACACTTCCAGAATAACGTCCCTAAAATACAGTATTTTACTCTCCTACTTAGAATCATAAAAATGTCTTACAAAAAATAATTGATTAGGGCTTCCCTGGTGGCGCAGTGGTTGAGAGTCTGCCTGCCAATGCAGGGGACACGGGTTCGAGCCCTGGTCTGGGAAGATCCCATATGCTGCGGAGCGACTAGGCCCGTGAGCCACAATTGCTGAGCCTGCGCATCTGGAGCCTGTGCTCGGCAACAAGAGAGGCCGCGATAGTGAGAGGCCCGCGCACCGCGATGAAGAGTGGCCCCCACTTGCCGCAACTAGAGAAGGCCCTCGCACAGAAACGAAGACCCAACACAGCCATAAATAAATAAATAAATAAATAAAATAAAATAAAAAAATAATTGATTAAAAATAAAGTCAAAATCCTAGCGTAGCATTCCTGACTCTGCTTTTTCTGCTCTATCTCCTCTAAAGAACATTCACATACCCAGCCCTCTCCTCATACTGAACTATTGAATAGTTTTAGGATTTGCCCTTTGTTCCACCTGGATGCCTTTGCTCACATGGTTCTCTCTGCCCCTGAAATACTTTATACTTCCTCCCCAGCATTTATAACTTTCTTTTTGCTTTATGCAGGTTTTCATCTTCTCTACTAGGCCCTAAGCCCCTTGGGGGCAGGGTCTTTGCATCCTCCACACCTGCCTATCAACTGCTATATATCAATATCCGTGCAGGGGTCACCCCCACACGTCATAGCACCACGCCCTGCTCAAAATAGAGAATAATTATTTAAATGAATGATGGTCCACGCTCACCTCCCTCACCCTTCTGTCCAACGCATTAAGTAAATAACAAATACTTGTTGAATTTAATTGGACAAAAATGAAGGGATATGGCCACATCTTAAAAGCATATTCTAGGTCTTTCCAGCTGTAAAATCCTGACCCAGCTTCCGAGGTATCCCCCACCGAGATCTCTCCTTTTGAAGTTGGATTGCACTGAACGCACACAGGAGCCTCACCTGGAGGACTGTTGCATATAACGGGGATAAGGCCCTTTCTCACTTCTGAGACGCGAGGGCGGAGGGGGAGGGGGCGGGACCTTCAGACCCGCCCAGCAGCACTCCGAGCTGCAAGTGCCACCTCGTCCTTTTCCTAACGTTGTACCGTTTACAATGCGCCATCACGTAGATTTCATCCTCGTAACAATCTCGTGAGGCAGAAATTCTCATCTCCCTAAAGAAACAAAATCAGAGGGGAGATGGAGAAGAGAAGAGGCGTGGCAACGAGCCGCGGCGAGGAAGGCGGGTGGAAGCCCGGGGCGCGAGCTGGATTTCGTTCCTGGCTCAGCCCTGATCCGGCCTGCTCACTCGCAGCGGGAGGAGCGGGTCACGCGCGCAGACGACCTGAAGGCCCTACCGCTCTCACACTCCGGATGCTAACCCTCTGCGAGAGCCCAGCTGCTCAGACTCGCTCCCTCGGCACCCCCAGGGCCCCCCGCGCGCCCGCCCCATTCGCGACCCTGCCGGAAGTCCCGCCTCGCCCGCCGCGGCCGTCCCCCATTGGGCCCCGCGCCGGGGTCTCGCCGCCGGTTGGCTGCTCGGCGGCGTGAGCCCTGGGCGGCCACTGCGGGCCCCACGCGAGGGACCACATCGAGACCCGCGGAGACACGGGGTCCAGCGCGGGAGGCGGGGCTGGGGCCGCGGGGCGGGGAGCGCCGCCGGCCGGCGGGACTTCCGCCACGGGACCCGGAAGGGGCCGCGCCGCCGCTGGTGGGAGTTGTAGTCCGGCCGTGGTTGGGGGGGGGGGCCCGCGGCTCATGCGCGGTGCACCGAGGCTTGTTTCACATCTGTAACAACAGGTGAATTGGGCTTTTGATTCTCCCTTTTCGTGCCCCATTGAGGAGCTTCCCGCGGCCGGGGGTGGTCAGCGCGAGGAGGGGTCCGGGTCCGACCGCCGGCTTGGCGGAGAGTGGGGCGGAGAAGCGGGCGGGCCGGAGGAGCAGGCCGGGCATCCGAGGCCTGCCCGGGAAGCCGGCCGGGCCGAGCCGTGAGCAACCAGGCCTCGGCCTGCCGTTGCCATGGAGCCGGGGCGGGGGCGGGGGCGGGGGCCAGACCGGTCCGCCAGGGCGGGCCTCGTAGCCAGGGGCACCGCGGGGGCCGCGGGAGAGGCCGCTTCATTGGCGCAACGACGCCTCCGCCTCAGGGGATGCTCTGTTTCCCGAGGCAGGGCCTGGAGGAAGCCCCCGGAGTGCCCTGGGACCTTTGTCTGCCCCCGTGCCGCCTGGACCGTTCGTCCACAAAGAGGCCTGGTGCATTCTGGACCCCCTGGTTTGCCCCCTTTTGCACCGACCTTGTCACTGGGGGAGGCCAAGGGGTGAGGTGTTCTTTGTTTGATGGTGGTGGCTTGCCCCATTTTCGCAGGGGAAGACCTAATGCATGTTGGGTCCTTTGTTTGCAGTGAACTGGAGTCCCAGGGGTCCTCAGAGCCCCTGAGCCAAGAGTATGGCGTTAGCATGCTGTCTAATTAGTCATCGTAGAGCAACACTGGTCACCTTAATTGTGATTTTGCAAGGCAGAGGTTGTCCACTTTGCAACCCCCATCCACAGGGGTTTGTCATACGCTGTAGCAAGTGGACTGCAGATGGCCACTTGCAGATTCTCAACCTGTTTTTGGTTGCAACGTACTGGCCAGAGCGAAATGAGACTTTGATAGTTTCCCTTGCAGTTTCTTTAAAGGCGGTAATCCCGCCGTCATTGTGGGTCTTGACTACATTTTATAATTTACACTTAAATTTTGGAGTCTTGGAGTTTCCAGGAGGGAGAATTTTTTTTCCTGATGTAGTATTTGGGATTTATATAGTGGTCTTTATTTATGTAGCTGTTTTAGGTGCAGGAAGTACATCCTTTGCTGCATTTTCTTCCTATGTAGGTTGTCCCTTTACCCAAAAGATACTTACTCTCAAAGTGTTTTAATTTATGGAATTGTAGTCCAGAGTTTATCAAAGTTCTTTCCTCTTCCAACCTTTGAAGATGTCAGTATAAAATATTATTTCAAAGAATGAATAGGCAACAGCATGATATCATGGAAATAAGTGGTATAGTATAAGCATGGAACACTTTGGAGCTCAGTACCTTAACTGCAGGTTTGCATTCTGCCCTGGGCAGTTATAGCATCTTGGGCAAGTTGTGTAAACTCCTCTGGGAAAATCTGCTTCAATTTCCTTCTCTGGGAAGGATATTTCCTACCTCACTGGGTAGTTGCATAGGTTAAGTGAGATGAAGTCTGTGGAAGTACTTTGTAAACTATAAAAATGGTACTTAGCATTTAATTTTGTTATTTTCCCAATCTGGAAGAGCTTCTTTATCTACCTTAGATAGATTCATATTATAGTCAGATGGGAGTAGAACTCAAAACTGAAGTAAGTTTTGCTCTGGGCTTGGAGAAAATGCTTTCGGGACTACACATCCCTCTTCACCATGACATATCTTTCTTGGTATCTTACAGGTGTGGATGTAGGGCAGCTCACAATTTGATGGGTATAGAGTGGGTCATGGCAGGTCCTGAAGTGAGGCCAAAGTGTACTGTGTGTGTTTCATGCCACTAACATAACTTGTCCTTGTTGTCAGAGTTAGTAGATGAATTTCAGTGGTCCGGAGCAACTGTCTTTCCCTGCCGGGGCCATCACTTTAGTGACCCAGCATTGTACTCCCCAGGAGGAGGCCCAGCCTCGTGATGAGGAATAGCAAAGAGAGAATTCAGCTCCAGTTCAAAAGCCCACAAAATCTGAGACTGTCACTGCTCTTGTAAGGTAAGTTGATTTATCCATGCACACAAAGCAGTGGTGGGTCTCATGCCCAGCCACACTGTAAAGCAAAAGGCATGTATTGAATCCATTTGTGACTGTCTTGGAAGAAGGGCATCATTTTAAGTTATACCCTCTCTCTGTCCTTGAATCATCTCATAGTGATTCTGTCTGGAGTTAGGTTTCATTATGCAAGAAATCTCGACATAATATTATTTAACTTATCTCTAGATTATTTTAGAGAAACTCTAAACCATAAAGGTTTCTAACATAACACTGTATTAACCAGGAAGGCGGTTTTCTTTTAGATCTCTTATGAAATTTTCTAGAGCTCTGTAAAATATCTCTAAAAGATCCTATCTTGAATCTCATAGTATATTTTTTAAGACTGATACATGAAAAGATAGTGTTATATGAGCCTTGGTTGGCGTGGAGAGGATCAGGGGCTTTTTAAAAAAGCAAAACCAAGAGTCTGTTTACGAGCAAATGAACTTAAAACTTCTTAGCAAGAAAGTATTGTTTCTTAAATAATAATCGCTTAGATGTTTTAGATTTTATAATATTCAGAGTTTCTTTAAAATTAGAATCTCAAATTACACCCCTTTTCTTTTAATTTGGTTAGAAGGAGTCTATAGAATGTAACTTATTAAAGTAAATTGTATTATTGTTGATATTGTATTGAAGTTTTCTCTCTGAGCTACCATATCCTATCGGCTGAAATTTCCGGCATCCCTGGGGGAGAGGAGGCCATCAGGGCAGACCTGCTATGGACCTGAAAGATTCGTCCCCAGGTCAGCCCTCCACCCCCACCTCCCCATGATTTGAGAATGAGAGGGAATAGCACTCAGGAAAAGGAGTGTAGGCCCCATTAGACTCCTAGTAATGTTGGACATCATCATGATTTGCTAAAATGTTGTGTAGATGTTTTTAAACTAATGCCACATAGGATTACTGCACCAACCCAAGAGTACTACAGTATTAGAAACATCTGTAGGGACTTCCCTGGTGGTCCAGTGGTTAAGACTCCGTGCTTCCACTGCAGGGAGCATGGGTTCAATCCTTGGTCGGGTAACTAAGGTCCTGCATGCTGCATGGGGCAGCCAAAACAAAACAAAACAAACAAACGAACAAAAAAATCTGTAAGTGTGAGTTGGAGTGTTTTTTAAAACAAAATTGTTAAACCAGAGGTGTTACTTATTTGTGTGTGTGTGTGTGTGTGTGTGTGTGTGTGTGTGTGTTTAAGTCTCTAGGTATATTCCTCACTTAAATGTACTAATGAGCAAAATGCAGCAAAATTTCTGGCCAACAGTTGAACCTTAACTTAATATTTGTTATTTCATAGAGACTCCGCCATGAAAAGCTTTTTATTTTGAATCACTCTACAGTTACTCTTTGATACTGTCAGTCAAGTCCCATTCCTAGGGGCCTGACTAGGTTTTATGAAAGCCCAGTACACCAGTTTGTCCATAAGGCAATCATCAGTCCCATTTCCTGACGCCACATGAAAAAAGGGGTCCATGTAGGATTTCATTTCTTCCTACACGTCCCAGGATAACTGCAAGTATTGTGATGAGGTGGAAATATATGTCTCTCACGATGAAATGCATCCCTTTCTGTTTAGCAGGGATCAGGGAGTTTAGGACAGAGAAAAGAAGAAAGCTCTCAATTAGAAACAAAGACATGTAATTACTTTGTAGTGGAGATGGCCCTTCCATCCTTAAGACTGGGAGCAGTTGGGGCTCATTAGTGAAGAGCTTCATTTTTCTTGTCTTCTGGACAGTGCTCTCTGTGTTATTGAAATCTTCTCTGTGGGTTCCTAGACCATGAATATTAACCATTGCCTCTCGGCCCTCCTTCTTCTTAGGATTCCAGCTTTCCCTCCTGGCCAGAAATGTTCAGCCTGGACTCATTCAGAAAAGGTAAGAATGTAATTGTGCTTGTGGCCTCAGGCCCTTCCTCCCTGTGACAGGCAGCTATGAAGGCTGTGAAAGTCCCTCACCAGTGTGTAGTCCTTGGACCCCCCGCTTTGGGTGGCTTTCCAAAGTCCTTTCTCAGCCTTCCTCTTGCATGGTGTTTTTAACCCTTGCCACCCCTTGTCTAGGCCTTTGTGTACATTTGCCACCCCTCTCCCTGAATACCCTCTCCTGCATATTCGCTGCTTATTGAAATCCTACTGTTTTTCTAGGCCAGTGTTTTACACCATTTCCTCCGTGAGCCATTCTTGATTCTGTCAACCAAAGACAATTTCTCTTCTCTCTGATTTCCTCAGCACCACATCTGTACTTTCTCGTGCTTAGTCTATCTGAATTACTCATTGCATCACTAGATTAGAAGCTCCCCGCAGCCGGGGCCTGTTGTGCTCTTTTATCATCCATGGTACCTGGCATAGCATTTTGTACACGATAGACCTCAGTAAAAGCCGGTGGAAATGGATTGAGTCATTGTTTTATATTAGTGGTTAGAGAAATTGTAGCAAGTCTTGAAATCAGTACCCTCCAGCAGCTGAGGTGAGAGGATTGCATAAGCAGTAGCAGAACTGAGCCATGGCAGGGCGAGAGGGTAGCATTCAAGGGCTGCTTACAGGAAGAGATATAGGTGGTGAAGACTTGAAGGGGCCAGATCCCAAGGGCATTGTATATCTTAGATAGGAGCAGGACTTTTCTTCTTTAAGGAAATAAAGAGTAAAAGGCCTGTGTCACCTGTATTGAAGCTGACTATGAGCCTCCTAAGCTGGGCATATTTTACAAATAAATGAGAACCACAACAGGCCATCCATAACTGCTGATGAAAAAGATCCTCCCTGTTGTGTCTCCTCTCCAACTTATGTTCGCAGAGGCCTGGAAAACCTTGGCCAGGTGGTGCCCTATGTAAGTAACCCACTGAATGGGGCCAGAAGGAGGCTGGATGTTCCAGGTCTCAGAGCAGCCTCTTCCTGTCTCCTTGTTTCTCTTCAGCCACTCGATCTGTTTACATAGTGCATGAAAAAATTAATCTGTCATCCTCGTTGTGTTGGTTAACTGTGTCTGAAAAGGGAAACATTGAACTTGAGATTAGTGTGGATAGCGCATTTTGAGCTGAAAATTAAGTACATTTAATTGCTTTGTGTTTATCTCCTCATCAGTGGGCTTTGTTGTCCACCCAGTTGTAAAAGGATGAAGACAGGTTCTCTCCTGGTGGGAGTGTCTAAATTAACAGTACTGATTTCGTAAAGGGATGGAGAGCCCAATAAAATCACGGTCCTCCTCCTCCTTGTGATAGGGAAATGGTACCAGATGAGAGAGTTTTCGGGACAAAATTCCTTTCTAGCATTTGTGATTTTGCTTTCTAGGCTGGAAATTGATTTGTTCAAGAGGTTTCCCTTCAGGGGTGACACTGCCAGCACTCAGCTTAGTGGGAGGCAGCAGGACCTCCCTGAGCCAAAGATGCAGACCCAGGTGCCTGGTTCACATCTCACTTCTGCCTCTCGCTGGCCAAGGAGGCTTGGGTGGTGACCGAGCCTCGCTGTGCCTCCTTCCTTACTATTTAAGTGGGCATAGGGTTGTTCCAAGGATCAGATGAGTTACTATGTGTAAAGAGCTTAGAACAGGGCCTGACACGTGGTAAATTCACAAATCCATGGTATTAAGTAGCTTCAGGACATAATAATCGGACAGAGTCTGATTTCGGACCTCGCTTTCCACACAGGTAAACGTTTTGTGTTTCTACCAAGAACCATTTTATGCTTGAAGGTCTCCGGGAAAACCATTAATCAGAAAGAGTTGCTGATTTGAATATTTTCCTTCAGGCAGAGCTGTCTTTTCGTGGCTCTGAGGCTGAATGCCTTCTCCTGTCTTATAAATGCTGGTCTCATTTGTGGTTTGCATCATGACCTTGGCAATTGGTCATGGGTGGCCTTGTGACACTTTATTGTTGTATAGGACTTCTTTATCTCTTATGGAGTTTTTATGTATTTCTTTGTTCCTCATGGTGAAATTATGAGCTCCCTAGGGCGTTGTGAATCTTGAGAGAAAATTTAACATGGTATAAAGCTTGATTCAGACTGGCTAGGGTTCGAATCGGGTCCCCACTAACACTAACAAGGTGTTAACTTACCTGTTTCCCAGTCCCTATCTTCAGGGGTATAGTGAAGTTTAGAGATGATATAGGAAAAGCACTTGGCTGTAGTCTGTCCCCAGCCCTTAGCCATGGGTTGGCAGGCCTTTAATAAATGAGAGTAGGTTGATCTATTTGGGGTACAGCCCTGTAGCCCATGTTTTTCTGGAGAGTGACAGCCTGGCCTCAACATGCAGTGTGCTGTGTGGCTGCAAAATTGAGCACCTGCTGTGTACAAGCCACTAGGGTGGAGATAGTTGTGTTTCAGAGATGCTTTCTGGCACTCAGGGCTTTACGATCTTAATGGAATGGGCCATTTGATGGTTCTGAAGGTAATGGCCCTAGCAATTCCCTGCAGCATTGTGGACTGTGGCCCACTGGGTCTTGGGGCTACCATCTTTCCTATTATGTAGTTAAACAGAGCTGCCAACGCCTCCCAACTAGAACACTTGTGTGCCTGGTAAGTAACCTGTTATTGCCTTCTCCAGCATCTTAACACAGGTTTCTTGTCTCTCAGCTGTAATGCCATCAGAATCAGGCCACAAAGAGTGAGCTGAGTCTTTTACAGTCAGCACAAAACTTTGAAAAATACTGTATCAACCACAAGAATGTGCAGTTTTCCTCCAGCTCCAGTGGTCAGAAGCGGGCTCAGTGATGTTGTTGTGGAATTGTAGCAACCTTCCCCCAGTTACTGAAAATGCTTAATGAAATAAAATAATCATCAAATCATTTATTCTCTTTTTTTTCAAGCCAGCATCCTTGGATATGAATGAAGACCTTCCTCAAACAGGAAAGGAGAGGTTGAGCTGGTCATTTACAACCTTAGCTTCAAGGCAGAGCTAGAATTAGTTCCAAGATAACCTTGATCTTAGGCACTTTGTTCCAGAAGCAACAACATTTCTGCTGTAACAGTATATATGTTTTCTGCAAAATCACACACCTGCAATGTTTTAAGAGGGCTTATGGGAAAAATAGAGTTGAGGCTGTACACCTGCAACTTTATGACCAGAAGATGACAAAAACAGTCATTGGTACCTGGGAAGGAGCTTTGGACCACCAAAGCAGGCAGCTCAGTGTGATGCTACAAATGTACGTTGAGCCTTCTAATGAGAATGGAGCTGGCAGTTGCTGAGACAGCGCAGGTGGAGGTGGAGCTCTGAGCCAGTGGGGCAGCCATTAACGAGTGTGTGCAGCTGGGAATGTGGGGGAAGGGGACCTGAGTGCAAGTACATGCTTTCCCCTAACATTTTATTATGAAAAAATTTCAGAAATAGTGAAATGTTGAAGAAGTTGTATAGTGACCACCCATGTATCTACCACCTCGATTCCCTACAGGCACTTGATTTTAATTTTTTAAAAATATAGCTGAAGGGGCTTTTTCTTTTCCTGCCAAAAATTATCATTCCACTCCTGCTTTTTAGTTCCCTTGCCTTAGAAAAATCAGATTTGAACCAAGGGTTCTTATGTTTACTGATATCATTCCCCCATTTACCAATTGTACATGAGCTAATTTGCATTATAGAAAGGGGCATCATTTTAGCACTACAGGCTGTGTGTGTAGAGTGTGTATGACTGTCTCTCCCTGCTCCTCTCCTGCCCCATTGATTATACCAAAACGTGTGGGGCAGAGAGAGCAGAGAGCTCTTGCACCTTTTCCCCCAGACCAGTGACTATCTGATGTTTTCACCATTTTGGTGCTTTTAAAGACCTTAAACCTTTCTTAGCCATACATTTCCACCTTCCCATGGAACACTCAGTGAGTGTCTTAATTTTAGTTCATGTATATCAAAATTTTGGAACTCCTTAAAAATGTACTTTACGTACCCACTGATGGGTAGTATTTAGTCTCCCAATGAATGGAAATATTTGGAATAGTAAATCATTAACTTTTAGAAAGAAGGAGAAGGCTGGTAAGGGTGGATCTGATATTGGCTCTTGGGGAGGACACCAGCAGTCAATTAGTCCCTATCTCACCAGTTCTTAGAGGGGGAGAATAATTTGAGATCTGGTGGCTTATCTGGGGAACCCATAGCAGATACAGGGGTAGCTTACGTAAGTGGAGGACAGATAAGTGGAAGAACCCCGGTGATGTGCATGGTACCATGAGACTGTAGAGAAGCACATGGGATGGGCGTTACACTCATGGAGGGTGGCTAAAAGAACAGGGAGAGTTTGAGGGCTTTTTTGAGAGCCAAGAAGGGATCTGTACGAGGCTGTCACGTATCACGTCTGTATAAGACAATGCCTTCTTTCTGTATGGCATTGGTGGCACTGTTTCTCAGAACCTGTGACTGGCTCCAGATACGGTCCAGCAGCTCTGCTGCCCAGAGCTCCTCACGGGTGCTCTGGGGTGAGTCAGTCCAGGGGTCTGTAACTGTGAGGGGTGAGAACATGTCACCCTGATGCCCTTTCTCTTTCCCCAGATCGGGCCCAGCACAGGCAGCGTCAGTGCAAACTTCCCCCACCCCGTCTTCCACCCATGTGTGTCAACCCTGCCCCTGGAGGGACCATTTCTCGAGGTAAGGGAGGAGCCATGCCTCCAGCACCAGGTTGGTCCAGGGACTGTGGGGAGGCGGGTGGCAGCAGGACCCCGGGTGCCAGGGCCATAGGCCTCTGGAAAGTGAGTGAGGAGGAGTGGGGTTAGCAGAGCTCTCGGAGCCCTCAGGGAGACATCATTTGGAAAGGTCTGGGTTATTTCATGATGCTTGGCCACTTGGCTTAGACCCTACAGTCTCATCGGGCCTCCTGGTGTGACCAGGAATAAAGCCTAGGCTCATTCTGCGTGTCTGGCACCAGTGTGGAGAATCAGAGGGCTTGGACCTTCTAGGCAGTCTCTGGCTCAGGTGCCTCAGAAAGTTCAGGGCGCTTGTAGCAGGGCCAGAACAGAGAGCCTGACTCAGCCTAGTGCCCTCCATCTTGGAGGCTTTGGGGATGCCCGACAAATCACTTCCCTATCTCCCGCAGCACCTCAAAGCACTTTACTGACATTAGAATCTGTCTCTCAGTCCATTTGGCAAGGTAGGCTCTCCTTTTGATTGGGGAGAATGTCAGAGCTCCCCGACAGGTGACAGCTGACCTCAGATCCCACTGGTACCCAGGGATGGGGCCAGTAATAGGACCCAGGGAAGCATCTTTGCCCGTGAGTTTCTCTTCTCTTCCCTCAGACTTAGATCTTTTCCAGGTCTGCTAAGACCAGTGCTCCTGGTGGCCTCTTCCTTGTCCTGACAGCTGCTCTTCCCAACTCCATTGGCCACCTGTTCACACCCCTCCCTCAGTTTTTTAGTGGAAGAACACTATTATAGTTCATAGAGTCTTTGCCTTATTTGGAGACAGCATGTCCACTTTAGGCTCTGTCTGTAAAGTGCTTTGAAGAGCAAGAGCTCAGGAAGGGTGCGGGGAACACACAGCACCCCAGTTTCTGCAGCACACACTGCTGCCGTGTTCCCATGTGGTTTCTACATGCACTGCCCTCCTGCCGCAGTGGCCCTGACTATAGACAGCAGTATAGAAATAAGTACTTCTGGCCCCTGTGACCATTTGACTTAGGTATTAAAGAAATGCCACCCCCTACCGTTGCCAAAACAAGAGTTGATTGCCCTTTTTTCTTTCTTTCTTAAAATGCCCTGTAACTCGAAAAGGCTGAACGTTAACATTTCCAACATGGCAGGTGAGTGGCTCTGAGAGTGTCAGATGTGCTTTGGCTAAGCTTAAAGATGGTTAGTTGGGATTAACCAGGCAGCATGGCTAGGCAGTGCCTCCTTGAGCACATGCAGAGGAGAAGGCCGCTGCTCTTGGGAGGGGCAGCTGCTCCCTGTGGGGCAGCCCAACAGGCCTGCACTGTCTTCCCCAGAGGAAGACAGACACCCCCCTCCCCCTGCCCCCCAGCCTGATTGTCTCCTCACAGTTCCACCTCCAGAAGGTATCTGGGTGTATGCATCTTTGCCGTCTCTTTCTTTTTTAAGCTATAAAGCATTCTTGCCTCTGTTCCTTTATCACAGAAGCAACAATCTCTTAGTCCACATGACTCTTGGACCTTTCTGCCATGCTTTCTGATTCCCTGCAGGCTTTGCTGGTACCTCTGTCCGGAAGAAGAAAGTGCAGGGCAGAAACAATCTCTCTGGTGTTCAAATAGGAAAACAATGCTCAGAAAATGGTGGCCACTTAAATAGGTTACAGTGCCCATCAGAGTCAGATTTGGAATTGGAAAAAAATATCATCTCCTTTCCCAATCTACCCTTCCCTCTACGGCCAACCTCTTACCAAGGCCACATTCCAAAGTAAAGGGTGAATAAATTAAGAAACTTGCCCCCAACCGTCCCCTGCGAATCTTCCCCACCCATGCAGATCTGAGATGTAGAGCAGCTAGAAAGCAACATGGGATAACACGCCTTCTGGCAGGATTCTGGGGACCACAGGACTGGTCCTGTCCATTCCCTGATATAGACGTGTCACCTCTTGGTGTGGTGGTTTACCTCAAGGGACCTTGGGGCTATACATACATGGATGGGAGAGCCGTGAGAATGTGTCGGGTGGTCAGGGTGGCCACCCAGCCCCTGTAGGTCCCCTTACCTTTCTTTTTCTTTTTTCTTTTCTTTTTTTTTGTTTCCCTTACTTTTCTTGTTGCCAACCAGGTGGACCATTTCTTGCCATTTTGACCATCCATAAAATATCTAACTGTGATTAAGTTGACAGAACTTTGGCTGAGACGTCTGGTTTTTTCAGCTGTCAGTGGTCCCTCTCACTTTCCCTCCAGAAGTTCTCTGGTCTGCCCGAAGTCTGGACTCTCTTGGGCTTCCTCCTGTTGCTTTTTCCTGGGGCCTCCAAAGTTTAGAATCCTACAACATCCTCCTGTGTATTCAGCAGATCCTTTAACCTTAATTCCATGCTTCTAGATGTCATTGTTTAGCACTTTGAGTACCAGACATTGTGCTTGATCCAGAAGTGATGGCAAGATCTCTGAGCCAGTAAACCCTTCCTTTTTTCAGAACTTCCCTCCTTTTTCACAGGCAGAGGAGTCAACTTTCTCTCCCCAAAGAATGGAGAGTGGAAGAGAAAGCTTAATGTTGGTGGAAAGGAACCAGGAACATGCTTGAGCCTCTTTAACTTTCTTCAAGGTCCTCTAAAGCAGGAGCCAGCAAACTTTCTTGAAGGATCAGAGAGTACACATTCCAGGCTTTGCAGGCCATATGGTTTCCCTTGCAGCTACTTAACTCTGCCATTATAGCATGAAAGCAGTAATAGATAATACAGAAACAAGTGAGCATGGCTATGTTCCAATAAAACTTTATTTTTAAAAACAGGCAGTGGGTGGGTTTGGTCTTCAGGCTACACTTTGGCCACCCCTGCTCTAGACCAATGGGGAGATCACAGAACCAGAAGGGTTCCAAGAGCTGGTCTAAGAGTTGCCCTCATTTTACAAAAGGCAATGAGGTTTGCGGAGGTGAAATATATGCTCAAGGTGACACCAGCTGTTAGAACCCAGATGAAGTAAATGAATAGGAAAAGGGGACAAAGAGCTCCCAGAGAACCAACTAGTTGGTTGGCATCACCTGACCTTTTTTTTTTTTTTACATAAAATCTCAAATATCTGTTTGAAATATGTTTTCTAAAATAGAGAAAATTGTCTAGTAAATCCCTATGTACCTATCACCTGGCTTGAACAATGAACAGCTCATGGACAATCTTACTTTGTGTATATTTTTCCACTTTGGCCCCTTTGGAAGCAAATCCATGAAATCATAGCATTTCAACCTTAGCCTAAGTGGCTGTCAGAGCAGAGTGCTATTCTGAGGGCTTCCTGAAACACCAAGATAGACCCAGGCCCTGCTTTCCAGGTGAGGTTTAGGCTGTTGCCTCCTTCAGCTTTCAGACACCATAATTTTCAAAATTTGGCCTCAGCTACTGCTGCCACTCCCAGGCTTGCTAAGCTTCTGGATTCTTTTGAGGGAATTTGGGCTGCTAACAATCCTTGAAAAGTACTCCTGAAGCTGGGTGGATGCCTTAGGTTTTGGCAAATTAAAGTGCCACTTGGCCAAATTCAGAGCCCTTGTAAATCATGTTCTGCCCCAAGGGTCTTGCCATCCCTATATGGACGATCTGGGTAGGGGTGTTTGACATGGATGGTGATGTCCCTTTGTGACGTCAGACCGTTGCTGCCAGGGCCACCTTCCCTTTTTTGCCCTTTCCTGGTTAAAAACCCACTAAGGAGGGAATGGAGGAGCAGGAGTTGAAGCTGCCCCATTTTGCCCTGGGTCTGCTTCTAAGGGACCTGTCCCCTGTTGTCTCAGATCTCAGAGGGCAGAGGCGTCTCTATCAGAGCACTCTGCAAAGCCCCCTTCCAAACATTCCCATTTTATATTAACCACAGCCATACCAAATGAGTAGAGCAAGTTTGTCCTAATTTTCCCCAGTGATAAAATGGCCCAAGGTTCACAGCTGGCACGTGGTAGACTTGGGGCTAAGCCCAAGTGTTAGGACTCAAATCCCATGTTCTTGCCATAGGCCAGCAGTTCTGAGTGTGATCCCAGACCAGCAACCTCAGTATTATCTGGAAACTTGTTAAAAATGCAGATCTTGGGCCCTATTCCAGACCTAGTGACTAAGAAGCTCTGGGGGGGTGGCTCCCAGTAATGTTTTAACAAGCTCTTCAGGGGATCGTCGGAATCAACATCTAGAATTATAAGACAAACAACAAACAGCCCCCCACCGCCAGCTGCACCCAAACTGCACTGCCAACCTCTGACCAAGGCCTCCTTCCAAGGGATTGAGACCTTGAGGCCCTTGCTGTCACCGCTGCTGCCCCAACATGCAGATCCAGTCTGATTCCCACCTGACCCAAAACCCTGCTCCTCAGTGCCAGAAGAGGAAGAGGAATGAGCCTGGCCAGAACCCAGGTGTAATAGTTTGGAAGCAGAATCCCATCTGGCTTTCAAACAAGCACAGAACAGCAGCTTCAGACTTTCACTGCTGGAACAGCTCAGTTCTTGGGCACAGTGTCCAAGTTGGGTACTTTACATCTTTGACTCCGGCTCTGGAGAGTAAACCTGGTTTGCTTATGTTCAAGAGGTCTTCCCTGTCCTGGCTCCAGATTCTTCACCAGGTTTACTTTGTAAGCCATTAAATGAGGTGGCTGTGCCCCACCTTAGCAATGATCTTAGGCTCTGCTGGCCGGGAGTGCAGGCCACTTTGCAAGGGCATGTGGGAGGTATTTACCCGCAATGGGTAGGACCTAGAGGGAACTTCAAGTTCATTTCCTTGGATGGACATTAAGCCAAGGCCTGTACTATTTCCCAAGAAGCCCCCCTCTCTTTTCCTGCCTCAGCTTCAGATGACGAGTCTGTGGGTTGGATTTACTGGGGGAGTGATTTCGGCAGGGTTCCAGCCCTGGTCTGGTCGGCCCACCGGTTGACTGGAGCGTGCCGCGCTGGAGGCCCTGGGCTGCGTGGGGCGGGAGCCATCTCGGCTCGTCCCGGGTCCGCCCGTCCGGCAGGGGGCGCCCGGCGTCCGGGCCGCCCGCTCCTGCCCTTCTACCCTGTCCCTGCCGGGATCCGGAGTCGCGGGGGCGGGCGGGAGCGAGATGGCGGCCGCCAGGAGACTCATGGCGCTGGCCGCCGGCGTCTCTCCGCGCCTGCGGCCGCTGGCTCCCTACATCCCCGGGCGACAGGGACGCCCGCGCGGCCTCTCGACAGGCTGCATCCACCCTGATAGCACGAAGGCGGCCGCCGAGGCTGAGGCGGGGGCGGCCCCCGACGGGGCTGGGGAAGGCGACGGGAGCATGGTGAACGGTGAGGGCAGGGGCAGCCAGGCTGCGACGCCCTTGACTTCGGGGGATGACAGAGCTAGAGGCGCGGGCTGGGGTCGGGTCCTCTCTTGTATGGCTGAGACCGCCATTCAGTGGCGGGCCGGAGCCCTGCTGTTGTAAAGCTCAGTGTGGCTCAGGCCCAAATGGTCTCCAAGCGCGGAGGTTCTGGGACTGGAGCGCTTGCACCTGGCAACAATAGCTGATAGGGGCGTACCCAAGGGAGTTGGGGAAAACAGGTAAACGTCCCGTTCCTGCCACGTCGGTGGTCAAGGGTTAGAGCATCAAGGTTAAGCACATCCTCGCTGTTGTGAGAAAGGCAAAGAGCTCAAAATACACCTGAGACTTCAGAGTCTCGAATAGAGACAGAATGATTGCTCTAGTGGACCCCAGCGCGGTACCTCCTGAATGGTGCAGGAAATGAAATTGGTAAGAGCATCCCTGCCCATCAAGGATGGACAGAGAGAGCCAGCCTCTGTCCTGTAGAGCTGGAGGGGGTACCAGTGCACGTCTGCTGTTACATGTGTGTCTAGTGGGCTACTTAAAGTTGGGTCCTTCTGTGGGATGGAACGCCTTTGAGTCTCCTTACATACTGTTTCTCGACTACTCGATTCTCAGTTGCTTTACAAGTTAACATTTAGAGGGAGACAGGGCCAGGCAGAATCCTCCCTCTTGGCGAGTTGACACAGGAGTCTGCTCCAAGGAAATAGCCTCAACCCAGGCAGCAGAGTTACAGCAGAACTCCTGGAGGAGCTTTTTCAAAATACAGACTTCCCTAACATCATTGCCATTCTCAAGTGCCCTGTGGGGATCAGGGTGGGCAGTGCTGTGACGAAGCTCCCCAGGTGACATGATTGATGCATGCAGGTGCACAGGTGCATATATGTACCCCCTACAAAATTACTTTTTGGAGCTGAATTATAATGCCAGAGACTGGGGGTGGAGAATGAAAAGGCTTCCCATCCTTTCTGCTGGTCTCTGACTGCATTTCTTGAAGGTCCTCTCTGGTGCTTTGGGGCTCTTCCTTTAGTTTTCAGCCACTCTCAGCAGGCTTCTTCATGGTCTAAGTCCTGTGTTTGGCACAAGCTGCTTCTAGGTGGACATCTCACCCATTTGTGCTCTGGGATTGATCCAAAGTGCAAGTAAAAAATAGTAAGTTACCTCTCACGGTGTTTGATGCATCCTGCCTCCACTTGGTTCACTGCAGTGAACTCCCGGGAGGAATAGCTCATGCCCGTGTCTAAGCTAAGGAGGTCTCTAATCAGTGTCCCTACACATAATCTGGCTCTGGGGAGGCCTTTTGCACGGTGTTGAGGTAGAGTTGAGAACTGGGGCCTGGTATTCAGACTCCGCGGCCAATCCTCCCTGTTGTGTGTCTGTTATTTTAGGAGGGGCCTTGCATTGTCTTGATCTCCACTGTGTGTGTGTGGTTGATTTTGTTTTTTGTTTAGTGCGTTCTTTCAGACATCAGATTGGGGGGGTTGTTGTCATGTAGGCTTCTGTAGCTGATGTGTTAAGTCGGGAGCTTGGGTGGGGAAGAGGATCCTGGCTGGTTCCCCTCTGTGGTGTGGGGGGCGTTGGCCCTTCTATTTCAGGAGATGATCGTGCATTGACTCTAGCCCCACTGTCCCCTGTAAACCCTGAAGTCATCCTCCCTCCTTCTTAAGATGCTCCTGGGTGGTTTGGGATCATGAGCCAACATCCTCAGTATCCAGTCCAGGGTTGTCCTGATAACACACCCCATGGAGTTTTTAGAAGAAAAAGCACAGCTATAATGCTTTTGTTCTTATTCTCTTAGCTTCTAGGGACCTATTAAAAGAGTTTCCACAGCCCAAAAATCTTCTCAACAGTGTGATTGGAAGAGCCCTTGGCATCTCACATGCAAAAGACAAATTGGTCTACGTGCACACAAATGGACCAAAGAAAAAGGTAACTCTGCTGGTGGCAAGGAGACATGTTGGTCTGATTCTCAGGAAGGAGACTGGCTGCTCTTTTTCTCTCAGATTTCTTGTCAGGGAGGCCATAGAGTGGGTTTTCTGAATTGAGAATGGTTAGCAGAGAATCTCAGAGCAAAGCTAAGTCTGGAGAAGAGCCTGGTTTAGGGAAGGGGAACACGGGCAAGTGAAGTGAGACATTCTCATCTTGTGTAAGACAGGCCTCTGTACTGGGCCCTGGATTTGGTCCCTTCCAACTAACTGGAACTGTAGAGGGTTAGAATTGATGATAATTCCTGCTCCCAGAGTCTTGTAGGTCCTGGGACCCACAGGGAGCATGCAGGCAAACCATTCTGAATGAAAATTTTTAAGGATAAAGATGGGTCCCACCTTGCCCTCTGGCTAGAACATGGCACTTTGAAGAAGCAAAACAGCTTGAGGTGGGACAGTGGCTTGAGGGTGGGGGAGTCTGAGCCTTCCAAGGAGTTAATGATGGGGTTGGGGTTCTGTCTTGCACTCAGCCCTGCTGCCATGAGGTCTACAGCTTTGCTGTTGATTCTCCATGTGGTTTGTTATATCTTTGTAGTCTAGAGAGGCAAGAGTCCTGATTCTCTCTTCTCTTCTTCAGAAAGTCACCCTCCACATAAAGTGGCCCAAGAGCGTGGAGGTAGAAGGCTATGGCAGCAAGAAGATCGACGCTGAGAGGCAGGCTGCAGCTGCGGCCTGCCAGCTGTTCAAGGTGACCCTCCCGTAGTGAAAACGATGCAGACCTCCCTCCTGAGAACTCCTTGAAGTGACGGTCTTTCTGGTGTCAGCTGCACCTAGGTTTAGGTTGGCAGGGTGTTCAACCACTCACCTGTCCTAGGCCCTTCCCACCTTGTGGTTCCTTTTTTGTTTCAGCCAGTGACGGAATAGATTAATATTATTTTCTTGCCACTGTAGTTATCTACTTTTTGTGGTTTCAAAAACCACAGAGAAGAACTCCTTTATGGAGAACACTCCCTCTGTACAGCACCATGGTGAGACTTCTATTTTGGTTTCTGTTTTTCTTTCCCTGTTATTTCATGTATTTAGGTTTTTCCTTGTAGCCACATAGTCCTCTCTTACTTACAGTGGAAGAATAATAGTCACTTCTCTCACTTCCCAGTGGTGGGACATGGGTTGCTTTCAGTTTTTGGTTGCGCAGCATTTCCTAGACCTTCATTGTTGCTCCCAGCCTTTCTTTCCATCCCTAATTGGCTCCCTTCATGGCTGTGCCAACCTTGAATCTTCCTCACATTCCTAGGTCTTTGCTCTTGACAAGGACAAAGCTGTATTCCTTCAGCTTCTCTCCTGCTCATGGTCTGCAGACCTTCATTGTCACTGCTTCTCCTGGGTCTGAGGCAAGGTCCCTCTTCCTATCCTGGGCTCCCACACGACCCTTCTCTTTTCTCTGTCCTCTCTGTCTCTCTTCTCCATCTTGTCTCCCACGCTTTTATTTAATTTTCAGGTCTTTCCTCATCTGATTCTTTTCTGTAAGCATCAAAAATTCTTCAGTGTTGGGGAATTCCCTGGCAGTCCAGTGGTTAGGATGCCACACTTTCACTGCCGAGGGCACGGGTTCGATCCCTGGTTGGGGAACTAGGGTGCCGCAAGCGGCGCAGCACAGCCAAAAAAAATTCTTCAGTGTTCTAATCCCTTCCCCAGGCCCTGCTTCCCTGCACACGGCTCTCCGTGCTTGTGGTTTGCATTCTTTCCACTCCAGCATCATAGCCCATGCCGTGGTTGCTGGTTCCCTTCACATCCTCATAGCGCCTGGTGATTGTTGGCTGACTGGGGCAGCTTTGCCAGGCTCACTAGCCTCTCCTCAGTCCTTGCTCTGCTTGAATGGTCTGTGGCTTTGGCACTGCTGGGCATCTTTTCCTCAGCCCCTGGGTTACACCTGCTTTCCTTGTCTCTGGGTCACTCCAGGCTCCTCTTCCTCTCCCACTCTCTGTAAACATCTCCTTTTTCTGTACTCCTTCTGCCTGGGGAAATCTTCTCTCTCAGAAATTCAACCATCCTTTCTGTGTCTAATGTCTTGGAAATCGCCGTCTCCCTTAGAGCACCTCTACCTCAGGGGTTCTCAATTTGGGGGGGATTTTGCCCCCCAGGGGACATTTGGTAACGTCTAGAGACATTTTTGGCGGCCACAAGGAGAAGAGTGCTACCTGCTATGACGCCAGGGATGCTGCTAAACGCCCCACAGTGCACAGGCCAGCCCCTCACACAAAGAATTACCTGGTCCAAAATGTCTCTAGTGCCAAGGGTGAGGATGCTTTTCTGCCTGGATGTAGAAGGCACTTTAAACCGAGACCATGTGAGCAAGTTGTCATCACATTCCTCCCCAGCCCGTTCTCTGTTCTCTATCTATGCTCATAGCCTTTTTTGTTTGTATGTTTGTTTAATTGTGGTAAAATACACAAAATATAAAATTTACCATCTTAGCCACTTTTAAGTGTACAGTTCAATAGTATTAAGTGCAGCCACGTTGTTGAGCACCCAGTCTCTCGAACTTCTTCATCTTGGAAAACTGAATCTCTATACCCAGTAAGCAACTCCCCATCCTCCCTTCCCCCCCAGCCCCTGGCAGCCACCATTCTGCTTTCTGTTTCTGCGAATTTGACTACTCGTCACATAAGTGAAATCACACAGTGTTTGTCCTTTTGTGACTGGTTTATGTCACTTAGCATAATGTCCTCAAGGTTCATTCATGTTGTAGCAAGTGTCAGAGTTTCTCTCTTTGTAAAGGCCGATAATATTCAATTGTATGTATGTATCACATTTTGTTTATCCATTCATCCATTGATGGACTCTTGGGTCCACTTTTTGGCCATTGTGAAATAAGGCTGCAGTGAACAAATATCTCTTCAAGACCCTGCTTTTAATCCCCAGAATTGGAATTGCTAGATCATATGGTAATTCTATTCTTAATTTTTTGAGGAACTGCCACACTGTTTCCATAGTGTACTATTATACATTCCCACCAACAGTGCACAAGTGTTCTAATTTCTCCACAGCCTCACTAACGCTTGTTGTTTTCTTTCATTTTATTTATTTATTTTATAGTAGTCATCCTAATGGGTATGAGGTCGTATCTCACTGTGGTTTTTTTTTAGTTTTTTTTAAATTTTTTTAATTTTTTAAATTTTTTAAATTTTTTTAATTTTTGGCTGTGTTGGGTCTTCGTTTCTGTGCAAGGGCTTTCTCTAGTTGCGGCGAGCGGGGGCCACTCTTCATCGAGGTGCGCGGGCCTCTCACTATCGTGGCCTCTCTTGTTGCGGAGCACAGGCTCCAGACGCGCAGGCTCAGTAGTTGTGGCTCACGGGCCTAGTTGCTCTGCGGCATGTGGGATCTTACCAGACCAGGGCTCGAACCCGTGTCCCCTGCATTGGCAGGCAGATTCTCAACCACTGCGCCACCAGGGAAGCCCTCACTGTGGTTTTGATTTGCAGTTCCCTAATGATTAGAGATGTTGAGCATCTTTTCTTGTGCTTATTGGCCATTTATGTATCTTCTTTGTAGAAATGTCTGTTTAAGTCCTTTGCCCAATTTTTAGTCAGATCGTTTTGTTGTTGAGTTATGGGAGTTCTGTATATATTCTGGAGTGTATAGCCCATTCATTCCCAATATTTGTACTCAAATTTGTTCAGCTTTTTTCCTCCCAAACTAGGTGTGTTTGTTAAGCATTGCCCTCAGGCTTGGTGTGAGGTGCTGGCAGCACAGAGGTGACTGAGGGTGCTCTTGGGGCAGCCACAGCCCAGAGAGGAAGCACCCACATGAGGGGAGAGGTGCACCTCAGCCTCCTGAATAAAGCAGGCTATTCTTGAAGAGTGAGTAGAAGTTTTCCAGGGACAGGGATGGAGAGGGCACTCCAGATAGAGGGCGCAGAGGCATGGGACCTGGGTGCATGCGAGCAACTAGAGGATTGTGAACGTGGGGCTGAGTGCTTGGCGATGGTGCGAACAGGTGGGCAGGAGCCAGAACACCAAGCCCTTAGGTATCTCAGGTAGGAGTCTTGATTGATCCTGTGGATGCTAGGTCTGCTGACCGGTGGTAATTGGTGGAATGACACAGCTGAGTTTGCCTTTAGGAATAGTCCCTAATAGCAGTGGGGTCAGGCAAGACCAGAGTTGGGGGCACAGGATAGGTGAGAATGCCAGTAGCAGCAGTGCAGGAGTTTTCTTCTGGGGTTATTAAAGAGCTGGAAAAGACAGTGACTCGTCAGATGGAGGAGGGAGGAAGAGCGGGTTGGTGGGGAAGCATGAGCCAGCATGGGGAGCCCTGGAAGGGAAGCGGGTTGGGTGGGTGTTCATCATCAGGAACATCTCATGGCCTTGTTGGGGGGGGGGGTGTGAGTGGGAGGCAGGGAGGTAAAGCATGCTGGCGTCCTGGGGAAGGCCAAGGGGGAGTGTGCTCTATGTGTTTTCTGTATAATCAGATCGTCCTTGTAAGCAGGCGGTGATGTGACGCAGAAGCACGGAGGCTGAGCCTTGGGCCAGGCACCCGTACTGCCCTGCCCTGAGTGGCTGTGCTTTCATGCATGTGGATGTGTGTGGCGTGCCCTTTTCACATTCTCTGTCACAGAATCCTACTGTTCTCATGCATCTGTTCTTCCACACAGATTTGACAATCAATTTGTCAAGTGCCCAGAAAGTCTATCCAGACTTTGATTGGAGTTATGTTACACGGGTTAATTTAGGAGGCTTTTGTCTCTTTACACAAAAAAGTTTCATCATCAGGAACTCCCATATTTTGTGTTCTTTTACCAAGTTTTATACTTTAAAAAAATATGTAAATCTATTCCTTTAAGTTCATTTTAGGTAGGCTATGGTTATTGTTGCTGTTGTGAATAGAATTTTCCTGATTACATTTTATTGTTTTTTTAGATTTTTTTGATGTGGACCGTTTTTAAAGTCTTTATTGAATTTGTTACAATATTGCTTCTGTTTTATGTTTTGGTTTTTTGGCTGCGAGGCATGTGGGATCTTAGCTCCCCGACCTGGGATCAAACCCGCATGCCCTGCATTGGAAGGTGAAGTCTTAACCACTGGACTGCCAGGGAAGTCCCTTCCTGAGTACTTTTTTTTTTTTTTAACATCTTTATTAGAGTATAATTGCTTTACAATGTTGTGTTAGTTTCTGCTCTATAACAAAGTGAATCAGCTATATGTATACATATATCCCCGTATCTCCTCCCTCTTGCGTCTCCCTCCCACCCTCCCTATCCCACCACTCTAGGTGGACACAAAGCACCGAGCTGATCTCCCTGTGCTATGTGGCTGCTTCCCACTAGCTACCTGATTACATTTTAAATTACAGTTGGTTCTTTCAGAAATCTGAGGAGAGAGTTGTTGTTGTTGTTTTTTAAAGATTTAATTTTATTTATTTTTGGCTGCGTTGAGTCTTCGTTGCTGCGCACGGGCTTTCTCTAGTTGCAGCGAGCGGGGGCTACTCTTTGTTGCAGTGCATGGGCTTCTCCTTACGGTGGCTTCTCGTTGCGGAGCACGGGCTCTAGGTGTGCAGGCTTCAGTAGTTGTAGCACATGGGCTCAGTAGTTGTGGCTCTTGGGCTCTAGAGTGCCGGCTCAGTAGTTGTGGTTCATGGGCTTATTTGCTCCGCGGCATATAGGATCTTCCCAGACCAGGGATCGAACCCATGTCCCCTGCATTGGCAGGCGGATTCTTAACCACTGAGCCACCAGGGAAGTCCCCGAGGAGAGAGTTTTAAGAAGTGAGTGGTCACTCCTCGGCTTGTCACGAGTCAGGTGGGGCTGAAGCCGCACTGTGGAGCAGTGCCTGGATTCTGGCACCTGCCGTCCACTGTCACATGGCTGTAATGTCTGAAACCCTCTTGATGTGCCTGGCTCACCCGTGTTGTCTTTACCACTCCCAACTTGAATTTCTTGACCTTGTGCTCTATTCACATGCTACTCCTGTTCTTCTAGCTTCTTGCTTATTTTTTTGTTCTTTAGACTCTGTTTTTCTGCATTTTTCTTCTGCCTCTTAGATTTTGAGCTTCTTGAGGGCAGAGACCAGGTCTCATCTCTCCTGATGGTGCCCAGGGTGGCAAGCATGTTGCTTTGTACATGCTAGAGACTCGGCAAATGTCTTACTTGATTTTCTCTAGAAAAGAATGAAACTGTAATATATTTTAAAATAATATTTTTGTATAACTGGCTTTAAAAACGTTTGGTGTTATTTCTAGAGTATGTTCCCAGCATAGGATTCTTGTGTCAGAGGTATATCTGTTTTATGGTGTAGACGACATATTTCCTAATTGCTACACTCACTGAAGCTTTCTAGATCACTTTGTGAATGCATCTGCTTCCCGTTGCCCTGTGGGGTTTTTGTGGGGTTTTTCTTTGTTTTGTTTTGTTTCTTTGGTCTTTTGTCTTAATAGCTGTAAGAATTTACCTTGTCATTTTCATCTGTTAAAGCTAGACATGTTAAGTGCTCTCTCTGTGCCCAGTTCTGGACTAGGGCCTGAGGTGAGTAGACAGGTGAAAAAGCATGGCTCCCACACATGAGGGACTTACGGTGTAACTGGGCAGGTTCTGAGCAGCCTGAGGTGTGAGGGTGGTATGGGCCCTCACAACGCCCCTTTTTTCCCCAGGGCTGGGGTCTGCTGGGTCCCCGGAATGAGCTGTTTGATGCAGCCAAATACCGCGTGCTAGCCGATCGCTTTGGCTCTCCGGCTGACAGCTGGTGGCGCCCAGAACCCACCATGCCACCTACTTCCTGGCGGCAGCTGAATCCTGAGAGCATCCGGCCAGGGGGACCTGGGGGCCTATCCCGCTCCTTGGGCCGGGAGGAAGAGGAGGATGAGGAGGAAGAGCTAGAAGAGGGGACCATTGATGTCACTGAATTTCTGTCTATGACCCAGCAGGACTCCCATACCCCACTCAGGGATTCGAGGTACAGCCAGGGGCAGGGAATGCAGGGGAAGCTGGCTGCACCCTGACATGGGGTGGGGGGTGTTCCCAGGGAGTCTCCTCTGAGATGGGAGGGTCCCTGCCCCACATCTCAGTCCGTGTCTCTGTTATTCATTGCTACATCTACCTGTTCTTGGGGAAAGCCATTTGTGGCCATGTACTGTATGGCTGGGCTTTTGCGAAACAGCAGCACGGACCCTCCCTCCAGCTCACACTGGGGTCCTTCAGAGGCCCAGTAACTACTCTGCCTGCCCCCTGCCCCTACCCTCCTATCTGTTGGGGGGAACTGAGGGAGCGCCAGGTGTGCTTTGTGTCTGTGAGAGGATCACAGGCCAAGTGGAAATGCCCCAGCCTCCTGGCTGCCTACTGCAACTATGCAATATCCTAGCCCCTGGGTCTCAGAGCAGGTGAAATTGGCCCAGGAAGAGAGAGTGCTTTTTCACCTAAACTTTCGGTCCTCCCAGGGGGGGTTCCTTTGAAATGACAGATGACGACAGTGCTATTAGGGCTCTGACCCAGTTTCCACTTCCCAAGAACCTTCTGGCCAAGGTGATTCAGATAGCGACATCGTCCTCCACAGCCAAGGTGAGCTGGGTCTCCTATAAGTGTGTGTGACTGGGGAGCTGGCTTGGTCAAGTCTGGTTTTTCCTCCAGACCAGGTGGGAGGGAGACTACAGGTATACGGGAGGGCCGAAGATGCCCATTCTCCAAGCCCAGCCTGGGCCAGCTGGGGGAACTCCAGGTCCTTGGAGGGTTGAAGCAGCAGGGACAGATTGGAAGTCAGAACACTGGAGCACAGGGAGGGGGCTGGGGACTGTAGGAGTGGAAGACCTATATCTGTTCAAGGGTTGCGGGCAGGAAAGGAGGGTTTGGGGAGGGGGTGGCTGACTTGCTGAGGTTTTCATCTTTGTTGTCAAGCTGAGGGGCTTTGGTTAAGCAGAGCTTCTCTCCAGGCGCAAGGCCTTTTTGATCCCCCAGGATGTGCTTGGTTTTTAGCTTATGTTGACAGCTTCAACCTGCAGCTACCATCACACCTGTTTGCTTTGAAAGTGCTGAGAGGACAGTGGGCTAGGAGGCAGGTAGTGGCGTTGCCCAGATGCCGTTTCCTGCTGTGAAATCGTGGTACCACAGGAGAAGCAAGGCCAGGATCCGGGAGCTGCAGCCCCACAGGGCTGGCTTCTGCCTGTCCAGTGGCACTTCGTTTGTGGCTGATGCTTGGTACCTGCTCAGATGGGGGTTAAATCCATCTCTGCGTTCCTCGGCATTCTGAGAACTCCTGGATGTTTTCATTCCCTGCTTTTTTGTAACCATCTCTCTTGCCCTTTGTGTAGAACCTCATGCAGTTCCATACTGTGGGCACCAAGACCAAGCTGTCCACCCTCACCCTACTCTGGCCCTGTCCCATGACCTTTGTCGCCAAAGGGCGTCGCAAAGCAGAGGCAGAGAATAAGGCGGCAGCCCTGGCTTGTAGGAAACTGAAGGTGAGTGCATGATCCCTGGTGTGATGCATGAGATGTCTTGGAGCTCCCTGCTACCCTTGGCAAATGGTCCACTTTTCCAGGAAATGAAATCTACCACTGCCAGGCTTTTGGCCTGGGCACATAAGTATCTGGTATCCCAGCCTTGCTTGTCAGGCTGTGGGGTGCTGTTTCCAGGGCTTCTGCACAGTCCCTGTGGAGGTGCTTTGCCTGTGAGCTCAGCCGTTTCAGCACTGTTGGCTGGAACCTGGGTGAAGCCAGGAGGAGACCTGCTCATCATTCTGAATGGTATGGAGCTGGAGAAATGCTGTCTCTGTTGAGGGACAGACTTGGTATCTAGAAAGATCTTGATAACTTGGGCTTTGTGGCCAAAGCAAACCATGCGACGTTCATCTAGGATGAAGATTGAAGGGATCAACATCCAGGTGAAGGCAGTGGGGCTTACAGCTAGCAATCATTTTATTTATTTTTATATTTATTTTTGGCTGTGTTGGGTCTTCGTTTCTGTGCAAGGGCTTTCTCTAGTTGCGGCACGCGGGGGCCACTCTTCATCGTGGTGTGCGGGCCTCTTCACTACCGCAGCCTCTCTTGTTGCGGAGCATGGGCTCCAGATGCGCAGGCTCAGTAGTTGTGGCTCACGGGCCTAGTTGCTCCGTGGCATGTGGGATCTTCCCAGACCAGGGCTCGAACCCGTGTCCCCTGCATTAGCAGGCAGATTCTCAACCACTGCGCCACCAGGGAAGCCCTACTAGCAATCATTTTGAAGCGGCTTTGGAGGTCAGCTGATACCCCAGTTGTGGGAGTTAACCTGAACCCGTGGGGGTCTGGTTTGCAGAATAAGAGAGGAAGGAGGCCCTGTTTCACTCTGAATGGTCAGATATACCTTTGGTGTACATTTGGCTCTGGGAACTGAATTTTAGATAGAGCTGATAGGGGTAACAAGATCCTGGAGAACTGAAGAGGGATGGGCTCAGGTAAATGGTGAGAGGGAATGGATGTGTCATTACTTGTGGCCCAAGAGGACAGAACTAGGGCTAACTGGGAGAACTTTGAGGAAGTCTGAATTTTAATTTGATAGACAAAAACAGTGATGAACTTGTTCCCAAGAACTCTTGTTTTAGGAGGATATTTCCACTGTCCTGGGAGCATTTAATTCAAATTTGGGAAAACTAACGTTGGAATAAGATTGCACCTGTCACCATTGTTCAATCTGCTAATGTCCACATTTCTCCCCAGAAAATCACTTTTCGTGGACTTATTTTATTAAGCAACCGTTAGATTGAAACTGAAAAATAAATGCATTGACAAAAAACAAAAACAAACAAACAAAAAAGTGATGAGAAGAAGACCCTCAGCATGGTAGAGGCCTGTCTCAGGAAGGAACAAGCTTCCAGGTGGCAGCAGTGTTCTGAGAGCAGCTGCCTGCCCCCGGTCAGAGAGGCTGTAGGTAAATTCTCATAGTCCTGGGAAAGGACAGAGGCCTCCCCTGCAGCAAGGTGGCCCTGTTGGCACCTCTTCTGTTCTGGCACGAGGAGGCCGAGGGAAGGGGATTGGTGTCTGTGCAGGTAGACTTCTTAAAGGAGGGAGTGTTTGCTCTGGGTTTTGGAGGGTGTGCGGAATCCGGACATGACAGACTCTAGGGGAAAATGACTGGTTTTCCACACTTGCCCAATGTGTTGGAATGCTTTGTCTTATTTCTGGTGGGGTGGCTTTGGGCATATAGGGAAATAAAACAGAGAGTTTCCCTTCCAGTGGCTTATTTTATCAAGTTGCATAAGTAGGTATTTACGGGAACTTCCATGTATGTTTGTACGGTGGACTGGGTGTCATGCAGAGACAGGTGGAGGTGTGGCAGCTGGACGTGAAATGCGGCGGGGGTGGGCAGGCAGCGAAGGCAGAGGAGCCTGTGACTGGGTTCCGGGGTGGCTCAGGGCCTGGCCCCCCTGTCTCAGGTGAGGATTCATGGAGGTGAGCCTGGGCTGCTGTGGGGACTCTGGCTGCTCGGGGAGAGGTTTCTCTGTGGCGCCCGTCTGCGTGGGTGGGGGCTGTAACACTCAGACACGCCAGGTCTGGTTTTTCTTGAATCATTTTTAACTTTTTTTTTTTTTTTTTTTTTTTTTTTTTGGTGGAGACTTAACATTTTCCTGGTTCCTAATTTCTCCCTCCTGCACCATATCGGCCCAAACCCAAAAATGTCTTAGAAAAGAGGTTGCTCTGCACGACTTCTCTCAAGCTCCTGAGCAGGTCTGGGCCAGTTCTGGGGAGACAGGCATAGACCAGCCGCCCGTGTCCCCTCTGCAGAGCCTGGGCCTGGTGGACCGGAACAACGAGCCGCTCACCCACGCCATGTATAACCTGGCCTCCTTGCGCGAGCTGGGTGAGACCCAGCGCCGGCCGTGTACCATCCAGGTGCCTGAACCCATCCTCCGCAAGATAGAGACTTTCCTGAACCACGTAAGAGAAGCCCCACGTTCCTCCTTACCTGCCCGCCTTCATCTACTCATTACCAAAAGCTTTCACCTGCAGCAGGTGGTAGTGACTCCCCGCTTTCCCCACTGGGGATGGAGCCTGGGTGCACCCTTGCCCTGAGCAGTCCCGTCTTGCCCACGAGGGTCCCAGGGCAGTTGAGGACTGAGTTCTGCCCAGTGGGTGGGCCATAGCCTCTGGCCAAGGTGAATTGTGTGGAGGGTCTGGCTGGCTGTGGGTAAATGAGAAGAAGGTATTTCTCTTCACCATTTTGTTTGCCTCTCCCGTCCCCCAGTACCCCATGGACAGTTCATGGATCTCCCCAGAGCTCCGGCTGCAGAGTGATGACATCTTGCCCTTGGGCAAGGACTCGGGGCCACTGGGTGACCCTATCACAGGCAAGCCCTACATGCCCCTGTCAGAAACAGAGGAGCTGCGTCTGAGCCAGAGCCTGCTGGAGCTGTGGCGGCGGCGAGGGCCGGTCTGGCAGGAGGCCCCCCAGCTCCCTGTGGACCCTCATCGGGACACCATCCTCAGTGCCATCGAGCAGCACCCGGTGGTGGTCATCGCCGGGGACACGGGCTGTGGGAAGACCACGCGCATCCCCCAGCTGCTGCTGGAGCGCTACGTGACCGAGGGCCGAGGTGCTCGCTGCAACGTGATCATCACTCAGCCGCGCCGCATCTCGGCTGTGTCCGTGGCACAGCGGGTCAGCCACGAACTGGGCCCCTCCCTGCGCCGGAACGTGGGCTTCCAGGTGCGGTTGGAAAGCAAGCCTCCAACCCGAGGCGGGGCTCTGCTCTTCTGTACAGTGGGCATCCTGCTACGGAAGCTGCAGAGCAACCCCAGCCTGGAGGGCGTGAGCCACGTCATCGTGGACGAGGTGCACGAGCGGGACGTGAATACGGACTTCCTGCTGATTCTGCTCAAGGGCCTGCAGCGGCTCAACCCGGCCCTGCGGCTGGTGCTCATGAGTGCCACAGGCGATAACGAGCGCTTCTCCCGCTACTTTGGTGGCTGCCCTGTCATCAAGGTGCCTGGCTTCATGTACCCTGTCAAGGAGCACTACCTGGAGGATATCCTGGCCAAGCTGGGCAAGCACCAGTACCCACACCGGCATCGGCACCACGAGGTGAGGGGATACGCCCGCCCCGTCCTGCCCACGGCTCCTGGCCTTTTCTCCATGGATTCCCCTCCTCCTTCCCAAGCCTTGGTTTCCTTGCTAGAAATGGGAATGATCAGGCCTGCTTGACAAGGGTGTGGTGAGGGTTGGAGGTGATGTGTCACGTGCCTTGACCTCACCAAGTCGCGGTGGCTGGCCGTGTCCTGTGCACGACCCCTGGCCCCGGGGCTGTGACTGGCCTCTCTTCCCCCACCCCAGTCTGAGGATGAATGCGCTCTCGATTTGGACCTCGTGACTGATCTGGTTCTGCACATTGATGCCCGCGGGGAACCAGGTGGGTGCTTTCTTCTCTGTCCCGTGCCCCCCCTGCTCTCCATCTGCCGGGAGCCACTAGCTCATGCCTACAGGGCCCTTTACAGGTGGGATCCTCTGCTTCCTGCCTGGGTGGCAGGAGATCAAAGGAGTGCAGCAACGCCTCCAGGAGGCCCTGGGCATGCATGAGAGCAAGTACCTCATCCTCCCAGGTGAGAGCGTGTGCGCAAGGACGGTGGCCCCCGACACCAGGCTTGCCCTCTGTCTTGGGGAGTGACTCACCTGGGGCTCAGGGCCTTGGGTTTCTTAACAGGCTGCACTAGTTTTTTGCTGGCTTTGTGACCTCTACTGGGCATATTACTGATCTGGACTTCAGTTTCATCAAAATAGGGTCAAAATCCTTGCCTGCCCTCATATGGGGAGGTTTTGGCTGGAGCAGTGCCCGTGACCATTGTGTTCTTGCTGCCCGCCAGTGCACTCCAACATCCCCATGATGGACCAGAAGGCCATATTCCAGCAGCCTCCCGTTGGGGTGCGCAAGATTGTCTTGGCCACCAACATCGCTGAGACCTCCATCACAATCAATGACATTGTGCACGTGGTGGACAGCGGTCTGCACAAGGAGGAACGCTACGACCTGAAGACCAAGGTGGCACCCATCTCCTGGCCCCGCCCCAGCCCAGATCTACCCTGGGCCTGTGTGTCTGGAGAAGGCCACACCTCTGGGATCTCAGTGTCCCTGCTGTGGGGGGCAGTTGAGGAGCTGAGTGAGGTGAAGGCCAGGCACAGGGGAGCATGGAGGAAGGCGTGTGGTCTGTGTGGCTGCTCACCTGCCCCCTCCCCCAGGTGTCCTGCCTGGAGACCGTGTGGGTGTCACGAGCCAACGTGATCCAGCGCCGGGGCCGGGCGGGCCGCTGCCAGTCAGGCTTTGCCTACCACCTCTTCCCGCGGAGCCGGCTGGAGAAGATGGCCCCTTTCCAGGTGCCGGAGATCCTGCGCACGCCCCTCGAGAACCTGGTGCTGCAAGCCAAGATCCACATGCCAGAGAAGACGGTGCGGCAGAGGTGGGCGGGGTGGGCCCTGGGAAGGTGCAGGTGGGTTGCGGGCTAACGGGCTCCGCCTTGTTCGTGCTGTAGGCAGTGGAGTTCCTCTCCAAGGCCGTGGACAGTCCAAACATCAAGGCGGTGGACGAGGCTGTGATCTTGCTCCAGGAGATCGGTGAGTGGTGCAGGGCTGGGCCGGGCTGCGGAATGGCCGTCAGGGGCGGGACTGACAGCTGAACTTGCAGGGGTGCTGGACCAGCGGGAGTACCTGACCACTCTGGGGCAGCGCCTGGCCCACATCTCCACTGACCCACGGCTGGCCAAGGCCATAGTGTTGGCTGCCATCTTCCGTTGCCTGCACCCGCTGCTAGTGGTCGTTTCCTGCCTCACCCGGGACCCCTTCAGCAGCAGCCTGCAGAACCGGGCGGAGGTGGACAAGGTCAGACCCAGTGCCTTTTGCGTGGCCCTCTGCTCTCCCTTCCGGCCCTCCGCTCCCTTCGGTCCCGAGGTGGCTTCCTCTGGTCCCTGCCCTGTGACCCTGGCACCCTCCTCCCCTCCCAGGTGAAGGCACTGTTGAGCCACGACAGTGGCAGTGACCACCTGGCGTTCGTGCGGGCTGTGTCCGGCTGGGAGGAGGTGCTGCGCTGGCAGGACCGCAGCTCTCGTGAGAACTACCTGGAGGAAAACCTGCTCTATGCGCCCAGCCTGCGCTTCATCCACGGTCAGCGGGTCCCGAGCTGCCCTGAGCCCCTCCACCCTTCCCACTCGCACTGGGCCGGTGCACAGTGAGCTGTGAACCAGGGGCCTTAGGTTCACCCTGACTTTGCCTCCCCAGGACTCATCAAGCAGTTCTCAGAGAACATTTATGAGGCTTTCCTGGTGGGGAAGCCCTCGGACTGCACCCTGGCCTCTGCCCAGTGCAACGAGTACAGTGAGGAGGAGGAGCTGGTGAAGGGTGTGCTGATGGCGGGTCTCTACCCCAACCTCATCCAGGTGCTGCCTCGGGGAGGGGGCCCCAGGCCGTGACCTCTCTTTCCATCCCAGCTCCTTGCTCAACCCACCCACCTTTTCCTTCATCCTTGCAGGTGAGGCAGGGCAAGGTGACCCGGCAGGGCAAATTCAAGCCCAACAGTGTCACGTATAGGACCAAATCCGGCAACATCTTGCTGCACAAGTCGACCATTAACAGGTGGGGGACTGTCAGGCTGGGGCAGGGCAGCTGGGGTGGTTGAGCAGGGGGGCCTCACCCAGCTCTTTGTTCCCTAGGGAGGCCACACGGCTACGGAGCCGATGGCTGACGTATTTCATGGCTGTCAAGTCCAATGGCAGCGTCTTTGTCCGGGACTCCTCCCAGGTGCACCCACTAGCTGTGCTGCTACTGACCGACGGGGACGTCCACATCCGTGGTGGGTACCTGTACACCCCCCGCCCCACCGCTTCTCCGGCTGCTCTGTCTCCTCAGGGGTCTGGCTTCACTCACCCGGGCTCCCCGCGTCTTTCCCTTCCTCTAGATGATGGGCGCCGGGCCACCATCTCCCTTAGTGACAGCGACCTGCTGCGGCTGGAGGGCGACTCACGCACCGTGCGGCTGCTGCGGGAGCTGCGCCGGGCCCTGGGCCGCATGGTGGAGCGGAGCCTGCGCAGCGAGCTGGCTGCACTGCCGCCCTGTGTGCAGGAGGAGCACGGGCAGCTGCTTGCGCTGCTGGCAGAGCTGCTGCGCGGGCCCTGTGGCAGCTTTGACGTGCGCAAGACAGCTGACGACTAAGCCCCGTCTCCGCTGGGGCCATGTACAGAGTGCAAATGTTTATTTAAAATAAAGTTCTATTTATCCCTTGTGAGCATCGCTATCCGCTGGGGCTCCCCAAACCAAGAGGAAGAGTGAAGGCTCAGAAGGGAGGGCCCCAAAGTCTTTCTTAGGAGAGCAAGGGGCTTAGAACCCAGCCCTCAGGAGCTTGAACCACTCATGCGGTTCTTGGCTTGTGCTGCTTGGCCCAGTCTAGTCGTCTTTGTCACAGCCGCGGTGGGAGGCAGTGTCCTTGCGCGTGCGGCAGGGCCCGCAGCGTGGATCCTCTCTGGCTGGCTGCCACCTCCTAACCCAGGCAAACGGGGGAGGGAGAAGTTCCACAAGCAGCCTTAACCTTTGGTCACAGCCACAGATTCACAGACTGCACGCTGCACCCCAGTCCCTCGATGCGAGGGGACAAGCTGGGGGCTGTGGGGGCCTCGGATGCTGAAGACGTAGACAACCAGGACGTATACAGAAGACAGGGCCTGCGTGGTGGGACATACGAGCTTTATTTGTTCTGGAAATCGCAACAACAATCACAGATGGACATGGTTAACGGCTGAGCCATAAGCAAATGGGGAAGTACAGAAACGTTCCAGCCCCAACGGCTGCAGAATAGAACACAGCACACACGGCCTCCTCTGGTCCCACCTGTCAGGGCGGCCTTCTCAGCTTCTCTGGCTTGTGGGACCCTTCAAGGGAGCTGTGACCAAACCACCTTTCAGAACACTGATCACTCCAGCGCCCCCTGGAGTGCTCTCTGCCGGGGTCACCTCTCCCACCCCTACCTTTGGCCAACGGAGTAAAACGACCGAGAGCTTGTCCACCCCAGCATCAACACAGGTGCAGGTACCTTTAGGCCCAGCACTGTCACCCCACTGCATCTGGCACCCCACCTACCACTGCGTCCTCCCAGTTTCATCTCACCCTTTCTTGCAGACAAAACACGGATGCCCTGATGTCCCTGGCGCCGTTGAAGCACTGTGTGGACAGTCTCTGGCCCTGGGAGCGCTTTTTCCACAAGACCCCTGCAATTTCTTGGTATGTGCTTGGGGAGCTGGGGAGATGGTGTCGAACCTCCCTGGAGAAAATGCTACCTCAGAAAGGGAGAGCACCTGCCCAGCCCAGACACCCTCCCTCTACATGGACTTCGAATCTGATCCTAGGTCAGCAGCTCCCACCTTCTCAGCGCCAAGGGATGCCAGAGGAGAAGGTGGGGAGTGTGAGGGGCCAAGTCTGCACTGCAGAAAATGCTCTTCCAGAGGAGAAGCCTTGGAGACTCCCAGGCCATTTCACTACAAACTGTTACGTTTTAATCCTTTATTAGAAACCATGCAAACTTTAATACAAAAAATACAAGTGCAATAAGAATCTTCGTGTCAATACAATTCCCGGGACTTATCATTGCAGCCATCCCAAGACCAGGCCTAACCAGGACACACCCCTTAGGCTGGCCTCGCCTCTCCTCTCTCCCCTCTCCAGTCAGGCCGCAAGGGAGCCTGGATGGGTCATCTCATGTACTTATTTTTTTTTAATTTCCAGACTTGATTCCCCACTATCCACATGAGTTCTGAACACATTGGGCTCCCTGGCAACTGAGGGCTCGAGTGTCCTAGGTTGCAGGCTTGGAGGAATTTGACCTCCATGGCCCTTTCCAGCCCAACCGTGTCTCCCACCAGATCCCAGGGAATGAGACAGACATAGATGCCAAAACCAGCCTCTTGGTTAGAAAAGAAAAGCAGCATACACACAAAATGCCAGAACCACCAGTCCACACTCTGACCAGCCCCTAGCGGTCCCTGCCTGCCCTCTAGCCCACAGCCCCCCACTGCGCCTGCCCTGCCCACACCACCTCCGGGGCCAGGGCCCCGAGCTGCCCAAGACAGGGCAGCCTCCAATGCCTCACCTCCCAGCTGGAGGCTTCAGGATCTCCCCTCCCTGTTTCCTTTAACACCTACCAACGACTTTCATTCAGACATGGCTTCAACCTGCAAAACTACTCCACCGGTTTTCAGGTTATTAAAAAAAAAAAAAAAAAAAAAAAAAAGATAAAGTGTGACAGCAGCTAGGTAGGTATGGGAAGCAGCGGGGACAGGCAGCATTGCCCCTGACTAACTTGGGGGAGGGCAGCAAGAGGTGCCTGGCGCCACCTGCGAGGTGGGCACCACTGTGGGGTCAAAGGAAGAGGCAGTGGCTTAGCAGGCTCCAGGGTGCGCAGTCAGCGCCCAGCCGTCACGTGGACATCCACTTCCACTCTTCCCTCCAGATGGACCAGCGAGGAGGGAGCGTATGTCAGTTTCTCTTGGGTTTGGTCCAAAAAACCCAAACGAACAAAGAGGAGGTTGGACTCCGGCTCCCCCCACCCAGATCCCAGGAGGTCCCAAACTAGCCTCCCCCACCCAACTTTCCACCCAACCTTCTCCGCGGAGCAGCGGCGCAATGGTGAGGACGGGAGCCAAGCAGGGAGCTGGGTCTGGGGCCAGGAATGGAGGGAGCACGGGGACGGGGCTGCTGCCACCCTGGGCAAGTGAGGCAGGAGGGAGGGAGGGAGGGGCCTAGAGGGCAGCCCAGGAGAGGGAGCTAGGGGCCCAGGTGCCTGAGCTGGGGCCGCCAGGGAAGTGGAGGGGGGCGGGAGACAATGTCGGCCCCGTGGTCGGTGCGGGCCCTGGCGTTTGCCCGGAACGTCAGCCTGTAGGTCTCAATCTGCAGTGACACGGGAGGAGGGAAGGGAGAGGGTGACGGGGGAGACAAGAGGGGGGGACACGGGGGACGGAAGACGAGACCAGAATGTCATCATTAGATGCCTGGAAAATAAAAGGTTCCTTCGTTAAAATTCAGGCCACACTCTGGTCAGGAAACAAAGGAGTTTCAATCTGCAGCCAGTGGCAGGGCCCCTGGCTGGCCCTGAGGCCGAGCCCAGCCACTTACTTGTCTCCTGGATCTGGCTGTCCAAGGTCTGGGCCTCCCTTTGGTCACCACCCCCTGCCAGGGTGGTGTGGCCACTGAGGCCACTGGCTGAAGTGGGGGCGCCAGCTTCGGGCGCTGCCTCAGGGACGGCCGGCTCCTCCCCAGCGGGGGGGCCCGGACACGGAGGGGCCTCGCTGCCACCGCCCTCAGTCTACAAATGAAACAGTGGGGGAGACAGTGCAGGGTCAGTCGGGGAGGGCGTGTGATGGTGATGGTGGTGGGTTTCACACACAGTCCCCACCCCCGCTGCTGCCGCTCCCCATTGGCTCAAGGTACAGTCACCTGGGAGTCTAGACCAGGTGCCCCCCCGCCGCCCCCCCTGCCGCCCCCCCGCCCCCGCCCCCAGACCAACTCCTGGCCTGGGTGGCAGGGTGCTGGGTAAGAACTCAGGCTCTGGAGCAGGAGAGCAGTGCAGCCTGGCCAGTGACACACTCTGAGAGCCTCCTCTGGGAGACGAAAGGCTTCGTGAAGCCTCTGACATGAGAGGTGAAAGGTGCCTGGCTTCTCAACAAGGCTGATGCCAGATCAAAACACTTAGGACAGCAGATTGTTAGCAAACAAGCTAAGGAACGATCTCAAATTGTGGGTCTGGAGCCACTAGGGCTAGGGAGCTCCGGGAGCTTGAACCAGTTCCCGAGGGGTGCAGGCCGCCACCTCAGACCTAAGGGACCCCGGGGCACTCCCTGCACGTGCGAGTGTTCGGAGAGGCTTTCTCGGCCATTCCTGGGGCAGCCCTGCCCGTGTATCCATCATTCATGCACCCCTGACACAGGCCTCCTCTGTGCTGGGCACCTTTCTGGGGCCTGGGGACACAGAGGAGGGAAGAAGGTGTCCAAGGAGGTGTGAGGGAGACTGTGGGGGCCTGGCGAGGAAGGCCTTGAGGCGGCCGTGGACACCCAGTGTGAGTCCAGAGCACAAGAGGGAGGGCTGCTGGGAGGCACTGGCGAGCTGGCACGCCTGTGCTGGGAACGCCCAAAGGCGACAACGGGAGAAATCCGAGCAGTGAAAGAAACAGGCCTCTGTGTTAGAAAAATAGTTCCAGAAGTGATAAGAAAGGGAGGTGATGTGAGTAAAGAAAAGACTTGCGGTCAGAAAGGCCCAGGCGTGAGCCCTGGTCTGCGTGCGCCTGTCGTGTGGCCTGGGACAAGTGACTACACCCAAGTTAGTGCCCGGGGGGTGCTGACCAGAGAATGGCCCCTCACAAGGTATGGAGCACGTCCTGAGAGGCTGCGACAGAGGGAGCTAGTCTGGGCTTGAACAGAGCACTGAGGGGGGTGGGACAAAGTGCGGGCTGGGATGGAGCCGCGCTGCGCGGTCAGATGCAGGGGGAAGGCCCGCAGCGCTGCTCACGTCCCCTCTCCCTCGCCCACCCTTCCCTGAGCAGCTGCAGCCGCCCTCAGGCCTGGAAGCCGGCAAGGCGCTGCCCCCACGGCCCCGCTACCCAATGACACGGAACAAAGGACAGACAGCATCTTGGCAGACAAAAGGTCTCACGGTACTGTGGAAGGAGTGCGAAGGGACGAGAGGGAGGGAAGGGAGGAGAGGCCCAACCAGGATGGGAAGCCCGCCGCCCGAGTGCTCTCCAGAGCCCGGCCGCGCAGGCCTCCAGAGCGGGTGGGTGCCGGGCCTGCCATCACGGGCAGCTAAAAATGCGCCATCCCGCTCCCAGGACCGGAACAGAGCCTGACACAGAGCAGGTACCGAACACTCCCGTCTCAGGAGGTGCTGCGAGAACTGTACCACACAGACCCCGGCCTTGTGGGGACCTGCACTCCAGCCCTGTCCCTCTGAACATGGCTGAGACGGGCTCAAAAAGGCAGGCCGTGGCTCTCAGGAGAACATTCCGTCTCCAGCTGGACAGGTGAGAGGGGACCGGGCTGGGGCCTCTTCACCTCTCCTGCCTTGCTCAGGACTGATGACAGATGATGGAAACAGCAATGGTGTGGGTGAAACATGACCCCTGAAGAGACTGAGGGGCGGTGACAGGTGCCCACCTGCTGGGACCCAGACTCCAGCCGCACAACCCCACCCCCCAGCTGTGTCCCCGCCAGGACCCACTCACTACCTTCACGGCGCCTCCTGCGGGCAGGTGGCCCACGTTATCAAGGGATCCCACCTTCGCCTGGGCCTTCTCCTTGAAGTTCAGCTTCTGACTTTCGATCTTGACATCTCCTCCACCTGGAACCAAACATAAATGGGTCACTATGCGTGACAGAGAAATACCCCTACAGGCAAAGCCAGGAGGCTGGCCAAGGACTGGGATGTGCCCAGTATAGAAATGGGGAAAACGTGACCTGCTCTGAGGACAAAGGAAGAGGCACAGTGAACACATGCTTTCAACCTCATAAACACCCTGTTGGTCAGGGTCAGGATCCTGGAATCCTGGTTTTCCAGCTGCCAGCACTGATACTGGAGGAGAGGAGTGACTTGCCCAAAGTCACCAGTGAGCCAGTGACTCACAGGATGGAGTATGGTCTAGGTGAGCAGTTTAACTGAATCTCACTGCCATGAAAAGAAGGGAAGGCAAGAGGCGGGAGCAGAGGGGAGGCAGTCGGTACACAGGCAACGCTCACAGCTTAGCCAGAGTGTGGCCACGGGATCAAGGGCCAGAGCACTGTCACTGGCCACCTGGCCCCTCAGCTTGGCTTTCCCTTGAGCCCTTCTTCATTCTCCCATCTCCTCTTTGCTCATATCACCAACCTCAACACCTAGCTTCCTGTCAAATCCTCCAGGTATCCTACCCACTGGATTTCTGGCCCCTTGCAAAAACTGGACCTCAAGTCACTCAGTGTCACTAGGGAAGGAGGTTATCTCACAAGAGTGGATTTTCCAGATAGAAGGAAAAATGAAGGTTAGTTAAGGGCCAAAGTGTTTTGATCCTTTTAAACAGAACACCTTCTAAAATGGATGACACTTTTTGCTGAGAGGGAAGGGAGTTTTCTTTGCCTTCACCTTAACTGGCCCGTGGCGACTGATCTCTGAGACACCAGACCTGTCAGCCAGTGTGCCTGCCACTACAGATACGGCCCTGCCCCAAATCTGCTGCCGACCCAGGGTCCAGGACACACGAGGCTCTTAGGGTACAGCCGAGGCAAGAACGCAGGCCCTGCTCAGACAACATTGCCAGCAGCTCAGAGGCCTCCGCGGGGGCGCCAGGCCACCTGTGCTGCTGGCAGGAGAGTCTGCATTGCTGTAATGGCAAGATCCACATGGGCAGGCCGAGGTGGCATTATTGAATGGCTCCCTATCTCCTGCTGGAGCTGCTGGTGGATGCTTCACTGCTCGGGTATACCCTTTGCTCCTGAGTCTGACAGGCAAGGCCCGGCCACCACTCTCCAGAGCTCCTTCAGCACCAGCTCCTGAACGCTTGCCTGGGAGGCCAAGAAGGGTTCTTAGCCCATAGCGCACCTTTCCCCTAGGCCTAGGTCAACAGTGCCGTGAACACGGCAGGTCCTCAAGACGCTGCTGGTGCAAATGGCAGCCCTTACACACTGTTCCTCCTCCAACTAAAAGGTTAGTGCCCAGAATCCCCCCTCCCTGACAGGGACTGAGGACTACGTTGTTTCTACTGCTGTGCCCTGGGTGTGTGGCTCCAGGAATCTTCATGGAAGGACAGAGACATAGGGGTGAAACCTGGGACAAGGGAGGCACCACTCACCAGGCTTGTGCTTAATGTTAGCCTTGGACCCACACTTGGAGGAGACCTTAGAGATGTCCACCTTCTTGTTCTGAATCTGAACCTGAGGAGAAAAACACACAAAAAAATGACTGCCTCAGAGAGAGAGTGTATATTGCCAGGTCCAAACCCATGCTCTCTTTATAGTCTCCAAACCTGAGCTCAGAGGCCGCCTTCTCCAAAGCCTTCCCTGGCTCTAACCTCACTCCATCTCTTCTTCATACCATCTCTTGAAAGGACCTCAGCATCAGCTCTACGCTAATCGCTTCATGTGCTCAATCATCATCTATAGCGCACCTACTACCATCAAAACAGCAGCCTCTACTCTGGCTCATCTTTCCAACAAGGCTGCAATTCTCCCTAAACAGGAGCATGGGGAAATGCACTTTTCCCAGCCACAGATCTGGCAGCTGCTAAAGCCACCACGTGGCCTCGGCAAAGGTGACAGGCTCATCTTGCGCCATGCCTGAGATGACCTGTGAGGAGTCAACAGAGGTCACTCGCCACGGCTGGGCTCTTGCCAGGCTGTGGAGCCCACACATCTGTTGACAGTGAGCCACAGCTGAACCTAGTCCCCAAAAAAAGAATAGCTGATGAGGGGAAGTTTCGCTGTATAGGTGTATTCCAGCCAATAAATGAAGAAGGGACAGGAGAATTAGAGTCTCACCACAGTGCACCTTCACTGAACTCATGGTTTTGGGCATCAACAGCCGCCAGCATCACGAGGAGCGAGACGACGAGAAGGGTGAGACATTACGTTTCCTGACAGAAACACCACCACTGCCTATGAACGTCTTGCAAAAATGTGGGGAAAAAAATCGAGTCTGAATCAATCTAAAGAAAACTGGAACTAATGAATATGTTAAGTGAAACCATGGGGACATCCTCAGCAGAATCCAAATTCTAGGACAAACCACTCAGTTTACTCTTGAAAAATATTACCGTGAAAAAAGAAAAAATGAACAGGGAACTTGTAGAGTAAGAGAAACCTAAGATTATAAGATGCAAATCAACCAATCACAACTTACGGACCTTGTTTCCTGATTAAGCAAACCTGTTTAACATGCTATGGGATTTTATATTATATACATATGTATATTAGAGTTCTTATCTTTTAAAGTTACATACTGGAATATTTGCAGATGAAAGATATAACTAGAACTGGCTTCAAAATAACTGGGGTGGGCATTTATAGATAAGACTGGCCACAAAGATAATAAATGAAGCTGGGTAAAAAAGTACATCCAGTTAACGTTACCATTTCTTCTACTTTTCTATATGTTTGAAAATTTCTATAATTAAAAGTTTTAGGGACTTCCCTCGTGGCGCAGTGGTTAAGAATCTGCCTGTCAATGCAGGGGACACGGGTTCAAGCCCTGGGCCAGAAGATCCCACATGCTGCGGAGCAAGTAAGCCCGTGCACCACAACTACTGAGCCTGTGCTCTAGAGCCCGCGAGCCACAACTACTGAAGCCCGCGTGCCACAACTACTGAAGCCTGCGTGGCCTAGAGCCCACGCACCACAACGAAGAGTAGCCCCCGCTCGCCGCAACTAGAGAAAGCCCGCACACAGCAACGAAGACCCAACGCAGCCAAAAATAAATAAATAAATAAATAAATTTTTATATCTATAAAAAAGTTTTAAAAAGCTTAATTGCATCTCACTGAGTTAACAAAGCCTCTGAGACAAGGCTCTGCCTTCCCAGGCTGGTACATAGAGGAGCCACAATCTGCTTCCAAAAGATCCCCCCACCTGCTCCCCTAGCCACTGGCCTCCACTGATGGCTTCGGCTTCAGGGAGCCACGTGCTGCTGCTCTGGCCTAGGAAGTGTGTTTCTCGTGCTGGGCCCAAAGTCACCCGCAGTGACGCCCGGCAGCCAGCACCAGCCTGTTCACCACCAACCCGGCATTCCTGCACCTCGCTCCAGCCGTGTGCTCACGTGATCTGCCCCTGGCCTGCAGGCCACTGCAGGTGTCAATACTGCTACTGAAGTGACACTGCGAACAGGTCTCAGAACCCATTAGCATGCACACCCCTCCTTGCAAGGGTGAAATGGAACTAAAACTGCTGCAACATTTAAACTGGGATCAGCCACAGAAGTAGCTGCTATGTTCTCCCCCGACGGCCTCTCAGTTCTCAACAAGAGGCATGTTTATGTGTACGTGGGGACATGTGGGGAGTACTGACCAGGATCCTGTTCCAAGCCACTAATCCCTGTGGTAACCCCAGAGTTTCTCTCTGGGGGGAAGGCGGGCCCTGTGGGGGAATGGGGTTAGACGCGTACAGCTGGCAGCCACCCTTCTTACATGCAGGTATATTTATGGTGGCTTTATGGAGGGGCTGATGGAAGCCACGACAGCGCCTTAGTCCAGGCTGTTTACCCTCATCTTCCCACCTGGAAACACTGTCACAGGCATTTTCCTAATGCTCTGATGTTTAAGGAAACCTCCTAAAATGAAAACTCTTTTAAAAAGTACATTCCCTCGCCAAAAAAATCTTGTTTGAAGTCATGTGTAGGCAGTGTGGGAAGACCATACTAGGTGACAGATAAACGAGGACTTATTTTCAGAGCTCTGACATACACCACACAACATATATAAATGCATTTCTGTGACACACACACACACACACACACACACACACAAACCCAATTCCCTCAGAATCCCTGTTCACCTTCTGTTTGCATCTAGGCCAAAGCCTGAGAGGAAAAGCTAGGGCCGGTGCCTACCTGCGCCCTTCACGGGTTGGATCTTTCTCACCTTAACCAGACACTGCCTTTAAAAGCTTCACCCACCTCTGCCTTCCCACACTGGGATGGCTGATCTCTGGCCAACTTCCAAGATGGCCAAGAACCGGCCACCCAAGTGCCAAGGATGCAGTTTCTACCCACGCCAGGAAGAGCCAGTGGTGGGGAGATGACCAGGAAGGACGTGCAGTAGGGGAGTTGTGCGGGGGGAAGAAAGAGGTGTTCTATGTTTGCACCCTCACAGCAGAACTGCAGGGTCGAGCCCTCTGTAAGCCATGGGCAGGATGACATGACCACCGAGGGGGCAGGGGGACAGAGCCTAAAAATGAAGAAGGTAAGCAGAGCGGGACTTAATCCAGGTCAGGAAAGAGAGGAGAAGGAATTGAATGAACCCAAGGGAGACCAGGACAGGGCAGCTCTCTCCCTCTTGGGGTGGGAGAGAAGCGAGGGGAGAGGCGGTGAGGGCAGGGCTCTGTCACAGGGACGTGGAAAATGCAAGTGTGTTCTCCACATGCCAGATGACAATGGTGATCTACCCGGTCTCTCCCTAGACCAGGACCTCCCTATGAGCTCCAGTCACCTGTGTCCCCAACACAGATCTAAAGGGTGGCACAGAGTAGCAGCATGATAAACAGGATGTCTGGATGGGAGAGGGAAAGAGCCAAAAAGAAAAGGAAATAGGAGGAGGAAGGGGTTGGAAAAGGGAAACAGTGGGGGAAGGAGAGCAGAAGGAAAAGCGGGGGAAGGAAGCAGGGAGAGCAGAGGAGAAAGAGCAGAGTCACAGAGATGAAGTGAGGGCACAGGAGGCGGGGGCGCATGTGGAACACAAACGCCCTGCTCTACAACAGCAAGGGCTCGAGGATGGGCTCTGGAGAAGTCCGGACATCTGTCTCCAGGTCAGGACCACTGCATCCCCAAGAGCGGACTCGAGACAGACTACGTCCCTCAGACCAGGTCTCTGAACCCCTAAGGCCTCCCACCCACAGGGGCAAAAGATGCTAAGTGGGTGTCACCCAGCTGTCGTTTAGGGCTCACCAGAAACACTCAGTCTGAACACATTTGAGCATCGGGGTCCCCCCGACTCCGCTCGCCCACCAGCGCGGGGCGGCCCTCTCTCCAGGGTGCCTCAGACGCCAGCGGCCCCGAGCGCATACTTACATTACCACCTCCAGGGACATGCTTAATATTGTCCTTGGAACCACACTTGGACTGAATATGGCTGTAGCTCACTTTTTTGGAGACTATCTGGACCTGGAGTGTTAGAGAACAGAAAAAACAACACAAAGGGAGAGGGCTGGTTAGAACCGACACGGGGCAGGCAGTGAGTCCACACGTGACCACGATGAGCGGCAGGGAGTGCTGTTAAAACCCCACCTTCAGCAGAACAGCTGTGGAAAAGCACAGGCCAAGGAACTGGAAGGAGCAGGAAAGGGAGGGAAAACACGAACAAACAACACAAGGACAGAAGATGTCGCCAGAGCGCTACATGGTCATCCTCACTGCTCCTGGGGGCCGGCTGCAGTTCACAGGGTGCAGACAGCAGTGGCCCCAATGTCCACTCGGCCACGGCCCACCCCCGCCTGCTCTCTCCCCGACGCTCCTCTCTGCAAGGGTCCTGCTCATCCGGACACATCCTCACCCAAGGATGGCACTTCCCTTAAATCTGGGGCCTGGAATCGCTGCAGCCAGACCTGCTCTAGGAAGAAAAGGCTGCGTGGAGAAGCCCGGGGCCGCTGGCTCACGGCCCAGATCTGACGCTGATGGGAAGGAAGGGACCAGAGGCCGCTGGACCTGCTATGCAGAACCCTGGGCACCAGGGGGCACAGGCCGAAGCCACACTTCCACACAGAGCCCACTTGTCTCAGGACTCAAGAAAGCACAGTGCAATTGAGGTTTAAGTCTAGTCTTCTTTTTGATTCCAGGGTAAAACCCCTTCCACAATCCTCCAGATGTCCAATCCTGTGCCCTGTTTCATGTGTAAAGAGACTAGGCTCTGGGCAGGGCTGCAGTGAGGCACAATCTGGGGGGGCACCTGCACAGTGTGTTGTATATAAACGGCTCCCCCTGGAACGGAGCAACACAAAGGCTCAGGATCCAAGATCTGGGACAAAGAATTCTTTTTGAGCCTTCTCAAGAAGGAATAGTTGCCAGCATCCTTCCTTCCTTTTCTTAGAGCACCTCACAAATGATGTAGCCCCCAAACTGAAGAGTTCTCCCCAGAGTAGAGAAATCTACCCTGAGAAACTCCAACTGTTTCTTGCCTTCTTTACAACATCAGTGATGAGTAACTGGTGAGCAAACCACTTTCCTAATGAACCAGAGACCTACAGGACCTCTAGAAGCTCCCAAGAACCATGGCGCAGCCTTCCCCACCTGCCAACCATACAAAGTCCTTGCCCTGGCCACCTACCTGCCACAGATAAGGACAGAAGGTTCCCAGGGCAAGAGGAGGGCCCTGGCTCCAGGGTGTGGAGACAAGGGGAAAGAACCTAGCATTTCCCCGCTGCATCCAGGTGACAGTGCAATCCCTATGCTGAGTGGGTTTTCGCTGGGAATCAGCATCCTAACTTTCAGTACAGAGGTCCTTGGAGAACCAGGACAAATGAAGCTATCTCCACACCCAGAGGTGTTGAGAGGGGCCTTCAGCTGAACTTGAAGCACAGGGGCTGCAGGGTTCCTATTGCTGGAAGGTTACCAGTGCCATGTCTTACTGAGGAAGAAGCTGGGTACTCTGTGTTTGTGTACATAATGGGTGTGTTTCAGATCAAGGTCAGAGTGAAGGAAGTGACTGAAAGTGTTTGGATCCATTTTATCCAGCTAAATAAATATTCCCTAAAGGGCTAGTGGGCTCCTACCTCTGTTAACTTTCAGGTTAATAGAGAATATTTTCTGATGCCTGAGTCATCAAACACAGAGGAAGGAACACGGGGAGAAGTAGAAACTAGTTAAGGACAGGAAAAAAGTGCAATAGAAGGGAAAGTGACTGAGGCTGGAAGAAACAGTTGACCATCTTTTACCTTCAAGAGGTAAAAGTCTAAATAAAACTCACTTTCCCAGCAGGCGGTTTCTGTGCACTGCCAATTGGGCCGGCTGCTTTAGTGACTGCGTTAGGTTCAGGCTTTCGAGCTGGAGCAGCTGCCTCTGTTTTTTTCTCTACTTTGGCCTGGATGGAGATAAAGGGAGGGCAAATTTCAAACCAAGAGGACAAGAGCCCAGATACTAAGAAGGGAAGAAGGCTGAAGGGGACTCGCATCCAGGCCAGGCCACCATGCAGAAGCAGGTCACCCTTGCTCCTAGAAAAAAACCACCGATTTGCCAGGGCAGACCAAGCTGGAGGGAGAGGGGCTACAGACCAGACTTGAGACACGAGGAAGAGATCAAGACACCATTCGTGAAGAAGAGGCAAGAAGGAGGCTAAATAAGCGATTCTCTTCTGAGTGTGTACTGGGGTTTTCAAATCACAATGTCCCACCCCCATGCCCCATGTTCTGATATGCCCCAAGCAAGCTGCCATGGTCACAGGGAGCCACTACTGATGATGGGAAGTGTCACACCCTCGGGTACGTTGGAACAGAAAATACTTTCATCACCAGACTGAGTTACTCAACTCTCCACCAAGACCTCCTGCCACTTTTGCACCATGAAAACATAAGAAGAGCACGGGCAGGGGTGGGGAACGGGCAGGCCATCAGCACCACAGCCCCAGATGCCTGGCTGGGAATGTTAGAGCCATAATCTCTTGTCAAAAGCAACTCTTGGGCCCTTATCCCAGTTTTCCATCAGCACCAGGATTCTGCTTCATTTTGGACCCTCTTCAATTTTTTAGCAGCTCTGGATTGAAGCAACTTAAGTATCCTATCATGAGTGGCGGGTGGGCGAGGGGGAGGCGCACGCCAGTGGTGGTGGTTTAAGTGCTAGAGAATGAGGCAGGAGGTGAGAAGGTTGCTGCTCCTGGGACTTTGAACTTGGACTTTTGCCACCACCTTTTCACACATAAAATCCCCGTGGTTGCTAATAGTTAACAAATAATTCTGAGGTGGATGCACCCAGAAAGTCCTTAAAGTGAAGCGCTGTGGCCAGCCATGCTTCTCCATCTCAACACTCTATCATGGTCCTTTGTTTAGGAAAGCCAGGGGCTCGCAGCAAGTCACCCTGGTCACAAGAGGACACTAGTCCTCGTTCAGACAGACTCTCCACCCAAGACACAGCTTCAGGAACAAAGAGGCGGTCCATCTTTTGCCTATCCTGCTGTTCACAGTGCAGGGGTAAGAAACAGAACCAACCAGGTTCCCGCCCAGTGTCTCTCACCTGTTCAAGGCTCAGAGTCCTCCTCTGTTTGACTTGTAAAGCAGAACCCTTTTGCCTCCAAAAATGTAAGCCTAAACCCCAAAATGCAGAACAGGTGAGGAAAAGAGAAAGCTCAGAGCCACCTGCTTGCTGCTGCTGGGAGGCGGAGCCCAGGATGAAATTCCCTGACACTGAATCCAACGTCCTGACTGCTCCCTGCATGGTGGGCCCCTTGGGCCGATGCAAGGACATGCCTGGGAACGGTGCTTAGATGTGGCAGGGGAAGAAGCAGGGGCCAGCATGCCGAGGACCCCAAGCTCCCTGGACTCACCCGGCCTCCTCCAGGCTGATGCTTGATGTTTTCCGTGGAGCCAACCTTGGAACGGACATTCTTCAGATCAGGGGCAGAAGCATTGGTAGCCACGCGGCCCAGCCTTGGGGCAGAGGAGCTGGGCTTGGCTGACGTGAGCTTCTTGTCCACGGAAGGAGTCCCAGAGGGCCGGGGAGGCGTGGCTGTGGGCTTCACGCGGCTGGGAGTCACCCCTGCTAGGGGTGCCGCCCCAGGGACGGCGGCGCTTTTCTTCACGGAACTGGTGGAGGTGCTCTTTGGGCGACTCACGTCAGCTGCAAAGGTGGGAGTGAGAGATAACAGGTGTGCAGGGGAGAAAGCAAAGGGAGCCTTAAAGCCATGGAAGAGGTGGGGGTTTAAATCTGGGATCCATGAAGCGGGGGATGGGGTCTTACCTGGTGCAGACTTCGTAGCCATCTTCTTGATGTCTGCAGGTTTCCCCTCAGTCTTGACTGCTGCACAAACGTATACTTTTTAACATCACGTTTAACAAAATAACCTACTGAATGGCTCATCCAAAACTGAGATTCATGCATTCATTCAACAATTACTAACCTGTTTGAGCCAGGGGCTGTGCTAGTATCTGAGAACAAACTAGTAAATCAGACAGCCAAGTAAAGACCACGCCCTGATGGAGCGTCCAAGGCCAAGCACTGTGTCTTACTCTTTTCTACAGTCTTGACAATGCCTTCCTTCTACGTGGCCTTTCTTTGAATGGCCTATTTCTTATCATCAAAGTCCATGAACACAACGTGCTGGGTGCTGTGGAGTTACTAAGAAAGGAATAGTAAATTCTACCTTGGAATTCATGAGAATCCCCTTCACTCAGGATTTTTCTGGATGCACATATCTACTAACCTCACATGGGGATCGAGACTACCACTTTTCAATGGACCTCATTAAGGGCTGGTGCACAAGCAGGTCTGCACAGCTGTCTGTGATGCTGGCTGGCGCTATGGCTGGGGCAAAAAGCCAAGGCCCCACCCTCCTCCCCACTGGTTCCCATGGGAGGGAAGCGCAGTACTCACCAGTGGGCCTCTTGGGTAGGGGTGTAGAGGGGCTCCTACTGCTTGGCCCAGCTGAGGCAAGAGTGGCAGCTGCTGTGGCTTTTGGAACAGTCTGGGTGCTCTTGGAGCCAGGCCTACCGGCCAGGGCAGAAGCCAGCTTGGATGGTGAGGCTGGCTTGGATGGTGAGGCCCGCTTCTCAGGAATCTTTGCCTCTGCAACAGGCTGCTAATAGGAAAGTGGGAATAAGAGCTGCAGGTCAGCAATAGGCCGAGGAATTCATGCCAAAGGATGGTTCCATATACGCTTATGCCAGAAAGCAGGGGTACTGTGGGTTTGGCACCCACTGATAGGAAATGTATGTGGCTATACGATCAAAGTCCACACAACATGGGAAATGGCCACGTAGGGTGCCATGTAATCGGGGATCAGGAAACAGGGAGTCAAACCACCTCAATCCAACCTGAACCAGTGAGAATGAACAGCCCTGAAAATATACCACACCACAAACTACGTCTGCCTCAGGATCCACTGCATTAAATACTTATGTATTTAAGGTATTAATATTTGACCAGAGATCAGACAAATACATAAACAAAACAAAAAATTTAAAATGTTCAGTCAAATTCAGCCATTCTTTTTTTTTTTTGAGGAGAGAGTTTAATTATTATTATTATTATTTTTTTTTATTTATGGCTGTGTTGGGTCTTCGTTTCTGTGCGAGGGCTTTCTCCAGTTGCAGAGAGCGGGGGCCACTCTTCATCGCGGTGCGCAGGCCTCTCACTGCCGCGGCCTCTCTTGTTGCGGAGCACAGGCTCCAGACGCGCAGGCTCAGTGGTTGTGGCTCACGGGCCCAGTCGCTCCGCGACACGTGGGATCCTCCCAGACCAGGGTTCGAACCCGTGTCCCCTGCATTGGCAGGCGGATTCTCAACCACTGCGCCACCAAGGAAGCCCAAATTCAGCCATTCTTTTGGCTAAGATGCACCCAGTGAATTCTGAACAGGATGCAGCTGCAGCTGGAAACTGCATTGGCCAAATCAGTCAGGTCTAAGCTCCAGCCCCAGGCAGGCCCCCAACTCACAGTGTGATCTTGGGCAAATCACTGAGCCTCTCTGGGCTTTATTTCCTCATCTGGACAAAGGAGGCTGGAACAAAGGATCGCTACGGACCAGCTTTGATAATAAGTGACGTTAGGGACGGGAGGATGAGGATTCTGTAAGAGCACAGGGACAATGAGAAGGGGCAGTGGAGGGTGCAGGCCTGACCAACAGAGGGAATGAGCAGGCCGATGCCACAGCTCTGACTGAAAGCAAAAGGGAAAAGCCTCTCAAGTGCAGACACAGGTCATCTGGGTCACTCTAGCTCCTCTTCCATGGAGGCTGGGCATGCAGTCACTATCAAGGAAGGGAAGGAATCAATACAGCCTGGTTTCTACAGGAATAGGCAATGAACAGACTGTTTTGATAAGCAAATATACCATGTTACTCAAGACAGTAAGCCAAACCACAGACAAAGGGGATCCAGCTCTTGTACTCCAAGAGAAATGGCCACACAGAGGGTAATATGTTGGTGGAGACAAGCAGGATATTGCTTAAATGGAAAATCAGCTAAGGAGGATCTCAGAAATTAAGGGCTGGCAGCCATTTAAATAAAATCTAACCCTGCAAATGCAGGGTAATGACCATTCCTACAAATGAAGGGCCCAAGCATGGTGTAAAGAACCCTAAGGTTGGAACCAGGGGAAGGTCCAGCTACCAGCTCTGTCTCGAGCATGACATGGGAGTCTGTGCAGAGGGACTCCTGCTCTGTTTGCTCTAAAATGTAAAGATTAAACCAGATGCTCTCTGGGGTCTCCTTCAAATTTTCAATACTGTGAGTCAGAATAATCGGGTGGGGTCTTATATTTTGCTAGTAAGAGTAATAATAATAAAATAAGTTAGAAAAAAGTTGCTTGAGATAGAAATCTCTAAAGGACGTGATGTTCTTTAGACGTCAGGCTTTTGGCCTCAGCAGGCTGCAGAACCAGCCTGCTCTCAGAGTTGGAGTCACTCTCCTGTTTTCTCAATTATATTTTCTCCTCTGCCAGAATCACAGATCTTGTTTTTTCTGAATAGTTTTTTCCCCTTTGTTTGCTCCTATAAATCTTTCTACCAAATAAGGAAAAAAACAAATTTCATTAGGCTTTAGTTTTTATCCATCTCTCAAAATGTTTCCATCTGTTTCTTATCTAAAAGATAAACAACAGTAATCATTATGAGGCACATCACCTCTTCAGGTCAGCAGTATCTCAAGATGCTGTCTAAAAGCTGCATGGCAAAAAGACAGGAAACAAGAGTGTTGATAGAGGCCCTGCGCACCAGCGTTGGAGTTAGACCCAAGTTCAAATACGGGCTCTGCCGCTTATTAGCACTGAACTACAGAAAGGTTATTTAACTGAGCTCTGAAATGAGGATATTAAGATCCACATTATGGGTTGTTGAGAGAGAGAATTAAAAGAGTTAATGTCTATAAAGAAACCACTACAGTATGCTTCATTTTTGTTATTATTACAGAGTGAACTTCACTAGACAGCACCCCCTCCTTCCCATGGCCTCCTCTGTCTCCCCCAGGATTTGCTGCTAAGAAAGTGTCAGGGAGGAGCTGCTGTCACGGCTCCAGCCACCTTCCCTCCGCCCTCTTATTCAAATAAATTGTTTTCTAAACATCAAGAAAAGCAGTGTCAACTGGGTAAATGAGGATCAGAAAGCTTCATGAGATTTTATAATTCCTAGTCTATATTAGGATTTCTCAGTTTCTTGGCCAGGGTTTCAACCTAGCCTACAATTCCTAGGTTCCACCAGTTTTCTTTACAAGATTAAATGAAAACACTGACATTTTAACATGGTAAACTATTCCTCATCATGATTTTAAAGAGTAATATCAGGCTCACCTAAAGACCCTCCTCAAAGAAAACAAGATGTTAGAAAAGGCAGTCACAGATTCTACCCACCCTCTCCTCCAAGAACAATCCTGTGAAGCTACTGCTGTTCCAAACTGACCAGTTTCTAAGCAATAATGTGTGGGTGACCCGGAAAACTGAAAAACTGCAGAAGGAGCCTGGTGAGAGGTAGCCTAATACCAAAAGCAAAGTAAGTTACCACCTGATGCTGGAATCTGCTGGAAGATAAGCTGGAAGAGCTAATCACTAATCAACTAATGGAGGAAATTCACTTCTGCAGGATGATTAAGAAGAAAGACAAAGAATTGAATTTGACTGGGAATTTGAGGGCGGAATTACACCAAAAATGAGTATATGATTGGCATGTGGACTGGGGAAAGTGGTTAACCAGTATGTAAATAGACAAAGAGTGAGGAGGAGCTGGGAGAAAGGAGGAGCCAGAGCAGAGGCAAGAGTGCCTCCAGCCAGGGCAGAAAAGGCACAAAGGAAAACAGGCCATCGAATTTCATGGCTGCATCAAGAGCTCCCAAAATGATCTGAGTTACCCTTCCCCCTTTGCCCTTTCCTTTCCCCGTCCACCAGCCTGCTTCCATATCTGGAAGCAACAGAGCCTGACTGCCTGACTACCTGACGCTCGGAGGGGAAAACTTTTCCCTGGCACGGTGCTCAGGTGACTACTTACCTTGGGCTTCCCGTCTTTTGAAGGTAAGGTGGAAGGCCTGGCAGTGGCAGCAGCTGGGCGTTTGGGTGGGGCAGCCGGTGCTGAGCCTGAAGCAAGGCTCATGGGTTTTTTATTCAACCCACCAAAGGTGGTGGGAGCTGGCTGCTTAGGGAGAGAAGTGGGCTGTGTTTTGGCTTTCGATGTTGAAGTCTTTGCAGGTTGAGTGGTGGCCAAAGGCTTTAAGTTGATTTGTTGTTTTTTTTTAAAGGCCAACATCAAACACACAGACAGAATAAAAACAAATTAAAAAAAAAAGTATAAATTGCACAATTCAAAGTAAAATTATAAGCAATGAGGATAGATGCAACTGAAAATTTGCACTCCTTTCTTCTGAGCTCAGTAAATAGTGGAAAGACATCAGGATGCAGATAAAGAAAACTGGGAATTGTTTCTTAATGACAGTGTCACAAATTCCAGCAGTTTGGCACCTGAAGATTTAAATTCAGTAATAACTTTAAACAATTAACTAACTTTTGAAGCCTGCAATAATTCTGTGAAGAAAGTCACCAGCAGGTGATTAGGCTATTTATTATCTGCACCTCTATGAGGCAATATCAACATCCTGTTTTAAGCCCACACTAAAATGTGGCATTTGTACTTTGCAATAAGTACCAATAAATGTCTGGAGCTATGATCCACCTTAAAAATCTGTGCTCCTTTTTCATTAACAGAGACTTCAGAATGGATTTCTGAATAATTCTGTAATTCCCTTTATTATTGTTGTTAAGGGAAGCAGAAACAACATCTACAGAACAGATATTCAAGATAATACGGTCAAAAGCAAAGATTTAAAGGATTGAGTTAGGCCACCATGGTAAAATGGGAATATAAAATATTTTCTAAGCATGTCCAAACTTGAGGAAGGACTCATAATAGCTCAGAAAAAAGAAATTTCATTTGCATGATTCAAGCAATAATAAGCAGAAGATAGTTTTAAAAAAGTACAGCAGAAGACAACCCACCATTCTGGCACCTACCTTTGTTTTCTTCTCTGGGCTTGGTGGGAGCTCCTTGTTTGGAGGGGCGGTGATGTCATTTCCGGTCACACTTCCAGTAAGCCGTCCTTCTTCTAGTTTGGCTATTCCTAAAGGGGGAAAAGTTATGCTAAGCAAATGTTTTTCACACCCATTGAGAAAATGCAAGTCTTTGCAGAGACACACCACTAACTAGCACTCCATTCTGAGAAAATCCAGAGCTATGCTGCTGAAAGTAGACAAGACTCCCAAGTCCCCCTCACTGTGACAAAGGACAGTTTTAGACTCCAGAGATTCAAGCAGCCTGTCCCTGTGGAGAAGCAACTTAACTAGGATTTGCACGAATGATCAGTGGAAGGAAATGGCCCTTGAAGTTTGGTTTCCCTTCCCTGGAGACCGGCAAAGGGGTTCTGTCACCCAACCACTAACTCCCAGAGCACATAGGGGACAAAAACCACTTCTACTAGAGTTTATCTCTTGGAATAAAGGTTGCTGAGAGATGGGATAAGAGCCAGAAGATCATCCAATGTCCTCCCCTTCCTTCCTTTCCCTGTAAAGCACCACTTTATGGAGGATGAGAGATGAACTTGATCTGGTTCTAGCAGTGACCCAGATTTCCAACAAGGCGAGGAGACCCATGAAATCAGATCCAGGGCCAGAAATAAAGTCTACAGCCTAAGGCTACGCCCAGCAGCACCACTGGGAGGTGACTCCAGATTTCAGTAGGGCTGTACCAGAAAGCACTAAAATACCATGAAATTTATAACCTGGGTGTGGGGAACAACTTTCTAACTGGCACAAAATCTAGAAGTCACAAAAGATAAGTTGGACTACAGAAAAATAAAAAGTTTCCACGTGCCCCAAAAAACAATACGAAAAGTCAAAAGGCAAATGATAAACAGGAAAAAAGTACTGAACCTCACATCAAAGACACAGAGCTTATTACATAAACTACTCCTACAAATCAACCAACTCCTATAAAGGCCAAAAAGAAAATGAACAGGAAAAATGGCCAAAAGAATATGAACACAGTTTACAGAAAAAGAAATACAAATCACTTTTGAAAATATGAAAAGATACTATTACTAACCTAACATATTGTCAGAAAGTCCTAAGATCTCAAAGTAGCTGCTGGGATAATGTGAGGACATACACTGCTGGGAAGTGTGTGAAATGGTACAAATCAGATGCAGGGCAGTCTAGCAGTATCTCCGAAAATTACAAGTGCAGATAAATTCTAATCCAGAATTACAATTTCTGGAAATTTATCTTAGAGATATATTCATATACCTGCAAAATAGCAAATGTGTATGGTCTTTTACCAGAGCATTGTTTCTAAAAGCAAAGGACTGAACCCAGAAGTCTGTTAACTGAAAACTGGTTAAAGCAGATGGCAGAAGTATCAATATTATCTCTGAATTTGAAAAAATAAACCATGACTGATAGGGAACGATCTCTACTCTGTGAAAAGAAAAGCAAGGCACAGAACAGTAGGTATAACATGAAACCATTGTCTAGAAAAGACAATACACTTGTACATGCATTTTTTAAAAGTCTTTGGAAGAACGATGATGAAACAAAACAATGGTGACTTAATTTTGGGATGGGGTGGAGGACCAGGCACAAAACTAGGGAGAGTTAGGAGGCTTTATTTTAAAACTGCTTGTTTTGAAGTAAAGATTCAGAGGAAGTTACAAAGAAATGTACAGGGAGGTTCTGTGTACCCTTTACCCAGTCTCCCCCAGTGACACCCTGCATAACTAAAGTACACCGGGAAACTGATATTGGTACAATCCAGAGAGCTTATCAGACTTTTCCAGTTTTACATGCATTCATTTGTGTGTGTGTGTGTGTGTGTGTGTGCACACGCACATGCAGGTGTGCAGGTATGTAAGCAGTTCTATGACATTTTATCACATGTGTAGCTTTATGTAACCACTACTAAGAATCAAAACACATTAATTGTTCCATCACCACAGAGCTCCCTCATGTTACCCTTTTTTTTTTTTATAGCCACCCCACTCCCTCTGCCTTTCCAATCCCTTAATCTCTGGCAGCTATTAATCTGCTTGCCATCTCTAAAACATTATTTCAAGAATATTATATAAGTGGAATCACACAGTGTCCTACTTTTTGTAGCTGGCCTCTTTCACCGAGCAACACGCTTCTGAGGTGCATCCATGTTGTACATGAGAAGTCCATGGTGTGGCTGTACCACAGGTCAACCGTTCACCTACTGTAGGACATTTTGGTTGTTTCTGGCTGTTTGCCATTATAAGTAAAGCTGCTACGAATATTTATTACAGGATTTTGAATAAAATAGTTTCATTGTTACTAAATGGAAATGCAATTAATTGTTTCTTACATGTTGATAGTGTATCCTGTGACACTGATAAACTCACTAATTAGTTCTAGGGGTTGTGAGGGTAGATTCCTTGGAATTTTCTACATAAACAATCATGTCATCTACAAATACAGCCAGATTTTTTTCTTCCTTTCCAATCTATATGCCTTTTATTTCCTTCTCTTGCTTTACTGTGCTAACCAGAACCTCTAGTACTATGTTAAATAAGAGTGATGACAGCAAGTATCCTTGCCTTGTTCCCAACTTTAGGGTGAAAACATGTAGTCTTTCACTATTAACTATGATGTCAGCTGTAGGTTTTTTGTAGATGTTCTTCATCAATTTGAGGAAGTTCTCCCTCTATTCTTTGATGAGAGTTTATCATAAACGGGTGTTGGATTTTGTTGAATGAATTTCACGTGTTTATGATTTTTCTTCTTTAGACTTTTGATATGGATTACAGTGATTGGTTTTTGATTATTGAACCAGCCTTGCATACCTGGAATAAATTCCACTTGGCTGTTGTGTATAATCATCTTAATATACTGCTGGGTGTGATTTGTTAGTACTTTGTTAAAAATTTTTGCATCTAAGTTCATGGGAGATATCAGTCTGTAGTTTGTTTGGTACTGTCTTTGCCTGATTTTGGTTATCAGGATAATACAGACATCATATAATGAGTTAGGAAGTGTTCCTTCCTCTTACATTTTCTGGCAAAGAATGTGTAAAACTGGTGTTAATTATTCTTTAAATGTATGGTAAAATTCTCCACTGAAACCATCAGAAGCTTTTTAATTAAAAATTCAATTTCCTGGGCATATACCCAGACAAAACTATAATTTGAAAAGATATATGCACCCCTATGTTCATAGCAGCACTATTTACAATAGCCAAGACATGGAAACAACCTATATGTCCATCAACAGATGAATGGATAAAGAAGATGTGGTGTGTATATATACAACAGAATATTACTCAGCCATAAAAAAGAATGAAATAATGCCATTTGCAGCAACATGGATGGACCTAGAGATGATCATACTAAGTGAAGTCAGTCAGAAAGAGAACGACAAATATCATGATATCACTTATATGTGAAATCTAAAATATGACCCAAATGAACATATCTACAAAATATAAACAGACTCACAAACACAGAGAACAGACCTGTGATGGCCAAAGGGGAGGGAAGGATTGGGAATTTGGGATTAGCAGATGCAAACTCATATATTTGGGATGAATAAACAAGGCCCTACTGTATAGCACAGGGAACTACATTCAATATCCTATGATAAACCATAATGGAAAAGAATATTAAAAAAAGAATATATGTATATATGTATAATGGAATCACTTTGCTGTACAGCAGAAATTAAAACAACATTGTAAGTCAACTATACTTCAATAAAATAAAAAATTTCAGTTTCATTAATGGCTCTTCAGGTTACCTATTTCATCGTGGTTGAGTTATGGTAATTTGTGGGGTTTAAGGAATTGGTACATTTCTTCGACGTTATTGAATTTATGAGGGTAAAGGTGCTCCTAGTATTCCCCTATTATACTTTTAATGTCTGTAGTGATACCCCGTGTTCCTGTTATTGGTTGGCTGTGTCTCTTTTTCACCTTTGTCAGTTTTGTTAAAAGTTTATCAGCTGTGTTGGTTTTAAGAACCAGCTTTTGGTTTAATAAATTTTCTTTTCTGTTTTATTGTTTATAATTTCACTGATCTCTGCCTGTTTTGGATTTATTTCGTTCTTTTTTTAGTTTCAGAGTATTGATTTGAGACCTTTTCTCTTTTCTAATGTAAGCACTTAGTGCCACAAATTCCCCTCTCAGTACTGCTATAGCTGCATTCGACAAATTTTGACATGTTCCTTTTTCTTTTTCTTTTTCTTTGGCTGTGCCACAAGGCTTGTGGGATCATCCCCCAACCAGGGATGGAACCCCGGCCCTGGCAGTGAAATCGCCGAGTCCTAACCACTGTACCGCCAGGGAACTCCTGATATGTTCATTTTCATTCAGTTCATTGTATTTTTAAAATGTCCTCTGAAAACTTCCTCTCTGACCCATGGATTATTTAGAAGTATACTGTTTAATTTCCAAGTGATTGAAGATTTTCCTGTGGTCTATTATTGGTTTCTCATTTGTTCCATTATGGTCAGACAATATATTCTGCATGATTTCAATCGTTTAAATGTATTGAAGTTTGTTTTATGACCCAGGATCCATCTTGATGCATGTTCCACGGGCACTTGAAAAGAATCTACAAACAATAAATGCTGGAGAGGGTGTGGAGAAGAGGGAACCCTCTTGCACTGTTGGTAGGAATGTAAATTGATACAGCCACTATGGAGAACAGTATGGACATTCATTAAAAAACTAAAAATAGAATTACCATATGACCCAGCAAGCCCACTACGGGGCATATACCCTGAAAAAACCATAATTCAAAAAGACACATGGGGCTTCCCTGGTGGCGCAGTGGTTAAGAATCCGCCTGCCAATGCAGGGGACATGGGTTCGAGCCCTGGTCCGAGAAGATCCCACATGTCACGGAGCAACTAAGCCCGTGCACCACAACTACTGAGCCTGTGCTCTAGAGCCCACGAGCCACAACTACTGAGCCTGCATGCAACAACTACTGAAGCCCACGCACCTAGAGCCGGTGCTCTGCAACAAGAGAAGCCACCTCAGTGAGAAGCCCGCACACCGCAACGAAGAGTAGCCCCCGCTCACCGCAACGAAGAGTAGCCCCCGCTCCCCACAACTAGAGAAAAGCCTGCGCACAGCAACGAAGATCCAACGCAGCCAAAAAAAAAAAAAAAAAAAAAGACACATGTACCCAAATGTTCACTGCAGCTCTATTCATAACAGCCAGGACATGGAAGCATCCTAAACGTCCACTGACAGATGAATGGATAAAGATGATGTGGTACATACATCACACACTGTGGTACATATATACCACATCCATATATGGCTGGAATATTACTCAGCCATAAAAAGGAATGAAATTCGGTCATTTGTAGAGATGTGGATGGACCTAGAGTTGGTCATACAGAGTGAGGTAAGTCAGAAAGAGAAAAACAAATATTGTATATTACCGCATATATGTGGTATCTAGAAAAATGGTACAGATGAACGTATTTGCTGGGCAGGAATAGAGAACGGGAGGGTGGGATGAACTGGGAGATTAGGATGGACATATATACACTACCATGTGTAAAATAAATAGCTAGTGGGAACCTGCTGTATAGCACAGGGAGCTCAGCTCGGTGCTCTATGATGACCTGGATGAGTAGGAAGGGTGGGGCGGGGGGGGGGGGGGGTGGTTGGGAGAGAGGTCCAAAAGGGAGGGGATATATGTATACATATAGCTGATTCACTTTGTTGTACAGCAGAAACTAACACAACATTGTAAAGCAATTATACTCCAATAAAAAAAAAAGAATATTCTGCTGTTGTTAGGTGGAATTTCTATAAATGTCAATTGGATGCTGTTGTTTGATATTACTGTTAAATTCTTCTTTACCTTTACTAATATTCTGTCCAGTAGTTCTATCAATTGCTTAAAGTGGGATGTAGAAGTCCCCAACTACAACTGTGGATTTGTCTACTTCTCCTTTCAGCTCTACCAGTTTTTGTTCATTGTATTTTGTGTGTGTGTGTGTGTGTGTGTCTGTGTGTGTGTGTGTGTGTGTGTGTGTGTGTGCTGCGTTGGGTCTTTGTTGCGGTGCGCGGGCTTCTCATTGTGGTGGCTTCTCTTGTTGTGGAGCATGGGCTCTAGGGTGCATGGGCTTCAGTAGTTGCAGCAGGCAGGCTCAGCAGTTGTGGCTCACAGACTCTAGAGTGCAGGCTCAGTAGCTGTGGTGCAGGGGCTTAGTTGCTCCACGGCATGTGGGATCTTCCAGGACCAGGGCTCGAACCCATGTCCCCTGCATTGGCAGGCAGATTCTTAACCACTGTGCCACCAGGGAAGCCCATAACTTCTATTTCTTTGCTGAGATTTTCTAGTTCCATTTGTTTCAAGAGAATTCATAACTTCTTCTTGAAACAGTTTTATTTATTTATTTATTTATTTATTTATTTATTTATTTATTTATTTAAAAAGGAGCACTATTTTTTATTTATTTATTTATTTATTTATTTATTTATTTATTTATTTATTTATTTATTTTTGCTGTGTTGGGTCTTCGTTGCTGTGCGAGGGCTTTCTCTAGTTGCGGCAAGTGGGGGCCACTCTTCATCGCGGTGCGCGGGCCTCTCACTATCGCGGCCTCTCTGGCTGCGGAGCACAGGCTCCAGATGCGCAGGCTCAGTAGTTGTGGCTCACGGGCCTAGTTGCTCCGCGGCATGTGGGATCTTCCCAGACCAGGGCTCGAACCCATGTCCCCTGCATTGGCAGGCAGATTCTCAACCACTGCACCACCTGGGAAGCCCTTGAAACAGTTTTATGATGGATTTTAAAAAGGGCTTTTAAAATCCTTTTTGTATATTAGCAGGTAATCACTGTTTAAATTTAGTGTGCAGGTAGTTTCAATAACAATTTAGTTCCCAGGGCCCTTGTAATGCAATACAGGCCTGCTGTGTTCTTCTGGTTCCATGAGGCTGTCACTCAACCCCTGCTGGTATTGCCTGCAAGGGCTCAAGGCACTTCCCTGGGACAGATGGTTTCACTGGGTGGGGGATGAGTGATGCTGGACCCACGGAATGAAGACTTTCTCCTGGCCTGTTTTCTGGCTGCCTGATGCTGGCGGACTTCCTGTTTTGATGCCACTGGGAGCAGGAAGCACCTAACTGGCCTCATGATGGAGGAAAGAGTGTAGCAGGAAACCTACCTACCTTTCCTTCTGCTACTGGGTAGAAGGCTGGTGCCGCTGGTGCTGTCACCTAGTGGGGACAGGGGATGAGCTTCCCTGCCACTGTGGGTGGATCAGGCCTGCAACTGCTGCCAGGTGTGAAGTGCACAACAGGTAGGCCCTGAGGACCTCTGCTGACACTGTACCTGCAAGAGGTATCCACCACCACTGCTGGATATGGGGATGGAAATAGGGCTTCCCCGTTCCTGGTCTTTGGTCAAAAGAGAACAGATTTTTCTCTCTTTCTTTTTGCCTTTTCTTCTTCTTTTATCTATGCTTGTTGGTGATTCCAGGTTGTAGACACTCTCCAGTGCCCAGACCAGGACACATGGGAGATTAAAAAGAAAAGCCAGGGAACTCACTGCACTGTCCTTCCTCAAGTCCTGAGCCCTACCCAGCCTGCCCTCTCCCTTCTACCTTTCAGATTCCTTTTCTGATTATCTGGCACATTCTTTCCAGAGTATTTAGCTGTATTTAGAAGAGAGGAACAGGAAAAAGTGAATCAACGTCACCTTCTCTTGGAAGGAGATTTTCTAATGTATAGCATTTTGTACTTTTTGATGCTTGAAACCATACGCATTTCTAGTTGAAAACGGAATTTTTTTAGTTTTAAAAATATGAAGAAAGAAAACCACCCCCACCATGCAAGGTATTGGTAACACCTCTGTTCTAGAGCAAGCTGAAAGAATATCTCACCAAATGTCTGACTTGTTGCCACTGGCCACTGGCTTCAGACCACCATGAACATTTTTCAATAAGCACAGGATTTTTCAGCAAACAACATGAACACTTCATGAAGTCTCACTGCTTATGATATAAACATGCAACATCTCAACCTGCACAAGTAAGTGTCACCCAGTGAAAAACGCCTGACCGCCACATAAGCAGAAACCACAGTCTTCCTCCCAGATGGTGCTTCTCACCATGACCCTCCTCCTTTGCTTCCGGGGTATATACCAGCCAACTGCTAGAGACCCCCACCCAAATGTCCCTACAGTTCCACAGAAGAATGTTCAAAAAGAACACAAAACTGCTCTACAAAACTGCTCCCTTCTGTTGCATCTTTCCATTATTTGTACTACTACTTGCTGGAAAACCCAGGCTCAAAATCACAGCATAATTTTCAACTCCTCTCTCTCTCTCCCTCTCCCTCTCCCTCTCCTTCTCCCTCCCCCTCTCCCTCCCCCTCCCCCCACCCCTCACCTTCCACACCCAGTTTTCAAGTCCAGTTGATTTCGCCTCTGGTATACTTCCCCTATCACGTCCTCAATAGTTCACCTTTTACTATTAAATGAATCCAATTGTCATCATGGGAGTTTTTGCCTTCAATCCTCTGTCTTCCAGTTTATCTTTTCTACTGAGAGCAGGTGACTCTTCTCAAAGCCAAATTTGGGCCACTTTATTTATTGTCATAGACAGTCAGGACAGTTTTTTGAAAATGGGAGTAAGGTTTAAACAACTCAGGCAACAACTAAGCTTGGGTTCCAAACAACTTTCTAGATTTGTTATCCCATTATTTCTGGCCACAGATGTACAGATGGCTTTGGCATATTTGCTCAACCCACATCCTTCTCCAGAGGAGCCCCAGATGAAGTGGGCAGCTCAAAATGGCCAAGACTGGTGAAGAAGGCTTTGGTACCTGGCACACAGGTGACTGGACCAAGCTGAGACAACAAGATATATTTATTCATTCTTTCCCTATAAGAAAGAAAATATGAAAACTATAGCCAAGCAACCTTGGGTTCCTGAGATACAAAGTAGGGCACAGAACCCAAAACCATGGCAACCAATGTCCTGTGCAGACCAGAGACACAAACGAAGCAAAAAGTAAGAGACGGCAGAGAACAGTTTCCAAAAGGGAAGAGAATGGAACACATGTTTAGGGCAAAGCAGAGGTCCTAAGAGAGACACACAATGGCTGTAGCTGGGCTATACTTCCTGCAATAGGATTCTATGAGATTGTCAACAAATAGCTTTTTACAAATTTGAGTTCCTATGAGTGTGTTTCTGTTCTTTGAAACTAAATAATCATTAAGAGAAGCCCCACAAATACTCGTCATTGTTCTTTTACCTAATGTGAGCTGTCTGAGCTTCATACCTTTGCCTGGAAGGCTTTCCCTCCACGTTGTTAGGCTTCCAAGGCCACCTCCTCCCGAAAGTTTTCATGATTCACAATCCTCTCATACAACCCCCACCCCCCGACCCCTGCCACCCCAACTAGATCACAAGTCGCTCGAGGATAAGGACAATATCCAGGGCCTAGGTAGTGGCATATGATAGGTATGGTGAACAATGAATCCTTATATAGCTTTATCTACATAGAGTTTAGCAGTCAGCATTCAAACATTTTTTAGGTGAACAGATCAGTGAGGTTTGTCAGTCATCTGACATTTTTTTCCTACCAGCGTGAAATTCTCTTAGTGTGAACTAGGACAAACTTGTTCTGAAATAAACAAAAATCTTCACTCATTACCACTTAGAAGGTATACGGCACTGAATTGGGCACCTGGGGATCAAGCAAAAAAAGATGAGACAATCCTATCCAGGAGGACCTTACAGTTCTGCTACAGTTAGAAGGAAGTGACAGCATAGAACACCTGAGTCTTATCATCTTGGAGTCATAAGAAATCAGAGGAAATATGACGCTTTTTTGCCCACCTCTATTTAAAAAACAAACAAAAAAAACACACGCCACACACCTGCCGGTCTTCAAGGGTCCTTTCCACTTACCCTTACCCCTAGAAAATACCACTTCTAATATTAAGAAAAAATGAGTAAAACATTTTTGTAAAAATGTACTGAGAGGTATAAATACTAGAGGAAACGGTTCCTAGGAAAAGAGGCTATTTTTATAACAAACAAAACACATATTGTAAATCTCCATTAACTAGCTTGTGAATCATGGTCCTTTGTGCACAAACTGGACTCAGAGGAAAACAAGCTTTTGTAAGACCACCAACAATAAGACCCGTGGAGGGCTGGGGGTGGGGAAGAGAAGAAAGGGCCAGGAAGAAAGACAAAGGGGCAGCCGCAAGGACCGCAACATTTAGCTGTTTATTAACCACAAGTCTTTCCACTGTCCACTTTCCCCTTCTTCCCCTTCTCCCCACAAATCCTCCTAACACACATACACAGAGAGGAAACTAGAAGCAAGACCGGGTCAAACATGAAGAACAGCAAAAGAATATTAAATAGCCAGCTTTAAAAGGCTCTTTTTCAGCTTGAACAAAAGTAAAACGTTCTCAAAAGCAAAACGGAAAACAGAGCTTGCACCCAGACTGCGCTACTTAATGAGAGGAGGTTAGTGCTGATAAAGCCATTGTGAATCCACACAGTGACAGATTTTCAAGCAAGGAAATCAATCAGTTGTGATTGGATGATTTAGGGCTCGGGAATCATCTGGTTCAAACCAACAGGGAGCTGAGGGGTGGGAGGATGGGGGGGGTGGGCAGGGTGACATGAGGTCAAGTGAGGGGCTCTATGTCTTATGCCCACCCCTCTCTGACGGGATTCGGCCCACGCCCTCAGCCCACACCATCTGTCACACCAGCAGACGTGCAGGCTGACCCAGCTAGAGTCACTTTGTGCACTCTCTCGCTTCACTCTCCTCAACCTTCCGATGCAAGGGAATTCAGCCTTCCCTGGGCAGTCACAGACTCCAAGCAGGAACGAGCCGCCTAACGCTCCTGCCGGTAATCTGTCACTTTGGTTCCTTCCTTGCTGTCTGCTTGTTCCCCATGGAGACAAAATTTAGAAACATACCATCACGTGGGGTCTCTTCACACAGGAACGATGGAGTGCTCTGGGTTGTGGTGACCTCAATTTCCTTCTTCCCTGCCAGAACTGTCTGTCCTGGCCGTTTCTCACCTCCCCGGCAGACTCGGAAGCATGAATCCGCTCTAGTTTCACTAGTATCTTCTTGTCCTTTTTCCTTGCTGCTCACTTCAGGAATCTGCTCCAGCTTACCATGGAGATAGAACCCAGCAGTGCCCAGTTCCCTCTTCCCGGAGCTGCTGCTGCTGCTGTTGTTCTTGAAGTGGGTCAATTCTTCTCTCCTCTTGGCCACTGGTTCCTCGCAGTTGAAAGGAGGTATCTCTTCAGTAGACAGAATGGGCCGTTCTCCAGGGTTCAATTTGTGGCTGGCTGTCTGTTCCTCAGCCACTGTCATGGAGCGCCTAATGGCAGGAGCCCCCAGTTTTCTGGGTGTGGGACTCAGCATTGGGCTACTGGTGAGGAGTAGCAGGCCAGAAGAAAGCTCTTCTTGGGTGGGAAGTTCAGGATACTTATCTGCAAGGTTGACAGCTGGGGGGACTGAGAGATGAGAGCACTCAGACAGGGCCCGGCGCATTGCCTTTTTCTGCTGGGGGGCTTGGTCAAGCAAAGCCCCCTCCTCAGTAGAACTCAATTTCTCCAACTCCTTATCATGGTTTTTGATATGAGAGCTGGCATTCAAATAGTCCGGGGTGAACTCGACCCTAGTGATTGGTGGAATGGCAGTGGGTGAGTGCTCAACAGTGGGGGCTGGGTGGGCTACAGCCACCACTAGGGAGGACTCATATTCGAGCTGCCCAGAGCTATCACTCACCACCCCAATCACCCGGCAGCCAGCAGGGATGCCACCTTGAGCCACTGACAATGGATGAAAGTTGGGGTCCCAAACACTGGTTTCCTGCTCCTTAACATACTGGGTGGGCATGTCAGCAGCCCCAGGGAAATGCAGATCTGGCTGGCTCTCTGTCTCCGGCACATTCTTCCCTGCCACCGTCCCCGGAACTATAGTGGCTTTGTTTTTGTCTGGCCCCTCTCTGGGTCCCAGATGTAATTCGGCCGTCTTCTGGTGCAATGAGTTCCCCTCCAAGGGACGGCAGCTGTCTGCAATCACATACCTGCTCGCAAGGTGACCCGAGGTGGCTTGATACTCCTTGTCCTGCGCTTCAATGCCGAGCTCTTTGTCTAGCTTCCCCTCAAAGAAGCAGAGCTTATTCTGCTCCAGGAAGCTGGCATCCTTCACAAGCCCGTCTTTCAGCTGCCCTTCCATGCTGACATTCAGCCTGATCTCATTCAGCTTGCCCTCTGTCCTCTGCCACTCAAACCCAGCTTGGCTCATTTCTTTTGTGGAATCCACCCAGCACTGTGCAGGCTGGCCCTGACAGAGCTGGCCGGGAACGGCAGTGCATGAGGCTGGCTGCCTGTGTGAGAGAGACATCGCCTCTTCCACGGCTCTCCCCGCCGCTCCTGGAGCTCTAACACCACCTATGATCACAGAGCTGGCAGTGACATCACACCAAGTCCCCAGCATTCATGACTAAACCTGTCTTTCGCCCAACACTCCTCTCTCCTCAAGCAGTTGGATGATAAATGTATTTACTAGTGTGAAAGGAACCAAGGAAGAAAGAAGGAATGAATGAAAAAGAAAGAGAAAGCAAGGAACCTGCTCCTTTCTGCACAATCGAATGCCACTGTTAAACTGAAAATGTAATTTCCTGTTAACTGGCACCGTGTTTAGATCTGCAATTTAAAACACGGGATGGTGCTAATCTGGGTACTGAGGATAGTAATGATGCCAGCTTTCACCAGTATAGACACGTGTGTACCCACACACTCGCTTATGTGACACTATGCCCACACTTCCACAGTCACCTACTCAAAAAACTGTTTTAAAAATAAGACTCATTTGCCAATCCTAAGCCATAACCCTTAAAGAACAATGACTCCAAAAAATTGCTCAAAATTTCACTTAAAAAAAAGAACCTTAATGTAATATCAAAATTGGAGGCATTCATTTCTCAGAGGAAGAGTAGGTTTGCTGTCATAACAGCTTATCAAATTCACTTGAAAACTGACTTGACTGAGTCCCCAAAGCCCAGTGAGAGCTCCACCTTGTAGCTCTGCATTGTGCAAGAGTCTAATAAGTGGTTCATTTAAAGGTTTCAGTGATCAGCACTTTGGGGACATGTATCCAAGTTGTAAGACACTTGTGTGACAATACATCCTCGTACTTTTACTCCTGCTCCTGATCCCTCTTAGTTTCTTGGACAAGATGTGTCTCTCCCTCCTGCACCAGCCCTGCCTGCTCTTTCCAGCCTGATGATCACTTAGTTGCCACGGGAACACATTGCAGCAGTTCATCTTCCTCCGACCTCTAGGACTTAGGGACCTTGGCTATCTGTGGCTTGGGGTTTTAGCCGCCCACCAGAGCCCACTGCCCCCATTTAATTCAGCATAGTCCTTTGCTGCCCTGAGCTTTGAGTTTACAAACTGTACTTTCAGGATTGAGGGACCCACGAGAGAAAATTCTTGAAAAAAAAGTTACACTGAAAGGATAGGAAAAACTCTGCCTTGAACAAAGCTGATTTTTGTTGCCTAGCTTGAAAGTCACTAATTGAAGTAACATAGCATATTGTGAAGTAGTCTATCAAGAATACAAGAGATGGACTTCCCTCGTGGCACAGTGGTTAAGAATCCGCCTGCCAATGCAGGGGACACAGGTTCGAGCCCTGGTCCAGGAAGATCCCACATGCCGCGGAGCAACTAAGCCCGTGCGCTACAATTACTGAGCCCGCGAGCCACAACTACTGAAGCCCACGTGCCTAGAGCCCGTGCTCCGCAACAAGAGAAGCCACCGGAATGAGAAGCCCGCATACCTTGCCGCAACTAGAGAAAGTCCACGTGCAGCAATGAAGACCCAATGCAGCCAAAAAAAAAAAAAAAAAAAGTGAAGAGATTACCAAGGCCCAGCCCAAGAAAGCCTCCTTAACTGGAGCCTCTGTCCCCATTACTCACCTTCTCTACTTGCTATTCATACCCTTCACATAATTTTCTCAAGTTCCCAACTAGAGCGCAAGAACCAACCCTAATATGTTTCCTGCGTTAGCATTAGTACCTAACACAGAGCTATGTTCATGGTCAGGAGTGGCAGTGTTGCAATGCTGGAAAAAATGTGAACTTAACCTCTGTCCTGAACATTAACTGAACTCGTATACACCTCTCCTTCCCCTTGACCTTTAAGTAGCTTAGCAGCAATACATGCGAAAGCACAATAAAGGTTCATTAGCAAGAAACTAGGGTTACCTTACTCTACAGCAAAGCTCTCACCAAGGAAAAGCAAGGAAGGATGTATAATAAAATGAAAAATGAAGGTGGTGCCAGGAGGGTCATGATTCTAATTAGTAATGGGAAAAAATAAGAGATGAGTCTTGGGTATATAAAGGCTTGGTGATAAAACATGGTCAAATTCTGGCTTTCAAAGAATGAGGAAGGTGTGTCTTATTCCTTAGCAACTGTCTGCTACTGTTTTCCATTCTCAAGCGGACTTGCATTTATGCTGGTGTCCTGTTACAGTGCTCAGCACTGTGGGCATCCTTCACTGCTGCTTGAGTGGGCAAGCAGGTCCTCCTGCTTCACTAAGAAAACATGGAGATCCAGAGGCTTTTACAGAGGGGAGGGGACAGAGTGGCTTAGAGTTTGATTACACTATTGCTTCGCAACACATACCACGGAAGAGATCACATGGAACAAGAATTAATGTGTTTATTTCTCTCCCAATGAGGTGACTGCTACCTGGATGACAAACAATGAGAAAAATCTAGTACAGAATAATTAGTAAAACCTGAGGATGACCCTGTCAGTGCCCTAGTCCAATTCAGAATTACAAACACAATCTCACTCAGGAATGCACATTCACCCATGGGAGAGAGCTGCATCAAGGAACTCAAACGCCCCCCCCCCCCCCAGTCACTGTGATATTTTATCAAGTTGGCGGATGAGGAACTTACATGAAGTCTTAGAAAGTTGAGCATGCCCAGGTAAAAAGAAATGTACTTAAGAACCCGAAGACTTAAATTCTAGACTCAGTTGCCACTAGAATTCCTTGCCTCTGGGTTCTGCTTCTACTCATTCAGAACTCACAGAAATGTCACCTCCTCTGTAAAGTCTCCTAGACCCCCAACTCCCAAACTGAATCCTTAATGTTTACACAGAACTATACTTGTTCTACTTCTTCTTAGGATTTGGAAACTACACCATAATCTTTTCTGTATGTGCCTTTCCTGGAAGCTTCTAGAAGGCAGGAATAAGACCTGTCCACCTCTGCTATGCAGATGCCCAGCACAGTGCTTGAAACAGTGCTTAAGTAGGCTCTCAAAAAAGTTCTGCTCAAGTCGGATTCCTTTCACGGACTTCTATCATTTGACCTGATCTCTCCCATCATTAAACTCATGTAGACAGGTGCCGATTTGGAATGTCCTTTGCGCTGAAGGTTTTTAAGTTCCATTCTGTCTGAGTCTGAGGAAAGTGCATGGACTCCCATGTGTCTGGTCAGAAGGCGACCTCTCTTTTATCAGACTGTATAACAACTTGTCAAGCTTCCAAGGGCTCTGGCACAGCTTGCAGGTCTCTGATCTCAGCAGATGCACTGGCAGATGTTTCTGTTTTTGCCTTGTGCCTTGAGCTAGTACTCAACCTGTTCAGGGCCTTGGTTTTGATACGCTCCACAACTGGTTTCTCTGCATTCTTTCAGTTACCGAGGCAACAAAGCTACTTTCCAGATTGACCAAATGTTCCCTGTTACTGTGTCCAGGAAACAATTTCTAATAGATTATCATTACAATGAAAGTCGATAAGTCTACTGATTACAATGATGGATGACACTCTACTAATAAAAGCTGAAGACTATGAAGCTGCAATCTAGTTTCTTACCGGGAAGAAAATGATGTTTGTTTATATACAAATATACATGTATGCAAAAACATTTCAAAACCATATTCTACTAAATCTTAGAAAAATTTCTTAGTACATGTTTAACTCAAGAAAATCGTGATTCTTCCTGATTAACTTTCAAAAGTTGGGAGGCAGACAGAATGAAAAAACTGAAGCTAGTAATCTGATTTATGTGACCCTTGATAAAGGTAATTCATTTATCAGGACTCACAAAATGGAGGCCGCCCCAGTGGCTTGGCCCACAAATCTAAGTCAGCCTGCACTTTACTGTCAAGGAAACCTAAAACACACCAAACAATCCTACGACTCAGCTTCAGCTAGCTCACCTTACCCCAGAAAATTGGACCTGTTAGCCTTATAAGGAAACCCCAGGCCTTCTAGCCAGTCATGCCCTATTTCCCCCAGTTGCCGCTTATAACGCTCTATAAAACTCGCTCTTGCCCAGAATCCCTCGGTAAGAGCGGTCCACTGTTCTCTGCTGTACTCCCCTAATCCATGGATTGTTCTCCCTTAAGTAAAGGACATCACACTCATTACTAAATTGCATTATTTTTGACATTTAACAGGCAAAAGCATTAAAATGCTTACAGATGAAAAGTCCCCCAAGAAGTACAACTTGGAAATTCCAGGCCTTTTGAGTACTGAGCCTAGCATAGCCTCCCTGAAAAAGATAAGAGATTCATGCAAGGAAACTAGGTAAAAGCCTAACTCCCTCCACCAATTACCTCCAGTGTAAAGTTTAAGATCCTCTGCTCATGGAGGTACACACGACTCTCAGGACCCTTGAAGAGCTTACCTTCTTTTCTCCCCAGTCTTGTCTCAGAATGTTTCTCCCTGCTCCCCACATGATGTATATACCAGTCACACCCAAATGTTTGCTAGTCCTCAAATATTCCATGCACTTGCACTTCACTATGCCTCTATGCGGTCTATCCCCTAGAATGCCTTACCCTGCTTATCAGCTCTTCAAACTTCCAGACCCACCAAATGTCACCTCCTCCAGTAAGCTTTCTTTTGCTCTCCTAAGAGGACTTAGTTACTTTCTGCTCTGTATTCCCATGTCATATAGCTCATCCTTCTATTATAGAACTTCTCTCACTAGAGTAAAATTATCTGTTTATGTGTTTATCTCCCCACTCTGGAATCCTTGAGGAGTAAAAGCTGTGGCTTCTTGATCTACCCTTAGAATGTGGGAATAATGTTACCTGGTGTTTGCTGAATCAATGAATGAATGAACTAAATACTAAAAAATCCAAATCATGTTGAGTGTTCACTATCTGCAGAGCAATAGAAAATGTTTATAATTACATCGTTGCTGAACAGTTTAAAAACTAGCAATTTCAATCTGCTCACAGCTGAGATGACCTACTCAATGTCACAGGTAAAAATAAGCACAGAAGTCCCCTCTACTGTCCACTTGATCTTTTTTTTTTTTTTTTTGTCCACTTCATCTTTTAGAGTAAAAATTTCTGCAACACCAAAAGTAAGAAGCAAGTTGCTTTTGCTTTTCATTTGCTTTCTTAATCTTCCAATGCTGTCAGCCAGAGGGTAAAAGTGAGGGAGTGTCAGGGGAAGAAATTCCTTTGAAAGTAGAACAACCAATATTTGCTGGACTTGTTTCACAGAACATTTAGATGCTCTGGCCCAAATAAGGTGAACAGTAGCACAGAACTGTTTGAGGGTTAAGAGTTTAATAGAGTGCTGAGCGTATAGTAAGTTTCAATAAACAATGACTGTTTTTAGTTATTGAACATATAGAATCTCCCAATAAATTTCATTAATATACAGCTAGTAAGAAGAAAACAAGCCAGAGAATGAGAGGGTAAGTGGGAAGAAAGCAATTAGGAAACTTCACAAATGGCACTACATTTAAGATGTGGCGCAGTGGTTAAGAATCCGCCTGCCAATGCAGGGGACACGGGTTCAAGCCCTGGTCCGGGAAGATCCCACATGCCACGGAGCAACTAAGCCCAATCACCATAACTACGGAGCCTGCGCTCTAGAGCCCGCGCACCTAGAGCCCGAGCTCCGCAACAAGAGAAGCCACCGCGATGAGAAGCCCGCGCACCCCAACGAAGAGTAGCCCCTGCTCGCCGCAACTAGAAAAAAGCCCGCGCGCAGCAACAAAGGCCCAACGCAGCCAAAAATAAATAAATAAATAAATAAATTTTTAAAAAAAGGATATTACCAAATGGGCACTTCTCCAGTTGTAAGACTGTAGTGAGCTCTAAGATTACAAATGAATTTTTCATCTGCTGAGCATATTTTATTTATGTACAAGGGCCTTGAAACTGTTAGCATTTGAGGTTTATAAATTACTCCAAGTTTCACACCAAAAGAATTTCCCACCATAAACTGATATCCCCAGCTGTTGGAAGACTGTTGATGGGCTCAAGAAAACTGAAGAAAAAGAAATGAAGCCAGATAAAAGGGAGAAATGGCTCTCACTACGGCAAAGGGAAGGGCTTATCCATGGAGACCCGTGATAACTGTCCCTCTCACAGAACAACATGCCAAGTGCACTGCCACTCACAGCTCTCCTTGGCTTCCTTCCAGGGGAGCGACTACTGTGGAGCCATCGCATATACCAGAGTCCAGTAAGGATCGCCCTTTCAACCTTGCTCTTCCCTGCACAAAACACACGGTCCCAAAAGAAGTCCTTTTCGGACTAGTTGAGCTCAGATTTCCTGAAGTATCTCAATGTTCCCTAGTTAGAACAATAGCATAATATGTGAAGAAACCTTCTGCTAAAGCTTCCCTAAACTTTAGACATGAAAAAAATAACAGGAGAGGAATCATTAAGCTGGAAGAGACTTTAGCAGTATATTCACTTTCCCTTCTTCCAAAGAAGATAAGCGTAGCAAAAGGTAACTCATTTATAATTTAAAAACTGTCATCAGACATCATATACAGTAAAGCTCTATGCTGGGTGGTAGGGAGAACACAGGAATAAATCAAACACAGTCTCTGCCTAGAGAATAAAATGCTAGACAGACTTAAAAGACCTAGATTCTAATCCTAAATTAGCCTCTGATTAGTTTATGTCCTCATGATGTGTCTCCATTTTCCAACTAGAAAAGTGCTTAGTTATAGAACTTGGATATTAAAATTTTTAAAATATAATTATTAATCATCGACCTTCATCTTTTTCTTTTTAAGAACCTAAAACTTCTGGAAGGTTCCTCTGAGGCAAGAATGAGGAAAGCATGGGCCTTAGAGTCAGAAAGACTTGGGTTTAAATTCTATTTCTGCCACTTCACTATCAGTGTGACCTTAACATGGAGAGCCTCCATTTCCTCACGTGTAAAATGGAGAGAATCCTTCAAAGTACTGTGTGTGTGTACGTACGTACACGACTATCCACCTACCTATCTACAGACAACTAGACACTGAGTATTCACTCAATAGGTGGCAGATGCTATTATTTTTATGGACACCACTAATAATATCTTTACTGTCCAAACACTGAAAACCATGGGTAACACCATCCGACCACAGGAGAGTTAACATGAATGATTCGAAGTGAGGAACAAAAATAAAATTTACCAAGGCCAGGTCTATTACCAGTCATGCATGAAACATCAGAGCCCATATGAATCCATAAGGGGTCACCCTGCCTAGTTCCCTATCACAAATCCAGGCACTCCCCATTCCACTCAGTCCCCTGCCTCAGAGCCCAGGCTTGCCTAAAGCTCTGCATCTGCACATTCGCCTGCCTTCTGAACATCTCTGAATAAGCATTATTAGAAACATACAAGATCTTGGGAATTCCCTGGCGGTCCAGTGGTTAGGACTCCGCATTTTCACTGCCGAGGGCGGGGGTTCAATCCCTAGTCAGGGAACTAAGATCCCACAAGCCGTGAGGCCAAAGAAAAGAGAAGAAACATACAAGATCTGCACAAAGAAAACACCAGCGAGGGACTAAGACATGTAAACCTGAACATGTGATGTTATTGAATATGGCATGTATTACATATTGGACAGAAAAACTCAACATACGCAACAACTCTCCCTAGGGTAATCTATACATTTAACGTGATTTCAAGAACAAGACTGACTGGATTTTCCCCCCGCAAACCTATGAGCCAATTGTCAAGTTTATATGAAATAATAAACAAGCAAGAATAGTCAGGAAAACTCTGAAAAATAGGGTGACATGTGGGGTGAAACCTATTAGATATTAAAATATATTATTAAGCCATACTGTGTTACTTAGAGCATGACAAAGGTGGCATTTCAGAGGGAGACAGAATATACAAATATAGTGAGACAACCAAGTAATCATATCTCACATTTCATAAACAAAGTACACACACACACACACAAACAAATAAGCAAATTCTAGACTGATCAAAGATTAAAAAAGTGAAAAATTTAAAATATTTTTATAAACTCAGAGCAAGGATGGCTTTTATAAACTGGATAATAAAGGAAGTCATTTAAGAAGTAAAACACAAAATACATTTATACCAAGTAATAATTTTTTACCTATTAGATCAGCACACCTTAACAAAAAAGAAAAACCACACTAGTAGGAGAAAGTACAGGGGAACAGGTACTGGTCTATGCTCAGGGTGGGAGTATAGTTCTGATGCATCTCTGTGCCCCTATGAGGAACAATTTGGCAACACCTATCAAAAAGATAAACATATATTCTTCAAATCAGAGGTTCTAATCCAGAGCCCCTTTTTATTATACAGATGTATTTGTATAAGTATGTACGTACGTAAGTATGACATTCTGTATATACAAGATTAGTTTATGCACCTTGTTTCTAATAGAGAAAAAAAGGAAAACACCTGAACATCCATCAATAAAGAAGTGGTAAAATACATTAGGGTATCTCCATACAATGAAATACTATACAGCTATTTAAAAAGACTGAGGCCCCTTTCTTTGTACTGATTTGTAAAGAGCTCTAAAATAATTAGGTTTACAAATCAAGGTACACACCAGTATGTATGATATGTCTCACTTTTATAAAATCAGGAAATATATATATCATTGATTCTTTATGCGTAAATTGTCTGGAAGGACGTGTAAGACATTGTTAACACTGGTTGCTTGTGGAGAGGGAAACCTGGATGGGGGTTAACAGAGGGAGGCAGACTTACATTTTACTGCATATCTCGTTCTACCATGTGAATGTATTAACCTATTCAAAAATTAATTTTTGAAAATTTTAATTTTACCTACCAAAATAAAAGAAGTATAGATTGTCCTTAGGAAAAGGGTGTGATAGAATTTAGAGAAGATATTTTCTAATATCTTAGAAATGATATGTCTAAGATACATTACTCCCTCCTCAGCCACTCTACAAGGCTACTCCTAACACATGTCGCTGAGGGTGGCCTGGCCAAGGTAGGAGCCCAAAAGTTCTACAGCACCTGGATTGCTTCCTCAAGAATCAGAATAAATCCTCTTCCTACATTTTTCAGTAATACTGAGCTAAAAGAGATGCCTAAGTTTCAGAAAACTTACATGTTATACTTTAATTACCACTGAAACCAAAGGACTGGTCTAGAACCTAAAACTAATGAACTGGAGAGAGGGCTGGGAATCTTAATGAAAGCTGGAAAGCACTTTACATACAACATCATTTTCTGCCTTGGCAACAGGGTAGCTAATGGAAGATAAAAACGGAAAAGATCAGAATGTCTTATGCAAATAATAGCTTCTAGCATTCTCTACTCACATGACACACGTTCCTTACTGGGTACATATTCATGCATAGCACAAGCTCTACCCAAAACAAGTCCATACCATGCAGAACACCATCTCATGATAAAGCCTCTCCAAAAGCCTAACTGGCTACACCAAGGCCAACCAGTGTTTTTTCATTTCTGGAGTTAGTAGCTGCATCATGCAAGCTGGGAAACAGTGATTAAGAAATAGCATCATTTGTAGGCTGTGAACACCTCAAAGGGCATGATTAGATGTATACTTTTCAGGGGAAAAGAAAAACTTAACATTTCTAAATCTTAAAGGAATCATCATCTTCTCAGTCTCCTCTCAATTACCTCACTGATTAGAGGCAAAAAGGGCAAAATTATGAGGAATCCTATATGGGCAAGTTTTACAGACTTGCCCATGGATATGGACTATGTTTCATGGGCACAGGCTATGCCCAAACTCTAACCCCTGTGAAACTGTGGGCCAATGGCTGCAAGCAACAAACTGGTAAAAGATAGAGCTGCACCACTGAAAGATCATTTCCCACTTCTAGAAACACAAATAAAGTCTGTGCCTAACAATCTGGGTGGAGGCTACCATAAGGGATCCATTTTCATTCAATCCAAACGCAATTTGGATATTTAGTCCCACCAGCACAAGTTACATACGTATACTGGAAAAAAAAAGAAATCCCACACACACAGCTGGACATGAAATGTTTTCTTTCCTCTTGTGAATCCTTATACAAAATAATGATATGATTAAAATTTGGCTGTAAACTTTACACATAGGAGGCACACTTTTTTTTTTTTTTTAAATTTAAGAATATCGTGGATGGTGATAGGCTTTCTGCTAAACAATTTATTGTTTGAAATTCAACTTCCCCTGAAAGTCAAGGTTCAGTGCTGGCTAAAAAGGCATGCAACCAAGTCACCAGCCTCCCAAGCTGGACACAAGGCGTGCCTTCGCTGCAGAAAACACATAATTAGCAGTTACAGGTCTTCATGCCAACAAACCAATGGTTAACAAGAATGATTAGAGTCTGGATGGAACCAAAGCACAAGCTCTTTGCCTTTCTGATGCTGACCAAAAGCCACAAGCACACACATTTCCCCACGGCAGGTTCATACCACTGGACTTGAGTTGCTTGGATCGCTCTCGTTCCTGGACTGTAGATTTTGGTAAAAGTGGAGTGAGTCCTCGGGACTTGGTGGGTCTCATGTAGCCTTTAATGGGTTCTGCCGCTCTGCTTTTATCTTCCTTCTTCCCTTGTCCCAGTGCCTTTGGTTCAGATTTTTCTGTCATTTTCTCAGGTGCCTCCAAGATCTTGTCTTTGGGTTCTGGGAGCTGAAGAGCCTTGGAAGCCATCACTACTAACTCATCTACCACCCTTGAAGGAGTCACTTCAAGTTTGCCATCTAAGACACCTGACTGGAGTTCTGGTGGTGCCAAGGAAACACATGCCATTGCTCTGATTTCAGAATCCAGACTGATTTCTTCCAATTTATCCTTTTCACTTTCTGGAGGCAAAAGAGTCGTATCTACCTCCTTATTCAAACTATCTGGGCCCTGGGAATCTCTATTTTCAGCACGTTGGTCCTCACAGAAACTGGGCTTTTGTGCTTTGTCTCCCATTAGGTCAAGAATTGGAACTGGAGCAGAACCTTCCTCAGACTCTTTCTGTTTGTTTACTGGACATGTTGGAAAATTACTGCTATCTGCACATGCTTCTAGGACTCTGACCTCACCTGCCAGGCTTTGGTCTTCTATGAGCACGCCAGAAAGAAGGTGCCCCCCTGCTGGCTCTGTGGTTTTCTCTACTGAGTGCTTTGATGCACCACTGGGCACTGACTCAGATTCTCCTATCACATGCCCTTTGTCTATCCCTGCTTCGTTTTTCATGGGACCAGCAAGCTCACCTTTATTCTGAAGACAGCTACCTCCATGGTTGTTAACTGTTTCTATGGCTGCTGTCAGAGTTGGGGCAACTCCTCCTGTGCTCGTAGAGGGCATTACAGCACAGGGAGCCTTGGGTCTTTCTTCATCTGGGACTCCATCTTCGCTGCAATTATCTACCTCTAATAATTTGGAAATCTGGGCTGGAGCTGTCCCTTGCCCGCTTTCTGCCAAGGTGTCTGGAAATGAATCACTTTCCTTTACTACTTGAGAAGTAGAAGGGGGCAGTTTTTCACAGGCTGCTGATTCCTGAGCCTCTAGGGGGGCTGTCTTATTCATCAACCCTGGTGGTGTTCTAGGGCAGGTAAATGTAATATTTCTATTTTCATCCACATAGCCCATTCCTTCAATTCTGTGGTCCCCTATGGTTTCCATGGGAACATGTATTTTTGTTGCATCTATCTTATTCTCCAGAATGTGCTTCTCAGGGAAACTATTTTTAATCTTTTTGCTTTTTCCATCATTACTCCTTTTATTTGGTTTGTCAGCAACTGCAGTATGCCCCTTGGCCACATCTGTCTTATTCTCCTCAGACGGTACTGAAGGAACAAATCCTGCCCCCTGGATTTGGTCTTGGCAGCTCACATCTGTCACCTTGGTAGCTGGTTCAGTAACAGCAAAATCCTTGCCTGCATTTGTTTTGATCCTGCCAAGAGCCTCAAGTTTAGAAGAATTAACCTCAACATTTCTACCCTTTTGGCCAACTCCTTCCATTGTGGGTGTATCTGATATACGTGAGAACAAAGGGTCACGATTTACGGGGAAAGTAAGTTCTAATTCTCTGTTTTGATGGGGAGTACTACCAATATCCCCACCCTTCCCTAGAAGAGGTGGGTTGATGATTTCTTCCTTCCTCTCCATTCTAGCAGGCTGTGTGGAATAACTATTTTTAAACTTTTTGTTTTTGTCTTCACTGCCTCTTTTTGTAGGCTTTTCAGAAAACCAGGGAGCTGCCTCATGATCCATCCAAGGACATTTTTCCTCCTCACTCTGGTTGCCGACACGCATGTCTATGGCTACAGCTCCTCTTTCTGTTCTAGCACCGGAAGTCTGAATCATGCCTGACCCATTTCCCAAAGGAATCAATGCCTGCAAGGTGCCTGCCACCCTCAGGTCAGTCATCTCCTTAGGGTCCCGCATCACCACTGCCTCAGTGAGCTCAGCCACGGTCCCTGGTTGCTCTGAAGAACCCAGCCCCAGCTCCTCACTTTTATCCATTCTTTCCATTTTAGGTGCTGGCTCACTTGGCACAAGAACAGCTCTGCTGTCCTTCTGGCTGTCCGCAAGCAACAGCAGCTCAGACCTTGCTCTCACCTTCCCAGAACTTGCTCTCATCTTCCCAGAACTTCCCTTTCCCTTCCTGATTCTGCCATCACCTGCCATTCTCTTAAATGGTTCATTCCCTAGTCCAGGAACCTGAGCTAACACCGTGTCCTGCGGCTGCTCAGAAGCAAAGATGCTGTTCTCCTGTCTTTCCTTGGGAATACTTTCCTTTTTTAGTTCTTTAACCTCTTCAGCTCCCTCAGAAAACTCTTTCTGTTTGTCATTTTGCAGTTTAGTCATTTTACTTTCATCATTCCCTTCTTTTAGACTACTTACTAATGGATTACCTGTTGTCAAAGTGGGTATGGAATTAGGCAGTTCTTTTGCTGCTTTGGGTTTTGAAACTCCACCCACAGCCTCTTGGTCCAAGTCAGGAGAGCAACCCTCTTTGGGTCTGATCTCCAAAGGAATTTCTACTTTGTGTGAAAAAACTTCTGTCAGGGGTCCTTTCAGATTGAGGGAGCCTACTGTCTGGCTTTTATCCACAGGAGTCTTGAGGTGGGGTGCAGGCTGTGGTCTGCACTCATCTTGCTGCAGCAATTTCTTGTCTTGGCTCTGTGGTGCTGACTTGTTACCTTTCACCTCTGCCTCTACTCTCAGTTTGGGCTGAGAATTTACTGCAGTTTTCGGGGGTTCTTCCAAAGGACACAAAGGAATGCTGAGACCCTCTGAGACAAAGTTCTCAGCTACCAGTTTGGCTGCTCTGGAGTCAATTTCACACCCCTTTTTCAAGTTTTCTCTGGATACCAGTCCACGTTCTGTGCCCACAGTGGTAGGCTGGCTGGGGGGAACACCTGACTTTTCTGGGTCAGTGGCAAAGGGATGACCTTTAGGCTCATCTGCATTGTCATCATCCCAAGGTCCCCCAGCCCGGGGCTGAGAGTATCTCTTTTGCTTTGGTTTCTTCTTTTTTTTCTTCATCATCATTGGTGTTCTTTCTATATCCCAGGACTCCCTGCCAAGATCCCTCTGGGGTTCAAGGAAGTCACCATGAATAGTTTTCCTCTGGTTCCCAGGCTCACCACAGGAAGACGAACCAGAAACCCAACCCAACTCAGACAAAGGGCAGGGGCCCAGCCCAGGATCAAGAGTCTTCCGTGGAGAAGAGCCTCCCAGCAGCTCAGGAGGGACCCTGGCAAGCCTGGGTCGGGCGGGCCGGGCGGACCTGCGATCACTGGGTCTGCACGCTTTTTTGGCTTGTGTGGGAGGGGTACCTGTAATACATGAAGTTGGCCAAAATTCCAAACAGAAAACCCCTTGTTATTGTTTCTTTAAAAAAGTGTCCATTTAGTAACTCATTTAAGTAGTCTATTTTCACCAACCCACATACTGATTCATTTAGGAAAACAGTTTTTTTCCAAAACATTTCTCACTCTTAACTGGGATTAGTAAATATTTAACAAAGATCAAAGATCATCACCTTGGGTAAAGACTTTTTTTTACAAAACGTATTTACAAAATATTCGAAACTTAATAAAAGAAATTCAAACAGAGATCTTCTAATCTGTATCAGAAGCACCTACTGCCTATAAATCTCCTCTGATACTTATATATATTTGTTATTATTTTTAATAGGTACATAATTCCCAGGATAGTAACAAGATGGTAAGCTCCTCTTTTTGGTGACATTGATTAATTGATTCATTGAAATATGTATGATTTTACAATTCTAAGAGTCTGTCACCAATATTATACTAATTACTTATCAATATTATACCAATTACTTGTGAAACAAACCAGAAGGACAGAATTATACTGCTTTTTAAAAAAAAGAAAAGATACTGAATTAGTATTTTGTCCAGAGAAAAAGTCACATTATTTCAGAACCAGAGCCTCCTACTTTGAAACACAAATGTGCTAGATTTCAATGTTCTGTTGCTAAAGGTACTTCCCAAAAGACAGAGATATATACATAATGCCAAGTATAGGATAATGAATTAAAACAATTAGGATGAGCACCCTTGGAAAAGTTTCAGGAAGTCAATTAGTCCAACCTCCTGCCTCTAAGTCAATGAATGCAGTATGGATCCAAGATCCTGGAAAAAGACACGGTGAGAGCAGGTCTAGGACAACTCTTGTCAAGTTTGATGCAATAAATGACCTCACAGAATATTAAAATACTCAAATAGTGACTTTTGTCCTTATCTTTATCCCTCCAATATCCTCCAAATCCTACCCTTTACTTCATACCTCAGGCCAATTATTGTTTTTCCTGAAAAACTGATAGGTTTTAGCAACCCACAGCATTTATAACATTTAACTTGGCAATTAATCAGCAGCTATTTGGTGCCATCTCTAATACTATTTAATTCAATTATTATATAAATCTTTGGTTCCAGAGTTCACGCCTGGGAACTTCTCTCACCATCCAGGCTAGAAAAGGACCAGGACCCAGGCCTAAGTATGTGTGTGCCTTAGCGTGGTGTATACACAATAAGGACTTGAGAAATCTTTAATGATATGTTGAGTCACTAAAACAACATTTTAAAAATCATACATTTATTTAGCTCCCACTTGGTGCTAGACAGTGTTCAAAGCAGTAGAGATTCCAAGTGTAGTAAATCTTGGTCCCTGCCCTCAAGTTCACGATCTCACCACAATCACAGAAAAGGAGGCAGAGAATCACTAAGTTGATAATCACGTGCACGTGCTTCTGGCTTACCAACAAAAATGTGTAAAGCTCACTGAAATCTGTTTAAGAAAGAGAGCTGACTTCGTAAACGGTCCTGCTGATCACTACCTTATAGCCAGGAACAATGTCTTCCACCATCTCCCCATCTTTCCCAGTTTAAGCGGTTTCAAACAGGCCACTTTGTTTTCCTGACTTACCTGAGGTCTCTGAAGGAAGTTCAGAAGGTTGACTACTGAACAGTTTCTTTTGCTCTAGTTCCTCTGACACAGAATCCTCATCTGTTGGCAAGTTGTGCTTTTGGCCCATGGCTGTGACTGCTTCTAAAGGTAAAAGTAAAAACCACACAGGTTTCAGAGAAGCACCATTTCAGCTGCTTCTACACCTTCCAGAAATTGGAAACGGACACAGTTTTTGAGGAATGAGGGACGCTCCTATGAGGGCAGAAGAGAAATAGAGTGGCAGTTGGAAGGGGGAGGGAAGGGGGAGTTGGGAGGGTTGTTTTTTTTTTTTTAAAAGAAGGGAAAAATAACAAATGTTTTTATGGTGGTGGGAATGATCCAATGTTAAAGGGGAAAAAACATGGTGAGAGGCAGGAAAAGAGAATGGCCAGGGCAATGTATGTAAGTAGACAAGAGAAGACGGGATCTAGTGCAAGACAAAGATGCTGCCCCTCATGACTAGGAGGAGGGACTGTTTGCTGATGGCAACAGGAGGGAAGGCAGAGTCTATGGATAAAGATACAAGTAGTTAGGTAGATGAGCGAGTGGAAGTTTGTGAATGTTCTCTTGCTTCAATCATCTGTAAGAAAAACAGGAAGATGAGCAGAGAACAAGGATGGAGAAGGTGTTGGCGGTTGGAGGAGGGTAAAGGTGAGAAAGAACTGTTTAGGGGAGCAGGAATGTGTATAGACTTGCAAAGTACAGTGTGACTGTCTTTATTTTACCTGGCATGACGTTTGTCCCTTACCCTTCTGGAGACTACACCCTTGTAGACAAATACTACCAGTAAGCGTAAGCCCATACCTGCTGAAATCATGAGAGGAGGTACAGCTGACTGTCCTTCATCCTGGAGAGATTCTAACTGGGAATCCTCACTTGTTTCTTCCTGTGTCCGTGCAGTTTCCATGTCATTAACAGGAACTGGTGCCACCTCTGCTTCTGAGGATGCTGCAACATCCTTGGCTGGAGCCACACTGTTGGCCAGGGTCACCTCCGTTTCTGGGGGTAGATTCACATTCTTGCCCAGGGCCATCTCTGTTTCTGGAGATGAAACCACGTCCTTGCCCAGGGCCACCTCTGTTTCTTGAGGTGGAGCCACGTCCTTGCTCAGGGCCATCTCTACTTCTGGGGGTGGAGCCATGTCCTTGACTGGGGTGACTTCTGTTTCTGGAGGTGCAGCCATGTCCTTGACTAGGGCCACCTCTGTTTCTGGGGGTAGTACCATATCCCCAGTCAGGGCCACCTCTGTTTCTGAGGACAGGGCTACCTCCTTGGCTGAGGATATTTCTGTGGATGACACAACGTCCTCATCCAGTGGCGCCTCTATTTCTGAAAGTGATGCTACACCCTTGGGTGGGGCCACCTCTCGGTCTGTAGGTGGTACCATGCCCTCAGCTGGGGCCAAATCCATTTTCACAGGTGGTGTCCTCTCTGTTTCTTTGAATAGTAGTATGTCCTTGGCTGGGGTTACCTCTGTTTCTGTGGGCAGTACCATGTCCTTGGCCAAAGACACATCTGTTTCTGCGGGCAATACATCATCCTTAACTGGGATTGCCTCTGTTTCTAGGGGTAGTACCACGTCCTTGACTAAGGCCATATCTGGTTCGATGGATGATTCCATGTCCTTGGCCAGTGCCACATCTGGTTCGGTAGGTGGTTCCGTGTCTTTAGCCAATGCCACCTCTGTTTCTGTGGCTGGCGCCATACCCTTGGCCAGGACCATCTCTGATTCTCGAGATGGTGCCATGTTAGCAGCCTTCAGTCCCATCATCATTTCCAATGTTTTTGTTGGTGCTCTCTCTTCTGCTGATGCCATTTCTACCTCCTCAGCAGGCTCTAAGGGAAATAAATTGGACATATAGGATCCATCACTGTCTGCTCATAGCTCTTCATTCAAAACTTACTTTCTTAGGGCACGAGAGTATCTGACTTTTGTGACCATAACATCCTAAACATAACTAAAAAGCTGTCCACTTAATGCATTTGTGCCTACTCTTCGACAGTCCTAATACTTAGAAGAACAGAATACTGGCAGAACAAAGAGTGGAGGAGGAAAGGCAAAGGAGAGAAAAAAACACAGGTCCAAAAAAATCAACACAGGTACATAATTAGTGTCAGAAAGGGAACCTGTGGGACATCAAGAAAACCCCCCAGAGTTCTAAATCTGCCCTGAATTACAGAGGGATTGTCTTTGCCCATTGGCCCTTAAGTGTTGTATTTCAACTACAACTTAATTCCTCCAGCTTTGAAATCAGTAATTTAAATTTAAAAACATCTGTGACAGTTGTGAAAATTTTACCTACCTATACTGCTGCACAAGGCTCAAAAATGTCTGATGCTTTATACTGATTATTGATACTGTAACTATTAAGTGATAAACAGGGATCCTAATAACATACCTGCTGTAGGCTGCAGAGGCTGTGTAATGGCCTCAGGGGAAATGAAGGATTCTGAATGTGGAGGGTTTGGAGCTTCCACAGACCACCCATGAGGAACAAGAGCTGCAGGAGCGAATGTGTCACAGGGAAACACACCTAATATTGAAACACAAATACATTTTTCAGACTCAGTCAACATTGGGGAAAAAAGACATTTGATATTTAAAACCAGCTTTATATATTGCCATAAAGACATAGGCCAAAAGGACCAATGAGAAACAAAGCAAGAAAGTTTTAAAGTAAAAACCGTTGACATTCTCCAGGTTTTGGCTAATTGTTAGGCTGTTGCGCTGCTGATTGACACTGACTGGCCACCTTCTACAATGTTTTACAAAGATTCAAAAACACCAAAGGATAGGGAGGGTGGGAGGGAGACGCAAGAGGGAGGAGATATGGGGATATATGTATTTGTATAGCTGATTCACTTTGTTATAAAGCAGAAACTAACACACCATTGTAAGGCAATTATACTCCAATAAAGATATTTAAAAAATAAATAAATAAAAAAATACCAAAGGACGAGCTCTTGCTCCTACATTACAACCGATAGAACGTAACATACAGTAAGGGACAGTGAATCAATTTCCTCATCTGTACAGTGAGATTAACATACAACCCTTTCCAACATTAGAAGACACTTTTGTGAAAATGCTTTGTAAATTATTAAGAACTAGACAGATGTAAAAGCATTATTATTATGCTGTCCTCTGCCAGACCTAATATCACATGGGATTTAGTATTGCCTGGTCCTTGCCATCAAGATTATTACAATTTAGCTAGAGAGGCAAGATAGACATATATCAAATAAGGTAAACTGTGTAGTATGGACTAAATGCTATAAGAATTTCAAAAGAACCATGAGACCAGCCACAGTCACAGAAGGCTTCAGAGGAGAAGCAAGGGCAGGAAGAGAGGAGAGAGTACTCAATTTCAAGGATGGAGAGCTCACTGAGCAAAGAAAAGAACGAGGATGCCAACAGGACAAGAATGTTTCTGGGACTATGAGATTAGTCTGATTCAAACAGATCTTGTATACCAGAGAGGGAAAATGGGATTAGAACAAACAGTAGAAGAAAGAATCCAGAAAACCAGAGAATTTAGAGAAAAAAAAGGGGGGGGGTTGCTGTCTTAAGGTCTTAATCATAAAAATGAGACAATGAATACAGAACAGGGAGTCAGGTGATCAGGTATATTCAGAATTAATTTTAAAGGGGAGCAGGAAGTCTGATAGGCGACTATTGAGGTGGTCTAGGTATGAAGTGATAGGGGCTTGCACTGGGGTAAAGCAGAGGGAGCACAAAGGAAGAGAAGAAAGATGCTGTAAAGAAAGAAGTTAATGCAACTAAGTGACTGCCTAGGTAGTGAGCTGAAAAAACAGGAGTCAAAGCCAAAATCAAATCAGGAGACTAGATGGATAGCATCAAAGTCAACTCATTTAACATCCTTCTTGCAAGAGATCATCAGGCCAAAGAAAAGCATAAATGAAACATATTACTACTAGCCAGGATCTTTACAAATATAAAATTATAAGCATTATTTGAAGTGGGACTTACTGATGATGGGTACTGAAGGAAACCAGAACATGTTACCCCAAAATATGCCTCTTTGACATAAAAATTTTGAGCTGAAGGCAATTAAGCAAACAGCAAATTGAGAAAAAGCTCCTCCCTTTCTGCTTAAAGGCAGGATATAAATTTTCTTTTCACTGGCAAGAGACGCTTATCAGGCCAGAGAGGGCACCAGAGGAATATGCAAACAAACCTGACTCCATTAGTTCCCTCCCATATACTTACCTTCGTGAAGTATGACTCTTGGAAGTGTAAAATTGCTTTCCTTTATCCTGTCATTTCTCTACAAATTTAATATTCTTTGTTGAGGATGCTACACAAACTGAATTTCTTTCTTTTTTTAAATAAATTTATTTATTTTGTTTTTTTATTTATATATTTTTGACTGTGTTGGGTCTTTGTTGCTGCACGCGGACTTTCTCTAGTTGCAGCGAGCAGGGGCTACTCTTTGTTGAGGTGCGCTGGCTTCTCACTGCGAAGCATGGGCTCTAGGCACGTGGGCTTCAGTAGTTGTGGCACGCGGGCTCAGTAGTTGTGGCTCGCAGGCTCTAGAGCGCAGGATCAGTGATTGTGGTGCAAGGGCTTAGCTGCTCCGCGGCATGCGGGATCCTCCCAGACCAGGGCTTGAACCCGTGTCCCCTGCATTGGCAGGCGGATTCTCAACCACTGTGCCACCAGAGAAGTCCCAAACTGAATTTCTAAGCTACACCTTTGAGTTACTTTCCTCCCATGTGATGTATGTTGCACGCGTTAATAAACTATTTGTTTTTTTCTTATTAACCTGTCTATAGAGTCTCAACTGAACACCAAAGATGGGTAGAAGTAAAGTTTTGCCTGCCCTACAGTACCTTGGCCACATTCATGTTAAGTTATACAAAACCAGGAATGAGGAAACTACTAATTGATAACTAAGATCTGTTTAACATTTAGTTTACCATGTACCAGAAACTATGTGAAGTACTTTTACATAAATTTTATTTAATCAACACCACATCTTTAAGGTAAGAACAAGTGGTGGCCCCATTTTATAAAGAAACCAAAGTTTAGGGAGGACATAACTTGCATAAGGCCATGAGCTAATAAAAATGTGGAGACAGAACCTGGCCCTAGGATATGGGATTCAAGATCCCATGAGAGGAGGTGAGCTGACCCTGAGCAGCCCAACTGTGAATTCTCTGTGACTAATCTAGAAGGAGCCTTGTCAGAGCCAGAGCCCCTAAACATGACTTTGCCTAGCGATTCACTTCAAAGGTGATGGGTGAAAGGCCAAATTAATTGATGGAGTTAAGAAATAAATCCAGCTGGAGAAGTCATACCATAACTGTCTTTCAGGGGATCATTTTGTTCTTCAGATGCTGAAGCACTGGTTGTTCCACTGGGGAGAAAGAGCAAATCTTCCAGGCTGTCATCATGGTGCATCTTAAAGGGATCTGGAATAAAGAAGGAATTTAAAACTCATTCCCAGTGAACACAACTAGAAAGATTACCATTCCTTATTATCCTCTGATGAATACTGACTAGCTACATGTGTGTCGTCAACAGTGAGTTAAATATGTTGAGATAATATGTGACTGAATGTGGTAGGGAATCAAATATTCACTAATTCATTTGTGACAAGTTAAAAATACATAATCTCATATTCTCTAAGATTTAATTATCTAAATCAGACAGCCAACAAATACATAAAACTAAAACTACAACTAATGCTCGAGTCTATAATATATTAGGAGATGAGAGTACAAATATAATTAAACTTTCAATACGTATTTACAGAGCAGACATTCATTTTAGGTTATTAAAAAAGAAAACAAAACACAGAACAAGTAAAAGAGACATTTTCACCTCCTGTGGAGAGCATGAAGAAAACTGCATTTCAAAAACTGTCTGAAAAAAAAAAAAAAAAAAAAGCTGTCTGAATGAGACAAGGTGAACTGCTGGCACCTGGAAAGAACGAACTCTAGACTCAGGAGTTGGCATGAGTAAAGGCACTGAAAACATCAGGTAAACTCTGTACCTTCTTACATGAAAAAAGAGCAAAGCCATTCAGGCCAAGCAAGAATTCTGCTCTCTAAGGAGGCCATCTTGAAATGCAACACACATCTGAATTAGCCTGAAAGCTTATAAAAACAGACTGCTGGGCCCTAAGAATCTGCATTTCTAACTAGTTTCTCAGGGAATGCTAATTCCCTTCAGGCACTTCCATTGTCAGAGGCAGCTGCACTGAAGTCCAGGCTTTAAGTGAATGTTCCTTCCTGTGGCTCTGAGGCAGCTGCCCCTCCCTCTTCTAGTAAGGGATTTCAGGCTTAGCGGAGAGCTCGGCACTGCAGAATATGAACGAGCAGAAAGGAAACTGAGAAATTGCTGTGGCTGGAGGAGGCCCCAGTGCTGCTGCTTCAGAACAGCAGAGGAGCTAGAATCTAGACAGATTAGAAAGCTTCATTCTCCCCAGTCTTAACTTGGTTTGGGGTACCTGATGCTTGCTCTGCCTCTCACACTTCCGCTGAAGGAAAACAGGACACTTAAACCAGCAACGAGAATAACTGTTGTATGGTTCACACATTAGGAGGGGAAGAATGCTAAATCACATGTAAAAATCAAAGATTTCTACAAAGTTCTGTCATTTATTCATTACTATTTTACTGGGTGCAGATGATATGGCAGACCCTGTGTGCTCTAAAAACCCAAAGATGTATAAGATCAGGGTTGAAAACATTTAGGAGATGGATATACCTTAGTTCAAGTCAAGGAAGGTCTGCACTTGACAAATAGCTGAGCACTAAAGAACTGAGTGGCTGCGGGATGGAGGAAGACCTTTTCTTTCTCTACCTACATTCCCTCTCTTAGTGATCTCATCCAGTCTCACAGCTTAAAATTCCATCTATAAGATGATGACACTCAAATTTGTATCTCCAGTCACCTCGACCTCTCCCTTTATTTCCTGACTTTTGTATCAAACTGCCAACACTTAATGTATAAAATAAAGCCAAAATGTAACCTGTTTCCCAAATCACTCCTCCTACAGTCTTCCCATCTCTGATGGCATTCTATCTTTTGGGTCCAAAACCCTGGAGTCATCCTTGATTTCTCTCTTTTCATACACCACATCCAAGTCGTCAGGAAATCCAGCTGACTTGACCTTCAAAATGTCCCCCAGGGGGCTTCCCTGGTGGCGCAGTGGATAAGAATCTGCCTACCAATGCAGGGGACACAGGTTCGAGCCCTGGCCCAGGAAGATCCCACATGCCGCGGAGCAACTAAGCCCATGCGCCACAACTGCTGAGCCTGCGCTCTAGAGCCCGTGAGCCACAACTACTGAGCCCGCGTGCCACAACTACTGAAGCCTGAGCTCCGCAACAAGAGAAGCCACCGCAACGAGAAGCCCGCACACCGCAACAAAGCGTAGCCCCCGCTTGCCGCAACTAGAGAAAGCCCGTGTGCGGCAACGAAGACCCAACACAGCCAAAAAATAAATAAATAAAATGAAAAAAAAAATGTCCCCCAGAATCTATTTCTTCCCCACCTCCACTACAGTTTCTCACAAGGCTGCAGTGAAGGCACTGCCCAGGGCTTTGATCATCTGGAGACTTGACTGGGGCTGGAGAACCTGCCTACATGATGATGGCTTACTCACATGGCTGTTAACTGGAGGCTTCTGTTCCTCCCCACGTGTGCCTCTCCACAGCAGCAGCTATCGCCAGGGTGAGTAAACCCAGTGTGACCAAGACAGAAACTGTAGTGTCTTTTGTAATCTAATCTTAGAAATGGCATACCATTATTTCTGCCATCTATTCTATTGGTCACATAGCCCAAGCATGGTACAATGTGGAAGGTGACTACACAAGGGTGTGAATACTAGGAGGTGGGGATCACTGGAGCCATCGCCCTGAATTAGTAATTAAAAACTACTCACAAAAAAACGCCCTGGCTGAGACGGCTTCCCTGATGAAATCTACCAAACATTTAAAGAAGAATGAAAATCAATTCTTCACAAACACTTTCAAAAATATTAAAGAGAGGAGGATACTTCCCAACTCATTGTATGAGACTAATATAAAACTAGACAAAGACATCTCAAGAAAAGAAAACTACTGACCAGTATCTTTTCTGAATATGGATGCAAAAATCCTCAACAAATGTTTACATATGTGCCAGCATATAAAACTCATTATATACCATGACCAAATGGGATCCATCTCAGGAATGCAACATTGGTTTAACATCCAAAAATCAATTAATGGAATACATACATAACAACAGAATTAAAAAAATAAAACCACATGATCATCAATAGATGCAGAAAAATCACTTGGCAAAATCCAACACCCTTTCACGATAAATCAAACACTCAACAAATTAGGAATAGAAGGCATTTTCCTTAATCTGATAAACGACATCAACAAAAACCGCACAGCTAAGACCATGCTTAATGGTAAAAGACTGGATGCTTTTCCCTAACTAAGACCAGGAACAAACAAGGAAGTCTGCTCTTCCACTTCTATTTAACATTGTACTGAAGGTTCTAGTCAGGACAATTAAGCAAGGAAAAGAAATAAAAGGCAGCCTGATTAGAAAGGAAGAAGTAAAACTTTATTGTAGAGGACATGATCTTATATGCAGAAAATCCTACGGAATCAGCTAAAAAGCTATTAGAACTAATGAGTTCAGCAAGGTTGGAAGATACAAGATCAATACACAAAAACCAATTCAGATTCAGAACAATCTGAAAATGAAATTAAGAAAACAATTCCATTCATAAGAATAAAGAAGAATAAAATATTAGGAATAAATTTTACAAAAGGGAGTATAAAACTTACACTCAAAACTACAAAAATATTGCTGAAAGAAGATATAAACACATGGAAACACATTCTAAGTTTAAGGATTGGAAGACTTAATATTGTTGAGATGGCAAAACTCCCCAAATTGATCTACAGATTTAACACAATTCCTATCAAAAATCCCAGCTGATTTCTTTTTTTTTAAATTAATTAATTAATTTATTTATTTTTGGCTGCGTTGGGTCTTCATTGCTGCGTGCGGGTTTTCTCTAGTTGCGGCGAGCAGGGTCTACTCTTTGCAGCGGTGAGCAGGCTTCTCATTGCGGTGGCTTCTCTTTTGCAGAACACAGGCTCTAGGTGTGTGGGCTTCAGTAGTTGTGGCACGAGGGCTCAGCAGTTGTGGCTCGTGGGCTCTACAGCGCAGGCTCAGTAGTTGTGGTGCACAGGCTTAGTAGTTCCATGGCATGTGGGATCTTCCCAGACCAGGGATCGAACCCATGTCCCCTGAATTGGCAGACAGATTCTTAACCACTGCGCCACAGGGAAGTCCCCCAGCTGATTTCTTTATTGAAATTCACAAGCGGACTCTAAAATTAATATGGAATTGCAAAGGATACAAAATAGCCAAAACAATCACCAAAAAGAAGACCAAAGTAGGTAGACTCATACTACCGAATTGCAAAACTTACCACAAAGGAACAGGAACTATGACAGTGTAGTACTGGCATAAGGACAGACATACAGAACAATGGAACAGAACTAAGAGCTGAGAAACAAAACTGTATATCTATGGTCAACAAATTTTCAACAAGGGTGCCAAGACAATTCAATGGGGAAAGAATAGACTTTTCAAAAAATGGAGCTGGGACAACTGGATATCCACATGAAGAACAATGAATCTGGACCCCTACACCTTTCACCATACACAAAAATTAACCCACAGTGGATCAAAGACCTCAATATAAGAGCTAAAACTATATAAAATTTTTAGAAGAAAACATAAGGATAAATCTTCAGGACCTCAGATTTGGCGATGGATTCTTAGATATGACACCAAAGCTTGAGCAACAAAAGAAAAACTAGATAAACTGGACATCATCAAAATTAAAAACGGCTTCCCTGCTGGCACAGTGGTTGAGAATCCGCCTGCCGATGCAGGGGATACGGGTTCGAGCCCTGGTCTGGGAGAATCCCACGTCCCGCGGAGCAGCTGAGCCTGTGTGCCACAACTACTGAGCCCACATGCCACAGCTACTGAGGCCCGCGCGCCTGGAGCCTGTGCTCCACAACGGAAGAAGCCACTGCAATGAGAGGCCTGCGCACCGGAGCCAGGAGCGGCCCCCGCTCGCTGCAGCTGGAGAAGGCCCATGTGCAACAACAAAGACCCAACGCAGCCAAAAATAAATAAATTTAATTAATTAATTATTAAAAACTTTTGTGCTCCAAGGACACTACCAAGAAAATCAGAAGACAACCCACAAAATGGGAGAAAATATTTGCAAATCATAAATCTGATAAGCGTCTAGTATGTGGAATATATAAAGAATTCTTACAGCACAACAAAAAGATCAACCAATTAGAAAATGGTCAAAGGATCTGAATACACATTTCTCCAAGGAAGACATACAAATAGCCAATAAGCACATGAAAAGATAAAAAGATAATCAACATCATCAGCCATTAGGAAAATGCAAATCAAAATCACCACAAGATACCATTTCACACCCATTAGGTTAGCTATAATTGTTTAAAAAGGGAAAACAAGTGTTGTCAAGGATGTAGTGATTACAAACCTCATAGGTTACTGGTGGGAATATAAAATGTTGCAGTTGCTTTGGAAAACAGCTTGGCAATTCCTCAAATGATTAAACAGTTACCATATGATCAGCAATTCCAATCCAGGTTACATTCCTTCATCTACACAAAATCTTGCACACGAATGCTTTAGAAAGCATTATTTACAATAGTTTGAAAAAGAAAAGGGGGGGACTAACCCAAATGTCCGTCGACTGATGAATAAACAAAATGCAGTGTATCCATACAAAACATTACATGCCCATTTAAAGAACGAAGCTCTAATCCATGCCAAAAAATGCATGTACCTTGTAAACACTGGGCCAAATGAAAAAAGCCAGTCACAAAAGACCACATATTAACATGATGATTCCATTTATACGAAATGTCCTGAATAGGTAAATTTATAGAGACAGAAAGTAGATTTAGTGGTTGTTTAGGACTGGGGTGGATAAGGAGATGGGGGTGAAATCTAAGGAGTACTGAGTTTCTTTATGAGGTGACAAAAAATATTCTAAAATGGACTCTGGTGATGGCTGTACATATATGTAAATATACTAAAATCCACTCAATTGTACATTTTAAATGGGTGAATTGTATGGTATGTGAATTACATCTCATTAAAGCTTTCTTTAAAAATTACGTACATCTGGGACAGCCAATGACTGGAGAGTGGTACAGAACATCAAGTACTAGATCATCTGGAACCAGTTATGGGCACCTTATAAGTTAGATAGCAAAAAAGAAACCATATATAAGTGGAAACAAATAACATGAGCTCTCAACCTGATTAACTCTGACATGGAGGTATCGACTACTGCTTTGAGGTGCTTCTGCAGTCCATCCCTCCCACCACTTCCAGCTCTAGGCAACTACAAATACGCTTTTTTTGTCTCTATAAATTAGTTTGAATTTTATACAAATTGGGTAAAAGTTATAGTTTTCTTTTTTTTTGTCAAATGAGGATAATATATACTTGGCAGAGTTAGGTAAGAAACGCAGATAATATGTATATTGAGGCTCTAGTACTGTGCCTGGCACAAAATAGGCATTTGACAAATGGTGCTATTAGTACTATAATAATTCCTTTTGGAAGAATTAAGGTTCTAAGGTACTATTGATCATTTAGTCCTCAATGAATATGAATTTCAGCTTATTTACTCAAAACAGGTTTTGAAGGGGAGAAAAGAAAGGGGCACCTGCCTCAGAAGAAGGGATAAATAGAGAGGAGAAAGGGTCAACTAAATGTTCAGGGGAAATAATTATACCTTGGCTGTGCTTTACAAGCTATATTTAGGCTGAAATGTTTTATCTGAGTGGTGATTGTGGCTTTTCCATGTTTATGTCATAGTTCACATTCAGCAGTCACAAGCAAGCCCTGCACTTACCAGTCTGGATAGGATTCACCACTTGCTCGGGTTCAAAGCAAAAGTTTGTATTTTCTGGCCAGTTCTGGCTATTCTGATATCCTTGGTAGGCCATTTTCTCTTCACGGAATTCAGCTGGAGACCCTTCAAATAGAAACAGGAAACAAAAGTTATAAGGTACCACTGTTGACATCTGATTATTTTTGGCTTTTGTAAATAATGCTGCTATGAACATTCAAGTACAGGTTTTTGTGTGGACATACGTTTTCAATTCTATTGGGTATATATGCTCAGCAGTTGAACTGCTAGGTGATACAGCAATTCTATGTTTAACATTTTGAGGATCTGCCAAACTTTTCCATAAATGTATATAAATGGCTGCACCAGTTTATAATCTCACCAGTAATGTCTGAAGGCTTCAATTTCTCCACATCTTCACCAACACCTGCTATTATCTTTTTTTATTTTAGCCATTCTAGATATGGGTGTGATGTGGTATCTCATCATGGTTTTGATTTGCATTTCCCTGATGACTAATGATGTTATGTATTATTTCATGTGCTTATCTAAGGTCACTTTTATGTTTTTTTTCCCCCAAAGAAAGGTTTATTCAAATAATTTACCCAATTTTAAATTAAGCCACTTGGTTATTTTTATTACTGAAATGTAAGATTCACTTTCTTGATGATGTCCTTGGAACACAAAAGTTTTTAATTTCAATGAAGTCCAGTTTATCTACTTTTTTGGTCATCTGTGCTTTCGGTGTCATATCTAAGAAACCACTGACTAATCTAAGGTTACAAAGATTTATGCCCATGTTTTCTTGTAAGAGTCTTATAGTTTTACCTCTTACATATACGTATATGATCCATTTTGGGTTAATTTTTTATATGGTGTTAGGTAGGGGGCTTAACTTCACTCCTTTGCATACAGCTATCCAGTTTTCCCAGCACCATTTCTTGAAAAGACTGTGCTTCCCCCATTAATTTATCTTGGCACTCTTGCTGAAAAATGTAAGAGTTTACATCTAGACTTTGACAGTTTCTTAAAATGTTAAACTTAGACTTATCACACGACCCAGCAATTCCACTCCTAGGTGTCTACCCGAGAGAAATGAAAACAAATATCTATACAAAGACTAATATATGAATGTTCACAGCCATGTTATTCATAATAGCTAAAGACTGGAAACAAACCCAAAATTCATCAACTGACGAATGGATAAACAAAATATGGTACATATACTGGAATATTATTCAGCTGTAAACGGTAATGAAATACTGATAAACACCTCAACATGGATGGATGAACTTTACAAGCATTAAGCTAAGTGAGAAAAGCACGACATGAAAGACTATATGCTGTATGATTCTGTTTATATGAGTTTTCTAGAAAAGATAACTATAAAGATAAGAAGCAAATCAGTGGTTGCCTAGACTGTAAATAGAGATGGGGATTGAGTGTAAATGGACTCAAGATAACTTTAAGGGTGGTAAAAAATTTTTTTGAAAAATGGATTGTGGTGATGAATGCACAACTCTATAAATTTACAATGGGTGAATTTTATAGTATGTAAATTATATCTCAATAAAGTGGTTAAAAAAAAAATCTAGGACTCCCAGGTATGTGCCTTTAGCGTATACTTCCCTTGTTGGGGGTTATGAATTTTTGTGGAGAAAGGTATGGAAGTGAGTGAGCAAAGAAGTTTTGAAAGGCTGAATAGCTACAGTACAAACACGGTTGAAGTTTCCCTACTGCCCTGTTTCTGGAAAAAAGATTAGGACTTTAAAAAGATGTACCTGGGAGAAGGAGAAGGCTCAGCCACAGGGTACTTCAAAAAAATCCACATACCTGCTGCTAATCTCAAGACAAACTTCGAGGGTAAGTGGCAGAACTGTCCCTCCTTTATTACTAGCTAACTCATCAGGTTGCCTTGAAGTGCAAATTTTCCCCTTCAAGACTGTCCTTTATTTTCATGTTTCACAGAATCACCTAAATCTGATTTCAACTACATGAAGCGTTTGAGGAAAGAGGAGGAAGAGGAATGAAACAAAAAAATTTATCCTAGATTACATTCCCTGAAATGTTCCTTCAGGAACACATCCCAAGAGAATGTTAGATATCTGAGGCTATTTTTTTTTTCTATAAACATTTTTACTTAAGCATAATAAATCTGTGGACTTTAAGTTATCTTCCATGCCTGCGAGAATGGAAGGGGAATAATATACTGTATTTTTACTTAAGATATTTCAATTATAATTTTATAATTAAAACTCTTCTTATGTAAGTGAAATGCCTAATCTCTGAGAAACTTATCTGCTGAAGGTAGACTGTACATGACAAAGCCTCCCAAGTTCTACCTGTCAAAGAGAGCCCCTAGCAGTTGTTCTTCTCTGAAGGTTCCAGGCCTCCAGACCTGCACACAACTAAGAAACTTCTGCTATAAGTTATAAGAGAAGGGAGCAAATCAATTCTTCAGGAGAGGCTTTTTCTAAAATTTAGGCAGTATCTGTCATGAATATCTTTTTAAGACGGAAACTGATCATCATAATCATCTTTCATCAATAACAGTTTACAATGGATGTAGAGGATGTTTCACACATAGCTATTCCCTAGGTCAACTATCAATAAATGACAAAGGTACAGAAGTAAATACACCATTAGTTATGGTACAACCTGGGGACAGGGAGAAGAGAAAAACTCAGCAATACAGCTCAGCTATGGCATCTAGTACCAGAAGGGACTTAAAACATCCTGCAATGTGGCCCTGGCAAACTCATGTCTAAAACCTCCAGAGGTTGAAATGCAACCTCTCCATCCCCTCAAAACACTCCCTCCCTCCCCATTTTGGTCTCTCCCCAGGATTCTTTCTCTTTTCTGTCCCTCCTTTGGCTTTAACAGAGCCAACTTTAAATGGCATTTCAACACAAGGAAGTTCTCCAGAGCTGACTATAGTCCAACTGGGTTAACTGTGTGATTTAATATTCTGTAGTAGCTTATATGTACTCATCATTATTTCAGCAGATATATAGGGCCAGTTTGATAACTGCCACATTCTGATTTTTAGATGGTGCTGGAGAAAAAGTCTCAAGGCTGACGGAAACAAAAGACGTAAAATCTTCAGGAGAGCAATAAGACAGCAAGAACGAATCAACTGGTGATTATGCAGCTCCGAATTAACAGCACCAAGAAATATGAAATATTAAAGAAAAAAACAGAGATTGAGGTTCTCCACTTCAGTTTTCCCCAGGCAAACTTCCCACCTTTTCAATACTTTCTGATCTCTTTCCCTATCTTCTGTACACTGCTGGTGTACATGATTTGGGTTATTTACAGGGAGTCCAAAAAAAGAAATAGAAAAACAAGAAGCACCAATAAGAATTATTTTACTCTGAATTATTAATTGACAGATAGATTTCTTATAAACAGTATTAGTGGTCATAATTTGCATATTACTAACAAAAAAAACAAATCTGTGACTGCTTCTATTTCATGTCCTTGGCTCTTTCCTTATCCGTCCCCCCTCCCCTGCCCCAGCGGCAACCTTAGAATTTTAGAGAAGAAGGCACCTAGGAGATCACCTAGTCCAAGCCCCTGAAGTTTAAACCATATCTCATTCAATTATCTATTTAAGCACCTGTTATGTGCCAGTCACTGTTGTAGGTATTAGTGATACAGCAGCAAACCAAACGGTGAAAGGTCTTGCTCTCACGGACACTGATCACTATCATCACCATTACACTGTACTTGGGCACGACAAAAACTGAGCAGCAAGTATTAGTCTAGCTGAGGGTTTAAGATATACCCAACAATGCAAATCTCTGCAAGCCTCAGTTTTCACATCTGGTACCTGCCTTACTTACTTCATAAGGCTGAGGGAGGATATGTGAAAGTGCTTAGAAAACTATGAAGAATATGATAGTCCCACAACTATAATGGGTCATATAGGATAAGTATCTACAATAACACGTACTAAGTGTTGCTACCGGAGTTTAAAGGTCACATAATATGGTCATGGGATGATCTGGAATATTTTCCACAGGAGATTAGAATTTAACTGGACCTGGGAGGATAGTTAGGAGGATATAATTAAATGGATCTGGGAGACTGAGAAAGAGACAAAGTGGAGAAGATATCCAGCAGAGGAAAATATGAGTTAAGACCACAGGCAAGAATGGGAAAGTAAGGAGCACACCAATTTGGCTGGAACACACTTACTGGGGGCAGCAGTTCTCCGTAGAGGGCAGCTAGAGAATAGCTAGGGTGTCAAAGGCCAAACAGAGTGGCATCCAAGAGTTGTCTGCCTGTATCCCATCTAAAGGGAACCACCCCAGTCCCTTCCAGGTGATCCTGGTATGGCTGCCCATCGTGGTACTTTGCTTTCCTGGCCAAACGAGTATACTTGTGATTCAGGCAGACCCAAAGTCCTTTGGGGAAATCTGATATACAGACATTTTGGATCTTGAGCCATAAGGCTACACTACACCTGGGCTGCCAGTAATCATTCTTCCCACCTTGAAAGAGTCTGCCTGAGAATGAAGCCAAAGAGGGGGCAGGGATGACAGAGGGAGAGAAGGAAGAATGGAAAAGAGGGAGGAAGAGTGGGAGAGAGGAGAAAATGGAGGAGTAAGGGAGAAAGAGAGGTAGAGGAAGAGAGAAAAAAGGGGGAGGTGAGGAAAGCAAGAGAGAAGAAAGAGACTTTTGAGCCAAATATGTTATTATAAAAGCTTTACATGTTTAAAAAAAAAACAACAACTAGCTGTAGGCAGCCAACAAAGATGTAAATGCAATGCCCAGTTCCTTTAATTGAGAAAAAGTCTAAAAAGTAAGAAATACGTATTTTGCCTAGAGCTGTCTAAAGGTTTCTTCACATGCTAGAAATCTAAATCAGAAAGAAATACGATATTAAAGAAAGAAAACTGGACTGCAAATCAGGAGATCTAGATTCCAGTCCTGGCTCTGTCACTTAACTTTGGGTGTGACCTTGAGACTTTTAGAACCACAAACCATTCATCTATAGTAAAACACCAAACCAAACCAAAACAAATCCACAAAAAAAACATGAAACACAATAGGGTTGTGCTATATAATTTTTAAAATGCATTTTAATTCTAAAATTAAATTTTAAGACCTTTGATTTATCTATTCATTTTTATATTCCCCCAAAACCTGGCAAGATATAATTTGTGCATAAGTACTCAGCAGGAAGTACTGGTCATTTGCTTAAGCCAGAAAAATTACAATGAATCAAAGAACAAACCACAGTGTCATTGGGAAGGTTCACAAGCATATGGAGGAGGGAAGAAGAAAAAGTGGTAAAAACTTGGATAAATAAAGGGGAAGGGGGGGAAGGGATAAATTAGGAGGTTGGGATTAACATATACACACTACTGTATAGCAAAGGGAGCTATACTTAGTATTTTGTAATAAACTATAAGGGAAAAGAATCTGAAAAAGAATATATATCCGTGTGTGTGTGTATATATATATATACACACACACACACAAACACACATATATACACATATGTATAAACTGAATCACTGTGCTGTACACTGGAAACTAACACAACACTGTAAATCAATTATACTTCAATTAAAAAAAAAAAAAAAAGAAGATTCTCTGTTGGTTTGATTTCTCCCAAGTCCCTGGTGTTTTAATAGAATATATGCTTAATAATTCTCTTTGGAAAAAAAACTTGGATAAATAAATAGTTCTTAAAATTAGTAAAAACAGGGACTTCCCTGGTGGTGCAGTGGATAAGAATCCGCATGCCAACGCAGGGGACACGGGTTCAATCCCTGGTCCGAGAAGATCCCACATGCCGCGGAGCAACTAAGCCCATGCGCCACAGCTACTGAGTCTGCGCTCTACAGCCTGTGAGCCACAACTACTGAGCCCACGTGCCACAACTACTGAAGCCCGCGTGCCTAGAGCTCATGCTCCGCAACGAGAGAAGCCAACGCAATGAGAAGCCCGCTACAATTAAGAGTAGCCCTCGCTCACCGCAACTAGAGAAAGTCTGCGCGCAGCAGTGAAGACCCAACGCAGCCATAATAAATTTAAAAAATATTTAAAAAACTTTTTAAAAATTAGTAAAAATATTTTTAAAACAGTAAGATTTCATAGGATTAATTTATCTCAGTTCTAAAATAAACTTTAAAAGGCTGTGATTCTCCTTACATTTCTTACCCTTTTGGAAAAAAGTAGTTTTTAATCAGAGAAGTGGGTACATTTTGCCAGCACATTCTGGAGAAGGAACATGCAACTCTGGTTATCTCCCCTCCACACTGGTGCCGCAGCACAGCCTAGAGAGGCTCTCCTGGGAGCAACATTCAGAACAGCCTCCGGCCAACAGTGTTATTTTTAAACAGCATGTTTGACAGAGGCTCACTCCCACATCTTCATTCAGTGTTACTGACCTAGATTTCCTTCTTAAAACTCAAGCAAAAGCAGGAAAACTCCCTTGCACGAACAACAGCCTTCAGAATAAACGTGGTGGTTTTTCTTTTAGCATAATTGCAATCTACTCAGAGAGTCTATTTCAGTAAAAGAATGAAAAATGAAATTCAAAACAAGAAGCAATTTACTTAATGCAGTGGAAACAACCCTAGATACCTTGGTTCTCCTATAAACGTAGAATGGGAAAAAATAGTGGCCAGTTTCTATTTCTGTGAAATTGGAAGCATTTAACAGAAGGGGCAAATGGCTAAATATTTTAAAAGTATCAATTAATCAAGTAGTAGTATCTGTATATATATCAAAGCCAGAATAATTCTATCAGGTAACACCCATTCCAAGTCTAAGACAGACCAAGAGATCTTAATGTTTAAGAGAATATAAAAAGTTCATTGATATGGTTTCAGATTCTACATTGCAAATAACTTTTAAGAAACTACCACTTGTCCAGTTTTGATGTCAAATCAAAGAATATCCACAGTTATCGGAAAAAAAAAACTATCTTTCTCTTAGCTTACATATATATGTGAAATGGATTTTCTTCATATACTTCAACTCATACAACATATTGTGACAGATTGAATGCAGCTGTCTTCTATTAAACCAGACAGTTCACCAGAACTAAACTTCTTAAAAGAACTATACTTACTAAACTTTTTAAAAGAAGTATACTTATTAAACTTACTAAACTTTTACTAAAGTTTTACTTACTAACTTTAAGTTAGTAAGTTTTTACTAAACTTTTTTTAAAGAAGTATACTTATTAAAAACATTGGGAGGGGAGAATGTTAACATTAACGTATAATGAATTTATTGTTATTTTAACGAATACTTTTTTAAAGTCTCTCAGTTGTAATATCTAATTTGAAAAATTTTGATAGATATAACCCATATAAACAAAAGCTCTTTGGGGTCCTTAAAAATTCTGTAAATAGCTTTACTGAGGTACAATTAACATACAACAAGCTCCACATATTTAAACTGTATACTTTGATTAGTCTTGACTATGTATGCCATCACCACAAGAGAGAGAACCTATTCATTACCCTCAAAAGTTTCCCAATTTTTTTTTTTTTTTAAATATTTATTTATTTATTTATTTATTTATTTGGTTGCACCGGGTCTTAGTTGCAGCACGCATGTGGGATTTAGTTCCCCTGCCAGGGATCAAACCCAGGCCCCCTGCACTGGGACCATGGAGTCTTAACCACTGTGCCACCAGGGAAGTCCCAGTTTCCCAATTTTTAAGAGTGAAAAGTGGTCTTGATACCAAAAAGTTTGAGAGCTGATGCCTTAAGAGTAATTAGAGACATTCTCCCTCTGGAGAATTCTGCTATTTACCTGGAGAGTCAAGTAAAAAGATAAAGAAGCAAAAAAGAGCATAGATTGGGGCAGTAGACTAAGGTTCTAATCCAGCTCTTTGGAGAGACCTTAGTTATTAACTCATTTAATTCCTTCAAACCTCAATGTTCTCACCCATATCATCAAAACATTGTACCAATATCTGGTATCTAAGCTCCTTTCCACTTATAAAAGTCTATTATATTAGTCCACACCTCTCCATACTACACTGTAGGCTTATGTATTACCACTATCATTCTTCTAGCCCCCTCCCCCAACACCTCCCCCCTCTCTCCCCCCAGAGTCAAGAAGTCGAAGAAAAAGTTCAGGCTTCACTATGTTTTTGTGATAGAAATTAAGCCATCTGAGAAATGAGAAAATAATACAATATCTCACTAAGGGCTAAACTGTACGATGAAGATGTTTAAAGTACACACGTAAAGAGAAGTAAGAAAATTAATGCTGGCAAGAGGGCTTCACAGATAAGACAGGAGGCAATCTTTGAATATGCTATTTTCAATTACTGTTGACACTATAACACATGTGAGAATGTCTTAGATTATTATTACAAATATAAAACAAAATTGGCCAGGGAAATAATGTGTATATCCATACATACACTGATTGTAGAAAGACAAAGCAGTCGTGGCAAAATGCTATTGATTGGTGAATCTGGAAAAACATACAAAAGTTCTTTGTTTTATTTGTTCTTTTCTTTCATTTGTCTGTATATTTGCAATTATTTCAAAATAAAAATTTAAGTACTTCTATTTTCTAAAAATAGAAAAAAAAGTGACAGAAGAAAGCTAAGCTAACTCCTTTCTCAGATTTTCCACCAACTCTACTTTCTTTAATAAAATAGATTTAAATGCTCATATCCAACTATATTAGGATGTCTTTCTCCTCTGTACTAAACAGGTAAAAAGCCCACCAACCTTCCTGATTTGAATAATATTTGACCATCCCTAAAATGGCCGGAGACTTTTTTTAAAGACTTCCAGAGCTCTAACAATATTTGAAAACAATGAAGCATTGAAGGTCTCAAGCAGGAAAGAGATGATGACTTTGAGTTAACAGTTTCTTTTCGGTTTGCTGTAAAACAAACCAGCATGCTTGTCTTGGAAATGTCATTTTAAAAAAAGCCACACAGTATGCTCGTTTTGCTTAAACCGGAAATCCTGCAGGATGCTCCCCAGAGTGGGCTCAGGTGAAGGATACCACCATGAGGCCACAATACACCTTAAGTTAGCAATAGTTTAGCTATAAACACTACATTGTTTTCAGCTGTTCCTTTTACCTCCCATGACACTGGACTATCATACTGAATGTACACTGTTCCTATAAAAACATGTATCTCTACACAACTTCCTTTCTTGTTCTCCAAAGAGGTTGTTACATATACTCTCTTCTCCAGCATTTTCCATCCCAACATATAAACTCTTACTTTATAGAAAATAATATTCTTCCACTGCCCTGTCCTCTATTGCAAACTTACCTACATGAGTCCACCATTACTCCTTTCCTTCCTATTTATGAGGGAGGTATAATCTTCCACCTTTTTTTTTAATTAAAAAAAAAAAACCTGCCCAACCAGAGAATATAAGAAATGCATTCTTATATTCTCCTTTCCAAGGACAGCATTTATGCAAGTACACCTTTCATACTGTCCCTTGCCATTCAGTCCTCCAGCCTCCTGGACTTGCTTTTTAATCTCTACTCTCCTCCTCTGGTTATAAGCACAATTAAATCTCAAGCATCTTTAAAACATAAAATCCAAACTGTATTAAAGAAAAAAAATCCCCTATAGAAGAATCTATGGATTAAAAGAAATTTAGATTCTAATTCTAACAAACCAGTCATTAAAAAACAAACAAATGAGGGCTTCCCTGGTGGCGCAGTGGTTGAGAATCTGCCTGCCAATGCAGGGGGTGCGGGTTCGAGCTCTGGTCTGGGAGGATCCCGCATGCCACGGAGCGACTGGGCCCGTGAGCCACAATTACTGAGCCTGCGCGTCTGGAGCCTGTGCTCCGCGGCAGGAGAGGCCGCGATGGTGAGAGGCCCGCGCACCGCGATGAAGAGTGGTCCCCACTTGCCACAACTAGAGAAAGCCCTCGCACAGAAACGAAGACTCAACACAGTCATAAATAAATAAATAAATAAAAGACCGTGAATTTCTAAAAAAAAAACCTCAAAATTGTTTAAAAAAAAACAAACAAATGAGATAACTGGGCAAAATACTGGTGAACTGAATACTGACTGGACATCTGATGTTATGAATTGGGGTGTGTGTGTGAATGGGTAATTATGTTTTAAAAAGGAATCGATTTTTAGAGATACAGACAGGTATAAAGATAGGATAATATGATGCCTGGAATTTGCTTCCAAAAAACATCTAGGGTTGGGTGGCGGGACAGATTGTCCATCTGTTTGAAAAGCTGAACAACCAACTAAAGAGTCTCTGCCTCTAGTCTGACACTCCTCTTCTTAGCATAAAACATGTTCATATTAGTCCCTGGTTTAAAACCCTTTAATGTTTCCCCATAACCTAGAGATTACAGAGCAAATTTATCACATAAGATCCTATATAAGCCAGTCTTAATGTTTCAGTGTCGTTCCCAGCTAACCATACTATTCCTTACCCACATCCCTCTACTCTTCCACATGAGCTGCTCTATCCATCTAGAATACTTTACTTTGCTCCCCCATACTGTCTGCCTGCCCTAAGCTTACTCATCCTCCCAGGGTCACTCTCTAGGAAACATCTGCGTGTACCACTCCTCTTAAACACAGGGACTTCTTTCCTCAGTGTTTGCATGGCAGCCTGTGCTTACACTAAACACGTGATACAAGACATTGCTCAATGGCTCTGTGGCTGGCCAACTGAGAGCAAGGAGTGTGTCTTCCCATTCAGTATTCCCAGCCCCATATGCTGTGCCTGACACCTAGATGGTGCCCAATAAATGGTTGTTGAATGAACAAATGACTGCAATTTGGAGGGGAAAAAAGTAATCTGGACATAAAAATACTGATAACTCTGGTGGGCTTTTCTTAAGAGATACAACCTGCAAATTAAGATTCTACTTTTTGTAATACCTTTGTTCCATTTAATTTTATTCACATTATATTTTTTGCTGAATACTAAAATATAATCAGTATATAATTTACTTTTTCTAAATGTTCAGGGCTATTAAACAATAGAAATTTATGTTTAAATCAGCCTATTCAAAGACTTAAGTCTGCCTGGTCAGAGCAGATTAATACACTTGAGAGTAAAAACAGTACAATTAATTATGTCAGGGCAACAGACATCATAAACCATGACTGTTGTGTACCTGTGACATGACAGACAGCTACCCTAAGTAGAGAGAGATAAAAACTAGGCTCTTTCTTCAGACAAAATAGGAATTAAAATATTCCCTCAAAATAGCAATAACTCATAATAAGCCCCATTTCTATTTTCACATTCTGCTAAACAGGGTATATAAATGGAAGTATTTAAATTATTTTGGTTTAAAGCCAGAAAACATTTTACAAGTAGCCATAATCAAAATTCAACTGTGGTAGAAATCACATGTGAACATTAAACTGCATTCATGTCCATAGCCCATATTTCACTGACTTCTACTCATTCTGCCAATTTGTTCCAGACAACTATGGATACTTGACATTCCAGCTCTAAACTGAGAATGAAAAAACACTTTCCCAAGTAGGGCAAATTATTCATGGATATTTAACATTCTCATTATAGAATATGATCTGGAACACTACAACACACACTAATCAAGAAGGAAATTAATGTCCAAACAATTTACTCTCTTACTGTTTCTGGTTCCCTCAGATTCAAAAAGATTTCTTCATACTCTGATAACAAGTCTGTCAGCAGTGTGGGGTCTTGGAAGGGTTTGGTTTCCCACGACTTTTGTACCCCTTCCTCTTCCGGACATAGAGCTAACATGTAGTGAGATCTTCTATCCGGGGCAGCACAGAGAGGCAGCCAGTTAGGTGCAGGGTGAGGTTTCAATCCCCCTCCCCTCCACACACAACTGGAGGCACCTTTCTTTCCTACTCTGCCTAACTACCATACAATGACAACATACAACGACGACAACGAGGGAGGCAAGGCCAAATAATCTGCCAGAATCCTCCTAGACCCAACACACCTCTGTTTCTTTGGTTAACTAATGCCTGATAAAAGGATTATGACTGCAGGCACTTGATGTGGTAGCTTCCTCTCTGCTCTGAAAAAAATGCAACGAAAACTCACTTTTGTGCCCGTGAGTAACCGTGGCCCATTCTTCTAAAGAAGGGTGTGTTAACAGTGCATGCAAACACACACCAAATCTTCAGAAGAGGGGTCCATCAGTGCCCTAGCAGGTGATCAATTTTCTTTAAGCCAAATGAAGGTATCCTTTAACTCAGCCATTCAGAATTTCACATTTAACAATTTCAATTGGTGGACCAGGTCAAATTACAATTTTTCTTTAAGTTGAATGAATCAAACATAACAAAGGTACCAACAATTTAATGTTATCTTGAGCTGTACTCGTTTATTCCTTCAACAACCATTTAAGTATCCATACTATGTTCCAGGTTTCAGGGATAAAGCAATGAATAAAATGTGCCTGGTTCCAATGTGTTTTCTTCTCTTTTTGTTCCCGCGGTGCTCTGCTGCTGTGTGGGACACCGAATGGTGCTCACCCCCACGAGTTTCAGTGTCACCCCACAGGTGACTTCGCGTTAGTTCAGCTGTCACCCCGGCCAACTCCTAGTGAGTTTCCTAGAGAGTTTTGTTGGTACCCCAGCAAGTGGTAGTCCTCAGCCTGTGGCATCTCAGGAACTTCTCCACACTCCAGTGGACTTCAAAGATATCTGAATCTCAGCCTTGGGTGGGCTCTCTTTTACATATATCCCTTTCTTATATACCCTGCCTCAGTTCCCATATCTGCTATTCCTCTATTCTTCAGAGTTCTCTTTACCCTTTAGTGGGTAATCTCTATGTGTTAGTAATTCTTCATATTAACTTTCCCTTGTTCAAATTACTATGTTTCTGTTTCCTGACTGGACCTAACACAGAATTGGTACCAAAAGCAGGGTAATTCCAGAAGACAGACTTACAAACATGGGATGTGGGAACTGATTTTTGTCACACCTTTGGGTTTAAGTGCAATGCTAACAAGCACATTACCAATGGGAAATAGGATGCTAGTAATCCATGGCACACAGTGGCAATACAATTAGTTGAGCTATCAGCTGTGATTGTGTTGAAGTATAAACTAAAGCAAGTACCTGGGGAGCCCAAGCAGCTGTTGTACTTGAATGTTATGGTGGCAAAGATGACTACAATAACTGTAGTATGGATAGATCCTACTGAACACACCGAGTGCTCACAGAAAGAAAATGACAAACTCAGGTCTCTCAAGCCCTGAGAGTTAGCCTGAAAACCAGAGAGTGTATATCACAGCCCCAAAGAATCTCTTATTTCCTGTAGCCACAGGTCTAAAATTGTTTACAATAAATTTTTTTTCATCACAAAATTTGTTGAACTCACAGTCTCACCAAGTTTCTCATGTGAAGTTAGGACACTGACTGGAAAAGAATGGAATAATGACACTTGGAATGGAGACAACTAGTTATAGCTAGATGAAATTTATAATCTTGATGCCCCAAGTCACTCTGGGCCACACCAGAGAAGGAACTGGCCCTTTGGTGCCTGAGATACCAGCCTTCCTGATTAAAATCCCTGAGAAAACTTCACCCGGGGCAGATGCTTTGAAAGAGGATGCTTATTTCCCTCGTCGCCCACCACAACCACCCTCTGTTGCCGGAGACCCATAACCAGGTCAAATCTCAGCATGCTCTAGGGCAGGGTTTGGTAAGCTACAGTCCATCGGCCAAATCCACCCAGCCACCTGTTTTTGTACAGCTCACAACCCAAGACTTTAGACTAGTTGTAGGTTCACAGCAAAACTGAACAGAGGGTACACAGATTTCCCAAATACCCCCTGTACCACCATCCACCCCCCTGCATCAACATCCACACCACTGTGGTACACTTTGTTACAATCAATGAACCTACACTAACACATAGGGTTATTACATTTTTTAATGGTTTAAAAAAATTAAAAGAGGATAGGGTTATTATATTTTTTAATGGTTTAAAAAATTAAAAGAGGAAAGAAAATTTGTGAAATTCACATTTCAGTGTCCACAAACAAATGGACACAGACACACTCGTTTGCTTACGTACTGTCTAGGGCTGCTTTGTTGCTACAGCAGCAGAGTTGAGTATTTGTGACAGAGACCAAATGCCAACCCAGGTCTAGGGGAACAGGTACACACAATGATCCTGAAGGAAATAGCTTGCACAGCAAAAAAAGACTCTGGTAATAATATATTGGCAGAAACCTGGGGAACATGTGTAGACATAGATTCTAAGGACATTTGACCAAGGAGGGTAGAATATAATTCTATATTGGGCCTACTTTATTGATACAGGTTCACCTACTAGATATTCCAAATTTAATTAACTTATGCAGCTAGAAGTGGCTCTAACAGCTCACTCAGTTGGCTGACTAAAATTTGGACTCAACAGTGACCTACGTTTAATGAGAGAGAGATGCCAAAGTTTCCACGGCAGGGAATCCAAAGGCTTAGGAAGACGGAAATGTTCAATAGATTTTTCATCTGTGATCTAAGTTGCACAAGAATCCCCAGAAGGCATTGAGAAATACATTAGTCAGGGGGAGCACCTGCATCCTTGAAGAGCTCTGTGGTTGTTCTCCTGTGTAGTATGTACCTGTTCCCCTAGACCTGGGTTGGCAAACTTTATCTGTAAAGGGCCAGATGTAAATATTTATGCTTTGCAGTCCATACAGGTTCTGTCACAACCCCCAGGTATGACCATGGGGGATGTCATCACTGAAGTGGATTCTCTGATTCCAATAGGGATCATGGGATCCTAGAATAGCAGAGGCCAAGTGGCAGCACTTACTTGCCAAAGACAAGGTGGGTACATCTGCCATAAAAGGCAGCAGGGCTGTATTAGTAATCAGAATGCCTTGGCCCACCAAGAGCTTTAGTGGTAGTTAATTGATTTCAGTGTTCCATAGGGAGCTTGCTAGAAAGTTTTTTCCTGTTGTATAGATCAATCTGTATAATAGGAAAAAACTTTACCCCTGGTAGTAAAAACTGTTCTTGATAAGTCAGGATCAAGATCTCTCATCCAGTTTCCAGACCCAAGTCAATTCACAAACCCAGGACCCCTTACGGAAGGATCCTTCCTGCATTGTTCCCACAAGTACATACTGTGAATCCTACCTCTACGCTTCCCCAAAGGCCACTTACAAGAGTGACTATTGATTAGAGAAAAGGAAATACCCAGACCTTTTAGGGATAACTAATTCCTGAGGTTCCAAAGTGCCACTGTGGCCGACCAGTCAAAGTGAGGGCTTATGGTAGTCAGGTAACAGATGGAGTGCTTAACTCAAGTCCAACTCACAGTGGACCCAATTGTTCCATGGACCCATTTTGCGGTTATTTCCTTAGTTCCTAGATGAATAATTGAGAACAGACATAATTGACAAGGGTCTTTAAAATAGGGAGAGCTGAGTGGGAATCACCTAGAACACCCCCTCCCTACTAAGATATTAAACCAGAAGCAATACTCCGTACCTAGGAGATTTAAAGAGATTAATGCCACTACCACAGACCTGAAAGAAACAAAGGTGGGTGATATCTACCACATTCCCATTTAACTCATCAGTTTGGCCAGTGCAGAGGTTGGATGGATCTTGGAGAATGACTATGGATAATTCTAAACTTAATTAGATTTTTCCATCTGGCAGCTGATACACCAGCATCTTTACTGGAGTAAATTAACATGGTCCTGGCACTTGGCATACTGCTACTGACCCAGCTAGTGTCTTTTTTTTCTATACTCATTTGCAAGGACCACCAGAAGCACTTTGCTTTTACCTGCCCTTTATATGCCTCTGAGTCTTGCCTCGGGCCTACATCAGTTCTCCTATAATATAGCCCACAGTGATGCTGAACAAAAAGTATCACACAGGCCCACTATATATTGTTGGCATTATGCTAATTGGGTCTGATTAGTAGGACATAGCAAATATATGATCCAGTAGGTCCAATGATAGTTGAAGTGTCCATGGCAAATAGGGATGCTGAATGGGGCCTCTAGCAATCAAAAATAACAGAATTAGAGAGCCCAAACCTCTACATTTTGGGAGAAAATCTATATTCTGCAGACAACTATTCACCTTTAAAAAAAAAATAGCTTCACGCTTGCTATTGGGCCTTGCTAGAGACTAAATGCCTAACCATGGGGCATAATGTGATCACATGACCATGAGCTACTCATCATGAACTAGATGTTGTCTAACTCACGCAACCATAATGGTGGGCATGTGCAATACCAACCCATCATCAGGAGGAAACATGTAAGAGACCAAATTCAAGCAGGTCCAAAGATATGAGTAAGTTACCTAAGCAGGTGGCTCAGACTCCCTCAACTCTGACTCCTGTTGCAAAGCCCCCCCTCCCTTAACCCAAGCCAAGAGCCTCCTAAGAGTTCCATATGACCAGCTGAATGGGGAAGTGTGGTTTACATATGGATCTGCACAATATGCTGGTACAGATGCAGCACTACAGCCCCACTTAAAGGTAACCCTGAAGGACAGTGTTGATAGAAAATCCTCCAAGCGGGTGGAACTTTGAGCAGCACATCTGGTTGCCCCTCTGCCTGCAGTGAGAGATGGTCAGAGCACAGATTTACATTGTTTATACTAACATGTTTGTGCCCCATGTGACTAATCATTAAAGAGCACTCATTGTAAAGGAAGCCCTTAATAAGCAGGTTGACAAAATGACATGCTCTATGGATATCAGTCAGCCTCTTGCCCCAGCCACCAGAGTGCTTCCTCAATGGCAGGGAGAGAGGCTATGTATTGGATCAACAACATGGACTTCCCCTAAACAAGGCTGATCTGGCTAAAGTTACTGCCAGGTGTGTCTAATCTGCCAATAGAACAGACCCAAACTCAGCCTCCTATAGGGTACCATTCCCAGAGAGACCAGCTAGTTGATTACACTAAACTTACATCATGGGGGGACTGTGGGAGCAGTTAGGGAGGGGCAGAGATTTGTCCTCAGTGGACTAGACATGTATTCTGGATATAGATTTGCCTTCTCTGCCTACCTTGCTTCTGCCAGTGCTCATAAAATGCCTGATCCACCATCATAACATTCCACACAGCACTGCTTCCAATCAATAAAGTCATTTCACAGCAAAGTGGAAAAAAAAAAAAGGGCTCAAGCCCATGGAATTAACTGGTATTGTCACACCCCATCACCCAGGATGGCTGGCCTAATTAAAAGATGGAATAATCACCTACTGAAGACTCAGTTACAGTTTCAGCTGGGAGAAAACACCCTAAAAGAATGGGGTAGGGGCTTCCCTGGTGGCACAGTGGTTGAGAGTCTGCCTGCCAATGCAGGGGACACGGGTTCAAGCCCTGGTCTGGGAAGATCCCACATGCCGCGGAGCAACTAAGCCCGTGTGCCACAATTACTGAGCCTGCGCGTCTGGAGCCTGTGCTCCGCAACAAGAGAGGCCGCGACAGTGAGAGGCCCGCGCACCGCGATGAAGAGTGGCCCCCGCTCGCCGCCACTAGAGAAAGCCCTCGCACAGAAACGAAGACCCAACACAGCAACAAAATAAAATAAATAAATAAATTAAAAAAAAAAAAAAAAAAAAGAATGGGGTAATGCTTTGCTTCAGAGACCCTTATAGGGTGCTGTCTCCCCAACAGCCATAATATGTGAGTCTGGGAATCAAGAGGAATCAGTACTATATCCAATAACCCACTCATCAAATTTTCACTTCAACTCCTGACAACTTTGAGTTCTGCTAGTTTGAAGGTCTTAGTCCCCAAGGAGGAAATATACCTACCAGCATATACAACGGTTCAACCAAATTAGAAAATGAGACTCCTACATGGCCATTTGGGACTCCTTATTCCACTGAACCAACAGGCAGAAGAAAGAGGGTTACTTTACTGGCTGGGATGATTGAGCCTCATTATCAAGGGAAAACTGGGTTGCTGCAACACAATAAAAAGCAAGGAGGACTATATCTGGAACCCAAGGGATTCTCTGAGGTACCTCTTAATACTTCCATGCCAATAATAAAGGTTCATGGAAATCTAGGGCAACTAAAAAAAGGGCCAGACTACTGAAGAAATGAAAATTTGAAATTCTGGATCATTTCACCAGGTAAAGAATTTCTACCAGCTGAGGTTCTGGCTGAGGGCAAGGGAAACATAAAATGGGTAGCTGAAGAAAGAACTCACAGATATCAATTCTGGTCTTGTGACTAATTACAGAAATGAGAACTCTGATGGCTTTGTATATTTTCTCTTTGTTATATTCTGTTTATTTGTACATTCTAACCATTTTCTTTTCCTCCTTCTTCCCATTATTATAAGTTGTCAAAGGTTAACTTTACAAGCAGTCTCTTGACAAAAGAATATTCAGTGGAACTGTGATTTGAGGAGTGATTAATATATCCAGCAATGAATACCATGACTACAGGTACTGAGCATCTCATTTTGGGAAAAGGATGAAAGCTGCTTCATCATATGAGAGACAGCTATATCTTGTTAGATGTAAACAAAAGAGTTGTTCTGTTGATATGTGAAAGCTCAAATATATGTAGACAAGTACATAGGGATGCTAAGTAGCCAAAGGGGTAGATTGTGTCAGTTATCAAGTTATTGCTTCTCAGCTCCAAATCGCCCCTTCACTGCCCTGCTTGTGATAATGGAGCTGGACCCTGTAAACGTTTCTCCTTTGCCAGTTGGCATGATACTAAGGTTACTAGAGGGTGATGGAGGCAGGGGCTTCTCTTCCTGCTTCCAGGGTGCTTTTCCATCTTCTTGCTCCTGTGGTGCTCCGCTGGTATGCAGAACACCCAATGGTACTCATCCCAACATGTTTTAGTGGGCACTCCTGTGAGCATCTTCTCAGGCAAGTTCTGCCAGTGCCCCAAGCTGGCTTCCCAGTGATTCAGCAGCACCTCCATGTACAGTTTCCTGTTTGCCAACCTTGGTCTACATCTCCTCAGCAAACATCCAGTGAAGATATCCAAGATAAGAAACTGGCTTTGGAGGAGGAGGGTATTCTTCCAAATTTTTCTTTCCTTTGTACTCTGCCTCAGTCCTGGGGTAGTAACTGCTCCCCTATATCTGCCATTCTTGTATTCTTTAGAGTTCTCTCTACCCCTCAGTAGTTAATTCCCTGTTCAAACTACTGTGTGGTTTCTGTCTCCTGACTAGGCCCTGATTGATACAGATACTGAGAATAAATCAGCGAGATGGCTAAAAGAGTAAAAAGTTCTCAACACAAGGAAAAAAAAAACTCTGTAACTAAGTGTGGTGATGGATATTAACTAGACTTTTTGTGGTGATCATTTCACAACATGTACAAATACCAAATCATTATGTTGTACACCTGAAACTAATAGTGTTTTATGTCAATTATACCTCAATAAAAAAAAAATAAATAAATAACCAACCCGTGAGATGGCTTAAATCCATATTATAGGAAAAAATGGGGAAGAGAATGAGCGACGTTTAACGCAAAGAAAATAAATCATAAGGCACGTGCTAAGCTCTAGTTAAAAGGCTATCATGTGCACGAGAGAACACACTGCAACTTTGCTGCTCACGACCAACAACTACAGCAGCTGCAACAGCAGACTAGCTCTTTATTTTACACGGAAAAGCAAAGACCAGAAATATTAACTTTTACTAACCAGAGAGCAGAACTCTTCAGTGAAGATCTCTAAGAAGTCTAATGTCAATACTTAAATTTGCAATTTACACATCTTTGCATCTTCTCAGCTCATTTCAAACTGCTGTTAATCCCCATTGGAGGATCAGCTGTCCCAGGTTTTTGCAGTAACAAAGTCCTAAGTTAATTTTCTCACAAGAAACAAAACAAAGGCTCTTCCTTCAGTTTGCCTGGAGTCTTTTTAAAGTTTTGCCTTCAATTCTGTCCTCTAGAAATAGAGAATCTCCAAAGACAAAGGACACCAAATGCGCTCTAGTTACATCCAATTAAAATACTGTTATACACTCATTTAAATAGGAAAAGGGGCTGATGGCCAAACAAAGAATGATTTACTGGCAGAACTATTTACTAGGATGAATCTGTAAGAACTTTCTATGTGGACATTAATCATTATCCCAATATCATTTTACATTTATTAACCCCTTCAACCAGGTTACAAAGCACTGAAAATATTTTCTGTCCCTTAACACAAACAATTCTTTTATTACTAGTTCTCCTTTTATAGAGGAAGAACTTTGGGCTTAAAGAGGGCAAATAACTTGCCTAAGATACCAAAGCTAGCAGGTGGTAGATCTAGGCCTGCTCTTTACACAGCTTTCTCAAATTTAAACAAACCACTAAGGGGATTTATTTCCAGAAAGACATGTACCAATAACCTGTCAAAAATTACTGCAATTATATCTGACCTTGCTCTTAACGTTCTTTGCCTACATGAGGCCTGAAACAAACAGAAAGAACCACCTACTCAGAGAAAAATGCTGGTGAAGAGAAAGGAAGAAAACATATCAAACTGCTTATGCAACTTCACAATATACAAAAATTTAAGCTAGATAATCTGTTTATACACAAGGTAGCAAGGTGGCCCACTCCTCTTCAACGTTAAACAAAACAGCTGTTATGGTCTAGGACAGAAGTTTGCAATTTTCTCAATAGCACAGAAAGATCATAGCGCAAGTCTTTATTTAAAAAGTTTTTGTTTTGTTTTTTTACCTCAGTGACAATGTTATAGCCATGAAAATGTATTAGGTAAAGAGAGAGATGAAAAACCATAATAGACTTAACATTGTCAGGGATACGAGAGTAACATCAGAGCAAATGGGCTAAATGGCACATGCTCAGGCTTTGCCACGGGAGAGGGGAAAGGATATGTCTGTTCCAAGGATGAATGTAAAATTCCCTGCCACGTTTCTTAAATGCTACAGAAACACAGCAAGGGATCTATGGGCCAAAGTCTTGATATGCTTTAGAATGACCCAGAAATCCCCTCCTTCACTGCTAGAGGGGCTCTGCCGTGGCTCCTCCCCCAGAGCTCCCCTCTCTGCTCCCATCAGTGCCTCCTCCCAGCCTTTCATCTACCTAACTTCCATCTTAGCAGACATAACACTGCCAGTTTAGAACAGACTCATTCCTTAGAACCCCATTTCTTTCCTCCACCCTTTTTTTTTTTTTTAAACACATTCAACAAGATTATTCATTCAATAGCTACTGTGCATCTACTCTATGCCAGACACTGGTCTAGGTGCTGGGCCACAGCAGTGACCAAAACAAAAGCCCCACCTTCTCATAACATTTATCTTCTAGTGGGGAAAGTCAGACAATAAACAAGATAAATAACGTGTACAAATAATAAAGTGACAGGTGCCATGGAGAAAAATTAAAGCAGAGAAGTAGGAGAGAAAATTGGAAGGGGTACAATTTTATGTAAGATAGAAAAGACCTCGCTGAGAAGGTGGAGAGCGAACTACGAATATATATGAGGGAATAGTATTCCAGACAGAGAAAACAGCTAGTGCTCAGAGCCCAAGGCAGAGGCCCACCTGGCTTGTCCAGGAACAGTGGTGAGAACACCAGTGAAGCAAAGTTAGCAAAGGGGAAAATCAGGAGATGTGGTCAGAGAGGTGACAGGGGTATCATATGGCCTTATGGTATCTGGTAAGGACTTTGGCTTTTAGTCTGAAATAGGAAACTACTGGAAGACTCTGAGCAAAAGAATAACATGATCTATGTGCAGGACCACTCTGGATACTTTTGAGAATATACTATAAGGAGCAAATGAATGCAAGGAGGGAGACTAATTTGGGAAGTTACTGCAATAGTCACAGTGAGAGCTGGTGGCTCAAATCAGAGAGAGAGCAGGGGGTTGGTGAGGAGTGGTCAGGTTCCAGATCTATTTTTCTGACAAAATAGATGTGGGATGCAAGAGAAAGAAAGGATAGGGGAAGGCAAACATTTAGCCTGAGCAACTAGAAGAACATTCTATTTCTATTTAATGAGCTGGAGAAGGTTTTAGTTTTTTTGGTTGTTTTAGTTGCAGGGGTGGGATCAGAAGTACGGTTTAGGACACCTCAAATTTGAGATGTCAACTCTACATCTAAATGGAGATTTCAAGCTCTAATTTCAAATTTTCTTAGTTCTCATCCAACCTCCTCATGGAATTTAGCTAATATTACATATGTTCTTACAAAATGTTCCTTTAAACTCTGGTTAGCATTTAAATAATGTTTATAAATTTGTGCATTTCTCTCTGCAACTGGAAAAATTAGAACAAACCCACAAGGCAGCTAACATACAAAGCAACACTTTAATTCTAAAGAGGTCTGTACGTACACGATGGTTAATTTGAAAGTCACCTTTTTTTTATTTTAAATGAGCTAGCTTTGTTTATTTATGTTTACCATTTTAAACGTGCAGTTCAGTGGCATTAGGTACATTCACACTGTTAGGCAAACATCACGGCCATCCATCTCCAGAACTTTTTTTCATCTTGCAAAACTGAAACTCTGTACCCATTGAAAAATAACTTCCCATTCCCCCCCCCTCCCAATTCCTGTCAACCACCATTCTACTTTCTGTCTCTATGAATTTGATTACTTATATGCAGTACCTCATATAAATGGAATCATAGAAGTAGCATCAGCATTTGTCCTTTTGTGACTGGCTTATTTCACTTAGCATAATGTCTTCAAGGCTCATCCAGGTTGGAGCACATGTTGGAATTTCCTTCCTTTTTGAGGCTGAATAACACTCCATTGTATGTATATATAACTTAGGTTGCTTCCACCTTTTGACTATTGTGAATAATGCTGCTATAAACAAGGTTGTACAAAGTCCCTGCTTTCATTTGGGTACATATCCAAAAGTGGGACTGCTGGATTACACAGTAATTCTATTTTTAATTTTTTGAGGACCTCCCATACTGTTTCCTATAATGGTTGCACCATTTTACATTCCTACCAGCAGTGCGCAAGAGTTCCAATTTTTCCACATCCTCACCAATACTTGTTATTTTCTGTTTGTTTGTTTTAAAATAATAGCCTAGATCCTAATGGGTGTGAAGTAGTATCTCATTGTGCTTTTGATTTGCCTTTTCCTAATGATTAGTGATGTTAAGCATCTTTTCATGTGCTTATTGGCTTATATATCTTCTTTGGAGAAGTATCTATTGAAGTCCCTTGCTCTTTTTTAATCAAGTTGTTTGTTTTCATGTGGCTGAAATGTAGGAGTGCTTTATATATTCTGGATATTAACCCCTTGTCAGATGCATGTTTTGCAAATATCTTTTCCCATTCCATGAGTTGCCTTTTTACTCTACTGATAGTGCCTTTTGATGCACAAAAGTTTTTAACTTTGGTGGAGTCCAATTTATCTATTTTTACTTTTGTTGCCTGTGCTTTTGGTGTCACATCCAACAAATCATTGCCGAATCTAATTTCATGAAGATTTTGCCCTATGTTGTCTTCTAAGAGTTTTACAGTTTTAGCTCTTACATTTAGGTCCTTGATCCATTTTGAGTTAATTTTTGTATATGGTGTAAAGTAAGGATCCACCTTCATCCTAACACCAAGACTATCTTTTCCCCACTGGACGGTCTTAGCGCCTTCGTCTAAAATCATTTGACCATATATACAAGGGTTTATTTCTGGGCTCCCTGTTCTATTCCTTAGTCTATATGTCTGTCTTTATGCCAGTATCACCACTGTTTTAATTACTGTAGCATTTTGTAAATTCTGAAATCAGGAAGACTGAGAGCTCTAACTTTATCTTTTTCAAGATTGCTTTGACTATTCGGGATCCTTTGAGATTCCATATGAGTTTTAGGACAGATTTTTCTATTTCTACAAAAAAAGGTAGTTGATATTTTAAGGGAAAAAATCCTTTGAAAAAGCATTTTTTGTCTTTTCCATAATGGTTCATTATAGGATACTGAATATAGTTTCCTATGCTATACAGTAGGACCTTGTTGTTTATCCATTCTATATATAATAGTTTGCATCTGCTAATCCCAAACTCCCAATCCATCCCTTCCCCCGCCCCCCCTTGGCAACCATAGTCTGTTCTCTATGTCTGTGAGTCTGTTTCTATTTCATAGGTAAGTTCATTTGTGTCATATTTTAGATTCCACATATAAATGAAATCATATGGCATTTGTGTTTCTGACTTACTTCACTTACTATGATCATCTCTAGGTCCATCCATGTTGCTGCAAATGGCATGATTTCATTCTCTTTTACAGCTCAGTAATATTCCATTGTATATATGTACCACATCTTTATCCATTCATGTGTCAATGGACATTTAGGTTGTTTCCATATCTTGGCTATTGTAAACAGTGCTGCTATAAACACAGGGGTGCATGTATCTTTTTGAATTACAGTTTTGTCTGGATACATGCCCAGGAGTGGGACTGCTGGATCATATAGTAACTCTATTTTTAGTTCTTTAAGGAGCCTCCATACTGTTTTCCATAGTGGCTGCAGCAACTTACATTCCCACCAACAGTGTAGGAAGGTTCCTTTTTCCCCCATACCCTCTCCAGCATTTGTTATTTGTTGACTTTTCAACGATGGCCATTCTGACCAATGGGAGGTGGTAACCTCACTGTAGTTTTGATTTGTGATAATTAGCAATGATGAGCATCCTGAAAAAGCACTTTGAATCTTCTACCAGTGACTGATATTTCCCTACCGTTGCTGGAAGCTCATAGTTGGAATAATCATTTGTATACATCCTCTTATCCACACCCCAGAATTTTTCACAAGGCATTAATCCTTGAACAATGTAAAAAGCATATAAAAATTAGTATTATTCAAATTTCTCCTTAAAACATTACAATGGGAGCCCTAAAATATATGAAGCAAAAACTAACAAAATTGAGAAATAGATAATTCATCAGTGATTGTTGGAGACTTCAATACACCACTTTTAATGCTGGATAGAACAACTAGTAAGAATACCAACAAGAAACAGAAGAACCGAACAATATTATAAACCAAGCAGACCTACCAGACATTTATAGAACACTCCACCCAACAACAGAAGAGCATACATACACATGGAACATTCTCTAGGACAGACCATATGTTAGGCAATAAAACAAGCCTGAATATATTCAAAAGGATTGAAATTACACAAAGTATGTTCTCCAACCACCATGAAATGAAATTAGGAAATGACAACAGTAAGTAATTTGGGAAATTCATAAATATGTGGAAATTAACAACACCCTCCTAAATCACCAATAGGTCAAAGAAATCACAAAGGATATTAGAAAATACTTTGAGACGAATGAAAGTGAAAACACAACACTTAGGAAAACCAAAACTTATGAGATGCAGCTAAAGCACTGCTCAGAGGGAAATTTATACCTGTAAATACCTACAATAACAGGGAAGGAAAAAAAAAATCCCAAGTCAATAACATAACCTTCCACCTTAAAGAACTAGAAAAAGAAGAGCAAACCAAACCCAAAGCAAGCAGAAGGAAAGAAATAACACAGATTAGAGAGGAAATAAATGAAATAGAGAAATGAAATAAAAAAGAGAAAAACAGAGAAAACCAAAGTTGACTCTTTGAAAGGCTCAATGAAACTGACAAATCTTTAGCTAGACTGATCAAGAAAAAGAGAGAGGACTCAAATTACTCAATTCAGGAATAAAAGAGAAGACATCAACGCCAATGTTACAGAAATAAAAAGGTTTCTAAAGGAACACCAAGAACTACAGTATGTCCACAAAATACATAACCTAATTGAAATGGACAAACATTCTAGAAAGACAGAAATTACTGAAACTGATTCATAAAGAAAACATTAGGATGGAAAATTCCAAAACTAAAATTGTGGTTGGTTACACAGTTTCTAACAATTAGGCTTGGAAATTAGTTCCATGATAGATGGAGTTGAGTCAAATTTCCCAGTATAGAACTCAAAGATCTCATATTCCATGATAAAGTACAGGCAGACAAATCTTTTGTTGAATTAACCTCTTGGTTAATTGGACACCACTTGTGCCCCCTGCCTCTCAACCTTTAAATCCCACCCAATAGGACTAAGCTCTCTTTGTCCACAGCAGTGACTAAGTTAGTAATACTTTACTGTATTGGTTTTTCATCTTTCCGTTTTCACTTTTTTCAGTCTCCCACTCTTGTTTCCTGAGATCACTTCTCAAAATAAACTACCTACATGCAAAACCCTTGCCTCAGCCTAGATTTTCTCCCAGAAAATAGTGCCTAAGAAAGGCTTTAAATAGGCCTTCAAACTTCCGTTCCTGCCGACTACCTTTCTGATGATTAGTTAGCACTTAAGAAGATCCACTGAGACATGACACTGTGGTAGAAAGAGCACAGCACTTCTTCCCAGACTGGGTACAGCCTGGAGCTCTCCTATTAACCTAAGTTCAACCTCTTCAAATGAAAAATGGATACTGTTATGAATTCAAAAGCACTTTACAAACGCTAATGTGTTATACAAACGACAGTTACCCTTATTACCAATGAGATGTATCAGGCAGAAGAATCTGTTCATGTCTAGATTCAGGTAAAAATACAAGATCAACTTATAGTAGCTGTGTGTGAATGTTAGTTCTATGAGTAAAAATCTTCTGATCTCTGATAGAGTGTGGCTCTATCTAAAATGCTTTAGTTTTTCTTAGAAAGGAGAAGTATTCGTATATTACTTACAGAATTACAAATAAAAAAAGAAAATATTCTATATCAACGAATGCCTTTTGACATAGGGTAGAGTATCATTCCACAAAGAGAAGCAAATCATATAAACGAGGTTACCGTTTAAAAGTATTTCAGAATTATGGACTCACTCAAAGCTCAGGAAGAAGCTATTTTGTTTCATTTAACACAAAACTCCAACAGAAATAGAAATCGAATGGCTCACAGTATAATTAAATGCTTTGCTTAGATGAAGGTTCTTAAGCTCAGTCCCTGAGCTGGTTTCAAGGGAGTCCTAAACACCCTAGAAGTAAATATAACATGTTGCGTTAATGGGTACATGTGGATTTTTCTGAGAAGTTTTATATTTTTACCAGAAAACAATAAACCAAAAAAAAAAAACTTTAATGGTATTTTACTGGTATATTTCCAAAATGCAATGCATATCTGAAAAAAGAAAGGAAAAAAAACCCTAAAGCTTTGTTTTCAGGATTTGAGGAGGGGCAGGGGGAATGGCTGCCTTGCTGTGTCTACATCTAGGAACACAGTGTGCAGCTTTATATGTTCAGGCTTCATTTACGAGCTATAATGTCAGCATATGGGTTGGTTACAATAGCTGTTCAGAAACTCTAACATTACAGATTTTTCTGTTAAGATTTCACATTTTTGATGTCTTAAATTTTGCCTAATACAAAATCCTTTGCATTCCATCTGATGATACAAGTGACAGGGATGAAACACCTAGGATACTTTCTGTGTCATGACATTCTAACAAAGCAGTTTTACTGTTTCACTGCTGTGCTGACCTGAGGGAATGATAACACATCCCATTCAGAAGAGTTATCACAATAAAAAGCCATCGACTCTGATCACAACGGAAACCATTAGTAACACTGCCATTTGTGGAGCACTTAGTGTATTGCATCTAGCCCCAGTGTAAATAACAGCAATTTGGCTCCATGGCAGCAGAGAGGTTTATTTGTGGTTAAGTCTTGTTAAGCCTTCACTGTAATGAAAACAGCATCAAAATAAAATGAAGGATAATCCAGTTTTACGCATGACTTAGAAATAAAACTAACACTCTGTTCCTGCCCCACCAGTCCTGTGTCTTTGTCCAGAACCCTCTCTAACCTCCCAGCCCCACCATATTACCAGGCCAACAAGGAGGAAGAATCCACCTGAAGCCAGGTTTCACCTCACTTTCATCAAAATGAGTACACTAATAAAACCCAACAGTTGTTCCCATCACCAAAAGTTTAATCCTAGGGTAACTATAAGGTTAGTCAAGATTGAGAATTATTCTTTACAGTACTTAAATTATTGTGCTTCAAACCTAAGAATAGATTATTGAGCTCTCTTAATGAAAAGAAACCTAAGAACATTAAATAGAGCTTTCTTAATAAAAAGAAATGTTTGCCAAGCTAAAAAAGTTCTTTATGCCATGCAAATTACCTTAGGTATTCCGTCTTTTCAACATCTTAATTCAGTCAACATACTGCGTTTGCAAATCTATCTACTGTAAAGACACACTAACCCAGAATGGCTAGGAAATTGGGCATTCCATTGAATTCTTCCCAGATACAGCCTACTAAATTATCAAACAATAATGTTACAAAATTAAAATGTTATTGAATGTAACACGTTTTATATATTAATTCAAAAGGCATTTTAGGAAGACTGTGAATGTGAATTTTAATTGGACTAAACAAAACATAAGTGTAGTGTTAGAAAGTATCTAACAGTAATTGATGCGCCATGGAAACTGTCTCGGAATAACTTCTTATTGCTACTCTGCCAACTGTCTTTCTCATCAGATGCTATAAAATATCAAATAGTCATTTGGGCTTCTTAACTCTTACAGATTCCAGATAAAAGGGAGTTCACTCTGATAATCCAAAGTGACAACGTAAGTGAAGGTGCCTGGCAAAAAGTAAAAAGCCCATATAATTATGGAATTACTATGAATCGGATTAGAAGCTTTGTTAGATCAAGAGCTCATGTCTCAAGGGTCTTATTTACAAAACTCATGTTTTGGTCACATTATACTTCAATAATTAAGACCCCAACCAAAATCCAGTCCATACGGTGTTGGTGTAAGATGTTTATTAGTGTAATTTATTTAGCACAATGATCACATTAAAATGTCCCAATATACAAAACTGTTGAAATCTAAAGTCACAAAAAATACAAACTTAGGTGAGTGAATAAAGTTATAAAAATATTATTTAAAAACAAAGTTCTACATCTTCAACATTGGGCCAAAGAAGGAAAAAAACAAGAGAGAGAGAGAGAAAGAGAAAGAGAGAGATTGCATATAAGAAACAACACATTTCAATAGAGCAACCCTGACCGGTCTTGGCTGCCTCACCAGTGAGATCCTGGGCCACTGGGTGTGACCATGATGGCAATACAGCATTTCATTGCAGGACTGGCTACTTCATATGAAGCTCTATGTGAAACGTTACATTTATTTCCTTCAAAATGAAACATCCAAGTGAAACAGAGCTAACAATATACACTAAATTTTAGCTGGCTGATAGTAGAAATTTTCAACAATTCCATAAATTCAAAAAGAAACATATTTGGAAAAAAACAAATTTCAAAGAGAAATAAACAAGACAAAATGGAAATTAAAATGGAATAAATCAATGTCAATAATGAAGTGTGAGTGTATGTTTCTGACCACAGCTATACCACAGGGGTCACACCCAGGCTTTTCTACCCACCTGTCACCTAGACAAGCTGCAGAGATTAGTTAGAAGTGATAGAAAGATGTCAAGCATGATTTTTTAAAGTTAGCACTAACAGCTGTGAAAAGTTCCTTGGCTAGAAAAAAAAAGGCACAAAAAAACATATGAAACAACTACATACCAAATGAAAAGAGCTATGTTTTATTTGATGGTGTGCTCTCCTATGGTATTTTTCATATTTTTCTCCTTTGCTAAGAGTTTTCATATTTACCAACTGCTTAGAATGTTAGCATAAGCACTTCCCTCTAAAATGTGCCTCCCTTAGTGTCTTCTCTCCAGAACCCACAGAAGGAATTCCTGGCAGACAAACAAACCCTTGTTACCACAGGAGGGAACGCTTCCTAAATTCCAGAAGTCATTGCAGGGTCTTGGTTTAAACTTTCATAATATTCTAACTTTCCCATCCCCAAAGTAGTTTTGTATCAGGGGATCTAAAACAATGTACATCTCAAATCTTCCTCAGAACATGGTGGCAAATATTTAATCTGAAATAATCAGTAGCTTAGTGATTATACAAACCTGCAAAGTCAGTAAGAGGATAGAAAATTTTAAAGAGTATCTCACATTCCAGATCTTAAACCAGAACTCCTCTACAATTTCAAAACACGGCCCATGTTTTATATTCTATTTCTAAAAATCCAATCAAAGCTTATCATTTGAAAAGTTCCACAGTATTTGTCCCAGATGGTTTCAGATTTTTTTAGCTTTTAGTTTGGGAAAATGAGGAATGAGAAAAACAAAGTCCTACTGGGACAATCCTCAGAATGTGTGAAAGTAAATCCCAAGGTTCGTGGTAAAGGACTTGACACACAGGTATTTATATGTGACCCACCAATCCCACCTCAGGCTGCACAAAGGCACCTCCACAGTTCATAGGGAGGCTAACACTGAACAGAGCTCCAGGAGTCCAGTCAGATAATCATTTCATTAGAAACCTAATAATTGGTTGTAGTTCTTCAATGTGTTGCAATTTAACTTCATTCTCAGGTTGCTACAGAAAAAGTTATTTTCTATCTGTATCAACATCCCAGTATTTAACAATACAGGATTCCATTTTCCTTAACTTCCCAATTATTATCTTGATAGTTCATGATCATGTTAAGAAATTTGGGATATGAAATTCCACACACAATAATAAGGCTGTCAAATTTTCAGAATCTAAGCCTGGAAAAATAGATCATAATTTCGTAATAGAAACAATTTCAGCCCAAGTTGCAAATAACAAAGGATGATTTCATTTGGGGAAATATTTTTCAAAGTTTAATCAGAACTACTCTAAATTAGAAAACTTTAAATTAAAATAGCTATCATTATTCAGATGTTAGTAAGGTAGAGAGAAACATAGGTAGCCTGAAAGATGAATCTACCCTAAAAGCGAGCTCACAGAGGGAGGGAGGAGGGAGAGAAGAAGGGAGGTTCACAGCAGTGCTGGTGGCCTCGATCCCTTTATGAAAGCACACCTTCTCATTTGCTGCTATATTACCCTGATTCAGGTTGAAGATCTGAAAACCAAATGAAAAAGGCCAACTAAAAATGTTTAAAGAAAAGAAAAATGTGAGACTGAACTAAATAAAAAAATGAGTTTTAAAAGAGAACAAGAAATAAAAGACATTAGATGACCTTTATAAAAATACTAAAATTAAAAAGAATTCATCTGGTACTTTGTGCTCACAAAGGGAAACGAGGTTCCATCAAGCCCTGCGGAGCACAAAAGGAAGCAGGTGGTTTGCTCAGGCATCGGCAGAAATGGGCCCCGAAGAACTACCCTCAGCTTCTTCTATATCGTGTCCAGGAAGGAAAGCAAAGCTCTGCAAAATGCTGAAGGTTTTACAAGTGTAACGGTGCTTAGGAAAGATCACTGGTCTGGTGTTGCAGCAGCCCCAGTGTTGAGAGACACGCTAGGCTTCTAGGAGGAGAAAAATAGAAAGAGAGGAAGAAGTAGGAAAGGGAAGGAAAGGGTGGAAAAGCACAGATCATTAGTAAACAGCAAGTTCAACATTGCAAGATGCTCATAAACCCTTTATACACTGTCAGCAGAGCGGGTCTGCTCTTACGACTATAGATAACACCCTGAAGGAAACAGAAGTGGGAATTTTCAAAAGAGCACGGAGCTACATGCTCCAGTTAGTGATGGCCAAATTAGAATGATGTCACAACATGCTCTGAAAACATGCACTCTTGGCCCCCTCCCTACTCCTTTCCACCCCCAATGAAACATGCATATTTTCAGTAAAGCACCTGCTTTCATATAGTCAAGAGGTCAGGTTGGGAACACAACATTTCCCCAGGTGTGCAAACTATATTCTACACGATGGTGGAGAGGTATCCAAGAGCAGAAAGACCTGCTCTCATAATGGCACTGGGCAGTTCATAAACAGCTGGGTTCTTTTTTGCAGCCAGAGAACTGAAGTCCTCAAACAGTAAGGGCCAGGCTGCATGTTCTTCCTGTTCTTTTTTCCTGCACAATTAAGCTGTGGCAGTGGGAAACAATTGCTACATAAAGTCTGAGTCTCCTCTGGTCAGACCTGACATCCTGCTGGAGAAGAAACCTACTCTAGTGTGGTAGTCGTTTCCTTCCTGGATGAAAATGGCATTCATTCTTCCAAATGGCTAACCAAATCAATCCCTTCAAGCCTTTCCTTCCCCTAGCACTGCCTCCTCATTAAAGAAAGCTGAATTTATTCATTTTTTAAAAGTTTGTGTTCAAGCTTCTTCTCCTTTCATCATGGGGATATTTCTACAAATATTTTCTTAAAACCAAAATTATATAGACCTTTGTTTTCAAAGCAGACACAGAAACAGTGAACACTACATACGAACTAAGATTACCAAAAAAAACAAAAAAACAAAAAAATTTCAGTTCACAAAACTGGAAGATAAATAAGGTCACACTTCAGGTTGTTTCTAGCCTTTGAAGTAAAGAGTTCCTAATTAATGAGTTGCTAATAAGGATTTATTGTCACTGGGTAAAACTAACATTCACAACTAATAGAACCTAGTCATCAGTAAACCTAACATACAAAGATGTATACAACATTTCTAAAGGTCACAGAATAAAGAGTAAATCCTGGAATAACTGCTATTGCTAACAGAAGGCTTTTTGGAAGCCTTAGAAACCGAGAAATCCTATGGTGGCTCAAGGAAAGGCTTCTCAAGGCTGAGGTATGCGTGCAAGAAGAGGAACACAGACATGGCTAGCACTTGCCTCCCTGCAGTAATGTGAAGCAAACGTTATGCCCAGTTAAAAGTCTTTTCAGTTGGGTCAACAGTATCAGCCTGATTGTGCACTTAAGCTAATTAAGTGCAGTTATTTTTAAAAATTCAACATGGCTCTCATATCAGCTTCCTAAACAAAGATTTACATAGTATTGTACATCCCTGTGGACCCTGCTACTGCTTCAAGAATTTTGCTCACTACAAAGACACTGGGGGAACCCACAGGAGCTCAGTGTTAGCCCTGGTAATGGGCTAGGCATCAGAGACAGATTTCAAAAGTAACAGTTAAGGGAAAAATAAAGGAAAAACAGACTGAGGGCACAACAGAAAGGAAAGAACTTTTAATTTCCAGCTCACAAGTTTCCTAACATTGAGCCATGGAAAGCAAACTGAGTGCAGTGTGCATTCAGGGATGAGACCTGCCCAAAGAAATGTAGCAGCCAAAGGACTCCATTATAACATTTTTTTGATGGTCATTCTGCATCAAAAGCATATTGTTAAGATTGATCCAGCTCCTATGTGGTACAACTACAAAAGATATTCAAGGAATATCAAATGAAATTCTCTCTTTCCATTGTTGGAAATGTTATGGGGCAGATGCCCTGGGTTTAAATACAACCACCAAGAACAAGAGTACCCTCAGAAATAATCTATATGCTTCCACTAACAATCCTCCTCAAAGGAGCTGATCAAGGTGTTTACTGTGACTGTTTCACCCACACATTTGGGGACTCCTGGGAATCACTTACCAGTGGCATCATTCCCTTCTATTCCGTGGTCACCGTTGGCAAGCACTGTTGCTTGAGAAGATGAAGTACCTGCAATGACCACAAAGAATAATTACCCGCTGTGACAGATAGAAAAATGAAAAACAGACGCAATTACTGTCTAACTAGTAGAATTTTTGTCACTCTTCATAGTATTAGCTTAAAGCAGATAAAATCTGTCCAAAATTTAAAGATCCAATAAAAGGAAATCCAGGGCTTCCCTGGTGGCGCAGTGGTTGAGAGTCTGCCTGCTAATGCAGGGGACACGGGTTCGAGCCCTGGTCTGGGAGGGTCCCACATGCCGCGGAGCAGCTGGGCCCGTGAGCCACAATTACTGAGCCTGCGCGTCTGGAGCCTGTGCTCCACAACAAGAGAGGCCGCGATAGTGAGAGGCCCGCGCACCGCGATGAAGAGTGGCCCCCACTTGCCACAACCAGAGAAAGCCCTCGCGCACAGAAACGAAGACCCAACACAGCCATAAATAAAAATAAATAAATAAATAAATAATTTTTTAAAATGTTATTAAAAAAAAAAAAAAAAAAGGAAATCCAGAAACACAGAACAGAACTGAGTCATTGATTTCTATGGCATCCAAACTCTGATAAGCACCACGACTACAGGAGAAGCTTTCCTAATACCAAGTCTAGTCTTTCCTGCTCTGTACATTGTCAAAGGTTACTATTATACTCAATAAAACCATCATGAAGCACCACAGGTTTAGAACCTGTGATTCAAACCAAATGGTCCAAGGATACAGAGCCGCTTAAAACAACTCCCATGTGGGACTTCGCTGGTGGTCCAGTGGTTGGGAATCCACCTTCCAATGCAGGGGATGCGAGTTCAATCCCTGGTCGGGGAACCAGGATCCCACATGCCGTGGGACAACTAAGCCCACGCACCACAACTAGAGAGCCCATGAGCTCTGGAGCCTGAGTGCCACAACTAGAGAGAAGCCCGCGTGCTGCAACAAAAGATCCCGCGTGCTGCAACACAGCCAAATAAATAAATATTAAAAAAAAAAAAAAAAACCAACAACCACCACCCATGTAGAAAGTCCAGGGCACCATCACTGCTCCTGTACATGAGGATTACCTGGAAGTCACCAGCAGCACTTCTGGAAGCAGAGGGCTTTTTTTTTTTTTTAAAGCTATCCTAATAGACTATAGTTGTATCTTATTTCCTAATAACTAAGGATGTTGAGCAACTTTTCATTTGTTTACTTGCCATTCTTTTATTTTCTTTGGTGAATTGAATGGTCAAATTTTTTGGACTATTTTTTTTAATTGGGTTATGTATTTTCTTATTATTGAATTTTGAAGATTCTTTATTGTTCTGAATACCAACCCTTCTCAGATGAGTTCTGCAAATATATTCTCCCATAAATGTATTTTCCAAGAAAATACATCCAAGAAATGTATTTTTGTTTTCTTAACTGTGTCTTTTGAACAGCAAAAGCTTTCGATTTTGATAAAGTCTAATTTATCATTTTTTCCTTCATGCTTCCATGCTTTTGGTGGGATATCTAAGAAATTTCTGCCTAACCCAAGGTCACAGGATTTTCTCCTATGTTTTCCTCTAGAAGTTTTATAGTTTTCATTTAGGTTTCCCATTGAGGTCTATGACACATTTGGAGTTAAATTTTTTACGTGGTATAAGATATGGGTCTATTCATATTTTTGTACATTGACATCTAATTGTTCCTTTACTCCACTGATTCCTTTGCACCTTTCTTGAAAATCAACTGACCATATTACGTGTAGGTGTTTCTGGACTCTCCTGTTCCACCAACCTATAAATCTATCCATTTTGCCAGTACCACAATGTCTGGATTACTGTATTTGCAAAAAGTCTTGAAATGATGTCACACAAGTCTTGCAAATTAGGTCTTTTCCAAAATTGTCTTGGTTATATTTTAGTGTCTTTGCTTTTCCATATAAGTTTTAGAATCAGTTGTTGATTTATACAAAAAAATCCTGATGGGATCTTGACTGCACTGACTGTATAGGTCAATTTGAGGACATACAACCTTTTCTGAAAGGCTCTGACGATATCTAACATTTCAGCAACCTGCCTAGCTCTGCAGTCAGCCTGCCAATCTAAGAGGTTCCTACAAATCACTCTTACTTAACAACCTCACAGGGATTTCCCTAGTGGCGTAGTGGTTAAGAATCCGCCTGCCAATGCAGGGGACATGGGTTTGAGCCCTGGTACAGGAAGATCCCACATGCTGTGGAGCAACAAAGCCTGTGCACCACAACTACTGAGCCTGCGCTTCTAGAGCCCGTGAGCCACAACTACTGAAGCCCGCGTGCCTAGAGCCCGTGCTCCACAACAAGAGAAGCCACCACAATGATAAGCCTGTGCACTGCAACGAAGAGTAGCCCCCGCTCTCTGCAACTAGAGAAAGCCCGCGCACAGCAACAAAGACCCAATGCAGCCAAAAATAAATAAATAAATAAATTAATTAATTAATTTTAAAACAGATTAGGGAACTAAGTCAAATAATGCTGGGCTTCCCTGGTGGCGCAGTGGTTGAGAATCTGCCTGCCAATGCAGGGGACACGGGTTCGAGCCCTGGTCTGGGAAGATCCCACATGCCGTGCAGCAACTGGGCCCGTGAGCCACAACTACTGAGCCTGCGCGTCTGGAGCCTGTGCTCCGCAATAAGAGAGGCAGCGACAGTGAGAGGCCTGCGCACCGCGATGAAGAGTGGCCCCCACTCGCCGCAACTAGAGAAAGCCCTTGCACAGAAACGAAGACCCAACACAGCCAAAAATAAATAAATAAATAAAGTAGGTGACTTTTTTAAAAAATAAATAAATAAATAATGCTTAGTTCCCTTAGTAGGAAAAAAAAAAAAAAACCTCACAGACATATTTTTCATAAGACAAGTAAAAATCTAGAACATATGCTACTAAAATATAAAATGCAAGATTTTACTTTGGAAGACAGCAAACTACAATGTCCAAGCTTCTGGGTCCCACAAATCCAAGGCAGAAATCTTTCATATAAACTCATTGAAAAGATCATTCATTCTGTAATCTCAGGTAACAGAGGAACAACTAAAGAGAACCACCTAAAAGAACAAGGCAGACTGAAAAGAAAATATCAAGTAACTGTTAGAAGAGAGGAAAATAAAGGAATGAAAGATAACAGACTTTTATTAAATACCCAGTATGCACCATGCACCATGCTAGGGTTTCACATATTGTTTTACTTATCCAGAGAGATAGAACAAATATGAGCTAGAACATATTTGGCTTAAATAAATTCCCTTTTACCCTCACACAGTAAGCTTATAAAATTTATTCTTCCTAGCTCAAGAAAGAATGCATATTTTCAAAAATCTGCCTCACATGAAAATGCAAATTGCAAAAAAATAAAATAAAATGCAGACTATAGGAAAATGCGAATTACAAAAATGATACCGTCTTCTGGCCATGAGAGTAATAAAATCTTTTTTTAAATTTGATAATAGCCTGTGTTGGCAAAGGTGTAGAAAAATGGGTAATCTGATACTCCAATGGAGGAATATAAATTGAAACAACTTTTTAATGAGAAAATCTGGCAGTCTATCAAATTTTGAAATACCAGCTTAACTCAAGAATCCATTTTAGGTGCTGGAGAGGGTGTGGAGAAAAGGGAACCCTCTTGCACTGTTGGTGGGAATGTAAATTGATACAGCCACTATGGAGAACAATATGGAGCTTCCTTAAAAAAACTAAAAATAGAACTACCATATGACCCAGCAATCCCACTACTGGCCATATACCCTGACAAAACCATAATTCAAAAAGAGTCATGTACCACAGTGTTCATTGCAGCACTATTTACAATAGCCAGGACATGGAAGCAACCTAAGTGTCCATCGACAGATGAATGGATAAAGAAGATGTGGCACATATATACAATGGAATATTACTCAGCCATAAAAAGAAATGAAATTGAGTTATTTGTAGTGAGGTGGATGGACCTAGAGTCTGTCATACAGAGTGAAGTAAGTCAAAAAAAGAAAAACAAATACCATATGCTAACACATATATATGGAATCTAAAAAAAAAAAAATGGTTCTGATGAACATAGGGGCAGGACAGGAATAAAGACGCAGAGGTAGAGAATGGACTTGAGGACACGGGGCGGGGGAAGGGTAAGCTGGGACAAAGTGATAGAGTAACACTGACATATATACACTACCAAATGTAAGACAGATAGCTAGTGGGAAGCAGCTGCACAGCACAAGGGAGATCAGCCCCATGCTTTGCAACCACCTAGAGGGGTGGGATAAGGAGGGTAGGAGGGAGACGCAAAAGGGAGGAGTTATGGGGATATACGTATGCATATAGTTGATTCACTTTGTTATACAGCAGAAACTAACACAATATTGTAAAGCAATTATACTCCAATAAAGATGTTAAAAAAAAAAAAGAATCCATTTTAGGTATGTAGTTCACAAAAAGACATACAACACACACAAATAATAAGAAAAGGTGTGGGGAAAAAAATATACCAAACACCACTGGTAACTGCTAAGGAATGTAGTGCAGGGAAACAGAGATGGGGATAAAAAGGAAGATTTTCACAGATGTAAAGTCCTGTTTTAACTGAGCACCTTAAATAGTGGATAGATAGCCAACTGAAGCACACAGGCCAGCTTCAACATACTATCACAAGCAGTTAGAAGCAGCAGGAAAGACTGCTAAAAAAATTAATAAAAGATCTATAAATCAAGAAGGGTACCCCCCCCAGTGGAACAGAAATTACAACGAATATCCAAGAAAATGAAGCAAATAGACCACACTAAGGAGAAACCCCAGCCCAAAGAAGGCATAGGAAAACAGGACTCCAAGATACTCTAGGCTTAGAGACAGCAGCGATGATGGGACTCAGTTAAAAGCTGTCAGGTGAGCCCTCACTTCCCCTATGCTTTCCTTCCCTCACCCCACAATAGTCAGCTTTGTGCCAAACCCAAGATGGGAACAGAGACTGAATGCTTTGGCACAAGAGGAAGCCAACGGGTGAATGGTGATACCCAGAGGAGTTGGGGGGGAGCCCTACACCACACCTGGCAGCACTGTCACACCCCTGCCAGAGGCAGGTGGTAGAAAACAGTCATGTTATCACAGGGACTCTCAAGTATTGCCAAATAACTGAGGAAAACTACTACCAAAAAAGAAAGGCATCACGTTCAAAGAGAATAAATGTCACCCAGCGAAACAATGTTGATACGGCAAATAGGAGACTTTTAAAAAGAAATATGCCATTTTCCTCATACGGATGAAAGAAAATATCACACATCTGTGAAACAAAAGCAAACCCCTAAACAAAGTGAATTATCTAATGACTAACAAATCCTTTCCAGGTTAGGTAGTTTTCAATTCTTTGCTTTTCCAAAATTCAAAGAGGTCATAATGTTTAATAATACTGAGTTATGGAATGCTTAGCATGTAACTCAAAGATCTGAAGACATTACCATAATAAAGCTTCCATTCCCACATACTTAGCTGAGTGAATAAGGTTTTTTGGCTATTATTAGCTATAAAAACAATAGGACTAAATATTGTTAAAACCTTTCCATCCTAACAAAAAATAGTTATCCAGATTTATGGTCTAATCAAGGAAAATAATAGCCCCCATAATCTCATTAGAAAAACATTTCCAATCAGATTCAACTTTTATGGTTGTTAATAATTTGTCAAAAACAACTGTGATAAATGTGATCACCTGGGTACTACTAATATCGATAATTGTGATGATAAATCTCCTAATATCGATAATTGTGATGATAAATCTCCTCTGGACCAAGTTAATGCGTAGGAGCCTTTGGTTACAGAAACTTTTTAAATTAAAATTTAAGTGTTTTTTTTTGATGTGGACCATTTTTATTTATTTATTTTTTATCTATCTATCTATCTATCTTTGGCTGCATTGGGTCTTCATTGCTGTGTACGGGCTTTCTCTAGCTGCGGCGAGTGGGTGCTACTCTTTGTTGTGGTGTGCGGGCTTCTCATTGCGGTGGCTTCTCTTGTTGTGGAGCACGGGCTCTAGGCACGCGGGCTTCAGTAGTTGTGGCTCGCGGGCTCTAGAACGCAGGCTCAGTAGTTGTGGTGCACGGGCTTAGTTGTTTCGTGGCATGTGGGATCTTCCCAGACCAGAGATCGAACTCATGTCCCCTGCATTGGCAAGTGGATTTTTTTTTTTTTAACATCTGTATTACAGTATAATTGCTTTACAATGCTGTGTTAGTTTCTGCGGTATTACAAAGTGAATCAGCTATATATCCCCATATCCCCTCCCTCCTGCGTCTCCCTCCCACCCTTCCTATGTCTAGGTGATCACAAAGCTCCAAGCTGATCTCCCTGTGCTATGCAGATGCTTCCCACTAGCTATCTATCTTACATTTGGTAGTGTATATATGTCAATGCCACTCTCTCACTACATCCCAGCTTACCCTTCCCCCTCCCCATGTCCTCAAGTCCATTCTCTACATCTGCGTCTTTATTCCTGTCCTGCCCCTACGTTCATCAGAACCTTTTTTTTCTTTTTTTTTAGATTCCATATATATGTGTTAGCATACGATATTTGTTTTTCTCTTTCTGACTTATTCACTCTGTATGACAGACTCTAGGTCCATCCTCCTCACTACAAATAACTCAATTTCATTTCTTTTTATGGCTGAGTAATATTCCATTGTATATATGTGCCACATCTTCTTTATCCATTCATCTGTTGATGGACACTTAAGTTGCTTCCATGTCCTGGCTATTGTAAATAGTGCTGCAATGAACATTGTGGTACATGACTCTTTTTGAATTATGGTTTTGTCAGGGTATATGGCCAGTAGTGGGATTGCTGGGTCATATGGTAGTTCTATTTTTAGTTTTTTAAGGAAGCTCCATACTGTTCTCCATAGTGGCTGTATCAATTTACATTCCCACCACAGTGCAAGAGGGTTCCCTCCACACCCTCTCCAGCATTTATTGTTTGTAGATTTTTTGTAGATTTTTTGATGATGGCCATTCTGACCGGTGTGAGGTGATACCTCATTGTAGTTTTGATTTGCATTTCTCTAATTAGTGATGTTCAGCATTGGCAGGCGGATTCTTAACCACTGCGCCACCAGGGAAGTCCCAAGACCTACCACTTTAGTTTGCAGACATTCATTACTTGTTAGTCTGCATATTAACATAACCCAAACCTGAACGAAATGATTCTAGTTCAATAACAGATAAAATGACTTCAATTCAGTTTAACGAGCAATGATTGTATATCTACCATGTGCCAAGAGCAGTGATCTCTCTTTAACGCATATCTGACCAAGTTTCCCAGTCCCACCTTATCTCCCCACAGACTGTGAGACTCTACATGATGTCACTGGATGTGCTTCTCCATGGTTCCACCCTGTCACTTGTCTCACTTGTCATTGTGACCTCTGGTTTCTTATCACTGAGCAACTTGAGGTTGCTGGTACACTTTGAACTATTCTGTGCCTCTTTGCTTTTCCTAAATGTGTCATTCTGCAGGAATATAGAAATAAACAAAACACTATCCCTACTCTAGAGTAGCTTAAGTGTGAGACAACAGATAGCTTAACTATGACCTTACAAGTGCCATGAGAAAGGAAGGTTCAAGGAAGAAAGGCACTTACCAAGGGGAAAACGAAAAGATAAAGGGGGTTGTGGGAGAAGATGGGAGAGGGAAGTCAGGGAATGTTCTTGGAAGATTACATCTAAACCCATTCCTAAAGGATTTTTTGTAGAAGACCACTTTTAGCCAATGCTTTATCATCAACCTCCAGATGTGTATCTTTAGCCCAGAACTCTCCTCTCAGTTCCAGACTCTTTTATCTAGCTGCCTACTGCTCTTGACTAGGTATCTTCTCCACTATCAGATAAGCTGAAATTCTTACCTTTCCCTCAAAATCTACTCCTTTTACAGCCTTCCCAATCTCACAAGATGATAATTCCTTCCTTTCAGTTGCTCAGGCCAAAACCTTGAGTCATCCTGGATTCATCCTTGGCAATGTAAAGTCTTATACCTTCAAAGGAGCAGTTGGGTGACATGGTGTGGGTTAAAGTCAGATGGGAGTGGGTTCAAGGGAGAATGAAAGGGGGGCTTCCCTGGTGGTGCAGTGGTTAAGACTCCGCGTTCCCAATGCAGGCGACCCAGGTTCAATCCCTGGTCAGGGAACTAGATCCCACATGCATGCCACAACTAAGAGTTCGCATGCCACAATTAAGAGTTCGCATGCCACAACTAAGACCCGGCAAAACCAAATAAATAAATAAATTTTTTTTTAAAAAAAGAGAGAATGAGAGGAAAGGAATTGGGATTAGGGAGTAGATACACCTTTTTCAAAGAAGGAGCAGAATAAAAGAAAGTAAATGAGATGGACATAGATTGAGATAGGATTTTTTATGAAGGAAAAAATTATGGTATGTTTGATGCTGATGAATGGCCCAGTTGAAGAGAGGAACTGATGATGCAGGAGACAGAGGAGACAATTGCTATAGCAGTACCCTTGAGTGAGAGCATGAGCAGTTCACTGATGACAATAAAAGTAATACCAGGGTAAAGGGCACAGATAAAAGTAGTTTAGGAGATGGGGGGGTGCATAAACTCTCTTTTGATTGAGTTTACTGATTATCTGTTCTAAAAGTCATCAACTGAGAATATGAACAGGAAAGCAAGTGCTGGAGGTTTGAACAGAGAGAAGATGTGAAATAGCTGTCTAGGAAAGCGGAAGGTTTTATAAATTCATATGAATTAGTAGCAGAGTCCTCAAGTACATGCTCTTTATGCAAATAAGACTCTCATTTACATTTCCTGAACATAATGTTTATAGGTCTAATAATTCTACCTTTTGATCTAAATAAGTGAACCTTTAGTTTTGAAAAACAGTTATCTATGAGACATTAAATCAATCAGAAAGTATGCATTCATGAAGATGGTAAGGGTTCACAGAAAGAACATGGGGTTTAAAAATCATAAGATCTGGGTTCAGGTTGTGGTTCTGTCACTATAAACTAAATGATCAAATGCAATTCCCTTGTGCTCCCTAAGCCTGAATAGCCTCACCTGAAAGACGGGATAATATCTACTTCCCATGGTCACCAAGAGGACTAAACACAATAACACTGGAGGCAGCACCGTGGCAATTGCACAGTGTTAAGTACATGTTAACTATTATTATTCTCATTGTTGTTTAACTGTAGATTGATCAACTATATTGACTTACCTATAGAACAACTATAGATTGTTGACTGTAGATTGATCACTAAACTACAAAGTAACCTCAAGAGAACACTGAAATTAATTTACTTTTGCCTTATATAAAACTCATTTAAATGACATTACCAGACTAGGTAATAACTGCAAGACTAAGCAATAAGCAATTTACCAGAATAAAATAAAAGCAACACAAGGTTAGAAGAAAATAAAAGGGAGACGGAGATTCTACCATACACATAACACCTAACGATCTCAAAATCTACGCTCAGAAGAGAAGAATAAAAACACTACAACACAAAAACAATTAGGTTTTAGAGTAGGAAAAAGCTTTGCATACTTCTCTGGAGATAAGGCTTGGGCTCTAATCATTGGAAATGATTAGACGTACCCTACTGGACGTACCCAGTAGGGTACGTCCTCATTCGAAAGGTGCTATACTGTCTTCTTTCTGATTTCCCAGAGGGACAGATTCCCATTTCATGAAGTGAAAACTTTCTCAGCTAAATACATACAGCACTGAAAACAACACAAGTTTTTTAAACTAATCACATGCTCTGAGATATAAGGATATTGAAATTTACTGTTTTTTTAATCTCTTCTCCTGCAATCTCTTCTCTTTCCCAGCAGTGGGATTTCAGAGTCCCACTGCTGGCAAATCAATTTGGCAGAGAAGGGAAGTAGCAAGAAGGTGAGTGGGCATGTGTGCTGTGAAGAAGAGACCCACAGTGAGTGCGCTTTGGGCAAAATGGGGAGGATTCAGCATGGTCTCAAGGCATGACCTCCTTCTTGTGTAAAAGTCAGGCTTGTGCCAACATCGCCCTCTGGTGGCCAATGAAGGTAGTTACAAAGCTCCACAATAGAAAGCCCCAGTCAGTTGAACAATGAAAAGTTCTGTAGTATCTAGTTATCATCCTTCCCAGGACTTACTTAGGCCCTTTCTCCAGGATCAATGTTTCTCAGTCATGGACGTGCATCCAAGTCACTTGCAAAAAGGGCTTGTTAAAAAACAGATTGCTGGGACTTCCCTGGTGGCTCAGTGGTTAAGAATCCGCCTGCCAACGCAGGGGACGCCGGTTCGAGCCCTGGTCCAGCAAGATCCCACATGCTGCGGAGCAACTAAGCCCGAGCACCATAATTAGGGAGCCTGTGCTCTAGAGCCTGCGCGCCACAACTACTGAGCCCATGTGCCACAACTACTGAAGCCCACGCACCTAGAGCCCGAGCTCCACAACGAGAAGCCACTGCGATGAGAAGCCTGCGCACAGCAACGAAGAGTAGCCCCCTGCTCTCCGCAATTAGAGAAAGCCTGCGTGCAGCAATGAAGAATCAACGCAGCCATAAATAAATAAATAAATATAAATTTAAAAAATAAAAAGCCAATTGCTGAGTCCTATCCCCAGCATTTGCCTAAGAATTGCATTTTGAACAAGGTCCCAAGTGATACTGCTGGTCCAAGAACCACACTTTGAGAACCACTGTCTTAAGATTAAAACATTCTGTAGAAATAAGTTCTTAGCCTCCTGGAATGTTGGGGAGTAAGTATCCTCTCAATATCATAAGTGCTCTATCTAAGCACATGGAGTACAGAAAAATTAAGTGGCTTACCCACAAATTTGCCAACTATTTGTGTTTAAGGGTCAACAATATGTTAGATGTTCATTCAAACATCTGTGACAATGTTTTGAATGAACAAGAGTGACAGAAGTTATATTGTTACATCTAAGAGAAAGCTTCTGTCTTTTGTCTTCCTAGCCTTGAAAATAGAGCCATATAGAGCTGATATTGAACAAGTATTAGGAAGACAACATTTTTGAAGGAAAAAAAAAAAGTAATACATATGTTCTGAAAAAGTATCTTGAGAATTGTTTCCCAAGGAGACAGGCATTTTAGAAGAAGTTTAATAAAAACAGTTTCATTTCTAGGTATTTGGTTATTTAGGTATTTTATGGAGGCAATGCTATGGGAAAATACTTGTAGACGCACAACTAAATGGGGGTAAAATGGGAAAGAGTATAGTACAGAAAAGGTATCCCTAGCACCCACATTGTGAACTTGAAATACCATAGTTTCCTGGAGAAATCATTTTTTCCAGATTTGGGGCAAGAACTATACCTGGGGGGAAAAAAAGCAACATTTCCTACTTTGTGCTAAGTGCCATAAAGGCAGTCTCACTTTCCTTCCCCCTCATTTTAAAGCTAAGGGCAATTACAGTAGGTGTATAATAATTAAAAGAAATAAAAACACCATTGCCCAGAGAGTTCCATTATGTGTAACCCACTTAACTAACCTTTCTATATCTAGATGCAGGAAGCTGGTTGATAAATTTCCAGTAGTTGGCCTAAGTTAGCCTGCTGTAAAATCATATCAAGAGCACCAGTGATGGGGCTTCCCTGGTGGCGCAGTGGTTAAGAAGGTTAATTACAGGTTATTCAAATATTTAAAATATCAGCAGGAAAAATTTAATAATTTTTATAAGCAAAACAGTTTCTTAAAAACTCTCCTCCTCTCGGGTCAAGTTCATGGTACATAGATCAAGTCACCCAAGATGAACCACAAGAAAATCTACTGCTACCATCTCATTATCCTCACCCACCTAAGCTGAGTCCCAGGTGGTAGGAGCCACGCACAGCTAAAGGAAGATTTTAAATGAAAAGCAGCAAGCTTCCTCCACCTATGACTGATGAGGGTAAGTTAATGCGGATGGGAAGAGTATCTTAGCCATGACTCAAGTTATTAAAATATTTACTCTGTACCATTTCCTTTCTTCCAACTAAAGTGTTCCTTTTAGGTTAATCAAAGGACAAATAACTCCACTGACCGTTACGGATTAAAAGAGAACAGACATTTCCATTTTCCATTAACGAATCCAATTTTTTTCTTGGAGTAAATATTTATACGGATATAATTTGATTTTAAACTCTCAATAATATTTTTGATCATTTGTGGTTACCCTCCCACCCCCCAAATAAAGCACATATACAAAAAGCAGGAGTTCCTCTTCCACTCAGGCTACAGAAAGCCAGAAGAAATGTCACTCCCACCCTATCAACAACAAAAAACCCAGATCAACTACAAAATCGAACTCAACTACAACAACTCAACTACAAAAACAAACTCACCAGAGAGCTGAGGTTTTAGAGCAACCAAGTAGTGTGGAATCCAAAGAAAGACATTCCCCTCAAGGAGATATGGGAGGTAAGCAATAGTTCTCCTGTGTCTCACGTGCCATGCAAGCAGGTGAGAAGAATTCAACTAAAGAGTTTAACGATTTGCTAAAGGCTAAGTGAAGGCTAGCGTGAGAGTAAAGGGTCCCTGGGATCCACAGACACAAAAGGAGTTCATACCCACTCGCAGGTTAGAAAGACTGGAGGCAGAGGGGGGACCAGAGAGCTGCTCTAGGTGGTGCAGACCTGGAAAAAGCTGCCACTAAAAGCAAAGGCAAGAAGCCCTGGCCCCCAGGACTCCTCTCTCCTACGCAAACAGAAGCTTTAAGCTGCTGGGGGAAGAGTATCAAACCCTGTCAGCCCCAGGGCCCGGGTGAAGACCCACCGCAGCTGGGGAAGAAGTTAACAAGAAAACCCCTTCTTACCCTAGGGGAGGAGCCAGAAAGAGTCCTAGCCCAGGATCCTATGCCAATACCTTTAGAAAACGCCATCCATGTAAGAGGGATAGTGTGACTGAGAAAAAGACTCAACCACAAGACGCATGCACACAGGCCTGAGCCTAAACCAAGACCAAAAAACAAAAATAAAATAACTCCTGCCCGCTACCAGGCTATCCCTCTTCTGATAAGGGAGGGGAGAGCATGGAGAGAGAGATCCTTCTGAGACACAGGTGCACAGCAGGGCCAAAAGCTGGGAGTGGAACAAGAACTTTGAGAAAAGAACTTTTGAGAAAAGCTTTCCAGCACCTCAGTCCCTACTCTACACACCAGAAATGGAAGAATTTGAAGCCAGTAGTGCACTGAAATCATCAGAGCAACAACAAAGCCCAACCCTAGCTCAGCCCTGGCCTAAATTGACTCAACCCTTTCAACCCTTTGAAAGTATTAATTAACTAGTAAAAGAAGAGAGTTGCCCATTGTTGGGTTGTACCCCGCAGGCCTACAAGGTCTGTGCTTGCCCAGCTCTAAAACTGAAGAAAGAGCCCAGAGTCAGCAACAGAGACATCAACGGTGTAATGGATGGGGGACCTTACACAGCTGAAGCAAGGTCCTGGAGCGACACCCCACCGTGTGCAGCAGACAGCAGGCAGGACATGGTAGCAGTCTTCACTACCGGCGGGGGGTGGGGGGGACTACCAGTTATAGGAGAATTACGTCAGGTGGGTTCATTAGTTACCAGGGAAACCAGCAGAGGTGCACGCCCCTCACTATCCCTTTGATAAAAATAGTCACCAGCTGGGGCGGGGGCAAGAGTGTAGGAAGGTCGGGCATGTGAGTAGGGTACAGGTGAAGCAGGCACTGGTCAAGAAGGGGATGTACAGAGAGCAAGAGAACAGCCATCTTGAGTGGCCTGACCATACACTCATTTCCAGGCATAAATATTTTATTTCAGTCTCTACTGTTTTACATGTGAGGTCCAGCATTCACTCAAAAATTAAGATACACATAAAAAGTACCAGAAAAAAACAGTAAAGAGACAAAATAATCAGACTGAGAGATGACCCAGATGTTCAAATTACCGGACAGACATTTAAAATAATTATGATTAATGTGTTAAAGTCTATAGTGGAAGAGATAGAAATATGCATTAACAGATGGATAATTTCAGCAGAGAGATGGAAACTCTAAAAGTCAAACAGAAATGCTAGAAGTTAAAAACAGTAAAGATATTAAAGATAAAGAATGCCACTGAGTGCTCATCATTAGACTCAACGCAACCAGGAAAAAAATCGGGGAATTTGAAGATAGATGAAAAGAAAGTACCCAAAATGAAACACAGAGCATCCAAGGACTGTGGGACAATACTCAAAAATCTAACAAAAATGTAACTGGAATCCCAGAAGGAGAAGAGAGAAAGAAAGAGGCAAAGCACAGATCAAGCTCAGAGAAGCCAAGAAGGACAAATAACAAAATATCACCTAAACACAAGACATTCAAACTGAACAAAATATCACCTAAACACAACACGTTCAAACTGCTAAAAACCCAAGATAAAGATAGCCTTGAAGGTGGGGGGGTGGGGGAGAAAAGTGATCAAGATTGTAACAGATTTCCCATAGGAAACCATGCAAGTAGGACAACTAATTTTCTTTTAAATTACTGAAAGAAAAAAGTAACACAGAATAGACACGTAGCAAAAAGTACCTTCCAAAACTTAAGGTTTGTTTTTCAAATAAAACAAAGCTGAGATAATTCACTGCTAAGCAGATTTGTACTATAAGAGAAGAAGTGTTATAAGTTTTTCAGGCAGAAGGACTATGGTGCTAGACAGAAATTTGGGTCTATACAAAGAAATAAAGAATGCCCAAAACGGTAAAAATTAGAGTAAAGGTATATTTTTCCCATATTTTTATTCATTCTAAAAGGTAATTGACAAGCTAAAGCAAAAATAGTAACAAGGTAGGTAACTAACATAAGTCCAATTATGTGTATGACAATAACACAAAAAATGAAAGGAATTGGACATTTACTATCTTGCATGGAATTTTACAGTATACATGAAATGGTAGAATATTACTGGAAGGCAAACTGAAAGAAATTAACATACACAGTAAATTCTAGGTCAAATATAAAACAATTTTTAAAAGAAATATACATAATAAGCCAATGTTGGAGTTAAAACAATATTATAAAAAATATTCAGGGACTTCCCTGGCAGCACAGTGATTAGGAATCCACCTGCCAATGCAGGGGACATGAGTTCAAGCCCTGGTCTGGGAAGATACCACGTGCCGCAGAGCAACTAAGCCCGTGCGCCACAACTACTGAGCCTGAGCTCTAGAGCCCGCAAGCCACAACTACTGAGCCCGCATGCTGCAACTACTGAAGCCCGCGCGCCTAGAGTCCGTGCTCTGCAACAAGAGAAGCCACCGCAACGAGAAGCCGGCGCACTGCAACTAGAGAAAGCCCGTGCACCACAACGAACACCCAACACAGACAAAAATAAAATAAATAAAATAAGTAAATTTTTTTTAAAAAAGCCTATTTTAGGTGGTTGCCAAAGGTGAGGGGTGGGCAAATGGGTGAAAGGAGTCAAAATAAATAAGATAAAAAATTTATAAAATAAGTCCTGAGGATACACTGTATGGCGTGGTGTCTATAGTTAATAATAACACTGTACTATATTTGAAAGTTGCTAAGAGAGTAGATATTAGCAATTCTCATCACAAGAGGAAAAAAATTCAAACTATATGTGGTGATGGATGTTAACTAGACTTGTGTCATCATTTCACAATATATACAAATATTGAATCATTATGTTGTATACCTGAAACTAATATAATGTTTTATGTCAATTATATCTCAATTTTTAAAAAATGCTTATTTTAGAAAAGAAATGTTTCAAATCAATGATCTAAGCTGCCACCTTAAAAAACTAGAAAAAGAGCAAATCAACTAAAAGTAAGCAGAATGAAGGAAATATTAAAAGATACAAGCAGGCATTGAAAACAGAGAGGACATGACAAGAGATCCTACAGACATTAAAAGAATAAGGTAATATAATTTTATCTCCATTAATTCGATAACTTAAAGGAAACAGACCAATTCCTTGAAAGATACAAAACACCAAAGCTCACTTGAAAAGATAGAAAACTTGAACAGTTCTGTATCTCTTAAACGAACAGAATTCCCAGTTAAAAACTTGACAGAGAAAACTCCAGATCCAGATGACTTCACTGACAAAGTCTGTCAAACATTAAAGAAAAAAACATCAATTCAACACAAACTGTTCTAGAAAACAGAACAGGAGGGAACACTTCCCAACTCATTCTATGATGTCAGCATGACCTCAGTTCTAAAACCGGACAAAGGCCTCACAAGAAAACAACAGACCAATATCCCACATGCACATAGATGCAAAAATCCTCAATCAAATGTTAGCAAATCTGACCCAGCAATATATAAAGACAGCAAATCTCCTTTAAAGGATTTAACCCATTTTTTAATCCTGACCTAGGATTACTCTCAAAGACAGGTGGCATCTGACTCTGTTCCAAATTGTCTTGGTATAAATACAGAATTTAAAGTATCTAACTTTACAAAGCTACTTTCAAAGAAAAGGCACAGCAGACAGTTTAATTTAGGAAATTAAGAGGCAAATTATATAGCAGTTGAGACATTATAGAAGAAACTTGAGGGTTAAGAGTGATCTACAGCTTCAAGAACACATACTCTACTGAAGGGTAATGAACCTACCTCCTTGGTTTCCAAGAAATTTAGATAAAGAGAAAGTTGCTAGCCTATACTAAAAAACTCAGTTCAGTTTCCTCAAAGGTTTCTAAGATTATGACCCAAAGCGTAATCCCTTATCTACTTTCTGAACCTATCTATCCAGTCTGGCTTAATTACTTACCTTCAGCCTGGCTAGTGTCTGAGCATGGTTTCTTCTTTGACTCCGAATTCCCGGTTTTCTCATCAACATCCAGGAGAGGAATATAGTCTGTTTTTCCAACAGTTTCTCCCACAACATCATCAAAGGCCTCTGCCTCCAGTGTGGCAATAAAGTCCCGTTTTATCTCTTCCTCAATTTCTGGAGGTGGCTCTGTTAATGCATCTGCAAGACTGAGGTCTGCCATTCTGCACCACTGCAACTGCCTGGTTAAGGGGGAAAAAAATGTATCATATGATGAGAACTGCAAAGGGAAAAACATTCCTAGAAACTCTTGTCATCATTTTTAACAAAAAAGGAATTAAAATCTAAAATTTTAGAGCTAAAAGAGACTCCCCCATTTTATAGATTAGAAAATCACAGCTCCGTAACAGTCTTACCCAAGGTAAACACTTTTTCTTGCATCTCTGGGAGGTAAACAGAGCAAGTGCCATTTTGTCCTTTTCAATAATAAGAAAAATGAAGTACAAAAAAACCCCTCAATTTATCCAAGGTTACAGCCAGTAAGATTCAAATCAGGTCTTTTGATTTCAAGCCTTAGAACCCTTTCAACTATTCCATTTATCTTAATTTCCAAATAATGTCACAGAATAATTCTTAAAAATATATACAAAAGGAGGTCAGATTAGGTTATATTCCCATTTTTTAAAAAAACGGTTAATTACTATCAGGCAAATGAAGTCACTTTTCTTTACCAGGGACTAGGAATATGGACCTTATCTTGTAGGGGTAAGTAGTGCTTCATGAATCACTTGGACATGGCTCTGTCAACCGAACTACACTTACTAGTTCCCTGCTGGCATGAAAATACAGAAAATGTTCCCTGAATTAGCTAGGGGAGGCAGTCCCTCTCTGTGGCCATGTACATTAGCATCTTTGCAGAACACCAGGCTTTCCATTTTTAAACATAACCTGAAATTAAAAAGTATATGGGGGACTTCCCTGGTGGCGCAGTGGTTAAGAATCTGTCTGCCAATGCAGGGGACACGGGTCCAAGCCCTGGTCCGGGAAGATCCCACATGCCACGGAGCAATTAAGCCCGTGCGCCACAACTACTGAGCCTGCACTCTAGAGCCCGCGAGCCACAACTACTGAGCCTGCGCTCTAGAGCCCGTGAGCCACAACTACTGAAGCCCACGCGCCTAGAGCCCGTGCTCTGCAACAAAAGAAGCCACCGCAATGAGAAGTCCGTACACTGCAACGAAGAGCAGCCCCCACCTGCCGCAACTAGAGAAAGCCCGTGCGCGGCAACGAAGACCCAATGCAGCCAAAAATAAATAAATAATTTATATTAAAAGAATAAATAAATAAATAAAATAATAAAACACATGCAAGAAAACTGGTAGAAATAAAAGGAGGAACAAATTACACAAAGCTTGCAACCTCTTGTCTCAGTAATCACTACAACAAACTTTCTTCCTTAGTATTAGCGTTTGTCTTGTGCAAGTAGTCCATTATGGTGGGAAAATGCATAACTGTAAAAGTTAAAAGCACTGTAGGTTTTTACAGCTTAGTAAAATCAATCTTTCAAGAGAAAAACTTAAGATTATTCTTAGGAATTTACTACAAATTACATGGATTTAAGCATGCAGTAAGAAAAATAGGAAGCTATGAAATATTGATTCATTTAAAGTCTTATTGGGACTTCCCTGGCGGTCCAGTGGTTAGGACTTGGCACTTTCCGTGCCGGGGCCTGGGTTTGACTTCTGATCGGGGAACTAAGATCCCACAAGCCGCGCAATGAAATAAAAAAAAAAAAAAAAAGACTCATTTAAAGAACTTTGGGGCTTCCCTGGTGGCACAGTGGTTAAGAATCTGCCTACCAATGCAGGAGAAGCGGGTTCGAGCCCTGGTCCAAGAAGATCCTACATGCCACGGAGCAACTAAGCCCATGCGCCACAACTACTGAGCCTGCGCTCTAGAGCCCGCGAGCCACAACTACTGAGCCTGTGTGCCACAACTACTGAAGCCCACGCGCCTAGAGCCTGTGCTCCGCGACAAGAGAAGCCACCGCAATGAGAAGCCCGCGCATCACAACTAAGAGTAGCCCCCGCTCGCTGCAACCAGAGAAGAGCCCGCACGCAGAAACGAAGACCCAACGCAGCCAAAAATAAAATAAATAAAATAAAAATAAAGAACTTTGTAAAGGCCTGACATATGTCAAAGGGTTCCATAAAAAGGAACTGCTTTTCCCTTTTCTATCTATGATAGCTATCATTACCAGTTAGCCTTTGAAAGCTGTTATGAACAAAAACCAATAATGTCTATAATTAAGCAGTTTCATTGTCAAAGAGAATTTGTAAGGACACCTGTACCATCTTTAACAACATACAATAAGAGCCCAACAGATTTATTTTTCCTGGAAATATGTAATTATGACACTTACTTCATGCAATCTTCTCAGACTTTTCCTAACTTAGGACACTGGTGAAAATACAGACAAAACCAGCAATACATTTTAAACCTCATTTATCTGAGTGCGGATTCTCAAAGGGCAACTTTTTATTCACTGTAATCTTTCCCCTCCTCCCCACCTCCCAACCTCCCAAACCATTTTCTGGGCTGACATGTGTTTCATGGAATATGAACAGCAGCTTAAATTCAGCCTAAGAGGGTAAAATTGATAGAAAATTAGACAGCTGGAAGTGGGAAGGTCACTTGACTCCCAGTACACGCAACCAACCACCCAGCATCTGCATCTCAAAACAGTTTAGCTATTCTTTTCATGTCATCACATATAAATAGAAGTATGATTTACACACACACACACACACACACACACACACACACACACACACACACACACACAATCTACTTACGGAAAATGACCCTGTAAAAGCAATACTAGCTAGTGGAAGTGAAAGTACTGGCTTTTAGCCAAAAAGCCCCAGTTTTCAATAAATTAAAGAGAAGACTACTCAATTTTATAGTTATTCTATTCTAAAATATGTGTAAGTATAATAAATTCCTTAGGTGCTCTGCAGATCTGTTAAGCTGGTTCTGCAAGTGCTCCAGAATTGATCTTAATAACTTCATGACTGAATGTCATCCCACACTTAACAGAATCATTTAAGGTCACAATATTTATTCATGCCTTAAAACGTTTAGTTATGTATTCTATGGACAAATGGATCTGACACAGTGTTCTTCTCAAATCTGGATATACAGGAAAATTCAAAAACATATCCTTGTGAATGAGAAGTATCTACTTTAAAAAAAATTCTCTAATTGAGTATTTATGCTTTTCCTCCTCTATTTGTATAGATAATAGAGAAAATTAACTGAGTTTGGATTTTTTTAAATTTAGTACAGTTGATTTACAATGTTTCAGGTGTACAGCAAAGTGATTCAGTTATATACATATTCTTTTTCAGATTCTTTTCCGTTATAGGTTATTACAAGATATTGAATATAGTTCCCTGTTCTGTTAACTTTAAATGGATTTGTTGATAGGAGGCAAGAAACGAAAAGCTGGTTAAAGAAGTTTCCATGCTTCACTAGTTCAGTCTGATTCTCACTATGGCTTTGAGTGAGTCACCTTCCAGGGCTGAGTTCCCTAAGCTGTAAAATGAGAGTGGTATGTTAAATGATTCCTGAGGTTGACTATTCTATAAGCTACTTATAATTCAGTTTCATCACTTAAATTAGAAATAAACAAACAAACTTCATATAGATCCTCTGTGTGACTATTATTTTATACATCAAGTACTCTCAATTATAACTGGGTTCAGGTTTATTAAAAGGTAAAAAGCCTTTCGGCAAAGGGAGAGACTAAAAACCAACTACCCAGTGCACAGTGCCTGCTTGAGCAAATCTGACTAGAGCTTAAGAAACTCCACCCAGTTCTGGCTAACATCAAAGGAGACTTGACACCACTCTGCCAGAAAATAAGCCCCATATTATTTAACCAGGCACCAAGAGCGTACCGTTTTCAAGCATAGCACTCTGGACATCTGATCTTTCATTCTGACTTCATGCCTGATGTGAAACTATCTGGTGAGAGCATTTTGAAAATACCTAGGTAAACCAAGGCAAGAGGAAATGACAGGACATGATGATGAAGCACAGAAGAGAATTTTGGCCTCTTGACTATTCTTTTACTATTAATAGCTATGTGCTCATAAAGAGTAAATAAGAATACATAATGAGATCACAAGTGCCTTCTCTGTTGTATGGTTTTCTTCAGATCACAAACTCTGGAATTAATTACTGAACTAAAAATATTTTCTAGGTCTATACAAATTAAATAGTGTTCATATCTAACGTAAATGCACAGAAGTATGGGCAAGTTTTCAAGCTCCCAGAAGTCCTTGTGAAAATTTTAGGTCAGTCATATCTATAGTCACTCAGTTGGGATCTGTGCTCATTCTGGCTGATGAGAAATTAGCATTCTAGTTTGCAAATGGCCTGTTGTTGCCTCTGTCCTCCCTTACTAACCTCCCCCCATCCCCACCCCTGACCAAAGGTGCTGCTTTGAAACTAAACTGGAGGAAGAAAACTCATGAAAAGGAAGAACACAAGCCTAATTCCCACCAACACACTCACACACTTTTCATAACCACTGTAATATTTTCATTTCACTCGGTCACATTAGTCAAACTTCTACCAAGATTCAAACTTCTACCAAGATTCAAACTTCTACCAAGATTCATTCAATGAGGCAGCCAGCATTCTCTTTTAAAGCACAGAATCCTATTTCACAATTTAAAGGGGGGTAATAAGGGGACATACACCCCTTGAAGGACCATCATTCCACCTTATGTGAGTTTAGTTAGCAAGTAGCTTTCCTCCTAACCCCAGAGATAAATTCCATTGAAAGTGTCTGAATTTCTGGTTTTAGGGTAAAAAGGAAGAAACATAATTTAGCAACATGGAATATTTCAGGGAACAAAGCAGATCTGGATAAGGTACCAAAGTAGGGAGAAGGTATGTGGGCCCAGAGACCCTAGGAGGTAAGAGAAAGGGAGGTGACACAACGCCAAAGGCAAGCTCAACACCTTTCAAAACACTGCCTGTCAGTTTTAGAAAAAAGAAAGAAACTTTCTTCTCAGTAATTGGGACTAGTTTAGAACCAAAATTATCATTTATAACATTGTTTATCTAAGGAAAATGTATTCTGAGTTCCAAATAACCAATTTAAAAAAGAAACATTTAATAATAATTCTTAAAGGTAGGAGACTGTTCATAATACTCACTTAAATTGTACCCATGATGGATATTCTGTCCTGTTTGGGGGGTGGGGGTGGGGTGGAGGGGTGAGTTATGGACAAGACACAGAACTGTAAAGATATGTGGGCTAATATTTTCTTCTACACTTTTTTTTTCCATGACAGAGAATTCTGAAGCCAGCACTAAGCTGCTATCCCAGGAGAGTGCTGTGGCCAAAATGCAGGGCTTGTTCCTCAAGCTTGGAAGAAACCCAGCATCCCAGACAGTCCCAGAGACCATTTATAATCTAACATGCTTAAAGGTATAGTCTGCATCATAAAGATTTCATATTCAACATGAGATTTTTTTAGTTTGCCTAGCAAGCTTTCAGTTACTAAATGGGGACTTTATTCCTCAGATTTGTTTTAATGAATTTCTTTCAGAGGCCTATTACGTATCAAGCTGAACCTTATTTGTCTGGAGGCTGTGTTCTGTTTTTAATTTATTTAACTAGAAAACCTTGATTTATACTTTCAATTGAAACAGTATTTCATTCGAAGTAAAACCAAATATTTATTAAGGACCTCTAGAGGTCCTTATACAGCTCACAGGCACTTATGATCCCTGAAGCTAAGCTAAATTTCTCCTGCTCCTCCCCAGAACCAGACTGGAAACAGCAACAGACAGCTCAGCAACATCTTGATTGTCCTGAGCAATAAACTCCAAACCCCCTGTGGAATATATTAACTTTCCACCCCCAGGTGCCTCCCTACCCACTACAAGGACAACAGCTGTACTATGACCAAGTGATGGAATTTCCAGGCTCGGTGGGGTTCTGTTCATCACCACCATTTGTCCTGCTCATCATAGGATTAGCAACAGGAGAGAGCCCTTGATTACTAGAATAGCTGAGGCCATCAACCAGTGACATTCCTATATGAAAGAACACAGTGATACACATTTCTTCCATGTAGTCCCCAAAGCAAAGTGTTCTTTTTCCCACTGCAAGTTTAGGAAGCCCTGTCCTGTAAGTATAAAAACACTGCACACACATGCACACACATATTCACATACCTAAGACCTTGCAGCACAAGGCTTAAAGCCTAGCTTACTTACTTACAGGGACTATCCAGGCAGCTTAGATTCAGTCCTGACTGAATGCATTTTGCATCTCTAAACAAGCACCTGCCACATTTCTATCCAAGTGAATTTGAATCTATTTCCCCAAGAAGAAGAATCTACACTAGATACCTCCCACTGTTAGCCATGTGATACAGATGGCATGATGTCTGCTGAAGTCCGGTTATATGCGCCAAAACAAGAGATGACAATGACACAGCACTTACATTTCTGTTATAACTGTCCTCAAGACCAAATCTTCAATTTTATCTCAATTTTTTTAAAAGAAGAACGAACCTTAAGATGATTCTCAATACCTAATGCCCCCAAATTTTGAAAAAAGAAAGTATTTTTTAATACTTTCATCCCAGTTAGTCTAACCTCAGTCTAACAGACAAAAAAACATTCAGAGTTTGCTTACTCTTATCCATAAATTATTTCTAAGCACTTAAGATCTCTAAAGGCTTTTTAAAAAACACCAGTTCAAATAATCTAGGATCCAATTCCCTCACTTTAACAGATGACAAAAAAGGAATCAGAGAAAATGAATCACTTATAAATGAAACCAGGATTGAGGATCAGGCTAAGAGGAGACCCAGAGAACACCAGACACAGATGCAGGGTGTGACAAAACTGGCAAAATCTTGGAATTTTACAGTCTCTGCTTTAACCTGACACAATGATATCACTATACTTCAAAATCAATTTTTTCGCTCTACCTTTTCTTCTTAAAAGATGAAGGCAGTTGGGAAGAGTCCTGAATATCAGGAAAACATATCAGTTGATTTAAAAGGACCCCAATGCCTATTTAAAAACAAAACAAAACTCCTTAGTGTGATATCAAGGCCACACAATCCTAGAAGACCCAGTCCTACCACCTACTATAAGCATCAGCAGTTTTCCACTTGGGGCTCCCTATATTTTAGTCACATGGGACCAGCTGCCATTTTACAAGCAGACCATTGACTTCATCACTGTATACTCTTGCTCATATTGCTCTCCACACTTCAAATTCTCTTTACTTCCTCCTTGTTAGTCTTGAAATTGAGGTCCACATCCTATCACCTTTTCTCTGATTCCTTTTTAGAATCTGTTCTCCCAGTACTATTCAGAACTAATACATCGTCTATACTTCTATTGTAACAAACAGTACAGTCTGATCTATACTGTAGTGAGCTGTATATACTAGCAGCTCCTGTAACCTACTAGGCCCCAAAGGGGAAAGACCATGTCTAAGTAATGTGTATATCTTCTCTTAGTGGATTACTTTATACAGAAGATGGGCCAAAACAGCAAAAGCCAACAAAACGAAGGGGCTAACTAAACAGACAGTTCTAAAATGGTAAATGGAAGTTAATTAAAACCATGTCTAATCTGAAATTAATCAGAGATGCCAAAGCTACAAAAAGTCAGAACTGGAAAAAGAATCAACAGCGACTTCCCTGGTGGCGCAGTGGTTAAGAATCCGCCTGCCAATGCAGGGGACACGGGTACGAGCCCTGGTCCAGGAAGATCCCACATACCTTGGAGCAACTAACCCTGTGAGCCACAACTACTGAGCCTGTGCTCTAGAGCCTGTGAGCCACAACTACTGAGCCCACGTGCCACAACTACTGAAGCCCACATGCCTAGAGCCCACGCTCTGCAACAAAAGAAGCCACTGCAATGAGAAGCACACGCACCACAATGAAGAGTAGACCCCGCTCGCCGCAACTAGAGAAAGCCCGCATGCAGCAAAGAAGACCCAACACAGCCAAAAATAAATTAATAAAAATTAATTAACTAAAAAAAAAAACCTCAAAGAAAAAAAAGAATAAACAGATTAAAGGTGGAAGGTCATCAGTAATTAAGAATATTCACCTCATTTCTCCTACTTTCTAAACATGGCCTGTGCCAGAGCAATCATGAAAAGAAAGCCAACAGGGAGTAACCAGACAAGCCAGCTCTCCGTGCTGGTCATCTTATCATTATTAGGCAGGGCAACAAAAATAGCTCTCTGCTTTTAGAAAAGCACAACAACATGATGCAATGTGACAAAAACAAATCGTTTTTTGTTCAAGAGATCAGCTACCACCATCATGTTACTATCACTTTTATAATTATTGCAATGTTAAATCTCTATAGTATCAGCTCACATGTCTCTGTCAAGGAGTAACAAATATATTATGGAATTTTAAGCTACTTAGGCTTGGGGAAATTGGATGAAGTAATCACAATTGATCAGCTCTTAGCTTTTTTTTTTTTTTTTAAAGATAACCTTGTTTTTTATTTATTTATTTTTTTTTTTTTGGTTGCATTGAGTCTTCGTTTCTGTGCGAGGCCTTTCTCTAGTTGTGACAAGCGGGGGCCACTCTTCATCGTGGTGCACGGGCCTCTCACTATCACGGCCTCTCTTGTTGCGGAGCACAGGCTCCAGATGCGCAGGCTCAGTAATTGTGGCTCACAGGCCTAGTTGCTCCGCGGCATGTGGGATCTTCCCAAACCAGGGCTTGAACCCATGTCCCCTGCATTGGCAGGCAGATTCTCAACCACTGCGCCACCAGGGAAGCCCCAGCTCTTAGCTTTTGAGAACTATTTTATTTAAGAAAAACCTCTCGGGACTTCCCTGGTGGCGCAGTGGTTAAGAATCCGCCTGCCAATGCAGGGGACACGGGTTCAATTCAAGCCCTGGTCCAGGAAGATCCCACATGCCGATGAGCAACTAAGCCCGTGTGCCACAACTACTGAGCCTGTGCTATAGAGCCCGTGAGCCACAACTACTGAGCCCATGTGCCACAACTACTGAAGCCCGCAAGCTCTAGGGCCTGTGTGCCTCAACAAGAGAAGCCACCGCAATGAGAAGCCCACGCACCACAACGAAGAGTAGCCCCCGCTCGCCAGAACTAGAGAAAGCCCGTGCGCAGCAACGAAGACCCAACGTTGCCAAAAATAAATTTAAAAAAAAAAAAAAGAAAGAAAGGAAAAAAAAAAGTCTCCATCGGGGCTTCCCTGGTGGCGCAGTGGTTGAGAATCTGCCTGCCGATGCAGGGGACACGGGTTCGAGCCCTGGTCTGGGAAGATCCCACATGCCGCGGAGCAACTAGGCCTGTAGCCACAACTACTGGGCCTGCGCGTCTGGAGCCCGTGCTCCGCAACAAGAGAGGCTGCGACAGTGAGAGGCCCGCACACCGCGATGAAGAGTGGCCCCCGTTCGCCCCAACTAGAGAAAGCCCTCGCACAAAAACGAAGACCCAACACAGCCATAAATAAATAAATAAATAAATAAATAAATAAATAAATAAATAAATAAATAAAAAGCCAATGTTTAAAAAAAACCTCTCCATCAAGTGAAGTTTCTCTCTGAAGTTCAGAGCCACAGTATGCCACACTTTACTGTAGAAAATGTCAGTGAAAGTGAGGGGAAATGGAAGCTAGAACTAAGAGGAGATAGGGATTTGTGCTGATACTTCTGTAATTACTTATCTACAATGTGTGTCTCTTTCAGAGCCTGCCTTGGACTCTGAGTTCTGAGATGCAAAAGACAGCATCTTTTTCACCTTTTATCCTAGGCATCTAGTACAATAAAGGGCCACCTCATAGGCATTCATTAAACGCAGAGGCATTCTGCTGGTTGTACTTTGTTCTATATCACGACACCAGCCTTTTCTTGCTGGGGTTGACATTTTTTTTTTAATTTAACAATTTTCATGGCTACACTTTTTTTTTTTTTTTAATTTATTTTTTGGCTGTGTTGGGTCTTGTTTCTGTGCGAGGGCTTTCTCTAGTTGCGGCAAGCGGGGGCCACTCTTCATCGTGGTGTGCGGGCCTCTCACTGTCGCAGCCTCTCTTGTTGGGAGCACAGGCTCCAGACGCGCAGGCTCAGTATTTGTGGCTCACGGGCCTAGTTGCTCCGCGGCATGTGGGATCTTCCCAGACCAGGGCTCGAACCTGTGTCCCCTGCATTGGCAGGCAGATTCTCAACCACTGCGCCACCAGGGAAGCCCTGGGGTCGACACTTGTCCAGCTAAAGGAGCCTGCTGGCTCTTCCTTCCACTGTTGGTCCTAGGCACGGAATCAGCATTGGGGCACAGTAGCTCAGCTCTTCTGAGCAGGAAAGAAGATGGCATAAACTCTATGGGAGTACTTAGTAGGCATTTTGTAGAACAACCTTAGTGGTGGTAAATGTCTTACCTTTAACATAAAAGTACCTTACAGATGCGTTCAAAAAGAGGGGGGAAAAAGCCTATAAGTAAAAAATAAAAACAATACTTTTAAGTGAAAACTGAACAAGCAAAGTAAAAAGTCAAAGGAATCTTTCAAGTTATTATTTACCATAACTTTGAACATTTTACCTGAAATAGAGGAAAAGATCTGAGTTAAAAGTGAAAAGCCACAGGAACAGAATCAATCAGAGACAGAGTTGAGCAATTTCAGTTTTTAAGAGTTAATTCTGAAGGACACCCACAATTGAGAGCTACTGAATTAAGCAATAATCTACCTAATACACTAAAGATAAAGTTCATCAAAATGAAACATAAAACAGGATCTGTAAAACTTAACACTAGAAAGAGATAAAGTTCTCCCCTGTCGGGAGGGTAGATGCTTTAGATCCAGTTTACTAGAAGCAGAGCCTGAAACAGGGATTTTTATATGTAGAAGGAAGGGAGCCAGCACTGGTTTCAGCCAAGTCCCCCTCTCTGCCTCTTCCCTGGGAAGCTGTGGAGCACAAGAGCAGCACTGAGTCAGTGCTGCCATGAAGGAAAGGCGCCAGGTTTCTGTAACCCTCGTCAAGGCAGTCATTGGCTGAGGGACACACTGGCTGGTTAAGGGGATCCAGGCAGGGCACCAGTAGCATCTACTGCAGAACGTTCAACTGTGTAACAAAAAGGTATACCAGATTGGTGTATGTAAATATCAAGCAAAATCAACTCTAAGCAAAAAACCATTAGTAGAAATAAAATGACAAAAAGTTTAATTCACTAAGAGTTATCAATATTAAATATCAAACTTATACATACCTAACAACACAGATGTACAAAAATACATAAAACTGATAGTAATGAGGAGAAATAGATGAATCCTCCTTCATAGGGGGATACTGTAATATACCTCTCCCAGCAACGGACACATCAAGTAGACAAAAATCAGCAAATACAATATAAGCTTTGAGCAACTCAGTATACAGGTTTCAACTACTGGACTACAGAGTACACTGGAGAAGACACTTTCTCTTCTGGCACACATGAAACTTTCTTTTTAAAATAAATGTATACAGGAAATAAAGTCTCATATTTTAAAAATTATTATACAATCCATTTATGACACATATAAATAAGTTAGAAATAAAAACCTGAATTTTTTAATGTATTTAGGAAATTTTAAAACACTACAAATAACCCATGAGTTAAACCATAATAGAAATGAAAAAATACTAGAACTGAATAATACCAAAAATATTATATAGCAAAGTTTGTGGAATACACCTAAAGACGGAATTTAAGAATGTCTCCAGCCTTAAGTGCTTATATTAGAAAAAGAAGAACAAAATTAATTAGTTAACATACATCTTAAGAGTTAGATAAAAATAAATCTGAATAAAATCAAAGGAAGGGAATAAAATCATGAACAAAAATAAAGCACAAAGAAACAGAAGAGGATGGACTTCCCTGGTGGCGCAGTGGTTGAGAATCCGCCTGCCAATGCAGGGGACATGGGTTTGAGCCCTGGTCCGGGAAGATCCCACATGCCGTGGAGCAACTAAGCCTGTGTGCCACAACTACTGAGCCTGTGCTCTAGAGCCTGCGAGCCACAACTACTGAGCCTGCGTGCCACAACTACTGAAGCCCGCGTGCCTAGAACCAGTGCTATGCAACAGAACCTACCGCAATGAGAGGCCTGTGCACCGCAATGAAGATTAGCCCCCGTTTGCCACAACTAGAAAAAGCCCACGTGCAGCAACGAAGACCCAATGCAGCCAAATAAATAAATAAATACATTAAAAAAAAAAAAAAAAGATTGATCCTTTAAAAAAAAAAAAAAAACAGAAGAGGAGATCAGCAAAGCAAAAGTCCTCTTTGAGGACTGATAAAGTTAACAAACCACTGGGAAGACTGACAAAAAAAGAAGAGAAGGCACAAATGAACAATTTTAGGAAGGAAAAAGAATAATGCCACAAATGCAGGAGAGAGAAAAAAAGAGAATATAAAACTATGCCAACAAATTTGAAGATCAGATAAAAAACATCAATTCCTAAAAGAGTATACATCACAAAAAATGATCCAAAATATAATAAATAGAAAACCTAAACAGTACAAAATCAATTAAAGAAATTGAAACAGTATTTTTAAATCTTCCAAATACACACACACACACACACGCACATACACACACACAACCCACAAAGGGTTTTATAGGAGTTCTACTAAATATTTAAGGTGCTGATCTAACACAAACTCTAGAAATTCGAAAAAGAATGCTCCCCAACTCATTTTATGAGACTAATATCAATATAAGTATAATGTAGTAGAGGCCGGGATCCACACTGGACCACCAGAGGTTCAAATTTGGGTTCTACCATTTAGTATCTATGTGACCTTGAGCAAGTTTCTTAACTTCTTTACTTCAGCTTCCTCAAATGTAAGTTGGGGATAATAGAATTAACTACTTCTGGATCTGTTAATATTTAAAATGTTAGAACAGTGCCTGGAACACTGTATGTGCTTTAGGTATTTGCTAGTGATTACTATATGATTATTGGTAATATACCCCAATATCAAAACCAGACAAGAATACAGTAATGGAAAATTATAAGCAAAAGTAAACTTATGAACTTAGATCACAGGTCAGCAAATATTTTCTGTAAAGAGCCAGATAATAAATTGTTTAAACTTTGAGGCCCATATAATCTGTGTCACAAATACAGGCAGTCCTTGCTTTGTAAGGTTCTAATATCCACAAATTTCAATTACCATAGTTTAGCTAAATAACACCAGTCCTTCAACAACCTGGTTCAAGTTCCAGTTACCACAGTATATTAACTGTGAGTAATTGCATAAAGCACAAAATTTGCTGCTAGCTCTTCAGTCTACAAATCACTACATAAATAACAGGTGTGCATCAAGATCAGTGACCTATCACATCACAAAGTATGTTAGTGACTGGTCACTGAACATCTGTTATTCAGTTCATGCACAAACAGTTGTGCTGCCTCGTCTCCCAGTGATAAACCCCTGTGACATTTTATAAAAAGGATAGTTGTAAGAGGGAACTGGTCAACAAAAACAAAAGTGCAGCAAAGAACTAAAAAGGAGTAACATTGGAAGTGAAATCCAAATCGAATATGAATGGAGTTACAGAAGTAACAGCTACGCTGTGGGATGTTGACTCTACCGTCATTCAAAAGACTCTGGATATGGTTAAGAATCCACCTGCCAATGCAGGGGACACGGGTTCGATCCCTGGTCCAGGAAGATCCCACATGCCATGGAGCCACTAAGCCCATGCGCCACAACTACTGAAGCCCGCGCACCTAGGGCCCGTGCTCCACAACAAGAGAAGCCACTGCAATGAGAAGCCTGCACTCCTCAACGAAGAGTAGCCCCCGCTCACCACAACTAGAGAAAGCCCGTGCGCAGCAACAAAGACCCGACGCAGCCAAAAATAAATAAATAAAATAAATTAAAAAAAAAAAAAAAAAAAAGACTCTGGATATGCAGCCGGAGGAATTTAGTGAAGGTGAGCTTATCTATGTGTGTTTGGTGAAAAAGATGAGGATGTCCCGGAAGAAGTGACTTGGGCAAGAAACTTCACATTAAAAGAATTCTCAAAGATACTTTGTGACACTGAAAACCCAAACGATAAAATCCTGGAAGCAGATCCAAACTTAGAAAGGACTATGACAACTTGTCAAGGCAGAGAAAAGATGCCCATTCCACATCATAAGTCACAAGAAGAGAAGAAACTACTCTTGATAAGTTTTTTACTAAGAAATAAAACATTTTCATTCTCAAAGTTTCTAATGTTTTAAATTAGTGTACTAAACATTAATCTTCCTATTTTTTTCATTTCCCTATGCATTTATAACAGGCAACAAGAGAACTTTTAAAGTTTCTGGGGACTTCCCTGGTGGCACAGTGGTTAAGAATCCGCCTGCCCATACAGGGCACACAGGTTCGAGCCCTGGTCCAGGAAGAACACACATGTCGCAGAGCAAGTAAGCCCATGTGCCGCAACTACTGAGCCTGAGCTCTAGAGCCCACGAGCTACAACTACTGAGCCCACGGGCCACAACTACTGAAACCCGTGCGACTAGAGCCCAAGCTCTGCAACAAGAGAAGCCACCGGAATGAGAAGCCCGCGCACCGCAACGAAGAGTAGCCCCCGCTCGCGGCAGCTAGAGAAAGCCCACACGCAGCAACAAAGACCCAACGCAGCCAAAAAAACAAAAACAAAAATAACACTGTCATTATTTGCAGGAAACATAACTATAAAAATATAGAGAAAATCAAATAAACTATTAGAATCAGTAAATGAATTTATTTAGCAAGGTTGTTGAACTCCAGGTAAACTGCTAAAACTCCAACTGTATTTCCACATACAGCAAAAATAATTGGAAAACAAATTTTTCAAAAATACCGCTGACAATGGTATTTTTGAAAAAAACTAAGAATAACTTTAATGAAAGATACCCATGACCACTAGAAAACATATTTAAAAAAAAAGAGAGAGAAACTAAAGACCTAAATAAATGGCAGGAAATATCACAATTATGTACTATATACTGGAAGACTCAGTATTTTTTAAAATGTCAACTATTTCCAAACTGATCTACAGAATGAACATTTCCAAGCAAAATTCCAATAGTTTTTTCTTTTTAATTCAAACTCAAAAGCCAATTCTAAATTTTATATAAAAATGCAAAAAGCCAAGAATAGCCAAGACAATGTTAGAGAACAAACTTAGAAGAACTTAAGGTACTGTATATCAAAACTTACTACTGGGTTGAATCATATGAAATTGCTAAAAACTGATGAACTAAAAATGTGCCCATTTCATATGCTTCAACCTACTACACATAAATACAATAATGAAGACACTGTGGTACTGGCACAACCACCAAGAAAGAGCCCAATACAAGAGAACAGTTTCAAAACAGAACCACTACATATGGACACGTAACTTATGACAAATGTGACAATGCAGAGCAGTAGGGAAAGAACTGTCTTTTCAATAAGTGGTGTTGAGTCGACTGGATATCCAACTATTGGGGGAAATATATCTTGAGTTCTACCTCACACCATACACCAAAAATCAATTCCAGATGGATAGCAGGTCTAAATGTGAAAGATAAAACAATAAGGCTACCAGTGAGAATGGTCATCATCAAAAAATCTACAAACAATAAGAGCTGGAGAGGGTGTGGAGAAAAGGGAACCCTCTTGCACTGTTGGTGGGAATGCAAACTGATACAGCCACTATGGAGAACAGTATGGAGGTTCCTCAAAAACCTAAAAATAGAACTACCATACGACCCAGCAATCCCACTACTGGGCATATACCCTGAGAAAACCATAATTCAAAAAGAGTCATGTACCACAATGTTCACTGCAGCTCTATTTACAATAGCCAGGACATGGAAGCAACTTAAGTGTCCATCAACAGATGAATGGATAAAGAAGATGTGGCACATATAGACAATGGAATATTACTCAGCCATAAAAAGGAACGAAAATGAGTTATTTGTAGTGAGGTGGATGGACCTAGAGACTGTCATACAGAGTGAAGTAAGTCAGAAAGAGAAAAACAAATACCGTATGCTAACACATATATATGGAATTAAAAAAAAAAAAAAGGTTCTGAAGAACCTAGAGGCAGGACAGGAATAAAGACGCAGACATAGAGAATGGACTTGAGGACACGGGGAGGGGAAACGGTAAGCTGGGACGAAGTGAGAGAGTGGCATGGACATATATATACACTACCAAATGTAAAAGAGATAGCTAGTGGGAAGCAGCTGCATAGCACAGGGAGATCAGCTCCATGCTTTGTGTCCACCTAGAGGGGTGGAATAGGGAGGGTGGGAGGGAGACGCAAGAGGGAGGAGATATGGTATATATGTATATGTATAGCTGATTTACTTTGTTATACAGCAGAAACTAACACACCATTGTAAAGCAATTATACTCCAATAAAGATGTTAAAAAAAAAATAAGGCTTCTAGAAGATAATATGAAGAGTATCTTCATGCTCATGTGGTAATAAGCAAAGATTTCTTAAACAGGTCACACAATTCACTAACCATAAAGGGCTAGAAATGATAAATTGGACAACATTAAAGGTAAGAATTTATATCCATCCAAATATACCATTAAGAGAGTGAAAGCAAACCACAGAGTTGAAGATGATATCTGCAATATGTAAAAAGAAAACTCATATATGGGACATATAAAGAACTTCTACAAATAAGAAGCACAACAAAACATAACAGTCACCTCTTATAGGAGCCTATCCAAAAATCCAATAAACATCAAAGGTGCTTACTTTTACTAATCACCAGGGATAGGTAAATTAAAACTACTCTGAGATCCAATAAGTACTTGCCAGAATTGCTAAAATGAAAAAGTCAGACAATATCAAGCGTTAGGAAGGATGACCAGCAACTAGGCCTCTCCTGCACTGCTGTAAATTGATACAATCATTTTACACAACAGTATATCATTGTTTATAAGAATTTGTATATAAACTCTTGCATTCATGTACAAGAATGTCAAAGCAGTATTATTCATAATAACAAGAACCTGGTAACAACCCAAATGTACATCAACAGAGAACAGATTAAATTTTACATTAATACATATAATAAAATCAATACAGCATTGAAAATGAATTAACTACAGATATACATATCAACATGGTTGAATTTCAATACATAGTGTTAATGGAATCATACATTTGTACTCTATATTAAAATAAACACAAAGATTAATTCCTAGTGATATGTATATTGTAAGATATGAATTCAGCGTGAAAGGAGTTATAATGTGTGACACACTACAAGACGCATTCTTATAATCTTCTATGCATTTTATTTTGAATCTACTGTATTTAGCACAGAGTCTGGATGTGGCAGGAACATAATAAAACATTTATTAAATAAACAATAAAATAAACACAAAGAGAGGCACAAATTCAGAACAGCAATACTCTCTGGTGTGGAGAAAATCAAAAAGGAAGAGACAACAAGGGGTTTAGAAAAGTCCAATTTTGTAAGTTGGGTGGTAGATTCACAGATATTTATCTTTTTATTATCTTTAAATTTTGCACATATTTTACACACAAAAAGGTACATATAACATATCACAGCAAAAAAGGGGGTGGGGGAGACAGGGATGATGGAGGGAGCAGAGAGACAGGGACAGAAGGGAGAAAGGAGAAGAAAAGAAAATTCCCCAAGCAGTGTCTACCAAGTTATGAGAAACAGATTTGCTTCTGACTTCTAACAGCAACACTGGATGCTAGAAAGCAATGGAGTGATGCCTTGAGAACTGAGAGAAATTATTTGGAACCTAGAGTTTTATACCTGACCCATCTATGCAGTCAGGACCAAAGCAGGAAATTCAAACATGCAGTAAATCCAAAAAGTTTACTTTCCAGACACCCTTTCTAAAAATGAACTTCCAGCACAGACTCCAGGAAAATGACAAATGAACAAAGCATCCTAGGAAAGCCACAGTATCAAAGTAATAGTACAATTAACCTATGAGAAACAACAAGAAATCCCAGGATGATGGTTATGCACTAGGATCTAGAAACAACTCTGTACAAAATTAATCTTTCCAAAAACAGCATAATTTTTGTACTTTTTTTTTGGCCGCACCCTTGAGGATGCGAGATCTTAGTTCCTCGACCAGGGATCAAACCCATGCCTGCTGCAATGGAAGCGCAGAGTCTTAACCACTGGACCACCAGGGAAGTCCCCAAAAGCAGTATAATTTTTAAAAGCTAAAAGACTTAGACATTTGGTACAGATAGCATATATTTTTCTGCCAACAACAAAAAAAGGCAACTGGGATTTCCCTGGCGGTCCAGTGGTTAGGACTCTGCGCTTTCACTGCCAAGGGCCCGGGTTCAATCCTTGGTCCGGGAACTAAAAAAAGAAAAAAAAAAGGCAACTGCAGCGGGAGGGGCGGGTGTGATTTACCAGAGGGGTAACTACACAAGAAAGTATTGATTCAAATACAATGCAAACTGAACTGTGGCATTATTTTGAGATAATTATATATTTTAAGAAAAAAATGAATTTAATACTTAAGGCTTACAACATTCTCATCAGCTTTACTAACATAGGATGGATCCATGAGGAATGATATGTTTTGGTCTTAAGTACAAAATGGTATATATAATGGATCACAGAAAGGGGGTTGGGGGGGATAACTAAAACAGCAGCTGAAATCAAAGCTGAAAGGCTTTTGCTGACTCTAAGTTTAATCTTAAGTGGGCAGAAGGCAAAGAGAACTTTGCCTCCTCACTGGAATGTGCTTCTTTATTGGTCTGCAAGTCTGCATGTGCTGACCTTTAAAAGACAGTGTAAGGTTTCTCTGTTCTCCCTTCTGCTAGTGGGCTGACAGACTGAACATGGGTGGACAATGACTTGGTGGCTCTGGTGTTGGCTGTGTTCAATATTCTAGTCTATTTCTTGTATAAGCAATGGGAGATTTTTGCCATAGACGCATTTTTAATCCTTCAAAAATAAGCAAGGCATAATGAGGTTTAAAAAAAGTTTAAGCAGAAATGAAATTACAAAAGAAAATAACATGATATAACCATCTTGGGGTAAAAAAACAAAAAACAAACAAACAAAAAAACTTTCCTAAATATAGCAAGCACCAAAGAGTTTACAAACTAAACTAACAAAGACTCCCAAACTAAATTTCTTCTAAGAAAATTTGGAAGTAAATTCTGAGTAATCAAAGGTACAAAAAGTAGCTCGCAATAGGAGATTTTTGTGGTGAATATAGAATCTAAGAATGTATTATACAAACTGAATGGGAGTACAGCACAGATGCTCAATGCTCAACCAATCCGCTTTCTTCTTCCTAGGCACTCAGAAAAACATCTCCCACCCACCTCCCTTGCAGTTGAGACCATACTAGGTTCCAGACAGCGGGATTCCAGCTGAAGTAATATGCTTCCCCACAAAACATTCAACGAGAGATCTTTCTTGCTGGTGCTCTTTGTTGTCAACCAAATGAATGCAAAGGAGCTGGAATTCTTCAATCACCACATGAAGCAAGAAATAAACTTTGTGTTAAAGCACTGAAATGCTAGATATATTAGACAGCATTAATTACACTAATACAGGGATCTTACATATCTAACAACCTCATTTTACAAATAAAATGAGAAAGAGACCTTCCAAAAATTACTCTAGTTGTTGAAAGAACCAGGTTCTTCTTTTGTTACAAGACCACAGAAAAGGCAGCAAGATAAACAGTTGCTCACATAAACATGAGGGGTCTTAAGCTTTTTAAAAATGTTTGTGAAAAAAAAAAAAATGTTTGTGAAAATCTCAGAGGCATCCATCCCAAACAGTATGATTGACAATGGCTCTCACATCTGACTTGTATCTTAAAATATGGCTGAAATTATTAAAAACTTTGTATACCACAACAAACTAATAAATTACATAAAACATTATATAATTTGTTACTCTATTACCTCATTTTCTTTTTTTTACTAAATTTATTTATTTTATTTATTTATTTTGGCTGCGTTGGGTCTTCGTTGCTGCGCGGACTTTCTCTAGTTGCAGCATGTGGGCTTCTCATTGCGGTGGCCTCTCTTGTTGCAGAGCACGGGCTCTAGGCGCGTGGGCTTCAGCAGTTGTGGCTCACGGGCTCTAGAGCACAGGCTCAGTAGTTGTGGCACACGGGCTTAGCTGCTCTGCAGCATGTGGGATCCTCCCGGACCAGGGCTCAAACCCGTGTCCCCTACATTGGCAGGCATATTCTTAACCACTGCACCACCAGGGAAGCCCCTTATTTTCTAAGAAGTAATTTTAATGTATTATACTATGTAAATAGACATCATGTGAAAACAGTATTTGTGATCATTTCTATGAAGTACCATGGGCACTAGGTCTACGGTCAAACACATAGCTTCAGGTTATGCCTTTATTTCTACAGGAGAAAGAAAAAAATCCAAGCTTTTAACAGTATCTCAAGTTAAATTTAAAATAATTTGCCATTGGCAGATCATCTGGCCTCTCTTTACCTCAGCCATAAACTGGATAAAAGGTCTCGGGCAAATCACCTCACTTTATTTGTAAAAAGAATTATCCAGGACTTCCCTGGTGGCGCAGTGGTTAAGAATCCGCCTGTCAATTCAGGGGACACGGGTTCAAGCCCTGGTCCGGGAAGATCCCACATGCCGTGGAGCAACTAAGCCCATGCGCCACAACTACTGAGCCTGCGCTCTAGAGCCCACAAGCCACAACTACTGAAGCCCACACGCCTAGATCTTGTGCTCCGCAACAAAGAGAAGCCACCACAATGAGATGCCCACGCACCGCAATGAAGAGTAGCCCCTGCTCGCCGCAACTAGAGAAAGCCCGCGCGCAGCAACGAAGACCCAACGCAGCCCCAACGTAGCCAAAAAATAAATAAATAAATAAATATTTAAAAAAAAAAAAAAAAAAAAAAAGAATTATCCAGAAGTCCTTTTTAAGCCTACCATTTTGACTATGATCTCACTCTGTTCAGGTCAACAAAATGTATTGAATACTTATTAAGTGGAACGACATAAAATTATTGATATTTGATTGGTTTTGGGGGGGGGGTTTAAATAAATTTATTTATTTATTTTTGGCTACGTTGGGTCTTCACTGCAGTGCGCGGCCTTCTCATTGCGGTGACTTCTCTTGTTGTGGAGCATGGGCTCTAGGTGCGTGGGCTTCAGTAGTTGTGGCACGCGGGCTCACTAGTTGTGGCTCACAGGTTCTAGAGCGCAGGCTCAGTAGTTGCAGCGCACAGGCTTAGTTGCTCCGCGGCATGTGGGATCTTCCCGGGTCAGGGACGGAACCCGTGTCACCTGCACTGGCAGGCGGATTCTTAAGCACTGCGCCACCAGGGAAGCCCAATATTTGGTTGTTTTTGACCTAGAAAAACTGCATTTATGCATGGCTTAACCTAATACTAAGCGCTATGCACTATGTTAAAAAATACTAATTTTTTTAGGTATGTATACAAACATACATTTTTTTAGAAAAAAACTAGTATGTTGATTTAGGGGGCTCCTGACTGCTGTCATTAGATCTAAAGAGCAAAGCCTATACATCTGAGGAGAAAAACCTTTCACATACTCTCTTCTCCTGAGTACTTATAGCTATGTGCTATTTACAAAGAAGGGACACAATTTCTGTTAATTAGTATACTGTATCAGAATACTAATTCAAATGTTTTGGCCAAAATTGCTGCAGTAACTGGGTAAACATAAATCCCACCTGTCTATTATGCCATCAGTTTAGACTGCTACTTAAAGATTTAGGATTAAGTTTGCCTTGTGAGGCTCACAGAGGATTAAATTACTTGTAAATAGCCATTCCCATGAAAGACTAAGTCATGAATGCTCATGTTACAACCTAATCAAATACAAAAACTTTGGCAATCCATACAAAACAGGAATTTAGACTGGCCCTTAGGATAGAGGTATGTTTGTTAACCAAATCGCCACTTTATTCCAAAGACAACACTTAGAGCCAAATGAACATATTTTTACAAAAATCCTACAGCTGGGGACTTCCCTGGTGGCACAGTGGTTCAGAATCCGCCTGCCAATGCAGGGGACACGGGTTTGAGCCCTGGTCCGGGAAGATCCCACATGCCGCGGAGCAGCTAAGCCCATGAGCCACAACTACTGAGCCTGCACTCTAGAGCCCGCGAGCCACAACTATTGAGCCCATGTGCCACAACTACTGAAGCCCGCACGCCTAGAGCCCGTGCTCTACAACAAGAGAAGCTATCGCAATGAGAAGCCCACGCACCACAACGAGGAGTAGCCCCCGCTCGCCGCAACTAGAGACAGCCCGCGTGCAGCAACGAAGACCCAACACAGCCAAGAATAAATAAAATAAATTTTTTAAAAAATGTCTTACTTTCCTGGAAGTAACAACCACTAACTCCTTTGAAGAGATTTAATCAGTGACATGAAAAGCTCTGTCCTGATACCTCTGCTTTAAGGAAAGAGCAAGAATGCATACTCCTATTTCCTAAGGCAGTAATCTAATGGTTTAAAATTCTATATATTACAGCTACAGACCACTAGTTTAGTGGTATTTTACATGATACGTATTTTAAGATTTAGTACTATATTGCAATAAAACCACAGCAAAAGGAGGTAGACAGAAAAGAGAAAAGAATGGGAGAAAGAAGTCTAAATTAGGAACAAGCCTAAATATTTTCCCATAAATATGACATTTCCATTCCGTTCAAACGGATAGAGACTTCCCTGGTGGTGTGGTGGTTAAGAATCCACCTGCCAATTCAGGGGACACGGGTTTGAGCCCTCGTCGGGGAAGATCCCACATGCCGCGAAGCAACTAAGCCTGTGTGCCGCAACTACTGAGCCTGCGCTCTAGAACCTGTGAGCCACAACTACTGAGCCCGTGTGCCACAACTACTGAAGCTCATGCGCCCTAGAGCCCACGCGCCCCAACTATTGAGCCCACACATCGCAACTACTGAAGCCTGCGCACTCTAGGGCCCATGTGCTGCAACTACTGAAGCCCACACACCCTAGAGCCCGCGCACCACAACTACTGAAGCCCACGCACCTAGAGCCCGTGCCCCGCAGCAAGAGAAGCCACTACAGTGAGAAGCTCACGTACCGCAACCAAGAGTAGCCCCCGCTCGCCGCAACTAGAGAAAAAGCCCATGTGCAGCAATGAAGACACAATGCAGCCAAAAATTAATTAATTAATTAATTTTTTAAAAACACAGATAAAGTTTAATTAAAATCTTCAGGGGCATTCCAGTAAGCAACAAGCACACCTGGTGTCCAGGGCTTGGTTTCTAATACCACCTTTTACACAGGAAACAGGGCTCCTTGGAGAAATGACTAATTCTAGGACCAGGACAGAAAATATACAAGCAAAGCCTGGAACATCTTGTAATGCCAGAAAGTTAGGAAATGCTATAAAAATAATAATTAATTAATTAATGAGGAAAAGTGAAAGGCACACAGGGGTCAAATGAAAGAGCTTCCAATGACCAAAGCTGGAACAATTTGAGCAACAAAATACAGTATTGGATTGTAACCCAAAATACAAAATAAGTATTCATGAATCCATACTGGTATAAATAATGATTGAATAAATTAGTGATGGAGCATAAATAAATCTACCATGAAGAAGAATTCCAAAGAATTAGTCTAGACATTCCACCTTCTAGGTGGTAGAACTTAACCCTGATTCCTTAAGTGTGGGTGGGTCACATAGTGACCTCCTTCCAAAGAGTACAATATGAAAAGGGAGACAAAAGAGAAACCTGACAAACACTACCTAAACCAGGTGATCAAGATTAACATTAACAGTGATGAGTTATGTTGATAGTATGTGCCCTTGATATGTGATAAGAATGGCATTTTACCTCTATAATCTTCCTCTCAAAAACTGTAGCCCTGGTCTAGTCATAAGAAAAAGATCAGATAAATCCCAGTTGAAGGCATTCTACAAAATATCAGACTAGTACTCCTCAAAACTGTCAAGATCATGAAAAAAAAATCAAAAATCAAGTCTGAGAAACTGTCCTAGCCAAGAGAAGCCTAAGCATAACAACTAAATGCAATACGGTATGCTGGATGAGACCCAGAACAGAAAAGGGCTGTTAGGTAAAAACTAAATCCAAACAAAGTATGAACTTTAATTAATAATAATGTATCAAAATTGGTTCATTAATTGTAACAAATATACCATACTAATGTAAGATGTTAATAATAGGAGGAGATCCTAACAACTTTTCTGTAAATCTAAATCTATTTTCCATAAGTTACAAAATTAATTTTAAAAATACTTAGATGGGCTTATTTACATAAAAATATTGATGCAATCATTATAAGTTGTCTTTATTTCTGAACATGGTCAAAATGTACACTTCCAAAGTGATCAGGGAGTTTGCTCTACGACTGTAGGTAAGCACTTGAATGGCTAGTGCCGTTTTAGTATTTAACATTGTTTAAGCATCAAAAATCATGAACCTGGGCCTTATTTACAGAAATTTCTGAAATACAGAAAAATATAAATTGCCCACAATATATCCTCTATTTTCCCCAGGACAGGTATTCAGAAACAGATCTAAAGAAAAAGAACAGTACAGTACTACACAATCCACGGTCGGCTGAATCCATGGACGTGGAACCATGGATATGGAGGGCTGGCTACGGAACTTAAGCACCAGGGGATTTTGGAATCTGAAGTGGGTCCTAGAACAAATCCCCTATGAATACCGAGGGACAACTGTATACAACGTCTGTCTTTAACATTCTAGTAACAAACTGTATTCACTTCCAACTTAAATCTGACCCATGACCAAAAACTGCACTCTCACACAATCTACAATTCCATGGAGAAACTTACTACGGAAGAAAGTCTGTATAAGTAACGTCCAAGTCTCTAATCACTGAAAACTAGCTGGCTCTCCATTAAAGCTTCAAATCTGAAGTTCTACCACTGGTACTATTGAAACAGGAGAGAAGGGAGCAGGGCATAACCTCTGAAAGAATGACATAGCCTGAGGACATGACATAAATGGATTAGAACCAAATGGGTCCAAGGTGGTGGACTCCCACTAGACCTTGAACCTCAGTATACGCTCACTGTAACACATCAGCAAGCTAAATGACACACCCACAGGCACCATGACAGTTCTAAGGCAACCATAAGGATCAAAAAGTGGGCTGTGGCCCAATTCCTGAAAATCCCTGCCCCTTCCTGAAATAGCTGGAATACTCCTCCCACTCACTAGCCTATGAAATTACCCACCACTATAAAAACTGACAACCCCATACCCTGATTCCTTTCTCACCTTCTGAGATGGCCCACTCTCTCTGTCTGTGGAGTGTGTTTCTCTCTAAATACATCCACTTATTACCTATCACTTTGTCTCTCACTGAATTCTTTCTGTGATGAGACATCAAGAACCTGAGCTTCATTAAGTCCTGAAACCAGGTGTGTGATCTCAGTTGGAAGACTGTGGGTTTTGGCCACGTTCGAGTCCCAGCCACGTGGGTTCAAGTCCCAGTCAGGGTTTTGGCCGGGTTCGAGTCCCTGCCACATGGGTTCAAGTCCCAATCTGGGTTTTGGCTGGGTTCGAGTGCCAGCTGTGTGCGTTCAAGTCCCAATCTGAGGTGCACGGTTTCACTATTAACTCTAACTTAATTTTGTAGATTCACAGTGACCAACTCAATAAGGACTTATTTATTACACTCAGAGAAACAAAACAAAATAATTTAGCAATGTGTGTCTGATATTTCCAACCAAATCACAAAAAAGGGGCATTTGAATCCAAACTCCTTATTTTATAAGTGAGAAAAGAGCCAAGGGGATTAACAAAGATACTTATTCAAGGCTATCTTGAATCTCAACTAGAACCAGGATTTCCTCTCAGCCCTATACTATTCCAAAGAAGGAAACAAGGGCAAGATAAAGGGTATTATAATTCCGACCATTTCCTACGCTAGGTTAGAAAGCTTTAGTTTTCTCAGAGGTCAACAAAATAAGCCAGCCTACCTACTGGAAATAGCACCAAATAGCTATCCTTTTTTTAAGTGACATGCCCTCCTGACACAGATTCTTGTCTCCTATTTAATTATCAATTCTTGAATTGTGCCACTATTCAATATCCATGATGTGAAAGTTGAAGCCTTGGTTAAAGCTTGTAAGTGTTCAATTTAATTTGGTACAAACAGAAGAGTGAGTATATTAGTTTTCCTCCCAGTTATCCCTAATAATTTTTCTTTTTCTTTTGTTATTGAGATAAAATTTACAGAACGTACACTTAAGCATTTTATTTAAAAAAAAAAAATTTTAAAGCATTTTGAAGTATACAATTCCATGGCATCAACCTTTCTTTAGTTTCAAAATGCCAAATATTTTTCATTAGAGATGCACTAATCCAAATGTAGAAGGACTACTGTTTTCAATTAATTCATCACATCTCAAGGAAAGCCTAAACCCAGGTTCCAACCTTAAGTGTGGCCTGAGCCCCTTTATCATTCTAATCTCTTTCCACACGTGGCCAGCCACAGTGCAGAGGTATTGTGCCAAGCACCTTTCACCTTCTTCCACATATCAGTAGTATTCTGTCACACTCTCCTGCCCTGAACATACCCACAAAGTCAGGCTTATTGTGTGGTTAGCCAACCCGGCAGGCTTTTGTTTCAGCAAATACTTCAAACTTTGCAAACTAGTTAGGAAGGAATGATCTCATCCCACTGACCCAACAGCCAACTTTATCAAAAAAGCTTTTTGTTACAAGCTGTGATAACCTAGGAAACCAGATCTATTTTTACTGTACAGGCATGGAAAAGGAAAAGAAGAAATCATAAGGAAAAAAACAGCTCACATGTTGACCATTTTTAAAAAATCACTTATTCTCCAGAATTTCCCCCATTCTTTGATATCTGGCTGCAAGTGAACAAAAAGAAAGACTTTTAGAATTTTTCAATGCCCCCCAAAAAATCATTATTGTGACAATTAAAAAGCAAACTTCATATTCTAGACCAAATATTGAACCTACGCTGGGTCAGATTTGTAAGAAAAAATAAGGATTCCTCTCCAGCATCACCTCAACATTTACTGAGTGCTTATGTTCCAGGTACTATTCTAATCACTTCACATATATCAATTCAATGAATATGTTGAGGACTTCCCTGATGGCGCAGTGGTTAAGAATCCGCCTGCCAATGCAGGGGACATGGGTTCGAGCCCTGGTCTGGGAAGACCCCACATGCCATGAAGCAACTAAGCCCGTGCGCCACAACTACTGAGCCTGCACTCTAGAGCCCGCAAGCCACAACTACTGAGGCCTCATGCCACAATTACTGAAGCCTGCGCGCCTAGAGCCCGTTCTCCGCAACAAGAGAAGCTACCGCAACAAGAAGCCTGTGCACTGCAACAAAGAGTAACCCCTGCTTGCAGCAACTAGAGAAAGCCCACACACAGCAACAAAGACCCAACGCAGCCAAAAATAAATAAATAAAATAAATTAAAAAAAAAAAAGAATATGTTGAACAATTCTAGTATGTAGGTATATTATTATCCCCATTTAAAATATGGACACTATGGTACTTAGAGGTTAAGTAACTTGCCTGAGGTCACTCGCCTAGTAAAGTAGTGGACCCCAACTCTTAACTGTTACCCCACACTGTCTCTCCCAGCAACTTTTTTAAAAATAAATAAATAAATTTATTTATTTATTTATTTATTTATGGCTGCGTTGGGTCTTCGTTGCTGAGCACGGGCTTTCTCTAGTTGCAGCGAGCGGGGGCTACTCTTTCATTGCAGTGCATGGGCTCCTCAGTGCGGTGGCTTCTCTTGTTACAGAGCACGGGCTTTAGGCGTGCAGGCTTCAGTAGTTGCAGCCCACGGGCTTAGCTGCTCCGTGGCATGTGGGATCTTCCCGGACCAGGGCTCGAACCCGTGTCCCCTGCATTGGCAGGTGGATTCTTAACCACTGCGCCACCAGGGAAGTCCCTATTTTTTTAATTCTTAAACAAAGTTGTGATTCATCATCTACTATACACCTGGGTATTCAAATCACATGGATGTGCCCTTTCTCTGCTTGGTCTCCAAGCAGCATACTGTCACAGGTGGAGCTATGGCCAAATGCTGTGACACAGGGTGCGCACCTCCAGAGCCTTGCCCAGGCAGTTCCTTCTGCTTAGGTAGTAGGTGATCAGCCTCTACTCTAAAACATTCAAGAAAAACAAATTAGATCAAGAGCACTATTTAGAGTGAATCGTCCTAAATCTGTATGTGTCAGTATGAATGTGAGAATCAGGTGACTAAAGGCGGCTGATGTAAACAAAGGATTCTACAGCAGACAACTATAAGGAACAAAAGCTAACAATCTCTGATAGTTTGTGGAGCAGCTGTGGGACATTCTAAAGGTGAATGTTGGCCTACCTTAAGATAAAACAAAAAAAAAGGTTATAAAGTCTACTGAGAGATAAAGGCTAAAGTTAGATTACTGGCCTAGAGCCTGAAGACAGAAGTACACACAGTTTACCCTTCTGAAATGCATAAAGCTTTCCCCAGGTCTCAACCAGACCTCCCCCACTGTCCTCAACTCTTAGTGGGTCCAAGTACATCTAATGAGGACAGTAATACAAGCACTAACATGAAATAAAATTTGAAAAGGAAACAAGTAAACTCCAGTAAAGAAAGTTCCAAGAGCAGGAAAGAAAGAGTGCCTCCAGAAAGAGGAAAGCTGTGACAAGAGCTATAGAACCTCCCTTAAGCTCCTCCCTTAAGCTCCCTTAAGATCCCCATGCACTCGTGTGCTACACCAGAATGAGTGTAGGCAGTATATGAATAAGAGTGGATAAGTACATCACTGCACTGAATTAGAAATAATTCACACAGATATACAGATATAGATATCAATTCTTCCTCTTCAATCCTAAAATCATTCTCTCTCACTTAATAACTAAAATGTCATTTTTCTTTTCCACCTTTTCAAGGCCTACCTCTACTCTCTCAGTCCGTCTCTATGAAAGCCTCCGTGGCTTCCAGAGCACTCTAGCTATATGATGTGTGCTACTAGCACACCACCGACCAACTTTATTATTTATATGCCTATTACCCACTATAAACTGTGAGCTCAAGAGCAATAATGTTCAGTAATCTCTGGTTATTCTCTAGCACCTATCCCAGTTCCATGAACATGGTAGATACAAAATAATGCAAAATATGTTGCACATTTTTCTAATTCTGAGGACTTCAATCTTTTTCTCTTTATATCACAACCCATGGGGGAAAATTCATTTCATAAAATGACCCATATTCACACACATACAGTTACACACACACACATACACATAAATGAAACCGAAGTATGTAAAATGTACTGATATCTTCTGTTCCTGTTTTTTAAGGGCTTCCTGTGAAAATTTCAATTTCTGGTAAAAATAATCTCTTAAGAGAAGGAGGTACACAATTAAAAGCAGTTTTCAAACTTTAATGTGGACATCCCTTGGGAAGATGGTTTAAAATAGATTACAGAGAACTATACCCAGAATCTGATTTAGTAAGTCTGGGTAAAAGCCCAGGAATCTGCCTTTCAAATGACCCCAAATCATTCTGATGTAGATGATAAAACTATACTTATCAGACACATGCCCATATAATTTAAGATTTAATCTCAAAAGACATAGTTTCAACTCTTCTTACACTAGCTACGGGTTAACCAAACTATCTGCAAGAGGTTCCTGCCTTGCTAATAGACTGGTTTTTCATCTGAAAGCTGTCTGGCTCAACAATCCTTTTATAGACTTTCTCTAATGCAATTGGTAAACCACTAAAATCTAACTGTTCTCTTAACTACAGCTCTTCGCAGCAAGAAAATGAAAGGCATTTCTGTTGCCAAGTCATTTGCTTTATAACTGAAAGGGCTTTTGAAAACCAGTCACATTGGCCATACAAGTGGCATATGTAGTCATCAGTTTGGAACTCCTAAGTACAAGTGGCCTATAGCTCAAAAGTGATCACTAAATAACTCAAAGTCTGACCACAAACTGCTTGAAAGCTACAATACAAGCCTCCATGTCTTGTAATTATAAGCCAATAAGAAGACCCTTGATTCCTGAAAGTTTTAAATTCAACAAAGTCAATATTAAAACAGCACCAAACACTTGCAATGAACAATCCAAAAATGAAATTAAGAAAACAATTCCATTTACGACAGCATCAAAAAGAACACTTAACAATAAATTTAACAAAAGAAGCACAAAACTTATAGTACTCCAAAAAATACAAAAAATGGAGAAAGAAGATCTTCCAAATTCATGGATGGGAAGACTTAACATTGTTAAGAAGAGAGAATTCCCCATCGGTACAATGGAAGAAGGCAATACTCCTCCCAAACTCATCTACAGATTCGACACAATCCCCATCAAAATCCCAATTAGCTTCTTTGCAGAAATTGACAAGCTAAATCTAAAAGTCATATGGAGGGACTTCCCTGGTGGTGCAGTTGTTAAGAATCCACCTGCCAATGCAGGGAACACGGGTTCAATCCCTGGTCTGGGAAGATCCCACATGCCGTGGAGCAACTAAGCCCGTGTGCCACAACTACTGAGCCTGCACTCTAGAGCCCACAAGCCACAACTACTGAGCCCACATGCCACAACTACTGAAGCCCGCGTGCCTAGAGCCCGTGCTCCACAACAACAGAAGCCACAGCAATGAGACCCCAGCACACCACGATGAAGAGTAGCCCCCGCTCACCGCAACTAGAGAAAGCCTGCGCACAGCAATGAAGACCCAATGCAGCCAAAAATAAATAAATGAATAAATAAATTTATTAAAAATTTAAAAATAAAAGTCATAGGGAAATTCAAAGGACCCAGAACAGCCAAAACAATCTTGAAATAAGAACAACACAGTTGGAAGACTCACACTTCCTCATTTCAAAACATACTACAGGGCTTCCCTGGTGGCGCAGTGGTTGAGAATCTGCCTGCTAATGCAGGGGACACGGGTTCGAGCCCTGGTCTGGGAAGAGCGGCTGGGCCCGTGAGCCACAACTACTGAGCCTGCGCGTCTGGAGCCTGTGCCCCGCAACGGGAGGGGCCGCGATAGTGAAAGGCCCGCGCACCGCGATGAAGAGCGGTCCCCGCACCGCGATGAGGAGTGGCCACCACTTGCCGTAACTAGAGAAAGCCCTCACACGAACCGAAGACCCAACACAGCCAAAAATAAATAAATAAATAAATAATTAAAACATACTACAAAGTCATAGCAATCAAGACAATGTGGTACTAGTACGAGCACAGACATAAAGATCAATGGAACAGAATAGAAAGTTCAAAAATAAATCTTCACATTTACAGTCAATGTTCAAGAAAGGTGCCAATACAATTCAATAGGGAAAGAGCAGTCTTTTTGACAAATGGTGCTGGGACAACTGGATATCCAGAAGCAAAAAAGTGAAGTCGGGGGCTTCCCTGGTGGCGCAGTGGTTGAGAGTTTGCCTGCCAATGCACGGGACATGGGTTCGAGCCCTGGTCCGGGAAGATCCCACATGCCACAGGGCAACTGGGTCCGTGAGCCACAACTACTGAGCCTGCGCATCTGGAGCCTGTGCTCCGCAACAAGAGAGGCCACGACAGTGAGAGGCCCGCGCACCGCGATGAAGAGTGGCCCCCACTCACCTCAACTGGAGAAAGCCCTCGCACAGAAACAAAGACCCAACACAGCCAAAAATAAATAAATAAAAATAAATAAATTTATAAAAAAAAAAAAAAGTGAAGTCGGACCCCCTACTCACACCATATACAAAAATTAACTCAAGATGGAACAAAGGGGGCTTCCCTGGTGGCGCAGTGGTTAAGAATCCACCTGCCAATGCAGAGGACACGTGTTCGAGCCCTGGTCCAGGAAGATCCCACATGGCGCAGGGCAACTAAGCCCGTGTGCCACAACTACTGAGCTTGTGCTCTAGAGCCCACGAGCCGCACCTACTGAGCCTATGTGCCACAACTACTGAAGCCCGTGCATCTAGAGCCCGTGCTCCACAACAAGAGAAGCCACCTTAATGAGAGGCCTGCGCACCGCAACAAAGAGTAGCCCCCGCTCACCGCAACTAGAGAAAGTCCGCACACAGCAATAAAGACCCAACACAGCCAAAAATAAATAAATAAATTAAAAAAAAAAAAAAAAGATGGAACAAAGACCTAATCCAATTGCTAAAACTATAAATCTCTTAGAGGAAAACATGGGATAAATCTTCATGACCCTGGATTTGGCAATAGTTTCTTAAATTTAGCACCAAAAGTGCAAGCAACAAGGGAAGAAGATTAAACTGGACTTTATCAAAATTTTAAATTTTTTGGCTTCAAAGGACACCATCAAGAAAGTGAAAAGACAGACACAACCCAACACATAGACTAGGAGAAAATATTTACAAATCATATACCTATGATAAGGAACTTATATCTCGACTATATTAAAAAAAAAAAAAAAACCTCTTACAAAGCAGTCGTAAGAAGACAAAATAACCTAATTTTTAAATAGGCAGGGACTTCCCTGGCAGTCCAGTGGTTAAGACTCCGCACTTCCAATGCAACGGGTGTGGGCTCGATCCCTGGTCAGAGAATTAAGTTCCCACATGCCGCAGGGTGCAACCAAAAAAAGAAAAAAATGGGCAAATAATATGAACAGACATTTCTCCAAAGATGATATACAAATATCTAGTAAGTACATTAGTCATCAGGGAAATGAAAGTCAATACCACAATGAGATACCACTTCATACCCACTAGGATGATGATAATCACAAGGACAGAAATTGGAACCCTCATATAGTGCTAATGGAAATGTAAAATGGTGTGGCCATTTTATTAATAGAAAACAGTATGGCAGTTCCTCAACAGGTTAAACATATGACCCAACAATTCCACTCCTAGGTATAAACCCAAGAGAAGTGAAACCCTATGTCCACACAAAAACTTGAACACAAATGTTCACAGCGGCATTATTCATAATAGCGAAAAAGTGGAAACATAAATGTCCATCTACAGATGAATGAATAAACAAAATGTGGTATATCCAAACTGTAGAATGTTATATGTCCATAAAAAGGAATGAAGTAGTAATAAAAGCTACAAGACAGATGAACCTTGAAAATATTATGCTAAGTGAAAGAAACCAGTCACAAAAGACTACATACTGTATCACTCCATTTATATGAAATGTCCAGAACAGGCAAATCTAGAGGGACAGAAAGATTAGTGGTTCTCAAGGGCTTGGGAAGAGGGGGTGCTGAAAAGACTAGGGAGTCATGGCTATAGAGTATGGGGTTTCTTTTGGGAGTGATGAAAATGTTCTAAAACTGTGGTAATAGTGACACATATCTGTGAATACACTAAAAACCATTGATTTCTATACTTTAAATGGGTGAACTGTATGGTATGTGAATAATACCTCAATAAAACTGTTACCCCCCAAAAAAGAGAGACAGAGCACCAAACACATGAAACTAACATTTTCTTTCCTATGAGATTGCCCTTAATACCAACTTAAAGGATATTTCCTTTCTTGTTATCACAAGATAGATATGTTATTTCTTTTCCAGTAAGTACAATTTTTTTTTTAAAAAAAGCAAAGCTCGCTCAAAGAAACATGCTTTGTTGTTAGATGCATATAAAAACTTCTGCAAGAAAAGGCTAGAGGGAGCCACTAGAAGATGAAGAGAAAAACTAAACTTTCAACAGTTAAGTATAGGCAGTCTTCGTTTTGCATAGTGGTGTGAGACCAAAAAAGTGACAATGCAAGTTGAAACCATGCAAAATGATAGTAATAATAAATGGGGAAAATTACAATTGTTCTGTTATCTTTAAAATTTTTTGTTGACACATTAAAAATTCTGTCATTTATAATTGTATAAGAATAAAAAAACAGGAAAACTAACATTTATTTAGTATGCTGTAAAAGATTGGAAACATTGAAAATTATTTATAATTTCTTTGAAAAAACTTAGCAAGAGTAGTTAACTTATGATGTGGAATGGATCAGCTTCCAGCATTTTATCCTTTGTGTTTTCAATGTCACAAAGTATCTTTGAGAATTCTTTTAATAAAAGTGAAATTTCTTGCCCATGTCACTTTCTCCTCTGGGATATCTTCATCTTTTTCACCAAACCATTTTCCTCATTTACATAAATAAGCTCACCTTCACTGAGCTTCTCTAGCTGCATATCCAGAGTCTTTTGAATGACAGTAGTGTCAACATTCCCACAGTGAAGTTATTTCTTCTGTAACTCCATTCACATATGATTTGCATATGATTTTTGGTTCTTTGCTGCACCTTCTTCTTTGTTCTTTCTTTCTTTCAATTATCCATTTTTGTAAAATGTCACATGGGTTTACCACTGGGTGACATGGAGGCAACGGAACTGCATGCTTTGCTATCTGTGCATGAACTGAATAACAGATGTGCAGTGAACAGTCACCAACAGGCTTTGAAAGAAGTGAGATGACAGATCACTGATACTGATGTACACCTGTTATTTACACAGTAATTTGTAGACAGAAGAGCTAGCAGCAATTTTGTAGTTTATGCAATTACAGGTAGTATATGTTATTAGGGAATGGGTGTTATTTAACTGAATCATGGTAAGTAAAATTTGTGCATATCAGAACCATGCAAACCAAGGAGTCCCTGTATATCAAATCACAGAATCTTGGCATTTCTAGAAAGCTCCCTCAGGGTAATCTAACCAAACCACCCTTGATGTAGATGATTGATGACCATCACGTGACACACATTACGTCAAAGGGTAGCTCTTCCACCAATGAACAGCTCTAATGATTAGAAAAATAAACCCCCAAGCAGTCAAGAGCACAGGTTCTAGAATCAGACTGCCTGACTTCCCATCCTGGCTTTTCCTTTTGTAGAGCTAGGTAAACTTGGGCAAGTTATGTAATCTCTCCGTGACTCAGTTTCCTCATTTGTAAAATAAAAATGTTATGACCTGCAATCATGGGACTGTTATGAGAGTTAAATGAGAATTAAATTCATAGAGAGTACTTACTAATTCTAGCACATAGTAAGTGTTCAATAAATGGTAGCCTCTATAATTAATCATATGACCATCATGAACTGTACAGTGCTTGACCTTCCTCATTCAAACCCTTTCCCTCACCTGGACTCTGTAGCAGCCTCTTAACAGAGCCCTCGGACACAGTCTCTCACCCAACTCTCCATATGGTCATAAGAATTATACCCCTCAAAATCGAATCTGACCCTCTTCCTCTTGCCAAACAATTCAGCCTAAAGCATCAGGTAGGGCAGAGCAAAGTCAGAGTCCTTGTTTTGGGGTGGGGAGGGAGCCATAGTGGCCCAGAGCAGGGTGTCAAAGACCAAGTTAGGGTAAGGCAGGAATTCACATGGTGAGGTGGCCTGGCCCAATTTATTTAACTTATAAGGGGTCAGAAGATAGCTACCATTTTAAAAGTTCAAATGAATTTCAAAACTGAGGAAACATAAATAATAGTCCAAGAGGGAATAATTAAGCTTAACTTCAAAAAGAAAACAACTTATCGCAAGTAGACATAATGACAATACACAACTGGTAACCCTGATTCCTTGGAAGTAGGTTGGCATTTCAATGTTTGTTCATTATTTTCTCAGTGCCAATGTTCACTGCATTCACTTTCAAAATAAAATTTCATTTGGAATGGTGGTCTCTCTTGAAGTTGTTAACAAAAGGAAACTCCTGGTGAAGCCTACTCATCAAGTACATAAATATTAGGTATTTGAAAATATGCTAGGTCTTCAACAACACATCCCTGGTTTCCTGTCTCTTAAAAGCAAAGAGAGAGAAAGGAAAAAGTTAACACAAAAGGATGAAGGAGAAAAGAAAAAAACAAGGACAAAGAACAAGGCAGACAATAATAACTCTGAAACTAAAATAGGTTGTAGAGTTGCTCCTGAGCTGTAAACTGATCGTGATGCACTGATCCTCTCCCATTACACCAACACACGAAAGCCACAGGATAACAGAGCAAGCCATCACCTCCTTGTATTACAATCTCATACACTTGCTTTGGATGCTGTGCCTACTAATCACACCTAGTTTAAGTAGCATCATATATCTGGCAACATCTAGTATTTAAGAACCAAGTAAAAACCTGAAAGGAATTACCAAGCAAGGCTGCATGGTACTATGCAAGAACACACACTTTATCGTCAAAAAGACTGAGATTTGAACCTGTCTTTTTACTGGCTGTGCAACCTTGGGCCTTATCTTCTCTAACGTCTATCATTCCCAACTTTATAGATAAGGAAAGTGTCTACACAGAAGTATTATAAGGACTGAATGAAACAATACATGAAACACCCAGTACAAGCCTGCCTTGGACCAGACAAAAGTATGTCATTAAACCCCTCAAACTCAATTCTAAAATCTGGTTTCCTAAACCACAGCAGCTTATAAGAAAAAAATTAGAAAAGAAAAATAAAGATTTTTCCCCCCACAAAATAAAGTGCAGAGACAGAAGCACTACAAAGCAAGCACTCAAAATCATAGCCATGTGAGGTGCTTAGGGGTAAAAACTACACGATTCAGCAAGTGTGAAGGATATGATTCTACATTATGAGCCATCATATTTGTTGTACAAAATGATGACTAACAAGTCACTGGAAAATATTATATTTAGGTTATAATAATCACTTCCTATATATGAATTCCTTTTATGCAAAGTTCAAATATACATAGATTACATTTTACTTGATAAAATGGATTCAACTTAAGCATAAGAAATTCCTAAGTCACTCCTACTAGGATACATAAAAATAGGGAACTGGGCAATTGGGTAAAGAAAATGGACATAAATGGACAACACAGCTAAAGACATATTTGTAATGCAGTCTTAGAAGAGATGGAGACAGCTGGCGGTGGAACTGCAGTTATATAGGAAGAAGAGGTGAATAAATAGGGTAAACAATGCCAGATCAGTGTTATTACCTTCTTGTGAACATGAAATTAGTATGGGTCATAATCCTTATGTACTATATTAAGTGGGGGGACTTCCCTGGTGGTCCAGCAGTAAAGAATCCACCTTGCAATGCAGGGGACGTGGGTTCAATACCTGGTCAGGGAACTAAGATCCCACATGCCGCAGAGCAACTAAGCCCGCGTGCCACAACTACTGAGCCCGTGTGCCATAACTACTGAGCCTGCGTGCCTCAACTAGAGACCCTGCGTGCCACAAACCACAGAGCCCACGTGCTCTGGAACCCACTCGCCACAACTACAGAGCCCACGCACCCAAGCCTGTGCACCATGACTAGAGAAGAGAAAACCTGCACGCCACAACTAGAGAGAAACCCACCTGTCACAACGAAAGATCCCGCATGCCTCAACGAAGATCCCACACGCCGCAACTAAGACCTGATGCAGCACCCCCCCAAAAAAATAATAATAAATAAATAAATATATTAAGTGGGGAAAGTTGAGAAATTATCCCAGAATACATGTGGATTTGCTCAGTAATGGGTTTAACTTATGTTTTATCCATCTCAAGAATCCAGGTCACTTTGCATCTCCCTATCAATTTGATCCAGGATAGAACGTAGTAGTTAAAAAACAATAAATTTTAGGGGGATTTCCATGGTGGCACAGTGGTTAAGAATCTGCCTGACAATGCAGGGGACACGGGTTCGAGCCCTGGTCCGGGAAGATCCCCCATGCCGCGGAGCAACTAAGCCTGCGCGCCACAACTACTGAGCCTCTGCTCTAGAGCCCACGCACCACAACTACTGAAGCCCACGCGCCTAGAACCCGTGCTCCACAACAAGAGAAGCCACCACAATGAGAAGCCCGTGCACCGCAACGAAGAGTAGCCCCCACTTGCCGCAACTAGAGAAAGCCCGCACACAGCAACGAAGACCCAATGCAGCCAAAAAATAATTAATTAATTAATTAATTTTAAAAAGAAACAACAAATTTTAAAAGTAATTAAATATAATTAAATGAAAGACCATACAGAAAATAGTGTTAGTATGCACACATGCAATAAAAACATGCAACATGCAATAAAACATTGAAATTTTAAATGCAAATACAGAAAGTACAAACAACTGAAAGTAAAAAATTATGAATTTAAGGTATTTGAAGTTCTTTTATTATGAGCTGTCTGCTCTTTTTTTTTGAGGAAACTATAAAAAATAAAGGCACAGCGGGGCAACTGGGCCCGTGTGCCACAATTACTGAGCCTGCGCGTCTGGAGCCTGTGCTCTGCAACAAGAGAGGCCGCGACAGTGAGAGGCCCGCGCACCGCGATGAAGAGTGGCCCCCGCTTGCCACAACTCTTGCCCTCGCACAGAAACGAAGACCCAACACAGCCATAAATAAATAAAAATAAATAATAAATTGCCATATCTTTAAAAAATAAAATAAAAATTAAAAAAAATAAAGGCACATCTACTAAAGGAGCTAAAATAAAAATACTGACTGTACCAAATGCCGGTGAAGATGCAGAAAAACTGGACCTCTCCTACAATGCTGGTTGGAATGTAATGGAACTGCCAATCCAGAAAACAGTTGGACAGTTTCTTGAAAAATCAAACATACCCTTACCATACAACCCAGCAATCACACTCTTGGGTATTTATTCCAAAGAAAAGAAAACACATGTTCACTCAAAAACCTATACACAAATGTGCGTAGCAGCTTTATTCACAACAAAACATGAGCCAACCCAAATAACTGTCAACAGTGTAAAGCTAAACACATAACATCCATACCATCTAACATTACTTAGCTATAAAAAGGAACAAATTATTGATACATACAATGGGCCACAAGGGCATTATGCTTAGTAAAAAAAGGCTAATCTCCAAAGATCACATAATGTATGATTCCAATTTGATGTCATTCTCAAAATGACAGAGAGAGAACAAATTACTGGTTGCCAGAGGACCAAGACAGGTTGAAGAAAGGGGTTCACAAAAACTACACACACATGCACACGCACACACACACACACACAAATGCAGGTTAAAAAAATTAGGGAAAACTGAAAAAGGTCTGCAGTGTAGTTAACAGTAATGTACCAATCAATGTCAGTTTCCTGGTTTTGATATTATACTACAGCTATTTAAGATGTCACTATTGGGGGAAGCTGGGGGAAGGGTACACAAGACTACTATTTTCAACTTCCTGTGAGTTCAAAATATTTACAAATAAGAAGTTAAAAAATAAAATAAGGGCCTTCATGGATTCATTTTTTCATGGATTCACTTTCAAGTTCTACTGAAAAGCATTACACAGTGGCTAAAAGCATGAAGTGACCACCATTTACTGTTTGGTGATCTCTTGATACCTCAGTTTCCTCATCTATATAAAGAAGATAATTATTAAAATCTTACTAAATTTCTCACATGCAAACTTCCCTATCAAGGCTCTCCAGGGCTTCCCTGGTGGCGCAGTGGCTGAGAATCTGCCTCCCAATGCAGGGGACACGGGTTCGAGCCCTGGTGTGGGAAGATCCCACATGCCGCGGATCAACTAGACCCGTGAGCCACAACTACTGAGCCTGCGCCTCTGCAGCCTGTGCTCCGCAACAAGAGAGGCCACGACAGTGAGAGGCCCGTGCACCGCGATGAAGAGTGGCCCCCACTCGCCGCAACTGGAGAAAGCCCTCGCACAGAAACGAAGACCCAACACAGCCAAAATAAATAAATAAATAAATAAAAATTAAAAAAAAAAAAAGAAGGCTCTCCAGGACTTATTACCTTTGTGTATATGGAGGAAATATTTTATTACTAAAGTTCAAAAGCCCAGAAATCAAAGTAAAATATTGAAATCTCATTTTAAAAACTAACTTAAGTCAAAAGGCAAACAACACACAAGGGGAAAAATATTTGTATTACAAATAATACATAAAGGGCTAATTTTTATAATACACTAAGAGCTCTCACAAATAAATAAGAAAAATATCAACAACCCAATAGAAAAATAAGCCCAGGATACAAACTCTTCACAGAAATTCAAATGATTAATAAATTTATGAAAAGATATTCAGACTCTCTCACATTACAAAAAATACAAATTAAACAATGAGAAACCAATTTTCACTTGCCAGGAAGAAAGTTTCGGTTTTCATTTAATACTCCTGTACTAAATTTTCTTAGTATTGTTTGTCTTAATTTATTATAAACTTTTTAAAAAACACTCAACATGTGCCACATTCTAGAAAATTTTTTTAAAATTTGGAAAACTTCACATTTGTGAAGACTTTAAAAAGAGTTTAACTGAAAAATTCACTTCAATTAATCACTGTATTTTCTCTACAAGAAAAAAGTTGTTAGAATATCCACAAATTACATGTCCGATTTTCCTCAAAAATATTATATTACATGTCTGATTTTCCTCAAAAATATTATACATTTAAGGGGCTTCCCTGGTGGCGCAGTGGTTAAGAATACTCTTGCCAATGCAGGAGACAGGGGTTTGAGCCCTAGTCTGGGAAGATCCCACATGCCACGGAGCCACTAAGCCCGTGCGCCACAACTACTGAGCCTGCGCTCTAGAGCCCGCGAGCCACAACTACTGAAGCCCATGCACCTAGAACCCGTGCACCGGAACAAGAGAAGCCCCCGCTCACTGCAACTAGAGAAAGCCCATGCACAGCAATGAAGACCCAATCAGCTAATAAATTAATTAATAATTTTAAAAATAATAATAATATAATACATTTAAGAGAGGGATTACCTTTCTTTAATCCTTCATATCACCAAACATAATACAGGACAAAAAATGACAAACACGGAGGAAAAAAAATGGAGACATAAGGGGAGAGAAGACAAACAGATCTTGGATTCACGTTTAGTCTCATTAAATAGCACCACCTCTGGAAAGCACAAGATTTCAAAATACACACACATATCCTCTGCCAGTAAGCCATACCACAGCCAGTCTCTAATTTCATTTATAGGGCTGTTGAGACTTTTAAAATGACTTCCATTAAAATATTTTCTTTGAAACAAACTATAAAATCAGACCCTATGTACACTCTTTTATGCAATCATTGATTTTGGTAGGGTAGAGGAATTCAAGAGAGGAAACACGTCAATATAGCTACGTGGAGGCTACCAATCTAGACATTCATTATAAAATAACTAAGAATAATTTTAGTTCAAACTACCACCACATATCTTTTCATTCAACAAATACGTACCAAATCAGGCTCTGGGCTAGGACCCACTGCTCTCAGTGAGCACATATTATACTAAACTAGACTGAGGCTCTTAGGTCCCTAAGGTTCCCTTTTCTAGATTTGATATACAGATCTTGCATGGAAAATAATGTCCTACTGCCAATATGTGGGCTAAAAATTTGATCTGTAATTGTTTAATTCTCTTCTGGACCAGAGTTTCTCAACCCATGTCCTATTCACATTTTGTACCGGATCATTCTTTGTAGTGGGGTGTTATCCTGTGCATAGCAGCATCCCTGGCCTCTACCTACTAGATGCCACAAGCACCCTCCCAGTTGTGACAATGAAAAACATCTCCAGACATTGTCAAATGTCCCCTAGGGGGCAAAACCACATCTCTACCCCAACCCCCACTGAGAACTACTATTCTATAGACCACCAAAATCATTTGAGAAACTTTTGTTTTTAAATTCAGATTCTGCAACTTCACACCCACTAGGATAGATATAACCAAAAGACAGATTAAGTGTTGACGAGAATATGGAGAAACACGAAGCCTCATATGTTGTTAAAGGGACTGAAAAATGGTACAGACACTTTGGAAAACCAATATAGCAGCTCCCCAGAAGGTTACACCTAGAGTTACCATTAGACCCAGCAATTCCACCCCTAAGCACATACCCAAGAAAAATTAAAACAAATGTCCACACAAAAACGTGTACTCAAATGTTCACAGTAGTATAATTCATAACAGCCAAAAAGTACAAACAACCCTAATGTCCGTCAACTTATGAATGTATAAACAAAATACAGTATATTCATACAATATTATGTGTCCATAAAAAGGAATGAAGTACTGATACATGCTATAATACAGATTAACCTTAAAAACATTATGCTAAATGAAAGAGGCCAGTCACAAAAGACTACATGTTGTATGATTCTATTTATATGAAACATCCAGAATAGGCAAATCTATAGAGATAGAAAGTAGATTAGTGGTTGCCTAGGGCTGGGGCCCAGGGGTTGCGGGGTAGATAGAGGAATTAAGGGGGTAATGGCTAAGAGGGGCAGGGGTTTTGTACGGTCTAACAAAACCATCTAAAATCGACTGTGGTGATAAATACACAACTCTGAAAATACTAAAAACCACTGAAATGTACAATTTCAATGGCTGAATTGTAAGGTTCTAGACTCCACCTCAGATCTAATAAATGAGAATAAAAGGCAGAAAGCCAAAACTATTTTAAAAGACCCTCCAGGTGATCCCAATGAAGCTGGTGTGGGACATTTGGGGTTCACTACCAGAGAGTGATGAACATCGCAAACCACAAGCTGCAGAGACTGGCAAAGAGGAAACAGCTTGCTGAGCACTTCTCAATGGTAAACTGCTTGTAAAAGAATATGAAAACTAGTAACTTGGTAACTTTTTTTCCTTTTTCTAAATTTATATTTTTTTTCATAGCATTACTTATCCCTTTTGGAAAGGAAAAAGTAAATAAATATGATTATTAAGTTTTAAAAATATGATCAATAACATCTCAATTTCATGTCTAATTAATGACTCCATGTTAAGTTGAAAGATTGCTTGCTAAACAAATTATGACATATGCACCTTCATATTTCAAGAAATAGAATCTAAAACAACTCTATATATTACATACTTCTACATCTATGCTCATTTGTAAAGTGATTTTATAATTATTAGTTTCAGTTTGACATACAGTGCAACTATTCACATGATACTAAGAAAAAGATTATATAAAGTGGAAAAAAATGAAAGAGTAATAATTTTTAATTAGATCTGCTACATGAACCTGGACATCTAATACTAAAAATTCCAATCTATGAAATTTAAACTTCCCAATAAATCTGAACATCTGGAATTATACTGCACAGCAATTATAAAAAGTTGCACTATGGAAAACGATTTAAATCATTCTGGTTTATGTTTTGCAAACTCCAGCAGAAAACTAATGCTAGGGTTCACTGAAACAAACACTGCTGGTATCTCCTATTTCCTCCAAGAAAAAACAAGAAAGCCATTATTATCTCTGATTTTCTCCTGAAAAGTATAATGACCCCTCTTATGACATAATGGAAAATATGAACAAGAATTTTAATCAAAATAGCATTTATAAAGACATGTGGATACTTTTAAACTTTAAAATATAAATATCTACCCATACACCCAGAGTTTCTGAAACTAATGGCTAAATCTGGTTTACTTCAGACTCCCTTTTGTAAAAAAGCAATGTCTAAACACTGAGATTCACGTGAAACAGTACATCCTTTATTTGTACAGGAACTCTCTCTCAGGTACTTAACCTAGCAGAGTAATACATACGGATCACCTCCTGAATGTGATTACATTACAACTTAATTGATACCACAAAAAATGGCATTATACATAAGTATTTATTGACAAGGAATGATGCTTATAATAGTTAAGTGGAAAGTTCTTAAATAGTATAAACAGTTCATACTTTAGCAAGGAAAATATGTATGCATATTCACAGAAAACAGCTGAAAGAATATATGTCAAAATGTTATTCTTTTATAATTTTTGTATGTTCTAAATTTTCTACATTATATATATATTCTCATCAACAGAAAAATAAATGTCATTTTAAAAACAATATAAAAACTTTTCTGCTTTTATGAAAATAGAGAAGATCTACTTTTTCCTCTTCCTTCCACTAGATACAACTAAAAACCCTGGACATGATACATACATAAAACAAACGTTAAGACTCTGAAAGGTGGAGAGAATAAGTTAGAAAGGCAAGGGACCTTGGGAACCTGAGGAACAAAAAAGTGACGAGTTCCCTGGGTTTCCTTTTTGCCTTATAGATCTCAATATTGGAAATGACGAGCCTGGCAACCTAGAAACACCTAAGAGTACAGACAAGAAAAACTCCAACAAAAGCCTGCTCACTTTAGCCAAAGGACCAGAAAAGGGGCAGCTTAGTAAGACAGAAAACTTTTAGACAATAACCATTTTACTCCAGCCAAACACCACAGAAAACACAGTGGGCCCAACACCACCCATACAGTAAAGGCCAAGCCCTCTCCAGGCTGGAATGAGGCACCCAACACCCTCTCCAGGGTGGAGTCAGAGGCCAAGGAGGGGAGCCAGGACTTCACCCCTGCAGTCGGCAAAGGCACCGCAGTGTCAGTGAAGACCACTTGCAGAGCCTGGACTACCACCATATTATATCAATGTAAATGGCGTTTCTCTAAAAAGTAAACATGCAACTACCATATGACCCAGCAATTACACTCTCAGGCAAACTGCCAAACTGTTTTCCAGAGGAGCTGTACCATTTACTGTTAACTGTTTCTATGTCAATACCCTGGTTGTTATACGGTTTTGCAAAATACTACCACAGCGGGGACACTGGACAAGGGGTACAAGGGATCTCTCTGTATTGTTTTCTTACAACTGCATATGTATCTACAATTATCTCCAAGTTAAAAGTTTAATTGAAAAACAGAATTTAAAAATTATATAAAAAACTACTATTGATACTATGTTTAAAATAGATAACTAATGAGAACCTACTGTATAGCACAGGGAACTCTACTCAATGCTCTGTGGTGACCTAAATGGGAAGGAAATCCAAATAAGAAAGGATATGTGTATATGTATAGCTGATTCATTTTGCTGTACAGTACAAACTAACACAACATTGTAAAGCAACTATACTCCAATAAAAATTAATTTTTAAAAAAACCTGGGCTTCCCTGGTGGCGCAGTGGTTGAGAGTCCGCCTGCCAATGCAGGGGACACGGGTTCGAGCCCTGGTCTGGGAAGATCCCACATGCCGCGGAGCAACTAAGCCCATGCGCCACAACTACTGAGCCTGCGCGTCTGGAGCCTGTGCTCCGCAACAAGAAAGGCCGCGATAGTGAGAGGCCCGCGCGCTGCGATGAAGAGTGGCCCCCGTTTGCCGCAACTAGAGGAAGCCCTCGCACAGAAACGAAGACCCAACACAGCCAAAAATAAATAAATAAATAAATAAATAAATAAATAAATAAATAAATAAATAAATAAATAAAATGCTTTAAAAAAAAAACAAAAACCTGACAAACATACTAAATATTTGGACTTCTTAAGGCAGGACTTAACATAGTCTTATAGCCATAGCACCTAAACTGAACCTAGAACATAGCAAATACTCAAGAAACACTTATTGGGGAGTTCCCTGGTGGCCTAGTGGATTAGGATTCTGAGCCTTCACCACTGTGGCCTAGGTTCAATCCCTGGTCATGGAACTGAGATCCCACAAGCTGCACGGCACAGCCAAAAAAAAAAAGGAAAGAAAAAAAATATAAGAAACACTTATTGAATTAGATTGAATAATATAAGCAACATTTCAAAAATAAGATGCTTAAAAAACCCAACAGCTCCATATCATTGGCTTTAAACAAAACAACCTTAAAACAAGTGCCAAAAAAAAAAAGTCTCTTTCAAGAAAATAAAGTATCCCGGAATTTTTCCACAAAGAGAACAGTAACTCAGACTTAGACTACAATGAGCTAGAAAGATATTACCTCATCATTTTAGTCAATTTATTGCTGGTTTGTTAGGGAAAATAAAAACGAAGAAGAAAGAGAAAGAAAGCTTTCAGGGCTTAAAAGTACCATGTATGTCCACCCCAATGCTCATAGCAACACTATTTACAATAGCCAAGGGACTTCCCTGGTGGTCCAGTGGGTAAGACACCATGCTCCCAATGCAGGGGGCCAGGTTCGATCCCTGGTCGGGGAACTAGATCCCACATGCATGCTGCAACTAAGAAGCCCGCTGCCACTACTAAGATCTGGAGCAGCCAAATTAAAAAAAACAAAAAAACAGCCAAGACATGGAAGCAACCTAAACGTCCATCGACAGATGAATGGATAAAGTAGATGCGGTACATATATACAATGGAATATTACTCAGCCATAAGAAAAAGAATGAAATAATGTTATTTGCAGCAACATGGATGGACCTAGAGATTATCATACTAAGTGAAGTAAGTCAGAAAGACAAATACCATATGATATCATTTATACGTGGAATCTAAAATATGATGCAGGGCTTCCCTGGTGGTGCAGTGGTTAAGAATCCGCCTGCCAATGCAGGGGACACAGGTTCGAACCCTGGTCCGGGAAGATCCCACGTGCCGCAGAGCAACTAAGTCCATGTGCCACAACTACTGAGCCTGCGCTCTAGAGCCCGCGAGCCACAACTACTGAGCCTGCGTGCTGCAACTACTGAAGCCCACGCACCTAAAGCCCGTGCTCTGCAACGAGAGAAGCCACTGCAATGAGAAGCCTGTGCACCGCAACAAAGAGTAGCCCCAGCTCGCCACAACTAGAGAAAGCCCGCGTGCAGCAACGAAGATCCAACACAGCCAAAAATAAATAAATTAAATAAATAAATTTTAAAAATAATATATGATACAAATGAACTTATTTAAGAAACAGAAACAGACTCACAGACATAGAAAACAAACTTATGGTTACCAAAGGGGAAAGGGGGAAGGGGAGAGAACAATTAGGAGTTTGGGATTAGCAGATACAAAGAACTATATATAAAACAGATCAACAACAAGATCCTACTGTGTAGCACAGTGGAACTATATTCAATATCCTGTTTAAACCATAATGGAAAAGAATATGGAAAAGAATATATATATATATATTTATGTATAACTAAATCACTTTGCTATACACTAGAGACTAACACAACATTGTAAATCAAGTATACTTCAATAAAAATAATAAAATATAAACCTAAATTGAAAAAAAGAGTACCACATATGAAATTTGAAATTACCATATAGCAGAGATTCTTTAGAAACCAAGAAGCACACATAAATACTATGTATACCCACCCACTTTCAAATGTCCTTAGGCCAAAAATCTTATATTCTACTCGCCTAACTCTTCGTCAGTATGTCTGATTTTAACTGGGTCTGGCTAAATGGGATGTATCTTGAACAGAATGTCTTTAAGATTAACTGTCACAATTGGTGACCATCTCCTTTTACCTGACAAAACCTTTTACCTGACAAAACCCGTCATTCAATAACAAGACAGTCTCTTATTCTACCAGAAAGACCCAATCAATTCATTAATGAAAGGAAAAAAATGTATACAGGGACCTGTGTTGTCACTTCACTTAAAACCAATAAAACAGCCGTCTTTTCTGACATAAGTTCCCCTGCATGGACACCTGATCTGAAAATAAAGGTGCAGCATCAGCAGCCTTCATGATTAGTAATGAAAGTGAAAGTAGAGTTAACAGCCAATTAACAGACTTCGTGACTGAATAATGCAAGTAAAAGTACAGGGTTACAGCCAAAACTACATAAACTAAGTTGATAATGATAAAAACTACCCAGGATATCAACTTTAGAATAATGGCCAACCATCCTTACTTTGATTCTTTATGGTCCATTAAATCTATGGACATATGAAGCCTTAATTATTTCAGAATTAAACTACTCTTGAATATCTCTCTTAAACCTCTGGTCTTTAAAATCCCAATCATACAGCCTTTTTTCTTTTTTCCCCCAATCATATAGTTTTTAATATACACAGGTTCAGGAAGTGTCAGTTTGCAGCAGAACTCTGCAGTAAACAATAAACAGTTCCATCACCAAAAGGTACCTGGGTCACATCCCAACTAGTACAAACTCAGGCATTCATAACATTACTAATCCATTTCCTTTGGAATGTTATATAACACAAGGCAAGTCATTATGCTGACCTTTCTTGCCTACTAAAAAGTCTTAACAGTTATGCTCCTGAATGCTGCAGAAACTGCAACAGAACAAAGTCCTAGAGAACCCATCAAAACTAAGGAAGACTAGGGAATTCCCTGGCAGTCCAGTGGTTAGGACTTTGCGCTTTCACTGCCGCGAGCCCAGGTTCAATCCCTGGTCAGGGAACTAAGATCCCACAAGCCGTGCAGCACAGCCAAAGAAATTTTAAAAATAAATAAAAATAAAATTAAAACTTCTCATTTGTAAAATGCACCGTTAAGAAAATGAAAAGACAAGTTACAGACTGGGAGAAAATATTTGCAAAACACAAATCTGATAAAGGACTGGTACCCAAAATATACAAAAAACTCTTAAAACTCAACAATGAGAAATGAACAGGACTTCCCTGGTGGCGCAGTGGTTAAGAATCCACCTGCCAATGCAGGGGACACGGGTTCGATACCTGGTCCAGGAAGATCCCACATGCCGCAGAGCAACCAGCCCGTGCGCCACAACTACTGAGCCTGCGCTCTAGAGCCCGCGAGCCACAACTACTGAAGCCCATGTGCCACAACTACTGAAGCCCAGGCACCTAAAGGCCGTGCTCCACAACAAGAGAAGCCGCCTCAATGAGAAGCCTGTGCACCGCAACAAAGAGTAGCCCCCGCTCACCGCAACTAGAGAAAGCCCATGTGCAGCAACAAAGACCCAATGTAGCCAAAAATAATATATAAATAAATAAATTTATAAAAATTTTTTAAACAAGAAAGAAAAAAATGAATAGATTTTTTTAAATGGGCAAAAGATCTGAACAGACACCTCACAAGAGAAGAAACATAATGGCAAATAAGAAACATAATGGCAAATAAGAGTATGAAAAGATGCTCAACATCATGTCATTAGGGAATTGCAAATTAAAACAATGAGATAGCACCAAATATCTATTAGAAAGGCCAAAATCCAAAACACTGACATCATCAAATGCCGACTAGGATGTGGAGCAACAGGAACTTTGATTCATTGCTAATGGGAATATTAAATGGTACAGCCACTTTGGAAGACAATTTGGCAGCTTCTTACAAAACACAGTCTTACCATCCAATCCAGCAATCGTGGTCTCTGGTATTTACCCAAATGAGTTGAAAACTTACGTCCATGCAGAAACCTGCCCGTTAGTGTTTATAGCAGCTTTATTCATAATTGTCAAAACTTGGAAGCAACCAAGATATTCTTCAATAGGTGAATTTGGTTCCTCAGAATCAGAATCTCCATTATAACCAGATCCTCTACATACACACTAAAATCTGAGAAGCCCTAAACTAGAGCTTCAGTTCAAGGGCCACACAGAGCAAGGCAGACAGAAATCAGGGCCCTCCCAAGGTTAAGTCTTATAAAGAGACACCCCACTTTACCTCTGAAGGTGAACCAGATTTAAACCAAGACCCAATTTTCCACAACCCCAGGGGACACAAAGAAGCCTGCAGTAGTGGCAAAAGAACCAAAAATTCCTGAGAAATTACTGCCACAGAATATCCCTTATGTGCACTGGCACCCAAGGTTCTCATAACCTGGATAAGCCAAGTACCCTCAAATTGTACACAGTTTTAGGTAATCAACTACTAGGACTGCCATAGAATACTTGACAGAAACGAACACCAAGAGTAACTTCCCAACAGTAATAGTGTAAGCCAAAAGATAATGGAATGACTAATTCAATATAAAAGAAAATATAAGCAAACATACAATTCTATACCCAGAAAAAGTACTTTTCAAGGATGAGAGCAAAATAGACATATGCATACATAGAAGGTGTTAGATTCTCAAAGGGATCTGTACTCAATAATATTAAAAACCACTTACAAAGACCTTGAAGGTGATTCAACCTAACCACCTTCTCAGCATCTCTAGACCACGACCCAGGCTCTGCTCTAACATTAGTAGTCAAAGGAAACTCACTGTCTTCTAAGGAAGTTTCATTCCACTTTTCTCCTTGACTTGATGGTTCTGTTCTGCCAAAGCAACAAAATACTAAATCTAATCCCTCTTCCACTTGCCAGATCTTGATATATTTGAAAATAGTTGCCCCCACCTATTTCTTCTCCAAAGGAAATAGCCCCAATTCCTTAAATAGTACGTCAAATCATTTGATGTCTACCTTCATCACAAGCCAGACTGCTTTCTTCTGGATAGGCTCTAGATCATCCATGTCTCTGAAAATGTGGTTCTTAAAACTGAACACAATACCTAAGGTATGGTGTATTACATTCCTCTCTAAGGGTCCTTATATTTTTAATGCTAAGAATCTATAATCTTTATGCTTCTGATTGCCTGAATAATACCATCTCTTCATTACCACCTCAAGGCCAAGAAAGAAGCATTTGAAGAACTGTTTTAAAGAACAGTATATTTAACTGTATGATATCACTTATATGTGGAATCTAAAAAATACAACAGGCTAGTGAATATAACAAAAAAGCAGACTCACAGATATAGAGAACAAACTAGTGGTTACCAGTGGGGAGAGGGAAGTGGGGAGGGGCAAGATAGGGGTAGGGGATTAAGTGGTACAAACTATTACATATAAAATAAGCTACAAGGATATACTGTACAACACAGGGAATACAGCCAATATCTTATAGTAACTAAAAATGGACTATAAGCTTTAAAAATTGTGGGAAGAAAAAAGTGTAACAACATAGCAAAAAAAAAAAAAAAAAAAAGGAAATTCCCTGGCAGTCCAGCGGTTAGGACTCAGTGCTTTCACTACTGTGGCCCCGGGGTTCAATCCCTGGTCGGGAACTAAGAGCCCTCAAGCTGCAAGCTGTGGCCAAAAACAAACAAACAAAACAAAACAAAAGGGCTTCCCTGGTGGCGCAGTGGTTGAGAATCTGCCTGCCAATCTGGGAAGATCCCACATGCTGCAGGGCAACTGGGCCCGTGAGCCACAACTACTGAGCCTGCGTGTCTGGAGCCTGTGCTCCGTAACAAGAGAGGCCGCGATAGTGAGAGGCCCACGCACCGCGATGAAGAGTGGCCCCCGCTTGCCGCAACTGGAGAAAGCCCTCGCACAGAAACGAAGACCCAACACAGCCAAAAATAAATAAATAATTAATTTTTAATTAAAAAAAAAAAAAAAGTTTGAAGCAAATGTAGGATAATATACGAGCACTACTGGTATAATTTTCTAAAAAAACAAAACCAAACAAAACCAAACAAATAAATAAAATTAAAATTAAAAATTAAAAAATCACCTGCAGCACTTATCACAGTGCTATGCACAAAGAAGATAACAGAAGTACCTGTGGTATTAAGCTGAACATAGTAAAAAGAATGCTAGAGATTAAACTTCAAGTCCTGACTCAGCTACAAATGTGGCATGTGACCTCAAAGAAGACAATTATTCTGGGCCTCAAAGTGGTTTCATGAGTCCATGAATTTCACGTTTCATAGCCAATTTACTATATATATGATAAAAATGAAACTTAGAGACAATGCAATTTCCATTGAAAACACCAATACACCACCAATTCCATATCCACCAAGACTATACTTTGATATGGATCACTAGGCAATATCTCGCTAGCATTTTAAAGAGTACTTTCCCATTCACATATCTCTTAATTCTCACAACAGCCCTGTGAGACAGATTAGTTGAAAGGCACCCCTATTCCTGACTGATGAACTGGCTTGTTTGCCCCTGAGGCATTTCAGCAAGCCTCAGCTACACTATGCATATAAAATTGTTCAGAATATCCTTCAAACATTTATTTTGTCCCCGTTATTAATGTTACCCCCATTTTAGTTTGCTAAAGAACAGCTGTCTGGGTAGCCTGCTGATATTCACTTTAAATTATACCCAACCCAAGAGAATCACGCTAAAATGGACAGTGATTGAGTACTAGGCAACCAGCTATTTCAGAGAACCTCATTCTTAGTGATCCAATCTTACCCTTGATTATTAGGTATATGACTATGCAATACTTTTTCTGTCACCGTTTAAAAAAAAGACAGATGTGAGATTTTTTTTCCTATTTAACCTATTAAATCAGCAATTTTTAATGTACAATTTTTTTAATGATAAAATTTTCTTAATGATAATTCTCAATGCTACCAACGGTATGATGAAATGGGCGTTGGTAAGAATGTACAATCTTCCAGAAAGCAATTTTGCAAAATGTATCAAAAGCCTTAAAGTTACACACTGTCTGACTCAGTAATTAAATATATATTTAAGAATCTAGGGCTTCCCTGGTGGCGCAGTGGTTAAGAATCCGCCTGCCAATGCAGGGGACATGGGCTCGAGCCTTGGTCCAGGAAGATCCCACATGCCGCGGAGCAACTAAGCCCATGCGCCACAACTACTGAGCCTGCGCTCTAGAGCCCGCGAGCCACAACTACTGAAGCCCACGAGCCACAACTGCCGAAGCCCGCGCACTAGAGCCTGTGCTCCACAAGAGAAGCCACTGCAATGAGAAGCCCGCGCACCACAAGGAAGAGTAGCCCCCGCTCATCGCAACTAGAGAAAGCCCGCACGCAACAACAAAGACACAACGCAGCCAAAAATAATAAATAAAATAAATGAATTTGAAAAAAAAAAAGAAGACTCTATCATAATTTTTTTTTTTTTTTTTTTTTTACCATATTGTGCAGCTTGCAGGATCTGAATTCCCCGACCAGGGATTGAACCAGGGCCCTCTGCAGTGACAGCGTGGAGTCTTAACCACTGGACCACCAGGGAATTCCCCCAAGGATGCTTTTTTAAAAGAATTTCTTGCGAGTTCCCTGGCGATCCAGTGGTTAAGACTCTGAGATCCCACTAAAGGGGGTTTGGGTTCAATCCGTGGTCAGGGAACTAAGATTCCACATGCCAGGCAGCACGGCAAAAAAAAAAAAAAAATTTCTTCATGTCTGGTAATGAAAGGTAGACAAAACAATAACAAAAGAACAGGGGACTTCCCTGGTGGTCCAGTGGCTAAGACTCCCAATATTGGAGGCCCAGGTTCGATCCCTGGTCAGGGAACTAGATCCCACATGCATGCCGCAACTAAGGGTTTGCATGACACAACTAAGGAGCCCATGGACCACAACTGAGAAGCCCACCTGCCACAACTAAGGAGCCCGCCTGCCACAATTAAGACCCGGTGCAACCAAATAAGTAAATAATTTTTTTTTTAGGTTCTGTCCCCGCTGGGCTGTCGCCCCCGTTGGGCTGCCACAATGGAACTCAGCGCCGAGTATCTCCGGGAGAAGCTGCAGCGGGACCTGGAGGCGGAACACGTGGAAGTGGAGGACACGATTCCCAACCGTTGCGCATCCAGCTTCCGAGTCCTCGTGGTGTCGGCCAAGTTTGAGGGAAAGCCGCTGCTTCAGAGACACCGGCTTGTGAACAGTTGCCTAGCAGAAGAGCTCCTGCACATCCATGCCTTTGAGCAGAAAACCCTGACTCCAGAGCAGTGGACCCGTGAGCAGCAGAAATAAGGGACCCGGACCTATACACCTATTAAATTATGAGTCAGGCCCAAAAAAAAAAAAAAAAAGAAGTAAGGAGAAAATAAAGCATGAAGTTTTATTTCTAATTACCTACTACTAAGATCTGATCTTGGCATTCTCTAGGTGAATATTTTCTTAATCTATTCAAGGAAAAATAAAGAAAGAACATATCAAAGTTATAGACATAGAAAGGATAACAAAGGCAAAGGATAACAGAATCAGGATTCCCCTTTGGAACAATGGACAGAAATCAGGAGTTACAGAAGGAATATAGGAGTGTAAAAAAGTCCAACACATAGATTCAAAAAACCAACCAGGGGCTTCCCTGGTGGCACAGTGGTTAAGAATCCGCCTGCCAGTGCAGGGGACATGGGTTTGAGCCCTGGGCCAGATCCCACATGCCGCGGAGCAACTAAGCCCGTGCGCCACAACTACTGAGCCTGTGCTCTAGAGCCCGCGAGCCACAACTAGTGAGCCCACATGCCATAACTACTGAAGCCCACACACCTAGAGCCCGTGCTCCGCGACAAGAGAAGCCACCGCAATGAGAAGCCTGCACACCGCAACGAGTAGCCCCCCCTCACCACTAGAGAAAGCCCACGCGCAGCAACAAAGACGCAACGCAGCCAAAAATAAATTAATTAATTAATTTTAAAAAACCAAACAAACAACCAACTGAGGACAAAGACTTGGGTTAATAGCAGTTCTAGAGGAAAAAAGACCTACAGGTGACCTTACTACCAGACAAGTATAAACTAACACTGAAAAGTGGATATTGAAAGAAAAAAGAACCTAATTTATTCTAAAGCAACACTGATGGAAACTAAGCTCCCCAAGGGCAGGGATCATTTTAAATTCCTTAATCACTTTACTTTCAGGGCCTAATACAGTAGTATCTGGATCAGAACATATGTGACAAACTGTAGCATGTCCAGAGGATGATGCCCAACACGGTAAAAAGTTTAGAAAGCACATTTCAGAAGAGGTGGCTAGAAGGAAAAAACTGTTTAGTCTGGAAAATAAAAAATTTAAGTGGGACAAAATAACTGTCACTGAATAGCTGTAAAGTGGAGATTGGAGCTACAAGGAATAATTGTAGACAGCAAAATTAGAACCAGTGAATAAAAACTGCAGGGAGGCAGCTCTGAGATAATTATCAAGGAAGTCTTTCTAAAATGACAAATTTGCAAACCTGGAATTGATAGCCACCAGCTGTGAAGTCCCTGTCTAGGGGAATACTTCCTAAAAGAGAGGACTGGATGAATCACTTATACTGTGTGAAAAACTGCACTAGATTATCTCTAAGATCTCTACCAAGTCTATGATTCTACAAGTAGGAAGAAGTCCAGTAAAGGAATTATTTTTGCTCTCAACACTGCCAAAGTTTAAAAAAAAACCTAAAACCCAGGAATTTCTTTAATTAAAAGGAACAATCCCACCAAGAAGGGATAAAGGTTGACCTGTTGGTCAAGATACTTGATATGAAGAGACTGCTTTGCTTGGGATTAAGCTTTTCATTGGGAGTGAGAATAGGTCACCAATTCCAGCTACAGTCACTCACTTCCTGTTTGGCCAGGGGCAAATGACTTCACCTCTCCACTGGAACTGAAAAATAGTAATTTAAAATACCAATATTACAGGAATATAATTTAAATTAGTTAGCTGCAAAATACTTTAGAATTTACCTTATGTGACAATTAAAACTGCATTTTCCACCTGAAACTAACATAATATTGTAAATCAGTTATACTCCAATATAAAATAAAATTTAAATTAAAAAAGAAGAAATACTAAAGAAAAACCCCCTGCATTTTCCTACTTTACACATACACTAGGGTTGGACTATTAAGTAAATCTATTATAAATAATAAGAACCAAGTTTCTCACTGACAGAAAAAGAAATTACAAATAAGCAAGGAGGTGAATGCTAGAATGAGCTCTGTGGTGCTGGATTAGAGCCAGAAGAGACCAGTATGAACCCATGTTTATATGTATATACAGATAGATACAGAAACAGATCTGTGTAGGGAATTCCCTGGTGGTCCAGAGGTTAGGACTCTCTGCCTTTTCACTGTTGAGGGCTAATCCCTGGTTGGGGAACTAAGATCCTGCAAGCTGCAAGGCGTGGCCAAAACAAAACAAAATAGGTATGTGTATACCTGGGTCAGTATACATACATATATTTCCTAGCTCTGTTCCCTAAGAGTGCCAAGAAGCAGTGATATCCCAGTAGCAATGAGTACACCCAGTTTATTTAGAAACCAGACCTTGGTTTCTAAATATTTTTCTGCAATAAAAGAAACCAGAGCTCCTTGAAGAAATGGTTGGTTCTAGGGCCAGGGCAGGGGAAATACAAGATGAGACTGGAGCATCTTGCAGCACCAGAAAGTAAAAATGTGATCCAAAAAAAAAGCGGGGGGGAGCGCCTCATGTCAAAAGAACATAGGTGGCAAATGGCCAAAGCTATAAGAATTTATGCAACAAAATATAGTACTGGATTACAATCCAAAGGGAGAAAAATATTCATGAATCCATACTGATATAAATGATTAAATAAATAAACGGGGGAAAGGCACAAATCTTCCTTACCGAAGAATTCCAAATAATAAATGTAAGAGGAATGAGGGAAACAGAAAATCACCACTAGACTAACACAATAATAATTGCTGCTGCAGGCAAGTTTCACTGATGAGTGCTAAAGTTAGTGGGTGAAACTTTAAGAAAGAAAATCAGATCTTTGTTTAGCCTCACAGAGATATTTACTAATTACTGTGGGTGGTTTTAACATACGCTCACAAATTCTTTGATACTCATCCCTTCAGGAGGTGGAGCTTAAATTCCCTTGCCCTGGAGTGTGGGCTTGACTCGGTGACTCATTTCTAGCTTCTAACAAATGAAGTAAGGAAATGGAAAAAGAGTCACTTTATTGAAAGCAGGCAGCCACACTACTTTCAATCAAGCTACCAAAGTTAACATCAGTAATAAATCGTGTTGATATCAGATATCCTCTGATATGAAATATGATGGGACAAGAAGGGCATACTATCTCTCTGGTTATCTTCCCTAAAATGCCTAACCTCAGGCTAATCAAGGGAACACAGAAAATGCAAATTCAGGAACACTCTATGAATGACCACCATTCTTCAAAAGTGTCAAGCGTCAAAAGCAAGGAGAAACCAAGAAACTGTCACTGGTTGGAAGAAACTAAGGAACCATGACATCTAAAGTGCAATGTGGCATCCTGGATTGAATCCTGTAACACAAAAAGAGTATCAGGGTGGAAAAACTGGGGAAATCAGAGGAAAGTCTGTAAGTTAGTTGATAACATTAAACTAATGTTGATTTCTTAATTTTGATAAATGTATGATGATTATATAAGATGTTAACATTAAGGGAAGCTGAATGAAGAGTATACAGAAATTGTATACTACTATCTTTACAACTCTTCTGTAATCTAAAATTATCTCAAAATAAAAGGTTTTTTTAAATTGCATTTTCCTTGTAAAATTAGGGAGAGTGAGGAAAGATTATAAATACATTTCAAACGATACTTAAATGCAAACTAACAAAATGGGTTTTACGGGGCTTCCCTGGTGGCGCAGTGGTTAAGAATCCGCCTACCAATGCAGGAGACATGGGTTCAAGCCCTGGTCTGGGAAGATCCCACATGCCGCGGAGCAACTAAGCCCGTGTGCCACAACTACTGAGCCTGCGCTCTAGAGCCCACGAGCCACAACTACTGAAGCCTACGTGCCACAACTACTGAAGGCTGCATGCCTAGAGCCTGTGCTCTGCAACAAGAGAAGCCACCGCAATGAGAGGCTGACGCACCGCAAGGAAGAGTAGTCCCCGCCCTCCGCAACTAGAGAAAGCCCGCGCACAGCACCAGACGCAGCCAAAAATTATGTTTATTTATTTATTTATTTTTAAATGGGTTTTACGGTGAGAAGATTAACTTTTCAACCTGTAAAGAATCACAAAAGTAAATTCGGTTGACTTTCAAGCTTAAAATTTTAATGACATACAAAGTAGTTCCCCTAAGGTGTGCGTTGAGAAATTAGCCTACAATGCTCTAAGAAGGTAGTGTGTACAAACCCCTCATATATATCAGTTTGCTCTATCCCCTTTCTTGACCCTAACTGTCCTCAACATACTCACTCCTAGCAATAAGGCCACAGTAACCTGGTTCTAAGAGCGCCATTTAGAAGGACAAAGTGAAATCAGTTGGTATCTACTCGGTTTCCTTTTCACACTGAGCAACTCAAATGAACTACACCAAGATGACTTCAAAATGTTCCTCTCAGATTTTCTTGCTTTTTAAAGAAAAATAAAACCTACATATCAACGACTGATGCTTAATATTTAAAAAGGAGGAGGAGAAGGAGGAGGAGGAAAATAGTGATGTCAAAAATTTGAAGTATGGAGGCTTCCCTGGTGGCGCAGTGGTTGAGAATCTGCCTGCCAATGCAGAGGACACGGGTTCTGAGCCCTGGTCTGGGAAGATCCCACATACCGCGGAGCAACTAGGCCCGTGAGCCACAACTACTGAGCCTGCGCATCTGGAGCCTGTGCTCCGCAACAAGAGAGGCCGCGACAATGAGAGGCCTGCGCACCGCGATGAAGAGTGGCCCCCGCTCGCCGCAACTAGAGAAAGCCCTCGCACAGAAACGAAGACCCAACACAGCCAAAAATAAATAAATAAATAAATAAATGAATGTATAAAAAAAAAAATTTGAAGTATCAACAGCAAAAGTTTACGAAGCCAAAGGATGGACCACCAAATTCAGAAACAAGATTAGGAAAAAGAACAAGACCCTAAGATCAATAGGAACCATATCTCTAAAACTAAGCAACCTATCTTGATGTAGGTGGGACGTTCAAACCACACAAGGGAACACTCACTCCCACCCCCACCCTACAACCAAAATTAAAACTGCAAGCAAGTATCTTTCCTTGTTCTCAAGCCATTTTGAAAAAGTATGACAAACTTGTCCTACTCTCTCCTGAAAGCCAATTAATTAATAAAAGTTTTCATACCCTCTAAAAAATAAAGCTAAGCCACTAGGCATAAGAAAGACAGGTGTTTCCTTCACTGTCAGCAAACAATGGAAAATGACTTTTTAAATATGTAATATAAACTTATTTATAAATTTGGGAATTTTAACTCAAGTAAGTATATGCTGGTATGACAAATATATGAAGAGACGACTTAAAAAACTGAGACAGTGGGGAAATGTGTTAGAATCTCCCCAGCACTGTCCAACATACGTATTCCATAAGTTACGGAAAAAAACCCAAAGGAACTTTTTGGCCAACCCAATAGGAGTTTGCACAGTGGAGAAAGAAGGCAGACCCACTAGGCTTCTGTGACTTGATTAAAACATCCCCTAAGAACATCCCGTGCCCTTAGTTTCAATTCTATAATCAACCGCATCCTTATTACTGATTTGGCTGCCCAGAAACAAAGGAGGTGCCCTGGCCAGTGGATAATTAATTCCCATGTGCATATGGCACTTAAAACTTTGGACATAAATTTTTTAAATTTTTAAATATTTATTTATTTCGGCTGCACTGGGTCTTCGCTGCGGCATGCGGGATCTTCATTGCGGCATGTGGACTCTTAGTTGTGGCATGCATGCATACAGAATCTAGTTCCCCAACCAGGGATTGAACCCGGGCCCCCTGCATTGGGAGCACAGAGTCTTACCCATGGACCACCAGGGAAGTCCCTGATGTAAATAAACTGATATCTGGCTTATCAGTCTCCAGTGAGATTACTCTGCATGAATAAATTCTTAAGTGCTTAAATCACCCCTGTGTGAACCAAAAATGTCCAGTTTCTGAACTACTGTGGGAGTCAGAGGGACCTTGGTGTGGATGACACTTTATCTGTGTGACCTTGATTCCTGTCAGTCTAAATTTCCTCATCTGTAAATAAACACCAACAGCTAGTGCCTGGAAGATGGCAAGTGCTCAAAAAGTGATAGCTTTACTATATTTAAGGCAAATTTGAAAGGAAGTGTATAATTGAGGTAAAAACATTTCATTTAAAAAGCAGCGGTATGGGACTTCCCTGGTGGCCCAGTGGTTAAGAATCGGCCTGCCAATGCCGGGGACACGGGTTCGAGCCCTGGTCCGGGAAGATCCCACATGCCGCGGAGTAACTAAACCTGTGCACCACAACTACTGAGCCTGCGCTCTAGAGCCCGTGAGCCACAACTACTGAAGCCCGCACGCCTAGAGCCCGTGCTCCACAACAAGAGAAGCCACCGCAACGAGAAGCCTGCGCACCGCCACGAAGAGTAGCTCCCGCTCGCTGCAACTAGAGAAAGCCCGCACGCAGCAACGAAGACCCAACGCAGCCAAAAATAAATAAATTCATTAAAAAAAAAAAAGCAGCGGTATGGACCATCAAACCACATCAATTTAAAAGACATCCCCTGACAAGAGATGTCCCATGCAAGAGAGTTGAGAAGCGCAGTTAAAATGCTACAAGTACCCCCTGCACTGTACAGATGGAGTCTCTTGCTTAGCAACTCTAGTGTTGTCTACCAAACACCCAGCCCATAATAGTTAGAGCATGACAACTGTTCACTCTAAATCCATGTGCTCAGCTTGGATTCAGAACTGATTTATAAAAATAGCTGCTGCTGCTGCTCTTTGAATCTCTTTGAGCTGATGACTGGGCAGTGTTACCCTATAGGCCTAGAGCAGCTGTATTCCCTCACCACACCCATTTCTCTGTCTGCCCAGCCGGGCTGACGGCACACCCCCCCCACCCCACCCCCATCTCTGCAGCATACTATTCTCCCTCTTCCCGGGCTGAGTGAGCAAATTACAAGCACAAATATCCCCTGATGCAATGCCACAACCATCCCTGGGAAAGAGCAGAGGCAGTTGCCAAAAGCGCAGCAGCAGGAAAATGGGCGGGAGACACACACACGCAGAGCCAGAAACACTGCAATCCTAGGGAGCCAGGGAGAGGGAATCGAGAGGCCCTGGGGAGCAATACTGTAACTGGACCGAGGAGGGTGAGGAGAAAAGGGGGTTCCCAGGAGAAAGCTGGGTAACACTAACCATCCCGAGAAGTACGTTTCACTCTGGGTCTGGGTCCTAAAACACAGATCTAAGCGTAATCACTGTCTCCTCCCCAAAGCAGTAAATGCATTTAATTTACCCATTCCTGGATGCAAGCAAAACCCTAACATCCCCCGCCACCACCCCCCCACCCCCACCCCCACGGGGTAATTTCACCGAAGAGCTCAAGCAACATACCAGCGGAGAACCTGGTCCATGTGCTAAATCACAATCTCTGTTCTGGGTAACATTTCCAACTGCCCCCCAGGTGCCTGTCCTATCCTCGCATCCCCACCCTTTACAGCGACCCTGCGCACTCCCGCAGCAAGAAACATGCTTAGTCCCCAAACAGTGCTAGGGCCACGCACGCAGGGAGAGCCCTGCCTGGGGCCCCGTTCTCCCGACCACCCTGCAGCCCCTCCCGTAACCCCTGACCCTGCACCCTCTCTAAGGCTCGCCTCAGCCCCACCTCAACTGACCCCCCAAAGCCTCACGGGACAACCTTTGAGTTCTCCTACGTCCCCGAGCCCCACCCAGGGCCCCAGGCTGCAGCCGACCCTCGCTCCCCAGGCTCAGCCCCATCCCGCGCCCAAGGCGTGCCTCTCGGCCCCACCGCTCCAGACCCCAGCAGCTGGACCTCTCAGCCCGCCCCGCCCGGCGGGTCCCCGGATCGCGCCTCGAAGACTTGGAAGATCACGCCCGCAGGCCCCCCGCCCGGCCGCCCCCGCGTCCCGAAGCCGGCGGCCACCGCCCTTCCCCGCCTCGGGCGGGCCTGGTGGGGTCCCGGGCGGCCGCGGGGCGAGGCTCGGGCAGTCCCGGGGGCACTAGGGAGGCCACCCCTCTGACCGGGCCCCGCCTGCCGCTGCACCTACCCGCCGCCGCCGCCGCCGCCGCGCCGGAGCCTGAGCCGGAGCCGGAGGGAGCCGGGAGAGGGCCGAGAGCAGCCGGGAGGAGCCGGGAGCCAGCGAGTGAGCCCGAGGGGCGGGACGCAGGGAGAGGCCGCTTCCTTGTCGCCCTCTTGAGGGCCGGCGCGAGGGTGGGACGCCGCCACCGCCTATCCCGCGGGCGCCGCGGCTCCGGCCAATAAGCGCGGTGAGGGGGCGGGCGGACGACAGCGGCGGACCAACAGGCGCCGGCCCCGCCGCCTCGACCCCGCCGGGGTAGCGGCCAAGCGGAGGGCCGTTGGGGGTGAGGTACGCATGGGGGCTTCAGACGCCCGCCTCCCGCCCGCCTGCTGCCGCCAGAGCGGCGGGAGGACAGACTGGCCTACTCCGCTGCTCTGTGCACTGGTCGTCGCTTCCTTTTAGAACTTGGTGCCTGGAGCGGGGAGGATGCGAGCGGCGGGGAACACGCGGCCGGGCCTGTGGCTCTATGACGTAAACTGGGAGGGGCGCGGGGCGGGGCCTGGGGCGCTGGCCAGCTGGTCGCTGGGAAGAACCCTAGCGGGATGAGGACGCAGCTGGGGGGCTTCTCCTGGGCTGCTCTGCCACCAGCCACAAGTGACGTGGCTGTTCCAAGTTGAGATACTTTATAAGTGTAGAATACACACCGAATTTCCGAGACTTAAAAAATATATAAGATAGCTCATTCATAATCATTGATTACAATTTGGGTCATTACAAAATTGATTGCAGGTTTGAATATCTTTGGTTAAATAAAATATATTTAAAACAATTTCATGTTTCTTTTTTACTACTTTTTAAATGTAACTACTAGAGGAACTTCCCTGGTGGCGCAGTGGTTAAGAATCCGCCTGCCAATGCAGGGGACACGGGTTCGATCCCTGCAGAGCAACTAAGCCCGCGAGCCACAACGACTGAGCCCACGTGCCACAACTACTGAAGCCCGCGCGCCTAGAGCCTGTGCTCTGCAACAAGAGAAGCCACCGCAATGAGAAGCCCGCGCACCGCAACGAAGAGTAGCCCCTGCTTGCTGCAACTAGAGAAAGCCCGCGCGCAGCAACAAAGACCCAATACAGCCAAATAAAGAAAATAAATTAAAAAAATAAAATGTAACTACCAGAAAAAGAATTACTGTTTGGTTCACGTTGTATTTCTGCTGGATAACGCTGGTCCAGAAGTTAAAAGTGATAGCTGACACTGTATTGAATGCTCACTATATTCCAGGCACTCTCTAAGTATGTGATACCTAATAACTCATTTAAATCATCACAACAATCCTATATGGTTGGTATTCATGTTCTTATTATCATTTTACAGATGAGAAAACAAACAGAACCTTAGTGACTTACCTAACTGGTGGTTGCTTGAGAGGAGGAGGGTGAGGAGTTGGGCAAAATAGGTGAAGGGGGTTAAGAGGTACAAACTTCCAATTATAAGTAAGTCACAGGGATGTAATATACAGCATAAGGAATATAGTTGATAATACTAAATACTGTAATAATTTTGTATGGTGACATGGTTACTAGACATTGTGGTGATCATTTTGTAATGTATTTAAATGTTGAATCACTGTGAATTCTCTGGTGGTCCAGTGGTTAGGACTCTACACTTTCACTGCTGAGGACGCGGGTTCAATCCCTGGTCGGGGAACTAAGTTCCCACAAGCGTTGGGGTGCGGCCATAAATAAATAAATAAATAAATATTGACTCACTATGTTGTACACTTGAAACTAACATAATATTGCATATCAACTGTACTTAATAAAATTAAAGAAAGTAAAGGATAAGTGGAAAAGGGATAGCACTGCGAATTTGGAGCCCTGGAAAGGACTTTAAGCCAATCACAGAAAACTGAAATGACCGATCTGGATCACACACCAATTAATAAGACAGGTGTCTTGGCCCAAACCCAGAGATTTCCCCCTCTCACCTTACCCAGACTCCAAAGTAGGAGAACTACCATTGCAAGCCTGAATTCATTCATCCAACAGATGTTGACTGAGTACTTGCACATCAGGAAGGGCCACACAGTGAGGGGCACATGTACAAAGATAAAAAAGATAGGTTTCCTGTCTGGTGAAATTAGCATTACTTCACACCAAAGCCCACTGACTTGGTCTAAGCATGAACTTACTATTGAAGAAAAACACACAGGTGGGAGCTAAAAAAGTTACTTTGCTCCTTCTCCCTGCTGCCTGGAATAACCAGCCCCTAGGCCTGTCCCAGACTTTATGAATAGAATTGGCTTTGAAATCCTTAGAAGACAGATGGCTAAGAAGATTCAGAAGTGTTGGAATCCTCCACTTCTTCCTTAATGTAATAGAATCACCATGTTCTGTGTATCCCAAGCTAGACAACCATCTCAGTTATTCCCTTCCTCCTCCCTTCTCAGGCCTACCAGATGCCCCTTCTGCCTCAGAAACATCTCCATCAACACGGATGTTGTTCCCTGTTCTCTTTCCTGTGTACTGCCACGGCTACTTCCAAGCCCTCTGCCAAGCTTGACAACCTTCTGGACCGCCCCCCCCTCCAATTCATATACACCCTCCTGCACCCCTTATATACCTCTCTATTAACAGCACTCACCACATATGTGGTAATTATTTGTGTAAACACAGATCTGCCCTAATTGTTTCTCAAGGTATAGGTACTTTCTGTTTTCCCACCTGCAATAGGAAAGAACATTCCCTTCAGTTCCAGGGTACCCAGGATGAAAACATAGAGCCCCAGGGAATTCCCTGGCCGTCCAGTGGTTAGGACTCTGAGGTTCCACTGCTGGGGGCTGGGGGTTCCATCCCTGGTTGGGGAACTAAGATCCTGCAAGCCACATGGAATGGCCAAAAAAAACAAAAAAACAAAAACAAAACAAAACATAGATCCCCAGCATCTCAGAGTTGGAAGGGAATCTTAGCAAACATCTAGTCCCATGTCTAAGGATATATTCTTGAAGCTCTACAAGTTCACAAGAAGACATTTTAGGGTTATCCAATATATTTATTACCCATGAAAAGCCTGCTTTATATTTATTCATCCAATTTTTTTTTAAGGCGGAGCCAGGTGGCACGTGGGCATGTGGGATCTTAGTTCCCCGACCAAGGATCGAACCCAGCCCCCTGCATTGGAAGCATGGCATCTGAGTCACTGGACCTCCAGGGAAAGCCCTATTCATCCAAATTTTGATCAAAATGTTGGCCAGGACACAAACATGGGCAGAGTCCAATGGCTTACCATAGAGCCTTCCCTCTAGTTTTAACCTAAACTATTTCAGTAGCTTTCCTTTGCATTACAATCCTGAAAATGGCGTCCAAGATCCTGTGCAATGATGCTGTCTCTGTTACCCCTCATCATCTGCCTTGTTTCTCAATATGTCCAGCATTATCTGCCTTCTTTGTTTCCTGAACTTTCCCCTCTCAGGACCTTCCTCAGGCTGTTTTCTCTGCCTATCCTGATTTGTAAGTAATATGAATTTCTGCATAGAAAATTAGGGAAGATCTACAAACTATTAGAATTAATAAGAATTCAGCAAGGTTACTGGATACGAAGTTAATATACAAAAAGAATAGCTTTCCTAAATACCAATAATCACCAATTACAAAATGGGATAGAAAAAAAATCTCATTCATCACAGTGAAACAATAAAATTGTTATGGAACCTAGGAATAAACCTAACAACAGAATTGTAAGACCCCGATAGAAAAGTGTTATAAAACTTTACAACTTTTAGTAGAAAATATAGGGAGATATCTTGATGCTCTCAAGGTAGGAATCTCTGGCTGAAATTTCTTGGTACCAACACTTGTCAGATAAATACACAATTTTTACATACCAGTTTTTATCATAATTTATGATGTTTATGTTAGAATTCCATGAGGAGAAGGAAATATAATTACGTGGATTCAAATTCAGATAGGATAGAGAAATAGAACTTAAGAGCCAGAAGGGTCTTTTGGGGTCATTTAGCCCAAACCTTTTTCAGGTGAGGTAATTGGAACATGCCAAAGACCCACAAAAAAGTGGCAGAATCCAGACTTAAACCAATTTTCCGACTCTCAGGCGGGTGCTTTTTGCCCCCACCCCTTCTTTCATCTTTAAAATGGTGTAGCATAGTGATTCAGCAAACATATGTATGTATGTGTGTATATATATATATATTTAAAACATGTATATGTACATACATATATACTCATTAATCTATATTACATGTTATATATAATACAACATATTAATATGTAACATAGAATATTTTATATATGTATTATATATATTATATGGAGTTTTCAGGTAAGCCTTTATAAAAAGACAAACTCAGCTGCATTTCTTCCTCCTGTCCAGAATATGGACACAATGCCTAGAGGTAAAGCAGCCATCTTATGACAATAAAGACAAAAGCTATGGGCTATGGGCTGAGGGTGAAAATAGGAAGATAGGAGGAGACTAGGTCCTTAACATCTTCCAGCAGCTACACTAATCTTTGACTGCCCACCTCCGGACTTCCTATGAAGTGAGAAAAGTAACCCCTATCTCTTAAAGTCATCATTAGTCAATAAATCTCCATTGGTGTTAGGCACCATTGGTCTCTGCCATTTGCAGTGAAATGCAACCCCAAATGGCACATGGAGTAAAAGCCCTGGACTTCAAATTGAGAAACCCCGTTACAGTCCCAGCTCTGCCAGGAACAAGCTGTATGGCCTTGGGCAAGCCATTTCCCATCCCTGGGCCTCAGGTTGCTCATCTCTATCAGGGGAAGTAGAACAAGATGGCCTCACCTCTCTCTTCACTCACTTGCATGCTGTGTAATGTACAGGGTGGGACTTCCTCTCCCTTGAAATAAGACTACTTCTTTCAAGGTTCACTAAGTGTTTCCTTGTTCCTGTGACCTCTGGAGTAATTACAAGGGCCTGTTCCTTTTGAGTGCATGTGATACAACACGCAACTTTGGGGTATTCCCTGAACACAAAGTCCCCCTAGCTAGGTTCTCGCTCTCTCTTCCTTTGGTGAGTTTCATTTACCTACACCTAGAGGGAGCACAAAGGGGGTTTTACTCTGAAACTAATGGAGCACTGTGCCCACCTCTGCCCTACAGTTGCTGTGTAATTTCTCCTCTTGGGGTCTCAAATTCATCGTTTGTGAAATGAGAGGGTTGCAGATGTTCAAAGGGCCCTTCGAGCCCTGACATTCTAAGACTGTATTACACCTTCTGAATTTCATCTCACATTGGGATGGTACTTCCCTGGTTGCTAAATGATTTGCTCTCTGATATTACAGTTAAGCTTTCTATAACTCTGAGATAGGCAGGGCTAGTATTATCATCCCTATTTGGAAACTGAGGAAACAGATGCAGGGATGTGGAGTGATATGCCCACCATCAAACACTTAGTAAGTGGCAGATCTGGAACTAGAAGCCCCATCCTTTGATTCCTTGCTCAGTGCTCTTTCCACTACACCTTGATTATTTTGTTTCCTCTTTCCTTTTTCTCTCCAGGATCCACTTCCTGGCTACAAGTCAAAACTGCTCTCAACTGTGACCCTATCACTGTGACTGCTCAGAGTAATGCCCTCAGTTCCAGGCACTTGGCCAGCTCAGCAGACACCTGGCTTTCCCCCAATTCTTCTTCCATTTTCCATTCTGAACCCTCAGTCTCAATAAAACCTCCTAGCTTCTCCCCAACTCTGACTCCAAGCATCACATCCCATCTAGAGCTCCACTGGATATATCACCATGTTGAACCAGAATCTGGCCCTTTGTCTCAATATGCTTGAGACAACTCTCATCCTGGTTCTGTTATTGCTTCTTCACCTCACTCTTCACTCCATCCAACCTCTTGTTCAGCATCTGAAGCCCCTAAAGAGATAAGCCATGGTCAGAGAAGATGTAAACTGGAAGGCCCTTAGAGATCTTCCAGTCCAAAGGCCCAGCAGAAGTTGAAAATGAGGAAATTGCTTAGTCACAATATAAAAGAGTGGGGTGGGGGCCGTGAGGAGCAGGAGGGCGCTGACCCCAACTCCAGCCAGTTCCTGGAAATGTGGGCCCAGTGTGGTCACACTGAAGCCAAACGTTTATGTACAGTATCCTGGGTGTTGAGTGTCGACAATTAATTAAGCCTTTTTGAAAATACTGTCTAGGCCAAACACAGCTCTGGACCAGTGGCTCTTGGGTTGCCAATTTGCAACCTGTGCTCTGGTCCAAATCCTTCACCCACAGATAAGAGGCCAACATCATGCACCAGATCAGCAGGAGAGGAGGAGGCAAGACCCAGACTTCAGACCCTCTATTCAGAGCTCACCATCCGTCACTCTGAAGCCAGAAAGCAGATTTGGCCAATTTAACAAGGCTCTGGTGAGAGTCTGCTCTAGAAAGATGTTCTGAGAGGAGACAAAGATGAAGGGATTCTTTTAAAAGATGCCTGCCTTAGCTCCATGGCACTTCTTCACTTAGCTTGGGATCAAAGATTTGGCAGGTTGGGACAAACTAACTTATATTTAGGAAAGAGCTGCCCACGTTCATGGAATTCCTGTGGGCACAGTCCACACTGATTGAATTAGGATTCCAGGGACTTTGCGGGGGAGCATTTTCTAAAATTTTTATTTGGAAATAATTTCAAACATACGAAGTTGCAAGGATAAAAATAGTGCATAGCACTCTCATGTACCCTTTACCAAAATTCACCTCTTTTTCAGATTTTTCCCAGTTGCTTGATTATGTGCTGCACACACACACACCACACACAAATAATATATTTGGAGTTTGAGTGTAGATCACATGCATCATAGCTTTTTACCCCTAAATAGTTCAGCATGTGTTCCTAATGATGCTATTTCTTATAACCACAATACAGATTTCAACCTCAGCAAATTTATTTATTTATTTATTATTTTTAGTTGCGGCATGCGGGCTCATAGTTGTGGCATGCAGGCTTCTTAGTTGTGGCATGTGGACTTCTTAGTTGTGGCATGTGCACTCTTAGTTGCGGCGTGAATGCAGGATCTAGTTCCCTGACCAGGGATCGAACCCGGGCCCCCTGCATTGGGAGCGCAGAGTCTTAACTACTACTGCACTACCAGGGAAGTCCCAACCTCAGTAAATTTACATTGACTCAGTTCTATCTAATCTACCGTTCATATTCCAGGTTTGTCAATTGACCCAGTAATGTCCCTTAAAGTATTTTTTTTCTTCCTCCAAAACAGGACCCAGTCCAGGATCAAACGTCACATTTCGTTGTCATGTCTCTTTAGTTTCCTTTAATGTGGAATATTTTCACAGCCTTTGTGTGTGTGTATATGTGTATGTTTTTTTATGACATTAACATTTTTGAAGAATACAAATTCTTCAAAATTCCCCCTTTTTTTTAATTAGAATGTATCTCATCTGGGGAGTCTGATGTTTTCTTGTGGTTAGATTCAGCTTATATCAATACATCCCAGTCAGAATACTGCATGAACAATGGCATGTCCTCAGAATATCATACTAGGAGGCATGCCGTGGCCATCTGCCCGTCACTGGTGATGTTAATTTTGATCATTGAGACAAGGTGTGTTCTGATTTCTCCGGTGTACTGTTACTATTTTTTCCCTTGCAACTAATATGCAATCTGTGGAGAGATGCTTTACCACATGCTCAGATCCTGCTCCTCATCAAAGTTATACCCCAGATTCGTCATCCATTGATGATTCTTGCCTAAATCAACCTTTCCTATGATGACTGCACAGTGGTGTATTTTCCATTCCACCTCTCCTTCCACAGTTACCTGTTGACACTCAGCATTTTGTTGTCAACTATATCCCTCCCTTCTGGAGGGGTGCAGTGTTGATCTCTATCAAGGTAAGCGAGATCTGGAGTTCCACTAGAAAACAATCATTCATGTCGAATGGAGGGAAAGGAGATAGCCAACATTGCCCATCCCCTAAGAGTAGATAAAGGTGAACTGGAACAGTAACTCCAAGGGTTTCAGCTAAAGGAGCTGAGACCCTCAGAGAAGTAAAGTGGCACAGAGATTCCTCTATGCAGGGGCTTTACACAAACAGTGTCTGTTTCAGGACTTCCCTGGTAATCCAGTGGGTAAGACTCCACACTCCCAATGCAGGGGGCCTGGGTTCAGTCCCTGGTCAGGGAACTAGATCCCACACGCATGCCACAACTAAGAGTCTGCGTGCTGCAACTAAGACCCGGCGCAGCCTAAATAAATAAATATTTTTTTAAAAATTATAAAACAAAACAAAACAAAACAAAAAAACAGTGTCTCTTTCAAATTCTGTCTCTGTCTCTTCCCCTCACCTGCTCTGTGACCTCCAACAGCTCACCTAACTTCTTTCAGCCTCTGGTTCCTAATTCTTACCTTAGAGGCTCATTGGGAAGATTAAGAAACAATGCTCATCCTACTGGGCCCATAGAGTGCTAAATGAGAGGTACATATTATACAGAATATAGGAAAATTAGGTTGTGCTTGAATTATGTTTCATTTCAACAAACATCTGCTGAGACTACCACGTACCAAGGCACTATGGTGGAGGCTAAAGACTAGCCTATAGGTAGAGACTAAATACATCAGCCCTCAAAAAGCTCACAATCTGGGGCTTCCCTGGTGGCGCAGTGGTTGAGAATCTGCCTGCTAATGCAGGGGACATGGGTTCGAGCCCTGGCCCTGGTCCGGGAAGATCCCACATGCCACGGAGCAACTAAGCCCATGTGCCACAACTACTGAGCCTGCGCGTCTGGAGCTTGTGCTCCACAACAAGAGAGGCCGCGACAGTGAGAAGCCCGCGCACCACGATGAAGAGTGGCTCCCGCTTGCCACAACTAGAGAAAGCCCTCGCACAGAAACGAAGACCCAACACAGCTAAAAATAAATAAATAAATAAATAAATAAATAAATAAAAAATTTTTTTTAAAAAAAAGCTCACAATCTAGAGGAAGAAAAAGACAAACTTAATTCCACTCCTAGTACTTACCCCTCCCCAAATTAAAACATACATTCACACAAAGATTTCTTCAAGAATGTTTATGGCAGGACTTCCCTGGTGGCTCAGTGGTTAAGAATCCACCTGCCAACGCAGGGGACACCGGTTCGAGCCCTGGTCCGGGAAGATTCCCACATGCCGCGGAGCAACTAAGCCCGTGCACCACAGCTACTGAGCCTGCGCTCTAGAGCCCACGAGCCACAGCTACTGGGCCCAAGGGCCACAACTACTGAAGCCCACGCGCCTAGAGCCCACACTCCTCAACAAGAGAAGCCACCGCAATGAGAAGCCCATGCACCACAATGAAGACCCAGGACAGCCAAAAATAAAATAAATTAATAAAAAAAAATGTTTATGGCAACTATATTCTTAATAGCCCCAAACTGGAAATAGCCCAGGCGTTCATCAACAGATGCATAGATAAACAAAAATTATAGTACATCCATACAATGGAATACTACTCAGCAATAAAGAGGAACAAACAACTGATTTTATGTAACCTGTCTGAATCTCAAAAACACGCTGAGTGGAAGAAGTCTTACCCAAGAGTACATATTCTATGATGTCATTTATATGAAGTTCCAAGACAGGAAAAACCATCAGAAGAGTGGTTGCCTAGGACAGAGGCAGGGCAGGAGGTTGCTGGGAAGGGGCAGGAGGGAACATTCTGAGTGATGATCGTATGCTATATGTTGATAGGGGTCAGATTGCACAGGTGTATGCACATGTCCAAATTCAGTAATTGTTCACTTAAGATTTGTGTATTTCATTGTATATAAATTTCACATCAAAATAGAAAAAAAATTGTAAAAAACAATTGAACTCTGATTAATGGTATACTTCTAGGGGTATTTAGGGAGAAGTGTACTGATGTCTAGAATTTACTTTGAAATGTATCAAAAATAATATGGATTAATAGATGGATAGCAGGGCTTCCCTGGTGGCGCAGTGGTTAAGAATCCGCCTGCCAATGCAGGGGACACGGGTTTGAGCCCTGGTCCGGGAAGATCTCACATGCTGCGGAGCAACTAATTCCGTGTGCCACAACTACTGAGCCTGTGCTCTAGAGCCCGCGAGCCACAACTACTGAGCCTGCGTGCCGCAACTATTGAAGCTTGCATGCCTAGAGCCCATGCTTCACAACAAGAGAAGCCACCACAATGAGAAGCCCACGCACCGCAACAAAGAGTAGCCCCTGCTCGCTGCAGCTAGAGAAAGCTCGCATGCAGCAACGAAGACCCAATGCAGCCAAATATAAATAAAATAAAATAAATAAATTTATTTTTAAAAATAGATGGATAGCAGCATGGAAAGATGGACAGATATGTGATAAAACAAGGATGATAAAGTGTTAACGGTAGAAACAAGATGTCAGAGAAATGGGAGTTAACTGGAAAATTCTCTCAGCTTTGCTGTACATGTGAAATATTTCATAATAAAATGTTGGAGTGGAAAGCCAGTACTGTACAGTGCAAGTCAGAGTTTGATAAATGATGTGGTTGAGAAATAACCAGCTTTCTCTGCTGTGGGAGTGGAGAGGAGAAAGTGATTACTTCTGCTGGGGATGGATGGTGGCAGGGGTCAAGCAGAGTCTCAGAGAGGAGGAGCCCTAGGAAATGGGCCTAAAAGATAAGATTTTAAAGGCAGAAGAGGGAAAGGGGGAAAAGGGCATCCCAGTAGATAAAACAGGGCAGCGTGAAAATGCTAGGCTCTTTTGGGAAGCTGCAAGGGAGCAGAGAGACTTTGGGGGCAGAATGGCAAGAGAGGAGGCCGATGAGTTGAACTGTGCTCAGGCTGGGATGGGAATTAAAAGACAGACAAGAGCATGTGGTTTTGACTCAGTAAACAATGGGGAGCCACTGAGTGTGTGTATGTGTAAGGCTTTGACATCTGACAGCCAGAGTAGAGGAAGGCAGTGGAGAGAGCCAGCAATGCGAAGAACAGCCGGCAGTGGGGAGAACAGCAACTCAAAGTTTTCTATTGCTTTTATTAGCCAGCTGATAAGGAGGACAATTTTTGTGACAGAAAAGTGGTCAAGACATGACCTTCCCGGAGGTGAGAAGTCTGAAAGTGAATCAGGGAGATAATTCAGTTTGTCTTAATTCCCAGCTCTCCAGTAACTTTGATCTCCCTGAAGACTTCCTGTTCCCTTTGAAGGTCTAGGCTGCCCGTTGACCTCCCCTCTGGCCCTCAGCCACAGCCCAGAAGATGCAGCTCACCCTCAGCACCCTCCGGAATGAACACACTGGGAGTCGGGAAGCCTGCTTTCCAGTCCTGCTGTTGCCACCATCCCTCTCTGCGGCCCAGATTCCTCATCTGTAAATCAGTTGTGCTGGCCCCACTGTTCCCTGTGGTTCCTTCCAGTTTTGAGACTTCTCTACTCCAGTCTTTTTCTTTTCTTTCTTTCTTTTTTTTTTGGCTTTGCCACGCAGCTTGCAGGATCTCAGTTGCCCGACCAGGGATCAAACCCATGCCCCCTGCTGTGGAAGCGCGGAGTCCTAACCACTGGACCACCAGGGAATTCCCTACTCCAGGCTTCTTGCAACCAGCCTGCCAGGCTCTCTCTCAAATGTTAATTTTCCCCTTGACGTGCAGATGTCTTTCTGATCACAGCCCCCACTGTCTTTTTCCCATCTTCCTCTTTCCTCCCCGGTCAGGGGTGTCACTGTGGTGTCCAGCTCCAGCTCCTGGCTGATCTGGGCTGAGGCTTGAAAGAGCCCTGCTGGCAGGTCAGGAGTCTCTGAGCTTCAGGGGCTGAAAGTGTGAAAGGGGTAACAATTCCCACTGCCCTGGTTGTAAGAATAACAAGAAAGTGATGTGTGAATGCACAGCCTGGGGACTCATCCTCTCTCCTCCACACCTTCCCTCCATTTCCCCAAGTTCACAGAGGACAGGTAGTGATTTACCTGAAAAGGATACAGGACAGTCACAGCCCTCCTTGGTCCAGCACCCACGACACCTGTTTCCAATCTTCACACCAGCCCTGCAAGCAAGACAGGACAGAAATGCCCCATTTCCCCAACCCTTACTGAGTTCTAGGAAAAGCTCAAAGTTTCACACACATAATCTCCTTTAATTCTCACAGTGAAGCTGGTATCTGTTCCCCTTCTGACAGTTAAGGAACTGAAGGCTCAGAGAAGCTACATAACTTGTCCAAGGTCACACAGCCAAATCCCAGAAATTCACAACCAAAGTATCAAAAGGAAGAGTTACTTGGTGTCCTATATGCCCAGCACTGACTTTTAAAAATATATACTATAATCCCCACAGCTAGAGTCCACTCAGGCCCTGAGAAGCCTGCCCTGGGGTCCTGGCGCACACATGGGAAGGTGGAGGTGGGCAGGGTTGCTCACCAGTCTTGGGTGGCAAAAGGAAAAGGCCTAGAGGTGGCATTTGCTGCTTCCTGAGGGACAGTAGGAGTTCCCCAGACTCATCCTTTCACTGAGCTAATCCTGAAGCTTCACCTGAGAGTCAACTGGTGGGAAAGAGGCAAGGGAGGGCCTTCCAGGGTCTCTCAAAGATGCAGTCAGGAAGCTGAGAAATGGCAAGGCACATGCAGGGTGGGCATGTTCAGAGAAGTAGGAGCAGAGAGGAGAGTAGACTCCTTTTGGTGGGTAGAGGTCCCTCTAGGCCTCGGATCCCAGGAGCAGCTTCCCATGCTATCTGAGCAGGCAGGCCATGTGCAGTCAACCTTCCACGGATACCCCCAGCACCACACTTGTGGGCTCAATAAAAGCTTTGGAAGAATGCAGCTCAGATGCCACCCCTGGCAGCCCTTCCCTGACTCTACTCGGGGGAAGAGGTTCATGTCCTCAGGTTATGTGTTCACCAGATGATGAGCACCTTCTGCCCTGGTCCAAGCCACTTCTGATTCCTCCATCCACAGCAAGCGGTGCTGTGTCTTCACTGGGTTGTGTACTTATACTGCCTCAACTACTGCCAGGGTTCATGGTCCCCTAAATAGATGACATGGGGGCAGGACTGCTGGATCCCCATGGGAGTCTGGGTCCCTTGGAGTCCCACTCAGCTCGGAGAGCCCATGACTTCTGAACAGACAAACCTTCCCATCCTCATTATCTGTGGTTACTTAAAAATATGTCCAAAAATTCTTAGACACTTTTCCCTTTCAAAGGTGAAGCCTCATTCTTCTCCCCTTGAATGCAGGCCAGACTTAGCGACTTGCTTCTACTGCATAGAATGTGGCAGAAGCGGTGCTCTGACTTTGGAGGCCAGCACATAAAAAGTTATAGCTTCCTCCTGGTTCCTTCCTCTCGGACCGCTCACTCTGGAGGACGTCAGTCACCATGTCTTTAGGACACTTATGCAGCTCTGTGGAGGACCCCTGCGGGAAGGAAAGGAGGTCTCCCACCACCAAAGCCAGCACCAGCTGGCCAGGTGAATGAGTGAGCCCCGTGGAAGGGGATGCCCCAGCCTTAGTCAAGCCTTCTTGACTGCAGCCCCTGCCCATGCATGACCACAATGCTTGAGACTTCAAGCCAGGACTGGCCAGCCAAGCCATTCTCGAATTCCTGATCCACAGCAAATGTGAGAGATAATGAATGTTTCTTGCTGAATTAAGCCACTAAGTTTTGGGTAATTTGTTGCACAGCAGTGGGTAACTAAGACATTATCCTCCTCCCCATTGCCTCTCAGAAAGCTCCCTCTGCTCCAGCCATACTGAACCACTCAATGTTCAAAGCAACACATTTCTGCTGAGTACCTTGTGTGCCAGCCCAGGCCAGACACTGGGGATAGGGCAGTGAACCGGCTAGATCAGCATGGCCACTGTCCTGAGGAGCTTAAGGGGTCACGCACTCCAAACATTTACAGATCCTGCTTTGGCCCACATTGTGCCCTCACCCAGAAAGCTTGCCCCAGCCCACCCCTTATAGCTAGATCCTGAACATTTTTGAATTGACCATTCTCCTTCAGCCCTGAACCTCCTCCATGAAGCCTTTTCTGATTGCCCCATTGGAAATGAGCTTTCTCATCTCTGAACTCCTATAAGGCTTTATCTCAACCTTAGCTTGACCACTTAACATCTTCCTTGTACTATGATTATTCATGTTTATTACCTCTCAGGTTAGCTGCTGTAGTCCCCTTGGGGAAGATGTCTTATATGTGTCTGTATTCCCCACATAACTAGTATACAAAGTGTCATGTGCATAGTTATCATTCAAGAAATGTACATTATGCAAATGAACACGTGAATGAAGCTTTCCAAACCTCTCCTTTAGAATTTTTATGGAGGCTGCTTTACACAGATGGGATCTATTAAATCTCTGGCGATTGATTCAACCTCCAGCCCCTCTGCCCTCCCCAGAGGTCAAGGGGGTGGGATGAAAGTTCCAACCTCCAATCACCTGGTTAGTTTCCCTGGCAACCAGCCTCCATCCTTAGGTGCTTTCCAAAAGTCACTAGGTTAACATAAACTTGGGTGTGGTTGACCAGAGTTTGTTATGAGTATCAAGATATCTTTATTGATCTTTCCGCTTAGGAAATTTCAAGAGATTTAGGAATTCTGTGCCAGGAATGGAGATGAAGGCCAAATATATATTTATTATAAATCACAATATCACAGTGAAAAGTCTCATTGGGCGGTGGGATTTCAAACAAGTACAGAGCAGCATTTTACTTGCCAAACTTACTTGATGAAGTAACAGCTTATCTTCCTGAACTTTCTCAGTGGTAGAGTTTGTATTCAAGCATTAAGCTCTCTTAACACTTTTTTTTTTAAGTTATTGTAAAATATATGTAGCATAAAACTTAGCATTTTAATAATTTTTAAGTGTACAGTTCAGTGGCATTAAGTACCCTCACATTCTTCTGCAACCCACACCGCCATCCATCTCCAGAACTTTTTCATCATCCCATATTGGAATTCTCTACCCATTGAACACTAACTCCCCAGTCTCCCTGCCCCAGTCCCTGGTAACCATTGTTCTATCTTCTATCTATGAATTTGACTACTCTAGGTATCACATATAAGTAGAATCATACAGTATTTGTTTTTTATGGCTGGCTTATTTCAGTTAGCATAATGTCTTCAATGTTCATCCATGTTGTAGCATACATCAGAACTGCATTCTTTTTTTTTTAATGTCTTTTTTAAAAGAATATATCTATTTATTTATTTATTTGGCTGCACCAGGTCTTAGTTGCAGCACTTGGGATCTTCGGTGCAGCATGCAGGATCTTTCAGTTGCGGCATGCGGGATCTAGTTCCCCGACTAGGGATCAAACCCGAGCCCCCGGCAGTGGAAGCATGGAGTCCTAACCACTGGACCACCAGGGAAGTCTCAAATGCTTTTTGATAAAAATGATTGTGTTATGAGCATCCTTACTTTGAGCATAATGAGTGTTTGTTGATGCTTCAGCGTTGACATGCTGAATCCTTCTACCTCTGTCAGTGCCTGTTTCTCTCTACAATGAAAGGGCTCACTTGGGTCTTCTTTATAGCTATGACTGTGGCTTTTGCCTTCCTTGAAGTCTTGGGCCCTGACTCCATCTGTCCCTTGGGCAGGAGTGAGTGGACTGTGTGTTCTCTAGACAGAGAAGGGATATGACCTTGGTCAGCACACTTTCTTGGCCTGGAAAGCCCATCGTAAGGGGCAGGTAAGCACAGTATAATAAATATAAACAAGAATATTGTACTATCATTATAAATGAGATAAATATTGCTGTATCAGCAATCATATCACAATATCTAAATGTATCAAAGTAACACCTTGTATACCTTAAAATTATACAATGTTACACAACAAATTTATTCAACTAAAATTGTTTTTAATAATAAAAATAAAAGGGGGCACAAGTAAGTCAAAGGAGATGAACTCAGGGAGTCTGAAGCCATAGCTAGGAACACACATCTGACTCTTGCATCATGACAGGCCACACCCCTCTCTGCTCAAGCAGGTTGGTGAAAACCACCTCCAGGCATTTCTCCTGGCACATATCACCCCAGAACCCAGCCAGAGATCAGTACTGATGTCAATGGGGAATCCCAGGCATTCGGCACTCATGTCCAACACCCAGCCTGAAGAGAGGGACATGGCAGCCTAGTCTGGCTCGTCAGGACACCCAGGTGAGGAAAACACTGCCTAGAGGCATGGTTAACAGTTTATGTATGGAAGGAAGCCTCTGCCCCAGAGAACTTCTCTGAGATCCCACAAGGGGATACAGCACCCACATCCTGTACCTGCCTGCCCCAGACCTGAGACTCATGGGTGTGTTCAGCATCCTTCCTTAAAAGCATGGGAGAGAAGTATGATGCTGTATGATACATGCCAGCATCACCCTGTTTCTGCGCTCCAGTCCTGGCTCCTTCATAATGAGCTGTGAGGACTTTAGATGATGTATAAAAGTACCAGAACCCAGCATGCCCTTGGTAAGTGGAATCAAGGCTCATCATCATCATGTTTCAGCTCTGTTGGAGGGGAGAGTAGGTTGACCATGAGAGGTTGTGGGTTTTGTCATCTACAGCATGCGAAAAACCAGAGAAGACCGATGGAAAGGAACACAGTGGGCAGGAGCAGAGGGCTGTTTCCAGGCTGCCATGGACCTGGGGGGCAGGTCACACACTCACCAGTCCAGTCCCATTCTCAGCAGTCAGAAGAAGCTCTTGCCCAGGTCACTTGCTCAAGCTGGGGACTCACCTGCCCAGTTTAGACTGGAAAGTCACTGGAGAAGACCCTGTTCAGCCAATGGGCAAGAAAAAGACCCACACTTTGTTCCAAGAGAGACCCTAAGGGGCTGTGCTTCATGCGACTCCCCTGGCTCTTCCCTGGGCGCTGCTGGTGTTGCTCACATCATCAGGAATGAAGCGCTGCACAAATCATTTGGGGCCAAAGCACCTGGCTATGAGCGCTGGCTTTGTCACTCAACAGGGAGTGATCTTGGGCAAGTCAGTTAAGTTCCATAAACCCCAAGTTGCTCATCTATAAATCAAGCACAGTGTTAGTGAGAGGGTCAAGGGAGATAGATAACACATGAAAGTGCTTTGTAAATGATCAAACTCTACACAAATGATAGGTATTATTATTATTAAATAACTCCATGGCCAGAGATTCTGGATTCTGGTATTGGCCCTGCCTTTACCTAGAGTAAGTCCCTAGCCTCTCTGCCCATTTAAATAGTTGGGCTAAGGACTTCCCTGGTGGCACAGTGGTTAAGATTCTGTGCTGCCAATGCAGGGGGCCTGGGTTCAATCCCTGGTCTAGAAACTAGATCCCACATGCATGCTGCAACTAAGAGTTCGCATGCCACAACTAAGGAACCCTCCTACCGCAACTAAGACCCGGTGAAACCAAAAAAATAATTGGGCTAGAAGAGTTTCTCTATTTGATTCAGTCTAACAGTCAACAGGATCAGAGTAGGAAAGGCAGGGGTTGTGAACCTTGCGTGGGAGGGCCATGCAAAGGCAAACAGACAGCAGCAACAAGCGCTGAAAGACCACAGGAAGAGACCTCATGTGGGGTGGCCTAAAGTAGGGCATTGAGCCAAGCTTCTGGCAGTGCTGGGTTTAAACAGGGAGGCCTCAGTTCAACCTCAGTTTCCTGAGCAGCTCCAGGACAAAGTTGGCACCACTGTTTGGAAGGGCCACTCCGTGCAGGACTGGTGTCTGCAGGCCAGGCAGACATGATGTCATCTGTGCATCTGGAAACCACAGACCAGCCCTCCTGGGTCTCCAGCGGCTCTCATGTTCTCTGGCCAGGATCCCCAAGTTCCGTTCTCTCTATATCCCCAACCCTGTGTATTCCAGGCTCCCAAGGAACTGAGCTAGGACCTCCTGGGCTTCCATCCAAGCATCTAGTTCCAAATTCCCCCACCCCTTCGTCCCTTGGGAGTAAACAATATAACTTTAAACAAAGACTGCTGCCTCAGCCTTGAGGAAAATACTGGGCCAATTTCAGTGCTCTGCTGACTGTTTATTTCTTCATACCCACACTTAGTGCCAAGATAGAACCTGAGGGGCTGTGTTTATTGCGATTCTCCTGTCTCCTCCCTGGGCTTCCAGGTGCTGGGAAAGATGCTCACATTCACAAGGTCCACACAAGTGCAGCAGGTGTGTTTCAAGTCAGAAACTTGGTTGTTTGATCCCACTTCTGTCCTTTAGTTAACTGGCAAGTCTGTCAGCCTCTCTGAACCTTAGTTTCTTTGTCTGAAAAAATGGGGCCAATAATATTGATGTCACACGGCTGCTGTGAGGATGGTATCACTCTGGGCATATCCGGTGGCTGCACACAGTGGGTGATCAACATCAATGACCTTTCTGCTCTCCTCTCCCCCTTCCATTAGACCATGGTTCTCACTCCCCTGGAGGGGAGTTCACGTTCCCATTTCTGGGCCTCACCACCACAGTATCTGATTCAGCAGTTCTGAGATTTGCATTGCTAACAAGCCCCCAGGGGCTGCTGCTCCAGTGGTCCAGAGGCTACTCTTGGAGAACCCTCATCTCCCTTGTGAGGAGGAGGTGGAGGGTCTCTACTCCCAGCCTGGCACACAGGGGAGCTCCAGGATGGACTTGTCAAAAGTGAAAGACTTCAAGTATTTATTATATTATAACTGACATATCAAAAAATTCACCCATTTTAAGGTGTACGGTTTGATAAGCTTTAGTAAATTTACAGAACTGTGCAACCATCTCCACAATCCAGTTTTACAATATTCCCACCACTCCAAAAAGTTCCCTTGGGCCATCTGCGGTCAATCCATGTCCGCTCCAAGCTCCAGGCAACCGCTGTTCTGCTTTCTGTCTCTAAGTTTTGTTTTTACAAGACATTTCACATACATGGACTCATATAATTTGTGGTCTTTTGTGGCCAGCTTCTTCTGGTCAGCATAATGTTTTTGACGTTCATCCATGTCGTAGCATGTGTCGGGAGTTCATTCCTCTTTACTGCTGAGTACTATTCCATCGTGTGGGTGCATCACAATTGGTTTATCCACTCGCCAACGATGGACACCTGAATTGTTTCCAGTTTTTGGTATTATGAATAATGTTGTTATGAACATTCACATATATGCCCTTGTGTGGACATGTGTTTCCAAATGGTTTACCTTCTTTAAAGGTAAACCGTAATTTACCAAGTCTCTCCTCCCCAGTCCTTGGAGCGTCTGCAGCCAATACTGTTAGTGACTAAGGGCTAATGGGAGGCCCAGGCTCAGCTCAGCAGCTAAGATCAAACTCAGACCCCTCCCCAGGCCCTGTCTCCCTGCAGCCTCACCTTACCCACTGGTCACGGCCCTCCCCCCCTCCATTACCCCAAATGTCATCCCTTGATTTAGAGCTGGTGATTAAAGGATTTTGCCTTTCAGTGAAATTAAACTGCTCAAAGCAGCCAGCAGGGAAGAGAATGAAAACAGGATTGACCCAGATCTCTTAAAAGTCCTGGGGTTTCTCATCTCTCCTGAGCATCACTAGGCCTAGATGTCCCCATGGATGCAGCACTGTCTGGTCCAAAAGTAGCATCCTCTGTATGTGCACAGCGGTCAGAGCAAACCAAGGACCCAGACACTGGCCTTCCACCCCAATGCCCCTGATTCTTGCTGCTATTCGGCTCCCCTTGGTTTGGCTGACTTCATGTCTGACACACCTAGACTCTGTTCCTTCTCTCCCAGGGACATCCCAGCCGCTGTATGGGAAAGTATTTTTCCTGCTCCACTTCCAAGTCCTTCCATCAGCCACACGAGGGGGGCACCAAAGCTGTTATCCTGGACACACACACTGTCCCTTGCAAGGGCCCCAAAAGAATCGATTGAGCAAAGGCTGACTGCCTAAGACCCTTTGCCCTGAGCCAGTTCCCCTCTCCCATTCCAATAAACCTCTCCCATGCCCAGGTAGTTTCCGGGCTCAAATCTTAAGCCATGCCATTTGGTAGAGGAGGTTCTGGCCTCAGAGCTCAAAGATCTGAGTTTGCATACCTGTGCGGACTTGCGGCAGCAGTGACCTCGGGCTCTTTACCACGAGGAAGGTGATGTTTTTCATCCCGCCGGCCTCCGGGTGCAGATGAGACAACAGGAAGAGATTTTTTGGGTGCACCGCTCTGGAAACCCGTGGGGCACACGTAGGCCCCAGGTCAAAAGGATTCAGAGAGCAGGAAAGACTTCACTCCTGTCACCAGTGAGTGTAGAAACAAGGACCTTTTCAGAGAAATGGCCTCTCAGGAACTGCCATCCTTGACTTGCTGTCCGGATTTGCCAAGTCAAATGGTGGCCCTGACAGGAGTTAAAGACGTGCATCAAAGTGGTGGATTATAGTTGTGTTTTTATCTAGTAATGAGAGGTTGGGTGACTTAGGTTGGGAAATGTCTGTGCGTATACTGCAGAAGGGATTATAACGACTAGCTGAGAACGAAGGCCTGGAGTGTGAATCCTAGCCCTGCTACCTACTAGCTGTATGACCTTAGGCAAATTACTTAACATCTCTGGGCCTCAGTTTCCTCATCTATAAAATGGGAGTAGGGCTTCCCTGGTGGCGCAGTGGTTAAGAATCCACCTGCCAATGCAGGGGACACGGGTTCAAGCTCCGGTCCAGGAAGATCCCACATGCTGCAGAGCAAATAAGCCCGTGCACAACTACTGAGCCTGCGCTCTAGAGCCCAAGAGCCACAACTACTGAAGCCCACGTGCCACAACTACTGAAGGCTGTGTGCCTAGAGCCTGTGCTCTGCAACAAGAGAAGCCACCACAATGAGAAGCCCATGCACCGCAACGAAGAGTAGCCCCTGCTCGCCGCAACTAGAGAAAGCCCGCGCGCAGCAACAAAGACCCAATGCAGCCAAAAATAAATAAATTAATTAATTAATTTAAAAAAAAATGGGAGTAATCATCTTACAAGGTTACTGTGAAAATTAAGTGAGGGAATGTGTGTGAAATTCTCAACTCATTAGCTGATAGTAAGTATGTCAAGAGTGGCAATTTTCTCGTTTATGTTTTATTTTTAATAAAGCATTTCCTGAGTGCCTCTTATCCATTCGGTCATCCATTTGTTTGTTCATTCATTTGTTCGTTCATCTAGTCAACAGAAACCTTCAAGTGCCAACAGTGTGTCAGAATCTATGAAATGAACTGGAAAAAAAAATAATACAGTGCTTGACCATTTTTAAAGCTCTTTTACATGCATTGCCTTGTTTTACCTTCCCACTACCTTCAGGGCGACATTAAGAGAACAGAGGCTCTGAGGATGTGGTGATTTGCCTAAGATACCAACTAAACAGTGGCACAACTCCCTCCAACTCATGTTTTCATTTCTTTTTTTCAATTAAAAAATTTTTTTAAAAAAATATTTATTTATTTATTTATTTACTTTGGCTGCACCAGGTCTTCGTTGTGGCATGCATGTGGGATCTAGTTCCCTGACCGGGGATCGAACCCGGGCCCCCTGCATTGGGAGCATTGGGAGCTTGGAGTCTTACTCACTGGACCACCAGGGAAGTCCCCCAACTCATGTTTTCAGACATTCAATCCAGTTTACTTTATAGGACACCTCACTGCCAGAAGGACAGGGTCATTAATAAATGAGTAACACGGGGCCTCTCCCTGCCAGTCTGCATAGTCTCTGCTCCCAGAACTCAGGACACCTCCCCTCATTGTAGTCTTTTCCCCAGGGCTCTATTAGAGTTGCTTGTTCTGATTCATCTCCAGACACCAGGAGTCTGCCCAGAACACAGTATGGCATCTGGATGATGCCTGTGTCCATCTGGGTTCTCAGTTGCCAACAATGGGGCAGCGCCCAGGGCCCAGGCGGTGCCCCAGCTGTAAAGAGGCTGGTAAAGCTTAGGTCTGGCTTCTACCTGGAGGAGTGGGACTCAGAGTGGGGGAGTCCACAACACAGGAGAATGTTCAAAGTTTCTGGGAAGCCAAAGAGAATCCACGTGTGCTGTGTCCTGGCCTGAAACTGAATCTGGGTGGCTGGGGAGACCTATATACGTTTAGCCTAATTAAAGAGTAAGGAATCCTTCCAGCAGAGCCTCAGTGCCTCTACGGGGGCTTAGGGCCAGGATCCAAGACTTCTGATGGCCAAAGGTACTCAGACGGATTCCTGGCCAAGGAGGCCTCACGCTGCACAGGCTCAGAGACACACAGCCTCTTAGCCTTGCCCCACCCACGTTCAGGGGCAGGATTCACTGGCATGTGGCCACTCCCAGGCGAGGTGGGAACCTCAATACTGAGGGGCCCGATGCAGCTCCTTCCTGGACACCAGCTTTGGGATCCGTCATCGAGTCTGACACTGAGCATTCCACAAACTGCGTCCAGCTGAGCTATGGGTTCCAGGGGTGATCCCGTTCTCCATGCTCTGATATCCTATGATACCCTAAAAAGTACACAACTCCTCTACCCAGCTCAGTTTCTCTAAGGCCAACTCTGTTGAGAATAGGGAGAGCCAGAGAAACACGAAGAGAATAAGAGAAATGGCAGCTAAGATAAACATGAAATAAGCGCTTGGAAAAGCCCCTGGGAGAGCAGAGGAAGAGGTGATTAATGCTGCCTGTGGGGCCTGAGAACGCTGGGAAGGAGGACCGAACCCAGTGAAAAGGATCGGCAAAGCGGGGGAAGGAAAGGTGTTTCACGCGAGGGAACAGAGTTCAGGGACACAGAGCTGTGAACAGGCAAATCACTGAGGCTCGCTGAGGATGCATGGGAGGCAGGAAGCAGGGAGGAAAGGCCAGCAGGGCAAACCGGAACGTGAGACCTTGCTGTGACCTTCAGACAGAGACCAAACTGCTTGGGAAGTTGAGGCATTTTGCATTTGAAAGGAAAATGAACATTTGGGCTGAGAAATAAAGCTGTGTATGGAGTGCCTCCTCTGTGCCCAGTGGCTTACAGGCATTTTCTCCACATCACGCAATGTGCACGTTTTATAGGGGCAGACACGACAGAGCCATGGTTTTTCTACGGTATAAGCCCTGTCCGAGGAGGGGGCAGGGCAGAAGGGAGCTCGGCAGAGCCATAGCAGCTCCTTAAGGGTGACGACCCCCTTACACGGAAGGAAGCAAGTTGGAGCTTATTAAAGAGTTCACTCTTCTGATCTTAAGACCTGAAACCTGGGTCCGCACTCTGGGCCACCATAGCGCCGTCCAAGGTCACCATGCCCAACACCATGAATGAGCCACCTGTCAAGGAACACCCACACTGAGGCTTCTCAGTGGCAGGGCCCACGTGCCTGGTGCCTGGCAGGTGCTCAGTGATAGCTGTTGGATGAAGCTTTCTGTAAAGAATTCTTTTGGTTGTCTCCTGGCTTTGGCCAACACCTCAGGAAGTAACTCCCAGTCTCTCTGGTTCACCAAAGTCATTCAGAAGAGGAAGGGGCCCCTCCACTTCCACGGGGCCGCCCAGCGTGGGAGTGCCGCCAGAGCCCTGCAGGCAGCTGAGTCAGGGTGGGGGAAAACTTCCTGGAGCAGGAGAGGCCTAGGTGACCCCACCGGGGTGGGGACGGGGTAAGTGGAGGGGGCAGTGGGAGGTGGGCTCAGGAGTGAGGACCGGTCTGGTGGAAGCCACCTGGGGAGGCCTCTTGGAGGAAGGAATGTCGGCGCCGCCCCACCTCTCAGGGCTTCGTTTCCCTCTGTGAACGGCAGCTTCTCCTGCCTCAGCAGCCTTCTCCAAGGTGTTGGGTTTAAGGAGAGGGTGGAGGGAGGGAAGGAACCAGCTGAGCCGGGGTATGGACCAGGTCCTCTTGCTATGTGCCAGCCTCAGGTGTTATCTGTGGTGACTCACAGCCCCTCCAGGCCTGTTTACCCATCTACAAAATGGGCTCCATTATGGGGTTTCCTGAGGACTTGGTGTTAGGTGATTTTTGTTGCTCTCTTGATTTTGTCTGTTGTTTTTGAGTTCTGTGGAGGATAAGAGATGAACTAACTGGACCCTCTGTGTTGGACTCACCATAGTCAGATCTGGCATTTTTGAGTACTTGCTAGAAATATTCTAAGTTCCTTATATGTATTGTCATTTCATTCTCAAACCACCCTGCTATTATCCGCATTTTGCAGATAATGAATGTGAGCTTTCCATCCACCCATTCCCTCACCCAGCACTGCTCATCAGGTTCCTAGTGGCCTGGGCTCCAGGTCAGCCCACACTTGTCAGCACACCCGGCCTCCCGAGACAGCCAGATGTCTGGGCAGGACTTGCAACTCTTAGACCTGTCGCCACACCCTGTTTCAGCCCCGACTGGCCTCCTTCCCTACCTGCCTGGATAGCTCGGCAGCTGCCAAGGCTTGTCATGCTTCCCCCCCAACCCAGTTGTTTGGGTGCCGGCAAATGCCAGGCAGGTGAGGAGCACCAGCTTCCACCGGCCCAGCTGCCCTCAACTTCCAGGTGCAGGGTAGTTGTGGGGCAGGGAGTAGGGGAGAGACAGGGTATCTCTCAGGCTCAGAATTGCTGAGATGGAACCTCAACTGAATCACAGCATTAACTCATCTAGAACTGGGGCTCAGGAAAACAAAACACCTGTGCGTGTCCAGGGAGAGACCCGGCATCCTTGGAACATGAGTGGCCAGGAGGTGTCCTCCGCCCAGGTGCAGGCGCAATTTACTTTCCTCTTCAAACTTAAATCAAGTGGTCCCAACTTCTCCCTTTTTTCAGAACCATTTGTTCAGGACCCATCACGAGCCCAGGAAAGAGAGGGAAAGTGGGGCTTCCTGCATAAATTAGGAAATTAAGTCTCACAGGAATTCAGCAATGTTGCAATCACCCAGAGGTGGCTTCTGGGCTCAAGAAGCTGAAGCCCAGATCCAGAACTGATGGTCTTAGGAAGGGGGCTTGGACGTAGTAGGAGAAAGTCAGGAGTCTTGGACTTGGAACCTGAAGCACAAATGTCTACTCCCACCTCTGCTGTTTGGTGGCCAAGTAAGCGAAAATGACTCACCCATCGATGAGCACGAGTGTCCGCATCCCTGAAATGGGGGCAACCCCACCTCATGAGAATCTAGCGAGAATGGCCACACAGGAGAGAAACCAGCGTCCACAAAGCCAGTCCTCAGGAACCCAGCTCCATGGAAGAAGGGCTCTGTGGGCAAATAGGTTTGGAAAATACTCTCTCCTCTCCTGAAATGTGCGCCACAGGTGAAGGATTCGGAGAAGCCCTGCAATAAGGAAAGCAGGTGGAAATTGTTTAACACAGCGTTTCCCAAACTTGGCCCAGGAAAGAAGTGTTCTGTGGGGTGGTGCTGTGAGTGCCCTGAACGCGAACATTAAGTGGCTGTGGTGTTTGGAAAACGGCAAGTAGCCTACTTTCCTGGGGGAGAGGATTCAACCAAGAGAAGGATGACAGCAACCTGGAAACCAGGGAGGCCTTCAACACGCTCCTACACAGTGGGTGGAAGTGGACATGAACATGGCTGCGTTGAAGACAGTTTGACTACACTGATTAAAATGTCAAAGTCTCTACCGCTTGATCTGGTAATTCCACTTCTAGGAAATTATCTTGCATAAGTACTTGCACTTAATTGTATGTACAAGAATGTTCACTGAAGCATCACATGTAAATATAAAAAGAAAAAAAAAAAGAAGTAAACAATCTAGACATCCAGCCCTAGGGGAGCATTTGAGTGATGACTGTTCTGTGCATATGGCAGCCTGGGCCGCTACCATGGATAAAGCGTGGCTGCGCACTCTGACATGCAAGACCTCCTAGATATGCGTTTCAGCAGAAAAATAACTTTGTTTTCCTCTCTCTCTCTCTCTATGTATATACACATAGATATAATATATGTCTGGCTTTTTATATTTATGAATAACACTTCAGTGGACATTCTTGTACATATAGCCCATGTAAGTATTTATATAGGATAAATTCCTAGAAGTGAAATTGCCATATCAAAAAAAATTTAAGATATATATATATAGAGAGAGAGAGAGAGAGAGAGAGACAGACAGAGACAGAGAGAGATACAGACATATAGATATGGATGCATGTATGTATCCATATATCCACACATATTTATTTGTGTAATATGTATATATACACATATGTAATATATATGTAAACACACATATACACATGCAAATATGTATATATACATATATTTATACAAAGATATATGTGTGTGTATGTATCTAAATAGAAATGACACATCCATATCCATATGTACCACATATCATATATTATAAATACATAGAAAAGTGTCCAGAAAGGGACATGACAAAGTTAACAGGGGCTTTCTCTTCAGAGGGATGTGGGATTAGGAAGAAGGGTGGGAAGGACAATGAGACTTATCAGCATTTCCATGCTGTTTTTATTTTTTACAGTGAACGTGCATTACTTTTGAAATTTTGAAAAATGTCTTTTATTTTTTATTTATTTTTTTAAAAATTAATTAATTTATTTATTTTTGGCTGCATTGGGTCTTCGTTGCTGCACGAGGGCTTTCTCTCATTGTGGCGAGCGGAGGCTTCTCTTCATTGCAATGCGTGGGCTTCTTAATGCGATGGCTTCTCTTGTTGCAGAGCAAGGGCTCTAGGTGCGCGGGCTTCAGTAGTTGTCGCACGAGGGCTCAGTAGTTGTGGTTCATGGGCTCTAGAGCACAGGCTCAGTAGTTGTGGCGCACGGGCTTAGCTGCTCTGTGGCATGTGGGATCTTCCCAGACCAGGGCTCGAACCCGTGTCCCCCGTACTGGCAGGCGGATTCTCAACCACTGCGCCACCAGGGAAGTCCAGATGTCTTTTAATTGGTAGAAAAAAACACTAAAACAAGGCTCAGGAGGATAGCTTTTCTTTTGTAGCCAACTCAAAGCCTTTGTTTTTTTGTAACCTGAAGCCATGGGTGTTTGTTATGAATATAAGCACTGAATGACTGTTGGATCCCCAGATTCACTGCTTTTGGTTTCAAAATAAAAACACTTTTTTTTGCTTGTTTGTATTTGAAAAATACTGAAGATTGCAATAATGTATAACACACCACTTAAAAAATATCTTGAAAGAAAGATGTCAGAGCTACCTTCGTTAACCTGACCAGTCCTCTCTCTGGAAATAACCCTAGTAATAATCTCCAGTGAATAGGGTGGCGCAGATTCTGCAGTGGATTTTGAATGGAAGTATTGTGATGCTGTGGGGCACCCTCAGAGTCAGTTTGTCTGTTTTTCATTCATAGTCCCCGGTCTCTGGAGCACACAGCCTAGAGGGAGCATGTGAGCCAGCAATGCCCACCTACCCTGTTCCCACACTCACATCTGTATGTTTATTATTGTTCTTTTCCTCGGCCCCTGTTGCATTACTGACCTTCTGGGATCCTTTCCCATGCTTTTGAAGTGTATCCTTTAGAAGTTCACCTAGTTCAGTTCTCTTGGTGGGGAACTCATTTCTTTTGTTTATCTGTGATTCTCTTTGTTTTACTCTCATTCTTGCAAGGTGGTTTTGCCAGTTACACCATTCTAACTTGACTTTCAACAGGTTGTGCACAGCCTCCCAGAGTCTTAAGTCTCCCATCGTTGCTGGTGAGCAGCTGCTGAGTTGTCCCTGTGTTAAGGTCTTCGATTCAGTGTGTGCTTAAGATCCTTTGTCTTTGGTATTCTGCCCACATTACATGCCCAGCAGCGGATTTCTTCTTATTTACTCTGCTTAGGATTCATGGGGTTTTCTTGATTTTGTGGATTCCAATTTTTCATCAGGCACTCTTTCTTTAAAAATTAACATTCCTCCATTTTCTCTCTTCTTTCCTTCTGGGACTCAAATTTGATGTAGAGAGACCTTTCCATTATGTTTTATTTCTTCTCTCTTTCCACCTCTTTCCTACTCTCCTGATCAGTGTAAGTATGATAAATACCTGTTTTACAGTTACATTCTAAATAATTTCCTAGCACATTTCTCCAGTGCATTATCTTTTCAATTGGGTCTAATCTGTAGCTTAACCCATCAATTGAGTTTTAAATTTCAATGATTATATTACTCATTTTTACAAAAATAAATGAATTCTCTGGAAAAAGAAGGGCATTCCCCAGAGGTGTCAGCAAAGGTGAGAACATGAGTGCAAGAATGGGAGAGGAGCGATGGGGGTGCTATCCAAGCCCATTCTTTATTGATAAGACCTCTGAAGTCCAGAGAGTCACACAGGGGTCACACAGCTAGCTAAGGGCAGAGCCAGGATTGGAACATAGGCCTTGTTCTTTCTTTCTTTCTTTCTTTGGCTGCATCAGGTCTTAGTTGCAGCATGCGGGATCTTCGTTGTGGCATTTGGGATCTTTCGTTGCGGCATGCGGGCTTCTCTCTACTTGTGAGCTTCTCTAGCTGCCACGCGCGGGCTCTAGAGCACACGGGGTCAGTAGTAGCGGCACCCAGGCTTAGTTGCATGTGGGATCTTAGTTCCCCCACCAGGAATCGAACTTGCATCCCCTGCATTGGAAGGCGGACTCTTAACCACTGGACCACCAGGGAAGTTCCCGCCTTCTTATTCTTGATTAGAGTCTAGCAATTGGTCAGAACCATCCAAGAGGGAAGGAATTAGGTATTGAAAAGACTGAGATGGATTCCACCTTGTGTCGTCCAAAATAAACTACGAATGAAGTATAGAGAAACGCAACAAAAGTCAGTTGTTCTTCCATGATAACTACTTTGACGTATTTATTAAAAATATACACTGATAAACCACCCGAATCCTCCTCTTTTTGTTTCCCTTTTTGGTGCCCCTGCTTTGTGGTACATGAAACACACGCTCAAACTAGGCTACTGGGAACTGCAGCCTGAAAAAGAAGCCACAGCTTTGCCTGCACTGGGGCAGGCAGGATGTCCTTGAATGCAGCTGTAAGGCAGGGCGCGGTGCGGGGCTCCCGCGGACACCCCCAACTCCTCCCAGTTGCTGATTCCGGGAAGAGAGGCTGGAGGGCAGATGCTTGAGGAGGCTAACCTTGGGGCACCGTCGCCACCTGGTGACGTACTCCGGTTCTTGCAGTGGTCACGCCTGCAAGCGCCGCGAGGCGAAAGGAGAGAACAAAGAAAATGTGGGCGGAGGGGCCAGGGTGGGCTATTTGACTTTGCCCGAAGACCTGACCCGCTTTGTCCATCACTGGAAGGTGATGCGCCCCCCGGAAGGGCTGAGCTCCCTGTCCTGAGAGTGTGCAAACAGGGAGCCCTAGACTGGGCTTTACACTACTTCCAGGAGTCATCACTTGGAAATTAGAAAGGCCAAAGTCTTAAGATCTTAGAATCATCGAGGAGGTAATCCCCACTCCCACCCCTGCCGCCAGGTCACAGTCACTGAGAACTGCCCGAGATCACTCAGCTCCTGCTGTTCCTCCGCCCCCGCCCCAGTGTGGGCAGCCTTTGTTCATCAAGGTCTCAGAGACATTCCGGCCACAGGCAGCAGAGTTTACCTTATCTCTGTGATCCTCCCTGGGGCACTTGGCCTGCAGCTCCACGCCTCCTTCCCCCTCTCCCTGAGATCTGACCTCCCTCCCGCCTCCGGCTCCCCTTCCCTCGGGTCCCCGCCCCCACTGGGACCTCTCTCCACCTGTCCCTTCAACTGCCATTTGCATGCCTGGGACAAGTTGCTGTCACCAGCCTGGATATTTCTCCAAAGGAATCCCCGCACGTTCACCCCCTGACCACCCAGGAATCTGGACAGTCCACTGTCCAAATCCGCCCTGTCCACATAGGAGGAGCTCAGCACTGCTGTCCCCTCCTCCTAAAATGTTTTCTTTTGAAATATAATACTTACAGAAAAGCTGCAAGAGTAGTACAAAGAACTCCCCTACCCACTTTACCAAGTCATTTATTTTTTAACATTTGCCTCATTTGCTTTCTCCTCTCTGTTCTTCTCTCTATAACACACACACACACACACACACACACACACACACACACACACACACACACACAGAGTTTCTTTTGTGAAACCATTTGGAAGTAGATTACATCATAGTCCTTAACCTTAACCTCAGTGTGTTATTTCCTGAAAATAAGGATATCCTTCTGTAATTATCAAATTCAGGAAATTTAACATCGAGACAATATTTTAACCTAATCAATAGTCCATATTTCCACTTGGTCAGTTGTCCCCAAAATGTCCTATCTAGCACTTTTTGCTTTTTTGTTTGGTCCCAGATCCCATCCAGGATCACGTATGTCATTTACTTGTCATGTCTCTTGAGTCTCCTTAATCTGAACAGTTCCTTAGCCTCTCCGTTGTGTATGACACTGACATGTGTGAAGAATCTAGGCTGGTAATTTTATATAGTTCCTCAGTGCAGATACTTCCTTTCCTCCTGCATTTTTTTGCTCTAAGTGCCAAGGGTCTACCCAGTTCCTCAGGTTAGGAACCTAGGTCCCTCCCTCCCTCCCGCCCAGCCCTCATCAGGTCCTCATGCCCACTGCCCTTCTCTTCATCGCCCTCATCCTTCCTCACCAACCAGCCATCCTCCACCCTGCCATCAGCGACTGTACTGCTTCACACAAGCTGGCTGTTTAAAGTGTGGTCCAAGGACCTGCAGCATCAGGAGCTTGTTAGAAATGCAGAATCTCAGGCCCCAGCCCTACAGAATCAGAACCTGCATTTTAACATGTTCCCCAAGTGTTTCTTCTGCTAAGTCTGAGAAGTCCTGCTCTCAGAGATCCCTGAAGCAGACCCCTCAGCTCCATATTGAAGGAGTGTCCCTCTCTACCACCCCTGACCCCCAAACTTCATTCTTACCTCACCTACGTTCATGAGGGTATGCTGTCACCTTTGTACCATTTAGTCCTTCTTCCTGGAATGCCCTCTCTCTCCTGAGACTTCTACTCGAGATTAGGCTTAATGGTCACTTCTGTGGTGTGCTTCCTGCCACTCCTCTTGGGCGCCATTTCCTCTGAACCTGTCTCTTATCCTAGCTTCAGTTACATGCAAGTGTTACTCCCAAGGGCTCCTGATCTTTAAGGAGCTCCTCCTTCCATTAGTTGGTGAGCTCCTTGAGGGAAAGCCTGCATCTCACACACCTCCTTATCTGCAGTGCCGGGAACAATTTGAATGTCTGTTGAATGGGCATGTAAAAAACCAGCTCTTCTTCCACAGAGGTACTTCTTCCCAGTAGATCTTGAAGTGGGTACTGGGGTATCCAAAAGGCCATCCAAATACCTGAGCCACAGAATGTTGGGACAGGGGTGGCCACAGGGAAACATCTACTTCAAATGCCCTTTGTGATCCATGAGAAAAGGCCCCAGAGAAGGAGAAGTGGCTTACTTGCAGTTTCATCCCCTGGAGTGGTTGGCCCAGCGAGTCACTATTGACCCATGTTTTGACCTTCCTGGAGCAAAGTGCCCTCATGTGGTTTAGTGTGAGAAGCAGAGTAGTAAAAACCAGAGTTGCAGATGAATGCGCACAAAATGGAGAGACTTATGTAGAAGTTTTAAACATGAAAAACTATTCTGTATCTTCTTGCTTAGGAAACAGTCATGCCAGTGAAGGATAATGGTTACCTTGAGGAGGATGCAGGAAGATTAGAGGGTTTATAACCAAGCTGGGGTAGGCAGGGGGGGCGGGCTTCAGCCATGCTGTTTACTCCTAAGCTGTGTGCGGAATATGAGTGTTTAATTATTTTTTATACATCCTTATGTCCTTTAAAAATTCTTATCTGGACCAAGGGATCACGCCTTGCACACAGTTGTCCTCAAATTTTTTAATGAGTTTTTTTGCTGAAGGCTTTCAGTTAACCAGCCCATAACCTTGTGGGTGCCCATTAGGTTTTTTTTTTTTTTTAATAGTAAATGTAAACTTTCTGCATGGCAGGCTTCCAGCTCTAACAAGCAAGGTTCAGAGGGCAGGGTGCATTCTGGAAAACAGAATACCACCCTGTTATTGGAGCTTAATATGAACACAGATAAGGCTGGGGTTATATCTTAGCACATGGGCTAGAGTTCAGGTTTCATTTTATAGGCAAAGAAACACTAAATTCTCAAGGAAGAATGGTTTGAACGAATTATTCATTTTAGCAAGGTGACTGTGGCAACAACGGGCCAGACAGGAGACCAGCTAGCTTTGGCAACAATCCAGAAGTATTACCGTGTGGCTTGCGGGATCTTAGTTCTCCAACCAGGGATCATACCCCTGACCCCTGCAGTGGAAATGCGGAGCCCTAACCACTGGACCACCAGGGAATTCCCTCAAAGTAAATTTAAAAAGCAAAATGGGGTGAGGTGAAGAAGAGAAACAAGACTTGCTCTGAGTAGATGTTGAAGCTGTGTGATGCGCAGAAAAGGGGCTTCTTATTCTACTTTTATGTTTGAAATTCCTCATGATTAAAAAAGGTAGTGATCTTGTAGAAATCATAAATATACACTGACGTGACAAATGAAAAAACCCTAATTACAAGAAAGGATAGTTGGTTTTGGCATAAAGTTTTTCATAAATGAATTAGAAAAGTACTGTATCACCTCAAATACACGATACAGAAATAGCCCATGATACAGAAATAGATGTTGAAGAGTTTAAATAACAATTCATTCTGAAAGATTGAGAAAAGCAGCATATCTAAATTAACATTTATATGCTTTTAAATGTGTACAAATAATATATTTATAGCTATAGTAGATATTTAGCTATTTCCGCCATGAAACTTAGTTTGTGGTCTAACTAATCAAAACTTTCGAATCTTCTCATTAGGAATATGGAGTCTTGTCTTTGGGAAGGTACTGTGATATGGGATGGGTTAAACAGAGTACAGCCATGTGATTCTATATGCAGTTGAAAATCACCTCTAGATATTGTACATAACTCTCTTTATATATGTACATGTATATATACCTACATATATATACTGTTTAAAAAAATGGTGTGACGAAAGTTGAGTGGAGAGTAGGGTGGCCGTGCTTAGACATGCAGTGTCTCTTTGGAAGGGTTAATAAACCATCTGGGAGAGGAAGTGGGGAGATGAGGGAGATAGTGCTCTCCCCTCCAAATCTTTATGAGCACGTTAACAGTAACACTCACTGGAGGTTGGTATCACAGGGGACTTCCTTTCTTCACACATTGTCTTATAATTTTTTTTTAAAGGCTGGAATAATGCCTCTACTATAGAGGCAAATCAGAAGGGGACTATGTCTAAATGAAGCTTGAGGGAATTCCCTGGTGTCCAGTGGTTAGGACTCCACGCTTTCACTGCTGAGGGCCTGTGTTCCATCCCTGGTCGGGAAACTAAGATCGCACAAGCCACGTGGTACAGCCCAAAAAAAAAAAAAGAACACAAATTACTTGCTATCTCGGCACCACTCTATTTTGTAATAGACTTTTGCTCCAGCTGGTATCCATTCTGGCAATAGCCCCCAGCATTACAGGTCCAAGTTTCTCTGGTTGCATGTGGGCCCGTGACTCACCATCTGCCTGATTTCCTTCTGCAGTATCCTCTCTGGCTCCTTCAGAACACAACTGAAACTCCTATCTCCTTTACAGTGGTCCCTCCTTTGGTCTGTTGCTCAATCCTATGAATTAATACATCTTGTAAGAGAATGTCAGAGGTTCAGGCAGGCTTTTCATGTCCCTACTGCATCTTGTAAATCAACCTGAATCACAAGTTTGTTTTTGGACTCAGAGTAATAAGTGAAGGTCATCTGGCCATCCCTGACGCCAGGCCACATGACAGCTCTTTGGCCTCTTAAGGAAATGTCGCTGCCCCAGCCTCTGGTTTTAGTCAAGTGTGGTCCCAGAACTTTTAAAGGGACTCACAATTCCCTTTAAATACATTATGAAGTAGGCAGAGAGCATGGGTTCAAGATTGTTTTTATTTTCAGAGCCTGCAACAGTTGGTTACCAATGTTACTAAGCTGGTACATTCTAAAGGCCATCCCACCTCCCTTTTCAGGCATTCAACCAACAGAATCCCTACAATAAAGATTACAGACTAATTAAGATGTGTCTCAATGTGTGTGGGGGAAGAGGCCTTCTCCCCCTGCTCCCCTCCTTCCCACATACTTTTTCTAACAAGATTGTTTTATAGTCAAATGCAACTCAAACCCATAACACAGCAACCAGTCATCTCCAGTATCACTGATTCTCTCCCCGCCCCCAGAACAGGAAGCCGGGGCAAGAGGGGAGACTGAATCTGCTATATAAGAAAAACTTCGCTATACCCCAATGGAACAAAGATGGTGAGGAAGCCAGCACCTAAGGGTGGGGATGAACAGGAACCAAACAGGCCTGTCTAGAGTCAATCAACTCAGCCCCAGCTCCCTGGAAGGTGTTCCTTTGAGACCCCCACTTCTGTGGGATGAGATGAGGGGCAACTGGTGATGATCCATCTCTCCCTGTCCCTCAAATTGAAACATGATAAACTCAAAGTTTTACCTTCAAAATCCACCACGCTGCCTCCTGAGAAACACATTCTATAGTCATCTCTGCCAGCACCCACTCCCTTCTAATGCCCAGGGCTTCCAGCCCCTCTCCCCAGCCTTGGGTGGCCCAGCCAACACTGATTTGATACTCCTTGATCATAAAATGACTATTTTTAAAAAATTAAAATAGAAGCGATCAAAGAGTATCAGAGTAATAGAAGAAAGACACTCAATATATACTCCCTTCCCTTATCTGGCAGAGCCCCCCATCCCTGCCCGCCTACACTGGGATCCCTGCTCTACCATGTTCCAACACTGACCTGGGGGTGGCCCAATGGAAGCCGCCTCAAGTGCTTTCCTGACCGTGACTCCTAGACCAGCAACATCACAGCGAGCAGGGTCACCCCAGTAGATCTCAGGGGCCTTCGAGGTAGGTCTGGGAGGTTTAGCTTATGTCCTGTAGCCAAGCCTGAGTCTGGGGCCTGCTCCCACCAGTATCTCAGTCCTTGGCTGTAAATAGCAGCAGCCCCAGTACTGCAGCGCCTCCTGGGGGTGACAGAGTGCCTAGTTCTCTGTCCCACAACTCATGTCCCTCTTCTTCCCCCTCCCTTTTTCTTTTTTTTTTAAAAATTAAAGGCAGAGGTAGTCCCTGGGATGATAAAACCCCACCTAGGATGGCAGTATTGTAACTTAAAGCAGTTAAATAAAAGTCTCCAGGAGTTGATTACAAAAAAAGAAAGAAAAGAAAGTGACTGATGAAGTTGAATAAATTAATGATATGGGTTATCCCACAAAGACCTTTCCTTCGCAGGCCGTCTTTGGTATTTGGCCAGCAGCATTTGTGAGTCTTCTCTCCACTCAGACTCTCCTACCCACCCCCTCAGGGGAGAAGGCCAGTACCCAACGAGGCCCAGGCAGCTCATCCAGCTGTGGGGGATGAGGAGTCAGAACATCTTGACTTGGTGCTTGGAACTGTGCTGTGGCACGTTGACAGCCTTGGCAGACTGTCCTGTTGCAGAAGAAGGACGACTTACAGGGACAGAAGAGCCAGCAGGATGCTCTGGGCTCCAACCCTGGGAGAGTGGGAGGTAGGTTTAAGACATGGAAGCCTCAGGCCTTCTCTCCAAATGTCACACGGGTGGCCCCTTTGCTCAAGTTTCTCTGCAGCAAAGAGGGGAGGGGGGTAGGGAGGGAGGCTCAGGCTGCTGCTGTCTGGCACTGAGACCTTCAAAGCTTCTTCAGACGGCTATACATCTCTCTCTTGCTCTTTTCCCCGGCCCAGGTCCGGCTCTTGGTGCGAAACTTCTTCAGATCTTCTTTAAAGTCCTCGTGGTGCATGGGCCGGTAACTGGGGGGCTCGCAGTGAGACTGGCGGGAAGACAGGACGAAGTCAGGGCACACCTGCTTCATACGCACACTCCTGCTCCCTCCCTGAGGGGGGCTGCAAGGCTCTGCTCAGCAAGTTCTAGGGCCCTTCTGTGTGCAGGGCAAATCCCCAGACCCCTGGCAAGAAACACCCATGACCACCAGACATCTGGGTGGAGGGGCGGCCACTGCCCTCCAGAGAGTCCATCTTACCTGGCATTTCAGGAAGAACTCCTTATATCCGCCCTTCAGGACATACAGCTCCGGGTAGTGGAGTTTGGGGTACTCGTTACCAAGCCGATCTCTCTCTCTCACATATCGGCACCTATAAAGGGGAAGGAAAGCCAAAGCATGGTTAGCTCTACACAGTGAAAGCAGTGTTCCTTACACACATCTCCCCAACTTTACCTTCATTCTTGGAAACAATCAGTGTCGACTTGTGATTTCCTGGCCACCTGTTATCTTCAGGAATAGTGTTCACAGCCAGTGCCACTGCCTCGTATTGGCAGGTAGATGGTCTCTTCCCAACTTTTCAAGTTAAACAGCCCTAGCAACTGATCTCTGCCCAGCATCTTCCCTGCCACCACCAGCACCTAATCTTCGGCGACAGCTTCTCAGCCAGCTTCCCTCTGCATTCTCCACCCTCCACGACCAGTGTCTCTCCCTTACCTCCTTCTGAGCTTTGCTCCTGTCTCAGGGCGCCTACTTGCATCCTGTACTAAAATGGACTATTGTGTAGTGTACTGTATACTCCTATAGTTAGTGTGTGCAAATGCAGCAAAATATCACCAGTCGAAATCAGGGGAAGCATGCACTCTTTCTGAGCTTGAAATGGTTCCAAATAAAAAGGTGGCACAAGAACTTGAACCATGAGAAAAGTCTCTCTTGGACCCTCCTAGTGAAGCTGCACTGCTCCCTGCCACCTCTGTCCCCGTTTGCTCAGCATTTGTCACAACCATCTTCCGTCTCTCCACTGGGACCTCCCCTGCGGCAGGTCAGTCCTGTTTGCTCACTGCTGTACCTTCATTGCCTCAATAGGCCCTGACACGTCCAGGCTGGCAGTCATTTCTGAAGGGACCTAGCACAGATGGGCAGCTGTTTGGCCTTCCCCCTAGTTTTTTAATACCACCACTCACTTCTGACCACATTTTCAGAACCAGTCCTGTCACCATTAGTGAGAGTGTGGAAAGATGTTGTTAGAGCATCAGAATATTATTTTAAATCTGAAGTGATGTTGTTTTATTGTAATTATACTTTCACTTATTTTGGTATAAAACTTATCTTTGTAGTAAACTATAACAGGGCCTTAGTCACCAAAGCCCTAACAGAAGTTCTTATTAATAAGGGGTGGGGATGGGGGGGCGGGCGGCATTTCTTTTCACCTCTAATGTGGCGATAATGTGAAGGTAACATAACCCACTCCTTTGCAAACGTGGATTTGACAAGTGTTCGAGAGCATCACATCAAGTTTTGCAGAGAGGACATCACACTTTTCTGGCATTTGCATAAGGAGCAACCACACTGTACCTGAAGGATGTCACCTGAGAACAGTAGCCCCATAGGTAGAAATAAGGACAGTGGGGGAAACTGGAAGAGCCAGAGTTTAATTCAATACAAAGGAAGGTTGGACAGTGAGCCATGCCCAGCAGTAGCCAGGACTAACTCAGGAGTGGGGGTGATGAAGCAGAGGCCAGATCCTCGGGGGATGTTGCACAGGGAACACCTGTGTCACACAGGCTGGACTGGGGAAGCCAGAAAGCCCTCCACGACGACTACTGTGAAACTGTTAGGGCAAGCCTATAAACTACACTCCAGGAAGCTGTTCATGAAATCAATTGACTGCAAAACAGGTAAGGATTTGAGAGAATACCTGTTACACGTGAATTGATACTTTTACAAAACTAGGTATTTACACACCATGGGTGTAGGCTAAGGCATGGAAATGACTTTCGATGTGCAACAGGCTGTCCCACAAAAGTATGGGGGCCATGCCCTGGAGCCCACTCACATGCGAGGGCCTCGCTCAGAAGAAAACTCGCAGTGGAACACCACGATGACACGCTTGCCATCCGTAGGTACGATGGGCTTCTTGAGTAAGAAGTCTTCAACCTCCTCTTCCATGTGCAAGTTCACTGCACCCTGTGAAGGCACCAGAGACTCACGTTTCACACTCGCAGTAATGATTCTTCAAGAGTGGTCTTCAAATGGGCACCTCAAATTCTGTTATGACTGTGTGCACTGTATAAGTGATATTTGTGAATGCCCGGGACTTTCACGGCCATGACAGTGGCAAACACTAACACTGTATTTAAAGTACCTCCTTACCGTATTTCAACACTATATTATTGGTTAAAAGATTAAAAGGGCACAACCAATTACTTTCTTCCTGGGAAAGTATGTTCCAACACCCACCTAACCAGGCAACTATAAATGTAAGAGGCATCACTAGGCTTGGCACAGACTGGGACATGTTGCCAGAGACTGGCTTCTCCTCATGGCTTCATGTCCAGGCATGGCTTAGAAGTCAGTGGGTACCATTTAGAAATGCCCCTGATGGTGATGGTGATGGCCTGAGGGACAGAACAGGAAGCAGTTGCTGTACAGTGTGGTAGAGATTAGTGCAGACCAGGGAACATTCTTTCAGTGCACCAGGAGTCAAATGCCTTTCACGCCCACTGCTGCTTTTTACAATTCTCATAACCAGCATGTAAGCATTATAATGAGCAGCCAGGTGTCACCTCCCCCTTTAAAAAAAAAAATCACAGATGCTGTCCAGGGCTCCTGCTATGCCTCCCACAACAGCAGGGCTCGCCCACAAGCCTCAGGAATCCATACCTTGATGTGGCCTCCCTCATATTCATATGGGTATCGGCAGTCAATGATAACAAACTCTTTAATGAGGTTGGCAAACTTGCCACTCAAAACAGACGCTATCTGTGGAGAGAGAGTCAAGGAGAATCAACTCTGGCTGCCAGGAACATGGAGATTCCATGTGTGGCAGGTTCCAAAAGGATGACTTACAATTTCTGGAGAGATGTATTTTAAATCCTGATGCTTTCCAGCAACTGTATGAAAGAGGTAACACTTAAAAAAAAAGAGAGAGAGAGAGAAATACTTAGCAAATCCAAAAGCTTAAAAATGCAACATTTTTGTATTGCTTGCCTTCCTGGTAAGAGTCAGCTTAAAAACAAAAACCAAACATTAATCTAATAGAATATGTTGGTTACTTGTCTAGGCACTTCATTAATATCCTGACATTGAATTTTCACACAGACCTATAAGGCACATTATCCCCATTTCCATATGTCAAAGCTAGGTACCTTGTCCAAGGTTAGCCAGCTAGTAAGCCAGACTTGAATACAGAAACCTCAGGTGATTTCCTTTTTCTCCCGCTTTTGGAAGGAACCCTCACCTCAGCAGCCAGACTGTGTGCAGCACATAAAGGACACAGAGAGGAATGACTTCATTGTTTACTGAGCACCTGCTATGTCCAGCATGGTGCTAGACATTGGAGGTGGAATGAGTGAGGCTGGGCCCAGCCTTGAGGGGGAAGGACGGGCACATCAATAATTACTCACTAGGGCGGACTGGCCGAGTCAAGTGCTCACCCAATCCCGTGGCCATGTGTGGGGTCATTATGACAAACACAACCAACAGCTTCAATTCAGGCGCAAGCTTCTACTAGCAAGGACACACCACACCCAGGTCTTGGCTTGCTCTTCCCTTCAGACTACAACTGTCTTCTATTTTTTTTTAATTTTATTTATTTTTTAACATCTTTATTGGAGTATAATTGCCTTACAATGGTGTGTTAGTTTCTGCTGTACAATGAAGTGAATCAGCTATATGTATACATATATCCCCACATCCCCTCCCTCCTGCGTCTCCTTCCCACCCTCCCTATCCCACCCCTCTAGGTGGTCACAAAGCACCAAGCTGATCTCCCTGTGCTATGCGGCTGCTTCCCACTAGCTATCTATTTTATATTTGGTAGTATATGTAAGTCCATGCCACTCTCTCACTTCGTCCCAGTTTACCCTTCCCCCTCCCCGTTGTCTTCTATTTTTAATCCACTTATTTCTCCCACCTGGTTGAAATATCTAGCCCAGATCCAAACCTTCCCCAATCGCCTAGCTGAGACTGAGACAACCCTTTTATTTCTTAGTCTGCTGCTTTCATTGCACTGATGTTTACTTCAATCTACCATGTGATACATGAGGTACATGTCCATGTGGCATGATGTCTTACTGACCATATGTTAAGTGTTTTGAGGGAAGGAACTGTGTCTCATTTTGGAATCTTTGCCTTACACATAATAAGTGTTTCCATAAATGTTAGCTACATTAATACGTAAAAGACTGGTCTGGGGACCTTCAAGTCATATGTGGCTAAACAAGCTACTACTGACACAGGAATGTGTCACATTTCACCACAGCTCAAAGGCAGCCAACCTGTTATCAGGCCATCAGCAGACCTTCCTCTGGACCTCCCTGAGGGCCTTTTCCCTCGAGGGCCATGCTCCTCTGGACAATGGAGAAATTTAGTCTCAATCCTGGACATTCTAAGAGGACCTTTTGATATACAGACTTATATACAGTGAGGCTAGAGGTTTATTTCTGCTTCTTTACACTTTTCTGCAGTACTGCTTTTATAATCACAAACACAGTTCCCAGAGAGCCTGGTCTTTGGGTTAGTGTCAAGGTGGCTGGCAGGTGGCTCCCTACTTGAAACCTCTGACCAGCACCAGTCAGTTCTACAGTCCCACAGAGACTGAGATACACCTGATCATGAATGTGTTTCCTTATCTTAAAAAAAAATTTCAAACTGCGTCCCCTTGGCGGGGTGGGGTGGGGTGGGGGGAACCCCAGGAGCCACTTCAGGGAGGGAGGAAGGCTGAGCGGGGGCGTTTTAGGTACCGCCCCTGCCAATCCTGCATCACAGAGCAGTTCTGCGTGCAATTACCTTGGAGAAGTCTCCTATAAGGTCCCTTGGGTCATTATCCAAAATATTCTCAATGGTCCCTTTTGGGGAAGATACCAGGGATAAAGACTGATGTAGAATCTGTAACAAATCAAAGGTGGAGAATGAGGCCAGGCTTCTGAACAGAACTTCTGAAAACATTCACCTGGAACATGTCAGGAAGAAGAGACTGAAATGTTAAAGTCCATATTTAGCAAAAAGATACCTTTCTCATTTGACTGAATCTAGAGTGAAGAAAAGAATATGGGTTACTGACTAGGTATACTATTATTTGAACTGAATTCAATTCTAACTGAATTGCTCTGAAACTTCCTTTTTTTTTTTTAAAAAAAAAGGAGGATTAAAATTAGGGCTAAGTCTAAAAAAAGTATTTCTTAGCTCTACCCACTGAGAAGCTCCAGGGTTGCAGTAAGTAGCCCCTCGGTCAGTGTGCTCTCTAAATAATACAGCTGACCCCTGAACAACACGGGGGTTAGGGCCACCATCTCACATCCCCGAATTCAACCAACCACAGATCGTGCAGTACCACAGTATGTATTTATTGAAAAAAAATCTGCGTATAAGGGGACCTTCACAGTTCAAATCCATGTTGTTCAAGGGTCAACTGTATTTTCCACTAAAAGAAACCAGAGCTTTTTGATTGACTCCAGGCTGGGACAAGAAATGTACAAGATAAACCTGGAACACTTTGTCATTAGTCAAGGAAGCACTCATATTTCAAAGGACATGTCAAAAGGGCTAATCGGGGGGAAGTAAGGATTTCTTTTATACACTTAGTGTATTTTATATTTATTTATTTGGCTGCACCAGGTCTTAGTTGTGGCATGCAAACTCTTGGCTGCGGCACGTGGGATCTAGCTGCCTGACCAAGGATCGAACCCAGGCCCCCCGCATTGGGAACGTGGAGTCCTAGCCACTGGACCACCAGGGAAGTCCCAGGATTTCTTAAGCAGTACACAAAAAACACTAAACATAAAAAGACTGATAAATTAAAACATGTTTAAAAAAAAAAAAATCAAGAAATTCTGTTCATCAAAACAACAAGATTAGGTAAGAACAGGCAAGCCAGAGTGGGCAGATATGCATTCATCTCAATAAAAGATTCATCTCTGAATATATAAGACATTCCCACAAATAAGAGACAACCCAATAGAAATATGGGCTAGAAACTTGGCTGAGTAATAGAGAAGAAAATCTAAGACCAAGAAAAATAACTATCAGGGAAATGCAAGTTAGAATCAGATACTACACACTCACCAGAATGGCTAAAGTTAAAGGGATGAACAACACCGGATACTACTGGTAAGGATGTGGAAGAACTGGAACTCTCACACACTGTTGTGAGTACAGCCAGCCCTCGGTATCTGTGAGACTGGTTTCAGGACACCCAAGGATGCTCATGTAAAATGACACGTAGAACAGCTAGTGCTCAGTAAGAATGCATTGCAAAGTTGGTTAAATCCATGGATGCAGAGCCCCCAGATACAGAGAGCCGACTGGACAACCACTTTGGAAAGCTATATGGCAGTGTCTGTTAAAGCTAAACACATGTCTAGCCTAGGACCCGGCAAGTCCACAAGAAAAGTGAAAGTGCATGTTTACAAAATAAACTGTATAAATACCATCAACTAGTATTTGACAAGGGAGCTAAGAATGCTCAATGAAGAGAAGATCAGTCTTTTCAATAATAAATCATGCTGGAAAAATGGAATATAAACATGTGAAAGAATGAAATTAGACCCCTATCTTACACTACTCACAAAAAATAACTTGAAATGGCTTAAAGACTTACATGTGAGACAGGAAACCATAAAACTCCTAGAAGAAAACACAGGAAAAAAGCTCCTTGACATGGGTCTTGGCAATGATTTTTTTAGATTTGACCCCTAAGGCACAAGTAACAAAATAAAAAATAATTGAGACTACATCAAACTAAAAAGCTTCTGCCCATTAAAAGAAATCAACAAAATGCAAAGACAACTTACAGAAGTGGAAAAAATATTTGCAAACCATATTATCTGATAAGGGGTTAATATCCAAAATATATAAGGAATCCATACAACTTAATAGTGAAAACACAATCTTTTTTTTTTAACATCTTTATTGGAGTGTAATTGCTTTATAATGTTGTGTTAGTTTCTGCTGTACAACGAAGTGAATCAGCTATAGGTATACATATATCCCCATATCCCCTCCCTCTTGTGTCTCCCTCCCACCCTCCCTATCCCACCCCTCTAGGTGGTCACAAAGCACCGAGCTGATCTCCCTGTGCTATGCAGCTGCTTCCCACTAGCTATCTATTTTACATTTGGTAGTGTATATATGTCCATGCCACTCACTCACTTCATCCCAGCTTACCCTTCCCCCTCCCCAGGTCAAGTCCATTCTCTACATCTGCATCTTTAAAATAATCTGGTTTTAAAAAGTAGGCAAAGGACCTGAATAGACATTTCCCCAAAGATACACAAATGGCCAACAGGTACATGAAAAGATGATCAATATCACTAATCATTTAGGGAAATGAAAATCAAATTATTGTACAATGAGATATCACTTCATGACTATAAGAATGGCTATCATCAAAAAGACAAGAGGGGGACTTCCCTGGTGCTGCAGTGGTTAAGAATCCACCTGCCAGTGCAGGGTACACGGGTTCGAGCCCTGGTCCAGGAAGAACACACATGCCGCAGAGCAACTAAGCCCGTGTGCCACAACTACTGAGCCTGCGCTCCAGAGCCTGAGAGCCACAACTACTGAAGCCCGTGGGCCTAGAGCCTGTGCTCTGCAACAAGAGAAGCTACCGCAATGAGAAGCCCGAGCACCACAATGAAGAGTAGCCCCCACTTGACGCAACTAGAGAAAGCCTGCGCGCATCAACAAAGACCCGACGAAGCCATAAATAAATAAATAAGTAAATAAATAAAAATGAAAAAAAAAAGAGGGAACTCCCTGGTGGTCCAGTGATTAGGACTCCGCACTTTCACTGCTGCGGGTCCGGGTTCAATCCCTGGTCAGGAACTAAGATCCCGCAGTCCCCGCGGTCATGCCAAAAACAAAAAACAACAACAACAAAAACAAGAAACAAGTGTTGGCAAGGATGTGAAGAAAAGGGAACCTTTGTACAATATTGGTGGGAATGTAAAGTGGGATGGCCACTATGGGAAACAGTATGGATGTTCCTCAAAAAAATTGAAAATAGGGACTTCCCTGGAGGTCTAGTGGTTAAGAATCTGCACTTCCAATGCAGGGGGCATGGGTTTGATCCCTGGTCAAGGAACTAACAGCCCACCTGCCGCGCGGTGCAGCAAACAGAAAAAAAAGAAAAAAAAAAAATCAAAAACAGAACTAACTAGGAGCCAACAATTCCACATCTGGGAATATATTAGAAGGAAATGAAAACACTATGTCAAAGAGATATCTGCACCCCCATGTTTAGAGCAGCATTATTTATAATAGCCAAGAAATGGAAATAACCTAAGTGTTCATTGACGGATGAATGGATTACAAAGCTGTGATACACACACACACACACACACACACACACACACACACACACACAATGGATTATTACTCAGCCGTACAAAAAGAAGGAAATCCTGCCATTTTCGACAACATGAATGGACCTTGAGGGCATTATGCCAAGTGAAACTGAAATAAGTCAGACAGAGAAAGATAAATAACTATGTGACATCACTTATATGGGGAATGAAAAAACTTAAAAAACACAATACAAACCATCACCACAAGCACCAAAACAAAAACCAAACTCATAGAAAAAGAGATCAGATTTGTGGTTACCAGAGGCAGGCAGTGGGGGAGGGGGATTGGATGAAGGTGGTCAAAACGTACAAACTTCCGGTTATAATATAAATAAGTACCAGGGATGTAATGTACAACATGATGACTATAGTTAAGCCTGCTGTATGGTATATATGAAAGTTGTTGAGAATAAATCCTAAGAGTTCTCATCACAAGGAAATAAAAGAACTAAAATACCTAGAACTAAGTGACAATGAGAAACACTTCAAAGTTGTGAGACAAACCTAAAGTAGTGGGAATTTATAGATCTACATAGAACAGGACACAAAAAAAATTAAAACTAACACCAAGGAAAAAAATTTATGGCCCTACTCCATGGCCCGACAAGTAGGGAGCTTAGACTTCCACCCCTGCCCAGCTGTACTTAAGTGTCCCAATCTCTACTCCACTGGGATGGTGTCAGCGGAGGCCTAGAAGGGAGCCTGAACTCCAAATCCTGCCCAGCAAACATGAGGCTTGCCCCACCCTAGGTGGCATATCAAGGGAAACTGAACTTCCATCCCCACCTTCCTGCAGTACCAGAGGACTAACTGCTAAAACAGAAGAGTTACATAGCCTCATAATACCCAAAGAATATAGATATAATTGAAAAATCACTTGTCATACCAAGAACCAGGAAAATCTCAGCTTGAATAGGAAACGACAATCAACAGAAAGCCACACCAGAAACAGACGTTGGAATTGCCTGACAAGGATTTTAAACTGGCCATTATAAAAATGCTTCAACAGGCAATTATGAACATGATTGAAACAAATGAGAAACAAGAACAGCAAGTCTCAGCAAAGAATCAAATGAACATTTTAGAACTGAAAGATACAATATCACAGTCCTTGAGCAAAAAAGAACCTGCATAACTAACCTCCTGGGGCTTCTTTGGACTAGCTGCCTCTTCGGGACTGGCCCCAGCCACGCTCTTCCTCCGCTTCCTATTTCCACGTGGGGACTCCTCTTGCGATCGGTCTGTTCTTTTCAACGTTGACAGGATGGTGGAGCTACACGTGGAAGGGGAGTCAAACAGCTTGCAACGATTGCCCTTGGTGGGGGTGGGGGGGAAAGAGACCCATTTAATGTATTTCATTAACATACACTCACTTGAATGGTAAAGAGAATAGACCAAGGACTTCCTGGGATGGTTTAAGACTGATCCATCCTAAATTAGGAAACAGACACTGTCCATTTATCTAGTTCCTGGCACATTGTAGACACCAAGTCCCTGGTGTTCAATGAACATGTTCTAAAGCTGATATTATATGGAAATGAGGAAGACTATCCATGCCCTCAAAAGCCTACTGTCTGCACAGGGTCCTAAGAGTCAAATAACTGTTACCTACCTTCCAGCCAGGGACACATTTTTGGCTTCTTCTTCCCTTCTAGTTTATTACTTGCACTTTGCTCGAGCAGCTTGAACAGGCTTTAACAGCCCACCTTAATCCAGAAGGGTGTGAGGTAGCTGGATTATACTATAAATCAGAGCCAGTTAAGGTGGTAAAATAGAGTTGAGTCTAAGTTTGCAGGGGGCGGGGGTGCCTTCAAAACTGTGTTCAAAAGTCGTTCTCTCTACTTGGTTGTTTTTCTTTCTGGATTGTACCAGAGCATTTTAATTCAAGACTTACAAAGCCAAAGGAAATACAGGAAGATGTGCTATAGCACTTGATCTTTTAAAGACTAATTTCTCAGTTTGAGGGCAGCCCACCTGACTAGTGGTAGAGACAGTCTGACTTCAGCTCTCTAAACTCATCTCAGCCCGTTCACAACTCAGTGTTCCTTGGCAGGGCTTTTCCTTCTGTGCTGAATGCCCTTTCATACCCTGTAAACCACTCCCTTTCAAGCTGATACTAAAATTTCAGTGTTGCCTCTTCTTTGAAATGTTCCTGATAGTCCCCCAGCAAGTATGTCACTCCCACACTGGCTCTCCTAGAGACCAAGGATTTTCCCCTTATTTTTCTGAAGTTTATTTTAACAGAAGTTTATTTTAACAGTATGTTGTTCAGAAAAGTAAGGTCAGTTTTGTCTTGTTGTTGTTGTTTTTTACCTAGGAGAGCTGGAAGCATTTTTGGGAAGAGGGCCTACTGCTTTTAATAGGATCTCAGAGGAACTGTAAGCTCCTCAAGGGCAGAAACCCCAGTTCCAGCTCAGCCCCTGGCAATTGTAAGTCTACTATGATTGTGAAAGGAAACCCCTCACTGTGAAGGGCCCAGACATACTATTCATGATTTTTAAATCCAACTTATAAAACTGATAGCCATTTCCTAAGCATTCTCACACTGTATATAATTTTGTCTTTCAAAAGGACCTAGTAAATTTCATCATAACATTTGTATTGGGGTAGCCTATTCCCTCAAAGCTTTGCATATTAATCTACTATAATGTGTAAGTGGCTTCAAGACTGTAGTTCATTTGTTCCATATTTATAGTTCAGGGGCACTGATACTTAAAAATATACTTATCAATTTATATGTATACCTAAGGGTGTATAACTGTATTTGTATTGTGATACTATCTCACTTTCCCTAGGTGTTTGCATAAATGAGGATATGTTCCTGTACAGGCACAGCCTTGCGTCTGACTTTGTTTGAAAGTGTCCCTGATGGAAACAGAAGTCTATAGTCTATATAGATAGGTGGGTATTTAAAAAAATATATAGAGAGAGAGAGAGAGAGAAAGAGACATTTTGTGAGTTACTGTTGTTTGCCAAGTGTGCTGATGCTAAGGAATGTAAATAAATGAGAAGGATATTAAAAAAGTAAACAAACAAACAACAACAAAAAAAGTAAACAGTCTTCAGACTAAAGGCTTCAGATTGAGAAGGTTTTTTCAGGGAATTCCCTGGCAGTCTAGTGGTTAGGATTCGGCGCTTTCAATCCCTGGTCGGGGAACTAAGATCCTGCAAGCCGCGCAGCGAGGCCAAAAAAAAAAGACTAATTAATTCCTCTTCAAATGAAGCCTTTCTGTCCCAACTTTTTCAACCAGTCCATAATATCTATCACAGTCTGAGTCTCCTCCTTCTACTGGGTGTTCTCTGAATGTGCTCCAGTCTCTCCACATTCTCTCAGCTGTGGAAAGTAAAACAATATGGTAGTCCAGTGTGTTCTCTCCTTCCCCATCAGAATAGGGCAGGGCTAGCATCTCCTTTTTCTGTTCTGGGCCAGGGTTCTCCAGTCAACACTCTTAAGGAAGGATAGCGCTATCTGCTACAGGGCCATCGGCTGGGTGGGTACAGATGGTACCTGTAGCAGAAGTCTTTCTATTCCTGCTGCCTGAGATCAAATTCCTTGTCAGATACAAACTGCTCACCCATGAAGCTGTCAGTTAAAATCTAAGCTGATACCAAATCTGACAGAGTTTGAGAATAACTGAGTCTCTTAAGTTCAATTTAGCAGATATTTTCCAGCATTATCCAGTGATCTTAAAGAAGTTAATAGAGAGGTCAGAGTTGTATAGAAAAGACATTAACTGACCAAGAACAGTTGAGATGAACTAGAAATTATAAAAACAAGAACTGCATGCATTTTATATTACCCAGACTTCCTCACACACCAATGAGGACAAAAACAAAAACAAAAAAACTCCAAACAAACAAACTTGAAAAAACAGTGTGCATTAACACCAGGAAACACTAGCGACCAGTCAAGGGAAAGGCCCATAGACCCAACCACAGGATCTCAAAAGAAACAATTTTGATTCCTGTGGCTCCCTCTAGACACACCAGGACTTACCAGGTTTGTAGTTCTTCTCATGACAAGGGGAGCTGTCCAGAGGCTTGCCATGCAGGACGGCGTCTCTTCATCATTCTAAACAAAGAAAAACTGTCACAAAGGTCCAGCAGAGACAACATTAGTTTAAATGCTTTAGAATTCTTCCTGCAGAATACCAGAAAGACCTGGATAGGAAGCATTCTAATGTTCACCCCCTTCCCCGTCCCCAACATTTTAAGGTCAGAAAAGAGTAACACTTAACAGTCCCGGTATCTGAGCATAGCTAAAGGTATGCCCCTGAGGGGCCGTGAGGAGGCACCCTGTTCTCCTCAGCTTTACACCACGTGGCAGATATTCTTCCACTGTTCCTGATTCATATCTCTTGCCAGAAAAATGGATTGTCAGCTCCTTCAGGGTAAGAAGGATCACATCAGTGTCTTCATTTGAACTCCTCCATAGGATTTAATCAGGCTAGAAGCAGAGTCTCAATAAATTCCCAACAAATGAATAAAAATATCCGCCAGTTGGGGGATCACTGTTCTTTTTCAGATGACTTCTCTCCAGGGTAGTTGTAAAATGGATGGGAAAACACACACACATAGTACCTTCAGATTCTCTCCATCGAGAAGATCCATGAAGCCATCATCCTCATCAGACAAATTGGCAGTCACAGGTGACTGGGGCATAAAAAAAGGAGTGAAATGCCCTGGTTCACTGCCATCTCTTTCGTTTGAGGAAAGCTACAAGACAGAATTCATGGCTTGTTAATAAATAATCAGCTTTGATTTCCTTGGATGGGTCACTAGTTTTTAGGAGGAAAACATATTTCTTTACTGATTCTTTATTTATTTATTTATGGCTGTGTTGGGTCTTCGTTTCTGTGCGAGGGCTTTCTCTAGTTGTGGCAAGCGGGGGCCACTCTTCATCGCGGTGCGCGGGCCTCTCACTGTCGCGACCTCTCTTGTTGCGGAGCACAGGCTCCAGACGCGCAGGCTCAGTAGTTGTGGCACACGGGCTTAGTTGCTCCGCGGCATGTGGGATCTTCCCAGACCAGGGCTCGAACCCATGTCCCCTGCATTGGCAGGCAGATTCTCTACCACTGCGCCACCAGGGAAGCCCCGAAAACATATTTCTTGTAAGAAGCTTTAGCAGCTCTAATCAAAGGAAAATGAAACCTAAGATTATAAATGAATTGATGTCCACACTCAGTTCTGAGTAGAGTCAGGCCAAGTAGTCTTCACAAAGAACTCTCCCCAGGAGCAATTCACCTTACAGTGAGATCTGGGGCTAGCCTCTTGTGAAGGGCAAGGTTTGTTTTTTCTGAGGATTATAATTGGTGAACAGGGATCAGCATGGGGGTTGTGACGAAGTGATAATCTGCTAAAATGAGGAAGGGTGAGAAGATACCAAGTCTCTACGGAAACCACAAAATGGACTAGAGAATGCTTCTGTAACTCCAGTTCTGACAGAGGGATATAAAGTCAAGAAAGTTCTAGAAAGTCCATCCTAGGGACTTCTCTGGTGGTCCAGTGGTTAAGAATCCACCTTCCAATGCAGGGGATGCAGGTTCGATCCCTGGTTGGGGAACTAAGATCCCACATGCCATGGGGCAACTAAGCCCGAACGCCACAACTAGAGAGCCCACGTGTCGCAAACTACAGAGCCCACGCGCTCTGGAGCCTGTGTGCTGCAACTAGAGAGAAGCCTGCAAGCTGCAACGAAAGATCCCACATGCCGCAACAAAGAAAGTCCATCCTAGACTTGGAACTGGAATTTAAATGACAGCTGCTCAGTTTTAACTGAGGAATTACTTGTGCCAGACACTAGGATATAACCTTTTCTGTATAATCCCATTTAAGCCTCACAATACACTAAGGGTAGTTAATCCTTTTCTTTTTATTTAACAAATCAGGAAACCGATGCTTAAGAGAGGTTACCAAGATCACACAGCTCACCTGTTTGACCACAAAGCCCAAGCTTTTCTCCCCACTATACCCTCCCTAGGAGAGACCATTCCTGGAGTCAAAATATAGAGTATATCTCATTAGGCAACCCTATCTTGTTTTTCAGGTAAAACCCCCATTATAAAATGAATATATATTTAGTATAGAAAATTTATAAAAACCACTCAAAAATCTACCATCTAGAGATAAACACTGCTAATACAAACATTGATGATAATGAATTATTTCTTTTCCAGGTACTTCCCAAAGCCAGGAAAAAAGTTCAGAGATAGATTTTTTTCTCTCCCATAGCAACGAATCTCTTTGGGGTATGAATGCATTAATCCTCAAGCAGCCCTCTGGTTTTCTCAGTAGATACCTCACCTAGAGGTCCTCTCTGCAGCTGGCCTACTCTGGGTTCAGGCACTAGCTTTGCTTCACAATATAAAACAAGTTCTGGGTTGCCTCTCATCCTCCACAAGTGTACCTGAGCACACCTTGGGCACACTGGCAGTTTTTCAGCGAGCAGAGCCTAGGAGCAGATAACTCTATCATGGGGCAGCATCCACTGAAGGCTCACACTATGGTATAATACCAATTTTTGTAACCCAGCTTCTGGCGTCCCCAGGTGCAGATATGCTATAGAAAATGACAATCTCTGGACAGGAACTAATTCTTTCTCCATGATTCCTACACCAAGAAGCCATTATGAGGAAATATAGATGGTGCTTGGAGACTAAAAGCAAGGATACAAAAGAACTACCCTCTGGGACTTCCCTGGTGGTCCAGTGGTTAAGAATCCACCTTCTAATGCAGGGGACTCAGGTTCAATGCCTGGTCCGGGAACTAACATCCCACATGCCACAGGGCAACTAACCCCGCACGCTCTAGAGCCCACGTGCCACAACTAGAGAGCTCACGTGCTACAACTACTGAGCTCACACACTCTGGAGCCTGTGTACCACAACTAGAGAGCCCACGTGCCGCAACTAGAGAGCCCACGTGCCGCAACTAGAGAGCCCACGTGCCATAACTAGAGAGTCTGTGCACTGCAACTACTGAGCCCGCATGCCACAACTAGAGAGAAGCCCCGTGTGCCGCAACAAAAGATCCCACACGCCACAACAAAGATACTATATGCCGCAACTAAGACCCAATGCAGCCAAATGAATAAATAAATATTTTTAAAAGAAGAAAGAAAGAAAGAAATACCCTCTGACATGATCAAAAGCCAAACCACTGAGCTTAGCACTGGCTTTCTTTCAGTTTGTACCTTCAGCACCTACAATTAGGGATGGCCAAGTGATCACAGGAAACCCTGGTGCTGTGTTCTTCAGGTGTACACTAGAGATATTTAGTTTTGGACACCCAGCTCTCAAAGGGTTACTGTGTACTTGGGAATCAGCAGACTGTTTAATTCTGGTCTTCATTTATCTGTGTCCTTTGGAAAATTACCCAACCTCCCTGACCACACTTTCCCAATCTGTAAAGTGGGGTAATTCCAGGTACTTCAAAGGCTTATGAAGATTAAAGACAAGAAAACATAAATTGCTTTGTGCAAATGCTAGACAGAGTAGCAATACTAGCTGAACCTGAACCTCAGACCATAAGCCAGACTGGAAAGCTGTATTTTCAGATGCAAGTTCCCAGGAAAACCTGGAAACCGAATGTGGTCATTTTGCTCAAGTTGGGCCTCTCTAGTCCATAGCTGTCTGTCAGATCATCAGTAGGAAATTAGGAAGTAATGACAGTCTCTGGCAAGTAAATAACTGTGGGACAAGTGGCCCCAAATACTGTCAAGGAGCCTTATAGGCAATGGGTTCACTGGAATACATAATAGTTCTTAATAAACCAAGTTTGGAAGAAGACAAGTGCTCTCTCCAAACAAAATCACTCTGGGAAGTACCTCTCAGCATTCAGGACGCATCGTAAAAGACAAGTTTGAAGTAAGACGTATAACCCCACCATACATACATTCAGAAGAATGACCCAGGATGCCTGCAGAATTCCCATAATTGACAAGGTCAAATATTCCTTGCTCAAGTCCAATATTTCAAACATATCACCTCTCACTCTGCTCCTGCCTGTCTGCTCTCCAGACACAGCAGAAACACCAAAAATGTGAGTCTAGTTTCAAAAAAACAAAGTCAAGGTAAAGACAGCAAGAGCTGCTGCTTCAACTCCAGGTTAAAGAGGGTGCTTTCATCTCTTCCCATCAGGAACTCCCAGGACTGTGAAAGCCAGAGCACATACCATCCGAGCTGGGGCAGAGTTCTGCCTCTGTGTGAAGAGATCTTTACCCTCCTGCAGTCCATGAGCATGCAGGCAGCCTCGAGATGCAGGTCTTACTGGCTTCTTAAACTCAAAGGCTTCCTGCAAGACAGTATAAGTTGAGACATCATCCACTGTCTATGAAAACCAGCTCTAGGGTCTCGGCTATAGCTTCAGGAGACAAGCAAGGGAGTGGGTATTGATCACCTGCCTCCAAACCCATTTCTGATCTAATTCCAATACTGGATCTGTGTAATTAAGAATTTCAAAGATTCTGTCAAAAGCTAACTTCTAATACAGCACTTTTTTCTCTTACCACAAACACTTTATTTCCTAATAAACACATGAGTATCTGCCAGGTACACAAAACACTATGAGTTAAAAACTAAATCAACAACTTTCTATCAACTATACTTCAATTTAAAAAAACTTTCTAAAATCGAAAGCAATTTCATTTCAATATAATTGAATAGGAATAAAAACTTTTCAGTCTAAACTTAAAAGAGGCCTTTATATTTTCCATCTTCTTTCTACCAATAGGAGATAATTAAGTGGAAAACACTTAAAGTTACTGCTTTCCATACTAAAAGCAATGGGGGAAAAAAAACTAACGACAACATCATGACTATAGCTAACACTTCTGGATGATAAGAGAGTAAATCCTAAGAGTCCTCATCACAAGGAGAAAAGTTTCCCTTTTTCCTTTCTTTTCCTTTTACTGTATCTATATGAGAAGATGGATGTTAGTTGAACCTACTGAGGTAATCATTTCGCAATACATGTAAATCAAGCCATCATACTGTATGCCTTAAATTTACAGTGATACCTGTCAATTATTTCTCAATAAAATGAGAAAAAAAAACCAAAAACCCTTCTGGTTTATTCAACCACATGGATGAATCTCACATAATGTTGAGTGAAAGCCAGAAGTGATAGAATACAAACTGTATGATTTCATTTACTTAAAGTTTAGCACTAATAATTCCCCTACCCTAAAATATCCACTGAAGAACTTGTTAAGCACAGCTAACATCACAGAGTATTTACATGCCCATACAGTGCTTTCAGTGCATTAACTCATTTATCCATCCGATCATCCCCACTTTACAGATGAGGAAACTAGGCCCATAGGTTAAGTGATGTGCTGAGAGATCTGGCTTCGTAACCCGACTGGACAACTCCAGAGCAAGAGCTCTTTAACCTATGCTGTTTCCCCTCCAGAATGAAGCTCCAAGCAGGCAACCCTGGGAGAAGCCAACCTGGGGTTGTGGGGAGAGAGACCAGGCATGGGTACAATAGCGTTGGACTGTTTGGTTAAATGTACTACACAGAAGGAGACGTAGTGTTCTAAGCACTCAAGGCAGGAACTCATTTCTGTACTTCCCTCAGGACATCTTGCAAGTTGCCAAAGGAATCACTGGGAGAGTTCATGGAAGCAGTAGGTTCTGGAAGTATTAAGTCCAGAAGATTATAAGAAGTATGAAATGTGGCATTTTAGCAGGGGATGAAGAAGGGGAGAAAATAGATGTGGAAATACAGTGAGAAAGAAGACTGGGAAAGTTGAGCTGATTCACTGAATTCTTTTGGTGCCTACTCTGTGCAAGGGGCCCCGCCAGGTGTGAGAAAAGCCAGGCCAGGGTGTTCTTGGACTTTTGGCTGCACTACCCCAACTCACCCTCTAAGCTACCATTTCAGTTACTCTGAGATCCCCTGGGACTTGTTGGCTCTGTTCTTTCAAATACTGTCAAGAAGCCTTTCCCTAAACTTCTAACTCATCCCAGGGTCAGCACAAAGAAGCAAGGAAGGCCTGGCCAGACCCTTCCAGATAAAGTGTTCATGGATATAATTCCTCCTCAGAGCTACCTTCTGAGCAACTCCTACTTGCCAGGAACCATTTGAAATGCTTTATCTACATTATCCTTATTTAATTCCCACAATAATCCTACAAGGGACTGTTACTCCTATTTCACAAAGAAACAAAGAAGCCTAAAAAAAGCCAAGGTCACAGCTAGCAAGCAGCAGGATTCAAATCTAGGTTTTTCTGACTCCAAAGACCATCATGACTTTGGTGAAGGTTTAGTCTCCCAGGAAGCAGCCAGCCCAGCTACTTCTCCATAAGCCACAGACACTTGTGGGTTTGACCTCTGCCCCCAGGGGAGTAGATTAATGCCACACTCACATTTTCCTTGTTCTCATCCTGGTCAATTAGCTGAAAGACATCATGGTCAAGAGAATCAGAATGGCTCCTCTTCAGAGCTGGGCTACACCCCAAGAGCTTCTGCTATCAAAGTGAAAAGAGGAATTAGGGTACATAAATGAAAATTCAATGGAAACTCAGTTCTAAAAGAAAAAACATATGGTGGTGGTGGGTTGGGGAGACCTAGCCCCTCATACACTGCAGTGGGTAACCAGTAAATGTGGCTAGGGCTCCACCTTGCGAGAACACAAGATAGAAGTTCCCACTACATGGATTTACACCTAACTTCACAACGTCTACAGCCCTCTCAGCAAGGACTTAGGTACCAAATCAACCCCAAAATAACATCACTTACATAAAAAGAACCCCCTTCCTGGTTGGATAAAACTCTAATAGTTAGAGATGGAAGAAAAAGCCCTCAAGAATTAGCCACTATTGAAGTTGCTTTAGGTAGAGTGTTTTGAATGTTTATGAGACAAAGTAAGGAAAAGCAGTCTGTATAAATTAAGGTCTACTATCAAGGTTATACTGGTAGCTAAGGGGCAGATAATAGGTATTGGCTCAAAATAAACAAGGGAACTAACTTACAGGCAGGGAATTTATTCTCCTCATGGAATTTTCAAGGCTGCAGTGAAATCAGAAAGTAAATAATGAGAATAAAGCAAGTAAAGAGGTATATATATTAGCAGATGCAAACCTACAGTTTGGTGGGGTGAGGGGAGAGTCAAACATTCCCATTTTAGGCAAGATGGAAGAATAGATTTCTGAAGCTGTCCTGTTCTCATAAGCATCCCCACTGCTGGGTTTCTAGTGAAAAAAGCAAGCCCAGGTCTTCTCTTAAAATATACACGTTCTAGGGCGTTCCCTGGTGGCCTAGTGGTTAGGATTCCGGGCTTTCACTGCCATGGTCCGGGTTCAATCCCTGGTCAGGAAACTGAGATCCAGCAAGCCCTGCGGCGCAGCAAAACAAAACAAAACAAAAAACAAACAAACAAAAGGTTCTCTTAAGACAATGATGTCAGAAGGCGGAGCAAGGATGTGGGTGAGACTGGAACAGAACACCAAAATTACAGCTAAAATAAAGGAAGGGAAGTTCTGAAAACCGCTGACACAAACTACTCATTCTCAAAAGATACCAGACTGTTTATAGGATCCAGGGGTCTTACTAGGGATAGCTAAATCCAGAGCTCCAGTCCAGAGCATGAAGAATTTCCTTAAAAAAATTAAACTTTCTCTAAGTACAAATATTTAAAAGCAGTGAATACATACTTTTCTTTACTATCCAAGGGCCCAGGAGAATCGAGACAGAAGCCTGTGGGAAATTAAAACAAACAAACAAACAAACAAAAAAACCTCTCAGGATTTAATACATGATACACCACTTTGTCATTGAAATAAATAAATAAAACTACTAGTACTGTTTCTTTAAGGCCATCAACAAAGGCTCATGGCTTGGACTTTTGCCAGAATTGAAGTTGAGTCTCCATGATTGCCAAAACTTCGTATTTGTAAAAGTCTAAATTTTCATAGTATACCTACTCATCCTTTCCTACTTGCAAATACCATCATGGAAAATAGAATTTGAGGAGAGTGAATTAAACCAAACCTCATGACTTATTTACAAAACAGAAACAGACTCACAGATGTAGAAAACAAACTTATGGTTACCAAAGAGGAAAGGAGGAGGTGGAGGGGATAAATTAGGAGTTTGGGATTAGCAGATACAAACTACATATAAAACAGATAAACAACAAGGTCCTACTGTATAGCACAGGGAACTATATATATTCAATATCTTGTAATAACCTATAATGAAAAAGAACTATATATATGTATAACTAAATCACTTTGCTGTACACCAGAAACTAACACAACATTGTAAATCAACTATACTTCAATCAAAAAAAAAAAAAAAAGTTCCTAAACCAAACCTCATGATTGCTTCGTTATTCAGATAGAGGTTACCCAGGCTAACTTTCTGTGAGTTCCAACCATGGAAAGAATAGGTACCCGTTTTCTGGAATAGTTTTGATTTCAAATATCTTATATCCTGTCAGATCATGTGCACAACTCAGGGGGTTGGAAAATACAATTATGTCCTCTGACAAGCAAGGCAAGTATTTATTGCCTTCAACAAAATAACATCAAGTGAGGTGCTCAACTCACCAACAGCAGCAGAATAGAGGAGACACTGCTCAGCGTGGCCCAGAGCCACCAGGGCCTGCCTAGCACACACCTTTCCTCCATGATGTCTAAATAATCGTACAGGAAGTTAGGTGTTACCGGTCCTGACATTCTCCCTTGCCACACTGCCACAATCCTATCCCTGGCTCTTAAGAAGCCTACATTTTAAGACTTTTGTTCTTGCAGTTCCCTAACCTAAAGCATCTGTGCAAATATACCTTGCAGTAACATGAACTTACAAATTACAATAAAATGCACTGGCACAGTTTCTCCATAGCAGGCTCAATGAAATAATTTCATTATACTTCCAATAATTTGACGCAGCATTTTAACCAATAAGATTTCCTGAATGCCACGTAGAGTGGTATGGTTAATTTCACACTACTACTCATCCTCAACACCAAGCACAAACCACCTCCTTGTGGCCACTTGACACGTTTCTTCTCTTCATAAACTGCCACAGGGGCTCCTTTGTACTGTTGTTAAGGGTGTTTGTCACTCAATGCCGGACTTTTCTGTTTACTATCTCAACTCACCAAACTAAGTTTCTAGGTGAAAGCGCACATTTCAGCAAATTCCAAGTATTGCTTCCCACACGGCAGACACATGATAAAAATGTTTAAGACTAAAAGAATACCTGAATCAGTTGATTCGGAGGAGCCCATTCTCTGCAGACTGCTATTCCTCACCTCCAGTGGCTGTTCATACTCACTGAAACCAAGAAAAGTAACTCTCTCTATAGCTCTAGGACATAATTAAAAGGTTACATACAGGAGACAGGCCATGACATGGCAAGTGGCCATGCTGCCATCAACCATCATTACTTTTAGGCCACACCACGGAACACTTGGACACCCAGAACACCCAGTTAGCACTTGAGCATAAAAGGAGATGAGAAAAGAGTGGGTTGGCATGGCCTGGGTCACACTATAGGACAGGACGACAAAGATGACTATTGGAGTATTTCCTGAAATGAGAGCATGTGTTCTAGGTACTGAGCTAGCAGCAGGAGTGAATAGGACAAGTTTCTGCTTTTCAGAGATTGGAAAAGACATGTGCTTATTTAGAAAATGTGACGTCCAAGATTGAAGAGAAAGCAGTTTCACCAGAAAAACGGTGGGATGCATTTTTTGCAATAAGGAAAAGAGCAGGGAGATTTTGGGCATGGAAAGTTGAATAAAAAGACCTGGTCTTAGGAAAGCATCGGGGTGGACATCAGGAAGGTGCACGGGGCGAGGGATTGCGACGATTTTGCAAACGCCAAGAAAGAAAATGCCACGTCCCTTTGCTGAAAAGGAAACAAAGCTCACAGGAAACTAAGCTTCTACGAGGTGGTTCAGCAAAGGGTGGAAGTGAGCGCCTAGGAGGGCCTGCTCTTCCCGCGTGGAGGGAGATTTCAAAGAGCTTCCTGGGATAGGGACATAAGAGCACAGGGCAATCTGAAAGGGGTGGCGAAGGTGGGGAGTCGGGGCCGACCCCACCCCCTACCGGGCCCGGCTCGGGGCTGAGGGCGGCCCTGGAGGGTCCGAACGGCCTCTCCCGCCCAACATTCGGCCTGGCGGGGGGGGCGGGTGCACATGGCAGGCCCCCGCCGGTGGGGCCGCCCCCAAGCGGCGGAAAGGCAGGTCTCGCTCTTCTCCCGGCCGGTTTCCCGGCCCGATCTACCCGAAAGCCGTCTGGGAGGCCAGCGGCCTGAGGCACCGCTCGTCGGTCCCTCCTCACCTGCCCAGTCCCTGCAGCTGGTCCATGGTGACCGTCAGGTTAGTGACAGGCGACAGGCCCCCGGCGGCTGGCGTGCTGAACAGCGCCTTCACGACGGGCTGAGGTGCGGGAGGGGGGCTGCAGGCGAAGAGCAGGCGGCGGCGGTGCGGTGGCTCCGGGCCCAGTTCCATGGCGGCGCCCTACCTCCCAGGGATCCTGCTCCCTCTTCCTCCGCCTCCGCCGCGCCCGCCCCGCCCCGCCCCGCCGGCACTGGCCTCGGCCGCGCGCCCCGCTGCCGGCGCCCGCGAGTCAAACACAAACACGACCCCGCGGTTCAGGGACGCGGCTGCCGCGGGCAAGCGAAGAGGACGGGTGGTGTCCGGACTCGGCAGGCGCCAGCCACAGGCTCGGGTGCTTCCCCTCACTCCGCGAGGCCGGCGGGCGGGCGCCGGCAACCTGAAGATTAAATCCAAACAAGCGGGGCAGGTCGGGGAGGGAGAGCGGCTAGAGCCGCGAGGCAATGGCCTGGTCTCACACTCTCTTCACTCTTCTTTCACTCTCTTGCCCAGCCCGGGAGTGCAGAAAACCAGGCCGACCTTCACCTCCCTCCCGGGCTGTCGCTGCCGAGGTGGCCTTTCGCGGTAATAGCTGCTCACTGGGGCCTGCCAATGCCCCGCCCTCCCTTTCCTAGTTGGCGCCAAACGGAATCCACCAATCAGTAACCAGTTCTCCTCCTCGCACAGGAATGGCAGCTAGGCTGGACCAATCAGAGCGGAAGAAGGAAACAGCTCGCGGGACTCCGCGAGGTCACCCCTCCTCAGAAAGGGGAGGGGCCTAGAGGGTACCTGAGCTCCTCCGAACCAGAGGGGCTCGGAGGTCAATGAAAACTCCCAGCTGAACCTGCGAGGCGCCGGGGGAGACCGGAAGGCCCCTCTTGACCCATTGCATGCTGGGAAGCGTAGTTTCCACAGCCAGCGGCAGTCCAGTCACTTCTTACCCCCGTTAAGCCGAAGCTGTATCGGCCTCCCCGTCCCGTGCTCCACAAGCTGAGGAAATGTGGAGGGTGGAGAAGGCCGTCCGGGCCCCTCTCCCACCCTGGGCCTCCAAGTCTAATTTTATCACGAGAGAGGGAAGTGAATGACCCAAGGACTGGGCTCTGCCTCCTGAACACCAGGGCCCAACTCTGGACCGCTGACTCCTGTCCAGCCAGTAGTTCTGGCCATGAGCCGCTGACCACAAGACTTAACCCTACGGCCTGGACTGTGGGCCTCGGCACTGTTTGCTCACCTCCATTTTAGCTCTTGTATATTTTCTCAGAATCATTTCCTTCTCTCCCACCCTTTCTTACCTCATTTGGGATAGCAATACCGTAAATATAATAATAGCTAACGCTTATGTAGTGCTTAGGTCCCCGTGTTCCAAGGGCTTTATCTATTAATTTGTTTAATCCTTTTTAAAAAAATTTTTTTTATTTTTGGCTGCATTGGGTCTTCGTTGCTGCGCGCGGGCTTTCTCTAGTTGTGGGGAGCGGGGGCTACTCTTTGTTGCGGTGCACAGGCTTCTCACTGCAGTGGCTTCTCTTGTTGCTCTAGAGCGCAGGCTCAGTAGTTGTGGCGCACGGGCTCAGTAGTTGTGGCTCATGGGCTCTAGCGTGCAGGCTCAGTAGTTGTGGCACATGGGCTCAGTAGTTGTGGCTCACGGGCTCTAGAGCGCAGGCTCAGTAGTTGTGGCGCATGTGCTTAGTTGCTTCGCGGCATGTGGGATCTTCCTGGACCAGGGCTCGTACCCATGTCCCCTGCATTGGCAGACAGATTCTTAACCACTCTGCCACCAGGGAAGCCCTAATTCGTTTAATTCTTTTTTTTTTTTTTTTTTTTGGGTTTTTTTTTTTTTTTTTAAACCAAAGGCACATTTTGGCCAACCCAATTTTTTTTTTAATTTTATTAATTAATTAATTAATTAATTTTTTTATTTATGGCTGTGTTGGATCCTCGTTTCTGTGCGAGGGCTTTCTCTAGTTGTGGCAAGTGGGGGCCACTCTTCATCGCGGTGCGCGGGCCTCTCACTATCGCGGCCTCTTTTGTTGCGGAGCACAGGCTCCAGGCGCGCAGGCTCAGCAGTCGTGGCTCACGGGCCCAGTTGCTCCGCGGCATGTGGGATCCTCCCAGACCAGGGCTCGAACCCGTGTCCCCTGCATTGGCAGGCAGATTCTCAACCACTGCGCCACCAGGGAAGCCCCCAATTCGTTTAATTCTTACAACAGTTCTATGAGAGAGGAATTGTCCCCATTTTATAGATGACCAGATTTGTTGTTATATCCCCTGTACCAGTGGCAACTCCTAGAATGAATGATTTTATGAGAGAGGCAGAGGTACAGCAATCAGTCCTTAAGAGGACTTGTCTTTAGATAGCATGTTTAGAGCAAATACTCTGCTTATTTAGATTGTATATTTATTTTAGGTGTCTGGTTGAGATTATGACCACTACCTCTGTTTTGGGCCTACCGTTAAATTCATTAAATATTTAAAAAGCTTTTGCTGGGGTGGAGGGATAAATTAGGAGGATGGGATTAACATATATATACTACTGTATGTAAAATAGATAACCAACAAGGACCTACTGTATAGCACAGGAAACTATACTCAATATTTTGTAATAACCTGTAAGGGAAAAGAATATGAAAAAGAATATACATATGTGTAACTAAATCACTGTGCTGTACATCTGAAACTAACATAACATTGTAAATCAATTATACTTCAACTAAAAAAAAAAAAGCTTTTGCTTTCAAAGTTTTGTATTATGCAAATAATACAAAATAATTACAGCCTTAGAAAATACAGATAGTTATAATTTTAAAAAATCATCCATAATTCTACCATCTTCAAAGAAACAATGGTCAACATTTTGAACTTTTTGTATGGACATACATTATAATTATACAGTCAATATTTGTTTCATGGTTAAAGGAATGGAAAGTCCTTGCCTGAGCAGACATTTCCTGAATGGGATTTGCCCAAGTAGGTTGACATACTGAAGCATTTCCACCAGCAATCCAAGTATTGGAATGAAAACAGTGTCAGAAATGTTAGAGAACCTTTTTTTTTTTTTCCTTTTTAAATGTTGTTGGGGGCTTCCCTGGTGGCCCAGTGGCTAAGACTCCGTGCTCCCAACGCAGGGGGCCCAGGGTCGATCCCTGGTCAGGGAACTAGATCCCACATGCCGCAACTAAGAGTTCACATGCCGAAACTAAAGATCCCGCACACAGCAACAAAGATCCCGTTTGCCGCAACTAACACCCGGTGCAGCCAAATAAATAAATAAATATATAAATATTAAAAAAAAAAAAAAAAAGTTGATGAAGTGTTGAGGATGACTTTTTTTTTTTTTTTTTTAATGTTTGGGTCCATGGATTGTGAAATAAAAGCAAAAGAAAAGGAATAATTTAACCAAACCCTTTTCCCCATTCACTCAGGAATGCTCTCCAAAGTCCTGGAGCAGCTCTGGGGGGAAGGGAAGAGCCCTGCGCTGTGAATTGAGAGGTCTGAATTCTAATCTAGCTCTGCTTTGGGGCAAGTCAATTTTTGTTCACTCGTTCATTCAGTCTCTACTGTGAGCCTACCAATTTGCCAGATCCAAACAGACAGGGTTAATGCTTCCTTGGAGATTTGCCTGGAATACTCTTCTTCACTCAGCTAACACCCACCCTTTCGAGAAAGCTCTACCCTCAGATACCCTCACTGACACATTCCCCTGTTACCATCCACATTCCAGGCACCACGTGTTTACACTGGTTTCTGTGATAATTTAATCCCCCCCCAAAAAAGATTATAAACTCAAAAGGATAGGGACCCCCGCCTTTCCTTTTCTCTACTCTAGTGCCTGATTCAGGGAAACCCTCAGTACATATAGATCGAATACATGCTATGAAGAAAAAGTGTGACTGCTTTGAGAGTGTTTAAGAAGGGAATCTAATCTGGTCTGGTACCGTCAGGGAATTCCTGAGGAAGTGTCCGGGAGGATAAGTCCTTAGGAGGTGGAAGAAAGCGTGTTCTGGGCAGAGGGACAGACCCTAAGCAAAGTCTCTGAGGCTGGGAGGAGGTCGCCCCTCCCAACCTTGTGGCAGAGAACAAGTGGGAGGGGATGTTGCAGAGGGCGCAGACTCTGTAGGGGCTTGTAGACCACGTTCTGCAAATTTATCTCAAGGGCAATGGGAAATAATTGAAAGGTTTACATTTATATTTGAAAAAGATAACCCTGGCTGATTTAATGTTTTACATGTGCCCATTCTTCTTTCACCCACCTGTGCTGTTAGCCAGATTGGATTTATTCTGCATGGTTACCTGAGGCAGCGTGAGCCTCCCTGGAGGCTACAAGGTTTCAGATTAACACTAAAAAGGAAAGTCAGAACTAACAAAGCTTTCCAAGATGGAATGAGCAGTCCACAAGTCTGTATAACCAGGGTCTTAGATGCTGTGGGGGTGAGGAGTACCTAGCATCGAGGGTTCCCAGATCCTAGTTCTACATTACAGTTATCTGGGGAGCTTTGACTTTTATTTAGTTATATATTTACTGAGTTCGCAATTCATTTACATGGGACAAATTCAAATGATACCAAAAAAGGCCTAGACTAAATCTCCCTCCCATCCCTGTCTACCCTGTTTCCTCCCCATTGGTCATCACTGGCCAGTTTTGTGTGTGTGTGTCTCCTAGACCCTGTGTCTGTGCTAACAAGTGCATGTACATATTCCGCCACACATACTTTTTATTTTTCACAGACGGTAACAACATGTTATAAACACTGTCCTGAATCTCGCTTTTTTCCACTTCATATATCTTGGAGTTGGTTCCATATTAGCAGATAAATTTCCTCTTTTTTTTTTTTTTTTTAATGGCTACCAGTTTGGGGAGCTTGTTTGAAAATAGAGATTCTCTGGTCTCCCTTGGATATTTTGATTTCATAGGCTTGGTGTAGGGCCCTGCCTGGAATCTGTATAATCAGAAAGCTCTATGAATTGTTCTGAAACACAGTTTTGGGAACCACTTAACTGAATGACTTTTAACGCCACTGAATTCCAGAGATCCCACACATTATTCTAATACATAATTTGTGTTTATCCTGGTTTGTGCTGGGTAACAAGCTCTGTAGGATGGTGTTCTGAGCACAGGCTAAATCTTGTGGTTAAATGTCTGCTCTGGGATAACAAACTTTTCTAGCAGAAACCGCCCCCCCACCCCCATTCTTTCACGGGTGCTTCCCGAACAGTGAAACCCACCCCCAGTACTTTTTCGGCCTCCTGTCTTATGGCAGAGAACTCCCAAATTCCCGTTACTGATAGGAATATCTTGCCTGAATTCCTGCCCCACATCTGAATTCACCTAGAATGGCCCGCCGGCAAATCACAACTCTACTTACCTCAAGTCCACTTACTTCTCTCTCTTTCCTTCCTAACCGGACTTGTGACCCTCCCTAGTGCCCTTGGCAGGAAAAGGCACCGGCACCTTCACCTGCCTGTTTTTCCCCCCCGCTGCTGACCTGATCTGGCTGGACTCCCAAGCCCTTGACTTGTAAATGCTCTTTCTAAATGCAAATCTGATCTCCTCTCACCCTCTGTTTGAAGCCCTTTCCTGTACCCCCCAACTGCTTAAAGCAGGGGCTCCCATACGTTTTGGACCCATGACCTGGAACACACATATCAAAAAGTTTTCAATACATCATTTACTCAATACTACCTGTAATACACTGTTTTCTCTTTTATTTTTGTGACTTAAAAAATCCTAGCTATGAAAAAATTTAAAACTTTTTAAAAATCCTAGCTATGAGTCCCTAAAATAAGTGTGTTATGATGGCCTGTGACCTACACTTTGAAAAGCAGTGGCCGACAGGCTCAGTAAGCTAATAATGGTGTCAGCAGGACTCCTTTCATCTCAAAAGCTGTATGAAAAAATAATGTGGGAATTCCCGGGCAGTCCAGTGGTTAGGACTCGGCGCTTTCACTGCCGTGGCCTGGGTTCAATCCCTGGTCAGGAACTAAGATTCCTCAAGCTGCCCGCAGAGCGGCCAAAAAAAAAAAAAAAAAAATCTCAGAAAAATTCCTTCCCATTCCTCTTGTTTTGTGTAGTTTATTACTTGGCTCAACATCCCTGTTCTTGCGTTCATTCACTCAACAAATGTTTATTCATTGCTTACTGGGACAAACCTTGTGCTAGAAATAAAATGCTACAATCCCTACCCTCAGCCAGCTTACATCTGCCAAATAATGTCTCACAGAGGAATCCTTACAGTGAAGAAAGCATTATCATGATAATGGATGCTGTCTGGGGCGGGCTGGTGGAGCTAGGAGGAGGGGTGGAGATGGAGACTCAGAAAGCTGGAGTGGGGAGGGAGGGGGCACTTCCCAAAGGAGATTAAAGCTACTGAAGCTTGAGGGTGTAGGTTGTTGGAAAAGGGGGATTCGGGATGGGGTGAGGTGGGGTGATTTTTAAGGAGAGGAAAGAGGCCTCAGAAGCCAGGAGGTGGAGATACTACTTCTGCAGAATGGGCTCGTGGGAATGGCTGTGAGGACACAAGTGGGAGGAAGGGGACAATTCTTGAAAGATTGAGCATGCTGAAGGGATTGGCCTCATCCTGTGGACAGGGGAGGGTGTGGAGGGTGGATGAAAATTGCTGCAGGGTGGATCAGTGGGGGAGAGTGGGGAAGCCTGGGGAACAAGGAAGGGGCTGTCCAAATAGTTCCGGTGAGGAATGGCAAGATCCTGAACCGAGGCGGCGGGAAGCAGGGTGAGGGCTCAACAATGGGAAGAGGGGTGTGAGTGACTTCAGGAGCTGAGGAAGGAGATGGAGCCACTGGGTTTTCATAGCTGAGTCATTGAGGTGGGGGAGGGAACGGGAGGAGTCTAGAATGATTTCTAGGAAAGGACTTAAGCAGCTGGGTGGGTGGTGGCATTATTTCAACAATAGGAGGCACAGTTCTTGGAGGAATCTGATGAGCTCAGTTTTGGGCTTGTCTACTGTCTGGTGCTGGCACTCGGGAGAGAGATTTGGAGTTCATTAGCATAAGGATGATAATGTCCACTGAGAGTGTGCAAGGAGTGTTTTAGGAGGCTGGCTCTGGAGGGCACCAGCACTGAAGCCTGGATGCAGCAGGAGAGGCCCAGGAAGGTGGGGCTGGAGAAGCCACCGCAAGGCAGGAGTGGCCAGTTTATGGTTCAATCCTGGTGAATGAAGGGAGTCGCTGAAGGGGGCCACGCAGAGGTCTTCATCGTGTTGAGTGAGTGGTAGAGGTGGGAGGTGAGGAAGAAGCCACAGGAAGGCTCTGGGATGGCAAGAGATGGCACAGAAGGTATAGTATGGTTCAAAGTGCACCAACAAGCACTTAAACAAATGTTCATAGCCATGTTATTCATTTTAGCCCCAGGCAATGAAAAGTAAAAACTACACCATTGGGACTTCCCTGGTGGCGCAGTGGTTAAGAATCTGCCTGCCAGTGCAGGGGACATGGGTTCGAGGCCTGGTCCGCGAAGATCCCACATGCCGCAGAGCAACTAAGCCCATGCGCCACAACTACTGAGCCTGTGTGCCACAACTACTGAATCCCATGCGCCTAGAGCCCGTGCTCCGCAACAAGAGAAGCCACCCCAATGAGAAGCCCGGGCACTGCAACGAAGAGTAGCCTCCACTCTCCGCAACTAGAGAAAACCCTCGCAAGACAACGAAGACCCAACGCAGCCAAAAATAAATAAATTTAAGAAAACAAAAAAACAAACTACACCATGGATGAATCTCACAATCGATGTTGAGTGTAAGCCAGACGTGGAAGAGGACATACTGTTTGTCTTCGTGGCATAAAGTTAAACAAAAAAGAAAGTCCTGCTTTTTAATCTTGGTGATAGAAGTTAAGGTCCTGGTGATCTCTGGGGGTGGTGGTGACTAGAAAAGGCCATGAGGAGGACTTTTTACATGAATGTGCTCACCTTGTGGAAATTCACTGAGCTGCATGCTCCTGATTTGTTCACTTTCCTGTATGAATAGTATATTTCAGTGAAATGTTTCCTGTTAGTAACAAAATAACTTTCCCTTGACCCCACTTTCCCCTCCAGCTATATTCCTTTCCTTCATAGTAAAATGCAAAAAAGTTGTCTCTAACTTCTCTCCTCCCATTTTCTTTTTTTTTTTTTTTGGAAAAGTATTTTTTTATTAGTTATCTCTTTTATACATACTAGTGTATATATGTCAATCCCAATCTCCCAACCTCCCATTTTCTCTTCAACCCACTCCAACCAGACATTCACCCTGCCGACTCCATGGAAATGGCATCTGGCAAGTTCTCCAAGGACCTTCATTTTGCTGAACCTAGTACCAATTCGTATGCCTGTCTTACTCTGCTCAGCAGCCATCTGTTATAGCACTGGATACAGTTCACTACTCCCTTCTAGAAATATTTGCTGCACTTGGATTTCAGGACACTCTACTCCAGATTTTCCACCTCTGTCCAGTTGCTCCTAAAAAAAAAATAAGATGCTTTAACAACATTATAAATCAACTATACTCCAATAAAAAATTAAAAAAAAAATTCTTTGGAGAGGTCATGACAGAGGAAGCCATTTGGCCACTCAAGGGTGGGAAGCAGGCACAGGGAGGGAAAACAGCCTTGAAGTTCTTCTGGGGCATGGCGGCCTCTTGTTCCAAGTAGCAGCAGCATAGAGCCTGGCTCGTAGCCAGAAGGAGAAATGTTTGTGGTGTAAATGAAAACTAAGGATGTGAATGTTATCCTGAAGGCAGTGGGGTTAGAAAGGGCCTCTGAGACACCATCATTCCTCTCCACTCCTCTCCCTGCAAGGAAGATGAACTGAACTTATGGCTTGGGGTGGTGAGGCAGGTCACTGGGGTCCCTTTTCTCTTCTGAAAATGTTGACTTTTTCTGCTGCTCTTCCCCGGTGGACATTGGCATAGCACCCAAAGAGGCCACCAGAGGGCACTTGTTTCCCAGGAGAATATTCTTGGGGACCGAATTGAGGAGTGTTGTTGGTAGAAAAGGCAGCTAGAGGGACTTGCCACGTGTGAAAAAGTGAATGCACCCCAGTCTCTGGGGCTCTGCTTCTAGAGCCTTTTTTTTTTTTTTTTGTCTGCGTTGGGTCTTCGTTGCTGCACATGGGCTTTCTCTAGTTGCGGAGAGCGGGGGCTACTCTTCATTGCGGTGCGTGGGCTTCTCATCGCAGTGGCTTCTCTTGTGGCAGAGCACGGGCTCTAGGCACGTGGGCTTCAGTAGTTGTGGCTCACGGGCTCAGTAGTTGTGGCTCTTGGGCTCCAGGTGCGCGGGCTCAGTAGTTATGGCTCGCAGGCTTAGCTGCTCCACGACACGTGGAATCTTCCCGGACCAGGGCTTGAACCGTGTCCCCTGCATTGGCAGATGGATTCTTAACCACTGCGCCACCAGGGAAGTCCCTCTAGAGCCTTTTTCAGTGTGGGACAAGCTCAGGGCCAGGAGCCCCAAACCTGTGTTGCTAGTCTTAGCTGGCCCTTTATCTTATGTATCAGCCTCTTGATCACTCTTGGTCTCGGATGCACCCCTCCAGGATATGGGAGGAATGACTCCTGATCAGTGTACCACACAGAGACATTAGCAAGAGAGAACAAAGCAAATAGTGTAAACACTTCTCAGAAGTTTGAAATAAACTTCTGAAAAGTGAGTCTGACTCCCTCTGGAAGTCAGAGGTCCTGACTAGCAGCTGGGCCCTCCTTACAGCTTGCACCTGGGTGCTATTCGCCTCACAGATTGTCCTGGGAGGAGAGGAAACACTTTGTGCCAGGGGCTGGAAGGGGCTGGAGACCAGGAAGCTGGACCTGTGGTAACATTGCCCTGTCCCAGTCTTTCTCAATCCCTGGGCCTCCGGGAGGTGAAATTGTTCCTGGGGTTCCCTCCTGTCCTGGTTGAGTTAGAGCCTCTTGTGCCATCCTGCTGCTGACTGGTTGACAAAGGCCCCCATTAGGCAAGGTGCCTTGTTGGGGGGTGGCAGATAGAGGAAGGGCTCATGGTTTTGATAAAAGAAATTTTCACATATTGAGGTATGGGGGAGTCATTCTGGCTTATACATGAGTTAACTTGAATTTTATGGTAACTGAGACAGCCTGTTTGTGGCCTATCAAACATACATTGTATATCTGTTTTAATTATTAAAGAAAAGGGCACATTGACCAGAAGTAAAGAATGCCCATGTTAAAAATAAAGCTTAGGGTTTATTAAAGTTCCCTGGTAGCCTAGTGGTTAGGATTCCAGGCTTTCACTGCCGCAGCCTGGGTTCAACCCCTGGTCAGGGAACTGAGATTCCACAAGCCGTGTGTCCAGGGGTGGGGGGTGGGGGTGGGGGAAAGCTTAAATGCTTCCTTTCCCGGGACACCAATGCTGGTACTCCTCCTTTGATGATAAGGCTCCCTTCCCAGGTGCCAAGGCCATACTGACTCGCTATGGACATGCTGGTCTGTTTTTTTTTGAAACCTTTTAGAAATGTATCCCTGACTTGTTTAATGTTCTTTGTTCTGAGAAGATGTAAAACTGTGCTGAGAGCCACGCTTCTCAGGAGCAGTTTCTCAGAGTAATCTGGGAAGCTGGTTTCCAGGCTATAGTCCTCAGTTTGGCTCAAATAAAACTCTCTTCTATTCTTATTATAGATTGTTTATTGATTATTTTCATTGACAGTTTCCAGGACCTAGACCTGAGCAATACCTGCCCTAGAGGACTTGGGGCTGGACCCATTCCAATTCTTTGAGCCTAAAATCCAGACTCCAAGGCGTGCCCTGGGCCTTCTGGGATGTTTGTGTGTTCTGTGAAAAAAGGGGCACAATTGAGGAAATCGGGGTTAATCAGAGTGAGACAGGTTCCTTTCCTGCAGGACTCTCACAGCCTTTAGTAAGCTAACGTGTATTGTGAGTCTCCAGGAAACAGCAAGGGAGGGTTCACATACTTCTTTGACCATGAGACCCTTTTCTTGGGAATCTTGCACGACCCCTAGTCCATGGAGCATGCTCTGAGAAGTACCCACTTAATACATGTAGCCCTCACATTCACTTCACAAAGGTAACGGAAACACAGAGTGGGCTAGGGGCTTGCCCCAGCCCCAGGTTGGTGGTTTCCTAAGCGAGGCCGGGGCCTCCCTTCCCTGAGTGCACTCAGAGCCTTCCTGAGTGGGCAGGGAGGGGGCAGCTACAGGGCCACTGCTCTTCCTCACCTTCACCCCTTTCTCTCATCTTCAGTGGCTCAAGGGCCAGTTCATGTGAGCGTGGGCTCTGTGGCCACGGAGAGCTGGGGACACAACAATTGCCCACACATTGCCGGCACTTCCTTCCCTACTCTGCAACTTTTGAAACTGAGATATAAATTATCTACCATAAAATTCACAGTTTTAATGTAATTATTTCAGCTTTGGCAAACACGCACAATCGTGTAACCATCACCACAATCAGGGTGTAGAACATTTTCATTACCCCAAACGTTCCCACACGGCCCTTTGCAGTCTATCTTGTCTTCCTAACCCTGGCCCCTGGCAGCCACTGATCTATTTCCTATCACGATAGTTTTTCCTTTTCTGGAGGTTTCATATAAATAGAATCATGCAATATGTGATCTTTTGCATCTGATTTCTTTCACTTACCATAATGTCTAGCCTAATGTTTATGAGGTTCATTCGTGATGCGTATATCACCAGTTTGTTCTTTTTTACTGGCAAGTAGCATTCCATTGTGTGGATGTCCTGCAATTTGATGGACTTGCTGATGGACGTCTGGGTTGTTCCTGGGTTTTGACTATTATGAAGTTGCTATGCACGTTCTTGTACAAATTTTTGTGTGGAGGAATGTTTTCATTTCTTGATGGTAAATACCTTGGAGTGGAATTTCTGGGATGTATGGTAAGCGTGAGAGCTTACCCTTTTCAAGATGGTTTCTGGTTGTCCTCCCATCATCTGCAAGGAGAAGAGGGGGATGAGAGGGTGAGCTGAAGCTGGGAGAGGTTGGAGACTCAGCCTTACATCTGTCTCTGAGTAGTTTGGTACCTTGGGCAAGTTGCTTTATCCTGGTCTGGGCTGGCCTCAGTTAATTCATCTGTGAAATGGCACTAGCACTATGATTCTCCCTTCCTGTCCCAGCGGATGTTCTGTGGATGAAAGGAGATGAGCAAAGTTTATCTCTAGAAGCTGTGAGAGGACTATACTCTGAGGGGTGGAGCGAAGGTCAGCGGTACTTGCAAGGAAGAACATGGTCCTGGGACAAAGGCCTCCCTTTTTTTTTTTTTTAAGGCTTCCCTTTGAGAGCTCTATTCCTTCTCAAGTCAGTGTGGACAGGACAACAGTCAATTTCTGCAAATCCTAAGAGGTTCCTTTTGGTCCTGAGCTGAGTGGGCAAGGCCTAACATTTTTGGGGTTGTCAAAGGCGATCCTCTTGCCACAAACACCTTGGAATATGGAGCTGTAAAGAAGGAGAAAAATTATGCAAGGAGACCAAAGAAAAAAGGATCTTTACCACTGTCGTATACACATGTGGCCACTTAAATTTAAATTAATGAAAATTAAATTAAGAAGTCAGTTCCTCAGTTGCACAAGTCACATTTCAAGTGCTCAGTAGCCATGTGTGTTTAATGGCTGCCATACTGGATAGCACGGATATAGAATATTTCCTTCATCACAGAAAGTTCTGGTTGAGACTCCAAACCCTTCCCTTTGGGAGGGTCCGTATTATTAGGACATCTCTAGTAAACTGAGGCAGGCCCCATGGAGGTCAGCTGGCTTACAGATAAGGACCCCAGAAGATCCAATGGGCAGAACTCACTGTGAGAGAGCTGGCTGCACGGGGACCCTGTGGCTGGCTGGTGGGCATGGCCCCTGAGATGGACAGCTGGACATGGTGAGGGCCGTGCACAGGCAGAGGGCTGGGATGCAGCCTTGGCTCTCCAAGGGGCTGTGGAGGGAGGCGGGGTGGAAGAGGAAGTGGTTGGCTGGAGCAATTGTGGGAGCTGGCAGGTTTCTAGCATAAGATGTGGGAGCTCCATTTGAGGGGTGGGCAGTGGACCTTCTGGGATGGTCAGACATTCGAGAAATGAATTGGGCCTAGGAATGAGCTGGGCCTCGTGAGAGCACCTCCTCGGCCAAGGCTCCTGAAGAGGGGGGTACTATGGCCTTCTTCTGCCTGAGCCCGGCTGTCTCCAGGAAGGCAGCCCTTGGCTGAGTACTCTCAGCAAGACTCTCAAGGATCGGTGTTGTGTGCAGGTCTCAGACTGTCAACAGCCAGTGTTGTGACAGGACCAGCCCTTGGGGTTCTGATTATGACTGCAAGATGCCCTTCAGCAATCGCCATCAGAGAACTTTGAAAAAAAAAAGTTTCATTATTTATGGGACTGGGAAATTATGTGGCATGACTGGGGCCACTCAAAGACATCTAGGGTAGAGAGAGAAAGAGAGTATAGGCCTGGGGTCCTGCTTTTATTGCAGTTGAGGATGGGGGCCTAGGGTTTCTAAGGGCTCACTTTTTATTGGTGAATTTAAAACATAAGAGCAGGAATTTAAAGCACAGGAAGAGAAAAAACAAGTGGCCCAAATGGTCAGTTAAAGAAATCTGAAACAAAGGACCCTCAGTACGGGGAGGTGGCCTGGCTTTTTTAATCTAGTCACGTGGCTGACAGCATGTTTATTGAAGATAGCCACCTTTGAAATGGATGCCTGGCCGTCAAAGCTTAAGTAAGGCACTTGCATTACAAAAAAGAAAAGAAAAGAGAGAAAGAAAAAAACAATCAACTGTCAGGGTTTACACTACAATCCACCAAGTGATGCCTGGGCATCAGAGTCAATGGTGAGGACCTTAACTACCTGGGTAGTTGATATGCTAAAAGTCAGAGGTTATAACCCAGAAACACACATCTAAATAGGATTACAGTAGCAAATTTTTTTTTTAATACATCTCTATTGGAGTATAATTGCTTTACAATGGTGTGTTAGTTTCTGCTGTACAACGAAGTGAATCAGCTATATGTATACATACATCCCCACATCCCCTCCCTTTTGAGTCTCCCTCCCACCCTCCCTATCCCACCCCGCTAGGTCATCACGAAGCACTGAGCTGATCTCCCGGTGCTGTGCAGCAGCTTCCCACTAGCTATCTATTTTACATTTAGTATTATATATATGTCAGTGCTACTCTCTCACTACGTCCCAGCCTTCCCTTCCCCGACTGTGTCCTCAAGTCTGTTTTCTACGTCTGCGTCTTTATTCCTGCCCTGCCAGTAAGTTCATCAGTACCGTTTTTTTTTAGATTCCATATATGTGCGTTATCATATGCTATTTGTTTTTCTCTTTCTGACTTACTTCACTCTGTATGACAGACTCTAGGTCTATCCACCTCACTACAAATAACTCAATTTCATTCTTTTTTACAGCTGAGTAATATTCCACTGTATATATGTACCACATCTTCTTTATCCATTCATCTGTCAATGGACATTTAGGTTGCTTCCATGTCCTGATATTTTAAATAGTGCTGCAATGAACATTGTGGTACATGTATCTTTTTTTTTTTAAAATAGATTTATTTATTTATTTATTTATTTATTTTTGGCTGCGTTGGGTCTTCGTTGCTGCCCGTGGGCTTTCTCTAGTTGCAGCGAGCGGGGTCTGCTCTTCGTTGTGATGCGCGGGCTTCTCATTGTGGTGGCCTCTCTTGTTGCAGAGCACAGGCTCTAGGCGCATGGGCCTCAATAGTTGTGGCATGTGGGCTCAGTAGTTGTGGCTTGTGGGCTCTAGAGCGCAGGCTAAGTAGTTGTGGCACGTGGGCTTAGTTGCTCCGTGGCATGTGGGATCTTCCTGGACCAGGGCTCAAACCCGTGTCCCCTTCATTGGCAGGTGGATTCTTAACCACTGTGCCACCAGGGAAGCCCACATGTATCTTTTTTTTTTTTTTTTTTTAGAATTGTTTCTTTTTTTTTTTTTTTAATTTTATTTATTTATTTATTTTTGGCTGTGTTGGGTTTTCGTTTCTGTGCATGGGCTTTCTCTAGTTGCGGCGAGCGGGGGCCACTCTTCATCGCAGTGCTCGGCCTCTCACTGTCGCGGCCTCTCTTGTTGCGGAGCACAGGCTCCAGACGCACAGGCTCAGTAGTTGTGGCTCACGGGCCTAGTTGCTCCGAGGCATGTGGGATCTTCCCAGACCAGGGCTCGAACCCGTGTTCCCTGCATTGGCAGGCAGATTCTCAACCACTGTGCCACCAGGGAAGCCCCACATGTATCTTTTTGAAGTATGGTTTTCTCTGGGTATATGCCCAGTAGTGGGATTGCTGGGTCGTATGGTAGTTCTATTTTTAGTTTTTTAAGGGACCTCCATACTGTTCTCCTTAGTGGCTGTAGTAGCAAATCTTATAATAATTATACAGGCAATAGTCTGAAATCCAGTCTAGAGCCATTGTCCCAAACTTGAAGGTTTCAGCCATGAAAATAGGTCAATGATCTTGAGGGTCCTAGGAATTTGTTCAAGGATTTGCATAATATTGTGGAAAATGTTAATATTTGGCACCATCCTGTGAAATAGGTCTGAGCCTGTCCAGAGTTGGTAAGTTGCTCCATATCTCATCGAACCAGTCTCTTAGTCCTGAGAATAGATCAGTTTAGTTAAAAGGTCGTGCCTCGTTTTCAGAAGCAGTGATGCAGGTGGGTTCCCCAAGTTAGGCCTACAGAGTACAAGCAATCAGGTATTTAATGAGAGGCATTTCTATGGAAACAATCAAAACAAAAAAATTAAAAAAAAAAACAAAGGTGAGTGACTGGAGCAGATTGTAGTCCCAATTTCTGACTTCTGAAGGCAGCCAGATTTCTAGGTGTTGGGCTTAAATCCTCTTCAAATGGAGTGAGAGCAGACAGTAGCAATCTAATAGATTTTCCTGGGTCACAGTTTGAATCTCTGGTGATGCTTCTGAGTGGCCCACACAGCAACAGACATGAAGATTGTCCATACATGAGCTGTTATGGTGATTTCTCTGATATTTATATTAAGTTGTCCTATTTTAGCCTGCATAGCTTCAGGAAAAGGGCAGTTTTAGTTCTCAATGATTCCAAGTCAGGAGGATGGGAGAAAAATTAGAAACATTAGTTTGGAGAGTTGTAGCCAGATATTAGAGGAAATGAGGAGAAATCAGTATCCAGTCCAATTTATAGGTAGACAACAAAACCTCAATGACAATTAACAGAACTAGTATTTAATATCCTCAAGTACATATTAAATCTTCTACTGAAACATAATTTTTCTGTCTACAATTACCCCCATTTTTATCAAAGATAACCAGCATAAGACTAATTTTCTTGCAAATTAAGTCTAGTTTCCATAAACTTGGCCTGATTATTTATATAAGTACAGCAAGAAAAAGTGACTGACCATATAGGCTCCTTTAAGTCTGCTTTGCTGGAACTTTTCATAAGGAATCCCAGATTGAACTTTTAAAATTCTACATGACTCTTCTTGAGGCTTGGTTGGGAGGGGCCAGGGCAATAGCCCACGGCTGGCAGGGACTTGGGATGGGACATTTTTAGAGTGAGAAAGTCAGTGGAGAAGAATCCAGGAGAGGGGACAAATGGAGCCAAGCCCCTGACTGGCTGAGGGCTGGGCCCAGAAGACAAGATGGTGTGGGGTTGACTGTCTGCCTAGGGTTTGGCTAGGTGTGTAAGGCTCTAGAAGGGGCTGGGTACAGTCATCCACTCATCAACATTAACTGATGACTACTGTGTGCCAGGCAGTGCCTAGAGGAGGAGATTGAGTGCTGAATACACTCCTTTACCCTATTCCTGCGGAGGCCAGAGTGTGGAGGCAGAGGGGATGTAAGACAGAGACTGGTCCTCCCTCTCCTGGAGGACTCAATGCTCTTGAGCAACCCTGCCTAAGACACTCCCCATGGGCCCCAGGAGAGGCCAAGACGTTGTCAGGGAGATGGAGAAACCATTTCTTCACCTTCACAGGAGGCTTCCCTCACCCACTGCCCAGCAATCCCGTGAGGCAACAGCAGGGGCTGAGGCAAGTCCAGCTCACAGCCGGGGAGGAGATCAGGGATGGGGCAGGTCAAGAAGACATGTGGTTGAGCCATTGCATCAGGCCCAGGAGGGGCATAAAGGAGGGTCCTGCATGCTGGGAGGAGGCCGACTTGGGGACCATGGAGACTCAGAGGGCCAGCCTCGCCCTGGGGCGGTGGCCACTGTGGCTACTGCTGCTGGGACTAGTGGTGCCCTCGGCCAGCTCCCAGGCCCTCAGCTACAGGGAAGCTGTGTTTCGTGCTTTGGATCAGCTCAACGAGCGGTCCTTAGAAGCTAATCTCTACCGCCTCCTGGAGCTGGACACGCCTCCCAAGGCCGTGAGTCAGGAGGGGCCTGGGAAGGGGGCCACCTCCCACCAGCCCTGGCCACATTGTCACCCCCTCTGCTCAGGCTGTACCTCCTGTCAGGAAGGTGGGCTCCCACCTCTTCTGGGAAACCTTCCCAGAGCTGGGTCTCCTCCCAGCATGAGGCTTCCTGACTTAGCATCTCTACTGTGGGAACAGGTGCCCTGGGCTCCAGGGCTTTCTGGGAGCTCCAGGGATGGGGGGGCAGTTACTCGGTCTGTGATGTGACTTCCCTGCTTTAAGTCCCCTCTGTTCCTTGTTGTCTCCCTACCAGGGAGGGCTCTGCTCAGCCTGGAGGTTCCAGTGACAAGGTGTTTCCCTGCAGGTGGTCCCTGACTTGCCTCCGCCCCTCCGTGGGGAAGGTGTTCTCATCAGAGCTGGTGTGAGATCCACTCCTGCTCTCTGTGTGCCCACGAGGCCAGGAGTGGGCTCTGCCCCCTTCCCCTGTGCACCCAGCACCAAGCCCAGGGCCAGGCACACAGGAGGGGCTGGAGAGGCTGCCGTCTAGGTGGGGGCAGGGAGACAGATCAGAGAAGGAAGCATGAGCTTGTGCCCAGTCATCCCACTTTGATCCTTGACCAGGACGAGAACCTGGACACCCCAAAGCCTGTGAGCTTCACAGTGAAGGAGACCGTGTGCCCCAGGACGACCCAGCAGCCCCCGGAACAGTGTGACTTCAAGGAGAATGGGGTGAGGTTGGGGGCTTAGAGTGCTGGTGGATGCTTCCCAGGGAGCTGAATAGGGGGCTTCAGGGAAGATTTCCAGCCCCTGGGCTGAGGCTGGGAGGCAATGGTCCGGGGGTTCTAGTTTGAACTCGAGCCTCCCCTTACAGCTGGTGAAAGAGTGTGTGGGGACAGTCATGCTGGCTCAGGTCAGGGACAACTTTGATATCACTTGCACTGTGGTGAGTGGCCCGTTCTGTGTTGTGGAGCTAATAACAGGGTGGGTTGTGGAACATCCTTTGGACCAAATACCCACTGCCCCTTCCAGGGCAGAGAAAGGCCCTCCTACCCTGGTCCCTCCCTCACCCGAGCCCCAGGCCTCCAGGACGGGCTCTGCCATCCCTTAGAGCAGTGGTTCTCTAAGTGGGGTCCCCACCCGGGAACCTGACAGAAAGGCAGATTCCCAGGCCCCACTCAGACCTCCTGAATCAGACTCTGGGCTGGGGCCCAGCCATTTGTATTTTCACCAGGCCTCCAGGGGATTCTGACTGCTGAATTCTGAGAGGCACTGACTAGAGTAATGTGCTTTCAGCCCCTGCTCCCATCCAGCTTTGATGGGATGGGCTTGTGACCCTGGGAAACCCCTTGCCATCTGTGGGCCCCAGTTTCCCCATATGTCTGTGTGTGTGTAGGGTTTCAACCACATGCTCTAAAGGTAACAGTCAGAAAGTGAACTGGGGCCCAAAGTCTCCTGAAGTCACCCACTTAGTGGGGATGTCCACGTGGGGAGGATTCTGGTCTTACCCTGGGCCCATTTTCCATAGTAACTTGTTTCTTCCTGTTGCATAGCCCCAGAGTGTCCGGGGACTGCGAAACCTGGGTAGGAAGATACTAAGAGGTTGGAAGAAGTATGGCCCAATTATCGTCCCAATAATCAGATTAATTGGGTGAATTGTGAGCCCAGGGAAAAGTCCTAAGGGTCTGCCTGCCCTGGTTCAGACTTCTGGACTCTGAGAAATAAATTCTTGTGAAAGCAACTTACTCCAGGCCTCAATTTCATTTGTCTCCCCTCCTCCCACTTACCAGCACCGAGTCCTTAACTCTGGGAAGCCTCTTTTGGGTGTGTGTGTGTGTGTGTGTGTGTGTGTGTGTGTGTGATCACTCCTGTAAACACAGTCATGGGGGACACCCCTGTTCCTTCCAGGCGGGCATGGGGAGAGGCAGCAGGGCCAAGAGGTCCAGCACAGCGTCTCCATTCTCGGGTCCCTCCCGTGCCCTTCACACGCCTCTGCCCTCCTCCTCCAACCCCCAGTAGGGACTTAAGGAGACCTGCTCTGTGTGCAGTGCTGGTGGGGATGCTGTCCTTGCTCACATGGAGGTGACAGTCCGGAGGGGCCAGGCATTTGTTAAACGCTCACAGAGACGCAGTTCAGTCTCAGGGCTAAGCCTACAGGTACAATGCCCATAGCGTTTCACTTCTCCTTGACAATCTTAACTCTGGAAAGCCCACCCCTCCTTGCTTTTCCTTTGGCATTGAGACACATCACTGTTTCTTCAGCTGGGTCTCAGATTTCTGTGGTGGGCTTGTGTGTAGGGATCACATGGTACAAAAATTTGCACCATTAAAAACAAGCATGCTGCTCATCTGGGTGAACAGCTCTGCATGAATGTGAGAGACACACAGAGTGACACACGGGTCACATCTCTGTGTGCCTGGGTGTTTCAGACACTGTGCACATCCTGTTCCCTCCCATTCTCTAGCTGACCTTTGCTCTGGGGCAGACTGGAAACATTGGGGAGTTTGAACCCAGGGAGCAGCCTCAACCAACCACTGGGGGGACTTAGTGGAAAAATACCTCCTCTTCCTCACTCCTTGGGGGGCCCACTCCCAGACGTGTCACACCTCCCCCTGAGGTCCCCAGCTGGCTTGAGCCCCTGTCGCCCACTTCTGTGACCTGTTCATTGACCCGTCCTCTTCTGACTCGGGTCCTGCCCTGTCTCCCTTCTCTACATTCGTGCTGGAGCTTTCTGGAATCACCTCCCAAACAAACTACTTCCACTAAATGCTTGTCTTAGGTCTGCTTGTGGGCCAACCTGAACCAAGACAGAGATTCCCCTCTCTGAGAGGGACAGAGGACAGGATCTCACAGGGCATTTACTTTGTTACCTGTCAGGCTTGTCTCCTCTTGGTGAGCAGGTGGGGCTGATTTCAGGCAGGTTAGAGGAACCTCCTGCTTCTCACTCTACATCAACCCAAGTTGAGGGAGGAAACTTCACAGAGGACACCCAGGGGTCTGTGTTGTGTCTGTGCCAGAGGATACAGGCTTGCCAGTGCCAATTGTTAAATGGTCAGGATTTTTTTGAGCTCGTTGTTAAACTCTTGGTAGCTTGAAATTGGCCTTGGTGGAAGTATTTCCATCATGGAAATCAGCAAATATTACCCATCATTTTTGTCATAGCTGGTACATCACTGCCCAACCTGAGAGACGGATCACTCATCAGGATGATATGGGCCTGTGCTGATCACATCTGTTTCCAATTTCCTCCCGTGACTGCCCATCCTGCTTCCATGACAACCCACCTATAGCCTCAGCCCTGTCTTGTCCTTTTACATTTTACATGGATGTTGGCCAGTTGTCCCTTGCCTGGGACCAGGCCCTCAACATGCATACGTGACCACTGATAGCAGAAAGGAGATGATGCAAACATTTTTTCCATTGCAACCTTTGAGAAGGAGACATAACAGGCAGGGAGGCATGGAGGCCTTGTCAGTGCCTTCTACAGTGATTGACTGGTGAGAGAGTCTGCCGTTTGACCATTAGACCTCTTACCCCTGAGAAAACAGGTAATAGACTTTCATGAATGGCATAGAGCATCAGTCCATGGCATGCTTCGCTTGTCAGTCCTCCCTGAGAGTAAAACTCTGGATGGTGAGTTCCATTTGCATGTGATGGCTACAGTGTGATGGGTGTGCAATGGAGGGGACCTGAGCCCAGCAAGGGGGAAAGAGGGTGTTCTGGGGAGAAAACTGCTTAGGAAAAGCAGAGGGACTGGCATGGTAGAGTGAGAAGTGACACTCAGTTCAGTGCTCAAGGGAGGCATGCAAGGGGGTGGGTCAGGGTGGGACTGGAGAGATGGACAGACCCAGGTCTGGAAAAGCAATAATGAGCCAAATGATTTTAGAGGGGGAGAGCAGATCCTTGTCCACATTAGCCAACACCCTGGCTTCAGTCTGTGTGTGTGTGTGTGTGTGTGTGTGTGTGTGTGTGTGTGTGTGTGTGCGCGTGTGCGCATGCGTGTGTGTGTATGTGTATTCACGAGGGGTGAATCATCAGGGAGCCCAGCAAGGATGTGTCTCCCCAGGGCAATGGCCAAGGGGAGAGGAGGGAAGGGAGAATAGAAGGAGGGTTGTCCCAGAAGCTGAGAGAGTGTGGGGCTGACTGGGATGGAGTCACTGCAGAGACGATGAAGCAGGTTGATTACCTGACAGGTTGAACAATGCGGGGGGTGGGTTCTGAGAACATGATCACGGGCTGGTCAGAGTCCTGGTGTAGATATGAGATGAGTGTGGGGGGAGGTGACAGTTCAGTTTTGACCACATTGGTTCTGAAATGCCAGGGGCATGAAGTGCCAGTTTCCCTGGGTGGGGCACTGGGCAGCAGGTGCTGTGAGTGCCCTGCCCAGATCCCCCTCACTGGGCGGCTGCCCCCCCGTCCCCCAGCTGTTTGAAATGTACAATACGGATGCTAATGGCTCACAGGTGTCCCCTTCACAGCTGCCTTCACAGCCTCCCAGGAGATGCCTGGGGGGTTGTGTCCGCTCTGCCCTCAGCCTGTGGATGGGGACTGACTATGAGGGGACATCAAAGCCCAGTCCTCGCCTCAGTCAGTCCTAAAGCAGGGGTTCCAGGCTTTTGTGGGTGAGGCTGAAGCTTGTCTCAGGGTAGAACACGTCCCTGCTCAGCTCCTTCCTCTGCCCTATCCTGCTCCCCTCCACCTCCCTCCTCCCGACAACAGCCCTCAATAAATCAGATGCCTCTCACTTCCCAGCTGAGGCTCTGCTTCTAGGGAACGTGGCCTGTGATGGCGGTGGAGCTGTGCAGAGTTCATCCACTCGTTCCAGGTGGGTCAGGTGCGGGGCCTGATGTGCAGAGAAGAGAGACGAGCCCGAGGCGTCCAGGGTGGTGGTGCAGGAGGGGAGTGGGGTGGGCGTGGTGCTGTAAGCCAAGGGGCATTGAGGATTTTACAAAGTGGTCAGAGTAGGACAGGAGCCCACGAGGCCCAGGGAGATGACTCCTAATATTTTCCTATTGTTTGTGCAGATGTGAAGGCCACTAACTTCAGTGGGGGGCAGCACAGAAGCCAAACACAGCGAGTGGAGGAGAGCAAGAGGTAAGGAAGAGGGAGGGAATGAGTGAGGACAAGGAGAGGCCTCTCCATCCCCCAGACCCCTGCTGTGCCGAGGAGGGAATCTGGGCTGTAATCAGGCAAGGTCCTTGTGGACCCTGCCCTTGAGCCCCACCAGTGAGGTCTCAGGAGTTAGTTTGGGGGCTCCCGAGATGGCACAGGGCACTCCAGGTCAGCCTCAGTGGGGCAGAGGAAGAGAATTCTGAGGGGTCTAGATGTCTGAAAGGAATTGCTCTCCTGCCTGTGTGGCCCTGAGCAGGAGAATTGATCTTTCTGGGCCTCTGTCTCTCTGTCTGTAATTGGGAACAGCATTATCTCCTTTAAGGGTTGGTCTGTCATTTAGGTAGAGAAGGAAGTTCAAGGACCTCATAGGGGCCGAATGTGAATTACCGAGGGTGAGAGAGCCAAGGAGACAATAGTTAGAGTGTGTTAGTCTCAGGGCACAGTGCCGGCTCATCTGTCAGTGCAGGGACCCAGAGAGACACTTGGAATCCCCATCAGAGCAGGAGGAGATGAATTAAATGCAGCCTGTGAACACAGCGGACTTCCCTGAGGGCACTGAACTGGCCCCTCTGCACTAGCCTTTCCCATGTGGCCGTTAGAAGGTAGCAGCTGGCCCAGTAGGGCGGGGGACCCTCCAGACCGCCTGTGCTCTGATGCCTGTGGGTGGGCTCAGTGATGCCCCTGCCAGTCAGAGCCCCAAAGTCTTGTCCCTCAGCCCCCATGGTCTCTCTAGCCTCAGTCCGAGGGTGAGGGCTGCCCTGGTTCCTGGGGTCCTACTTGCAGCCCCCTGTTCTCCTGTGTGCCACTCTGCCTCTGTGTCATCCCAGCCAGAGCAGGGCAGGACGCTGTCAGGGGAGACAGAGGGCTACATTGTCACTTTCATGGGCCCTAGGCACTTTCACCTTCGTGGACTCATTCATCCACAGAAAAGTATTAAAACTCACATTTTATAACTGCATTCATGTAAAGATGGATATAATCAAGGCTGCATTTTATATTATATATATATTTTTCCTGAATATTTATACATAAAATGGGTACCTTAATATATTCTTTGAGGAAATGAAAAACAACATTTGTTAGCTAATGAAAGCTTCAAAAAGAGTTGGTAAAATATTTGAAAGGACTACAAAAACGACTGTTTCACAAAAAACTCAAACAGTTTTAATCATGTAAAATAAAATACAATAAAAAACATATTGGGGGGGCTTCCCTGGTGGCACAGTGGTTGATAATCCTCCTGCTAATGCAGGGGACACGGGTTCGAGCCCTGGTCTGGGAGGATCCCACATGGCGCGGAGCAGCTGGCCCCGTGAGCCACAACTACTGAGCCTGCGCGCTCGGGCCGTGTCTGCAATGAGAGGCCGCAACACTGAGAGGCCCGCGCACCGCAATGAAGAGTGGCCCCCCCTCGCCGCAACTGGAGAAAGCCCTCGCACAGAAACGAAGACCCAACACAGCCAAAAATAAATAAATAAATAAATAAATTTATTTAAAAACAAAAAAAAAAACATATTGGGGGATTATATTCAGCTACAAGCAACAGGAAACACCCACAGCCATCTTGACAGAAGGAGGTGCTTATTGTCACATGGAAACAATGGGTCACCGATGCCACTGCACAGTGCAGCAGAGAAACAAACTCCCATGTCATTCTTATTAGCGGCACCATTGTGAATGTTGTGGTGAGTCAGGAACACATACTTACTAGTATTATTAACAACATAAAGTGTTTCCTACACATATTAGACACTATAAAGATATAATCCAGGGAGGAGTGGAATCAGAGACTATTTCCAACCATAAAATATAGAAATAACTTTCGAAGTGGACACAAGAGGCCTTACAGAAAAAGTTCAAACTCTGATGGATCTTTGATGTGTAAGCTGTGAAGATATCAGGGGAGACTACATGTTTATAAAGATGGAAATCTAACATTTGTTGGTGGTGTTGAGGGCACTCTTGACTACAAGGGCACAGAATCTGGAAAATAAGCTGGGAGATGGTGTCCTTGAAGCTCCTATGTATCTACCTCTCTCCCAGTGTGCGGGCCCCACGCCCTGAAGAATGTCTTCTCTGCATCTGCTTTAAAATCGCACACAGGTGAGCTGTTGGTGAATGCTAACATGGAAGCACAGAGGGGATAGATTCTGGAAAGTCTAGGTCCTAATATGACTCACAGGTAAGATATCTCCAACTCCAGATTTTTTGTATTATCACAAGTCTCACAATCTATTCAAAAATACCAGTCAGAAGGAAACACAAAAAGCAAATAGGAAAAATCATAATTTACATAACAGTATACTCTTTGACATCCTAGTCATAAATGAAATTTATTCCAAGTGTTTAATAGAGTGGAAAATGGGAAAAGGCTCCTATACGCACCACCACCAAAAAGGATCTTTCTCAGTAAAAAGGGTACAATATATACAACAGATTATATATCCAGGAACTGCCACACAAAACTACTAGGAAAATCCCAACAAATACCAAACTGCCATTTTTCAATGGCCCATTAACAGAGAATGAATAGAACATTAAAAAAATTTAAGCCTCACTGCATACTAGAAATACACTTAAATTCATCCATGGATCCAACAGGCTTCAAAAGTAAATAGAACAAAATAACTATCCAATTAAAGGAAAAATCACTACCTTTAAATGTTATGTACTATTGTTGAAAGACAATTTACAGAATTAATTCACATTAATATTCGTTTGTGAAATTAGTAGAAATCCACCATTGAAGGATACCCTTGAAGAAAGATCCTGAGTAAACACAGCATATTTATAAACTTTTTTTGTGTGTGTGTGGTTGCATTGGGTCTTCGCTGCTGTGCGCAGGCTTTCTCTAGTTGCCGCGAGCCGGGGCTACTTTTCGTGCGGTGCGTGGGCTTCTCATTTTGGCGGTTTCCCTTGTTGCGGAGCATGGGCTCTAGGCACATGGTCTTCAGTAGTTGTGGCACACAGGCTCAGTAGTTGTGGCTCGTGAGCTCTAGAGCGCAGGCTCAGTAGTTGTGGTGCACAGGCTTAGTTGCTATGAGGCATGTGGGATCTTCTAGGACCAGGGCTCGAACCTGTGTACCCTGTAGTATTGGCAGGCAGATTCTTAACCACTGCACCACCACGAAGTCCTATAAACTTTTTCTTTCTGGACTTCACTGGCAGTCCAGTGGTTAAGACTCCGTGCTTCCACTGCACGGGGCACGGGTTTGATCCCTGGTTGGGGAACTAAGATCCCCTGCATGCTGCACAGCCGGGCAAAAAAAATAATAATAAATAAAAGTAAAAACAACTCTTTCATATTGAAGGTTTTCTGGAACATTAGGCACAGATTACTTTCCATCAAGTTATCTCATGTTACTTACATTTATCTTCTCCATGGGAGTTTTTACATGTAATGATATTGGCCAATTGAAGTGTTTCCCAGGCTGTTCACAAACAAGGTTTTATCTAGTAAATCCTTTTATGGTTTCATAAACTACTAAGATCAGAAGAGCCATTCCCACATTCGTCACATTTTATATGATTTCTGTCTGGTGTGCAGTCTCAGGTCTTTGAAGGACTGAGAGACAAATGAAGGATTTCCCACATTCCTGTCATTGATAGGGTTTCTGTCCAGTGTGAATTCTTTCATGCACTTGAACATATGTGGAAGTGAAGGTTTTCCCTTCATTTTTACATTCATAGGGTTTTTCTTAAGTATGGGTCCTTTGATGTATTTTCAAAACCGCTGGATATCTATAACTTTTATCACATTGTTCACATTGATATTGTTTCTCTCCAGTGTGAATCCTTTCATGTATTTTAAGAGAACTGGGATTAATGAATACTCTCTCACATTCTTTATAAGGTCCATCTCCAGTGTGTGTTATCATGTGTTTCTGAAGGGTTATTTTCCATGTGAAGGCTTTCCCACATTCCTTACATTCATAGAGCTTTTCTCTGGTGTGGATTCTTTCATGACTTTGAAGAGACCTGGCAGTATTCAATACTTTAGAACATGTTTTACACACATACAGTGTCTCTCGTGTGATGTCTTTGTGTAGCTGTAAGGAACTGAAATGATTGAAGGTTTTACCACACTGCTTACATTCACAGAGTTTCTCTCCTCTGTGAATTCTTTCATGTATTTGAATAGTTTCAGGACTTTTAAAGGCTTTTCCACATTGTTTACATTGATAGGGTTTCTCTCCATTGTGACTGCTTTCATGCATTTGAAGACAACTGGGATAAATGAATGCTTTCTCACATTTCTGACATTTATAAGGTAAATCTCCAGTGTGTGTTACCATGTGTTTTCGAAAAGTTGTTTCCCACGTGAAGGCTTTCCCACATTCCTTACATTCATAGGGTTTCGCCCCTGTGTGAGTTCTTTTGTGTAGTTGGAAGGATTTTTGATATTGAAAGACTTTTCCACATTGTTCACATTCATAGGGTTTCTCCCCAGTGTGACTCCTTTCATGTGTTCTAAGAGAACTAGGAAAAATGAATGCTTTCCCACATTCTTTACATTTATATACCTTCTCACGGTACTTTTGATACTCTCTTGGTTTGTCATCAATGTGACATTTCATGTGTCTATTAAAGGATGAATGATGCATGAAGACTTTTGCAGATGCACTGCATTCCCATGGTTTTAAACCAGGAGTTTTCTTCTTCAGATTGAGAGTTGGAATAAGGGTGAAGTTTTCTCCACAGGAACTACTGTCTTTACTTTCAGAGAGTCTCTCTACCATAGGACTTCTTAATTTTCTCTCCTGGTTTTTGTACTGATCTTCAATGTCATGATCTTCCTGTTTTCCTTCTACTGAGACCAGGTTCTGGAAGTTTTCCCGCATCACATCTCTGTAGAGTTTCCTCTGTGAGGAATCCAGTAAAACCCACTCCTCCAGGGTGAAGTTCACAGCCACATCCTCAAAGGCCAATGAGTCCATTTCAAGGTTTCCTGGGTCTGTCTGAGTCCCTCCTAATGACTCCAAGGACCAGTGCAGAACACAGAGCAACAGAAGGTACATGAGAGTTAATGGGCCAGTGAACTGGACAAGACATGTGACCTCCTGCTCTCTGTATTATATATTCATTATATATTCGTTCTTCTCATTGTAAAAAAAAGTATTTTGTGGGCCCCAAAAGTATCATGGTCCCTAGGCAGTGTGCCTACTGTGCCTAATGGATAAGTCGGTCCTGGGGAAGTGGTTTTCCTGGTAGCAGGGCAGCCACCCTGGCAGGGAAATAAATGCTGCTTCTGTCTGTGGACAGTGGGCACTTGCTGGAGCTGCTCTGAGATCGCCCCCGCTGGCCATCTGTGGGTACTGCAGGGTAAGCGGGAGGCCTCATGGTGACTTTGAAGGCAGTGCCTTGGGGTTTCCCTGCCCTGGTGTCTTGTCAGGCAGAGGACTAGGAGCTGGGGTTCCCCTGGGGTACTTTATCGTCTCACTCCTGTTTCAACTGGATTTCATCTCTATTGAATGAGATTTTGTTAAGACTAAAATCACACCTCTCCAGAACACTGGCGCCATAAATTTTTGTCAGTAAAACTGAGAACTAACTATTACATAGAATTGTTTTGTGCTAGGACAAAGGAATTGTCCTAGCTGAGAACTAGCTTTTACATAGAATTGTTTTGTGTTAGACAAGGAAATAGAGACACAGAGAAGTTATTTAAAGCTGAGGTGATAGAGCTGGCTGTTTACCCTTAAATAACTCCATTTGTATTTCTTGAGACTAAGGGTAGCCTCTTATATAACTACAGAGCAGTTATCAACTATGTACATTTACATGGATACAACATTTTTTCCTACATGCTGGCCCAGTCCCATTGTGTCAGTTGATAAAATAATGTGTTTTAGTTTACAGCATTTTGTCACCTCTGGTATAGGATTCAGCCTAGGGTCAGGTGTATCAGGAATTTGTGACTTCCTATTAGCCTCCTTTAATCTGGAACATTTCCACAGTTTTCTGAATTTTTTTTTCTAAAAAAGTTTATGTGTGTGTTTGTGTGTATGTGGAAAGAGGTTGTTGGTTGTTAAGGTGTCAAGGTGTGTGTCATGTGTGAGGTGTTGTGAAGTGTATTTGTGAGGGTGTTGGTGTGGGCACAGGTGTGTTTGCTTGTGTATGTGTAATATATATGGTATGTGTGGGGTGTTTGTGGCTATGTATTTGAGTGTAATTTTTGTTATGTGAGGTTGTATAGGAGAAGTGTGGGTGTGAGTTTGTGGGTGTGTGTGTAGGTGTCTGGGTGTCTGAAATGTGTTCGGGGGATGTGTCTGGGTGTGTGTGGGTATGTGTGAAGTTTATGAGGGTGGATTGAGTTTGCATGTGTGTGGATGTGTGTGTAAGAGGAGTGTATAAAGTGTGTGTGTGTGTGTGTTTAGTTCAGGGGTGTGTATGTGTGTATATGGCTGTGCAGGGGTGTTGTGAGTGTGGGTGTGCAGGCTTATATGTGATTGTAGGGGTGTATGTGTCAGTGTGGTTCTATGGGCATTTGTGGCAGTATGTTTGTGTGTAATTTATGTAAATGAAAATTTTATGTATTCACTTTAATCTCCAAAAGTTATATTTATACTTATTAAAATATACTTTAAGCAGCATAAACAGAAATAGTGTTTTATTGACTCATTATTCCCAAGGGAAGGGGGCAGCTATGGGGGAAGAATTTGATTGAAGAGTAGAAGCAAGCTACAAATAGAATGTAATGCTTATCCTATTATCCTATACTCAATGTTGTATCTTTTTTTTTTTTTTTTTTGGCTGCACCAAGCGGCTTGCTGGATCTTAGTTCCCAGCAAGGGATCTAACCCATGCCCCCTGCAGTGGAAACGTGGAGTCCTAACCACTGGACCGCTAGGGAATTCCCTCAATGTTGTGTCTTTAAAATTAAAAAAGACATTTTATTTGGCCATAATTTCGAACTTATGGAAAATATCAAAAATAGTACTTAAAACTTTCCTATTCTCTATTCCCAGGGTCACCTACATTTTGCCTAAATTGTTTGTTTCTCTCTTTCTCTTTCCCTCCCTCTCTCTTCCTCCCTCTCTGTCTCTGTCTCTCTCAGTGGTTTCTATGTCCCCAGGGTTTGGGTTTTATTCAGCTGTGGAGCCCATCGCCAGTGCAGAGCTAGTTGGCTGCTCACAGTTCCCGGGGGGAGGAGCGGGTCGTGCTGGCCCACAGGAGAGGACAGTGACAGGCAGAGAGCCAGGGCAGGGCACTGCGGGGAAGCCCGTGTGATGTTCTCCAGGGAAGGAATGGACGAGGCTTGAGGGTGAGGCTGACCATGTTTAGGATCGGCTAGCTTGAGTAATTTCAGTGAGCTGGGGCTGGGGTGTAGGGGCTGCCCAAGTTGTTGATGCCTGACCCTGGGGCGATTAGGACAGGGGGTTAGAGTCTCAGCAGCAGAGAGGGTGGGGTGGGGTGCTGGTCAGTTTGCATGTGAAAGGCGAGCTGAGGGAGAGTCTGCTGTCTCTAGGTATCTGCTAACCCTGGGAGGGGATGTGAAAACATCAGAAACAGAAAGTAGAAAACCTGGTTAACACAGGGCTACTTACATAATGTAATCACTGACACATCTGGATTATAACCTCATATCTCAAAGCTCTTTTATACATTCAATTAGTACCTTATTTTTCCCTCTTTTTCTGCCTTCTTTTGATTTTTAAAAAATATTTATTTATTTATTTATTTATTTTTTAAGATTCTGGCTTGTGGGATCTTAGTTCCCTGACCAGGGATCAAACCCGGGGCCCTAACCACCGGATTGCCAGGGAATTCCCCTTTTGAATTGTTTTTATGATTCTTCTTTATGTCTGCTTTTGGCCTACTCTTTATACTTCTGTTTAAAATACTTTTACGTGATTGGCCTAAGGTTTACAGAATACATCTGTAATTAATTCATCTGTATTCAATAATATGTCACTTCAACATGGAGTGGAAGGAGCTTCCCACAATGCACTGACAACATTGTCCAGTGTTTTCACGTGTAGGTGATGTTTTGTTGGTTGGGAAGCCAAAGGTTTCCATCTGATGCCTCTGCCTTGTGTGTTATCAACAGTGCAGGAGTGACTGAAAAATAACAATACTCAGAGGCTAGTTTCAAGTTTCAAGTTTCTTGACACTATGAGGGTGAATCCACAAAACTGAATCCCTCCAGCATCAAAGTGAAATTGCTGCCTTTTGCAAAGTAACGAACTTGATTGTCCTGGTACTAGGACTACCCCTGTACCAAACTTGAAATGCCTATTAAAACCTGCCCATTTTTGGTCTTGTAGTAGAAAAAGCCACACTCCACGGGGCTCTGACCCTATGCACTCCTAATGAGATCTTTGACCACTTCTCTTCAGGCAAGGATGGTGCTTCAGGCTGTCTTTTTTAGGTTACAAACGTGCCGCTTCAGGACTTCCCTGGTGGTCCAGTGGTTAAGACTCTGCTCTCCCGATGCAGCAGGCACTGGTTTGATCCCTGGTCGGGGAAGTTCCGCATGCTATTTGGTGTGGGGAAAAAAAAAAGTGACTTAATCCAACTATAATGCAGTTAATAAAAATATATATTTAAAAAAAAGGTGCCGTTTCAGCCAACACTGGCCTTACCATGTACTTTAAATTAATCTGTGTTGTTTCATTTGGTGGACATTGCACACAGTCAGGTAGATGATCTTGCTGAATGGCTGTGGAGATAGAGGTTTTAGGATGACCACTACCTCTGACTGTGAGGGGTGCTGCCACCAGGGAAAAGCCACGGTTAGGATGGTGACATTGGGACAAGTGCACAGTGGGTGTCCTCCTGGCTCCCCTGCGCAGCCACATGGTGGCAGCAAAGCAGTTTAGAAGAGAGGGGTGGACGGGCCAGGAGATCACCTCATGCCAACTAAAGAGCTGTGGATGCACAAGTGCTTAAAGAAAGCAACCAGCAGGCTGTACAGACTGCCTCCCGCTCAGGCCAATTTGTCCTAAAGAGCCTTTCCAATGACAAGTGTTGGGGACTGAGAATTATGCAGCCTGGAATGGGACACTACCACCCATTCAGGAGGCATCACTAGCTTGTTATTGGGCATTAGCGGATGTTAAAAGCCTAACAGAGAAACACTCCTATCATGGGAAGGGTGAAAAATGAAAACACCAACAAAATGACTATTTCCCAGAGAAGAGGTAAACGGGGTATTTGGAGTGAAACATCTAGAGGGAAACGTGGCTGGTCACGTTCCAGATGCGGCTCTCTCAGATGTGGGGTCTGTGTCAGAGCTTCCTGGGGACTTTGGTCCACCCAGGTTCCTGAAGATGCCTGATCCTTCAAGGCTGAATCAGCTAAGTTAAAGGCAAATGTGTGGGCTGTGCCACTGCAGCTGCTCAGCCTCAGAGACATCTGTTTACACCTGTGCATGTACAAGGGCCTGCTGTTAGAGTCTCTGACCCTCACCTCCAAGTTCGGATGGGAGGAATTTCTCCATGGGGGAGAGGAGGGCCTTCTGTGCAACTGTAAGAAATCTTCCATTTTACAGACAAAGAGAAGGAGGGGCAGCTGGTGAAAGTCTGGTTTAAGTTGACCTAGGTGGTCAGCAGGTTGGGCAGAGGCCGGAACCGGGGACCAGAAGCCAGGGCGCTCAGCCCTGGCCCTGCTCCTTCTCTTAACCACTCTGCTCTGTTTGCCTGGAAGTCCTGGGCTCTGGGGCCGGGATGAGGATGTGTCTAAACACAGGTGAGGCTGTGCTTTGTCCATTTGGGGGTTTTAAGTGCAGAGCATGATGGGGAAGGAAGGCTGGCTCAACCAGACTGGGCGGGGAAATAGAGGGGAGCTGGGAAAAGTGGGAGCCCCAGGTTGGGGACGAGGTGGTGACAACACTCTTGCAGCAGCCTCTGCAGGAGCCTCTGCTCCCATCTCTTGGCTGGTGTGTCCTCTGTTGGGTTAGGAGGGGGTGTGGGGAGAGTGCCCAGGGCCCAGCCTGACCATCTCAGGGCACAGCTACTGTGGCCGCGGAGATCCTCCCTCTCTTGATGCTGCTCCTTTATCCACCCCACCGCCCCCCGCTTCCCTCTCCCCCTGCTTCTCTCTCTCTCTCTCTCTAAGCAAGAGCCCAGAGAGAGAACTGCAGGAAAATGGAGCCATGTGGGTTTCTCTGAGGCCATTGGAGTTGGGTTCACTCTCCCTTGCTGCTGAGAGTTCCACCAGAGCAGAGTATTTGCAAGGAAGTCACAGCTGGTGAGAGGCAAACCAAGAATTCAAACACACGTCTGCCTGACTCCAGAGTCTAAGGTCCTGGGTAGCCGTGGGGACGGCTTTCTGGCCTGTTGATACTAATAGCTGCTCTTTATGGAGCATCAGTTATAGGCCAGTTGCTCCCAAGGACTTTCCCAGGGTTGATTCCTTTATCAGACCTTGTCCTTGAACAACCGGTTGCCTGTTCCCATGGAAGGATAGGGAAGGGGACCTCAGTCCTAAGGTTTAGGAAATGCAATGGTGCAGAGGCAGGAAAGCAAAGGGAGGATTACAGACACCCAGTAACCATGTGAATTGCTATTTATTTTCTACTGTAATCACCTTCTTCTCCTCCCTTGACTTGGGGAAAGGATACAAATTGACCAAGAGGCCCCTGGGGCAACACCTGGACTGTGAAACCAGGTTGCACAGAAGCCCAGCTCTCCTTCCTTCTCCAAGGCTGAGTGCGCAACCAGCGCCATCCATCCAGGCTGCCACCTTCTGAGGTGCCCTGGCCATGCCCCCAAGAGTCCCGCAGGCCAGCTGAGTCCAGGAGCTACTCCAGGCCTCACAACTACATGGTCATTCCTCCAGAAAACTGTACAAGAATCTCCTTCTTGGCCTGTGGCCCCTCTATTGCTTTGGCCCATGATATTTCCGGCTGTGTTCTCACCACCTCCCACACTGGCCCCCCCAGCCTGGTGTCTGATCCACAGCGCTGGACAGGGAGCCACTGGGGGTCAAATCAGAAGAGACTTCCTGAGGCTGTGGGAGCCAAGAGGAGGAGGTGCCATTTCTGGTTGGAGGTCAGGGAAGCCTTCCCCAGGAAGGGCAGCGCAAGCAGAGGGATCAGGCGCAGAGACGGGGAAGAGCAGGGGGCTCAGCGCTGTCTGAGTGGTTGCGGTGGATGGGGCAGCCTGACACCTGAGGCCTGCAGGGCAGGGGCTGAGGGCAGCAGGGAGCATCAAGACCCAGACCCTGACGCCCCTGCCTCAAGGCAGCGGGGGAAATGGCCACATCAGTGCTTGGCGTGAGCCCCTAGACAATGGTGTGGAGGGCAGACAGTGGTCTGGGGAGAGCCTGGAACCAGAGAAGGTGGAGTCCGGAGGCTGTGGCTACGCTTGAGAGGAGAGAAGACGGTGGTAGGAGCTGGGCCGGGCTGGTGGGAGGCCAGAGGGAGTGTCCTCAGGAGGAAGAAGGAGCAGGTGGGGCTCCCAGGCTTTCAGCTCAGGGCTCCTGCGGCGGCACCCAGCCAACAGCAGCCAACAGCCCAGTGCGGACAACCAGGGGCACTCATGGGAGTCTTGAGCTCAGAGATACAGACCAGTGATGTGTGTCCTTGATAACTGGTATCTTGAGAAAGGGTGTCCCCAGGAATGCGTGAGGACTGGGAGGAGAAGCAGCCCGGATGCACCTGTGCCAGCCCTGCCTCTTCGGAGGAGGGTCCTTGGAGGAGACCGAGCAGGGGCCACTGGGGAGGCAGGAGGGCACCCAGGAGAGTGGCATCAGGGGAGAACTGGTCAAGGGTCATTTCAGGAGGACAGAGGGGTCCCCAGAGTCTGTATAGTCGAAGACAAGGCTTGAGTGTGAATTTGGATCCAGTGAGGACTGGCCAGCCTGCAGTGGCCTGGAGTGTGAGAGACGGCAGTGAATTGGGGTCCCAGTGCAGATGACCCCTCCCATGCTTGGTTGAGGAGGGGTCAGGGGAACAGGCCATGTCTGGTGGGGACCTGTGGAGAACTATTTGACCCAGAAAACAGTGTGGATGAATCCAGGACAGGAGACAGATGCAGCCAAGCCCCTGACTGGCGGAGGGCTGGACCCAAGAACAGGAAGGTGGAGGTTGAAGTCTGCCTAGGGACAGGCTGGGCGGGTAAGACTCTAGTAGGGGTTGGTGCTGTCATCCATTCATCCAACGTTAACTGAGTGCCGCTTGGGTTCCAGACAGTCCCTGGAGTTGGAGGTTGGTGCCGAATACACTCCTTTACCCTATTCCTGTGAAGGCAAGAGTGTGGAGGCAGAGGGGACGTAAGACAGAGACTGGTCCTCCCTCTCCTGGAGGACTCAACGCTCTCGTGCAACCCTGCCTTTGACACTCCCCATGGGCTCCAGGAGAGGCCAAGATGTTGTCAGGGAGATGGAGAAACTATTTCTTCACCTTCACAGGAGGCTTCCCTCGCCCACTGCCCAGCAATCCCGTGAGGCAACAGCAGGGGCTGAGGCAAGTCCAGCTCACAGCCGGGGAGGAGATCAGGGATGGGGCAGGTGAGGAAGATGTGTGGTTGGTCCATTGCATCAGGCCCAGGAGGGACATAAAGGACGGTCCTGCATGCTGGGAGGAGACCGACTTGGGGACCATGGAGACTCAGAGGGCCAGCCTTGCCCTGGGGCGGTGGCCACTGTGGCTACTGCTGCTGGGACTAGTGGTGCCCTCGGCCAGCGCCCAGGCCCTCAGCTACAGGGAAGCTGTGCTCCGTGCAGTGGATCGCCTCAACGAGCAGTCCTTAGAAGCTAATCTCTACCGCCTCCTGGAGCTGGACCCACCTCCCAAGGCCGTGAGTCAGGAGGGCCCTGGGGAGGGGGCTGTCTCCCACCAGCACTGGCCACGCTGTCACTGCCTCTGCTCAGGCTGTACCTCCTGTCAGGAAGGCACTTCTCCCTCTAGGTGGGCTCCCACCTCTTCCAGGAAACCTTCCCAGAGCTGGGTCCCCTCCCAGCATGAGGCTTCCTGCCTTAGCATCTCTACTGTGGGAACAGGCGCCCTGTACACCCTGTTCGGGCCTAAGGGTTCTCTGGGAGCTCCAGGGATAGAGGGTGGTCACTGGCTCTGCCATGTGGCCTCCCTGCTAAAGTCCCCTCTCCTCCTCGTTGTCTCCCTATGAGGGAGGGCTCTGCTCAGCCTCGAGTTTCCAGTGACAAGGTGTTTCCTTGCAGGTGGTCTCTGACTTGCCTCCGCCCCTCCGTGGGGAAGGTGTTCTCATCAGAGCTGGTCTGAGGTCCCCTCCTGCTCTCTGTGTGCCCACGAGGCCAGAAGTGGGCTCTGTCCCCTTCCCCTGTGCACCCAGCACCAAGCCCAGGGCCAGGCACACAGGAGGGGCTGGAGAGGCTGCCGTCTAGGTGGGGGCAGGGAGACAGATCAGAGAAGGGAGCATGAGCTCAGCTTCGTCACCCCACTTTGATCCTGGACCAGGATGAGGACCCGGACACCCCGAAGCCTGTAAGCTTCACGGTGAAGGAGACCGTGTGCTCCAGGACGACCCAGCAGCCCCCAGAGCAGTGTGACTTCAAGGAGAATGGGGTGAGGCTGGGGGCTGGGGGCACTGGCGGTTGTTTTCCAGGGATCTGAACAGGGGGCTTCGGAGAAGATTTCCAGACCCTAGGGTGAGGCTGGGAGGTGATGGCCCGAGGGGTCCAGTTTGACCTCGAGCCTCCCCTTCCAGCTGGTGAAACAGTGTGTGGGGACAGTCACCCTGGACCAGTCCAAGGACCAATTTGACATAAACTGTAATGAGGTGAGTGGCCCCTTCTGTGTTGTGGAACTGATAATGGGATGGGTTGTGTAACATCCTTTGGACCAATTACCCGCTGCCCCTTCGAGGGCAGAGAAAGGCCCTCCTACCCTGGCCCCTCCCTCACCCGAGCCCCAGGCCTCCAGGACTGGCTCTACCATCCCTTAGAGCAGTGGTTCTCTAAGTGGGGTCCCCACCCGGAAACCTGACAGAAAGGCAGATTCCCAGGCTCCACTCAGACCTCCTGAATCAGACTCTGGGATGGGGCCCAGCCATTTGCATTTTCACCAGGCCTCCAGGGGATTCGGACTGTGCCGAATTCTGAGAGGCACTGACTAGAGTAATGTGCTTTCAGCCCCTGCTCCCATCCAGCTTTGATGGGATGGGCTTGTGACCCTGGGAAGCCCCTTGCCATCTGTGGGCCTCAGTTTCCCCATATGTCTGTGGGTATAGGGATTCAACTACATGCTCCAAAGGTTACAGCCAGAGGTGAACTGGGGCTCCAAGATTCCTGGAGTCCACCAGGAATGGGGTATAAGATGGGGAGGGAGGGGTCTTGTCTTGACCCCACCCAGTTCCCACAAGTAACTTGTTTTTATTGGTTCACAGCTTCAGAGTGTCAGGAGATTTCGCTTACCATTCTTCCCCAGGAGGGGGTCACTGCAGAGGCTCCCTCCACCAATATTCCCCCCTGGACGGTTCCCTCCACCAATTTTCCCCCCTGGACGGTTCCCTCCACCAATTTTCCCCCCTGGACAGTTCCCTCCACCAATTTTCCCTCCTCCAGGGTTCCCTCCACCAATATTACCCCCGCCACCATTTCCATCCCCCGCGCCACGGTTTCCATTCCCACCGCCAAGGTTTCCTGGTAGACGGTGAACAACATGCAGATAACTCCCCCAAGAGAGCTTTTGGTGAATCGGAAGGCCAGGGAAGAGTTCTTAAGAGTCTGCTTCACCCTGAGTCAGCATCTGAAAAATAAAATCTTATGAAAACAACTCCCTCCAGCCTTCAATTTCAATTGTCTCCCCTCTTCCAACTTACCAGGACCTCTTAGGGGTGTGTGTGTGTGATCACTCCTATAAATACAGTCATGGGTGAGGCAGCTGTTCCTTCCAGGCGGGCATGGGGAGAGGCAGCAGGGCCAAGAGGTCCAGCATAGCGTCTCCATTCTCGGGTCCCTCCCGTGCCCTTCACACGCCTCTGCCCTCCTCCTCCAACCCCCAGTAGGGACTTAAGGAGACCTGCTCTGTGTGCAGTGCTGGTGGGGATGCTGTCCCTGCTCACATGGAGGTGACGGTCCGGAGGGGCCAGGCATTTGTTAAACGCTCACAGAGACGCAGTTCAGTCTCAGGGCTAAGCCTACAGGTACAATGCCCATAGCGTTCCACTTCTCCTTGACAATCTGAAGTCTGGGAAAGCCTACCCCTCCTGGCTTTTCCTCTGGCATTGAGACACATCACTGTTTCTTCAGCTGGGTCTCAGATTTCTGTGGTGGGCTTGTGTGTAGGGATCACATGGTACAAAAATTTGCACCATTAAAAACAAGCATGCTGCTCATCTGGGTGAACAGCTCTGCATGAATGTGAGAGACACACAGAGTGACACACGGGTCACATCTCTGTGTGCCTGGGTGTTTCAGACACTGTGCACATCCTGTTCCCTCCCATTCTCTAGCTGACCTTTGCTCTGGGGCAGACTGGAAACATTGGGGAGTTTGAACCCAGGGAGCAGCCTCAACCAACCACTGGGGGGACTTAGTGGAAAAATACCTCCTCTTCCTCACTCCTTGGGGGGCCCACTCCCAGACGTGTCACACCTCCCCCTGAGGTCCCCAGCTGGCTTGAGCCCCTGTTGCCCACTTCTGTGACCTGTTCATTGACACGTCCTCTTCTGACTCGGGTCCTGCCCTGTCTCCCTTCTCTACATTCGTGCTGGAGCTTTCTGGAATCACCTCCCAAACAAACTACTTCCACTAAATGCTTGTCTTAGGTCTGCTTGTGGGCCAACCTGAACCAAGACAGAGATTCCCCTCTCTGAGAGGGACAGAGGACAGGATCTCACAGGGCATTTACTTTGTTACCTGTCAGGCTTGTCTCCTCTTGGTGAGCAGGTGGGGCTGATTTCAGGCAGGTTAGAGGAACCTCCTGCTTCTCACTCTACATCAACCCAAGTTGAGGGAGGAAACTTTACAGAGGACACCCAGGGGGCTGTGTTGTGTCTGTGCCAGAGGATACAGGCTTGCCAGTGCCAATTGTTAAATGGTCAGGATTTTTTTGAGCTCGTTGTTAAACTCTTGGTAGCTTGAAATTGGCCTTGGTGGAAGTATTTCCATCATGGAAATCAGCAAATGTTACCTATCATTTTTGTCATAGCTGGTACATCACTGCCCACCCTGAGAGAGGGATCACTCATCAGGATGCTATGGGGTCTGTGTTGATCACATCTGTTTCCAATTGTCCCTCATGATTGCCCTTCCTGCTTCCATGGCATCCCTTCTCTATCCTCAGCCCTGCCTTGTCCTTTTGAAATGAAGCAAGACCCTATGGTCCTTCCCCACCATGTCCTCCACTTGCCTTTTGCCTGTGAAAAAAGCTTTAGCCAGAGAAGAAGTTTATTCAAAGAAGTGAAAAAATGCAGAAAGAAAGGAAAACAGTTCAACAAGACCAAATAAAAATAGTTTAGTCATTCAGCAAATTCAAGGACCTTTCGTTCCTCCTCAAGGGCTATAGATAATGTTCTGAGCCATATCCTGTGAGCTGTTTTGTAGATACTGAAACCCCACCAGGTGGAAGAAGTTAACTACATGGTGACCAGGCTGTAGCCATGACATAAGCTGCCACAATTCCAAGAACTGGCCTCAAAGAAATGGCAACTAAGCAGCCCTGGAACTGAAGATTAACTGTACTTAAAACAAGCAAGATGACACTGCTCAGATCACCACATGAGCAATTTCAAGATGAGTGTCAGAGTTGACCGTGCTATTTCTGCATGTAGCCTCCTCCCTCCGCTTATAAAAGCTCTTGCCCACTGATTGGCAGTGGAAGGGTCATTCAGCCTTTGGACAGGAGTCCCCCTACTCCCCTTACCACCTCTGAGCAAACGTTCCTTTCCACCAACCTAGTCTCTCTCTCTCTCTCTTTTTTTTTTTGGTATAAACTTATTTATTTATTTATTTTATTTTTGGCTGCGTTGGGTCTTTGTTGCTGCGCGCGGGCTTTCTCCAATTGCGGCGAGCAGGGGCCACTCTTGGTTGCGGTGCGCAGGCTGCTCATCTCGGTGGCTTCTCTTGTTGCAGAGCACGGGCTCTAGGCGTGCGGGCTTCAGTAGTTGTGGCACCCGGGCCTTGTTGCTCTGTGACATGTGGCATCTTCCCGGACGAGGGCTCGAACCTGTGTTCCCTGCATTGGCAGGGGGATTCTTAACCACTGTGCCACCAGGGAAGTCCCCAACCTAGGCTCTTTATCAGCTTCAGAGCGGCGAGCAACCGGACCCCCTCTTAGTAACACTTTCATATTTTACATGGATGTTGGCCAGATGTCCCTTGCCAGGGACTAGGCCCTCAACATGCATACATGACAAATGATACCAGAAAGGAATGGATGCTTACATTTCATTTCATCTGAGCCTGAGATTGGAAGTCTGCATGCCTTGCCAGAGCCTTCTAAAGTGATTGACTGGTGAGAGTATCATAGGACCACTTACCTGAGAAATCAAGTATCGGACCCTTTCGTGGATTCCCTGGAGCATCAAGTCATGGTACCCTGGCTTGTCAATTCTCCTAACAGTAGACCACTGGATGGTGAGTTCCATAGGCAAGTAATGCCCGCAGTTTTATAAGCATGGAATTGAGTGGACCCCAGCCCAGCATGGGGGAAAGGAGAGTGTTCCTAGGAGGAAACTGCTCAGGCGAAGTCACAGTGACTGGCACAGTAGAAGTGAGAAGTGACACTCAGTTCAGTGCTCAAGTGAGGCATGCAAGGGGTGGGTCAGTGTGGAAGTGGAGAGATGGACAAACCCAGGTACTAAGGGGCACTAGGGAACCAGTGATGATTTTAGCACGGAGAGAGCACATCCTTGTCCATCTTAGCCATCACCCTGGCTTCAGTGTGTGTGTGTGTGTGTGTGTGTGTGTGTGCGTGTGTGTGTGTGTGTGTGTGTGTGTGTGTCCACGAAGGGTGAATCATGAGGGGCCCAGCAAGGATGTGTCCCCCCAGGCAGTGGCCCAGGGGAGAGGAGGGAAGAGAGAATGGAAGGAGGGTTGCCCAAGAGGCTGGCAGAGTGTTGGGCTGACTGGGATGGAGTCACTGCAGAGACGATGAAGCAGGTTGATTCCCTGACAGGCTGGACAATGCGGGGGGTGGGTTCTGAGAACGTGATCACGGGCTGGTCAGAGTCCTGGTGTAGATATGAGATGAGTGTGGGGGGAGGTGACAGTTCAGTTTGACTACATTGGTTCTGAAATGCCAAGGGGTTGTTGGTCCCTGGGCGGGGCACTGGGCAGTAGGTGCTGTGAGTGCCCTGCCCAGATCCCCCTCACTGGGCGGCTGCCCCCCCGTCCCCCAGCTGTTTGAAATGTACAATACGGATGCTAATGGCTCACAGGTGTCCCCTTCACAGCTGCCTTCACAGCCTCCCAGGAGATGCCTGGGGGGTTGTGTCCGCTCTGCCCTCAGCCTGTGGATGGGGACTGACTATGAGGGGACATCAAAGCCCAGCCCCCGCCTCAGTCAGTCCTAAAGCAGGGGTTCCAGGCTTTTGTGGGTGAGGCTGAAGCTCGTCTCAGGGTAGAACACGTCCCTGCTCAGCTCCTTCCTCTGCCCTATCTTGCTCCCCTCCGCCTCCCTCCTCCCGACAACAGCCCTCAATAAATCAGATGCCTCTCACTTCCCAGCTGAGGCTCTGCTTCTAGGGAACGTGGCCTGTGATGGCGGTGGAGCTGTGCAGAGTTCATCCACTCGTTCCAGGTGGGTCAGGTGCGGGGCCTGATGTGCAGAGAAGAGAGACGAGCCCGAGGCGTCCAGGGTGGTGGTGCAGGAGGGGAGTGGGGTGGGCGTGGTGCTGTAAGCCAAGGGGCACTGAGGATTTTACAAAGTGGTCAGGGTAGGACAGGAGCCCACGAGGCCCAGGGAGTTGAAATACTGTATGTACATATCAAATGTGCACTAATGATAAGTGTACGTCTTGTGGAGTTTTTGCTGTATGTATACATTTTTGTAATGCACCTGGAGATCTTATCTCCCTTCCAGTTGCTACCCCTTCCCCATAACCATGACCCTGACTTTGAAACCTTTAGATTAGTGTTGTCAGAGTTTGAAACTCATAGAAAATTGAACTATAACATATATACTGTAGGGGCTTCCCCGGTGGCGCAGTGGTTAAGAATCCGCCTGGTAATGCAGGGGACACGGGTTCGAGCCTTGGTCCAGGAGGATCCCACATGCTGCGGAGCAACTAGGCCTGTGCGCCACAACTACTGAGCCTCTGCTCTAGGGCCCGCGAGACACAACTACTGAAACCCGCATCCTAGAGCCCGTGCTCCGCAACAAGAGAGGCCACTGCACTGAGAAACCCACGCACCGCAACCAGAGAAAAGCCCGCGTGCAGCAACGAGGACCCAACACAGCCAAAAATAAATAAAATAAAATAAAATAAATAAATTTAAAAAAAAAGAAATACTGCTCCAAATGTTCTCATGTAGACAGTGTTGCACACATGACGAACTATGTCTTAGAAATTTAATTTCTAGGGCAGAAATTGTAGTCAAAAACAAACAAACAAAAACATATATACTGTATTGTGCACAATTTTTTCATGCAACATGTTTGTGAGAATCTACCATGTTTTTGTATGTATTACAGTTGGGCAAATTTTTATTGCTTAGTTAGTATTCCACTGTACGAATATACCAGAATATGTTTGCTTTCACTATTGATGGATATTTGTGGAGTTTACACATCATTCTTTTTAAATGGCTGCACTCTAGGACATAGAAAGGACAGAGCATTCCCACCGACACATGTCTGGAAGGTTTCCAGTCCCCAAGTAGGCAAAAAGAAGGTTAAGGATGCATCTTGCTTCCTTTGTCCTCATGCACATAAGTGAGCGTCCATGAGGGAGGCTCCTGAAAAGTGGGACTTCTTGGGGGGACACTGATAATGGCCTGCACTGTGCCAGGCTTGTCCAAGTGAGCATGTCCAGGGGGGTGGGTATGGAGTGGACGGCTGCTGTCCCCCTTTACCCCCAGGAGTCGGGGAAGGCTCTATGGAGACTGAGTCTCTGGACCTCACCTTGAACTTCGGATGGGAGGAATTTCTCCATGGGGGAGAGGAGGGCCTTCTGTGCAACTGTAAGAAATCTTCCATTTTACAGACAAAGAGAAGGAGGGGCAGCTGGTGAAAGTCTGGTTAAGTTGACCTAGGTGGTCAGCAGGTTGGGCAGAGGCCGGAACCGGGGACCAGAAGCCAGGGCGCTCAGCCCTGGCCCTGCTCCTTCTCTTAACCACTCTGCTCTGTTTGCCTGGAAGTCCTGGGCTCTGGGGCCGGGATGAGGATGTGTCTAAACACAGGTGAGGCTGTGCTTTGTCCATTTGGGGGTTTTAAGTGCAGAGCATGATGGGGAAGGAAGGCTGGCTCAACCAGACTGGGCGGGGAAATAGAGGGGAGCTGGGAAAAGTGGGAGCCCCAGGTTGGGGACGAGGTGGTGACAACACTCTTGCAGCAGCCTCTGCAGGAGCCTCTGCTCCCATCTCTTGGCTGGTGTGTCCTCTGTTGGGTTAGGAGGGGGTGTGGGGAGAGTGCCCAGGGCCCAGCCTGACCATCTCAGGGCACAGCTACTGTGGCCGCGGAGATCCTCCCTCTCTTGATGCTGCTCCTTTATCCACCCCACCGCCCCCCGCTTCCCTCTCCCCCTGCTTCTCTCTCTCTCTCTCTAAGCAAGAGCCCAGAGAGAGAACTGCAGGAAAATGGAGCCATGTGGGTTTCTCTGAGGCCATTGGAGTTGGGTTCACTCTCCCTTGCTGCTGAGAGTTCCACCAGAGCAGAGTATTTGCAAGGAAGTCACAGCTGGTGAGAGGCAAACCAAGAATTCAAACACACGTCTGCCTGACTCCAGAGTCTAAGGTCCTGGGTAGCCGTGGGGACGGCTTTCTGGCCTGTTGATACTAATAGCTGCTCTTTATGGAGCATCAGTTATAGGCCAGTTGCTCCCAAGGTCTTTCCCAGGGTTGACTCCTTTATCAGACCTTGTCCTTGAACAACCGGTTGCCTGTTCCCATGGAAGGATGGGGAAGGGGACCTCAGTCCTAAGGTTTAGGAAATGCAATGGTGCAGAGGCAAGAAAGCAAAGGGAGGATTACAGACACCCAGTAACCATGTGAATTGCTATTTATTTTCTACTGTAATCACCTTCTTCTCCTCCCTTGACTTGGGGAAAGGACACAAATTGACCAAGAGGCCCCTGGGGCAACACCTGGACTGTGAAACCAGGTTGCACAGAAGCCCAGCTCTCCTTCCTTCTCCAAGGCTGAGTGCGCAACCAGCGCCATCCATCCAGGCTGCCACCTTCTGAGGTGCCCTGGCCATGCCCCCAAGAGTCCCGCAGGCCGGCTGAGTCCAGGAGCTACTCCAGGCCTCACAACTACATGGTCATTCCTCCAGAAAACTGTACAAGAATCTCCTTCTGGGCCTGTAGCCTCTCTAACACTTTGGCCCATTATCTCTCCCAGTTATGTTCTGTCCACCCTCCAGCACCGGTTCCCTAAGTTCTTTCCCAGGGTTGACTCCTTTATCAGACCTCATCCTTGATCAGCCACCCGAGGTGTGTGCTTTCCAAGGACAAATTTACAGAGAGAAAAATGGAGGCACAAAGAGCCTGGGAGCTTCTTGCCCAAAAGTAAACAGCAAGTGAGGGGCAGAGCTAGGACCTGAACTTGGACTCTGGCTTCAGGGTCCGTGCCCTGGACCATTTTATGGCATGTCAGTCATCAGAACCAACTTCCCCAGGACCTGTCCCATCTGTCCTGACCCCAGGAGAGCAGAAGATCCACTTTCTGGAGGAGTTCCCATTTGTCTTCAGCGGACCCTGTCCAGATCTCCTGTTCCTTGTAGAAAAGCTGAGAAGGGCACTTTTGGAGCCCGGGTGCTCCTGTCTTTCCTGGCTCAGCTTCTGGTGCCCATTCTGTGGGAGGACCTGGGATGATCCTGAGCTTCCCTTCCTTATTCTTTTTTGTTTTTTTGTTTTTTTCTGGCTGCACCGCGTAGCATGCGGGATCTTAGTTCCCCAACCAGGGATCAAACCTGCGGCCCCTGCAGTGGAGGCTCATAGTCTTAACCATTGGATCACCAGGGAAGTCCCCTGAGCCTCCTTTCCTCAGCTCACAGGGCTGGGTACCCAGCTCTCCACGCCACGCTCAGTGTCTCAGAGCACAGGGGAGCTTGTCCTGAGGAGCGAGGACTCTGGAGGTCAGGCCGGCTGGGCTGGGCAGCTGCAGGAGGCTGTTCCAGCCCAGGAAGCAGCCTGCTGTGTGGGTCCCACTGGGCCTGAGCAGGTTGGAGGCAGGGGGGTGCTGGGCTGGAGAAGAGGCCATGGGCCCTGTCACGAGCTCCAGATGCCCCCAGAGTTGGACGGCTGTGGGTGCTGTGGGCGATGGAAAGAGCACTGGCCCGGGAGTCCAGCCCCAGCCCTGCCACGTGCCCGCCCCGCCGCAGCCTTGCTGAGCCCCCTTGTCTCTTGCTCTCCTGGGGCCTGGTTGCCATTCTGAGCAATGGGAGTTGCTATAGTTAGCGCTGCTACACTTGTGTATGTTTGTGTGTGTTTAGAGCCCTTCTTTATTTCTTAAAGAAGACTTCAGAGAACCAGTAAATCAAAGTGATAAGTGTGTGTTGTATTTCCCAGGGAATTAAAATCTCTGCCATCTGAGCAACTCCTGAAGCAGGTACTTGGAGCTCTTCCTGCCATGACTGTATTTTTGGGGTTGGGGGCAGGGCCAGTGTCACGAATGTGTCACCAGTGCAGTCACACAGGCCCCTGTGCTCAGAAGGGCTTGGTACTTGGTAATGACTTATTCTTTTTTTTTTTTTTTTAACATCTTTATTGGAGTATAACTGCTTTACAATGGTGTGTTAGTTTCTGCTTTATAACAAAGTGAATCAGCTATATATATACATATGTCCCCATATCTCTTCCCTCTTGCATCTCCCTCCCTCCCACCCTCCGTATCCCACCCCTCTAGGTGGTCACAAAGCACTGAGTTGATCTCCCTGTGCTATGCGGCTGCTTCCCACTAGCTATCTATTTTATATTTGGTAGTGTATATATGTCCATGCCACTCTCTCACTTTGTCCCATCTTACCCTTCCCCCTCCCCGTATCCTCAAGTCCATTCTCTAGTAGGTCTGCGTCTTTATTCCCGTCTTGCCCCTAGGTTCTTCATGACCATTTTTTTTTTTTTAGATTCCATATATATGTGTTAGCATATGGTATTTGTTTTTTTCTGACTTACTTCACTCTGTATGACAGACTCTAGGTCCATCTACCTCACTACAAATAACTCAATTTTGTTTCTTTTTATGGCTGAGTAATATTCCATTGTATATATGTGCCACATCTTCTTTGTCCATTCATCTGTTGATGGACACTTAGGTTGCTTCCATGTCCTGGCTATTGTAAATAGAGCTGCAATCAACATTTTGGTACATGACTCTTTTTGAATTATGGTTTTCTCAGGGAATATGCCCAGTAGTGGGATTGCTGGGTCATATGGTAGTTCTATTTTTCATTTTTTAAGGAACCTCCATACTGTTCTCCATAGTGGCTGTATCAATTTACATTCCCACCAACAGTACAAGAGGGTTCCCTTTTCTCCACATCCTCTCCAGCATTTATTGTTTGTAGATTTTTTGACGATGGCCATTCTGACTGGTGTGAGATGATATCTCATTGTAGTTTTGATTTGCATTTCTCTAATGATTAATGATGTTGAGCATTCTTCCATGTGTTTGTTGGCAATCTGTATATCTTCTTTGGAGAAATGTCTATTTAGGTCTTCTGCCCATTTTTGGATTGTGTTTTTTTTTTTTTTTTTTTGATATTGACCTGCATGAGCTGCTTGTAAATTTTGGAGATTTGACTTATGCTTGAGGTCTTAAAATTCCCATGATTTTGCACTAGGGGCCCCACGTTCTCATTTCGCAGATGATGTAGCCTGTCCTGGCCAGTGGTGACTCCACACTTGTCACAACACAGGAAGGAGGTCCTGGAAGCCATTCTGAGAGAACTTATATCCCTGGGTACTTGCCTCGAAAATGCCTGAGTCCTTGCCCTCAGCCGTGAGCAGTCAGAGGGCAGGGGAGAGCCCAGGAAGGGAAGGAAGAGAGTGGGAATACAGAGCAGAAGGGGACCCCCAGAACAGCCCTTCAGTGCCTCTGGAGGGGCAGTTTCTGCCTTCCCAGGGCATCTATGACCAGATGCATTGACCTTCACTAAGACAAGCCAGGCTGTGGGGAGGGACCACAGAGGCCCCCAAGAAAGGTGAAGGTGTGTGGGCCTCGTGTGCAGTGCCCCGTCTCACTCCATCCTCCTGGAAGCTGGGGTCCAGATAGGCTTGACCTGCTTCCTACTTGCAGCACATGGCCTCTTGGAGGCCGACCCTGAGACCCTGGGGTTTGCAGGTCTTTGTTCTGGTAGAAGAAAGAGGGAGGATGTGCCTTCTCAGATGTACCTGAGGCATCCAGAGTCCCCTCTGGGGAGGGGCTTGCCCTAAGCCTGATCCTCTTCTGCAAAGCTCAGGCACCCACTCACTCAGCCTCCACCTGGGCCCAGCTCACCTTGTCACACAGCCCCAGATGCTGCGGAGAGGAGCTGGTTAGGCGTTTGATTGAGGTGGGGTAGCGCTGCCCTCCTGCTAGCTGCTCTCCTTCTCCTAGGCCCATGCCTGGGAAATCCCAGTCTGGCTGAGGGCTTTCCAGGAGGACATAACCTCCCCAGCTCTTTGCTTCACATGAAGTGGTACAAGGGAAAGGAGGAAGCTGACCCTGAGCAGAGGGTCCTGACTTTCCTCCCTGACCCAAATTCCCACCCTCACAGCATCCATGGCTGCCTTCCCTGCTCACTGCAGAGGGCAGGAGCGGGGGCTGAATTCCCTCCCCTTGTCCCTGTAGGAGGGCGAGCATGGTGGGTGAGTCGGGGGCAGTTGATCCACGTCCAGGTCTGTCATTTTTCAGAGGGTGGGGGGGCCTTGTTGGAATGATATTGCCTGTGGGTCTCATTTTATACTCATCAGCTGGTCAAATCAGAGAGCTAGTGGGTGTCCCCACAGTTGGGGACACAGCAGCCTAGGGTCCAGTTCTCTTTCCCATGAAGTGTCTGGACAGGAAGGATGGCTGAGAGGAGCAAAGGAGTGGGTGATGTAGGATCAGGGCTCATACCTGAGTTTGTTGGGGTGAAGGGTACATGAGGATTTCTCAAGGACCAGATGTGGAGTCAGGGGCAACTTGCCTGGGGACAAGGGCTGTGATGTCTTTCCTGAGAAGACCTCCGCTCTCTGATAGGCTGTGAGGACTAAACCAGGAAAGCCAGATGCTGGAGGCATGGAAGGCAGGCCCCCCATTACAGGAGGTGCAGTGTGAGGACCTGGCAGAGGACCCTACACGGGATGCAGGGAGGATGGGGAAGGGGACTTGAGTCTGAAGTGTGAGCAAATGGAAAGGTCCAGAGACAGGAATGCACAGGGAGGGTTTCATAATACCCAGTAACCATGTGTATTGAGAATTATTTTCTACTGTAATCACCTCCTTTTCCTCCCTTGACTTGGGGAAAAGACACAGCTTGACCAAGAGGCCCCTGGGGCAACACCTGGACTGTGAAACCAGGTTGCACAGAAGCCCAGCTCTCCTTCCTTCTCCAAGGCTGAGTGCGCAACCAGCGCCATCCATCCAGGCTGCCACCTTCTGAGGTGCCCTGGCCAAGCCCCCAAGAGTCCCGCAGGCCGGCTGAGTCCAGGAGCTACCCCAGGCCTCACAACTACATGGTCATTCCTCCAGAAAACTGTACAAGAATCTCCTTCTTGGCCTGTGGCCCCTCTATTGCTTTGGCCCATGATATTTCCGGCTGTGTTCTCACCACCTCCCACACTGGCCCCCCCAGCCTGGTGTCTGATCCACAGCGCTGGACAGGGAGCCACTGGGGGTCAAATCAGAAGAGACTTCCTGAGGCTGTGGGAGCCAAGAGGAGGAGGTGCCATTTCTGGTTGGAGGTCAGGGAAGCCTTCCCCAGGAAGGGCAGCGCAAGCAGAGGGATCAGGCGCAGAGACGGGGAAGAGCAGGGGGCTCAGCGCTGTCTGAGTGGTTGCGGTGGATGGGGCAGCCTGACACCTGAGGCCTGCAGGGCAGGGGCTGAGGGCAGCAGGGAGCATCAAGACCCAGACCCTGACGCCCCTGCCTCAAGGCAGCGGGGGAAATGGCCACATCAGTGCTTGGCGTGAGCCCCTAGACAATGGTGTGGAGGGCAGACAGTGGTCTGGGGAGAGCCTGGAACCAGAGAAGGTGGAGTCCGGAGGCTGTGGCTACGCTTGAGAGGAGAGAAGACGGTGGTAGGAGCTGGGCCGGGCTGGTGGGAGGCCAGAGGGAGTGTCCTCAGGAGGAAGAAGGAGCAGGTGGGGCTCCCAGGCTTTCAGCTCAGGGCTCCTGCGGCGGCACCCAGCCAACAGCAGCCAACAGCCCAGTGCGGACAACCAGGGGCACTCATGGGAGTCTTGAGCTCAGAGATACAGACCAGTGATGTGTGTCCTTGATAACTGGTATCTTGAGAAGGGGTTTGGCCAGGAGTGTGTGAGGACTGGGAGGAGAAGCAGCCCGGATGCACCTGTGCCAGCCCTGCCTCTTCGGAGGAGGGTCCTTGGAGGAGACCGAGCAGGAGCCACGGGGGAGGCAGGAGGGCACCCAGGAGAGGGGCATCAGGGGAGAACTGGTCAAGGGCCATTTCAGGAGGACAGAGGGGTCCCCAGAGTCTGTATAGTCGAAGACAAGGCTTGAGTGTGAATTTGGATCCAGTGAGGACTGGCCAGCCTGCAGTGGCCTGGAGTGTGAGAGACGGCAGTGAATTGGGGTCCCAGTGCAGATGACCCCTCCCATGCTTGGTTGAGGAGGGGTCAGGGGAACAGGCCATGTCTGGTGGGGACCTGTGAAGAACTATTTGACCCAGAAAACAGTGTGGATGAATCCAGGACAGGAGACAGATGCAGCCAAGCCCCTGACTGGCGGAGGGCTGGACCCAAGGACAGGAAGGTGGAGGTTGAAGTCTGCCTAGGGACAGGCTGGGCGGGTAAGACTCTAGTAGGGGTTGGTGCTGTCATCCATTCATCCAACGTTAACTGAGTGCCGCTTGGGTTCCAGACAGTGCCTGGAGTTGGAGGTTGGTGCCGAATACACTCCTTTACCCTATTCCTGCGGAGGCCAGAGTGAGGAGGCAGAGGGGACGTAAGACAGAGCCTGGTCCTCCCTCTCCTGAAGGACTCAACGCTCTTGAGCAACCCTGCCTTTGACACTCCCCATGGGCCCCAGGAGAGGCCAAGATGTTGTCAGGGAGATGGAGAAACCATTTCTTCACCTTCGCAGGAGGCTTCCCGCTCCCACTGCCCAGCAATCCCGTGAGGCAACAGCAGGGGCTGAGGCAAGTCCAGCTCACAGCCGGGGAGGAGATCAGGGATGGGGCAGGTCAGGGAGGAGTGTGCTTGGGCCATTGCATCAGGCCCAGGAGGGACATAAAGGACGGTCCTGCATGCTGGGAGGAGACCGACTTGGGGACCATGGAGACTCAGAGGGCCAGCCTCGCCCTGGGGCGGTGGCCACTGTGGCTACTGCTGCTGGGACTAGTGGTGCCCTCGGCCAGCGCCCAGGCCCTCAGCTACAGGGAAGCTGTGCTCCGTGCTGTGGATCGCCTCAACGAGCAGTCCTCAGAAGCTAATCTCTACCGCCTCCTGGAGCTGGACCCACCTCCCAAGGCCGTGAGTCAGGAGGGGCCTGGGGAGGGGGCTGTCTCTCGCCAGCCCTGGCCACACTGTCACCCCCTCTGCTCCGGCTGTACCTCCTGTCAGGAAGGCACTTCTCCCTCTAGGTGGGCTCCCACCTCTTCCAGGAAACCTTCCCAGAGCTGGGTCCCCTCCCAGCACGAGGCTTCCTGCCTTAGCATCTCTACTGTGGGAACAGGCGCCCTGTACACCCTGTTCGGGCTTAAGAGCCTTCTGTGAGCTCCAGGGATAGAGGGTGGTCACTGGCTCTGAGATGTCACTACCCTGTTTTGAGTCCCCTCTGCACTTCTTTGTTCCCTACTTGGGAGGGCTCTGCTCAGCCTGGAGGTTCCAGTGACAAGATCTCTCCCTGCAGGCAGCCCCTGACTTCCCTCAGCCCCTCAGAGGTGCAGGTGTTCTCATCAGAGCTGGTGTGAGATCCACTCCTGCTCTCTGTGTGCCCACGAGGCCAGGAGTGGGCTCTGCCCCCTTCCCCTGTGCACCCAGCACCAAGCCCAGGGCCAGGCACACAGGAGGGGCTGGAGAGGCTGCCGTCTAGGTGGGGGGCAGTGAGATAGATCAGAGAAGGAAGCATGAGTCTGAGCTCAGTCTGCTTACTATGATCCTTGACCAGGATGGTGACCCGGACACCCCGAAGCCTGTAAGCTTCACAGTGAAGGAGACCGTGTGCCCCAGCACGACCCAGCAGCCCCCGGAGCAGTGTGACTTCAAGGAGAATGGGGTGAGGCTGGGGCCTGAAGGCACTGGCGGATGCTTCCCAGGGATGTGAACAGGGGGCTTCTGGGAAGATTTCCAGCCCCTGTGTTGAGTTTGGGAGGTGATGACTCAAGGGTTCCAGTTTGACCTCGAGCCTCCCTTTCCAGCTGGTGAAACAGTGTGTGGGGACAGTCACCCTGGACCAGTCCAAGGACCAATTTGACATAAACTGTAATGAGGTGAGTGGCCCCTTCTGTGTTGTGGAGCTGATAATGGGATGGGTTGTGGAACATCCTTTGGACCAAATACCCGCTGCCCCTTCGAGGGCAGAGAAAGGCCCTCCTACCCTGGTCCCTCCCTCACCCGAGCCCCAGGTCTCCAGGACGGGCTCTGCCATCCCTTAGAGCAGTGGTTCTCTAAGTGGGGTCCCCACCCGGGAACCTGACAGAAAGGCAGATTCCCAGGCCCCACTCAGGCCTCCTGAATCAGACTCTGGGCTGGGGCCCAGCCATTTGCATTTTCACAAGGCCTCCAGGAGATTCTGACTGTGCTGAATTCTGAGAGGCACTGACTAGAATAATGGGCTTTCAGCTCCTGCTCCCATCCAGCTTTGCTGGGATGGGTTTGTGATCCTGGGAAGACCCTTGCCATCTGTGGGCCTCAGTTTCCCCATATGTCTGTGGCTGTAAGGATTCAACCACATGCTCCAAAGGTCACAGCTTACAGGTGAACAAGGCCCAGTGCTCCTGGTGTGTCTGTTAGGGGGTTGTTCATGTGGGGAGGGAGGGGCCTCGTGTTGACTCCTGCCTAGTCACAAAAGAAATAAATTTCGTTGTGGTTCACAGCTTCAGAGTGTCAGGAGAATTCGTATCCGGCCTCCACGTTTGCCAAGGCCAAGGCCAAGGCCACGCCCGCCAAGGTTCCCCTTTCCAAGGATTCCCGGAAAACGGTGAAGGATTGCCTGATGTCATACCCATTAAGGGCTTTTGGTGAACCCTGAGCCCAGGGAAGAGTCCTAAGGGTCTGATATGTTCTGGCTCAGACTTCTGGATGGTGAAAAATAAATTCTTGTGAAAACAACTTCCTCCAGGCTTCAATTTCAATTTTCTCGTTCTTACCACTTACTGGGACCAAGTCCTTACCTCTGGGATGCCTCCTCTGTGTGTGTGTGTGTGTGTGTGTGTGTGTGTGCGTGTGTGTGTGATCACTCCTGTAAACACAGTCATGGGTGAGGCAGCTGTTCCTTCCAGGTGGGCATGGGGAGAGGCAGCAGGGCCAAGAGGTCCAGCACAGCGTCTCCATTCTCGGGTCCCTCCCGTGCCCTTCACACGCCTCTGCCCTCCTCCTCCAACCCCCAGTAGGGACTTAAGGAGACCTGCTCTGTGTGCAGTGCTGGTGGGGATGCTGTCCTTGCTCACATGAAGGTGACAGTCCAGGAGGGGCCAGGCATTTGTTAAACGCTCACAGAGACGCAGTTCAGTCTCAGGGCTAAGCCTACAGGTACAATGCCCATAGCGTTCCACTTCTCCTTGACAATCTTAACTCTGGAAAGCCCACCCCTCCTTGCTTTTCCTTTGGCATTGAGACACATCACTGTTTCTTCAGCTGGGTCTCAGATTTCTGTGGTGGGCTTGTGTGTAGGGATCACATGGTACAAAAATTTGCACCATTAAAAACAAGCATGCTGCTCATCTGGGTGAACAGCTCTGCATGAATGTGAGAGACACACAGAGTGACACACGGGTCACATCTCTGTGTGCCTGGGTGTTTCAGACACTGTGCACATCCTGTTCCCTCCCATTCTCTAGCTGACCTTTGCTCTGGGGCAGACTGGAAACATTGGGGAGTTTGAACCCAGGGAGCAGCCTCAACCAACCACTGGGGGGACTTAGTGGAAAAATACCTCCTCTTCCTCACTCCTTGGGGGGCCCACTCCCAGACGTGTCACACCTCCCCCTGAGGTCCCCAGCTGGCTTGAGCCCCTGTTGCCCACTTCTGTGACCTGTTCATTGACACGTCCTCTTCTGACTCGGGTCCTGCCCTGTCTCCCTTCTCTACATTCGTGCTGGAGCTTTCTGGAATCACCTCCCAAACAAACTACTTCCACTAAATGCTTGTCTTAGGTCTGCTTGTGGGCCAACCTGAACCAAGACAGAGATTCCCCTCTCTGAGAGGGACAGAGGACAGGATCTCACAGGGCATTTACTTTGTTACCTGTCAGGCTTGTCTCCTCTTGGTGAGCAGGTGGGGCTGATTTCAGGCAGGTTAGAGGAACCTCCTGCTTCTCACTCTACATCAACCCAAGTTGAGGGAGGAAACTTTACAGAGGACACCCAGGGGGCTGTGTTGTGTCTGTGCCAGAGGATACAGGCTTGCCAGTGCCAATTGTTAAATGGTCAGGATTTTTTTGAGCTCGTTGTTAAACTCTTGGTAGCTTGAAATTGGCCTTGGTGGAAGTATTTCCATCATGGAAATCAGCAAATGTTACCTATCATTTTTGTCATAGCTGGTACATCACTGCCCACCCTGAGAGAGGGATCACTCATCAGGATGCTATGGGGTCTGTGTTGATCACATCTGTTTCCAATTGTCCCTCATGATTGCCCTTCCTGCTTCCATGGCATCCCTTCTCTATCCTCAGCCCTGCCTTGTCCTTTTGAAATGAAGCAAGACCCTATGGTCCTTCCCCACCATGTCCTCCACTTGCCTTTTGCCTGTGAAAAAAGCTTTAGCCAGAGAAGAAGTTTATTCAAAGAAGTGAAAAAATGCAGAAAGAAAGGAAAACAGTTCAACAAGACCAAATAAAAATAGTTTAGTCATTCAGCAAATTCAAGGACCTTTCGTTCCTCCTCAAGGGCTATAGATAATGTTCTGAGCCATATCCTGTGAGCTGTTTTGTAGATACTGAAACCCCACCAGGTGGAAGAAGTTAACTACATGGTGACCAGGCTGTAGCCATGACATAAGCTGCCACAATTCCAAGAACTGGCCTCAAAGAAATGGAAACTAAGCAGCCCTGGAACTGAAGATTAACTGTCTTAAAACAAGCAAGATGACACTGCTCAGATCACCACATGAGCAATTTCAAGATGAGTGTCAGAGTTGACCGTGCTATTTCTGCATGTAGCCTCCTCCCTCCGCTTATAAAAGCTCTTGCCCACTGATTGGCAGTGGAAGGGTCATTCAGCCTTTGGACAGGAGTCCCCCTACTCCCCTTACCACCTCTGAGCAAACGTTCCTTTCCACCAACCTAGTCTCTCTCTCTCTTTTTTTTTTTTTTTTTTTTGGTATAAACTTATTTATTTATTTATTTTATTTTTGGCTGCGTTGGGTCTTTGTTGCTGCGCGCGGGCTTTCTCCAATTGCGGCGAGCAGGGGCCACTCTTGGTTGCGGTGCGCAGGCTGCTCATCTCGGTGGCTTCTCTTGTTGCAGAGCACGGGCTCTAGGCGTGCGGGCTTCAGTAGTTGTGGCACCCGGGCCTTGTTGCTCTGTGACATGTGGCATCTTCCCGGACGAGGGCTCGAACCTGTGTTCCCTGCATTGGCAGGGGGATTCTTAACCACTGTGCCACCAGGGAAGTCCCCAACCTAGGCTCTTTATCAGCTTCAGAGCGGCGAGCAACCGGACCCCCTCTTAGTAACACTTTCATATTTTACATGGATGTTGGCCAGATGTCCCTTGCCAGGGACTAGGCCCTCAACATGCATACATGACAAATGATACCAGAAAGGAATGGATGCTTACATTTCATTTCATCTGAGCCTGAGATTGGAAGTCTGCATGCCTTGCCAGAGCCTTCTAAAGTGATTGACTGGTGAGAGTATCATAGGACCACTTACCTGAGAAATCAAGTATCGGACCCTTTCGTGGATTCCCTGGAGCATCAAGTCATGGTACCCTGGCTTGTCAATTCTCCTAACAGTAGACCACTGGATGGTGAGTTCCATAGGCAAGTAATGCCCGCAGTTTTATAAGCATGGAATTGAGTGGACCCCAGCCCAGCATGGGGGAAAGGAGAGTGTTCCTAGGAGGAAACTGCTCAGGCGAAGTCACAGTGACTGGCACAGTAGAAGTGAGAAGTGACACTCAGTTCAGTGCTCAAGTGAGGCATGCAAGGGGTGGGTCAGTGTGGAAGTGGAGAGATGGACAAACCCAGGTACTAAGGGGCACTAGGGAACCAGTGATGATTTTAGCACGGAGAGAGCACATCCTTGTCCATCTTAGCCATCACCCTGGCTTCAGTGTGTGTGTGTGTGTGTGTGTGTGTGTGTGCGTGTGTGTGTGTGTGTGTGTGTGTGTGTGTCCACGAAGGGTGAATCATGAGGGGCCCAGCAAGGATGTGTCCCCCCAGGCAGTGGCCCAGGGGAGAGGAGGGAAGAGAGAATGGAAGGAGGGTTGCCCAAGAGGCTGGCAGAGTGTTGGGCTGACTGGGATGGAGTCACTGCAGAGACGATGAAGCAGGTTGATTCCCTGACAGGCTGGACAATGCGGGGGGTGGGTTCTGAGAACGTGATCACGGGCTGGTCAGAGTCCTGGTGTAGATATGAGATGAGTGTGGGGGGAGGTGACAGTTCAGTTTGACTACATTGGTTCTGAAATGCCAAGGGGTTGTTGGTCCCTGGGCGGGGCACTGGGCAGTAGGTGCTGTGAGTGCCCTGCCCAGATCCCCCTCACTGGGCGGCTGCCCCCCCGTCCCCCAGCTGTTTGAAATGTACAATACGGATGCTAATGGCTCACAGGTGTCCCCTTCACAGCTGCCTTCACAGCCTCCCAGGAGATGCCTGGGGGGTTGTGTCCGCTCTGCCCTCAGCCTGTGGATGGGGACTGACTATGAGGGGACATCAAAGCCCAGCCCCCGCCTCAGTCAGTCCTAAAGCAGGGGTTCCAGGCTTTTGTGGGTGAGGCTGAAGCTCGTCTCAGGGTAGAACACGTCCCTGCTCAGCTCCTTCCTCTGCCCTATCTTGCTCCCCTCCGCCTCCCTCCTCCCGACAACAGCCCTCAATAAATCAGATGCCTCTCACTTCCCAGCTGAGGCTCTGCTTCTAGGGAACGTGGCCTGTGATGGCGGTGGAGCTGTGCAGAGTTCATCCACTCGTTCCAGGTGGGTCAGGTGCGGGGCCTGATGTGCAGAGAAGAGAGACGAGCCCGAGGCGTCCAGGGTGGTGGTGCAGGAGGGGAGTGGGGTGGGCGTGGTGCTGTAAGCCAAGGGGCACTGAGGATTTTACAAAGTGGTCAGGGTAGGACAGGAGCCCACGAGGCCCAGGGAGTTGAAATACTGTATGTACATATCAAATGTGCACTAATGATAAGTGTACGTCTTGTGGAGTTTTTGCTGTATGTATACATTTTTGTAATGCACCTGGAGATCTTATCTCCCTTCCAGTTGCTACCCCTTCCCCATAACCATGACCCTGACTTTGAAACCTTTAGATTAGTGTTGTCAGAGTTTGAAACTCATAGAAAATTGAACTATAACATATATACTGTAGGGGCTTCCCCGGTGGCGCAGTGGTTAAGAATCCGCCTGGTAATGCAGGGGACACGGGTTCGAGCCTTGGTCCAGGAGGATCCCACATGCTGCGGAGCAACTAGGCCTGTGCGCCACAACTACTGAGCCTCTGCTCTAGGGCCCGCGAGACACAACTACTGAAACCCGCATCCTAGAGCCCGTGCTCCGCAACAAGAGAGGCCACTGCACTGAGAAACCCACGCACCGCAACCAGAGAAAAGCCCGCGTGCAGCAACGAGGACCCAACACAGCCAAAAATAAATAAAATAAAATAAAATAAATAAATTTAAAAAAAAAGAAATACTGCTCCAAATGTTCTCATGTAGACAGTGTTGCACACATGACGAACTATGTCTTAGAAATTTAATTTCTAGGGCAGAAATTGTAGTCAAAAACAAACAAACAAAAACATATATACTGTATTGTGCACAATTTTTTCATGCAACATGTTTGTGAGAATCTACCATGTTTTTGTATGTATTACAGTTGGGCAAATTTTTATTGCTTAGTTAGTATTCCACTGTACGAATATACCAGAATATGTTTGCTTTCACTATTGATGGATATTTGTGGAGTTTACACATCATTCTTTTTAAATGGCTGCACTCTAGGACATAGAAAGGACAGAGCATTCCCACCGACACATGTCTGGAAGGTTTCCAGTCCCCAAGTAGGCAAAAAGAAGGTTAAGGATGCATCTTGCTTCCTTTGTCCTCATGCACATAAGTGAGCGTCCATGAGGGAGGCTCCTGAAAAGTGGGACTTCTTGGGGGGACACTGATAATGGCCTGCACTGTGCCAGGCTTGTCCAAGTGAGCATGTCCAGGGGGGTGGGTATGGAGTGGACGGCTGCTGTCCCCCTTTACCCCCAGGAGTCGGGGAAGGCTCTATGGAGACTGAGTCTCTGGACCTCACCTTGAACTTCGGATGGGAGGAATTTCTCCATGGGGGAGAGGAGGGCCTTCTGTGCAACTGTAAGAAATCTTCCATTTTACAGACAAAGAGAAGGAGGGGCAGCTGGTGAAAGTCTGGTTAAGTTGACCTAGGTGGTCAGCAGGTTGGGCAGAGGCCGGAACCGGGGACCAGAAGCCAGGGCGCTCAGCCCTGGCCCTGCTCCTTCTCTTAACCACTCTGCTCTGTTTGCCTGGAAGTCCTGGGCTCTGGGGCCGGGATGAGGATGTGTCTAAACACAGGTGAGGCTGTGCTTTGTCCATTTGGGGGTTTTAAGTGCAGAGCATGATGGGGAAGGAAGGCTGGCTCAACCAGACTGGGCGGGGAAATAGAGGGGAGCTGGGAAAAGTGGGAGCCCCAGGTTGGGGACGAGGTGGTGACAACACTCTTGCAGCAGCCTCTGCAGGAGCCTCTGCTCCCATCTCTTGGCTGGTGTGTCCTCTGTTGGGTTAGGAGGGGGTGTGGGGAGAGTGCCCAGGGCCCAGCCTGACCATCTCAGGGCACAGCTACTGTGGCCGCGGAGATCCTCCCTCTCTTGATGCTGCTCCTTTATCCACCCCACCGCCCCCCGCTTCCCTCTCCCCCTGCTTCTCTCTCTCTCTCTCTAAGCAAGAGCCCAGAGAGAGAACTGCAGGAAAATGGAGCCATGTGGGTTTCTCTGAGGCCATTGGAGTTGGGTTCACTCTCCCTTGCTGCTGAGAGTTCCACCAGAGCAGAGTATTTGCAAGGAAGTCACAGCTGGTGAGAGGCAAACCAAGAATTCAAACACACGTCTGCCTGACTCCAGAGTCTAAGGTCCTGGGTAGCCGTGGGGACGGCTTTCTGGCCTGTTGATACTAATAGCTGCTCTTTATGGAGCATCAGTTATAGGCCAGTTGCTCCCAAGGTCTTTCCCAGGGTTGACTCCTTTATCAGACCTTGTCCTTGAACAACCGGTTGCCTGTTCCCATGGAAGGATGGGGAAGGGGACCTCAGTCCTAAGGTTTAGGAAATGCAATGGTGCAGAGGCAAGAAAGCAAAGGGAGGATTACAGACACCCAGTAACCATGTGAATTGCTATTTATTTTCTACTGTAATCACCTTCTTCTCCTCCCTTGACTTGGGGAAAGGACACAAATTGACCAAGAGGCCCCTGGGGCAACACCTGGACTGTGAAACCAGGTTGCACAGAAGCCCAGCTCTCCTTCCTTCTCCAAGGCTGAGTGCGCAACCAGCGCCATCCATCCAGGCTGCCACCTTCTGAGGTGCCCTGGCCATGCCCCCAAGAGTCCCGCAGGCCGGCTGAGTCCAGGAGCTACTCCAGGCCTCACAACTACATGGTCATTCCTCCAGAAAACTGTACAAGAATCTCCTTCTGGGCCTGTAGCCTCTCTAACACTTTGGCCCATTATCTCTCCCAGTTATGTTCTGTCCACCCTCCAGCACCGGTTCCCTAAGTTCTTTCCCAGGGTTGACTCCTTTATCAGACCTCATCCTTGATCAGCCACCCGAGGTGTGTGCTTTCCAAGGACAAATTTACAGAGAGAAAAATGGAGGCACAAAGAGCCTGGGAGCTTCTTGCCCAAAAGTAAACAGCAAGTGAGGGGCAGAGCTAGGACCTGAACTTGGACTCTGGCTTCAGGGTCCGTGCCCTGGACCATTTTATGGCATGTCAGTCATCAGAACCAACTTCCCCAGGACCTGTCCCATCTGTCCTGACCCCAGGAGAGCAGAAGATCCACTTTCTGGAGGAGTTCCCATTTGTCTTCAGCGGACCCTGTCCAGATCTCCTGTTCCTTGTAGAAAAGCTGAGAAGGGCACTTTTGGAGCCCGGGTGCTCCTGTCTTTCCTGGCTCAGCTTCTGGTGCCCATTCTGTGGGAGGACCTGGGATGATCCTGAGCTTCCCTTCCTTATTCTTTTTTGTTTTTTTGTTTTTTTCTGGCTGCACCGCGTAGCATGCGGGATCTTAGTTCCCCAACCAGGGATCAAACCTGCGGCCCCTGCAGTGGAGGCTCATAGTCTTAACCATTGGATCACCAGGGAAGTCCCCTGAGCCTCCTTTCCTCAGCTCACAGGGCTGGGTACCCAGCTCTCCACGCCACGCTCAGTGTCTCAGAGCACAGGGGAGCTTGTCCTGAGGAGCGAGGACTCTGGAGGTCAGGCCGGCTGGGCTGGGCAGCTGCAGGAGGCTGTTCCAGCCCAGGAAGCAGCCTGCTGTGTGGGTCCCACTGGGCCTGAGCAGGTTGGAGGCAGGGGGGTGCTGGGCTGGAGAAGAGGCCATGGGCCCTGTCACGAGCTCCAGATGCCCCCAGAGTTGGACGGCTGTGGGTGCTGTGGGCGATGGAAAGAGCACTGGCCCGGGAGTCCAGCCCCAGCCCTGCCACGTGCCCGCCCCGCCGCAGCCTTGCTGAGCCCCCTTGTCTCTTGCTCTCCTGGGGCCTGGTTGCCATTCTGAGCAATGGGAGTTGCTATAGTTAGCGCTGCTACACTTGTGTATGTTTGTGTGTGTTTAGAGCCCTTCTTTATTTCTTAAAGAAGACTTCAGAGAACCAGTAAATCAAAGTGATAAGTGTGTGTTGTATTTCCCAGGGAATTAAAATCTCTGCCATCTGAGCAACTCCTGAAGCAGGTACTTGGAGCTCTTCCTGCCATGACTGTATTTTTGGGGTTGGGGGCAGGGCCAGTGTCACGAATGTGTCACCAGTGCAGTCACACAGGCCCCTGTGCTCAGAAGGGCTTGGTACTTGGTAATGACTTATTCTTTTTTTTTTTTTTTTAACATCTTTATTGGAGTATAACTGCTTTACAATGGTGTGTTAGTTTCTGCTTTATAACAAAGTGAATCAGCTATATATATACATATGTCCCCATATCTCTTCCCTCTTGCATCTCCCTCCCTCCCACCCTCCGTATCCCACCCCTCTAGGTGGTCACAAAGCACTGAGTTGATCTCCCTGTGCTATGCGGCTGCTTCCCACTAGCTATCTATTTTATATTTGGTAGTGTATATATGTCCATGCCACTCTCTCACTTTGTCCCATCTTACCCTTCCCCCTCCCCGTATCCTCAAGTCCATTCTCTAGTAGGTCTGCGTCTTTATTCCCGTCTTGCCCCTAGGTTCTTCATGACCATTTTTTTTTTTTTAGATTCCATATATATGTGTTAGCATATGGTATTTGTTTTTTTCTGACTTACTTCACTCTGTATGACAGACTCTAGGTCCATCTACCTCACTACAAATAACTCAATTTTGTTTCTTTTTATGGCTGAGTAATATTCCATTGTATATATGTGCCACATCTTCTTTGTCCATTCATCTGTTGATGGACACTTAGGTTGCTTCCATGTCCTGGCTATTGTAAATAGAGCTGCAATCAACATTTTGGTACATGACTCTTTTTGAATTATGGTTTTCTCAGGGAATATGCCCAGTAGTGGGATTGCTGGGTCATATGGTAGTTCTATTTTTCATTTTTTAAGGAACCTCCATACTGTTCTCCATAGTGGCTGTATCAATTTACATTCCCACCAACAGTACAAGAGGGTTCCCTTTTCTCCACATCCTCTCCAGCATTTATTGTTTGTAGATTTTTTGACGATGGCCATTCTGACTGGTGTGAGATGATATCTCATTGTAGTTTTGATTTGCATTTCTCTAATGATTAATGATGTTGAGCATTCTTCCATGTGTTTGTTGGCAATCTGTATATCTTCTTTGGAGAAATGTCTATTTAGGTCTTCTGCCCATTTTTGGATTGTGTTTTTTTTTTTTTTTTTTTGATATTGACCTGCATGAGCTGCTTGTAAATTTTGGAGATTTGACTTATGCTTGAGGTCTTAAAATTCCCATGATTTTGCACTAGGGGCCCCACGTTCTCATTTCGCAGATGATGTAGCCTGTCCTGGCCAGTGGTGACTCCACACTTGTCACAACACAGGAAGGAGGTCCTGGAAGCCATTCTGAGAGAACTTATATCCCTGGGTACTTGCCTCGAAAATGCCTGAGTCCTTGCCCTCAGCCGTGAGCAGTCAGAGGGCAGGGGAGAGCCCAGGAAGGGAAGGAAGAGAGTGGGAATACAGAGCAGAAGGGGACCCCCAGAACAGCCCTTCAGTGCCTCTGGAGGGGCAGTTTCTGCCTTCCCAGGGCATCTATGACCAGATGCATTGACCTTCACTAAGACAAGCCAGGCTGTGGGGAGGGACCACAGAGGCCCCCAAGAAAGGTGAAGGTGTGTGGGCCTCGTGTGCAGTGCCCCGTCTCACTCCATCCTCCTGGAAGCTGGGGTCCAGATAGGCTTGACCTGCTTCCTACTTGCAGCACATGGCCTCTTGGAGGCCGACCCTGAGACCCTGGGGTTTGCAGGTCTTTGTTCTGGTAGAAGAAAGAGGGAGGATGTGCCTTCTCAGATGTACCTGAGGCATCCAGAGTCCCCTCTGGGGAGGGGCTTGCCCTAAGCCTGATCCTCTTCTGCAAAGCTCAGGCACCCACTCACTCAGCCTCCACCTGGGCCCAGCTCACCTTGTCACACAGCCCCAGATGCTGCGGAGAGGAGCTGGTTAGGCGTTTGATTGAGGTGGGGTAGCGCTGCCCTCCTGCTAGCTGCTCTCCTTCTCCTAGGCCCATGCCTGGGAAATCCCAGTCTGGCTGAGGGCTTTCCAGGAGGACATAACCTCCCCAGCTCTTTGCTTCACATGAAGTGGTACAAGGGAAAGGAGGAAGCTGACCCTGAGCAGAGGGTCCTGACTTTCCTCCCTGACCCAAATTCCCACCCTCACAGCATCCATGGCTGCCTTCCCTGCTCACTGCAGAGGGCAGGAGCGGGGGCTGAATTCCCTCCCCTTGTCCCTGTAGGAGGGCGAGCATGGTGGGTGAGTCGGGGGCAGTTGATCCACGTCCAGGTCTGTCATTTTTCAGAGGGTGGGGGGGCCTTGTTGGAATGATATTGCCTGTGGGTCTCATTTTATACTCATCAGCTGGTCAAATCAGAGAGCTAGTGGGTGTCCCCACAGTTGGGGACACAGCAGCCTAGGGTCCAGTTCTCTTTCCCATGAAGTGTCTGGACAGGAAGGATGGCTGAGAGGAGCAAAGGAGTGGGTGATGTAGGATCAGGGCTCATACCTGAGTTTGTTGGGGTGAAGGGTACATGAGGATTTCTCAAGGACCAGATGTGGAGTCAGGGGCAACTTGCCTGGGGACAAGGGCTGTGATGTCTTTCCTGAGAAGACCTCCGCTCTCTGATAGGCTGTGAGGACTAAACCAGGAAAGCCAGATGCTGGAGGCATGGAAGGCAGGCCCCCCATTACAGGAGGTGCAGTGTGAGGACCTGGCAGAGGACCCTACACGGGATGCAGGGAGGATGGGGAAGGGGACTTGAGTCTGAAGTGTGAGCAAATGGAAAGGTCCAGAGACAGGAATGCACAGGGAGGGTTTCATAATACCCAGTAACCATGTGTATTGAGAATTATTTTCTACTGTAATCACCTCCTTTTCCTCCCTTGACTTGGGGAAAAGACACAGCTTGACCAAGAGGCCCCTGGGGCAACACCTGGACTGTGAAACCAGGTTGCACAGAAGCCCAGCTCTCCTTCCTTCTCCAAGGCTGAGTGCGCAACCAGCGCCATCCATCCAGGCTGCCACCTTCTGAGGTGCCCTGGCCAAGCCCCCAAGAGTCCCGCAGGCCGGCTGAGTCCAGGAGCTACCCCAGGCCTCACAACTACATGGTCATTCCTCCAGAAAACTGTACAAGAATCTCCTTCTTGGCCTGTGGCCCCTCTATTGCTTTGGCCCATGATATTTCCGGCTGTGTTCTCACCACCTCCCACACTGGCCCCCCCAGCCTGGTGTCTGATCCACAGCGCTGGACAGGGAGCCACTGGGGGTCAAATCAGAAGAGACTTCCTGAGGCTGTGGGAGCCAAGAGGAGGAGGTGCCATTTCTGGTTGGAGGTCAGGGAAGCCTTCCCCAGGAAGGGCAGCGCAAGCAGAGGGATCAGGCGCAGAGACGGGGAAGAGCAGGGGGCTCAGCGCTGTCTGAGTGGTTGCGGTGGATGGGGCAGCCTGACACCTGAGGCCTGCAGGGCAGGGGCTGAGGGCAGCAGGGAGCATCAAGACCCAGACCCTGACGCCCCTGCCTCAAGGCAGCGGGGGAAATGGCCACATCAGTGCTTGGCGTGAGCCCCTAGACAATGGTGTGGAGGGCAGACAGTGGTCTGGGGAGAGCCTGGAACCAGAGAAGGTGGAGTCCGGAGGCTGTGGCTACGCTTGAGAGGAGAGAAGACGGTGGTAGGAGCTGGGCCGGGCTGGTGGGAGGCCAGAGGGAGTGTCCTCAGGAGGAAGAAGGAGCAGGTGGGGCTCCCAGGCTTTCAGCTCAGGGCTCCTGCGGCGGCACCCAGCCAACAGCAGCCAACAGCCCAGTGCGGACAACCAGGGGCACTCATGGGAGTCTTGAGCTCAGAGATACAGACCAGTGATGTGTGTCCTTGATAACTGGTATCTTGAGAAGGGGTTTGGCCAGGAGTGTGTGAGGACTGGGAGGAGAAGCAGCCCGGATGCACCTGTGCCAGCCCTGCCTCTTCGGAGGAGGGTCCTTGGAGGAGACCGAGCAGGAGCCACGGGGGAGGCAGGAGGGCACCCAGGAGAGGGGCATCAGGGGAGAACTGGTCAAGGGCCATTTCAGGAGGACAGAGGGGTCCCCAGAGTCTGTATAGTCGAAGACAAGGCTTGAGTGTGAATTTGGATCCAGTGAGGACTGGCCAGCCTGCAGTGGCCTGGAGTGTGAGAGACGGCAGTGAATTGGGGTCCCAGTGCAGATGACCCCTCCCATGCTTGGTTGAGGAGGGGTCAGGGGAACAGGCCATGTCTGGTGGGGACCTGTGAAGAACTATTTGACCCAGAAAACAGTGTGGATGAATCCAGGACAGGAGACAGATGCAGCCAAGCCCCTGACTGGCGGAGGGCTGGACCCAAGGACAGGAAGGTGGAGGTTGAAGTCTGCCTAGGGACAGGCTGGGCGGGTAAGACTCTAGTAGGGGTTGGTGCTGTCATCCATTCATCCAACGTTAACTGAGTGCCGCTTGGGTTCCAGACAGTGCCTGGAGTTGGAGGTTGGTGCCGAATACACTCCTTTACCCTATTCCTGCGGAGGCCAGAGTGAGGAGGCAGAGGGGACGTAAGACAGAGCCTGGTCCTCCCTCTCCTGAAGGACTCAACGCTCTTGAGCAACCCTGCCTTTGACACTCCCCATGGGCCCCAGGAGAGGCCAAGATGTTGTCAGGGAGATGGAGAAACCATTTCTTCACCTTCGCAGGAGGCTTCCCGCTCCCACTGCCCAGCAATCCCGTGGGGCAACAGCAGGGGCTGAGGCAAGTCCAGCTCACAGCCGGGGAGGAGATCAGGGATGGGGCAGGTCAGGGAGGAGTGTGCTTGGGCCATTGCATCAGGCCCAGGAGGGACATAAAGGACGGTCCTGCATGCTGGGAGGAGACCGACTTGGGGACCATGGAGACTCAGAGGGCCAGCCTCGCCCTGGGGCGGTGGCCACTGTGGCTACTGCTGCTGGGACTAGTGGTGCCCTCGGCCAGCGCCCAGGCCCTCAGCTACAGGGAAGCTGTGCTCCGTGCTGTGGATCGCCTCAACGAGCAGTCCTCAGAAGCTAATCTCTACCGCCTCCTGGAGCTGGACCCACCTCCCAAGGCCGTGAGTCAGGAGGGGCCTGGGGAGGGGGCTGTCTCTCGCCAGCCCTGGCCACACTGTCACCCCCTCTGCTCCGGCTGTACCTCCTGTCAGGAAGGCACTTCTCCCTCTAGGTGGGCTCCCACCTCTTCCAGGAAACCTTCCCAGAGCTGGGTCCCCTCCCAGCACGAGGCTTCCTGCCTTAGCATCTCTACTGTGGGAACAGGCGCCCTGTACACCCTGTTCGGGCTTAAGAGCCTTCTGTGAGCTCCAGGGATAGAGGGTGGTCACTGGCTCTGAGATGTCACTACCCTGTTTTGAGTCCCCTCTGCACTTCTTTGTTCCCTACTTGGGAGGGCTCTGCTCAGCCTGGAGGTTCCAGTGACAAGATCTCTCCCTGCAGGCAGCCCCTGACTTCCCTCAGCCCCTCAGAGGTGCAGGTGTTCTCATCAGAGCTGGTGTGAGATCCACTCCTGCTCTCTGTGTGCCCACGAGGCCAGGAGTGGGCTCTGCCCCCTTCCCCTGTGCACCCAGCACCAAGCCCAGGGCCAGGCACACAGGAGGGGCTGGAGAGGCTGCCGTCTAGGTGGGGGGCAGTGAGATAGATCAGAGAAGGAAGCATGAGTCTGAGCTCAGTCTGCTTACTATGATCCTTGACCAGGATGGTGACCCGGACACCCCGAAGCCTGTAAGCTTCACAGTGAAGGAGACCGTGTGCCCCAGCACGACCCAGCAGCCCCCGGAGCAGTGTGACTTCAAGGAGAATGGGGTGAGGCTGGGGCCTGAAGGCACTGGCGGATGCTTCCCAGGGATGTGAACAGGGGGCTTCTGGGAAGATTTCCAGCCCCTGTGTTGAGTTTGGGAGGTGATGACTCAAGGGTTCCAGTTTGACCTCGAGCCTCCCTTTCCAGCTGGTGAAACAGTGTGTGGGGACAGTCACCCTGGACCAGTCCAAGGACCAATTTGACATAAACTGTAATGAGGTGAGTGGCCCCTTCTGTGTTGTGGAGCTGATAATGGGATGGGTTGTGGAACATCCTTTGGACCAAATACCCGCTGCCCCTTCGAGGGCAGAGAAAGGCCCTCCTACCCTGGTCCCTCCCTCACCCGAGCCCCAGGTCTCCAGGACGGGCTCTGCCATCCCTTAGAGCAGTGGTTCTCTAAGTGGGGTCCCCACCCGGGAACCTGACAGAAAGGCAGATTCCCAGGCCCCACTCAGACCTCCTGAATCAGACTCTGGGCTGGGGCCCAGCCATTTGCATTTTCACAAGGCCTCCAGGAGATTCTGACTGTGCTGAATTCTGAGAGGCACTGACTAGAATAATGGGCTTTCAGCTCCTGCTCCCATCCAGCTTTGCTGGGATGGGTTTGTGATCCTGGGAAGACCCTTGCCATCTGTGGGCCTCAGTTTCCCCATATGTCTGTGGCTGTAAGGATTCAACCACATGCTCCAAAGGTCACAGCTTACAGGTGAACAAGGCCCAGTGCTCCTGGTGTGTCTGTTAGGGGGTTGTTCATGTGGGGAGGGAGGGGCCTCGTGTTGACTCCTGCCTAGTCACAAAAGAAATAAATTTCGTTGTGGTTCACAGCTTCAGAGTGTCAGGAGAATTCGTATCCGGCCTCCACGTTTGCCAAGGCCAAGGCCAAGGCCACGCCCGCCAAGGTTCCCCTTTCCAAGGATTCCCGGAAAACGGTGAAGGATTGCCTGATGTCATACCCATTAAGGGCTTTTGGTGAACCCTGAGCCCAGGGAAGAGTCCTAAGGGTCTGATATGTTCTGGCTCAGACTTCTGGATGGTGAAAAATAAATTCTTGTGAAAACAACTTCCTCCAGGCTTCAATTTCAATTTTCTCGTTCTTACCACTTACTGGGACCAAGTCCTTACCTCTGGGATGCCTCCTCTGTGTGTGTGTGTGTGTGTGTGTGTGTGTGTGCGTGTGTGTGTGATCACTCCTGTAAACACAGTCATGGGTGAGGCAGCTGTTCCTTCCAGGTGGGCATGGGGAGAGGCAGCAGGGCCAAGAGGTCCAGCACAGCGTCTCCATTCTCGGGTCCCTCCCGTGCCCTTCACACGCCTCTGCCCTCCTCCTCCAACCCCCAGTAGGGACTTAAGGAGACCTGCTCTGTGTGCAGTGCTGGTGGGGATGCTGTCCTTGCTCACATGAAGGTGACAGTCCAGGAGGGGCCAGGCATTTGTTAAACGCTCACAGAGACGCAGTTCAGTCTCAGGGCTAAGCCTACAGGTACAATGCCCATAGCGTTCCACTTCTCCTTGACAATCTTAACTCTGGAAAGCCCACCCCTCCTTGCTTTTCCTTTGGCATTGAGACACATCACTGTTTCTTCAGCTGGGTCTCAGATTTCTGTGGTGGGCTTGTGTGTAGGGATCACATGGTACAAAAATTTGCACCATTAAAAACAAGCATGCTGCTCATCTGGGTGAACAGCTCTGCATGAATGTGAGAGACACACAGAGTGACACACGGGTCACATCTCTGTGTGCCTGGGTGTTTCAGACACTGTGCACATCCTGTTCCCTCCCATTCTCTAGCTGACCTTTGCTCTGGGGCAGACTGGAAACATTGGGGAGTTTGAACCCAGGGAGCAGCCTCAACCAACCACTGGGGGGACTTAGTGGAAAAATACCTCCTCTTCCTCACTCCTTGGGGGGCCCACTCCCAGACGTGTCACACCTCCCCCTGAGGTCCCCAGCTGGCTTGAGCCCCTGTTGCCCACTTCTGTGACCTGTTCATTGACACGTCCTCTTCTGACTCGGGTCCTGCCCTGTCTCCCTTCTCTACATTCGTGCTGGAGCTTTCTGGAATCACCTCCCAAACAAACTACTTCCACTAAATGCTTGTCTTAGGTCTGCTTGTGGGCCAACCTGAACCAAGACAGAGATTCCCCTCTCTGAGAGGGACAGAGGACAGGATCTCACAGGGCATTTACTTTGTTACCTGTCAGGCTTGTCTCCTCTTGGTGAGCAGGTGGGGCTGATTTCAGGCAGGTTAGAGGAACCTCCTGCTTCTCACTCTACATCAACCCAAGTTGAGGGAGGAAACTTTACAGAGGACACCCAGGGGGCTGTGTTGTGTCTGTGCCAGAGGATACAGGCTTGCCAGTGCCAATTGTTAAATGGTCAGGATTTTTTTGAGCTCGTTGTTAAACTCTTGGTAGCTTGAAATTGGCCTTGGTGGAAGTATTTCCATCATGGAAATCAGCAAATGTTACCTATCATTTTTGTCATAGCTGGTACATCACTGCCCACCCTGAGAGAGGGATCACTCATCAGGATGCTATGGGGTCTGTGTTGATCACATCTGTTTCCAATTGTCCCTCATGATTGCCCTTCCTGCTTCCATGGCATCCCTTCTCTATCCTCAGCCCTGCCTTGTCCTTTTGAAATGAAGCAAGACCCTATGGTCCTTCCCCACCATGTCCTCCACTTGCCTTTTGCCTGTGAAAAAAGCTTTAGCCAGAGAAGAAGTTTATTCAAAGAAGTGAAAAAATGCAGAAAGAAAGGAAAACAGTTCAACAAGACCAAATAAAAATAGTTTAGTCATTCAGCAAATTCAAGGACCTTTCGTTCCTCCTCAAGGGCTATAGATAATGTTCTGAGCCATATCCTGTGAGCTGTTTTGTAGATACTGAAACCCCACCAGGTGGAAGAAGTTAACTACATGGTGACCAGGCTGTAGCCATGACATAAGCTGCCACAATTCCAAGAACTGGCCTCAAAGAAATGGAAACTAAGCAGCCCTGGAACTGAAGATTAACTGTCTTAAAACAAGCAAGATGACACTGCTCAGATCACCACATGAGCAATTTCAAGATGAGTGTCAGAGTTGACCGTGCTATTTCTGCATGTAGCCTCCTCCCTCCGCTTATAAAAGCTCTTGCCCACTGATTGGCAGTGGAAGGGTCATTCAGCCTTTGGACAGGAGTCCCCCTACTCCCCTTACCACCTCTGAGCAAACGTTCCTTTCCACCAACCTAGTCTCTCTCTCTCTTTTTTTTTTTTTTTTTTTTGGTATAAACTTATTTATTTATTTATTTTATTTTTGGCTGCGTTGGGTCTTTGTTGCTGCGCGCGGGCTTTCTCCAATTGCGGCGAGCAGGGGCCACTCTTGGTTGCGGTGCGCAGGCTGCTCATCTCGGTGGCTTCTCTTGTTGCAGAGCACGGGCTCTAGGCGTGCGGGCTTCAGTAGTTGTGGCACCCGGGCCTTGTTGCTCTGTGACATGTGGCATCTTCCCGGACGAGGGCTCGAACCTGTGTTCCCTGCATTGGCAGGGGGATTCTTAACCACTGTGCCACCAGGGAAGTCCCCAACCTAGGCTCTTTATCAGCTTCAGAGCGGCGAGCAACCGGACCCCCTCTTAGTAACACTTTCATATTTTACATGGATGTTGGCCAGATGTCCCTTGCCAGGGACTAGGCCCTCAACATGCATACATGACAAATGATACCAGAAAGGAATGGATGCTTACATTTCATTTCATCTGAGCCTGAGATTGGAAGTCTGCATGCCTTGCCAGAGCCTTCTAAAGTGATTGACTGGTGAGAGTATCATAGGACCACTTACCTGAGAAATCAAGTATCGGACCCTTTCGTGGATTCCCTGGAGCATCAAGTCATGGTACCCTGGCTTGTCAATTCTCCTAACAGTAGACCACTGGATGGTGAGTTCCATAGGCAAGTAATGCCCGCAGTTTTATAAGCATGGAATTGAGTGGACCCCAGCCCAGCATGGGGGAAAGGAGAGTGTTCCTAGGAGGAAACTGCTCAGGCGAAGTCACAGTGACTGGCACAGTAGAAGTGAGAAGTGACACTCAGTTCAGTGCTCAAGTGAGGCATGCAAGGGGTGGGTCAGTGTGGAAGTGGAGAGATGGACAAACCCAGGTACTAAGGGGCACTAGGGAACCAGTGATGATTTTAGCACGGAGAGAGCACATCCTTGTCCATCTTAGCCATCACCCTGGCTTCAGTGTGTGTGTGTGTGTGTGTGTGTGTGTGTGTGTGTGTGTGTGTGTGTCCACGAAGGGTGAATCATGAGGGGCCCAGCAAGGATGTGTCCCCCCAGGCAGTGGCCCAGGGGAGAGGAGGGAAGAGAGAATGGAAGGAGGGTTGCCCAAGAGGCTGGCAGAGTGTTGGGCTGACTGGGATGGAGTCACTGCAGAGACGATGAAGCAGGTTGATTCCCTGACAGGCTGGACAATGCGGGGGGTGGGTTCTGAGAACGTGATCACGGGCTGGTCAGAGTCCTGGTGTAGATATGAGATGAGTGTGGGGGGAGGTGACAGTTCAGTTTGACTACATTGGTTCTGAAATGCCAAGGGGTTGTTGGTCCCTGGGCGGGGCACTGGGCAGTAGGTGCTGTGAGTGCCCTGCCCAGATCCCCCTCACTGGGCGGCTGCCCCCCCGTCCCCCAGCTGTTTGAAATGTACAATACGGATGCTAATGGCTCACAGGTGTCCCCTTCACAGCTGCCTTCACAGCCTCCCAGGAGATGCCTGGGGGGTTGTGTCCGCTCTGCCCTCAGCCTGTGGATGGGGACTGACTATGAGGGGACATCAAAGCCCAGCCCCCGCCTCAGTCAGTCCTAAAGCAGGGGTTCCAGGCTTTTGTGGGTGAGGCTGAAGCTCGTCTCAGGGTAGAACACGTCCCTGCTCAGCTCCTTCCTCTGCCCTATCTTGCTCCCCTCCGCCTCCCTCCTCCCGACAACAGCCCTCAATAAATCAGATGCCTCTCACTTCCCAGCTGAGGCTCTGCTTCTAGGGAACGTGGCCTGTGATGGCGGTGGAGCTGTGCAGAGTTCATCCACTCGTTCCAGGTGGGTCAGGTGCGGGGCCTGATGTGCAGAGAAGAGAGACGAGCCCGAGGCGTCCAGGGTGGTGGTGCAGGAGGGGAGTGGGGTGGGCGTGGTGCTGTAAGCCAAGGGGCACTGAGGATTTTACAAAGTGGTCAGGGTAGGACAGGAGCCCACGAGGCCCAGGGAGTTGAAATACTGTATGTACATATCAAATGTGCACTAATGATAAGTGTACGTCTTGTGGAGTTTTTGCTGTATGTATACATTTTTGTAATGCACCTGGAGATCTTATCTCCCTTCCAGTTGCTACCCCTTCCCCATAACCATGACCCTGACTTTGAAACCTTTAGATTAGTGTTGTCAGAGTTTGAAACTCATAGAAAATTGAACTATAACATATATACTGTAGGGGCTTCCCCGGTGGCGCAGTGGTTAAGAATCCGCCTGGTAATGCAGGGGACACGGGTTCGAGCCTTGGTCCAGGAGGATCCCACATGCTGCGGAGCAACTAGGCCTGTGCGCCACAGCTACTGAGCCTCTGCTCTAGGGCCCGCGAGACACAACTACTGAAACCCGCATCCTAAAGCCCGTGCTCCGCAACAAGAGAGGCCACTGCACTGAGAAACCCACGCACCGCAACCAGAGAAAAGCCCGCGTGCAGCAACGAGGACCCAACACAGCCAAAAATAAATAAAATAAAATAAAATAAATAAATTTAAAAAAAAAGAAATACTGCTCCAAATGTTCTCATGTAGACAGTGTTGCACACATGACGAACTATGTCTTAGAAATTTAATTTCTAGGGCAGAAATTGTAGTCAAAAACAAACAAACAAAAACATATATACTGTATTGTGCACAATTTTTTCATGCAACATGTTTGTGAGAATCTACCATGTTTTTGTATGTATTACAGTTGGGCAAATTTTTATTGCTTAGTTAGTATTCCACTGTACGAATATACCAGAATATGTTTGCTTTCACTATTGATGGATATTTGTGGAGTTTACACATCATTCTTTTTAAATGGCTGCACTCTAGGACATAGAAAGGACAGAGCATTCCCACCGACACATGTCTGGAAGGTTTCCAGTCCCCAAGTAGGCAAAAAGAAGGTTAAGGATGCATCTTGCTTCCTTTGTCCTCATGCACATAAGTGAGCGTCCATGAGGGAGGCTCCTGAAAAGTGGGACTTCTTGGGGGGACACTGATAATGGCCTGCACTGTGCCAGGCTTGTCCAAGTGAGCATGTCCAGGGGGGTGGGTATGGAGTGGACGGCTGCTGTCCCCCTTTACCCCCAGGAGTCGGGGAAGGCTCTATGGAGACTGAGTCTCTGGACCTCACCTTGAACTTCGGATGGGAGGAATTTCTCCATGGGGGAGAGGAGGGCCTTCTGTGCAACTGTAAGAAATCTTCCATTTTACAGACAAAGAGAAGGAGGGGCAGCTGGTGAAAGTCTGGTTTAAGTTGACCTAGGTGGTCAGCAGGTTGGGCAGAGGCCGGAACCGGGGACCAGAAGCCAGGGCGCTCAGCCCTGGCCCTGCTCCTTCTCTTAACCACTCTGCTCTGTTTGCCTGGAAGTCCTGGGCTCTGGGGCCGGGATGAGGATGTGTCTAAACACAGGTGAGGCTGTGCTTTGTCCATTTGGGGGTTTTAAGTGCAGAGCATGATGGGGAAGGAAGGCTGGCTCAACCAGACTGGGCGGGGAAATAGAGGGGAGCTGGGAAAAGTGGGAGCCCCAGGTTGGGGACGAGGTGGTGACAACACTCTTGCAGCAGCCTCTGCAGGAGCCTCTGCTCCCATCTCTTGGCTGGTGTGTCCTCTGTTGGGTTAGGAGGGGGTGTGGGGAGAGTGCCCAGGGCCCAGCCTGACCATCTCAGGGCACAGCTACTGTGGCCGCGGAGATCCTCCCTCTCTTGATGCTGCTCCTTTATCCACCCCACCGCCCCCCGCTTCCCTCTCCCCCTGCTTCTCTCTCTCTCTCTCTAAGCAAGAGCCCAGAGAGAGAACTGCAGGAAAATGGAGCCATGTGGGTTTCTCTGAGGCCATTGGAGTTGGGTTCACTCTCCCTTACTGCTGAGAGTTCCACCAGAGCAGAGTATTTGCAAGGAAGTCACAGCTGGTGAGAGGCAAACCAAGAATTCAAACACACGTCTGCCTGACTCCAGAGTCTAAGGTCCTGGGTAGCCGTGGGGACGGCTTTCTGGCCTGTTGATACTAATAGCTGCTCTTTATGGAGCATCAGTTATAGGCCAGTTGCTCCCAAGGTCTTTCCCAGGGTTGACTCCTTTATCAGACCTTGTCCTTGAACAACCGGTTGCCTGTTCCCATGGAAGGATGGGGAAGGGGACCTCAGTCCTAAGGTTTAGGAAATGCAATGGTGCAGAGGCAAGAAAGCAAAGGGAGGATTACAGACACCCAGTAACCATGTGAATTGCTATTTATTTTCTACTGTAATCACCTTCTTCTCCTCCCTTGACTTGGGGAAAGGATACAAATTGACCAAGAGGCCCCTGGGGCAACACCTGGACTGTGAAACCAGGTTGCACAGAAGCCCAGCTCTCCTTCCTTCTCCAAGGCTGAGTGCGCAACCAGCGCCATCCATCCAGGCTGCCACCTTCTGAGGTGCCCTGGCCATGCCCCCAAGAGTCCTGCAGGCCGGCTGAGTCCAGGAGCTACTCCTGGCCTCAAAACTACATGGTCATTCCTCCAGAAAACTGTACAAGAATCTCCTTCTTGGCCTGTGGCCCCTCTATTGCTTTGGCCCATGATCTTTCCGGCTGTGTTCTCACCACCTCCCACACTGGCCCCCCCAGCCTGGTGTCTGATCCACAGCGCTGGACAGGGAGCCACTGGGGGTCAAATCAGAAGAGACTTCCTGAGGCTGTGGGAGCCAAGAGGAGGAGGTGCCATTTCTGGTTGGAGGTCAGGGAAGCCTTCCCCAGGAAGGGCAGCGCAAGCAGAGGGATCAGGCGCAGAGACGGGGAAGAGCAGGGGGCTCAGCGCTGTCTGAGTGGTTGCGGTGGATGGGGCAGCCTGACACCTGAGGCCTGCAGGGCAGGGGCTGAGGGCAGCAGGGAGCATCAAGACCCAGACCCTGACGCCCCTGCCTCAAGGCAGCGGGGGAAATGGCCACATCAGTGCTTAGCGTGAGCCCCTAGACAATGGTGTGGAGGGCGGACAATGGTCTGGGGAGAGCCTGGAACCAGAGAAGGTGGAGTCCGGAGGCTGTGGCTACGCTTGAGAGGAGAGAAGACGGTGGTAGGAGCTGGGCCGGGCTGGTGGGAGGCCAGAGGGAGTGTCCTCAGGAGGAAGAAGGAGCAGGTGGGGCTCCCAGGCTTTCAGCTCAGGGCTCCTGCGGCGGCACCCAGCCAACAGCAGCCAACAGCCCAGTGCGGACAACCAGGGGCACTCATGGGAGTCTTGAGCTCAGAGATACAGACCAGTGATGTGTGTCCTTGATAACTGGTATCTTGAGAAGGGGTTTGGCCAGGAGTGTGTGAGGACTGGGAGGAGAAGCAGCCCGGATGCACCTGTGCCAGCCCTGCCTCTTCGGAGGAGGGTCCTTGGAGGAGACCGAGCAGGAGCCACGGGGGAGGCAGGAGGGCACCCAGGAGAGGGGCATCAGGGGAGAACTGGTCAAGGGCCATTTCAGGAGGACAGAGGGGTCCCCAGAGTCTGTATAGTCGAAGACAAGGCTTGAGTGTGAATTTGGATCCAGTGAGGACTGGCCAGCCTGCAGTGGCCTGGAGTGTGAGAGACGGCAGTGAATTGGGGTCCCAGTGCAGATGACCCCTCCCATGCTTGGTTGAGGAGGGGTCAGGGGAACAGGCCATGTCTGGTGGGGACCTGTGAAGAACTATTTGACCCAGAAAACAGTGTGGATGAATCCAGGACAGGAGACAGATGCAGCCAAGCCCCTGACTGGCGGAGGGCTGGACCCAAGGACAGGAAGGTGGAGGTTGAAGTCTGCCTAGGGACAGGCTGGGCGGGTAAGACTCTAGTAGGGGTTGGTGCTGTCATCCATTCATCCAACGTTAACTGAGTGCCGCTTGGGTTCCAGACAGTGCCTGGAGTTGGAGGTTGGTGCCGAATACACTCCTTTACCCTATTCCTGCGGAGGCCAGAGTGAGGAGGCAGAGGGGACGTAAGACAGAGCCTGGTCCTCCCTCTCCTGAAGGACTCAACGCTCTTGAGCAACCCTGCCTTTGACACTCCCCATGGGCCCCAGGAGAGGCCAAGATGTTGTCAGGGAGATGGAGAAACCATTTCTTCACCTTCGCAGGAGGCTTCCCGCTCCCACTGCCCAGCAATCCCGTGGGGCAACAGCAGGGGCTGAGGCAAGTCCAGCTCACAGCCGGGGAGGAGATCAGGGATGGGGCAGGTCAGGGAGGAGTGTGCTTGGGCCATTGCATCAGGCCCAGGAGGGACATAAAGGACGGTCCTGCATGCTGGGAGGAGACCGACTTGGGGACCATGGAGACTCAGAGGGCCAGCCTTGCCCTGGGGCGGTGGCCACTGTGGCTACTGCTGCTGGGACTAGTGGTGCCCTCGGCCAGCGCCCAGGCCCTCAGCTACAGGGAAGCTGTGCTCCGTGCTGTGGATCGCCTCAACGAGCAGTCCTCAGAAGCTAATCTCTACCGCCTCCTGGAGCTGGACCCACTTCCCAAGGCCGTGAGTCAGGAGGGCCCTGGGGAGCGGGCTGTCTCCCGCCAGCCCTGGCCACACTGTCACCGCCTCTGCTCAGGCTGTACCTCCTGTCAGGAAGGCACTTCTCCCTCTAGGTGGGCTCCCACCTCTTCCAGGAAACCTTCCCAGAGCTGGGTCCCCTCCCAGCACGAGGCTTCCTGCCTTAGCATCTCTACTGTGGGAACAGGCGCCCTGTACACCCCTTTTGGGCCTAAGGGTTCTCTGGGAGCTCCAGGGATAGAGGGGGGTCACTGGCTCTGCCATGTGACTTCCCTGCTTTAAGTTCCCTCTTAACTCGGTGTCCCCCTACCCAGGAACGACTCTGCTCAGCCTGGAGGTGCCAGTGACAATATGTCTCCCTGCAGGTGGTCCCTGACTTGCCTCTGCCCCTCCGTGGGGAAGGTGTTCTCATCAGAGCTGGTCTGAGGTCCCCTCCTGCTCTCTGTGTGCCCACGAGGCCAGGAGTGGGCTCTGCCCCCTTCCCCTGTGCACCCAGCACCAAGCCCAGGGCCAGGCACACAGGAGGGGCTGGAGAGGCTGCCGTCTAGGTGGGGGCAGGGAGACAGATCAGAGAAGGAAGCATGAGCTCAGCTTAGTCACCCCACTTTGATCCTGGACCAGGACGAGGACCCGGACACCCCGAAGCCTGTAAGCTTCACGGTGAAGGAGACCGTGTGCCCCAGGACATCGCAGCAGCCCCCGGAGCAGTGTGACTTCAAGGAGAATGGGGTGAGGCTGGGGGCTGGGGGCACTGGCGGATGCTTCCCAGGGATGTGAACAGGGGGCTTCGGGGAAGATTTCCAGCCCCTGTGTTGAGTTTGGGAGGTGATGACTCAAGGGTTCCAGTTTGACCTCGAGCCTCCCTTTCCAGCTGGTGAAACAGTGTGTGGGGACAGTCACCCTGGACCAGTCCAAGGACCAATCTGACATAAACTGTAATGAGGTGAGTGGCCCCTTCTGTGTTGTGGAGCTGATAATGGGATGGGTTGTGGAACATCCTTTGGACCAAATACCCGCTGCCCCTTCGAGGGCAGAGAAAGGCCCTCCTACCCTGGTCCCTCCCTCACCCGAGCCCCAGGTCTCCAGGACGGGCTCTGCCATCCCTTAGAGCAGTGGTTCTCTAAGTGGGGTCCCCACCCGGAAACCTGACAGAAAGGCAGATTCCCAGGCCCCACTCAGGCCTCCTGAATCAGACTCTGGGCTGGGGCCCAGCCATTTGCATTTTCACAAGGCCTCCAGGAGATTCTGACTGTGCTGAATTCTGAGAGGCACTGACTAGAGTAATGTGCTTTCAGCCCCTGCTCCAGTCCAGCTTTGTTGGGATGGGCTTGTGATCCTGGGAAACCCCTTGCCATCTGTGGGCCCCAGTTTTCTCATCTGTCTGTGAGTTTAGGTATTCAACCACATGCTCCAAGTGTCACACTGGAAGTGAATTGGGGCCCCAAGCTTCCTGCAGTGGCCCAGGAATGGGGGTGTTCAGGTGGGGTGTGGTCCTGTCTTAATCTTGAGCCAGTCCCCAAAAGAAGTCTGTTTCCTCCTGGTTCACAGATTCAGAGTGCGCGGCTATTACGCTGGGTGTTTCGCTTGCTCCGGAGAGGCAGGGGAAGATAGGCAAAAAGACTGAGAGAATTGGTCAGAGAATCAAAGATATCTTTGGGATATTTCAGCCCAGTGAATAGTGCTAAGAATCAGCTTATCCTGGCTCAGACTTTTGGACTCTGAAAAATAAATTCTTCTGAAAACAATTTCCTACGCATTCAAATTCACTTATCTCCTCTCCTCCGTCTTACCAGGAAGAAGTCCTTAACTCTGAGAGTCCTCTTGGGTGTGGGTGTGTGTGGGTGTGTGTGTGAGTGTGTGTGTGTGTGAGAGAGAGAGAGAGAGAGAGAGAGGATCACTCCTGTTAACATAGAGATGGGTGAGGCAGCTGTTCCTTCCAGGCGGGCATGGGGAGAGGCAGCAGGGCCAAGAGGTCCAGCACAGCGTCTCCATTCTCGGGTCCCTCCCGTGCCCTTCACACGCCTCTGCCCTCCTCCTCCAACCCCCAGTAGGGACTTAAGGAGACCTGCTCTGTGTGCAGTGCCGGTGGGGATTCTGTCCCTGCTCACATGGAGGTGACAGTCCGGAGGGGCCAGGCATTTGTTAAACGCTCACAGAGACGCAGTTCAGTCTCAGGGCTAAGCCTACAGGTACAATGCCCATCATAGCGCTCCACTTCTCCTTGACAATCTGAAGTCTGGGAAAGCCTACCCCTCCTGGCTTTTCCTCTGGCATTGAGACACATCACCGTTTCTTTAGCTGGGTCCGAGATTTCAGTGGTGGGCTTGTGTTTAGGGAATCACCTGCTACAAAAATATGCAGCATTAAAAAGACATATCCTGAGATGTAGAGAACAAACCTATGGACACCAAGGGGGAAAGTGGCAGAGGAGGGTGGTGGTCGTGGTGGTGGGATGAACTGGGAGATTGGGATTGACATATATACATTAATATGTATAAAATGGATAACTAATAAGAACCTGCTGTATAAAAAAATAAATAAAATAAAATTCAGGGCTTCCCTGGTGGCGCAGTGGTTGAGAATCTGCCTGCCGATGCAGGGGACACGGGTTCGAGCCCTGGTCTGGGACGATCCCACATGCCTCGGAGCAACTAGGCCCGTGAGCCACAACTACTGAGCCTGCGCGTCTGGAGCCTGTGCTCCGCAGCAGGAGAGACCACGATAGTGAGAGGCCCGCGCACCGCGATGAAGAGTGGCCCCCTCTTGCCGCAACTAGAGAAAGCCCTTGCACAGAAATGAAGACCCAACACAGCCAAAAATAAATAATAAATAAATTAAAAAAAACAAAAAGAAAAAAAAAAAAAAAGAAGCATCCTGCTCATTGGAGTGAAGAGCTCTGCATGAATGTGAGAGACACACAGAGTGACACACGGGTCACATCTCTGTGTGCCTGGGTGTTTCAGGCACTGTCCATGTCTTGCCCACTCCCCATTCTCTAGCTGACCTTTGATCTGGGGCAGACTGGAAACATTGGGGAGTTTGAACCCAGGGAGCAGCCTCAACCAACCACTGGGGGGACTTAGTGGAGAAATACCTCCTCTTCCTCACTCCTTGGGGGGCCCACTCCCAGACGTGTCACACCTCCCCCTGAGGTCCCCAGCTGGCTTGAGCCCCTGTTGCCCACTTCTGTGACCTGTTCATTGACACGTCCTCTTCTGACTCGGGTCCTGCCCTGTCTCCCTTCTCTACATTCGTGCTGGAGCTTTCTGGAATCACCTCCCAAACAAACTGCTTCCACTAAACGCTTGTCTTAAGTCTGTTTGTGGGCCAACCTGAACCAAGACAGAGATTCCCCTCTCTGAGAGGGACAGAGGACAGGATCTCACAGGGCATTTACTTTGTTACCTGTCAGGCTTGTCTCCTCTTGGTGAGCAGGTGGGGCTGATTTCAGGCAGGTTAGAGGAACCTCCTGCTTCTCACTCTGCATCAACCCAAGTTGAGGAAGGAATCCCTGCAGAGGAAACCCAGGGGGTTGTGTTGTGTCTGTGCCAGAGGATACAGGCTTGCCAGTGCCAATTGTTAAATGGTCAGGATTTTTTTGAGCTCGTTGTTAAACTCTTGGTAGCTTGAAATCGGCCTTGATGGAAATACTTACACCACGGAAATCAGCAAATGCTACATCAGGCCCATCACAGCTGGCACATCCCTGCCCAACCTGAGAGAGGGATCACTCATCAGGATGATATGGGTCTGTGCTGGTCACATCTGTTTCCAATTTCCTCCCATGACTGCCCATCCTGCTACCATGGCAACCCTTTTCTATCCTCAGCCCTGCCTTGTCCTTTCATATTTTACATCAGTGTTGGCCAGATGTGCCTTGCCATGACGAGGCCCTCCACATGCATATGTGACCACTGATAGTGGAAAGGGTTGGATGCTTACATTGTTTTCATCTCCACCCTTGACCAGGGAGCCAAAGTGGTCCCTGGCAGGGAGGTCTGCAGGCCTTGTCAGTGCTTTCTAAAGTGATTGGGGACTTCCCTGGTGGCGCAGTGGTTAAGAATCCACCTGCCAGTGCAAGGGACAGGGGTTCAAGCCCTGGTCTGGGAAGATCCCACATGCCGCGGAGCAACTAAGCCTGTGCGCCACAACTACTGAGCCTGCGCTCTATAGCCCGCAAGCCACAACTTCTGAGCTCACGAGCCACAACTACTGAAGCCCACACACCTAGAGCCCATGCTCCGCAACAAGAGAAGCCACCGCAATGAGAAGCCTGTGCACCACAACGAAGAGTAACCCCCACTTGCCTCAACTAGAGAAAGACTGCGCGCAGCAACGAAGACCCAGTGCAGCCAAAAAATAAATAAAAATAAAAAATAAAATAAATAAATAAATAAAGTGATTGGCTGGTGAGAGTGTCTGCTGTGTGACCACTAGGCCCCTTACCCGTGAAAGAACAAGTATCAGACCCTTCCATAAATGGCTTTGAGCATCAGGCCAAGGCAGTGGCCAACAGAGGAGGGAAGAGAGAATGGAAGGAGGCGTTGGCCAAGAGGCTGGCAGAGTGCGGGGCTGACTGGGATGGAGTCACTGCAGACAGGATGAGGCAGGTTGATTCCCTGACAGGCTGGACAATGCGGCGGGGGGGTGGGGAGCTTCCAGAGAGCATGGTCACGGTCTGGTCAGTGTCCTGGTGTAGGTATGAGATGCGTGTGGGGGGAGATGAAAGTTCAGTTTTGACCAGGTTGGCTCTTAGGTGCCAGAGGGATGTTGGTCCCTGGGCGGGGCACTGGGCAGTAGGTGCTGTGAGTGCCCTGCCCAGATCCCCCTCACTGGGCGGCTGCCCCCCCCGTCCCCCAGCTGTTTGAAATGTGCAATACGGATGCTAATGGCTCACAGGTGTCCCCTTCACAGCTGCCTTCACAGCCTCCCAGGAGATGCCTGGGGGGTTGTGTCCGCTCTGCCCTCAGCCTGTGGATGGGGACTGACTATGAGGGGACATCAAAGTCCAGCCCCCGCCTCAGTCAGTCCTAAAGCAGGGGTTCCAGGCTTTTGTGGGTGAGGCTGAAGCTCGTCTCAGGGTAGAACACGTCCCTGCTCAGCTCCTTCCTCTGCCCTATCTTGCTCCCCTCCACCTCCCTCCTCCCGACAACAGCCCTCAATAAATCAGATGCCTCTCACTTCCCAGCTGAGGCTCTGCTTCTAGGGAACGTGGCCTGTGATGGCGGTGGAGCTGTGCAGAGTTCATCCACTCGTTCCAGGTGGGTCAGGTGCGGGGCCTGATGTGCAGAGAAGAGAGACGAGCCCGAGGCGTCCAGGGTGGTGGTGCAGGAGGGGAGTGGGGTGGGCGTGGTGCTGTAAGCCAAGGGGCATTGAGGATTTTACAAAGTGGTCAGAGTAGGACAGGAGCCCACGAGGCCCAGGGAGATGACTCCTAATATTTTCCTATTGTTTGTGCAGATGTGAAGGCCACTAACTTCAGTGGGGGGCAGCACAGAAGCCAAACACAGCGAGTGGAGGAGAGCAAGAGGTAAGGAAGAGGGAGGGAATGAGTGAGGACAAGGAGAGGCCTCTCCATCCCCCAGACCCCTGCTGTGCCGAGGAGGGAATCTGGGCTGTAATCAGGCAAGGTCCTTGTGGACCCTGCCCTTGAGCCCCACCAGTGAGGTCTCAGGAGTTAGTTTGGGGGCTCCCGAGATGGCACAGGGCACTCCAGGTCAGCCTCAGTGGGGCAGAGGAAGAGAATTCTGAGGGGTCTAGATGTCTGAAAGGAATTGCTCTCCTGCCTGTGTGGCCCTGAGCAGGAGAATTGATCTTTCTGGGCCTCTGTCTCTCTGTCTGTAATTGGGAACAGCATTATCTCCTTTAAGGGTTGGTCTGTCATTTAGGTAGAGAAGGAAGTTCAAGGACCTCATAGGGGCCGAATGTGAATTACCGAGGGTGAGAGAGCCAAGGAGACAATAGTTAGAGTGTGTTAGTCTCAGGGCACAGTGCCGGCTCATCTGTCAGTGCAGGGACCCAGAGAGACACTTGGAATCCCCATCAGAGCAGGAGGAGATGAATTAAATGCAGCCTGTGAACACAGCGGACTTCCCTGAGGGCACTGAACTGGCCCCTCTGCACTAGCCTTTCCCATGTGGCCGTTAGAAGGTAGCAGCTGGCCCAGTAGGGCGGGGGACCCTCCAGACCGCCTGTGCTCTGATGCCTGTGGGTGGGCTCAGTGATGCCCCTGCCAGTCAGAGCCCCAAAGTCTTGTCCCTCAGCCCCCATGGTCTCTCTAGCCTCAGTCCGAGGGTGAGGGCTGCCCTGGTTCCTGGGGTCCTACTTGCAGCCCCCTGTTCTCCTGTGTGCCACTCTGCCTCTGTGTCATCCCAGCCAGAGCAGGGCAGGACGCTGTCAGGGGAGACAGAGGGCTACATTGTCACTTTCATGGGCCCTAGGCACTTTCACCTTCGTGGACTCATTCATCCACAGAAAAGTATTAAAAATTACATTTTATAACTGCATTCGTACAAAGTTGAATACAATCATGGCTAGATATAATGTTATATATTCATTGCTATTATAGTCATGTTAATATTCTGTTCATAAAAGGAATTAAAATTAAAATATTTTTGTGGGTCCCTAGAAGTATCATGGTCCGTAGGTACAGTGCCTACTGTACCTAATGGATGAGTTGGTCCCTTGGGAGGTGGTTTTTCTGGTAGCAGCGCAGGCGCCCTGGCAGGGAAGTAAATGCTGCTGCTGCCTAGGGAGACTAGGCACTTGCAGGTGTTGCTCTGAGATCGCCCCCGCTAGCCATCTATGGGTACTGCAGGGCAAGCTTGAGGGCTCATGGAGACCTCCAAGGGGGACTGCCTGCGGTTTTTTCTGCCCTGGTGTCTTGGCAGGCAGCAGGCTAGCAGCTGGGGTTCCCCTGGGGACTCAATCTTCTATTCGTGATTCTTTTGAATCTCAGCTCTGTCGAATGAGATTTTGTGAAACTAGACTCTCCACTCTTCAAATCACTGGCAACATTACTTACTGTCGGTAAAACGGAGAACTAGCTGTTACTTAGAACATAGACTTATTCCGTGTTGTCACAGAGAAGGAAACCAAAACATAGAGAAGTTATCTAAAGCTAAGGTGGTAGATAGAGCTGGCTTCCTTAGCCTCATAGAATTCTATTTGTATTTCTTATGATTAGGGGTAGCCTCTTATGTAACTACAGAGCAATTATCAACTCTATACACTTACATGGATACAATACTTTTTCCTATATGTCAGATGATATAATCATGTGCTTTACAGAGTTTCTCACCTGCAGTATGGGTTCCAGCCTAGGGTCAGGTGTGTCAAGAAGCTGTCAGGTCTCATTTGCCTCCTTTAATCTGGAACATTTCCATAGGCTTTTGCCTCCTTTTATTCTCAAAAAGGTTTCTGTGTTTCTGTGTGTGTGTGGATGGGGGTTGGATTGTTGGGTGTTAAAATGTCAAGGTGTATGTATGTGTTGGAAGTGTTGTGCAGTGTGTTTGTGAGAGTATCGGTATGTTGTGTTCCTAGGTGTGTGAGAGTGTGTGTGTGGGTTTGAGTGTAGTTTGTGTGTATGTGAGGTTGTATAGAATGAATGTTGGTGTGAGTTTGTGGGTATATGTGTAGGTGTCAGGGTGTGTCTGAAATGTGTAGGTGGGATGTGTGTCTGGGTGTGTGTGGGTTTGTGGGGGATTTATGAGTGTGGGATGTTTCTTCTGTGTGGGGATATATCAGTAGAGTTGAGTATGGGGATTTCTAAAGTGTGTGTGTGGATGTGTGTGTATGAGGAGTGTATAAAGTGTGTGTGTGTGTGTGTGTGTGTGTGTGTGTAACTCAGGGGTGTGTATGTGTATGTGTATGTATGGCTGGGCATTCATGTGTGCACGGGTGTTGTGAGTGGGCGTGTGCAGGTTTATATGTGAGTGTAGGGGTATAGTGTCAGTGTGGTTGTGTGGGTGTTTGTGGCAGTGTGTTTGTGTACATTTATGTAAATGAAAATTTTATTTATTCTGTTTAATTTACAAAAATTAGATTAATACTGGTTAAAATATGTTTTAAGCAACATAAAAGGAAATAATGTTTTATTGACTCATTATTTCCAAGAGAAGCGTGCAACTATAGCAAGGTCTTAGGGGCAAGAATTAGACCGAAGAGTAGAAGCAGGTTACAAATAAAAGGAATGTAATGCTTATGCAATCACTCAATGTTGTAACTTTAAAAATTTCAAAAACATTTTAGTTGGTAATAATTTACAGAAAAGTAGAAAATGTACAAATAAACTTTCCTTTTCTCTATTCCCAGGGTCACCTACATTTTGCCTAAATTGTTTGTTTCTCTCTTTCTCTTTCCCTCCCTCTCTCTTCCTCCCTCTCTGTCTCTGTGTCTCTCAGTGGTTTCTAGGTCCCCAGGGTTTGGGTTTTATTCAGGTGTGGAGCCCATCGCCAGTGCAGAGCTAGTTGGCTGCTCACAGTTCCCGGGGGGAGGAGCGGGTCGTGCTGGCCCACAGGAGAGGACAGTGACAGGCAGAGAGCCAGGGCGGGGCACTGCGGGGAAGCCCGTGTGATGTTCTCCAGGGAAGGAATGGACGAGGCTTGAGGGTGAGGCTGACCATGTTTAGGATCGGCTAGCTTGAGTAATTTCAGTGAGCTGGGGCTGGGGTGTAGGGGCTGCCCAAGTTGTTGATGCCTGACCCTGGGGCGATTAGGACAGGGGGTTAGAGTCTCAGCAGCAGAGAGGGTGGGGTGGGGTGCTGGTCAGTTTGCATGTGAAAGGCCAGCTGAGGGAGAGAGTCTGCTGTCTCTAGGTATCTGCTAACCCTGGGAGGGGATGTGAAAACATCAGAAACAGAAAGTAGAAAACCTGGTTAACACAGGGCCACTTACATAATGTAATCACTGACACATCTGGATTATAGCCTCATATCTTTAGCTCACCCATTTCCTGAAGATGCCTGTTCCTGTTCCTGGATGGATCAGCTAAGTTAAAGGCAGGTGTGTGGGCTGCACCACGTGCAGCTGTTCAGCCTCCAAGATACCTGTTTATACCTGTGCATGACAAGGGTGCTCCGCTCAGGGGGTGGAGTTGTGGGCTGTGTAGCCGCCCTGGAAGACACCCCCCAAAATCCACCTTGTTACATTTTTCACTGATTCGTGGACAGTACACCATGAACTGACAGTGTGGTCAGGTGCCTGGCCGTGGGACAACTGAACGGTCAAGTCCCAATCTTTGTGGGGATAAACATTATGGCAAAACATAATGCTTTGCTCAGCATCCACAGCCCCTGTTCATGACTCCTGCAGATGCCCATGGAAAATGGCCATTCAAGGATAACGTCAATGGAATCAACAAGTGAATCAAATCTGCACTGCCCAGGTGGGGACCCATATCATGTGGATACTCCATCACACAGGGCATGGTACTCCATCACACAGGGCATGGTACTCCATCACACAGGGCATGGTGATCCATCTACATTCAGCATCGAACTCAAAATAAGGCCTAGCGAAGCCAGCACCTGAGGCCAAGGAAGCCTGACCAGTGTGGCTGACTGCCAGCTCCACAGCTGAGTGACAAAGGGAACGCCAGGGCAATAACCAGCGATGCCATCCCCATCGGCACAGCATACGTGGCCTATAGTATTCCAGGACTCTCAGATGGTCTATGCTTCACACCTGGATTCACAAAACACATCCAATCCACAATGGCACTGCCTTACGGTAAGAACTACCGGGAGTGCACAGTTACCCAGATCGCTCCCAGGACCTTTAATGCCCTGTCTCATCTCCAAGCAGTCGGTGCCATTGGAAGATGGAGTGGACGCTGACAGGGAACACTGAAAGGATGAGTGGACACCAAGGCTCACCTCCCAGAGGAGCGCACACTTAAGGAAGGCAGCTTGAGCTCTAAATGGGCCGATTCCCTGGAAGACCACCTTCTAGTTACGTAGAATGTTTAATTATGAGCCTCGGAAATGAGGGAGGAGGCCCACACAATCTGGAAGACTCTCCAACCACATGAGTAATCTTTCTCACCCCACTTTTCTTCTTCCCATGCACCCCTGGAAGCTCCTAGTACTGGAATTTGCAAGTTGCCCAGAAGAGCCCTGTGGCGGGCGAGACTACCCTAGTGCTCATTGTGCTGCCTGCCCTGCTGCTGGAAGGGCAGGAGGGGCAGTGATGGTAACGATCATGAACATGAGGTGACAGCCCATAAGGTGGTCCTGCTGGTGTGGGCCCCCCATCAGGGCAGAGGGAGTTGTTCTATGATGGGTCAAGGTGTTCTATGATGGGTCTATGATGGGTCAAGGAGTATAAGGATGAAGCTGCTGGGCACGTAGGGAGGAGTCTGGGCACGTGGCGCCGGTGAGACAAGGGGAGGACTGGAGACAAGACCAGTGATCGCTGAGGGACTGGTCGTTCGACCACTTGGTTGTGAAGAGAGTAACTACCCTGGTTGATGGGAATAGAAGGCCTTCGACTCACAGCGTCAAGGGTGGGAGGAGGCACCATTCACCTCTCTCTCAGCTTTTGTCCGCAGGGCATCTGGCCACTTTCACCCAGACTGCTACTCTCATCCTCAGCTTGATCAGCGGCCAATGAAGAGTCTTGATCTAAGGACTCTTGGAAACCTTCCCGCAACTGCTGCCCCCAGGAGTGAACAGCCTCCACCAAGCAGGACAGAACAAGACTGACCTTCTGGATACTGATATGACTTTTTTAAGCCTCATCATGAAATTTTGAACTCTTTTATATATTTTGCACAGACTATAGTAACTGTTCTAAGTTTAAATGCTTGTGGGATTCTGACCCCACATGCGCAACGCCTCCTGCTGAGCTTGCTGCTACTTAGTATGTGAAAGTCTGGCCTATACTTACCCACAACACACAAACTAGTCTAAATTCTCTCTTGTGGTGATAAAGAGTGCCTTGCCCTAGACTTCCTGCTGGCTTTTGAGGTGGGGTATGTGCAGTTGCCAACTTGCTGCATCTAGGTTAATAATAATACACTTAGCTGATTTGGCTCCAGGTGGGAGCCTGGCCAGTCTGTGTTCCAATGGGCCTGATCATCCTCCTGGGAGTCATAGTCACGGTCACTCTCGCCTGATGTTGCCTAAGACACAGAAGACACTTGGGTCCACAGCCCTTCAGTACAGGCTGTGAGGGCGCAGCCTATGTCTCTCAAAAGAATTCAGTTGGTTATGTGAAAATTTGGGTTGTAGCGTTGTAGGGCAATGGCTCTACCCTAGTGACCTTGCATATAAGCATATAGGCCCTGCAGGCAAGGCTTGAACTGCAGCTGATCCGGATCTTGGCAGAAGGCCTTGTGATCCTCCTGGGAGCCCACTGCCTGAGTACAACAGGCCCTTCGTCCTGGCCGCCGCCAGCTTCAGCACGGGATCCCCTAAGAAGCTCCTTCTCCTCTCAGTTGAGACTATGGCTGACTGGCTGGGTGGGGCTCTGTGGTAGTGGTGAAAAGATTCAAAGACATTATTTGGGTGTAGGATGGGGAAAGATGGAGCCCAGTCAGGTGAGGGGACACCCACTGTGATGTAACCGAAAGTGAGGTCTGGCTGTTCACTGCTCAAGAGCCAATAATGAGGCAAGGTTGGTGGAAAAGAAAGTTGGCTTTATTTCGGATGCTGGTAAGGTGGGGAGGGTGGGGAGGTTTGGAGGGTGTCCAAACGCCCATTCCCCGCCACTGACAATCAGTGGACAAGATCTTTTATAGACAGAGGGAGGGGTTACATGCGGAAACAGTACCGTCGGCTCTGACGGTCATCTTGAAATTGCTCACGTGGAGGTCTGACCAGCGTCATCTTGATTGTTTTAAGTACAGTTAATCTTCAGTTCCAGGGTCGGTTTGTTCCCATTTCCTTGAGGCCAGTTCTCGGAATTGTGGCAGCTTCTGTCATGGCTACAGCCTGGGCATCATGTAGTTAACTTCTTCCACCTGGTGTGGGTTTCAGTATCTATAAGACAGCTCACAGGATGTGGCTCAGAACATTATCTATAGCCCTTGAGAGGGAACTAAAAGTCCTTAACTTTGCTCAGTGACTAAACTATTATTGTTTTGTCCTGTTTGACTGCTTTTCTTTGCTCCTGAATTTTTTCACTTCTCTGGTTAAACTTATTCTTTGGCTAAAGTTTTCTACAGACAAAAGGCAGGCTGAGGACATGAGGGGCAAGGATCATAGGGTCCTGCTCCATTTCAGAGAGAGGTGTTTCTTAGAGCTTCCGTCCTTCCAGCCACTTGCTGTGGCTCCACACACAGAGGTAAGCAGTGCGCCCTGCTTGGGGAGAGAAGAGGGCAAGGGGAGGAGGGGCCAGGAAAGAGTCAGTTCCATGGTAGGAGGGAGAGTTAGGGAAGTTTTTGTTTTTATTTTTTGATGTTTTCTTTTTTTCTGTCTTTTTCATTATTTATGATTTTGTTGTTGTTGATCTTGTTTGCTGTACCATGAGGTCCTAGCAGTCCTTCCTCTAATAGAAACTGACAGCCTATAGAGACAGAACTCACTGATGACCATGCATGATGACTAGAAATACATACATGTACAGAGCGAGAAGGACAGTGAAAAGATTTAGTTTACCTGTGAGAAACATCCCACGAATGTCTCGTATTAACAAGTGCAAAATATAAACAAACACATAAACCCCGATCAAAATGAAAGCAAGTAAAACTACCTAACATTAAAACACAGTGTAAGCAGCCGCATAGCACAGGGAGATCAGCTTGGTGCTTTGTGACCACCTAGAGGGGTGGGATAGGGAAGATGGGAGGGAGATGCAAGAGGGAGGAGATATGGGGATATGTGTATATGTATAGCTGATTCACTTTGTTATACAGCAGAAACTAACACACCATTGTAAAGCAATTATACTCCAATAAAGATGTTAATAAATAAATAAAAATTTTAAAAAAAGAAAAGAAAAGGAAAGGACTGTCACATACGGAAATGTGGACATGTGAAAAATAAATAAATAAAACTAGTCTTTGGAACAACAACAATAAATAAATAAATAAATAAATGCATGAGAGCAATGAAAAAAAAATTTAAAAATAAAACGTAGTGTATAAAATGGTGTGAGAAATTTAAGTCACTCGACAGTCTTTTAGTCAAGAAAAAGCTGTGTTTGTGTCCTTTTAAATTTCACCCTGAAGGCCTTGCAGAAGTGATGGAGGTTAAAGCTTCCAGCCTTGTTCCATCTGACAGGGGATGCAGTTCACGGTGGGCCAGTGCTCCTTTCTTATTCTCCGTTTCGGTGGACTTTCCTGCCAGCGTGTTGATGCCCTCCCCAAGCTCCGTGCTGTGCCGTCCTGTCTGTGCTGCTGAGGCAGTGAAAACTGTAGGGAAGAGAATCAGTACAAGAACACACAGCTTGAGTCTGCTGTTGCTGATGAAACTGAGCGGTGTCCTGCGACGGGAGCCACTCCTCCCCACGGTCTTTTTGGGTGAGTTTGGTGATTGCTCGTCTCTCCTGACCTCACTCCATTCTGTGATGTCATCACTGCTCAGAGAGGTTTCCTAGAGCCAACATTCTTTTCCTCTTAGGCATGCAAAGGGAAACTTTACCCTGGCAGCTCTGTAGGTCAGATGCCAGGAGGCTTGATGGGTTTCTCTGCTCTGTGTTCACAAGGCCCAGCCAAGACGGCAGGGCTGGATTCCTTTCGAGAGCCTCTAGGGGAGAATTACTACCAAGCTCGTTCAGCTTGTTGGCAGAATTTGGTCCTCTGTGCTTGTAGGACTGAGGTCGTGAATCCCTTGCCTGCTGGTGGTTGGCGTTGTTCTCAGCTTCTAGAGGCTGTCCCCAGGCTTTGGCTCATCTTTCTCCATCCTCAAAGCCGTCAACTGCCAGTGGAGTTTTTCTCTTTCTTCCAATCTCCTGACTTCTGAGAGCTTGAATTTCTTAATAATTTTTGAGCCAAGGGACCCATGTTTTCATTTTGCAAGTTATGTAGCTGACCCTGGCCAGTAGTGGCTCCACCTTTCCCACAACACTTGAAGGAGGCCCCAGAAGCCATTCTCAGTGCAACTTACTTCACTCCATACTTGCCCAACGTGTACGTGTTGTCTTCGCCCATGGTCTTGAGCATCCAGAGGGCAGGGGACAGCTCAGGAAGGGAAGAAAGAGAGTGGGAGTTGGCACAGGGCAGAAAGGGACCCCCAGAGCAGCCCCTCAATGCTCATAGCAAAGCAGGTCAAAAAGTTGAGTCTCCAGGCCTCTTAAAGCAATGGACTGTAGGAGAGATGCAGGGTTGGCCAAGGTGGTGTTTGGTGGGCCAGACAGAGGCGGCCAGGGGCTCATCCAAGAGAGAGACAGGAGGCCCCATATTGGACCAAGGAAAACTCACACTGGAGCCAGAGCTCTGAGTACTGCCATCAACCCTGACTTGACCAAGACCTGCTTCCCAAGGCCACACCCCTACCCTGCCCTGGGCCTCAGTTTCTTCCTTGGCCTAATGAGACTGGTGGTAAGCCCTGCTTACCTGACTAGAGCACTGTGAGTTCAGAGGAGGTGGATGTACAGGAGCCCTTTGTACCCTGAAGGACCAGACACACAGGTCACATCCCTGGACTCAGGTCTCCATAGACACCATGTCCATGGGAGGTTGTGAGGAGGGACAGGACACAAGGGGCCCCAGGCTCCCCTCACAGTGTGGTTTCCATGACCATCCCAAGGATTACTGTTAGGGTTGTTGCTTTGGTGACTGGATGGACCCCAGGCACCCCACTCAGTGGTGCCACTGGAAGAAAACTCACTTCGATGAGGTTGCCCATGGGCACACAGGTGACCATCATGGCAGGGAGCCATGGAGGGAACCCCTTGCTTCACCAGCTTCAGGGACAACAGGGGGATCCGTCTCGTGTCCACTTCATAGCCAGGGTTTCACACCAACACAGCATGGCTCTCACCAAACACAGCTCTAGCCCACCCAAAGTCTTGCCACCCAACAGCCCTCCTAGTCTCCATCCCCATCCAATCTACAATCCCACCTCCCCAGGCTCTTCTCTTGTGTGTTGTTTTAATCGAGCTCGATATCTGAAAGGAAGTTCTCCCGAGGGCAGGGGGTTGTTGCTGGAGCCATGATCAGTGGTTCTTAACTGATGGTGAGCAGTCAGAAAGGTGCCTTTAAAATCTCCAGATTACTTTATTTTGTTTTGTTTTTTCATTTTCTTTTTCTTTTTTGATTTAATATTTGTTGGCTTCCAAACTACTTTTCGGAAATAAGAAAAGCAGGTGCCACCTGGATCTATTGAGTTGGACCTGGGATCATGAGAAAGGTAGGGCTGAAGAAATGGAATCAAAGGAAATTGTGTTCTGATCTGCAGTCCATCCTTCTCCCCAGGAGATGGTCCCTTCTCTCTTTACTTCCAAAAGCGCATACTAAATGTCAGAACCTGGGTGGAGCCTCTGGAGGGGCTGTTTCTACCTTCCCAGGGCATCCACAAGCAGACTTAAGACCTCCACTAGGACATGCCAGTCTGTGGGGAGGGACCACGTAGGCACCCAGGAAAGGTGGAGGGGTGTGTGGGCCTCGTGTGAAGTGCCCTGTCTTACTCCAGCCTCCTGGAAATCGATGTCTTTATAGGCTCAGCCCACTTCCTGCCGAAGCTCGTGGTCTCCAGGAGGCAGACCCTGAGATCCTGGGGGTTTGCAGGTCTTTGTCCTGGTAGAAGAATGAGGGAGGATGTGCCTTCTCAGATGTACCCGAGGCATCCAGAGTCCCCAGGCTCTGGGGACAGAGCACCCTCTGTCACCCTCTGGGGATAGACCTAGCCTCGGCCCCCAACTGTCATCTCTACATCCATGCCCCCAGTAAAACCCACTCACAGGAATGGTGCCCATGCCCACCAGTCTGCTCCATGTCTGGGGCTGGCTGTGAGCGTGGCCCTCTTCTGCAAAGCTCAGGCACCCTCCCACTCAGCCTCCACCTGGGACCAGCTCACCTTGTCACGCAGCCCCAGGTGCTGCAGAGAGGAGCTGGCTGGATGTTTGTTGTCGTGGCTGGTGGTGAGATCCGGAGTCGGAGCCTGGCGCAGGCTCAGGTCCTTGGACAGGGAGGGAGGTTGGCCTCAAGTTTGGCTCTGCAGCAGCAGCAGCACGGTCACCCTGATGCCACCAAGTATTCTGGCTACAGTGTGTCGGGTGCAGCCTCTGTTTGGTTTTATGTACCCACCCCCAGAGAAGGGTGGCGCTGCCCTCCTGCCAGCTGGCCTCCTTCACCAAACCCGTGCCTGGGAAACCCCAGCCGGACTGAGGGCTTTCCAAGAGGATGTAACCTGCCGCAGCTTTTTGCTTCACATGAAGTGGGAAGTGGGAAGGAAGAAGCTGACCCGAAGCAGAGAGAGGGTCCTGGCACTCAGCCCTGACCCAAGTCCCCACCCTCACAGCAGCCGTGGCTGCCTTCCCTGCTCACTGCAGAGGGCAGGAGGGAGGGCCGAATTCCCTCCCCTGGTCCCTGTGAGACGACCAGCATGGTGGGTGAGTCGGGGCATTTGGTCCAAGTCTTGGGTCTCCTGTTTCCTGGATGGTAGATCCTTATTTGAGTGATTTAACCTGTAGGTTTCATTTTCCTCATGAACTGGACAACTCAGGGAGCTGGTGGGTGTTCCCCAACATTTGGGGGCACAGCAGCCTGAGGTCCAGTTCCCCTCCCTGCCCAGAGTCTCACGGACAGGAGGGATGGCTGGGAGGAGCAAAGGAGAGGGGAGACGCAGGATCAGGCCTCATACCTGACTTTGTTGGGGTGAAAGGTGCATGAGGATTTCTCAAGGACCAGATGTGGAGTCAGGGGCAAACCCGCCTGGGGACAAGGGCTGTGGTGTGTCTCCCGAGAAGACCTCCACTCTGACAGGCTGTGAGGACTAAGCCAGGAAAGCCAGACTGGAGGCATGGGAGGCAGGCCCCCACCACGGGAGTTGCAGTCTATGGGCCTACACAGGATCCAGGGAGGATGGGGAAGGGGACTTCAGTTGGAAGAGTGAGCAAATGCAAAGTTTCAGAGGCAGGAAAGCACAGGGAGGATTTCAGGGTTACCTAATAGCCAGTAACCATGTGTATTGCTAATTATTTTCTACTGTGATCATCTGCTTTTCCTCCTTCGACTTGGGGAAAGAATACAGCTTGACCAAGAGGCCCCTGGGGCAACACCTGGACTGTGAAACCAGGTTGCACAGAAGCCCAGCTCTCCTTCCTTCTCCAAGGCTGAGTGCGCAACCAGCGCCATCCATCCAGGCTGCCACCTTCTGAGGTGCCCTGGCCAAGCCCCCAAGAGTCCCGCAGGCCAACTGAGTCCAGGAGCTGCCCCAGGCCTCACAACCACATGGTCATTCCTCCAGAAAACTGTACAAGAATCTCCTTCTTGGCCTGTGGCCCCTCTAACACTTTGGGCCATTATCTCTCCCAGTTGTGCTGCCTCTATCCCCAGCACCGGTGCCCGCAGCCTGGTGTCTGATCCACAGCGCTGGACAGGGAGCCACTGGGGGTCAAATCAGAAGAGACTTCCTGAGGCTGTGGGAGCCAAGAGGAGGAGGTGCCATTTCTGGTTGGAGGTCAGGGAAGCCTTCCCCAGGAAGGGCAGCGCAAGCAGAGGGATCAGGCGCAGAGACGGGGAAGAGCAGGGGGCTCAGCGCTGTCTGAGTGGTTGCGGTGGATGGGGCAGCCTGACACCTGAGGCCTGCAGGGCAGGGGCTGAGGGCAGCAGGGAGCATCAAGACCCAGACCCTGACGCCCCTGCCTCAAGGCAGCGGGGGAAATGGCCACATCAGTGCTTGGCGTGAGCCCCTAGACAATGGTGTGGAGGGCAGACAGTGGTCTGGGGAGAGCCTGGAACCAGAGAAGGTGGAGTCCGGAGGCTGTGGCTACGCTTGAGAGGAGAGAAGACGGTGGTAGGAGCTGGGCCGGGCTGGTGGGAGGCCAGAGGGAGTGTCCTCAGGAGGAAGAAGGAGCAGGTGGGGCTCCCAGGCTTTCAGCTCAGGGCTCCTGCGGCGGCACCCAGCCAACAGCAGCCAACAGCCCAGTGCGGACAACCAGGGGCACTCATGGGAGTCTTGAGCTCAGAGATACAGACCAGTGATGTGTGTCCTTGATAACTGGTATCTTGAGAAGGGGTTTGGCCAGGAGTGTGTGAGGACTGGGAGGAGAAGCAGCCCGGATGCACCTGTGCCAGCCCTGCCTCTTCGGAGGAGGGTCCTTGGAGGAGACCGAGCAGGAGCCACGGGGGAGGCAGGAGGGCACCCAGGAGAGGGGCATCAGGGGAGAACTGGTCAAGGGCCATTTCAGGAGGACAGAGGGGTCCCCAGAGTCTGTATAGTCGAAGACAAGGCTTGAGTGTGAATTTGGATCCAGTGAGGACTGGCCAGCCTGCAGTGGCCTGGAGTGTGAGAGACGGCAGTGAATTGGGGTCCCAGTGCAGATGACCCCTCCCATGCTTGGTTGAGGAGGGGTCAGGGGAACAGGCCATGTCTGGTGGGGACCTGTGAAGAACTATTTGACCCAGAAAACAGTGTGGATGAATCCAGGACAGGAGACAGATGCAGCCAAGCCCCTGACTGGCGGAGGGCTGGACCCAAGGACAGGAAGGTGGAGGTTGAAGTCTGCCTAGGGACAGGCTGGGCGGGTAAGACTCTAGTAGGGGTTGGTGCTGTCATCCATTCATCCAACGTTAACTGAGTGCCGCTTGGGTTCCAGACAGTGCCTGGAGTTGGAGGTTGGTGCCGAATACACTCCTTTACCCTATTCCTGCGGAGGCCAGAGTGAGGAGGCAGAGGGGACGTAAGACAGAGCCTGGTCCTCCCTCTCCTGAAGGACTCAACGCTCTTGAGCAACCCTGCCTTTGACACTCCCCATGGGCCCCAGGAGAGGCCAAGATGTTGTCAGGGAGATGGAGAAACCATTTCTTCACCTTCGCAGGAGGCTTCCCGCTCCCACTGCCCAGCAATCCCGTGAGGCAACAGCAGAGGCTGAGGCAAGTCCAGCTCACAGCCGGGGAGGAGATCAGGGATGGGGCAGGTCAGGGAGGAGTGTGCTTGGGCCATTGCATCAGGCCCAGGAGGGACATAAAGGACGGTCCTGCATGCTGGGAGGAGACCGACTTGGGGACCATGGAGACTCAGAGGGCCAGCCTTGCCCTGGGGCGGTGGCCACTGTGGCTACTGCTGCTGGGACTAGTGGTGCCCTCGGCCAGCGCCCAGGCCCTCAGCTACAGGGAAGCTGTGCTCCGTGCTGTGGATCGCCTCAACGAGCGGTCCTCAGAAGCTAATCTCTACCGCCTCCTGGAGCTGGACCCACTTCCCAAGGCCGTGAGTCAGGAGGGCCCTGGGGAGCGGGCTGTCTCCCGCCAGCCCTGGCCACACTGTCACCGCCTCTGCTCAGGCTGTACCTCCTGTCAGGAAGGCACTTCTCCCTCTAGGTGGGCTCCCACCTCTTCCAGGAAACCTTCCCAGAGCTGGGTCCCCTCCCAGCATGAGGCTTCCTGCCTTAGCATCTCTACCGTGGGAACAGGCGCCCTGTACACCCCTTTTGGGCCTAAGGGTTCTCTGGGAGCTCCAGGGATAGAGGGGGGTCACTGGCTCTGCCATGTGACTTCCCTGCTTTAAGTTCCCTCTTAACTCGGTGTCCCCCTACCCAGGAACGACTCTGCTCAGCCTGGAGGTGCCAGTGACAATATGTCTCCCTGCAGGTGGTCCCTGACTTGCCTCTGCCCCTCCGTGGGGAAGGTGTTCTCATCAGAGCTGGTCTGAGGTCCCCTCCTGCTCTCTGTGTGCCCACGAGGCCAGGAGTGGGCTCTGCCCCCTTCCCCTGTGCACCCAGCACCAAGCCCAGGGCCAGGCACACAGGAGGGGCTGGAGAGGCTGCCGTCTAGGTGGGGGCAGGGAGACAGATCAGAGAAGGAAGCATGAGCTCAGCTTAGTCACCCCACTTTGATCCTGGACCAGGACGAGGACCCGGACACCCCGAAGCCTGTAAGCTTCACGGTGAAGGAGACCGTGTGCCCCAGCACGACCCAGCAGCCCCCGGAGCAGTGTGACTTCAAGGAGAATGGGGTGAGGCTGGGGGCTGGGGGCACTGGCAGATGCTTCCCAGGGATCTGAACAGGGGGCTTTGGGGAAGATTTCCAGCCCCTGTGTTGAGTTTGGGAGGTGATGACTCAAGGGTTCCAGTTTGACCTCGAGCCTCCCTTTCCAGCTGGTGAAACAGTGTGTGGGGACAGTCACCCTGGACCAGTCCAAGGACCAATCTGACATAAACTGTAATGAGGTGAGTGGCCCCTTCTGTGTTGTGGAACTGATAATGGGATGGGTTGTGGAACATCCTTTGGACCAAATACCCGCTGCCCCTTCGAGGGCAGAGAAAGGCCCTCCTACCCTGGTCCCTCCCTCACCTGAGCCCCAGGTCTCCAGGACGGGCTCTGCCATCCCTTAGAGCAGTGGTTCTCTAAGTGGGGTCCCCACCCGGAAACCTGACAGAAAGGCAGATTCCCAGGCCCCACTCAGACCTCCTGAATCAGACTCTGGGCTGGGGCCCAGCCATTTGCATTTTCACAAGGCCTCCAGGAGATTCTGACTGTGCTGAATTCTGAGAGGCACTGACTAGAGTAATGTGCTTTCAGCCCCTGCTCCAGTCCAGCTTTGTTGGGATGGGCTTGTGATCCTGGGAAACCCCTTGCCATCTGTGGGCCCCAGTTTCCTCATCTGTCTGTGAGTTTAGGTATTCAACCACATGCTCCAAGTGTCACACTGGAAGTGAATTGGGGCCCCAAGCTTCCTGCAGTGGCCCAGGAATGGGGGTGTTCAGGTGGGGTGTGGTCCTGTCTTAATCTTGAGCCAGTCCCCAAAAGAAGTCTGTTTCCTCCTGGTTCACAGATTCAGAGTGCGCGGCTATTACGCTGGGTGTTTCGCTTGCTCCGGAGAGGCAGGGGAAGATAGGCAAAAAGACTGAGAGAATTGGTCAGAGAATCAAAGATATCTTTGGGATATTTCAGCCCAGTGAATAGTGCTAAGAATCAGCTTATCCTGGCTCAGACTTTTGGACTCTGAAAAATAAATTCTTCTGAAAACAATTTCCTACGCATTCAAATTCACTTATCTCCTCTCCTCCGTCTTACCAGGAAGAAGTCCTTAACTCTGAGAGTCCTCTTGGGTGTGGGTGTGTGTGTGAGTGTGTGTGTGTGTGTGTGTGTGTGTGTGTGTGTGAGAGAGAGAGAGAGAGAGAGAGAGAGAGAGAGGATCACTCCTGTTAACATAGAGATGGGTGAGGCAGCTGTTCCTTCCAGGCGGGCATGGGGAGAGGCAGCAGGGCCAAGAGGTCCAGCACAGCGTCTCCATTCTCGGGTCCCTCCCGTGCCCTTCACACGCCTCTGCCCTCCTCCTCCAACCCCCAGTAGGGACTTAAGGAGACCTGCTCTGTGTGCAGTGCTGGTGGGGATGCTGTCCCTGCTCACATGGAGGTGACGGTCCGGAGGGGCCAGGCATTTGTTAAACGCTCAGAGTCGTTCAGTCTCAGGGCTAAGCCTGCAGTTACAATACCCATAACGTTTCACTTCTCCTTGACAGTCGTAACTCTGGAAAAGCCCACCCCTCATGGCTTTTCCTCTGGCATTGAACACATCACTGTGGCCGTTTCTCAATGCCATTCAAACAAAAAGCAACCACACTCATAGAAAGAGGGATCAGATTTGTGGTTACCAGAGTGTGGGTGGAGATTGGACGAAGGTTGTAAAAAGTACAAACTTTCAGTTATAAGATACATAAGTACAGGGATGTAATGATGACTATAGTTAACACTGCTGTGTGGTATATTTGAAAGTTGTCAAGAGAGTAGATCCTAAGAGTTCTCATCACAAGTAAAAAAAACATTTTTTTTTCTTTTCGTATCTATAGAGATGATGGATGTTAATGAAACATTGTGGTAATCATTTCACAATATATGTAAGTCAAATCGTTATGCTGTACACCTTAAACTTATACAGTGCTGTATGTCAGTAATATCTCAATGAAACAGGAAAAAAGTACTTTTTAAGAGTGTAAAAGGATTATTGCAGCAAAAAGTTTGTGAACCGCTGCCCTAGAGAAACTCTCCATGGGTGTGCAAGGAGACATACAGGATAATAGCCAATTGGAATATTGGCCTATTTTTACAATAGAACTCTTTTTTTTATAAATTAATTTATTAATTAATTTATTATTTTGGCTGTGTTGGGTCTTCATTTCTGTGCGAGGGCTTGCTCTAGTTGCGGCGAGCGGGGGGCCACTCCTCATCGCGGTGCGCGGGCCTCTCACTATCGCGGCCTCTCTTACTGCAGAGCACAGGCTCCAAACGCGCAGGCTCAGTAGTTGTGGCTCACGGGCCCAGTTGCCCCGCGGCATGTGGGATCTTCCCAGACCAGGGCTTGAACCCGTGTCCCCTGCATTGGCAGATTCTCAACCATTGCGCCACCAGGGAAGCCCATACAGCTGTGAACAAAAATGAACGGATTACCGTATATCATTAAAGAAACTGCAAAATGAGCTAGTAGATACGTTATAAGGCTATTTATAGAATGTTCAAAAGCATGGAAAGAAGACTACGTTTTGCTTATGGGTACCAGTGGTAAAAACAGAAAACGTGCCGGAGGAGAAATCAGCAGGTCAACGCGGTAATACAGTCTTTCTCCGAACCGCGAGGGTCGCGCTCTGGTCCGAAACTACGCTTCCCGGCAGGCCACGCGCTGCGCCGTGACGCACTTCCTGCAGACGCACGTCCTTCCCTTTGCACCGCCCGTGGCCAGGGGCGGGCTGTGAGAGCTTTTAGCGAGTGGACGCCTAGGTTAGTGTCGCTGTTGCTGCCGCTTCGCCTACCCAGGCGCAGATGTGGACCTCGCAGGAGCAATTCCGGCTTGGCAGCGGACGGTGAGTCGGGCGAGCTGGCGAAGTGCCAGGGCGAGAAGAGGGTGACCGCACCCCCCCTCCCTCCGGCGCTCCGACCTCAGGCGCCGGGCTGGCGTGGGCGGTATCCGAGGCTGAGGCTGGTCCTTCAGGAGGTGTGGAGGTGGAGGGTGCGCGCTGTGGGCTGTGCAGATCACACTTCCCGACTGCTCGTCTTCCTTGTGGGTGGGGCGGGGTTTCCTCCTGTGGTGTCCAGTACCCTGTCCTCGTGGTTTGCAACTACTTCTCCAAATCTCCCCGCCTCGACTTCCGCCGCGGGGGTCCCATTTGCGCTGTCCACTCCGGCAGCCTTTGGCTGCCAGTGACTATTGAACGCTTGAGGTGTGGCGAATGCTACTGAGGAACTGCATTCTTAATTTTACTTCCTGTTAATTAATATCTAACTGAATAATAAAGAAGTCTAAAACATTTTTCCATCAGATACAAGGTTATTGTTTTGCTAAGACTACACTTCCCTTTAATCCTTGAAAATTTAACGTCTTTTTGAGATGTGCTGTAAGTGTCAAATACACACCTGATTTCCAAGAGATGGTTGGGGGGATTTCCCTGGTGGTCCAGTGGGTAAGACTCCGTTCCCAATGCAGGGGACCCGGGTTGGATCCTTGGTCGGGGAACTAGATCCCACATGCATGCGGTGACTAAGAAGTCTGCATGCCGCGACTAAAGATGCCGCAACCAAGATCCCGCGTGCTGCAACCAAGATCCCGCGTGCTCCAACTAAGACCTGGCGCAGCCTAAATAAGTAAATAAATAAATATTTTTTAGAAAGAGAGAGATGGCTGGGAAAAAAGTATAAAATATTGATTGAAATGATAATATCTTAGATATGTTGGGTTAAATGTTATTAAAGGTAACTTCACTTTTTATTTTTTAAAAGATTTATTTATTTATTTATTTTTGGCTGCCGTTGGGTCTTCGCTGCTGCGCGCCGGGGCTTTCTCTAGTTGCGGAGAGTGGGTGTTACTCTTCATTGCGGTGCGCGGGCTTCTCATTGCGGTGGCTTTTCTTGTTGCGGAGCACGGGCTCTAGGCGCGCGTGCTCAGTAGTTGTGGTTCATGGACCCTAGAGTGCAGGCTCGGTAGTTGTGGCGCACGGGCTTAGTTACTCCGCGGCATGTGAGATCTTCCCGGACCAGGGATCAAACCCGTGTACCCTGCACTGGCAGGTGGATTCTTAACCACTGTGCCACTAGGGAAGTCCCGAATTTCACTTTTTTTTTTTTTTTTTTGGCTGCACGGCGGGGCAATGCGGAATCTTAGGTCCCCGACCAGGGATCAAACCCATGCTCCGTGCAGCGGAAGCACGGAGTCTTACCCACTGGACTGCCAGGGAAGTCCAGGAAATTTTAAATTACATATTTGGTTGGCACTGTAGCTCTCATATTGCTCTTGGATAGCACTGCCCTGTGAGAAGGGATATTTTTGCATCTGGTAGAGCCTTCCTAGCCTCTTGGGGAAGGCTTCCTAGAGGAGCTGATGTGTCTGGAGGGCATTCTTACCCTGTCTTGTCTGAGGGGTCTGTATCTACCACATTGCATGTTTCTGTTGGAGGTTCCTGCAGAATGGCTTTTTCAGCCCCTTTTCCCTAGCCACCATGAGCCTTCCTGGGGTGGGTTGTGCTGTAGAGAGAAAAGTAAGGACATGATGGTGATTTGAGAGCATGAGATTGGAGGAGGATGCATCTCTCACAACCAAATGTCTCCTGAGACTCATGTTTTCTTTTCTACCAAGGTGAAGAAGATTCTAATGGTTTTAGAAGACATGTTTACACTTTTAATAGATACTGAACTGCCGTGTAGATGGTAGTTTGCTCCCACCAATTATTAAAGAGGCACTGTTTCCTCACTGAGTTGAGATGCCATATTTGCCACATACTATGATTAGATTGCCCTTTCTTCCACCCACCCATCCATCCATCCATCCATTCATTCATCCTTCCATCCTTCTTACTCTGCAATCTGAATTGTAGATATGACCAACCTGTGATTGACCTGTATCATGAGGGAGGGGGGAAAAAACCTTAATTGCTTTTAGGCACTTAGAGTTTTGGAGGTCACTTGTTGCCAGAGCATAACCTAGCTTATCAGTCAGATAGTGATCCTTTTCTCCATGTCAGTCTGAAAAGTCTGGCTTCTTCAGTGTGAATTCTAGATGTCTGGTCACTCTGCATTTTCATTCAGTCGTTGGTTCGATAGGCATTTATTGAAGCAGTGATAAGTGAAGCTGCTCTGAAACCAGAAACTTAGATACTAGGCTTGGCGCTGCCACTTGGGAGTGATACAGTCTTGTGAGCCAGTGACCTAACTTCCCAGTTCTTGGCTCCCTCTTTTGTGAGATAGAGGTAGCAGCAGTATTTACATCATGGCTTTGTCATGAAGATTAATGAAGCAGTGGACTTAGCGCGGTGCCTGGTAAGTGGTACATGCTTAATCAGTGTTAGCTACTGCTAGTGGTAGTTCTAAAAGAAGAGCTGTGTAGGATAAGTTATGCTGCAGTAATAAATGACCTCAAATCTCAATGGCAGTCTAACAACAGCAATCTAACTGGAATCCTATCTAACCCTTAGTGGGTTAGCTTTGGCTCTTGGGTTAGCTTTGGCTCTACTTCGTGTCCTTTAGATCCATGACCAAGGGTGAAAGGGCAGACCCTATGTGGGCAAGGAGCACTGTGACAGAGGGAGAAGAGCAAGAGAGATGAAACCACACAGTGGCTCTTAAAGTTGCTGTTTAGAAGAGAGACGTCATTTCCACTCACATTTCACTGGTGAGGCAAGTCACTTGTATGTGCCTGATGTCAGTGGGTGGGGAAGTGTAACCCGTTTGCAGAGAAGGAAAGCCAATACTTGGGAATAGCACAATCCAGTCCGAGGAATTTACCCTAATTGCTAGGATTACAAAAATGTCTGAAGAATTGTATTAAGCACTGTCAGGGACAGGTAGCTGGGGGAGTCCTGGAGAAAATAGGATAAGTCAGAAAAAGACTGTAAGAACATGAAGTTATATCTGGGGACTTTCTTTTTTCTGTTCCAGCTTTTATAGATTGGTGAGGACAAATTGGCATAGTCTCAGGGTCAGAGTTTCCCTTCAACTTCCTCTCTCCTAAAAAGTCATATTGAAGAACTTCCCTGGCGGTCCAGTGGTTAAGACTCTGTGCTTCCACTGCAGGGGTAATGGATTTGATCCCTGGTTGGGGAACGAAGATCCTGCATGCCACGTGATGCGGCCTAAATAAATAAATAAATAAATAGTCATATTGAAAAGAGTTCAACGTATGCATCCCCTTCTTTCTATTCTGTTTCATTACTCTATCTATTGCTGTACTACTGCTAAAGCACTTTTATTTACTATGGCTTGACAGTGTGTTGTCATATTTTAGAAGACAAGTCTTCTTAGTCTTTATTTTCATAATTTTCTTGACTATTCTTGTATATTTTCTTTAAAGGAATTTTAGAATTATCTTGTCTAGAGCCATAATAATTCTCTGTTGTGATTCTGACTGGTGTTGCATTGAGTTTATTTAATTTGGAAGGAATTGATTGGCTTGCAGTATAATTCACCTTGTCCAGAAGCATGGTATGACTCTTCATCTACCTGCATATCCTATTATGATCTCCTGAATAAACTCACATTCTAGAAGGGAGATAAATGGAGAAACTTAAACGTAAACATGTAGTGTGGTGTGATTGAGAAGAGACCCAGGTTGGACATAAGAGGGAGTTACACCTCTGCCTGTGGCATTGGAGTATGAGTCAGGAAGGCTTACTGGAGCAGGAGAACCTGAGTGGTCACAAAGGGGCAGTAGTCAGCAGTGGACTGAGACTCTAGTCAAGGAGTCTGCAGCACTTCAGGTTCTGTAACAGCAGTTCCCTAACACTGCTTGCCTTTCTCTGGGCCATGTTGCTGGAGGTCTTTGACTCAGGTTTGTGGGGAGACAGATAATGCAAACTTCTGATGGGGTCATATGCCTTACAGATACTGGAATGGAAGATAGACAGCTTCCCAGAAGACAGTGTAGGGCCTGGGGCTCTACCTAACTGATGGGACTTGGTTCAAAACTCAGTATTGTAGAAACTCCTTAGAGCACAGGGAATTGACTACAGCTGGAACCTAGACCAGCAGAGCCAGAAGCTGGGCATTGCATGCCCTGCACAGGGTTTGAGAATAGAAGCCCAGGTACTGTTCCGTCATGGCCATGGTATTACCTGCCGCTTCCATGAAGAGTTGGAGACGTGAGAGTAGTGGGGGTTGTTGAAGTCTCTGCCTTAAAAGAAATAGTATGCTAATCGTGGGGCTTATCCAAAGTGGCTGAGCTGTTTGGTGCTAGTAGCAACCTGATAATCCAGACCTTGGGCTACTAGCTGAGGACCTGATCTCTTCCCCTCCCGTCTCCTCCTCTCCTGTTCCTTTAAGATGGCTGACAAAGGCCAAAGTGTGATGGGAAGAAGGGAGGGAGGCTGTGCCAAATGGTCCTGAGTGAGGTAGCTGGCGGGAGCACGCAGTGCTCAGGTGGCTTTGTAGCTGGGCACTGCTGATGGAGGGGAGCCTCTGGCTGCTGTGTGGCTCCAGTAGGGGCCTTTCCCTCTCTGGCACTCACACCAAGGCAGGTGTGTATATTGTGGGGCTGAGGGTCTCAAGTTTTGGGGGACTTTGGGGATCCCCCATTAATGTATGTTATTCCCATTTGTGATTTTCCAGGTATGGAGGGCAGGGGCTGGTGCTTGTGGAAGTGGGGCTGGAGGAGGTGGGTCCCGCTCCCTGATCAGGCCCATGATACTTCCTTGTAGCAAAAGCAGCAGCCTGTGGGCTCCATAGCTATAGCCTGTGTGGTGGATGCTCAGAGCTTCCCTTGATAGACTAACAGGTGAGTCAGTGAGCTGTGTCCAGCAGGTGGTACAAGGGCTAAGAGAATGTGTGGAAAGATTTAACAGTGTAGGATTGAGGCTGCTATATTTAGAAGGCCTGCTTGCAAGGTTGGCCCTTTGCTGGCATCTGGGAACTTGTCACTTGACCTATTCCCTAACTAACAGGTATAGTTCATTGTACCTTGACACCTACCTTCCTTCTGGGAGTCTGGAATTTTTATACCTTCTCAGCAGAGGGTGCCTACATGACTAACCTCCAATAAAAACCTTGGGCATCTGAGGCTTTAGTGGCCTTCCCTGAGTAGAAACTCTGCACATATGTTACTGAATTTTTCACTGTTGGAAACTCACTTTGTCCCCTTATGGGAGGGAGAGAGCATGAGGAAGCATGTGCCTGGATTTCTCCAGACTCTGCCTGTGTCAGTTTCCCTTGCTAATCCTGTTGCATATCTTTTTGCTGTTATAAACCCTAACAGTGAGTACAACTGTGTTGAATCCTTAGAGTCCTTCTAGTGAGTCACTGAATGGGGGAGGGATGGTGATCTTGGGGACCCCTGATACCGGGATCCAAGTAAATGTAATTTTGGTATCAGTGCCAGAGAAGTTTGGAAGCCAAGGCATTGAATGCCTAGCATCTGGCTGGGAAGCTATGCTTGAGCCAAGTTCTCAGCAGGGCCAACCTTTACTCTTTTGAAGTGGCCAGAGTTGAACCCCTGGACTTAAGGAGTCAATGAAAGGAGACACTACACAGTTCAGCAGAGGGGAGAATACCAGTGGGAAGAAAAGAGTTCCGCATCACCCATAGGGCCTATAGCAACCGGTACTCCATTGCCAAAGATGCTCCCTTGCCCTAGTCCTAGAGACCACTGGCACCCCAGAGACCAGTGGCAGCTGCAGATCAAGTTTATGACTGTCTAAGAGGGAGGTGTCTAGACCTCTTAAGTTATAGTCAGGAGCGGATGGGCGCTGACTTGAAGGGGAAGATGGGATTGGCTCTGACACTCCAGTGATGCCAAAACTCTTTTCTGGAACCAGGATTCCATCTGAAAGCCTAGCTGTCAAACCTGAAATAGTGACTGTGTCTCCAACTGGGAGAGGCATAGTTCCTCCCCAGTGCCCCGCTCAAGTCTGGCAGATAGGAGTCCTGTGGATGTCTTTCCTGTCAAGTCTTCAACTACCAAGTCCCTGAGGCAATGGGCAGTATCTAGGGCAGGCCTGGTATGGTAGTCCCCTGCTAGCCCCTACCATACCCCAGACCTAATGGAAGATGTGGCACCCCAAAGAAGCAATTCCCTGTGCCCAGGATATCCCATAGGAGAGCTTAGAGACCCTGAAGGAAGTTGCAGAGGACAGAGACTTAAGGGCAGTGAGGGATCAGGACAGGTCTTCATCTGGGAAAACACAAGGGTTTTCCCTGGTGGCTTGTCATGGTGGTGTTCTGGAAGGCTGCCTTCAAGCCCTAGGTCATTTCTGGCCTGAGATGGGTCCAGTGTTTTGGTGATGGTGAGTTCTCTGAGGTGTCTCTGAGCAAGCAGGTGGCCCTGAGACTGCTCAGCCAGTACTTTAACCTGGCCACCTTCAGGAACCTGGTTGCTTATAGGAAGGCCATGTACCAGGCCTTGGAGAAAACCAGGGTATGAATTGGCAAGCCCTTCTCAGCAGTCCTGAAGAGCTGGAGATCAGCCAGAGTCCATGTTGGAATGGGCCCATAGGGGCTTCAAGCTGATTGGCCTCCAACCCAACAACTGACTAGCAGGTAAACTGAAGGTGGGTTGTGCAGGCAGTGAAACATGGAATTAAAAAAAAGGAAAACAGGACCTGAAGACACACAGCTGCCATTTCTGACAACTGCCCACCATCTGAATGCCAAAAGTCAGATTGCTACAATAATGGCAAAGACCTCAGGGGAGAAGACCAGAGTCCAAAGCAAATAACTTTGGATATAACAAACAAGTGCAGTCTAGAATAGGGCTTGGCAAACTTTTTATGTAAAGGGCCAGGTGGTAAATATTTTAAGCCTTGTGGGCTTCATGGTTGCTGTAGCAACTACTCAACTCTGCTGTTGTATAAAAGCAGCCAAATAGGTAAATGAATGGACATTGCTATGTTCCAATAAAACTTTATTTGTGGACATTGAAATTTGAATTACGTATGATTTTCATGTGCCATGTGATAATATTCTGTTTTTTACTTTTTCAACCGTTTAAAAATATAAACACTCTTCTTAGCTCATGAATGGTATAAAAACAGGCAGTAGACCAGATTTGTTCTGTGCATAGTTTGCCAACCCCTGGTCCAGCACTTAGCTCTTTGTCCTGTGGTAGGGGCATCTCTGTCTCCTTCCGTCCACTCTTTGAGGATGGGCTCTACCTCTGCCCAATGTGCCAGGTCCAGTTCAATTGAAGGACAGTAAAATTGAAGAAAGTAGAGACAGTAACCACCAAGTTGAACTTTAAAAGGAGAATGATTTTCCCTGTTGTCATGAATGGCAAAGATGTTTTTTAGTACACTGAGCTAGAAAGGATCTTTGACTTCCTTGAATGCTGTGCAGAGTGTCCAACATGGACAGAGGCACCTGCTGGTGAAGTCCTGGACTGTGCCTGTCATCCAACACCTCTTGCCGCTCAATGGTCTCATGATGGGGAGAGAGGATGACTCCTAAGAGTCAGTTGAGGGATCCTCAACTGTGTGAGGCTCGGCTCAGCTGTGTGAGGCTACTCTGTGTACCTCAGTTTTCCCACCTGCTTAGTGGGATCAGAGCCACCCTGTCTGTGGCAGGGGGAGGCTCTGAGCAGACTGAGAAGCCACCTCCTTGTGTGCCACTCAGATCTAGCCACTGGGAGTGGTCAAATGTGGTACTCATTTTTTTCTTCTAAAACTTTAGAACTTGCAATAGTAAGATTACTGGATTTTTTTTTCCCCTCTTGCATTTATCTTCAGGAACCTGGTTGCTTATAGGAAGGCCATGTCAGAAAAACAGTAGCTAAGTCACTCAAACCACAGTGCTAACTACGGTTGTGACTTGAAAAATTGCCCAAGATCCTTATCAAACAACACTATAATTTTATTTTTTAATTTTAAACTGCTTCATTTTTCACAGGGATGTGCAGTTCTGGATGAACGTGTAGATTTGGGACATTTTATGGGACAGAATGATGGTTTTCTAAGGCATGTAGGAGGCTGTATTGTGTAAATGTCTTTCTTGAATCATCTGACACATTCTCCTCAGCTTAGTACAGAAGCCAGGGTTGCTGTTGGGGTCCATTTAGAGTGTTTCCCCAGATGGTGATTATTTCAACAGAGCTGACATCATCATCACTTTGAGGACCTTTTTTTTTTTTCAATACCGAGAACAAGGCCACCCTTGGCTAAATCCCTCCAACTAACCACTCTGTAACCCTCTGAGGAGCCCAAGAAGGAGTGGGTCAAATTATAAGCTTCCATATATCTTGTAGACAGGTATGCCTTATCAGTATCTCCCTCTCTTTCTCACTGATGTGAGGGGTGTCAAGGAGGAAGCTTAGGGCTACAACTAAGACCCTCCTCTAGTGATGCACTGCGTTCCGCAGGGATCAGAAGCATGTTCTTTTTGTTTCCTCTCATTGAAGAGATGGCAGGGAAAGCTTAAGCTTCCACCCAAGATGGTTTTGTGTGTGTGTGTGTGTGGTGGTGGTGGTTTTTTTTTCTTTTTTATTGGAGTATAGTTGGTTTACAATCTTGTGTTAGTTTCAGGCACCCAAGATGTTAAAGCCTTGCCTTTTAAAATTCCATGGTAATTTGTTTGTTTGTTTTTAAATAAATAAATTTATTTATTTATTTATTTTTGGCTGCGTTGGGTCTTTGTTGCTGTGTGCAGGCTTCTCTAGTTGCGGCGAGCGGGGGCTTCTCTTCAGCTAGCAGGGGCTACTCTTCATTGCGGTGCACGGGCTTCTCATTGCAGTGGCTTTTCTTGCTGCAGAGCACAGGCTCTAGGCATGTGGGCTTCAGTAGTTGTGGCACGCAGGCTCAGTAGTTGTGGCACACAGGCTCAGTAGTTGTGGCGCACGGGCTTAGTTGCTCCACGGCATGTGGGATCTTCCCGGACCAGAGCTTGAACCCGTGTCCCCTGCATTGGCAGGTGGATTCTTAACCACTGCGCCACCAAGGTAATTTGTTTTTAAGGGGAGTAAGGCAAGCTGCATTTTAGAAATGCTGTTGTAGTGGTCTTTAATACCTTCTACTCTTTACTAGTGCTCTTGTATAAAGTAAGGAAAAACTTTGAAATTTTAAAAATTCATTTTTCTTAAATCACATTTATATTTCTGTGTTTAAAATTTTCATAAACTTTTTTTCTTGGGGGGGTAACTGGAGCCATGTAACAAGTATGGGGAAAAAAACTATGCCTTGTCGGAACAGTTTTGCTGATTTTTAGGGTGGAAAGATGATGGGTGCTTAGAATTTACCTTATTATATGTAATTAAGATCAGTATTTCTCTAAAAACATAAGTAAACAGGGAAGGGGTGTAGACCTTGGAGGTTAACTCAAGCGTTAAGGCGAGAGGTGAGAGGAGCTGAGGTCCTGGATGGGATAAGGAGGGGCTGAGACGTCTGGTTCAGGTGAGAAGGCACAAGTGGCCACAGCTGAGACTCGGAAGGGTTCTCAGGAATAATCCTGATAGGCCTGGGTTCTCAAGGCTACTATTTCTTTCCCCAGTTCTGTCTTTTAAGAACTCTGCCAGACTCGGTAAAGAGGAGAAGCCTAGATATCTGGTGAGTTGGGGCCACCTTTCTCTTCTCTGAAATGCTAGCTTATTTCTCAGAGATTCAGTGCGTCTCTCTTTCTTGGGGAGGGAGGCAGAGATGAACGTTGAGGTGGCCATCAACATTCATCAGATCAGCATTCATGCCTGTGTTTGCCGTTGTGCTAGGCACTTTATAATGATTTCTGCATTTAGTTTTTTTTTAACTTTTTGAGCTTATAGAAAAACATAACTAAGTTTAATATAAAGAATTTAGGGCATTCTAAAACACAAGGGTAACTTTTAATAAAAACGTGGGGTTATTAAAGTCCTAAAATGCACTATTAAAGTTCCCTTCATCAGAGTTCACACAAATAATTATATTACCTTAATAGTATCTCATAGTCTGGTCTTATACACTGGATTTCTTTTTAACTATTATTGAAATTTTCAAGCATGTCTAAAAGTAGAAGAAAAGAGTTAATGAACCCTCATGTATCCATCAACCTACTTCAGTAACTATCAACTCATGGCCAGTTTTGTTTCATCTCCAACCTTACTGGATTATTTTAAAGCAAATTTAAGACATCATACTGTTTCATCCATAATTTCAGTCCTGTGTTTATCCTTAAAACAACTTTATGAGGTAAAGAGAGTCCTCCTTTGGGAGACATCTGGTTCAGAGGGATTTCGTGACTTTTTTTTTTTTTTTTTTTAAAGATTCGATTGATGGATTGATTGATTGCTATGTTGGGTCTTCGTTTCTGTGCTAGGGCTTTTCTCTAGTTGCGGCAAGCGGGGGCCACTCCTCATCGCGGTGCGCGGGCCTCTCACTATCGTGGCCTCTCTTGTTGCGGAGCACAGGCTCAGTAGTTGTGGCTCACGGGCCTAGTTGCTCCGCGGCCTGTGGGATCCTCCCAGACCAGGGCTCGAACCCGTGTCCCCTGCATTAACAGGCAGACTCTCAACCACTGCGCCACCAGGGAAGCCCCGTGACTTTCTTATAATCACACATGAGCACCTAAATTGAACTCAGATTGCTCTGACTCTCAAAACCATGAGTTTTCTGTGATGCCTTCTTGACTTTTTTTCGTCCTAGAAAACTATTCAATGATAAAAGAACTTGGAGAATTCACCGTCCTGTTCTGATGCTTCATCCCACCCTTGCTCCCCTGATCCCATCTTCTTTTCTACACCAAAAGTGTAATTTATTGATTCTTGGGTACAGGACTGTGTAAAATTCTGTGAACTAGCCAAACAGAATGTAAGTACACTGTCCTTATTCTCAAGGAGCCAGTAGTCTTTGGGAAATAATGCATAGAAATAGGAAATAATGACACCTGGTAATTATGATGAAGACAGTTAAAACAAAATAGTTAAGGGAAAGACATGACTAAGTGTTAGCCTGTAGCTGTTAAAACAATGCACAGCCACAAACAATGGTCTTAGGTTTTGGATTGACAATCAAATTAATGGTACACAATGCATTTTAACTCTGCATTAAATCTAGGTAGCTTCGTGAAAGGATACAGGACAGAAAACAGCAGCTACATCGTTGGTATTTTCCTCAGGGGATTTTGCATTAGGAATGGTCAGTTTCCAGGCCCTAGGACCACAGATACCAACCTTGATTGTCAGAGATGGGAGTGACTTGGGAGCAAATCACTTTCTAACAGGGAAGTAACTGCCTTATTTCTACCACCTCCCCAACACTTTATTGAGATTGCGTTGTATAACCTAGGTCCTTTGCATTTTCATTTAAATATTAGAATCAGCTTATCAGTATCTACAATGAGATTATTTTTTTAATATAAATTTATTTATTTATTTTTGGCTGTGCTGGGTCTTCGTTGCTGCGCGCGGGCTTTCTCTAGTTGCGACAAGCAGGGGCTACTCTTTGTTGCGGTGTGCGGGCTTCTCATCGCGGTGTCTTCCCTTGTTGGGGAGCATGGGCTCTAGGCATGCGGGCTTCAGTAGTTGTGGCACGTGGGCTCAGTAGTTGTGGCTCACGGGCTCTAGAGCGCAGGCTCAGTAGTTGTGGTGCAAAGGCTTAGTTGCTCCGCGGCATGTGGGATCTTCCCGGACCAGGGCTCGAACCTGTGTGCCCTGCATTGGCAGGCGGATTCTTAACCACTGCGCCACCAGGGAAGCCCTACAATGAGATTTTGATTAGAATGGCTTTGAATTTTTACATCAGTATGTGGGAGAACTAACATCTTAACATTATTGAGTCTTCTGGTCCATCAACACAGTATATCTTCACTTATATAGATCTTTATCTTAGGAATCTTACAGTTTTTGATGTACATGTCTGGCACATATTTTGTTAAATTTATCTCTCAGTATTTCATGTTTTTTTTGATGTTAGTGTATTGGAATGACACTATTTTTTAAGGTTTTTTAAAATAAAAATTTAATTTTAAAATAGTTTCAGATTTACAGAAAAATTGCAAGGATAGTATATAAAAAGAATTCCCATATATCCCACATCTAGTTTTCCCTGTTATTAACATCTTACATTAGTATGGTATTCTTGTCACAATTAATAAACCAGTTTTTATGTTATTATTAACTAAAGTCCATACTTTATTCAGATTTCCTTAGTTTTTACCTAATGTCCTCTTTCTGTTCCAATATCGCATTCAGGCTATCATACTACATTGGTTGTCATGTCTCCAAGGAGGTGTTTTGGGCAGATATTTTGTAGATTGTCCCTTAATTGGGATTTGTCCAATTTTTTTTTTTTTTTTTTTTACATTTGGGACATTTTTTATTACAAAAATAAACATCCAGGGTTCCTGTAACCAGAGAAAGTGGGTACAAATCCTCATTTTTTTTAGGCATCACTTTGAGTAAGAGATACTGTTTTAGTATTCTTCAGCTGTCATACCTGAATATCACAGATTGGGTGACTTAAACAACAGACATTTATTTTCTCATAGTTTTGGAGGCTGGAAGTCCAAGATTAAGGTGCCAGCAGGGTTGGTTTCTAGTGAGAACTTTCTTCCTGGCTTGTAGACAGCTGCCTTCTCACTGTGTGTCCTCACATGGCCTTTCCTCTGTTCAAATGCACATTCCTGGCGTCTCTTCCTCTGTTTATAAGGACACCATAACTTTATGACCTAATTTAACTTTAATTATCTCCCGAAAGGCCCTGTCTTCAAATGGAGTCACATTGAGGGTTAGACTTCAACCTATGAATTTTGGGGGGATGCAGTTCAGTCCATAACATTCCATCCTCGCCCCCCCATTCACATCCTTCTAGTATGCAAAATACATTTACCCCAAGCCAACAGCCCCAAAAGTTTTAACCCATTCCAGCATATTCCAAGTCCAAATTCTCATCTATTTATCATTGAAATCAGGTATGGGTGAGACTTGAGATATTGACGTTTTTTCTGATTAGGCTGAGATACGGTTTTCTGGGAGGAACACCACAGAGGTGAAATACTATTCTTATCACATCATGCCAATGGTAGATAGTATAAGCATTACTTACCACTGTTAATGTTAACCTTGATCATTTGGCAGAAGGAGGGTTGTCAGGTTTCTACACTGTAAAGTTACTACCCTGCCTTCCCAATACCTTATACTCTGGAAAGAAGTCACTATGCAGAGCCCACTTGAAGCGTGGGTAGTTACACTCCACCTCTTTGAGGGTCGAGTAACTACATAAATTGTTTGGAATTGTTCTGCATGGGAAACTTGTCTATTCTCCTCCATTTATTTATTTGATCATTTATTTATATCAGTATGAGTCATGGATATGTATTTTATACTTTGGGTTATAACCTAGTATCACTTTCTTTATTTTGTTGCTCATATTGTTTCAGGAGCTCTTTAGTTGGTTCTTGTGTCCCTTTGACATACTCCCATTATTGTGGTTTTTTGCCTTTTTTAAGTACTTCCTTACTTTCTGGCTCTACAGTATGCTCCAGGCTCATTTTGTTTATGTCCTGCTCCAGTCCTCAGATCAGCCGTTGCTCTTTGCATTGGAGAATGATACTAGAAACCAAGATCTGTATGCTAGGTGTGCCCTTTGCTACTGGAGTGTCATTGCTTCCAGGCCCTCTCAGCTGACAGAGCAAAGAAATGTGATTGTGTATACTAATCTCTGTATATACTCGTTTATAAATATTTCTTTATGTAATTATATTAAGCTAAACGTGAGTTTGTTCTGATGCCTCCAACTCAAATCCATTACCACATGGATCATTCTAGCCTCCTCACCTTGCTTATTTATAACCTCCCACCAACAGTGAGAAACCTGACTTCCACTATTCACCGTCCATTCACTTAATTTTTCAATTCTAGTTTATAAGTATAGTGACTTCAGAATTGTTTACCTGTGCCCCTGTGGAAAACAACTTTATCAATTAGCATATAGTACTTATTTATATATAGTCCCTTTTGTCTACAGACTCCACTCATTTCCAAAGTAAGCTACTTAGATTAGCTCCTTTTTTCTCCACCACCTTTAGGGAGGTTATTTCATATATTTGTAATACATTTTTTTCACATTCTGCATTCCATTCTGGGATTCCCTGACCTCCTAAATGAATTTTTAAAATTTACACACACTAAGGTTTATACTTTGTGCTGTAAGGTTCTGGGGTTTTGATAAGTGCGTAGTGCCACGTATCCACCATTACAGTATTATACAGAATAGTTTCACCCCTCTAAAAAAATCCTTGCTTCACCAGCCAAACCCTCCTGTTTTTTTTTTCCTTTGGCTGCACCGCACAGCATGTGGGATCTTAGTTCCTTGACCAGGGATCGAACCCGTGCCTCCTGCAGTGGAAGCATAGAGTCTTAACCGCTGGACCCCGTGCCTCCTGCAGTGGAAGCGTAGAGTCTTAACCGCTGGACCGCCAGGTAAGTCCCTGATTTTGCTTCTTTAGCCTGTTTTTAAGGTGGATTACATTGATTGCTTTTGAAGTGTTGAACCAGCTTTGCAAACCTATAATAAGTCTCCCCTGGTTGTGATGTATAGTTCTTCTTATACATTTTTGGGTTTGATTTGCTTGTATTTTGTTGGGGGTTTTTGTGTCTGTGTTCATGAGATATACTGATCTGTGGTTTTCCTTTTTAATGTCTTTGTCTGGTTTGAGGTATTCTAATGTCTTTTCTGGTATTAGGGTAATGCTGGCCTCATAGATGAGTTAGGAAGGGTTCCCCCTGCTTCTGTTTTCTGGAAGAGGAGTGGAAGTCTTTTGTGGTACAAAAGTTTTAATTTTGATGAAGTCCAGTTTATTTATTTTTTCTTTATGGATCATGGTTTTGGTGTCATGACTAAGAACTCTGCCTGGCCCTAGGTCTTGAAGGTATTCTCTTATATTTTCTTCTAAAAGTTTTATAGTTTTACATTTAAATCTAATATCCATTTTGAATAATTTTTTGTATAAAGTATGAGGTTTTAGGTTGATGTTAATTTTTTTACCCATGGATGTCCAGTTGTTCCAGCACAATTTGTTGAAAAGACTCTTCTTCCTCTATTGAATTGCTTTTGCACCTTCATCAAAAATCAATTTGATGTATTCATGTTGGCTTCTTTCTGGGTTCTCAGTACTCTTTCATTGATTTGTGTCTATTCTTCCACCAATATTATGCTGTTTTGGTTATTGTAGTGACCAAATAGTAAGTAATAATTTTAATATCAGGTATAGTGACTCTCTCACTTTGTTCTTCTGCTTCCTTTGCCTTATCATATAAACTGTAGAATAAGCTTGTCTGTATCTACAAAAAATCTTCTTGGGATTTTGATAGGAATTGTTTTAAATCTATAGATCATTTTGGGGAGAATTGACATCTTCACTGTGTCAAGTCTTGCAAACCATGAACATGGTGTGTCTCCCCATTTAGTTAGATCTTTGCTTTCTTTCATCACCATAAAGACTCTGTACAAATTTTGTTAGATTTATGTTTTAGCTATCTCATTTTTTTTGAAGTGATTGCAAATGGCATTATGTTTTTAATTTGTTTCCATGTGGTCATTGCTAGTATATAGGAATGTGATTGACTTTCGTGTGTTCATCTTGTATCTTGTGGCCCTCATGGACTCATTTATTAATTCTGTGATCTATTTTGTAGATTATTTTGGATTTTCTACAAAGACAACCATGTTATCTGCAAATAGGGACAGTTCTGTTTCTTCCTTACCAAATGTCTATGCTCTTATTTCCTTTTCTTGCCTTATTGCCTTGGCTGGAGTGTTTGATTACTTTTTGAGAACTAAAAATTATTTATCTTTAAAGTCAGTTCTCACTTAAATATAAAACATTATGTTGCTTAATTATAATAAATAGCAATAATAAATATTTACTTCATGTCAGGCATTAATCTAAGCACAATCCTGAAAGTAGATGTCATTATCAAACCCATTTTATAGATGTAGAAACTAAGACACAGAGAGGTTATGTAAGTTACCCAAGGTTACATATTTTATAAAGTAATGGAGCTGGGATTTGGATTTGTGGCATTTGGTTCTACAGGTTGGGTTCTTAACACATCCATTGCGCAAAAATCCTGGCTTTCCTTCTAGCTGAGCCAGTCTTATGCTTAAGTGAGGGAAGTAGAGGGGGAAGAGAAAGCAAGAAAGAAATGGAGAAGTTGCTGGAACATGAAAGACACAAGGTGTGAGCAAGAGAAAGTGTGAGACCTGATGTAAGAAGAATAGGGGAAAGATTATTAAGAATATGAGGACCAGCCATCATCGGATGAATGGATAAAGAAGATGTGGCACATATATACAATGGAATATTGCTCAGCCATAAAAAGAAACGAAATGGAGGTATTTGTAGTGAGGTGGATGGAGTTAGAGTCTGTCATACAGAGTGAAGTAAGTCAGAAAGAGAAAAACAAATACAGTATGCTAACACATATATATGGAATCTAAGGGAAAAAAAAAAAGGTCATGAAGAACCTAGTGGCAAGACGGGAATAAAGACACAGACCTACTAGAGAATGGACTTGAGGATATGGGGAGGGGGAGGGGTAAGATGTGACAGGGTGAGAGAGTGGGCATGGACATATATACACTACCAAATGTAAAATAGATAGCTAGTGGGAAGCAGCCGCATAGCACAGGGAGATCAGCTCGGTGCTTTGTGACCACCTAGAGGGGTGGGATAGGGAGGGTGGGAGGGAGACGCAAGAGGGAGGGGATATGGGGATATATGTATACCTATAGCTGATTCACTTTGTTATAAAGCAGAAACTAACACACCATTGTAAAGCAATTATACTCCAATAAAGATGTTAAAAAAAAAAAAAAGAATATGAGGACCAGAATATGCCAGAAGAAGCTGGTCATGGAAAGCCTGAGAGGGCCCCCACGCCATTCCCCCCATAGGTCTTGGCTGCCTAATTGTGGGTCCCAGCTTGTTGTCTAGACACATGTCTTCCCTCCTACACTATACAAAGCCTGACTGCCTGGGCTGTCAGGGTGTGTATTTGACAGCCCTCCCCAAACCCACACACCCAGTGATTTCTGTATTTATACCTAGTTTCCCACTCTCAATTCAGCATCATTATTATTCTTTACTCCTTTTGCCACTTCTGTGTATTGGATTTTAAATCTATTTTAGAATCTAGCTCTGAAGCAAGACTGCCTAGAAGCTCTGGCTTGGTAACCTTGTGGCTCAGTCCACCACCTCAGCCCCCCAGCTGTGGTCTTTGATGTGACAGAAGCTTAATTAGTTTAGCGGTAGAACCTGGAGTATACATCACCAACTCCTAGGGTGTGAAAAACCACTTAGAAGGTGGGCTAGATAGAAGACTGAAATAGACCTGAGAGTAGGAGGAAGCAAGTCAGAAAATAGGCATTCAGGGTGATCAAAGACAGCTGAGAATGATGTACACATGTCCCTCAATTCCACAGACTGAAGGAGCTTAGTAGTTAAAAATCTAGGACAAGGCAGTAGTGACACAGACAACCCAGAGGTTGCAGCAGATGGTAACGGATTAAATATTGCTTGAATTCAATAGAAGTAAGTAATTTGGTGACTACCATGAGACTTGAGGGCAACACCACCTTTTAGGCATAACTAATGAGAGAAAATGTCCCTGAATATACCTATTCTAATAAGAAGAGACCTGATGAGAAAGCATGTGGTATGGTTCTAGTATGCAGAAAGTTGAAGCAAGGCTGCTGAGACTTGGAAGAAATAAAGAGGTGAGAGAAAACTGGTGCATGACGGAAGAAAAAACAGCTTGCAGTGAAGAGAATAAGGGCTCTGGAACCGTGAAGGACTGTTTTCCAGTCAGGTTGTTTTCTTGTCATTTGGGAAAGTTCTCTGGGCCTCAGTGTTCTTTCTCTGAAATAAAGACTGTAATATCATTCTTACAGTGATAATCTTGCAATGTAATTTCATAAAATGTAAATATGTTCCTTAAAAAGTTTTCCATAGATTAAGGTTAAACTTCATTTATCTGGAAATGCCATTCTCAGGAACCACTACTTGCCATCCTCGCTGCCAACCATTTTATATATTCAAATATTGCCCTACACATTGAGTGAGAGGTTGGACTGCTTTACAAAAGGCAATGTCAAAATACATACAGTGATAGGGATCTTATAAATCCCTTTTCTCAAGCAGAGAAATCTGTGTGTGAGTGTGTGTGTGTGTGTGTGTGTGTGCGCGCGCGCGCGCACGCACCCAGTGACCTTTATTAAGCTGGCCAGATGTTCAGTACATAGTTGTCTTTTTTTTTTTTTTAATAAATTTATTTATTTATTTATTTTTGGCTGCAATGGGTCTTCGTTGCTGCCCGTGGGCTTTCTCTAGCTGCGGCGAGCGGGGGCTACTCTTTGTTGCGGTGCGTGAGCTTCTCTTGTTGCGGAGCACGGGCTCTAGGCGCCAGGGCTTCAGTAGTTGCAGCATGCAGGCTCAGTAGTTGTGGCTCACCGGCTCTAGAGCACAGGCTCAGTCGTTGTGGCGCACGGGCTTAGTTGCTCCACGGCATGTGGGATCTTTCCGGACCAGGGCTCAAACCCATGTCCCCTGCGTTGGCAGGTGGATTCTTAACCACTGCGCCACCAGGGAAGTCCCATAGTAGGTCTTGACCAGGCTGGTTCACTACAGTGCCCCACCTTGCCTCCTTGCCTGCGCTCTGCATCTCACCCAGGCCCCACACATAGAGGCACCTCTCAGAACCCACACACATGACTGGTTCAGGCAGCAACTGTCCACTCCTGATGAATGCTCTTAGGCGCAAGCCTTCAGAGCAGCTGATAATTTGGCAATTAACCATCAGGCTGAAGGAATACAGTTTGAATCCTTTGATAAAGCTTGGCGTGCCTCAGCACTATCTCCTTTTGTTCAGAGAAATATATATATATATATTTTTTTAATTAATTTATTTATTTATTTTTATGGCTGTGTTGGGTCTTCGTTTCTGTGCGAGGGCCTTCTCCAGCTGCGGCAAGCGGGGGCCACTCTTCATCGCGGTGCGCGGGCCTCTCACCCTCGCGGCCTCTCCCGTTGCAGAGCACAGGCTCCAGACGCGCAGGCTCAGCAGTTGTGGCTCACGGGCCTAGTCGCTCCGCGGCACGTGGGATCCTCCCAGACCAGGGCTCGAACCCGTGTCCCCTGCATTAGCAGGCAGACTCTCAACCACTGCACCACCAGGGAATTCCGAGAAATATATTTTAATCAGTGTTAACAAATACTCATTCTAGACCTGGCATGAGGCACTCACATTTTTCTCTATAGTCCGAGTTGCCTCTTATTTTTTCTCTAATCTTCATCGTTTCTTAATGCCCAGTATAAGCCCTGCTTCTGTGCTGCCTTTTTTTACTTCTACAGCTTGTCTTCCACCCTCCATTCGAATTTCATCCATTATAAGTTGTCACATTCATACTCCTGAACTCTGCTTTAATGTTTTCTCATTGATTCAAAAATAATTTTCCCATTTAAAATGTAAGTGTTTTAGGGCAAGGAGTGTGTCTTATAGATTAGTCCTGCTTTCTGCATGTTATAACACCAAGCCAAGTGTGGAGTAATGCCCAACCCTGCAAACCCTCAGATCTGTTACTTATGTAGCAAGATTCTTCAGGACAGCCAGTTCCATTCTCCATGTGAAAATTGATGGTGACTTGATGAGTATGAATTTGTTGGTTGATTTAGGGACCAGTGAAATTTGAGGATGTGGTTGTGATTTTCACTGAGGCAGAGTGGAAGAGACTGAGCCTTGAGCAGAGGAACCTATACAAAGAAGTGATGCTGGAGAATTTCAGGAGTCTAGTCTTGTTGGGTGAGGATATGTTCTCTTCCTTAATTTTTCCATTCATATATTTATTGACCATATAGCCAGCCAATGTTCTAAGCTCTTAGAACACATCTCTGAATAAAACAATAAAGCATTTTTTTGGTCATTCTAGTATAGTGACACTGACATATACAATAAATAGCATATATCAGTAAATTATGTATGTTAGAGGATAATAAGCTCTACATAGTTTTAAAATATGTATAATATATACAAATATAAATAGAGCAGAATAAGGGGGATCCAGGGTGCCGGGGTGTAGAGGCAGGGGTGGGTGATCAGGGTAGGCATCTGTGAGGAGATGGGTGTGAGCAAAGGCTTGAAGGAGGTAAGAAAGTTAGATATGTGGATGTAGTGGGAGACTCTTCTGTGCCAGGGAACAACCAGTGCTGAGACCCCGAGATAGGAAAGGAAGGAGGCCGGCGTGATCAGAGCACAGAGAGCAAGGAGGAGAGGAAGGTAATAAGAGAGGCCTCTCTGTGTCCTAGAAGTTAAAAAAGCTTATAGTATAATTAAATCTGTCCGTTTTGTGTTTTATAGGTTGATATCAAAATCATATTTTTCTTCATTTATTTAAAACCTGAAACTGATTATTTGTCTAGGATGGTAAATACAAAATTATTCTGGATATTCCTGCATTCTTAAGAGTCCTGTTTTCAGAGTTGCACATAAATTTATGTCAGAAGCTTTTTCAAGATTTTTCTCTATTTGGCATAGCTATGAATTAAGTAGTTCTGATTTATTTTTGTCTGCTTGGATCTGTTATGAACTGCTTTCCTCGGTTTGAATTGGCCCCATTTCACTCCATTTGGCTTCTGACCTAGTTTCTCCATCTGTCTCAGTGAAGATTCACCCATTTAAATTTGCTTTCAGCTGGCCAAACTGATTTGGTCTTGTTTTTACCTTGTTTCGTCTGGTGGTCTTCTTCTGTGTCTCTGTGCTCATGCATTTCATTGATTCTGAGAACTATATTAAAATTATCTCAAAGTAAATTAATCTTTACATGGAAACTTTGGATCCTGTTGGGTCCATTTCAGACTTTAAACTGTTTTGCTGTACTTGATTCATCCTTCCTTTTCTCTGTATATCTTTTTTTCTTTTATTGATGAATTACTTAAAACAAATCCCAAATAATGTGACATACCACTCCTAAATATATCACAATGTAACTAATAAATAAGGACTTTTTTTTTTAATATGTAACCACATTATCAGTAGGGCTTCAGTATCATCTAACTCTTGGTCTTTGTTCAAGTTTACCTGATCATCTCAAAAAAGTCTTTTTGAGAATTTGAATCAGGATCCAGACAAGATCCACACATTCCATTTTTTTTAAATGTCCCTTAAATCTGTATCAGTTCTTCCTCCCTCTTCTGGTTTTTCTCTCAAGACCGTGGATCTGTTTGTAATGCTCTGAATCTAGAATATAAATCTATTTTAGATAATATTCTAAAGTAGTTTTTACATAGTAGATTATAAATCAAGGGAGAATAGTTTTGAACTTTATCAAGAAGTGTCCACCAGGGACTTCCCTGGTGGCGCAGTGCTTAAGAATCCGCCTGCCAATGCAGGGGACATAGGTTCAATCCCTGTTCTGGGAAGATCCCACGTGCTGCGGAGCAACTAAGCCCATATGCCACAACTACTAAGCCTGCGCTCTAGAGCCCACGAGCCACAACTACTGAGCCCGCGTGCCACAACTACTGGTGCCCACATGCCTAGAGCCCGCTCACCACAAGCAGAGAAAGCCCTCGCGGAGCAGTGAAGACCCAACGCAGCCATAAATAGATAGATAGATAGATAGATAGATAGATAGATAGATAGATAGATAAAATGCCATTTGCAGAAAAAAAAAACCAGAAATGTTCATCAGCATGAAGAACATGGGAATTCCCTGGTGGTCCATTGGTTAGGGCTCGGCGCTTTTACTGCCGTGGCCCGTGTTCAATCCCTGGTCAGGGAACTAAGATCCTGCAAGCTGCGCAGCACGACTGGAAAAAAAAAAATGAAAACATCACATCACCAATGGCATTGCTGGTTGTAGTGTTTGAGTTGACCACCCATACAGCACACCTATGTCTGTCACCAATAGAATATACACATGTCATCAGTAAGGCATATCCATGTCTGTCTGCATTTGTAACTGTCATGTCCACAGTGATCTGCCTGTAGCTGTAAGCATCTCATTGCTTCATTATGTCTCCTAATGTAGTCCTGTGAAATTCATATTGAAATACATAAATTTTATTGTAAATTACTTTCTTTTATTTCTCTTTTATATTTTGGTTAGGGCATTACATTGTTTTTAAAAAATTCTGTGTATGGGGACATTTTATTAAATATGAATCTCATTACAAGACAGTAAATGAGATGTTGCAAGACGTAGACTATGAAAAGGAGCCTTTGATTCTGACAGTATTGAGAACGTTTCTGTCTTCTGCCTAACCTTTTAAGTTCTTTCTTAATTAACTCTGTTCCTATCACTTATTCATGCAAAAGTATTTATTAACTATTATATGTTAGGTCCACTTCTGGGTTCTTGGAATATACCAGTAGTATATCTGGGAGAAGCGTGTTCCAGACATAGGAACCAGCCAGTGCAAGGCATCAGGAGGGAGTTCAGTGTGGCTCAGATTGGAGGGAATGAAGGGTGGAGTATAGATGGAGTCAGAAAGCCGATAGGTTATGAAAGAATGTGGAACCTAGTGGGCCGCTCTCAGGGCTTGGTTTTTACTCTGAACATTACGGGGTTTTTTGGGTTTTTAAAAAATAAAGTAAAGAGTTCTATTTATTAGGAATGTAGAATAAAGAAGGAAGAGATTGGAATGGGCTTTAGTGACCTGCTCCCATCCCATTCTTCTATTCTTGATCCCAGGGCAGAACTCTCATGGCTCTAGGGAATACTTCCTTTGGATGGATGAGGGTCCTGGCAGGACTGGGCTCAGTAGATCCTCTGGAGCAGCATGGCTTAGCCACCCCTCATTCTGTCCTGAGAGAGTCAGTGCAGTTGGACTGGGTGTCTGGGAATCTCCTGATCAGGATATCTGGATGGCTTTGTAGCCCTAGACCATGGTCAAAGCCCAGAATACCTCCTGTCCCAAGATTTAGTCTATAGGCCAAATTTGGTTAGTTTTTCCCCAAACAGATTGTTCTATGTCAGGGGGTTTAATTCTCACTGGCTTCTTTTCTCCAGAGACCTAGTCAAAGCAGCAAGAGTCTCATTATTTGCTTAGAAGCTTTTTTTTTTTTCCTTTAAGGACAGATTTAGTAGAAAATAAACCTTTGTATGCTGATTAGTTCAGAGTTATCTGTGGTTTGTATAGTGTTTAAGAGCACATCCCAAACCCTGTTTTGTTTCTTCTTTCTTTGTGACTGTGAACAAGTTACTTAACCCTGCTAAACTATTCTCTGCTGCCTTCTGCATTGGAGACATCCAGACTGAGTGACTCCTACGTCAATCCACTCTTTCTTCTCATAGGAAAAGTCACAAAGTACGTTCCCATGTAGGTCATAGGATTGTTCTCTCTTGTTGGAAATAAACGGTTGTAGCTGTGTGTGTCAGTGTAACTGGTTATGGCTTAGAAGATAATTTTAGTGTAAGTGCAGATACAAAGTTGAAGATGCCTCTGATGCTTACTTGGAAGATTATTTATTGGAATAATATGTAGAATAATAGGTTCTGCTGTGGGTTTTTTTTTTTTTGATTCAAGTAAAAGATGTAAAATGTAAAAATTGACTACAGTACATAATCTGAATCTAATCATAGGAAAATGTCAGCAACATTCTATACATATTCTAGAACATGAGGAATGTTCCCTAAAAAAAGAACTCTATTCTTCAAAAATGCCAGTCTCATGAAAGAGACACTAAAGGAAACTAAAGAAACATGAAAACTAATTGTAATATCTGATTGTAGACTAAATCCTGTACTGTAGGGAAAATGCTATAAAGGACATTATTGGATCAATTGACAAAATTGGAATATATATGATAGTTAAAGTATTATGTAAATGTTAAATTTACCAGAGTTCAAGCGGAAGTTTCTGTGGGGCACCTGAGAAGGACACAGTTAAGATGGAGTTTCCAGCCCAGTGAGTCTGAGGGCCAGACCGTGACCCCATAAAGCATGATCTCCTGTCCAGACTGTGGCAAAGGTGTTGAACCAACTTGCAAATTCTGCCCCTACTGCAGAAAACCTTTGCCTACAGAGGAGCATGAGGGGTCCCAGACCTTTGTCAATCCGTCTATGTCATCCTCCCAAGCTTGGACTCCTTCCCTGAAATCTACATTCGTATATATCAGACTACTTGCTTGACATCTGTTGGATGTCCCATAAGTGTCTCCACATGCCCAGAACTAAGCTCCTGATATGACTGCCACCCCCCACCTGCCTCTTCCATAGACTATCCCATCGAGGTAACAGCAGTTCAGCTTAGTCAACTTCTGAGACCATGGAGTCATCCTCAAGTCCTCTTTCTCTCCCACCCCATGACTGCAGCCCTCCAGCAGATCTCATCATCTCTCCCTTTAAAAGTCAATGCTGAGGACTTCCCTGATGGCACAGTGGTTAAGAATCCACCTGCCAATGCAGGGGACACAGGTTCGATCCCTGGTCTGGGAAGATCCCACATGCCGCGGAGCAACTAAGCCCGTGCACCACAACTACTGAGCCTGTGCTCTAGAGCCCACAAGCCACAACTACTGAGCTCATGTGCCACAACTACTGAAGCCTGTGTGCCTAGAGCCCGTGCTGCACAACAAGAGAAGCCACTACAATGAGAAGCCCGTGCACCACAATGAAGAGTAGCCCCCACCCACCACAACTAGAGAAAGCCTGTGAGCAGCAACGAAGACCCAAGGCAGCCAAAAATAAATAAATAAATAAATAAATTTATTAAAAAAAAAAAATTTACCAGAGTTGATAACTGTATTGTGGCTATGAAAGTGAATATCCCTACTTTTATGAGACACACACTGAAGTATTTAGGGGTAAAGGGCATTGATGTATGCAGTTTACTCTCAAATGATTCAAAGAAAAAATATATATATACATATACGTATACACACATATACATATTATAAAATACAAATGTTAGCAGTAGGTTATTAGGATATACAGCTGTTCTTTGTATTGTTCTTATTCTTGCAACTTTTCTGTTGCATTTGAAATTATTTCCAAATAAAAAGTCAAAAGAAGTTGAGTGGAAATACAGGTCTGGTGAAGCATGTCTTGGAGAGACAGACATTAACAGCTGTGAATGATTAATGGGCTAGATCTTACTATAAGACAAGGAAGAAAAGCCCAGCCAGCCCTTCCTCTGACTACTTTGACTGAAAACTTTCTTTCTTCAGCAGATTCAAAGCCAGAAGTCCATCCCTGGCCCCTCTGCCCTCTGCCCTCTGGCCTTTGGCGGTCAGCAATTTCTCAGCCACCATGAACTCTGCAGTCATCTTTTTTTTTTTTTTTTTTTTAAAGATTTATTTATTTTATTGATTGAGTGATTGATTGCTATGTTGGGTCTTCGTTTCTGTGCGAGGGCTTTCTCTAGTTGTGGCAGGCGGGGGCCACTCTTCATCGCGGTGCGTGGGCCTCTCACTATCGTGGCCTCTCTTGTTGCGGAGCACAGGCTCCAGACGCGCAGGCTCAGTAGTTGTGGCTCACGGGCCTAGTTGCTCCACGGCATGTGGGATCTTCCCAGACCAGGGCTCGAACCCGTGTCCCCTGCATTAGCAGGCAGATTCTCAACCACTGCGCCACCAGGGAAGCCCCTGCAGTCATCTTATTCCAGGTTCATGTGCAGGAAATCAACTCCAACCAGGGGATCCTTGCCCAGATGACCACCAGCAGTGGCAGCAACAACATTCTGATAAAAACCACTGGGGGGCCAAAGCAGAAGATCAAGGAATGGGAGTCTCTACACCTTTGTTTTGGAGTACAAATGAGAAGGGGACTTAAGTGGTTTTCTCTTGCCCACCCCAGGGACCACCAGTAAGCTCTCAGGGAGGCAACAAAGTGTTGAAGGTACAGCTCAGTCCAGCCCAGAGGGTAAGCTCTGGGGAAGCAGACAACATTCCTGAGAGGGTAGAACTCTCAGGATTTGGAGCAGTCAGGTTTAGAGGTGTGGACTAGGTTTTAGCCAGAAGTCAGACCTCTTCAGACACAGGCTGTCACGAGCGGGGATATCTCCTGTGTGCAGAAAGTGTGGGCGAAGCTTTAGCAGGAAGTCACATCTCAACAGACATCACAGGACACACGGGGGAAAAGCCTTATATATGTGGGGAGTTGTGGACAAGGCTTTATAGATAAGTCACCCCTCTACAACCACCAGAGTACACACTCAGGTGAGAAGCTTTATGTATGCAGGGAGTGTGGGCACGCTTTTAGCCACAAGTCACACGCACACAAGGGAGAAGCCCTTTGCATGATGTGTGGGCGAGGCATTAGTGAAAAGTCAGACCTCATTAAGCACCAGAGGATTCACACAGGGGATAAGCCTTATGTGTGCAGGAACGGTAGCCAAGGCTTTAGGGTGAAATCACACCTCATCACACACCACAGGACACGTTCAGGTGAGAAGCCTTTTGTTTGCAGGAAGTGTGGGTGGGGTTTTAGCCGCAAGATAATCCTAAACACACACCAGAGGACACACACAGGAGAGAAGCCTTACGAGTTGCAGGGTATGTGGGCAAGACTTCAGCCACAAGTCAGCTCTCAGCACGCATCAGAGGGTGCACTCAGGGGAAAAGCCTTATGTGTGCAGGGAATGTGGGCAAGGCTTTAGCCATAAGTCAGCCCTCATCAGACACCAGAGAACACACTCAGGGAAAAGCCTTAGGTGTGCGAGGAGTGAGGGTGTGACTTTAGCAACAAGTCAGTTGTCAGCCACATCAGAGGGCACCCTCAAGGGAGAGGCCTTGATTGTGAGGTAGTGTGGGTGAGGCTTTAGCTGGACATCACTCCTCATCACAGAGCAGAGGACATGCTCAGGGAGAAGCCTGACAGGGAGTGAGGGTAAGGTGTTAGCTGGAGGTGAGCTCATAAGAAATACTGGGAGTCAAATCTCTCCACCATCCATTACCACCCTGCTAGAGCTCTGCGAGGGCTTCAGGGACAGTCTTCTGACCCCTTACACCCTCTGTGAGTATGAAGATGGCAGAGGTCTAGCCTCTGAGAACAGAGGTACCAAGTGATGGTCCTCTTGGAGAAGTGGTCTTTGCTTCTACCTACTTCCTTCTTCAGCTGTGTCCTTCTATTGGCTTCTATGACACTTTCCTGTTCTATTTTTGTCTACGTCTCTAGCCTTTGACGCATCCTCTTCTACCCCACTTTAGGTATTACTCAGGGTTCAGTCTCACCCTCCAATCTGAGGGACTCCTTAACCATGTCTCCTTCCTAACCCTCCAGTTCCAAACCCAGGTCCCTTTAACCACACCCCCAAATTCTTCAGTCTCAGGATCTAAACCTCAAAACCATGCTATTTGGCCCTCCAAGGACAGGGATAAGGTTACTAGCAATGCCCCACCATCAGCCTTCCAATACCAGGTTTTAGGGTTTTTAAACACAGCCCCTCCTGAGCCCTTCAATCTCAGTGCCCAGTCTTTTAGCCACACTCTCACATCAGTCCTCCAGTAATTGTTCTAAGGCCCTTTGAACCAAACCCACTCTCACTTATCTTACATTTCCAGGGCCCATGTGGCCCAGGTTCCTGATAGTTCACCTAACTTTCTTCTTGGCCCTAGCGCTGTATGTCAGTGGGTATACCCTGGAGGGCTGTCTACTCAGGCCCCAGTGTCTTTATTTGCCAAGAGGATATTTGCCACAGAGAGGAAGGAGAGAGATTTTTTGTAACACCCCCCCCACCACCACCACCAAAATCTGGCTTGGTTTGGGGCTGGAGGAGAGATAAAAGGGGTTGTTGGTCCAGATGCCTTTGTCCACAGCCTCTCACATGGAAGTGGTTGTCTCTAGAGTTAGCCTGGTGGGGGGTAAGGGCTGGGAGCACCTGGAGTGTAGGTTCCCCCCCACACTTCAACTCAGGCACTACTGCCCGGTCTACCACCATAGTGCTGCCCCTTTTCCCATGGCCTTAGCTAAAACCCACAGAGGGAAGTCTGTGTTTTCTCTAGGGGTTGCCAAGCAGAGAAGGGGGGGCCCCCCCCACCATCATTCCATGTGACCTCAAAGCTGCTTCCTGATAGGGCAACAAAAGTGGAAAAATTAATAGTCTTACACCTTGCTTTAAACATGATGGGAAAAAGATGTTTATTTTCTCTTAAAATCCATGCAGAAACTGTAGAGACAGCACACAAGTCTGGCCCAGCAAGACCACTGTCAGGCCTAGGAATCAGGGAGAGATGCAGAGGGGACCTCTGTCCAGGTGGGTGCAGATAGCTTTGGGTGCCTTCCAATCAGGAGTCACTCCTTCATGGACAGGGGTTAAAATTGGCCCCATCTCTGCAATGATAGTCTTGAAGTGTTGTGAGATCTTCACAATAAAGGATTGTGGGAGGAGATGGGATGGGAAAAGGAGGCAAACACTTCCAGGACTGTTGGGCTTCATAGAATTTCCTGCCAGGGAGGAATAGCTGGATTTTTGCTGTAGGGGCTGGTGGCTCATTTCTTTCTTTCTTTTCTTTTTTTTTTTTTTTATAAATTTGTTTATTTATTTATTTTTGGCTGCATTGGGTGTTCGTTGCTGCGCGCAGGCTTTCTGTAGTTGCGGTGAGCGGGGGCTACTCTTTGTTGCGGTACGTGGGCTTCTCATTGTGGTGGCTTCTCTTGTTGCGGAGCACGGGCTCTAGGCGCACGGGCTTCAGTAGTTGTGGCACGCGGGCTCTAGAGCGCAGGCTCAGTGGTTGTGGCGCACGGGCTTAGTTGCTCCACCGCATGTGGGATCTTCCCGGACCAGGGCTCAAACCCGTGTCCCCTGCCTTGGCAGGCGGATTCTTAACCACTGCGCCACCAGGGAAGCCCTGGTGCCTCATTTCTGATGGGTGATAAGGCATCTCAGACTCAGGGCTGCAGGACCTGGTAAGTAAAACTGAGATCATGGCAGCCTCTGTGTTCTTGCTGGCCTTGTCCTTCAACCTCACCCCAAAAGCGCTCGGCTTTGTCTCTTTCGGGGTAGTTTCATTTAGCCCTCCAAATGCCTCGCCCCTTTTTCTTGAGCTTTGTCCCCCAGTGCAGATTTCTCCCTTTGTTTCCCAAATTTTCTTCTAATGCTGAAGTGCCCGAAGGATGGAACTGTGGGGAGGAGGGACCTCTTTTGCTTTGGGAGGGAGCAGAGAGGGCACCCAAGGGGCTACTTGCTACATCTGCTTGTTTCCCAGCTTCCATGGGGGTGAGGATAGACCCTTTCAACGTCAGCTCAAGTTGCTGTCACTGATTCCCTACCTTCCGCCTCCCTGGGTAATAGAGGCACCCCCACTACCTCACCCTACTTTCGCACAGTTTTAACACGTCAGTGGGTCTGCATTTAGAGCCACTTTCCCATGGGGCTTTGTGGGAGTGATCTCTCGACTCCATCCCAGGGGTCCTGGTTTTCTGCAGCTGTTTCCATCATCATTCCTTCTTCTCCCTTGCCTTGTTGCCCCTACTTTCCACATCTTGAGAGGGTATGAAGAGCCCTTCATACCCTGACCTCAGTAATACCTATTTCTGGGCCTTAGGGTGAGAGGTGGAATTAAGGCCCCCAAAACTGGCTTCTGTTATTCAGATGCTGGGCGCTAGGGTTAGCCTCTTCAGGAGAGGAGGAGAGGAGGATGGCCATGAGGCCCAGGCATTTGTGAGTCATAAGGGGATCATGGGCTCTCAGAACCTTAGAGTCCCAGACTCATGAATCCGAAGTGGCTCCTGGAGAACTGGGATAAAGGGAGCATCAGATTAGGCATCCAGGGCTGCTCATTTGGGCAAGTGAATCCCACTCTTCATCTTGACCTTGGGTGATTCAAGGGCTCATGTTCCCCAGGGCCATATATGACCAAAAATAAGCCTCTGGGAGAATTTGTGGAATGGTGAATTCATGGGAGGGAATTCTTGGGTACAAGAGTATTTGAACTTGGAGATTCCAATTTAATGAGAAAGAATTTTGTGTGGTGGAAGGCTGACAGGTGAGAAAACTTGTGAATGTTCTGAAAGACACTGTGAAGAAGTATCTGTCTTTTGAAATATCCAAATTTTGCTGGATTTCTATTTTACTCCCTATTCTCAAGCTGAATCTGTACTGAAAGTATTTTTAATAAATTTTAAAATTTATTTTAAAATTATATTTTAATAAATTTTATTTGCTTTTAAGTGAAACGTATGCAAATGTAGAAATAGAAAATGAACTTACTTGATTTCAGGTTGAGACAAATACATACAGCCGTCTTCTGTAAATAATCATTTTTAAATTTTAGAAGTTATTCTCATAGGAAATAATGGTCATATAGAAGGTGTATCTGCGTCTGGGAGATGGTAGTTGCACAACATGCAGTATCTGTTATGATTTTGTTTTCCCACTATCAAACTTATCTTTGGAAGATGAACCAGTTCTTGAAGTCCAGCTCTCAATCCAGGGCTCTTTCCGTTCTGTCCCACTGACCTTGTCCACTCTGAGTTTTCCAACAGCTGTTAAGTCTTTAAAGCTGTGATTTCTCCTGCTCCTGGGATTCTATCTTGCGTCTGTTGAACCAGTCGGAAGGACAGATCACTTCTGTATATGTGACAGTCCCTAAATGCACATGCACATTCTCATTACAAGCGTGTAAAACATCACATCAGTTATGCAGTCAGCAGTGAAAGCCACAATGACAGTACACTGGGTCAGCTCAGAAGCCCCACTCCCAAGGTCACTTTAGCTGCCCTTCCCCACTGCAAACCCATCAACTGAATTTGGGTGCATTTTTCCCCCTATTGGAAGACCATCCAAGGAGTTTAGTACATGTACATCAGGGGCTAAAGCCACAGCCACCAGGAGACCATGGAAGGCAGAGTCCATGGGGGACAGCAGGGAGGCTTTTTTCCTCCTCTGGGTTCTCACCCCAGGGTTGGTGCTGCCACCCCTCCCTGTGTGCCTCCTGGCATCCAGTGAGCTCCTGGGTTATCTGTATGGCTCCATGGCCACCATGCCACCGTGACTCTACACTGCAGTCCTCAGTGCTTTTGGCCACACCTGCACTCAGCACCCCCTTCCCTCCCACAGGACCAGGTAGGATGGTGACTTAGGCACTTGTATCCAGCAGAGATATAAAAATTTGAACCTCTCCTCTTTGAAAATACCCCTGGGACTTCCCTGGTGGTCCAGTGGTAAAGAATCCACCTTACAATGCAGGGGATGTGGGCTCGATCCCCAGTCAGGGAACTAGATCCCACATGCTGTGGGGCAACTAAGTCCGTGTGCTGCAACTACTGAGCTTGTGCGCCTCAACTAGAGAGCCTGCGTGCCGCAAACTACAGAGCCCACACGCTCTGGAACCTGCACGCCACAACTAGAGAGAAGCCCGCACACCGCAATGAGCCTGTGCGCTGCAGCGAAAGATCCCACATGCCTCAGTGAAGACCACACGTGCCGCAACTAAGCCCCAACGTAGCCCCCCCCCAAAAAAATTAACAATAAATAAATAAATCTTTAAAAAAAAGAAAATATCCCAGCATACTTGAACAGCATGTGGCCTTTGGTCCCCCTTCGGGACAGGGAAGCCTGGTCCCTCCTGGAAGCAGCTGCAGTTGGGATAGAGAGGAAGGGAGTTTGGAGAATGCTGCTCTGTGCCAGTATGGAAGGCTTTGCATTTTTCACTTTTAAGTGGCTGCCTCATGGCTCAACCAAAGGAGCTTTGGTTTCTGAGTGTTTTCACTCCTCAGAAAGTTCTGTCTTCATTGCTGACATTTACTTCAGCTTCGGAGACTGCTTGGCTAAGGATCACCTTTCAGCTTGACTGCAGAGCTGTCTGTCCCATTGTCAGAGCATTCGTCCCTTCTCTCCTGGAAGAAAGTAAGCAACAATCAAGGCCACATCTAGGGGCTTGTTACAATCCTACCTCTCATCAGTCAGCCTATAAATTTTTATCAACAGGTAGGACAGTGGGGCCCCACTGGGCGAGAACATTTTCTGATAGATCCCAGTACCATATCCCTGGAACTGGCCTATGGGATCCTTTGCCTTTCTTCCAGAAAGCCATGTCTTTATCACAGCATCACATCCTCATTGCCAAATGAACATTTAGAGGGATGCTTAGGACTCATGGTGGATTGTCCACAAGTAAAGAAGAGAGACAAGGAAAAAATCCAAATATATGATGTTGGTAACAAGAACAACCAGTCTTATGTAGGTGAAGAAATCAGAAATGTAGATAATTTTTTTAAAATTAATTAATTTATTTATTTTTGGCTGTGTTGGGTCTTCGTTTCTGTGCGAGGGCTTTCTCCAGTTGCGGCGAGCGGGGGCCCTCTTCATCGCGGTGCGTGGGCCTCTCACTATCGCAGCCTCTCTTGTTGCGGAGCACAGGCTCCAGACGCGTAGGTTCAGTAGTTGTGGCACACGGGCTTAGTTGCTCCGTGGCATGTGGGATCTTCCCAGACCAGGGCTCGAACCCGTGTCCCCTGCATCGGCAGGCAGATTCTCAACCACTGCGCCACCAGAGAAGCCCAGAAATGTAGATAATTTGCCCATGTTCACACAACTAATAAGGGGTGGTACTTGGATTCAGCCTGGTATTCAGGAATAAGGATTCCAAGGTAGCATATTGAAGGTTTCCAAGGTGGAAACCTCTGTGATAGGGCACTGCAGAAATAGCACCTGGCAAAAATTTGTGCTTTCTGTGCCTAGAAAGGCCCTTTCCTTGTTACTGGGGGTGGGAGGGGAATGGAGGAGGAAAGGGGGAGATCCTTTAGCCAAAGAGCATCACAGGAAGCATACACTGAAGTAATGCTATGACTAACTGGGTCATTTGGGGCTTGTCATGGTGGTGGACCACCAGGAAAACAAAGAGCTATCATATGTAAGTAATCAACCTTGATCATCATGAGTTGCTGACATTGCTTCTCCCCAAGGGGAAGGGAAGAGTACATCTGATCCCAGGGGATTCTCTGATGTGCTTCATACCAGGGATAATCTTCAGTGGACCCTCACAGCCGTCAGCTCTTACATCAGGGTGAAACATGTAAGGGATCAGTATATAAGCATCTTAGACCTGTAAGTGCTGACTCTGGGGGGAGGAATTATAATATGGTTGGTAAAGGATGGAGATAATAAGAATCAGTTGTGGCCTCATGTCTAGTTGCAGTAGTAGGAAATGGGGAGGTTTTTTCCCCACTAATCAGCTTATATTGAGTCTTAAATAGAGATTGTGGCTCACCAGCATCTTGCCTGGCTCTGGGCTATGCTGAGCTATACGTAGACCAAAGCATGAACAGGGAAGGATGGCCTTGGACAACTTCTATACGCCATCTCTTGGCCACATCCTTACCATGGCAGTTGCTGCACCCAGGTGAAATCAGAGAGCTCCTTAAGTCCATTTCTCTTGTGTTCCTCCCAGGAGCTTCTCTACTGATGCGGTGCAGGAAGCCTTTCTGGCAATACGCAGATTTGGACCCGCAGGGGAGTTCAGTCTTCCTGTGGAAATGCTTAACAATGGATGATGGAAACCAGTGGGCAGGTCCCCAGCTTCTTGGTCTCTGATGGGAGGGAGAGGACTTCCAGCTAGATGGAGGCCAGTTGTCCACAGTGGTGACCACCTCAGTACCCCTTTCTTGGGTTGGCTTTCTCTTCGCTGTTTTACTCTCCCACTCTCCCAGTGCCTCCACTCTTATTTTCTGAGATCACTTCCCAAAATAAACTAGCTACATATAAGCCCTCATTTCCTGCTATGCTGTTACTTCAGGAGAAAAAAAGGCCACTCAACTGTGGCTACACTGCCAGTAACCCAGTTACCACAATACTACCTTTGTAGCGACAGGCAAAGCTGAAAGAGGAGAAAGACTCCATGAAATTCTCATCTTGTCCACAGTTCCCAGACCTGTGAGTTAAAAATCTTAAACCACTAACTAGATGACCAACCCCCCCCCGCCCCCAGCCCACCTGCTTATGCAAAATGCTCTGAGAGAGACAGGAGGAGCCAATTTCTCCCAGGACCCCAAATAAGTTTGTAGCTCTTGATGCCCACATGGAAGAGACTTATCTCTGTTTGTGAGAAAACTCTGGACCACAGAGGTTTATATATAACATGTTTTTCAGAGGGACTCAATCACATGAGGATTGTGGCTTCTACTTCTAGGGGGAAAACTGCTGGAATTTCTCAACTTCCATCACTTGATTTAACTCACTAACATGTTTCCTTAAGCCTCCAGCCCAGCTCATTTGAGCCACACACCCTCCCTGCCCTGCCCTGCCCTCTGCTCCTTTGGAAACCTTCTTCCACGGTCATCCAGGCTTCTCACTGTGAGAGACTCAGGCAGTCTCGGTCCTCCAACCCTGAATCCTAGCTTTGTACTCCACTGAGCTGGGTTTCTGTCTGAGCTGTCAAAGAGCCTATTTTATTTTGTTAATGGGTTCAATGAATCAAAGTTCTATTTCTGCTAGACTAATATTACAGTCACTTTCATAAGAAATCAGTCGTGTACTTTGGCCATGGTGCCGTTTCTGTGGTCTACATTCCCTACAGGGGACAGGAATGCTTACTTTAACCTCAGCATAAAGAGTGTGAGATCAACTTATGTGATTTCATTTGGTTTTAACTCCTCTTGGTAAGGTGGTAACTAGAATTGTGTCCTACCCTAATCATAATCTATCAGCTATCTCTATGCATTACCTAAGTTTGTATATGAGAAAGCCATTTTTAATTGTACAGTCTTGTCAAAAACATTGTCAGTAATTAAATGTGCTAAAATAGACAAAGGAAAATAGTGTGAGATTAAGTCATACACTGAGAGATGTGATTAACTTAACTCTTTCTATCTGAAATCCAAAGAAAGAGAAGAAGAGATCATTTAAATTGTCATTTATTGAGATCTTGGGTTTTTGACCTTATGTGCATGAGTTAGTTTAATCCTCACAGTAACTCTAAAAGTTAAGTATGACTTTCTCATTTAACAACTGAATTGAGTGGAGACAAATATAGCTAAAGTCACATAGCTAGAAAGTGATAGAACCAGGATTTGAATTCCGATCTGTCACCAAAGCTCCAGCTTCTAATCCCTGCACCTCCTTTCCAAACAACTTGAGAGGAAACACTGTGTTCACCCGCACATTCTACCTTTCAAATAACTCAGAACACCCTCACCCCGACCACAGTGTCCAAACTGCCAACCTGTTCACTCACATCTTGTGCACACAGGTTTGCCACCAAGTGTGAACCCTCCATTGTCCTCTCTGTCCATTTCTTTTTTGTGTCCAGTTTAATCCTTGGATGATTGTTTCAACTATTTACTTGCCAAGACTAAATATTCCTTGTCCCTTTGATCTTTCACCAAACCTGCTCATGAAATCCCTGATCTTAGATGATTCCACCAATTGCATATTTCATGGCTGCAACTCAGCACAACACATGACAAGGCATGCGACTCATATTCCAAATACGGGGTCACAGAGTTCTTAATTTGCCCTCAGAAATGCCTGGTAATCCTACTGTGTCTCATGAGTCAGTTCCCTTTCCCATGCTTCATAAGTATTATTTCAAACCTTTTCATGCTTTATGAATTTCATCTTTCCCCTCACTTTCAATAGATGGCTTTGACTCCTGTTTGACAAATGAAAGAGATATTGCTGAAGAAAGAGCTAACATCCCCACAATGAAACATGCAAGCATTCCTGTGCCTCTCTCCTATAGTGAAGGAGGAGCTATCTTTAATTCCAAGATTGACCTTTTCCTCTAAAGTGTGTTTGCGTCCTAGTCCCTCCTGCTTCTCAGGAATTTTAATGATTATAAATTATATTTATTGTAAACCAATCCGTCTCTAACGACTCCACTTCCTTAGCATTTAAGCATGTTCAAATTATTACTATTCTGAAAAATTCTCGTCTAATCCCATTTTCTTTCCATCTACTATATCTTTTAACAGACTTGGAAGTAATCCCCATTTATTCACTCTTTCATCCCAAACACTTCTCAGTCCTCTCCACTCTTTTCTATACCCACCATTTAGTGGACACTGTTGCTGGAGCACAGCAATAATATTTTTTTAATCCCCCTTTTTGCTCAGTCTTCATTTCTCTTGCAGCCTCAGCAGAATTTGATTACCTTTTTCTTATTCCTGTCCTCTCCCCACACTCTTTCAACTGTTTTCCAGCTTCTGTGGTCACCCTCAGCCTTTTGTAGGGTACTTCACCACCACATGCTGGATTGTTTCAGTCCCAGCATTCTCCTCCCTCCCCTCCACTCTGTGCACTCTGTCTTGCCAGTCACATCCATTCCCTTCACTTAAATCTCTAGTCATTTCACTCTACTCAGTCACCAAGGATGTCTTCTCTACAGTGGCCATATAGGTAGGGACTGAGGGGCACGTGGAGCAAGAAATATTCACAGGTACAGAGCTTTAAGGATTAGATACGAAAAATGGAGGGAAGGAGAGTGCTTCCTCTGGCTGCTTACCGATAGCTGGGGCTCCTGATCAGTCTCTCTTGTCAGTTTGCCTGGTGTTTTTAGCTGGCCTTTGTTTAGCTTTGCGGGGGAGAATAGGCCAGCCAGGCTTCCATCTGTTGCTGGGTTAGGGTTGGAGAAATGCCTTGTCTGGACCGCCTTGTTCTGTTGTGTGGGAAGACTGAACATGCCCCGCTGCTGTGATGTTCCTCCAGTCCTCAGGTCCCAAACTAGTTCTTCAGAGAACCTTATAGAGTTTTCTCGATTGTGTCTTGTATTATTTTCAGGTATACAGTTGTACTCAGCAGGGAGGAGCAGAGAGAAATGGGGCTACACTGTTTTGTCTAGAGTGAAAGTCACTGGCCACTGATGTTCTAGGCTAATCTTTTGAGAGTTTTGCTGTAAAGGTGAGCAGAGAAATGGGACAGTGGCATGAAAGAGATGTAGTATCAAGAAAGTTTGCTTTTATTTTATTTTTTATATGAGAGAGACTATAGCATGTTTGTAAGATCCATCTCCTGATGATGTAGGAGAGAGAGAAAATAACTGCTGGAGCAATGCCTTGAGTATGTGGGAGAAGATAGGATCTCCTGCACAGAATGGGGATGGCTCTAAACAGGAGCTTGGAAGGTTTGTTCATTGTTCATCCTAACGGGAGGGAAGCATGCGAGCACAGATGCAGGTAGGTCCTCAGTGTGGTCTTGGGAGTGTGAGGAGTCTCTTCTGGCTGTTTCTGTTATCTTCCTGAAAGAGGAAGCAAGGTCAGTAGCTGGAGAGTGAGGAAGGAGGAAGAAGTGTTGGAGGTTTGAAGAGGGAGAAGAATATACAAGAAAGTTACCTAGGAGAATGGACGAGTGAATGGTCTAGGTTTGGAAGACATGAGAGAGGGATGTAGAAGACAATGATTTTAAAGTAGGATTTAAAGAATTTAGAGATGTAGGAATTCTAAGTGATGTCAAAGACCAGGGTATGGATGGATAGTCCATTACTATTTATGGAGCAATGATATACACGTCTGGCACTGTGCTGGGCAACAGCAATAAAGGCATGAAGAAACCAGTCTCCTGGGACCTCCCTGGTGGTCCAGTGGGTAAGACTCCGTGCTTCCAATGCAGGATGCCCGGGTTTGATCCCTGGTGGGGAACTAGATCCCGCATGCATGCCGCAACTAAGAGTCCACACGCCGCAACTTAGGAAGCCTGCATGCCGCAAGTAAAATATCCCACATGCTGCAACTAAAAAGGTCCTGCATGCTACAACTAAAGATTCCGCATGCCACAACTAAGACCCGACACAGCCTAGATAGATAGATATTTAAAAAGAAGAGAAAAAGAAACCAACCAGTCTCCTCTCAAATGGTGAGTGTGCACGCCATACTGTAATGGGCTGCTGAGAAAATGGGGGTGAGCCTGTCAGTGCAGACAACTGATATGAACTTGGCTGTACAGAGATGAAGAAACAGGTAGCCAAAGGGGAAAATGAGGTTAAAATGATTTTGAGAAATGGGAGACACCAAAACATGTTTGAATTCAAAGGAGAAGGACTCAGTGGAGAAGGGTAAAAGTGCAGTAAAGACTAGACAACCAAAAAAGCAAGGAGATGGGATTCAGAGCAACACGGAAGGACTGGCTTAACAGGAAGCAGGACCCTTCCTATGTTGTTAACAGGAAGATAGAAGAAGATGGGAGCATATGTAGACATACACTTACAGATTCAGTTGTAAGAAGATTCTCTAAGACTCCTAGGTATCCCACTCTAAACCCACAGGTAGTACGACAGTATAAATGCTTCAACCCACTGTCTTCCACACAAAGTAAGCTCCCTACCACTCCAGAGCTGCCGCTCTTGCCAAGGTCACAGCGATCTCCGTGCTGCCATATTTAGGGGGTACTTTAAGGGCTTCATTATTCTGGACTTCTCAACAGCATTCAACATTGCTTCATTATCTAAACACTGTCTTCTCTTGGCTTTCCTGATCCACACACCCTCGGTTTTTTCCTTCCTTCTCTGGCTATTTCTTCATCTCCTTTGTTGACCTGTGCAAATATTTGTTTTCATAAGTTCTATATAAATTCAAGGCTCCTCACGACTTTCAGTTTGTAGATTGTCATGGTAATGGCCCCCAGTGATTCACACCTCCCACTGTCCATGCCCTATGCGTGGACTCTGGGCTTGGCCATGTGACTTGGCCTTTGTCAATGGGATATCAGCAAACATGACACAAGCAGAAGCATGATGAGCTTGTGAATGGGGGCCTGCTCTCTTGGAACCTTGAAACAACCATGCTATGAAGCAGCTCAGGATGAAAGACCATGTTGGACCCAAATGCTGAATGCAGCCATGTGAGTGAGTCCCAGTGAGCCCAGCAGAATCACCCAGCCAATCCACAGACACATAAGAATGAATCGTTGTTGTTGTTGTTGTTTTTTAATATTTATTTATTTATTTATTTTTGGCTGTGTCAGGTCTTAGTTGTGGCACATGGGATCTTTCACTGCGGCACGCGGGCTCTTTGTTACAGCACATGGGCTTCTCTCTAGTTGTGGTGCGTGGGCTCTGTAGTTGTGGAGCGCGGGCTCCAGAGCACGTGGGCTCTGTAGTTTGTGGCACGTGGGCTCTCTAGTTGTGGCGCATGGGCTCAGTAGTTGGGGTGCACGGGCTTAATTGCCACGTGGCATGTGGGATCTTAGTTCCCTGACCAGGGATCAAACCCGCCTCCCCTGCATTGGAAGGCGGATTCTTAACCACTGGACCACCAGTGACGTCCCTAAGTCATTGTTTTAAGCCACAAAATCTTGAGGTGATTTGTCATGCAGTAGTAGATAACTGTCATCCTCAGCTACAGCAGAGACATGGCTAGCTTTAGTGGCTTTGTGCAAATCGGAAAAAAAAGTGAGTCATAACAATATGCCTCTACTGGGCAGACATACTTTTGTTCAAACAAAAGGTGCCCCTTCTTCCAGGATGCAGCCCTGTGCCAGGTGCACAGCATGGATTTGAGCCCACAGTCAGCTCCGTCACTGGGTGCCTCATGCACTACATAAGCTGCACACTGTGTGTGAACCTCCTGGGAGATTTCTTCACGATTCTCCCTTTTTTTTAAAAAAAAAAATTAATTTATTTTATTTATTTATTTTTGGCTGCGTTGGGTCTTCGTTGCTGCACGCAGGCTTTCTCTAGTTGCAGCAAGCGGGGGCTACTCTTCGTTGCGGTGCACAGGCTTCTCATTGCGGTGGCTTCATCTTGTTGTGGAGCACAGGCTCTAGGCGCGCGGGCTCAATAGTTGTGGCGCACGGGCTTAGTTGCTCCGCAGCATGTGGGATCTTCCCGCACCAGGGCTCGAACCCGTGTCCCCTGCGTTGGCAGGCGGATTCTTAACCACTGCACTACTAGGCAAGTCCCACGATTCTCTCTTTACTTAGCATAGACCAGAAACTTGACTTCAGGACAGATTTCATTACTCCAGTTAGGGATAGAGAGACAGTACATAGAGTAGTGCTCCCAGCCTGCAGGATTCAGTAGAATACTGACCTTTATTAAGGAAAATAGACCAAATGTTGCTAATACGGTCACTGCATTTTTCAGGCAAGTCAGTTAGGCAAGCCCCTCCTTGAGAAAGGATGAACAGTTCTCAGAAAAAAAAGGAGCCATCATTCCTCTGAACCACCCATGAACTTTCCAGAGAAGAGGTAGATAGAGAGTTAGATTCTAGAAGAGGTAGCAGTGAGGAGCTAGGCTCTTACGCAGGTGGCGGTGCCCAGCAGAGATGGCACAATGAGCCCCAGGCCTCCCTGGTCCTAGGAGAATGCTCTGGACCAGAGGTCTGCGAGAAAAGGCTAGGCAATGCCACCACTCTTCACAGACCAACAGGCCTGCGTCAGGTTGGCCCTGGGCCTCCTGTTCCAGCTGCAAAGTGGATGCCTCCCTCTGGATTGTAGCGCACAGGGCCACAGCGCAACTGGGGCTCCTCTTCCTCATACCAGCGCTGTTCACTGAAGTCGGGAAAGAAGGCTGCGATCTCTCTACTGGCTGAAACCACAGAGTCTGTGAGGGGAGGTAAAAAAGAGAAGGGGTTCTCATAGGGAGTGCAGGATGGAAGCAAGAGGCAATCATAATCAGGTTCAGAAACCAGAGCCTATACTTCTCCTGCCCCTAAGTCCTGGGGCCGCATCTGCTGAGGTGGCCACAAAGGGCCAGAAACACAACTGGGAAGAAAGCTCACTGAGGGACCTGGCTCTCAACCCCACCATACTGCCTGCCCACCAACCTCAAACCAACTTCACTTATTAAATACTGTGGACACAGGAGGCAGACTCACCTGAGCCATGGGTTGTATTACGGGTGTCAGTGAGGCCGAAACTCCCACGAATTGAATCTGGGGCCACGTGGCATGCTCGAAACACTCTGGTGGGTCCCATCACTGTCCTCCAGAGCTGGATGGCATCCTTGTGGGCGAGGATGTAGGCTCGGATTGGCCCACTGTGGACAAATGGAGCACATGTCAGGAATCTGGCTATCGGGTCCAGGAGGGCATACCATGAGTAGAGCACAAATAAAGGCACACTGGACATCCTGAGAGTCTCCTTGCCTTTCTAGTTGAGTGCCAATACTGCTTCAAATAGAAGGTGATGGAAGGCCACTGCTGATGAGCAAGAGAGGCCACAGGGATCAGAAGAGTTGCTAGGCAGCATTCAACAATACTCTTCTGCAGCCCCTGGAGCAGTTAACTACCATGGGACAAGTGGCCACAAGGTCAGTGTTGGCCCAAGCCCATGTTTCTTCAGACACTTGACACTGGTTACAAGTTTAAAGAGTGGCAAATAAAATTAAAAAATCTATTTAGGGGGCAGGGGAAATAAGACTCAGTGGATGAAGATGTTGGAACCAAAATGAGAAATACCTGGCCATGAACTCCACCAGCCGCTGATAGAAAAAACGCCCTGCAAAGAGAGTACCTTCATCAAGACACTGGTGCCAAGAGAACTTTTTATACTTCTGACTCCCTATTTGGAATGATAAAAACTGTTTTAGAGAAAAGAACAAGGACCTTGGCGTCTGACATACCTGGGTCTGAATCCAGGCCCTCCAACTTGCAACCTGTGTAGTTTCGGGTAAATCATTAACTTCCCTAATTTAGTTTTCTAATCTGTGTGCTGGGGACATAACAATACCTACTTCATGGGGTTGCTGGGGAATTAAATGAAATCATGAGCCTTTGGACAATGTCTGACAGAATAAATTGTTAACTAGGGATAGTATCAGGACATAAAACTAAGTTACTTGTTGGGACCATGACGTAGAACCCTCCTAGAAAACATTTAAAAAATATTGATAATCATGAAAAGTTTGTGTATAAACCAAGATTTTAGAAGACTGGCTGCAATTTTACGATTGGTAGGTCAGAGAGAGCCTGACATTGTGTGTCCAGGTAAAATCTCTCTTGTGATAGAGAAGCCTCCCACTCAGAGGACTGTTGATCCTACCTTCATGCTCCTGGTAAAACTTCTGGCAATCTTCCTTTCTCCACAGAAGTTCTCTCATTCGTACAATAAGGAACTTGTTGCTCAGAATCTGCTGATGAACAGCCTGGATAAACACCACCCCAAAGATAAAAGTCAGTCAAAGGGATCATTTGAGTGAATGGGAGACCCAGGCAGACAAAAAGAACCTTGAGGACCCTTCAGAGCCTAGGACTTGAGGGTCTGTCCCATTGGTGGGTCAGAAGAAAAGAGACGTCCTGTTGCTGTCTTGAAGATGGAGTGAGCCATGTGATGAGGAATGTGAGTGGACTCTAAAAATGGTAGGCCCCACCTGAAGGCCAGCAAGGACATGGGGATCTATCTCAGTCCTATAACCACAGAAACCAAATTCTGCCAACCTGAATGAGTTTCAAAGTGGATCTTCCCCAGACCCTTTAGATAAGGGCCCAGTCAGCTGATAACTGGAACTTGGCTTTGTGAAACTCTAAGGAGAGAACCCAGCCGAGCTCAGCCAAACCTACTGGACCTCTAAATTCTAGAACTGTGAGATAATGAGTGTTGTTTTAAGCTGCTAAGTTTGTGGTAATTTGTTATGCATCAGTAGAGAACTAATATACATACATTGCCTTGAGGTTTGGTTTTTCTTATCGTATTGGATCCTTTCTTATATTTTATATCTGTTCCAATTCTCCAATACATTTTTAATCTCCTTAGGGTCAGAGTCATGGCTTCTAACTTTGCCTCCACACCATCTAGCACAGGACTGTGTTGTCAGTCTTCGCAAATGGCCCTATGGCACCTGAAACAGAAGCAATGCCTCCGACATAGAGTAGAGGCTTAGGACTTGTTCTTACCTCCAGAATCAGTGGGTGAGCAACTGCATCAGGCTTGATCAGAGCCAGAGTAAGCTGGAGAGCCTGAGGGCTCCGTAAGATCGAGGTCATCTCCCTCCTGCCATCAGAGAGTCAGATAAGAGACCCGTCAGTGCTGCACTCCCCACCCTTCCTATTCTGGAGCCTGTGCAGTTTTGCAAGTCAACCAGGGCTCTCACTCCTGACACTGATAAAGCACATGACGGTTGCTTAGTATTTAATTTGCCCATTTGGGTTCATGGGGTTGAGGGAAGGGAGTGGTAGAGGGGCCATTCAGGTTGCCCAGTGGAGCACATAATCTGGTTAGTGCAACTGTAAACCTGCAAAAGAGTGACCCATTCAGGAGAAGTTCAAGTTTAAACACGACCTGTCTCTGGTAGTACTCCCGTCCCTTCCTTTCTTTTGTGTTTTACAGAGAATTTACAATTTACATTCCTGAAGAGCACCCACAAGGGTACAATAACTGTTCCCACAGTGCCCTCCCATCAATTACAGAATTTGAAGATTGGATGGACAAGAATTGGGATCTTGCCAAGATACCCCCCAAAAAGTCTGCTGGATGCATACCATTTCTTATCTAATCTTACAGATAAGTCAGGATCTATCCCGCCCAAATCAAACCCTTTAATACACTCAGCTGTCCTCAATGGCAAGGTTTGCAGACATGCAACTCCAAGGTCAAAGACAAGTTGTAATCATTTTGTATCTGAAGCAGCTAAAACTGCCTGGCACAAAGGTGCTTAAAATCAGTTTTACTGACTAAATGAACCTATACAGTCTTATTCTATTCATCTTCAGAGAAAAGAACAAGACACTATTTCTAGTGTCTAATCATGGTGTAAGAGCTCAATAAATAATTGTGAAAATGATATAAAGAACATAAAAGTATTTTATAAACTGGACTAAGAAAACTTGAGATCTCTTCCAACTTTGAAATTCTATTTACATGTAAGAAATTGATCATCTCTGCAGGACTAAGGTCTCAAAGATTATCTGGTGGAACCTCTAAATTTGCCAACAAATACAGAGAAGGCTTCCATGAACACACACAGGGACAGTCTGGACGACCGTCTCATTTCTCTTAGCCCGAAAGTAGCCTGACAATCACATTAAAAGCAGTGCTAGGGTCTGGCCCAAATGGAGAAACTGTGCCAAGGTCTCTCCTATTCATGTCCTTTCTACAGCATTCAGCTTGATGCTCCACTCAATCCACAGAGCTAAGCACAGTCTGACCAGTACAAGATCAGCCAACCCAGCTTCCCTAACATCCTAGGTGGTGAGAACCCAAAAGCGAGCAGAATCTTCGCCATATATCTAGGGAGAGACATCCTTGGCACCTCCCCTTCCTTACCCTCCATATCCATGATATCACTGAGTTCTCGCAATTTTACCTAGCTAGTGTATCTCAAATCTGTACAATTCTCTCCTTCTCAACTGCCACCACCACAGTCCAAGACATCATCAACCCCCTCTGGACTTCTGCAACAGCCTCTTCAGTGGTCTCCCAGTTTCTACTCTTGCCACCCTCTACAATCTGTTCTCCACACAGCAGCCACAGTGAACTAAAAATGCAAATCTAATATCATTTCCCTCCTTAACCCTTCAAAGTGTACCCTGCTTTTATGATAAAACCCCAAAGCCTTATCATGTCCTACTAGGCTTCGCATGATCTTATCCCTGCGTACCTCTCTAGCCTCATCTGGAACTCCACACTTCTTAACTTGCTTTTGCTCCAGCTTCACGGGCCTTACAGCTCCAAGACATTCTGGCCTGACAGCCTTTGCCTGAGAAGTTTTCACAGTCCAGAAAGTGCTTCCTCTGGTTACCTCCTACTCACCCACTAGATCTTAGTTCACTTCCCCTGTTATACATTCTCATGGCTCCTTTCACGTTTTCTTCAGTTGTCTCTTCCCCACTAGAAGGTCAGCTCTATGAAAGCAGGGATCTGTTTCGCTCACCATCGTATCCTCTGTACTTACACAGAGTGCCTAGCACATAGATGGCTCTCAACAGTATTTGTTGAATGAATCAATGAATGAACCTGATTCAGCTATTCCAAGACCAGAATGCTAGGGGCTATCCAGGGGAGGACATGGTTCCTTTCCTAATGCCAGCTAAGTTATGCCTGTCTTGGATCTTGGTTTATAACAAATGTTAACAGTTCGAGAAACTTGCTCAACATAAAAGTCACTCGATTAGAGAATTATAAATTTTAGAAATTGCCTGGGCGTTTACCCCCACAACAGAGGCGCCTATTCTTGTGCTTCCTGGAGGGCGCCAGCCATGCCTCTCATCCTCCCAAGCGCATCGGGGACCTGCAACCCGTCAACTCGGCTTTCTGCTTCCAACACCTGAAGCCCCGCCCCACAGACTCACAGCCTCAGCTCTAGACGCCGCCCTCTTCCCCACCCTGCTCTTCCATTTCTCTAGGCCTGCAGCCGCGCGACCCCGTCCCCTTGTACCGAGGCCTAAGCCCACGCTAGATTCTAGGCTCTTCGGAGCCCCAGTCCTGCTGGAATTCGGGTCCGAGTCACCTGATCCTCCCACCGCGGAGACCGGCCACCAGGCACTGCGATAGCTAGCCTTCGGTGCAAGCGGGGTCCTTCAGGCATTCGGCCGGGCAGCCCGCTTCAGGGTCCTTGCCCGGTGAGGCAGAGTGCTCCCCGATCCAGGAGGCCCTGCAGCAGGAAGGAGAAGAAGCTATGCCGTGCGGTAGCTGTTCTTCCAAGCCCGCTTGGGCGCCCTCAGGCGGAAGGGAGGGCCAGGCCGGTGGCCCTGCTCGGGGAGGTGGCTCAGAGAGGACAGGATGGGCGTTTCAAGGTGGCAGCCCTGCAGTGAACATGCGCGCCAGCGGGGCCGCCGTAGTGGGCCTGGCCCCACTCGATCTCTCTTTTATTCTTTGTCTGGGGTAGTGCCTGGCACATGGTTGGTGCCCAGTATTTGTCGGAGGGACACGGGGGGCAAAAAACTTACGTGCGCTGGATCGCAAGGTCAGAGGCAGCCATTGAATCCTCTTGCACAGTTGGTGGGAATGTAAATTGATACAGCCACTATTGAGAACAGCATGGAGGTTCCTTAAAAAACTCAAAATATAACTACCATACCACCCAGCAATCCCACTACTGGGTATATACCCTGACAAAACCATAATTCAAAAAGAGTCATGTACCAAAATGTTCATTGCAGCTCTTTACAATAGCCAGCACGTGGAAGCAACCTGAGTGTCCATCAACAGATGAATGGATAAAGAAGATGTGGCACATATATACAGTGGAATATTAGCCATAAAAAGAAACGAAACTGAGTTATTTGTAGTGAGGTGGATGGACCTAGAGTCTGTCATATAGAGTGAAGTAAGTCAGAAAGAGAAAAACAAATACCATATGCTAACACATATATATGGAATCTAAAAAAAAAAAAAATGGTCATGAAGAACCTAGGGGCAAGACGGGAATAAAGACGCAGACCTACTAGAGAATGGACTTGAGCATACGGGGAGGGGGAATGGTAAGCTGGGACAAAGTGAGAGAGTTGCATGGACATATATACACTACCAAACGTAAAATAGATAGCTAGTGGGAAGCAGCCGCATAGCACAGGGAGATCAGCTCGGTGCTTTGTGACCACCTAGAGGGGTGGGATACGGAGGGTGGGAGGGAGGGAGATGCAAGAGGGAAGAGATATGGGGACATATGTATAACAGATTCACTTTGTTATAAAGCAGAAACTAACCATTGTAAAGCAAGTATACTCCAATAAAGATGTTTAAAAAAAAAAAAGTCTTTGAGCACAGAGGGATATGTGGACGCGAAGGAGCATAGCTAATACGGGGGTGGTGAGGGAGGATTCTTAGTTGGAAAGCAAGTGTACATAGGGCATGAGGGAAACTAGTCATAAGGCCCTTGAACATGTCGCTAAGGAATTTGGGGTAGGATGTGGGGTGGGGTTACCATGGAGTCCACTGAAGCAGTCCAGGGTGAGGGGATGAGAACTGAGGGTATTCGTGATGTGTTGTATACTGTATGGAGAGGGTGATGACAGTGAGTATGGAGAAGGGGCAGTGTGGCAGGCTGAATAAGGGTGGTACTTTTTTTTTCTTGGAGAGAATCACTGAATTTGAGAATAGTGAAAATAAACTATAAATGTCATCAATTAAAAAACATTTTTTTAAACTGATTTTGTGCCTGCATGTACATGTGTTGCACTCCTGGAATGTTGGAAGGAGGGTCTGTGGTTCTGGCAGCTTGTTTCCACAAGGTGTCTTTGGGAGAGTCCATTTCTTACCTGTCTGGCTGGTGAAGAAGGCACATGTCCATTGCTGCCTTCAGAGGATGAGAGTAAACTTACCAAGTCCCATTAACCCAACATTTAGTTTTAGCCTTTTTTCCCAAATGCACAAGGTCCAACTTTGTTTCCCACCTTGATCTTCATTTACATACCTCTGGGCTATAGAGATTTTGCTGATTTTTAGGCCATGGTCGTTAATTCACCTTTCTGTCTGTCTTACACACACTGTAGAAGGTTTTAGTTCTCTATTTTATAGTTGCTTTGACCATCCTCAACAGTAAGCCTACGTTATGAAAGTACGGGCAGATGTGATTTTAGGGGGAGACTCAATAAATAACACCCTTTTTCTAAACCGGGGCTCATAACTAACAGAAATAGAGGAACGGCAGGCAGGTGGAGACTAAATGTCAATACTGATGGAACTGTTGAAGAATATAACTTAGTGTGAGAACCTAATGCACCTGCCTTCTAACCCTGTGCTACCCAAGTTCAATACCTAGTCTCTTATAAGCCTCACTTAAAACAACAGCAACAACAAAATCTAAATAGTTGACAGGACCTATAAAATTATCGCAGCATTCCCTCACATTCACAGAATTAGTCCCCAGCCCCTAGCAGATATAGCAGGGAAAATTTTGTCCCTAGAAACCTGTCAAAAGATACCGATACTCAGTTATATCTGTGAGAGGGTGAATAAGCTGGAAAATTCTTGATTCAGTTTTGCTGGGACTGAAGTAATTCTATACCAGTTATGACTCTGAACTTGTAAGTCTGAACTCAGTTGGGAGAATCACCCATTAAGAGGTTAATTATGACTTACGTTCATTCTATCCAGAGGGACATCTACCTGTGTCTAGTCTTGTCTCTAGATAGTGATATTTAAGACGATGCTGCCTTCGTGCAGTGTTAATTTACAGTAGTAGCGGCAGCCCCAACCAGGTCTTCTTTGAGATTTTTGAGATGTCTTTCTTTTTCATCCAGCATATTTAAATTACTTAATACCATTTCCCCTTTGGGTCCTGGGTTTCTGGCACCGCAGGGCCGCCTTGAGGGTGGGCTCTAATGACACAGCTTCCCTAGCCCCCTGTGAGCAGTGCTCAGGGGCCACTGCCTTCTGCTGTGGAGTTGCTCATGCCCAGGACACCTGTCTCCTGTGGGGGTGTGGGGGGTGGAGTTCCTTTACCCGACATGTTTCAGTTGAGACTCATTCTCAGCAGGTTTTTTTTTTTACCTGAATCTGCTGTCCTGAAGTTTGTTCTTCCAGGGACCCAATGAGAATCAAGACCTTTGCTATGTGTTCCTCAAGATACTGTCCTCAGCTTCTGAATGTGTCAGGTGAGGAGTAGCATTGCTATTAGGCACTTCTCTTTGAGGGTTTTTCTCTCTACTGTTCCTGTACTCCTTTCCAGAAGGCTCACTGAGTTTCTAACATTTTATTGTTGGAGAGAAGGAAGACCCATAGGGCTGGCCCTTTGCTGGACTGTGGAAGGTGGGGAGGAAATGAAATTTGCCTCTCAGCTGTTTTCCAAGATGTCAACTTTCTCTTAAGAAAGTGTCTCTTCCATTGTTTTCATTCTTGCACTGCTCCTAATCTGATAGGGCAGGTTTCTAAAGCTCTGCCTTTCTTCCTGGTCTTTCTGAACATATGTGATTCTTCGAGACAATGTTCAGGCCTAGGCTTTTCTCATTATCTTTTCAACTTCTGTGGCTGTGGTCATTTCATTGAATGTCTTTTCTACTTCAGTCTAAGAAGATGGCATGTTTTGGTGGTAACAGGGCACTGTTTCTTTTTTGTTATAAATAAAACCTACCACTCTTTTACAATTGAAGCTGCAGTGTAAATCTCAGAACTGTAAAACCATGGCCAGAGTTTTTGAAAAACAGACCATCAGGTGCGGAGTGACCCTTAATCCATGTAGAAAAAAAATGCATGCGTTCCTCCAATTTTGTCCTTTGGCCTTGAGTATGGCTCAGAACATAAGGGATGGAATCTGGGACGACCTTTCCATGCTGCCTGCTAGGCTGGTACTAAAGTTCGGAGCTTACACACTTGTGTTCTTAGCATATGTGGAACTTAATTGTGACTTAAAGCCCCTGGCCTGTCGAACTAGCTAAAAAGCATAGTAAAGGGCCAAATAATTGTTTTGCCTCTGATGTCTAAAAGGCCTGTAGAGGGAAAGACTTCCCCACAGTCAAATCTGTGCCTCAGCAAGGCTGCCTCACTGAGGTCCCCTCTGCTGCTTAGGGTCTGCAGATGCCCCACAAGGCTATGGGTGTGTGCTAATGAAACCGTGTGAAACCGTGCACCTCAGATTGGGACTTGAACCCACGTGCCGGGACTCAAACCCAGCCTAAATCCAGAATGGGACATGCGGCCAGGACTCGAACCCAGCCAAAACCCTGATTGGGACTTGAACCCATGCAGCCGGACTCACCCGGCCAAAACCCACAGTCTTCCAACTGAGGTCACATACCTGGTTTCAGGACTTAATGAAGCTCAGGTTCTTGATGTCTCATTGCAGAATTCAGTGAGAGACAAAGTGATAGGTAATAAGTGGATTTATTTAGAGAGAAACACTCCACAGACAAGAGTGTGGGCCATCTCAGAAGGTGAGAAAAGCACCAGAGTATGGGGTTGTCAGTTTTTATAGGGGTGGGTAATTTCATAGGCTAATGAGTGGGAGGAGTATTCCAGCTATTTCAGGAAGGGGTGGGGATTTCCAGGAAGGGGTGGGGATTTCCAGGAATTGGGCCACTGCCCACTTTTTGATCCTTTTGGTCGGTCTTGGAACTGTCATGGCGCCTGTGGGTATGTCATTTAGCTTGCTGCTGTGTTACAGTGAGCATATGCGGAGGCTCAAGGTCCAGTGGAAGTTGACTTGTCCTCCATCTTGGACCCATTTGGTTCTAATCAGTTTATGTCATGTCCTCGGGCTATGTCATTCTTTCCAAGGTTGTGCCCTGCCTCCTTCCCTCCTGTTTCACTAAGGCCAAGGCCAGTGTTGGCCTTATATTCAACATGGCTAACTTGAAAAGCATTTGAAGTGCCTCAGATACTGGTCCCATCATAGCCTCAACTTACATGTGATGTTGTGATCCCCACATTTCCTTACCTGGTCTCTTTTTTTTACATTCTCTGCCAAATCAACAGATCCTAACATTCCTTTGAATAAATCTTATTCCTCCACTCCTGCCACGGGCAGCGCCTACTCCTGTAAAACTTCCCACCTAGAGTAGCCGAATCTGTGGCTAAGTCGTTCTCGAAATAAGGGAGGAGGAAGGAGCCATGCTACAATTGCCTGGCTCTCTGTCCCTGAAGCTTCAGCCAGGAGAGCAGAGGTGTGCCAAGAGGCCAGGAGTGTTCAGGGGAAATCCTTCCTCGTGGACCCAGGGGATCAGGCCAAGAAGCATTTACTTTCTAATAGTAATAGTATGAAAATAACATACAGACAAGTTGCAACCTGTATGTTTGGGAATTAGTCAAGAGCTTGGCTTCAAGAAGAAAATAATTTCAGTTTGGGATGTGGTGAGTTTGCAGTGATAGTACATTCAAGCAGAACTAGCTTGTTGGTGATTGAGTAAGGTTAGGTTTGGGAGTTGTCAAAGAGGGGATGGTTGGAAATATGTGTGGACTTAAAAATTATTCACAACCTAAAAGTTATGTTTCATTCGGTAGGAATTTTTAGGACCTCAAGCCCAGGAGGCAGCATCTCAAGTAACCCTGAGAAAACTGCTCCAAGGAGGCGAGGCAGGGAGCCAGGTTATATAGACGTTTTGTAACAAAGGGCAGGTAGTCGGGAACATCAAAAGATTATTGTTAATTAAAGAAAACCAGATATCCCAAGTTAAGGAATTTAGCGCTTTTCTATGTACAGGAAGATGCAAGAGTATGGGCTCACTGAAATCATTCCTGTGATATGCACCTCAGCTGTCTGGGGCCAGTATCCTGGATTTTCACATCCTGAGTTTCCTCAGGGCTCACTGTACGGAGTGGCTGCAGTCTGATGGCTGCTAGATGGCAGGTATTCTTTCCTTCCTGAGTTCCCTCAGAGCTCACCAGCTCTCATTGGAGGGCTGGAAGTGCGGATGACTGTGACATCCTTTGTTTACTGATATGGCAGGAAATATTCCATTTCTCATATGTCTGAAGAATTGACCATGGGAGAAAATGCAGACAGAAAACAGGAGGCCAAGAACCAATCCTCCCCTTGTCAAAGAATAATTTTAAAACTTTTACTTTATACAAGGGAAAACGATTGATTGATTGATTGATTGATTGATTGATTGATTTAATCCAGCAAAAGCGGAAACAGGATTTCTATAAGAGAAAAAGTAGAGAGGGAAGAAGGAAAATTGCAGGTGGTGTTACCGAGTCCAAGCTCGGTCTGCTCGCCACACAACAGGCCAATAAATCGGAGAGGAGGTGTTGAGGCAAGGAATACGACTTTATTCAGAAAGCCAGCAGACTAAAGTCTCAAAATAACCATCTTATCGGGTTTTGGATGCCATTTTCTTTTCTAGCACAGAGATGGGGAGGAGATGAGGAAGTAAAGTAAAAAGACCATATGTTTTGCAAATATCCCCTGTAATGGCCAGCCTCAGGGAGGGGATGTGTTAATTTCTTCTTTCTTGCAGCCATCCACAGGTGGAACAGGGTCCGGATGTTTCCCTGAACAAAGGCACTTTGGTTTAACATTCAGGCAGAGGGGCAGGGTTCCTGAGGCAGGCCATTATGTATAGACAGTATCCTTTTAGTGAACAAAAGCAATGGGAAGCAAAGGTTAAACTAAAAGAAACAGATCCAACATGTTGTCAGATTTGGCTCTTCCCTGTTACAGTAGTTTGAAAATTGTGGCTTTTGTTTTCTGTGGATAAGCTGCTGATTAGCTAGCGGCCAACAAAGAAGCCAGTTAGGGTATTCTGCCCTGGAGCAAGTGGATGGATTACTAAATAATACAGCTTCACTTGGCTGTAGTTTCTCCAGAAAACCTTAGAAGATTAGCTCATGTGTATGTGTCAGGCGGTCTCTGGAAAAATACTGTCTATCAATATCCTTTGTAAGCACCTTCATCATAGTTCTTCGAGGTCTATACTATTTCCCTTATCAGAATTTCTGAACGTCTCCCTTTTAGTCAGCTTCAGCTCTAATCCAAATTGGCCCCGAGGACTTCGTGTCCTTCTGAGGCAGTAACATGAATTGAATGTTGTGTGAGGGGAATGGCTGTTTAACAGTATTTAGACCCCTGAATATTAAACAGCAGAAGATGGCAAAAAGAGCAAGGGAATCCTAAATACTATTAAACATATTTGGAACCCATTTCATATCCAACTTACTCATTGATCTGTTTAATCAGGAGAATAAGTCCCAAGGATTGGTTTAGTCAAGTTTAGCTAATGAAGTGGCTTTCTTTCTCAATTGATTAACTGATTGTTTTACTTCTGTAATATAAACCCTGGTATTAAAAAAATATGTTAGCAGTTGCACAGTCCTCATTTTAGCAGGTCAGTATGTAGTTGAAGACTGTCCTAGCCAGTGAATTTATTGTAGTCTATTGGGCCTCCAAGGTTTGAAATACCTTAATTTGCTGGGTTTTTTTTTTTTTGGCCACTCCATGTGGCATGTGGGATCTTAGTTCCCCAACCAGGGATCGAACCCACACCCCCTTCAGTGGAAGCGCGGAGTCTTAACCACTGGACTGCTGGGGAAGTCCCTTAATTTTCTGTTTGAATCATAGTTGAATTATGAGTCACCTAGCCAGGGTAAAATGTCTTTGTACACATCAGTGAAATCCAGTGTCTTTGGTCCCTTTTGATAAGTAACCATGTTGGTCTCTCAGTAACATGAGAGTAACCGAGGGTTTTGTTTTGAGTACTTGGAAAAGCTAGATAATAAATTTAGGAGTTGGAAATTGACAGTGAAGGACAAAAAAAAATTAACATAAAAGGAAAGAGAAAAAAAAAGGAGAAAGAGACAAATAATAAAATATAAAGGAGGAAACTGTCTACCAATAGTATGATCTTCTTTTTTTTTTTTTTTTTTTTTTTTTAGTATGATCTTCTTGATTGGTAAAATAGCAAAAGGAAACTGTCTACTTCTAGAAGCCATCTGCTTCTGGAGGCCCTTTAGTGAGCCTCAAAGTTGGATCACTACGTGTTTAAACTGGGAAGCTTATATCCTTGGTTATATGTCTGATAGCTTAAGAACAGTATTTGTGATTAAGATCACCTGAAATAGTCCTTTCCCGTGAGGTTCTAAGACTGACTGATTGTTCCTGAGTGTTCCCACCTTATCAAAGAAGAGACACTGATGTATCTTGGTGTGTTTGTGTCCTCCTTTTTCTAATAGGCCAACCTCTACCCAAGGTGACCAAAGCAGACATCTCAGTAGCACTCCCAGGGGAGCCAGATGCTAAATGGGACTTATCCTTTTATAAAATAGGTGTTACAGCCAGCCCCAATCTAACATGTCTAACGGCATTAAATCTTTCTCACTGCATCTATAGAAAAGACAAAGCTTTAAAACTTAAGTTGTTCGAGAGTAATTTTTTGCTTCTTACCTTATAACCTAGTCACCAAGGCCATTAAATTTTTAGGTAAAATTTTTTTCCTGATTTCTAGCTTTAGGAAAAAATAATCCTAAAGAGCCAACATTAAGAAATTAAAAAATTTTTAATATATATGTAAAAATATACATATGTGTGTATATGTGAGCACTTAATAAGCAATATTCTTTCTAAAAGACAATTAGAATAAGATCTTATTCCATTAGATTTTAAGATACCTCCTAATTTATTAATTCCCTTCAGAGGCAGACAAGGAGTATTTGTTTATTTGCTCAAAATTTTTGTATTTGTAAAGTGGAAAGTTTTATCAACTTCTGAGCACGTTAGAATAGTTCACTGTGACAAGAACAGAATCTGTAGAAATAAGTTCTGTTATCTGCCTCAAATGCTGATTACTTACCTCGCAGTCAGGTCCTTCTGAGTGGTTTTATGGTTGTATTCTGAATTTGGCACAAAGTGTGTACTGTCAGCAGGACTTCTGTGTCAGATTCATACATCACCAAGATCACACTACACAGTGCTTAGATCGCACCACCGGAATGAGAAAGAGACATCATTATGTAAAACATGCTGGGACTTTTTTTTTTTTAATGTTTATAGACTTTGTATTTGAAATCTCACCATATAGCTTCAAGATGATATTAATGTAGCTCTAGAATTAATTCATATTAGAATATTTAAAATGCAAAGGAGCAAAGCTGAATTTACTTGTTGGCACTGTGCTTAGTTTGAGTTCACTATATAAATAGTACCTTAGATAATCTGGCGAGCAAACCTTATTTCCGAGGCAACTCCACCAGAGTGAGCCTAGAATAGGAGAATTTTTTGAGAGTCAGTGATGCTTTTGTTTAAATGTTTTGACTAGTTGTTAGGAGACGTAGTCCACTATGGGCCCTGAGCATCCCTGTACATTCTGGCTGAGTGTTCCCGACTGCAAGGCTGACCCATTTCTGCTACTGAGAAGTATCTGTAGTGGGTCATATAGGCAACTAAGTAGGTCAGAGTGACCACCACATAACTGCTCGTCTCCAGGGGAGGGATTCTGACTTACTTACTGCTTGCTACAGTGTTTGCTGCTTGCTCAAAAGAGCTGTGCGCTTGTCCCTGGGTTCCTCTCTTGTAATGGAACCCACGGTGTGTGTAGCTGTTACCTGGTCCTCCACATTGCCCTGTGGGAATCGGGGCTTAAGGAACCAGAGCAAATAACCTGACATTCTGGATATTACTTTTGCTGAGAGTAATAAACTCTTATCTCTGATTCAGTTTTGTGACTTCTGCCAGTATTTTTGAAAGTAGGGTAAAATCCATGGCTCTTCACAATTCTTGACAATAGTTACCCTGAAAGTAGGAAAGGGGAAGATTAAAATAGAGGAAATGGCATGAATATTCACAAAATGAATAGATAATAAGCCCCTGATTGAGAGAGATTATTTGCTTTAAAAACACTGATAGACATTTCTGTCTAGCTTTGAAGCACCATCTCTGCTGACAACTGCTGAAACAAATATTTTCCGTGAAAAAAAAAGTACACTTACAATACCTTCACAGTCACTTTTTTTTTTAATTAATTAATTAATTAATTATTGGCTGCGTTGGGTCTTCGTTGCTGCACACGGGCTTTCTCTAGTTGCAGTGTGCAGGCTTCTCATTGCGGTGGCTTCTCTTATTGTGGAGAACAGGCTCTAGGCACACGGGCTCAGTAGTTGTGGCTTGCGGGCTCTAGAGCGCAGGCTCAGTAGTTGTGGCACACGGGCTTAGTTGCTCCGCAGCATATGGGATCTTCCCGGACCAGGGCTCGAACCCGTGACCCCTGCATTGGCAGGCGGATTCTTAACCACTGCGCCACCAGGGAAGTCCCCCACACTCACTTTTTAGATGAAATGTATATTGTTTTCTTTTACTGTTAATGTCGTAAACTGAACTTTTGATCCCCTGAACTCAACTCCTGTCATTAGCTATCAAATTTTCCAAAAAACTCAGGCATATTTTTGGTTCCTTTCTTTGCTTCATTCCCCTCAACAATCTGTTAGCCAACCTTTTGGTTTTAGCCTTCAACTGTATCCTGAATCTAATCTCTTCTTACCATTTCCTAGCCCAAGTCAGCCTCATCTCTACATGGATTATCTATTCTTACCCTTCTGTGGCTTATTTTTCATACAACCACCAGATTCATCTTTTTAATGTATAAAGCAGTTCACATCACTCCTCTGCCTAAAGAAACTGCCGTGTTTTCCCATTCTATTGAGAACAAAATCCAAACTTCTCACCATCGCCCTTAAAATACTGTCTGATTTGACCTTTCCTGACCTGTGTGCCTTCACAAACCGCTCTCCCCTCCTACCATTCCACTACCTTGTTCCCACCTCAAGGCCCCTGCAGGAGGTGCTCACTGCCTGAAAGCTCATCTCCCCAGTATTTGCTTGATTCCCTCCTTGGCCTTGTGTCATCTCCTCAGAGAGGCCTGGCCAGACTTTACTATCTAAAGCAACATCCTTTCTCATCATTCTCTTTCCCATTACCCTTTTCTGTTTTTCTTCTGAGAACTTGCACCTAACTTTGTTGCTTTAGCCCACCCTTTCTTCTGGCCTTACTAAAGAAGAGAGCAGAATCTGGCTAGCAACCCTCCAGCCGTATCACTAGCTTCCTCTCTATATGTGTGGATGTGTGTGCAGATGTGTGTCTGTGTGTGTGTGTGTGTGTGTATGTATGACTAGAAATCTGTTGAACACAATTAGTAAGATTGCAGAGTACCTCAGAGGAGAAAAGGTGGTTTCCCTGAGCCAGGTAAAGAGGACCCCAAGAGCCCGACTTGCAGATACAGGATAGTGCCTGCAGGAGAGGGAGATTGGCATATCCCTCCCCTACTGATTCCTTGAATCTCAGGGCCTGGTGTTGTCCTGGTCAAAAGGGGCGTGCAATGAGAGAGTTGGCGTGAAACCTTGACATGTTATCTCCTGGAATTTGGGGCTTATGTGACCATAGAACCTGCTGCCTTCTGTCTACTTGGATAACCTGCCCACAGCAAGGAAAAAGAGGGAGTTACCCTCACCCTGCCTCCCTAACTGTAACAAATCCCAACCCTAGTCCCTAACCTTACCCTAAATCTTATTTCCTAAGCCCCTAACCCTATCACTGACAGTGATCTAACTTTTTTGACTTGTAACCTAACCCTAGCTCTTCAGACCCTAACCCTGACTCATTCTCTTCTGAAGCTGACCTTGAAACCATGACGCTTGTCCTTAAACTCAAGTCCTAAACCTTAGGCCCTTGGTGCAGCCCTAGCATCTAACCCCACCCCAGTCCCTAACCACCACCCAAATATCTGACCCTTGATTTGGACACTTTTGATCCCTGACCACCATTCTAACCTTAATATCTCTGATACAGATTTCCACCCCTAACCCAAGCCCTAGCCCCTAAACTCATAACCCTTTAACCCTAGACTTTGTTTCTAGATTCTGAGCCACTGACATCCTCTAACCTCCTAATCCCAACCTCTAATCCCTAAACACCAACCCATAAATTCTAACCTCTGATTCTGGAACCCTAGACTCCCAACCCTGACTCCACAAATGACAAGCCAGTACTTCACTCAACTATGAGCCACAGACAAGGGGAGTTGTAGCAACTCAGATTATGCACAAGTCAGTTGACACAGTGAGTGAAGGCCAGCAAATTAATCCACCCAGTACTGAGCATGAGACAACAGGAACCCTAGTAAGCCAGAAAAACTTCCCTAAATACAGGATATGATGGATAACAGCAAGCCTGAACAAACCTCCAAGTCTCAGAAGATGGGCAATGAAAGTCCCAGTCATTGTGACCACACCTCTATGTCCCAACACAGCAACCTCACTCAGCAAGTCATCCCAGCCTTCCCAAGATGGAAGAGAATAGTCCTTAGTAAGTTGCAAAGCTCTCAGTCATGAGATGGGTGGCTCAGTAAAGCCCTGCCCTAGGGCACAGCAAAAGAAACCTCAGAAACACAATAACCACCATGACCCAGGAAATAAGTTAGCCAGCATTGCCACCACCACCCCGTCTCCCTCTCACAATCATCTGGACTCCAGGAGAAGCCCTAGCAGACCAGCTAACAACCCAGCTGAACAGGAGACAGGAACCCTATGTGAAACGAGCTCCTTCCCCAACTCATTAGGGAAAATAAAACAATCCAATTTTAAAATGGGCAAAGGACCTGAATAGACATTTTTTTTTAATTTTTAAATTTTACTTTAATACATACATATTTTTATTACAAAGATGTGATCAATAAAATGTTTTTCAAACATAAAAAGTATTACATTTGGATAACATTTTATGGGGAAGTGGAACATAAATGTAAGTTATAAAAGAACAGTGTAGAATTACCGAATGTTAAAGAGCTCATTTATGTAATTTTATTTATTTTTTTTGAATTTTTGAATTTTAATTAATTAATTTTTTATACAGCAAGAATAGACATTTTTCCAAAGAAGATATATGAATGGTCAACAGGTACATGAAAAGATGTTCAACATCACTAATCATAAGGGAAGTGCAAATCAAAACAACAATGAAATATCATCTCACACCTGTTAGAATAGCTGTTATTGAAAAGATAAGAGATAATAAATGCTGGCAAGGATGTAGAGAAAAGGGAACACTTGTGCACTGTTAGTGGGATGGTAAATTGGTATAGCCACTATGGAAAACAATGTGAATATTCCTCAGAGAGTTAATAGAACTATCGTATAATCTAACAATTCTGCTTCTGTGAATATTTGCAAAGGAAACGAAAACACTATGTTGAACAGATATCTGCATCCCCATGTTCATAGCAGCATTATTTACAATAGCCAAGACATGGAAACAACCTAAGTGCCCATTGATTAATGAATGGATAAAGAAGCTGTGAGACTGTGTGTGTGTGTGTGTGTGTGTATGAATAATTCAGCCATAAAAAAAGAAGGGAACCCTGCCATTTGCAACAACATGGATGGACCTTGAGGACATTATGCTAAGTGAAATACGTCAGACAGAGAAAGACAAATACTGCATGATCTCATATGTGAGATCTAAAAAACAAACACACACAACAAATTCATAGAAAAAGAGAATCATTTACTGAAGAAGCAAATCAATGAGTTTGATCGTAGCTATTGCTTCCCTCCAGCACTAGCATTCTCCTCTAAAGGGATATAAAGGCAGTCGTCGTGTTTCACTTGATCATCTGGGGAGTCAGTAAGTTCTTTAATGGTAAGTTCAGGATTTTTCCTGCAAGGGAAATATATGCTTAGATAAATCAAATTTGGGGAAATTAAGAGAAAAACTACCATACTGGTAACTATACCCATAGTCCAGCAAGAGGAATGCTGAGCAATTATTCTATGAATTAAGGCAGTCTAGAGACATCCTAGACATTGAAGAAGAACAAAAGCACAAAATGGAGTGGAATGAGAAGAGGAGAGCTATGGATGTGGATGCTTATGTGAGTCTTTGGACCCCAGAAGAGCCTATAGGAACTTACATGGGGCAGAAAAGGTGGAGGGTAGACAGTGGAGTTGACATGAAGCAGAGTCCGGTCAGAGGCACATAGACTGTTATTTGAGGCATAGAAAGTGGTGTAAAAGAATAGAGTCTAGAACTGACCTTCCAGGTTCAAGACTCAGCCCTGCTAGTCCCTAGCTCTGTGGCCTTGGGTAAGTCACATCTTCCTCTTGACCTCTGCATCTCTGAATATGAAATGCAGCTAATAGCAACAGCTTCCTCATGGTGGGGGCTGTGAGAAACACAGGAGAGGAGGTGCAGGCAAAGCATGTGACAGTGCAGGATACATGGTTGACTATCAATCAGTGATAATTGTTAGTCCCCCTGTGGGAGATACCATATTCTTTATGATCTTGTCAAGAACAGAGTTTCTGGGGGAGGGTGGGGAGGGATAAGTTGGGGGATTGGGATTGACACATATACACTACTATATATAAAATTGATAACTAATAAGGACCTACTGTATAGCACAGGGAACTCTGCTCAATACTCTGTAATGGCCTATATGGGAGAAGAATCTAAAAAAGAGTGGATATATGTATATGTATAACAGATTCACTTTGCTGTACACCTGAAACTAACACAACATTGTAAAGCAACTATACTCCAATAAAAATTTTTAAAAAAATACAGAGAAACTGGAAAAAAAAATAGAGTTTCTATTCTGCTTTGGTGAAGGACTGTGGGGAGGGGCTGCTATTCATTCGTTCATTCATTCATTCATTCCCTTTCTCCATACACCATAGCCAGCCATTTTAATGAGTTCAGTGCATATCATTTTGCTTACATGTGTTTGTGCAAAATATATATTTGTGTTTGTTTATTTTTAACTTATGTTACAATGTTGTGTTACTTGTATTAGTTCGTCCCTTGCTTTTTCTCTCAGTGCAATGTTTTGATATCTACCATATTGCTAAGTATACATCTGATTTATTCTGAAAGCTGCATAGAACTCTATGCAGCTCTAACCTTGATTTCTTGACTAGTCTCACCCAGGCTGCCCCCAAACCTGCCACCTGCCACCATGAATAACTCTGCGGTAAACAAGTATGTCACTTTACAAGTATGAGAGAATTTCTTTGTGGTAAATGCTAGACCATCAGATACATATATATTTAATTACTTACTTTGCATCAGAAGTGGTAGATTGCTCCTCAGAGTGACTGTAACAGTCTTCCCTATCACCACAGATAGTGAGAGTACAGATATTTTCAACTCATCACCAGCATTGGACATTACCCAGCCTTTTGATTTTTGCTATAACAGGTGCAAATTGGTATCTCATTGTTTTAGTTTGAATTTGTGTGGTTATCCATGAGCTTTTGAACATCCTTCATATGCTAATTAGTCTTTTGTCTTTATTATTCTATAAAACCATGGCCTCTGCCTATTTTTCTATTGGTTTGTTGTGTATTTCCTTATTGCTTTTTTGCATATACATTCCACATATTAGCTTGTTGTTTTTAGGTGTGGCAAATATCTCCTCTTGTTCTGCCAGCTGTCTACTAACTTATCCATAGTGTCCTTCATTTATCAAAGATCTTCAGTCCAACTGGAATATTGATTGGGAATGAAATGAATTTTTAGAAGAGTCTAGAAACTAGCATAGTCATAATACTTAAGTTATAATCTAGGAGCATGGACTGTCTCTCCATTTATTCATATATTTTCTCTTTGGAAATCTTGAGTATTCTTTTTATTTATTTATTTATTTTTGGCTGCACTGGATCTTTGTTCCTGCATGCGGGCTTTCTCTAGTTGCAGCGAACAGGGGCTACTCTTCGTTGCAGTGCGCAGGCTTCTCATTGCGGTGGCTTCTCTTGTTGTGGAGCACGGGCTCTAGGCGTGCGGGCTTTAGTAGTTGTGGCACGTGGGCTCAGTAGTTGTGGCTCGTGGGCTCTAGAGCGCAGGGTCGGTAGTTGTGGCACACGGGCTTAGTTGCTCCGCGGCATGTGGGATCTTCCTGGACCAGGGCTCAAATCCATTTCCCCTGCATTGGCAGGCGGATTCTTAACCACTGTGCCAACAGGGAAGTCCCAGGAAAAGAGTCGTTTGAATCCCAAACTTTTACAGGCAATAAGCAGACTTCAAAAACTACTCAGCTACAAAATTGGGCTACCATATATGGAAAAGGAAAGATGACTCAGAAGACAGAACCAAAAGCCTAGAGAGTGAAGCCAAGAGTCATGAAGAATCTTTCCCAGGCCTTGACTCCTAATAATGCAAGCGTGTTCTCTATTGGATTTCAAATTTTCTGTGTAGTGGTGATTCCTTGGTGTTTCCCACCACCCCAAACCACCTAATTTTTCCACTTTCTCCTTTTTTGAATGAGAGTGTCTATAATGTTGTCCTATGCCTGCCCTACCTTTGTATTTCGGGAATGTAGGGGACAAAAATTCGTATACTTAGTTCTAAGATTTTCACATCGAGATGAACTGAATCTAAAGAGCCTCACCTAGGCCTAATTAAACAACAAGATCCTATATTTTGAATGATATTGTAATGGTATGAGATACTTGGGGGTATTGGGAGACAGTGTTTGTTTTTTGTTTTTTGGTTTTTTTTTAGTGAGTGTATTTTGAATGTGGGAGAGAGGTAAATCATTAGGGGGTACAAGGTGTACTATGTCAGCCAGCCTTTAAGATGGCCCTCAATATTCCTTGTCCCATAGTATTCATGATCTTCTGTAGTCCACTCCTGCATTGAATAGGTCTGACTTTTGTAACCAATACAATATTGTGGAAATGATGGTGCATAACTTCTGAAGCTAAATCATAAAACACTCCTTCTCAAGTCATTGGCTCTTAGAAAGCCAGCCACAATGTTAGGACACTCAACAAGTCCTACAGATAGGTCTGTGTGGTGAAGTACTGAGGACTCCTGCAGTAGCCAGCACACATTTGCCGGCCTTATGAGTGAACCATCTTGAAAGTGGAACTTGGCTTCAGCCTCACAGGAGACTGAGCCAGAACTACCTAGCCAAGCTGCACCTGAACTTCTAGCTACCAGAAACTGTGAGATAACAAAAGCTTGTTGTTGTTTTAAGCCACCCAATATTGGAATGATTTATTATACAACAGTAGATAATACTACACAGGCAAACTGTTATAGTGTTGGGAATCAAAATAGTGATTACATTGAAAGGTTGGGGGAGTTAGTAAATGAGCAAGAACAAGAGGGCTTAGAAGTAGTTATATTGATCACTTTGTAATAATTTATTGAACTTTGTTCTTTGCTCTTGTACGATATACTTCACAATTTTTAAAAGGCTAAAGAAAAGTCTAGAAGGGAAACTCTTCTGTCTTGATTGCAGTGTACAAGGTTGTTGACAGAATAACAATTATAATAGTTGATGACTTTGAACTCTTACAGTGTACCTGGCAGAATTCTAAGTTTGTTTCATGTGTTGTGAAATGTAATACAACAGCTCTGTAAGAAGCCACAGGGGTAACTTGGGGAATATCACACTACTAGTAAGAGGCAGAACTGATTTGAGCCCAGGTAGTCTGATGGTTCTTTATATCAGTCATGTAGTGAGTTCCTGCCTTGGAATATATTGCATAGTTCCTTTTCCATATTCACTACCTCTTAAATGATTGAGATGTTTAGGAGAACTGTCTGCTTCTTTTCCCAGAAGCAAGAAATGGATCTGATTTGGAAGAGGCTTCCAAATAAACACTGGCAGGTACTACCAAAAGCTATCTACAGGTTTAATGTGATCCTTATCAAATGACCCATGACATTTTTCACAGAACTAGAACAAATAATCCTAAAATTCATATGGAACCATAAAAGATCCAGAATTGCCAAAGCAATCCTGAAGAAAAAGAACAAATCAGGAGGCATAACCCTCCCAGACTTCAGACAGTATTACAAGCTACAGTAATCAAAACGGCCTGGTATTGGCACAAAAACAGACATATGGATCAATGGAACAGAATAGAGAGCCCAGAAATAAACCCACACACCTACGGTCAATTAATCTTCAACAAACAAGGCAAGAATATACAATGGGAAAAAGACAGTCTCTTCAGCAAGTGGCGCTGGGAAAGTTGGACAGCCATGTGTAAATCAGTGAAGTTAGAATACACCCTCTCACCATACACAAAAATAAACCAAATATGGCTTAAAGACTTAAACTTAAGACATGACACTATAAAACTCCTAGAAAAGATCATAGGAAGAACATTCTCTGACATAAATCATACCAGTGTTTTCTTAGGTCAGTCGCCCAAGGTAATAGAAATAAAAACAAAAATAAACAAATGGGCTAATCAAACTTACAAGCCTTTGCACAGCAAAGGAAACCATAAACAAAACAAAAAGACGACCTACAGAATGGGAGAAAATATTTGCAAATGATGTGACTGACAAGGGCTTAATTTCCAAAATATACAGACAGCTCATACAACTCAACAACAGAAAACCCAACTACTGAATCCAAAAATGGGCAGAAGACCCTAACTAGACATTTCTCCAAAGAAGACATACAGATGGCCAATAGGCACATGAGAAGATGCTCAACATCGCTAATTATTAGAGAAAAGCAAATCAAAACTACAATGAGGTACCACCTCACACCAGTCAGAATGGCCATCAGTAAAGAGTCTACAAATAACAAATGCTGAAAAGGGTGTGGGAAAAAGGGAACCCTCCTACAATGTTGGTGGGAATGTAAGTTGGTGCAGCCACTATACTGGAAAACAACATGGAGGTTCCTCAGAAAACTAAAAATAGAATTAACATATGATCCAGCAAGCCCACTCCTGAGCATATATCCAGACAAAACTATAATTCAAAAAGATACATGCACCCCTATGTTCAAGGCAGCACTATTCACAATAGCCAAGATATGGAAAAAACCTAAACGTCCATCGACAGAGGAATAGGTAAAGAAGATGTGATACATTTATACAATGGAATACTACTCTGCTATAAAAAAGAATGAAATAATGCCATTTTTAGCAACATGGATGTAACTAGGGATTATCACCCCTAGTGAAGTAAGTCAGAAAGAATGACAAATACCATATTATATCACTTATATGTGGAATCTAAAATATGACAAATGAACCTATCTATGAAACAGAAACAGAATCATGGACATAGAGAACAGACTGATAGTTGCCAAGGGAGAGGGCGTTGGGGGAGGGATGGGGTGGGAGGTTGGGGTTAGCAGACGTAACTATTATATATAGAATGGATAAACACCAATGTCCTACTATATAGCACAGGGAACTATATTCAATATCCTATGATAGGGACTTCCCTGGTGGCGCAGTGGTTAAGAATCCGCCTGCCAATGCAGGAGACACGGGTTCGATCTCTGGTCCAGGAAGATCCCACATGCCGGGGAGCAACTAAGCCCATGCACCACAACTACTGAGCCTGCATTCTAGAGCCTGTGAGCCACAACTACTGAGCCCACATGCCACAACTACTGAAGACCGCACGCCTAGAGCCTGTGCTCCACAACAGGAGAAGCCACCGCAGTGAGAAGCCCATGCACCACAATGAAGAGTAGACCCCGCTTGCTGCAACTAGAGAAAGCCCGTGTGCAGCAATGAAGACCCAACACAACCAAAAATAAATAAATAAATTTATTTAAAATATATATCTATATCCTATGATAAACCATAATGGAAAAGAATATTTAAAAATATATATGTATAACTGAATAACTTGGTTGTACAGCAGAAATTAACATTGTAAGTCAACTATACTTCATTTAAAAAAAACACTTGCAGAATGAAACAATGGCAGTAGGTGTGAAGAGCTCTTTGAACACGTGAAGTGTTACTCTCGTTCTTTAGGGTACTATGATCTGGTCAAGCCCAGCAGTCTAGTATCATGCATCTGGTGACCCTCCTTCAGATGCATCTTGCATTCTCGGTGGATTTGGAGGGAAGTGTCAACGTGTGGAATTGTTGGGATGAGGATGCTCTGGAGATCCTCACCATGCCTCAGGCCTGTTTTTCCCTGGAAGCCTTTCTCACAAAGTATGGCCCATTGCTGACGGTAAGTGAACCCTGAATCCTGAGGGGGCCCACAAAACAAAATGCCTGCTGCCTTGACAAACGTTGTGGCCCTATTACATCATGATCTGTCTTCCTGGAGTTATTCTTATCACACACCCTGAGGGTCACAATATACCAATGAATGTTGGCCATGCAAACCTCCATACCATCTTGGCCTTTGATCTGCTTCAAGTACATTTCCCCAGTCATTCTTCTAAAAAAATTTTTCTCTGAATTATTTCATACCTATGTCTCTTCTTTCAAGTGTGTATTATTGTATAGTACATGAACTTGGACATGGACTATGTGTGGACAAGGCAGTATGGTTTTGGGGACACACTGAGATAAAACAATAGTATTGGTGTACCAATGAGTGAGTCATTATCCTTGAGAAGAGTGCTTTGGCGCTTAGAAAGTTTTATTTCTTGGGATTATCCCAACAACTTTGTGAGGCAGGCTGGTCAGAGTTGTTTTTTTGTTTTTGGCGGCATTGGGTCTTCTTTGTTGCACGTGGGCTTTCTCTAGTTGCGGCAAGCGGGGGCTACTCTTCGTTGTGGTGAACGGGCTTCTGCATGGTGGTGGCTTCTCTTCGTTGCAGAGCACGGGCTCTAGGCGTGTGGGCTTCAGTAGTTGTGGCATGCGGGCTCTAGAGCGCAGGCTCAGTAGTTGTGGCACATGGGCTTAGTTGTTCCACGGCATGTGGGATCTTCCCGGGCCAGAGATCGAACCCATGTCCCCTGCATTGGCAGGCAGATTCTTAACCACTGCACCACCAGGGAAGCCCTCTTTCATATTTTCTGCTCTCTGATTCATATGTAATAAAACTTAAGACTACTCTGAAACCTAAAGACCTATTTCCTTTCAATAATTTTATTTTATATTTTTCAATTTATATAAAAATCTTTTAAAATCAGTTTTCTAAATTGAAGTGCAGTTGATTTACAACGTTGTTAATTTCTGCTGTACAGCAAAGTGATTCAGTTATACAAATATGTAGATTCTTTTCTTAATATTCTTTTCCATTATTTTTTTATTTTTTGGCTGCGTTGGGTCTTCATTGCTGTATGCAGGTTTTCTCTAGTTGCGATGAGCGGAGGTTACTCTTCATGTGGCAGGTGGGCTTTTCATTGCAGTGGCTTCTCTTGTTGCGGAGCACAGGCTCCACGCACGTGGGCTTCAGTAGTTGTGGCTCGCAGGCTCTAGAGCGCAGGCTCAGTAGTTGCGGCACATGGGCTCAGTTGCTCCGTGGCATGTGGGATCTTCCCGGACCAGGGAACGAACCTGTATCCCCTGCATTGACAGGCGGATTCTTAGCCACTGCGCCACCAGGGAAGTCCCTCCATTATGGTTTATCATAGGATATTGAATACAGTACCCTATGCTATATAGTAGGACCTTGTTGTTCATTCATTCTATGTATAATAGCTTTAAAGTGCTAAACCCTACCTCCCACTATATCCCTCCCCCAATCCTCTGACACTTGGCAACCACCAGTCTGTTCTCTGTGTCCATCATTCTGTATCTATTTCATAAATAGGTTCATTTGTGTCATATTTTATATTCCACATATAAGTGATAACATATGGTATTTGTCTTTCTCTTTCTGGCTTACTTCACTTAGTATGATAATCTCTACTTGGATCCATGTTGCTGAAAATGGCATTATTTCATTCTTTTTTATGGCAGAGTAGTATTCCATTGTATATATGTACCATGTCTTCTTTATCCATTCCTCCATTGATGGACATTTCTGTTGTTTCTATGTCTTGGCTATTCTGAATAGTACTGCTGTGAACATAGGAGTGCATGTATCTTTTTGAATTATAGTTTTGTCTGAATATATGCGTAGGACTGGACTTGCTGGATCATAAGGTAATTCTGTTTTTAGTTTTCTAAGGAATGTAAACACTGTTTTCCATACTGATTTCCAATATGGAAGTGAACAACTTACATTCCCACTAACATTGAAGGAGGGTTACCTTGTCTCCACACCCTCTCTAGCAATTGTTATTTGTAGACTTTTAAAAATGGCCATTCTGACCGGTATGAGTTGGTACCTCATTGCAGTTTTGATTTGCATTATTCTAGTAATTATCAACCTAGAGTATCTTTGGTAAGCTTTTGTTTTCAACAGGGCTAGTAAACTTAACCTTTAGAAATTTGTTTCTTGAAGGTTGGCCCTCTTTTGAATTCCTTTTCGATTATCTACCCCAGGACATTTCTTAAGGGCAGGCGTCATTTACAGCCCCTCAGGCCTTGTGAATATTGAGGGCCCGGTAGGCACCGGTTTTCAAGTTGCTGTTACGAGAAATGGCCACAAGGTGGCAGCATTTCTTCCTGCCCAACTCGTAACTCCGGCAACCAGAGCCTTAGGGAAAAGTCCTGTACCTGGGTTGTAAATTAAGAGTGGGCTGTGCCAGAACAAACACCCCAGGGCTTGTGTCTCTTCACATCGTTCCCCTTAGGCTTCACCCTCCAGACAAACCCCCACCCCTGAAAAACCGCCTCACTGAGGGTGCTGTCATCCATAGGTGGGGCAACTCAAAGGAAGGAGGCTGGAGGTGGGAACCGCTCGCCAGGAGATGTAAGACCAAGAGACACTATTGCTGCCCAGAGGGTCCACCGTCCTTTGGGTGCACTAGGCTTCGTGTAGCTGTTGGAGGGTCCGCCTGTATCTGGAGATTGTGGTCCCATACAGAGGGGACCAGGCACTCCAGGTGCAAGGGGGGCGCTTTTGCTGGCACATCCTCCCCAGCTTCCTGGACAGTCCAGCACTGGGACCCAAGACTGCTCTGGTTCCAGGCATGTGATACCAGTCCAGTTCAACGAGGGCTGATGGGCATATAATACGCTCTTCTTTCCTTCTTTTTTTTTTTTTTTTTTTTTGTTGTTGTCATTGTTGTATTCTTTAATTGAATTTTTATCTTATATTGGCATATAGAGGATTTCCTGTATTGTGTTTGTTTTCGGTGTGCAGCAACTTGATCATGTATACCCATACATGTGTCTATTATTTTTCCGGATTCATTTCCCACACATGTAAAGGTTATTGCAGATGCTGAAAGGGCTCCCCGTGCTCTACAATAGGTCCCTGTTGGTTATCAAGTTTACCTATCTTAGTGTGTATATGTTAACCTTAGCCTCCCAATTTATCCCTCCTCATCCCCTCAACTTTCCCCTTTGGTAACCATAGTTTGTTTTCTAAGTCTCTGAGTCTGTTTCTCTTGTGTAAATTAGTTCATTTCTATCAATTTTTAGATACCACGTCTGAGTGATATCCTGTGATGTTGGTCTTTCTGTGTTGGACTCACCTCAATTAGTATGATTATGTCTGCCTCCATCCATGTTGCTGCAAATGGCATAATTTCATTCTTTTTGATGGCTGATTAATCTTCCATTGTATACATGTACCACATCCTGTGTATCCATTCATCTGTTGGTGGACATCTTCGTGGCTCCCGTGTTTTGGCTATTGTACATATGCTACACTGAACGTTGGCGGGCATGGGTGTTTTCGAGGACTTCTTTTCTCCAGGTATATGCCTAGGAGTGGGACTGCCAGATCATATGGTAGCTCTTTTTTTGATTTGGCAAGGAACCTCCACACTCTTCTCCATAGTGCCTGCGACCAGTCTCCATTCCCAGCAACAGCGCTGGAGGATCCCTTTTCTCCACGCCCTCTCCCGCAATCATTCTTTGTAGACTTTTAATGAAGGCCATTGTCACTGGTGCGAGGTGATACCTCGTTGTACTTTTGATTTGCCTTTCTCTACTTATTAGCGATCTTGAGCATCTTTTCCTATGCTTTTGTTTTCAACAGTGGGAGTAAAATTGCCCTCTTGGAATTGGCTTCTAGAAAGTTGGCCCTGCTTTGAATTGTTTTTTGATTACCTACTGCAGGATGTTTCTTTCTTTCTTTCTTTCTTTCTTTCTTTCTTTTTAGGTGTTTTTATTTTTATTCTGAATATTTGAATTTTATTTTTTTTATACAGCAGGTTCTTATTAGTTATCTATTTTATACATATTAGTGTATATATGTCAATCCAAATCTCCCAATTCATCACATCACCCCCCACCCCCCCACCCCCGCCACTTTCCCCCCTTGGTGTCCATACATTTGTTCTCTACATCTGTGCCGCAGGATGTTTCTTGAGGGCAGGTGTCATTTGCAGCCGCTCAGTCCTTGTGAATATTGAGTGTCCTATAGGCACCTGCTGTCAAGTTGTTGTTATGGGAAACGGCCACAAGGCGGCAGCATTTCTTGGTGCCCAACTCTGGTAACTCGGGCAATCGGAGCCCTATGGAAAAGTCCTGTTCCTCGGGTGTAAATTAGAGTGGGCTGTGTGAGAACAAACACCCCAGTGCTTGTGTCCCTTGCCATCTTTCCCCTTACCCTTCACCTTCCAGACAAACCCCAATCCCTGGAAAACCGCCTCGCAGAGGGTGCTGTCATTTTTCGGTGGGGAAACTCTAAGGAAGGAGGCTGGAGGTGGGAACCCCTCGCCAGGAGACGTGAGACAAGGAGACCCTCTTGCAGCCCAGAGGGTCCACCGTCCTTTGGTTGCACTAGGCTCTGTTTAGCTGTTGGAGGGCCCGCCTGGATCTGGAGATTGTGGTCCCATCCAGAGGGGACCAGGCACTCCAGGTACAAGGGGGTCTTATTTGCTGGCACATCCTGCCCAGCTCCCCGACAGTTTGGCCTTTGGACCCAAGACTGCTCATGCTCCAGGCATGTGACACCACTCCGGTCACCGAGGCCTACCCAGAATATAGTAGACACTTCTTTTCTTTTTCTTGTCTTTAATTGAATTTTTATCTTATATTTGAGTATAGAGGATTTCCACTGTTTTGTTTGTTTTTGGTGTGCAGCACCTTGATTCAGTTATACCCATACATGTGTCTGTTTTTTTGTGGATCTTTTTCCCACATATATCAAGGTTATTGCAGAGTGTCAAACAGGGGTCCCCGTGCTATACAGTAGGTCTGTGTTGATATATCTAGTTTACCTATCTTAGTGTGTATATGTTAATATTATCCTCCCAATTTATACCTCCTCACCTCCTCAACTTTCCCTTTTTTTAACCATAATTTGTTTTCTATGTCTGTGAATTTGCTTCTGTTTTGTAAATTAATTCATTTTATTTCAGTTTTTAGATACCACCTCTATGTGATATTGTGTGATATTTTTCTTTCTGTTTCTGCCTCACTTCACTTAGTATGATAATGTCCAGGTCCTTCCATGTTGCTGCAAATGGCATGATTTCATTTTTTTTCCAGCTGATTAATCTTCCACTGTATACATGTACCACATCTTCTTTATCAATTCATCTGTCGGTGGACATTTTGGTGTTTCCTGTGTCTTGGCTATTTTACATTGTGTTGCAGTAAACGTTGGGGGCATGGGTGTTTTGGAGTGATGGTTTTCTCCAGGTATACGCCCAGGAATGGGACTGCTGGATCATATGGTAGCTCTCTTTTTAATTCTTTAAAGAACCTTCATAATGTTCCTTATCGTGGCAGTACCAATTTTCTTCCCCACCAATAGCATAGGAGGGTTCCCAGTTCCCCATGCCCCCTCCGACATTTAATGTTTGTAGAGTTTTGGATAATGGCCATCTTTCTAGTATTATGTGATATCTCGTTGTTTTATTTTGCATGTCTCTTACAGCAATTTGAACATCGTTTCATATGCCTGTGTCTATCTCTATGTCTCTTTTGGAGAAATGTCTATTTCAGTCTTCTGCCCATTTTTTGATTGAGTCACTGTTTGGTTTTTTTTTGCTTGTTTTTTTGGTTTGTTTTTAATTGAGCTGTATGTGCTATTTGTAAATTTTTGATATTAATCCTTTGTGTTTGAATCATTTTCAAATATTTTCTCCCGTTCTGTGGGTTTTGAATTTAATTCGGTCCCATTTGATTTTTTTGTTGTTGTTTCCATTAGTCTAGGAGATGGATCAAAAACCTTATTGCTGTGATTTCTTTCAAAGTGTTCTGCATATGTTTTCCTCTAAGGGTTTTATAGTATCTGGTCTTACATCTAGGTTTTTAATCTATTTTATTTTTTTGTATGGTGTTAAAGAAACTCTGATTTCATCGTCTTACATGTAGCTGTCTGTTTTCCCAGCACAAATTATGGAAGATACTGTCATGTCTCCATTGTATATTCTTGCCTTCTTTTCCTAGATACATAGACCGTACGTGCATGAGTTTATTTTTGGGCTTTCTATCCTATTCCATTGATGTACATTTCTGTTTTTGTGGCAGTACTATACTCTCTTGATTACTTTAGCTTTGTAGTACTGTTGAAGTCAAGGACCCTGATTCCTCCAGCTCCCTATTTTTTTCTGAGGATTGCTTTGGAAATTCTGGGCATTTTGTGGCTCCATGTAAATTTTAGGATTATTTGTTCTAGTTTCTGAAAAATGTTATGGGTAATTTGATAGGGATCGAATTAAGTCTGTAGATGGTTTGGGTAGTATGGAAATTTTAACAGTATTCAATTTTCCAATTGAAGAGTATGGGATATCTGTCCATTCCTTTGAATCATGTTCAGTTTACAGTGTTTTATACTTCTCAGTATCTAAGTGTTTCACCTCCTTGATCAAGTTTTTCCTAAGCACTTTTGAATGCAATTTTAAAAGGGAATTTTTTTTTACTTTTTCTTTCTGATATTTTATTTTTAGTGTAAAAAGATGCATTAGATTTCTGTATGTTAATCTTGTATCCTGCTACCTTAATGAATTTGTTTATCAGTTCTAATTGTTTTTGCAAGGAGTCTTTTGGGTTTTCTATATAGAATATCATGTCATTTTCATATAATGACAATTTTACCTCTTCCCTTTTAATTTGGATACCTTTTATTTTTTTCTTATCTGATAGCTGAGGCTAGGGGTTCTACTACTATGTTGAATAGAAGTGGTTAGAGTGAGCATTTTTGTCCTGTTCCAGCTTTTAGGCAGAAGACTTTCAGGTTTTCACCACTGAGTATTATGTTGGCTGTGGGTTTGTCCTAAATGTCTTTTATTATGCTGAGATATGTTCCCTCTATACCCACTTTGGTGAGTTTTTATCATGAATGGATGAATTTTATCAAATACATTTTCTGTATCTATTGAGATAATCATGTGGTTTTTGTCTTTTCTTTTGTTGATGTGGTGTATCACTTTGATTGTTTTACGTTTGTTGACACTGGGATGGATTCAACTTGATCATGGTGTATGATCATTTTTATGTGTTGTTGGATTTGTTTTGCTAATTTTTGTTTAGGATTTTTGTATCTATATTCATCAAAGATATTGGCCAGTAATATTCTTTTTTGATAGTATCTTTGTCTTGTTTTGGTATCAGGGTGATTGTGGCTTAATAGAATGACTTTAGCTGTGTTCCCTCCTCTTCAATCTTTTTGAAGAGTTTGCTAAAGATCAGTATAAGTTCTTCTTTGTATGTTTGATAGGATTTCCCAGTGAAGCCATCTAGTCCTGGACTTTTGTTTGAAGGGAGTTTTTTAAATTACAGGTTCTGTTTCACTTCTAGCAATTGGTCTGTTCAAATTATCTATTCTTTTTTTTTAAATAAATTTATTTATTCATTCATTTATTTAATTTTTGGCTGCATTGGGTCTTCGCTGCTGCACACGGGTTTTCTCTAGTTGCTGAGAGTGGGGGCTACTCTTCGTTGCGATGTGCGGACTTCTCATTGCAGCAGCTTCTCTTGTTGTGGAGCACGGGCTCTAGGTGCACAGGCTCAGTAGTTGTGGTGCATGGGCTTAGTTGCACCATGGCATGTGGGATCTTCCCAGACCAGGGCTCGAACCCGTGTCCCCTGCATTGGCAGGCGGATTCTTAACCACTGCGCCACCAGGGAAGCCCCTATTTCTTCTTGATTTAGTTTTGGTGGGCTGTATATTTCTAGAAACTTGAGCATTTCTTCTAGGTTTTCCAATCTGTTGGCATATTACTGTTCATAGTATTTTCTTACAATTTTTTTTTGTTTGTTTTGTATCTGAGGTGTTGGTTGTTATTTCTGCTCTTTCATTTCTAATTTTGTTTATTTCAGTCCTCTCTCTTTCCTTCTTTGTTAGCCTGGACAGAAGCTTGTTAATTTTTTTTATCCTTTCCAAAAACAAGCTCTTGGTTTTATTGATTTTTTTATTGTTTTTTATGTCTATTTTATTTATTTCCTCTCTGATCTTTACTATTTCCTTCCTTCTGCTGACTTTAGGTTTTGTTTGTTCTACTTCTACTAATTCTTTTAGGTGGTAGGTTAGGTTGTTTATGTAAGGTTTTTCTCATTTTATGAGGAAGGCCTATAATGCTATGAACTCCCCTCTAAGAACTACTTTTGCCACATCCCATAGATTTTGTATGGTTGTGTTCTCATTGTCAGTTGTCTCAAGGTATTTTTAAATTTCCTCTGGTTTCATCGTTGACCCATTGGTTTTTTAGTAGCATGTTGTTTAGTCTCATAATCTTTTTTTTCCTCCTTTCTCTTTCTGTGGTTGATTTCTAGTTTCATGCTGTTGTCGTTAGAAAAGGTGCTTGAAATAATTTCTGTCCTCTTAAATTTGTTGAGGCTTGTTTTGTCACCTAATAGGTGGTCTGTCCTAGTGTACTTGAAGAGACTGTGTATTCTAGTTTTTTGGATGTATTGTCCTGAAACTATCAATTAACTCTAACAGTTCTATTGTGTCATTTAGGGTCTCTGTTGCCTTATTTTTTTTTTTTATAAATTTATTTATTTATTTATTTTTGGCTGTGTTGGGTCTTCGTTTCTGTGCGAGGGCTTTCTCTAGTTGCGGCGAGCGGGGGCCACTCTTCATTGCGGTGCGCAGGCCTCTCACTGTCGTGGCCTCTCTTGTTGCAGAGCACAGGCTCCAGACGCGCAGACTCAGTAGTTGTGGCTCACAGGCCCAGTTGCTCCGCGGCATGTGGGATCTTCCCAGACCAGGGCTCGAACCCGTGTCCCCTGCATTGGCAGGCAGATTCTCAACCACTGCGCCACCAGGGAAGCCCTCTTTTGCCTTATTGATCTTCTATCTGGAGGATTTCTCCACTGATGTCAGTGGGATGTTATGGTCTCCTACTATTATTGTATTCCCATCAATGTCTCCCTTTGTGTCTGTTACTCTTTGTTTTATGAATTTAGGTGCTCCTATATTGGGTGCATATATGTTAATGAGTATAATATCCTCTTCTTTTATTGATCCTTTTTTATCATTATATAATGTCCTTTGTTATCTTTTTTTATGGCCTTTGTTTTAAAGTCTATTTCGTCTGGCATGATTATTGCAACCCCCAGTTTCTTGCCATTTCCATTTGCATGAAATATCTTTTTCCATCCCCTCGCTTTCAATCTACGTGTCTCCTTTGCCCTAAAGTGGGTCTCTTGTAGGAAGCATATTGTAGGTTCTTATTTTATTATCCAATCCACCACTCTGTTTTTTGATCAGAGCATTTAGTCCATTGAGATTTGAGGTAATTATTGATAGGTATGTATTTATTGCCATTTTAAACCTTGTTTTCTAGTTGATTTTGTATTTCTTCTTTTCTTTTTCTTGTTTTTTCCGTTTGTGATTTGATGGTTTTCTTTTGTATTACACTTGAGTTCTCTTCTTTTTCGTGTTTGTGCATCCTACTGTAGGTTTTTGATTTGTGGTTACCCTGGTTTTCGACTATGTTAACTCATTACTTTATGTACTTGCTTTAGACTGATAGTCATAAAAGCTCAAACACAGTCTAAAAAAATCTGTATTTTCTTACTCCCCTCCCCCACATTTTATGATTTTGATGCATTGTTTTACATCTTTGTGTTTATCCTTTTGCGGTTTATTGTAGTTATAATCATTTTCATAATCTTTTATTTTTTTAAATTTAGGTACTGGCTTATTTAAGTGATCTACAATCCTTTAATATATTTGCTTTTTCTCTTGTGATTTTTCCTTTCCTATCGGTTCTTGCTTCTTTTCTCTTTAGAGAAGACCTTTCAATATTTCTTTTAGGATAAGTTTAGTATTGCTGTATTCTTTTAGTTTTTGCTTGTCTGAGAAATTATTTATCTCTCCTTCTATTCTAAATGATAATCTTGCTGGGTAGAGTATTGTAGGTTACAGGTTTTTCCCTTTTAGGACTTTGAATATATCTTGCCACTCCCTTCTGGCCTGCAACGGTTCTGTAGAGAAATCAGCTGATAGCCCTATGGGGGTTTCCTTGTAACTAACTCTTTGTATTTCTCTTGCTGCCTTTAGAACCCTCTCTTTATCTTTAATTTGCCATTTTAATCATAACATATCTTGGTGTGGGTCTGTTTGAGTTCATCCTGTTTGTGACACTCTGTGCTTCCTGTACCTGGATATCTCTTTCCTTCTTTAGGTTTGGGAAGATTTTAGCCATAATTTCTTCAAATCCACTTTTGATCCCCTTTTCACTTTCTTCTCCTTCTGGGATCCCAATTATGATTGGCACATTTTACATTATCCCATAGGTCTTGTATATTGCTTTCATTTTTTAAATTTGTCTTTGCTCTTCTGATTGATTTCTATTGTTCTTTTTTCCAGAACACTTATTGATTTTTCTGCATTATTTAGTTTGCTGTTTATTGCCTTTAGCTTGGTTTTCATGTAGGCAATTGAGTTGTCTAATTTTGATTGGCTCCTCTTTACAGTTTTTACCTCCTTATTATAGGAACTGCATTTCTATTGATAGCCTTTCTTAATTCCTTCAGCATTTTTATTGCCTCCCTTTTGAACTTGAGGTCTAATAGACTGGAGGAATCTGTTTCATTGTTCTTTCAGGGGATTTTTCTTGTTCTTTTAATTGGGAGTGGTTTCTCTGCTGCTTCATCTTACTTCTATTTCTGACTCTATGAATTTAGGAGAAATAGTTATCTACTGTGGTCTTAGAGGGCTGTTTTTATGTGGGAGTGTCCCTGTGTAGCCTGCATGAGTCTAATGTGTTTGATGTGAGGGCTGTCCTTGGTATGGAAGCCTGCCATATATTTCTTCAGAGTGTGCTAGCCGTTATCGCCTTGATAGGGTGTGTGATTGTTGTTGTGGTGACCAGAGCTTGCACGGGATATTGGGTGCGGGCAACTCTTTGCTCTGTGGTTATCACAGCCCTCTTGGGGGTAGGGTTTTCTTCCCAGTTGTTGGCATAGACGCCCCCAGATCTGGTTCTAAACTGTAGTTTGAGGTAGGCAGGACTGGAGCACTCCCATTGGGAAAGGAGCCATGAGTACTCCCCTGCAGGAGCTGTCCATCAGGGGGTGCGCTCTGAGATGTTGCCTGTCACCCAGAGTGCACACTCACAAAGTACACTCTTGTTGGCATGCCCTCAGCCCCGCCTCAGCTGTGGGAAAGCTGGCAAGGACGTCCCTTGGGCACTATGCTCACAAAGCTGCCAGGGTAAATCCCCAGAAGCAAGCATCCACCGGGAATAGGCTCAGATTGCAGCCCCATCTCCGCGTGTGGACAACCCACCTTGCATGCTCCCAGAGCTCAAAGAGGCAGAGCTATGCCCACTGTGAGCAGAATGAGTCTGCTGTGGTGGGCCTCGCCCCTCCCTTCATGCATGCTTTTGACAATGTGGCTCCTATGGCGCACCCAGGCTCTGTTGTGCGCACACCCCTAGTTGTGACCCAGACCATTCTCCAGGCCCTTCAGGCTGTCTCCACGCAGCCAGACCTAGTCCTCACACTGGGTCTGTCCCCTGAAGCCTGAGTTTCAGCACCCAGCCCGTGCGCTCCAGCAGACATGCATCTCAGGCTGCGGAGTGCAGCGAGGGGGCCAAGACCTCTGGGCTGGTCTCTCTGTCCTGCCTGCAGGAATCCAGCTGCTGCACTCTCCTCTGAGCCTCTGAGGCTCCCTATCTGTCCGGGCTGATCTCCCAGCTGGTGAAGAGGGAATATTCCCCCTTTCACAGCTCCCTCCCAGGGGCACAGGTCCCATCCCCAATTCTTTTTCCTTTTTCCTTTTGTCCTACCGGTTACATGGTGATCTTTCTTGCAGCTTTGGTTGTATGAGATCTTCTGCCAGTGTTCTGTAGGTATTCTGTGAGAATTGTTCCACATGTAGATGTATTTTTGATGTCTTTGTGGGAAGAGGTAAGCCCCGTGTCCTTCTATTCTGCTATCTTGAGCCAATAAATTCTTACTATATCAGTAAGTGAAATCATGGAGGGATAACTGGAACCAGCACAGTGCAGAAGAGTCACAGTGAGGGAGAGAGTGTGAAGTCAGATATTAGAAAAAGAGCACCAAAAAAAAAAAAAAAAGAAAAAGAGCACCGAAGAGGGGAAAGTGTAGAAGAGGGCACGTCAGGAGTGGAGAGAGAGCTAAAGAAGTGAATTTGATGGAAATGTGTGAGGAGAGAGTAAAAAAGGAAATACAAGAAGAAGAGATTTTTTTCACAGTTAAAATGAAATGAGACACAAAGTGAGGCGGCTGTAGCTAAGATTAAAAGCAACGCAGGAGTAAATGAATAAGAAGAAGGAAGAGTTGATTCAAAGAAATAGAGGTGGGGGAAGGAATTTTGTGATAGAAAATATGCTAAGGTGAGGGAAGCGAGAGGAGACAAAAATAATAGAACAGCATCAGAAAAGGAATGTGAGAGGAAATGGGTGTGTAAAGTCACGGAGGCAAAAAGACAAGACAGGAGGAGGAGGAGGCCTTTGTAAGGAAATTCAGCCAGTTTACTGATAAGCAGGCACACGTGGATGGGAAACAGGGCAAGGAAAAGAGATTTTAAGGAAAAGAGAGGGATGTGCAGCAGCTGGCACTGCAGTGATGCATTAAGTAGACCTGATGACATTAACGTATGAGACAAGAAGTGAGAACAGGCGCATTAAACTGAAACTCCATAATTTCTAAGCATAGGAAAAGCTGGAAATGGGAACAGAGCAAAGTGAGTACAGAGCCTAGGACAACCTAAGGAAAGAAAGCAATGGATGGTAAGGATGCGGGCGGAGAGAGGGGCAGGCTCAGGAGAAGGACAGAGGAGGAGGGACAGGACAGGAGCTGAGCAATAAGGAATCAATGTCAAGCAAAGATGATATAGCGACCCCTCCACCTTTGCTGTTGGCTGGTGCTGCTCAGGCAGTTGACATGCATTGGGTGATTTTGGCCTCCAGAGGCCGGTCTTTGGGAGGAGAGGCAAAAGCCCCCACCACGGTCAGGCATGTGGGTGGAGGCAGAGCTGGTTGAACCTGGGGATTCTGAGGACAGCAACATTGACCAAATTGCTATATAACCCCTCAGAGTCTACAACAATTAGAATAAATAGAGGTCAGAGAGCAAAGGTGGAATGATTTACAAAGTTTCAAGAGCAGGATGGCTTTAGAAAACAGGAAAAGAAATACAAAGAATGCAATGGTCTTAGTAGGAAAAGAGAAGAATGGTTAAGAAAAGGTAGTATGAGAGAATAAAAATTGACATGGGTTAAACAAAGAGAACAAGGAGAAAAATAGAAAGTAAGATAATACGTGAGAAAGATGACAAAGAATACTCAAATGGAAGGAGAATGAAGAGAGCATTTTTAAAGGTTTTGAAAGAGAAATGAGAGAAGGGGCTTCCCCAGAAGTGTATCCCCCAGATCTCCAGCTCAGGCCTGAGAAGAGAGACTTGGCTGGCTGGTGTCCCTGAAGCTGAGAATGCTATGGAGAGTGATCACATGGTCCAGGGGACAGGAGGGCGACCTCATCCCACAGTGGGATGTGATTATCATGTCACCCAAAGTGGATTTTACCAGATCATGGTAAGGTCTCTAACATCGCGTCAAATTAGCCTATGGTGAATTAGCCTGCCAAAAAGTCTATTGTGAAATATAGAAGCTAATTACATTTTGGGGACACCACCTCTTCCAGATGTGCATGTTGTGTGGATGAAAACTCTGTGATATAAACTCTGGATGTAAGTCTATTCTGTTGAAGTAATACATTACAAGTCAACTTGATGAAATACAATATAAAATTTTAAAAAATGATTAGCTTGGGCTTCCCTGGTGGCGCAGTGGTTGAGAATCTGCCTGCCAATGCAGGGGACACGGGTTCGATCCCTGGTCTGGGAGGATCCCACATGCCACGGAGCAGATGGGCCCGTGAGCCACAATTACTGAGCCTGCGCGTCTGGAGCCTGTGCTCCGCAACAAGAGAGGCCGCGATAGTGAGAGGCCCACGCACCGCGATGAGGAGTGGCCCCCGCTTGCCACAACTAGAGAGAAAGCCCTTGCAAAGAAACGAAGACCCAACACAGCCATAAATAAATAAATTAATTAAATAAAAAAAAAATGATTAGCTAACTTCTGCAAATATATGAACTATTTAAAGGAAAATGAAATAGATTCTAGAATGGCATTTAAATATCTACCACAATTATTTAAGGGAATATTCATTTATGGTATACATATAGGTATAACTGAATCACTTTGCTGTACAGCAGAAATTAACACAACATTGTAAATCAACTATACTTCAGTAAGAAAATTGCACAAGGAGAATATTCGTGTATGTGGATAATGACAGAAAAATGTAAACAAGATAATAATATTGGGAGTGGGCAATCCATAAGTTTGTCGACATTTTTTTTTTATTTTTTTTTATACTGCAGGTTCTTAATAGGCATCAATTTTATACACATCAGTGTATACATGTCAATCCCAATCGCCCAATTCAGCACACCACCATCCCCACCCCACCGCAGTTTTCCCCCCTTGGTGTCCATATGTCCATTCTCTACATCTGTGTCTCAACTTCTGCCCTGCAAACCGGCTCATCTGTACCATTTTTCTAGGTTCCACATACATGCATTAATATACGATATTTGTTTTTCTCTTTCTGACTTACTTCACTCTGTATGACAGTCTCTAGATCCATCCACTTCTCAACAAATGACTCAATTTCGTTCCTTTTTATGGCTGAGTAATATTCCATTGTATATATGTACCACAACTTCTTTATCCATTCGTCTGTTGATGGGCATTTAGGTTGCTTCCATGACCTGGCTATTGTAAATAGTGCTGCAATGAACATTCGGGTGCATGTGTCTTTTTGAATTATGGTTTTCTCTGGGTATGTGCCCAGTAGTGGGATTGCTGGGTCATATGGTAATTCTATTTTTAGTTTTTTAAGGAACCTCCATATTGTTCTCCATAGTGGCTGTATCAATTTACATTCCCACCAACAATGCAAGAGGGTTCCCTTTTCTCCACACCCTCTCCAGCATTTGTTGTTTGTAGATTTTCTGATGATGCCCATTCTAACAGGAGTGAGGTGATACCTCATTGTAGTTTTGATTTGCATTTCTCTAATAATTAGTGATGTTGAGCATCTTTTCATGTGCTTCGTGGCCGTCTGTATGTCTTCTTTGGAGAAATGTCTATTTAGGTCTTCTGCCCATTTTTGGATTGCGGTGTTTGTTTCTTTAATATTGAGCTGAATGAGCTGTTTATATATTTTGGAGATTAATCCTTTGTCCGTTGATTCGTTTGCAAATATTTTCTCCCATTCTGAGGGTTGTCTTTTCGTCTTGTTTATGGTTTCCTTTGCTGTGCAAAAGCTTTGAAGTTTCATTAGGTCCCATTTGTTTATTTTTGTTTTTATTTCCATTACTCTAGGAGGTGGATCAAAAAAGATCTTGCTGTGATTTATGTCAAAGAGTGTTCTTCCTATGTTTTCCTCTAAGAGTTTTATAGTGTCCAGTCTTATATTTAGGTCTCTAATCCATTTTGAGTTTATTTTTGTGTATGGTGTTAGGGAGTATTCTAATTTCATTCTTTTACATGTAGCTGTCCAGTTTTCCCAGCACCACTTATTGAAGAGACTGTCTTTTCTCCATTGTATATCTTTGCCTCCTTTGTCATAGATTAGTTGACCATAGGTGCGTGGGTTAATCTCCGGGCTTTCTATCTTGTTCCATTGATCTATGTTTCTGTTTTTGTGCCAGTACCATATTGTCTTGATTACTGTAGCTTTGTAGTATAGTCTGAAGTCAGGGAGTCTGATTCCTCCAGCTCCATTTTTTTGCCTCAAGACTGCTTTGGCTATTCGGGGTCTTTTGTGTCTCCATACAAATTTTAAGATGATTTGTTCTAGCTCCGTAAAAAATGCCATTGGTAATTTGATAGGGATTGCATTGAATCTGTAGATTGCTTTGGGTAGTATACTCATTTTCACAATGTTGATTCTTCCAATCCAAGAACATGGTATATCTCTCCATCTGTTGGTATCATCTTTAATTTCTTTCATCAGTGTCTTATAGTTTTCTGCATACAGGTCTTTTGTCTCCCTAGGTAGGTTTATTCCTAGGTATTTTATTCTTTTTGTTGCAATGGTAAATGGGAGTGTTTCCATAATTTCTCTTTCAGATTTTTCATCATTAGTGTATAGGAATGCAAGAGATTTCTGTGCATTAATTTTGTATCCTGCAACTTTACCATATTCATTAATTAGCTCTAGCAGTTTTCTGGTGGCATTTTTAGGATTCTCTATGTATAGTATCATGTCATCTGCAAACAGTGACAGTTTTACTTCTTCTTTTCCAATTTGTATTCCTTTTATTTATTTTTCTTCTCTGATTGCTGTGGCTAAAACTTCCAAAACTATGTTGAATAATAGTGGTGAGAGTGGACATCCTTGTCTCGTTCCTGATCTTAGAGGAAATGCTTTCAGTTTTTCACCGTTGAGAATGATGTTTGCTGTGGGTTTGTCATATATGGCCTTTATTATGTTGAGGTAGGTTCCCTCTATGCCCACTTTCTGGAGAGTTTTTATCATAAATGGGTGTTGAATTTTGTCAAAAGCTTTTTCTGCATCTATTGAGATGATCATATGGTTTTTCTTCTTCAATTTGTTAATATGGTGTATCACATTGATTGATTTGCGTATATTGAAGAATCCTTGCATCCCTGGGATAAATCCCACTTGATCGTGGTGTATGATCCTTTTAATGTGCTATTGGATTCTGTTTGCTAGTATTTTGTTGAGGATTTTTGCATCTATATTCAACAGTGATATTGGTCTGTAATTTTCTTTTTTTGTAGTGTCTTTGTCTGGTTTTGGTATCAGGGTGATGGTGGCCTCATAGAATGAGTTTGGGAGTGTTCCTTCCTCTGCAATTTTTTGGAAGAGTTTGAGAAGGATAGGTGTTAGCTCTTCTCTAAATGTTTGATAGAATTCACCTGTGAAGCCATCTGGTCCTGGACTTTTGTTTGTTGGAAGATTTTTAATCACAGTTTCAATTTCATTACTTGTGATTGGTCTGTTCATATTTTCTGTTTCTTCCTGGTTCAGTCTTGGAAGGTTATACCTTTCTAAGAATTTGTCCATTTCTTCCAGGTTGTCCATTTTATTGGCATAAAGTTGCTTGTAGTAGTCTCTTAGGATGCTTTGTATTTCTGCAGTGTCTGTTGTAACTTCTCCTTTTTCATTTCTGATTTTATTGATTTGAGTCCTCTCCCTCTTTTTCTTGATGAGTCTGGCTAATGGCTTATCAATTTTGTTTATCTTCTCAAAGAACCAACTTTTAGTTTTATTGATCTTTGCTATTGTTTTCTTTGTTTCTATTTCATTTATTTCTGCTCTGATCTTTATGATTTCTTTCCTTCTGCTAACTTTGGGTTTTGTTTGTTCTTCTTTCTCTAGTTTCTTTAGGTGTAAGGTTAGATTGTTTACTTGAGATTTTTCTTGTTTCTTTAGGTAGGCTTGTATAGCTATAAACTTCCCTCTTAGAACTGCTTTTGCTGCATCCCATAGGTTTTGGGTCGTCGTGTTTTCATTGTCATTTGTCTCTAGGTATTTTTTTATTTCCTCTTTGATTTCTTCAGTGATCTCTTGGTTATTTAGTAACGTATTGTTTAGCCTCCATGTGTTTGTCTTTTTTACGTTTTTTTCCCTGTAATTCATTTCTAATCTCATAGCGTTGTGGTCAGAAAAGATGCTTGATGTAATTTCAATTTTCTTAAATTTACTGAGGCTTGATTTGTGACCCAAGATGTGATCTATCCTGGAGAATGTTCCGTGCACACTTGAGAAGAACGTGTTATCTGCTGTTTTTGGATGGAATGTCCTATATATATCAATTAAATCTATCTGGTCTATTGTGTCATTTAAAGCTTCTGTTTCCTTATTTATTTTCATTTTGGATGATCTGTCCATTGGTGTAAGTGAGGTGTTAAAGTCCCCCACTATGATTGTGTAACTGTCAATTTCCTCTTTTATAGCTGTTAGCAGTTGCCTTATGTATTGAGGTGCTCCTATGTTGGGTGCATATATATTTATAATTGTTATATCTTCTTCTTGGATTGATCCCTTGATCATTATGTAGTGTCCTTCCTTGTCTCTTGTAACATTCTCTATTTTAAAGTCTATTTTATCTGATATGAGTATAGCTACTCCAGCTTTCTTTTGATTTCCATTTGCATGGAATATCTTTTTCCATCCCCTCACTTTCAGTCTGTATGTGTCCCTAGGTCTAAAGTGGGTCTCTTGTAGACAGCATATATATGGGTCTTGTTTTTGTATCCATTCAGCCAGTCTATGTCTTTTGGTTGGGGCATTTAATCCATTCACGTTTAAGGTAATCATCGATATGTATGTTCCTATGACCATTTTCTTAATTGTTTTGGGTTTGCTTTTGTAGGTCCTTTTCTTCTCTTGTGTTTCCCACTTAGAGAAGTTCCTTTAGCATTTGTTGTAGAGCTGGTTTGGTGGTGCTGAATTCTCTTAGCTTTTGCTTGTCTGTAAAGCTTTTGATTTTTCCATCAAATCTAAATGAGATCCTTGTCGGGTAGAGTAATCTTGGTTGTAGGTTCTTCCCTTTCATCACTTTAAGTATATCATGCCACTCCCTTCTGGCTTGCAGAGTTTCTGCTGAGAAATCAGCTGTTAACCTTATGGGAGTTCCCTTGTATGTTATTTGTCGTTTTTCCCTTGCTGCTTTCAATAATTTTTCTTTGTCTTTAATTTTTGCCACTTTGATTACTATGTGTCTCGGCGTGTTTCTCCTTGGGTTTATCCTGTATGGGACTCTCTGCGCTTCCTGGACTTGGGTGGCTATTTCCTTTCCCATGTTAGGGAAGTTTTCGACTATAATCTCTTCAAATATTTTCTCTGGTCCTTTCTCTCTCTCTTCACCTTCTGGGACCCCTATAATGCGAATGTTGTTGCGTTTAATGTTGTCCCAGAGGTCTCTTAGGCTGTCTTCATTTCTTTTCATTCTTTTTTCTTTAGTCTGTTCCGCAGCAGTGAATTCCACCATTCTGTCTTCCAGGTCACTTATCCGTTCTTCTGCCTCAGTTATTCTGCTATTGATTCCTTCTAGTGTAGTTTTCATTTCCATTATTGTATTGGTCATCTCTGTTTGTTTGTTCTTTAATTCTTTGTTAATCATTTCTTGCATCTTCTCAATCTTTGCCTCCATTCTTATTCCGAGGTCCTGGATCATCTTCACTATCATTATTCTGAATTCTTTTTCTGGAAGGTTGCCTATCTCCACTTCATTTAGTTGTTTTTCTGGGGTTTTTTCTTGTTCCTTCATCTGGTACATAGCCCTCTGCCTTTTCATCTTGTCTATCTTTCTGTAACTATGGTTTTTGGTCCACAGGCTGCAGGATTGTAGTTTTTCTTGCTTCTGCTGTCTGCCCTCTGGTGGTTGAGGCTATCTAAGAGGCTTGATGGGAGGCTCTGGTGGTGGGTAGAGCTGACTGTTGCTGTGGCGGTCAGAGCTCAGTAAAACTTTAATCCACTTGACTGTTGATGGGTGGGGCTGGGTTCCCTCCCTGTTGGTTGTTTTGCCTGAGGCAACCCAACACTGGAGCCTACCTGGGCTCTTTGGTGGGGTTAATGGCAGACTCTGGGAGGGCTCACGCCAAGGAGCACTTCCCAGAACCTCCGCTGCCAGTGTCCTTGTCCCCACAATGAAACAGAGCCACCCCCCACCTCTGCAGGAGACCCCCCAACACCAGCAGGTAGGTCTGGTTCAGTCTCCCCCAGGGTCACTGCTCCTTTCTCTAGGTCCCAATGTGCACACTACTTTGTGTGTGCCCTCCAAGAGTGGGGTCTCTGTTTCCCCCAGTCCTGTCAAAGTCCTGCAATCAATTCCCACTAGGCTTCAAAGTCTGATTTTCTAGGAATTCCTCCTCCCGTTGCCGGACCCCCAGGTTGGGAAGCCTGACGGGCTCAGAACCTTCACTCCAGTGGGTGGACTTCTGTGGTATAAGTGTTCGCCAGTCTGTGAGTCACCAACCCAGCAGTTATGGGATTAGATTTTACTCTGATTGCGCCCCTCCTACCGTCTCACTGTGGCTTCTCCTCTGTCCTTGGACGTGGGGTATCGTCCTTGGTGAAGTCCAGGGTCTTCCTGTCAATGATTGTCCAGCAGCCAGTTGTGATTCTGGTGCTCTCGCAAGAGGGAGTGAGAGCACGTCCTTCTACTCCGCCATCTTGGTTAATCCTTCGACATTTTTTTTTTAATAAATTTATTTTCTATTTTATTTTTGGCTGCGTTGGGTCTTCGTTGCTGCACGCAAGCTTTCTCTAGTTGCGGCAAGCAGGGGCTACTCTTCATTGTGGTGCGCGGGCTTCTTGTTGCAGTGGCTTCTTTTGTTGCCTAGCATGGGCTCTAGGCGCTCTGGCTTCAGTATCTGTGGCTCGCGGGCTCTATGGTGCAGGCTCTGTAGTTGTGGCATGCGGGCTTAGTTGCTCCGTGGCATGTGGGATCTTCCCAGACCAGGGCTCGAACCCATGTCCCCTGCATTGGCAGTCGGATTCTTAACCACTACACCACCAGGGAAGTCCCGATACTGTAGTATTTAAACTATAGTTGATTACAATGTTCTGTTAGTTTCAGGTGTACAGCAAAGTGATTCAGTTATATGTGTGTATGTATATATATGTATAAATATGTGTGTATACATATAAACACTTTTTCAGACTCTTTTCCATTTATTAGATGATATTGAATATGATTTCCTGTGCTATACAGTAGGCCCTTGTTCTTTTTTTTATATATAGTAGTGTATATATTTTAATCCCAAACTCCTAATTTATACACCTTCCCCTTTCCCCTTTGGTAACCATAAGTTTGTTTTCGATGTCTGTGAATCTACGTCTGTTTTGTTAAAGAGTTCATTTGTATCACTGTTTTCAATTCCACGTATAAGTGATATCTTAGGATATTTGTCTTTCTCTGACTTACTTGACTTAGTGTGATCATCTCCAGGTCCATCCATATTGCTACAAATGGCATGATTTCATTCTTTTTTTATGGCTGAGTAATATTCCATTTTGTGTGTGTGTGTGTGTGATATATATATATGTCGTCTTCTATATCCATTCATCTGTTGATAAACATTTAGGTATTTAGGTCGCTTCCATGTCTGCACTATTGTAAACAGTGCTGCCATGAACGTTGGGGTGCATGTATCTTTTCCAATTAGAGTTTTCCTCTTTTCCGAACATATGACCAGGAGTGGGATTGCTAGATCATATGGTAGTTCTAATTTTACATTTTAAGGAACCTCCATATGGCCATTACCAATTACATTCCCACCAACAGGGTAGGAGGGTTTGCTTTAATGATATTGTATCTTTAATTAAAAGAAATAATGGAGGTTAAAAACTCATTCAAATAAATTTATATAATACTCTTACCAGAATATTGCTTTCAGGAGAATGGAATCTAAAAAAAAAAAAAAAAAAAAACGGTTCTGAAGAACCTCGGGGCAGGACAGAAATAAAGGAATAAAGACGCAGACATAGAGAATGGACTTGAAGACATGGGGGGGGAAGGGTAAGCTGGGACGAAGTGAGAGAGTGCCATGGACATATATACACTACCAAATGTAAAACAGATAGCTAGTGGGAAGTAGCTGCATAGCACAGGGAGATCAGCTCATGCTTTGTGACCACCTAGAGGGGTGGGATAGGGAGGGTGGGAGGGAGACGCAAGAGGGAGGAGATATGGGGATGTATGTATATGTATAGCTGATTCACTTTGTTATACAGCAGAAACTAACACACCAGTGTAAAGCAATTATACTCCAATAAAGATGTTAAAAAAATAAAATAAAATAAAACAAAATAAAATAAAAACCATAGTTTTAAAAGTAGTAAAATCTGTTAATATGGAAATGAATATGTTTCCAGAGTTACAATTACTTCTAAAAAGAAAAGAAACTGTAGAAAATGTGTGACTTGATGATAGAAGGACAAAACCATTCACTTAGAAGCCCAGCTTTTAACTGTACCTCAGTAACTCCTTAAAGGAAATTATCACTTGATAATTTATACAATAGATGTTAAAAGGTATTCAAATAGACTTTAAGGGAGGAAGTATTACTAGAAATAAAATGTTCAAAATGATAAAATGATCAAAACACAAAGATATACAAATTGTAAATATTTATAACTCGCTTCGAATATGTGAACCAAAACTTGACAGAAATAAAGGAGAAATGTATGAAGCTACTGAAGGGGTGAGGAGTAGATAGGAAACCACAGGACTGAATGAAGTACAAGGAGATGGTGGAAGAAGCAAGAAGCACAGAAGGACCCGCGCTGGGCCACCCAAAACCCAGGAAACTGCTCCAATAATGGAGACAGGAAAGCACAGGGGCCCGGACCACATGCACGAGCCTGAGCACAGGTACACTCATAGGGAAATGGTAAGCGTGGAGGAGGAGGTGAGGCAGTAAATGGTATCTGCCCTCCTGAAGCCAACTACAAGAGGTAAATTTTACACCACGTTAAAAAAAAAAAAAAGGACATGAAAAGATCTTCAGCATCCCTAATTCTTAGAAAAATGCACACCAAAACGACAACAAGGTACGATCAGGCACTAGTCATCATAAAGTCTACAAACAATAAATGCTGGAGAGGGCGTGGAGAAAAGAAAACCCTCCTCTGCTGCTGCTGGGAGTGGAAATGGCTACCAGCCACTATGGAGGTTTTATAAAACACTAAAAATAGAGCGATTATAAGATCTGGCAATCCCACTCCTGGGCGTATGGCGGGAGAAAACCATCCTTCGAAAAGACACGTGCAGACTTCCCTGGTGGCGCAGTGGTTAAGAATCCGCCTGACAATGCAGGGGACACGGGTTCGATCCCTGGTCCAGGAAGAACCTACATGCCGCAGAGCACCTAAGCCCATGCGCCACAACTACTGAGCCTGCACTCTAGAGCCTGTGAGCCACAACTACTGAGCCTGAGCACCTAGAGCCTGTGCTCCACAACAAGAGAAGGCACCACAGTGAGAAGCCCACGTACTGCAATGAAGCCCCAATGCAGCCAAAAATAAATAAATAACATAACATAAAAAAAGATAGAAAATTAACCCTTTAAAAAGAAGAAAAAGACACCCGCACCCAACATTCATTGCAGCATTATTTAAAATACCTGAAGCATGGAAGCACCCAAAATGTCCATCGACATAGGTATGGCTACACAAGATATGCTACATATATAAAATGGAATATTTCTCAACCCTAAGAAAGAATGAAATCACGCCATTTGCAGCAACATGGATGGACCTAGAGATGATCCCACTAAGTCACACAGAGAAAGACAAATATCATATGATATCACTTATAGGTGCAAACTAAAACTTGATACCAATGAACTAATTAACCAAACAGAAACAGACTCCCAGACATAGAAAACTAACTTAGTGTGACCAAAGGCAAAGTTGGGGTGGGGGGAGAGATAAATTAGGAGGTTCGGATTAAAACATACACCCTAATATATGGGATAATCAACAAGGACCTACTAGACAGCAAAGGGAACTCTCCTCAACACTCTCTAATAACCTGGAATGGGAACAGAATCCGAAAAGGAATAGAAACATGTATAACAATCAGGTTGCTGTACACCTCAAACAAACACAGCATTGTAAACCAACTATACTTCAATAGAAGATACAAATTACATTAGAAGAGAAAAATGAAAACAAGTGCCTACTATAGTCCCCTCAGGCCTCAGCAGCCTGGGCTGGTGTCACATCCCTGGAACTTGAGCAGGCCTGGATCCCAGGGCTGGACTGTCGTGGGGCTGAGGGAGCTAGGGGGGAGGTGCCAGCAAATGAGCCCCCCTTGTACCTGGAGTGCCTGGTCTCCTCTGGGTGGGACCACAATCTCCATATCCAAGCAGACCCTCCTCCAGCTACACCAAGCCTATGGCACCCCAAAAATGATGGACACTCTGGGCTGAAAGAGCTTTGAAAGTCTCCCTGTCTCCACATCTCCTGGTGGTGGGGTTTCCACTTCCAGCCTCCTTCCTTAGAGTCGCTCCAACTACCTAGGACATCACCCTCAGCACAGCACTTTTGCAGGGGTTGGGATTTGACTGGGAGGGTGAAGGGTAAGGGGGAAGAAGTAAAAAGGCACAAGCCCTCGTTTGTTTCTTCTGGCACTTTGCACTCTAATTTACAACCCAGGAACATGACTTTTGCTAGGCTCAGGTTGCCCGAGTTACCAGAGTCGGGCATGAAGAAATGCTGCTGCCTTGTGGCCGTTTTCCGTAACAACAACCTTAAAACCAGTACTTAGGGGAACTTAATACTCACAAGGCCTGTGGGGCTCTAAATGACCCCTGCCTTCGAGAGATATCGCGCGGTAGGTAATAGAAAAAGAATTCAAAACAGGGCCGACTTTCAGAAGCCAGTTTCAAGAGGTAAAATTTTACTCACATTAAAAAAAAAAAAAAAACACATGAAATGATCCTCAGCATCGCTAATTGTTAGAGAAATGCAAATCAAAACGACAACAAGGTATAATCAGGCACCAATCATCACAAAGTCTACAAACAATAAATGCTGGAGAGGGCGTGGAGAAAAGACATCCCTCCTCCGCTGCTGCTGGGAATGGAACTTGCTACCAGCCACTACGGAGAACACTATGGAGGTTTTATAAAACACTAAAAATAGAGTAATCATGAGATCCGGCAATCCCACTCCTGGGTGTATGCCTGGAGAAAACCATCCTTCGAAAAGACATCTACACCCCAACGTTCATTGCAGCACTATTTACAATACCCAAAGCATGGAAGCACCCAAAATGTCCATCGACATAGGTATGGCTACACAAGATGTGCTACATATATACAATGGGATATTTCTCAACCCTAAGAAAGAATGAAATCATGCCATTTGCAGCAACATGGATGGACCTGGAGATGATCCCACTAAGTCAAGTAGGTCACACACAGAAAGACGAATATTATATTGTATCACTTATAGGTGCAATCTAAAACATGATACCAATGAACTAATTAACCAAACAGAAACAGACTCCCAGACTTAGAAAACTAACTTATCATGACCAAAGGGAAAGTTCGGGTGGGGGGAGGGATAAGTTAGGAGGTTGGGATTAAAACATATACCCTAATATACATATATATATATATATATATATATATATATATATATACACACACACACACACACACAGATATATATGATAATCAAGAAGGACCTACTGCATAGCACAGGGAACTCTACTTGATAATCTGTCCTAATCTATAAGAGAAAAGAATTTGAAAAATAGTGGATATACAAATATGTATAATGAATCATTTGTTGTATACCTGAAACTAGCACAACATTGTATATCAACTATACTCTGATAACATTTTAAAATTAAAAAAATAAATAAGTAAGCTTAAATGCTTTTGTACAGCAAAACATCCATAAACGAAACAAGAAGACACCATATGATTTTGGAGAAAATATTTGCATATGATGGAAATTTGAGGGATTAATTTCCAAAATGTACAAAGAACTCATACAGCTCAACGTCAAAAAAACAACCCAATTAAATAATATGCAGAAAACTTAAGTAACATTTCTCCAAGGAAGACATCCTGATTACCAACAGGCACATGAAAAGATGGCCAACATCACTAATTATTAGAGAAATGCAAATCAAATCCACAATTGATGTATCACCTCATACTCGTCAGAATGACCATCGCCAAAAATTCTACGAATAGGGACTTCCCTTGTGGTCCAGTGGTAAAGAATCTGCCTTACAACGCAGGGCACGCGGGTTCGACCCCTGATCAGGGAACTAGGATCCCACATGCCTCGGGGCAACTAAGCCCTCGTGCCACAACTACTAAGCTTGTGCACCTCAACTAGAGCCCGCGTGCAGCAAACTACAGAACCCACATGCTCTGGAACCCACGCACCACAACTACAGAGCCCACGCACCACAACTACAGAGCCCACACACCTTGGAGCCTGCACACCACAACTAGAGAAAACCCGCACGCCACAACTAGAGAAAAGCTCACGTGCCACATGATCCTGCATGCCTCAGTGAAGATCCCGTGTGCTGCAACTAAGACCCAACACAGCCAAAAATAAAATAAATAAATAAATAATAAATCTTTTTAAAAGTCTACAAATAATAAATGCTAGAGGGGGTGTGAGGAAAAGAGAACCCTCCTGTACTCTTGGTGGAAATGTAAATTGGTGCAGCCACTATGGGGAATGGTATGAAGGTTCCTTAAAAAAGTAAAATAGAGTTACCATATTTTCCAGCAATCCCACTCCTAGGCATATATCCAGAAAAGATGAAAACTCTAATTCAAAAAGATAAACCCACCCCAATGTTCATAGCAGCACTATTTACAACAACCAAGAAATGTCCATGAACAGATGAATGGATAAAGAACATGTGGTATATATATACAATGGAATATTACTCAGCCATGAAAAAGAATAAAATAATGCCATTTGCAGCAACATGGATGGACCCAGAGATTATCATGCTGAGAGGAGTGAGTCAGACAAAGACAAATATCATATATCGCTTATATGTGGAATCTAAAAAAGTGATACAAATGAACTTATTTACAAAACTGAAATAGACTCTAGACATAGAAAACAAACTTACGGTTACCAAAGCGGAAAGGAGGGAGGGATAAATTAGGAATTGGGGATTAACAGATACATACTACTACATATAAAATAAACTAAAAGGACTTACTGTATAGCACAGGCAACTATATTTAGTATCTTGCAATAACCTATAATGGAAAGAATCTGAAAAAAATATATATATATATCAATCACTTTGCTGTACACCTGAAACACTGTAAGTCAACTATACTTCACTAAAAAAAAAAAAAAGATACGGAGCTCCTGGTCCTCTAACTGGACAATTACTCTGATATTTAAGTTGGTGAAAGTTCACTTAATGAAGCAAGTCACTCCCTAATCTCCTTAAGGTGTCCCCAGTGATGAGAAACGAAGGTCCTTTGCATACTAACATGTTTATGGGTAATGTAGTAGGTGAGGGCACTTTTTGCAGTCTTGATCAGAATAAAGAGATTGATCAACCTGAATGACAAATGTCCTACACTGAAATTGTGGCCAAGACCCAATTAGAATCCTTAAGTTCTGTCAGGTTTAGAATCTCCACTTGCAGCTGTGGTGTTTGAATGAAGACTTAGAAGTTCCTATCTTATTGTGCAGGTTTGTGTTCTTTGTATCTTTTATTAGAACAACATTCTGTGAGGGCTGAGACATGAAAGTGAATTACTCAGAACATGTTCAATAGTCACAGCTGCCAGGTGTGCAGGTACATAGTTTTCCTCTCCCCAGAGCCCTCACCGACCCTGTTATAGGCCTCCTAGGACCTGTAGGGGCCTGAGCCCTGAACAGAGGCACGAGTCTGTCACGGCCCCTGTGGTGTCAACCAGGCTCCCTCCCTCTCCGGGCCTGCTTGACGTCCACCCCAAACTGAATTCCCCATCAGCCCTGCTCCCTGAGATTGTCACAGTGGGGGATCAACTCCATGGTTTGGCCAGATGAAGGAGTCAGACCCATTCTGAGCCACTACAAAGACCTGGCAGGAGCACACATTTGAAGCACTAAAGCTCACACACCGGAATGACTGACAGTGCCTGACTGCTGGCTGACCTGTCTCTGACTGTGGTCTGGACATCAGGCAGAAATGAGGAGGGAAGGACATTAGAGCAGAGAATAGCAGTGGTGACTACAGTGGGCATGGACACACCAATGTGGCTCCTGCCATCTTAGGGACAAGGACCTTGAGAAGGCACTATTTAGGGCCAATAAGAGGGAGGGAAGAGGACTCTTCCTGGACTCATATTAGCCTGTGTCTCTTCAAACCCCCAATGAAGACCCCTAAGTTGGGGGGTGGGGCCTCTGTGTCAGAGGGGAAGGAAGGCTAGAGGGTCTCTGGGCTATAAGCAGAGAGCCATGGGGGAGAACCTTGTGAGGACCTGAAGGCTGGAGGGCCATCGACTCACCTCTGTTCAGTAGGCTGGCCTCCTGTGGAGGCCAAGGGTGGTCTCAGTCAAGGGGGCATCAAGCCCCAGCCGTGTAGACCCAGCCAGCAATACAAGATCCAGCTGAGACAGTCTCGAAGCTCACCTCCAGCTACAAATCAGGAAACCCAAACAAGGTGGCCTTCACGCAGGCAGACAGTTGGGTTATCTGCACCCAAAATACCTTGACTTAGAAGACAACCCAGTAACCAGAAGCCCCTCAGAACAGCCCAGGCTACAGGGGTTCAGGGAGTCTAGAAGCTACCGACGAAAAGGGCCCCAAGATCCACTCCGCCTGGAGTTCACTACAGTGATGCCATCCTTTCCCAGTTCCTTTCAAAACAAATGCAACAGGAAAGGAGAAATTTGAACACTCAAATTGCTGATAAGGCAGACCTGCTTGAAGAAACCACAGACCCCTGCACCTTGGGTTTCAGGCCCCCCAGCCCCGTCCTGGATGGGGTTCTCACTTCCTTCACAGCAGCTTTGACTCCAGCAAGCCCTGCCCAGGAGTCAAGGAGAACCCAGCCAGCCCTGTGATCTGGAGCATTCTGTGGGTGCCATGAGACCTCCTGGAGGCTGCAGATCCCACCTCCCCATGGTGCCTGCCAGGCACAGCTGCCACCCTCCAGCTAAGGGAGGGCTGGGCCAAGCCCACATCTCAGACGCCAGACAGTGTGTTATCCTTTAATGAAGAGCCGGGTCAGTAGGGCCACCATTCTCCCCGAGGACCCCCTGCAACAGACACCCCTCACTCCTGGCTGCCTCGGTGGCAGGGTGGCCCTGAAGCAGCCAGCCCTGCTGAGAGGTCAGTTTGCAGCGGCCTAGGAAAGGCATTCATCTCTCCGACCTAGGAACGTGGCAGCAGCAACATGGCCAGAGGCAGCTAACGAGGTCAGGGATGGTGGAGGAGGAGGGCGGGGCAGGAAGTGGGGGCTCTCCTCCTTCCTCTCTGAATCCCCTGGGATAAAAGCCAGTGTTCAGGAGCAGTACAGTCTCCCCAGGGGCTGGAGGCCCTTCCAGCCACTCTCTGGAAGCCCTTAGTCCCCAGTTTCCCTCAGACTAACGTCACACAGAAAGTAGCCCGCAGGGTCACTGGCCTCAGGGTCACCACTCCATCAGCCTCAAGGCCCCAGGCCTGCGAGATGAGTCCAGTAGGGCCCAGGCCAGAGCCACCAGGAGACTTGGAGCCACCTTTCACTAACTCCGCTGGGCAGGCACTACAGGCATCTAAGAAGGTGGTCTCTCCCTCGTGGTTCTGGGGCTGCCCAGGCGGGGCTGAGGCACAGCAGGCCAGGGCTCTCCAAGTCCCTACAGATCTGTGACCTTGTTTTCTACAGCCGCTGCGATCTGCTGGAGCCGATAGCCCAGCTGCATCTTCTGGGCCGTGCCATCTTCCTCCAGGGCAGTGATGATCTGAAACACAGAGACCGACTCAGCAGGGGGAGACAGCCAGCCTGCCGTCTGCCTTTGCCACAGACTTCAATAGGCCTCCACAGCTACCGCAGCAGGTGTGGGTAGGGGCCCGAGAAACCCTATGAGCCGCCGCACTCACTTCCTCAGGGCCCCCTCAGGGAGGGGATGATGACAGCGGAGTCACTGTGGGGTTTTAAGGATTAGTGAGGACCTAGCACTCACGGTAATGCATATCACCTCCCCGGTAAAATCGTTTTGAGTGGAGGCCAACTTCACCCACCATGCTGGTCTTCTCCGCCACAAACCCCCTGGAAGCCCTGCTCCACCCATCCTGACTCCCCCGCCCACCAGGCAACAAGCAGTTCCTAAATTCCTACGTGCCGGGTGCTGGACAAGGAGCAGGGACCCGGCAGTGATGACAGGTATGATCCCTGCCCTCATGGGGCTCACTGGAGGGGAGACAGGTATTGACCAAACACGGACAACTACAGAACCACAAGGGGGGCTGCCACAGAGGGAAGGGTGGGAACAGGAGGGGCTCGCCGGCCACGCCTCCACAAGGGGACAGCTGTGTCACGCGGCCCCGCCTCCCCCACACCGGCACCCACACTGCTCGGAGCAAGGCACCTGGACTTCACGCTTGCGCATCACTCCTGGGTCAAATGCCTGCCCCCACTCCAGGCCTGAGCCGCGAGGCAGGGCCCTCATCTCTCAACAGCAACGGCCACATCCCTGGGGCCACGCAAACATCTGGGTAGATGATTCCAGCAGGCACTCAGTGGGTTGACCGGTGGACGCTCTGATCCTGAGGCCCAGCCCAGGAATCCCCCAGAAAGCCCCCTTACCGGTTCTGTTGTACCCTCATCTGCCCCAGACCCTGTACCCAGACCCTCCTCTCTGGCAGCGCATGCAGCCCAGCCAGGCCCACACCCCAGAGATGGCCTGCACAGCACACTGCCACACGTGGTCTCAGGTGGGGCTCCGAGCGAGCGCAGGGTCGGGGCACAGGTGGCCGCTGTGTGTCCCTCCCAGCACATCCTGCACACCATCTCCAGGCCCTGGTAGATCCCCAGCCATCCATCACCACCACCATGCCCAGGAGCCCGGCTGAGGAGCCCGGATGGGGAGGGCGGCAGCAGGTAAGAGCCGGGCCACTACCAGGAAGCACACCTGAAGAACAAACACTTCCCGAGCCCAGGGCCCAGCCCCCCACCACCACCCTGTGCCTGGGGGAGACCCGAAGGCCCCACACTTGCGTCACAGAGCTAGTCACCCTCTCACATCATCCTGACCATGCCCAGGTTCTGCCCACCTGGTCATAGTATTTGTTGATATACTTGTAGAGTTCGTGCAGGGCCACTCGCACCCCCAGGTCTCCAGAGTAGTTCTAGGGAGGAGAGACAAGAGGTTACAGAGATAGGGGGTGCTGCCAGCCACCAGAGGAGGCCCAGGACCCCAGGCAAGGGGAGTGGGGAAGAGGGCGCTGGGAGGTAGAGGAAGGAACAGGGCCCTGCACTGGGAAGCAGAGCCCCTCCACAGACAGGGGATGCCAGGCTAGACGTGCTAAGCTGGGGACAGGATAGGACCAAAGGGCCTCCTTGGTGGAGAGACCCTGGATCTGTAGTTTCACCATGGCCTGGGGTCTCCACTGGGGCTCAGTGTCTCTCCCCGTCCAGGCTCCAGCTGGGACCCTCTGGCGTCCCAGGCAATCGCAGAGCCAAGCAGAATAGGTGCTGCTCACAGGCTGTGACCCAGCATAGTTCTGCTCTGACCTCATTCAAGTCTTTCCTGAGGTCACACCCAGGCCCCTCCATGGGGACATCTCTGAGCCTCAACCTCCTCTTCAGGACAATGGAGTTGATATCACCTAACTTGTAGAGCTTTCATGGGAATCAAATGAGAAGTAATCAAAGCACCCCACACACGGCAACACCCCAAAACTGTAGCTGCTATTGTTATTGTGGTTGTGGTCATCATCATCATGGTTTCAGATTTACATTGTTTATAAATTCCCTGGACTGGACTGTTTGGAGGCTGTTTTAGGAGTAGGTGGGGGCATGTCTATAGTGCCAAGGAAAGCAGAGCAGTAGGAAGACGTGGACAGGCTGACCCAGGCAGTCCTGGGGCTGAATCCCCGCCACCTCGCTGCCTTGGAACTATGGTCCACAGGCCCCGAGGGGCTGCAGACATCTAAACACCTGGCTGAGTCAGGTTAGGTGGCAGCTGCTAGGACAAGGCCCCTGCTGCTCTCTGATGAGACACTGGGAGCCCTGGTCTTTGAGAGAGGCAGCGGGAACACTGTGCTGAGGCCCCCAGGGCTTCCCTGCAAAGGAGCAGTGTGAAGGGGGCAGGACCCTTGTGGCAGAAGGCCTGTGCCCAACCCAAGAAGCAGGAGGGCCATACCCGGGACAGCTCGGCCAGGATGGAGTTCATCTCTTGATCACTGGCGGGGATGGTCTGTCTGATGTCTGCGTAGTACCTGCCAGAGATCATGGGTCCGGCAGCCGCTGGGGAAGCAAACCCCTCCTCACCCCACCAGGCCCACCCCTGGGCCTCAGCTGTAAACACCCACCAATCTGTCCACCCATTATCCCCCAGATGCAGTCCCTTTCCCTCGTACCTTTCCACCATCCGTTTGTACCGGGGAATATCCCGAGCATACAGAAGTTTGTTGATGGGAGAGTCCTGGGTGCCAGCAGGTGAACAGTGAAAGGAAAAGAAGGATGAGAGCTTCTGTTAGGGTGACCAGCTGTCCCAATTTTCCCAGCACTGTTTCAGTTTTAAAACTAAGTCCCGAATCGCAGGAAACCTCCTCAGTCCCAGACAACCCGGATGGTTGGCCACCCCACCTCATTCCTTCTGTCACCCCTCCCCCAACGTCCCATCTCTGCTGTCATCACCTTGAGCTTCCCACCATCTCACTCCAAGGTCATCTCTCAGCTCCACGTGCCTCCACCCGGACCTGGCAGGGAACTGGCATGCAGGGTGGGAAGGGTGCAGTGCCGTGTGGAGCCCTAATACTGCTTCTCCAAGTGCTGTTCATTCCCCATGTAATCATTTTAAAAATCAGGAAACTAACCCCGATATTTAATTAAATTGCCCCAGACCACCTCACTCCTGTGTGGCTGAGCTGGGATTTGAAGCAGGTTTCTCAGACCAGGGCCCACACTCTAACACAGCCAGACACATCCTCTACCACCGAACTGGGCTCCAATCCCAGCTCTGTCCCAGTGGCTGTGGGCAGCACACTTCCATTCTCTGGACCTGCTGCCTCATCCTACAGCTGCTGGGAGGGTGAGGCAAGACTGCACTGCCCCCTGTGAGCAAGGGCGTGAGCGCTGGGCCTGAGGCAGGATGCCTGCTTTTCAGCAACTCTCCATGGGTGGCCCTTGGCATCCTGGTTTGCACTATTCCTGAGCTACCTAGGAAGCATTTGCAGTGCTGCTGGGAAGGGGAAGCAGTGTGAAGATCAGGCAGAAGAACCCAGCTACCATACAGCACACACCCTGGAGGTGACCCCTGTGTCCTGGTGTGGCTTTGTGGTTCTCAGCTCATCACACAGGCAGAGTAATGAGAGCAGGCAGAGCAAAAATGGCTTCCAAAAGACAGCACTACAGAGTGGAACTTTCCATCTTGTTTCCCCATGGAGATCTAGAGCTAGATCTCTCAAGAGGTCCCAGGCCCAGGGGTCGAGGCTAAGCAGAGTCCGTTCTCATGCAGAGCCACGACAGCCCTGCCTGCTGGGTGCCTGAGCAGTCATGGTGGTGACCCCATATCTGTCACGGGACTCTCTGGGTCCTGACCACTGTGACAACATACCTCCCCCTCTCTGTGCCACCAGGCAACCCTGACCACCTCTCCTCCATGCTTCCCAGCTCCCCTGTCAGCACATCCCTCCTCGCCTGGCCCTACCCTGGACTCTCCTCCCTGTACTGCACGGGCTGGCAGACACTTCCACTGCCCTTGGGAATCAAATCTCCGAGGCAGCCTGGAGCTGCTCTGCGATTGTAGAATCCATGGGCTCACCTCCTCCAAGTCTCAGCTCACCACCGCCAGAGGCCCAGGGCGCGTAAGGAACCCCTCCTTCTTCCTCACCCCCATATCCAACCCACAGCTTCTGCCTGCCCTCTACCCTCTAGTCCCAGCTTGAACCTGGCCACCACTCGTCCCAGGGACAACACAGCTTCCTCTCTGGACTCCAGGCTCCAGTCCATCCACTGCACGATTGCCAGGAGGCTCCAGCTAACTCTCAGGTCTGACCACCCCCATCGCCCTTGGGGTGAGCCCTAGCCAAGTGGCCCTGGCCTCCTGCCGCACCGCCAGCACTCTTTGCTCCACTTAACCCTGTGAATCAGCACACGTGCCCCCTTGCCCTTGCTCATCGCTGAAGGCTGAGGCACAGCCACCTCCTAGGGAGCCCAGGGACAAAGCCTGGCCCCGGGCCTGGGGTCAAAGGCCTCCCACATCCTCGTCCTTGACATCCTCAAGAAGGCCTGGAGTCTGTGCACGCACAGCACTCTCCATCCCGGCCACACCGCCCCACCCCACCCATGCCCTCCCGGTCCACCCCAGCCAGCTCACCCGGCCCAGCTTGTGGTCAGCCAGGGTGCAGGCATCCATGAAGGTCTGTGCAATGACCAGGAACACCGCATCCATGTTGTCAGATGTCTGCACGTCGAACACAAACTGCGGGTTTTTTATTATATTGATCCAGAACCTCAGCGGCAAGCTGCGGGCGGGGCAGGTGTGGCCAGTGAGTGTGCTGGGGAGACAGGAGAGAAGACCCCGCACATGCTAAGCCTGCCCGCCCCACCCCCACCTGTTGGTCTTCCATATATGGACAGTGTCCTGGTCCGAGATGCCATGCTGCTGGGCCTGCTCGTCCAGCAGGTCAAAGAAGTACTTCACAGCGAGTGGCACGGGACGGCTGGTGCTGAGAATCACCTGGAACAGGTCATCCACAAACTTCTGCAGGGTGCCCTGCGGAGGAGGGGAAGCACGAGATGCAGTCAGCAAGGGGACCTCAGCCCAGCCCAGCCTCAGACGCCTTGTGACACCAGGCCTGTGCAAGCCCCCCACACCCCCAAATCCCACTACCTGTCTCGTCCCTGCCCCCAGCCCCACCTTCATGGACAGCAGGCGGGTCAGGTAGATCTCAGGGATGGCCTTGGCTCGCTCCCGCTCCCCGCCCCGGAGGCTGCCCCTCCGAGGCCTGGGCGGCTCCGGCTCCTCGCTTGGCTTCACCAGGTGCCAGGGCCGGATGCCCCCCTCATCCACATCCTCCAGCATTGGGGTCCCTGTACCAAGACCTTACAGCTTGTTACCCCTCATCAGGTGCCCCCTGCCCTAGACCCCCGGGGTCCTGCCAAAACCTAGCAGTGGGGGCACCTGGTTAAGGGCTTCTCTGGGTGGAAGGGAAGTAGACACAAGCCCACCCTGCGGTCCAGAGAACCTTCCCCCATTACTGGAGACTGGGCAAAGCAAGGGTAGAGGACTGCGATGGCAGGGGCAGGGCAGGGGAGGAGGGTAAGTACTCACTCTCTCCAGGGACATAATCCTGGCTTTCCCGGAGGACATGCTTGGTGAGGCAGGGGACGAGGGCCACAGTTGCTCCGTCTGGGACCTGTTGACCACAGTTGGTGACCCCTCCACCAGCCCACCCCACCACAGCCCTCCCCCAACTCCCACCCCTCCCACCTTGTAATGCTGCAGGGTGTTCAGGCGCCTCCACAGACCCTGGACCTCAGAAGTCACGTCCTCGTCGGAAAGAATGAGATGCCCGGCCACCCCAGACCGCCATTCTGCAAGGACAAGGTGGGCTTGGTCCAGGGCTTTCAGAATACCCTCCCTGCAGTGGAACCTGTCCCCTTTTCTACAGGGACACTGGCCCCTCCATCAGGGGCAACCTCACCCAACTTCTCTGAAGTCCAGAAACAGGGGCCCCTCACCAGGTGACAGGTCGTCCCTGTAGAGGTGTTCCAGAGCCCACTTCCCCTGGGTGATAAGCTGACCCTGCAGAGCTGGTCTAGGGCCAGCCTAGCCCTGGGGGTCCCCAGACCACCCTTCCCCTCTGCCCTCACCGACGTCCAGGGTGCGGGGGTCTGGCCGCTGGGCAAGAGGCACTCCTTTATAAAGCTGGTCCAACATCTTTTCCTTGGCCTGGGAGATGGTGTCACAGTCCAGGACCTTCACGGGCACGCCCTGGGCTTCTCCCGCTCCAGGCCCCACGGCCAGTAGTGCATTCAAGGTCTATGCGCGATACATGGGAGCATTCGGGGCTCATGCCACATGTGGGATGACCAAGATGCAAGGCCAGGGCCAGGGACAACCCATAAGGAAGCCACTGCCTCTGACCTCCAAGCACCAAATAATCACTCCTTCTTGTCTCTTCACCCGCCTGCCTCCCCAGGGACAGCAGCTCCCTCCACTCTGTGGCCCCAGCACCTGGCACAGTGCACTAGTGTCTGCTGGATGAATGGCAGAAAAAATGGGAGAGCACAAGTCCCTCTGAACTCTGATCCTCAGGCTCCTGGCGCAGACAGTTAGGCTGAGGCACCTGAGGAAGCCCGCATAAGAAGTGGGGTCTCCACTAGCCAGAGGAGCAGGCCCGGCGGAGCCTGAGTGGGATTTTCCCAAAGGAACTCCACGTGGGCCACGAAGGGAAAAGTTCCCCAGAGGGAAACAATGGGCAGGTCTGCCAGGGCGACTCCCAGCTTGGTGGGCACAACCATGCCCCTGGCAGGATGCTGAGACCATGATCAGGCAGACACTCAGGCCCTGACACAGCAAGGACCCGGACGGGCCCCGGGCAGGGTGGGCTGCTCCCTAGGCTCTGGCTGTGGCCACCCTGAGCCCACCCCAAACCTGGGGAACCTCTGAGGCCCTGTCTTCAAGGTCTGGCCCTCAAGCCCCTATCCTGCAGCCAGCCGGAGGTTAGGCTGGCTCAAACCAGATGCAGACACCCACACAATCATACGTGGTCACCCTCTTCACCTTCATGGGAGACTGACTCACCAGCAGGTTCTCTCTCTCTCCCCCTCTCTCCCTCTCTCCCTCTCTCCCTCTCTCTCCCCCCCTCACCAGGGGACGGTACTCCACGTCCTCTCGGAGCAGGCGGTTGTCATTCAGGGTGTATTTGGCTTTGCCAGTCACGCTGTCTACTGGCCCCTTGTCCACTTGATGCTTAATTCCACGGAAAAGCATGTACAGAGGCTCCCCTACCGAGTCCTGGGGGAGTGGTGGGCAGTTAGGACGCCCGGGGCAGGGGACAAGCATGGGACGGAGGTGCTGGGGAAGGGGACAGGATGCAGGCTGCAGAAGGCTTAAGGTGACTGAGGACATGCTGGGCAGGGGTGCCCAAGCTGTGCTGGGGCAAGAAGCTGCGTGGTTCGGAGTCCTGACTCTCCCTGGAGGGGAGCCCCACCCACCTCTGCCTCACTCACCCTCACGAAAGTGTAGAGGCAGATGGACATCCAGTTGGTGAGCAGCTTCTCCACCACGGTCTCTGTCCTGGGATGACAGGAAAGAGGGGGCAGAGTCAGCAGGTGGGGACCCAGGGCTTTCTATTCTTCAGACCCCAGGCCCCAGAGGGCCTGACTCAGGTCTTGGCTCCAGCTGTCCACGGCTGCCTGGCCCCCGTGGTGTCTGACGGGCATACAGACCTGCGCAGCATCAGTTTGGGGTTCTTGGCCACGTACTGGGCCACCAGGTCACTGAGCAGGGTGCGCAGGATGTCAGTGAAGTACTCAAGCTTCCCATGCAGTGCCACGGTGAGCAGAGATGCCACATAGGCGCGGTCCCGAGCTGAGAAGGTGCGCTGGCTCTCCAGGGTGTGGATGAACTGGCGCCAGGGAGAGGGGACGGGTGGGCGGGGAGGGCAGATTCAGAAACGGAGGGACTGAGAAAGGATGGGGCTGGAGGGTAGGGGGGCCCCCTCCCCACCCCTGGAGGGCCCAGATAGGGGGCAGGGCCGGCACCTTGATGAGGAAGAGCTTGCTGTTAAGCAGGTTGGAGAGCTGCCCCAGCCCTTGTTCCACAGTGGGTCGCCTGCTCTCAGGCACGCCCAGGTCCCGGTGCAAGGGCGACTCCTGGTGCCCAGGGAAGAAGACCCTCTCGGCATACACCTTGTAGTCGAGGAAGGGGATGCCACTGCCCAGAAGGTCACTGGTAAGATCGGTCATCTCGGTCATAAGGTCTGTTGAGCAGAAGAAGCCAGGTTTGGGTGCAGATCCCAAGGTGATGGGAGCAGGCTTGCGCAGAGTCCTGGAGCGTGGGGTCTTCGCAGCCTCACCTGTGAACTCCTTCTTGCAGCGGTCCCGCACGCTGCTCTCCAGATTCTCCAGCTGGATCTGCACCTTCTTATAGTCCCTCAGAGCCTGCTTGCTCTTCCTCCTGCTCAGCGCCAAGGTCAGGGCAGGGATGGCCAGAGGAGGCCCGAGCCCTTGCTAGGTCCCACCGGGCCCAGGCCTGCCCAGGCCAGCACAGTCTAACCCCGCCATGCCCAGCCAAGCGAGGGCCTAATCAGAATAATTAAGCCTGTCCCATCCCACGCAGGTCACACCCACCCACAACTTGTCTAGCCCAGCCTAGCCCAGGGATCAGCAAACTATAACGGCCAAATCTGGCCCCTGGCCTATTTTTGTAAATAAAGATTTGTTGGAACACAGCCATGCTCATGTGTTTATATGTTGTCCGTGGCTGCCGAAGGGCTATAATAGCAGAGCTGAGTCACTGCCACCAAGACCGCCTGGCGCACAAAGCCTGAAATAGTTACTCTCCTGCCCTTTATAGGAAGTGTTTGCCTATCCCTGGTCTAGTCTGCCCCTTCCCAATCCAGCCACACCCTGCTACCTGCCCAACCCAGCCACACCTGGCTGCACCCACCTGTACATGAGGACAATGATGATGACACCCAGAGCCAGAAGAGAGGTGCCCACCCCCAAGCCCACCTGGGCTGCCATGGGAAAAGCCACAGGGCTCTCGCCATCGTACTGCACATGGCCCAGGGAGAAGCGTAGGTTCCCCATCTGCACCTGCACAGGGAGCCACCTGTGAGCAAGAGATCAGCGCACGCCCGATGCCTGCCCCGGCCCAGGGCCTGCCCACTGACCGTGAACTCAGGCAAAGCATCAGGCACCTCCCGGAGGGCATGGTGCCAGGGTAGGGGCTGCTCCACGGGGGGCTCGCAGTACAGGTGGTGCCGGGTCAGCGTCTTCACCATGCAGGGGCCGTCCCCTATCATGGCCACCACCTCCTCCTTGGACATCGCAAGGTCCAGATTCTCCCCCTGGAACATGGGGTCACTGATCGATCATTCAGAACTCTTCCTTAAGGGGAGGAGCTGATGGTCACTCAGATCCTATCTCCCCAAATGTGGGACGGATGATCCTGAGACCCACCCCCAGGAGCAGGGGCTGATGGTGCCTCAGCACCTCTTTTCCTGCACACGGGGTGACAGCCCCATGGATGTTTCCCAAGCTGCCCCCTGACCCTTTTCTGCCCCTCCCTATCCTCCTTCCTTGAGTCTAACTTCTCCAGAGCTAAAAATCTGGAGACTATAAAGCTGTCCCCAAATCCTACCCAGTGACCTAACAAAGCAGAGCCCCTGCTACTGCGTGTGTCAGAACACACGCCAAGTATGTGTCCACATGAGACAGGCTGCCAAATGGGCATCAGCCCAGGCGCCTATTGTGTACCTCGCCGCCACTGCGTGTGCCAAACTATTTACATATCGTTATTCAGACACCTGCCATGGAGTGTGTCAGGACCCAGACCACAGGACCTAAGCCCCGGCCAGGTGTGTCAGGCTAGGTACCCCGCCACCAGCCCCCTCGGCACTCGCCATGTCCATCCACTGGCCCTTGCTTTGCTGTCATGCCCCCTCTGCCACACAGAGCAGTACCATCCAGCAAAGTGAAGGGTCTTGGGACCCTGCCAGGTCCCTCTAGGAGCAGTACCTCCACAGAGAGCACACTCCCAGGCTTGTGCCGGAAGGGTGCGGTGGGGTCCTCAGGGTTGAGGGGCTGCAGAGTGGGGTCGGCCTCATAGGAGAAGGGTGTGGGGTTCAGTGTTGCAAAGTCAAAGACCAAGTTGTCAAGGATGAATTCCACACGGACCCAGGGGTCCTCAGGCAGGCCTGGGAGGGCCGGCGTGCGGCACGTGATGAGCTGGGAGGAGTTCACATGGCAAGGCTCCTCAAACTAGGGCAGAGGGAGGGAGGACAGGGAGGGTCCGCTGAGGGTGCACAAGGGGGGGTCCAGAAAAGATGGGGACATAGCCTCCACTGGTACCCGCCACCCACGGCTGTCTAGGGGGTGGGGGGGATGAGGGGCAAGGTGGGCGATGGCTAGCCCAGTGCAGGCAGGGGATGCCCATGGGGGTCCTACGTGAAGGCCACCACAGGAGGCTCCGGGGGAGCACGCCGTCTCCGGGATCACGCGGTGCCTCCGCCCAAGCCCCTGGCCTGGCCCTGGCGCTCTCATGGCCACAGTCACTCGGATTCTTGGTGTCTGTACCACGTCCAAATTCTGGCCACGGACCCATATCTCACGTCCTCCACTGAAAACACAGCCCATGAGCCACTTATGGCTTATGGGAACAAGGCTTTAAAGCACAGCCCAGTCCCTGATGTTAGGTCAGCTCCAACCCAAAGCCCCACGGCCCCTCTCCCCACCAGCAGCATGGGAGTCGAAGCCCCCCACATAGAGCCCTACAAACCCCCACGTACTGGAGCTGCAAAGACCTCCCGACCGCGTGCCCTGCAGCCACGCCCTCGGCCCAGCACCTGAGGAAGCTCTTGGCGGGGCCAGCAGAGGTGACATTGGGGTCTGCTGTGTACTCGAACTGGCTGTGATGAAGCCTCCGCTCAGCAGCCCCAAACCACACAGCCACGGGGAGCGTGGCAGGCGTGGCGTGTGGGCTGGTCTCACACCGCAGCTGCTCCGCCTGCTGCTCCAGCAGCCTGAGAAGGGAGGGAGAAGTGGCAGGCAGGCCCGACTGGGCTGGAGGGGCATGGGAAGGGGGAAGGGGTGATTCCAGGACACGGGACCCACTCGGGCCGCAGCTCACTTCCCTTCAGTGCTGATTGCAGTCTCCACAAGTGACCCTGGAGGCTGCACTCCCACGAAAGCCCCAGCTTCGAGAGGGGCTGGCCACTTTCTGATGGAGCAGACTTGGCCCTCTCCCCTGTTTCTGCTCTCCCTAGTATCCCACCCCTCCATCTTCTCCCCGGAGCTCAAGGATATTTGCAGAATGAGGAAGCGGCCCTCACAGGTGACAAGGCTGGTCTCCAACTACCACTCGGATGTCCTCCAGCCGCCCGGTCAGAAGCTTGGAGCCGTGCAGGGTGAGGCTGGTGCCCCCGGCTCTGGGGCCTCGGGCCGGGAAGACGGAATGCACCTTTGGGTCCTGTGGGAAGGGGACAGGGAGAAACAGACAGGCATCAGGCCAGGAACAGGGAGGCAGGGGGAGCAGACAAGGAGGCCCTGGGGTGGGGAGCCCCAGGGAGGCGAACCAATGGGCTGGGAGGAGCCACCTAAGGGGGTGGCCCATGGGTAGCTGGTGGGGACTCGATAGTCAGGCACCTGGTAGGCAAAGTCATGCTCTGAGACGCCGTGTCCTCTTCCTGGCACCTCCACCGTCACAGCGCCTGCCACCTCCTCCCCGCTGGCCCCAGTGATACACACAAGGCTGTGGGCACAGGGCAAGCTGGGGTGCTGGGCCACACTGAGGGCCCCTCAAACTGACCCGGCCGCCCCCTCCCTGCCCCACTACATCAGGTGTTCTCCCTGGCTCCCAAGATTGACAGAGATCCTCTTGCTTTGGAAGGAATTCCTTAACGACTCACCAGGAGGCTTTGGCCTCTGAGAATTAATATCTGTAGTTCAATCATTCAAGTCCAACCCCAGAGCCCCCTGACAAGGAGAATTTCTCTCTCTGAGGGGCACAAGCCCTGGTAAGGCTGGTGGCAGGGGTGGGTTGCTGAGCTAATGAGTGGGCCTAACCGGCCACCATCACCGTGGGCACAGCACCAGTTACAAGGTGGTGGAAACTTGATTTCCTCATGAAAAAATGTTCCTGAAAGCCTCTAGTCAGGTCTGGGGATAGACGTGAAGGGAAAGTGAGCAATCTAAGAAATGCTGGTTCTCAGCCAGGAAACAGAAGCTTGGGGCAAATTAACCTCCAGAATGTGAAGCCTGCAGTGGTTCGACTCTGTGACATTGTCACGGTCACTGCAAACGCCCCCAGAAAACAGAACAAGCGAAGTGTGAACTACCCGGGAGAGGCTTCAGCTGGAATGTATTTTAATCACTTTATAAATCAGTTCAGAAAGTACTTTAGTCTCATGGTTCTAGAATCATTAACAGTCACCTAAAGTTCTCAGTCATAATACATTCAGGGGGGGAAACAACATGCTCTAGCAGAGTCTTGTTGAAAATAAGACTGTGGGGTACTTGCCTGGTGGCACAGTGGTTAAGAATCTGCCTGCCAATGCAGGGAACATGGGTTCAAGCCCTGGTCCGGGAAGATCCCACATGCCGCAGAGCAACTAAGCCTGTGCTGAGCCTGCACTCTAGAGCCCGTGAGCCACAACTACTGAGCCCGCATGCCACAACTACTGAAGCCCGCGCGCCTAGAGCGCGAGCTCCGCAACAAGAGAAGCCACCTCAATGAGAAGTACACGCACCAAAATGAAGAGTAGCCCCCGCTCGCCGCAACTAGAGAAAGCCCGCGCACAGCAACGAAGACCCAACACAGCCAAAAATAAATAAATAAATAAATACATTTTTTAAAAGAAAGACATTAAGACTGTGGGGCCCCAACACGGGCCTACAGATCCAGACCTCTGCAGGAAGTGGAGGGAGGTGGTCTAAGGATCTGCTCTGGGGGGTTTTGGACCAACTCTCCAGGTAACCCTGACATTCGGCGGGTTGGAGACCTGCTGCTTGTGGATGTCTCCTTCGCTGTGTTGTGTGTGTGCACATTTGGGACCCTGCAACTGCCAGCCTTGTAAGCCACAAGCCCTGGGAAGGTGGGAGGGGTCCCAGGGACTAGACAGAGGGGCCTGACGCTCAGCAGGTGTGTCACAAGTGTATCCCCGTGAGGAGCCTGCCCAGGGCAGTGCTTGGGGAAGAAGGGTCAGCAGGTGGGAAGGTCAGCCCCAGAGCACAGCTGTCTGGGATCCAAGGAGCTTGCAACCGCAACTATGCCCGTGGTCACTTGGAAAGCGGGTGAGCACACCTAGGCAGTGCCAGGAAGCAGAGCCGCCTGTCAGCTCTGAGCAGTGACTAGACCCAGGCCAGAAACCTGCAGGTCTGTGCACAAAGCCAAGGCCTTGATAGTAACCCCAGCCCTGAGACACTGTGATCAGAACCAAGGAAAGGGGGAGAGGGGAGGGCAGACGAGTAGTGGGTGGATGGCCCTAAGCAGGAAAGCCAGCCGTGAAGCCCGCGGGGTGCCCCCTGCTCCTGTTAGTCCAGCCCACTCACCTGCTGGACACCTTGTACTCCTGAGCGTCCACAGCACAGGGCACTCCAGCCACCCTGACCGTGTCCTGCACGTCCTGCACATGTTGGCCCAGGTTGGAGCCCCTGATGGTGACACGGGTGCCTCCGTCTACAGGCCCAGTCAGTGGCTCCACCTGTTCCAGGACAAGGACGGCTCACCTCCATTCACCTGTTGACCTTTGGCAGCCTGGAGAGACAGCCCCAGCCTCCCACCTTTCGGCCCCCTGAACCCACAGCACCTCAAACCCCTTGAAGGGATGCACCAGCATTTCAACACACCGAGTGGATGAGGGGTGCCGGGCACTGGGTGACCACAGCCTCAGCCTCGCCACAGGCCTCCCGGGCCACGCAGCGTGGCTGCTCCCCCTTGCACCACACACAGCCGTACTGGGGCATGGCAGCTTGGCAGCGGCTGCAGTCCTCGTGTCCCACGGAACAGTCATAAAGCACCACTGGGGGTGGAGAGTCAAACGTGAGAGGCAGGCCTGGAAGAGCCCTGTTGCCACCAGCCAGTCCCAGCAGCCCCAGGTCACTCACCGTGCAGCCCATCCACACTGTCCACACGCAGATGGCCAGCCCGACGCAGAAACAGCCCCACGCGGAGCTCTGGCTGCAGAGCCTCATAGCTGAGCTGGAGAAATGGGAGTGGGGTCAGAGCCCGGGGTTAGGGGAGGCGTCAGGCCTGGGGAGAGGGTGGTCAAAGAAAGGACCAAAATGACTCATGGGAACACAAAGCCAGAGGTCAGAGCTGGGATACAGGACCCCATGGGGCACAAGGTCAGAGGTCAGAGCCGGGGCACTAGGACTCCCTCGGGGTCACTCAGTCAGAGAACGGACTGGGATGAGTGTGGTGCAGCCAGCTAAGCTTGGTAGCCAGCCTGTGGCCAGCGCGCCCTTGCCCACCCAGGACTCGGGATCTGTACCTGGTGCTGCTGGCAGGTGACGTGGCACCGGGTATCTGGAGGCAGCTCACATTCGACCCGGGCCTCAACCACCACCTCGTGGCCCTCCAGCTCCATCACACACTCATGGTCTCCTGGGCTGTCCTGGGGACAGAGGACACGGCTATGGGGGCAGCTTCAGGAGCCAGGCCTGGTGAGCCCCGCAGGGCCCCAGCACAGTCCCCGGGTTGGGATTGAGACCTGAGGCCGTGCCCTTTCCTGCTCGCCGGGACTCGCGCATAGTTTGCCAACAGCCAAGGAGACCACAGCAACAGCTGCAAAGAGGACACACTCACCTGGAAGAGGTGCAGGTTCCTGCCCAGCAGTCGCACTTCTCGCGGCACGTGGACCGGCATCAGGCTGGAGCCCTGCACGCTCTCCACACAAGGGCAGGAGCCTGGCCCCGAGGTCGCCTCCTGCAGGCACCAAGCGCCGGGCAGTCTATGGAGCCCACCTGCCGCCTCAGCCCTTTCCCAGGCAGAACCCCGGGGCCAGGCCAGCGTGAGGCAGCGGACACCCCCCTCCCCTCCATCCTTCCCCTGCAGAATCGCGAGGTGGCCAAGAGGCTGCGTCTGTCCCGATCCCCTCCCCTGAGGCCTCCTTCCTGGGCCGGGTCTCACCAGCTCCCAGAGCCCAGGGGTGTCGTACTGGTAGTCAAGGCTGGACAGGAGGATGAGGGGGGCGGGAGGGCCCTCGTGCTCAGCAGAGTCTCCATCACCTGAGAGGAGGGTGGAAGTGGAGAAGGCGGGCGTGTCACCCCCCGTCCACTCGTCCGCCTCGGGCAGCTCGCCGCCTTCTCTCATGAGCCAGTCCAGAGCGGGCTTCGTGGAGCCAGCGGCCCCTGGGAAAGTGGTGGCGGGAGCCGTGCCGGGGGGCTGGTCCAGGGGTACCGCAGAGGGGAGAGCCTCAGGGCCAGGCTCTGCAAGGGCGGGGGGCAGTGCTGCTGCGTCTGAGGGCGATGGGTGTGAGGCCAAGAGGTCCTCGGCGGTGGCTATGGGTCCGAAGGCCGTGGGGGCAGGGAGAGCGGTTCCAGGCCTCTGGCGGGGGCTGGGAGGAGGAGGGGCCTCATGGAGAGGTGAGCCCGTGGAAGCCGAGGCAGGTGTGGGGCCGGGACCTGCCCACGGCTCCCGGGGGCTGAGCAGGGAAGGCCTGGCCCCGGGGGGAACGTCCAAGGCTGTGGCTGTGGAAGGAGTGTCCACGGGAAGGGCGTAAGGAACCGGGGTGACCGTGGCCCTGGGGGCTGTGGGTGGGAAGGAGGTGGGTGCGTCTCTTGCAGGAGGGGCTCGGGAGAGGGGCGGGCTCTGAAGGGGGAGGCAGAGAAAGACAGGAAGGGCCGCTCAGCAGGCAGGTGCGGGAGCAGGCGGCAGGCAGGCAAAGGGTGTGTTAAGAGGAAAGGAGACCAAGGAAAAGAGAAACAAAAACAGCCCGTTAATTCTCCAGAGGGGAAGGGGAGGGCGCGCTCTAGGGGCGTCTATGGCATCTGTGCCAAGGTGGGGCACGAGGCCAGACCTCCCCTCCTCTCAGCTACAAACGTCCTCTCCCGAAACAGGTGGGACGTTGACAGCCGTCCTCCAGTGAGTCCGTCACACACAGCAGCTCAGGTGCTCACGACAGAGCACCCGGGACAGGCAGACACACAGACCCCGGGCCATGAGAGAAACCCTCACAATGGGGAGCCCGAACCCCCCTGGGGCCTGGCCAGGAGTTGGGCTCACCTGTCGGCTGACCACCATGGGCCCAGCATCACACGAGGCCTTGTGTGTGCACAGGTGCTGCCAAACACACCAGTTACACCCCCAGAGGCTTCTCACGCAGGCCTGGCACCTGCACAGAGCACAGCCATGGGGTGGGGATCGCCACGGGGCAGCCCAGGGGCTGGGGGTCGGGGTGAGGAACTCACTGTGCAGATGGGCGGAGCAAGGTGACGGCCACGCAGTCATAGAAGGAGAGGGAAGCCTCGGCAATCACGACGGCGCCAAACCTGAGCTCCAGGCTCACGGAGACGTGGTCTGCAGAGGGAGGAGCGGGCTGGGCTGAGGAGCAGGGAGGGGCACTCAGACCCCGAGCTGACGTCCGAGACCACACAGGGTGGGTTTAGCACTCCGACCAGGAAGGGGTACCCAGGGTCGGGAACACAGGCCACAGGGTAGAAAACAGGGACTTTAGGGACTGGGGACCAGAGGGGGGCCTCAGAGAAAGGCATCGCTTCAGGACCCTTTGCCTGGATTCACGCCTCATCCTGATCACACCACTTGGAGCAAGATGGGAGGAGAGTGGGGCTCCCAGGCCCCGGGCTGGCTCCTTCCCTCACCCACCGGCTTTTCTCGGCAGCTCTGGAGCCTCACTAGGGTCTGGGGAGGGGCACATCACACCAGAACTGGTCAGCAGGGCAGGACTCTGGTATTCCCCAAAGTGGCAGGAATAAGACTCCCCTGGCCACAGGGGTGGCAGATCAGGTACCGACAAGAAAACCTGCGAAGAGAGGCCAGGACACGCTGTTGGAGCCACTGGGCAACAGATCAGGGCTCCGTTTACAGGCTCCCAGTGTGGGCAGGCACCAGCGGCCACCAACCCCCAGTGATCACAAATATCCTCCAGCCTGGGTTAGTAACGGAGAAAGCAGAGCCCCCAGAGAAGCGACTTGGGCAAGGCCATGTGGTATTTAAAATACAAGGTTTCGACCCATCACCAGAGCTCCCCCCAGCCAGGGTTCCGCCTGCTCTGGTCTTCACCTCCCTCCTCTCCTCACGGCTGATGTTAGCAGGACTCAAGGCTGCCACTCGCAGACAGCCCACCTCAGGCTGGAAGCTCCACAGCCACCGCTCTAAGCCCCGGCCCCGAGAGCACTCGGAACGGCGACTGCACCTGGGCAAGAATGACCAGTGTCCACCTGTGACCCTCACGGGGCCACTGGCAGTTCATGGGGCAGGGACACCTACAATCCTAGGGACCTGGGCAGGATCCTCAAGTCGGCCACGACATGCCTGGCAAGTCAGGGTGGAGAATAGGGGTGAGGGTAGGGCGTTGGGGCATCCAGGGGTCAAGGGTTGAGAGTCAAGGGCCAAGGACCAGGAACCCTGGACAGGGCAGGAGAATTGAGGGCATGAGGCTGGGGTTGGGGTGGGGCTGGGGAAGGGGCCAGGGTCGGGGGAGCGCTGACCTGCCGAGGAGCACACACCACCCACAGTATGGGTCCCTGTGAGCCAGGCAAGATGCACAGTCCAGGTGCTGAGCACAGGAGGCCACAGGAACCTTGAGAAGCTACAGCAGCGAAGAGGACTTGAGGTCAACAATCCAAGCACCAGTGGCTCCCCACATACAGGCCCCCAGCTCCCCCGAGGCCCCTCCCAGCAGTCATGCCCTCCCTGGCTGGCGCGTGGCACTCACCGTGCTCTGGGTCATGACATACAGGTGCTCGAAGGCCCCATCAAAGATGAGGTCTCTGCTCACCGCAGACCCCTGCTGGATGATCCGTGTGGAGTACGGGTGGCCATCACTCCCTGGGCCCAAGTAGACCTGAGATCAGAGACCACAGGGTCTGAGGCCCAAGGCCCTCCCCTCTCACCCCAATAAAATAATTTACAGGTAGAATTTCCTCCTAGAGAGTACAGGTCACACCACCCAGCCCCAGAAGGAGGAGCACAGGTCATCTCTCCCAGCCAGGGCCAGGGGCACATCACATATCTCACATTGCAGCCCCAGGGGTCTCAGGAGTAGCTCTGCCCAGCCTGGGTCCCCAGCAGCCTGTCGCCTCCAGATCCTGGGGCAGGGCCCAGTACCTCCTGTGGACTCACCTTATGCAGCTGCCCTTGACTGTCACCCAGGAAAGCAATGGTGTGTCCATCTTCCACAGTGATTGCCACGGCTGTTAGCTGAACCCCTGGCCACTCCAGAACTGGCGTGGCTTCCAGGGGGACACGGCTGGCCATGGGGCTGGGCGTGTGGTCTGAGCCACAAGGGTAAGCATCCAGGGTGTCCTGCAGGCAGCAAGAAGCACAAATAAGGCCCTGCCTGGATAATGTCCCCTGGTCCCTCCTCCCTGGACAACCCCACCCCTTCTCCCAGCGTCTCTGCCAGCTCTTGGCTCTCCCACAGCTGCATCCTTAGCCTTGCCCCAGTGGCTTACCTCCACAGTCTGCAGCGGCTCTGTCCCCATCTTTTGATCCCCACATGTCTGGGGCCCCACTTTCTCCCATCCCTGGCCTGGGAGCTGCTTCCTCCAGTTCATGCCCTCAGCCTTCTCCTGGACCACTTTTCCAAAGCCTCTCCAGCTTGCATCCTCCTCTCCAGGTCTACTAACCTGGGTCCCCTCCCACCTCTCACTGACTCAGTCCCCCTATATGTGGCTTCTACCCTTTTCATCCATCCTGAGACTAGAGCCAAACAAGTCTCAACCTCACCTGCCTCTCTCGCTCAAGAACCTAAAACAATAGATTCCATCCCCCCTACATTCTGGGTCCCTGCCCCATTCCCTAGAACCTCAAATGCCCTCTCAGTCCACCTACACAAATGCCATCCCTTCAGCACCTGGTCCAAACCCACCCCTGCACAGCTGGCTCTCTGTCCCCCTGAATGCCACTCTTACCGTAAGGTACCCTTCCATCGCCCAGACACAAAGGAATCACTTAACATCCATTGACCTGATCAGTAAATGCCTGGCCAGTGGCCTCAGAGACAGGGAAGGGCTGGGCGGTGCCAGGACTCACCACGGGCAGCTGAGCACAGTCGGAATTGACATCATACTCAATGTAGGCCACCTCGGCCCCATCCTCAGCGCGGCCCTCCCGAGTGTAGCAGGCATCGCGTGTGCGATTAGCAAGGCGATCCACCTCATCCAGGGGGAAGGCACAGAGGGCAGAGGCTCCAGATGCCCCGGCAGCTGCCGACGGGGGCCGGCCCACAGTGGGGGGAGCGGCCGAGGAGAAGGCTGCAAACAGCACCTCCCCCCGGGCCACCTCCGCGGACATGGCCACAGCCGCAGCCTGGATCAGCCCGTAGCGGCCCCCCTGACAGGCCAGAGGCAACTCCACGTAGGAGTAGTAGTGCTGGTCCCGGAGGCACACACGGGACACATAGGCACGGAAAGCTCGAGACTGAGCCTGCAGGTCCCGCCGGAGAAACAGGAAGTAGGCACTGGCCCCGCGTGCAAAGGCGCTCACAAAGTGGTGGCTGTACTCGGAGAGGCGGCCCACAGCTAGCTTGGCCGTCTCCTCGTAAGAGAAGGCGGCCTGGGGGTCCAGCGGCCTTAAGGCGCGGGTAGTGATGGGAGGGATGCCACCCCCCACGCCCCTGCTGGTGTAGCCCCGCCCCACAAAGAGGAGGGGCTCCCCAGCCAAGCCCTGGGCCACCAGTCCCACCGTGGTGACGGCAGGGTCGTTGGCGGCCACATACTGGGTGTCCCCAGGTCGCTCTGGCCGCAGCAACAGCTGCCCGAGCTGCCCCAGGCGCCGCTGCTCACAGACCCCCTGGTGCACACTGCCACACACCACCAGGGCCCCAGGGCTCACCAGGAGCAGCTGGTTCGGGTTGTTGGTGGGCTGGGCCTGAGGGCACTCATCAGGCATCACAGGTGGCAGACAGTCCCTGCTGTCTAGCACAGGGCCAGTGGACACAGTGGCCTCCAGCTGCAGTTGAGGGCTCAGCTGGAACAGGAAGTTGGTGGCCCCTAGGTAGAGGGTGCCTGAGGTGGGATCCCGCGCCAGGTGCTGCAGATGTGTACCATTGGGAGTGAAAGCAGTCGGTGGTGGGGGCTGGAGGGTGAGGACCCACCCGGCCCAGAGTGCCTGGAGAAGAGCTGGGCCGAGGGCAGGCATGGTCACCTGGTAGGGAGAGAGGTTGAGCGGGGCTCATGTGGCCACCTGAGCACCGTGGGACCACTGGTGAGGAGTAGGACTGTGACACTGCCAAGACGCCCCTCCTAACTCAGGGAGGGGGGAGCAGGGAAGACCAGGCTTAGACGGCACTGTGGTTAGGATGACCCCAGGACCACACACTAGCAAGGGGTCAGGAGACACTTCAACACTGCCCATTCTCTGTAAGCACTACTCTCTCACGAGACCTGCACCCCACACCCCTCATCCTGCCCTGCCCTGCCCTATGTCATAACAGGGCCCAAGGGTAAGAGGCTAAAGGGGCAGAGACATGGGAAACATCCCATTCCCAGGGACTAGGGCCTGGAAGGGGCAGGAGAGCATGGGATGGGAAGAAGGGACCCAGAACCCCAAAGAGAGAAAGGCACCCTCTGCATGGATGCCAGTTTCCTGGGCAGAAAAAGGGAGGGCAAGGCCTCATGGGCCACCTGCATGTTAGAGTAGGGTAAGAATTGGATGAAGGGCCTTTCAGGGTAGGAATCCAGAAGGGTAATAACCACAGAACCAACGGGCCAGAGAGATGAGGGGGGTTAAGGCTGCCAGGGAGGGCTTCCCTGGTGGCTCAGTGGTTAAGAATCCGCCTGCCAATGCAGGGGACGTGGGTTCAAGCCCTGGTACGGGAAGATCCCACATGCCGCGGAGCAACTAAGCCCGTGCGCCACAACTACTGAGCCTGCGCTCTAGAGCCCGTGAGCCACAACTACTGAGCCCATGTGCCGAACTACTGAAGCCTGTGCGCCTAGAGCCCGTGCTCCGCAACAAGAGAAGCCACCGCAATGAGAAGCCCGCACACCGCAACAAAGAGTAGCCCCCGCTCATTGCAACTAGAGAAAGCCCGCGTGCAGCAACAAAGACCAAACACAGCCAAAATAAATAAATAAAATAAATAATTTTTTTTAAAAAAAGGCTGCCAGGTATAGGGCCTAAAAGGCTAGCTAGACCCCACCTTGGAGAGCCCTCAGCAGAGGTGGGAGTCACACTGCTCCCAGACACCTAGGTGTGAGGTCAGGCTCACCTGGCAAGGCCAGCTGGATCAGGAGACAACAGCATGCCCCGTGTGAGAGTCACCTAGCCAGGGAGAAAGCAGAGCATGAAGCTGGGGGCTCGGATGCAGGCATGTGGGCTCCCCACCATGGAGGCAGCACAAAGGTACCTCTCCCGGCTGCCCAGTCTGCTGGTGGAGCTGGGCCCAGCCTGGCCCTCGGCCACCAAACACATTCCACAGGGACGCCTCCTCAGAGCCCACAGGGAGGGGGAGGGCAGCAGAACCAAGCACCCTCAGGGCCTGGGAAAGGGCAGCTAGGAAGGAGCTGCGCGGCTGGCAGGGCCCAGTCAGGCCCCCACTTTAGTCCTGTCTCCCCTGCAGCCCGTTCTCGGCACTCTCCCATCCTCACCCTCTGCCCAAACTCTGCCCCATCAGGGTACCCCGGTACATACCCTCCACACAGGCCCGGGGCTAGCCTAGCCCAAAACCACCACCAGCACATAAGCAGACACATGCTCGCACACACCAAGAAGCATACATACCACCCACCCTGCATGCACACACCCACACACAAACACATGGGTGCGAGCACACACACAGATGCATGCACATACAGCCTGTGCATACCGCACGGAGACACATACCCAGAAACACAGGCAAACATCCCACACAGACACGCTACCCACCTGCACTTAGACACCTGCACAAAGACACGTCCACAGAGACCAACTCTTGACACAAAGAAACATGCACTCCACACAGGCACATCACACGCACCCACCCACCCAAGACATACACACCACCACCCACTTTCAGACCCCACACACACAGACTCACGCACACTTCCCTGGTTTGAGCCCTAAGTCCTAGAGGGCTGCAGAAGCCAGGCCATCTCTTGCTATCTCCTCTCCTGCAGGTCAGAGCAGAGCAGGGCTGGAGGGTGGGGGGCAGGGGGGGTTGTCCTAAAGGAAGTCACCATACTAGATGTGCCCCACATCCCCAGGACCCTCGCAGGCCTTGAGTGCCTGCTCTCCTCACAGACCCCTCCTTGCAGGCTCCACCTGAAGCCAAGTGAGACCAGGAAACCATGACACCACCTTTCCCAGACCTGGATGGTCTCCAGCCAGGAGCACCAAGATTGGTAAAGCGCAGGGGACAGGCCATGCATCCCAAGCTGAGACACTTCCCCTACTTGCCTGTGCCCAGGCGGCATGGCCCAGCCCCTCCCACCACCCAGCTGCCAGTCTGCCTGTTCACTCTGTTCCCAGAGCTTCCCAGGGTCCAGGTTGGCTCCTTCCAGCCAAGTCTCCCGGCAGGGTGCTCCTGAGGCTGGCCCAGAGTGAGCAGGGCTGGGCGTAAGGCTTGGAGGAGGGTCCAGCAGCCCGGTGGAAGCAGAGTACTGTGGCCACGGCCCGGCTGGGCAGTGCTCCCAAAATAGCTTGGGGGTTTCCATTTTTAGTGTGCAGAGAACAGGGCAGCTCTATGGGAGCAGGAACAAGGCAGCCTCTGTTTGACACCGAGGGGGTAGGAGGAGGGGGGCGGCAGGGAGAGTCGTGAACCCGGCGAGAAGCCCAGGACTGTGGCAAGGCCAGGCTTCCCAGGAGCCCCCCACCTTGTTCCCAAGGGATGGGAGGAGAAAGTTTCTTCCTCTGGGAAGACAGGGTCTGCCTGAGGATGGGCAGAGCCCATCTCCCATGCTCAGCCACTGCTCAGTCCCTCCTACCACCTCCCGCCTAGGGATGCGCCTTGGCAGAGGGTCTGACCCATCATTCACTTACAAACATTTGCTCAGCGCCTACTTCAAGCCAAAGTTCTCCAGCCCTCAAGGGGCAGCAACCAAGACAATCCCTAAATGTAAAACCACAGCTGGGTCAAGTGGCCCACAGGAAGCAGATGGGCAGGATCAGAACAGCTCCTGGCAAGGCCACATAGGATACTGGAGGCTGACCCACGCTGGGAAAAGTGTCAGGCTTCTTCAATCACTGCCACAGGGCAGAGCAACCCTCGCCCTTCCCCACATACCATGGGTAGGAGGAGGACAAAAAGAAGAAGGGCAGGGCTTCCCTGGTGGCGCAGTGGTTGAGAATCTGCCTGCCAATGCAGGGGACACGGGTTCAAGCCCTGGTCTGGGAAGATCCCACATGCCGCGGAGCAACTAGGCCCGTGAGCCACAACTACTGAGCCTGTGCGACTGGAGCCTGTGCTCCGCAACAAGAGAGGCCGCGATAGTGAGAGGCCCGCGCACTGCGATGAAGAGTGGCCCCCGCTTGCCACAACTAGAGAAAGCCCTCGCACAGAAACGAAGACCCAACACAGCCAAAAAATAAATAAATAAATAATAAAAGTGTTAAAAAAAAAAAGAAGGGCACATATTTCACTTAACCTCTGCCACCGGCCATAGAGCAGCTCCCGGCCCCTCCAGCTTACCCCCTCCCACCTCAGGGGAACTCCAAGCAGAATCGGAGTACATCCCTCCTTCCAGAGTCTTTGGGGCACCCCAGGGCCCGGACTATAAAGGTCAGACCCTCCAGTCCACACGCTCTCCTGTGCGATCCATGCCAGTGCTCCCCCGCACATGCTCTTCGTTCCTGCCAGCCTGAACTGCAAGCTGTTTCACACTCCTCCATGCCCACTCCCTCTCTATCCCATTAACTCTGGTGCCCAACCATCTGGTGCCCAACCATCGTGCCCAACCCACGCCCCTCACCTGCCCCGCCTGTTCACTAAGGCTTCCCAGGGAAGCCTTCCCTGTCCCCCCACCAGGCTCCTGAGGAGCCCACTGCACATGGTCGGTGGACATCCCCAGCCACCACCCTGGTGTATATTGCAGCTCTGCCTTGGGCTCTCTAAGCTTCAGGTTTCCCATCTGGAGAATGGGAGGCGGGACTGCTCTGACCATTTAACGTGATATGGTGTGTGCCTGGCATTAGTGGCACCAACCAAGGCCACTCTTCTCCTTGTTCCACGCTCCCACTCTTGAAACTCCTTAAAGGCAGGGAATGTGACTTTTGATTCAGAGGCCCCAGTAACCAGGACAGACGTTAGCACAGAGCAGGTGCTCCTTACATATTGAAAGAACCCTCATTTCACAGCCAAGAAAACCCAGCCAGCAGGGGAGATATGGAGCCCACAACCCCCTCCAAGCCACTTGGCTTCTTGAAGGACGACACAGTGTCAGCCCCACTTTTATTAATGACCAGGCCAGAGCAGACTGAAAAGGCTGGTTTGGAGCTGGGCCTCAGGTCCCCAACTTACACAGCTAGGATCTCTTGCCCATTCCCCAGATCTCAAGCCCCAGCCAGAGTCACAGCCAAAGCCTAGCTCTTCTGGGCCCACCTTTCTCTGGACCGCTTCAGCAGGGCCCAAGGCTGCCTAACTTCTGTCTGCAAAGAGCAAGCACCTCTCCCCGCCCTCCTGGGGCTGTCCTCACCAACCAAGAGGGCTTATAAACTCTGCCCTTCAAACTGGGAGAGGGTTCATATCCCAGCCCTCATTTACCGAGTCGCGGGGATTAGTGGGAAACCGGCCTTTCCTTTCTGCCCTCGCTCTGCTCCCAGGGTCCACCCAAGAGAAGTTACTAATTGACAGCGCAGGAGGGCACAGTGCTTACCCTGTTGTTTGTGTTGAGGTGGGGTGGGGGTGAGGGTCCACCATTTACCGGTGAGGACTCAGGGAGTGCTCATCAATCACCCACCGTCCGTTTACGGGGGGTGGGGGGCTGGGGCTTCCCCTCTGGGGGTGCGTGGCAGGGGGATTACAGGCTGCCTTTTGTCAGTCGCGCCGAGCGCAGCCTGGAAGGGCTGTTACTACGTAAGGGAAGCCTCGACCTCCTCATCGACTCTTCCCCGACCAGGGCAAGGACCCCACCAGTGGTCCTGGGAGGGCGGGGAAGAGGCCGGCCGGTCCCGGGCTGAGGCGGCGGCGGCGGCGGCGGTGGCGAGGAGGGGGCGCGGAGGAGCAGCTCCACCTCCTCTGTCTCCCAATCGCGTTACAGGCGGAGCCGCCAGAGTTTCCCTTCGCGCGGAGAAGTATGGTCCCAACTCTCAGGACCGAAGCCGCCCACCACTCACACGGGCTGCCCGGGCCCGGCGGCAACGAAGCTCCAGGCCCTTCCATCCCGGGGATGCGCCGCCTCGCCCCGGTCCCACCGCCCCGGCCCCGGGCCCCGCACTCACCACCCGGCCAGGCCCCGCAGGACTAGCACGCCGAAGCGGGCGCCGGCCGCTCCGGACTCGAGATCTGCGCGCGCGGCGGCGGCCTCCCCCCCGCCCCCCCGCGCCCCACCCCCGGAGGTGGGTCTGGCGGAGCCGCAGCTGTTACCCGGAGACCGAGGGGCGGAAAACTGCGGCCGCTGCCCGCCCCTCCCGCCGCGGCGCTGCCACCGCTGGGAACAAAGGAGACAAAGCCGCGTCGGCCGGGCCCGGCTTCGCTCCTTCCCCCCCCTCGCCCGCCGGGCCGCCCTCCCCCCGCCCGCCGCCCAGGCCAGGCCGGAAGCAGCCGGGAGAGCCAGGCGCGCGGCCCCGAGCCGCCCGGGACCCCGCATTCCAGCCCGCCCGGCTCTGCACTTGCCGAGGGCGGGGGACTACACCCCTCCTTCGAGGGGTCGGGGGGGCGGCGGCGGCGGCGGGCTGCACCACGGCGGTAGCCAGGGCAACGCGGACGGCGGCGGGAGGAGGGTGAGGAGCGGGAGCCCCAAGGACCGGCTGCCCCACCCCGCCCAGTCCCGCCGGGCCTCACCTGCGCGCCGCGCTGGAACCGGAATTGGGAGCCCTCCGGGATGGGAGGTGCCGGGCCGGGGGTCGCGCTCTGCACCCCAGGTGTGGTGGTACTGCGCCCCGGCCTCTGCCTGTCTACCTGCCTGCCAGCGCCGGGTGGGACCCACGCCCCTCACCTGCCCCGCCTGTTCGCCAACCACCACCCCCGCTGTGCGGCGCCGCGAGCTCCCTCTTACCTGTCCAATACCTGGCTCCTGTGGTCGTCCTCCTCCAACTTGAACTCCTAGGCGCCTTGTTTCTCCCCACCGCACCAGGTCTGCCTACCGGCCCTACTCCCAGGACTCCCAAACAGCCGACCTCTCCTTCCGGCCCCCACCTCTGGCTGTGCGGGAAGAGCGCAGGCTTTGGGGTTGGGCCTGGGTTTGCGCCATCACTAAGCCAAGTAACCTGACCCCTGCCCCCCAAACACACACGCCTATTTGCTGACCGCCAAGTGGAGGTGATACCACACCTAGCCCGGCTGTTAAAGGAGGGCACACCGCTGCAACAGTGCACAAGCAAGGGCACATTTCCTTCCAGACCCGTACCTGGGCCCGCCCCAAGCTGAGAAGCCTTGGGCAAGTCAGGACTCCCTCACCTGCAAATACTTGGGCCTTCCAAGGGAGGAACACTTGGGTTCTCTCCTGAGGCCCAGGTGTGCCCTCTGCTGGGCCTTTCACACCCTGCCCTGCCCACTGCAAAAACTCAGGAGCCAGGACCTAGCCCATCCTATTAGGACTTCTGGAGCGCTTTGGCTCATGGCCATTGGGACAGCCTCTTGGGAGGCAAAATTTGTCACACAGAGATCACTCTGGAAGCCCCCAGAGCCTCCACAGGCTTGGGGGAGCCTCAATCAGAAGGTTCAGGTCATCCACACTGGCTGCTGTCAGAAGAGCTAAATCACAGGCACCCTCTTCCCACCTGCCACCCATCAAGAGTCTGTCATCATTCTCATATACCCGACTCTGCCTTCCAAATTCTCCCTCCCCAACTCCTCGGCTCGCTCCCTTCCCTCCACCCTCTCTTCCAACACCTGGGTCCAGGACTCAGCACCTTGTCCACACCAGGATGGCACCCCTTCCCTGGTTCCCTCGTCCCTGGCCTCTGGACATCAGAGTGGCCCTCTGGGTCCTCCACTTCATTCTCTAACTTTATGCTCCACAACTCCCCAACACCCATCACCACCTCAGCCAAGCTGATGTGCCTCAAGGCCCTCACCCACCTTGCCTCTCCTGGCTGTGCAGCTTGTGGGGGGCCCCCTCCATGTGCCTGGAATCCTCCCCTCCCCAGACCCATTCACTCAAGTGCACACCCTTTAGGACCTACCTCACCGCAGAGGGGGACCTAGGACTTCCAAACCCCACAACACCCCTCACCTATACACAGACAAGTCACCTCCTACCCATCAGGAGGGTGAACATCCCAAGTGCAGAGGTCATTTCATCCCACACCCTCCTGGGGAATCCATTACAAAAAGAAAACAATGCCGTGGATAGAGTGACCAAATGATCAAGGGACCAGGGGCTCAGAGGTTCACATCACCCATGGGGCTACTTGGGCCATGCCCACTGCCCAGGCTTGAGCACAGGCTCCCAAGAGGGAGGGCATCTCATGGAAGCACTTCTGGCTCCACAGGCCTCTGCTGTGAGTCAGCTCTGCCCAGCCCACAGAAGCCCCTATCTGCAGACCCTGCACACAACCTCAGTGCACCCTGAAAGGAGGGTGGGTTCTCCAGACCCACAGTGCAAGCCGAGTGCCTCCCCACTGCTCCTGTTTAGTCAAGGACACACAAGGCCACCCATGGCCATTTACCCAGGAAGTCAAAGGTTGCTGTTCTCCACTGAAAAGGAAGAGGTAAAGGGTTCTCAGGGCAGTCCACCTCCATGCCCCCCCAACTGCACCTCCCACCTCTGGGAGGTCCCTCCCCATCACTGCCTCACCATTCACACTGCTGGTGGGCTGAGCTCTGCCCAAGGCTGTAGAGGTCATCCCTAGGCTGTGTGTGGGACGACACCAGCCCGAGTGGTGCTGCCCAAAGCATTCTCTGCACCAGGGAACCAGACTGGCAGCCAATCCCTGTAACTATGTCCCCAGCAATATTTACCAACCATTCCCCCAATCTCTCTTCCCTGCTCTCCTCTGATCATTCCTCCAGTGTTAGAAACAGGAAGTTTTCCCCAACATGGCACAGAGAAAGTGATCCAGAAGAGGGGCAGTAACCATGGTCACCAATGGGTGGGAAGCAGGCTAGGTTTTACTCACTGGAAATCATGGGCCACGTGACACAGGAGGGCTGGGCAAGTGGAGGACAGGCCAGGAAATCCAAAATGAAAATCCAGGCCTCAAGCGGTAAGTACATCCAAAATGGTCCTGAACTGGGGGCAAGACCAAGAGATGAGAGAGGAACTAAAAGGGGGCGATTACCCTACTTCCAGGCCCAACCCTCGAGTCCCAAATCTCAATTTTCAATGGACAAAACTCAGTCTAACAAATTACTTTAAATAGGACAAACTTAAAGACATTTTAATTGGACATTAGCACAAATTTTCAATAGTTAATGTAAATGAGTGTTGCCTAAAAAGCAAAGTATGTCTGCTGGTGAGCCACACAGACTCAGGCTGAGGTTGAGTGCACCCCTGAAGGCTCACTTCATTGCTTCATTCTCTAATTAAATCTACATCCATACCTCCTCCCTCTGGAGGTGGGTCCAGGGGCTAGCTGGCCCTGAACAGCATATACAGCACAGGCAGGATGGCCACAAATGTCACGCAGGTGACCAGTGTGCCATAGATGGTGTTCCTGTTGACCTGGGCTTCTAGCCTCTGCTCCATGTCCGACAGCCCCAAGATCATGCTCCCCTGTTCCAGCAAGGACCCAGACAGGGCCTCATCTGCCGGCTCCACCAGGCCTGGGTGCGCTGCAGCCTTTGCAAGCTGAAGCACCCCAGCCACTTGGCTCAAAGTCTCTTCCAGGCCATCAAGCTGCTCTCGTAAACCCTCTAGACATGAATGGACCTGCCTGGAATGGCTGAGCTGCTCTTTCAAGGCAGCTGAAAGGACATCTGTGTCTCTGTCTCGGGTGGGGGAAGTACCTGCCTGGGACAAAGAGCTCTGCCCAGGCCCAGCTTGCACCAGGCCCCTCAGGTCTGCCATGAGGTCATGGAGGTCCCTCTGCTGGAGGGAGTAGCTGGACGCCTGTTCTCGGATGGCTTCCTGGAGGCTCACAGGCCCCTTCTGAGCCTCCAGAAGCAAGACCTTCAGCTCCTGTAGCCGCACACGGTTCACGTAGGTGGAGCCAGCCACACCAATCAAGGCCCCCAGGACTGACCCAATGAGGGACCAGTTCTTGGTCCTCTCAGCCCGAGTGCGCTCCTTCTCATGACTTTCCCGCACAGCTGCAGAGAACAGGGAGAACTTCTCTCGCTCGGAGTCTTCGGCACGCAGATAGGTCATACGAAGCCTCTTCTCCTCCTGCAGAAGCAAAGCTGTCATATAGCAGCAACCTGGCCCAGCAGCCACCAGCAGATGTCCCACTACCATGTCCTTGGGGCTCAGCTTCACGCCTGGCACAGATTACATGTTCCATAAACACGCTGAATGATTAAAGGTAGCATAAGCCTGGTCAGGAGGGAGGAGCAAAGGAACTGGGGGTGGTCAAGGTGAGTGGCACTATCCTCCCCAAGCAGTCTTGGGTCTGGCCGGACATGCAGTGGTGTCTACAGAATGTGTCTAACAGAAGGGAAGTGTCCGGCGCTCTGTGGGCCAGACTCCTGCATGGTGCTCCCTCCTCAGTAATCTGGGGTCCAGATTATACTGTCCTGGATCACCGATTCCAGTACTCCAGGACGAAGTGCGTGGAGAAGCTCTGGAAGCCTGGGGCCCAGTCCCTCCACAGGGGCTTCTGGTTTACCTCCTTACCAGGTGTCTGACCCCCTAACTAGTCAGGGCTCCCACCTCGCCCCTCCATGGCCTGCCAGGCTAGGGTCCCTCTCCAGATGAGGAAGGTGCCCACCTGCAACATCCTGTGCTCCAGAGTAGCCAGTTCCAGGTACTGGTTATCGTCTCTGGAGATGCGGTCCAAGCGGTCCCTCACCTCCTTCAGCTTGGCCTGCTGACCTTCCAAGTCCTCCCGAGCCTCCCGGACAAGCCCTCGAGCCACCATGAACACTTTCTCTGCCTGCAGAGAGAACAACAGAGGTCATTTGCCCCTTCTCTCCATGCCCGCACAGACTCAGCTCCATTCCCAACCAGACTGGGCTGAGAAGAGGTCAGTGGGGTGTCAGTACAAAGGGTGGAAAGAGAGTCCCTCAGACACATAATCCTGGCTCACCCAGTGGTCCTCAAAGTGTAGCCCCGGGCCCCGCCCATCAGAATCACCGGATGTGTCCGTTCAAGTGGAAATAACATGCCCCTGAGAAACCTGAAAATAGCTAAAGATGCATATAATCTGTGTCCACCAAACCCAGCTGACTCTAGTCTGACAGACCACAGCAAGGCCCTTACGTTCTTAATCGGCTTCATGTGTGTTACCTTAGCTACACCTCCCAACAACGCCAAACGCCATGACAGGCATTGCCCTGGCCTCCATTCAAGAGACGGAGAAACCCCAGCTCAGCCAAAGTGATGGCCTCCAAGGGGAGAGACAGCACTGTGCCTCAAAACCTCCGGCTAAGCCCCAGGTTCTTCCCACCCCACTACACTGGTCTGTGCCTAGGTGGGAGTGGGGACAGAGATGGCGGAACGCATTTCCACTGCCACAAGGGACTTGACAACCACAGGCAGCTCTTCCCACCTCACAGTCTGATGTTTCCCAGTGCTTCTACTTTCACGAGAGATGCTTCAATCACACATGGGGCTTTGAGGACACTGTAATGCAGCAACCCTCCAGGTAACTCTCACCACCAACCCCCAAGCAGTCAATGAAGGAAGTGTTTGCTGTCCTAACAGAAAGGATGTTAATGGCCCGGGACTCACTGGTACATAGCATACACAACAACTTGTTTTCATGGGAGAGAGGAGGGCCCTTCAACCCGGTAGTATCAAACCCAGGCTGTCATGTGAGAAACGAGTCAGATCCTTCTCCTAGTGGTATGTGTTCAAGAAAAGGCAAATCTGGACGTGGCCTCCCAGCATCTGTGGCTGGTAATTTACTTGTCAGGAGCCTCCAGGCCACACTGCCCAGGTCAGAGGGCAGGGCCAACCACCCCGGCTACCCTCCTCACCTCAGTCACGTTTCCCTGGGCCTCTCGAACCTCACTGAGTCCAACAAACTCTTCATATCTGTCCCACCAAGTCTTGGCAATGGAGGACGCTCGTTGCTGAATGCTGTGCCCCAGGGCTCCTCCCAGCGCTGTGAGGCGGTGGTACAGCCCAAGGGCCACCTCCTCAGGTCTTTTCTCGCTGGGCTGGCTGGGGCCTGGGCTGCAGAGAGTCCTGGTCATAATGAGGTCCCTTCCAAGGAGGCCTCTCCGCACCAGTACGGGAGACACACCCACGACGTGCCGCATGGCCAACACAGGGCTGCACCCTGTCATCGGGAGATCTGTGGGGGGATGCCAGAGAGATCAGCTCACAACCAAGAAAGGCTGGGCTTAAGTCAGATCTCAAGTCCTAGGGACAGTTCTGAACTGAACAGTTTCCATTAGAAAGTCCAAACTGCGCAGCACTCTTTTGGGCCCAGAGATGGCAGCCACCAGGGTCAGGCTTCACCAGGTGCCCCCGGACAAGGGAGCATGTCAGGGAAGAGCATATTTAGGAGCTCAGGCCTTCCACCTCTCTCCGTGACGCCACATGAACCAGATCCTCCCATTCCACCCACCTTCCCACAACCCCAGGTCTCTGTTGTGATCTGCATGAGAATCCTGGTGTCCAGTTTTCTGATAATCTCAAAGAAAATTCTTAAACCTGCGTTGTGTCCATGCTAACAGAGCCCCCACAAAGATTCACAAAGACTCCTAGGGAAACTGGAACTGACTGAGGGGATTTGGGGGAAAGATTTCTATAAATGACTATCAAAACCAGCTTCCCAGACTCCCTGAGGGCTGCCTCAACCCTGGGGAAGCAGTTTCGCTTCTGTTCTAGGACACAGGTCGTTCATGTCCCAAGGCAGAAAACTCTCTCCTCAGCTCTCCTCTGAAAAGACAATTCCGGGGGAAAACAAAGCAAAACAAAACAACCCAGATTTCTTCATAGAGGACAGCTTTTTTAGGTTCACACCAACTTTCCTTCTGCCCTTCAAGCCCAGACATTCCAGGTGACCAACTCCCAGTCTCACATTTCTCACTTTCCATAAGCTTTCTTCCTTCTTTCCAACCTCAGTAACTGCCCTACAGGTTAAGTTTCTTTCATCTTTCCCTTTTCAACCTTGCTTTGATGTTTGGGCCCCAACAGTCCTACTTCTCTGTTACCTGAACAGCACAGGGAGTCTCCCATTATCCAGTCAGGCCTGGCCTGAGCCCAGGAGCAGCAGTGAATTCTGAGGACCCCGAAGAGAGGGCCAGGTGACCCATGCTCCCGGGGCAAACCTGGGCCAGAGCACCCTGGTCTGGCCAAACCACCCCTGCCCCCAAGTATTGACTCTGGCTGTCAGAGTGACACCTGGTAGCCAAAAGACCAGGCCAGAGAGAGAGGTAAGCAAAGGGAGCGGGGGACAGGAAGACAGGCTAGAAGAGCTCCAGTTACAAAGAAAGGACCGTCCCTGATGTAAGGCGATGAGCATCCCAGCCTCCTCCCCACGGTGCCATGCTTGGGGAAGCTCAGACCCTCTTGAAAACAAAGTTGCTTGGGTAGGGGCATGCCTCCTGGCAAAAGCCTGAGCTGAGCGCCACAGAAGGGGACATCTCTGTGACAGTGGTTCCAAGCTGGTGCTGCACCCAAACCCCTGTGCCCCTTGCCTAAGGCCCAAGGGAGCACACGCCACCCATGGCCCAGCAGTTGGGCCAGCCTCCTAGGCCTCGAGGCCAGTGACCACTGCACACAAGTTGTGGCCTCACAACAATCCTGCAGGTGTACCCCTCATCAAAGCAGAGCACCCACCCTCCTCAGCAATGCTCAGCAGAAAGGTGTCCCCCTTGTCCATCACTACTTCTTCAGCCCTCTTCTCTCTTGATCCCGCTCGACCACCAAGGTTGCTCTCCTGAAGCCCTGCAAAACTTCCACCTTGTCAGATCCAGCAGGTGCTACTCAGATTTCTTCTCCAATACCTCTGCAGCTTTCAACACCCTCTCATTTTGAAATCACCTCCCCCCTCAGATTCCTCCGACCTTCTCAGCCTCCTTTCCTGGCTCCTCCTCTATCAGCAGCCCAATCTTGGACCCCAGGAAGGTCACTCATCCCTGGCAGAGAAGACAGCTACAGCCTCCTATGCAGTCATGGCTTCCTCCCCTGCCCCTCACAGCCGTTCTTCACGTGGCAAACAGAGGCTCTGTTATCTCGTAAGTCAGATCACATCCCTCGGTGCAAAACCCCCTGACAGCTCCCCGGTCACGTGGCATGCACACCAGTCCTGCCATTGGCCAACAAGCCCCGGTCCTCTCAGCCCTCATCCCCTTCCTTCTCTCCATCCCTGTACATACTCCACTCCAGCATCCTCACCACGCTAAGCACAATCCTGCCACAGGGTCTGTGCCCTGCCATGTCCTCTGCCTGGACCGCTCTTCCTCCACAAGTCCAGTTACCTCACACTTACGTCTTTGTTCACATATCACCTCTTGATAAGGCCTTTCCTGACCACTCCCTCCTTGGCCACCTTACCTGCTTTCTTTTTCTCCATCAGACACATATATTGCCTTCTTCATGTATTGCCTCGTCCCTCACTAGAACATAAGCTTGGAGACAGCAGGGACTTGGCTTCCTGAGGGGACACACCAATGAATCCCAAGTTGTTCCCCCACTCTAGTCCCTCCTCTCAGCCGCCCACCCCAGCCTGTCTCCTGGCTCCTCCCCACTTAGATATCTCACAGGCCCATCAACCAGCAAAGGGAAGATGTTCCTGGCACAGAGACAAAGTGGAACAGTGCTTGAAGTTGTCTAAAATCTGAAGGGTGACCTGTGCAGCAGAGAGGAGAGTGGGTGGAGAGGCTGGACAGGTGGACAGAGGGCCAAATGAGCAGAGGCCCTGCGCCCAGTTCAGGACGCTGCCCCTCCACATCCATTCTCCTACTCCATCCAGATGACTATCTCCTACCAACTGCCCTTTCCTCAAACCTCCATCACCAGTACCTCATCCTCACTCGTATAGCTGATGGTTTGCTTCATTTTTCACCAAGAAAATATTTTAAAATTGGAAGAGAACTTCCATAAACTCCTACCACACCTTCCCACCTGCCAGTGTCTGTCTCATCCCCACCTTCTCTTGTTCCTCAGGATGAATAATTCCTGCTCTAGGAAAGGCCAAGCTGCGCCCCAGGTCCCATATCCTCTCCCCTCCTCAGACACTAATTGATTTGACACTCCCTCCAGCAACTGCCCCACTTCTCTGCTCCTCTTTACTCCTTGGCAAAGTGCCTGCACTAGCTGTCTCCAGTTCCTCTTCTCCCATTCTCATTCAGCCCCCCTCTGATCTGGCCTTCACACCCACCAGGCCACTTGAACTGCTCCTGTCCAGGTCATGTCCACGTGGCTAAACCCAATGATCAGTTCCGTCCTCATCTCGCTTGCCTTGTCAGCAGCCTGAGCCTCGTGATAGCTCCCTCCTTCTTGAACCACCTTCCCCTCTTGCCTTCCAGTCCCCACTCCCTTCCACAACCCCTCCACACAGTGCCCCAGGGCCCTGTCCTCAGGCTCCTCTCTTATCCAGTCCTGTGGCTTGAAAAATCATCTACAAAAAAGTTCTAAACTTGATTGTAGGGATAGTTGCACAACACTGTAAATATACTAAAACCACTGAATGGTACACATTAAGTAGATGAATTATGTGGTATGTAAATTATATCTCAATAAAGCTATTACTAAAAAACAAACAGACAGAATCCTCTGGCAGTCCAGTGGTTAAGACTTGGTGCTTTCACTGCCAGGGCCGGGTTCAATCCCTGGTAAGGGAACTAAGATCCTGCAAGCCACGTGGCGTGGCCAAAAATAAATAAATAAATAAAAACCAAACAAACTATAATCAGATCTCTCCAGCCCACACCTCTCCTCTGAATTCCAGGCTCATTTATCGAACTGCTCACTCCATGTCTCTGCTTGGAAGGCTGATGGGGATCTTATCTTCCTCTCCCAAACTTGCCTTTCCCACAGCCTTCTCCATCTTGGTTGATGGAAACCAATAAGGTCCAAACTCTCATATCGTCCCTGACTCTGCTTTCTCTGCCTCCTCACATCCAATCCATTAACAAATGCCACCTCCACCTCTAAAACTAAATCCAGAATCCCTCTTCCTCTCGCCCCTGCCACTGCTATCACCTGGTCCCAACGACCGACATCTTTTGTCTGGATTATCCTAAGAGCCTCTGACAGGTCTCCCTGCTTCTACTCTAGCCCCTACTGTCAATAGAGCAGGCAGTGGTGCTTTCAAAACACGGTCAGACCATGTCTCTCTCTGCTCAAAGCCTGCAACAGTTCCCCATTTCTCTCAAGGTAAAAGCCAAAATCCTTTCCATGACCTACAGGGTATCCACCTCCTGGCTCTCATTCTTCTCTCCTCTCACCAGTCTCCTTTTCCTCACTCTGCTCCAGTCACATGGACCTTTTTCCCCTGTTTTTTTTGAGATAAAATTGACACACAACATTGTAAAAGTTTAAGGTGTACAATGTGATGATTTGACAAATGTATATACTGCTAAATGTTTACCATAACAAGGTTAGCTAACATATCTTTCACTTCACATAATTCCCATATAATTCCCAGCTTTTTTTTTTTTTTTTTTTTAAATTTATTTTTGGCTGTGTTGGGTCCTCGTTTCTGTGCGAGGGCTTTCTCTAGTTGCGGCCAGCGGGGGCCACTCTTCATCGCTGTGCGCGGGCCTCTCACTGTCACAGCCTCTCTTGTTGCGGAGCACAGGCTCCAGACGCGCAGGCTCAGTAGTTGTGGCTCACGGGCCCAGTTGCTCCGCGGCATGTGGGATCCTCTCAGACCAGGGCCCGAACCCGTGTCCCCTGCACTGGCAGGCAGATTCTCAACCACTGCGCCACCAGGGAAGCCCCCAGCTTCTTTTATGTTGCTAGAACATGCTAGGCTATTCCCACCTCAGGGGCTTCACACCACCTGTTATCTGTACTGCTTGCTCCCTTCTCTTTTTCAAGTCCTACTCAAATGTCATAGCTGTCCACTCCCACCCCAGGACTCCTTAACCACTTTCTCTGCTTTATTTTTCCCCAGGCACATATCACATGACCCGTGGTATGCATTTCACTTATTTACTGATAGTCTGTCTCACCCACCAGAACGGCAGCTCTGCCAGGGCCAGCACTGTTTTGTTCACTGCTGCATCCTCAGTGCCTAAAGTACATACATATAGTACACACTCAACAAAAATGTACTGGATGAATAAACAGGATTTGCAAAATATCGCACCCCGGGCTATATTATAAAACCCCAGCTCCTTCCGGTGGCCTCCAAAGCTCTAGAACCAGGTGGTCTAGCCCCCGCCCATTTCTGCTGCCTCCCTCGCATCTCCCACCAGCCACACTGTAAGGAATGCGCCGAGCTTCAAGGCCTTTGCACAAACCCTTCCCTCTACCTGCAGTCCTTTCCCCGTGCACGGTCCCAGGCTTAGCGCTTGCGGTTAAAAACCGTTCGCGCCTTCTGGATCCTCCCCGGGCAGGACACCCCACCTCCCCAATACCTGGTGGGCTTTGCGCCGGAGCCGCAACCCCAAAGGTGCGCCCGTCACTCAGTTGATCCCTGACCCTTTAGTGCCCGCCTCCGGACCGCTTCCGGCAGCGGGAGCGCAACTTCCGAACCAGGAGCCAATCTGCGGGCCCGCATGGAGGTATAGGCTCAGGGGGTGGGACGGGAAGCTCCGCATCCGGTGGCAGGGTCTGGGGAAGGGGCGGCAGGCGCCATGTCGGGCCGCGAAGGTAAGTGTGCGGGGACGATGGGGTGGGGTGGGGCGGGGCGGAGAGGGACGGGACCCGGCGGGGGCCAGGCTGAGCGTGCTCGTGTCGCACGCAGGTGGCAAGAAGAAGCCCCTGAAGCAGCCCAAGAAGCAAGCCAAGGAGATGGACGAGGTGAGGGCTGGCCCAGAGGCGTGGGCGGGCGCGGAGGGTCTGAGAAATCCGCCGGGAGTGAACCCGCTCTCCCTCTCCGTAGGAAGATAAGGCATTCAAGCAGAAACAGAAGGAGGAGCAAAAGAAACTCGAGGAGCTAAAAGCGAAGGCTGCGGGGAAAGGCCCCCTGGGTGAGTGAGGGCGGGGTAGAGCTCAAGCCGGACAAACGCCTGAGCATCAGTCTGGATACGGGCCCGAGCATGTCCGTGTCCTGCCTCGTTGGTGAGTTGCGAGGTCTCTGTTGCTGGTGTCCGCTGCAGTGGACGGCCCTAGCCAGGCTTGGTTTCGCAGCAGCGGGAGAGGGGGCGGGAGCCAGACCCAGTATGGGCTTCTCTTGCTTAGGGAAGTGGCAGAAATGGAAATAAAGAAATTTATATATCTCAGACACACGTTCGTACAGTTGAGTTTGCAGATATCCTCTACAGCTTCTTGCTCCAAATTCGTATTTCACTGCTTCTTTGTTGTTTGTAACATTTCTTAATTTACTAATCGTATTGTTAAAACTAGCAAAATACTTTTGCATCTTGAGTCTTTTCACGCTGGATGCGCCTAGTCTAATGGATAAAGTCCAAGTCTGTTGGCATATTATTGTGCTATATGTTTTTTAACTTAATTCTCTACGATTCTGCCTTTTTTTTGCCTTTGTGTAAGAGGAATTGATTACATATCAACAGTTTTTTTTAAACCCGTCAGTCATTGTACTTTGTGCTTCTTAAATCCTGTTTACATTCATCAAAATAGGATTATTTTCTCAACAGTTATCTATACCCTATTGGATCACTGAGCCACCCTAGGGACAATGAAGGCTGGAATGGTGGGAGTGTCATTCAGGGTTTCCCAAGACCTCTATTCTAGTGGGTTTGAGTCATTTTTGTGTACCCACACAGCGCTGAGATTCTAGATATTGAGATTCCTTTTTGGAATGATGTGAGGTATCTTGCACCTTCCCTTAATCTGTGATTATGTATGGGGAGAAGGCCAACCCTTAGTGAAATCCTGTACTACTTGTTTCTTATTGAGCATCATCTACTTTTTTTTTTGAGGTTTATTTTGTCATAGCTCTTTAGGACTTTCATTTCTATATTAGGCATACTTAATTCTATAACTGTTTGTTAAATTACCTACTGTGTGCCAAATACAGTCATTTGTAAATTGGGTAAAATAAAGGTAGTGAGTAAATCAGATCCCAGGATCATAATATAGAAGTTGATGTGGTGTGACGTGGCAAGAGTATGGACTTGGAAGTCAGGCTACTCAGGTTGGAATCCTGGCTTTGTCGCATACCAGTTTATAACTTTGAACAACACCTAACACTGAGACTTTGTTATCTGTAAAATGGGTTGATAGGGGATGAGGATTAAGTGAGCCCGTCTGAAATACACAACACACTTGAGATCCAGACCAGTGCGCAGCCATTACTCGTGCCCTGCCTTATTCTCATTCTACTTTTGCCCAGAATAGATAATACTGGGGAAGCCCTGTGCATGCTTGTGTCCAAAAAAATGCCCAGTACATAGAGCTGGGCCTTATTAGGATCCTTATCAGGCCCCTGGGGCTTCAACCATGGAGCTGTCTTTTTCCCTGGATGAGACTTTTTTTTTTCCTTTTGCAGCCACGGGTGGAATTAAGAAATCTGGCAAAAAGTAAGCTGTCCCTTGTGCCTGAGGCAATGATGATCCTTAGTTCCATTCCTGTTTAAACATCTGGATTAAACATCTGGATTCCCTGCCATAACATCTGTTGCCACCTATAGCTAGAATGAAGTGTTGTCTTGGAACCTATTGTACATTTAAGAATAAACTTTTGTAAAAAAATAAATAAATCACACAGTGGCTCGTCTTTAGTTCTTCTCAGCCATTTCGACCTTAGCTATGAGATCCGCATAAACGCAGCCCAGAATCCTGCCAAAGTGTGTTCTTAAGTTCTTGTTCTGTCCTGAATTCTGTACCACCTGGAATTAAACGAACTCATTTGAAATGGCTGTTGTTTTCTGTGTGGTTGTATACCCAACAGAATATATTACATGAGATTAGTGGAAGAATTTGTACTTTGGGAAGAAAATCTATCTTTCTGTTATGACATCCACATTAGTATTTGTTTTAATGGGGTTGTTCATCTGTTCATGTAAGGAGTCTTGCTTGTGCAAGCCGGGCATGCACCAGTGAACAATTCCTCTTGTCAAGGAACTTCTCTATTGTTGGAGGGGAGCAGGACAAATACATATGATACGTGTTATGAAGGGAAAAAAGACTGGAAAAAGGAGAGATTCCTAAAAGTCTGTAAGAACTAAGCTTACTCTGAAGCCCCCAGGTCTGCATTTCCACTAGGGCTTCAGAAAGGTCCTTGCTAGGTTCCCATCTCTTATACTCTACATTCAACCCATCAGCAAAATTAAATCTGAACCCTTCATATTTACTCTTATACCACCAGACCTTCATTCTGACCCTAAAATCCCTCACCTAAATTATTGTAGTCACATCCAAATTTGTCTTCCTGCCCCTACCCTTGCTTCCCTACAGTCTAATCCTTATTCAGGACCCAGAGTGATCTCTAAACCATAAAGTTACATTTTGTCTCTCCCTGGCTGAGAATTCTTCAGTGCCTTCTTAGTGCAAAAAAAACACAAGTCCCTACAATGACCAGTGAGGCACTAAGGGATCTGGATGCCACTCCCTACCCTCTGGTATCTAGCATTCATCCTCCTGATCAATTGTGAGCCACAGTGGCCTACATTCCAATCAAGCTCCTGCCTCACTGTTATCACCAACTGGAAACTCCCTTCCTTTAGAGTACTGAAATGTCACAGTAGTGAGCTCTTTCCTGACTATAGTGGCCGTCCCAGTGTCTCTTAACCCTGTTGCCTTTTTCTCTCCTGACATTTGTGGATTATCTACCACTTTTGACTCCAGGAAGAGTAAATTCCTGGAGGACAGAGACCATAATGTGTGCTAAATGCATACGTATTGAAACAATTTAGAGGCACAAGTCTAGATTTCCTCTCTAGGCCCTTGATACAACTATGGGAATAATGCTAATAACACTTCGCTTTCTCTGAGAATGTGTTTTCAATAAGGGCTCTAGAACCAGTCTGAGATTTTGCTGAGTCAAAACTGGAAAAGGTTTTGATAGAGTGAAGCCTGTATTATCATTCTAATGTACTTGATATTAGTAGAAAAAGAAAAACAGCCCACTTTGCTTCTCTCCCGGAAAGTTGCACAGCCAGCAGCATCTTCTTTGGACTTCAGGGATTCCCTGTTGGACCTTGCCAGCTCGCACCCATCCCTGTGCTACTGAGAATAACCTTTCAGAGAGCCAGTGCCAGCACACCACCCTTGAGATTAAGCTACTGCTCTTTTATTTGGTGGAATCTAATCAGCATTAACAAATGGAAGTATAATCCTGTCTCTTTAGGGGACCAGAGTCTTGGAGCAATTAAGACAAGCATTCAACATTTGGGCAGCTGTCTGAGGGAACCTACCAATTACCTCAAAAAACTAAAGCCAGGTATTCAAGACCTTCTAGGCCCTGACAACCATCTCCCTTTCATTTACTGCCTTCACAAACATTCATAGGACACTCACAGGCCAAGTTTGGCACTGAGCATTCAAGTATGAAAAGTCTTGCCCCAGTTACTCTCCAACACCCTGTTCCTGCTAACTGTCCTGCACATGACTGCTGCCCAGTAAAATCCTGTCAGCCACTCAAGTCCAGCTTGAATCCTTGCTCCTCTCTAAAGCCTTACCTTCTCTCTCTGCCATCGATAATTCCTACCTGGCACTTGTGTGGCGTCCATTTCAGTGTTGTGTTTTTGTCTGAGTAGTCTTGGTGCCATCCTCCTTGGTAACTCATTTTTTTTTTTAATTATTTATTTATTTTTGGTTGCATCGGGTCTGTTGCGCGCGGGCTTTCTCTAGTTGCAGCAAGCGGGGGCTACTCGTCGTTGCAGTGCACAGGCTTCTCATTGCGGTGGCTTCTCTTGTGGAGCACAGGCTCTAGGTGCATGAGCTTCAGTAGTTGTGGCATGCAGGCTCAGTAGTTGTGGCTTGTGGGCTCTATAGAGCGCAGGCTCAGTTGCAGCACACGGGCTTAGTTGCTCCGCGGCATGTGGGATCTTCCCGGACCAGGGCTCGAACCCATGTCCCCTGCATTGGCAGGTGGGTTCTTAACCACTGCGCCACCAGGGAAGCCCTCCTTGGTAACTCTTGATAACTTCCACTCAACCTGTAGGACAGCCCAGGTGCTGCTTCCAGGGGGCCTTCCGTAACTTCCTGAGTTTCATTCATTTCTAACCTATGACCGTCGCTTGGGACAAAAACACTCAAGAGCTCTCAGAGAAATGAATGAATATTAACAGCCTGAGCAGTTAGTTCCCACCCCCTCCAACACAGGCACACCATTCTCAGGATCACCCCTTCTCAGACCTTTCTTTCTCCAGACCTACCTCAAAGGTACACATTCAAAACATTTACTGTTTTCAAAGATGTGTGCTCACAACAGCTCTATTCATAACTCCTCGCCCAGTCCCACTCTCCCAGACTCCTCCCCAAGAGAGCCTTGGGGTATATGAGAAGTGGGTCTGGCTGGAGAACAGCGAGCTCACAAAGACCAAACCCGTGAAAGCTCCCTGCCTCGATTCACATGTGCACGTGTGAAAATCAGGGCGAACTCCTCCAAGCACAGCTGTGTACCCTAAGTGATGCCAGAGAGCGGGCGCAAAGCCACCTGCGCAGTGGGGCTGGTGAGTTAGCCCAGGTAACTCGGTTCTCTCCTCTTAGACCACCCACCTACTGGGGTCCCAGCCGTCGGTACGAAAGCGCCAGGCGGGATGGTACCCAGAAGGGCGGGGAGCGACCGAACTCGGTATGCACCCAGTGGAGCACAGCGGCGCGGTCTGATTGCGTCATCCCTCCGCGCCCACCGACTGGCAGGTGATTGGCCCATTGGCGCGGGGGCGTGGCCCCAGCGGCTGAGGCGAGCTGCGGCGCGCGAGCGGTTGGTCCAGCCCTCCGGCCTCGAGGCTACAGGCCGGACTCGGTGCCTTTGTATACGGCCGGCGGCAAGCATGGCTGGAATCCCCGCGCCAGGCAGCAGGAGGCGGAGCGGGCCCCCGGCACCCAGTCGTGGCCCGCCGCCCAGCACCCAGCACCCTCCGAGCAAGCGGGCCCGGGGCTTCCTCGCGACCGCCCCCCCAGACCCAGAAGACCCATTCGGCGCGCACGGGGATTTCACCGCCGACGACCTGGAGGAGCTCGACACCCTCGCGTCACAGGCCCTGAGCCAGTGCCCGAACGCGGCTCCGGACGTGTCCAGTGAGTGCGCCTTTTCCCCGAGGGTGGTGCAGACCTCGCTAGACCCACTAGATGACTGTGGCTTAGGAACCCCACGACCGCTGTTCCGGTGTCTTGCACTCACACTGCCACTTCACCTTTTAAAAATATAGGAACAGTGTGATTTAAGCAGCGGCGTGTCCCAAAAGGTCCTTTGATTTGGGAGAGAAATGTATCAGGAGTGTCAAACAGCCGATTTGGAATACCGAAAGCTAGGTTAACATTTTACTTTAGTTTCTATACTTTGGACCACTAAAGTTCTTAGTTCTTAGCAGAGATCCTTGCAACACGACTACCACCACCATCAGAATCATCACTACCTACACATGGGGACCCATCCTTATGACAGGTTTGGGAGGCTTTAGATCTAATGAAGACCACCTTTTCCCTTGGGCCGCATGAGCATAAGAGGGGCCTGGCAGAGGCAAGAGATAAGAGACTCATTCTTTTATACAACCAATAAATCGTACTAGGTGCCCAAACTTTAGGAGCTGCAGACACTTAGCAATAAACAAAAGACAAAAGCCCCCTCCTTCATGGAGCTTACATTCATTCTAGTGAAGTCTTGTGGGGCTCCCAGGAAGAGAAATCTCTACTTGGATGTCTTACATGCATCTTACATTCCACACAATCATTTCCTGGAAACCCAGTCATCCACCAGCATCTCCAGCATGGTGCCCGGCAAAGCATTCAGAAAACACTCAGAACATTTGATGACCAAATGTTTTGCATGGCAATGACTAGCACCACTCTCCATCATGTAGCACAAGGCAGGCAACAGCTCCCTTTCCTTGACCATGCATCTGATTCCTTTCCAAATCCTGTAACTTTACCTTCTTCATCTATCTCTGGAATCCATCCTCTCTGCATCATCTCTGCCATCTCCCTGATCTGTGTTACCATCACCCCTCCCCGGACAATAGTCTGCTAAATTGTTCCCACATTTCCAGTTATGACTCAAGTCAGACTTTACACCACAGCCAGAGTGATCTTTTCAAAACTAGAATCTCTGTGTCACACACAGATACACGTGAACATCCCTACTGAAAGCCTTTAATGACTTCACACTACTTCTAGAATAAAGATCAAAATCCTTAACATTGCCAGCAGGGCCCAGCATGGCCTGTCCCTTTCCCTCTCCTTCTGTGGGTTCTAGCCACACTAACCTTCCTTCATTCCTTGAATTCTCCCTGCTTCCTTATCATACAGAAACTGCTCATTGCTGTTTCTTACACACTGAGCGTTCTTTCCATCCATTCCCCATCGCCACTCATCTGGTTAGTTCCTGCTTGTTCTTCAGCTCTCCATTCAGTCATCACTTACCTGGGGAAGCCTTCTATTCATCCCGTTGGATCAAATCCCCTATTATAGGCTTTCCTATATTTGCTCTTCTCTGCAGCTCTTATAACAGTTGAAATTTTACATTTATTCTTGTGTTTTTGAGTGCCATGTAAGCTCCATGAGTGAAAGGACTGTATCCATTTTGCTCACCATTGTACCTTTCTTTAGAGGCTAAATTGTGCCTGGCATATTGTAGGTGCTCAGTAAATATCATTGAATAATAGATCACTGAGTTCTGACCAGTGAGATTCCCACAGCACCTTTCATCCTTTAGATGAGACTCTTAAAACTGGGTGCAGAATGGGGAGAGGGTGGCAGGATCTGTTATTTCCTGAGGATTGATTCATGTTCTTACGTTGGAAAATACCTATAGTACTTACTAGATCTTTCTCTAATTTGCTTTCAAAAGTGATTGTTTTCAGCATTGTCTGGCGAAAGTGGGAAAATGTTGGGTCCTAAAAAGTATATGGGAACTGTTTTCTACAGATGTTCGTAAGGTCCCCAGATTAGATGGGATGTCAAAAAATCCTGCAAGGAAAAACAGAGAAAGTGTTCCAGTTAAAGATAATTTCGAATTAGAGTTACTTCAGGCACAGTACAAAGAGCTTAAAGAAAAGGTAAGTGATTTAACTTGTGGCTTTTGTAGTTAATTCATTCACTTATGCATGTGTTATAAAGCATTATACAATAAAATATATAAAGGTTTTAAAACAAGAGTCCAGATTCATCCCCATGAATTGGGGGAAAGAAAGCCAGAAAATTTTGGTTGAAACTAAATCCTGAGATTCCTAACAACCAGGGCAAGAAAGGAAACACTGTAAACCATATACAAAAAGATACAAACTTTCTGTTATAGCACTGAGATAAATTTATAGCCTATGTCTTATATAAGAAACACAACATCATAATGGTTGCTATTTTCATTAGCAGTTTTGCAAAAAAGCAAACATTCTTCATATGACTATCTGTAGGTCCCTAGAAAAAACAAGAACATAATGTAGAATTTTAGTTCTGTGAAGTGTGTGACCCAGATTGTTTAATACCTCTTAGAGCCTATAGAATCTGCATGCAGAAGTGACAAGTGTGTCCTTAAGCTATCTTGCTGAATATCCACTGTCCCAGGAATGGGCCTAGCAGATCATGGTGATGTCTGGTTGGTACAGATATATTTTGAGCACTCATTGGTCTGTTGGACATGTTTTAAATGTGTTTCTTCATCTCCCCAGCTACATGTTGAAACAAGTACATATAAAATTTTCCCTTAACAAACTTTTCACAACATCAATTTGGGATTTACAGATGAAGGCAATGGAAGAAGAAGCGCTCATTAAAAATGGAGAAATTAAAATTTTACGGGACTCACTGCATCAGACAGAATCCATTCTAGAGGAACAGAGAAGATCACATTTCCTTCTTGAGCAAGAGAAAACTCAAGCACTCAGTGACAAAGAAAAAGAATTCTCCAAAAAGGTGACCCAGAGCATTTGTTTTGCTTGTACGGACATCAGCTTTGCCTGCTCAATGAGTTCCTTTAGAAGCAATGACTAAAGTTGCCTATAAATCTTCCAGGAAGATTTCAACAGTTGTTTGTCTTAAATACTTTCGCTACCAACTAATTGCATGTACTTTTCTCCAGGCTCTGAGGTTTGGAAAAGGACTTAGATGAAACTCTGCTTTGCTGTGGTAGTCTAAGTTACTAGCTCACACTTTGCAGAAACAGCTAAAATTAGTGGGTTTTTTGTTGGTTTTTTTTTGTTTTTTGGCAGATCAGAAACTCAGTTGACCTAGCTTAGGCCAAAAGAAAATGTATTGGCTTCCATAACTAAGTCTGGGAAAACAGGTGTGCTGGGGCCTCAAAAGACTCAAGATTTGCCATGACTCATCTTTATTCTCTGTACTATTGATAGGCTCCATCCTTATGGTAGAGGATGTGTTCTCCAGGGGCTCCTGGGCTCATATTTCATAGCTCCAGAGCAGATTGAAGACTTAGGGTTCCTTATCTCCAAGTTTTAAAATTCTGGGGAAGGCTCTAATTGGTCTAACCTGAGTCAGGTGCCTGCCTCTGAACTAGTCACTGTAACCAAAGAGATAATAGCTCCCATTCAAATCACATATTCAAAGGTAGGAAAATGATGTTTCTTGAGAGAGGGAGATACTGTTCTGGGAAGAAAAACAGTGGGTGTCCAGTATATACCACTTTCCTTCACTTCCCAAGGCTTCAAACTCAAGGACATGGGCCTTATTCTGCCATTACTTCATTCAGCAAACTTGGCAATCTTTAAAGAAGCACTGACCTGTGCCCAAGACTAACAGCAGTAGTTGCCTTTCCATATACATGATGAAGAGCAAGGGGTTTGCAATCAGACAAACCAGAGTTTGAATCTAGGCTTTATCACATTCAAGCAGTGACCTCAGGGTGATGACTTATGCTCTATGACTCATTTCCCTTATCTGTTCCAGAAAATAACCAGAAGGGCTGTCGTGAGACTTAAATGGTCCTGCCCTTGTGTCTGGTGCTGTGCCTCAGGAATGGTAGCAGTTACCATTGGCCAGAACAGCAGGTCTCCCCACACTGTACAAGGTTTTGGTAAAACTCTTCTAAATACTCAGCCCAGACCTTCAGGAAGACTTGGATTGTGCACCACTATATTCACTAAAAGGTCTACATGTTACCATGAGATATGGTACCTTGTCAAGCTCTGTGCTGGGCATTTTACATTCACCATTCTTACTTAATCCCCTCAACCAGAAGACAGGTATTTATGTTACAGATAAGCTGGAGTTCAGAGAGGCTGAGTAAATAGTGTTTGAACCCTCACAAACTACCCAGCTATAGTTCAGGTCAAAATATCTTTCTAGAATACCATGCCATCTTTCAGGAAGAAGGTTAAAGCTTGCTATTTCAGGACATTTATGTCACAGCAGACTTTTATACTATCTCTCATTGCTTGTTTTTCCTTTACTAGCTTGAGATTTTGAAGCCCAGAGCTGTTTCTGTATATGTGATGAGGCCTCTATAAGTATGCTTCTTTTGCCTTCCAGCTCCAGTCATTGCAGTCTGAACTCCAGTTTAAAGATGCAGAGATGAATGAATTGAGGACAAAGCTTCAAAGCAGTGAACGAGCTAATAAACTAGCCGCTCCCTCCATTTCCCATGTCAGGTAATGATGGTGCTAGAGGGAGAATACAGTTTTGTATCATTTAGTAAAAAGTCTGAATAACAATGTCAGGCTAGTCCTGAACAAAGGTCGTTTAGACTCTGCCACTGGGGCATAGATGCTCTTTCCTGAAGGCCTCAAAGATGGTTTGGATGAGACTAGAATGGTTTGGGGCATCATAGCATAAAGGCCCCGCACTCTAGAAGTGCTTCCTCCCTGTAGACTTTATAAACACAATACAACTCCTCAGGATGGAAAGAGGCTGGAAAGATGCTCTCCAAACTTTTGGAGTGGACCAGTCTTCATTTTTATGTAATTTGTTTCAAATAAATGATTTTCCCCAACTGTATTTCAGTCCCAACTGCTTGGAATATTTTTTCTCATTTGCTGTCCAGCAGTCCCCACCTTTGCTGCAGATGTGATCAGCTTGTTAATGGTCCGTCCCATCCCCTGCCTGCCAGAGAAGTCTGGCACACTGTCAGGATCAGCCTTGAAATTTGAACAGTGTGGGTCAGGTCGTCTTTTCCTGGCATTCAACATTCTGCTGCCTTTGCTTACTATGGGCAGGGTGTGAAATAGAACACTTCTTGCCTTGAGTAGCCCAGGTAAGACAGGAGAGCAGAGGGAGTCCATCCTCACCTCTTCACACTAACAGGAGGGCCTCAGCATTATCTGATCCAATCAGAGGGTTAAGACTGCTTCTCTAACATAAAGACCCTGGCACCAAGGCACTGGCTCAGTTTCCAAGTTGCAAGACAAAATACACCTTTTACTAGACCCTCTTTCTCCTGAAAATCTTTTCATTCAGTCCCTGACTATTATAAAAGAGGTTGTTCCAAACTAGTGGTTACCAGGGGGGAGAGGAAATGGGAAAGAGGCAATATAGAGGGATAGGGGAGTAAGAGGTATAAACTATTAAGTATAAAATAAACTACAAGGATATATTGTACAACAAAGGGAACATAGCCAATATTTTATAATAACTATAAATGGAGTATAACCTTTAAAAATTATGAATCACTACAGTATATGCTTATAACTTATATAACATTGTATAGCAACTATATTTCAATTAAAAAAAAAAGAGGTTGCAAACTGAAAAGATGTTTTGGTGGAATTGGAAATAGTAATGGAATTATGGCCAATACTTTTGGGTGATTGGAAGAAGGTGGAAGCAAATGAAAGATTTTTTTTTTCAACAATTTGAATCAAAATGCCTTGAATTTTGCATTGCTGTCCTGACAAAGAATAACAAACGTGTAATAGATAAAACTTTTGGTAAATCACCTAGACAGGAAAAGTTTAAAGTTTGTTAGAAGTTTTATAACCAGGTATTTTACATGGTGTTAGCAGAATCATTACTTTGCTTTCATAGTTAACTTTTTCCAGTCCTAGGAAAAGCCCTTCTGTGGTTATAAAGCCAGAAGCATGTTCTCCACAACTTGGAAAACCATCTTTCCCTACAAAGGAGTCTTTTAGTGCTAACATGTCCCTTCCCCACCCCTGCCAGACCGATCCAGGATATAAGTCCCTGATGGGCAAAGAGGGTAAGTCAGTCTATCCATCATCTGTTGCTCTATATCAGACTACTCAGACTTGAGCCTTGAAACATTTGAGTATTTATTTTCTCCTCGTTTCTGTGGGTCAGCAGTTCTGACAGCACAGTGGGGATGGTTTGTCTCTGCGGGCACTGAAGGCTTGTAGGGGGCTGGAGGATCTATTTCAAGGTGGCTCACTCACATGTCTGGCAGTGGAATTCCTTTCCACATGTGGGTCTTTCCACAGGGCTACTTGGCTGATCTCATAACCTGGTAGATGGCTTTCTCTAGAGCTAGCAAACCCAGAGCGATAGGTGGAAGCTATCCTTTTTATGGCCTAGCCTTAAAAGTCACATAGCATCACTTCTGCCACATTCTGTTTGTTAGAAGTGAGTCATTGAGTCTGGGCCATGTTCAAGGGGAAGAAAACTAGGCTGCACCCCTTGAGGAGAAGTGTGTCAAAGAATTTGCAGGCATATTTTAAAACCTCCAGTCAGCATCCTTTGCCATGCCAGAAACACAGCTAGTATGCAGGAACATGTGCTCCTTTCATCGCCCAGCTGAGTCCAGACTGAGGGAATGCTACTGCTTTCTAGAGAGACAGTCTAGCATTAGTAGGTTTTCACTCTGAGACTGTGCTATGCCAGTTTATCTTACAATTCAGATACATTGCCTTTCTTCTACCATCAACCCTTTCAAGTCATTAGCATCACGCCACCCCTGAGAACTACAGCTACTCACATTTTTGACATTTAGCAACTTCAGGAGCGGTTATTGGGTAGTGTTATGAGCCCGCGGTGGAGCCCGCTAGCCTGGCCGAGAGTCCCAGTCACATTGCTTACTGGCTTGTATGATTTGAGCAAGTCCCTTAACCTCTGTGCCTCAGTTTTCCCATTTGTAAAACAGAGCCAGTGATAACACCTCCTGGTTGGGTTGCTGTGAGGAACAAGAGAGCTAGCATGTATAAAGCTCTTAGAACAGTGTCTGGCACATAATAAGAATCATATAAAATGCTTTTATGTTATTGCCTGATTTTGAAGTGGGGCAAACAATTTAATTTTCTTTTCCTTTCCTTTCCTTATGCAAGTTCCTGTTTTATATGAGGAAGGCAAAGATGTGAAGGTTCTTGAGTTGCTTTGGCTCTTATTTTGATCCAAAGTTGAAGAAGTAGAACAATGTATGTTTTAAACTCATTACATTTAAGAGTTTCTGATACACTTGTGCTTTTGTGTTCCAGTTTTGATTAACATATTATCTGTTATTCAGAGAATAAGACCCACAGTCTGGGAGATGACCCGATAAAGCAAGAACAGTCCCAGAAAAGTCCTGTTGACAGCTGGATGCAGAGATCAAACACTCAAGGTACCAGAATGTCTGCTCCTTCTGCAGGAGGCCTGCCTGGGTCCGATCATCCTCTGTGATGCTGCAGTGGAATTGCCTAGGGAACTGTCCTGGGCTCAATCAGCACCCCAGGCAGTGCTTTAGAGGGTCCAGGGGAGTAGGAGTCTGTGACTTAAGCAGAAGACTATAAAATAGAAGGGACCAAGAGCAAGTATGCCTCCGAGCCTTCAGTACCCACGGGCGTCTCAAGGGAACTTAGTGGCAGTTTAGAGGATAGTTGGCATCATAGAAAAGCACTCTCATGTCAGAACCTTCTAGAGTCACCTTGTCTTCTGCAGGCTCCATTTTGATAAACCTTCTCCTGAAGCAGCCTTTGATCCCAGGGTCATCCCTAGGTCTGTGCCACCTCCTGAGCAGTTGTTCTGAGGCTCCTACCGGCACCCTGTTCCAGCTACCTGGGCTTGGCAGGTAAGCATAAGACTCCTAAAAAGCTTGTTTGGAAGAAGTTTCCAGGAAGCAAGTCCCTATCTGGTCCTGACCGGCCTAGGAGGTCTGCTCTGGGCAGGAAAACTAGAGAATTTAGCAGGCAGGTTGTTTGGGTCCCTTGACCTTATCTCCCTCTCACACTTGTTTTCTTTTGTGTCTGTTGCTAGTACCTTGACTGGGATTTCAAGCCTGAGGACCACAGGTTCTTGTGATGGGTCATTTCCCCTCTTGGCCCTGAGAGAAGCACAGAACCTGGCACTTACTGGACTGAATCTGGTGGCCAGGAATGAGGGCTCCTGTGACAGAGACCCAGCAGAGGGAGGCGGAAGGGCCTTCCCACTCTGCCAGCTTCCTGGAGCTGTGCACCTCCTCCCCCTGGTACAGTTCTTTATCGGCTTACACTGCCAGGCTCTGCAGGATTTGGCAGCAACCAAGAGAAGCGGAGCGCCTGCGGACTCACCAACACATCCCTCCTGCGTGAGCTCTGGGGTAGAGGCCAGCCCTGAGGACTCACTTTGCAACCTGGAAGGCTTCTCTGTGGCTTCACTAAGCGTTCTTCAGCACCTGGTGTGCCACAGCGGAGCAGTCATTTGCCTGTTACTATCAGGAGCAGGCGCGGATTCTGCTCCTAGGGAAGGAGACCAGAGCCTGGTTGATGGACATGGTCCTGGGGATGTGACCTCAGCCCCAGCGGGGCTTGCCGGTGACCAAGGCCAGCATCCACTATTGAAGATGCTTCTTCAACTTTTGGCTTTCTCTTCTGCAGCAACAGGTCACCTTAAAGCCAGTGTCCTCAGCCAGTGCCTTAAGGTTTTGGTGAAATTAGCTGAAAATGCTTCCTTTGATTTCCTGCCCAGGTATAACGCAGCATGGGAGTCATGATTCCTTGTGGGTCTTACCCGGCCTCTTGAGGTCTGTCCTGTGGCCCCTCTACTTGTTCCCATCTTGACTCGTCCATACTGCTCAGCTCTAAGCCTTGGTTTAGGTTCTTAGCTAGAGTTCTGAAGTAATGGGAAGTGGGGCCAGCAGTTAGAAGAACCAAGGAAGTGGTTTATTTGGCTTAGTTCTGCCTCTGGATAGTAGGTAAGCAAAAGACACATGTGATAAAAGAAGGCTGCTAGTCACTATGGAAGAGTGTCCTGCCCCCGAAACAGACAAAGGCTGAGCCAAGAGGCCTTTGAACCTGGGACATGGATCAGGTGAAGACCAGATTTCACAGCCCCATTGAAGTTTAGTTTGGTGGGATTCCCTGAAGAAGCAGAGGGTGTGCGGAGGGTCTGCAGCTACAAGCTGACCTTGCTGGGCATCTGCCCATCATCATGGTGTCCACCACTGGCATGAGCCACAGGTTACTTGCTCTTCTTTGAAGGTTTGTTGCAGAACACTGTTGTCATAAATTCCTAGCTTGGGATTCCAGACCCTCAACACTGGGAAGGTAAACACCACCCAGCCAGTCCCCTCGTCCTGTAATCCCATCTCCCCCTCAGCATTCCACCAAGAGGCCAATTCCTCTGTTGGATGTATCTTAAGCCTTTTTGTCTCTGAACTCAGAATACCTGTTTGCTAAAAGCAGTTCTGGATCCTGGTTTCCATATGAATATATTCTGGCTTGTCTGGTGCATCCTAAAGGTGGTGCTCAGAGCTAGACACAGTGTACTGCAGAGTAGTGTGAGCATCAAGGTACGCGCGTTACCATCACCCAGGTGACTGGCAGGGGACCCAGCTCATGGTGGCTGATTGCTTCTTTTATTTATTTATTTATTTTTTTTGAGTCTTCTCTTTCCTTTTATTTTTTTTAATTCCATAGTGCTTTACAATTTTCAAAAGTTTCACACATGATTTCGTATAATCCCATAACAATGCTTTTTTTTAATCCCCTACCCCTATATTGCCCTTCCTCCCTTCCCTCTCCCCACTGGTAACCACTAGTTTGTTTTCTGTGTCTGTGAGCCTGTTTCTTTTTTGTTTTGTTCACTAGTTTGCTGTATTTTTTAGATTCCACATACGATATCATACAGTATTTTCCTGTCTGACGTATTTCACTTAGCATAATGCCCTCCAAGACCATCCATATTGCTGCAAATGGCAAAATTTTGTCTTTTTTATGGCTGAGTAGTATTCGATTGTGTGTGTGTGTGTGTGTGTGTGTGTGTGTGTGTGTGTGTGTGTGTGTGTACACGTGTACCACATCTTCTTTATCCATTCATCTGTTAATGGACACTTAGGTTGCTTCCATAACTTGGCAATTGTAGGTGATGCTGCTATGAACATTGGGGTGCATGTTTCTTTTCAAAGTAGTGTTTTCGGTTTTTTTCAGATATATACCCAGGAGTGGAATTGCTGGGTCACATGGTACTTCTACTTTTAATTTTTTGAGAAACCCCTGTACTGTTTTCCACAGTGGCTGCACCAATTTACATTCCGCCAACAGTGTAAGATGGTTCCCTTTTCTTCACATTTGTTATTTCCGTTCTTTTTGATGATAGCCATTCTGACTGGTGTGAGGTGATATCTCATTGTGGTTTTGATTTGCATTTCCCTGATGATGAGTGATATTGAGCATCTTTTCATGTGCCTATTGGCCATCTGGATGTCCTCTTTGGAAAAATGTCTTTTCAGTTCTGCCCATTTTTTGATTGGGTTGTTTGTTTGATGTTGAGTTGTATGAGCTGTTTGTATATGTTGGATATTAACCCCTTATCGGTCATATCATTTGCAGTTATCTTCTCCCATTCAACAGGTTGTGTTTTCATTTTGTCGATGGTTTCCTTTGTTGTGCAAAAGGTTTTAAATTTAATTAGGTCCCATTTGTTTATTTTTGCTTTTGTTTCCTTTGCTCTAGGAGATGGATCCAAAAAAAAAAAATTGCTGCTATTTATGTCAAAGAGTGTTCTGCCTATGTTTTCCTCTAGGAGTTTGATAGTATCTGGTCTTCCCTTTAGGTCTTTAATCCATTTTGAGTTTATTTCTGTATATGATGTTAGAGAATGTTCTAATTTCATTGTCTTACAAGTAGCTGTCCAGTTTTCCCAGCAGCACTTATTGAAGAGACTGTCTTTTCTCCACTGTATAGTCTTGCCTCCTTTGTTACAGCTTAAGTGACCTTAGGTATGTAGGTTTATTTCTGGACTTTCTATTCTGTTCCATTGATTTATGTGTCTGTTTTTGCACCAGTACCATACTGGTTTTTTTTAGCTTGAGATTTTAATTTTATTTATTTATTTATGGCTGTGTTGGGTCTTCGTCTCTGTGCGAGGGCTTTCTCTAGTTGCGGCAAGTGGGGGCCACTCTTCATCGCGGTGCGCGGGCCTCTCACTATCGCGGCCTCTCTTGTTGCGGAGCACAAGCTCCAGATGTGCAGGCTCAGTAATTGTGGCTCACGGGCCTAGCTGCTCAGCGGCATGTGGGATCTTCCCAGACCAGGGCTTGAACCCATGTCCCCTGCATTAGCAGGCAGATTCTCAACCACTGCGCCACCAGGGAAGCCCTACCATACTGTTTTGACTACTGTAGCTTTGTAGTATAGTCTGAAGTTAGGGAGTATGATTCCTCCAGCTCTTTTCTTCTTTTTCAAGATTATTTTGGCTGTTTCAGGGTCTTTCATGTTTCCATATAAATTTAAAATTTTATTCTAGGTTCTGTGAAAAATGCCATTGATAACTTCATAACAATTGCACTGAATCTGTAGATTGCCTTGGGTAATATAGCCATTTTGACAGTATTGATTCTTCCAATCCAAGAACAGTGTATATCTTTCCATTTATGTCGTCTTCAATTTCTTTCATCAGTGTCCTATAGTTTTTGGCGTACAGGCCTTTTGCCTCCTTCGGTAGGTTTATTCTTAGGTGTTTTATTCTTTTTGATGCGATGGTAAATGGGATCGTTTCCTTAATTTCTCTTTCTGATAGCTCATTGCTAGTGTATAGAAATGCAACAGATTTCTGTATATTACTTTTGTATCCTGCAACTTTACCAAATTCATTGATGAGCTCTAGTAGTTTTCTGGTGGCATCTGTAGGATTTATGTATAGTAGTATAATGTCATCTGCAGACAATGACATTTTTATTTCTTCCTTGCCAATTTGGATTCCTTTTTATTTCTTTTTCTTCTGATTGCTGTGGTTAGAACTTCCAAAACTATGTTGAATAAAAGTGGTGAGAGTGGTCATCCTTGTCTTCTTCCTGATCTTCAAGGAAATGCTTTCAGCTTTTCACCAATGAGTATGATTTTTTTAAATTTTATTTATTTATTTATTTGGGCTGCGTTGGGTCTTAGTTGTGGTATGTGGGATCTTCGTTGAGGCATGCGAGATCTTTAGTTGCAACGCATGTTCTCTTCATTGTGGCATGCGGGCTTCTCTCTAGTTGTGGCATGTGGGTTTTCTCTTCTCTAGTTGTGTGTGCAGGGTCCAGAGCTTGTGGACTCTGTAGTGTGGTGCACAGGCTCCAGAGTGTGTGGGCTCTGTAGTTTGCAGCATGTGGGCTCTCTAGCTGAGGCGCAGGAGCTTAGTTGCCCTGAGGCACGTGGGATCTTAGTTCCCCGACCAAGGATCGAACCTGCATCCCCTGCTTTGGAAGGCGGATTCTTTACCACTGGACCACAAGGAAAGTCCCTACCAATGAGTATGATGTTAGCTGTGGGTTTTTCATATATGGCCTTCATTATGTTGAGGTATGTTCCCTGTATGCCTACGTTCTGGAGTTTTTCTCATAAATGGATGTTGAACTTTGTCAAAAGCTTTTTCTGCATCTATTGAGAAGATCACATGGTTTTTATTCTTCAGTTTGTTAATGTGGTGTATCACATTGATTGATATGTGGATATTGAAAAATCTTTGCATCCCTGTTTCTTATTATTTAAATGAGTGAATTCCAGGAACCACATTTTTAGCAGTTCTCTTGGTAGATATATCATCATTCTATTCCTGTTGAGCTTGTCCACAATAACATCAAAAAACAGCCATTTAATGGGTGCTTACTGCAGGCCAGACACAGATGCCTTCTGTTCACTAGCTTGGGTGGCACCCTCAGAGCCCTGTGTCTTCACACCCCAGCACAGAGCCTGGCTCACTGTGAGCACTCAGTGTTTGTTAAATGAATAAACCCCATGTTGGGGTAGGGAAACTTGTCTGAAACCCCAGAGGGAGTGTGCTAGATCAGCCAGTTAGGCTCCTGAATCATTGTTCTTGATCACTGTCTGATGCCACCTCCCACGCAGTGCTTCTCTGAATTCCTTCATGCTTGCGGGCTGAACCCCATTACCACACAGCTTCTTGTTCCCCTTGAAGTAAAAGGCAGGGACAGGTGCTACCAAGGCTCCATAGCAGTATGCGATACAACACGAGCAGCCAGGCAGGCTGTGGTCTCCTATGAAGGGCACCACTGCCCACCCAGGCTTGAGGGCGCATCACCCCCTCAGACTCGTTTCCCACAAAGTTCCACACTCCCTGGTGACTAGAAACATTCAGCTTGTCTCTCATACAGAATTTGCTCTAAAATGAGTTCGCCCCAAATAGACCTTGCTTCCTAATGGTGTACAAGGAATATTCTTAACCCTCGGTGCCGTGTGCATGAAAAGGGACATACCCGCAGAACTGCCCCTCCCCCCACCCACGAGGCTGTGTGGGTTGAGCAAAAAGCAGTGCTTGTCTTGGGACTCGGTTCCTTGGTAGTGAATGCGCCATCCCTTTGCCCACAAGACCAGGGGGAGAGTGCCCAAGCCCCTCACCATGCACACCCTGAGCGCGTACCTTCTCATACGTGGTGGCAGAGGAGCTGGTGTTTCCCGACAAGTGGGGAAAATTAAGTCTTCCTTGCCCAGCGAGTGGTCTCGTAAGATCCAACCATAGCCAAGTCCACATTGTCACTGCTGACGCCTGGCCAGTCCTCTGGTGGTGGGCACAGGACATTTCTCTCACACTCAAGTTGAACCTGCCTCCCTGTTTGGGAGCAGAGGCAGGAAGGAGCCCAAGAGCAGTGTGGAGGCCGGCACCCGAGCTCCAGGGGGGCACCTCGTATTTGCTGGGCGGCACTGTGCCAGGTAAGGGCCTGTCATCTCTAAGCCACAGCAGTCCCACAGTGAAGGGTAGTACCCACTCGTTCACCTGAAACAAGTATCAGCAAGTAGGGTGGCATTTGAACCCAAGTCTGTCTGAATCGAGTCTCCTTTTTACTGGCCTCTTCAATTTCCTGTTGCCTACCGTGAAAGGTGAGGGTGAGTTATGGGATTGGGTTGGAGGTGTCACGTCTCTCTGGGGTCCTGTGTTTCAGGTTCCAGTGTGCGTTCCGGGTGCTGCCACAGTGCCTGCGCCCAGAGACACCCCTGCCTAGTGTGCTGCTGACTATTGAGCTCCTGTCCCTCCTGGTGGACCATGAGAAGCTTGCACCTCAGCTCTGCTCCCACCGGGGTAAAGCAGGCCGGGGGCGCGCGTCTGGACTACTCCTGCAGCTTGGAGGGAAGGGTGGTGGCAGGGGCAGGTCCGGGGCCTCCTGAGGGCTTCTGTCTGCAGCTTGTACCTCAGGCACTGGGTGAGAAGGCGGATCCTGAGTGAGAGGTGGGGTGTCCTTTCCAGAAGGCTGCCTCCTGCTGCTGCTGTACATGTACATCACATCGAGGCCTGACAAAGCCGCCTCGGAGACACAGTGGCTTCAGCTGGAACAAGAGGTAAAGACACCAGAGCCCCTTTTGTGCTGCTCACCACCCCACCCCACTCCACCCCACTCCATCCCACGTAAGAGCCACTCTCCTCCTTCCTCTGGGAATTAAAGGAAGCTTTAATTCATTTTGGTAACGTGTTGAGCCACTAGCAAGGTAAACTCATCTGGGGGGGCTCCATACTCCACAGATACAGTACAGTCGGAGCCCAGGGTATCCTGGGACTTGGCAAGGTTGCCTGGTGGCTGGAGGTGGGCACGGAGGCAGGTGGGTCAGTGGTGAGACACAGGTGTTGGTCCTGAGTGTCTCCTGGGAAGGTCCCAAAACACTGCCACCTCTTGGATCCCATTAGTGCAGACAAGCAGTTGCTGAGGCAACTGGAGCTCTTGTAGAAGCCCGAGAAAGCCCTTGCTGTGACCAGGGCCTCATTGTGCCATGGATGGGACAGTCTGTTCTTGTTCTAGGCTGTGTGGCTCCTGGCTAAGCTTGCTGTGCAGAGCCCCTCCTCCCCAGTCACTGGTTCCAGCTGCCAGTGCAACGTGGAGGTGAGTGCCGGGGGCAGGCAGGGGCCGACAGCGGGCAGCTCTGTTGGCGGATGACAGGGCCCTGTGAAAGCATCCCATGCTCCTTCACCAGGGCTAGACCCTGGTGCCACTGCTCAGAACCTTCCTCACCCGGGTGGCTAGGAAAGATGCTGCCCAGCTAAGCAGGTTGTCAGGGTGCAGGGACCACCTGACCTGACCTCAGCCTGCGCCCTCCCCCAGGTGGTCAGAGCACTCACGGTGATGCTGCACAGACAGTGGCTGACAGTGCGGAGGGCAGGGGGGCCCCCGAGGACTGACCAGCAGAAGCGGACGGTGCGGTGTCTGCGGGATACAGTGCTGCTGCTGCACAGTCTGTCCCAAAAGGACAAGCTTTTCACTGTGCACTGCGTGGAGGTCCTGCATCAGTACGACCAGGTGATGCCAGGGGTCAGCATGCTGATTCGAGGGCTTCCTGACGTGACAGGCTGTGAAGGTGAGCCTGCAGGAGGGCCCCTCCCTGCCCCAGCCCACATGTGGAGTTTGCCCTGAAGTTCGTGGACAAATCAGACTACCTGGCCTTAGGTCAGCAGCGCTCCATCCACACAGCCTTTGCCGGCACTGGGGCCATTCTTTTCTTCCCGCTCGGGTTCTTCTCTCAGCATATCAGCCTGCCTTTTGCTCATATCTACTGAGTCGGCCTGGCAGAGCCATGGTTTTTCCAGAAACATCCCTGTCTGAATTGCCTTTGTATTATTTTGCTTGCAGTAGCTGAGGGAGCAAGGCCTGGGCGTGGAAGGGACTGCTTAGTTCCTGTGGGCCTGGTGGGGAGGAGAGGTGGGACCTCCCCCAGTCCCAGCACCTTCAGGCAGGCCTTCACCCCAGAACCCTCTTGTTTTTGGCTCAGAGGCAGCCCTGGATGATCTCTGTGCCGCGGAGGCCGATGTGGACGACCCCGAGATGGACTGTGGCTGAGGCCTGTGAGCATCGAGCCACATGGTGGCACCAGCACCACTACTTTCCTTACCTCATCCCCTGATTAAAAGCAGTGACAGGCTGTTAGAGAACAGGCCAGCCTTATGTTTCCTGAGTCTGATCTGTGTCGGCTAAGTGGGAGGGACAGAGCAGGAGGGGTACCCAGGGAAGGCTGAGATCCTTCTTCCTGTTCCTGGCCGGCAGCCCCATGGTAATGAATCTGCTTTGAGGAAGGAGCCCTGCCTTGCCCTGCCCTGCCTGTGGAATTGTCCTGAGTCATCACTTTGCCAGAGGCCATGGGAAGAAACCATTGTGTGGCAGGGAAGAAGGTGGCCCTCAGCCCAGGCCTAAACCAGGGAGGCCTGGGAAAATGGGGCCAAGGGGTGGGTGCAAAATGGCCACGGCAGGGGTTCCCAGCAGGCTCGAGTCCTGGAGCTAGCCTGCCCCATAGCCCTGTCCTCCCGGTGTGAGGGCGTGAGGGCCCTGGTGCGTTGTGCCAGCCAGCAGGCCCACAGCGAGAGGTCTGAGGCCTTTGGGGATAGCACTGTGGGTGCCTGGGGAGGACGGGTGTTGGCAGGAGGGACAGCCCAGGCAGGCTGACAAGCGGGGCGGGCCTTACTCACACCAGCCGCTGGGCGGGCTCAGGCTGAGTTTCACTTCCCGCCACTGCTGCCAGCAGCAAGAACCAGCTGGAGAGCGTGCACCCTGAGTCATTGCTGCCTGCCTGCTACTCGGTAAGTGAGGACCCCCGAGGGAAGGGGGTAGGGTGGGAGAGCCATGGGTACCTGCCCCACCAACCCCCACCGGCCTAAGTGGGCACTAGAGGGAGGAGCCAGGCCTTCCCCTGAACAGAAAACAGTGTGCGGGTCCCACTAAGAAAGCCACCCCACCCTCTCTGGCTTCCTGCCCTGAAAATGGGTCCTGGAGCTCAGCAACAGTGCCTGCCCATGCAGGGAAGGCCAGAGGGGTGCTCCTGCCCACCCCACTTGCCTTACCCCTTATCACTGGGCACTCACACCCACCCCCCACCCCATGCTCCTCCCCAGGCTCAGCGGCAGATACCCACCATGGGCTCGCAGGCCTTGCCCCCGGGTCCTGTGCAGACCCTCATCTTCTTGGACCTGGAGGCCACTGGCCTGCCCTTCTCCCAGCCCAAGGTCACAGAGCTATGCCTGCTGGCCATCCACAGATGGGCCCTGGAGAGACTTCCCACCCCTCAGGGGCCTCCTTCAACAGTGCCCCCACCACCCCGGGTGCTGGACAAGCTCTCCCTGTGCGTGGCTCCGGGGAAGGCCTGTAGCCCTGCAGCCAGTGAGATCACAGGCCTGAGCACAGCTGTGCTGGCTGCACACGGGCGTCAATGCTTCGATGCCAACCTGGCCAACATGCTCCGAGCCTTCCTGCAGCGCCAGCCACAGCCCTGGTGCCTCGTGGCACACAACGGTGACCGCTACGACTTCCCCCTGCTCCAGGCAGAGCTGGCTGTGCTGGGCCTTGCCAGCGCTCTGGACGGCGCCTTCTGTGTGGATAGCATTGCTGCCCTGAAGGCCCTGGAGCAAGCTGGCAGCCCCTCAGAGCACGGCCCAAGGAAGAGCTACAGCCTGGGCAGCATCTACGTGCGCCTGTACGGGCAGGCCCCACCAGACTCGCACACAGCCGAGGGTGACGTCCTAGCCCTGCTCAGCATCTGTCAGTGGAGGCCACAGGCCCTGCTGCGGTGGGTAGATGCTCATGCCAGGCCCTTCAGCACCGTCAAGCCGATGTACGTGGTCACAGCCTCAACTGGAACCAGCCCAAGGCCATCTGCTGCTACGGCCACTGTACCCCTGGCCAGCGCCAGGGACACCAGCCCCAACCGTGGTGGAAACAGGAACCCTAAGCCCCTTTCCCCAGTGAAGAGCCCTGGAGCCCCACCCAGGGAGGGACTGCTGGCCCCACTGGGCCTGCTGGCCTTCCTGACCTTGGCAGTAGCCACGCTGTATAGGCTGTCCTTGGCCATACCCGGGCAGTAGGCCAAGAAAGAAATTCTGACTAATAAAGACCCTCCACAGCACCGAGTGATCACTCACCTCTACCCTCCGTGGCAGCCTGAGAGCCTCCCGCACTTCTGCCCACACTGAGACACCTGGGGCCGGGGGCACAGGAAGTGGCAGTCTTTGTCCGTCACCCTCCCTAGCAGGATGGTCAGACGTCTGAGCCCAATAAAAGTAGGGAAAACAAGGAACTTCAAATACTGGATGGAAATGATACCTAGCCTAAAACCCAATCCCAGCAGCCAAGAAAGGAGACAGCAGCTCCAAATAGTTGGATTTATTATAAACAAGGGTGCAGACCCTAGACTCTCCAAAACACATCAACAGGTACAAAGCTACTATGTGGTGAGACATTAACGGAGGAATAGGGAACACCGAGGTATGTGTCTGGGCCAGAGCAGCCACCAAGGGTCCCCTCCACCTTTGGTCCAGACGACACCTTGGCCCAGGCGCCCCCACTGCCAAGACAAACTGTGGCCTGGGGTACAGGAGCTGGAAAGCCTGTGAGGCTGGCGCTGGGGAAGCAAGGACTATCAGACATCAGAGTTCTCTGCTCTCTGGGGCAATTTTCCTCCAGGACCCAGGGGTTTCAGCCTCACAGCAACTATTACACACATTTTGAAACAGAAAACAGGCAAAATACTTAGCTAAAAGTAGAACAAAAACACTGCAGGGAGGACACCTGAGTGTGTAGGTGGACAGAGGCCACCCTGCCCACTTAAGGTGGCGGCCAGAGCCAACCAGGGCAGCCAGAACCGAGGGTAAACGTGGCCCTCCAGGTGGTCCCAGGAAGGATGCAAGAACACAGCCCAGGCAGACAGCTCTCAGGGAGGGTGGGGCTCTGCCTGAGGTGTTTTGATATCAGGAGGCTGCCCACCCTCCACTGGGCATGGCACAGGCTCAGGGAGCTTTGGGAAAGGGTCGAGACCCACCTGTAGCCAGTTCCCAAGCCTCACCCACCTGCCTGCATCATGGCTCGGGTTCTTCAAAGACAAGCCTGGGGACAAGCCAGGGCCTTGAGCAATGGCTAGCCATTCTGCAGAAACTGGAACACGAGTGCATCCTGCCTGCAAAAGTCTGTACTATCCTAGTGTTACAATCCCCACTTGCTCTCCCTGGGGTGGTCTGGAAAAGAACTGTTCTTTGAATTTTGCTTGAGATTTCAGGAAGCATAATTTCGAGTGAGGAAGGCAACAAAGTGTGGTCCCAGCAACTCTGGCAAGGATCGTTCCCAACCCCTCATTGGCATCACAAGAAGCCTCATGTACAAACAGGACACACACACCACACACGGGGAGAAAAGGACCGTGCCTGCATACCCATTCACACACACATGACAGATCAAGTGGCAGCCAGAGATGCAAGGTTGTGCTCAGGGGGCTGCCTTCGGGGGGTCCATGTAGGCTGGATTGTAAGGAGGCTGGCTGGCAGGATAGGGCATGGCTGCACCTCCTGAAAACAGAGAGGACACTGGTTGGCCGTGGGCACGGCTGCAGGGGGTCAGGCACAGTTGGAGTCGGTAGGGGTACTCACCAGCCACTGTCTCATGGTAGGCGGGGGGGCCCATGGGCTGGGCCAGGTAGGGTGGTGGGTACTGCGTGGGGTAGGGCGCTGCTGGCATCCCTGGCTGGGGGGGCATGGAGTGGTAGCCCTGGTACGTTGGTCCGGGGTAGCTGGGCGGCACACTTGGAGCTTGCGAGTAAGGGGTGTGCACTACTGTGGTGGCCGTGGTGGTAGTCACGACCGCTGAAAAGAGAGTCCCAGTTAGGACCCCCAGGCCTGCCACCCCTCCCTCCAGCTCAGCTCCATCAGGCCCCTGGTAAACCACGCCCACCACCCGCGGTCGGCACCCTCACACAAGGGGTCACAGTGGGGCAGGTGGGGTGGGGGTGCTTACGACGTGGTCGGCGGCACATCTTGTACAAATAGCAGCAGGAGCAGGTGAAGCAGATGATGATGGTGACAACGGAGAGCACAAAGATGGTCAGTCCGACGGCCACAGTCGTTCCAAACCTGCCAAAAAGCCAGTCAAGGCCCAGGGCCTCTCTCCCCTACCCAGGACCAGCAGTACCCACCACACCCATTCCCAAGGTGCACCCCTCTTGCCGGAGGAGACTCTGGGCAACACAGATAGAGCAACCTCTGGGGTATGTAGCGTGAAACTGTTTCAGCCTCAGGTGTTTCCTCAAGTGTAAAATGGGGTTGACTGAGAGTCCATGTGAGGCCCCTCGCCCAGGGGGGGCCCCCTGGCCACACCCTCAGGAGCATGGGAGAGAGTTCTTCAGGTGCCTCCCCCATACACACATCTTGTCTACCCCCACCGAGCCAGCGGCAGATGTCCATCGAGTACACGCCACAAGCCAGGCACTGTGTGGCTTGAACCAAAAACACAGAGGTGGGCGAGACAGACCAACTCATGGCCTCTGGGAGCCCACAGATCATTAGAGGAGGCAGGTGTTGAAGGGAAAATGACTCAGGAAGCACAGGTAATGAAAACAGGGAGAAGTTCCAGGAAAGGGGAGGCTGGTGTGGCCAGGACAGTGAAGAGAGGCACGCAGCGAGCCCAGGGTAGGGCTGCTGGCCCCCGGAGTGACGGTGAGCTTGCTGGGTGCCAAGCACTGTGTCAGGTGTCCACATACACCCTCGCTCTGACCAGAAGGGCAGGTGGGTAAACTAAGAGCCGGGCGGGGCTGGAGGGGCCCTGCCTTCTGGAAGAGGCCGCCTCCCTGCCCACGCAGGCCCCTCAGCAAGGACCAGGACCAAGTGGAGAGCCCGCCCCCTGAGAACACAGGCCGTGGGTGGGAAGTTCACCAAAGCCGACCTTCAAGGGCACAGCCACAGCCCCAAGCTGTCCTCCCCTGTTCCCCGAGGCCAAGCAGTGTTCCAGTAAAAGGCAACTGCACCAAGCACATCAAAACATGGAAGGGGCTTGGTGAGCTTTAGGCATTCGCCTCCCCTGAGGCCTGGGGGAAGGCTGGGCACCCCCCTTTGCCCCGCCTTGGGTGGAGGGTCTTCCATCTCACAGCCCAGATGGGCAGCACGAGCACAGCAAGGCCCGGCGCACAGCTTTGGGACAGACTAAGGACAGACCCTTCACACTCCAGACTCAAAATACCTGACTGTGTTCGTAAAATAGGAGCCGTTGGCCACTGTGAGGCCCAGAACAAGGCCCCAAGACAGGACCATCAGGTACCCTTCCTGCCTAACCAGAGGAGCCTGTCACTGCTCCTCACCCACAAACTCCTCCCAGACCCTCCACTGACCCAGGGATGTAGACACGCACACCACATTCACACGCAATCAATAGCACTCAACTGTAGGACCACCACCACCGATCTCTAATCTCTCTTTCTCTCTCTTCTGTCTCTGTCTCTGACACACAGTATGGCGCCCAAGCTCACCCCATGTTAGCCTCCACCTTCACTCAGGGGCCTCCTGCACCCCCGGACTTCCCCCTTCCATCATGAGGCCACTCGGTTTCAATCTCCTCCCCTTTCCAGGAAAAGTAAAGCAAATCTCCTCGGCCCTCCCCTACCCCTGACGTCAGAGGCAGGAAGGAGAGATGCGAGGCCTCTTAAAGACACAGTGCAGCTGGCTGGCGGGCGCCCCAGCTGCTCCCAGCTGCACTCCAAATTGGGGCCAGGAGTGGGGAGGGAAGTGCTCGGCTGTCTTCCCGGAGCTGCCTCCCCAGCCCTGCCTGCCCAGGCCCAGCTTCTCCACCCCACTGTCCAGGATAGCACTACCACGGGGTCCGAGACATGCCCCGCCTAGGGTCCCCAAACCACGCTCCTGCTCCGCCCAGCTCAGCGGGCCAGCCCTGTTCCAGCGGTCCCCTCGATGGGCTCCTTCAGCCATCTAAGCCTACCAGCAGACCCGGGGGCCCGCCGGCCCGTCTCCTCAGCTCCTCCTCTCCCACCAGCACATGCTCCAAGCCACAAACCTGCCTGAACCTGAACCTGCCTCACCAGGAAGATGCAGATGCCTCCCCAAGTCCCCTTGGCCACCCTGTCAGGTCTTATCTTGTCACTCCTGCTCGAAAGCCTAGTATGGCTCCTGTAGCTCCTGGGGTCACACAGGAATTTGCTTTATAATTTACTTGTTAAACTTTGTGTGATGTGTGTGTGTATCTGTACTTTTCTCTCTCTCTCTGTGTATATATATATAAATACATATATAATAGTTGATAATAAAAGGAAAAAAATCTAGGATTTGTCTCATCAGATAGTAACACTTACAATAAGGCAAATGTTAATCTTAATTAAAAGTCTAAATAAGATAAAACCTGTGTGGCCTGGGACTCCCACCCTCCCTCCTGTGTGCTCCAGCCACATCACCCTCCTTTTCAGCTTTTGAAAGCACCATGCTGTGTCCTACCTCAGGGCCTTTGCACACGCATTTCCTCCCGCCCAACTGCCCAGTCTGCTCTTCTCTTCCTCCCACCCCTACACAATTAATTCTTGGTCACTTTTCAGACCTCAACTCAAAACATCACTTCCTCAGGGACACCTTCCCTGACCATGCAGATGAGGTCAGGCTCCTCGATAAGTGCTCTTACAAATCAAATTCTTGTCTACCTCAGTTTATAAACACACATTCCTTTGTGTGAGCGTTTGATTAATGTGCATCTTATCTCCAGCCTGTGGATTCATGGATGCACAGACTGCACCAGCTCTGGACCATCACTGTATCTCCAGTGCCTGGCCATACAGGAGGTGCTCAACAAGTATTTAACAAATGAATAAATTCACTCAGGGACCCCATGGGCAGCACCTAGTAGGACAGCAAGGCACATTGCCCTGAGGAACAGCAATATTTGAGGGGTGGTTGCAGAGTGGGGCAGGGGCCTGTGGCCACAACAGGCCACGACACTAATGGAACCACACCTCTGTGAGGAAGGAATGGGGCTTCCCAAGGCTGAGGCTACCTCCCAGATCAAGGAGCCCAAAGGCCAAGTTCAGAAGGCAGAGTTGGCCTAGGCAGAAAGGGACAGAAGGCCAGGGGAACAAGAGCCCAGGCAAGGAGCTTGCAGCGGGGCTGAATGGGACGGTTCCTAGGAGGCCAAAGACTTCCAACGTCCAGACACTGAGAGGGCCGTCTCTGGAACTGGGACACCAGCACTCTCACTGCGACGCTGGCCAGGCAGCACGCAGCCGTGACACAGTGAGTGTGAGCTGCGGAAAGAGCGCAGTGAGGGCTGAGAACTGACACAGGTTGGCGATGTCCACACCTCACCTAGTGGACCTCCCTGCCCTCCCCCTGCACCATCACAGCAGAGTCAGCGCAGAGGGTCAGCAGTGACGAGCCTGGAGCCAGTGGTTCCACCACTTGGGTGCTTCAAAACACACCATTCCTGCCTGATCATCCTGTGAGTGAAAGGAGCTAGGAAGGGACAATGAAATCAGGACGCAAAAGAACTATGACAGGGAACCAAGGAAGCTCTGGGGAGGGAACCAGCCACTGACCATCAACAGGGCAGGACAGGAGTCACCTGCCAAAGTGGGGAGTGGGTGTAAGACCCACAGGTAACATGGCCACACCATGGGGAGCATGGAGCCCAGGCCATGACAGGCAGATGTGGTCTCGCATCGCTGTGCTCTGACCTGGTGGCTCGTTCTTGGAGGACCCAAGGAGTCACCCAGAGGAAGAGCGGAGGTATGGGGGTGAAGTCCAAGAATGAAGGGGGAGGGGTCGGAGGTGGGGAGGGGGGCAGAGCTGGCACAGGCCCCCTCAGCACATAGGGTCCTTCCCCTGTCGAGCGTCCCCCGAGCTTCCAACCAGGGCTGGACCCCACCAAGGAACCAATGCTCCAATGGACAAACAACAGTGCCCTTGGCCAAGGGGGCATCACACGAATGCTCACCCGAGAGGATGTCTCCTTGGGGCCCAGAGGGGCGGCCACCTGGGGGCATCCACAGGAGATGTGTCACTGATGACCCCATCCCTCCACCCTCCCAGCACCTGCTCCTGGAGCCCTAAACCTTTGTAAGGCAGGTGCTGTGCGCCACGCTGGGGCTCTGCTCAGAAGCAGAGGAGAGATGGGGCAGGATGGGGTGGGGGCCCAAGGGGGCTGAGCAGCATCTGCACTCCCAGCAGATGGGCAAGATGGCCTGGTGGGGAGGCAGCAGGGCACTCGCACCTCCGCACCTGCAGGAGGGGAGGGGAGATGCTCCTGAGCTGGCCCCGGGAAGCCACTTCTCCTCTGCCTCCTGGGGGACCTTGTTCTGCGGTGTGGAACCCACATTTCTCACACAGTGCTCAATACTCACTCACAAGCCAGGCCACCTTCCACTTTCCTTCCCCCCTCTGAACCCTCTCCAGCCCCTCCTGCAGCTGATCCCCAAATGTCGCTGACCCTCAACACACTCAATCCCACCCAAATCCGAGCCCTTCACCCGAAACCCACTCCTCCTCTGTCCTGTATCCCCCCATGCAGGGCAGAGAGCAGGACACCACACCGCGGCCCCTTCCCTGGCCACCCTCCTAGCAGGCAGCCTCACCTCACCTCACCCCGCCAGCCCAGCCTCTCTCTGGCCTACACCACCTGGACCAGGAAGCCATGGTCCAGGCTCCCCGCCCGCTGCTGACATCCTCCGGGGAGCAGCCAGAGTGGTCTTCATCCTAAAACACCATTCAGACCCCAGCACTGCCCAGAGCCCTCCATGGTGCCTGCCCAGGACGAGGCCCACACTGGCTGGACATCAGACCCCCTGTGGGGCCAACTGAAAGCCCACAGCCTCGGGCCTCAGCAACGGGGTGCTCCCTGCATGTAGAGGGAGTGGCGCTTCAGGTCTCAGTCTCTGACCAACACAGGGAACAGGATCAGCGGGCAGAACAGAGGGAGGAGGCCCAGCCACAGGCGCCTAGGAGCAAAGCAGTGCCTCTTCCCCTCCCCCACTCACAGGAGCCCTGCCCCAATTCCTCTGCAGCCAGAGAGGCCCACACTCACCCAGGCCCACAGGGCAAGATGGGACAGGACAAGAACCTGGACCCCACTACACAGGCCCAGAGCCCGAAGTCTCTTCCTCCAAAGGGGCAACCAGGCCTAGGTGGACCTTCTCAGAGGGGCTTCTAGACCCACCGAGGTAGGGGGCAGACGGCACATGGAACAGACTCCGCCAGGAAAACACACAAGCAGCTGCACGCCCGTTCCATCCACGCGAAATGTGCATCACAACACCCGTCACGGTGGCCACAAGACAGGGCAGGAACCTGGCCAAGGGGACTGAGTTTGGGCGATTGGGGTATTCCCCGGCCCCCTGAAGGGAAGGCCCTGACAATAACCATGACCCACAAACCCTCACACAGACTGTGCATCATCAGTTATTCTAGCATCTTTACCACACAATAATCACCCCATCACTATGCACCCTGTACCACCATTGCCCCCATCGCTTTCACCACTGCCACCATTACCCCAACACCAATACCCACCACCAGCATCCCTATCACATCTCCCTGCCACTGTCCCCCATCACCACCATCACCTCCTACCATCATACACCTGCCTGTCACTCCATTACATAGCCCCACCATAGCCCCCATTACCATCAGCCTCTACACCATCAACATGCACTACTCCCCCATTACCACACACCCACCATCATCTACCATCACCCTATCCCGGACCAGGAAGCCAGATGTGATAGGTATGCTGGTGGTAGGTACTGGTGTTGGGGTAATGGTGGCAGTGGTGACAGTGATGTGGGCAATGGTGGTTCGGGGTGCAGAGTGATGGGGTGATTATTATGGGGTAAAGATGCCGGGATAACTGATGATGCACCGTCTCTGTGTCAGGGTTTGTGGGTCGTGGTTATTGTCAGGGCCTCTCCCCACCACCACTGCACCCAGCATCACCACTGTACCATCACCACACACTCAGCATTGTAGCCCCCATCATCTCATCCCTGCCACCACTGCCGCATCACTATCGCCTTTGCCACTATCGTCCCCATCACTGTCACCCCCTCCCCATCACCTACACCCATAGGTCACCTGTGCCCACACCATCACCTAGGTCAATATGAACGCCCACACCTGGCCTTTCCATCATGAACCCCCAACCACAGTCTCCCCCATCCCTGGCACAATGATGAAGACACCCAACACAAGGATCAAAGGTCCTGGAGGTCAGATATGGTGACAGCTTCTCTGGGGCCCTAGCCCAAAGACTCTGTGCCATCCCAGTCCCCACAGCCCTCCTGAGCCCCCTTGTCACCTCTTCCAGGAAGATGTACCCAGCCTGCAGCTTTTATTTACCCGGACATGGGGTCGCTGTCCAGGCTAGAGCGGAACTTCAGTGTCGAGCCCAGCTGTTCCGGTGGCTCCACATTGGTGGGGACGCTGCAAAGAGGAAACCTCACAATTAACATGCCTGTGCCCCACCCAGCACACCAAGAACGAACAAACACTACCTTAGCACACACACAGAACATGCACGAAAGCCAACCCCATACTGGGCCAGACAGGTAACCCTGGGGGCCTCTGGAGGACGGGTATCACACACACCAAGATCTCAGGCTACAAAGCCACACGTCCTTCTAAAGTGCACATGGGACGTTCTCTAGGACAGACCGCATGTGAGGCCACAACACCAGTCTCAAGAGATTTGAAAAGACAGCTATCATACAAAGTATCTTCAACCACAATGGGATGAAGTTATAAATCAGTAACAAAAGACACATGCCACAAAGTTAAAGAAAAAAAATCCTAAAAGAAAAACCCCTCATACCTTGGGAAACTAACATATTACAGCAACAACAACAACAAAAGAACTGTGGCTTAAATAAGAAATCATAGAGGAAATTAAGAAATCTGTAAAACTGAATGATAATAAAAATACCATTGGTCAAAATTTGTGAAACACAGCTAAAGAGTTCTTAGAGGGAAATTACAGCTTTAATACTGAGATGGAAGTAAACTGAAGAAGATGGGAAAAACGTAATAGAACAAACCCCCCAAATAAGGAAAGAATTAATAAAGATAAGTGCAAAAATAAAAGAGAATAGCAGCCGTGGAAAATAATAGAGAAGATTAACAGAACCAAAGCTGCTGGACCTCTGGCAAGACTAATCAAGAAAAGGAGAAAAGACGCAAAAAGATAAAAATACAGAATGAAAAGGGGTAAACTATAGACACAACAGAGATTTTAAAAATAATAACTGTCTGGGAATTCCCTGGTGGTCCAGTGATTAGGACTTGGCGCTCTCACTGCTGAGGCCTGGGTCCAATCCCTGGTCAGGGAACTAAGATCCCACAAGCCTCATGGTGCGGCCCCCCTCCCCAAAATAACAATAACTGTTTGAATTGAACAAACCACCTGTGAAAAGGCATTTTTGAAACGAGTGGAGGCAACTGAAGACAGACTAGTACAGAAAGCTATTTTTTTTTCTAATTTTTAAATTTATTTTTTAAAGTACAAAAGTAATATATAAATACAGGCTCATTGTAAAAAGTATTCGAATAATTTTTAAGCATACAGAAAAGTAAATACAAATCCATTTCTTTACATAAGATGATCCTCAATACATGTCTTTATCTCTTCCCTTTCCTTAAAGTCTATTTTATCTGATATGAGTATAGCTACTCCAGCTTTCTTTTGATTTCCATTTGCATGGAATATCTTTTTCCATCCCCTCACTTTCAGTCTGTATGTGTCCCTAGGTCTAAAGTGGGTCTCTTGTAGACAGCATATATATGGGTCTTGTTTTTGTATCCATTCAGCCAGTCTATGTCTTTTGGTTGGGGCATTTAATCCATTCACGTTTAAGATAATTATCTATATGTATGTTCCTATGACCATTTTCTTGATTGTTTTGGGTTTGTTTTTGTAGGTCCTTTTCTTCTCTTGTGTTTCCCACTTAGAGAAGTTCCTTTAGCATTTGTTGTAGAGCTGGTTTGGTGGTGCTGAATTCTCTTAGCTTTTGCTTGTCTGTAAAGCTTTTGATTTCTCCATCAAATCTAAATGAGATCCTTGCCGGGTAGAGTAATCTTGGTTGTAGGTTCTTCCCTTTCATCACTTTAAGTATATCATGCCACTCCCTTCTGGCTTGCAGAGTTTCTGCTGAGAAATCAGCTGTTAACCTTATGGGAGTTCCCTTGTATGTTATTTGTCATTTTTCCCTTGCTGCTTTCAATAATTTTTCTTTGTCTTTAATTTTTGCCACTTTGATTACTATGTGTCTCGGCGTGTTTCTCCTTGGGTTTATCCTGTATGGGACTCTCTACGCTTCCTGGACTTGGGTGGCTATTTCCTTTCCCATGTTAGGGAAGTTTTCGACTATAATCTCTTCAAATATTTTCTCTGGTCCTTTCTCTCTCTCTTCTCCTTCTGGGACCCCTATAATGCGAATGTTGTTGCGTTTAATGTTGTCCCAGAGGTCTCTTAGGCTGTCTTCATTTCTTTTCATTCTTTTTTCTTTAGTCTGTTCCGCAGCAGTGAATTCCACCATTCTGTCTACCAGGTCACTTATCCGGTCTTCTGCCTCAGTTATTCTGCTATTGATGCCTTCTAGTGTAGTTTTCATTTCAGTTATTGTATTGGTCATCTCTGTTTGTTTGTTCTTTAATTCTTCTAGGTCTTTGTTAATCATTTCTTGCATCTTCTCAATCTTTGCCTCCATTCTTATTCCGAGGTCCTGGATCATCTTCACTATCGTTATTCTGAATTCTTTTTCTGGAAGGTTGCCTATCTCCACTTCATTTGAGTTGTTTTTCTCGGGTTTTTTCTTGTTCCTTCATCTGGTACATAGCCCTCTGTCTTTTCATCTTGTCTATCTTTCTGTAACTGTGGTTTTTGGTCCACAGGCTGCAGGATTGTAGTTTTTCTTGCTTCTGCTGTCTGCCCTCTGGTGGTTGAGGCTATCTAAGAGGCTTGATGGGAGGCTCTGGTGGTGGGTAGAGCTGACTGTTCTAGTACAGAAAGCTATTAATGAACTGCTGTTAATGTGCCAAGTGTGTTCCTGATATATGATTATATTTCTTTTTAAAGGACTCACTTGTGCAGATAACAACTAACATTTAAGGAGAAATTTTTATGCCTGGGATGGGTTTTAAAATAATCCAGAAAACAAAAGTAGTGGGAGGTATATGGAACACTAATGTCAGAGTATTGATAACTATGGGAGCAGGTGATGGATATATGGATTTATTATTCTCTCTGCTTTTGTATATATTTGAAAATTCTCAAAATAAATTCTCAAAAAATTAACAAAATAAAATTCAAGAAACAAACAAACAAAACAAAAAAAAATGCAAGAGCATTAGGAACAACTATACCATACTAAATTTGAAGGACAAGTAAAGCTGAGAAGAAAATATTTTTTAAAAATTCAGGGCTTCCCTGGTGGCGCAGTGGTTAAGAATCCGCCTGCCAATGCAGGGGACACGGGTTCAAGCCCTGGTCTGGGAAGATCCCACATGCCACGGAGCAACTAAGCCCGTGCGCCACAACTCCTGAGACTGCGCTCTAGAGCCCACGAGCCACAACTACTAAGCCCGCGTGCCACAACTACTGAAGCTCGTGTGCCTAGAGCCCGTGCTCCATGAGAGAAGCCACCGCAATGAGAAGCCTGCGCACCGCAACGAAGAGTAGCCCCCTCTCGCCACAACTAGAAAAAGCCCGCGCGCAGCAACGGAGACCCAATACAGCCAAAAATATATAAATAAAATAAATAAATTTATTAAAAAAATTCAGTGTGCGTGCTTTGGCAAGCAATAACAAGAGTAAAGCACACCAAGCTGGGATGCAGGGAGGGCGGGGGGAGTGTGTGGCTGGGAAGAGACCTCCATGGAGGTGGGCCTGGCATCTGAAGCCCCTTTTCTCCTGGGGGCATTAGCCTATTTCAGAGGGGCAGCTGAGAGCAGCATTTCTGAAAGCCTCAGGTGGTAGAAATTATATCCAGAGGCCAGCAGGTGGGCAAGCCCTGATGATTCCCACTTACTTGGGCTGGGTCCTGAAAAGCAAGGAGAAACTCAGCAAGAGTTTCTCAGCTCAGCTCTGCAATTAGGCCAAGGTGACCTTAGAGTGCTCAAGTCCCTGGCAAAAGCAATATCAATCCTCCCTGGAGGAAGTCCTAAGGTCCAAATGTCTACAATCAATTTTGCAAACGCAATGTTTGGCACACAACTGAAGATTTTCAGGAACACTAGGACACTAGACAACATGACTAGAAAACAACAGAAACAACTGACAATAGAAATATCCACAGGGGCTTCAAATATTGAAGTTATCACACCCTGACATTAAAACAAAACATACTTTAAGATAACTAATAAGAACCTGCTTTATAAAAATAAAATTAAATTAAATTAAAAAAAAAATACTTTGGGACTTCCCTGGTGGCACAGTGGATAAGACTCCGTGCTCCCAATGCAGGGGGCCCAGGTTCAATCCCTCATCAGGGAACTAGATCCCACATGCATGCTACAACTAAGAGTTCACATGCCACAACTAAGGAGCCCATGTGCCGCAACTAAGAAGTCCACCTGCCACAACTAAGGAGCCCACCTGCTGCAACTAAGGAGCCAGTGAGCTGCAACTAAGTAGCCCACCTGCCACAACTAGGACCTGGTGCAACCAAATAAGTAAATGAATATTAAAAAACAAAACAGGGCTTCCCTGGTGGCGCAGTGGCTAAGAATCCGCCTGCCAACACAGGGGACAAGGTTTCGAGCCCTGGTCCGAGAAGATCCCACATGCCACGGAGCAACTACGCCCGTGTGCCACAACTACTGAGGCTGCGCTCTAGAGCTCGCGAGCCACAACTACTGAAACCCATGTGCCACAACTACTGAAGCCCGCGTGCCTAAAGCCCGTGCTCCGCAACAAGAGAAGCCACTGCAATGAGAAGCCTGCACACTGCAACAAATAGTAGCCCCTGCTCGCCGCAACTAGAGAAAGCCCGCACGCAGCAACGAAGACCCAACGCAGCCAAAAATAAAAATAAAATTTAAATTAAAAAAAAAAAAAAAACCACAAAACAAAACAAAACATACTTTGTTCAAGGAGATGAAAGGAAAAAAAAATCAAGCAGTTTAGGAGAACTTGAAATATAAAAAAGAAACAAATAAAAATTCTAGAACTAAAAAATTACACAAAAAGATAATAATTTATTAGACATAGTGCAAGATATAATTAATCAACTGGAGGATAGGCCCAAACAAATATACGTACACTAAAGCCTGGAGACACAAAAAGATGGTAAATGTAAATACAAAAGAGGAGTAGGTGAAATATGGAATACAGTGTACAAATGTCTTACATATGTGTAATTAGAGTCCTAGAGGGAGAAGTGTGAGAATGGAGCAGAAGCAATATTTAAAAAGATGATGGCTGGAGTTACTCAGTTTTCCTGGATATCTCCCATAAATGCAGGAGATATGCATGCTATTAAATTGTTTGTTTTTCTCCTAGCAAAAACAAAAACAAAAAAAACAAGCCAACAATTCCAGAAGTACTGTGAACCCCAAGCAGCAAAAATTCAAAGAAAACCACACTTAGGCACATCATAGTAAAACTGCTGAAAACCAAATACAAAGAGGAAAAACTTAAAAATTAGTCAGAGAAAAGATATGTTGCTTGCAAAGGAGCAATAATAAAGCCATCAGCTGATTTCTCAACAGAAACAACAGACATCAGGAGTTAATGGAATGAGGGAACTTCCCTTGCGGTCCAGTGGCTAAGACTCTGCCTTCCCAATGCAGGGTGCCCAGGTTTGATCCCTGGTCAGGGAACTACATCCCATATGCCACAACCAGAAGATCCCACACGCCACAATGAAGATCCGACGCAGCCAAATAAATAAATAAACATTAAAAAAAAAAAGAAGACAATGGAATGAAAGCTTCAAAGTGCTGAACTTTGGGACTTCCCTGGTGGTGCAGTGGTTAAGAATCCGCCTGCCAATGCAGGGGACACAGGTTTGAGCCCTGGTCTGGGAAGATTCCACATGCCACAGAGCAACTAAGCCTGTGTGCCACAACTACTGAGCCTGCGCTCTAGAGCTCACGAGCCACAACTACTGAGCCTGCACGCCTAGAGCTCATGCTCCACAACAAGAAAAGCCACCGTAATGAGAAGCCCACAGACCGCAACAAAGACTAGCCCCCGCTCGCCACAACTAGAGAAAGCCCGTGCACAGCAACGAAGACCCAACGCCGCCAAAAATAAATAAATAAATTTATAAAAAACAAATAAATAAATTGATCTTTAAAAAAAAAGTGTTGAGCTTTGATAACTTCAAAGTGCTGAAAGTTAATAACTGCCAACCTAGAAATCTATAACGAGGAAAAATATCCTTTAAGAAAGAATGTAGGACTTCTCTGGTGACGCAGTGATTAAGAATCTACCTGCCAGGGCTTCCTTGGTGGCGCAGTGGTTAAGAATCCACCTGCCAATGCAGGGGACACGGGTTCGAGCCCTGGTCTGGGAAGATCCCACATGCTGCAGAGCAACTAAGCCTGGGCACCACAACTACTGAGCCTGAGCTTTAGAGTCCACAAGCCACAACTACTGAAGCTTGTACGCCTAGAGCCTGTGCTCTGCAACAAGAGAAGCCACCGCAATGAGAAGCCCGCACACCGCAATGAAGAGTAGCCCTGGCTCGCCGCAACTAGAGAAAGCCCGAGCGCAGCAACGAAGACCCAACACAGCCAAAAATTAATTAATTAATTAATTAATTACTTTAAAAATCACTTAGACAATATTGAAGAATATCAAAGCTTATTATAAAGACACAGTAATTGAGTCTGCTTTAGCCCAGGGACAGACAAATAGACCAATGTAACATAATACAGAGCCTAGAGACAGCCACGCATATGTGGACACTCAATCTGTAACAAACTTGGCACTGTAGAGTGATAGAAAAAAAGGATAGTTTTCTCAATAAGTGGTGCTGGGTCAACTGAATACCCATATTAAAAAATGAAATTTGATCTCTACTTACATGCACTACTACTACTATGCATACTTAAAAGAAATCCATATACATGTGCACCAAAAGATATGTACAAGGATGCTCAAAGCAGCATTATTTGTTACAGCAAAAGAAAGGAAGGAAGGAAGGAAGGAAGGAAGGAAGGAAGGAAGGAAGGGAGGGAGGGAGGGAGGGAGGGAAGAAACAATCCAAATGTCCATCAACATTAAAATGGATCAACTGTGGTATAAAACTTAACATACACCAATGGAAATGAGCAGACAACACAACATGGATGAACTCACATGTTGAGAGAAAGAAACCAGATAGGAAATAGATGTATGATGTCATGTGTATGTCTGTGTGTGTGTGTGTGTGTGTTTAACAGGTATAGCAGTTTAATGGTTACCTTTTGGGATAACAGAGGGAATACTGATTGGTAAGTAACATGAGGGGGCTTCTGGGATGCCATGATGTGCTAATTCTTGCCCTGGATAGGTGGTGGTTACGTGGGTGTGGATATGTTTACCCTGCAGTAATTCACTGAACTGTACACATTATATTTGTGTACTTTTATGTATGTATGATATATACTGCCCCCAACCCCAATAAAAAAGCTAAACTATAGAACTTAGGGATGCATGTTTGGGTATTACAGCTCTAAAGAAAAGCAAGGCTATATAAAAGTTAGAATTATCACTATCTTAGTGCGATGAGAGGAGAGACAGTGATTGGGAGTAAGTTCAACAGGACTTCTGATGTCTTGACCTGTATAGTGGTTATGCAGATATTTGCTTTGTGATAAATCACTGAGTTGTACATTTATTTAATGCAGTTTTCTGTATGTGAATTATATGTTACAACATAACAGAATAAAAAACAGTCTCAAGGAATGAGTTTAACAGCATATTAGACACTTGAAGAATTGAATGAACTGAAAGGTTAGAAGACATTATCCAGAATGCAGCACAGAGATGAAAATATGGAAGAGAGACTAGGAGATGTGGACACTGGAGGAGAACATGCAGCACGTATAAATGGAGTCCCAGAAGGAAAGGAGAAGGAGAAAGGGCAATACTTAAAGAATAACAGAGTATTTTCTAGAACTGATGAAAGACACTAAACCACAGATTTAAGAAGCTCAAACATAACATCATAAATTTAAAAAAATCTATACCTAGATATATCATAGTGTAACTGAAGAACACCAAAGACAAGAAAAGAAAAATCTTAAAAAGCTGTCATAAGGAAAAAAAAAGATTTCTTTTAAATGATGGACAACTGACTATTGAGCTGATGTCTCAACAGAGATAATGGGAGTCAGAGAAAATAACCATCAACTTAAGTCCTGCTCAGATAAAATATTCTTTAAGAATGAAATCAATATAATTTACCATATTAACAGAATAAAAATAGAAAAATCATCTAATTATCTCTAAAGATGCAGGAAAAATATTTGACAAAATTCAAGATCCCTTCATGATTAAAACTCCAAGCAAACTAGGAACAGAAGGGAACTTCCTCAACCCAATAAAGGGCACCTATGAAAAAGCTACAGCTAACATCATACCTAATAGCGAATGCTTTCTCCCTAAAATTGAGAACAAGACAGGGATGTCTGTTCTCACCATTTCTATTCATCATTGTACTGGAGGTTCTGGCCAGTGTGATGAGACAAGAAAAAATAAAAGTATACAGATTGAAAAAGAAGTAAACATGGGACTTTCCTGGTGGCGCAGTGGTTAAGAATCTGCCTGCCAATGCAGGGGACACGGGTTCAAGCCCTGGTCCGGGAAGATCCCACATGCCGCAGAGCAACTAAGCCCGTGGGCCACAACTACTGAGCCTGCGGTCTAGAGCCCACAAGCCACAACTACTGAGCCCACATGCCACAACTACTGAAGCCCACGCGCCTAGAGCCCATGCTCCACAACAAGAGAAGCCACCACAATGAGAAGCCCAGGCACCTCAACGAAGAGCAGTGCCCACTCGCCGCGACTAAAGAAAGCTCGCACGCAGCAACAAAGACCCAATGCAGCCAATAAATAAATAAATAAAAGAAAAAGAAGTAAACACTAGAAGAAAAAAATGGAATGAAAACAAACCAATACAGTAAGTGAAAAAGAAAGAAATATAGAACGAGACAAATATAAAGCACAAAACAAGAGAGCAAATATTGAATATAATCCCAGAAATACCAACAATTACATTAAACTTAAATGGAATAAATCCTCCTGTTTTTTAAAGCTACCAGAATAAATTTTTTAAAAAAAAGAAAGAAAGAAGACACTTATAAAATGTAAAGACAGCAAAAGGGTAGCAGTAAAACAGTAGAATATGATCTAACAGGTATGCAGCCTGGTGTCGCCATTCCCCAGAGAACTTTGCAACTCCTTAGTCAGTAACTACATGCACCTCTCTGACCTGGCAATTTGCTCCACTGTACTTGGCAAGAAATTCTCACATGGCTCTGTAAAGGAGGAAGTATATGAGGATGCCCACCGCAGTTATCTATGATAGCAAGTTTTGGACTCACACCACAAAGAATGACATGGCAGTAATGGGCACAGGCCAGATGTACACACAGCAATGTGGATAGGTCTTACAAACACTGCACTGACTGCAAAAAGTAAGAGGGTTGGGCTTCCCTGGTGGCGCAGTGGTTGAGAGTCTGCCTGCCAATGCAGGGGACACGGGTTCGAGCCCTGGTCTGGGAAGATCCCACATGCCGCGGAGCAACTAGGCCCGTGAGCCACAATTACTGAGCCTGCGCGTCTGGAGCCTGTGCTCCGCAACAAGAGAGGCCGCGATAGTGAGAGGACCACGCACCGCGATGAAGAGTGGCCCCGGCTCGCCGCAACTGGAGAAAGCCCTCGCACAGAAACGAAGCCAAAAATAAATAAATAAGTAAAAAGTAAGAGGGTTCACTGTGCCCACAGAATATAAACTTTGCAACACAAATAATCGAAAGAATACAACAGACTGACTGGTTGCCTACAGAATAAGAGGGGAATGGAATGGTCATGGGAGACTAAAATAAGATGGTGTAAGATGGTGGAGGGTTGTTCTTGCCCAGACCAATGATGGTCACCTGCCATGAGCTGAGCAGTATGACTACCTCAACCCTCTATACCTGTGGCCAAACACAAACGAAACACACAATGTGGCAAAGGGAGACACACACAGGGTCCTAGAACCTTGGTTCCAGCCTATGAAACACTTTAAACCCAAGATGCAGTGTACATCCACGGGCCATGGCAAGAGGACACAGGCATGGCCCACAGTGGGCTACACGCCCATGCACTATGCCCTCCAGGGTCCACAAGATGATACCTGCACAAATCACATACAACCCCCCACCAGGTGCACACACACACTGCGGGGTACACTCACGCCAAGGTGTCCACCCTGAGGACACGTTGGTACAAGTACACACCCAGGGGTGAGCCACAGGGCCCGCTGAGGCCACCAACCCCTGAGAAACCTGCTCAGCCCTCGAGAGTGCGGGAGAGAGGAACAACGGACTACCTGAGGAGGGTCTGGGGAGTCCAGCCCAGAACAAGGACTCCCCAATCCCCCACCCTCAGTGATCTGCCACCATCTCGAGAGGGCTGAGAGGAAAGAGGGGCAGGCTCAGGCCGCCTACCTTGTGACCTCCGATGCACCCACCTGGCCTCCGGAACACCACACTCTTCTCCATTCCACACAAATTTCTTCAGCACATCAGAGCAGCAGTACTGGTCATAACAGGTGCCACAGCAGAAATCAGGACAGAACTTGGGGAAGAGGTTGCGTCCAGGGGAAACCATACACACCTCACTGTGGGCTGGAACAGAGAAACACACCGTTCATCTGTGGCCATGGGGCCAGGCCTCAGCCCTGTCCCAGCCAATACAGCCCCTTCCCCAGCAAGGCCATCTCTGAGCCATCCCACTTATTGGCCACCTCTGGCCACTGCCCCAACCAGCCTTGCCCTCTCCCCTGGGCCACAGCAGAGGTGCCAACCTGGGCTCCCTCCCTCTCCAACCAGCCCACTTGCCCTCCAGATGGGACAGTGAACTTTCTACGTGTGAGTCTGACTGGGCCACTCCCCACTCTCAGGCCATGGGATCAAGCCCAGAGTCCACAAAGCAGGGTCCAGACTACAAAGGACCTTGAAGTTCACCCCATACTCTGCCTGTATTCTACCTGTTTCCCATCCTCCACCTTCAAATCTACCTACCCATCAAGGCCTTACTCCAGGCCCCCTCCTACAGAAGCCACCCAAGCCCAGCAGTCCCAGCTGCTGGGGACCAGGCACTGGACTGACCCGTTCTTTTTTTTTTTTTTTTTTTTTTTGCCCACACTGCACGGCATGTGGCATCTTAGCTCCCCCCTGCACTGGAAGCTCGAAGTGGACTGACCCATTCTTTTTTTTTTTTAATATTTTTTTTATTAATTTATTTTATTTACTATTTTTTATTTTTGGTTGCATTGGGTCTTTGTTGCTGTGCACAGGTTTTCTCTAGTTTCGGTGAGTGGGGGCTACTCTTCGTTGTGATGTGTGGGCTTACTGTGGTGCCTTCTCTTGTTGTGGAGCACAGGCTCTAGGAGCACGGGCTTCAGTAGTTGTGGATCGCAGGCTCTACACCGCAGGCTCAGTAGTTGTGGCGCACGGGCTTAGCTGCTCCGCGGCATGTGGGATCTCCCCGGACCAGGGCTCAAGCCCGTGTCCCCTGCATTGGCAGGTAGGCTCTTAACCACTGCGCCACCAGGGGAGCCCAGACTGACCCATTCTTAATCCTCACTCCCCGTCCCTACAGCTCAGCTGCAGCAGCCTCAGCCCCTGCTGGACACTACGACTTCAGGGGCTGCCCCTCACAGATTATAGCTTTACAGCAGGCTGCCTCCTGACCAATTCACCATTGGCCACAGTCACTCCCACCACAGAAGTGTCCATGCGGTACTTAGCCCTGGGCTGGGCCTGCAGTAGGCACCTAGGAAATGTTTGTGCCCTTAGAGGCCAGGGCTCTGAGGCAATGGCACCATGTGGAGCCCCAGAACCATCACAAGGCTCTTAGCCAGAGGTGGGATCTAAGTATACCTGGCTGACAAGTGTGGAAAATGACCACAAAGTTTGCAGACTTCCAGGAAGATGTTACAGCCAAATGTTCCCACGCATCTTTTGGCTACATTAGCACAGATCTAGTGCCCACCAGCAGGACAGAATGGTCCTGGATTCTGCCTGGACAGACCCCAGATGGAACACCCAGTCCAGCAAGGCCCAGATGACTATGGTAGGCTGGGGATAGTCCTGATAAACCCTGAGGTAGAAAGTCCTGGCACAGCACTGGGACTCTAAAGACCCAGCCTGGTTGGTATACTGAAAGGGAAAATTTGTCACCCCTAAATATTCCTCTTTGGGGACTTCCCTGGCAGTCCACTGTTAAGACTTCGCCTTCCAATGCAGGGGGTGTGGGTTCGATCCGTGATCAGGGAGCTAAGATCCTACAGGCCTCGTGGCCAAAAAAACAAAACATAAGACAGAAGCAATATTGTAACAAATTCAATAAAGACTTTAAAATTGGTCCACATCCAAATAAATAAATAAATAAATATTCCTCTTTGGCCTAAGGATTATTTTAAGCAGATTATTTTTAAGAAACTGCAGACATAGGAGAAGCTCTGAAAACTAAGAAGTTACCCTTTTGTAATAGACATTTGTAAGTATAAAGGAAATCTCCATTTGTAAGGGTATCTCCCTCCCTGTACTAGGAAGAGGGGGATGACCTTATCTCTAGAATCAATGCTGAAGGCATAGATTTAAATCTGCATAACAACCTTACCCTTGTTTACTGGGCTTTTCCTGGTAACTTCCCATAACTGACCCCCAGTATCCTCTTTTGCCTTTAGTTCAAGATGGTATTTAAGGTGAGGGCTTCCACCGTTTGGGGGAGTTACTCAGTTTTCCTGTGTCTCTCTCATGTATACAGGAGGTATGCATGTTGTTAAACTTTTGTTTTTCTCCTGTTAATCTGTCTTACATCAATTTAATTATTAGACCAGTCAAAGAACCTAGATGGCAAGAAGGGAAAATTTTTCCTCCCCCACAGTACCATGCACCCTGGGGCCATTGGCAGAGCAAGGTCCAAAGACAGAGGCACTGACTGACCTCCTTGAGAAGGGACAACTAGGAATGGGGTGGTTGGTGGGGGAGATGCTTTATTCCTGGCAGCTCCAGGCAGAACCCTGCTCTGGGCAAAGCTGCAGGGCAGAGGATGGGACCACCAACAGGCCCAACGTAGCCAGCTGTCCACCTGCCAGCAGGTACACTCAGCATAGCCCATGCTACTGGGAGGCTCAGGCAACCTACCTCCAGCAGGGCCATTACAGCCTTTACAGCCACAGCCCAGCCCAAGCGTCTAAGCTGGGCCTGAAGACACACACAGGTGAGTCTGTTTGAGCCAAAAGCCCATGACACAAATGTTCTTCTGATGCCCAGACGCTCTGAACCAGGCTGTCCAGACCTCACTGGACCAGAGAACAGGGCTCTACCTTCTCACTTTCCCAGGTCCTCCAGATTCGTCCCAGTCCCAAGGAAATAAAGTCCTTCCCTTGGAGGAAACCACCCACCCCAGAAGCATTTTTGGCTTCCTATGGAGGCGGGTGGGGGCAGTACGCTCTTCCAATCCCTACCCATGAAAGGCCCCCAGCCTGGCTTCCGCCGTCTGTGATTCATCCGTCTACAATCAACACACACAGTTAGTGTGTCTCCTCCAACCCTGGGGGCCAGCTTCAGCAGTCTCCAGGAATACCAGGGCCATGGAGGCAGAGTGTGGAGGCTCCCAGCCAATAAACAGAAGCTGAGGGAAGGCCTCTGACGGAGGGGCCAGGCCTCCCTGCTGCCACCATGCCCCGCTAAGGCCAGGTAGGGAATCCTACCCACCCCCTTGGAACACTAGAGGACAGACACCTCCCCCTTCCCCATTCTACGACAGAACAATGATGGCAGCTGCCTGGGGTCTGGGCAGTGTCAGTGCAGACGGGAGGGAGGCTGGAGTGGAGGAGAGACCAGTCGTGGGGTCCGCTAACTGCCTCGGAATTATTAGGGCTCGTTTGGGGTCACTGCGGGGACGGCGCTGTCCGGGCTCCTACCAGGGACGGCGCGGACGTGGCCACCCCCCATGCCTGCCCGGGATAAACTCCCCCACCCGCCAAGACTCACCACCCGGAGGCGCTGGTAGCAGCAACAGCAACAGCAGCAGGATCCGAGGCGCTGGGGCCGGCGCGGCCATGGCTGGGCGGGTGGGCAGACGGGCGGACGGACTGACGGTCGTAGCGCGGCCACAGCCTCAGTGACCCGCTCGGCCACCCGCTTCCTCGCCTCGCCCCGCCCTAACCCGCCCCGGCCCTGCCCGGCCCGGCCCGGCCCGGCCCCGCCCGGCCGTTCCGGGAACCCCGCCCGGGAGGGAGAGGAGGGGGAGGAGGAGGGCGAGGGAGGGAGGGGAAGTGGACGCCCCTCCCAGCCTCGGGGCTAGGCACGGTCCGGTGTGGGCCCCTCGGGACCGGCTCTCAGACCCAGGCGACCACTGAAGCTGCCTTCGGCTCTCGGGGTCCTGTCCACCCCCAACCCCAGTCCCCACCCTGGGGCCCGGAGGGGGTCTCCGAGGGGATCCGCTGCCTAGCACTTGAGTGCCTGTTGGGTCCTGCTGGCAGGCCGGACACAGCCCCTCCCCGCTCCTGGGGTTCCTCACTTGCCCCGGGCATCCTCGCTCCCCGGGAGGTACCTGAGGACCAAGTGGGGTGGCTCGGGGACAGCGCCCAGAGCAGACCTCCACACACATTAAGACCCTAACAGACGCTGGTTCCCTTCTGAAAGCCTAGTTCGGAGGCTTCCGGGGACCCCATCTCTGAGGACACGCTATCACCCTGCCTCCTGCTGTGACACCCCTACCCCCGTGGTTACTCTACCCTGAGTCCAGGCAGGCTCACCCCTGCCTCAGGGCAAGCCTGGCTCCCATGGCCCGGTCTGAGGGAAAGGAACTGGCGGTTCCCAGACACACATTATACCATCACCTGCCTCAGGATTGGGCCAGCAGAATTGGGCCATCCTTGTCTGCTGCCAGAGCAGGGCTCTCACAAGGCACCCTGAGAAGCGGCCACGGCTAACAGGCCTCCACTGCCCCCTCACTGTGGGTCAGGGCATAATGGAGCAGGACCCTATGGGGACTTGCCCGGATAGACCCCCTCCCCCATATCCTCTGCTGTAGCTCCTCTCAGAAGTACCTAATCAGAAGTATCTGATGCACATTTCCTGAGTTGTTTTATAGATGCTAAAACTACCACCAAATGGAAGAAATTAACTACTTGATGATCATGAGCACCTAGCCCCAGGATTGATAATGTTAACACCTGTGACATGGCCCTGTTACTTCACCATCAACCAATCAGAGAATTGTGCACATGCTGATCACATACCCTGTGACTCCCCTCCTTCACCTGGCCTTTAAAAACACTTTGTCGAAACCCATGGGGAGTTGGGGTGTTTTTTTAAAACAGTTTTTTTTTTTAATTATTTATTTATTTATTTTTGGCTGCATTGTGTCTTAGTTGTGGCACACAGGCTTCTCTCTAGTTGTGGTGTGGGCTCAGTAGTTGTGGCGCATGGGCTTAATTGCTCTGTGGCATGTGGGATCTTAGTTCCCCAATCAGGGATTGAACCCATGTCCCCTGCATTGGAGGGTGGATTCTTAACCACTGGACCACCAGGGAAGTCCCACTGGGGGTGTTTTGAGCACTAGCTGCCCTGGACTCCTTGCTTGGCACCCTGCAATAAACGCTGCACTTTCCTTCACCACAGCCTAGTGTCAGTAGATTGGCTTTACTGCACTCAAGTCAGCAGACCCAAGTTTGGTTCTCAGTAACGAGTCCCCGCAGAGTCAGGGATAGGGAGCTGGACTACTGTCTTAGTCCCTTGGGGCGGCTATAACAAAACATCATAGATTCAGTTATAAATGACAAACATTTATTTCTCACAGTTCTGTAGATTGGGAATTCCAAAATCGGGGTATCAGCTCATCTGTGTCCATTTAGAGCCTACTTCCTACCTAGTTCACAGATGACTTCTTTTCCCTGTGTTCTCAGGTGGCAGAAGAGGCAAAGGAGCTCACTGGGGCCTCTTTTATGAGTGCACCAATCCCATTCATGAGGGCTCCACCCTCATGGTCTAGTCACTTCCCAAAGGCACCACCTCCAAATACCATCACCTTGGGAGTCAGCAGTTAAACATGTGAATCTGAGGGGACACAAACATCCAGTCTATGGCAAGCATTCTTTTTTTGCCCAGGGTTTCTGACCTGCTGCCCACTCTGCACCTGCCACAGTTAAACTCATTACACTCAAGGCAGAAAACATGAAGTATCACACTAACCAGGCCCCTGAGCCAGTGTGTACATCCGGCGTGCCACCACGTTTCTCACCTGAGCGCGGGGGCTTCACGTAACAAGGCGTGAGGCCCGAGGAGACAACTCGGGATGCCCTCAGTGCAGTTCCCCAGACCTAGGAGGCTAGGGTCCTCCTCTGGGCCTGGTTCCTCCATGGTCCCCCTCACCACTGGTCAGAGGGACTCAAGACTCAGCATGCTGTGCTGGGCACACTGTGGGGGCAGAGGGGTGACTGCCCCCAGGCAGGATGAGGGGCCCTCCCTGACACAGCCCAGCCTCATCCCAACCGGCTGCCTCTGCCCCCTCAGCTCCACAGTCTGAAGCTGAGCACCGCCCAGGTCCCCCTTCCCCACGCACAGTGGCCACCACACACTCCCCTCCATGTCCACCTCACCAGCCACCTTCTGAGGCCTGTTTCACACCATGGGTGCCCCGCCTTGCGCCTCCCACAGACTTGGTTTCTCTTCATAACTCAGTCCCTGCCCCCAGTCAAACTCCTAAGAGTTGTCCTTTTTTTTTTTCTAATTTTTACTGGGGGACTTCCCTGGCTGTCCAATGGTTAAGACTCCATGCTTCCACCACAGGGGGTACGGGTTCAATCCCTGGTCAGGGAACTAGGATGCCGCATGCCACGTGGCCAAAATAAATAAATAAATAAATAAATAAATAAATTTGTATTGGAGTAGAGTTGATTTACAATGTTGTGTTAGTTTCAGGTGTACAGCATAGTGATTCAGTTATACATATATCCACTTTTTTTTTAGATTCTTTTCCCATATAGGCCATTACAGCTAAGAGTTGTCCTTTCTCACCTCCCATCGCCTGCCTTTGGCCTCTCATCCCCATCTAGGGGCTTCTCTCCGGGCCTAGTCCTCCCTGACCTTTTCACTATTGGGTTCCCTCATGCCCCCTCATCTTCCCACACCTCAAAGACACCCGTGTTAAACCTTCATGGTTGAGCATAGTGGCGGCTCCAGGACCCACCCAGAGCTGTGCATGGGCAGGAGGGGGTGAGGCCAGGAACACCCAGCGGCTTGGAAGTCACAGCCACGCATCCAGCATGCATGTGCCCATGTGTGTGTTCCGGGGGGGTGAGGGGGAGCGGGAACGGGCAGGGGTCCCTGTGAACAAGGCCTATGAAGCTGGAAACTGCCACTTCCACAGGTTGCCCGAGGAAATCTGCTTCTCCCGGACAGAAACCAAGCTCCCTGTGCCAAACTTCGGGGTCTCAACAAGACTGAGGAGTCCCATGTCCATGTAAGGACCCAGACCAGCTGGACTAGCTCAGCAAAACAATGCCAGGCCACAGGTGAGGGGCCGGCAGCTGGGGACCTTTGTGCTTGGCTCCGCCCCCTCAGACAACCTTTCTTATCAGGCCCCGCCCCACCCCCTTTCATTCCAGTAGGTGCCCTCCCCTCCTGCTTGAGGCAGACCCTACCTTAAATTCTGCCCCTTCCCCATCTGGCCTACCTGAAAGGCTCACACTTTATCTCAGGGCACAGCCCTCTGTGCCTCTTGTCGTCCTGTCCCAGGCTGGTGGCACCTCAGGCCCTCCCCTATGTCCTCACCCTCTCCCTCTGTATTTCTCCCTCACACTGCCTGCTGATGTCCTGGACCATCTGTTTGTCACCTTCCTTACCTCCCACCCACACCTCTCCTCTGGCCCTCCCCACTGCTCATATGCTCACCACCCACCAGCATCCCAAGGCACAGTGGACCCTGCCCTGCCCTCCCAGCCCTTTTGGCCTCCTGTGCCCATCCACCACCATCCTTGCCCTGAGGACTCCCAGAACTCCATCTCCAAAGACCTCCTCGGCTTCCACGGGAAACTCATTGTCCCCAAACCTCTGTCCCCATCTCTGCCTGGTCACCCAGGCATGCTGCCCAACTCTCTCCACGCTCTGCCACTTTCACCTCCAGAACATTCTTTTGCCCACCACTGACCCAGCTCTGAACTCACCTGCTCCCCTCAATGCTTCCTGTGTGGATCTCCCTAAACAAGTCAGTCACACACCCTCACTCTAAACCCTGCAATGGTTCCCTGTATCTCTTAAGACAAAATCCTGATTTCAGTCCCACAGCACTGAATGGGGCTCCTTGTGCTTCCTTGCTCTCAGCACCCACCACGTGCATTCCACCACCTTCTCTGGCTCCCAACTTAAACACCTCCTCCTCCAGGAAGCCTCTCAAGATGCCAAGTCTGGGTTAGGGCTCCCCTCAGTGTTCCCACAGCCCTTGTGACCCCCCAGCCCAGCACCAAACCTTGGGTTATGTGGGTGTCTTCTGCTACTTTGCGGGCTAAGTGGGGCTGGGACTATGTTTTCTGTATCCAACACAGGGCCATGCACACGGCAGGTGTTGGATAACAACTGGAAAAGGAAATAAAGGATCTCCTCTAGCCCATTGACCACTTTCCCCTGAGCACCAGCCCGGAAACCGCTCCCCCTGGGGGATGGGCTGCCTCAGCCTCCCCAGTCCCCTCTGTGGGTTCTACCCAACACCACTCCCACCGCCCTAGCACGCATCATGCTGGACTATAGCTGTCTGTGCATCTACCTCCCTACCAACCACATCAACCTCAGTGCTGATGCCCATAGTAGATGCCTGTCCAGGCCCGTCTTCTACTTTTCCCTCCACATCCACCCCCTATCCCACCCTGTCCTGGGGTTCCCTCTTTCTCTTTCTCTCTTCTCGTAGTCAGTCGTCAGGCTTAGGCAACAGAAGGCAGTTAAGTTGCAGGAGATCCATCAGAGGGTGGGAGGAGAGTGCATGAATGGTGCTGTTCCTTCCCTACTCCTTCCCCAAAGCTCCTGTGGGCCTTCAGACACACCATACCCCACCGCCAACACCACCTGCTCCACCCTCACAGCCACAGCTCGTGCGTCCCTCCATTCAGGGCCATAATGCTGAGAAATTGAGATTTTTATCTTGAGAGCCCCAGGGAGTGACTGATTTAAGAGATCCCTCTGGTAGACAGATTACAGTAGAAACTGAACAGGAGTGGGGGTCGGGTGTTGGCTCCCACCAGGTTCCACTAACCCTTCCCCTCCTGGGCCTTGACCCTGTGGGTTGTGGACAGGGAATGTTGCCTGACTTTCCTGTAACCAAAGAATGTTGCCCACTATCCCAGTTCTACAAGAATCAAGCCATTAGCCACTGCAGCAACCCACGGATGGTGCACCTGAGAGGAATTCAGGATGGAGAAAAACAGGAAGCGTTCTGTGCTTTGGATACTGACCCTAGATAGTTAAGATGCATATCAAAGGAATAATTTCAATGAACCCAGGTCCTTGCATGTTCCCATACATAGAAAAACATTAACTTGAGATGTCTGTTCTTTGTGATTAGTAATCTTGATGTTCAACTACATATTTTTGTTTTTGTTCTTCCCACAAAAAAACTCCTGTAGATCCTGGCTCCTCCCTTATCTCTTCAGAGCAATTCCTCAGAGCTTTCTGAGAGGCTGTCTTCTGGGCTTTAGTCCTCAGTAAGGTCCCACACAACTTTTAGGTTGTGCATTTTTCTTCAGTCCACAAGGCCTAGGGAAGGAAAGTGCTCCCAATGCTAGCCCCAGGTGCTGCCAACCAAATTCACCCACAGCTCCGTAAACGGCCCTTTTATTGGACTCTCCTCAAATACGCACAGTGTTAATAATGACTATTTTCTGGGACTTCCCTGGTGGCTCAGTGGATAAGACTCTGCACTCCCAGTGCAGGGGTCCCAGGTTCGATCCTTGGTCAGGGAACTAGATCCCACATGCATGCCGCAACTAAGGAGCCAGCAAGCCGCAACTAAGGAGCCCACCTGCCACAACTAAGACCCAGTGCAACCAAATAAATAAATAAATATTTTTTAAAAAGACTATTTTCTGCTGGGACTTTTATGTGGCAGTCAAGCTGTATGTGGGAACTCTGCATGGGGCCAAAGCAATACCCAATGATGCTCAGAAAGCCCAGTGTCCCACGGTGTGGGTGGCCGGGTGTGGGTGGCATCAGCCTAGGACTGACCCACAGGGCCAGGAGTGTGAGAGCTAAGTAGAACACAGCTCTCCTGCCATTCCTCTTCACCAGCACCTGGGCTCCCTTCCTCCATTTCAGAAGGCAGAAATGCCAGACATCCACTTCCCAGCTTCCTTTGCCCGAGGCCCAGCCAACCAGATGTACCCTCCTTGGAATCAGATGTACCTTCCCTCGAGTCAGACGTACCTTCCCTGGAGTGTGCCTAGTGGGCTGGTGACCAGAGCCTCTGCAGTGGTGGGGGTCACGGCAGCCAGGTAGCAGCATGCAGTGTCTGCCAAAGCAGAACTGTGCCCTGGGCATGGCCTCTTCGTCTTGTCCTCCTGTGCCCTTGGTGGTTCTGGGAGCCACACAAGTTCATTTTCATAAATTCCATTTCTGATTATGTTGGGCAGAGTCAGTTTCCTCCAACTGACAAAGTTGTCAGCAGGTGACCAGGGAAATGGGGGTGCATCCGGAGTAGACGTTTGCCTGGCTGGAGCTAAAGGCCGTGGAAATCCAGCCAGGATGAAAGGAAAGCCTTTGGCAACCCCAGCAGGCTGAGGAGACAGAGCTAGTACAGCCATCACCGGTGGTGTGGTACAGATCTTCCACGACTTACGATGGGGTTACTGATAAAACCCCTGTAAGCGGAAAATGTATTTACTACATCCAGGACATTGGTCGCCTCCTCAGTGAGGACTTCATACAACCCTGAACCATGCCCTCGGCTCTGTCCCAGCACCCTCTAATACACTACTTACCTCTTTACTGTGTCTTCCACCACTAGAATGTCAGCTCTGTGAGGGAGGGAGTTTGCCCCTGTGCTTACTGCTATATTCCTACTGCTTAGCACATGGTAGGCGCTTAATGCATTAAGTTAATGAATTAAGTGAAATGAAGATGCATATGAAAGAATAAGAGGAATCAGACTGCAACCAACCTCCAGCCCTTCTCCACCTCCCTTGCCCACTGAAGCAAGGTGTCCTCCCCTGAGACCTCATGAGGGAGTTACTTTGCAAGGGGAGTCAACTCTTCTCATGCCCCTCCTCCCCAACTCCTTAAACTAGAGATGGATACCAGCATGTCTGGAGACCTTATTACAAAGTCAGACCCAGAGGGGATGGCTTATGTATCAAAAGAATTTAAGACTTTGGTATTTTACATTAGCTAAAATATACACACTATGCAGGGGTGGGGGGTGGGGGGGGCAGGGAAAGACCGAGGCCCTAGACCATGGAGATAAGAACATCAGCTTAGATAGGGTGGACTTTATCAATGCAGGTGAGCTTGCCAGGAACTTTGGATTCAATGTGCAGTCTTAAGCTACTGGGGGTTGTTCTGCCTGTCTATTTGGTTGGTTGAAATGAAAACAGGGTCTCACTAAATGCAATTGAGATGCCAAATGCTCCCTGGTGTAACGTAGAGGAAAGAACCCAAGGCCTCAGGAAGATTCACTCATTCATTCAAAATAAGTGTTGGACTGAATTTATCAGGGACAACTCACCTTTTCCCTGAGTCCCTGGAGACGACCCAGAAGATACTCCCTTCACCAAGGCCCTAGGAAGTTCATCGCTGAGAAGTTTCCATTTGCCAGGGCTGCTGTAACAAAGTACCACACCCTGAGTGGCTCAAACAACAGAAACTTACTGTCTCATAGTTCTGGAGGCTGGAAGTTTGAAGCCAGGATGTCAGCAGGATCCATGCTGTCTCTGAAGTTGCTGGGGAATTTTGGATTAGGGGCGCACCCTACTCCAGTATGACTTCATCTTAATTTATGACACCTGCAACCACCCTATTTCCACATAAGGTCACATTATGAGGTATCGGGGGTTAGGTCTTCACTGTATTAATTTGGGGGACACAATTTGACTCATAAGTACCATAGTCACGGCTGTCCATGGGTCAGAGATTCTGGTTGGAGACACTATAGTTGAAATGCCTCCTTGATTTCAGTGCAGATACCAGGATCTTTGGCAGGATCACCAGGCCCCTAGGACAAAAACTGGTAGGGAGGTCAGTAGAGCCCTACTGGATGTGTATGACAAAAGAACTAGAGGGCTGACCACCAGAGACCTGACTGCAGAGGATAGGATCTCTCACCAATTTTCCAGATAAGATCCGTTCACAAACCCAGGGGCCCTTGAAGGAAGTGGGGTGGGTGCCCTTTAAGGTGGGCCCTGTGAAGACAGCCCAGCTTCATGCTGGTACTTTCCCCACAACCCTTCCTAAAGAGACCTGTAGCCATTAGCCAGAGTTTGGCAGATACCACTTCTGGTCTACCCCATTTTCCACTTTTAATAGAACAGTTTTTGTTTAAACAACAATGTGTCCAGTCCCAGGGGATGAATAATGATTGGTCTAAACCAAACATGGCAACTCGCCTTTACAGGTGATAATTATATTTTATTAATATATAATATACAATCATAGTATAAATATAATTCAAATGTTGCTGAAACCTATGTTTTTGTAACAATATTTCATTCTATCCAAATATCCTCTGATCCTACCTGATGGCCACTGTTTCCCAGCAACCCAAAATGCTACAAAATTCTTCAACCTAACCATATATAATCGCTCTTTCTAGGTTGTGGTAGAACAGTGAACCTGAAGAAAAATTCTGATAGTGTTATATTTCATTCCTTCTGTTGTTGCTTTGCTGTTAAAATCTTCAAAACCTTCAGAAAGTGCAAGGAAGCCTCTACGGAGGTCAGGTATCCACTCCAGGAACTCTGTGCCCGGAGACAGGGTGGGGACCATTCAGCGGTCCCCCAACCTCACCTACCTGGAAGACAGTCATAGCTGATATCCCTCTGAGCCTGGGGATGAAGCCCAGGGGTTCCTGTCATCCACTGTGACACAGCCGCCCTCTGCCCTGACACACTAGGAAAGGCAAATGCCCAGCATTGTTATGTCCACGGAGGAAGACCCCTGCAACACCCCAGCCCCAGGGCAGAAGGTGTAGAAAGTCCAACAAGATTCTGAGGCATGGGGAGGTGGAGGGATAAATTAGAAGCTTGGGATTTACATATACATACTACTATATATAAAATAGATGACAAGGACCTACTGTATAGCACAGGGAACTCTACTCAATATTCTGTGATCACCTATATGGGAAAAGAATCCGAAAAAGAATGAATACATGTATACGTATAACTGAATCACTATGCTGTACACCTGAAACTAACCCAACATTGTAAATCAACTATACTCCAATAGGACACGGGTTCGAGCCCTGGTCCGGAAAGATCCCACATGCCACAGAGCAACTAAGCCCGTGCACCACAACTACTGAGCCTGTGCTCTAGAGCCCGCAAGCCACAACTACTGAGCCCACATGCCACAACTACTGAAGCCCGCGTGCCTAGAGCCTGTGCTCCGCACCAAGAGAAGCCACGGCAATGAGAAGCCCACGCACCGCAAGGAAGAGTAGCCCCCACTCGCCACAACTAGAGAAAGCCTGCACGTAGCAACAAAGACCCAACGCAGCCAAAATTAAAAATAAATAAATAAATTTATTAAAAAAAACAACAACTATACTTCAATAAAATTTTTTTTTAAATGCAAAAGGAAAAAAAAAATTCTGAGGCATAGGAAAGGGTGCCCCTCGTCATCATCTTCCCCACGCCAGAAGTGACAAAGAACACCAGAGAATCAGCCAGCACGCTCCACCCACAGCCTTGTGCAGGCCCTCCATCCTCGACCCAGCCTCTGGTTCCCCTCTCCAGGGATGCCAGTATTTGGGACCCACATTTCCAGGGACCCTACGTCTGTTTCTGTCTCAGTGGTGAGGGCCCAGCAACCTAGGTCAGCCCAGAGAAAACCCGGGCCCTGCCCAGGGCTCACTCCAGGGCAAGACGGTTTCCGCTCCAGGGATGGGTAGTCATGGGGGTGGGAGGTGGACCAAGGATCCCATACAGACCTGTTGGGAGGGAGCACAGCACAGGGGTTTGCAGAGCCGCTGGAAAGAACTTCACCAGTGGCGAGCTGGCCACACGACACAACCTTAGATTGTTCTTTTTTTAAGAAGTATTTATTGCAAAGAATGTTGGACACAGTGTGATGTGTGGCTGAGATTCAACAACATCCATTCCAGGGCGAGCAGGAAACATGTCTGCAACAGGAGCACATCAACCGTCCTGGCTACAACCGGGCAGCCAGCCAGGTGGACGGCTGCCCATGCAGAGCCGGCCCAGGGTGAGCCCTGCTGGGATCCCAGACTTCCCTCTGCCCCATCCCAGTCCTTGTGACACGTCTCCAGTAGCTCCTGGCTGCCCTCTGGACAGAGAGAAAGGGCCTCGCTGGTCTCACCTCAGCCAGCCTGAGGTCTTGGAGAGGTGGTGACATCTAGATGTACATGCCGCTGACCAAAGGGACCTGCTATGGCCAACAACTGAGCATGACCAAAAGTCACCAATACTCTGGCGGACATGGAAGCAAAGGCTGCAGTCCCCACATCCCAAAGGCAGTGGTGTGGTCCTCTGGCCCTGGGTCTAAGGGGCCTGGGGCTCTGACAGGAGATAAGTCCAGAAGGAGGGCCCTGCCACGGCTCTGTCCTGGACATCTCTCCACCCATGTCTGTCCATAGCTGCTGTGGCACTCGAGGCCGAGAGACCATCAGCCTGGGCCAGGGACACAGGATCCTGGGGCCTGACTTCACCAAGGACCACCACCTGTGGACAGCAGCGCATCCAACTACAAATCCACACACTTCCTCACCCAGCCTCACAACTTGCTGGCCAGCCTGTTCTCCCAGCTACAAAATGGGAGCCGGAACCCGCGGCCCAGCCCAACTCCCTGGGCCCAAAAGAACTCAGGGGCGTGACAGGTGGCAGGCTTCCCGAGGTCATTTTCATCAGGCTCCTGTGTACAAGAATCAGAAGCTGGGAAAATCCTGCCCTGGCCGGGGGCTGCCTCCAGCTCTGGGCTTTCCTGTGCTTAGTCCCGCGGGTAGAGGTCAACAAACGCCAGGACGGGCTTTGCAGGACCATGAAAGCTTTTCCGAATCCTTCACAGCAAATGCAGGTCCCTGCCACCAGTGTACACTCTTGTGTGGACACAGGCAGCAGTGGGCAAGGTAGCCCAGTGGCATGGCTGGGAGAGGAAGATGAGAGGGCAGCCTCTCCCTCGAGCACTGGGAAGGGCGACTCATACAACTGTCCCGTCTTCACATCTTTCTTTACGTGTTGCACCATGAGAGCAGTTGGAGAGGGGTGGCCTTGGCTACCAGCTCCCACGAGTATTCCAGTGTAGGCATAATTGGGAACGGGTAATTGCAAACACCCCGATGCCTGCATGTTTCTGTGCATTCCCATGTGCTGAAGTGAACACACTGCTTTCCTGAGCGTCCACAAATGCAGACGCACGGACCCAAGGGTCTGGCCAGTGGAGGTGGCTGCCTTGGCGGAAGCTCTTCAGTTCCTGGCGAGGCAGGATGGGGAGGGCTCTTTCCCGCTTACTGAGGCAGCAGCAGCTCATGAACACCTTACCTCTGGCTCAGGAAGTGGCCAAAGAGAGGGCAGCAGAGCCCTGGCAGGGGTCCCCAGGTCTACCCAGGCAGCTCGGCCTCAGTGGGTGGAAACATCACAGCAAGTGCTTTCCGTTTCACATTTTTGGGTTTCACACTTCACAAAGCCCACCCGGCCGGTGAGAGAGAACAGAAGGATCAGGGGCTGGGAAACCTCTCACCAGCCCGGTGCAGACGCAGTCAGGCCAAGTGGTTTTTAGCAGCAGGTTGGGCACCGCATACAACCCTGTCGCTGTCAACAAGGAAACAGGTGGGCTGGGGCAGGGATTCTGGGTGCCACCAGCCATGCATGGCTTTGAGGGTGTTCCTGTGTGGTGACTGTCACACAGAGCAGAGGGCCTGGAATGACCTCGTCCACAGAGATCAACACCTGCCCGCGGGTTGCAGTGGACGACACACGGTCACTGGTGAGCAGGGACCGTGACAAGGGCTTCCTCCGGAGGCCGAGAGATGTCTACATTCTGCACAGAATTAAACACACAGAACACTGACCCTCTGCCAAGGACAGACAGTCACCACTATCTGCTTTGCTCATCGCTATGGCCGCTGGACTCACATTCTCACCCCGAGGAGCCCCGGCCACAGGACTTAGACCCCGACCTTTCCTAAGAGCCGGGGTCAAGAGCCTCTTGACACGTGGTGGGTGACAAACACCAGAATAAAGGTGGGGGATGAAGGACACCTCCAGTTCCTGCTCGCTCCTTGCAGGCAGGTCAGGCATTACCCAGAGTGAGGCCATCCCCGCCTCCTGCCGCAGGTCTGGGTCAGGTGGGGAGAAACAGCTGGCTGGGAAGGGGACCAGCTCCTGAGGGTGCCCTCCTCCAGGCTATGTCGGTGTGTCGGTGGACAGGTGTCAGATATGGCCCCAGCAGCCTGCGGACATCTCCTGTTCTACAGCCTGGTCTGTCCCCTGAGAGCTGGGGCACAGGGCCCCCTGCAGCTCCTGAACAGCCCCCCTCCCCTGCCTCAGCTGCAGAGCCCAGTTCTGTCCACAGCCGGCTGAGTTCAGGGCATCTCAGGCCTAAGGGATGGGGGTCAGAGACTTCCCTCAACTCTGTAAGACTACATGATCCTATGTGATCCCTGATCTTGGTGGCCCAACGGAGCAGGTCACCAATGACCTGGGCCACAGCCCAGATCTGCAGGGAGGGAAACATGGCCCCTTTGGCCACACTCCTGAGTTCACAGGGCTGGCCACTGGAATTGTAGGGGCAGGTGCAATTCTCACCGGGGGCAGGCTTCCCAAGGGCCCCTTTCTCACCACAACCTGTCCCCAAGGATGGGCCAGGACCTGGAGATCCTGCCCACCTTAAAAGGAACCATCCCAGAACCTGTGGCCAACAGAAGTTTGCCTCTCAGAAGCGCCTACCCAGAGACAGGCAGGGTGCCTGCCAACTACCCCATGGCCATGTTGACTCCTGCAAGTGGACCGGGGCACCAGCCCCTGATGCTTGCTGGGTCCAAGGGGCTCTTTCACCATCACCCTGTCAGTGCTGGGGGCCCAACGCCTTCTGGGCTTTCCTCAGCATGAGGGGCCTGTTGGGACATCTTCCCCTGAGACCTGTGTGTGCCAGACTGGGCCTGCATCGGACTCTCAGAGCAAACAGGGAAGAGGTTTACACAATGACTGGTTCTGGTGAGAGAAAGCAGCCTTAGGAAGTAGGAGGACACGTCCACACGCCTCAGCCTGCGGGGCCCAAGGCCTGCACCCTGGGCAGGGACCCAAGGCCCAGCACGTCCCATTGTGGGTGGCAGCAGGCATGACTAAGGCCCCAGGAGCCTTCCTGGTGCAACAGACTCTGGGAATGGGGCCCAGAGGGGGCGGTCCTGCTCTTGGCCTCAGTGGGAGAGGAAAGCAACATGGCAGAAGGATCCCACACGGGCACGAAGTGCTTCTGGGCAACATTTCAAGGAGCTTCTATCTTTAACGCTGGGGGAACACAGAACAGAGACGTGTCCTTCCGCAGGAAGGTCTCTACGCAGCACCGAGACACCCTCAGCCTCTGCATGGCCCTTTCCGCAACAAAGCAGGACATTTTTCACTTTTACTTTTTAAAGGTGCTCAAGTTGGACAGGTGCTCATGAGGCCTGGGCTGGTGGGACATGGAAGCGCCTGACCCCTGTAGGCCTCTAGCCTCTGTTCTGGCCACAGCGTCACCCTGACAGAGAACTCAAGCTCACTCAGTAGATGCCCCAGCTGGGCCTGGCCCTGGGTTGCTGTGTCTGGACCCCCAGGAACATGCCCACCACCCCAGCAGTGACCCCGGCTGCTACCTGAGGCCTGTCCCGGTGCGTGTTCACGGCCGCCACATTCAGGAATATGGACTCCACTTTACAACCTGCCAAAGGGAAGATGCAAATCCATTCCCCCTCCTGAAAGGCAGCTGAGCCACAGGGGTAGAAGCTTCTCTCGGGAGGAGGCCTCAGCCTCACTCCAGTCCTCCCACCTTAGGCAGCCGCGGAGGCCCCGTGAGGAAGCACTAGGCAGCGTGTCAGGCCCGAGCCTCTGGGCCACTGGCCGGCGCAGGCTCGCCGAGGAGCCCGGGCACCAGGCGCAGCCACGGTGAGGATGAGCGGCCCACCTCGGGGGCTGAGGGCGGTCTGAGAAGCAACAAGCCTAGCTCAGTGAGGGGCCACTACGCTGAGCAGACCCACACCCAGCCCCGTCTCACACACGAGGCGAGATCACCACGGTGCCAGGCGCTCAGTGCAAAGGGGGACGAGGCGATTAACACGCACTGGGATGACTTCAGCTGCCACTGAGCTTTACAGTGATTGTCCCGAGGGCACAACCACGTGACAGTGCCTCGTCCAGTGTTGAAGGGGAGGAGCCAGGACCCAGGAGGTTAGGAAGTTGCGTGAGGCCTCTGCCGGCAGAGCCCAAGGCAGAGGCGCATATTTTCAGGTCCGGGTCCTGGGGGCCGTGGGGCTTTCTGGGGGATTTTGGAGAAACCAGTAGAAAAGCCCTTCATGTGGGTGGGTAATGGTTAAGGAAGGATCATTGGGGAGGCTTCCTGTGGCCGCAGGAATTAAAACAAAAAAAATTAAAAAGCAAATTGGGAAAGGTGGTGGGGTGGAAGGAGGAGGAATGAGCATCTAATGAATTTTCAAGGGAGGGGTTTGCAGAAAATCACGGAACCCTGCAGAGAGCCAGTCTGGCAACCAGGTCAGCATGCGGGAAGCTTCTTTACCATAAGCCACAGGGGTCAGCTTCAGGACCGTGTGCAGCGGACACTTGAGGTAGGGCAGCTGTTCTGTGGACACAGACGGAGAGGGCTGGCACCAGGGATGCCCAGGTGACAGTCCCCTTCAATCTCTCACACACACACATCCCACCTCCCCAGGGGCAGCATCCGCACCTGCCGCCTTGTCAAGGAAGTAGGCCAGGAGGCAGCGCATCACAGCCTGGTGGCAGATGACCAGCACGTTCTCTTGCCGCTCCAGCTCCATGATGACAGGCTCGAGTCGCTGGACCAGGTCCTCATAGGACTGCAAGGGCAAGTAGGAAGCGTCCCTCAACCCAGCTCCAGGGGTAGGGATGGAGACGTTCTGGGTAGTGGGCTACCTTCTCCTGAACTCCTCACCATTCTGGCAGTCTGACAAAGGGATCACCTCCCCTATCCCAGGGCCAGGTCCCAGTAGGACCGAGAGGGCAGGGCTGGGGCTTAGGCTGCGTCCAAGGGGCCACCTCCGTGCCCATCCTGGGGCCCTTTGCTGAACCCTCAGCTGCTGGAATTCACATGCTGGCAACTGATGACAGGTGGAGAAGACACGGCTCCCTTCCTACCCAGCGCACGTGGAGTACACAGAACAAGGCTTGTGGGGAGGGGAAGCAAAACCCTCCCAAACTTGCCAGAGGGCAACCTGTCAGAATGCCTGAGCTCCCAGGAAGGACCCTCACAGTCTGCCTGCCCTGTACCTCCCCTGGGTGCCCTGAGGGAGCCCTTGGACCAACCCCGGTGACTGGCAGGTCTAGAGCTTTTCACTGGGAGACCCAGCCCTGGGGGTTCACCCCTGTTTGCACACAGTGAGCCATCCTTCAGAAAAAGAAAAGGCCTCAAGCTTGGAGCTGAGTTTGCCCCATGATTTGATTGGGAGTAATACCAACTTGCGCCAGCCCCTGGTATTTCTGGGGAAATCCTAGATTGCTTCTTTCAGCAACTAACTTCCCTACCAATTTCCCCCCTGTATTCTCAACTTTGAGCAGCCAGCTGCTTTGTTTCTTTTTACTGTTATCTGGTTTGGTTCTAAATCTGGGCTCTCCCTCACAGTATGATGTGGGGAAATATTAATGCTACCCGAAGCTGTCCTATTCCCGAGGACAGCACAGCATAGGCACCTGTGAGCCTGGCATTTGGGCGGGGGGTTTCTGCATGTGTACATGTATGTGTGTACGCAAACCTGTGTGTCTGTGGGAGGTATTTTTATTTGGCCACTGCCCCAGGTCACGTCCTAGAAGTGGGAGATACATGAGTCAAAGGTGACACTGTTTCTACCCGGGGCCTGGGCTGAGGCGAGAGCCAGTCTGAGGGGAGGTGACAGTGCAGGTGACTTATGGTAGCCACGACTCACCAGGGGAAAATGAATCCCTAGGTCTGGATTCAGGGCTAGGGGTGGTGTCTGCAGCTGCAGGGAGGATGGGGTCACCCTATGACACTTCCAGGGATGGGGAAAGTAAAGATGGGGAGTGATGGGAAACAGGGCTCCAGGAGGCCTCAGGGCTGGGATTCCTGGGCAGCACTGCTCACCCACCACCCAAGGAGGGGCCTGCAGCCTGGGCCACGGCTGAGAAGTGGTGGAGGTGACACACACACCCAGGCTGCCTACCTCTGAGGCCAGGCCCCTCCTGCTGCCCACGGAGCCTCTACAGAGCCCCTCGGGGCCCTCAGTCACAGGCGGTCCTCCCAGGCAGGCAGCAGGTGGCTGGGACTAAGCCCCCATATCCCACCTACCTCCCCCTTGGGGTACCGGTACCGGTACTTGTCCTGGTCTCGCAAGGCAAATTCCAGTGGATAATGATCCTGAATTTCCTCGTAGGTCATCTCCTCACAGACGCCCTAGGGAGACACCACATTCATCACACCGCCCACACCAGGCCCAGGGATCAGCCCTGTGTCAGGGGTAGGGCATTTCCTGGGCCACAGGGCCTCTCCCAGCTGGGAAGAGCAGGCACCCTGGGAACACTAAGCAGGGGCAGCCTCACATTTGGAAAAAGCTATCACACATCTTTTCCACCCACCCATCCTCCATCCATCCAGTTTATGCCATAAAAATAAACACAGAAATGTTAACTATGTGTCTTTTCTAATGTGTCTTTTTGTCTTCTGTGCTATGGAAATACTACAGCAGAGTATGGATTATTGCACAGGCTATAAAGTAAGATTTCCCTTGTGTCATTCAGGATACACACACACGCACAGCATAGAGTATCGTATACAAATGCCATTTTAAAACAAAACAAAAGAGCCCAGGAAAATGTGTGGACTGACCGGTGTCAGTCCTTCTAAGGCTCAAGCCAAGAACCAGCACACAGGAGGTGCCCAGAGAGGAAGCAATAAAATGCCCGTAATAAAAAGCTGCTGGACTATTTACAATAGCCAGGTCATGGAAGCAACCGAAATGCCCATCGACAGATGAATGGATAAAGAAGATGTGGTACATATATACAATGGAATATTACTCAGCCATAAAAAGGAACGAAATTGGGTCATTTGTAGAGACGTGGATGGATCTAGAGACTGTCATACAGAGTGAAGTAAGTCAGAAAGAGAAAAACAAATATCATATATTAACGCATATATGTGGAACCTAGAAAATGGTACAGATGAACCGGTTTGCAGGGCAGAAATTGAGAGACAGATGTAGAGAACAAACGTATGGACACCAAGGGGGGAAAGCGGCGGTGGGGTGGTGGTGGTGGTGTGATGAATTGGGCGATTGGGATTGACATGTATACACTGATGTGTATAAAATTGATGACTAAAAAAAAAAAAAAAAAAAAAAAAAATTGATGACTAATAAGGACCTGCTGTATAAAAAAATAAATAAAATAAAATTCAAAAAAAAAATATGTGAGAAACTATAAAGTGGGGGTCGGGAGAACAAACTGTGACACTACAATTCATAACACACACAATAAACAAATTATTCTGAAAAATAAAAAATAAAATCAAATAAAAAATAAAAAGCTGCTGGTTTCTACCTTTGTCCTCGGGGTTTTTTTCCTAGACAAAGCCTTGGGGGCAAAGTTGTCTATTAAAAAGGAAAGATGATGAGGAAAATTTAAACCTATAAATGCCTATATCAAAAAAGAAAGATCTGATATCACTAATCTAATCTTCTACCTTAAGATATTGGAGGGACTTCCCTGGTGGCACAGTGGTTAAGAATCCGCCTGCCAATGCAGGGGACACGGGTTCAAGCCCTGGTCCGGGAAGATCCCACATGCCGCAAAGCAACTAAGCCCGTGTGCCACAGCTACTGAAGCCCATGAGTGCCTAGAGCCCATGCTCCGCCACAAGAGAAGCCACCGCAATGAGAAGGCCACACACCGCAATGAGGAGTAGCCCCCGCTTGTCACAACTAGAGAAAAGCCTGTGCGCAGCAATGAAGACCCAACGCAGCCAAAAATAAATAAATAAATTAAAAAAAAAAAAGATTAGGGGGATTCCCTGGCAGTCCAGTGGTTAGGACCCCATGCTTTCACTGCTGAGGGCCCGGGTTCAATCCCTGGTTGGGGAACTAAGATCCCACAAGCCACAGTGTGGCCAAAAAAAAAGTGATTAGGGTGATGGCTCAGAAGGAAGTGAAGGACAGTAGAGAAAGCCTCTATTGCGTTAGAGAATACGTATATTATCATGAACAAAACGTTGCTAGAAATATGAATGTTTAGGGATTCCTCTGGAGGTCCAGTGGTTAGGACTCCGTGCTTTCACTGCCGTGGCCCCAGGTTCAATCCTTGGTCAGGGAACTAAGATCACGCAAGCTGTGTGGCGCGGCCAAAAAAAAAAGAGAGAGAGAGAGAAAAGGCAATCTTTATCGTAAAGCAGCAGAGAACTTGGCTGAACTGTGTTCTAGTGTGGGCAGCTATAACAAAAAAGGCAGATAATGACAAGTGATAAGGAGGATGCAGAGAAATCAGAACCCTCATACACTGCTGGTGGGAATGTAAAATGGTGCGGCCACTTTGGAAAACAGCCTGGCAGTTTCTAACAAGCTTAAACGGAGTTAACATGGGGGACTCCCTGGCATCCCAGTGGTTGGGACTCTGTGCTTTCACTGCCAAGGGCCTGGGTTCAATCCCTGGTCAGGGAGCTAAGATCCCACAGGTCACACAGCACAGCCAAAATAAAAAAATAAAACAAACAAAAAAACATAGAGTTAACATATGACCTAGCAATTCCACTCCTGGCTATCTACCCAAGAGAAATGAAAACATGTCCACACAAAAACTTGTACGTTCAGAGCAACATCATTCCTAAAGCCAAAAAATGGAAACTATCCAAATGCCCATCGACTGGTGAATGGATAAATAACATGTGGTATATCCATACAATGGGATACTATTCAGCAATATACAGGAACAAAATACTGATACATTCTACCACAGGAGGAATGAAATGTCCAGAATAGGCCAATCTACAGAGACAGAAAACAGATTAGTGGTAGCCTAGGACTGGGGGGAAGGACTGGAAGGAAATGGGGGTATGGGTACAGGGTTGCTTTTTGGAACAACAAAAATGTTCTAAAATTGATTGTGGTGATGGTTGCATAACTCTGTGAATATACTAAAAACGAATGAATTGTACAATTTAAATAGGTGAACTGTATCATGTGAATCATATCTCGATAAAGCTGTTGTTTTTAAAAAAGGAAAAATAAGACAGTATATTGTGGATTGGGCTAAGAAAAAAATCACAACATTAAAATAGAAGACTAGCCCAAGGCTGTTTACCAGAACAGAGGAAAGAACAAAGATAAACATGGAAAGATGACTAACAGATCATAGATACTAGAATAGTTTCCAAACTAAAGATAAAGAAGGGAATCCAGTGTATCTAGGAAAATAATCAGATTAACCTCAAAGAAAAAAAGATCAGGGCTGCTAAGGCTTCTCTGAAAAACCAAATGCTACAGCCATATCCGTGCCCTTGGAAGGCAGACACCAGACCCCTAACCTGCGTCAGGGAGCTGCTATTTGCACGAGAAAGAAATCAGGGCTGGAAACCTCCTGTAACTCCCACCAGCCACAGCTGATGAAAGTCCACAAAATGGGTTAAATGAGCTATAAAATGGGTCACAGAAATTGCTTACTCTTTTGAAAGAGTTCATCAATTCTAAAGAAGAGCTACAACAGATAAAAAAAAAAAAACCTTGACGCTATACTCTGCCCAATTACAGTAAAAAAAAAAAAAAAGGGCAGAAAGGAAACAAATGGAAATAACACATCCTCATAATTCCCAACAGAGTCAAGAATTATTTTCCTGTTACTAATTTTGATAAGTATATTTTAGTTATTCCTTTATTTACAAGCATTCTGCTTAAGAATGTTTTGGAAAAGCTTTAAAGTAATGACTACTGGAATAAAAACACTGCTTGCCTTCCAAATCACAGAAAAGATGATGTTTATACAGAAAAAAAAAAAAAAATGAGATGAAGAGAAATCTGCAAGGTACTGGGGAAAAAAAAGGACAAAGATAGCAATTGTAATAATAAATATGAATGGGTTTAGATTCCTAAATGAAAAAAGCTCTCAGCCCAAAAAATAAACCAAAGATATGTTCCTTTCATCTAAAGAAATGACAGAAAAAGGTTAAAAATAAAAGGGAGTAGGCATAACAAAAAAAACATGGACAAAAAGCAAGGATGGCAAATTAAAACCAAAGTGAGATACCACCTCACACTCATTAGAATGGCTACTGTAAAAAAAAAAAAAATAGAAAAATAACAAGTGTTGACACAGATGTGGAGAAATAAGAACACTCGTGCACTGTTGGTAGGAAAGTATAATGGTGCAGTTGCTATGGAAAAAAGTATAGTGGTTCCTCAAAAAAATAAAAATAGAATTACCATATGATCCAACAATTCCACTTCTACATATGTACCAAAAAGAAATGAAAGCAGTGTTTCAAAGAGATACTTATATACCCATGTTCATAGCAGCCCTATGCACAATAGCTAAAAGGTGGAAGCAACCCAAATGTCCATAGATAAATGAATGGATAAGCAAAATGTGGTATATACATACAATGGAACCATGTTCAAGCTTAAAAATGTGATTCTGACATATGCTACAACATGGATGGACCTTGAGGACATTATGATAAGTGAAATAAACCAGTCACAAAAGGACAAATACTATATGATTCCATTTATGTGACATACTTAGAGACAGAAAAATCATACAGACAGAATCAAAGAGACAGAAAGTAAAATGCTAGTTGTCAGAGGCTGGGTGGGGAGGAGAAATGGGGGTTATTGTTTAATGGGTATAGAGTTTCCATTTTATAAGGCGAAAAGAGTTCTGGAGATGGGGACTTCCCTGGTGGTCCAGTGGGTAAGACTCCGCACCCCCAATGCAGGGGGCCCAGGTTCAATCCCTGGTCAGGGAACTAGATCCCTCATGCATGATGCAACGAAGATCCCACGTGCCACAACTAAGACCCCACACAGCCAAAAATAAAGTAAATAAATAAATAAATAAATAAATAAATAAATCCGCATGCCACAACTAAGAGTGCGCATGCTGCAACTAAAGATCCTGCATGCCGCAACAAAGATCCCACATGCCACAACTAAGACCCAGTGCAACCTAAATAAATAAATATTTAAAAAGTAAACAAATTTATAAACATTAACATGGTTACAAAAATAAAACTATTAAAAAAAAGAGTTCTGGAGATGGATGGTGGTGATGACTGCACATTATGAATGTATTTAATACCACTGAACTGTGCACGTAAAAATGGTCGTTAAGATGATAAATTTTATGTTATGTGCATTTCACCAAAAAAAAAAAAAATTGGAAAAAGAAAAGCAGGGATGATAATATTCAAATTAGTCAAAGTATAAATCCATGCAAAAAGTGTTTTATATTGAAACAGGAACCATCCAAAATGAAGGCTGAGCCACAGTGGAGTAACTGGTACCAGATTTGCTCTCGGCCCAACATAAACAATTCAAAAAAACTGGACAAAATGTATGCAACAATTGTTTGTAGACACTAGACAACAGGCAGAGCAGGGTTGTGATCCTTCAGAAGGGACACAAGGAGCCTACGACTGCAGCAATTTACTGCAGGCACTTCCTGGACTGCAGAGCATCACAAGAAAAGAAGACACAAAAAAGAACAAAACTGAACTCCTAGAGCTTAAAAACATAACACCTGAAATATAAAGTTCACTGGATGCTAGATGAGTTTAACAAAAACAGCAGTAAAGATAAGTGAGCTTGAAGACATAGCAACAGAAACTATCCAAACAGAAACTTGGAAAGAACAAAAGACTGAGAAACAATGAACAGAAGCTCAGTGACCTATGGGATTATCCCATAGGTTCTATATACTATACTAAATGGTCTAACATACAAGAAGTTGGAGTCCAGGGTAGGAGACAGGGTAGCAGAAAATATATATATATATATTTTTTAATTTTTATTTATTATTTATTTATTATGTTTATTTTTGGCTGTGTTGGGTCTTCGCCTCTGTGCGAGGGCCTTCTCCAGCTGCGGCGAGTGGGAGCCACTCTTCATCACGGTGCGCGGGCCCCCCACCATCGCGGCCCCCCTTGCTGCGGAGCACAGGCTCCAGACGTCCAGGCTCAGCAGCCGTGGCCCACGGGTCCAGCCGCTCCGCGGCATGTGGGATCCTCCCAGACCAGGGCCCGAACCCGTGTCCCCTGCACCGGCAGGCAGACTCTCAACCACCGCGCACCAGGGAAGCCCCCAGAAAATATATTTAAAGAAATGATATCTTAAATTTTTTTTCAAACTCATATTTAGAAACCTAGAAATCCAAGAATCTCAATGAACTCTAAGCAGGATAAACATAAAGTAAAACATACCAAAGCACACCATAATGCAATTGCTTAAAATCAATAATAAAGAGAAAATAGAGTAAAAGAAGATACATTATATACAAAACGAAGATAAGAATGACAGCAAACTTCTTGCTAGAAAACAGTGTGACCCAGAAGACAATAGAGGTGGTCCATTGGTGGTCCAGTGGTTAAGAATCCGCCTTCCAATGCAGGGGACAAGGGTTTGATCCCTTGTTGGGGAACGAAGATCCCACATGCCACGGGGCAACTAAGCCCATGCACCACAACTAGAGAGAAGCCCACGCACCACAACTACCGTGCCCTCTAGAGCCCGCGTGCCACAACTAGAGAAGCCCACACGCCGAAACTAGAGAAAAGCCCGCACGCTGAAACGAAGAGCCTGCGCGCCGCAGTGAAGACCCAGGGCAGCCAAAAAAAAAAAAAAGAAGAAGAAGAAGAAGAAGACAACAATGGAACAGCATCTTTTAAATGCTGAAACAGAAGGAAGTCTGTGCTGTTTCCTCTCATTTGCCCCTCCATATCCTTCTGCTTCTCCACCTGCTCTCTGCCCCAGGAGGCTGACCTTTGTGCACGCATCTACAAGGCTCCCATGGCCACTAATGTCTTGTTGGGCTAGGCCATGAGGAACACTGGCAGGAGGTCACAGGGAGGGAGGAGAGTGAGGCTGAGATGTTTACTCTGACTCCCTCCTGAAGAAGTTGCTTTCAGCGGTCTAGGCCCTCACCCAAGGTTCCATCCCACCAGGCTGCCCTTTCCTCACTGCTCCCTGTCCCCAGGTTCCTATATCCTCTCTCTCCTCTGCCCAAGGGAAGCAATGGTCCCTGTTGTTACGAGGTCCCTATATCCTGCCCATTATCTTTGAAAAAGGGTCCTTTTATAAATCCTCATTGAATTAACCTAATTGGAGTGGCCATCTGTTTCCTTTTATGTCCCACAAATTCCTAAGTCATGAACTTTACTTTATAATAAAACATCAAAATATGTGAAGAAAAAAAGGTGAAATAATGCAAAATTCTTCAAAATGCAAGAAAAATCAACAAAATTATAATTAGAGTATATTTAACATTCAACATGATCAAATAGAAAAAAAAAAGACAGAAAATTTGAATGATATAATTAAAGTTGAAATTAATGAGATACGCAAACTTTTTCTTTTGAAAATTTTCAACCATATAGGAAAGTACAGGGCTTCCCTCATGGTGCAGTGGTTGAGAATCCACCTGCCAATGCAGGGGACACAGGTTTGAGCCCTGGTCAGGGAAGACCCCACATGCTGTGGAGCAACTAAGCCCGTGTGCCACAACAACTGAGCCTGCGCTCTAGAGCCCGTGAGAGACAACTACTGAGCCTGCATGCCACAACTACTGAAGCCTGCGCTCCCAGAGCCTGTGCTCCACAACAAGAGAAGCCACCGTAATGAGAAGCCCACGCACTGCAAGGAAGAGTAGCCCCCACTCGCCGCAACTAGAGAAAGCCTGTGCACAGCAATGAAGACCCAATGCAGCCAAAAATAAATAAATAAATAAATAAATAAATTTATTTTTTAAAAAAATGTACAGACGACAGTATAATGCACCCATGTACCCACCTCTTAGCCATATATGTTAATAACACACAGCTAATCTTGTTTCAACTAAACCTATACTTGCTTCCCTCTCCTCAACCAATTTTGAAGAAATTGCTTTGAAAGAAATTACTTTGAAGAAAATGCTAGACATACTCCATTTCATCTTAAATACTTCAATATGAGACTCTAAAAGTTAGAAAGCTTCATTATCACACACAGACATACACACTGACACATACACCCTGTGATTCCTCCATATAATTGGATAATGGAGATATATCGGATGTTGTATCTAACTAACAGGCAACAGTTGCTTTCAAATGGCCATGAGATGTTTATGAAAATTTACTATCTAGGCAACAAACAAAGCCTCTAAAAATTCCAAAAGGCTGGGACTTCCCTGGTGGCACAGTGGTTAAGAATCCGCCTGCCAGTGCAGGGGACACGGGTTCAAGCCCTGGTCCGGGAAGACCCCACACACCACAGAGCAACTAAGCCTGTGTGCCACAACTACTGAGCCTGTGCTCCAGAGCCCATGGGCCACAGCTACTGAGCCCGCATGCCATGATTACTGAAGCCTGCATGCCCAGAGCCCGTGCTCAGCAACGAGAAGCCACCACAAGGAGAAGCCCATGCACCACAATGAAGAGTAGCCCCCGCTCGCCGCAACTAGAGAAAGCCCACGCGTAGCAACGAAGACCCAACACAGCCAAAAATAAATTAATTAATTAAAAAAAAAATTCGAAAAGGCTGAACTGCAGGTCACATTCTTGGACTTCAACACAATAAAATCCATCAGAAAATCATTTTAAATGCTTTCATTATTGAAGAAGAAAGAATGACTATAAATGCCTCAGTCAATAAACTCTAGAAGCTTTTTTAAAAACTGAAAGAAAGTAAAAGGAAAATAACATAAAAGCAAAAAAATAAATGAATTTGGAAATAGAAAAACAATAGAATTGATACAATCTGAGATCTGGTTCTTTGGGGAAAAAATTCAATGAGTGACCAATCTCTGACATATCTAATTAAGAAGAAAAACCCCACAATATCAAAAGATGGGAACAGAGGTAATAGTTGATACTGAGATACAACTACATGAATATACTCTACTGTTACGTACTAATAACTTATTCTCATGAACAAATAAATTTTGAATAAGATAAACTATCAAGATAACTCAGGGAAAGAGAGATAAATAGCAAGTGATAAAGCAGGTATTAGGACTTCCCTGGTGGTGCAGTGGTTAAGAATCCGCCTGCCAACGCAGGGGACATGGGTTCAAGCCCTGGTCCGGGAAGATCCCACATGCCGCGGAGCAACTAAGCCTGTGCACCACAACTACTGAGCCTGTGCTCTAGAGCCTGCGTGCCACAACTACTGAGCCCACACGCTTAGAGCCCATGCTCCACAACAAGAGAAGCCATTGCAATGAGAAGCCCACATACCGCAACGAGGAGTAGCCACCTCTCGCCACAACTAGAGAAAGCCCACGCGCAGCAACAAGGACCCAACGCAGCCAAAAACTAATAACTAATAAATAAATAAATAATAAATAGACTTTCTAAAAAAAAAAAAAGAATATACAACAGAAACACAAGGCTCTTAAACTGGGAAGGTAACAACTGGATTATCCTTATTTCAGAAGATATGACAGCTCCCTGAGATAAAGCTAAGATAATCAACTGAAAAAGTACTAGAGCAAATAAAAGAATGGTCACAGGTTTTCTGTGGACCAGCAATAACCAGACGGGGGACAAGATCTTACTCACAAAGAGGCTTCCTCCATGAGGCCAGGTGGCCCAAGCTGCCAAGGGACCCTCTGGAGATGTCCCTGGTTAACAGCCCACTGTCAGCCTTCTTGGCCTGGCTCCCTACATGAATGCTGTGCCTGTGGCCACTCCCATCTCATAATGCCATGGATGCCCCCTTTCCCTTCCCCAATCTTTTCCAGCGGGGATGGATTCCATGGCATGTGGCTTCATCACCTTCCTCCCTACTCCTCACCTCCTCTGTCCAACTTGCTTCCATCTCATCCATAGGGACACAACTGAACAAGCTCGTGAGCTGAATGAGTGTCTGCCTTTTCCACAGCTGCATCCATCTGCTAGGGGTGAAGGATCGCCCCCAGAACACAGACAAGGGGGCCACAGAAGACTCCTGGTCTCCAGACAAGCCAACTCTTCCCCTTGGCTAACGCCCACTGGAAACTCCTCCTTCCTTTCACTCTTGAGTGAAACCTCCATGAAGTTCTGAGACACAGTACTCTATGGCCACCTGCACCCCTCTCCTCTCCTGATACCCTGGAATCTGGGCCTCTGCCACCACTCAGGGCCTCCTGTCATCTCATTCTCTCCCTTTCTACCAGACCCTCACCATCAGCTTACACACGGCCAAGTCTCCCTTGACTCTGAGTCCCTTGCCCCCCACTCACTTCCCCACCCATTCCCATTGGGCACCAACCCAGTAGGCTCATGCCAAGAATCCCACTGGTCTTATGACATCCCAATGGTCAGTTTGGAGCCTGGCCTCACTCTGCCTCCCTATGGTATCTCACCCCACTGACCACTGCCTCCTCCTCTCTGCCTTGACTCCCATGACCCCATCAGCCTGGTTTCCCTTCCACCTCACCAGACACCTGTCCATAGCTTCCTCCACAGCCCCTTAAATGCCAGGGCTCCCCTGGGCTCTGTCCTGGGTCCTACTTCGCCTCCCTCAGCCACCCGATCCATTCCACAGTTTCAAGCACCATGTCTGTGGGGGAGATGCCCAAGCCCCAACTCTCTTTGGAGATCGGATTGGCTCCTGGGTACCTGCTCTTGAACATCTCCCAGGAACATCTTCCTTTCATTCACTACATATTTACTGAGCACCTACGATGCGGTGAACAAAGTAGATTAGTTCCTGCCCTCATCAGGGTGAGCTCATCACCTTCCTTGCCCCAGAACCCTTCCCAGTGGCTGGAAATCTGGAGCCACCCTAGATCCTTTTTAGACCCCTGCTTGGGCATCATCAGCCTCTATCCTTTCATTAGGATCTTGGTCCCCAGCACCTGGCCCAGTTCCTAGCACAGAGTAGCCTCACATAAATATGTGAAAAATAAATGAATAAACATCCCTCAAGTCCATCTACTCCTCTTTCACTGCCGCCACCCAAGTTCCAGATGTCACCACCTCACCAGGCCACTGCAAGTACCTCTAACTAGTCTCCCTTCTCCAGCTTGTCCCCCCACCTCATCCCAACAAAACAATTCTGTCAGTTGGGGTGATCTTTGTAGGATTCAAATCTGATCCCGAGACTTCCATATCGGGCAATGGTAGACTAGCTTGTTTTAGACTAACACTCCACTGAGAGCTACTAGAAAAGCCAAACAGAAATCAATCAATCAATCAATCAATCAATCAATCAATCAATCTGTTTGATATCACCCTAGAGCCACAAGGCAGAGAAGACCTGAGGGGCCAAGATCCTGAAGTGAAGGGAAGCCCAAAGAGGTGAACCTGGTATATGGCATCATTTTTCCCTTTGAGGTTTTGTTGATTTGAAAGTGGCAGTTAAAAGCATGACAAGCCAGCTGGTAGGCAAAATGGCTGAAGAGGGTCAAAAGGTATAAACTTCCAGTTATAAGATAAATAAGCCCTGGGGATGTAATGTACAGCATGGTGATTATAATTAACAATATGTATCATATATTTGAAAATTGCTAAGAGAGTATGTCTTGAAAGTTCTCATCACAAGAAAAATAAAATGTGTAACTATGTGGTGATGGATGTTAACTAAACTTACTGTGATAATTATTTCACAATACATACATACATCAAATCATCACTTTGTATACCTAGATAGTTATATACAAAAGAAGGGAAGGAGGGAGGGATGCATCAGAACCCTAAACAATAATGAAATGTTAAAGAAAAAGCTCTCCCTGACCCCCTTCAACACTGTCACCCTGGGTGAGCGCAGCTGTGCCCAGAGCTGGGCAGTGGAGGGAAGAGATGGTGATTACCGCATCAATCTCGTTGAGAACTTTCCACTGCTCATAAGGCACACCCAGGGCCTCAGCCGTCTGGATTGTCCTCTTCATCTGGCTTGTCCAAACCTTTAGGTCCTTGATGTTCTGATCCCTGATGAACTGGGCGAGACTCCTGGCAAACTGAAACACATCACAAGCAAATTCAGATGCACAGGTCCTGGGCTGCCCTCAAAGGGTCCACGGGGCCCAGCCTTAGAGAAAACAGGTTTGGCAAAAAACACGAACTAACTCTCGATGACACCGACACCCACACCCACAAGTGCTGTCCTTGTGCATTCTTCTGAGACCCTCAGTGTAGTTCCAGCTGTGGCTCATCAGGTCCCCTGCCAGTGCTCACCCCCCGACCATGTGCCCTAGGCTGTGTGACCTTCCCACTGAGGTTTCAGTGTCTCCCCTGGACTGTAGCACAGCATCAGCTGCACTGTAGCAACTCAGCTCCCTCCCAGAATGGCATGCCTCTCCAGGGAAAGGGAATCAGCTGGTGAGAGCTCACGTGCAAGCCAGAGATCCAGGCATCTGCTTGGTGACCTTCCCTATACAATGGGAACATTCCAGACTGAATGAGGTCATCCACCTGGATTGCATGTTAGCTGGAGTCCAGCACCAGCACATGCACATGCACACAGAAATAAACACACGCACACACACACACACACACACACACTGACCTCCCTGCCCCGGGCGGACAGTCCTGGGTCCCCGCCAATCCGGCCCTTGAGGTTGAGCTCGCTTTCCCCGTGCCGGCAGAGGTAGATGGAGCGGGGCGTCACATGGATGTTCATGAGGTAATACACAATGCGGCTCTGGATGTGGTCAGCCACGCGGTTCACGATGTAGCTCTGCCCCACGTCCATGATCTTAATGTAGGACAGATCCCTTTCCAGAGAAGGTAGAGAGAAGCCTGTGAGTGTGACTGGGGTCCTTGAGGCCACGCCCTGCCAGCTCCAGGAACCAGCCTCAGAGCCTTGCATCTCTGACCCCACCAGGCTTGAGACCACAACACACAGGACTGCCAGCTGGTACGCGAGTGATGGGGGTGAGGTGGGAGCAACACGACACGCATGACATACAGACAAACCCCGTGAGAGGTGCTCCACACTCATCATGCTCCCAAAAGGTGACATTCAAAGCGAGGGGTCAGTCCTACCACATCGGGACCTTCATCGCTGTGCTATGTCCCCCGGGCCCCTCTTGCCTACCTATGAGCTCTCAACGTACTATCTGTAAGGTGAACAAGAGACAGTTTTTTCCAGGATTGACCTGGGAGTAGTTGGCAAACGCGCTTCCCCTCCAGTCTTCCTGGTCAGCCATCCATGGGCCTGGCCTTTCCTTCCCCCAGCGAACCCTCCCCCGAGAACCCAGCCCGGGTCATGTGTGTGTGCCGAGTGGCCGCCATGTTCCACGCCAGGCAGCAGGTAGACGAGACAAGAAGCACAGGAGGATGGTGCTGGTGGCAGCAGCCAATAAGCCCAGCTCTGCCGCTTTCCCTGCTTTGGACCAGTGCAGCCCTGCAGCGTGGAGAACAGAGCCACAAGGAGCAATGCCATGCTGCAGGGAGACCAGGAGAACCACAGAGGCCGGGGCAGCAGCACTGGATCAGCGCCAGCCTCACTGAGGGGACTCAGTCCAGGGACTATCCCGCAAACATCCCAGAAAACATCCCCCCAGCAGTCACTTGACTTCTTTGGTTCGTAATTATATATTCATACGTAATTATTAACAACCCAAGTACAAGTTCATATTCCACCCTTTTCACTTAATGCTACATAACATACACTTTCCCATGTCTCTTCAGCATGATTTATAAGGACTGCGTAATACTTTATTCAGTTATTAAAGTTAACTTAATTCCTTAAGTGTTATTCACTTAACCACTGCCCCCATTTCTGCTATAATACAGGAGTTGGCAAACTATGGCCAGCAAGTCAAACTCAGCCTGGTTTTGTAAATACAGTTTTATGGGAACACAGTCATGCCCATTTATTTACGTATCATCTATGTTCCTTTAGTACTAAACGGCAGAGTTAAGTAGCTGCAACAGAGACTGTATGCCCTCAAAGCCTAAAATATCCACCACCTGAGCCTTTACGGAAAGAGCTTGCCGGTGGCTGGCTGCTGTCCCCACCCAGCACTCAGTCCCACAGATCCCTGTTCCAGAGGGCGGCGGGCGGGGCTCGCAAGCACTGGTTACTGCCAGCTGTTCGTAGGCAGGGTCTGGGCACCCCTTCCCCTTCTCAAAACACAGACCACCCACTGAAAGAAGACCGTGTACTGTTTGCAAAAGCCTTGTGGGAAGACCCTCTGCATAGAAAACAGGCTTGATTTTCTGATGGAATAGCAGAAAACTGTGACTCACAGAGCTCCAGATAAAGCAGCTACGGTTCTGCAAGTCACCTCTGGGCCACGATTTCCACCCCAAGGAAAGAAACAAAAAAGGACAGACCATCTCTGCCCGCGGAGGTGGTCCCTCAGCCCCACCACCTTGAGGAGTCACAGGAGGCAGCCGAGTGGACCCCACCTACCACCCACCGCAGCCGAGGACACAGCGCTGCCCTGCCTCACCTGTCCAGGTCCTCGTCCAGCGACTCATACGAATTCTCATAGCACTCGATGCGCCTCATGAAATCTTCCGTGGCCTCATCGCTATCGTGGTTGACGTAGTCAGGGCTGCCCAGTTTCACTTGCTGCCGGGGTCAGGCACAGAGCAAGGACACATCAGGGCCGGAGGCCAGGCAGGTCGGAGACCAAGGAGGATGCTGGGTGGAGGGGAGGCTGGGCAGGAGGACTGGCCTCCCAGGGGGCCTGGTCCCATTCGGAAGCGTCCAGTGGCTCCCTGGTCCCAGCTCCCACACCAGCGCTAAGAGTATTACTGGACATCCTGTGATCGCAGTCCCCACCCGACCCAGAGATCTACCGCCTTCCCCCCTGCCCACAATGTTCAAGAAGACCAAGTTAAGGTCGGCCCAGGCACCAGCCTAACCTGGAGATGGACCTCACTGTCACAGGCCATCTTGGCTGTATTACTGCTCCCACAGGGTCAGATGCACCACTCACCACGATGTTGGCAGCTATGACCTCAGGATCCACACAGATGGACTCAACAAAAAAGGTCTGCAGCAAAGACCAGGGTGGGCAGGAGGGAAGGAACCAGAGACACATTTAGGGCCCTGAGCCTGGCTCCGCGGAGCGCCATGCTGCCCAGAGGCCCTTCTTCAGGGGGTGGGGTCAGGTCAAGGAGCACAGAACCAGAGCAGGTGCCGCCCTATGAAGGACTCTCCCACCAAGACCCCCACTTCCTCAGAAAGATAACTCCAGGTGGAGAGAAAATCAATATCCCAAACCCACTCAGGAGCCCACCTGCCTGAGGCCGGTGGGCCTCAGGAGGCCGAGAAAGTGGCCCCAGAGGGCCCGAACGTGCCACAGCCCAACCAAGGAGGTAAGCCAAGGAGGCCTCACCTTGTAGCCGTTCTGTTCCCCAAAATTAAAGATGGTCGCTCTCCGTTCTCGGGTGGTATTTGTTGCATCAAAAACCTAGGCCCAAAATGGGGTTAACTCAGCCTCTGGCCCTGGAGAAGGTGGGGGGCCACCCGACAGCTGTAGCACAGGGACCGGATTTCTCATCAGGACCAGCTGCCGTCCGGCCATCCGCCTGGCCAGTCTCCTTCAGACCTGCAATGGCTGCGCTGGTCCTCCCCTTCCTTGGGGAGCACTCCAAGGAAGTTGGAAGCAGGGCAGCAGGCACTCACTCACAAGACTTCCAGTGAAGCTAGTTAAACTTGGAGAACTAAACCCATGTTTACTTCCACTCCATCCTGTCACCCCAGTAAAACGGGAACAGGAGAGGAGAGGAGATAGGAAATGTCAACACAGTTTTTTAAGATAGACACATGGTAACTGGCTCAGAGAAACACAGAAGACCAAACACAAGCCTATACCAACCAGAGCACACCTGCTTGTGCAGAACCACGGTAGTCAGGAACAGGGCACAGGCATCTCTGAAAAAAGGGACAAGTGTGCAGAAGAAACAGGAAGACTGGCTGGCGGTGCAAGTGGAGCCCCAGGCCCCCTCCTTGCCTCCTCCAGGCAGTCTGTGACCCCCCCCGGGGCCTGCCCAGCACTCAGGTGCAGCCCACCCAAGCAGCTTTTAGAGCGTAACTTTTTACAAAGGGCATTTGACCAGGGCTCACTGGATGCTCCAGCAAAACCTCTAACATGAAAAACAAAGACTAAATCAAACAGAATAAAGGAACTTCAAGAAATGAGGACAGGGAGGGACTTCCCTGGTGGCACAGTGGTTAAGAATCCACCTGCCAATGCAGGGGACACGGGTTCGATCCCTGGTCCGGGAAGATCCCACAGGCCACGGAGCAACTAAGCCCGTGCGCCACAACTACTGAGCCTGCGCTCTAGACCCTGCGAGCCACAACTACTGAAGCCTGCGCGCTTAGAGCCCGTGCTCCACAACAAGAGAAGCCACCGCAATGAGAAGCATGTGCACCAAAATGAAGAGTAGCCCCCGCTCACCACAACTAGAGAAAGCCCGCGTGCAGTAACAAAGACCCAACGCAGCCAAAAATAAATAAATAATAAATAAATAAATTCATTAAAAAAAAAAAAGAAGAAGATGGGAGGGGAGTGGGGACTCAGTTGTGAGAAAGCGGCAGGGGTGGTTTAACAAAGTAAAATATATGACATTTCTCTGAGCTGCTGGAGAAGAGTTTCCTGATGGAAAGGGTCCCCCCCCAAGGACCCAGCATTGTGGAGAAGACCCACCATAAAGCACATCACCTTGAAGACCCTAAAAGCTTCCCCAGAGGAAGGGGCATGAGAAGCCCTCAGTTTCCTCTAGGAAATAAAACTTTTTTTTTTTTTTTTTAACTTCTTTTTGGCCGCAACGTGCGGCTTGTGGGATCTTAGTTCCCTGACCAGGGATTGAACCTAGGCCCTCAGCAGAAAGAGCATGGAGTCCTAACCACTGGACTGCCAGGGAATTCCCTAGGGAAAAAAAACTTTTAAGGAGGATCAGCAAATCAGAATGACATCAGACTTTCCCACAGCCATTCTAGAAGCCACAATACAATGGAGCAATGTCATGAAAATTCTAAAGGAAACGTTCTTCCCACCCATCCATCAAATGTGAGGATAAAGAAAAGACATTCCTAGACATGCAAGGTCTCACAAAATTTACTTCCCAAGTACCTTTCCCAGAAAGCTATTAGAGGATGTGCTCCAACAAAACAAGTCAGTAAAGCAAGGAAAAGCAAGACATGGGATCCAGGAGCAGGGCATTCAACTGAGGAGGGAAGAGAAGGAAATTCCCAGGGTGACAGCTGTGCCACAGACAGACCTAGAGGGCAAATGATCTAGATGGGGCTGGGGGACAGAGCTCCAGGATGCATGCCTTCAAGAGGAAAAAGGAAGGAAAAAATAGCCCGTGTTTGACTACATAGGGTTGGGGTAGGGCCCTTTCCTGCAGACACCCTTGCTCAGCCTCGTCCCGCCTGTCCATCTGACTGGAGGGGCCAACACAGAGGGGGAATTCCCTTATCCAGCATTCAACTGATTCCTGGAATAGCCACCAAATGTTGGGCTGGATGCTCTCCACACCAGGAGAAATCACATTTGCTAAAGACTTAGGTAACATGACACCTCTAACTTGTGGAGTGGCCAAGAATGTGAGTATTCAGAGGGAAGTCCTGCAGGGTCAAACACAACCACAAGCCCAGAGGGAAATTCCTGGCCCACATCTGGCCTCTGGCTTCTTCCAGCACAGCAGCTGCAGACTTCTTCCCAGGGGCTGGTACCCAGGGGTATCTAGGGCCACATACACCCTGCCTTCCCCTCCAGATGCCTGAAAAGTAAAGGGGTAGAAGTATGTGGGCTCCCACATGTCACTCCCAGATACCACCAGGGTGTTATACTCACCGCCACATGCCCCCCCTCCTCACTAAGGAACCGCCGAACGTCTCGGAGGGCTGCCAGGGCACACTGCCTTCAGAAGAGAAAACACAGGTCAGCCAAGCACCTGACTGGTTGCTGCAGGGCAGTAGGTTAGGGATATATCCTATGCCAGACAGGAGAGGGGGCAGCCCCTGGGGCCCCTTCTCTCTTTTCAAGGTTTCTCTTTCCTTGGGAAGATTTTCAGTGTTTGGTAACCCTGCTCCTGTAGGTGGAAGGCTATGTGTTCCTGGCCATCAGGAATACTTTTTTCTTTTTTTAAATTGGAGTAGTTGCTTTACAACATTGTGTTAGTTTATACTGTACAGCAAAGTGAATCATCTATACATATACATATATCACCTCTTTTTGGATTTCCTTCTCACTTAGGTCACCACAGAGCACTGAGTAGAGTTCCCTGTGCTATACAGTAGGTTCTCATTAGTTACCTATTTTATACATAGTATCAATAGTGTATATATGTCAATCCCAATCTCCCAATTCATCCCACCATCCCCTTTCCCCCTTGGTATCCATACAGGAATACTTTTTGAAATACCACTTTTCTGTACTTTCCTTCTTCATCTCATCATGAACAAATCCAGCCTGCCATTTTGCCATATTCATGATTTCTAAGTGTCATGCATTTCCCCTATCAAAATAAGCACTTTTAAAACCAGACACTCCCTTGTGTGTGTGTTGGGGGCAGGGCAGGCGGGTGCCGGTGTTGGGAAAGGAGAGACAGTAGTGCTGGCCCCCAAGGCAGCATTAAGCTTAATGTTCAATTTTCCTTTCTAGAAGGGAGATGTGGACTAAGAATGCCACCTGGTGTATCAGCAAACAAAGGGTGTTGCAGCCATCAAGCCAGCAGCCACTGCAGCTGCCCCCAAAGGTGCCCCCTCAGGGGACTCAGAATGGGAAAGAACAGGACACTGGCCCCAGAGAGCTGAGGTGCATATCAAAGGAATGAACCCACACGTGGCACCTACCTTATCTCTGCAGAGCAGTCCCTCAGTTATCTGAGAGGCTGTCTTCTAGGCTTAAGTCCTCAGTTTTGTTCACGGAATAAAACATAAGTCTCAGCTTTTAGGCTGTTCGTTTCTTTCAGTGGACCAAGAAGGCCCTACATGATCCCTTCTGGAGGAGGGTGCCGTGTCTCTGCCTCTCGCACCCAGGTCCACAGGTGCTCTGGAAGGGCAAAACCCTCACCATGACTGACCACTGACTACACTGTCTGTCCTCAGACATCTCAGCCTTTCCGTTTATTGCTGCAAAATGGATTGCCACATATAAGGATCTTTCTGACTTTATCCATTTCTCCTATAAGGTCCGAAGATAGATAAATCACTTTGACTTTTTATCTATGCAGGGGAGCAGAATTTGCCACCCCAAAATATGTCTCTTTGGCATAAGGATTATTTTAGGCTGATTATTTTTATGACACTGCAGACAGGGGAGAAGCTCTAAAAACATGAGTAGAAGTTACCCTTTTTTGAGAGACATTTACAAGTATAAGGGAAATCTCCATTTGTAAGGGGGTCTCCCTCGCTGTACCAGGAGGAGGGAGATGACCTTATCTCTAGAAACTATTATCAATGCTGAAGAAACAGATTGAGCGATTGATTGATTTAGGCCACGCCAGACGGCTTGCAGGATCTTAGTTCCCCGACCAGCGATTGAACCCAGGCCCCAGACAGTGGAAGCTCCAAGTCCACAGCCAGGGAATTCCCTGAAGGCACAAATTTAAATCTGCATAACAACCTTACCCTCGTTTACTGAGCTTTTCCTGTAAATTCCCCTGACTCCTCACCCACAACATCTTCTTTTCTCTTCAGCTGAAGATGGTATTTAAGGAGAGGGCTTCCCAGGTCTCTCACATGTATGTAGGAGGTATACGTGCTATTAAACTTTTTTTCTGTCCTGTTAATCTGTGTCATGTCAATTGAATTATCAGACCAGCCAAAGAACCTAGAAGGCAAGAAGGGAAAATTTTTCCTCCCAAACACTATTACCTGTACTTTTTTGATGTAAGAGTAAAAGTTAGATCTCCCATTTGTTTGATCTTGGGATTTTGTGTGTAAACCCCTAGTGCATCAAAGGACTGTGCCAGGCCAAGCCAGGCCAGTGTGCCCAAGCATGGAAACAGAGGCTGACCAGACTGCTGGGGTCACGAGGAAACTGGGGGCAGAGCTGAGTCCAGGTCACTGGAAGGAGCGCTGCTCTTATGCCTCCTTGTGACCTTTCTGTGCCCTATTAGGCCTTTCAGTTAAAACCCCAAAGTGCTTTCTTCTGCCAAAAAACCTGAATTCTGAGAGTCCAGGAATCTGGCATTGATAAGGACAGAGTAAAGGGACAAAGTAGGTGATTAGTTAATCCCACTAAGGGATCAGAAGTAAAGGAAAAAGTATGGGAGACATCTGTAAGAAAATGATCACTCGGGAAAGCAGGTTTGCTTAACCACAAAACCAAGCAGGCCTTGCTTAACAACAAAACCATGCAACAGAAGCATGAGACATGCCCCCAGACAATAAAACAATGGTGGAATGAGACCCACATCCTGCCCAGTGGTAAGTTAATGATTCTTAGGACATGCTCCTTTGTGCTCACTAAAAACAAAAGCATAAGGAAAGGGTGACATTATACTGAAACCTGAGCTGATTTACCATATTTTAGTATACGTTACCACCTTTTTGCTCATTTCCATTGCGCCATGACAGTCCCAGTTTGACCACGTAGGGACAAGAAAACTAACCCCCCCACCCCCATGTGGAGGAGGAGGAGCTGATGATGGAAGCTTGATGTCTACTCAAGGATGAGGAAGAAGGTGGTCTTCTCCCCCTCCTCACTTTTCATTTGATTATAAAACTGTAGCCCACTAAGTTCTGGGCATGGTGCCCTCCTGCCCACCCGCTTGTAAACCTCACAAGTGTCCTATTCTAATAAATCACTTATCTATCAGTTTGTCTCTCGCTGAATTCTTTCTGCACTGAGACATAAAGAACCAGAGCTTCTCAGCGACCCCCACATCCCCGAGACACATTTCTACAGTTTCAGCATGGCTGGGGCCATTTCTTGCCACCCACATTTAGAGCCTCATGTTCTGGGCTAAGATCTCTGTGGGCTGCTCTGGCTGAGGCTGCACCAAGTAGGAGGGATCTCAGGGCCCAGGTGGAGATGCTGGGGGAACAGCCTGGGAGCCTGCACACGTGTGGGTGTGAGTGTGGATGGGCACGCACGCACATGCATGGGGGGATATGTGTATGTGTAAGTCTGTGAGTGAGCATCTGTGAGCATTCCTTGGGCCCCTGTGGAAGTGCAGCTGTGCACATACAAGAGGGTGTGTGTGGTTTGATAAATACATTTGGTCTTTGTCCTGGGTTCTTGGCAGAGCTCCTAAGACCCTTGGAATTTCTTAAGTGATAGGAGTGATTTTTTTTTTTTTTTTTTTTTTTTTTAATTCACAAGGAGCCCCTTCCAATCACACCTGAGTTGATGTTAATGTAGTGACTCAGGCTGGGGCCCCTAGACAGCCTCAGCAAGGGGCTGATCACCAGAAAGTGATGAAAGGGTTGGAACATTCAGCCCTGCCACCATCCTCCAGGAAGGGAGGTGGGGGCTGAAGATGAATTGAACGATGAGAGTTGAAGAGCTTCCAGGTTGAAGAGATGAGGTGCTGGGAGGGTGCCAGACCCCGAGATGGCTGGAAGTTCCCCGCACTGCCCCCTTCCTTGCCTGTGCACCTCTTCCACTTGGCTGCTCCCGAGTTGTATCCTTTATAATAAACCAGTAAACACAACTCAAGTATGTTCCTGAGCTCTGTGAGCTGGAACAGTAATCTGCTGAAGAGGGGGTTGTGGGAACCCCCAATTTATAGCCAGTTAGAAATACGGGTGCCCCCCGCCGAGACTTGTGACTGGTGTGTGAAGTGGGGTCAGTCTTGAGGGACTGAGTCCTTAACCTGTGGGAACTGATGCTAACTGCAGGTAGACAGGGTCAGAATTGAAATGAATTGAGCTGTTGGACACCAGTTGGTGTCAGAGAAAACACCTCAGTGTCCCCAAGCCCGTGCGTAGTATGTGACTGAAAAGGCATAGGTATGATTGAATGTGTTCACATGCACATGGGGTATTGCACACCTGTGTGCACGATTATAAGTTTTTATATGTGTCCAAACATGCACATAGAGGATACGCACGTGTGTGAACACCCATGTGTGTACATACGGTATGTGTACACACCTTCCTGCGGTGACTGTGTGCACATATATGAGCGTGCCTGGTGTGTATTTACACACATACCCATGTGTACATAAAAAGGGAGCACCTGCACATGTACACATGGCTGTACGTGCCCTCTTCTAGATCTTCCACTGTGCCCAATGTTAGGGACAGACCTCCACATCGTGCAACTCTAGGAAGCTCACCAATGTGTACGTACCTGGGCCTCTGGGAAATGCAGGCTTCTCTTCCCAGGTTTCCCATTTTTAAAAAGTCTGATCTTTCTATTTTGCCAATTATCTGTGGGACATTTTGGGCTGGTTAATGGGAAATGGCCCCATGGCCCAGGGGCCAGACCCAGGCTTTGGATACACGAGGGAGAGTTTCTAGGAACAGCCAGAGGATGTGCCTACAGAGAGGCACACGTGAATCTGCCCCCAGCTTCTACTGCTGGGGCCTTTGTTCCAGCTGGGTGACCCTGGACCAGTTTCCTTACCTCTTCTGAGTCTGGGTTTCGCCATGAGAATTAATCCCAATGTTCCTACCTTCATTGGGCAGTCTGAGCAGAATGACCAGCGAGCTCTGGGAATGCCAGCTTCCTTATTCTCCCCACAAACACTCTGGATTCAGACAGGCCTGGCTTCAGATCAAACCCTGAGGGATCCCAGACAATACCACCACTTCCTGACCTCAGTCTCAGCATCTAGGGGAGTGAGGCACCACAGCCCACTGTAGGGAAGATCAAAGCAGCTAATGAGTGCCCACAGCTTGAGGTTGTTGCAGAATTTGCATTTGATGCAACCTTTGATCTACAAATTGAGTACTTCCGGAATGATGGACAGGACAGTTTTTAGTGGTACATGGGGTTAGATTTAAGTCTGGACTCTGTGAAGTTACTTGGGATCTTGTGTGAGACTGCTAAGCCTCAATTTCCTCATCTTTAAATTGGGGGGCGGGGGGCGGCAATGGGCATCACACACGCAGCACACAGTAGGTTCAAGTATCAGTACCCTCACTTTTGTCTGTCTGGGTCGTTATCACAGAGGGTCCACCCTTGAGTTTTACCCACAATTCACAGTTCGGCCCCAGAGGCCTGAATGTCAGACTCCACTTCCCTTCTTGGTGCAGCAGCCCGCCCAGCCCCATTGACCCAACAGCAGAGGCACAGAAGGGCCAAGCCCCACGATGGGGAACTCCTGCCCCCTGGTGGCCAGAGAGGGAGCAGGCCAACCATGGCCATAACCAGGGGCTTCTGGCCTGGGGCTTGATTTGGGAAGGTCACTAGAGCTGGGCCAACCTCTGCTCAAAGCCCTCCCACAATGGCTGGGCCCAGAACAAGGGCAGGAAGCTTCCTGATCCCTCAGTTGACACATGCCGAGAACAGCATAGCATAGTTCCTCAGACCACAGCTGGTGCTCAGTTTTTCTGGAGAAAGCAATCAATTCAAGTCTGAATAGAGAGGGGGAGTGGTATCATATGCAAATTTCCATCTCGTCACCCAGCAACACTGAGGCAACTTCAAAGGAAAGCCAAGGCCTACCCAACACATGCCAAGAACATGACAAGCATCCTCCAAATATCAGTAGGAGACTTATCCTGGGGCAAGGGAGGAAACGCCCCAGTTCTGGGTCTGATCCTTCTGGCTTTTGGAGAAGGTGTCAGGAGGTAGTCCCACTCCCACTCTGCCGCACCCCTGAGGCCTGTATCTCTGCTTCACCTCGGGCTCCCCTCCCTATCAGAGCCCATCCCCATGGATGGCCTGGGGTAAGCCCTGGCCCTGGCTAAGCCTCCACCATCTCCCTGAAGCTCCATGCTCCCCTCCCACAGATATCCCACAGGGCAGGGCAGGGCGAGCCACCAAGGGGCTACATACCCACTCCCTTTGTACCCAAACCCATCACATCCTCACCCCCACCACATCCTGAGAGGTCAAGAAACCAGCCCTGCTACAGCCCACAAGGTAGGGCAAGGCCAGGGCTCAAGAACAGGTTGGTCATCACTAGCAACTGGGCTCCAGGGCCTTCTTCATAAACAAACACACATATGCACACAAACTCACTTCCTGATTTTCAGGCCCTCTTCATTGTCTGGAAGGAAAAACTCAAAAGACTTGTATGTCTTGACCATGTTCCGGCGATACTGGCCAACGTTGAATTCTGGGGGAAGGGAGAGGCTCAGTTTTCACACAACAGCATCCCTCCCCAGCCCCTGACCTTGACCCACCCCCGGGCCCTGTGGCAGTCCTGCCTTCTCACTCCTCCCCGCTCCCCCACAAAGTCCCAAAGCCCCCTTGGAAAGCCAAGGCTGAGTCTCACCCCGTGTGGGCACGCCAATCCAGTTCAGGTAGCGGGTCAGCTTCTTAGAGATGTAGGTCTTGCCCCTGGCAGGCAGCCCCACCATGACAATGAGCGTTGGGCAGTTGGTCATGCAAACTGAAAGGCAAGGAGCAGTGTCTGAGGAGGCCGGACCCCTCCCAGTGGGTCCCTCCCTCCAGGTCCGGCATCAGATGTGCCTTCCCAGGCTCCTGGCAGCAGAGAGCTCCCTGGGCACCCCCAGACCCCGGTCTCTAACCAGCGCTGGCAGGCCCAGTTCCCCAGGCCTGTCAGTGCTCAGGGAGACGCCGCGGGATCTCACCAGCATTTACCCTGATGTGCACCATCAGATATAAAGCTGGAGCTGCCACGGCCCTGGCCAAACTCTGCGGGGGAATTCCCCTGGCAGGTGGGACAGAGCCAAAACCCAGTGGGGTATTCAATGCCTGCCTGTCATCCAGGAACCCGTCACTCAGCATTCCTGCTCACACAGCACCACTGCTTCCGCTCCCCAGGGGGAATTTCTCTTCATCCACAAAGCCCAGAAGCTGCTTCTGCAGTGAGTCCTTCCTCCAAGGCACCTGCAAGCCCACCTGCTGCGCTCTCTCCCTCAACCCAGTCATCTCGCCAATGAGTCTGCTCTCCACAACTGATCACTTGGGGTGGAAGCATCCCGGCAGTGTCTGAGCCATTCGGGATCCTTAGGCCTGGCAGAGTTGGTGCTCAAACATTGTGGGCAGGGAAGGAGACGGAGGCACCTCAAAACCCACCAGGGTGAGGGCCACAAGGGGCTGACACCAGAGACCCAGGCCAACGCCACAAGGGCGGTCCCTCTGACAGCCAGCCACCGCCATCCCATGTGCCACGAGGTCGGTGTGCCAAAAAGAGAAGCTGCCAAGGCTAGAGGCGGGGAAGAGTCTGTACCCAGCCCCCCAATCCATGGCCCACTAAGACAGACACCAAGGCAGCAGAATTGCCAGACTATGGGATCCAGCTCCGCTTTCAGTGTGGTCTCACCTCAGAAGCCTCAGGAAGCTTCCCTTTCATCGTCCTCAGGACCTGGGCCAGGTAAAACCACAGCAGACAGATGGACAGAGGTGGGGACCTGTCACTACCCCTCCTTTGCCCACATAGCTCTGCAAGTGCTTTCACCTGGTAGCCCTCCTCAGACAGACTGCTGGACCCCACCCTTCACCTGTCTCCCTCCCTGGAGATGGAGTGCAGAGGTGGTCAGAGTCAGTCAGTCCTGGGTTCCTATCTTGACTCTGACACTTACTGGCAACTCTAAGCCTTGGTGTCCTCACCTGTAAAATGGGATGATAATCCCTCAGCGACGCCTAGCAATATCCCCATGTAAGAGCTGGAACACTTTCAGGAAGCTGTGCCCTCTGCCTGGACTTGGCAGCCCAGCTGGCTAAGGGCACAGATGTATCTCAGGACTGCCCTTGGGACTTGGGGTGCAGACGCAACTGTCTGTCTCCAGGCAGGCCCCGAAGAGAAGTAAAAGACCCTGCTTGCCAGTGGGGGCTCTGTCGCTCCTGTGCATGACCTATGGGCAAATGTGACCCATTCTGTGAGCCCCAGGGGAGAGAAGGAGGGGATCCTACAGACACAGCCTGACGGTGAGTAAGAGTGAGGAAACTAGCAGAAAAACCTCAGCATTGGGACTTCCCTGGTGGCGCAGTGGTGAAGAATCCGCCTGCCAACGCAGGAGACACGGGTTCAAGCCCTGGCCCGGGAAGATCCCACATGCCGTGGAGCAACTAAGCCCGTGCGCCACAACTACTGAGCCTGCGCCATAGAGCCCGCGTGCCACAACTACTGAAGCCCGTGCGACTAGAGCCCGTGCTCCGCAACAAGAGAAGCCACCGCAACGAGAAGCCTGCACATCCCAACGAAGAGTAGCCCCCGCTCACTGCAACTAGAGAGAGCCTACACGCAGCAACAAAGACCCAACGCAGACAAAAATAAATAAATAAATTTATTTAAAAAAACCCAAAAACCTAAAACAAAAACCTCAGCATTGGCTAAGCTGAGAGCAAAACAAGTTAGGCAAGGCCCTGCATCCTGAGGGCCAGGCCAGTGCTGCTGAGTCCTGGGCTGTCTGCACAATTTCTGGCCGGTTGGCCAGGGCTCCCAAGCAACCACAGCGCAGTGCATCAGCTACTCACTGTCGGGAAAACCTGCACCCAGGCTGCTCCCTCTGATGAGGCCACCCCTTCCCACTGCTCCCTGAAGGGCTCTCCCACGACCCCAGGGCTGAGGTTCTGCATCACCTCTTCACAGTTTCCATCTTCCCAGAGACGCCCCTGGCCTCCTCCCACAGCGTTTGGTGACAGCATCCCCCCGCCCCATGCACAGCCATGGTGGGCAGGCAGGGCAGCAAATCAGGTCTGGGCACAAAACGAGAGCAATAAATTACCTATCACCTCTGTTCCTCAAGATAAGATCCCAAGTCAATGACACAAAAGAAAATTCAAAGTACAAGTATATTCACACCAGCCCTGCTTGCAACAGCAAAACACTGGGGAAGTCCCAGCAATGGAGAAATTGCAAACCGAGGCCCACACGGAGGGAACACACTTGAACCAAGGGCGAGTGGACCAGGTGAGTGGGGGCATGCAGTTGGAGCTGCAGCTCTGGGCCCTCAGGACCTCAACATTGAGCAACAGGACAGCAGAACACACAGTTCAGAACATGGGGCATGTGCAGAAGGAAATCTGAAGACATGTCAACTCAGCTTTTCTCACTAGTTCCTGTAAATTATCTGTAAATTTGCTCAAGGCCACAGGAGCCCAAGGAGTCGAGAGGCTGAGACAAGCCTGGTGCTGGTGACTACTTTCTGGTGGTACCTCCGCAGGGGCAGCCACAAGTCCCTGGAGTGGGTTCCAGAACTGAGTCTTGAACTGCACCTGCCCCGACTTCCTTGGGCCGGGCTGGGGAAGGGAGAGTTCTTTAAAATAAAGCAAACTGGAATCACTGTCCTGTTCAGAGGGGACAGAAAGTTGTCTCTCCTACTGTCCTGTGCACACACCAGTCGTGTCCTTACCCAGGCAGTCTTGCCACCTTTTGGCTAAGAAAAGCTATCAAATACTGTCCTTTCTGCCATGTTCCCCGAGTCCCCTCTCCATCTCCTACCCCATCTACCCCCAGAGCTCCTCCAGGTCAATGACCAGAAAGGTAACAGCTTCCAGGCCCTCTGTGTAGCCCTGAATTTTATCAAAAGGAGGAAGAATTGCTCATGAAGAGTGGGGGAGGAGAAGGCAGGGAACATCCCTCAGCCAACCAGCCTCTGTTGCCCTGAGGAGCTCGGACTAGACCCCAAAAACAACCCACCACACAGCACAGACTAGGGCCCCTCATCCTCTTCTCTATAAAGCCCTGCGATCAAGTCAACTTCCACCCACCCTGACCTTCAGGTTCCCACCTGTCCTTGTGGTCCTCCAATCTAGTTAGAAGCCCACTATGCAGAGGGTAAAATGCTGCATGAATACGGGTTTGGGACCTGGGGTGCTGGTTCCTTGTTCATTCCCTGCTCACTCCCTCCTTGCTGTGAACTGGGAGACCCTAGCCTGGTGTCCAAACCCCCACACAATTTTCAGGTCTCATCTTTAGCCTCTTGGGTGCTACCTCCTCCTCCAGGAAGCCCTCCTGTGCCAGGCCAGCTCACAGTCCCACCCACTGCAACACCCTGAGGCAGTGCCATGGCACGAGCCCCTCTGCTCAGGCCAGAGCCACATTTCAGTTGCATACCTGGAGCTTGGAGAAACACAGGCCTGCCCCAGGGGCAGTGAGACTTGGGCAAGTCCCCTCCCATTGGGCCTCAACTCCTTTGCCACCTGAAAGGGGGTTGGCTTGGAGCTTCAATCCCTGACTTTGAGATATGGAGAAGCAAAGAAACAACAGTGATGATAAATTACAAAATTACCTGCTACCATTTATCAAGCACTTATCAAGAGGCTCACAGGACTTCCCTGGTGGCGCAGTGGTTAAGAATCCACCTGCCAATGCAGGGGACACGGGTTCGAGCCCTGGGCCAGGAAGATCCCACATGCCGTGGAGCAACTCAGCCCGTGTGCCACAACTACTGAGCCTGCATGCTGCAACTACTGAAGACCGCACGCCTAGAGCCTGTGCTCCACAACAAGAGAAGCCACCGCAATGAGAAGCCCGTGCACCGCAACAAAGAGTAAACCCTGCTCGCCGCAACTAGAGAAAGCCCGCGAGCAGCATCAAAGACCCAATGCAGTCATAAATAAATAAATAAATAAATAAATAAATAAATAAATAAATAAATAAATATAAATAAATAAATATATATATATTTTAAAAAACTTTAAAAAAAGAGGCTCACGGCAGCTTCATAGTGCAAGGATGATGACTGTCTCAGTCTCACAGATAAGGAACCTGAGACCTAGAGGGTCAGCTCTTTGCCCAAGGTCACCCAGCTGAGCCACGACGCAGCTTGAGTGCTCCTGCCTCTAAAGTCCACGTTCTCACTCCTTCTCCTTTATGTAACAACGGAGGCCACCCCCTAGTTAGGACAATACAGCCCTAACACGGACTGACTAGAAGCAAAAGAGAAAGGGGCCTAGCCCTCCACACCTCCGGAAGTCTGGAAGGAAAACTGGCTAGGGTGTAGCCATAGTCCCTTAGGACTGAATACGGACTGGAAAGCCATGGCCCCAGGGCTAAAAGCAGGATCACAGTTTCAGCAGCCCACCAGGACCTACATTACGGTCAGAGTCACGACCCACCAGAATGTCTGGTCAAAGCCACGGCCACCCCTACCAGGTTCCACAGTGTGCTAAGAGATGCACACACTCCTCCCCTAGGACTCACATCCTGGTCAAAGCCAAGGCCCCCAGGCTAGCCTCAAAGCAAGACAAGCACCAAGCGCTCTCTCCTCTCCTATCATGCCCAAGCAGAGGTCAGGAGTGCAGGGAGACCACAGCATGTAACACAATCTCCTGACCTCCATTTCCAAATCTGTATCAGAAGCTGGACTAGATGTTCTCTGAGAACCTTGCCAACTTGCAAATTTATTACAACGTTTCAGTTACTCCTAAAATAAATCTTTGTTTTTCTTGGTAATAAAAAAGTTGCAGACTCATTTAAGGACAAGCAGAAAATCAGTGAAGTGGGTTTAACACCTAGGATCACAGGAAAAGTAAGCCTCTTAACGATTCCTTGAATTTCAGCATATGTTCTAGATGTTTCCACCCTCCAGTTTTACCACTCACCCACAACCCCACCTGGATGCTTACACACCCATGGACACAAAGACAGGCCCATATAACAAAGTGGTCTCACTGCCTCTATCCTGAACACATCTGCACTTCCCTGAAATTCCTCCCAAAACTCGATTTCAGGCCCAGAGATGGGCCTTCCTCCCCGCCTTGGGCCTTTGAAAGTTCTGGGCTCAGAGAGACCAAGCGAATCTCCTAGGGCCAACACAGCTCAGACCGCGGCCTGACTACCCGGCCCACGCTCTCCGGCCAGCTGAGACGGCAGGACCGAGGCTCCAAGTCCTCCCCTGACCTGAGGCGGTGGGGACAGAGTGGTGTGGGAAGGGTCCTGCGCCCTCCCCTAGGTGATGGCGGCCAGACCTAGCTCCCGCCGAGCCGAGACGTCGCCACACACCTGTCCCCGCCTCCCGCTCTGCCACACCTGTCCCCGGTTCCCGACCTGTTCCCGGCTCCCTTTCCCTGTAAGACCAATACCCATGCCCATGCACCGCCCTCCGCCTTCCCCGCGGACCCCGCCTCACCACCGCGCTGGCAGGCGTGCAGAGCAGGCCGCCCATTGCTGTACGGCATCCAGATCTTCTTCAGGGGGTTCTGGGTCAGTTCCCGTGGGGACGCCATCCTGGGGCTCGGAGGAGTCGGACTGCGCTGCTTCCAACCCAGCGGCCGGGCCACCTCGGGCCACTCGATGCCCCGCCCCTCAGCCCTGCCCCTCAGCCCCGCCCCTCCTGTAGCCGCGTTGACGCCCGTCCAACTCCCCGCAGGCCCCGCCCCGGAACGAGTAGGCTCCACCCCAACTGAAGAGCGCCTGGCCTCCTACCACGCATGCCCAGCTCGCGTACTAGCGCGCTTTGGACCAAGCGGGCCCGCCCCGCATGCCAGGATGGGGGACGCGCATGCCCAGCTCCCCAGTTTCCAGACTTGGATGGTGCAAGCCCCGCCCTGGATGCCGGAGCCCAGCACACCCAACGCGACCCTGATGATTTGCATAGACCTCAGCCACGGCTTCGCCCTAGGCGTGCCAGGCTTGCCCCCAGGACACCCGAGGTCCCGCTTCCCGCTCTGCGTGACCTCAGGGCCCCCAGGAGGAGGGGTTTGCATGCGTTGGGGTAGGCCTGCGTGACGCGCAGAGCTTGGTTGGTCAGGACCAGCCTGGCGGCCCCTGCGCAACTCTCATCACTGGCCCGGTTGTCAACTCCGCCGCGCCCCACCGGCCTTGTGCCCCGACCCTCTCTTCTGCTCCGAATCCCGGGACTCTCCACTGCCCACAGGAGCAACCTGCTCAACCACGCTGAAAAAGCTCCTTTATCTCATGGACAGGGACAGAGAACAAATCTCAAAATTAATCGTGTTTCTCTCTTTGCCTTAGCTGCTGGGGAGCTCGGGCTAGACCCCAGCCCACCTGGAGCACGTGAGTGGTACCTAGTAACCAAGCTCCCTGGGGACTCACTGAACCCTGACAGTATCTTACTTCTCCTTCCAGGATTTCATTTTTACCAATTAAATTTTAAATCATAAGTTTACACATTTTTTTTCTTTAATGAGCCTCTGCCTCTTCATCAGGAAAATGAAATACACACTGTCATGGATCTTACAAGATTCTGGTATGCGTTAAAAGTGTCAGTGTCTGAGAAATCCATTCTAAAGCACATTAATGTTATCATTTATTATGTTATTTATCTTCCTCCTGTCTCTAAAAATGCAATGGAGGCAAGGGGCAAGGGAGAGAGCCTGAGTTCGGGAACACGTGGCCTACCTCCTCTCTGTCTCCTCAGCCCAGCCTCTTAAGCTTTGTACACTTTCTGCCCCCGACCTTAGCTGACACTGCTCGAGCCTGGGTCACACTGCCCTCTAGCGATGTCCTCCACCACATCCCCTGGCAGGATCACTGCGTCCCCAAGTTCTCTCTGCTTAATGTGTGCCCAGCCAGGATCCAGGGGTTGGGGCACGGAGAGAAGTCTCCACCCAGTGTTCCACAGGGGCAGCACCCCTCCCTCTGCCCTCCTTGCCACACCCCTGCCTTGAGTCAGTCCTCCAAGTCACAGCCCAGCCCTTCAGAGCCTGGCAAGGACCCTTAAGATGACTGATACAGATGTTTTGCCCACTTCACAGGAAATGAAGGTTAAGGAGGTCCACGTGCTAGAAGCCCACGCAGACCTTCCCTGGAAGCAGCTCAAGCTGCCTCCCCAGGAAATGCCCTGCCTCAGACAGAGTCGACCACTTCCTCCTTCTTCAGCCTCCCTCTTCAGTGTCCACCATCCACCTCCTTCCCCACCTCATGCCCAGCAGCTGGCACACCCATGGGCAGCTCCTGATGAGCAGGATGCCCCTAGTGACCTTCCGCCCACTTCCTACTTCTCCAAAGCCACTCATTCTGTTCCTGACAAGTCAGACTGACAGTGTATGTCTCCTGGCCACTACCAAGGCCATCCTGGGGCCACCCTAGCCTCAGAGACCTTGTCACCACATACCCACACCCTGTCCAACCCCCAGCAGTCATTGCAAAGTCTACCTCATCTAACATCCACAGACACCCTGCACCTTCTCAGGCCTGCCATTCTCCTCTCCAACCCTCTTGGAATGTTAGTCAAAGGCTGGGGGTAGGGGACAACCAGGGCAGGGCAGGAGGCCAGGGCCATGTCTGGGAAGCCATCCTCACCTCCAGAAGTCTGAGTCTGGCTTCCCAGGAAAAGCAGTGGCTCTGTACCTCCCACTCTTCCCCAGTCTGACCCTGGGCTGACCCAGACATACCTTCCCAAGTCTCTATATCCAGTGCGAGGCCACATGTCAACAGCAGGAGGAGCCTGGAGCCCCTCCCCAAGGCCAGGGTCTACATCTGCTCTGAGGATACTCCCCTCCCATGGCCCCATTTCTCAGGTAGGAAACTGAGGAAGGGGAGAAGGGCCCAGTGTCACAGAACCGCCAGCCCACAGTGCAGGATGGACTCAGCTCAGCTCCCGGCCCTTCAGAACCTCACCTCCCACACCTTGTACTATAACCACACATCCCACCTCCACACTTGGACTCTTGCATGTTCACTCCATTGAAATGCTCTCCTGGCTTTCTGCTCCCTCAGCGTCAATAGATGTCCGATAGAATAACTGGCCCTCATGGCTTTCCCTCCTTGGGGCCACCCCAGAGCGAGCCAGCTCTCCTGGCCCAAGGGTGGGAGGTGTGCTAGATGTCAGTGTGAACACATCCTGCTCAGCTTTTCCTTGCTGTGAACCTGCCTGGCCTGGCTCCTGTGGTGCCCTCTGCACTGACCACTGGACCTCCTCCCAGTGTCCCAGACTACAAGCTGTGGGGTGTCCTCAGTCTTCAGTCCTCAATGCTCAAACTCTTCCCAGTCCACGTATCTGCTGGCCAGACTGGCCAAACCGACAGCCACCCTTTGCAGCATATGGGCCCAGGGACCTCAGTACATCCCACACAGACCCACACACCAGTGCACGAAAGCATGGTGTGCACACAGCCACTGGTGCACACACACTAACAGGACCTGCACCCAGGCTGATGCAGAGACAGGCCAGCTGCAGTGAGGCCTGCTGCTCTCTGCTGTCTCCCTTCCCCTTTATTCCCTCCTCCTCTCCCCTCTGCTGTCACTGGGAGGTTGGGGAGTTCCTAGGAGTTCCAGCTTCCTCTGGCCATTTCTAGCCAAGGATCATCCTGTGTCTCCCTGGGTCCAGAGCTCACACAGGGTGTGAGGTTCCAACTTGGGGGTAGAGAGCCATGTAACCAAGCAGCCCGTGAACCCTGGTCTGCACTTGCTGATTCCAGCCTGGCACAGGGCACACAGTAGGTGCTCAAAGTGACTCAGGACCAGCCAGAGCACACAGTAAGGTGCTCAGAGAGGTTCCTGACTGGGACAGAGCACACAGTAGGTGCTTAGAGCAGCTCAGAACCGGCACAAGGCACACAGTAGTTGCCCTAGAAATGCTGGTTTAAGGGCTAAAGTAACATCACATGAAAAACTTCCCAAATGAGCCTCTGGACCTCCCCGAACTGGTATGACCCCTGAGGGGGGACCTGGATAAACATGACCCGTTGGAGGCCAGCAAAGGGCAGAGCAGGAGGCCCCCTGGGAAGCTCCAGCTAACTGTCCCTCCCCCTGGGCTGGAGGAAGAAGCTATTTATAGTTCCCCCTTGGCCCAGCTCCTTCTCCCCGGCAAGGCGCCAGTGTTCCCCCTCCTCCATGCCACTGACAGGCTGATGCCCCTAAGAGCACCCCTATTCCTGGAGAGACCCCCAACACTATCACACCCCTTCTAGCACCACCTCCACTTTGCCCAGGTCTTTTCCCAATGCCCCCACCCTCTCCACCCTGCCCCGTGCCTACCCTGCCTGCTGCTCCCTGACCCGGGGTCCGTCAGGGAGCTGCCTCCTTCCTTGCCTCTGCTCATGCTGCAACCGAACTGGCCTGGGCCGCTGCCCCCTGCAGCTCGGAGTCGGGCAGCCCCGCCCTCCAGGCTCCGGAGAGAGCCCAGCTGGCCGGGTGGCCCCGCCTCTCCAGCCCCGCCTTGGGCCCGCCCCCCAGGGCTGCTGACAACTGGGAGATCTCCGTCAGTGTCCCCAGCCCTGGGCAGCCACACTTCCGACAGTGCTACCTCTTTCTCCAGCCTTCGTCTCCAGCTGGAGTTGTCTACACTACCCAGAATACCTGCCCCATCTGCAGGCAAGCCTGACCACACTCTCCAGAAGGTCAGTCCCATCCCCGGCACAGCAATGGAGTCGGGGTTGTGAGATTAGGCAAAACATACTCCCTGCACACCAAGGGACAGGTCAGTGAAATTGGGGCTGGGGCGGGGGGAGTGGGGAGAGGAGCAACGTAGCCAACTATGACTCCGCCCTCGTGTGTCACTGCCTGGGTGCACACGACTGTGTGATTCTTGTCTATCCCATTCTCCGGTCACTACATGTATTGAGCGCTCTCTGCGTGCCAGAACCTTCATGTACATTACATCACTCCGTGCTCACAAGAAGCTTGGTGGCATCACTCTGCTTTACAGAGGAGAAAACAGGCTTGGAAAGGTGAGGAGGTTTGCTCAGGACAATTCGATGAAGGAGGGGCAGTTGGGCCAGAGCCCCAGCAGCCTGAGCTCCTTCTCCCCTGAGCCATGTGCGTCCAAGGGCAGAGGCTGGGTATGCAGGGGTGTGGGTAAGACAGTGACTGGCTATGTGTTGAGTGTGCTTCATGTAGGTTTGGGGGACAAGCTCCTGTTCCTCCCAGCCCCCTCACATGGCCTCACCTTGCTCACACGCACTCACAGCTGTTAGATACACAGAGATGCAGCCACACATGCGTGCACACCCCCACACACACACAGGGCAAGGCTGCCACGGCCACAGACCTCCCACGTACGACCATCTCACTGTGCCTGGAGATGCCCCTGATGGCCCCATCCATCTGGGGTGGGTGCTGCCTCATGCATGTGACCCTCCGCCAGCATTTCTCTGTGTGGTGACCTGTGGAAAGACAGGGCAGACCTGTGGGTCTGGTCTTAGGTGGGCTGGTCTCCGATGCAGTGATGGTCTCTTGTGTTGAGGTGCCTGAAAGTGGCATTACAGTGACCACATGTGATGGTGTCCAGATGCTCTGTGACTGGACACAAGTGGGACCCAGACATGATAAGACTCCATGCGGTAGTGACCTTCAATGGTAGTGTCCAAGCTGTGCAGACATACTGTAAGCCTGTGGGGCTCCTAAGAGTGGCAAGACTCCACCTGGCAACCTGACACAGCAACATCCAGGCTGTCCAGACACACTGTGACTCTGTGAGGCACTCTGATATGACACCACAGGGCAGTGACCCCACGTGGCGGAGTCCTGAAGCACCGTGCCCAGATGTAGTACCGTCCAGCTCTGCCGCTGCCTTGCAGGTCTCCCCATCCACGCTGGCTCCATCATTGTGATCCCCTCCCTCAGGCTCAGCGGCGGCCAACGTGGGCCAAGGCGTGGGCATTGGCAGCAGCCTGCTCCAGTAAGATCTGCAGGAGGCCAAGGGGGACATCCAGCAAGAGGGTGATGCGGGGCCCAGGGCCAGGGTGGCCCCAAACAGTGGAGGGGCCTGTGGTGCTGGCTAAAGGGCTCTCCGAGGTCACAGGGCAGGGAGTGCCCTGGGGAAAGTTCTGAGGGAGGAGCCGGAAGCCTGGGATAGGGGTTGCTGGGACAAGCAGAGTCCTGCCCAATGTCAGGACCATCAGCACCAGCAGAGCCCACCTGGTCATCGTGTGGTCAGGCTGTGAGGAGAAAACAGGTTCAGGGCAGGGGCCCTGGTCAGCTATGGCCCATGGACAGAGACAGATGGGGAAAGCAGAGAGACAGAGAGCAGCCAGGCCAGGGACAGAGAGAGACAGAAACAGAGATGAAGGGACAAGAAGAGAGCCAGAGTGAGACAGAGAAAACAGACAGAGCCAGGCAGAGAAGGGGTCAGAGGGACAGAAAGAGTGAGAAAGCGAGTGAGAGAGACAGAGATAGACAAAGTGATGGAGAAACCCAGAGACAGAGAGCCACAGGTACATCTAGACATGGATATATTTTATAGAGAGAGAGATGGGGGGGAGGGAGGAAGAACAAGAACAAGAAGAAGAAAGGGAGGGAGGGAGGAGAGAGGGAGAGGGAGAAAGAGATGGAAATGCATGAGAGGGAGGCGGAGCAAATGGAGAGTGGAAGAAAAAAGAGACAGAAACTGCCCCAGAGACAGTGCGATGGAAATAAGGATGCAAAGAGAGAGAAACACAGAGGGACCAAAGGGGAGCCTGAGGTGTGAGCAAGAAAGCTTGTAGTAGATCCAGGGCAAAGAAAGGCAGGAATGGGGGTCCTTGAGGCAGAGAAGCAGCCAGAGGTCCCAGGGCGCCTCAGGTTCAGAGACCTCCACTGACCCAAATCCCAGATCCATTCAACCCCAAAGGCCCTGCCCATCCCCCTTGACCCCAGTTCTACCAGTAGCAGCCTCCTCTAGGGTAAGCTGGGGCCAGGCAGTGCTGTGCTGTGGTCTGCCTCTCTGCCCCCTTCAGGGCCCATTTATCTCCCTCAGCCCCTGGGCTGAGAGCTGGGGCCTGTCTCCTGGCTTGAGGCAGCCCCCCACCTATGATTCATCCCCTCCTGGGGAGCAGTGAGGACATATCCTCAGCCCCTACCCTGTCTTCTTTCTGGGGACAAGTTGGGGACTGAGGGTCACAGGGCAGTGACCAGGGCTGGACAGAGGGACTCTGTACCCACTCGGGATGGTACTGCCCTCCCAGGGAAAACCCGCCCCGCTGACACCCACACCTCCCCAAACAGTCACAACAGGGGCCTTTAAACAGCAGCTTTAATGCCCCCCCGAATCAGCACCATGTCGTCACAGGCTTGGGTCAAGGGGCAGGTCAGATGCGGTCAGATTCAGTCACATCCGCTCACTGCCCACAGCCATTCCCACACTGAGTCATCTGCCGGGGAGGCAGGAGCCACAGTGGAGGTTTGTCCACAAGGGGGAAGGCTAGACCCATGGAACAAGTCACTGAAATTAACGGACATGCTCGTGCACGCTCACGTGCACGCAGGCCTCGAGCACCAAGGGGAGGGACAGCAGGGCCCAGCTGAGACACCGACTCCTCCAGGGGATGCTGAACTTCAGCTCATCGTCTGCCTAAGCTCCGGGCAGCACCTGGGCGGGGCAGGTTGGGTTCAGCCATCTGACCTTACCCATCACATCGGCCACAGAGAATGGGGAAGCTGGGGGCATAGGGTGTGGAGGCTCTGCCCGCAGAGAGGGATGCTCCCTCAGGTCTTTAAGGGAGGGAGCACTGAGGGGGGCCATACTGGGGACTCCACATAGAGCTGGGGTTCTCTCCTCAGCTCTTTGGTCTCGGGTGTCTGTCCCAGGTCCCCCAGTCTGAGGGGGCTTCTGACCCAGGACCCTGACCCTGGACATGATCTGGGTAGGCCCCTAATGGGATGGGAGGTACGCCCATACCTGTCCCCTGGCTCTGCGCCACCCGGGGCGGGCAGCGGCGCTCACAGGCCTCACGGGTCCCAAAACGGTTGGCATTCCCTCCGCAGCCACCATAGACAAAGGGGTGACAGGCCTCTATACCACCTGCCACAGCCCGATGATACCAGCGCAGGGTGTAGGCAGTACAGGAGCCCTCGTCCAGTGGAAGTGAGCAGGGGTCTGGGGCTGATGGAGGTCAGAGAGGTCAGCAGGGGTGGGCTCTGTCTGCCCCTCCCCAAACCCCTCTGGGCCCAGCCCCCTTTCTCACCATCGCCATCCCAAGGAGCCTCAGGGTCCTGGTATTCCTCCACGGAATACTCAGAGTATTCGTACTCATCGTCCTCGGGAGGCACCTGGCCTGCACGCATGGTGGGGTGTGCTGTGAGCAGGGCCCCGGCAGGGCCGGGTTCATGCTGCCCAACCCTGGCCCTTGGATGGGGTGGGCAGCACTGGTCTCCCACGTGTACACAAGAGTGTTCCCTGCATGTGGACCCTACACGTGTGGTGTGGGCCCTGCACACATGAGCAGCCCCGTGTGTGTCTGTGATCCCACCCCACACGCCCCATGGCTCCAGCCGTCCTCACCTTCCTCCTCTGCATGGGAGACGCGGAGAACGGGCACAGCGTGGAGCTGGGGGCCAGCGGTGTCTGCAGCGTAACTAGGGAGGGGTCCTAGAGCCAGAAGCAGGGGCACAGGGCCCTGGGGTCAGCATGGTGGCCACCCCAGCCAAGCCCCTGCTTAGAGGACCCAGGTGATGGGCACAGCAGGGCCTGGGGTGAGGAAAGTTCCGGGAGCAGAAAATACCAGAAAACTACTCACGTGATCCAGATGTGATAAACTGGCCCTGGCAAGCTGGAGGGGTCAGAGAGGGGGCAGGGAGAGAGACAATAACAGAGCAGGAGACAAAGATGGAAAGAGGCAGGGAGAGAGACGCACACGGGGGCAGAGACATACAGAGGGGGACAGCAGGAGAGAGTGACAGGCAGGAGAGAGTGGCAGACAGGAGCGAGAGGAAGGGAAGCAGATGCAGAGAGAGAGAGAAAGAGAAAGAAAGGAAGGGGAGAAGCAGACAAAGGGCGAGAGCGAAGTTGGGAACAGGCCAACAAAGGGCAAGAGAGAGAGGGAGAGACAGCCAGTCAGGAGCCGGCAGGCATGGAGACAGAGGGAAAGCAGCCACAGAGAGAGGCGGAAGGAGACGAGCTTCACTCTCTGACGCCCCCCAGGGCCACCAGAGCCCTCCACCCAAACCCTGGCTCCACATCAGGCCCTGAGGAACTGGCTCTGCTCACACCTTCACCCCCTCCACACGCCACCATCCTGGGCACCCAGGAACACTACGTGTCCCTCCACCTCTGCCCGGGTCTCCATTTGGGGAAGTCCTGTCAGCATGTCTGTCCTGAAACACCTGTGTGCTTTTCGTATCCATCTGTCTCCACCCATCTCCTTGACTGCTTGCCCCTTGTAGTTCTGGGGATGCTGCCTGCCCCTGTCTAGGGGTACGGGGATGGAGTGGGGTGGTACCCAAGAGACTGTGGGCTGGGCCCCACTCACCACAATGCTGACTCATCTCCTGACGCACAAGGCCCCGAATGTCATCCTCCTAGGAGCCCAAGACCACAAGGGTCATGAAGAACCAATGGATCACAGAAGGCCAAAGGGTACATGACGCAGGGATCATGGAGGGACAGCGCTGAGTCAGGGTCCAGGGTCCAGGGGGTCAGGGGTTGGGTGCAGGAGGCAGAGCCCACAACCCCCATACCCCACACTCACTGTCAGTGCAGCTTCTCCCTTCTCACCGCGGGGCCCCGCAGGTCCTGGCCGCCCCTATGTGCAATGGATAGGACCAGGCTGTGACCTCTGATCTCACAGACACCAGAGGTCACCCCAACCTTTGACCCCAAGCCCAGGAATCCCCACTCACCTGCTCCCCTCTCTCTCCAGGGGTTCCAGGGACCCCAGGGGCCCCCACCACACTCTCTCCAGGGGGACCTCGTTCACCCTGTCAGACAGGACCAAGTAAGCAGGGTCAGAGGCAGTGGGGGTCAGAAGTAGGACAAATTGGGATCATAAGTTCAGAGGTTGGGGCAAAGATATTGGGGGAATGGGTTGCAGAGCCAGAGGTCAATGAGGTGTGAAGGGTCAGTGAGGCTCAGGGGTCTGGAGTCAGTCAGGGCCCCTCACCTTCTGGCCCTGAAGTCCTTCAGGGCCTTTGGGACCAATACTGCCAGGTGGCCCGGGGGGACCACTAGAGCCATCACTGCCCCTGGGACCTGGGAAGCCCCCAATTCCTGGAGGCCCCTGAGGAGAGATAGGTCAGAGTCAGTGATGAGAGCTTCCAAAGATGGACCCACTTCCAGAGAGTACCATCTCCTCAATTCACCATGACCTTAGCCTCAACTTACTCGCTCCCCTTTCTCGCCCTGGTCACCCTTGGGTCCTGGCTGCCCATCAAAACCGCGGTCACCCTGGGAACAGAAAGAAGCATGAGAGTCCCTCTGCCTTGGCCTACCTCAGCTCAACCCCCATAAGCCCCCAGGCCCAATGGCCATAACCTCAAGTACCGGTGGCCCTACCAGCCGGAGACCCTCAATCTGCCATGATACCCATGACCCTGACCCCACTGTGATGCCCCTTGCCCTGACTCCACCTATTTCCCCTACACTGACACTCCAACCTCCCCACTGACCTCCACCCACCGTAACCCCTCAGCCCTGAGGCATGTGCTGCTCCACCTCCCATCCCTTAATCCTAAATGTGCATTGTGGGGACTTCCCTGCCAGTCCAGTGGTTAAGACTCCACGCTTCGGAATTTCCCTGGTGGTCCAGTGATAAAGGATCTGCCTTACGATGCAGGGGACGTGGGTTTGATCCCTGGTCAGGGAACTAAGATTCCACATGCTGCGGGGCAACTAAGCACACGAGCCACAACTACTGAGCTTGCGCGCCTCAACTAGAGAGACTGCATGCCACAAACTACAGAGCCCACGCGCTCTGGAACCCGTGCGCCACAACTACAGAGCCCACGTGCCCTGGAGCCTGCGTGCCACAACTAGAGAAGAGAAAACCCGCATGCCGCAGCTAGAGAGAAGCCCGTGAGCCGCAACATAGAGCAGGCTGCTCTATGCACACTGCAACAAAAGATCCCGCATGCCTCAATGAAGATCCCACGTGCCGCAACTAAGACCCAACGCAGCCAAAGAGAAATAAAAATAAAATAAATAAATAATAACTCAATCTTAAAAGAAAAAAAAAAAAGACTCTGCGCTGCCACTGAGGGGGCACGGATTCAATCCCTGGTCGGAGAACTAAGATCCCGCATGCCACACGGTGCGGCCAAAGAAAAAAAAAAAAGCACATTGTGACCCCAACCCACCCTGAAACCTTAAGACCAGCCCCACTCCACCCCCCAATGTCCCAACCTTTCACGACCCAAAACCTTCCTTGACCCAAAACCTTCACGACCCAACCATGCCCTTCCCTGCCCAATCCTAAACCCCCAATGTCCACTGTTGAGAGAGACCCCATACCTTGGGACCGATCAGGCCCTCCTTCCCAGGGGCCCCTGACTGGCCTGGAACACCTGGCTCCCCCTGGAGAAGAGAAGACATTAGCCAGGCCCTGGTCCACCCATTCACTCCTCATTCTGGGGGTGCCCCACTCTCACCAACTCTCCTTTGCGTCCTGCCAGCCCTGGGCGGCCTAGGGCACCAGCTTCTCCCTGCAGGGATCAGGTGGAGGGATCAGCGTTAGGGCCCAGGCCTCACAACCCCCCACATCCCCACGCATATGCCCCATCACCCCTGTACCTTATCTCCCTTCTCTCCATCAAGGCCACAGGCTCCCTTAACCCCCCGTTCGCCCTGCGGGAGAAAAGAAGTGAAAAATGACTTCCAGATACCTCACCCTGTAACCCCTTGACCCTGAAACTACTCTCCAAACTGGCCTTAGATACTCCAACCTCTGACCTTCCAACCTCTAACCTAACACCTCACATTCAACCCCGGATACCCCCACATCTGACCCCAGATACCTGACCTCTGACCCCAGATACCTCACCCTCCAACATCAGGTCCTCCTGATTAGGGGAAAAAAACCAGTCCCCTTCCCACCTTGAGGCCCCGGGGACCCATGAAGCCAACATCTCCTTTGTCTCCTCGGACACCAGGGGCTCCATCTTTTCCTTGGGATCCCTGGGGGGAAAGGGGTCAATGTGAGGCCAGGGGAGGTCAGTGAGGGATCAGAGGGAATCACTTTGGATGTAATGGACAGGGAACACCATAGGGGTGAGAATCATCATTAGGGGCCAGAGCCACTGGAAGGGCAGGGTTTTCCATGGGGATGAGGGTCACCATGGGCAGGGGTCACTATGTGGGTGGAACCATCATGGGGGCTACTGTGAAGGTAGGGGGGTGCCTGAACAACATGAGAGTACTGGTTCACTGTAAGGTCAAAGGCCACTACATGGGCATGGGGGCATCTTACCGGCTCACCAGGGATCCCTGCAGCACCAGGCTCACCCTGTGGGAAACACAGATGGGGGAGGGCAGCCCTTCAGTGTGACTGTCCCCTATGCTGGCCTGTCTGCTGCACATGCAGCCACTCGGTGACTGCAGCTAGGGCCCAGGCTGCACAAGGAGCCCGTGTGAGCACATATGGGGCCAACAGCGAGGGAGGCAGGAAACCCTCCAATGCTCAGAGGACACCCCTGGGACAGGGGTGTGTGATGCATGGCTCTGGGTCTGTACCTGGGGCTGGACTTGCCTTGGGTCCTGTGAGTCCACGCACCCCCAGCAACCCTGCTGAGCCCTTGTCTCCAGGCTGTCCCTTGGCGCCCTGTGGGAGTGACCAGGAGAGGGACACAATCAGGACCAGACCAGGCTGCATGCTCGGAGAATGACTGGAACCTGCTGACTGGGGCGGAGCTGGCCAGTGCTGCTCCCACGCACTTCCCCACGGCCCCTTCCCTTCCAGCCCACGCCCCAGCAGGGTGGAGCTGGGGACTGTGGCTTGTGGGGTGGCTCATTTCTCACCCCAGGACCCCCAGATTCCTGCCACTCCTCTTACCACTGGGCCCCTACCCTTACCCCTACCTGGAGTACCCCTAACAGCCAAGGAGCCCCCTTCCCATTCCCACAGGCACTCTCATAGAGCCACAGGCCACAGACTCCCCTTCTCACCTCATATCCAGGCCCTTGAGCCCCTCCCATAGAGCCCCCAAGCTCTCAGCTACCCCACAGAGTTGCTACAGCTGACAGAACCCCCTCCCCTCTGACCCCCAGAAAGCCCCCTCCCATCCTCCCCTCCTGTCCTCACAGACCCTCCATGGAGCCCCCCAGCCTGTAGGACCCCCCTCCTCACCCTGTATAGAATATCCCAACCTCATCCCCATACCTTTTCTCCAGCATCCCCACTGTCTCCCCGAGGTCCTTTGTCACCATCTATGCCCCGAGGCCCTCGTTCACCCTGGGTCAGGGTCAGAAATCAGGGTCAGGGGCTAAAAGTCCCTTACCCTCTGAGGGTTTCAGCTCTCAGATCCCCTGGCCCAGCCCACACAGAAGCCCCTCCCACACCCATCTGCACATGGACCAGACCCACTCACCATGTCCCCCTTGGCACCCCGTGGCCCCGGAGGCCCCATAATCACAGCTGAGTCACCCTGAGTGGACAGGGGGCAGTCAGAGGAGTCAGGGGCACCCTTAGTCCCCTGCCTTCCCCCATGCGCACACTCACCTTGTCACCCTTTAGCCCTGAGGTTCCAGTGTCACCCTATTGGGTGGAAGAGTGTGAGTCTCACCCAAATAGAGAAGTCCCAAATCCTGAGTTGCAAGATCCATCCCCACCCACACTGACCCCAGGGGCCTCTTCCCCATATCCTTACCTTCTCCCCACGCTCCCCCCGGCTGCCTGGGGGACCCTGTATGAGAGAAGAAAATGGTGAGCTAAGGGAATTTGTGGGGACTACTGGGGAGATAGCTCAGGGGGCAGGGGAGGACTGGGGGGCCCGGGGGAATGGGGGAGACAAAGGACCAGAGAGTAGCCAAGGAGAACCAGAGGGCTGCAGAGTGTCACAAGGGCCCAGAGGACACAGGCAGGGGACTGAGTCACATCACTGGCTCTTTCCCCAGGGGGACCCACCACGAGTCCTCGGGGTCCCTCCAGGCCGGGGCGGCCATCTTCACCCTGGATGGTGACAATAGATTCAGTGACTCAGTAAGTTGGAAATCAGAGGCGAGAGCTGTGATGAAGGGAGTCCCAGGGTGGCTCCCTGGAATGGCCATGGCTGCAGAGCAGGACATACGTACCCGGACACCTGGCTCCCCACGCTCGCCTCGGGCCCCAGGCGGCCCTGCTCCAGGGTCTCCCTGGAGATCAATAGGACACCAGGGATCAGTGAGGGGAATTGGTGGAGGACAGAGGGTCATGGGAGGTCGGTGGAGGTTGGAGGGAGTGACAGGGGTCAGTGGAGATTGGAGGAGGTGACAGGGGTCAGTGGAGATTAGAGCGGGTGACAGGGGTTAGTGGAAGCTGGAGGGGGTGGCAGGGGTGAAAGAGAGAGCCAGCAGCATTGTCCCATCTACCTTGTCTCCTTTGAGTCCAGGGGCCCCAGGTGCTCCCTGTGGGCAGAGTGAGGTGAGGCTTCTGTGCCCCTCAAAGGCACACACACATCTAGCCACACAGTGTGGCATAGTCCCCAGCCTAAGTCCCCACATGGACAGACTCCAACACACAGCAATCAGAGACATGGGGCGTTGGGGCACTTCTACTCACCGCTAACCCAAGGGGTCCAGGTGGCCCCAAGGGACCTGGGGCTCCCTCTCTCCCTGGGGGGCCTGCCAGACCCTACAGTGAAAATGAGGCAAGAGAGGCGAAGGGTGACTTGGGAACCTTCCTCCCGTGCTGTCCCCCCAAGACCAGGAGCCCCCTCGGCAGGGTTGGGCCCCCTTCTCCTCCTCACCCAGTACCAGATTCAGAGGTCCTGAAGTCACCAAGTCACCACATGAAGCCCTTAGCGCCCTTACCCGCTCTCCACTGGGGCCCGGCTGACCCATCTCTCCTCGAGGGCCTGTCTGACCGGGGAACCCCGCAATACCAGGAGCACCAGGGGTGCCAGGGGGGCCCAAGTCTCCCTGGAACAAAAATAGCAAAGGGAGGAATGGCTCCAGCAGGACCCCTTCCCAGGACAAGCCCCAGAATACCCTCTTCCTCCCACCTCCAGGCCCCCCGCCCCACCTGCTGCCCCCACTACTAGTGATGGGGCATTGTTTTACCTTTAGACCTGGAGGACCAATTGGCCCAGGGGGCCCCTGGACCCCAACTCCTGGGTCACCCTTCAAGGGAAAGAAGAGTCAGATCAGGCTCAGGGAGTCTCAGGACCATGACCCCCAGCAGGGATGCTTTAGGGCACACATACCTTGTGACCTTTGAGTCCTGGAGCCCCTTTCTGACCCTAAAAAAAACAGAGTAAACAGCATTTGAGAGTAGGAACATGAACCCAGAGCTCAGGTATGGCCCCAAAACATTCCCAGGGGAGCCCAGAGGTGAACACAGCCATTTGGGACCGAGGATGTGAGTGCAGGTACATGGGAGTGCAGACAGGAGCAGGAACTCAGACATGTCCCATCCCAGGGAGCTTAGACATGACCACAGACATGAGCTCAGATACGGGAGCACAGACAGGGTGGGGAAAGGGGCAGCACCAATACATGACGAAGGAGAGGCCCACAAGAACTCCCATGTGTCCTGAGACCTGGGAGATCAGACAGGAGCACATGTGCTCAGACACAGGGGGGAACAGGCACGTGGAAGCCAGGAGGCGTGACCCCCGCATGCTCCCAGAGCAGGACCCTGAATGCTGGAATGTTCAGCCAGGCTCGGGTTCAGATGTGCCCAGGCCCAGGAACGGTGCCTCACATCCACAACTGCACTCCTCAACCCAGACTCAGACTCGCCCAGACCCCAGACTCACATCTTCACCAGGATCTCCAGGCTCCCCAGCACGGCCGGCTTCACCCTGCATAGAAAGGGTGGTGAGGGTGTCTAGCCACCCAACCGTACCCCTCCCTGCCCAATGCACAGGCCCTGGGGCCAGGCCCACCTCACCTTTTCGCCTCGCGGCCCCGGCAGTCCTCGGTCACCTTTGGCTCCCTGTGGATACAGGGGTCAGGAGGACACATGGGTGTCAAGGGCATAGACAGCTGAGACTCAAAGAGGGAGCATGAGGCCCGGACCACGTAGGGCATATTATGGAAGGTGAGGGTCACGGGGGTGGAGGAACTATGCTGTGGAGGTTCCACACTCACCGGCTCTCCCACCAGGTCTCCAGCAAGGCCTCCAGGGGCGCCCTGATGAGGGAAAGGGGTCAGTGGGGTTCCTCAGCCCCTAACCCTTGTCCCCCCCAAACCGGGGCCTCCCACACACTCACCTTCTCTCCCTTTGCTCCAGGGGGCCCGACCACAGCCTGCAGGGAACTCCTGGTGAGTTACCTTGCCTCCTGCCACCTCCCCATCCCCACCCCGCCGTCCATATGGAAGGGACAAACTAGGCTTGGAGGTGAGGCAGAGGAGCAGATGCAGAAGGTGGGGGTCAGGATCAAAGATCACCTGTCCAGGGGTGCCCATGGGTCCAGGCTCTCCTTTAGGTCCGACAGGGCCAGGCAGACCTGGTGACCCCTGTGGCAGAACGGCGGGTGGAACTCAGTGCCTCTCCACCCCCTGCCCCTGCTGCCCAGCCCTCCTCTTCCTCCAGGCACACGGCTGGCACAGGTCCCATCACATGCCCACAGCGAGCTCCCCTCAGAACACACACCGGCACGCCAGGGGCTCCTCTGTCTCCGTCCTTCCCACTGGCACCATCACGACCTGGCACTCCCGGCTTCCCCGTCTCCCCCTGAGAAGGGAGAGCTCTGTCAGGGGCCTGCCCCCTGACTCCTGACCCGCGGAGTCCAGCCCTGATTCCCAGGACTCACCACTTGTCCAGGCAAACCTGGTGCCCCCTGAGGACCCTGAAGGAAACAAGTCAGATGTGAGAGGGACATGGAGAGCACGGGACCCAGAGGGCAGGGCCATGCTATCCCTGCGGGGGCCTCACTCACCACAAGGCCTGAAGTGCCAGGGGGGCCAGGAAGTCCCACAGCTCCAGTGGGTCCAGGCAGGCCCTGGAGGAAGAAAAAGTTCAGGGCAGTGCCAACCCCACCCAGCTCCCTGTGACTAACCCATGGGCTGGGTCACTCACCCGTCCTGGTGGTCCTGTCTCTCCGGGCTCCCCCTGCCAAAACCCCAGAGACTGCATGACCCCACAGATGAACGAGAGGCCCTTCAGCCCCCATCCACAAGCAAAGCCCACATGCACGGGGCACCTTGGTGCTCAGTCGCATTACAGGGCAGTGACATTCCCAGAGGTTGGCAGATGTTATCCTGGTGCAGACAGGCTGCTCCAAGCCACCACCTCCTTCCAGCCACACACCCATACATGCCTATACTCACCTTCAGGCCAGAAGGTCCCTGGGGTCCCGCAGGGCCAGCAAGACCCTAGAAAAGAGTATCAAGGGCAGGAAACTGGGGTCAGAGTCATCCACCTGGACTCATGGACTAACACAAACAAGTTATCCAACTGAGTCATCAGTGGGGACCAATGCCTGTCCCACCCCCACCAGGCAGTGCTTCCCCATCACTCACCGGGGCACCGGGTGGTCCAGGGTCTCCATGGCCACCCTGTTGGAGAGAGAAAGAGCCAGATGAGTGGGAGCCAATCCCACCCTCCCAGGGAAACTGAGGCAGTACTGCCCATTGTAGGGGTTGCCCACTGTAGGATGGGAACAGGAGGGAGCAGGATTCTGGGGTACTCACCATTGGGCCAGGGGCCCCCCTCGGACCTTGCAGACCCTGGATAGAGAAGGGGGCTGCTGAGCCTCAGTCTGGCCTCACTTGGGCCTGTTCCTGCCCTCTGGAGACCTTTGCCTGGGGGCCCCACTTCTGCACCTCCACCCCTCCCAGGCATAAATCACCCCGTACCCACAGACTGCCCCACATGGACAATACACATGGGCCTGTACGCGTACACAGCCATCATGCATCTGCACTCAGACCTGGGCACCCAGTCACCACACCCCGGCACTGGTCACTGGTGACATGTGCATACGGCAGCCAGCACACAGCAAAGGGTAGCTGTTCCCCAGAATGTCGGCCAGGCTGTTCCTGCCATCACTCACCGGCTTCCCCTCAGGCCCAGCCACACCACGCTCTCCTGGCAGACCCTAGAGAGAACACGTTTAAGGCCACACTGTCCTCGTTCCCCATCCCAGCTTCCCCCTAGACAGTCCCAGGCAGAGCAGACTCCAGCGCGGACAACACAAGTGAGAGCCGTGTACTTGTGCACACACGGCCCGTGGGGCAAGGACTCACCGGGTTGCCATTTTGACCCCTCTGTCCAGGCTCTCCCCAGTCTCCCTTGATGCCTGGCTCACCCTGCAAGCAGAGTGTCATGCCCTGAGCCCCCATCACTGCCAGGTGCCCACAGACATGCCACCCCGGCATGCCCTCCCGCAGGGGAGGGGAAACATGGTGGGGTGGGAGGCCTTACCCTGTCTCCTTTGGGGCCTCGGTTGCCGTCACTGCCTGGCTCCCCCTGTGGGGATGACATGTCAAGCCAGGCGCCGGCGCCATGGCAAGGGTGGCCCCCAGGTTGATCCCACACACTGACCTTAGCACCCTTGAGTCCAGGGGGTCCTGGTTCTCTAGAGAGTCCAGAACCTGGCTCATCCATGGCCACCTACAAGCACAAGGTCACAGTGGAGAGATGTGTCTGTCACAGAGGCATGGAGGGGTCATCCCAGATCACAGGGTGCCAGAGGGTTGTAGGGTCAGAGTCACCACATGGAATTTCTGGGGCTCAAGCCAATGGTGGCCTCTTGGTGACAGCAGTCACAGGTTTGGGCAGAGCTGGGGTGATCACCTTGGGGCCAGGGGGGCCAGGGGGTCCAGGGAGGCCAGGAGGGCCGTCTCTGCCCTGCAGAAAAGAAGGAAATGGGTGGCCACCCCAACACAGCCCATAGGCAGTCCCGTCCGGTAAAGCCCCCGCCAGCTCACCTGTTCTCCACGTTCTCCTTTCTCTCCCCGTTCTCCCTGAAGTGCAAATCGCAAGGTGGGGGCTATGCCCGTGGGGAGTCAAGCTCCTCCTGAGCCCACCTCCCCGGCCGTCCCAGCCAGGCTCACCCTCTCTCCTGGTCTCCCTGCCTCTCCCACACTCCCAGCCGGGCCTGGGAGCCCAGGGATACCAGGCTTTCCAGGTTCCCCAGCAAGGCCAGGAGGTCCAGGGGGGCCCCTCTCCCCAAGGGCCAGGCCAGGTGGCCCCTGAGGGCCAGGGTCTCCACGATCTCCCTTCGGCCCGCGTTCTCCAGAAAAGCCAGTGGGGCCCTGGAGGAACAGAAGAGTAAATGCTGGTGTCAAGCACACCGTCCACAGGACATGCCCCCCCGGAGCAGCCAACACACACCTCCTTGCCTGGGGGGCCCCGCTCTCCTGGGTCCCCCTTGGGGCCACGACGCCGTTCAGGCACAGGCAGGAAGCTGCCAGAGCTCTCTTCCCAGCTCTCCACGATCTCCCGCAGGGCAGACGTCTGAGTGACAGTGAGGGGTCAGAAGAGCAGGGCCATTACTGCAGCCTCCCACGCCCTGGCCTGGCCCCGCGGGCATTACTTTTCCCATGGGGTTCCCACCAGCCCCCATGCCCAGCCCCCAAACAACCTACCTTGATGCCAATATTTTCCAGCAACCGCTCCACATTCTGGGGACACAAACTGGGTGAGGGGCTGCCCACAGAGGAGAAGGCCCCACACTGCCCCCCAAAACATCCTCCATACCCTCTTCCCCAGGCCTCTTGCCCAGAGGACCCTTTAGCCCTTGGTTGAGGTGGCTCGAGGTCACTGGAAGCCCCTCCCTGACATGTCCCCGCTGCCCAGGTTCCCCTCAGTGTAGGCTACAGGAATCCCAACAGGGCAGGGGGCTGAGCACACAGCACAGCTCCAGTGGGGCCTCACGGCAAGCAGAAGGGGACAGAGGTGGCCGCTACAGGCGTGCACATAACAGTCAAGGGCCAGGTTCCAGGCTTCACTCACCGCCGTGCTCCCAGGCTCTCCTCTCAGGCCACGCTCTCCTGGGAGGCCCTGGAGACACCAAGAGACAAGCTGCTGGACCCAGCTTGGGGCTGGGGCTGGGGGCGTGTGCGCGCATGCGCAGGTGCTATGGCTACCGGGGCAAGTGAAAAAGATGGGGGCCTCACCTGTTCCCCTTTGGGTCCAGTCTCCCCACGGTCACCCTGAGAAAAAGAATGAGCAGTGGGGAAAATGCCCTCACTCTGGGCAGCCCCTGACCATACCTCCCACCCAGCATCTGCACACTCACCTTGGAGCCCGAACCTCCCGGAACACCAGGGAAACCCTGAGATATGTCAGAATACAAAGAAGTCACACAGGATCATGGCCTCCCAGGGTGACAACATAATGGCCCCTGTTGCTCCCAAGTCCTGGAACTACCCTGGACACTTACCTGGCCAGGAGGGCCGATCTGCCCTGGGAGGCCCGGGGGGCCCTGGAGTCCAGGGCTACCAGGAGCTCCTCGCTCACCCTTGGGGCCATCATGACCCTGTGGAGGATGCAGCCAGCATCAGGACCCTGAGACCCCAGAAAGGAGTGGAGCCACATATCACAGGGTCAGGGTCAGGGGTCAGAGGTTGCAGAAGACTCCAACACTCACTTCTCTCCCAGGAGCGCCCGAATTTCCCTTCTCTCCCTAAGGAAGACAAGGGCGCTTCAGACATGGCCCCAATCTGAGCCAGAGCAGACTCCAAGTGAGGGGACTCACCTTCCTCCCATCTTCTCCAGGGTCCCCAGGTCCTCCCTGCGGGCAGAGGACTCACATCAGACCCAAAAGAATTAAGAATTAAGAATTGTCTGTGTGTCTTGGTATCTGTCTGCAAGTCCTGTGTCTACCTCACTATGTGTGGCCGTATGTATACAAGTGACTGTGGATACAAATGCATATGTCGGTCTGTCCCCACATGTATCACACGTCAGAGCCTTGGATGTGTGTCTCACCACACCTCCACAGAGGTACACGTGCAGCCCTGGGGCCAAGTCATAGCACGTGTATGGGTGGAAGTGTTTGTGTGTCAACATGTCTTCAGTATCCCTGAATAGGGGCTTCACACCTGTGTGTTGGCACCTCTCCATCTGTGTCTGAGGCTCTTTGCCTGTGCCCGTGGCTGTGGTTATATTAGCTTGTGTTGGCCCATCCAGGCACAGGTCGGCATGTCGACTTAACTCACTGTGTCTGTGAGGCTGCCTGTGTGTGCACATGGACATGTGCTTCAGGATGTATCTGTACGTGTGGGCTACGTACTCGGGTGTTGGCACATGTCAGCATGTGTCTGTGTGTGTGCCCCATGTGTATGGCACATCTGGGCCATGTCCACGTGCTAGCATTTTTTGGAGGTTTCACTGTGTCTACCCTGGACACTCACGTTTTTCCCATTCAGGCCAGGCTTGCCATCCTCGCCTGGCTTTCCCTGTGGGAACAGATCATTGGTCAGAAGTCAGGGTTGGGGTGAGGGCAGTAAGGGGGCAAAAGGGTACCAGGAGGGGACTTCCCTGGTGGCACAGTGGATAAGACTCTGAGCTCCCAATGCAGGGGGCCCGGGTTTGATCCCTGGTCAGAGAACTAGATCCCACATGCCTGCCACAACTAAGGAGCCCGCCTGCTGCAACGAAGACCCAGTGCAACCAAATAAATAAATTTTTTTTTTTTTTTTTTTAATAAAAGGGTACCATGAAAGTGGGGCTCACCGGTGCGCCAAGGGGACCAGAGGGGCCAGGGGGGCCCTGTTCTCCTCGAAGGCCAGGAAGTCCCTGGAAAAAGTCTTTGCTAAGATTGAGAAGGCCACTGATACATCTCTTGGGGCACATCCATGGACTTGGAGAACCCCACTAAGAACTTCCTCCAGTGTAGAGTCCCCCCAGAATTGGGAGGAGCCATGGAGGTCCCGAGGTTGAGACCCGACAGGGTAGGGGGCCCCTGCTGAAACTCCCAAGGGAAGAACCCTCAGGATTTGGGGGTCCTACTGTAGCGCCCAAGGCAGAGAAGGTCAGAAAGCAGGACTCTGCTCAAACCTGCCTGCCAGGGACTGGGACCCTCCCAAGGACAGGGCTGGACCAACTCCCCCTACTCCCGCTGATACTGTGACTATGAAGACCGGGCTAGACAGTTCATGCTGGACCCCTGAGCCGCCCTCCACCCTAATATCTCCCCATACTTACGTCTCTCCCTGGGTCCCCAGCCTTGCCTATAGCACCCTGAGGAGAGACTCAAGTCAGGGAGTCCGCAGTGGTCATGGGGTCAGGGGCACTGCCCACTGACAGGGCCACTAGCTCCTGTGAACCCAAGGCCTGTCAGGCAGTAACATCCCCCACCCAGGCAGGGTACTAGGAGAAGACACAGATAACCCATCTGGCCCCAGAGTTCATCAAGACCCAGAAGACTCCAGTGAGTCTGGAGCCATACAAAGGGGCAAGGGAAGGGGCGTGACCAGGCAGTGACCACCACGACTCACAGGCAGCCCAGGGGGACCAGGGGTTCCTGGTTTCCCATCCAGTCCACTGCGGCCATCCAGGCCAGGGAGGCCCCGGTCACCCTGAGGAGAACAGAGTGGTAAGAGGCCTCGAAGGATGAGACGGATCTGGGAGCCCAGGCTCACAGTCGGAAAACCTCCATGCCCTCTCACCTTTTCTCCTGCTGGGCCTCGAACACCTGGGTCCCCCTGAAGGGAACAAGGTCAGTGAGAGGTGAGGGCACAATGGGAACTTAGGCTGATGGGGCAAAGTGTGTCACTCACCTGTGGGCCGGGGGGCCCCCGAAGTCCACTGATGCCCTGAGGACAGGGGGAGGAAGAAATCAGAGCAGGCTTTCCCAGGCCCGTACATTCCCACGGGATAAGCCACACTCACTCTCTCCCCAGAAGCTCCAGGGGGGCCGGGGTCACCCTTGGGTCCTCGAGGACCCTCCTGTCCACGGTCCCCAGACTCTCCCTATGGTAGAGACAAACGTGTTGAGGGAATAGCACTAGGGCCACACGCATGCCCGAGGCAGAACCTGTCATGGGGGTGGCTGGGATGCTTTCTTATGCTCACAGCTTCACTCCACCCACGGAACATGATACCTTCTCTCTGACTCCAAGTCCAGTGTCCACCTGTGGGGGGAATGGCCAGTGAGAAGAATAGTTCAAGTAGGGGAAGAGGAGTTGGTGAGGATCAATGAAGACATCAGGGGGCAGTGGGGGAAGTGGGAGTCAGTGGAAGGGATGAAGGGACACGGTGTGGGGCCAACAGGGGCAGGTGAGGGAGATGACAGAGAATCAGACCCAGTCAACCCTTACCAGCCGTCCAGGGGGTCCTGGGGGACCCTAGGAAAGGAAAGAATTGTAGTCAACAGGAGCCCTGCGGCCCCACGGTATGGCTCAGGTTTGCCTCAAGCTCAGCTCTGCTCCCAGATTCCCTGCACCCCAGTGCCAAACCCCAGAAGCCAGGTCAGGCCTGCAGGTGGCCACCAGGGCTCCCGACCTTGACCTCCAGGCCCTTAATGGAGGTGCTGACCAGACTGAGCACCAGAACCCTGTGTCCCTCCCGAGCCCAGAACACCAGCACTACTCACTGGCTCCCCACGGTCACCCTTGGGTCCAGATGGTCCAGGGCTTCCCTGCAGAAAGTCAGAGGGTCAGGGTCAGTGAGGAGAGGCAGCAGTTTGGGGGAGCTTTGGAAACACCTTAAGGATTCATGGGGATCCTGGTGGCCTTTGGGGGTTGTGACGAAGGGGTCAAAGGAAATGAGGATTGTGAGGGTTTAGCACTGCAGGGTCGGGGTGGCAGTGTCAGAGGCTGGGAGTTGGATGGTTGGAGATTGAAGCTGAGGTTAGAGTTCAGGGGTCAGAGGTCAGGACTCACATTTCGTCCATCCTCTCCAGGATCTCCCTGGTCTCCCTTCTCACCCACAGGCCCCCGAGTTCCAGGTGCCCCCTGAGAAGAGCAGCTGGTGTGAGACAGACCCTCCCAGCATTTTGCAGATTCCCCCATGACCCCCATACTGCCCCCGTTCTCCATCATCCTGAAAACCATGTCAGAGTTTCCCATCTCCACATGCCTCCCTCCAGACTCTCCCATCGCCCTTTCTCCCCTCAGAGTTTCCCACAGCTTCATGCCCACCTCCTATAAGTTCTCTCATCACCCCCCTTACTTCTCCCCGCAAAGCCTCACCCGAAGGCCACGCTCGCCAGCTTTTCCAGGCAAACCTGGTTCACCCTGGTGGTGGAGAGAACACCACATCAAACAGGTGAGTTAGGCTCAAACTAACTCAGGGAGTGGCGACAGAGAAGGGCCTGGGAACCAACTGGACCAGAGGCAGGGGGGTGGACTGGATAACCTGGTAGAGCCCCAGCCCGCCAGGGGTCACAGTTCAAGGGTAAAGGATCAGAAACCACAGTGGGAAGGAATCTCACCGGGGGACCCTCGTCACCTTTCTCTCCAACTTCACCCTGTGAGACATGAGAGTCAGCCTTGGTCCCCAAACCCCCAGGGAGGCCAGCAGTACCCTACTCCCCATCCCCCAGCACTCCCCCAGTCCAGTCCTCTTACATCTCGTCCTCGGGGGCCGATGGGTCCTGGGGAACCAGGACGCCCAGGGTCTCCCGTCTCTCCGGGAGGCCCTGAGTCACCCTGTGGAGGAGGCAAGAGTGATGCAGCACGTATAGCCAGCCCTTGAGGGGAGGTGACCCCAGAAACCTTGATGCTACCCAAGGTCACAGGCACTCACCGGGGGTCCTGCTCTGCCAGTGAGGCCAATGGGACCCTGCAGGGCATGGGGAGGGAGGTAGGACTTAGTTGGGGCTCCCAGGCACCACCTCATCTCCTTCTGTCACACTCCCCATCCCCACATTTACTCACCCGGACTCCAGGGTCTCCCTTGGGGCCAGGGTCCCCAGGAAGAACCAAGCCAGGTGGGCCCTGGGGGAGGAAGGATCAGAGGTCAGGGGACACAACCGTCACCTGCCCTAACCCCTAAACACTTCCCCACACTTACCCGTTCCCCTTTGACTCCAGTAGCTCCTTTGGGCCCAGAGAGCCCTACGTCTCCCTGGAGGTGACAAAGACCATCAGCATCAGCCACAGGCTCCATGAACCCCACCACCCAGCGACCATGCCACAACTGTCATGACTTCCGGGCCTCCAGGAAGACCCAGAGGCAGGCCCTATGACCTTGATCTCAACCCTGTAACAGCTTCCCTTCACTCTTACCAGACTTACCTTCTCTCCTTTAGCTCCAGCACCCCCAGGTCCCTGAAAACAAACAGGACAGACACGGCTTGGCCCTGCCTAGGGATCACACTACTACAGCCTTGGTTGGAGTTGGGGTTATATACAATCAGAAGTCTCTGCCCAGAGGTCACAGGGTCACCACTGGGAGCAGGGCAGGGGTTACACAGGGCTCACGACCTGTATGGTGGTCATGGGGTCACAGGATCACAGCCAGGAGTCGGAAGGCATGTTACAGCATTAGAGTCACAGAGCTCTGAGCCAGTCCAGGGTCCCAAGGTTATGGGGTCATAGCCTGGAACGCTGGTTTCCAGGCGGGTCACACTGCTCAAGGGCCTGTGCAGTGATCGGAAACACACCCTCCCTTCACTCACCACTGCGGGGTCCCCAGGGCGACCAGGCTCCCCCTGTAGAGAAAGGATAGGGACAGGGATGGGTCAGGGACCCACCTAGGAACTCAAGGCCCCAGTATCCCACCTGCCACAATCCCTGGTATCGGGGGCACTTGACTCCCAGCCCATGACCCACCTTCTCTCCTCGGCGGCCAGTGGGTCCTGGTGGCCCCTGCACATGGAGAAAGCATGAGCCCAGGATGGGGAGGAACACATGAAAGCCCTACTCCTGATCCCACAGTCACATACTTACTTCAGGACCCTCAAGTCCAGGACGTCCAGCAACTCCTGGTGGACCCTGAGGAAGAGGAGCAGAAATGCTGACCCAGGTGGGTGGGGGCAGAGGGATTATGGCAGATAAGGGCTAGAGGTTCAGGATGGGGGTCACAGAAGATCAGGATTTAGGTCAGCAGGGGTCAAACTCGGCAGGAAGACAGAGACCAGGTCAGTGGAAGTCAAGGTCAGTTCAGTAGGGTCAGAAAGCTAAAAGCGGGTCCCTGGGGTTGAGGGTTAGAGCCTGCATCAGCAGAGATGAGGAGTCATGTGAGGAGGGGTGGAGGGCCAGGGGCAGTGGAGATCAAGGGCAAGAAGTCAGAACCAGGAGGGGTACAGAGCCAAGGTCTGCTGGCACCGGCAGTGGGGTCAGTGGGCTCACCTGTGGTCCTGCCGGGCCAGGGGATCCACGTTCGCCCTGATGGAGCAGAATGGGTCAGAGCTGAGTCTGGCCCCAGATCCTCCGGGGCCCTGAGAGCCCCCCAGGCTGCACTTACCTTTTCTCCAGTCTCACCCATGGCCCCTGTTAGTCCTCGGTCACCCTGAGGGGAGAGAGATAGGAGAGGGGCCTTTACTGTCGAACCCCAGACAGAGTGTCTCAAACTCCAATCATCTGTCTCTGAAATCACAGCCTCTGACCTGGGGAGAACCCTTATCTCTTGATCCTCCTGCCTCCCCTAATCCTATAGGGGTCCCAGTGTGTCACCTCTCATACCTGACCCCTCACAAAATGGCACTTACTTTGGGGCCAGTGTCTCCAGGAAGTCCCCGTAGGCCCTGAAAGGGGTTCAGAGATTTGGGTTTGGGAATAAGGATGGAGTAGAGGGTTGATGGCTGAGGGTGGGGGCTGGAGCTATGCCCACCACGCTCAGAATCCCTGGCCTCCACACTTACCGGCTCACCCGGGGTCCCAGGTTGTCCTGGGAGGCCTGGGGCTCCATCTTCACAGTCACCCTGAAGGAGAAACAGGTGGGTAGAAGACCCTGCTCCCAGCACCCAGAGGCCTCACCCCAGAACTGGGACACCAAGAGGTCAGGTCTCCCACCTTTTCTCCTTTTTCTCCAGGGGGGCCAACTGAGCCTTGGGGTCCACGGCTTCCAGGAAGACCCTAGGAGGAAATGAGTAAAAATGTGAGCCCCAAACTGAGGTCCAGCACCCACCCACTGCCCCAGCAGAGCCCCCAGCTCCTCTATCCACACCCCAGAGCATGGCCCACAGGGTCCCCAGCAGAGCCTCAAGGCTCCCTCACCGGCAGCCCAGGCTCCCCTAAAGCAACGCTGCCGTCACCTGGTCCAGGGGGGCCCTGGGAAAGAACAACAGGTCAGGGGATGGCCGGGGGGAATCAGACTCCAAGCCACCCCCAGCATAACTTGCCCCTCACTTACCCGCTCCCCACGATCACCTTTCTCACCCTGGAAGAGAGATCATGACACATGACCCTGGACTACACCTCCACACCCCAAGATACCAGGAGGAATGAGAGTCTTGGGGTCAAACTGGATTACAAAGTTCATGGAGGAACTGAGGAGTCATGGGTGGGGGTGATCAAGAGGTCACATGAGCTCAGAGTGACCAGTAGGGGTTGTGTGGGCTCGAATGAGGTCACCAGGTCACTGGATCACATGGAGGTGATGAGACCATATGGCGGTCATGCCCTCACCTTCACAGCTGTTCCAGAAAATCCTGGGGGACCACGGGGTCCTGGGTCTCCCAATGGGCCACGAGATCCAGGGGGACCCTGATGGAAGAGACAAAATATAAAGTACAACCCCATAGACCCACCCCATTGGTTCCCCCATCACACATCACTCCCCCCCCCAACCATATTCTAGAACTTACTGGAGGTCCAGGGTCCCCTTTCTGCCCAGGAAGCCCTGGGCCCTCGCCTCCAATGACTCGTCCAGGCTCTCCCTGCAGGACAGAGAACAGCAGGAAGGATTCAGGGTATGGGAGCCTTGAGGTAGGAGAAGCCCCTAGAGGTCCCCAGCTATTCCTCATCATGCCTTAGGCCCCACACAGTGTCTGTCCTGGGGCAACCCTGTTCCTCCCTGGGACATCCCGGCTTGGTTCCCTCCCCTCCCTCCTTCACCTACCGGCTCCCCCTTTGGGCCTCGAGGCCCTCGCTCTCCCTGAGGAAAAAACAGAGCAAAGGGTGATGCTTGGTCTCAGCGCATTTCAGGGTGGGCCCCTACAAGCCAACCCCGCTCCACCACCCCAGCTCCCCACCCTGAAGAAAGGGCTCTGGGAAGACACTGGGAGGCAGAGCAACTTACTGGTTCTCCACGAGGACTGGGCCACCCTGGGGAGCCCTGTAAACGGAGGCCAGAGTCAGACCAGTCAGACCACCCCACCCGCTCAAGCAAAGCATCCCACCATGTGAACTGCGAGGGCAAGGCTTGCTCACCTTCGGGCCAGGGGTTCCAGGAGTCCCAGGGCGGCCAGGGCTGCCTGGAGGCCCATCTGCCCCAGGGAAGCCCTAAGGAGGCAAAGAGGTTAGGGCAGGAAGGGACCCTCCCTCAGTGTCCCTGGTTCGCTGGAGGAGCCCCGACTGACTATCCTTCACCTGAAGCTCTCACCCCACAGGCCCCTGAGCGTTGTTGGGGGTACAGCAGTGGGGCAGGGAAGCTGCCCCGCTGAGCTGAATGGAGCCGAACCCCAGGCACAAGGGCAGTGATGAGGCCAGGGCCTTCCCTGCCTCTTGGACTTGGAACTTCCACCCGGGCTCTCCAGGGGATCTCAAAACCCCACTGGTCCCCCCTAATTCAGATCCTTCCCCAAAGTCTCTGCTATGGTTGATAATGTCCACTTAGGCTTCTAGTAATACTCTGTGTTTCTAACTCTGTTTTTTCATTCCCTCTTGTAAAAACCCTGAGGAAGCTTCGAGGATTGTCTTAGGGGAACCTCAATGGTCTCTACACTCACCCTCTCACCCTTCGCAATGGTACTTCCAGGAGGTCCCTGGGGGCCAGGAACACCCATCCTGCCCTGAGAGGAGAGAGCAGGTGAGGAGGCAGTACGCCGGTCAGGGGACAGAGGACAGGTGTGGGGAGGCACTCACCGGGAGGCCGGGGGGGCCAGGAGACCCGGCTTGTCCTTTCAGCCCCTAGGAAGGATGATCGGTGAGCCCTGTGCTGCTGACCTCCCCCTGACCCACTGAGCCCCCCAACCCATTCTCTACCCCCCACCAGAGCCACTCACCATCTCTCCGGGTTCCCCCTTCTGGCCCTGGGGAAAGATGTGTTGGGCGACGGTCAGAGTGGCAAGTTCCAAGAGTGGCCCTCACCCACACTCTCAACCCTGGACACTTACCTTTGGACAATGCACCAAGCAAGGCTCTGGCTGTAGCTGTGGACACAGGGTCTCCTTGAGGTCAGCAGTTCTACCAAGAGCCCCCAGACCCGCTCTTTTTCACCACCTAGTCCCCCAGAGGCCCCTTCCAAACCTGGGTGGTCAAAGCCGTCTGACACAGGGCTGTTGCCAGACTACTGACTGCCTGGTCCAAGCTTGGACCATCATCCACGGTGAAGAAGGTCTGGGCAGAGTCCATGCCCGGCACCAAGCGACGCAGCTGTTCTGGGTCAGCTCCTGCCAGGCCCAGCATCATCACTTTGAGCCCTAAGGAGGGGTCCAGCAGCCTGCATGACGACCCTGCTGGGGCCAACCCTATTCCCAGGCCCCATTCCCACCAGCCCTGCTCCTCACCAGCAGCCTGGGCCTCACGGATAGAGCTGAAGATGTCACCTCTCAAGGGCTCATCCACCAGTAGAACCATCACCCCCGGCACGTGCCGGCGTCGTCCAGGGGCATCTGGTGCCAACAGGTATCTGTGAGCTGTAACCACAGCTGTGCCTGGGAGAGAGGTCATGTCAGAACTCAGGGGCACCAAGCTCCCAATGGGAAAGCCCCAAGAATCCATGTCCACTGTAGTCCTTACCCAGGTTGTTCCCACTTGGGTCCGTGTAGGGGATGTTGCGGATCTTCTGCCGGATGACACCGAGGTCATGGGAGCTGTTCAGCGAGAACAGTGGGGAGGGCCGGTGACTGTAGGACAGGAGGCCAACCTAGGGTGGGGAGACCACAGAGCCTGGGGAGGATGACACAGCAGGGACAGGGGACACAGAGCCTGGTGGAAGACACAGAGCCCAAGGTGTGTAACTAAACCTGAACTATTAGGGGGTCAGTAGTGATGGTAGGATACGGAGCCAACCAGCAAGTGAGGCGATCTGGAGCCTGGGGAAGGGCGGGGAGAAAGCCTGGACCAGTAGTGGGACAGGGAAATGGTGTGGGACCAGGGGTGGGCAGGGACAGGTAGGAGTCTGGCTGCCTCTGGGGCCAAACCTGGACAGCCTGTGGCCCAAGAGGCCCAAGTGCAGACACCAGATGCTCCAGGGCTCGCTTCACAGCCTCTGCGCGATGAGCATTGTCTCGAGTGGTATGCAGCAGGAACACCACGTCCATCAGGCCGTGGGGACACACTGCAGGAAGGGGGCTGAGTTACTGAAGCAGTCGGCCCACCTAGCTACTCTCTTGGGCTCCTCCCACTGGGCCCACCATACCTGGGGTCTGTGTGACAGAGGCCTCAGGACCCTGTACACCCTCCCGGACAGGTGTCAGGGAGAATATGTAGGAGATGCCAGGCTCTAGCCCTGTCACCCGCTGGGAGCTTGAGAGCCCCGGAAGTGTCTGTGAGGCCCCAGGCAATTCTGCAGAGGACAGAGCTCAGTTGAACAGGAGGCCCTCCATGGAGCCCCCACTGCCAGCCCACCCTAACACTGGCCTCCCCGTCACCTTGGCCAGGGCCTCTGAGTGGCTGCCAGGATAGGATGTAGCTGGATACCCCAGACACCGGGGTCCAGGCCAGAGTCACTGAGTCGACTGAGGTGTCTACAACACGCAGTTCAGTGCTTGGGACACGAGGTGACTCTGAAGGAGGAATCAAAGACTAGGGATCCGAGTATGTGTCCCGAGAACCCAGAGGAGAGAGATCTAAGGAGATCCTGGGGCAGATTCATCTTAGTGAAGGAAGTGTCACCGGAGGTCATGCTGGGATCATCCCGGGTCAGGAATGGTAGGGGGGCTACAGGAGGAGTCACTCAGGGTCATGGGGTACAGGAAATCAGGGTGGGTCTTCGGTAGGGGTAAGAGCACACCAGTGTATGCAGTTACTTCTGAGGGGGGCCCTTCTCCAGCTGTCCCCAAGACACTCAGCCATATACGGTAGTGGGTCGCTGGCTCCAGCCCGTCCAGTTCGTAGCTGCTGAGTTCCGGCCCCAGGACCCGGGACTGTTCCTGGCCACCTGGGGCAGGCATGAGAGGGGGGCAGGGGCACGTAGGAGGATACTACAGACCGGCATTAATGGACACACCCACCTCACTGACCCCCTCGTACCTTACTGACAATGACGCTGCCAGTCTCACTGACTGACCCTGCTGATGGGGACCACCCTCCTGACTGATCTCCTCATTCTCGCTGACCCTGCCCGACTGACCCTCATTGATCCCACGCACCTAGGTGACTGATACCAGGTACCTTCAGCGATCCCGCAGACCCCCACTGACAGACCCTGCCCACTCTCATTGATTTCGCCGACCCCACCCCCAGCCCCACCCCATTGGTCCCTAACCTCCCTACCGGGGGCACCTCTCACCATCAGGTCGCCAACGCAGACGGAAGCCTCGTGCCCCGGGCACCGGCTGCCAGCGCAGCCTCAGCGAGTGCTCCCCTCGCTGCACTACGCGAAGTGTCTCCAGGGCTGGTGGAGCCTCCTCAGGCGCTAGAGAGAAAGCACAAGAATCAGGAAGGCTCCGCTCCCCCCACTGATCTCTGTGCCAATCCCAGACCAACCCTGGAACACGCACAGCCCCCAACCGGCCCCACTGCCTATCCCAGGCTACATCCCTCCGCCCCCCCGAAGACCCCGCCCCCACAGGTTCACTACCAATCCCTGGCCCCTTTTCCATTCCCGAGCACAAACCCCGCCCCCAAACCGTCCAGGGCACCAATCCAAGGCTCGCGCCAGCCCGAGCTCTGCCTACGCGTGGTGACGACAATGGAGACAGGTGCGCCCTCACGGTCCCCCACAAGTGCAGTCACTCTCACTGAGTAGCTGACTCCGCCTTCGAGGCCCCGTATCTCAGCGGAGTCCGTGTTTGCTGGGAGCATCTCCTGTCTCGTGGGGCCACCTGGCCAGGTGAGCATAGGGCAACGGTCAGGGATAGGGGTGGCTGACCAAAGGGGCCAATCCCAGCCAGGAAGGGCAAGGGCAGGGTCAGGGAACCATACCCTCGCTCCGGCCCCAGGCCAGTCTGTAAGCTGTGGCTCCAGTGACCCCCACCCAGGTGACCCGCAGAACGTCACTGGAAGCATTGAGGATCTGCAGCTTCGAGACACTGCCCACAGGCTGAGGGTCTGGAGGAAGACGCAGGGAAAAGGATCAGGGGCCACTGGATGGCTGGCAGAGAACAGGGTGGCAGAACAGGCATGCTCAATGCAGGGAGGTCTATCTGAAGGTCAGTAGGAGGTTACTGTGGACGGGTCAGTGTAGGCAACTCCTGAGTGGGAGAAGATCAGTGCCTCAGAGCGGGCAGTGTGGAGCAGCCAGGAGGTCACTGTGGGTGGACTCCTAGTCAATGTGGGGTACGTCAGTGTGGGGAGAGAAGTCATGAGAAGAGCTGTGATGGAGCGGGCAGCTGGAGCAGTCAGGAATACGCAGCAGGACAGGGTAGCCAATGAGATGTGGTTGGCAGATGGCCAGGGTCCACGTACCAGTCCTTACAACCACAGAGGCAGGGGTCCCATCCACACCAGCCACACGGGCCCACACATGCACTGTGTACTCGGTATCTGGCTCCAGCCCATCCAGCTCAGCCACTGTGGCCTCCCCAGAAACCAACTGGGATTTCTCTGGGCCTAGGAGTGAGAATGAAGGTAGCTCTAGGACTAGCCAGACGCTGCCCCCCAATGTCCCGCCTGGACCCCGAAGAAACCCCTTCTCCCATTCCACCCAGACCTGCCCCCGACAACCTCCAAAACCTCTGGTCCCTTCCCAAACCCCTGGTGCCCACCGTGGCCTGAGTGCCAGGAGACCCTGTATCCTGTGGCACCAGGAACCCTGTTCCAGGTGATGGTGACAGATGAGCTGCTGACTTGAGTCACACGGACTGTCTTCATTGGGCCCAGTGGGTCTGGTGGGGAGAGGCATTGGGGAGTCTGATGGAAGAGCCAGTGGAGGGTCTGGTGGGGGAGGGTTTGGGGGGGGGACATCTAATAGAGGAAGGCAATGGGAATCTAAAGGGAGGCAAGGATTTGATAGTGGATGCAGTGAATGGGTCAGATGGGGAAGGAGTGGGGGTTCTGACAGAGGGGATAGTAGAAATCTGAGGTGGCAGGTGACAGAAATCTGGGAGACCAGAGGGTCTGACAGAGAAGGTAATAGGGTTCCAACGGAGGCACTAGGAGGCAGTGAGGGGGTCTGACAAAGAAGAAAAGTGTAAGTCTAAGAGGATGGTCAAGTCCGGCAGAAAAGGCAATGGGGTCTGAGAGATGAGGTGGTGGAAATCTGAGGGCAAGAAGAGCGGGGTGTTAGGGGACAGGCAGAGGTATCTGAAGAAGGCAGGGGCTTAAAAGGAGGCAAGGGAGACTGAAGGGGGAAGCAGGGCCTCTGAGGGAGGCAGTGGGGATCTAAAGGGGGAGACTGGAGTTCTGTGGAGAAGCAAGGGTCTGAAAGGGAAGGCATGGGGGTCTGAAGGGCCACTGGAGAGAGAGAGCCAAGGCGCTGGGTCAGGCCCTGACCAGTTCGAGCCACGGTGATCGCAGGTGGGCCCTCCTCTCTCCCTCGCAATGCCGACACAGCCACCTGGTAGGAGGTTCCAGGTCTCAGCCCCATGATATCTGTGGCAGTAGACTCTGAGGGCAATGTCTGGCTGGACCCCAGACCTAACGTCAGAGAGAAATGTTGGCATGGCTCCTGCCTGCCCCTTGGTCCCCCATACCCTGATTGTTCCCCTCAGCAACCCTCCCGCACATCCCACACTGACCATTGTCTGTCCTCCAGCTAACCCGAAATCCACTGGCTCCAGGCACAGGTCCCCAGGCCACCCTCACTCGCGTTGCGTCTGACGCCACTATCCGCAGCCCTGGGATGGCAAGTGGGGTTTCTGGCTCTGGGGATTAAAGATAGAGGTCAGGGATCAAAACCAGGACCAGAGTGAGTCAGGCAGCTGTCCCCCACAGCCCTCCTGCAGTGCTCACCCCGGCGGACAGTGAGGACGCTGGCATCACCCTCTCGGGTGCCTACTCGAGCTGACACCCGCACTGTGTAGCTCAGCCCAGCCCGGACGTCATCCAAGTCAAAAGCTGTCTGACTCCTGGGAAGCACCAGGCTCCGATCGACCCCTATGGGAGAAGGTAGGATAGGCAGGCAGGGGTCAGTGAGAGATGGGAATGTGGGATGAAGGTGCTCAGTGATGGACAGAGATAAAAGATGAAAAGGGTCAGTGGGGGCAGGACAGGAATACAGACTCAGACGTAGAGAATGGACTTAAGGACACGGGGAGGGGGAAGGGTAAGCTGGGACCAAGTGAGAGAGTGGCATGGACATATATACACTACCAAACGTAAAATAGATAGCTAGTGGGAAGCAGCTGTATAGCACAGGGAGATCAGCTCGGTGCTTTGTGACCACCTAGTGGGGTGGGATAGGGAGGATGGGAGGGAGACACAAGAGGGAGGAGATATGGGGATATATGTATATGTATAGCTGATTCACTTTGTTATAAAGCAGAAACTAACACACCATTGTAAAGCAATTAAACCCCAATAAAGATGTTAAAAAAAAAAAAGAAAAGGGTCAGTGAGGGATGGGACATGGGACGGAAAGGTGTGAGAGATCAGGACAAGGGATAAAAGGAGTCAGTGATGGATAGCGACACAGGATAATGGGCCAGTGATAAATGGGGACACATAATGACAGAAGTCAGTGGACAAGGACATAAGATGTACGATGTCAGAAGTCAGCAGACAGTGACATGAGTTGACAGGTCATCGACAGACAGTGAGGTGGAGTCAGTATTGGATGGGGACATGGGAGGACAGTGGTCACAGCTAAGGTTATAGAAGGGCGGGGGTTGAGCTTGTGGTTGTGGAGAAGGGTGAAAGCCATGGCCAGGGAGGTGGGGCAGGGAGTGGAGACAGATCCAGGTGAAAAGACAGGCAGGGGCAGGGCAGGGAGCAGACAGACCCTGTGACAGGGTCTGGTTCAGTGCCATCTTGGGAGGTGGATGGACAAGGAGAGAGGAGGAGGCTGTAGAGACCCCGGAGTGGAGAAAGGCTGGAAAGGCTGGAATGGTTGGAAAGGCTGGAACTTTAGTGTGTGTACGGGTCTGGCTGTGTCCCCCTCACCCTGGATGCTGTGCACGGTGATCCGATACTCGGTGGCGCTGGGAACTGGGCTCCAGGACACTCGCACCCGCTGCCCAGGCAGCTCGGTGGCCTGTAGGTCTGTCACAGGGCCCACGGGCAGCTCTGGCCCTGTTGGACAGCACAGCCTGAGAGGCAGCCTGGAGCCCCTGTACCTTCCCCTCTCACTTGGCCGGGCCCACAGAGCCCTCACCAGGGGGGACCACAGTTGCAGGCGTGGCCACCTCGCGGCCCTCTAGCAGCGTGTAGAGTGTGAGGCGATACTCAGTGCCTGGCTGCAGCCCATCCAACTGGTAGCGGGTCACGTCAGAGGGCAGCACCACCTTCTGTGGCACCTCCAAACCTGCAAGATGACAGGGTCAGGCCAGCTGAGGCCAGGTCCGGACCCAGCCTGCCCACCCCGCCCTCCCGCACGGACCACTCTCACGCCGCCACTCCAGCCGGTAGCCACGGGCCTCAGGCACCAAGTTCCAGGAAAGAAGGATGGATGTGGGGCCCAGGATGATGGGACGCAGGGTCTGCTCAACAGAAGTGTCTGCCCAGGGCACATGGGAGGTCAGTGGCCTCTGTGCCCTGCCGGCCTGCCCACCCAGCCTGAAGAAAGCACCCAGCCCTCTCACCGGTGCGGGCAGTCAGGGAGGTGGCAGGCCCCACGCTCCGGCCAAGCAGGGCGCTCACGGTCACCTCATAGTCTGTGCCAGGCTCCAGGTCACGCAGCAACACTGACCCCTGCCCAGGGCCCAGCTCCTGCTGCTGTGTGGCCCCACCTGCACGGGGGGCACAGAGGGGTCAGTGGGTCTTGCAGACTCAGGACCCTACAGTCCTGTCTGAGGTGCAGGGACTTCCTTCAGCCCACACCTCTCACTCACCACTGAAGACCCGCCATGTCACGCGGTAGCCAGTGGCGCTTGGCACACTCCGCCAGGCCACCAGGAGGCTGTGGGCTGTGGTGTTCTGGATGGTCAGCTCCGGTGCCTCCAGAGCAGCTAGGGGAAGGTCCCACCAGGGATTAGTGAGTCCAGAGTGGGGAGGGGTTACTGGGATGGGTGGTTAGGTGAGCGGGATCAGAGGTTAGCAGAACTGCTCACTCGTCCGAGCTGTCCCGCTCACGGCCTCCCCGATGCTGTTGGCGTAGAGGGCAACCACAGTCACTTGGTACTCAGTCAGTGGCCGGAGACCCTGCAGCCTCACGCTGGTCTCACCCGCTGGGACGCTCACCTGCCCAGGGTCAGAGGTCACTTCATCTTGGCCAGCTAAGTCCCCAGCCCTCCACCTACCACTGCTGACATCCTTACCTCCCGCCGCTCACTCGACAGTGGCTGTCCCAGCCCCGTCAGGGGGGTGTACTGGACCTTGTAGCCAGTCACAGGGCCACTGGCCGCTGTCCACTGTACTCTCAAGGATTGACTGCCTGGCTCAGACAGCACCAGGTCTCGTGGACCAGAGGTTGAGTCATCGGCTGGGAAAGGGGCAGTCAGGCAACCAGGCAAGAGGATCAGGGGTCAGCACTTATGGTACAGCACTGGGTTCAAGGGCCAGGAGCACATGGGATGGAATCAGCACTCCCAGGTTGGGGTTCGGGTCAGGGTCCAGGTCAGGGCACACAGGGTGGGCAGGAACTCACAGGGCAGGGCCACAGGCACGCCACCTGCAGTTGTGCACACCCTCCGGGAAACAAGAGGCAGGAGCGTCCTCAAGATGTTGAAGTCGTTGACGAAGAAGAAGAAATCGCTGGTCGGCTGCGAGGCAATTCGCTTCAGCTCCTCAGGGTCGGCATTCTTGATCCCTGAGGTGATGCCCAATCAGGGCTCAGCTGCCCACATGCCCTCTGACTCATCCCTGCCCCAGCTGACCTGTCACCCCAGCTTGGTAACTCACCCACAGCAAACAGCTTGACTCCCTGCCCCTTCAGCCTCTGGGCAGCTGTGTCCACCAGGTCCTGGGACTTCCCATCTGTGATGAGGATGCAGACCTGGGGCAGGTGCAGGGTCAAGTCAGGACTGCCTCAGACACTTACTTGGGGTCACCTTGGAAGGCATGGTAGGGTGAGAGATCACCTTGGGAACACCAGGTCGGGCCAGCTGGGGCAGAAAGACACGGTCAGCCACGTGGAGAATTGCAGCTCCTGTGCGCGTGTTGCCTCCCTTGTAGCTGAGCTCTCGGATGGCACGGATCACGTCACCTCCTGAGCCAAGCGCATCCAGGCCAAATTCTGTCCTGTGGGGAGGGGGGTGGCAGCAGGCTAGGAGCAAGGACTTCTTCTGGTCCTGGCCTCTAAGAAGCCTCTAGAATGAGGGTTGTATCAGGCCCCCTTGAGGGTCCACTTGGTTCTGTGATTCCTACCTTCCATCTCTGAAGCTCCCAAGCTAACAAACTCCTTAGGTACCTGTCTGTGTCGTGCCTGTGGCTGGGCCTGGGCAGGCCTGGACCCCTTGGGGCTCCCAGGCTCAGGTACCAGGATGTCTGGTTAATTAAATAATGGTAGGAGGAAGGGCCCAGTTATAAGGAGGTGGACACTGGCCAGACAGGGAGGCCCTCTGCTGAGAGAGGCTGAAGGCATCAGGAGGCCAGAACATGGAGAGTCCAGCAGGCACAGGGCATCTCAAGCCACTGGGTCCCCTTCTAGGCCTCTCCATCTCTAGATCAGAAAACACAGCTCCTGTCTTTGGCAGGGCACTATTCAGGAGGGGTCTCAGATGTCAGGGCTGTACCTAGGAGATCCCTGCTTCTATCTTAAGAAGATGTCCTGGCTGGTGGGAGGGGGGATCCTCTGGGTTCCCTAAAGCCTGACCTAGGGGTTTGGGGGCTCTCTGCTTCTTTCTGGGGGTGGGGTCCTGGTGGGTCCAGCTGTGGGGAGCCACTCACCGTGGGTCATCGCTGTACTGCACGGCAGCGAAGCGCACACCCTGTGCACTGGCTGCCCCGGAGAAGGGCAGCACCAGCCCCTCAAGGAAACCCCTCACTTCGCGGAAGTTGCTTCGGCCAATGGACGAGGAGCCGTCGAGTAGGAACACGATGTCAGCGGCGTAAAGGCGCGTGCAGCTCACTGGGGCGGGGAAGAGCGATCACGATTTCTTCTTGGGGCCCACCCACCCCCTCCCCTCACTGTGGTCCCCTGGGGCTGGGGAGGAGGAGTTGGCCTCATCCATTGTGCAAACCGGCCCAGGCTGGCTTGGGCCTGGGAGCGGTGGAGGCAGCAGAGGTGGGACCTGGAGCGGACTCTCCTGCGGAGGACTAGTGGGGAGGGAGAGTCGCCGGAGCGGGTGTGGATCTGGGACTGAGGTTGGCGTCCGGGGACCAGCGCGGAGTGACATAGGGTAGGGGACCCACGCACAACTGGATGCAGTTTGGGAGACGCAGTGTGGGTCGCGGAGGGTTTGGGGAGTCCAGGGAGAGTTAGGAGAAATGCATGAGGAGTCGAGAAGGGTGGGAAGCGGGATCCAGGATGAAGGTCGAGTGGAGCCGCGGGTGGCAGGGTGCAGTGCCCTGGATGGGGTCCTTCCCTGCCGTACCCACCTCTCTCCCTGTGCTGGGCCCACACTCGGGGCGCCCCTGCCAGGATCCCCGCGCAGAGCGCAGCCACCAGGAGCCGCAGCCTCATCCTGGGTGAGGGAAACGGTCAGCCAGGACCCCGCCTCTGTCCCTCGGCCTTGGCGGGTCCGAACCCAGCGCTCTCCCACCCCCAGTCCCGGTCTTGCCTGCCGGTCCGCCGGCTCCGGTCGCCAGCTGCTGTCGCAGTCCCGCCGCCACGGCAGAGAAAAGTCCCTGATCCCGGGGGCGGAGCAGCAGGCGGGGACCCAGGCGGCCCGCCCCCACCCATCGTCCCAGAAGTCGCCGCCCCTGCCAACCCTCCCCTGGACAGATGATCTGACTCCACTTAAGTGTAAAGACCCCCACCTCCCGTGGCTTCTGAGATTTCCCCAGGAGGTTCTCTACAGATAGATGTTGAGGGATCCCTCTCCAACCCCATCTAGGGTCAGAGATCTTGGCTGCTTTAGGTCAAACAGACTAGAAGTGATTGCTGGAGACCAGACTTCAGACAGGTTCCTGGGGATGAAAGACGCAGCAGGATGTTGGTGGGGTAGAAGATGCAGCTGGAGATGACTCACCACCCCCCTTCCCCCACCCCACCCCCACCCACGACAGGGCTACCCAGACAAGCCCTCAGGCCATGAGTTCCACTGGCCTCTCCTGTGATTCAGCCATCCCTCTGTCTGTTGGGTCTCCTGTGTCCCACCCCAATCCCCTCAACGGGCAGAGCAGCCCCCAGCAAATGAGGGGTTCTAGGCTCATGCCAGGGAAAGCAAGGCACCACTGGGCTGCATCCAAGTAATGCCTACCCCCACTTTGGAAGGGGAAGCCAGGAGGAGAAAATCTGTATTGTACTTATGCATACTTGTCCATTCCGGTGTCCTGGACCCCCTACTGTGCCCTGAACCAGCCCCAGGCAGATGCCATCCAGCTGTGCCTGCAGGGAGGGGTTATCCATGTGTGGAGGGTGGACCACCCACAGTGACAGCTCATCTCTCAGGAATCCACCCCCCCCCACCGCCTGTGCCCCCACTGGTGCGCCTGTCCTGCTCCAGCCAGGCCCCCCTACCCACACATTCTCATTTTGGCCCCTCAGAGTCCCCTCCTCCAACCTACTCTTCTGCATTGGGTCTTCGTTGCTGCACGCGGGCTTTTCTTTAGTTGCAGTGAGCGGGGGGGGGGCTGCTCTTCGCTGCAGTGTGTAGGCTTCGCATTGCGGTGGCTTCTCTTGTTGCAGAGCTCGGGCTCTAGGTGCGCGGCTTCAGTAGTTGTGGCACACGGGCTCAGTAGTTGTGGCTCGCGGGCTCTAGAGCGCAGGCTCAGTCGTCGTGGCACACGGGCTTAGTTGCTCCGTGGCATGTGGGATCTTCCCGGACCAGGGCTCGAACCCGTATCCCCTGCATCAGCAGGCGGATTCTTAACCACTGCGCCACCAGGGAAGTCCCCAACTTACTCTTCCTGAAGACCCCCTTCCACCCATCATCTCTGCCAGGCCCAGAGGTCACCCTGGGCTCCTCCCTCCCTTCCTCACTGCCCTCAATGTCCACCTGTGGTGTCCACCTTCATAACTACCCTTTCCTCACTCCTCTTCCCTTAACCAGGCTGAGTTCCTGCCCGTCTCCCTCAGCTGGCTTCTGTGATTATGGACAGTCCCCTCAACACACCTGCAGGCCAGGGACACTCTTTGTAATATACGTATGTGTTCATTATAGGGGTTGATACCGAGGCAGAGAGATACTCCCAAGAGCAGGTCCCCTGTTACTTTTTTAAGCCTGGAGAATACTTCTACACTCACCACTGCCATAGGGCCCCTTCCAACGTGCCTGGCCCCCCAGCCTCTCCTGGGGCTCCACAGGCTAATGGGGGACAGAAGGGGGACAGCACTTCTGTTGAACTTGTCTGCCTTGACCTCCTCTAGGGCCTGAGGTCTCTGATATGGCCAGAGCTGGGGGCAGTGAGGACCATCCACACTGCCTGTTTTCCTATTGTCCAGAAGGCTTGAGCTACAGGGACAGCCCCAAATTATCATGAGGTACAGCACTGTGATCCATAGGGCCCAGAACCTTTTCCCTAGGTCAAGGTCTCTTCAGCCATGTCCCAGGACCCCCCAACCCTTTGAAATCTGTCCTACAGGTGAGGGCTGCAGAGAACCAGTCGTGCTCTCATTACAGAGGCAGCCCCTGCCCGCAAGACCCTCACCTCTTCTTGTACAGCAAGGGTGGGTGAGAGCAGGGCAGAGCTGGCACATACAGTGTAGACATACATACACATTTGGGTCTAGCCTTTAAGGGAGACCAGAGGCTCAGCTGAGAGGGTGTTCAGGCAAACCTCATCAGAACCATGAGGGGTCCCCCAAAAGAAATGGCTGCCTGCTGTGAGGGGGGTCACTCAAAGCATGCTAGGAGAGGCTGTTGGAGGCAGAAGCAAGGTTGAGGATGAGCACAGGTCTGGCGCTCGGGGGGAGGCTCATGAGCAGGGGTGTGGCCTCCTGGCAGGCACAGCCTAGGGCCCAACCCCAGAAACCAGCTCCCTCCATAAACACACTGGGGCCCTAGAGTTTTCTTTCTCCCTCCCACACTCCCCTGGACATTTCCTCCTCTGGCTTCGGTCACCACCTCTGCTGGATGGCACCATGTCTCCAACTGGGGCCTCTTTTGGGGATTCCAGCCCCACACATCCCACTGTCTTCAACACCTCCAAATTTCTCAGAACCGTGGCCAAAGCTGGGCAGGTCATCCTCCTCCGACCTGCCCCTCCCCTGTGGTACCCCAGCCCTGCTGGGGATGCTGTCCTGCTTGTGTCCCCCAAAGCCCACTCCAGCTCTTACTATTGCTGTGGTATCTGCTCTGCCACAGCGCTGCTCACCGGGACCACATAGAAACCCACCCTGAGTCCCCAGGCTAACTCTCAGCTGACCAAGTCACTTCTCTTCCCATTAACTTCCAATACACCTCCCCCAACATGCCTCCAAAGTAAAGATCAAATTCCCTGGCTAGGCATGCAAGGTCCGTTAGGACCAGATCACCCGCTCGAGCACTCTGTGTCCAGCATACCTGTAGCCTTTGAGAGTCAGGCCTGGGCTTAGCAGAGAAATCAAGCCCCATCCTCCAGGAGCTCAAACTTGGGACAACACGCTTGGCACCTGCTGTTCCCCAGCCTGGATATGCTGTGTCTATAACCATCCAGGGGAGGGCCTGTCAGGGTTCTACACTGTCCAGCAGCTTCTCTCCAGCTGTTCACAAAGTAGGATGACCTGAGTCCCCCAGCCTTGGGTTCTAGAAAGCACTTGACAGTTATTTCCTAATTGACAACTTGTGGCAACAAACAGGGCTGAAGGGAAAAGCACTGGGGTGGGGTGGTAGCGAACTGAGGGCTGTTTTGGCCACTGCAAGGCTGGGATGCTGGGGCACTTCTGAATAGTCATCTCTCAAGAAACCTTGTCCCAGAGCCCTGTCCACAAGTGCCAGCAGCACCTCCCTCACAGCAAAATTGGGCCCCACACTTCCATTCCCCCACTGGGATCCCAGGGAACCTGACTGTGGAAGGGTTGGGGGGCACAGGAAGAGGGGCCTACCTGCCCACCTGCCTTGGGGACCAGAGCCCAAAGGTGGCAGGGGGACTAGACAGTTGAGAGCTCCACCAGGTCCTCAGGGAGGTGGGGAGGGGACTGCCGGGCCAGCAGCTCAGGACTTGCCTGGGACAGACCGAGTCTAGGGAGGGGGCTCAGGCCCCACTGAGCTCAGGGATATTCTTGGAGCCTGAGTCAGCGGCAAATCAAGGCAAAGGATTCTTGCCTTGCCTGTCCAGGCAACAGTTAGAAACCAAATGGGAACACTATGCCCCAGGCTATCCTCCTCCCAGAATCCAGAGTAAACATATGAAGGAGGCTTCCTCAGGGACATTCCTTGGCCTCTCCTGGTCCGTCTGGGGGACCAGAGTCCAGCGGAGGGTGACTGCACGGGACCCACAGCAAGGGGCTTCCCACCTGAGCCCCCTGAGTTCCCAGGCTGGGACCTCTACCAGGGCAAGTCTGGGGCTGCAGTTCCCATGGCCTCCCACACCTCACTCTTGGGACAGACTGGTCATCGCCCATGCAGCTAAGTGGAAACAGCTGGCCTCAGCTCCCTGCAGGCATCAAAGGCTTCCGGCCTCTGTGCTGCAGCCCCACGCTTGCCCCTGGCTAAGGACACATCAGCATGTGGGAAGGCAGAAGGATCTAGGAGATGCAGAACCGGGAGGAAGTCCCTGCTCCCCAATCCAATGCCCAGTGGACTCCATGCCAATGCCAAGAGAGGGACGAGGCAGTTCTCAACACAGGACTTTATTGGTTGGTGGTTATCTGCAGCACAGGTTTGAAGGACTGAGGTGGTATGCTTGTGGCTGGGGGGACCACAGACCCTGGCCCCGCCCTCTTGCCTGCACAGGCTTCCTGCCTAGAAGCGCAGCCAGAACATGCCGCTACGGATCCGGTTATAATCTGGAAGCTGTTCAATGGGGCCTGTGGGGATAAGGTGGGGCATCAGGGTGAGGTACCTGGCCTGTACAGGGACACCTGGCCCTGCGCCGCACCCCATCCAGAGCTGCCCAGAGCAGCACAAGACAGGCTTGGAGTGGAAAGAGGGAAGAGAACATTCCTCCAGGGGGTGCTGAGCCTGTCCCTTCATGCTCTGGCCTTTGGAGCTCCACCCCACACACGGAGGTGTCCGTTACCCGGCAGGTGTGGGGTACTGATGGAGGCACCTTGGCAGGGAGTCAGGGAGCTGCTAGGACAGGTTTTCTGAGCAGGAACTCCCTGGCAGCCAGGCTATTGAGCAGAGCCTCTTAGGGGCCTCAACGTGCTGCTCCCCGGGAAAGCTGGGGGATGGGGGAGCAGAGGCAGAGGGGAGGCCAAGACAACGGCCTGAGGAGAAGGACAAAGAGCAGACTTTCCAGGCCACTCACCCAATCCAGCCACTGCTGGACACTGGTCATAGAAGTACTTGGAGCAGACCTCACGCACGATACTGGCATCCACCTCCTGCAGGATGAAGCAGAGGGCACACTGAGTGACAGGCACCTGGGGACCACCTCTGCCAGTCAACATTATCCAGCCGCCCAAGATCTTCCACACGTACCACGGAGCTGCCCCTCAACCAAAAGGGGAAATGCAGCAGGGCTCTCCCTGCTGTAGATTTCCACGGGCCCCACCCATCCCTACAGCCATCAGTGCCTCTGCCCTGCCCTCCAATTACACCACCGAGGCAGGTGACGCTGCCTAGGACACCAGGGTTGCCTATAGGAGCAGTCTGCACTGCCTCAACTCTCCACACTCTCTGGGAGTCTGCCAGGCCAAGACTCCAGAACCTCTCCCAGGGGCCCCTGTTACCGCAATCCGGCTTTCCCACTCAGCCAGGGGGATGCGGCGGCCATACGTCAGAAGACTACGTCCAATGTCCTCACACACAGGAGTGGTGCCTGCAAGGGTTGGGGGAAGTTTACAGGTCCACATGGTCCAATCCACGTGGGTCCAAGCCATGCATGCGAGGGTGCCCCCAAGAGGCCCCGGCTGAGAGCACTACCCCCGCCCACCAAGCAGCCCACCTCGCTGCCAGTGAAACGGCAGGGAGTGAGAGTGGGCGCAGCGTCCTCGGCATATGTCCCAGAGAGGTTGCCGAAGTGCTTCATGGTACACACAGAACCTCCAGCGTTCTGGGCTGACCTGGACCCTGGTCTGACCTAGACCACAACCCTCACTTGTACAACCACCTGTCACTGTATCCATGGGCTGTTGATCTAGCCTACCCACACCTGTACCTAAAACCCCAGGCCCCTCTGAGAGGGGTAGTGGTGGGGTATGGTGTGACCTCCAAAGTTTTCATTTCCAATCTTGGTTAGGAACGGTGGCCACACTGGGACTGTCACTGCCAGTATGCACTCTACCCCTTGCCACAGGGCTGCAGGACTCACCATCCAGATGAGACACCAGAGCATTTCTGAGAATGTTTTTGCCCCGGACCACCTCGCTCTCTGTGGCACTGGTGCAAAGGCGCATCCTAGAGCAGGGGTGGGGTGGGATTCATCCTGAGAGACGGTGCTGTCTCTGAGCCTCCCACGGTCCTGCTCAAAGGGCCCTATTCCCTCCCCACCTCCCTGGCAGCACTAGGCCGCCACTCACCACTGGCCCTGTAGGAAGAACATCATGTCGTCGATGCTCATGTGGTCGCAGACAAAGTGTGCGCCCAGTAACCCCGTCTCTGCGTAGCAGATGTTGAAGGTCTGGAAACTCTGGCACAGCTTCTTGGTTGCAGCAACTGCAGCCAGTGGGCTGGACAGGTGCTACCAGGGATGAGGGTGGTCAGCACCCACCCTCCTGTCTGCGGTCCACACCCCAAACCCCACAGTACAAGCGCCCACAGCCCAGCTCCCTCTCTTCCCTGAAGACAAGGTCCCATCCCATGCCCACCCCTGGGACTCACCGTGCCACCACCGTAAGTGCAGTCATAGTGGCCAATGATGGCATTGGCCACCTGGAGGGCCACATTGTCCGGGTTGGCCCAGCCAGGCCCCTCCACTGCAATGGCCACATGGGCCAAAGGCAGGGCATCATCACGGTGGCGGATCTGAAACAGTACATGGCAAAGCTGAGGGACAGCCAGACTTCCCAGGCGACCAGCAAAGGTGCCAAGTGTGGGTGGAGAGTGTGCATCCAAGTGTGAACACGTGTGCCTGTGAGGCAGCAGCCACAGGACACCTGCCCAACTCGAGGCATCTCCGGAGTCATGAAGATAGCCATGCACACGAGGGTGCCCCCAAGAGGTCCCAGCTGAGGGCACTACCCCCGCCCACCAAGCAGCCCACCTCGCTGCCAGTGAAGCGGCAGGGAGTGAGAGTGGGCACAGCGTCTTCAGCGTATGTCCCAGAGAGGCTGCAGAAGTGCTTCTGGGCGAGGTCTAGCAGCTGCCGGTGCTCCACCCCTGCCGAGACAGACGGCAGAGTTACTGGCCAGCCAGGGCCCAAGGCACAGGGTAGGGGAGATCACACACAAGCAGAGGACCCCATGTCCTGCCTTGATGGGAAACACCAAAAGGAAGACGTGACATCAGGACAAGGTGAGGGAAGAGGACCCTTCACAGACACACTCTATCTCATGGGCGGGGCAGGCACCTCAGGGTCAAACAGCTTCCATCACCTCAGCCACAGGGAAGCAGCAGCATGCTGAGCTTCAAAATGGGTTCCCCTGGGCTTCCCTGGTGGCGCAGTGGTTAAGAATCTGCCTGCCAATGCAGGGGACACGGGTTCGAGCCCTGCACCTGGAAGATCCCACATGCCCCAGAGCAACTAAGCCCGTGTGCCACAACTACTCAGCCTGAGCTCTAGAGCCCACGAGCCACAACTACTGAGTCCACGCACCACAACTATTGAAGCCCGCGTGCCTAGAGCCTGTGCTCTGCAACAAGAGAGGCCACCGTGATGAGAAGCCCGCGCCCGGCAACGAAGAGCAGCCCCCGCTGGCTGCAACTAGAGAAAGCCCGCGGGCAGCAACGAAGACCCAACGCAGCCAAAAATAAATCAATCAATCTATTTAAAAAAAAAAAAAAGGATTCCCATGTGACACATTCCCACCAGCACCAAGGACAAGACTGGTGCTCCCTGGGCATAAGGCCACCTGCCCTGCCTTCTCCCTCTGGCCCTTCCTCAAGCAGATCCTGTGGGGGCTGGCAGGTGAGAGGGCACAAAGAGGTGCTATGCAGGGCTGTGACTAGCTCCGGGGTCCCCTGAGAGCTGGGGACGTTTACCAGTAACGTTACAAACTCACGCCTCAGGACCCCTGCTGGACCTCACCTCTGCAAGAGGAGGCCTTTGCTGCCATAGCGCGTTGACCAGTGGGCGCTGTGGTAGTAAGCAGCCTCCCCCAGGTACAGCCTGCTAGGTGCCTCTGCCTCTTATTCTTTCCTTCCCTGAGCTCAGATCCTGTTGGACTCAAGAAAGTCTGATGTGTCAGTAGCTCAGACTGCTCTTGGTCCCGAGGTTCACTGGCCCCAGGGCCACCAATCATGTTCTTTCTATCAATCTTTCTTGCCCAGTCAGCTGTCACGACCTAAGCTGGGAAAGCACCCTGGGCCTGCTCCCGTCCCCTCCCCTCCACGTCCCCTCCTCTGTCAGGTGTCTACCTACAAAGCCACCCTGAGTCCCCGCACTTCTCTCCCAGCTCCTACCGTCCCCCACCAGGCACCTGCCACAAGCACTCCCTGCGCCTGCCCACTTCCGCTCTGGCCCCTACACGGCAGCAGAGCGAGCCTCAAAACACACACCAGCCCGTGACACTGCTCTTCCCCTCCGCACAGACCTCCCACTCCCGACCGAATTAAGTCCCACCTCTCTTTAAGCCTCTGTTCAAACGACACATGCTTCAAAAGCACCTCCCTACCCTCTAACTCTGAGTCCCCCATTAAAGTCCCCCTACCACTCTATGCCTTCCTTTCAACGCACTTCCCATCTGTCATGCAATGTCTGGTTTGCCCACTGACAAGGCCAAGAGAAACAAGCCTGAGGGCTTGAATCTCCCACCAGCCTACAACCTGGGTCTCCTACGACCAGGTGGGGTTGAGAAAACCCTGAGGCCTGGAGGGGCCAACAGCCCAACTGAGGCCTGTACTAAAGAGGGGTGTAGCATCCCTGGATGGCCAGTTTCAGTGGTGGTGGCAGAGGAGAATCCGACCCCACCTCAAAGAGCATGGAAGAGCGGTCACTCCCCTCAAGGACAGGGTGGGAACAGTGTCCCCAGGAGTGGAAGATCCCTATGGTCAGAACCGGGAGACTTGGCCCTGGTAACCAAGGCCACAGTCCACCCCCCTATTACCACAGGGCTTCAACGAGCCCATCGCTCACCTCCAGCTGCTGCTAAAACCATTCGAGAGGCCTTGTAATGCCGACTGAGGTACTCAGTCAGGTCTGCCCGAGACAGCTTCCTGCAAGACATACAGCCAACTGGTCAACACCGCTCCCCAACCAGAATGATCTGGGTCACACAAAACGGGGCTGAGGAGACAGACCAGGAGACATGGCTTCTCTGGAGAGCAGGACCCCACACACCAATTGGTCCTTGCCCCATTTCTGCCACCCACCACTCTGGGGCCCAGAGGGCAGCCCTCATTGGGCCCCCCTCACATCCCACCTCAGGACAGCCTTGTAGTCCCCTCTGAGGAGGGTGTGAACTGACAGTGGGGGCTCTTGAGGGGCAGCAGCAGAGCTCATCCCACCAGAGGACAAGAAGCCATGTGGAGGAATACCCAGAGCACCCTCCCTCAGGCTGGCAGGACATACATGGAAACGTACCCTACAGCAAAGCCCGAAATTCAAGTGAAAACCACACAAGTGTTAAAAAAGAATCACAGGGACCATGTGGCAACATAGAAAATGTCTCCACTTGTGTGAATTAGGAAAATAAACAGCACAGACAGTAGATCAACTAAAGACAAACTCATGTGGACATGGCCTGGCCATGCCAGAATGAGGGGACGAATTCCACCCCAGACCAGCCAACGCTCACCTGACATTCTCACTGGACCCCTCCACGGCCTGGGCTAGAGGTGTGCCCTGGAATGCCGTGGCATGCAGGTAGTCAAAGACCACGTCCCGCAGAGATGCATCGTTCTCCTGCAGCTCCTGCAGGATCACATCACGCTCCTTCTCAACCTGGGAGTCTTCTAGGCTGCAGTTCTGCACAATGTCGGCCACGAGCTCCACAGCTGGATGCAAGAAGGACAGGTTTGGAGACCAGTAACAGGATAAAACCCCAGGCCTGACACCACTGGTTGCTTTGTTGCAAGGCCATACTCTAAGGGTAACCCCATTCTTCAGCCAGGCCAGGGGCTCCTGAGTGCCTGTCCTCTGCACTCCTGGAGTCCTACCGGTGTCCCGGTCCCATCCTCCAGCGTACCTTTTGGCAGGTCCTTAGACAGTGCCTTGATGTAGTAAGCTGTGTGCTCCCGGGTGCTGTAGGCATTAAGATGGGCCCCCATGCTCTCCACCTCCTTCTCCAAGGCACTGCCAGGCCGATTCTTTGTTCCCTGGAACCACACACCAACAGGACAAATCAGGAGCCCCATGGGAGCCCAGGACCCCCATCCTCATAGGCTAAAGTCCCAGCAGGACCACTGGTCCACAGGTATCTCCCTCAGCAAAGACTCTGGGGTTACACGGCCCAGAGGCTGTGCTCACCAAGTGCTTAGCAGGCCTTAAGCCAATCAACATCACAGCATCGTGGACCAAGAGAATGAAGACATCCAGGGGCCAGGAAAGAAGGGCATGGCCAAAGCAAGTGTTACCTGAAATCCAGAGCTCCCATACCAAGAGGGGGTATAGCATTTGACTGAGAGCTCCCATACCAGCCTGACCTTACCAGCACTCCCTCTCCTCTTATTGACAGTCATGGTCAGGTAAGCTCACACCTGTGCTCAGGTGATGCTACCACTACCCACTCTCCCTCATACCATTTATATGACTCTGTGTGTGTGCTATGGCCTCTGTAGGACTCAACCTTAGTCCAGTGTGTGTGTATGTATGCGTGCACGTGTATGGCAGTGCTGCTGTCCAATGATACACACACGTATCAATGTGTTGAGACTGACACACACAACTGTGATGATGGACCTGGCTAGCTGCCCATTCCTGCTCCACAACACCACCTATCCCGTATCTTCTCCATTTTTTTCATTCATTTAAGAACTCAGTCTCTACTCCATGCGAACACGAGGTGGCTTAGGAGCTGTTCCCATCCTCAAGAAAGCTCCTACTCACTTCTACAAACAAGAGATGCACAGCATTTTACAAAAACTAAATCTGTGGGTTTGTTACAATGCACGTGTACATCCACAATTCTACATCCATGCATGCACACAACAGAGGCCTGGCCTCTGGTGAAGAGCAGGGCTCCTATGGCTCCCTGGGGTTTTTCTGGCTCTGGGGGCCTTGTGCAGGGGTTCACCAGATAGGCGCTCACTCAGAAGAGGCCAAGTCCACATGACTCCTCCCAGAAAAGTCATCCAGAGATCTCTTTCCCCCGCTACCCTGCTAAAACCCATAATTGAGGAGGCTGACTTTTCTGACCTGCATCCTCAGGAGGGACAGCAGGAAGCCCTAAGCCTAGGGCAGATGCAGGACTTTAGGAGCCTCACCTTGAAAGCCAGATGCTCCACAAAGTAGCCTGCCCCGTTGTTCTTCTCAGTCTCATAACGGCTGCCAGCATCAATCCACACCCCCACCTGGACAAGAAACCACAAACAAAGGTAACACACAAACCACCTCAGCCCCCCGTTACACCCCACCCTGCATGACCCAGCACAAGCCCCAGACAGGGGCTCACAGTCCCACGCTGGGGAAGAGCTTCTCAGCAGGACCCCTGTGCTTAGAGGTACAGGGCACCAGCTGAATGACTAGTCACACTGCATCACCTCTCCTCCCTGCTCTATTTCCTGACTGGTTATCGAGACTCGCAGGGAAGCTTCAAACCAGGCATGTTCACCTGTCCCATCACCACAGGAAATTCTTAAATTCAACCTCACTTTTCAGTTGATTTTTTGTTTCTTCTAGGCAAGCAACTAATCATTTGAAAACAACTTCTTTTCTCCTTCCTAAAAATTATACCCTGCCTTTGTTCTGGTGATTGTGTCCTTTCGCCATTAAAGAAGAGACTATTGGCTTAAACACTGAACATTTTATCATCATAAGTAGCCTTCATTCACACTTTAAAAAAAAGTTTTAAACAGAGCTGGACACCTAACACTGCAAAGTGTCTCCTTGGCACCCAACGAGAGAATCTTAAAATTTTCTTAATAGCCTCCTGGTGTGCTGTGAAACACAAACCACACTACTCACCCCCATGGTGACATAGACCTAATCTTTTAATTTACTATTTGTTTCACAGCTGACTTAAAATGTCACATCTACTTTCCTAAGAGATGTTGATATACGTACTATGTGTCATAAATTCTTTACGTGAACATCTATTACACATCTAACATCTTCGAAAGATACGTTTTACAATCCATGGCATCCTTTGATTATAATTGGCAGCATTCTTTTCCTGCCACTAGAGCACAGTGATGTTCCTTACAATCTAGAGCATCTTAGTGTCCACGAAATACAGCATTCTCTACCAAGCTTCAACAGGCCGTGGTTCGGCTTATACAGGTGCCATGTAATAAGGAAATTGCCCATCACCTTTTGCTGTGTTCAGTAACAACTTATATCACAGGACATTATTTGTTCCTGGAAAACTGAAAGAATTTACCAATAAAACCACTTGAAGTTTGGGGTGGGGAGGAGACGGTTCGCTTCTTGAGACTCTTCTCTGTTTATCATAAGGCCAAGATTTCTATCTTTGAGTGAATTTTGAGGAAAATTATCTATTTAACTGGAATTTTCTAGTTGATTTCTTCTGCAATACATTTCCAGTCTAGGCAAGGGATTATGATTTGGGGCCGTGAGGCTGGCAGTCACCTAATGTCTCTGAACCCCATTTTCCTCACTGAAGGATCACTTCTCTCATATGGGCTGCTGAAGAAAAAGCTGACAAAAGACTTGGCCTCCTGATTGGCAAGCATCACACGCTAAGTAAGTGTTGGTTAAGGTGAGGATTGCCCCCAAGAAGTCAAGGCGTGGCTAGGGTAGGGATTGGGGTAGGAGGGTCAATCCTGAGGTGGCTGAGTGGAGTCTGATCCAAACCACAGAGCACTTGAGCCCAAGGTCACACCACGACTTGGGAAAAGAGACCATGCCCAATATGGAGGTGCAATCCCGACAGCGGACCCACTCACCGTGCAGGTAGGCTGGGAGGACTGCTCCGAGGCCACTCGCAGCCCGTTGTCCAGCTGGCTGACCTGCGTCTCCGGCACGCTCTGCAGGGCCTGGGCGTAGGTGGCGATGCCCCGCAAGACAGGCGACCTCAGCAGGGCCGGCTGCTGGAAAGGGAAGACCAGGACTGAGAACTAGATTGGAGGATCGCTCCTTAGCTCTCAGGCCTGCAGTGGGATCCCCGTCCCCGCCCCCAGGCCAGCCGCGAGACTCCCATGCGTGCCCTCGGCCGTGACCTTCCCACGGCCCTGACCCCGCGACCTCCCCATTCTCGACCCGCCGCCGCTAACAGCCCGCTCCCGGTCTGCGTTCCAAAGACCCGTTCCCCATAGCTCTGCGCTCTCGCTGACACCTCACCGAGCGGCAGCTGCGCACCAGCACTCGCGTCCCGGCGCCAGCCGCCCGGCAAACCGCGGAAGCCGCCATCTTCTGGCGCCAGTGGACGCTGAGCCGCGCCACGCATGCGTAGAGTGGACGCAGCAGCGCGCGAGGCGCAGGCGCAGTACCGCAGACTTGGCGCTCGGCTGCCCCCTGGCGGAGGACGCCGCGGATATTCATTCTCTGCTGGTCGTTAGTTCTTGTCTTCGCGTCCCTGGGTACCAGTGCGCATTAATCCATCTGGCTAGTCATCGTCCTGCGCGGGTCTGTTCTGGATCTAGTCCATCTTCCCTCTTCACCCGTGGTAGTGGCGTAGGGGGCAGAGTGCGCGATGTTGCTCGCCAACAGTGGGCGCCTCGACTCCACTGAGTGCTCAGAGCGGCCGGGCGGGCGGGGAGCGCAGCCACAGCATGTTTGCGAATCGCAACCCCAGGGCTAAACCACCAGGGTGGAACCTGGGACTATGAGGCTGCTGCTGAAAGTCACGGTTTTCTTTTTAAAGGAATGGAGAAAGTTCAGACGGTTGACATGGAAAGAATTTAGCAACATATTGCTAAGAAAAAAACAACAGTTTTAGAGACTAATTTGTGAAAAGGATTCCTTGTTTGGAAAACAAAACACACACAAAACAAAACGAAGTGCTTTTTCTAATAGGCTACATAGAAAAAAATCCAGAGGAACTCACTCTAAACTCTCATTCAGGTGACTTACAGAAAATGAATTCAGGGGAAGGGAAAAGAGGCTACCATTTTTACACTTCTGTATTATTTTAATACATAATTTTAAATTTTTAGGGAATTCCTTGGCGGTCCAGTGGTTAGGACTCTGCGCTTTCACTGCAATGGCCCGGTTTCAATCCCTGATTGGGGAACTAAGATCCTGCAAGCCGCGGGTCTCAGCCAAAAATAAAAAAGTAAAATAAAAATAAATTTTTTGGGGCTTCCCTGGTGGCGCAGTGGTTAAGAATCTGCCTGCCAATGCAAGGGACATGGTTTCGAGCCCTGGCCTGGGAAGATCCCACACGCTGCAGAGCAACTAAGCCCATGCACCACAACTACGGAGCCTGAGCTCTAGAGCCCGCAAGCCACAACTACTGAGCCCACGTGCCACAACTACTGAAGCTCGCATGCCTGGAGCCTGTGCTCCTCAAGAAGAGAAGCCACGACAATGAGAAGCCCACGCACCGCAACGAAGAGTAGCCCCCGCTCACCGCAACTAGAGAAAGCCCGCGCACAGCAACGAAGACCCAACTCAGCCAAAAATATAAATAAATAAATAAATAAATAAATAAATAAAAGATTTTAAAGGCAGATATCAACTGATCACTTAAAAAAAAATAAATTTTTTACAAAAAATGTTTGTTGCTTTTGAAATAATAGCATATTTCTGAACTGTACTTCCTTTTACAGGTATATGAGGTTTTCTGTGATCTTCAAAATATCACTCAAAACTTTCTTTTATAAAAATCAGACAGAAGATGCTTAAGTGTGCACTGATAAGTATTTTGTGAGCTAAAATTATGTTATGATCTTGACATGAAAAAATAAAGTGAAATAGAATCTCCTAATTAGTTTTTTTAAAAACTAGTTTTTAGAACCGTTTTATATTTACAGAATAATTGAGCAGATGGTACAGAATTTCCCATATATCCCTGCCCACATACAGGCATGCACAGTTATTCCTATTAATAGCTTACCTTATTGTGATACATTTGTTACAATTAATGAACCAATATTGACATATTATTATTAACTAAAGTCCATAGTTTATTCAGATTCCCTTAGTTTTAGTTTTTACCTAATATCCTTTTTCGTTCTAGGATCCTATCCAGGATACCACATTCCATTTCGTTGTCATGTCTCCTTAGACTCCTCTTGCCTGTGACACAACCTCTTCCAGTGACCAGCGTATTGTGCACCTTCCTTCTAGCAGAGCTCCCCCAAAGAGCTCACTGCCTCCAATTCCTCTCCTCCCACTCTTTCCCAAACCCACTCCAATCCCACCCCCAATTAATTCCTCCAAAACCACACCTGTAAAGGTAATCAATGAGCTCCATGTTGCTAAATCTAATGGCCAGTGCTCAGTCTTGTTTAAAGTGATTGGCCACTTTTTCCTCTTTAGAGTCTCATCCCTTCTCCACCTTTAGTTTCCCATGCTCTCCTGTTCTTGTCCTACCTCCCTGTACATCTCAGTTAAACATGCTGAAGGGCTCCCCTGGTGGCGCAGTGGTTGAGAATCTGCCTGCCAGTGCAGGGGACACGGGTTCGAGCCCTGGTCTGGGAGGATCCCACATGCCGCGGAGCAACTGGGCCCATGAGCCACAACTACTGAGCCTGCGCGTCTGGAACCTGTGCTCCACAACAAGAGAGGCCGCGATAGTGAGAGGACCACGCACCGCGATGAAGAGTGGCCCCCACTTGCCACAACTAGAGAAAGCCCTCGTACAGAAACGAAGACCCAACACAGCCATAAATAAATAAATAAATAAATAAATTTAAAAAAAACAAAAATAGCCAAGAAGTTTATTAAAAAAATAATAATAATAACATGCTAAAGCTGGGACTTCCCTGGCAGTGCAGTGGTTTGGACTCCGCACTTCCACTGCAGGGGGCGCGGGTTCGATCCCTGGTTGGGGAACTAAGATCCTGCATGCCGTGCAGCGTAGCCGGAAGAAAAAAATGCTAAACTTGAACTCTTTACTTTCCTTCCCAAACCTGTTCCCCCCATAATTGTCTTCATCTCAGTAAATGACACTTCCATTAACAAAGTTGCTCAGGCTAAAAATCTAGGAGTCATCCTTGACTCTTCTCTCTCAAAATCCACACCCAATCTTTTAGCAAATCCAATAATTTCTAATCCAGTTACCTACCCCCCACCTTCCCCCCCCCCCCACTGCTACCCTGGGGTGAGAAGGGAAGGACAATGAGACAACCAGGAAGTGTGATGTGGTAGACGCCCAGGGAAGGATATGTTTCAAGAGATTGGTCAAAAAGGAAATGCTGCTAAAAGGTCAAGTACAAGCAGTGGTCATTGCAATGATTTGGCAAGAGTCTTTGATGACTCATTGATCTTCTGGAATTTACTTGGCCTATGGGGTGAGGTGAGACCAAAATACCCTTTTTCCCCCTAATTTGCAAACTGAATTTTGTAACAATTCTTGACCAGGCCTCATTTCTCTATCCATCTCTGAGACTCCCTTTATTCCCCCCAGAGAGTCTCAAAACTGTAAAAGCAGGTCCATGCAGGCTGCCTGAGAGGGCTCTGGCACTCACCTTACTCTCCTCACTCAATATTTGATATACACTTCAGTTTATTCTTCTAGATTTTTTCTTTTTCTTTTATTTTAATTTTAGTTTTTAAATTGTGCTAACATATACATAACATTTAGCACCTTAACCATTATTACATCTTAACATTATACAGTTCGGTGGTATTAATTACATTCAAAATGTTGTGCAGGGAATTCCCTGGCAGTCCAGTGGTTAGGACTCAGCACTTTCACTGCTGGGGCCCGGGTTCGATCCCTGGCCAGGGAACTAAGATCCCGCAAGCCGCATAGTGCAGCCAAAAAAAAAAAAAAAAAGTTGTGCAACCATTATCACTATCTAGTCTGCTTTCAAAACTTTTTCCTCATCCCAAACAGAAATTCTATATCCATTAAGCAATAACTCGCCATTTCCCCCTTCCTCAAATCTCTGACAACCTCTATTCTACTTTCTGTCTCTATGAACTTGACTGTTCTAGGTACCTCATATAACTGGGATCATAGAGTTTTGTTGTTAAAGAGATAACAGGCCCAAAATAGAGTCGCTTATGCTAAGCCCCAGGCCACCAAACCAAGTCTTAGTTTTAGTTGGGCTCTCCCAGAAATGGAATCTTAAGCCAGTCAATCAGGAATCTCCTGATAAACACTATTTGATCAGGTCATCTGCCTGTTATACTACGACATCCCCTAAAGGAAAGTAACTTTGCAATAACCAACCTGCTTTTTTTGCCTGCTATAGTATCCTTGTTCCCACTCCCTTTTGCCTATCAAAATCTTTCATTTTTGTTCAGCACCTTGGAGCTCTTTTCTACCTGCTAGATTGGATGTGCCTGATTTGAATCAATTTTTGCTCAAATAAACTCTTAAAATTTTTAAACATGCCTCAGTTTATCTTTCAACATTGTCCTTTTATCGTTGGTTTATTTCACTTAGCATGATGTTTATCTATTTATCTGTTGGTGGACATGGGCTGTTTCTACCTTTTGGCTATTGTGAATAATGCTACAATGAACACTCACTGGCATCCAAGCATCTGTTTGAGATGCTGCTTTCAATTATTTTGTTATTTACCTAGGAGGGGAATTGCTGGATCATATGGTAATTATATTTTTAGCTTTTTGAGCAACCACCAAGCAGTTTTCTGTAGTGGCTGTACCATTTTACATTCCTGCCAGCAATGCAAAAGTGTTCTAATTTCTCTACATTCTCACCAATATTTGTTATTCTCCAATAGCCATCCTAATGGGGGTGACATGATATCTCGTGGTTTTGATTTGTATTTCCATAATGACTAGTGATGTTAAGCATCTTTTCATGTGGTTATTGGCCATTTGTATATCTTCTTTAGACAATGTCTATTCAAGTCCTTTGCCCATTTTTGAATTTGTTTGTTTTTTGTTGTTGAGTTGTAGGAATTCTTTAGGTATTCTGGATATTAGTCCCTCCTTAGATATATGATTTGCAAATATTTTCTCCCATTTTGTGAGCTGTCTTTTTACTCTCTTAATAGTGTTCTTTGATGCACAAATTTTTTATTTTGATGAAGTCCAATTTATCTATTTTTTCTTTTGTTACCTGTTCTTTTAATGTCATACTTAAGAAATCATTGCCTTCTCCAAGATTATGAAGATTTCCATCTATGTTTTCTTCTAAAAGTTTTATAGTTTTAACTTTTAAATTAAAATCTTTGATCCTTTTTACTTAATTTTGTATATGATGTAAGGTAAGGGTCCAACTTCATTCTTTTGCATGTGGATATTCAGTTTTCTCAGCACCATTTTTTGAAAAGACTATCTTTTCCCCATTAAATGGTCTTTGCACTCTTGTTGAAAATCAACCGAATATATATGTGAAGGTGTATTTCTGGGCTTTCTATTCTATTTCATTGGTCTATATGTCTATTCTTATGCCAGCACCACACTGTTTTGATTACAGTACCTTTGTAGTACATTTTGGAAATCAGAAAGTTTGAGTCCTCCAACTTTGTTCTTCTTTTCCAAGATCGTTTTGGCTATTCAGGGTCCCTTGAGATTCCATATAAATTTTAGGATGGGTTTTTCTATTTCTCTTATAAAACACCATTGAGATTTTCACTGGGATTACACTGAATCTGTAGAACACTTTGGGTAGTATTGCCATTTTAACAGTATTAAGTCCTCCAATCAAAGAACATAGAATGTCTTTCTATTTATTTAGGTCTTTTAAATTTCTTTCAGCAATGTTTTTCAGCAAGAAGAAATCAGGTGGCACCTTCAGCACTTCACTTGGAAATTTTTTCTGCTAAATATTACAGTTCATCATTTACAAGTTCTGCTTTCCATCCAAATACGGGTTATGATTCCACTAAGCTTCCCACAACTATTTAACAAAGATTCCTTTTACTCCTGGTTTCCAATAACATGTTCCTAATTTTCTTCTGAGCCCTCAATAGCAGCATTCTTTTTTTTTTTTTTTTTTTAATTATTTATTTATTTATGGCTGTGTTGGGTCTACGTTTCCGTGCAAGGGCTTTCTCTAGTTGCAGTAAGCGGGGGCCACTCCTCATCGCGGTGCGCGGGCCTCTCACTATCGCGGCCTCTCTTGTTGCGGAGCACAGGCTCCAGACGCGCAGGCTCAGTAGTTGTGGCTCACGGGCCTAGTTGCTCCGCGGCATGTGAGATCTTCCCAGACCAGGGCTCGAACCCGTGTACCCTGCATTGGCAGGCGGACCCTCAACCACTGCACCACCAGGGAAGCCCTATAGCAGCATTCTTAATGTCCAAATTTCTGCTAACAGTTGTTTGAAGGTAGTTTTGGCTTTTTCTATTATGCTCCCTGACATTCTTCCAGCCTTTGCTCACTGCCCAATTCCAAAGCCATTTCCACATTTTTAGGATTTGTTACAGCAGTACCTCTCACTCTTGATACCAATATTTAGTAGTTTTCTATTGCTGCCATAACAAATCACCACAGACTTAATGGCTTAGAACAAAACAAATTATTATCTCACAGTTCTGTAGGCCCAAAATCCAACATGGATGTCATTGGGCTAAAATCAAGGCATTAGCAGGGCTGTGTTCCTTTCTGGACACTCTAGGGGAGAATGTGTCCTTGGTCATTCAGGTTATTGGCAGAAGTTAGATCATAGTGGTTGAAGGACTGAGGTTTCTGTTTTCTTGCTGGCTATCACCCAAGGGTCATTCCCAGCTTCTAGAGGCCATCTGAATTCCTTGGATCTTTGGGTGGTGGAAGATCTCTTCCACCACCTTCAAAGCCAGCAGCAGAGGATTAGTACCTCTCACACTCTGAATCCGACCAACTCTCCTGCCCTCCTCTTCCACTTTTAAGAGCTCATGCAATTACACTTGGCCCACCAAAATAATCCAGAATAATCTTCCCATTTTAATGTCTTTAACTTAATTCCATCTGCAAAATCCTCTTTGCCATGTACTGTAAAATATTCACAGATTCCAAGGACATCTTGAGGGCCATTATCCTGCCTACCACAGCCTCCCTAGGAGACACCAACTCCTGTCCCTTCCCAGCCTGCCCTCTCCTGTGCTCCAGAATTCCTTCTTTCCCCTGAAATCCTGACCATCTTATAGTTCGTGAAACAGGTCAAGGTCTCTTTCCCCACCTGGCCCTTGTATGTGCTTATCCTTCTGACTGGAGCACTCTCCCCGTCCTCTCACCACCCCACTCACCCTTCAGGTCCCAGCAGTCAGCCCACACCAGCCCTACTCCAACTGGCTCAGCACAACTCTCTGCAGAGGAATTGAGTTTTTGAGTCTGCTTCATCACCACCTCTACCCTCCCCTATTTGTGAGTGGGTGAGGGAGGAGCCTGTTCTGTTCATCAGCAGATCCTGATGCCTATGGTAGAAGGAAGGGAGGAAGCAGGTGAGGGCCCCTTTGGGGAGGTTCAGCCCTCATCCCACTTCCAGGAGCTTCAGAGCAAGGGCCACTTAGGTGCCAGAGCATGTTTGAGATGTCACAAAGATGAAGGCAGCCAGGGCCCTCCCTCTACCCCCAGCCCCAGCTCAGGCCCCACAGGCTCAACCAGGAGCCCTAGCTGACTCAGCCAGGTGGTCACCTCTGGGCTGCCCTCTCTGGACCACCCACATCTGCCCTGATGGCCAAGTCTTCTCCCAACACACTGGGGGCCCCTGAGGAGCCCCAGAAGAGCAGTTGTATTTATGAGTGGGATCCCTAGAGAGGAGGGGTCAGTTGGTGTGGGCAATGGAGCAGTGTGAGCCAGCCTGGGGCCCACCTGCCCAGCCATCAATGGGCACCGAGGCCTCGATGGGTGTGCTGGCTCTAAAAGTAGAAAAGGGGCACAGGGTCCAGACAGGCCTGGAGAGAGTAAGACACACAGGCCTGAGCCTGGCCCAGAGCCTCAGGCCATCCCCGCCCCAACAGGCCACCAGGCAAAGAGAGCAGTATGTTGGGTCACCCGCTCTGGGCAGGAGTCCCCTTTATTTCGGTTCGCTGCTGGGTGGCTAGACGCTGCAGATGGCCCTCAATATGGACCAGGAGGGCATCCAGCATGTGCAGGACCCCAAGGAGTAGGGCACGGTCTGAGATCGGGGCCCGTCGTTTCCAGGGTGCACAGGGGTTAGCCGTCACCTGTGGATGCTGAGGATAGGACCAAGAGGCAGGAGTGAGAACAGAGGAACGGGACAGAGGTGTGGTGGGAAGGGGGACTTAGGGTGATGGAGGATCGTGGAGGGTCTGTTGTGGCCTAGTATGGTCATGGGGCCCGTGGAGGCTGGATGAGGAATAGGGATAATAAAGAGGGAGGATGGGGCAGGGTACTACCCATGGGAAATGGCCAGGGACTGTTGGGTGTGGACAGATGTAGGGACCCTGGGGTGTGAGTGATGGGGGAGGGGCAGGGGGAGAGGCAGCAGGAGGCCCACAAGACATGAGTGGGAGGATGGGTAGAGAATTACGAGCTCATTGGGTATGAACAGAGGTAGGAGGCTGTGGGGACAGAGCAGTGCCACGCTCACCTCACTCTCAGTGGCCTGTGAGCGCCGCCGTTGCATCACCGCACGGCTGAGCATCAGCATCATGGTAGTGGCGACGGTGACCCCAGCCACTGGGTAGATGCGGTTCACCCCCAGGCCCATCCAATGGCCAGGACAGCCCAGGCTGCCCTTGCAACCCTCCAGGCTGTTTGGCTGGCACCCCCAGGGCTGTAAGTCCAGCCCCACCTGGTACCACAGGGGCCGTGACCAGGTGTGGGTGCGGACAGGCATCGCTAGCAGAAGCAGCCATGGCAGGAAGGACTGTGCGTGCAGCATGGCTGCTGCAAGTACTAGGGGCCGGAACCTGGGCGCCTGGCAACGGACAAACACTCCTCCCCCAGGGGCAGGTGAGGCAGTAGGTTCCAGCTGGGCCCACGGCTCTCAGGAGGGGCGGCCTGGCCAGAAAATATGGGGCAGGGGGCGGGGTTCCAGGGCCGGGGAGGAGGGCAGGCTTGGGGCCCAGGAATGAAAGAATGCCTCCTTCCCCCTCTCCTTTCTCCTCACCTAACATACAAACCCTAAAATTCTAACACCCACAGCTCCTATTGCTGCTCTCCACCAGTGGCAGCACCAACCACAGGCCAACCAAGCTAAGCACACAGAGCTGCTCCCTGCTCCCCTATGCCCAGACTCAGCCCCATGGTCCACGTCGCAGCAGAGTGAGCACTCAGAAATGTGGGCGCGCACTCTCTGAATAAAGCCTGAAGGCTCACCCTGGCCTATGAGGTGCTCTGTGCTCTGGTCTCCCCTCCTGCCTCTTGTAGGCCTCCCTGGTGTTCCTTGAACACACCTGCTGTTCCCTACACTAGGAGCACTGTCCTAGAAAGAGAACTCTCACGGCTGGATTTCAGCTCAAGTGTCACCTGCTCCCTGAGTCTCCCTCCCATGACCATCCTGGGTAACACAGTCCCTTCTCTTTCACGTGACCCTGTTTTATTTATTTATTTGGCCGCATTGTGGCATGTGGGATCTTAGTTCCCCAACCAGGGATTGAACCTGTGCGCCCTGCAATGGAAGCGCAGAGTCTTAACCACTGGACTGCCAGGGAATTCCTGACCCTGTTTCATTTTCTTCAAAGCATTTCCAAGTACAGGTATACCTTGGAGATACTGTGCTTCGGTTCTAGACCACCACAATAAAGCGAGTTGCACAAATTTTTCAGTTTCCCGGTGCATATAAAAGTTATGTTTACACTACACTGTAGTAGTCTATTAAGCATGCAATAGCATTATGTCTAAAAAAAAGTACATACCTTAATTTAAAAAAACACTTTATTGCTAAAAATTGCTAACCATCATCTGAGCCTTCAGCGAGTCACAGTAGTAACATCAAAGATCACTGATCACAGATCCTCCTAACAAATATAATAATAATGAAAAAGTTTGAAATACTTCGAGAATTACCACAATGTGACAGCGACATGCGGTGAGCAAATGATGCTGGAAAAATGGCACCAAAAGACTTGATTGACTCAGGGTTGCCATAAACTTTCAACTTGTAAAAAAACACAGTATCGGCGAAGTGCAATAAAACAAGGTCGGCCTGTATCTGCAAGTTCACGTTTGAGGTTTACCTTCCACTCCAGTACATAGGTTCACTTAACCAGTATTTACCAAGCACTTCCTTGTGCCCGGCGTTGTTCCTGGTGCCTGGAGGCAGTGTGACAAAGGGCCCTGACTTCCTGGGCAGGGTTTTGGGGGTGGGGAAAGGACAGATGATTTGTGAACACAGAGCAGGGCACTAACACAGGCCAGGATAGAAACAGCCAGGCAAGGGGTGCCTCTGTGACTTGCAGGGCAGGGCAGCCTCTGTCCACTGGTCTAGCACAGAGCCCAGGGCCTGGTCGGGACCTGCGAACGGCAGGCTCACTTGTTTTGGCAGGTGACGTGAGCCCAGCACTGTTGCAAGCTGTTTGTGGCATTTACTCATTTAATACTCATTGAGGAACCCGTGAAGTGGGTACTATTACCATTTCTACTCTCCTGATGAGGATACTGAGGCCCAGAAAGGTTCGATCCCCCCCACCCTGGCCCCCAGTCACTCAGTATCAGCTGGCCTGAAGGCCCATTGCTGCCCACTGGGCCACATGCCCAGATGTTGGTGTTTTATGGCAGAAATCAACACGTGGTTCTTGGCTGACGGTGACCTGCAAAGCCCAGGTGATCTAATTATACAAATAAGCATTTTTCCCAGGTAAATCAATCATGCACATTCTTTCCTTTCTTTTCTTTTCTTTTGGCTGCACCATGCTGCTTGTGGGATCTTAGTTCCCCAACCAGGGATCGATCGAACCCTCACACTTGACAGTGAAAGCATTGAGTCCTAACCACTAGACTGCCAGGGAATTCCCATATTCTTACTTCTCAGTGCAGACTGGCAACACCTGTGAATACCCTGTGCTTCCTCGGCTGGTTGCTCAGGTGTTCACACCACACCCTCCAGGGGCTGCCCAGTAGCGCCAGGCCTGCTCTGCACCTTATCAGGGGTCCCTGAGAACAGGTCATTCCTGAGAAGCAGCTCTGATTCCAACCATTTTACAGCCGAGGACACAGGTGCCGAGGGCTGCGCGTGGCTGGGGAGGAACTTGGACCTGGGACGCCCCCACCCTGGGCCTAGCCCCGCAGCTCTCCCTCCTGCTCCACACTCCCCCTGCCTGACCCTGCCCTCCCCGAACTTTCCCCCCAACTTCCGACCCCAATTCCCACTTTGGGGCATAAGAAGGGTCAGGAGCCAGGGCTGTGGATTATACCCTTGCCCCTGCCAAGCCCCCACCAAGCCACAGCAGAGCCTGGCATTGGGCAAACAAATCTTTATTCCTGAGGCTAAAAACATGCATGCTCCTCCAACTTGGCCAGTGCCTTATCCCAGGCCTAGAGCACTGAACTTGGAGTCCCAGGACCTCCATCCCTGAGTTATGTGCGTGCGTACGGAGGGGACTCCTGGGTGACATCTGGAGGCAGCCCAGGGGTAGGGGGTCCTCACGGGTACCCTGTCGCAACCTCCAGAGGTGGGCAGTCTCAGGCAGGGTGGCAGCACGGTCAGAGTTTGGTAACCTGGGCAGGGAGAGGAGGAGAGGCTCCTGTCAGTTTCCGAAGGACATACTACCCCCTCCCCCGGGAGCAGCTTCCTCTAAAGGCAGGAGGGGAAGGCAGTGGATCCACTGGGGGCAGACCTAATCAGAGCCATCGAGGAAGGGTGGACTTCCTGGAAATGGGGTCAGGATGGGACAAGCAGTAGATAAACAAAAAGAGCTCAGCAACAGAGGTCAGCTCACCAAAACAGGGTTGACAGGGCTGGACCTCGGGTGTTGGAGTGCAAAGATGACAGCATCGTGAACAGAGGCAAAGAGATGCTGCTTGGTGATAGATGCATCGAAGAAGTGTCCCACCTCAAGCTGCGTGACCACGGGAGCTGTAGGCAAGGAGTTGGTCTCCCCTGACCCGCAGAACCCCCAGGAACCTCCAGGCACTGGCAGAATGTCATCCTGACCACCACCCCTGAGGCTTATAGCTAAACCCCAACTCTTGACCCTTGACCCCTCCCTCCCAGGACACCTCTGACCTCCAGTTTCAGAGAAAGACTTTTTCCTTGTGCTGCCTGGCAGATTCCTTGGCCAGAATCCCCACCCCCTCCCCGGACCGCTCTTGCTGTCTGCACCCCACGCACAGTGGCAGGCGGCCATGTACACCTCCACATCGATCTCCCGGAAGTCACGGAAAATCTGTGGCAGAAAAGGGGGCCAGACTCAGAGGGAGGCTCAGGGGCTCCGAGGGGGGACTTGGGCAGGCTTGGGGGGAGGGAGTTCAGAGGGGGAGCTCAGAGGGTTGGGGGTTAGGCTCAGAGGGCTCTTGGAGTTAGTTATGGGGTCAGGGTTGAAGGGCCTTGTCCTCCCCCAAGGCCCTTCTTAGGGGTGCCCCCAGCCCCTTACATTCTTCAGGCTCTTGAGACACACAGTGTCCACGAAGGAAAGGGAGCTCAGGTCCAGGATGAGGCTGTGGAAATCTGGCTGAGGCAGGCCCAGGGTCTTCAGTGAGGACATGTCTGGGGCCTTGGCATCTTCTTGACCCCTGGCTGCTGTATCCTCTAGCTCAGTCTCTGTGCTCACCTGCTGGGAAACCAGACACATTGCAAGGGCCGCCCACGGGGGGTAAAGGCAGGGAACATACACAGACGTGCAGAGACACACAGGATCAGACGTGTAAACAGCCACGTATATGGGACATGCAGTGGACACATGAGGATATGGAGACAGGGAGCCTGTATGTAAAGACAGGAGGGACACATGGGGACACACAGGAGAGGGTGCCCAGACTCCGGGAGCACACACAGATATGCATCTACTGCTCTGTTACCTCCTGGGCCCATACTTAACAGGGACACTTAAGAAGGAAGGGCATCAGAGACCACGCTCCATCCTCAGTCAGCCAGAGTGACTGACTGAGGATGGGGACAAACCAGAAGAGACACATGGACACACGCGCACACACAGATATCCTGGCACCCTGCCTGAGTCTTTTTTTGGGGGAGGGGGGCGCTGCACGGCATGTGGAACTTCCCTGACCAGGGATGGAACCCATGGCCCCTGCACTGGGAGCGTAGAGTCTTAACCACTGGCCTGCCAGGGAAGTCCTGCCTGAGCCTCTAATTGAGATTCGTGTCCCCTTTGATCCCAGATTTTTCCCACATGCCCAATCCCTTCCCTCTGCCCATGAACACAGACTGCAGGGTCTTGTAGAATTCACAAATTCAAGGTCTTTGGCTAGGCCTCAGATTACAGATCAGAGAGCCACAAGCAGAATTCTATGGCATCTCACTAGAGATCTCCCTGCAGAGCATCTGATCCATCACTCCACTCCACACACGGGCACTCTCATCCCTGCAGCTCATGGTTGGCCGCTCTCCCACCTCCAGCCTCACCTTGGCCTTGGAGCCCTCCACATCGTTGCTCTCAATGTCTGTGACACTGGTGTTGACATTGATGGAAATGGAAGTGCCCTTGGAGGCGGCAGCCTAGGCCAGGAAAGAGGGGGACCAGGAAGGAGGTGTCCCAGCTGTCATATGACAACCAGGCCAGGCAGGTGGACCAGGAGCTGAAGCTTGGGACCAGGGCAGCCAGGCTGAAGGCTGTGGGGTTTTGACCTACTTTGGGAAGAGGTCTGTGATGGTTCACGCCATCATTGGCTTAGGAGGCGGGAGAAAAACAAAACTGCCTCCAGAACCCTGACCTGCAGGGTCGCTGGGGGCATCAGGGAGAGAGGAGGAGGGGTGAAGAATGAGGGTGAGAAGCCAGGAGGCTGGGAGAAAGGACGGGTGGGGTCAGAAGGGCCCCTGCCTGTTTCGGGAGCTTATTCTCTTTGTGAAGTCGCTTCAGCTTTAGCTCCTGCTTCCTGAGCAGTTTCTTCTTCTGGGAGATGAGGTGGTCCACGTTCACACCGCACTAGAGCAAAGGGCAGGGCAGGGGATGTGGACACTGGGGAGGTGAGAGACTCTCTGCCCCTCCCGCTGTGGACCCCAGGCCTCACCCTCTGCTTCAGCGTGTCACTGTAGAGCTCAGCGTTGGCAAAGTACATGGTGGCCGAGGAGCGGAAGACCTTCACGCCGGGGACCTCCCTGGCCTGGGGATGGGTCAGGTTGGGGGTGGCTGAGCCCTCGTCTCTCCTAGCTGCATCTTGTTCTCTTTCTTTCCTCCCCTGTGTACCCCAGTACCTGCCATCACCAACCCTCTGCTTCCCAGCCAACAGAGGCCCGGCCTGCGGCCCGTGCCCTCCCAGGAGCTGGTGGGGTCATCCTGACCCCTCAGCTGGGCCTGTCAGAGTTGCTGCTTCTTCCTCCAGGGCATCCTGAACCTCTCCCACCCCATCTCCCCTGTCCTTCTGCCAATACCCAGGCCAGGTTTCAATGGCTCTTAGCTTCCGCCTGGGTCTCCAACCCCAGCACTGGGGTCTGTTTTCTGTATGTGGACAGAGAGACCCTCCTCAGCTGCCAGCCCAGCCAAGCCTTCCCCGGCTCCCACCCCGCTCAGGACACTCCAGGTCTCTGCTCAGCCTCTGGGCCTGAACGATGTCCCTGCGCCACCCCCTACCTCCCTTTCCATCCAGCTGAGCTTCTCCCCTCATGTCCTTCCCTCACTCTGCCTCATCATACTATGCTCAGCCTTCAAGGCTCCATCAGGGAAAATGAGCTTGTTTTATTCCAGAGCCCCCACCTTTGTTCCCAGGGCTTGACATGAGACTTCTCAGGAGGTAAAGGACGGAGATTCAGTAACCCCACTGATGAGGTCAGCAAACAGCCTCCCCTACATCCTCGTGCCCCAGATCCTGCCCCTCTACATTCCTGACCCAGGGCTACTCTGCAGGATGGGGCTTGTACTGTGGCCTCTAAGACAGACTCCTCCCCCAGGCCCTAAGGCCCCTACTCTGAGTATGGGGGTCAGAGACCCAAATTCCTCCCTCGAAATTCCAAGGACCAAAGCACCCTTAGCGCCCCACCCCCGTGTCCTTGCCAAGTACGCAAGGACCTGATAAGGGATGGCCTAGTCTGCCTCTGTCCCACCCCATCCACGCCATCCTCTGGCTTAGCCCCTGCCACTCACTTCTGAGTACTCTGCCACGTCTCTGTAAATATCTGTGTCTGGCACCTGCCCCAGGACAGAGTAGTGGGGCCTGTGAAAGAGAGTGTGAGAAGAGGGGGGCATTAGGAGAGGGGGCAATGAGGGGGTTCTAAGGAGCCTTGGGTCACCCCCCAAGATGTGGGAAAGCTGGGGGAAACCAGCGTGGACCTCACTCCCTCACCAGCTGGAATGAGGGGGGAACCAAAGGGGTGACTCACAGCTGTGTGCGGACCACCACGAGCAGCAGGGAGAAGACTACCGCAACTGCCAGGCCAAGGTCCAGGTTTAGCAGGATGGTGGCCACAAAGGTCACCAGCCAGATGAGCTAAAAACAGAAGGGTAGTAGTCAACAGGGTCTAGAAGGGTCACTGGGGCTGAAGGCCCTGACCCCTCCCCTGGGCTCCCAGGCCTCTCACCAGATCTACTCGATTTGCCTTCCAGAGGGAGTGTATGTCGGTGAACTGCATCAACATGCCCTTCAGGTTCACAATGATGGCAGCAGCCAGGACTGCCTGAGGGAGGGGGAGGGTCACCAGGAGCTACTGAGGGGTGCGGGATGCTGACAACCCTGACCAGCCGGCATGAGCCAGACTGTCCTCAAGCACCTGGGTATGACCCCGAATGACACTAGCCACCTCCTGCCCCCGGACCTAACAACTTGGGTCTGACTCTCAAAGATTCTTACCCCTGACTGTCGACTCCAAATCTCAACCCAGAGATCTCAAGCTTGAAAAACAGGGCATGACCCTGTATCCCTCCCCCTCACCCAGGCCCTGACTGACTGATCTGAGTCCCTGGCCTGGCCAAGGCCCTCAAGCCTGGCTGGGTGCGGGATGGCGGCTCACCTTGGGCAGGTCTTGGAAGAGCTCTCCAAGTTTGACGATGATAATGAGGATGAAGAGGGAGGAGATGGCTCCAGCCACCTGTACAGTGGGAGTGAGCGGGCAGATGGGTGGGCGGGAGTGTAGGGGAGAAGGAGGCGAGAGCAGGGGGAAAGGGGGAGAAGGGGGGAGGGAGGAGAGCAGGGGGTAGGACCACCCAGGCAAAGCCGTGTGCGTGCAGATGCACACCCAAGCCCACACCTGCAGCCCACCTGTGTGTTGCCCCCGGTGCTCTCCTGTACCAGGCTCCGAGACATAGAGCAGCTCACAGGGAAGCACTGAAAGATGCCCCCGATGAGGTTACTGAGGCCAAGTGCCACCAGCTCCTGATGGGGGTAGTGCAGGTGTGAGGACACATCACTAGCAGTGCGTGGTCACTGTGTCCAGGCCTACGCATCCCCAACCTCCATCCCCACTCGGTAGCCCCCAAAGACTTGGCCACTGTCCCATGTGTCCTGCTCTCCCACCCTCAGTCCCCCATGTGGCCCCAGCACATCTGTTTGCTGTTTCCCTGTCTCCCACCTGATACTCCAGCCCCCCAGGCCCTGGGGTCTCTGTACACCCGCCCCCTCCGTGTCTCACATCCCATTCCCCAGACCTGGTTGCTGTCCACCCGGTAGCCATGCCTCAGGGCGAAGATCTTCCCCAGCGAGATGGCAATGGCGAACCCAACCACAGCGATGGCGAAGGCATTTCCCACAAGCCTGGCGAACAGCTGGGGGCTGGGGGCCACTGGGGGCACCAGCCTGTGAGGGGCATCTGTGAGGCCAAAGGAACGTTGTGGCCCTGGCCACCCAACCCTCCCTGACCTGACAGGGGCCAGAGCTCACCCTGCAGGGATTTTGCCCACGACATCCACCCCAAATCTGTGCTGCAGTCCCACGCCGTAGGAGATGCCTGTGGCCCCGATGAGCTGCGGGGAGAGGACAGAGTCAGGGGAGGTAGGTGCTGGCACCACCGTTAAGGGGGATGGAGAAATCACTTTGGGCGTAAAGAGAGAGGCCTGAAGCGAAACCTTCAGAGGGGTGGGCAGAAGTCAGCGATAGGGTAAGAGATGGACACCACGATTTTGGGGAAAGGGAGATGCTGTCAGGGGCTGTCGGCTGTGGTCCCCCCAGTCCTCAGTGCCCACGCCAACTAGTCTTTAACTATCTGAGGGATGCCCACACAGCAGGGACTCCTCACTTGCCCTTCCCCCTGCCCCCCCTCCCCCCCACCAGAAATCGAACCGTGAGCAGCTCCCCGGGGAGCGGCATGGGCAGTTGTCGCCGCAGCTTGTCATTCAACAGCTTCACCAGCACGAGCACCACCCCTGCCACAACTGCGGTGACCATGGTGCCGACCACAGTCTGGGGCAGCTTCCAGCAGACCTCCAGTACTGTCTGAGGGGAGGGGGGGGGTCACAGCCAGCACTCAAGGTCCTGGGCCCACTCACCCTTCCCTCCTCCCACCCTCACTCACATAGATGAGGGACAGTGGCCCAGAGCGGCTGCTCAGATGGAGGCCAAACACATACTTGAGCTGCGAGACGAAGACCTGCACAGACGCGGCTGTGGTATAGGCTCGGACCAGAGGCTCCGACAGATAGGTGACCACGAAGCCAAAATGGACCAGGCCCAGCCCCACCTGTGGGGTGCACAGGGCAGTCAGGGGAGGAGAGGGTCCTGGGGGTGGCCAGGGCAGAGCCCAGGGCAGGTGGGATCAGAGGGGGATGAGTGATGAGGAGGAGGAAGATGGTGATGGCCAGACACTCAGGGGACCTGGCAGATGGGGTGAGGGGTGGGTCTGGCAGTCAGGGGCCTGTACTCCTGACTGCTCCGCACCTGGAAAAGGCCAACAAGGACACTGAGTGTGGAGGCCACCTGCACCCGAGCAGCATCTCTGGCCGCCACATCGACAGTGGAGTTCGAGGCCTGCAGGAAGGCTTCATCTGGAGCCAGTGATTCTGTCACACTGCCCACCATCACGGACATGACAGCAAAGGTGCCTGCGGGGGCAGATCAGGGTGGTCTGAAGGGGAGGGGGCACTGCCCTGCCCTGGAGTCCTGGTCTTAAGGGAGAGGCCAGGAGACACCCAGTTCTAGACCAATATCCTCAGACTTGCTGTGCAAATAGAGGCAGCGCTGGCAGTCAGGTATGAACTCTAAGTTCAAAGGCTCTTGAGTGTGGCTAGAAATGTTGACCCTGTATCATCTACCTTGTCCCACCTGTGTCCACTGCCTCAGGACCACTCCCCCTGTGAAAAGTGGAATGGGGAAGGGGACATGGCCTGCCTCAGGCTCTCAGGTCTATGCCAAGTCTGGGCCCCTTGAGTTGCTTCACCCACCCATATCCTCCTGGGCCAGGGCCTCTAGGTAATCTGAATCTGTCTCCACGGTCAGAGGCCCAGTCCTGCCTGGAATAACTCTTGGGCCAGTCTCCCACTGGCCTGGCATCAATGCCTCCCTCCCTCTTCCCTGCGTTTCCTTGCCCTGCTCAGCCCTCCCTCACCCTGTCCTCCGTGGGGAATGTGGGCATCCTCCTGGCTCCACTCACCCACGGAGATGTGCCGGGAAGTGCCGAACAGGAAATAGATAAAGACAGGATAGAAGGAGCTGTAGAGGCCAAACACGGGGGGCAGTCCAGCCAGGAGGGCATAGGCCAGGCCTGGAGGTGGAATGGTAGCAATGTAGACTTGGAGGCCAGGGTCTTGAAAGGATGAGGAAATCCCAGCCCTGGGTCATGCGCCATAGTTGCAGGGGCAGGGGTCATGCTTCTGGCTTTTGGCAGAGGGGTGGGGGGAGGCGGGGGCAGGCAGTGGTTCACAGATTACTACAGGCCAGGGCCTTGAAGGGTCGGGGTCACCATCCAAGGGTTGAGGGGACAGTCTCGAGGTCAAGGGTGGCTCACCCTGTGGTAGCTGCATAATGGCCACACTCAGGCCAGACAACAAGTCACCCAGAAGCCAGTCACGCACAGGATACTGGGGTAGCCAGGCCAAAACTGGGAAGTACTGGAGCAGAAGGGCTTGGGCCCGAGCATGGGAGCACCTGGGGACACAAGGGTAGGTATCACAGACAGGGGCTACCTGAGTCCTTCCAGTGCCCCCAGTACCCCCCACCTCAGCCTCACCGAAACCAGGTTCGCCACTGGAGGGTCCCAGTTGCTGAGCTCCGGCTCCCCAGCTCCTCCAGCTGTTCTTGGTTCAGCAGTGGCCGCTCCACATGGTAATCTCGCCTCCTCAGCTCCATTGCCTGCGTTGTGGACAGCAGTGCCTGTGTGTCCCTCTGTCTGGGTGGTGAGGCCAGAGACACAGTGAGGGCACTCCTGGCCCAACCTCCCCTAGACCTTCACCTGGGACCACAGAGCCGCCCACCTGACTTTTCTAGATCCCAAGATCTAGGTAGGTCCAACCCCCCAGCTGGCTCCTGCAGGCCCTATGCCCAGGCCCAGGCAGGGGCAGTACCTGAACTTTGGCTGGTGGAAGACTCTTGCTGGGCCAAAGTCCCCCACAAAGAGGCAGCAGGATGAACACAAGCCACACTTCAGTCCAGCCCTGAGTGTTCACCAATCTAGGTTCCAGGCTGACTGTCCCTCCCAGCCCCCTCCTCCCAGCCCCAACTCTTCTCCAGCCAATCCCAGTCCAGTCCGAGTCCTTATCCAGCTGCCCCACGAGCCCAGCGCATGCTGTCTGAGAGCACACGCAAGGAAGGAATCCAGCAAACCAGGCAAGTCTCTCTTCACATGAGAAGCCTCTACGAGAAGGAAAGTGTTGGGGCTAAGATTGCCCCCGGGCCTCCAGCCACAGGGTCCAGGTTGTAGACCTGGACAAGCTCAGGCCTAATCTGGGAAAGCCAGGGGATGGCTCTCACCGGGAGGGAGAGTTTTCCCCCTGGAAAGAGAAGTCCCCATTTCAAGGGGGGACAATCTCACCTGGGAATAGATCTCCGGGAGGATCTCGCCTAAGGAGAAGCTCTCACCTGACAGGAAAGTTTTCACCAGCTAGGTAAGTTCTGTCCTGAGGTGAATCTCTGATCTGCCCAGTGGCTACCACCTGATTAAGGGAAACGATCTCACTTGGGAATAGGAGATCTGGGGGGGAAGGGGGGCAGTTCTTACCTGGGGGAAGCTGTCTCAAAAACAGTTCTCACTTGGGAATAGGAGCTCTTGGAGGGGGAGCGCTTACCTGGGGGAAAGCTTTCACTAGCAGGGAAAGGTTTCACCTGCCAGGAAAGTTCTGATCTGGAGGGTATTCTCACCTAAGGGAAGCTCTGACCTGGGGGAGGTTCCCACCTGTAATGGGAGAAAACTCTCACCTGAGAATGGATCTCAGAGGGGGGAATCTTACCTGGAGGGAAGCTCTCCCCTGCTGGGAAAGGCTTCACCTGTCAGGAAAGTTCTGATCTGTGAGAAGCTCTGACCTACGGTGAGGTTCCCACCCGAGGGGCAGGAGCTCACCTGGAAAGGGCCCCTAACCTGGATGTCCCCGTTGGAGGATGCAGTGGAATGGGTGCGAGGACGATCCTCAGAGACTCTTGGCATTGCCGGCTCACAGAGATCTTCGAGCCCCGTGGCCCCTCCTCTGTGAGTCACTCGAGGTCTTTTAAGGGCTCCCACTCCCGCCACCCCTCCCCCTCCCCCTCCCCCCCGTCGAACCCGTGCTTGGAGGGAGGAGCTTAGATCCTTGACTCCTCCCTCTAGGAGGGCCCAGCGGCCAGAAGGGCCGGAGCGCACAATCCCGGACCAGTTGCATCCCTGGGTGGACCCAGGCCCCAGCTACGGACACTCTTGCAGCCACGTCCCGGGCCCAAACGCGCCGTACCGGCGCACCTCCTGGGGCGGGGCTCCTCCGCACACAGCCGCCGGGAGGCGGCCCCCGGCTAGCCCTCGGACGGCGCTCGAGCGGCTTTCCGCACAGCCCGCAGGGGCTGGGGTCGCGCCGGCTCCCGCCCCATCCCTCGCTACGGTTGGGCAGCCGCCTGCAGAAAATCGACAAAGCGGTAAACCGAGGCGCGGCAGGCGGGAAATGCCTGCTCCGGACTCGGCGGTACCCTTTCCGAGCTAACCCAAGCCGGGCGCCTGCTCGGGGGCCAAGGGGTGGCCCGCGCCTCGCCGACTCGAACACTGGGAACCGGGGCCGCGCCCTGCACTCACCCCGGCGCTTCCGACAGCCCCATGGCGGGTGGGCAAACCGAGAGGCGGTAGTCCCCACAGCTCGAGCGAGAGGCCGCAGCGGCCCGAAAGGCGGGGCCGGGACGGGGGCGAAGCCTGCGGCGCGCTCCCAGGGGCCAATCCCCGGGCAGGACGGGGAAGGCTTGGGCCAGTCAGCGTGCTGGGGCGGAGCCTAAGGGGCGGTCTCCCGGCGCCGCGAACCCTGAGGAGAGAGAGTTAACCCCTTCCTCCCCCTGGGCCTTGGCTTGTGCTCCCCCTCGTGGCCCGCCTAGCTCTCCTCCCTGAGCCGGTTGTTATCGCAGAAGTGGGACTAAGGACCCGAGGTGGCCTGGCCGTAGCCGCGGCCCCAGGTCCCTGAGTAGGGTGGGGCCGATACCACCAGGTCCCGGCTTCTTGCGGAGGGTCCCCGCGGGACGCGGAGCAGGATGTCTAGGGTTGCGGTTGGTGACCAGAGCCTTATCTCTCCGTGGGGTATCCGGGTCCATGGGGCCTCTCATGCCTCCAGTTGAGGGCGCCACCCTCACTCAGGCCTTCCCCCTGAGACCTGGCATGTCTCTGAGACCGAAGGGGCTCAAAGGCCTCCCTTCAACGCTGGGCACGCAGACCTTAAAGGCTGCGAGGTTCCCCTCCCCCGCACATAACACTGGCCCGGCAACAGGCCCGTTCTGCCTGAGTTCTTGAGGAACGCGGTGTCCTGGCAGCTCCAAGTCTGAGAGGCTGGCCGGGGGTCAGTGCTGTCAACGGGCTGAGGGCAGTTCCTAGGGTCGGTTTGAAGGCCAGGGCAAATGCCAGGTCAGGGCTGCAGGCCCTGCGGACTGAGGAAGCCATCATGTTGCTGCCTTGACCAGGCCTTACTCTCAGCACCTGTGCTCATACTTCAGGCCCAACCTCAAGGCGAAGGGACAGAATTCAGGATGAAAGAGAAAGAAACCTGGTCCAAATCTCCAATGAAATGAGATAAAAATAGCCGAATATTCTTGGGGAGGGGGGAGGGGGCAGTGCTCAGATTTCTCCCAAAGGTCAGCCCAGCCTGAATCATTCATAGCCACCCTCCTACCCCCCACCCCCAAACAGAATGAGGCAATAACCATTTTCTATAGAAGTTTATTCCCAAAACAGAGCGCGGCTTCACGGAACAATTTACACAGACAGGAAAAGGAGCCACTGGGCTGGGGGTGGGGGGGTGGGACCCTCAGAGAGGGGCATCTACAGAACCTAGGACATAGCAAGGACAGCCCCCTCTCCCCACAGCAGGCCCCTCAACTCTTCAAGGGCTGGGGTCACTCTGGGTAAGGAGAGCTGGGGTCCTGGCTGGCGGGATTTGGCACCAGTCAGTAAAGTAGAACTTTTAATCTCCTTGGAAACTGCCTCCCAAGAGTATGCATGAAGGAGGTGGGTGTCTTCAGGGACCCTCCACAACCCTGCATGGCCACTGTTCCCAGTGGGAAGAGGATGCCTACTCTCGAGGCCTTCTGGGCCTGCTGTTCAGCAGGGGACTCAGGGCTGACCTTTGGCCTGGGAGGGCTAGGGGTTAGAAACCCCTCAAGATGGCCAGGCTCAGGGTCCTCACAGGTGGGTCCTCCAAGCCCCTCTCCCACTTTCTGTACCTTTCACTTGTAAACGAAGGGAAAAAAACATTCTCAACTGTAAACAAAGTGTAAAAGTTCAAAGTTTTAAATTGTAAACAAAGTTGAAGAATGTTTTAAGTCTTGACCTATAAACAAAGTAACAAAATTTAAAAGTCCCCAGTTCTGGACATCAGACAAAGTAATAAATGTGAGAGTTTGTGAACAGGGTCCTAACAGTCATTTTTCCCTTTACAAGGGAATAAAGGAGGGATGGAAGAGTCACTTCCTGCAGCCCGGGTGCCTAGGGCCAGGGAGGCTCCTGTAAACATGGGAGGCAGTGGCACCTACATTCTGAGTCTTTAATTCCCTTGTTTTTGCTCCCCTTGCTCCCCCTCCTACCCCAGCCTTCAGAATAAATTCTAGCAAGGGGCAGTGTCAGGGAATTAAATGGCACCACAGACAACTTTTGTTCACAGCAGGGGCAGGGGCTGTGACCCCTCCATCCACCCTCTGCAGGAATGTCTGAATAGAGGCCTGAGCCCCTCCCCACGGGAGAAAGGGAAGCCTTGATCTGTAAACATGACATCTGCTGCTCCACCAACGCTCCACAGCATCAGTCCTGGGTCATAAGGCAGTAAGTGGCAGGGACTCCACATAATAAACACACACATCCACGGGGAGGGGCGGCATGAGCGAGCCCCTGTGAGGAGGTCAGAGGACCCCTGTTTCCAAGACCAACCCCCAGTCCCAAAAGTTTGGCCTGTGGGACATCCAAGAAAAAGCAAAGACTAATTCTGCACTTTGGGCCCTGACAATATTCAGATCAACCGGGGAATGGGGCGGGGGGAGCATTTACCCCTCCTGTCTGAATCCACCCCAGTAAGATGAGAGGAAAGAACAATTAAATTGCCAGGGACCCAAATGGGGCAAAACTCTGCACCTCTTTCCCTCTGTCCCCCTCCCCCTCCCAGCCCAGCCTCAGAACCCCGGGAGACAGAAAAGCTGAAAAATAACATAAGCATATTTCTCTGGTTACAAAGGTACAAAACGTATAAAAGTCCTCCCTTCAGCTCCCTCATTCCGTGCACCTGTTACACGCTTGCTCACATGCTCACAGACGGGCATGGGCAGCCAGCACTGCAGCAACAGAGAGAGCTGGGGGGCGGGGGTATAGGAGGCTGCCATGGGGTCAGCCCCCAACTCCTGGAGTCTCTTCTGTTAGCCCAAATCCTCCACCGCCCTCGGCTGGTCCTCATCTGCACGTCTGCCCCTCAGGAGTGACCCTCACTTCTGGGAACTCTGCAGAGATGAATGTGGAGATCGAAGGTGGTTGCTGAGAGTCAGGTGCCTCTGGACTCCCCCACCAAACCGGACCTGGGCCACCTCCCCCATCACCTTCGCCTCTCAGTCCCTAGCGTGCTTATGCCCATTCTGGGGTTCTCAGAGCCCTTCACCCATTCTGGACCCCCAGACTCACCAGCAAGGCCCCTTGGCTGGCCACCTATGTCTTTCCTCTAAGCACTTAGTGAGCACCTACTATGTACAGACTCTGTTAAGCACCTGACAGATTTTGTCTCAAAAATCTCCACACAGGGCTTCCCTGGTGGTGCAATGGTTGAGAATCTGCCTGCCAATGCAGGGGACACGGGTTCGAGCCCTGGTCTGGGAAGATCCCACATGCCGCGGAGCAACTAGGCCCATGAGCCACAACTACTGAGCCTGCGCGTCTGGAGCCTGTGCTCCGCAACAAGAGAGGCCACGATAGTGAGAGGCCCGTGCACCGCGATGAAGAGTGGCCCCCGCTTGCCACAAGTAGAGAAAACCCTCTCAGAGAAACGAAGACCCAACACAGCCAAAAAAAAAAAAACCTCCACACCTCAAAGAGTTTGCTACCACAGACATACTTTGCAGATGAGGAAACTGAAGCTCAGAGAGGTCAAGTGTGAGTCCAGAGCCTGAACCACTGCTCAGTTACCCCAGCCCTCCCCCAACAGTCAGACCCTAAGGCTAGGCTGCAGGAGGACCCAGGTGGTGCTCACAGCTCCCTCTCATCCCCACCTCAGCATCCTTCCAGAGCCCTGGGTACCAGGCCCCCAAATCTCCTGCCCCTCTCTCCTTCCTGTCTTCTCCCCCATCTCTGCTCAGGTTTTTTGTTGGTCTCCTGCCCCAATCCCAGGGTCTCCTTCCCTCCACCTACAGAAAGCCTTCTCTCACCCTACAGACCTCCACAGAGCCTGACCTAGCTGTTCCTCCTTCTTAAAACTCAACTCTGCTTTTGGCTTCCAAGACCTGGTAATTCCTGGTTCCTCCCCACTCCGTCTCTGACTCCTGTACCCAGCTGCTTCCCAGGTATGTCTGCCATCCCCTACTCTGAGATGCACCAGGTCCCAACTCAATTCCTGTGTGTCCTACCCCACAGTGCCCACAGGCAGGAGGAACTTAACATTGACTGAAGGAGTAGGTGAATGAATGATTTACTCTCAAAGTAAGTTCTTCAGCCTGGCATGTAAGGCACCTACATCCTGGCACTACTTCTGGTCCCTCCTTATCCCATACTACACCCTAAGCAAAGCCTCCCAAGCAAAGCCTCCTCACCTCCCTGCTTCCACATACCAGGCTACCTCCCGCTTCTAGGCCTTGGCTCCTGCCTTCCCCCCTCCACTAGCTCAAGCCCTTTGGAAGGCACCTCACTCTCCTCCTTAGTCCAGGAGGCGCAGGCCCCAGTCATACAGCCAGCAAGTTCTTGCTAATCACCCCATTCGCTGCCAGATTTCTGCCCTCAGGCTGTGGCGCCCTGGCTGCGCAGTGCCTGGGGTAGCCCAGGCTCTCTGCCAAACCCCACCCCATTCTGTGGCAGAATACAGGGCACGGTGCACGGGAGGTTGCCCTAAACTGATGGGGGTCTGAGCAGGTGGCCAGACCCTGCTTACTCTGAGTCGGGTGACAGCTCCGAGATGCTGTGGGATGTGGCAGAGCGTGGCGTGGAGGGCCCAAGCGCAGAGGCTGTGGCAGAAAGTGTGGCGGTAGTATGAGGGCCCGAGGGTGTGCTTGAGGACTGCACGGTGGAGGAGAGAGCTGAGGAGTTGAAGGAGGCGAGGATGGAGGAGAGAATGTCCAGCTGTTCTGTGGAGGGGCCGTGGCTAGGGCCACTGGCTGGGTCTCCCCTAACTCTGAGCAGCTGCGGGGGTGGCCCAAGGCCTTCTCGCGAGGGGTGCCGGCTAGGCACGTGGTCCAGCCGCTCCCCTGAGTTCGAGCTCCTGGACAGAGAGTCCAGGGGCCGGGATGGCAAGAGGGGGTCCCTTGAGAGTTGCCGCTGGGGAGACAGGGGCAGAGGTGGGGGCTGTGGGTCAAGGTCCCGGGCACCATGGGGCGGGGGCAACGTGCTCAACCACTCGCAGGGCGCCCCTAGGTCCAGAGCATCGCGTGACCCAAAGCGGCCAGCCACGGCACCAGGGTAGTCCCTGGGTGGCTGCCTCCGTGGTAGGGTGCTGCCCCGATCCCTGGGCTCCAGGCGGCCTGGCACGGCATCCAGGCGTTCCTGGGAACCTGGCCGACTCAGGGGACGCAAAACAGGGGCAGGGGCCTCCTCCAGTCGTTCACGGCTCAGCTGCCGCCTGAGGAGCAAGTCCAGCTGTTCTCGGGAGGAGTAGCGGCTGGCTGGCTGCGAAAGGCTGCCAGTGCCCCCTCCGGCATAGATGCGACCATAGGAGGCAGCTGGTACAGCACGGTGGCCCAAGGTGGCTGCACGGCACCAGGACAATTCAGGGGTGCCCCGGGTCTGTGGCACCAGCGGGTACTGCAATCGGTTCTTCAGGATGCCTGTGGGAGGAACAAACGGGGGACAGTGTGTGTATGGGGGCCAGGAACTCCCTGGGTCTAGGGATGCAGCAGCCTCTGGAATCCCTGTGACACAGGGTTGGGGGCAGAAAACCTCTGGGGAGGGGGTACAGAGGCCGTTCCTGGGAATCCCAGAGAGGCTGCGGGATAGGGGTAAGAGTGAGGCAGTAATCCCTGGGGTCAGGACAGAGGCAGTCCCCGTGGTGCAGGGGTAGGGGCAAACCTCTCCCCAAGGTCAGAGGAGGGGCAGCCTGCAGGTCCTGGTAATGCAGGCCAGGGTCAAAGAGGCAGGAATCCCCAGGGTTGGGGCAAGAGCAGTCCCTGGGGTCCCTGTGATGCAGGGGTGAAGGGAGAAACCCCTTGAGTTGGGACAGGGACAACCCCTTGGGGCCCCTGTAAAGCAGGATAAGGCGGCAGAAACCTTCCAGGTTAGAGCAAAAGTTCTGAGATCTGGGGCAGAGCAGCCCCTATGGTCCCTGCAAAGCAGACTGGGGTTGGGGCAGGGGGAGGAATCCCCTGGGTTGAGGCAGGAGTGGCCTCTGGGGTCTCCGTGGTGCAGGCCAGGGTATGCGGGGCAGGCAATTCTCAGGTCAGGATGAGGCAGTCCCCTGGGACTGTGAAGCAGCGTAGAGGAACAGAAACCCCCATAACAGAGCAAGAGAAGCTCTCAGGATCCCTGTGAGGCTATTTGGATTAGGAGGATGAAATCCCCTGGCTCAGGGCATGCGCAGTCCCCAGGGTCCTTGAGGCACAGACCAAAGTCAGGGATCCATACCTTTTCTCTGGCGCTGGGCCCGACCCAAGGAGGTTTCATCTCCACTGGTCAGGGCCAGGTCCAGCTGGTTGTTGTTGGCTGCGTCCTTGCTGGTGTCCAGTCCCAAGCGCCTTTCAGAGCCCCAGGTCTGCAGAGCACAGGGAGCAGCCTCACATTCCCCCAGGGCTGGCCAGTAGGACAAGAGATCATTGCCATCCACATCTGTGGAGCCAGGGCAGATAATAGGAGTCACCCCAGTGACTCACAACCCCTGTGAACCAGACTCAGTGGCCCCCTAACCCTAATGACTCCTGAAATCTGGGTCTTTCTCATGGAGCAGAGGTAGGAATAGGAGAGTGTCTCTCAGAGATCAATGGAATCATCCAGTGAGGGCGATACTGATAAGCTCCCCCTACTCTTGACTGGAGGTGGATAGAGCCTGGAGGTGGGGGAACCTGACGGCTGAGGGGTCAGGAAGACCAGGCTGAACCACAGCCCTCAGGGAAGAGGAGGGGCTGGAGAGATGACATGTCACCCTGTAACATCCTTGACCTTGTTCTTCTGTTGCCTGGGCCGCTCCTGGGTCTCTAGCCAGCAGAACTCTGCTGGGAGGCTGGATGGGGAGAGGTATGTGGGGGCCCAGTGATGACCCCAGGTTCCCAATAAGTCGGTCCCAGGAATCTTCAGGGGATAGCAGGCTTTCTGAGTCACACCAAATGGAATATGGGGTATCTCTTGGTCGCCCATGGGGTCAGAGGGCCCCATCACCTTTGGGGTGTGTAAGGAGCCTCTCACTCTGGGCTGCCCGGCGGAGTGGACGCTGGAAACGCCCCCGCGTCCGGCCATTGTCCTCACTTTCTGAGGATGGGATGGACAGACTTCTCTCCTCCTCCAAGGACAGGTCACTGTCAGAGTCAGAGTCTGCGCCTGGAGTTGGGAGATCAGGAGGAAGACACAGTGGTGGCCAGGGGAGGTGAGCGACTTGGGGGTCTTTAGGAAGGCTATGGCAAGGGGGCTGGGGCCTTGGGGAGAGAGCTTGGAGTAGGGGTAGGGACAGAAGGGCTGGGACTTGCCAGGAGAACCAGGCCTGGGCGGGTAGATGCTTCCTGGGGCCGTGACCTCGGGGGAGCTCACCCCAGCATAGTCAGCTGCTGCTCCCAATTTGGGGCAGAAGAATGAGGAATGGGGGAGAGACCCTCTACCTCCCTCCTCCCTGGGCCAGGCTCCCACCTCCACCAGCATCTCGATGGAACATGGCCACGTCCAGGTCAGTGGGGCCAGCGTGAGCCTGGAGGCCATGGTCAGTGTGGTCGGCAGCCGAGCCATGTCGAACCAGGACATTGTCCCTGGAAATGCAGGAGCCCCCCCATCAAAGAGGGATGTGATGGGGTGCTTTGGAGGCAGGTGTGTCCGTGAGTAAACAGTCAGGTGCATGTGGAACGGCTCTGAAGGCACCCCTGGGTGTGTGGCAGGAGGTATCTGGGGCAGAGGCAGCAGCAGAGGCCCAGATGGCCGAGATGGGTGGACCCACCCCGAGGACCTGGTAATGCCAACCCCTGGTAAAGTGGGGCTGGTCTGAGCTGTGTGCCCCGTCACGAGGAGGCCCCTCCCCTCACCTGAGGTAGCTGCGGCCCCGCTGGCTGTCTTGGTCCTGGGTCCGGCCAGAGCGGGCACTGCTCACTGAGGAGATGGTGGAGGCGCCGAGAGTGATGCGGATGAGGCCGCTCTCCTCGAAGAGGGCCGTGTTGTTGTAGGCCCCGGGGCCCTGGGGAGGTGGTGAGGACAGGAGTGTGAGCCAGCCTGGAGAAGCCTCAAACCCTGGCCTCCCGGGGCCCCCACCCTGACTCCCTGGCCCTGAGAGCCCCTCACCGTCCCAGGCGCTGGCCTGGCCTCCTCGGGCGCTGCCTTCCTGCCCAGACAGGCTGGTGTCCAGGCAGCCCGAGCATCTGTGTTCAGGACACAGAAGAGCAGCAGCACTGCCAGGCCCTGCGGGTCAGCAAGGATCATTGAGGGGATAGTAAAGGTCAGTGAGAGGTCAGAAATGAGGCAGAGGTCAGAGGAGGGCCAAAAGGGGGTCAGCTAGGGCTAGTGTAAGTCACTGTGGGTCAGCAAGTGGGATCAGTCATTGCAGATTAGAGTGAGGCAGTGAGAAGCCCAAGGGGGGACCCAGTAAGGGAATCAGGGAAAGTCAGCAGAGGCAGTGAGAGGTCAGAGTGGCATGAGTGACCGGGGTCAGTGAAGGTCAATGTGGACCAGCAAGCGGCCAGGAGCCTCAGCACTGGTGAAGGTCAATCCAGGATCAGCAGTCGTCTGGTGTCAGTCATCAGGTGGGAGTCAGCTCTAGGCCTGGGGTCAAGGCCCTGGGCCCCACCCTACTGAAGCCCCACCTGGTCCAGGGTGAGGGAGGGGCACCAGAGTTACCTGGAGCCCACAGAGTCCGGCGTGGAGGTAGTGGAAGGCCAGGATGCTGTGGTTGACCGCCAGGAGGCCAAAGAGCCAGGAGGCACTGACCAGTAGAAGGAGCAGAAATGAGCTGCGAAGGGTCCTGCCGCGGGAACGTGAAAGGATACAGGACATGTGTGGGTCACACAGGGCTCACACGGGAGACATGGGAGGACACGCAGGGTCACGAAGAGGACACACAGGGGACGTGGAGGGAAGGAAACTCCCACAGAAACATGGAGGTCTCAGGAGGGCACTAGGGGAGTCTGGAGGTCACAGAAAGAACCAGGAGAGTACTCAGGGAACCATGAGGGGACATGGGGAAAGCAGACTGGAAGCAGGGGGTGGGGCATAAGAGAAAGCATGGAAGGTAGGTGGAAACGCACGGGGCAAAGGGCAAAGTGAGCCACCCAGGCCTTGGGAGATACTGGAGAGACAGCAGGGCACAGACAGACCTGTGGGGCTAGAGTAAGGCAAGGGTGCCAGAGAGGGACTGCAGGCCAGGGCAGATGTGACTTCATCCCCCTACCCAGAATCTGGGGCCCAGCCTGCACCAGGGACGCTCTGGGAACCCCCAAACCCCACCCAGGAGAGGGCTGCCATTCTGAGAATCCCCCACTTCCTCCAGCCAGCCAACTCACAACGCAGAGGTCTTCTTGGCCTCCCTCTGTCCAGTGGAGCAGGATGTTCGGGCAGCAAGGAGAAACATGGTCCCATTCATCTGGACCCGTGGCCAGACATGTGGAACAGGGGCAGGGCAGAGAGAGACAGAGATAGTGAGAGAGACAGAGAGACAGGGACAGAGAGACACTAAGACTCACAGAGAGAGAGGCAGAACCAGTGAGAAACATATGCAGACACACAGACACACAGACACACAGACACACAGACACACACACACACACACACACACACACACACACATACAAAATACATAGATCAAAAACAAAGAGAAACAGAAGAGGGGGACTTCCCTGGTGGCGCAGTGGTTAAGACTCCGTGCTCCCAATGCAGGGGGCCTGGGTTCAATCCCTGATCAGAGAACTAGATCCCACATGTGTGCCGCAACTAAGAGTTAGCATGCCACAACTAAGGAGCCAGTGAGCCAAAATGAAGGAGCCTGCTAGCCGCAACTAAGGAGCCCATGTGCCACAACTAAAGGAGCCGGGGAGCTGCAACTAAGGAGCCCGCCTGCTGCAACTAAGACCCAGTGCAAATAAACAAATATATTAAAAAAAAAAAAAAAGAAACAGAGGAGCTTAGAATCATAGAAAAAGTCAGAGATAGGGAACCAGAGAGGGACTGAAAGATGGAGGTGGAGAGAGAGACAGAGGTAGGGAGAGGAAGCCGAGTCTCTGACCCCACACCTCCCATCTCCATGCCAGTTGGGCAGGAACAGAAATGGAGGCCAAGCCCAGGAAGCCTGCAGACTGCCACCTGGCACCCCTCAGCTGATACCACCACACCTGCTGCAGGGCCACCTCCTGCTCCCCCCCACCAAGGGGAGCGCAAGGTGGCACTGAGTGGAGGGCACTCACCACGATGACAAGGACGACAGGGCCTGCAAAACTCCAGACGAGGGGCTCGTGGATCGAGATCCAGCAGAAGTCAGGGTTCCCGTAGCCCTCGGGATCCAGGCCGACAGCCAGGCCTGTGGGGGAGAAGAGATAGGACAGAGGGGATGTATTCTAGAGCTGCTGACGCTCTCACGTATGGGGAGAAGCTGGGGTGGGGGCAGAGCAGGCTCCTCCCTGAGCAAATGGCAAGGGGGATTGAGGTTGGGGTCATGATCAGGATTGGGGGCAGGGGCAGGGGTCAGGCCATGTGATGGATGGAGGTCAGGGGTCACAGGCCTGGATGAGGCCAGTGAGCAGGGCCCTCACCCAGCAGCACAGCAGGGACGCCCCAGCCCAGGGCGTGGTAGAAGCGCATGGCGCCGCGGTCCACATTGCGTGGCTCGACCTGCATGCGGTAGAGGTGCAGCCCCTGCACGAGGAGCCACGCGAAGGTGCTGAGGAAGAAGTAGTGCAGGAGGATGGCAACCGCGGTGCACAGCAGCTGAAGGCAGGGTTGGGGGGCGTCAGGACCTCTCCTGCCACGCCCCACCTCTGACCCCTAAACCACTGCACCTTACCCCAGCATCCTGTCCCAAACCCTGGCCCCAACCTGAGCACCCCTGATCTCTGACCCTGAACTCTGGCCCCAGGCCTTCCTGGGCCAGGTGAGGTCATCAGGACACAGGTCCCCTGGCCCTGACCCTGCACCTGGTTTTGGGTCCTGTGGATCCCCAGCAGGAAGAGGAGCTCTGCCACTCCCAGGGCAGCAGCCACATTGGCATGGATCCCACGCATGTTGGACTTGAGGCTGCGCAGGCTCAGCAAGACGGCCGCGGTCAGCAGCAGTGCGGCCACAGACACTGCTATGACCACGTGGGTGAACACAGCCAGCAGCTCCAGGTCACCCTCCAGCCGCTGTGGGGACAGGGATGGTCATTGGGGAATTGCACACTCCTGCCCTTTGACCCTCCCACTTCCTCAGGACTCTGAACACAGCCCCACCTCACGGGGAGAGGCATCCATGAGGACCCCGAAGGTGCCCGTCCGGCTGCAGCGACACCGTGCGTGGGACCCGTTCCTGTGCACCAGCTCACAATCCCGTGCTGTCCACATGCCGTGCTGGTCCGCCCTGTGGCCACAGGGCAGTCAGAACTACCATCCCCTCTGGGGAGTGCCCCATCGCCAGGCAGGGGTTTGTGAGAGGCAGTGCGAGGGGCCGAGGGTGCCTGGAGTTGGGGAGCAGCATTCCTCATGGGTCTGGGTGCACAGGGGGAATGGTGGGGGCCCCAGGGGCAGGCTGGGCCTCCCACGGGCTACCAGGGGGACCAAGGGTTTCCAGAGTGGAGGTCCTCACGGGCCAGGCGGGTCCCACTGCACGCAGATGGCCTTGCTGCGATTCGCTGTCTGTAGCAGGCGGAACTCCAGGCTGATCGGGGACTCTAGGACACCCCTTAGGAAGTTGCGTCCATGGAACACAGCCACACTGACCACCGGGGAGTTCATAACAGGGTTCTGGGGAAGCCTGAGGAGACAGCCCACCTGGGCTTGGGCACTGCTGACCTCCCCAAGCTCTGGCTGCCCACCTCACTGTCTTCATGTCACTTGCCATGGCCCACCCAGAGTCTGAGATGCCCTAGAGTGGATGCTGTTTCTGAGAACCCTTTTAGCCTCTGCTGGGCTGCTTCAAGACCAGGAGTCCATGGCCTGGTTCTGCAGAAATGCAGCTGAGAGGCTTCGGATCCACTGCCCACACTGGAGTCTGAAGCCCAAGCAGCTACAGACTTTGCCTCTCAGTGCCCTCCCTTCCACCCCCGGCTGACCTCCTTCAGTCAGCCCGGCTTTGCCTATCTCCATCGGCCAGTTTGCCTGTCTGTCTGGCTCCTATATCCTTTATGTGCCTGGCCCCAGCTGTGGCTCTGTGTCTACCTCCTCATTTGCACAACTGCCCAGAACATGATTCACATGGAGCCCAGCATGGACAAGGCTCCCAGAGTCATGGGCAGGAGCCTCTCTGTATGATTGTGAACCTGCTCATTTGTCCACCAAAAAAGGGGGTGCTAGGCTGGGGAGAAGCTTGAAGGAAGCCCAAGGGTGAGGAGCCTGGGAGTAACTCTACTCATACCTGGTGCCCCGGCGCTCGGCCTGGAACTGGGCAGGGAGCAGCCCCCCTAAGGTGCGGTAAACCAGGAGGATGACGATGGAGATCCCAGGCTCAGGCTCGGGCTCTGGGGGGGCCGGTGGGGGGGCCACACTCGAGGTAGTGGAGTTCTCCATGCTGCTGCCACTTGTGGACAGAACTGCCAGAGGAGGGGGAGGAGTCACTGTCAGTGACCTCTGACCCCAAGCACCCACAAACGCAGCTCTGAACCCAACCCAGCATCAAGCATGGGAACCTCTTCCCTTTGCAGCTCCAGAACCAGGGTGGGTGCAGAGAGCACGAGCCCATGAAGGACACATGGGTCCCCCCAGCGCTGGATCCTGACTATCAAGGCCTGGGCGAGGTCACCTGTGGTGAGGGGGAGGGTCTGGCAAGGGGAGGATTGACAGGAGGGCGACATGGCATCTGGCTTGGGGGGCAAGGAAACAGGATCTGGCCCAGGGGTCACCCCAGGGCTCTGACCTTCAGGTGGGGACGGCCGTGGGGCCTGGGAAGGCAGCAGCACGTGCGTGTGAGGATCCCAGGCATCCTGGCCCCGGAAAAGGTTGCTGTGGTAACGAGGGTAGCGACGGGTCCCCCGGCTGGGACTGGGGTGCTCCACGCGGTCAATGCTGAGCACTGCCCGGGAGGAAGAGGGGTGAGACCCATCAAGGATCTCTTCCCTGTGCTGAGGGTCCCACTCCCTCCTCCTCCTATCCTGTACCCAAGTTCCACAACCCATAGCCTCCTTGCTACCAGCGCAGAGCCTGTCCCTGCAAAGCGCTGAGTGTGGCAGCACAGCCTCCTGCCACTAATGTTGACATCAATAGCCCCCAACCCCTCAGACCTCCAGGTCCTTGCCCTTTCACGGCCCCCTGCCCCACCCCACCCTACCCTCCACATACTGATGTTGGGTGTCACCAGCCCCACGGGATTCAGGTACGTGAGTTCCATATTCCTCGCGAGCGTGGCTGCGTACTCCTCCAGGTGCTGCACCAGCCCGGCGCTGCCTGGGGAACCCCCGGGGGCCCGCTGCCCCAGCACTGCCCACAAGTCCCCGGTCTCTGGAGCAAGCAGTGCAGAGCCGGCCCACAGCAGATTCTGGGAGGAGGGAGGTGAAAGTGGGCCCAGCCAGGTGAGGATGTGTGAGGGGACAGGGCATGCCTGAGGGGTCTGGCCAGGTGCTCAGAGAGGTCCCAGTAGGTAAGGGTATGGCTTTGGAGGGGACAAGGGGAGAGAGAGAGAATCCAGGGCCTTCACTTCCCCGGGGTCGGGAGGGGCCTGAGCAGAGGGGCGGGGGTCAGGGCCAGGGGATAGGGAGCCCAAGGTGTAGCCCCACCTCATTGAAGTGGGCGTCTTGTGTGGCTGTCAGCCCGAAGCCCTGCTGGTGACTCTCAAAGGCCAACAGGTGGGCCAGCAGGCGGGCAGTGACTCGGACATCTTGGCTGAAGTAGTGGTCAGTGTGGCCAGTCACCTCCCGTAGCCTCTGAGCCAGCTTCTTAGCCTCCACAGTATCCAGGACTGTCTTGTTCAGCTCTAGGCCATCCAGCTGCCAGGACAAAGATGGGGATGGTCGCTCTGTGGTCCCTTAGGCCTTTCTCAAAAGCCTCACAACAAGAAGGGTTTGGATTAAAGGGCAACTGGGAAAAGCCCAGGAGGTCAAGGGCTGGGGCATGATGTCTGGGGCCCAGCACAGGCCTGGGGAGACTGAGGCCAGGGCCAGAGCCAGGGCTGGTCTTGAGTGCAGGGCAAGGTCTGGGCAGTCTCACCAGCAGATTGAGTTCTCGAAAGGCAGGGGAGGTACAGTTGAAGAGGTCAGGCTCCAGCCAACCCTGGTCCTCGTCGCATAGCCGCACGGCAGCTCCTGAAGGCAGTTGACCCCTTGTCAGGCCTGGGGCCTGGACACCTTCATTGAGGAGGTGACCACAGCACCCTCCCCTACCCCAGGGGGAGCTCTGAAGCAGAGACCAGGTAGTAGGCATCCACGGCTGGACCCCTGGATAGAAAAGCCCCAGCCCCCAGCCCAGACGGGCCCCAGGCGCTTGTCAGTCAATTCCTGAGGGGTCTGTGGACCATTTCGAACCACCATGACATAAAGAAGAACACAAGGGCAGGACTGTGTGTGTGCATGTGCACCCAGACACACACACACAGGCCAGGACAGCTTCACAGACGTGTGGCCCAGGGCAAGAACACAAACCAATGCTCACACCTGCACACGAGTAGATGTGTGGCCCAGGACAAACACACAGATACACAGTGCGCCCCCAAGAGAATTTTGTGACCAAAATGAGGTGGGGGTGAAAGTTCTCACACAAATTTTAACTGCCCCAGTGGTGACTTTGCTGCCATCTCTCCCTTATCTGTGAGATTGGAATTAGAGTTGAATGAGAATTGACCTGGGCCTTAAGATAGCTTGTAGCCACCAGCAAGAGGCCCCCTGACTTAAACACAGAACCCCCTCCCCAAAGACAGACACAGACACGTGCACAGGCACAGAAAGACACACACAAGAGCATGCACACGCAGACAGTCTCTGTCCAGCCACTGCAGAGACCTCAAGCAGCAGGAAGGGTTCTGTGAGGACCTCAGGCAACAGAGAGGAGTCTGTGGGGTCCTCAAACAGAGGGCAGGGGTCTTTCAGGACCTCAGGTAGTAGGGAGAGGCCTGCAGGAACCTCAGGAACTGAGAAGGGGTCTACAAGGACCTTAGGAAGTGTGTGTGTGGGGAGGGGGTGTCCTCAGGCAGTGGGGAGTGGTTTCTGAGGACTTCAGGCATCAGAGAAGGGCCCCCAGGGTCCTCAGACAGTAGGAAGGGGCCTCCAGGGGCTTCAAGAAGTTGGGAGTAGCTTTTTAGAGACCTCAGGCAGTGGGGAGGGGTCTGCAGGGACTTCAGGCAGCAAGAGGGATCTGCAAAAGCTCTGGCAGTGGGAGGGGGCAGCGCACCTGAGCAAACACGTACCCCTTACCTGCACCCCGCAATCCTGCCCAGAAGCCAAGAGAAACAGATGGAGGCTCAATGAGGATGTGGGGAGGGACCCAGAGCCCCTAAGAGGTAGGGAGGGGCCCACATCGACCCCTACCCCACTCCCACCTCTTTGTAGGAACAAGGCCGACCAACTCAGGAAAAGAGGTGGCTCTAGCAAGTCAGAGGTCAGGCCTACCCCAACCCTCAGCTATTTGCCTGTCCCCCAGGTACTCACCCAGAGCCCCCCGAGGACAGGGCACTGAGGCCAAGACACCAAACTTGGTCTGAGGCCACCACACACCAGATCTCAGGGACTTGGGGCAGGCGTCATAGAGCACTAGGGAGGAAGGAGGCACTGAGCCAGGCAGCCAGGGGCTGGAGCAAGGGACAGCTACATCCACTGCCCCCCACCTACCCCAGGCCCACTGCCTACCACTCTGCTGCTGGCCTCATGGGAGCTGGCCCATCAGATTCTGTGACAGGTCCTCAAAATACTTGGGGCAAATGTGGGAGTGCCTGGGTGTAAGTGGTCTCCCTCAGAGAAGCCTCCCGGAGCCCCTACCCAAGAAGCCAAGCATGCCATGGGACTTGGTGACAGCGTGCCAGAGCCAGCCCTCTATATGTGGAGCTGGGTGGAGCCTGCTCACCCCGGCAGCCGCTGGCTGTCACCTCTGCAAAAGGACTGTCACAGCTGTTGCACTGGCGGCCAAGGGCTCCTGGGCGACAGGGGCACTGCCCGCTGTGGGGGGCGCATGAACGTGAGGTGGAGCCCACAGGGTAGCAGTCACATGGGAGGCATGAGTCGCTGCCCCACGGTCGGTAATGGAATTCCTGTTTGAGAATGGGTCAGGGGCCTGAGGTCAGAGGTCAGGGCTTAAGGTAGGGGTCTCAGGTCAGGGCTTGGGGAATGAGTGGACTCAAGGGCAAAGGGTCAGGAGAACAGTGCTCACAGGCCAGAAGGAAGACTGGCCTCAAATGAAACGTAAGAGAGGGGTTAGATGTCAAGGACAAGAGATGGCAGTTAGGTCACAGCATAGGGGTAAGAGGTCAGGGGCTGAATCAGGTGGCAGAGGTCAGCAAGCTGGATAAGAATCACAAAACATGTCTACAGAAGAGTTAAAAGGTCAGGGGACAGGGGACAGGCGCACCTTGCAGTGACACTGCCCATTTGTCTTGTTGCAGTTGGGGTCAAAGCCCTTATGAACGTCGCAGTTGCAGGGGCCACACGTTGGGCTCCCCCACCAGCCCCGTGGGCACTGTTGGTCCATCCTGGGGTGGACAGCCACGTGAGACGCCTCCACCACATCTCAGTGACCCTCCCTAACTCCCACCAGCTCTTTCCATCATCTCAGCCCCCAGCCCCTTACCTGTGCTCACAGTGGTGCCCAAAATAGCCACCTACACAGTCGCAGGTATAGCCATGGGGGGCCCCAGGGAGGTGCCGGCATGACCCCTGATTCTGACAGGGGTTCAAGAGGCAGGCGTCCACACAGCCCGGGCCATAGTAACCTGCAGGTTGGGTCAGGGAGCTCAGGACACTGGCCACAGAGCATGGGAGGAAGCAGGCACCTGTCCTTCTCAGTCCCTGCCTCCTCCAGGCTCTCCAGGTCCCCCAGTCTTCACCACGAGCCCCAGATCACCCTGCTCCCACCCAGGCCCCACCTGGCCAGCAGGTACAGGAAAAGGTCTGCCAGAGGTCTCGGCAGTCAGCATGGGGTGGGCAGGGCCCAGATGCACAGGCGTTGGTCACGACACAGCCAGGTTCCACGTTCACTCGGTGGCTCGGGGGAAGCAGGGCTGGGGAGCCCGAAGGCGTGGAACCAAGCCATACTCCCTATGGACACAGCCAGCAAGGGGTGAGACCCATGCCAAAGCACCTTGGTCCCAAGTCCAGCAGAGCCAGCCACCTGGTCTGATGACCCCTGACATGCAATTTCCCTACAAACCGTAGACCCTGACCCAATGGTCCCAATTCAGTGGCCCCATGGGACCCCTAATCATGCTGTCCCTGACACAGGCCTCTAATGACCCTTGATAATCTAAGCTAGACTCTCACCTCCAACAGCACAGAGAGGCTTGACCTGTCTCTGATGGCTCTGGGTCACCACTACCCCTATGCCAACCCCCATGTGAATGCAGCATTTCAGGTCCCAAGGCACCTCTGATCTCTGACCACTCACCCTACTGCCCCATATCATGTTCGCATGCTGACCCTCACCTGGATACAGCCAACCAGACCCTTAGGAGCCTCCTCTTCACTGCTGGGGGGCAGGCCTCCCACATGGAGTCGCTTTACCTTCAGGCCCTGCAGCTCACTCCCCACCGCCAAGGTGTCCTGGAGGAAGGGGACAGTCAGCACTGGGGGTGTGGGGGGGACCTGATGGACCCCTGCCCTACCCCAGTGTCAGTCTTGGCCTTATCCTAGGCCTTATCTTGCACCACCATGCTCTGTCCCTCTGGCCCAGAGGACTGGTCTGGAAATGAGATGCTCCCGAGTATGGAGGACCTGCTGGAGCATGGGGGACGGGTGACAGAAAGTTTTCAGTCAAGAGCTGGGCTCAGACTAGCCCTTCTCTCCTGGACCCAGAACAGACCCTAAGATTCCATGACTTTGAGTTGGGAAGATCAGGAGACCAGAAGAGGCTTCCAGAAGTTTGGCAAAGTGCTAGCTGCAGAGGTACCCCAAGAGCAGGCCAGAAATCTGCGTAGCCTCCCTGACGTGAGGAGGGTGTAGCAGAGTGGGCTCAGAGCGAGGACATGAGGAGGGGGACTCGGGGGAGAATATCAGACTATGTGCAGTGGAGGGAAGTGAGAGGACTAGAGGTGGGGTCAAATGAGGTGGGTCTAGTCTGAAGGCTGAGAATGGACCACCCCAGGGTTAGAGGTCAGACCTGGAAGAGGCTAAAGTCCAATGAGACCATGAGGACATGGTGGCCCCGCCGGCCACCTGGTTCCTCCTGCAACTCCAGCCGCAGATCATGCCATCGGCCATCACTGACAGTCACCTGGTCCAGGAGGAGGTGGGCAGCACGGCCCGAGCCCCTGGTCACTGTCACAGACAGCAACCCCCGATCCAGCTGCGGGTAGAGAGGCACAGCCCTGGGGTCAGAGCCCCAAGTTTGGCTGGGGCTAGGAGTATCAGGAGGTGAGATCAAAGGGCTCAGAGGTCAAGAATATCAGAGGTCAGTACAGCAGGGACAAGGCTATATTTGGCACATAGGGCACTGTGCCCAGGGACACTATGCAGCAGAGAGTGAAGTTAGGGGGCAGAGGTCAGGACGAGGGGTCATGGATTAGTGCAGGTGGCACAAGAGAGCTATGCTGGTATGCTGCACCTGCAGAGGATATGATAGTGGGGAAGAGGGTCAAGGGCCCGGGTCCAGAGCAGGGTCAAGTATAGTCAGTACACCTGGCACAGAAGTATGCTGTGTGACCAGGCCTGAAACCACAGGAATGTTGCTGGTGCATTAGAGGTTGAGAGCTGAGGGTCTAGGGAGGGATCAGGAGGACAGACACACCTGACAGAGGAGTGTGCTATGTGGTCCAGCCTGGACTTGCATCAGGACCCCCTGCTTCGCCCGTGTCCGAAATGCCAGCCCCAGGTACCACGGCACAGACACAGCCATGTCATTTCCAAAGTCCCAGCTCAGTGTGCCGTTGCCACGGAAATGGTGGGGATGGGCCATAGCTGGTGGGATAAAAGGAGGAGGGTCACAGGCCTCACCTCAAGAACAGAATTTACCCTGCAGGCTCCTCCTGCCCCAGACTGCCCACTCACTGAGCCGACAGTCTTTGCCTCCGAAGCCCACAGGGCAGTCACAGCTGAAGCCACCCCAGCGCTCTGAGCAGAAGCCGCTGTTCTTGCAAGGGCCTGAGTCACAAAAGTGCAGCTTGGCCTGGCAGCCTGGGAGAGGAAGGTACATAGAGGATGTAAGAACACAAGGTGGTGGGGGGGGGGCAAAACACAGAGGTCCAGGGGGGCTGAAAGTGGCCATGATCTTAGCCCCATGTTCTCTCGGAGGGTAGAATTGGTAGGACTCAGGTCCTCAAGGCTAGGCTGCAGCATTCTGCTTGCCAGGAAAGGAGACAAGTAGGAGGTCAGATTTTGAGTTAATCCATATAGCCTTCCACCCTTTCCCTATGATGAGGACATGGCCTACCTGCCATGGTGCCGTTGTTTGCGACAAAGGATGCCATGTCCACTCGGCGGCCATCAATATGCAGGTCCCGCATGCAGCCAACAAAGTCCTTGTGGGACACGGGGAAGTTCTCGGGAAGGTTGGGGACACCCCCCAGGAGCAGAGGGCCTGTCAGGTCCAGGGACCTGGGGGTCAGGGGTCCAGGTCATTGGTGGGACTGGGGCCAGGGTAGGTTTGCTCCTGGTGGGGGGCATAGGAAATGGAGGGGGTAGGACTCAGAGGGTATGGTGATTGAGCGGGGAGGGTAAGATCAGGCTGAGGAAGGAACTGGAGACTTACTTCTGTTGCGGGGGTGCAAAGGAGAGTTTATGATGGGCAGATGGTCTGGGGAAAGGTGGAAGAGGCTGGGGTTGAGGACGAGGGTGAAAAAGGGAGGCATTTGGGTGGCTGGGGGAGGGGATGGGGGTCAGGTGGGCTGTGGGACATTAGAGAGACCAGGGGAGTGGAAACTTTGGGGGAGTGGGTGCCTGGGGACTGTGTGGGAGTGGGCAGTCTGGGCAGAACACAGAGAGGGAGGTTAAGGTGAGGTGGGGTTTCAGCATCCTAGTGGGGAGAGGGAAATACGGTGGTTTGGGGAAGGATGGGGAGTTTGGTAGGCAGTATTGGAAGGCTTGGAGTGGGCTTTGGCAGGCAGAGGGCTTGAGGATCAGGGGCTGGGGGCCTCACTTCTTGGAGCTTGTTTGTGTGCCAGCAGCCGCGCATGAGTAGTTGCCAATCTCAGCACCAAACTGCAGAGCCACAGCCATGTCGCAGTCATCCACGCTCAGCACAGCCACCTTGTCCTTGGAGGGGCCCTGAGCACCTCCCAGGGCATCTGTCCGGGGCTAGAGACCCAGGCACACCACTCAACAGGACCCCCAGGGTGACCCCTGAGGGGCAGAACCTGGCATCCCAGCTCCCCCCATACTCCCATGCCAAGGGTGGTGCCCACCTTGTTGTAGTATCTCAGATGCACTGTGTGCCACTGCCCGTCATTCAGGCCCCCTGGAACTGTGGGGCTGACCACTGTGTTGGACTCACCTGTGGGGTGGATGCGTGTGGAGGCTTGTCTGGAGCTGCTAAGTCCCCCTCTTCCTCCCACCCAGTCATGCAGGCACAGCTACTCCCAGGGTGACCCTGGATGCATCAGATAACTCCCCCCACTGGTGGCCACACTGGCTGGACCAGAATGCCTTTGGACAGATAGGAGAAGCACACACTTCGTGGAGAGATGGGCTTTCCCATAGGGAAAGTGGTCCTCACTGTTGTCTGTTGGGCGTGGAGGTGTGTGTTCAGGTGTGCCCGTGGGGCTTGCACCCCTCAGCCATCTCACCCATACCTGCACCCACTCGCGCCCACACTAGTCCGCAGGGGCACCCACCGGTGGAATATGTGAGTCTCACTTGCCCAGCCACGAGCTCCAGGGCCAGGAAGTCATGCTTCTCGTTCAGGCGCCCGTTGTAGAAGAGCAGCCCACTGGGCTGCACCGTGGCGAACCTGGGGTGGGGGGTGCCGCGTCACAAGCCGGACCCCTCCTCACACCCACCATCCCTGTGACAAGAAGGTCTGAGGGAGCCCGCCCAGGCTAGGGTGAGAGAGGAAGTGGTGAGAGAGGGAGAGGAGGGGGCGGTGTCCTATGGGACGCCAGGGTGGGGCAGTCAGGAATCTGGGTCTTGAAGGTAGTGGGGACCGCGTGCAGGTGCGCAGATGCGGGCGGGCACCTACGAGAGGGACAGCGTGAGGTGGAAGCGCTGCCGCAGGCCGCGGAACATGACGAAAGAACTGGGCGGGAAGGAGCGAGCCGCCACTTCGCAGCGCTGACCCTCGAAGGCGCCGCCCGCCGGGCACTGGCAGTGAAAGCCGCCGTCGGGCCCGTTGGCGCAGGTGCCCCCGTTGCGGCAGACGCCGGGCACGCAGCGTCCGGCCTCCGTGTCTAGCTCGCAGTCTTCGCCTAGGGGTCAAGCCGCGGTCAGAGGCGGTCAAGACCGCGCCCGCCAAAGCGCCAGCGGGCCCCGCCCCTCCGAAGGCCACGCGCTCCAGGCGAGCGCCAAGACCTCTGAAAAGTCCGGCTCCCTCAAGTGGGCAGCCCCTCGTTATACCTGACCCCGCCCTCCCTCCCCGCCTGGCTGCGACCAAGCCCCTCCCATGGTCCCGCCCTGTCCACTACCGCGGACCTCAGGGCCCCGCCTCTGCCCAGGGCCACGCCTCCTTCGCTACCTCGGCCCCACCAAAGCCTCTATTTCTTCGCGGCCTTAGGCTCCCTCTGGGCCAGGTTCTACCGCTTCTGGACTAACGGCGCCCAAATCGACCCCGTTTCGGTCAAGTGATGCCCAATCCTCACTTGCACTGCAGGTTCACCCAGCCCCGCTTCCCGCTCACCTGTGAAGCGCGGGCGGCAGACGCAGGTGTAGCCGCCCTCGCGCCGCGCGCAAGCGCCGCCATTGCGGCAAGGGTTGGAGTAGCAGAGATCGAGCTCCGTCTCGCAGAAGTCTCCCGTGAAGCCTGGGGGGCAGCGGCAGCGCAGGCCTGCGATGGGCTGGATGGGTCTGAAGAGCGTGGAGGCGGAGGCCAGGAAGGGCGCAGAGGAGTCAAAGCGCAGCACGGACACACATTTCATGTAGTTCTCACAGGGCTCGCGCAGGCACACGTTGTCGTCGAAGGGCAACACGTCCAGGAGAGAGCGGGCGGCAAGTGCGGCTCGGCGCACGTACAGCTGCTCCTGCAGCTCCTCGGAGCTGAACCAGGGACCTGCAGATCCAGCCCCGGCCCCGCGTGGCGCCAGCGCTGAGAAGCTCACGTTGAGCACGGTGCCCCCGACGTCTGTGTCGTTCTGGATGTTGAAGATGAAGACGTCCTCAGCAGGTGTGGCAAGTACTGCGGCCACGCCTTCCAGGAAGTGGCCCAGCAGTGGCGAAAGGAAGCGTTCCTGCCACATGTTCTCAAGGCGCACGGTCAGGCTGTTGGCCAGCAACTCCTCCGTGATGATGATCACGCGCAGCACACACTGCGCCGTCACACTATGTAGCCCATCTGCAGGCGGAAGTGGGGGAAGTGGTCAGTCTGGGGTCAGCGGCTTCTCCTCCCTGGGACATAAGAGGGCTGGGGCCAGTGACTGCTCAGTCCCCCAGCACCTCTGTGTTAGCAGGCTGACCATGCCAGGACACAAGGAGGTCTGAAGCTTGTGATCACCAACTCTCTCAGCATCAAGGTGTCAACAAGTTGCTGCTTCCTCTTGCCTCCCTCCAACACAGGGAAGGGCCTGAGCCAGGGATCAACCAACCCCCTCTCTGCCCCAACAGTGCCCATGGGTCAGCAAGTCATTCCTCCAAAAGCACACAAGAAGGTCTCTAAGTGGTCAGTAACCCACCCTTCCCCAAGTTATCATGGTCAGCAGGCCAATCAGGACAGAAAGAGGAACCAAGGCCACTGACCACTGACTTTCCTTCCCCTCATCCCCCAGCACTGCAGAACCAGCAAAACATGCCCTCCAAAAGTATCCCTCTAGGTCAGGGATCACCCATCGCCTATATCTGGTCAGTCAACTGCTTTCCCAGGGCACTAGAAGGGTCCCTAACCCTGTGACCACTCAACCTCATCCCCCAGAACCCTGGGTCAGCAAGCTCCTTCTCTCCAGGAGGGCCTTGGACTCTGACCTCCTCCTCAGCATCCTTGAATCAGCAAGCTGCCCATCACCCCAGACCTGGGTCCTGCGATTTAAGTGCCCACCCCCAGAAATGAGCATGAGGTGCTTATATGCCTTGTCTCCAGACCCTAGTACACACTGGGTGGCCAACAGGGTTGGTTGTCCAGTGAATTGAGGGATGAATGTGCCTTCATTGGCAGTGCCAGGAGTCCATGCTCCAGAATTGGGGAATAAGCACTGGTAAAGTCTCTCCCAACCCCTTCAGCCTCCAGTATTCAGGACTGCAAGAGCTTCTCCTGCCTGCGCTCTCCTATGAAGGAACAGCTTGTGAAGGCCTGGGGACATGGCTGCAGAAAAGAGGCAGATGGACCTCTGGACATTTCCCCAAAGGGCAGGGCCTTAGTCAGCCCCTTCAGCAGCAGCCAGGTCTGCTCTCTGCCTGAGGCTGCCAGAGTAAACTGCTGTTCCCAGCCACTAAACTACTGGCCTCCCTCTCCTCCACAGATGGTCTGAGGGTCATACCAGACCCAAAGTAACCCTTCATCTGAACAGGGATGTGGTGTGGGCTGACTGGCCTATGCTGGCTTTTCCTGGGACCTCCAGAGCATTACCGCAGGACCTCTAGCCTTTCAGAGGGAGGGGAGCTATCCCTAGATTAACAAGCAGACAGTTCTTTACAGTCAGCAGACAGTTCTTTACAGTCTTTATGGGGTCTGCTAATGCCCTAGAATCTTTGGGGTTCTGTGGAGACTGCCCAAGACCCTAAACAGAGACTATATGACCCTAACCTGTGAGGCAGATCCTGTGGGGTGCAGGAACCCAGAGCTTAAGGGATTCTTGGAAGGCTTGAAAATCCCTCGTTGGTCTGAAGTGCCTTGTGGGGCCCCTGAGGACCTAACAGGCTGAGGTCACTGGCTCACTTGATTAACCCCCGCCCCTCACCTGTGACAGTCACCAACATGGAGGCCACCAGCGGGCGGTTGTTGTCTAGCTTGCGGCTGAGTCGAAGCTCCCCGCTGGTCTGGTTGACCACCAGCAGCTGCAGCTCATTGCCTCGCTCAAAGGAGTAGAAGAGGTGGTCAGAGACATCAGGATCGTAAGCAGGGATGCGCCCAATGATGCCTGAGGGGAAAGTGTCTGAGCGGTTGGATACATAGTTGTTGAAGAGGATCTGGAAGTTGTTGAGCACAGGGCTGTTGTCATTCTGGTCAACCAGGCGGACGTGCACAGTGGCCCGACTGACCAGAGGGGCTGATGTGGCCTGCACAACAATCACATATTCCTGGCGAGCTTCATAGTCCAGGTCAGTGAGTGCTGTCAACTCTCCAGAGAAGATATCCATTTGGAACAGCTCAGGGATGTTCCCCTCCACAATCTGGTACATTATATGAGCATTGGGGCCTTCATCAGGGTCCACTGCAGTGATCTGGGCTACCACCGAGCCCACAATGCTGTTCTCCTTCACTCGCACCTCAAACTCCTCAGCTGGGAAGACCGGTGCATTGTCATTAACATCCTGCACCGTCACCTGGATGCTGACTGGAGTCCGAAGCGGGGGCACACCTCGGTCCACTGCGTAAGCAGTCAGTTCATACACTGGCACCGCCTCCCGATCTAGCCGCCTCACTGTGCGGACAATGCCAGAGGTGGGCTCAATGGTAAAATCTCCATCCCCATCTTCCCCATTCTGGAAAGTGTACTGGACCCGGCCATTGGCATGAGCATCCCGGTCAGTGGCTGAGATCTGCAGGACACTGGTGAAAGGTGGGGCATCCTCAGAAACCAGCCCTGTGTAGTGGGAGGCCACAAACTGTGGAGGGTTATCATTCACATCATTGACCATCACCTCCACGTAAGTAGTGTCTGCCTTCTGTGGGATGCCATTGTCCCGAGCTGTAATAGCCAGTGTGTAGGTCATCTGGTCCTCATAGTCCAGTGAGGCCTGCAGTGTAATGGCCCCTGAGTCTGCATCAATGCGGAACTGGGGCAGGTTGTCCTCCAGGAGATAAGTGATACGAGCATTCTCACCCACATCATCGTCAGAGGCACTGATGACCACCACGGTGCTACCCACTGGCCGATCCTCATTCACACTCACTGAGTAGTGGGCACTTTGAAAGACAGGCCGGTGAGTGTTGGCATCTGTAATGTTGATGTGCACGTAGCAGTGATCATGAAGGGCACGGTCAGATGCAGTTAGCACCAACTTGAAGTACCGTTCCTGCTTGTAGTCCAGTGGCAGAGCCAGTGTCACCAGACCTACACCCCCCTGGGAGCTGATGGCAAAGCGATTCCGAGTGTTGCCTCCTGTGATCTGGTAGCTGATGGCACTGTTGGCATCACGATCTACAGCAGTCACGCTCACCACACTGGTGCCCACGGTCGCATCCTCATTCAGTCGTAGGTGGTACTCCTTCATAGTGAACTCAGGGCGATTGTCATTAACATCCAGCACAGTCACTGTGACGCTGGCTGAAGCTGAGAGTGGGGGTGAGCCATGGTCTCGGGCCTCCACACCAAAGAAGTAATGCTCCACAGACTCACGGTCCAGGGGACCACTCACAGAGACCCAGCCAGTGGCACTGTTTATCACAAAGGGTGTATCAGATGCCACACCAGTTAGGGAATACTCCAATCTGGCATTCTCTCCATGGTCTGCATCCACTGCCTGAATGTGGATGACTGAGTGGCCCAGGGGCGCGTTTTCCAGGACAGAGACCTGGAAGGGCGTGCTGACAAAGATAGGAGTATGGTCATTGATGTCGACCACCTGGATGCTGGCCAGGCCTGTGTTGTTGGACAGCGGTGGGCGGCCTGCATCCTGAGCCCGGATGCGCAAGGCATACTCTCGCTCTGCCTCAAAGTCCAGAGGTGCCACCACCTGGATTTCGCCCGTGAGGCTGTCGATGGCAAAGTGGCCGCGGCTGTTGCCACTGATGATGTTGTAGTGCACCAGTCCGTTGGCGTCCTTGTCCCTGTCGGTAGCCGAGACGCGTAGCACCACCGTATGGGGGCGCACATCCTCGCGCACCTGCGCCACGTAGCGTTTCTCGCTAAACTGGGGCGCGTTGTCGTTCTCGTCCAGCACGGTTATGTGCACACGCACAGTGGCAGAGCGCGGCCCGGGCTCTTGTCCCTGGTCGCTGGCCTCCACCACCAGCTCGTAACTTTCCATGTGCTCGCGGTCCACGCGACCGCTGGTGCTGATGAGTCCCGAGCGCGGATCAATTTCGAAGGCGGCAGAGGCGGCGGCGCGCTCAGCTGGCGGCCCCACAAAGCGGTAACGCAGGTTGGCGTTGGGGGGCGCGTCACCGTCTGTGGCACGCAACTGCAGGATGGGGTAGCCCTCCTCCACGTTCTCGCGAAGCGTCTCCCGGTATTGCGCCTGCTCAAATACCGGCGCGTGGTCGTTGCGGTCGGCCACTGTCACGGCCACCATGGTGGTGGCCGAGAGGCGCGGCGAGCCATGATCCTGCGCCGTCACGCGCAGGTAGTGGCGATCCATGCTCTCGCGGTCCAGAGCAGCCTCTGTGCGAATAAGGCCGCTCTGCGGGTCGATGCTGAACAGTTCCAGCGAGCGGCTGTTCATGAGCGCAGCCAGCGAGTAGACTAGGCGTCCGGCCTCGCCGATGTCCGGATCCTGCGCCACTACGCGTAGCACCGCTGTCCCCGCCGCCTCATTCTCGGGCACCAGTGCCTGGTAGTTGTACTGAGGAAACTGTGGGTGGCGGTTCGCGGCGCGACGGGGGCGGACCCGGCTCGCTGGGGGTATTCTCCAGGTTCCATGCTCGGTCGGGCCCCCAGGGGGGCGCGGCCCCGGGCGCTGCGGGAGGAAGCGGCGGCGGAAGAGGACGCGGGAGCGCATGCGCTCGGGCGTTGGCTCGGGAGCTGTCCGGGACTCTCGCAGTGCTGAACCAGATGCGGGAGCTGTCCTCTCCTTGCGAGGTGCTGAATCCAGCCCGGGGCCGGATCCCACGGCCCCGGGAGGGCGGTCCGGCCGGGGCCCTGTACTCCTCGCTTGGGATGTCTTGGTTCTCTCGCTCTGACCCCTGCGCCCCGGCGCCCATAATTCCCCGCAGCAGCGCGTGGTTCCCACTTTTCGGGGGGCGCCTCTCCCAGTATTCCTCTGAGAGAACACCGGCTGGGAACCACAGGGCCGAATCCGAAGGTCCGAAGGGAAGGGAGAGCTGTTCTCTGGGCCCGGGACCCCTGGGGAAAGACGTTCTGGCAACAGACTATCTCTTTGCAACGGCCCTGTCCGCCCGCAAGAGGAGACCTCTGGACGCCAGCATAACAGAGACCCTGGTCCTTGTCCTGTCTCCTGCCCGCGGCTGCCAAATGTCTTGACTCCATATTCCGCTCCCAACCCCGGCTGCTCAGGGGGCCCTCGACCGCTTTGGTCGCTTTGCCTTCCCCCTCGGAGCCCCACGAAGACAGGTTCCCTGACTCCCAGGCCAGGCTTTCCATCCTCTCGGACCCCGGGTGACTCGGGACAAAGAGCTAAGGCTCCGCCGCCGATCCGCGCCCCTGGCCCCGTAGCAGCAGCTACCCCCGGGTCCCAACCTTGGCCCCCGCCGCCCCCCAACTCCTCCCGGCTAGGAGGGAACAAAGAGAGGAGGAGAAGGAGCAGGAGTAGCGGGGTGGTCGGCCCTCTGAGACCCCACCACGGCTGCCGCCTCGCCATCACCCCCTACTTCCCCACACGGCCTCCACTGTTCTCCGCCTGGGTCCAGGCCTTGGGCCCGCCTCGCTGCTCGGGCCCCCACCCGGGGCCCTGCCACCGCCCTGGTCCCCCGCCTCTAGGCCTGTCGCTCCGCGCCGCCGCCACCCTCTGGGCACCATCTACTCCGCGGCCAGAGTCCCTTTGGCGAGCGGCCCCGGCTTTTGCCGCCCCCACCACAGCATCCCCGACGCTGCCGCCGCCTCCCGCCGCTCCAACATGGCTCCCGGTCGCTGCGATGGTTCGTTCCACCTCCGCCCCAAAGTCCCAAATCCGATGGTACAGGCTGTCGCGCATGACAGCTCTGGATATCGAAGTTACTGCCGCCATCTTTATTGAGGGCGGAGCATAAGTGCTGCCCACGGTCCTGAACCGGGCTTGGCGCTTCACTGCCCCTGCTTCCACCCTCCTCGTGGCCACCGCCCTCACCAGCATCCCTCCCCCTAGGGCGCTGTCTCAGCTCCGTCTTCCAGCTTTCTGCTTGCGGATCTCTTGCCCCCTTCCTGAGCACTAGTTTCGAACCCTGTCCCGGATCTTGGTCTGAAAATTTGGTGCCCATGATGTGCAGAGAAAGCGTTCTCATGACTCTTGGGCGAGGATACCATATGGAATCCTGGGGTCGGAGAGGACGATGGCTGGACGGGGCCTGGGATGCCAGAAGGCCAAACAACAGCCTTAACTGTTCGATCAAAACTTTGCTTTGTTTGTTTTTTGTTTTTGTGTTTTTGGCTGCGCTGGCATAGCGGGATCTTAGTTCCCCGACCAGGGATCGAACTCGTGCCCCCTGCAGTGGAAGCGCGGAGTACTAACCACTGGACCACCAGGGAGGTCCCGATCAGCGAGTTTTAACTCATGAAACATGTCGCGACCATCTGTTTGTTTAGAGCGCCCCAACGGAGCAAACTTCCCTGCCTTGCTGGCCGCCAGCAGTCTTCCGGGTTGGGGGCTCTTCCACTGGAAGCTACACTCCCGTCTCCAGGCCGCGGGTCTCTGGAGTGCTCTGGAATGCCACGTGGAACCCGGCATTGCTGCACGGCTGCGGCCCGGCCTCCTAGGGTCCCCGCCCCTCGCCCGCTAAGATTGCGTCCCTTAACCCCTTGTAGGGACTAACGGAAGCTCAGTTTTGCCCGCGCTATGCTACTCGGCGCAAGTCGACCCAGGCTGGCCAATGGGCAGACGCCGCGGAACAGACGTCACAGAGGACGGGCGGGGGCGGGGGAGTGGTGAACGAGGAGCGTTCCAATCAGAAAGCCACTGTTTCTATTGGCACAATGGGTGGCTCCGCCCCCATGGCAGACTCATTGTCTGGGGGAGGAGGCTCCTCCGGTTCCAGAATAGCCCGGAGCGACAATCCAGGAGGTTCTCTACGGGCCAGCCTGCAAAGGCAGCAGTGACAGTAGGCTGCAGCGCCACGAGCAGAGGACGCAGGCGTCCCTGGACCGAGGAGGGGTTTAGGTCTGGGACACGGAACGCTCCAAGGGGTGCGGTTCCTGCTTGGAACCAGCGGAGATCCCCCGGCTAAGGCCCCTGGCCCGCCCCAACCGGTACCTATGACATCACCACCAACCAATCAAATGGCGCATTCCTAGCCGCCCCCCCCCTTGACTTATTCGCTTCCAGGAGGCGGGGTTCCCGTGGGTTCCTCCTTCAAGCGCCTCAAGTGACTACGGAGAGCCGGTGGGTGGGCTCCAGTGGTGCCCTCTGGTTTTTCTGAATCTGAGGACCACCTAAGGTCAGAGCCGGATGTACGGTCTGGGTTCCTATGGGCGTGAAGATGAAGCATCTGCAGAGGCGCCGAAGGCGGAACTCGGTTGGATGGGGGCTCAGTCGGAGTAGGGCCTGGAGGAGGGAAGCCAAAGACATGGTTTTGATCGCACACCCACCCTCCGGGCCCACAATCTAAAAAATGGAGGGCAGAAAACTTTAACGAAGGAGGGAGACAGGTGGAACGCTAGGGAGAGGGATGCTGGGGCCCCAGAAGAGGCACCTGAGCCAACGTAGCGATCTGGGAAAGCTATCTGCAGAAGACGCCCGTGCAGAACTCTGAATAACCAAGAGATGGAGGAGACACCCTAGGTCATAGAGGCGGTGTGGACAAATGTGCTGAGGCTTAAAGGGACCATGGCCAAAGGAAGTTACGCCCTGCTCCCTCCACTAGGGGTAGTACTGCCCTCAACTGATGCTCCTTGTGGAGAGCAAGACCTAGAGCTCTCCTTGACACCTCTGTTGACTGCAGGTGACTCTCCGTGTCACTCCCTGCTGTTCTGCCTCCACCATAGTCCTCTTTGTGGCTGCTGTTCCATGGAAGCCTCTCCCTCTCCATCTGCACTCACCTCTATGCCCCACCCCAAATGGCAGCTTCTGATGCTCCCTGTAAAGACAAACCAAGTGTAGTTCCTTTTTCCAAGTCCTCTTTCCACTGCCCTCTAGGACATCTCAACCCCTCTCCTCGTGCCTTTTCCTCCCTGTGTTTGCCCCCTCCTTCCTCCCAGTCAAGTCAGGGGTACCTTGCTGGGAGAGCAGACCAGAAGACCTGGCCAACCCATCCAGCTCAATTATCCAACAGTTCTTTCATCTCACTAAGACCTCCAATCTGCCATTCCTCACCTCCTCTCAGCTCCTTACCTTAACCATTAGCCAGTCTTATAACAACTCTCCTGCCCTGCTCTTCTTAGACAAACTCAGTGGGCTAAAATCTAACTCCTTAAAATAGATTACTTGGGTGGGGGGGGGGGTGTCTTGCTCTTGCACGCCTGGCTCTTGCCTAGGTTATTGGCGTAAGTGCAAGATCGGTGGGCTCCTAAGATTTCTGCTTGAAAACTGGATGATCTTCTAGCCTGAGACTATTCCTTATCAGAGCCTAGGGCCGCTGGGCCCCTTCACTCAGTACCTGCTGGAGCAACATCACACCCTCGTGCACAGTTGGTATTGGCTTGCCTGGCTGATTCGCGTGGGAGAGTCCTTGTATGCCATTGTATTGTTCAAGTGTAAAGGCATCACGAATAGTTGGACTCAACTACTCTGGTTCCTGCAAACATTCCTTTTTGGGATGGCATCTATTACTTGATTGCTTACAGACCAAGACGCCAAAAACAAACTTAAAAAAAGATATCCAAAAAAACTGAATCACTATTTTATACACCTGAAACTAATATTGTAAACCAACTATACTTCAATTTTAAAAAGAGAGAAAATACAGCACATAAAGTTCCTAGGAGAAAAAAAAAAAGATGTTCAAAAGCTTCCTCTACACTTTGACATTCAGCCTCACCTTTTTTGGGGGGTGCTGTGTTTACTTGATCTTTCTAGAAAGTTACGACCCTCTAGTTATTCATTATTTCTTCATCTGCTCTGGTTAAACTTGAGTAGATAGTAGGAAAAGATTTTAGCTTTCCAGTTCTGCAGACTAACCTATTCGGCAGAGGGCTTCCAGCTACCTTCTTGCGGTCCTTGGCTGTGTTGGCGTTCTATCACCCGGTTTAAGCCACATACTAAGTTTGCTTGTTGGGATATCATTGCTCCCACCTTCTGATTATAACACCTTACCCTTACCACCACCATCTTATCAGCTCTCCTTTCCCCAAATTTTTTCCCACCCACCTGGACCAAAATAGAGTGACACTTCCGTAACACATCAATTCCACCCACATTTGTTAGACACCTGTGAGGCGGGATCTTCTCCTCTCAGGCTTCCATTTCACATTATGGAGAAAGATAAGGAAGACAAGCAAGTGCCTGGAATGGGGCGGGCCAAGTGGTGACACAGAGGCACAGAGGACATCCTGGGAACCAAGAAGGAACGACTGGGGAATGCTTTCTCTGCTGCTGCCAGCCAGAAGTGATGCTTCCCTCCACTCGGACCCTCCGACATAGTGCTCTGTACGTGCAGGGTCTGATGGCCACCTTCAAGTCAGGACCACATCTTAAGACAGCTTCATTTTTTTCCTCTAGCCCCTGTCCCATTGCCTCACACACAGGTGTTCTATCAGTGTTTACCGAACAAAGGAGGGAAACTCTGATTTCACTTTGCACTTGTTCAGCATCATTCCAATTTTTATCTGAAAACTGCAGAACCCATTCAGTGTAACCTTGTGTCAGAGAAAAGCACAGGACTGCCCTTGACTGGTACCACCATCTTTCTGTGGGTCCCCTGGTGGGAAACCTGTATCTTTTTCACACTTTCCTATTCTCGGTCACTTTTTTCCAGACACTGTAGATGTCTCCCTCCAGTTTTGACTCACTCAGCCATTCCTGTTCTAGAGAGGCTAGACCATGGGTTCTCCAGCTAGATACTACCTCTCTCATTCACCTGGTTATAACTTACTACTGACTGGTTGGGGGAGGAGGGTTACTGTCACCTCAAGGAGCCTTTAGGGCTCCTTTCTTGGAGGACCCCCTGCTTGTTCACTAGGGACTAGACCTTATTTTCCTTCCATGTAGGTCATGTTATTTGTTTTAAGCAAACACTTATGAGAAACAGCCCCCTCGCCCCAAAAAAGAGGCCTCAAGTAAAAGCACAACCATGAAAGATGATGGACTATGAATTAGTTTTGGTGGAGATCAACTTCTACACATAAATCTCAGTCCTTCCTTCTGTTTCTCTTGTGATTAAGGGGTTATTAATGGTGCCAAGGATAATATGGCTGATTACTGAATGAAATGTATTAACTTGAATAAAATGTTGTGAATTGTGAAAAAAAAATAGACTACTTGTGAATTCCTCACCTCTGGAGCAGCAGAGCATTGCTAAAGAAAAACACTTCACATTCTTGACAACAAGCCTTAATATTATATTGGAGGGCTTCACCAGCACAGTAAGGCAAGAAAAACAGTAAAAAGTTACAAGGATTGGAAAGGAAAAAAGAAAACTTATTCACAGCCAACAGGAATGTGTATGTAAAAAATCCAAAAGAACTTATAGATAAGTTGTTAGAGTTTAGCAAAGTCATTGGATGCAAGGTCAATATATAAAAATCAGTTGTAATTTCTATATATCAACAAGTGAGAAAAATTTTTTTCATGATGTGATTTACAGTAGCATCATGTAACGTAAAATGCTGGAATAAATATAATGAAATATGTGCAATGACTCTTCACACACACATACACACACACACAATAAAACATTATTGACACTAAACACTGTGATAATCATTTCATGATGTCTGTAAGTCAAATCATTACGTTGTATACCTTAAACCTATATAGTGCTATATGTCAATTATATCTCAAGAAACACTGGAAGAAAAAAACATTGAGAGAAATAAAGACATAAATGGAGTGGAAAACTATGTTCCAAGATGGAAAGATTCAATACAGACATACCTCGGAGATATTGTGGGTTCAGTTTCAGACCACCGCAATAAAGCAAATATCACAATAAAGTGAGTTACACAAATTTTCTGGTTTCCCAGGGCATATAAAAATTATGTTTAGAGTCTATTAAGTGTGCAATAATAGCATTATGCCTAAAAAAAATGTACATACCTTAATTAAAAATACCTTATTGCTAGGACTTCCCTGGTGGCACAGTGGTTAAGACTCCGCGCTCCCAATACAGGGGGGCCAGGGTCAATCCCTGGCCAGGGAACTAGATCCCACATGCGTGCGGCAACTAAGAGTTCGCATGCCACAACTAAGGGGGCTGCCTGCCGCAATTAAGGAGCCCATGAGCCACAACTAAGGAGCCCACCTGCCGCAACTAAGACCCAGTGCAACCAAATAAATAAATAAATATTTTTTTACAAAAGAGAAAATCAAAACCTAAGAAGGTGGGGGGAGCACAAAATTAAAAAAAAATACCTTATTGCTAAAAAATGCTAACCATCACCTGAGCCTTCAGTGAGTTGTAATCTTTTTGAAAAGTAACACCAGGGAATTCCCTGGTGGTCCAGTGGTTAGGACTCAGAACTTCCACTGCAGGGGGTAAGGGTTCGATCCCTGGTGGGGGAACTAAGATCCCACATGCTGCATGGCGTGGCCAAAAAAAAAAAGAAAAACAACATTAAAGATCACTGATCACAGATCATCATAACAAATATAATAATGATAAAGTCTGAAGTATTATGAGAATTACCAAAATGTGACACAGAGACATGAAGTGAGCAAATCCTGTTGGAAAATTGGCAACAATTAGACTTGCTTGACACAGGGTTTGCCACAAACCTTCAACACCTTTCAATTTGTAACAGATGCAGTTTATCTGTGAAGTGCAACAAAAATGAGGTATGCCTGTATTGCACACATGCTAATTCTTCCCAAAGAATGGATTCAATGCAACTCCGATAGAAGTCCCAGCAGATACTGTGTAGTGTGTGTGTGTGTGTGTGTGTGTGTGTGTGTGTGTGTGTGTAAACTGACAAACTGGATTCTAAAACGTATGAGGGCCAGGAATACCCAAGACAGTCCGAAGAAAACCCAAGTAGGAGAACAGCTTCATCTATAGGAGATCAAGAAAGCTACAGCTACAGAAACCAAGACTGTATGGTGCTGGTGCAGGAATAGACAGATGAATGGAACAAAATCCAGAGAGGGGCCTAAAGATGTGTGGAGACTTGAATTTTGACAAGGGTGGCTCTTAAGAGCCAAACACAAAGGATGGGCTTTCCAATAAATGGTGCTGGGTCAATTGGATATCCATGCAGAAAAAAATTAAATGAGACCCCTACTTCATACTACCTTCATAATCAATTCCAGATTCGACATGTGAATATGAAAGGAAAGACAATACAGCTTTTAGAAGAGAACACAGAAGTTCGTGACTTTAAGCAAATATATTTTTTTTAAATAGGATACAAAATGTACTAACCATAAAGGAAAATACTGAAAAATTGGATTACATTATAATTAAGAACTTCCTTTCATCAAAAGATGTTAAGAATGGGAGACGATACTGTAAGATATACAACCCAAGGACTCATATCTTGAATACATACTACAAACCAACAAAAGATAGACAACCCAGTCAATGAATGTGCAAGAGATGTGAACAGGTGCTTCACAAGAGAAGATCCAAATAGCCAGTAAACTAATGAAAAGGTGCTCAACCTCTTTAGTCGTCAGGGAAACGCAAGTGTAAAAGTAAATACTACTACACTGCACCAGAATGACTAAAATGAAAATGACTGACAATACCAGGTTTTGGGAAAGATATAGAGCAGTTGGAACTCAGGCACCAGTGGAGGAGAGTACACTGGTACAACTACTTTGGGAAACTATTTGGCAGTTTCTGCCTGTGCCCCTGCAATTCCACTCTTGAGAATATATCTCCCAGTCCAAGCATATGAGCAACAAGAAGACATGTACAACAGTGCTCCTGACAGCATGATTAGTAATAGACAAAAATTGGAAACTGCAATTGAGGGTGTAACCCATACGACATTGGGAATGAACAAACTACAACCACATACTATGACACAGACAAACCTCAAAAACTTGGTGAGTGCAGAAGCCAGTGTCTATATGACTACTTATATAAAGTTCAAAAACAGGCAAAACTTATCAGTAATTACCTCTAGGGAAGAGGCCTGGGGAGAAGGAAGGAGTTGGTGATTGAGAGGGGTGCACAGTGGGCTTTGGGAACTGGTGACACTGGGTGGTGACTATATTAGCATCTTCTGTCATAATTCATTAAGCTGTACTCTTTGCATACTGTAGTTTTCATAGTATGCTATTCTTCCATGAAATAAGAGAAAAAAAGAAAAGGTTATCCTCACATACTTGGAGCCTCAGTCTGTATCTTTCCGGGACTGAGCAGGCAGGTGGTCTTCACCCAACCCCTTACCCTGGAGTTGCCTTATGCACGTGTAGCATGTTGTCCTCAGTCATGTCCCACAGACGTGGTGCCACACCTGTAGGGACCCACTTCTAGCCCAGAGGTTGGCCCAAATGCCCAGCCCTCACTGTCCCTCAAAATTTGAGTTTTCCTCAGCCCCACCCTATCACTCCCCTTTCTTTGAGTGCCTTAGTTCTCCCTCTCTTTGCCCTTTCCCCTGCCTAACCACATCCACGTCTACCATCCTTCCAAGCAGTCAGAGGTATTCTCCCAGACAGTTCCTTCCCTGAGGAATTCTCTGGCTAGTCATTGTCCTTGGTAGTTTTAATTCTGTGCGGTGAGACACCATCAAGGTGTTTATTGATGGTCCTGGAGTCCTGGCCCCTCTGAGTGTCTCCTTACAAACACATGCAAGGGCCCGTTGGACAATCACGCAGAAGCGGGCAGGGGCTCTGATCTTCCGGCCACGGGGCTGCACTTTGTTTCTCACGGGGGCCAGCACTAGGACAGATGGCACAGCACGGCCCTGCTTTTCCCACGAGGTCAGTGTGTGCAGCCTAACAGCAAACAGAGCAAGGCACAGAGGCTATCGAATGTTCCTGCCTCAGCTTCCTGAGAACCTGTACTTATCACTGAGTTACTCGCTCTCAGGAGAAGAACCATGGCTCTCCGCCTTCAGCACTCCAATGAGAAAGGAGCTGTACCTGGAAGTCAGCGTTGTTGATTCCGCCTGTGGAAGGGAGGCAGAGGCCTCCAGGATGAAGTGACCAGGTTGTACCACACAGAGCTTTCCTGCAGACAACTGTGTCAGCTCCTCCTCAGGTCCAGGTGAGCCTGTGCACTTAAACTTCTGGAAGAGTCAACAGGTCAGGAAGGACATCTCCCTGCTGGCCTCCTGTGCTTTGCTCCCATGGACCTGTTTCCCTGGGACCCCACCCCTAGACTGGCCTTGCTGGGCTTCTTGCCGCATTCCGTTCTGCTGGTAGAGTAACAGCCCTCTGCCTTCAGCACCCCATTAAGAAAGGAAAAGTCGTGGCCAGAAGTCACAGTATCAGTGATTCTGGATGTGTGGAATCTGATGAGAATCGTCTTGGGTAACAAAATGAAGGGAACTGATGGAAACCGCTGCTGCCTGGTGTCTGCCTACAGGTTCTGACTCTCTTCCCCAACTTATGGTGACAGCCTTCGTTAACTAGGGAGCCCACCACGAGGAAAAAGTTTTTTGCCCAACGTTGGCCTCTGATTCCCCTCAAACAGTAGTGCACAACTAACCCCACACTTGTTGAGATATTCTTTTTGTCCTACCGTAATTACCAAATCTCCGCTAAGGCTGCAAAATGAGGGAACCTCGCTGGATCCAGTGGAAGACAAATAAGGAAGGGAAACAGCTGGGCAGGCCTAGGAGTTCAGGGAGGCCAGGGCTTGGACAGGAGACGCTTCATTTGAGAACAGGTGTAAAGGATATAGGGTTTCAACACGGGAGACAGACACGGCATTCAAGGCAAAGAAAGATGTAAGTGAAGCCTGGAGGGGCAGTCACCTGCAAATGGACCACGGGGCTCTCAGTGGCTGTGGCCGTGGCCCAGAAGTGGGAACCCAGGGAAGAGAGGCTGGAACAGGGCTCAAGGGACCTCGATGGAGAGGCCTGTCAGGGACCATCACCTCCTCAGGCTGGAGAGGACAGGGCAAGCTAGTGACGAGGTCCTGAGGCCCCAGCGCCCCCACCCATCCTCTCCCACCACCACTCAGGATCATACAGGGAAGCCTGTTTCCAGATGCCTGTGATTTATTTCCAAGCTGAGCTGCAGCACATAGGAAAATACACATGGCTTTTCGGTCTACGTTTTTACAGAGAAAATAGATTCTGTCATTGGCTTTATCAGTGCCATCACCTCATTCTGTGAGGCTCCAGGGTGGATGGCCTGTCTCTAAGACTCTGCTTTCAAAGCAGCAGCTTGGCCAAGACCTCTGGGGGCTGGAGTGAGGGGCAGAGACCCCCCACGGGGTGGCGGCTGGGGGGACAGAGCACATGAGCAGCACTCACTGCGAAGCTAAGGCAAAGAACGGAGCTGGCGGAAGGTGCCTCCTCTCACCCCAGGGACACGGCTTGCTGAAGCCCAGGACACAGACCAGGTGGGCGCGGGGGATGAGGGCTCTGGCCCAGCCTGGAGCAGCAGCAGGACTCTGAGTGTGCATGTGTGTGGGGTGGGGAGGCATGCTGAAGAGGCAGCCCAGCAGGAGATGGAGGGGCTTCAGTTCACACTCCCCCTGCCCCAGCATAGCTCCCAGCGCGTGGTCCCTAATCCTGCGCTTGGCCCCTCTCATTAGCTCTGTTTTAGGTGGGGGTCCCTGCTTAGGTCCCTTCCACCATCACCTCCCCTCAAACTGTCAGTGCTAAACATTCTTAGGGCCAAGCCTCCGAGTCCCCTGCACCCTACCCAGGGCTGCAGGGAAGGGAGGAAAAGAAGGTGCTAGCTGGGGGCCTCGCCCAGCACCGGGAATTCCTTGCACATCTCTTGGACAATCATGCGGTCCATCTGGCACTGGGGCGAGGCTTCCTCCTCGGTTAGGATGCGTCGCAGTGTGGCCTGCAGGTCGGGGAGCCGGTGGCGGTGCTGTAGGTAGGGTGTGGAGCGGACCACAGCGTGCATCAGGGAGAGGTACTCCATGCGAAGCTGTGGGGAGAGCAGGCAAGCTCAGGGACCCCAGGGAGGCACTGAGACTGCCACCAGACAGGGACAGGCCACTACTGCCTCCTGGCAGCCACACGGACCCCAGGGCTGTGGACCACCTCACAACACTGAAGATCAGGGTTGCATCCCCAGCGCCCAGAGTGAACCTGGCACAGAACTGGCCTTTGATAGTCGTTGAATAAGTAAGTGAGTAAATGAATCATCTGAGACACACACAGTCCCAGAATGTGGCCGGCCCAGGGAAGTCCTGCCTTAGAGAGGTGGCGAGGGGAAGCAGCGAGCCCGCACCCCTCCTGTAATGCTGGGCCCCTGTGGGGCTGCTGTCTGTCTGTTGGAGGCCCTCTGCTTCTCACTCTATCCCCTCACCCTGTAAGATCTCATTCACACGCACAGCTTCAAATAGTGACCCCCACTCAAACCTCTTGCAGAGACTCTCCGGTGAGCTGCAGATGAGAAAATCCAACTGCCCACTTGTCACCTGCTTATCTCAGAGAGAACTCAAACTCACATAACAACCATCAAACTCGTGATCTTCCCCATCTTCCCAAAGCTGAAGGCTTTCTCATGCTCTTTATTTTAATAAAGAGCACTGCTGTCCATTCAAGTGCTCGAGCCAAAACTGTACGTGTCCCCTCCGGTTCCTTTCTCCCCACACCCCGAATCCAATCCGTCCCAGTAAAACCTGGCCGTCTTACCTTCTACGTGTGCCCTGAATCCATCTCCAACACCCCCCGCCAACCCACCCTCCCAGCACCTCTGGCTTTAACGGCTCCAAGAACCACTCCAGTCTGACACCCCAGCTGCTCCTTATCCTCACTGAGACCCTGATCCATTGACCTGGCGCCAGCACTTTTTCCTCCATTTGCCTGCCTCACCATCCCTCATTTCTCTCTTTACCTCTGATTAGAGGAGTCAATACTCAAACCTTCTTTAGGCAGCATCACCCTGCTAACTTCCAACCCTGGTCAGACCACAAAGCACCTGCCTATCAAATCCTAGTAGCTAAGCAGCAGACAATTACAGAGCCTTGCGCAGGCTTGAACGGCATTCCCCACCACAAACCTCACTGCCTGGCACCCCTGCCACTTCCCTCTGCCACGTTCACTGCTCCTGAAAGGACCACTGCCCACCTTCTCTCCATTTCCCAAACCTAAACTGCCTGATCAGTTGGCTTTGTGCTTCATGCAGAAAACAAGCAAACTTTCAGAAACGCCTGGTCTTCCCCCAGCACCCACACCTCACCTGTCCCCAGTGAATGAACTGCCCCGGCTCCTGCCAGAGGCCATCCCTCCACGGGGGCCTGGACCCTCCCCCGCTGCCTGACCTACTTGACACCCGCAGTGGCTGACTCTCCCAACACATCAGCCGTTTCTCCACAATTGGCTGGCTGGATCATTCCCTCTGGCTCAGACATGCACCAGCATCTCCCACCTTTAAAAGACTTTCCCTGACCCCATGTCTCCCTCCAGTGATCCCCCACCTTTTTCTGCTCTCCTTCACTTAAAAAGACACGAAGCTTGTCTCCATTCACTGCTCCCGCCTTCCCCCTTTCCACTCCCCTCCAACTTCAAATCCTCTCTTCAACTTCCCACTCAGACTCTCTTCCCTCCACTCCATGGACTCTGCTTGTGAATCATGCCTCATCTCCATGTGGCGAATCCTGTGGCTCATTCTCAGGCCTCATCTCACTCGGGCTCCTAACTGTGGAGACGGCTCATCCCCCTCCTCCTCCATACACGTGGCTCTGGGCTCCTGCTCTCTTGGTTTTCCTCCTGGGTGTCTCCCTACATGTCCCAACTGTGCCCTGGGCTGAGGCCTGCGCTTCCCTCTGTCCCATCCATCCCACACCCTAGGTGACCGCACTGTCACAGGCTTCCCAGCACATCTATGCACAGCCAACTCCAAAGTGTCTCTTTCCAGTCCCAACTCACACCCCAGTGCCTCCCTGACATCCTCTGTACCTGGATGTCCAGCAGGTATCTTCTCAGTCTTGACACATCAAAACACAACTCTATTCAAAAGTTCTTCCCCACCTGAGCAATCAGCACTTCATCCACCCGGTTCCTCCAGACCAATCCAGCAGCAAGCCCTGCCAACGCACTTCCAACACATCCCGGCCTGATCTCCTCTCCCACCCTATCCGTGCCACTTGGGCTGTAGCCGCCTCCTCACCGGCCTCCCGCTTCTGCTGTGCTCTCACAGTCTCTGTTTCATTCAGGATGGTAATTGGATCACTTCCCCTGCCCCAGAGAAGAGGTGACAACCTCCCGCCGCAGCCTCCAAGGCTTTGTGTAAACTCCACTTCCTCCTCCTCACCTCCCACCACTCCCTCCACTCTTGCTTTCTTCGGACAGCCCACCCCTGATCACCTCATGGCGGGCTCCCTTGGGTCTTGGCACACCTGTCATGGTTGAGCAGCCTCCCACACTTACCCGGCTCCAGCAGTGCCCCTCGCCCTCGTCTCCATTCAGTGTCAGGTCCCCCCCTTTTGTTAGTTTCTACACAGCTGCCATCCCCAGGCACCTTATCTCCAGGCGACAGGTCCGCGATGTGCCGCACGGTGATGTCGATGAGCGCCATCATATCCGTGTGGTAGAAGATGGCAGCTGTGGCGGGGCTGGCGAACACGTCCTGCAGGAACTTGAGGACGGAGTGTGGCGGCTGAGGCTCATGCTTAAAGATGCGCACGGGGTCATCTAGAAGGCAGGGGGAAGAGGCGTCAGGGCAGTCCTCGAGGGGGCCCAGAGTCACCCCAGCGAGTTACAGGGGTCATGGAGTCAAAGGACATCGAAGGGGCCCCGCACAGATTCCTGGGCCCTCACCCCCTCTGTTCAGGAGCAACAGTAGCTTCTCGGAGAAGATCTTGACATTGGCGTGTTTGCTCAGGGCGGCCATGATGAAGTTCTGGTCAGGGGCTGAGGAAGGACACGGGGGTAGACAACAGCACAGGTGCTAAGCCTGGAGAGCCCCCCTCCTCCCCACTACGGCGAGTCAGCCACCCCCGTCAGGCCCTGCCCCCACCTGGCAGGTGCAAATTGAGAGCCAGAAGTAGATTCATGCAGAGATCCGGCAGTTGCTCAGTGGTGTCCAAGGGCAGCCCGTCCTCAACGATGCTCAGCAGGAACTGGGCGAAGGGTGTGCCCAGGTGCTCTGGGAGAGGGGCACGTGGAAGTCTGCAGCACCCCCCATCACACACCCCACACCGCCCAGCCTCCCTGGGTTTCTGTGAGCCCTGGGGACATTCAGTCAGACTATGGTCAGTGGGCCCCTCGGGCCATGGGGCCCACCTCCAGTGGGCTGTGGGCTCTCTGTGATCAGCTGGTCAGTGACCTGCCTTCTTACCATAGTGTGCATAGGGCACTGCCTCCCCCATGGAGAAGACCATGGCCAGAATGAGGGCGGAGTAACAGAGTTTCTGATGGTCTGTGGGGGAGCAAAGCAGCGGTCAGAGCCTCCCCCCAGATGGCGGGAACCTCCCTAGATGGCAGGAAGCTGCCCCTCGCTCACCCTGCGTGTCTGTCTGCATGTCCCGCGCCAGCTCCACAGGCAGCACAGATGACACTAGCGTGGAGATGATGGCTGCGTCCAGGCTGCACATGGCGCCGAAGCACTTGAGGAGCAGCAGCCGCAGTGACACCCGGTGCTCCTGGCAGGGGACCCTGTGTGCTCAGTGCCCGGAACCCCCACCTCTACCCAGGTCCCTCTGTACCCCCTCCCCTCTGTTTCGCACACACCATTTGGTAATAGGCCACCAAGGCCAGGACAGACTCGAACTCATTCCTCTTGCACATTTTCTTGCAAACTTCAGGGTCTGCATCCGTCTGTGGGGAGGACGAAGTGTGATGGAGTCACTCAGTGTGAGGTGGCCACATGTTGAGTGAGCTGAGGACAAGTAGGGGAGACTCCCGAGCACTGGGGAGGGATGGGGCAGGGGTGGGGGACACCTGGGGGCCCCCAGCCCGCACCAGAATGTGCAGCAGCTCCTCCAGGTAGCAGCGGATGACACCCTCGTCCTCATACAGGGCCCAGCTGCGCTGCTGGGCGTCATCCTTCCGCCGGGCCAGGTCTGCAAAGATCACTTCCAGCCTCTGCTGGTCGTGGCAGACCTGCCCTGAGGGCAGGGCAGTGCTCAGGTCCTGGAGGAAGAGGTCTGGCTCAGCGCACTTGCGCCTCACCATCTCCAGGAGGCCCACAAGGCCTGGAGTTCAACCTAGACCCTGAGGTCATGGCATGAGCTCCAGGCCAGTGTCAGGCAGGGGGGCCCCAGCCTCACCTACCAGAGCTGCCTGGAGCCAGCGTCGTCCCAGGAAGGGTGAGGGGACCAGCTCCCGGTTCTCTTCCCTCCTCCCCGCTGCTCCCATCAAGCTCCCACAAAAGACCTGCTCCCACAGCCCATCCCTCAACATCGGGGCCCCCACGGGCACTGACCCAGTTCTGTACCCCCTCCCCAAGTAATTCCACTGCCCCCAAGTCTTAACAACCGTCTGGGACAGGATTCTGCATGAGACACATCTGTGGGGTGTTTTCCAACAACTTGCCTCCTGTCCCAGACCTGGATAAACATCCTCCATGAGGAAGGCCACCGACTCCTCACCGCCTGAATGTGACTGAGACTCCACCCCCTGATTCTACACAAAGTGGGACAGGCCTGTCATCCACCCACCTCCCGTGTTCCTCTTGACCCTGCCATCCAGTGTCCCAGCACAGGCAAGCCCACTGACTCACTGCTCCCCAGACCCCAAACTAGAGCTGCAGGAGCCATGGAGCCCTAAGGAGAGACCTCTGGCCCATCTGGCCCCCACCGTGTAGACTGGGCTCATGCCCCCCAGTCCTGCTCCCTGACCAGTGCCCCAAACTTGGCAAAGGATCCCACCCGCCTATGATGCACACACACCTCATTCACATCTCAGTCAGCACTCAGGCCTCCATCATAGCTCTCGAAGCACCCATTGCTCTCCACTGCCAAGACCAGCATGGCACTGCCCTCTCTCATGCCTTATGTCCATTCCTTCCCTGCAGCCTGAGAGAATTCCTGGCCACCCACGGCTGTCTCAACTGTCACCTGCCCCAGGTCTCACCTCCAACCACACCACTTGCTCCCTCCCTCACTCCCTGTGTTCCAGCCATGCTGGCCTTGTTCCACTTCTTCCTGCGAGCCAAGCTCGGTTCTGCCTCATGGCCCTCGTCCAGCCTGAGCCTCTGCCTGGAACACTCTTCCATCCTTTCTCCTTCAGGGATCAGCCCAAATGTCCCCAGCACCCAGCACAAGGAAACCAAGAGCTAGAGCTCAACAAAGACCTGTCAGGTAAAGGCTGGACACAGTGTGAGGATGGGGAAGGGGCAGAGGCTGTAGGGCGGCCCCAGGATGGGGAGGCCCCTGGCCCTGTAGCCCACCCTCACCTTGCCCTCTACCAGTGAGAGGAGGACCTGCTCCATGATAGGTGAGCTGGCCGGCACGGAGGCCTGGATGTGACCCACCACGACGCCAATGGCCACTCGGCACAGCTCGTGGCTCAGGCCAGTGTTCCTCCGCACGAGCTCCATCAGCTCTGCCCCGATGGTCCTGGGCACAGCAGTCTCAGCCAGCGCCTTCTCTTCTGTGGTCCCCAGGCTCAGCGCACCCAGGGCTTCCAGCTCATCAGGGGCTGGGGCTGTATCAACTGCTACCTCCTCTGTAGGGGGCTCCGAGTTTGGCACCTTGGAGGGAGGGGGCTGGGCTTGGGACACAGTGGTATGCGTGCCTCGGCGGGGCACAGGTGGGGGCGTGGGTGAGCAGCTGGGGCCTGGCTCCGATGAGCTGGAGCCGGTATAGAGTGTGTCAAGGGAGGTGCTGCCGACAGAGGAGCTGCTGGACACAGAACTGCCCCCAGAGGGCGTGGCGTTGCGGCCGCCTGTGGGCAGAGAGGGGATGCTGTGCTAGGGCAGCCCCCTGGGGGCCCCAACCCCTCCAAGCCCAGAGCCCCCGCCCCCCAGTACAGGGCCTAGTTCCTATGCCAGACCCTCCCACCAAGCCCAGAACCCCCAATTGCCCCGACACGTGCCCTGTCTTCCCCCCAAGCCTGGAGCCCCCAGTTCCCTGACATAGGCAGAGTAACCATTCCAAGCACAGGGTGCCCCCCCCAGTCCCCCAACCCCGCCTTCTCACCACTCCCCAAGGCCACTAGGGCCTCGCGGTCTCGGCGCTTCACGGGTGGGGGTGGCGTGGCGGGTGCTGCTCGGCGAGGCTGTGGTGGGATCTGGGAGGACAGAAGTGGGATCTGAGGGTACGACCTGGCTAGCGCCCTGAGCTTGGCATGGGCAGGACTATGGCTCCAGGCGGCACCGCTGACCCCAGTGGACCCCTGGAGCCTCTGGACAAAGCCTTAAGCTCCACCCACCTCCCTTCCCCAGGATGTTCTCACCATGTACCTGGTAGAGGCCTCCATCTGCCCCAAGATACTCAGAACTGGGCAGGCTGTGCTGCCGCTCGAACCCAGCTCTACACACCCCATTGGGCTGCCTGGCAGCAGCAGCATCCAGGTGGTGGTCACTGGTGGATGGGGTCATAGTTGCAGGGTTGGGGGCTGAGGGGCCTCTGCGGGACAGGGTCTCTTTCCGGTGGTGGATCAGCTTCCTGAGGGAGGGACAGGGAGGTTATTGGGGGAGTCACCTTACGACTCCCCAAGTCGTCACATGCTCCTCGTGGGATGCGGCCCACCCTAGCCCAGGCTCCCCAACCTCCCACCGCCCTCATGCTCCGCCCCACTCTGCACTACCAACACTGCTCTCTGGCATCCCCAGTACTCACTGAAGGACCCCACCCCACGGTGCTTACTGGGAGGTTCTCCCGCCCCACTCACTGGAGGATCCCGCGCTGCTCCAGGCTGTACTTGCCACCATCCCGCATGGCTGCATTGTGCACAGCCTCAATGGCCCTGTCAATGGCTTGGAGGACATCCTGCTCCAGGCCCTGTGGGGGCAGGGGTGGGCAGTTAGGCCTGGGGGCCAAGTGAGGTACTGAGCCCAGAGCCAGCCCAGGATGGAGCCCGGGGCAGACAAAGGACCACTACAGCTAAAGCCTGTAATGCCAGATGTGAACACAGCAAGCCGAACTAGAATATGAAATGGGCTTCTCAAACTGCGTCACTCAGGGAGCTGGGCCACGGGGAGGGCCCATGCTGCTGCTTTATATATTGGGGCCCCGCTCAGGATTTTACCTCACAGTGAGGCTCTCAGCTAAGATGTCGCCGAAAACCTGGGGTCTAGAGCAAAACCACAGCCCACGGACCCTCGGTTTGAGGCCAGGAGTACACACTTCGTCTATACCCAGGCTTGGCTCAGATCCCAGGCTGAGATGCCAAGCAGGGAGCCTCTAGTGTCTGAAAGTCTTAACAAATCACTCTGGATCTTGTTGATCCTTCACAAAACCAAGGTCACACTCCAGAACGGCCCTGTCCTCAGAGAGCCTTCTGCAGGCCCTGGTAGCTGAAGACAGGCCAAAGGGATCTCCTCTCTCCACCCCTGCTGCCAGCCCCCATCCCCTCAAGCTGTTCCAGGAATCCTCCAGACCTGCACTGGGAAGCAGCAGTTCTGTGTCTGTGGCAAAAGACAGACATGAGCGCAGGACCTGGCCCCTGCCCCAGATTCTGTGTTGCCATCCGCAGCAACTCAGGGGTCCAATCTACCCAGCCTGGCTGGCATGGAGTACAGAGTAGCGGGTGGCAGCTGTGGGACCAGCCACTCCCACCCTTCGCTGCCCCTGGCACACATGGTCCATCAGGCATAGGAGCCTCAGAACTAAGGTGACATCACACCAGAGTGGGTTTGAGAAGCTTCTCTGATGGGGACAGACAGATGGACTCAGAGGTCAGCAAAGCCCTCCAGATAGCATGGGGCATGTCAGAGTGCAGGAGACAGCAGACAGAAAGGGGGACAGAGAGAGAAAGACAGATGATACACAGAAAGCAAGAAAGATGGAGAGATAGAGGGAGGGAGGGAGAGAGAGAGGGAGAGAGAGAAGCAGAGGGAGACAACGCAGAAAGAAATTGAGATTTGGAGACAGAGAAGGGGAGAGAGTCAGAGGAAGAAACACACACAAGTGGAGAGTCAGAATGACACAGAGATACAGAGAGAGCCACGGAGACGAAGACAGAGGGAGATATGCAGCAAGAAACCAACAGATAGGCAAGATGGTAGCCTCTCTGCCCTCCCCAAACACCCAGCCCCAGTGGCCCAGGCAGGGGAGGGGCCTCTTGGGCCCTCGGGGAAGAGGCAAGACTTTCCTCAGAGGCCTCCAACAAGCTCCCAGCTCCGGAGAGGCTGGGTCTGACATGCTCACCCTGGACCCAGCAGCCCTGGTGTCCAGGGCTCTCACTCTTACCCAGACACTCCTAGATGCCATGAGGCCAAGGGTTTAGGGACCAGGGCCCATCCCCTCTGGTAAGACCAGATGACATCTCCAAATTTATCCTGTTATTTCTGTCCTAAACGGGGCTGGGACAGGATGTTTCCTAAAGGCTATGGACTAGGATGGGGCGGGGGTGTCTGGCACAGGGCAGACCTGGAGGCTCCAGGCCCTCCTTCCCCCTGTGATCAGAATAGACCAGCTGGAGACAACACATCCCAGCCCTCATACCAGGACTATTCTTGGGGAAACAGGAACTGGGGCTGCAGACTCCACTGGAAGGAAATGGGGCCAAAGCCAGACCAGGGGACGCCATGGGGAGGTCTCACTTCCTTGCAATGGGAGCAGCCCCCACCCCAGGCTGGGGGCCAAGGACGGATGGAGCTCCCTCATCTTCAGAGAAAGGAAGTCTGAAAAGTCAGGGCCTGAGGCTTGTGAAAGAGGTTAGGGAGAGTAGTGCCAGGGAGTGTCGGCAGGGCCTGGGATCCCTGGTTCAAAGTGAACTGACGAAGGTGTCTTAGGAAGGGCTTCGGGGGTGACTGAGTACAGGAAAGTAAAAGATACTGAGGTCTCAGGGCTTGGTGGGTCATTTAGGGGAGGCGGGTGTCCATGGCTCTCAGTTCCAAATGGGGGAGGGGGTGTGAAGGCATGGAAGATGGTGGGGAAACAGGCAGTGTCCAGGGTTGCCCGGGTCTCAGTGGTGGAAGCTGAGGAAAAGGAGGCAAAAGTGTGGGATCCTGGTGATCCAGGGAAGGGGCCAATTAATTCTGGGGTCTCAGTGATCTGGGGAACTGCTCAGAATTTGGTGTGCTGGAATCTCAGGACTGACTCTTGAATTCTATTCGGATGGGGGTTCAGATGTTGAGGCCCAATGGCTCTGGGATCCCGAGGAGTCTCAGTCCCAGAGTTGGGCTTTTGGTAGATCTGAGTCCTCAGAGTTGGCTGTCAAGGCCCTGGTCTTGGGTGGGGGCGCGGGCTCTTAGGGTCCCAGTCCTCCTGGGGTTTCACGGTCAGGTTCTCAAACTCCTTATCTGCTGGAGGTCCCGGCGGGCCTGGGGTGCCGGGGTCTGTCCTGCGAGCCTATGTTGGAGCTCAGTCTAGGGGCGGCTGAGGCCGGGCCGGGGAGGGGCACACTCACCTGCAGGCGGCGCAGGTAGGCGGGCGGCACGTAGCCCGTCTCGCCACTGCGCGCCCGCGCCGCCAGCCACCAGTGCGCGCTGCTGCGCTCCAGAACCAGGAAGGTCTCGCCCGCAGCGAACGCCAGCGCGTTGGGCTCCGCCGAGCGGAACGCGTACAGCGCGCGGTACATGAGGGTGAGCCGGGCCGGGGCAGGAGAGACAGCAGGGTCTGCAGAACCAGGACGCCAGGCCAGGAGCGCCTCACCGCGCTCGCCCTGCCCCGTGACACACGGCGCGTGCGCGCGCGCGCCCGCCCGCCCGCCGCAGCCCCGCCCCGGGATGTGTCGGCTCCTGCGCGGAAGCGCGGCGCCCCCTAGTGTCCACAGGCTGCGCGGCCCGGCGCGGCCCACGAGAATCTGCTGCCTTTTCCGCCCCTTCCGTGGATTTATGCGTCTCCAAGCTCCCGACTCCCCGCCCCAGCACCCTCCCTAGAGCCCCAGACCCAGCTTTCCCGCCCGGCCCTCCACTCCCTTTACCCGCCCAAGCCCTAGTGCTGCGGCCCATCCTACTTCCCGAAGGAGCGCTCCGCCCGCAGCCCAAAGACAGAGCCTCTGTCCTGTGCTGACAGTCCTATGCGTCCTTGCCACCCCAGGGGAGTGGGACCTGACCTACTAACATAAGGACGGCGACCCCGTGAGGGTAGTCCCGTTGTTGGATCTTGAGGCACTTGGAGGCGCCCGCGGGGCCCGGGTCTGCTCGCTGTCTTTAGGCCTCCGGACCCCGCTTACCGCCCCAGTGGTGGGCAACGGGGAGCAAGAGTGAGGGGGGCGGTAAAAACAAAAACCACGGCGGGCCATTTCTCTGTCCAAAGTCCTCCCATCCTTGCTCCCCACCCCACCTCCTCTTTTCGGCCACTAGCTTCTCTCGTCCTCTGTAACGTGGGTCTTTGCATAGTTTCCTCTGCCTGGGACACACTTCCCTTCCTCACAGTATAAGGTCCGCAGGCTCCCACCCCTATCAATCGCTATCACATCACTCTGTTCTGTTGTCTTTGGGGACTTACAACGCCAGGTTGTCTTATTTCTCATGCTTCCTTCTGAGAGCAGACAGAAGGGCTGGTGGAGGATGGGGAGTGGGGCACCATGTGGCCTTAAGAGCTTGTTTGGCCCACCTTCCCATCAGCCCTGACCTGGTGAGGTCTTTGAAGTCCTAGGAGGGAAGGGGGAAACCCCGGGGAGAGATCTTAAGGGTCCTGGGGACCTCCCATTCCTGTCCAGGGGCTGGTCCAGCCACATGCCCCTCTGGAAGGCTGGGCCCAGGGAGCAGGGGCTGTAGGCACAGCCAGGCCAGTATATGCAGTTGGCCTGTTTTTGGACGTAGTGGATACAGGCATAGTGGACCTTGGAGAGGAGGTGCTAGGAGGTTCAGGCAAGGCAACGGGTGGGGCTGCTAAAACTGGACATCCAGACCCTACCTTCTTGGCACTGGTTCTGTGTCCTTCTCCCTGGTGTTTGGGTCTGCAGTTCAAGACCTCCTGCCACACCTCTCCCTGAAACCCTCCTAGCACAGAATAGAATTAGCTCTCTTAGGGGCTGCCCTGGCTGGAGCCACATGAAGGATGACACTGGCGTGGTTGCAGTGGGGTCCAGGGATGGGTAGGAGTGGTGACAGGTGGTGTGGCCAAGAGGACCACACTGCCCAGAACAACCCCTCCCATCAAGCCACTCACCTTCTGGGACCTCCTAAGACCTTGACCACAGAGCCAATGGCTGCCAACAGATCAAAGCCTGGTGGCTACCTGAGGCCCCAGTATTGGCTCCAGGATGTCTATGACGTCACAATGTCCAGCCAATTAGCTGCTGCCAATGGCACAGGAGCTGGACCCAAGGTTTGGCACACCTGCTGCCCAACTTTGGCTTAAGCTACATGAGGGCAGGGAAAGACCTGTATCAAGAGTCAAGTGTAGTTCTCTGCATAAGGGGTGCTGGGACAGACCAGCACAGATCCCAGAGGGACCCATTTAAGGTTATGTGTGTGGGTGCTCGGTTAAGGGACTGAGGACTAAGCCAAGAGGGTATGGTGACTTTAGGGTCCATGGGATGGGGTCACTGGAAGGAATACATTGCTGGGCCAGGGTGGAGGTCATGGCATATGTGATGTTTCTGAGGTTTGGGAGGGGGGCTGGCTGCCTATCCCTGGGCAAGAACAACAGCAGCACTGTGTACAATTAACAAAAAGATCTGTATTAGAACATTTACACTCAGGGAAGAAAGAGGTATCTGCATCATCAAATGTGGAATGTTGAAGAAAGAGTTAAAATAAATAAAGACTCCGAGAGCGGTTGGGGCTGGCTCAGGCTGGGACTCACAGAGGCCTCTGCGCATCAGCTCCAGGCTGCAGGGGCCACCGCCTGGCCATACTGGCCTCCTCCCCGACGCAGCACAGCTGTGCCTGGGACAGAGAGTCTCTCAGGTACTGCTGCAGCCAGCAAGCTCACTCCCCACTTTCCTCACTTATCTCTGTGACAATGTCTATCAGGCTCTGGAGCCCAAAGATATAGCCAGCATCCTGGCCCTCGTGTACCACACTGTCCTCACCATACAGCCTGCAAGTGGTGTGTGCGAAATCGATCATGCGCACGTCCACCGAACTGGTGCCGATGGGCTTGTAGGCATAAGCACCAGCCGACTCATCGGCTGACTCCTCTGACAGGTCCTCCAAGTCCTCAGCATCTGAGTCCAGGGCCACTTCAGGCCGCTCCTTGCCATCATAAATGACCAGCAGGGAGCTTGAGTAGAAGCGGTAGGATTCTTGTCGCTCCAACACGGACTTGAGTTCAGTCAGCTTCCTAAGCACAGGGCCCAGGAGCTCCCGGCGCAGGTACCGCCCGTTGTGGAAAAACTGGAAAAGTGCCTCCTTGAAGCCCTGCACGGACAGCTTCCGTCCGTGGTACTTGTTCATGAACATGAGCTGCCCACTGCCTGCCTGGTACACCTGTGGGAGGGAGACCAGCAGGTGAGGTGCTGACAGCCAACTCAGGGCCTAGACCCTGGGGAGTGGCAGCAATATGACAGCCCTGGATCAGATCCTTTAACTTGTTAAGTACACCAGTCACAAGAGACACCGTCCTTGACAATCAACACCCACTCAGGATGCAGCCCTCTGACCTGGGTTCCATCACCAGCCCCCTGCTCAGTGTATGTGTTGGTGGAGAGGGCCTAACTTTCTTGCCTTTCTCCCCCTCCTGTCCACAGCCTCTGGACTCAGCCAGCCAGGCCAACCCCAGAGACGATTACCCATGCATGCATGCTTCCTTTTCTAACCAGAAAGTGACAGGTTCAATCAAATCTGGAATCTTTTGAGAAAATGGGACTGTGCCATGGTGGGAGAATGGCAGCTCCTGGATGCCCCAGCCAGCCCACACCACGCACCTGCACTCCTCTCACCTGCATGCCACACACGCGCACACCAATGACTGCAGATGTGCTCTGCTGGCATTTGCGGATCTGGTTGGCTGCCTTCTCCTCTGAAGCATCGTCACCATGCTGGCGCGTACCCATCTTGAGGTCCAGGACACAAGGCACCTCATAACGGGAAGTCAGGTTCTCCAGTAAGATAAATTCTGAGTGGTTAAGGACAATGCCCCTCTAATGAAAAGGTGCTGCTCCACGGGGCCTTGGCACTCCCAGGGTACAAGGCCTGCACCCAGTGCCCCAGAGATCCTGCTATATCTCCCATGTAGGCAGCCCAGGCTGAAAGGCACCTTCAATTCTTGTCAGGGAACTGGCCTGAGAACAGCCTGGGAGACACACACATCATTTCCTGAACTCAGCAAGATGTGGGACCACGGTCCAAAAACATACTGTCCTAGGGACTTCCCCGGTGGTCCAGTGGCTAAGACTCTGCGCTCCCAATGCAGGGGGCCCAGGTTCGATCCCCGGTCAGGGAACTAGATCCCACATGCCGCAACTAAGAGTTCGCGTGCCACAACTAAAAAGATCCCACATGCTGCAACTAAAAGATCCCGCATGCCGCAATGAAGATCCCGTGTGCTGCAACTAAGACCCAAAGCACCCATAAATATTTTTTTTTAAGTGACACAAATAGCAAAACAAAAATAGAAACATACTGTCCTAAATTACAAACAGAACATCAAATAAATTCAGTAAATCCTAGTCTTAAATATGAACTAGAAATATCAATATGAACTCATGAAGTTTTCTCTCTAAAATACATATGTATTTCCCAGACGTGGGCACTGAAAAGATCTAGAAACAATGACCAGATGTATGAGCTCCCCTAGTGCCCAGAACAGTGCTCCTAGAGCAGGGACCAGTGAACCATGACCCCCTGCTCACCCAGTGTTGTATAACCTGTAAGCTAGGAATGAATGGTTCTTACATTTTTTTGGCTGTGTTGGGTCTTCGCTGCTGCACGCAGGCTTTCTCTAGTTGCGGCCAGCGGGGGCTACTCTTTGTTGTGGCGCGTGGGCTTCTCATTGCAGTGGCTTCTCTTGTTGCGGAGCACAGGCTCTAGGCGCACGGGCTTTAGTTGTTGTGGCGCGAGGGCTCAGTAGTTGTGCCTCACAGGCTCTAAACCACAGGCTCAGTAGTTCTGGTGCACAGGCTTAGTTGCTCTGTGCTATGTGGCATCTTCCCGGACCAGGGTTCGAACTCGTGCCCCCTGCATCGGCAGGCAGATTCTTAACCACTGCACCACCAGGGAGGTCCACTGGTTCTTATATATTTTTATTTTTTATTCATTCATTTATTCATTCACTTATTTATTTATTTATGGCTGTGTTGGGTCTTTGTTGCTGTGCGCAGGTTTTCTCTAGTTGTGGCGAGTGGGGGCTACTTTTCGTTGTGGTGCACCAGCTTCTCACTGCAGTGGCTTCTCTTGTTGTGGAGCACGGGCTCTAGGTGCGTGGGCTTTGGTAGTTGCGGCATGCAGGCTCAGTAGTTGTGGCTCGTGGGCTCTAGAGCGCAGGCTCAGTAGTTGTAGCGCACAGGCTTAGTTGCTCCGTGGCATGCAGGATCTTCCCAGACCAGGGCTCGAACCCGTGTCCCCTGCATTGGCAGGCGGATTCTTAACCACTGCACCACCAGGGAAGCCCTATTCTTATATTTTTAAGAGGTCAAAAACTGTATGGGGTGGGATAGGGAGGGTGGGAGGGAGACGCAAGAGAGAGGAGATACGGGGATATATGTATATGTATAGCTGATTCACTCTGTTATAAAGCAAAAACTAACACACCATTGTAAAGCAATTATACTCCAATAAAGATGTTAAAAAAAATCATAGTAAAAATAAGAACTAAAAAAAAAAAACTATGTAATGCTTCATGACACATGAAAATTGAATGAAATTCAAATCTCAGTGACCATAAATAGAGTTTTATTGGAATACAGCCACATTCATTCATTTACATTATTATCTATGGCTGCTTTCAGGCTACAAATGGCAGAGTTGTGATACAGTCAGTGTATGGTCTGCAAAGCCTAAAATATTCACTGGCCGTTTACTGAAAAAGTTTGCAACCCCTGGCGTAGAAGAATGACTGAATTCACATCTGGAGTATGAAACATACATGAGCCTGTACCAGTTCTTCATACGGGAAAGAAAGACAGCCATCAGAGACTACTGTGATTGTGTCAAAATGACTCAGGAGCCTATTTTGAAAGGCTCCCACTTGCCAAGCATGGGACAATTTGAGCATCAGTAAAGATAACTGCAATGGACTAAAACACGTCAAATATGTTTAAATTCATGGGTTCATAACGATGCTGAAAACCTCACTGGTCACCTTTGGAGGGTGTTAAGAAACCATCTCATTATTCTAAATCTAGTAAACAAAGGAAAATAAACTCTTAACCTGCCTTTCCTATATGAACTATACCTCAGGATAAGCATATAGTTGATGAGGAAGAGTTTCTCTTTACAGAAGGATTCCAGCTAATGAATGAAAAAGGAATGACAAAATGAGAAAATCACCTAATGAAAAAATGGCTCTAAGGCAACGGCAATACAAAAGAGAAAGACAACAAAACACTGTGCTTCCCCATGGACAGCTACAATACCATCTCTGAGGGATTCCTGCCCCCCCCACCCCCAAAAGTGAACCTGAATCTGATCAAGCTTGTAGATCAAATTATCAACTCAATGGAAACAGAGGGGAAAGAGTAACGTGTAAAAGACACCACAGGATGTAATCAGTAAAATCCAGATGGTGGGCAACTCTAGAAGACCCAGTTTCTTTGACAAGAAATTTCCAAGAAGAAAAACCAGAAAGGGTATTTTAAAAGACTTAAACATTTCAACCAAATGCAATGTGTGAACCTCATTTAGATCCCCATTCAAGCAAATCATCAACAAAAATATTTATGAGACAATTAGGAAAATGGGGTCACAAATTAGACACTTGATAGTAAGGAATTACTGCCCACTTTTCAAGGAGTAATAATGGTATTAATGTTTTAAAATATCTTTATCTTTCAGAGATACATTCTGAGGTGTATACAGATAAAATGAAATATCTGACACTTGCTTCAGACAGTGTTCAGCTGGGGGCTGCTGGGTGTATAGAGACAGTCATGACAGGAGACTGACATGACTGGGTTAACCAACTGCTGAACATCGGTGACTGGTACTTCGAGGTTCAATGCATTATTCTATCTGGTACATCCAGGTTCCCTGACTCCAAAAAAAAGAAAGGACCCTGTGTTTTCTTCATGTGCTAACCTGGTGAACCAGACTGAAAGGTCAGTCCTACCCCACCTCAGACCCTGGCAGTTAAGCACTGTTTGGGGACTTCCGTAGGAGTCTGAAAACACGAACCAGGTCCTTGCACTCCAGGCTAAAGCCCCCTGGGTGCAGGTTGGTCCCTCCATGAGGTGCCCCTAACCCCCAGGAACCCATCAGACTCCCTCCCCAGCGCTTGCACTCCCAGACCAGCCTTCAGCCCCGAGGGAAGTAATATCTGCCCACAGTTACCACGTAGGGTGTCCTAGCACAACCATGACTAAAAAAAAATCCAATTTCTCTCTCCAAGCTCGTAGGGTCTCCTCTCACTTGCCCTCCCTTCTCCCCAAGGCAGAGATGCCCTATGAACAAAGGATACTGTACTGGTTCCGATGTTTTGCATTCTCCTTCATTCTCTGTAACTGTTGCTGGTGACACTTCATGCTCCAAGGGTTGTAGTGTTTAAGCTGGGAACTGACATTCCCCTTTTTCTCTACACTGTAGTACAAGACTTCAGATTTCTTCAGCCACTCAAATTCTTCTTCTAACTTATGGCTATAAAGAGACAAGGAGCCAATAAATCATAATGTCTGATCAAAACTCAGGGGCAAAGAGGCATGAAGGAACTTTCTGGAGTGATAGGAAGTTTGATACTTTGATGTGGTGGTTGTTTTAGTGTACACATTAAACACTTCATTTACCGTAGTATATTATACCTCGACAGTTGATTGATTATTTAGAAACTTTAATTTTTATTTATTTATTTTCTTTTTTTTTTATGTTTTAGGCTGCGCAGCATGCAGAATCTTAGTTCCCCAACCAGGGATCGAACCCGTGCCCTGTGCATTGGGAGTGCGGAGTCTTAACCACTGAACCTCCAGAGAAGTCCCAAGACAGCTGATTTAAAAAAAGGGGGGGGGGTCAGCTCGCTGTTTTCCTACAGTTGTTTTTCTACAGTAAGGAAAACCTTCGATGAAAGAACAACCTCTGCCTCCAGCCCGCACCCTGCAAGGCAGCCTTCACTGCCCTCTTCTTCTAGGCAGTACACCCCCTGGCTTCTGGTACATCCAGGTTCCCTGACTCAGAATGCTGGAGACTGAAATTCCACGAGAATAAGTCAACCTACTTAGCTACGGTTTTTTTTTTTTTTTTTTACAGTTAACATTATTTATTTATTTATTTATTTATTTATGGCTGTGTTGGGTCTTCGTTTCTGTGCGAGGGCCTTCCCCAGTTGTGGCAAGCGGGGGCCACCCTTCATCGCGGTGCGCGGGCCTCTCTTGTTGCCCAGCACAGGCTCCAGATGCACAAGCTCAGCAACCACGGCTCACGGGCCCAGCCACTCCGCGGCATGTGGGATCTTCCCAGACCAGGGCTCGAACCCGTGTGCCCTGCATTGGCAGGCAGATTCTCAATCACTGCGCCACCAGGGAAGCCCAGCTACGTTTTTAATATATATATAATTTATCTTTTCACAAGCTCTGCCAAGGTGTGGCACTTGGAGCGCTCTGCCTATGGGGATCCCCAAGATTTGGTTATGCCCAACTGACCATTCTGTCTCCCACTATCAGTGAACAACCTGAGGTGATGGGATGGCTTCTGTCTGGGTCACTGCTACATCCCCAAGATGCCACATAGGGCCTGGCACAGGGCAGATGCAGAAGCAGTGAGTGACTGAAACTTTTTTACAGCTGCCACTAGTTGTTTTACCCGAAATGGCATGATATAACTCAGAGTCAATTAAAGAGAAGCTGGGCACGCCATGTGGGAACTGACCACTGAGTGACGAGGTACCTACTAATAAGTCCATAGTGTGAGTCCTTAGCCCCAGGGGACTGGGCTGTAACTGAGATCCCTCCTCTCCCACGGAGTCCAGTCTCCTCTCAGTCTATACCCACCTCTTCATCTTCTCCTCCTTCCGGTGCTGCCGCACCCAGTCCTTAGGGATCTTTTCCGTTTCTAGGACATGATGTTTTTTGTTCGTCCACCTTAGCAGCTTACTTTTTGGTTCACAGTCTGAGTTATCTACACTGTCCATAGTTCCGTGGTCCCCTTTTAATGGATATGCTATTAAACACAAGTTCCTGTCTTCATCTTCTTCAAAGCGCACAGATACCACACCTGGAAGAAGGGTGAGGAACAAAGAGGACTTTTAATTCCACAGGAAGATGTGTTACAAATAACATGATTGTAACATTTATTTTTTTCTTACCCTGTTCCTTAGTCTCTATGTTGCCAGAGGCCCCAAACTCATCTGCAAACCTAACAAATATCAAAACATCTAGAAAAGATGACACCATACAAGACAAGCAATTAGGGAGCAAACATGGCTGAGAGTTTTCCTCTCTGATGCACTCAACAAGGCAAGAGCCAAAGAATTACAAGACACATTTTTCCATCATTGAAAATGTTTATTAATTTTTATGTAATTCCTCTAATCCTAAGAGAGACGTAAAAACATTTGCTCTTTATATCTTGTGGGAATTTTTAAGGCCCTAAACAGTAACTCCAACAGCCTTGAGGCTTGCTTTAAAGCAGAGCCTGAACAGAGATTTGCCTGAGGGGTAAGAAGCATCCAACAGTAAGGGAAGACTGGGCAAGCGAAACAAAATAAAGGAGCAAACGAAACAAACCACACAGCACAAAAGACACCCTAGCAAAGGCTTCTTGCAGTGCCCCCCCACTGGGCACCCCAAGCCTTTTGCCCTTCTTGAATATATTGCTTTATTGGTCTTTGCAGTCTCATGTCACAAAAGAACAAAATGAACACAAGGCAAATAGGGTTGGGCTGGGAGCACAGACGCGTAGTGGCCTTGAAAGCAGCTCTCCCCGAGTCTCTAGAACCTGCTATGTGTAATTAGACAGTCTTTGAGGAGGGGGCTGTCAGGTGGGAGTGTTTCAGCAGGTGCCGATGAGTGCCTTACAGCCGACTGGCTGAACACTTTTCCTCCCAGGCCTCTGTGGCCTGGGATCACTCAATTTGCTCAGTCCTTGCTGCAGGGGAATGCGTGCTCAGAGAGACGACACTTCTGAGGTGGTACCTGGCTCTGGGCGCAGAGGAGCCGGGGTGGGGAATTCAGGGGACCACATTTTCCTGTGGCCATGGGAAAAGAACCAGGGAAAAAATGGGGGCAGGGGCAGCCAGCTAACAAGGGGCCTTTGGCTTTGTCCTGGAAAAAACAACAGAGAAGGACCAAGTGAGGGCCCCCAACTCCCCCACCCCAACCGCAACACACATGCATATTCAGAGTACAAAGAGAGACGCCCAGTACATTGTCTTCAAAGAGCATGTTTCAACAGTTCCAGAAGAACCCAAGTTGTTCAAGAGTCTTCTGCACAACCAGGCAATGCAACTTTAAAATTAATTTCCTTAATGGATTCTTCCTGATTTACAAAGGGTCTCCGCCCTCCCCAGGAAAGACCACACCATGCTGTTGGCTGCTGATTCCCCCCCCACCCCCACCAAAATGCATTATAAAAAGGAAGAAAGAGTCACCATATGTGAATCAAAGGGTTGCCGTAATAAAGCCATTTCGGGGACATTCCGTAATAGCAAAGGGCTTCAGCTAATCAGCACAAGCCTCCCACTCCTGCATTCCATCTGACTCAACTCTGCTCCCAGCCTACCTAATCAACAGGGCTTCTGGTTTCCTGGAGGACAAAAAGCAGGCGGCAAGCATTCTGGGTAAAATCCTCCCAAAGTCTTCCCCGGATGTCTCCTCATGGGGGATTATGGGTTACCGAGATAAAGAGACACCTGAACATAAAACACAACTACACTTCCACCAAAAATAAACTCAAAACAAACCCACAAAACAAAACAGAATTGAGCAATCTTACCGGGACTTGAAAACTGAGGGTGTGAGGTGCTGGGCGGAGGGCCAAGAGGAGAAGGAGGAGGGAGAAAACAGAGTGAGTGGGAGGGGTGAGGGCTCCGGGGATGGCTGCCTGGGCCTTCCTTGGCCGCGACGCCTTGCATGTCCTTGCCAGGCGCTGGCGACCCCTACAGCAGCTGGGGGCTCACCTTTGTACTGGGGAGTGAATTTGTGCATCTCCGCAGGGAGGGTCTCGTAGAACTGGTGCTCCCTCGGGACCAGGGGCTTGCACAGGGTCGTCTCATTGAAGCGGAGCACGCACGAGTGCCCCCCGACCTGGTGGACAAAGGGCTCCAGCAGGATGCCCTTGGCGCGGGGCTCCACGTCCATGGCCCTGAAGGCTGGGCTCATCCTCCAGGTGCAGGCAGCAGGGAGAAGGGGGAGGCAGCGGGGTCCAGCGGCCAGGGCGTCCTCTGTCGTCTGTCCGTGCGTCCGTCTGTCTGGCCTCAGCTCCTCGGTTGTGTGGGCCAGGACGCTCTGCCGGAAGCAAAGAGTGACAACGGAGTTGGAAAGGGACAGGAACCGCCTTAGAGGTAGGTGCTAGCCCTCCTCTTCCAGCAGAAAGACAAAAACAGCCTGAGCTCCCGCGGGGTCCCGCCCACGCCGCCCACTTCGGCCCCGCCTCCTCCCACAGAAACAAGCAGCCAGAGCTCTCCCCCGCGGGCCCAAGCCGACTGGCAGGGACAGGTTGCGGGACCCTTAAACAGCCCCAATCACCCCACCAGGCGTTAGAAAGCCACTACCGCGAAGCCACGACGACGAAATTGTGATTTTAGGTAAAATCACAATTTCAAACCTAATATTATGATTAAATCTTACCATTTTCTAATAAAATTGTTAAACTTACAGAAATTGACATCCAAGTCCCTCCGTTAATTATATAAATATATTTTAATAGACTTTATTTTTTTAGAGCAGTTTTAGGTTCACGGCAAAATTGAGAAAATACTGAGATTTCCCATCTGCCCCGCATATGCATGGATAGCCTCCTCCATTATCAATATCCCCCATCAGAGTGGTACACTTGTTACATATGATGATGAATCTATACTGATACAGCACCATAGTCTACATTAGGGTTCACTCTTGGTTGTTAATAATGTTTTTATAAAATGCATTTAAAGGGAAAACCTACTTATGCACCATCTAGTAAGATTTACTCCCCCAGGGTGCGCACACTGCCCTGCTCAAGGCCAAAGACAAGCCCCATTAACCTTATTAGCAGTGGAGCTTGGGCCTAGCTTTAATGATTAACGTCTGTATCGAAAAACAACTGATCGAGGCTGGCTAACTCCTTTTAAAAAGATACACAGTATTCTAGGTCACCAACTATTTTTATCCGTTCTATCCCCATCTCCAAAAGCTGGGGCTCAACCGTTAAACCAAAGTTGCATTCTTGGGGCACTCAGGGGTCTCATTCACTGAGATCCAGGAACTTAGACCTGACTTCAGATCCCCAAGCACAATGGATCTCAGCAAAGCACACCTCTATGCGCCTGTGGACCGTTTCAGGGTATGTCAACCTCATTCTGTTTTCTGTCTATAATTTACAGACTACACAGTTGCTACTAGCACTACTAACGGGGCTTGGGCTACATTTCAGTATCTGTACAGGTTTCTTACTGGGAACTCCTCCAACTCCCATGACTCCAACTGAGATGGTGGTGGTGAGAATGGGTTGGTTGGAGATTTGCCCACTGTCCTCTAAGGTGGGTAAAGCACCCCAGTCTATGCTAGGCTCACTATAGGAACTTACTTCATATGGTCCTCGGGATACTTTCTATGAGGTAGACACCTCTCTCCCTATTGGAAACAATGAAGCTGATTCTGGGAGCTGAGGAAACTCATCCAGGGCTAGGAACAAGAAGCCACAGTTTCCAAATGAACCTCAATCTGTTGGATGCCCCCACACGGCTGCCACTGGGGCCCAAGGTCTCTGGCACATCTGCCTTGGTATAGCACTTAAAAGTATATGGGACATTTACCTTGTCCTGTGACAGTGCTTTCACCGTGTATTTATATTTTCTGTTTATAAAGCAGCCTCTTCTAAAGAGTTTAGGGACTTCACTGGTGGCGCAGTGGTAAAGAATCTACCTGCCAATGCAGGGGACAGGGGTTCGAGCCCTGGTCTGGGAAGATCCCACATGCCATGGAGCAACTAAGCCCGTGCTCCACAACTACTGAGCCTGCACTCTAGGGCCTGAGAGCCACATCTACTGAGCCCATGCACCGCAACTACTGAAGCCCACGCGCTCTAGAGCCTGTGCTCCACCACAGGAGAAGCCACCACGATGAGAAGCCCATGCACTACAACGAAGAGTAGCCCCCGCTCACAGCAACTAGAGAAAGCCCACGCGTAGCAACAAAGACCCAACGCAGCCAAAAAATAAATTAAGTAATTTTAAAAATAAATAAATAAAGAGTTTAGCTGGTGTTAATCTCTTCCTTTCAGAGAGAACCGACAGTGGGCGCCCATTGGACTCAAGGATTAGGAATCAATAAGCTTTCCTATATGCAAAGAGCAGAATACCAAAGGTTCTGATTTCTCACCTGGCACTACCTTCTCATTACAGAAGCCCTCGGGAGGGCATGTGCTGTGAGGAGTCCCAAGACACAACACAGGCAATCAGCTCGAAGGATGAGTACCTTCCAGCCATTCCAGGCTCTCTCCGGAAGGTGGAGCTCTGAGATGCTTGGCCACGCAAGCCCTTTAGGTTTATAGAGACCAGTTCACACCAGTTTTTCAGTAGTGAAAAAGACCTCTTGAGTAAGAGCAACACAAAAGGAAACCTACTGACTCATGATCGGTCTACCAGTACCCAAGCAAGAACCAGGTACCATAATTATGAAACCGTGAAAGCACAAGATGCTCCCCATGGGCCAGGCTTTAGAAACACAATTCAAACCTTTCATAAACGTGTAAAACTCCTTTTGTTACTACAGCAATGCCGACACCAATGCAATCCCTTTCCAATTCTGTTCAAGATTCCTTAAATGTATTCAATTAAGTAGAAAAAAAATCTCTCTCCAGGCATCTCTCTTACCCATTCCCCACCTCCAGCGAAAAATCCAAAACAAAAACTGGTCCTTCATGGCAGCTCTCTGGAGTATGGTTCGTGGGTGTGGCTGGAGGCTGAAAAGCCCAGTGAGGGTCTATACCTCCTTCTCCCAGGTCTCCCATGTGTTCATTAGCTGCTGGAACTTTGACACAGAACCTTGCCAACCCTCCCGCCAGCACCCAACTCTGGCAGTCCACAGGACATTGCTCCCCAGAGAAGAATCATCATCTTAGGTAGAGAGGCAAGGAAAATAAGGCCCTTTCTCGCCTGTGCCAAGCCTGATGACAGAGGAAACTCCTAAATGGTAGAATTACGGAGAAAATTGATCCTGTAGTGAGGTGGAGCCAGATTCTAGTCCCAGTTCTGCCATTCAATTGCTTGGAGGAAGATTCCAAGTCCCTGCTCCCTTTGGGTTCCAGTTGTCTGGCCTGTAAAATGAGGAGGAGAGGCCTGGGGTAGATCTCTACTCTGTGGGTAGTATAATCAAATTAGTGAGTGGTAATCAGCAGTTTGTTTTAATCAAATAGGAAAAAAACAGTAAAAATCATTGCATTGCACATAATAAGGTAAGTCCTGTTTTGTGATTCTTTGATTTCAATTATGTTCAATCTCTCAATATGAAGATAACTATGGCTTCTCTATACAACATACTTCTTACATTTGGGGCTTCAGACAAAGAAATGGAGCTTTTGTTCTAGGGTCCCTTACGGACCCTATCCCTGTGGGAAAATGAAGGATCAACTTCCCAAGGATTACACCCCAGATCAGCTTCTTCTCTAGTGGCTTCAGCCTGGTCAGAAGAAAGAAAAATGCCCAAAGCACCTGCTCCGTTTCACTGCTACTCTTTTTCTGTTCCACATGTGGTTTGAGCAGTTGGATCTCTTAAAGGTTTTTAAACATCTGAGGTCTAAGGCCCAGTTTCCCAGGAATCCTAGAATATTAATGGTTACTGAGAAGTCCATGTGATGTGTGGACCCTGTATCTAGTGAGATAGGGAATAACCATAAAACACTGGCTTCAGATTTAGCATCTATTTTAGCTTTCCACATTGCCTCACGTTTGTCCATGAAACTATCGATAGGTAAGAAACACAGAACATGATTCATCCTAGGACAGGACATAGATTTCCCCCACAGCCCATCTCCCTAAATCTATCAAATTAGTTTAAGGATCTGCTGGAAACAATGCCTTAATAGTCTTAATTTATAAAATATTGCAAATAAAACAACTATGACTCATGAAAACCCCTGGGCCCTTAGCTCACACATCTAGAATGTGGTTAATGAGGCTACAAATGGGATCTGCTGGGGCCACTTACTCCGCCTCAAGAAAAGCCCCAGGGTTGGGCAGTCACAGGAGATGGTGTGAAGCACACTAGCCCAATGGTGGAAGAATAACCTTCACCATCTGCACCTCCTCTCCATGAGCCCAGAGCCACTGCCCACATCTGCACACATCCATACACAACCCATGACTATACCACCAGGGTCAGTCACTGGAATTCTCGTTGCTGGTGGGAATAAAAGAAGTACAGCCACCCTGGAAAACAGTTTGGCAGTTTCTTATTAAGTTAGACATATACTTATTATATGACCCAGTAATCCTACTCATAGGTATTTACCTAAAAGAAATGAAAATGAATGTCCACATAAAGACTTGTACACGAATGTTCACAGCAGCACTATTCACAATAGCCAAAAGGTGGGAACAACCCAAATGTCCATCAAATGGGTGAATGAATGAACAAACTGTGGTGTATCCATATAATGGAATATTATTCAGCAATAAAAGGAATGTATTGATATATGCAACAACAAAGATTAATCACAAAAGCATTATGTTAACTGAAAAAAGCCAATCACAAAAGACTATATACTGTGTGATTCCATTTTTATGACATTCAAGAAAAAGCAAAACTGTAATAGCAGAAAGTAGATAAGCAGTTGCCAGGGGGCAGAGGTAGGGGAATAGGACTGACTGCAAAGAGGTCCAAGAGAACTTTTAGGGGTAATGAAGATGTTCTATGCTGTGACTGGAACAGTGATTACATGGCTGCATAAATTTGTCAAAACTCATCAAATTATAGACTTAAGAATCAATGAATCTTGGGGCTTCCCTGGTAGCGCAGTGGTTAAGAAGCCGCCTGCCAATGCAAGGGACACGGGTTTGAGCCCTGGCCTGGGAAGATCCCACATGTCGCAGAGCAACTAAGCCCGTGTGCCACAACTACTGAGCCTGTGCTCTAGAGCCCGCAAGCCACAACTACTGAGCCCGCAAGCCACAACTACTGAGCCCACATGCCACAACTACTGAAGCCCGCACGCCTGGAGCCCATGCTCCGCAACAAGAGAAGCCATGACAATGAGAAGCCTGCGCACCGCAACGAAGAGTAACCCCTGCTCACAGCAATGACGACGCAACACAGCCAGAAATTTAAAAAAAAATTAATTAAAATAAATAAATAAATAAATAAAATCAATGAATCTTATTGTATATAAATTATGTTTCAATAAACAGCTTGATTTTTTTCTTTTTTAATTTACAAAACTTTCATAAGTACAAATTATTTTAATAATCAGAAAAGACTGTAATTAAAAGATCATATTAGCTGTTAAATAGTTTTTTTTTAATAAATTTAATTTATTTATTTTTGGCTGTGTTGGGTCTTCATTCCCGCACGCGGGTTTTCTCTAGTTGTGGTGAGTGGGGGCTACTCTGCGTTGTGGTGTGCGGGCTTCTCATTGCGGTGGCTTCTATTGTTGCAGAGCACGGGCTCTAGGCACGCAGGCTTCAGTAGTTGTGGCACGCGGACTCAGCAGTTGTGGCCTGAGGGCTTATTTGCTCTGCGGCATGTGGGATCTTCCCAGACCAGGGCTCGAACCCGTGTCCCCTGCATTGGCAGGCAGATTCTTAACCACTGCGCCACAAGGGAAGTTCCAGTTATCTTTTTTTTTTAAAATTTATTTTATTTATGGCTGTGTTGGGTCTTCGTTTCTGTGCGAGGGCTTTCTCCAGTTGCGGCAAGCGGGGGCCACCCCTCATCGCGGCGCGCGGGCCTCTCGCCATCGCGGCCTCTCTTGTTGCGGAGCACAGGCTCCAGACGCGCAGGCCCAGCAATTGTGGCTCACGGGCCCAGCCGCTCCGCGGCATGTGGGATCCTCCCAGACCAGGGCTCGAACCCGTGTCCCCTGCATTGGCAGGCGGACTCTCAACCACTGCGCCACCAGGGAAGCCCTCCAGTTATCTTTTTTAATTCTTGTAAAGCCAAAGCAAAAGCATACTTTACACACAAATGGGCAGAACAGAAGCATAACTGTCCAATAAGCCTTTCAGTAAAACACCCATGACAAAAGAAAAATCAACAGCAAATCCGCTCCAATTATACTGGCTTTCTTGTTATTCCTCAAACATGCTTGATACATACCTACCTCAGGGTCTCTGTCCTTGCCATTCCCTCTGCTTGGTGCACTTTTCCCCAGATATCTCCCTGGCTCACTCTCGTACCTCCTTCAGCTCTTTATGCAAATATCACCTCTTTAATGAAGTCTTCCTTAGCCACCCCATCTAAAAGTGCCATATCTCCCCACCCACATTCCTTACACAACCGTGCTTTATTTTCTCCTCAGTACTTATCACCACCTAACATACTATATGTTTTATTTGTCCTGTTTATTTTCTGTCTCCTCCACTCTGCCCCACCAGAAAATAAAGTCCATAAAGTCAGACATTTTGGACTGCTCTGTTTACTGCTGAATCTCCAGAGCCCAGAAGAGCACCAGCACCGAGTAAGCACTCCACAGATGTGCCTCAAATCACTACTGCGTCATGAATACCTGCTGCACACAGATCAACAGAGAACTCAAAAGGCATCCACTGCAATTATCCAAACCCACACCAACCGCACAGGGAATACAATCGTTAAAAAGCGGCACGCCACACACTTTACAAAATGCATTCTGAGCATCGGCTGGGTATTAATTTTGCATTTATAATCTCCCACCTTATTAAGTCTGCACTAACTGGGGAGTATAAATGAAGGACCCTGCACCTGAATACTCATCTGGTTCCTGCTGGTGTGGAAACATCTCATGTAAACAAAGCCTAAACTCTTAACCTAATGACAACCAACCTCTTGGAAAATTCTCTCTTGTAGAAAATCAGGCAGAAGAACGGTCACTGAAGAATAAACTTTTAAAATGTGGATACGAGAAGATTAAAATCCTATCATAGTTTAAAACAAATATACTAGTTAGCATTCAGAAATTCTGTGTTAGTGTTGAGTTGACATCCCAAAGCCCCAAGGCTATCAGGTTGCTAAGTTATCACTGAAAGATAATTATCCCCATCTTTTGCAGGCAAAGCAAAGAAAGGCCATGGGGTTGGTGCTGAGTATTTGCTGAAGGCCTTTTCAGCAATGCTGGTGGGTCTGCCATCCAGCTTCAAACAAGGTGTCTCTGCAAGACAGTGCAGGCGAAAAATTATTCCCTCCATGACCTGGACTTCTAGAAAAGCTGGGCAGCAGATAAGGCACAATCCCTGGTGACAAAATGAATAAACCAAAAGGAGATTTAGCAAAATAAAGCCAGGAAGGAAGAAGAAAGCTGTTAATGTTTGCCTTGTGGGAGGCACCAAGGAAGGTGGCTGACCAGACTGACCCATTTGGGTCATGGGTATATGGCATCAAACTACACCAACCCCAGGAAAACTCCCACCGCTGCTCCATAAAAATCAGGTCCTGGCAGGACATCTCTTGTACCCCAACACGAACGCACTCACCTCCACATCCAGCAATACGAAAGTGCATGATGGACTATTAGGATACTATAAAACATTGTTTATCACTTTTATATTTTTAAAACAATCTGATATTCTCTTCAATTAAAAGAAGCAAGATACAGGGAATTCCCTAGTGGTCCAGTGGTTAGGACTCCATGCTTTTACTGCCAGGGCCCAGGTTGGATCCCTGGTCAGGGAACTAAGATCCTGCAAACCATGTGGGGCAGCCAAAAAAAAAAAAAAAAAGGAAGATACAAAATTGTATAATCTATGATATTAGCTGAACTATGTCATAAGACTTACAGAGGAAAAGACTGGAAAAAAGTTCCAGCTTTGCCACTAAATTGTACACTTAGAAGTGGTTAAAATGGTAAATTTTATGTTATTTTATGTTATGTTCATTTTACTACACACCGAAAAACCCTAAAAACAAAAATACCAGCTACTCACAAAGATCCAACACAGCAAAAATAAATAAATTTAAAAAAAGCCCCCCCCCAAAAAAAAATTAAAAAAAAAATATTTATGTATTTATTTGTCTGTATCAGGTCTTAGTTGCGGCATGCGGGATCTTAGTTACCCAACCAGGGATTGAACCCCCATCCCCTGCATTGGAAGGCAGATTCTTTATTTTTTTTTTTAAATTAATTAATTAATTTGGCTGCGTTGGGTCTTCATTGCTGCGTGGGCTTTCTCGTTGTGGCGAGCGGGGGCTACTCTTCATTGTGGTACGTGGGTTTCTCATTCTCTTGTTGTGGAGCACAGGCTCTAGGCACACGGGCTCAGTAGTTGTGGCTCCTGGGCTCTAGAGTGCAGGCTCAGTAGTTGCGGCGCACGGGTTTCGTTGCTCTGCAGCACGTGGGATCTTCCCGGACCAGGGCTCAAACCGATGTCCCCTGCACTGGCAGGCGGATTCTTAACCACTGCGCCACGAGGGAAGTCCTGGAAGGTGGATTCTTAATCACTGGACCACCAGGGAAGTCCCATCTGCTTTCTTTTTTTTTTTTTTAAATATTTTATTTATTTATTTATTTATTTATGGCTGTGTTGGGTCTTCGTTTCTGTGCGAGGGCTTTCTCCAGTTGCGGCAAGTGGGGGCCACTCTTCATCGCGGTGCGCGGGCCTCTCACTATCGCGGCCTCTCTTGTTGCGGAGCACAGGCTCCAGACGCGCAGGCTCAGTAATTGTGGCTCACGGGCCCAGCTGCTCCGCGGCATGTGGGATCTTCCGGGACCAGGGCTCGAACCCGTGTCCCCTGCATTGGCAGGCGGATTCTTAACCACTGCGCCACCAGGGAAGCCCCATAAATATTTTTTAAAAAATAAATTTTAAAAATTGTAACAGGTGTTATCCTACAATAAATTTAAATGACAGCTAACAAATGAAATAAATTTATGGAAAGCAAATGACAATTAACCACCCTAGAGTAGTGACTATGTGACCTTTTTATTTTATTATTTATTTTATTTTTAAATTTTTTGGCTGCGATGTGCCGCATGCAGGATATTAGTTCCCTGACCAGGGATTGAACCTGTGCCCTTGCAATGGAAGCGCAGAGTCCTAACCACTGGACCGCCAGGGAAGTCCCTATGTGCCATTTTTATAGAAAAATTATGACACTGCTGTCATAGAATGAGGCAGTCAGTATGCTGCTCAGAAATGTAGGGAAAAAATATTGTACTATTGATTTTTGAAATGTGTAACTTTTCGTGTTTTCTTTTTTCAATCCAAACATTTACTGTCTTACATTATTGGGGGGTTTTTTTCATTTTTTTTTTAAATTTAATTAATTAATTTATTTATTTTTGGCTGTGTTGGGTCTTCGTTTCTGTGCAAGGGCTTTCTCTAGTTGCGGCAAGCGGGGGCCACTCTTCATCGCGGTGCGCGGGCCTTTCACTGTCGCGGCCTCTCTTGTTGCGGGGCACAGGCTCCAGACGCACAGGCTCAGTAGTTGTGGCTCACGGGCCTAGCTGCTCCGTGGCATGTGGGATCTTCCCAGACCAGGGCTCGAACCCGTGTCCCCTGCATTGGCAGGCAGATTCTCAACCACTGCGCCACCAGGGAAGCCCTAAATTTTTTTTTTAAAGGAATTCCTTTATTTTTATTATTTATTTATTTATTCATTTATTTTTGGCTGTGTTGGGTCTTCGTTTCTGTGCAAGGGCTTTCTCTAGTTGCGGCAAGCGGGGGCCACTCTTCATCGCGGTGCGCGGGCCTCTCACTATCGCGGCCTCTCTTGTTGCGGAGCACAAGCTCCAGATGCGCAGGCTCAGTTGTTGTGGCTCACGGGTCTAGTTGCTCCGCGGCATGTGGGATCTTCCCAGACCAGGGCTCGAACCCGTGTCCCCTGCATTGGCAGGCAGATTCTCAACCACTGAGCCACCAGGGAAGCCCTCTTTTTTTTAAAATTTTTATTGGAGTATAGTTGATTTACAATGTTGTGTTAGTTTCAGGTGTACAGCAAAGTGAATCAGTTATATACATATATTCACTCTTTTTTTTAGATTCTTTTCCCATATAGACCATTACAGAGTATTGAGTACAGTTCCCTGTGCTATACAGTTGGTCTTTATTAGTTATTTATTTTATATATAGAAGTATATATATGTCAATCCCAATCTCCCAATTTATCGCTCCCCTCCCCTTTCCCCTGGTAACCATAAGTTTGTTTTCTACATCTGTAACTCTATTTCTGTTTTGTAGATAAGTTCACTTTCTTACCTTATTGTTTTCACAATTGTAAATTCTTTTGTTTAAAGACGGTACTTATAATTATATATTTATATAAATCAATTATATATATTTGTTACACTATATAAACTTCAGCCACCACAAAAGCTGGATCTGCCCAGTACTAAGTGGTAAGATTGTTATTCCCATCTCTTCAGTTTTCTGAATGTTCCAAACTTCTTGAAATTTTCTCGAACTCAGAGCATGTGTTTGTTACCTTTATAATTGGGAGTGAAAATATTAGGGGGAAAAATAATTCACTACAACTGAAATAAGAAACCCAGATGGCTGCTCAGCTCTTGAAGGTTTTAAACTCATCTGCCAAAAAACCCCGATGCAACCCACACTGCATGCTCAGAGCTCCACTCCATGATGGAGACCCTGGGAGACCGACCACATGTAAACAAGGGAGGATAATAACCCCAACACATCCTGTCCCTAAAATGTGTACAAGGTGCTGAAAGGTCAGAGGAGGAAGTGACCAACTCAATCTTCAGTAACAATGGGATACAACCATGTCAGAGAAAAGAGTTACCGTTTACCAAGCTGTTAGTCTGTTCTGTAACTCCCTCCCTCCTATGACAGCCTTCTGGAGTAGATACTAAGATCACTCCCACTACAGATGGGTGCACTGAGGCACCAGATCACCTAGGCCTCATCATGGAAAATGACAGGTACTTTGAGATGAAAGAGTCACTGCTAAGAAGGCTGGAAGGGTCACCCCCATGTCATAGCAGGCGCTGGTTCCACCAAAGAATGCAGCAGGGCCAGAGAGACAAGACACAGAAGCCTTGTATTAACTTGACACAAATGCCTGGGGTCCAACACCAGGTGTTCATTTCCCCCCTCATCAGCATTTTATTCTTGTTTTTTTTTTTTTTTTTTTTTTTAATTTATTTGGCTGCGCCAGATCTTAGTTGCAGCACGCAGGATGGGATCTTCATTGCCGCGTGCAGGCTCTTCCTTGCGGCATGTGGGATCTTTTTTAGTTGCAGCATGCAAACTCTTAGTTGAGGCGTGTGGGATCTAGCTCCCTGACCAGGGATGGAACCCGGGCCCCCTGCACTGGGAGCATGGAATCTTAGCCACAGGACCACAGGGAAGTCCCTTTATTCTAGTTTTAATAAAGGAGAAACTACAAGTTGCAAGTTGTAAGTGGAAGTATTTCACGAAAAGTCACAACAATGCAGATCCTTCCACCAATTCTGAGGGACAAATGAAACAGCAGATTCTGTTCCAAAAATCCGGACAAGCTTTTCCATAAGGGAAACAGCAGCCTCTCAGAGGTTTCTCTGTCGAACCAGCAGCATGATCACACTGCCCCATCTCTTTGCCTCATCAGACCAGATTTCTGGAATGAAAGACTAGAGGGTCCCAATATGGAGGGGGACAGGGAGAAGGAGCTTTCAGCCTACCTAGAAATATGTTCCTCAGTTACAATGCTTGAATTACAGAGTTTTGGCAATTTAAAAAGTTTTTCTAGCTAAAACTGGAGCACTACTCCTTCAAGAAAATCTAAATTATTGATTCTAAGGTGTCACATGTCCCCTTTATCAGAATGTCAAATTTACTTATAAATACCTACATGTATTCCATACACACACCAAGAATTATCAGTCCTCCTTAAAAAGCCTGTTTCCCCTCTTCAAGGGCAATTTTCCATCTCCAGTCTCCTCCTCCTTGACGCAGACTACAACTCCCACCACCATGTGGGAAACATACACAACAGGAACATGCAGAAGTGACCCTTGAAGACTATGGCCAAAATTGTTCTGAGGTCTCGATCTATGGGGGACTTTCCTACTTTAGTCATGGTTCTCTCATGTGCCAGTTAAGTAACAGTCCATTAGCTTCAGGCAAGATTATATGCTCCCTGCCTGTGGTCAATGTTTACCCCTGCTCATTTCTCAGCCAGTTCCCAAAACAGATGACACATGAACTCATCCTCTGAAACTAGTGGTGCCAAAAATGATTCAGTCCTCATGGCCAGCCACAGAACCCAGGCAGCCCCGACCCGCCCAGGCCAGCACAATGAGGGCTGTACCTGCTGGTGGAGGGACACGTGTGACCTGTGCTACACCAGATCCTGTGCCCAGAGGGCACAACTTCCTCTGGGTCCTCACAACACCTCACTCAGGTAAATACTCCCCTCAAGGGTCTGCTAAGCATCCCAGGCTAACAGCATCAACATGGCAGCTTTGATCACCCAACTACTCTAAGTACAGTCAGTGCTCCTCCATGACCAGCCAGGAAAAGAACGAGATATGGGAGTGGGAAAATTCCTGACACCGCATAGGTCATAGCACTATATCTTAACACATGACCATTTGTCAATCATCTTCTATGAGTCCTGAGATTTCTTTCCACAATAAGGCACAGCAAAATATTAAAAACTTCTTTACGGAAATCAAGTTCAACTGCACCCATAGTTCTGAAGCAAATTACACACTGACTCCTTTGGAATCACCCAGCTTGTGAGAAGGGCAATGACTTCAGTCAGTCAACAGACATGAGGATTGGGAGGGAAGGCCAAAGGGGCACTTCCACTTTTGATATTTTACCACTATTCCCTTTCTTTGGTTCTATGCAAAGAGCCTAAGGTATTTTCAAAGTAAAAACACTCTTTGAGAGCGAGATAAATCATTCCCGGGAGAGGGGTAGCCTGTTCCTTCCTTTCCCAGCCCTCATCTGCCCCAGATGTGTTGGCCACATCCATCAGTTTTTCAGGGCCCAGAGTCTGTCAGGTGGCAGCTGGCACCTCTGCAGCATGTAGGTGCAGCATCCCAAGCCACCCATAAAACCTAGCACAGGTTCTACAAAGGGCAGGAGCATCTCAAAGAACCTAAGGGAGAGATATGTGTGTTCTCATGCTCTGATAAGGACACAGAGCAAGAAAAACCCACACCTTCAGCAGGGGGTTGGCAAGCACCTCAGCTGTCTCTCTAGAGGCACTCACCTTGGAGAATAGACACTGTTCGTGAAAGGACAACTTTCACTGCCTTATATGTAAAACCTCTATTCATAACAGAAGAAAAACTGAAAATGTTCAACAAGAACCAACTAACTGGGCTTCCCTGGTGGTGCAGTGGTTAAGAATCCACCTGCCAATGCAGGGGACATGGGTTCGAGCCCTGGTCTGGGAAGATCCCACATGCCGTGGAGCAACTAAGCCCGTGTGCCACAACTACTGAGCCTGCGCTCTAGAGCCCGTGAGCCACAACTACGGAAGCCCGCGCGCCTAGAGCCTGTGCTCCGCAGCAAGAGAAGCCACCGCAATGAGAAGCTGGCGCACAAGGAAGAGTAGCCCCCGCTCGCCGCAACTAGAGAAAGCCTGCGCGCAGCAACAAAGACCCAATGCAGCCAAAAATAAAAATAAATAAAATAAATTTAAAAGAAAAAAGAACCTAACTTAGGTAGACAGTAATCTCGGCAATGTGCAAGTAAGTGCTTTAACAGTTATTGGTGTATGTATTTCCTGTCAGGTTGCTCAAGCTCATAAAAACATACATTCTTTGGCCAAGTATACTTCATCCATCTCTCTTCTTCCTTTGTTGCTTACTCGGGCAGTCTCTCAAGGAAACAGTATGATTATGTTTAGCACTAGAGCCAACAGATATGGGGTCCACACACCTCCATGGGCACCCTGTAAAAGAAGCTGAACTGTGAACTCTCGCTCATGAGAGGGGAAGGAGGAGTAAGGCACAGTCCACATATACCAAGTTTAAAGCACATTAAGCAAATGGGTATCAAAGTGAAAGCCGGCAGGCTTGGACTTAGGTTAATCCCAAGACAAATGTTGCTGCAGCCTCAGCAAAAACACTGAATTTGTATAGACATGACCTGGGATCTCAATCAGAGACTGGGACAGATGAGAAGGTGGGAAGGTTTTAGTAAAAATGCATATCCAATGTTAGTTTTATACTTGTAAAACAAAAATAGTCTATTACTCCTATAAAACAAACATTGCAGGGCGATTCAAGATTTCTGCATTCCCCAAGAGAGTATGACAAGCACACCCAGCCCATGGGGTCACCTCATTTCTGAGTGTGCAGCTGTGGACAGGAAAGCCCTGTGGCCCTGGAGCAGCCCATCTTAAAGATGAACAAGGCTCAAGGCAAGGGGCTGTGGTGGGGTTAAGACAGACTGATGTGGCTCGGGGGGTTTGCCTTTGGGATCCAGCTCAGGTACTGAGCGGGCACATTCTTGAAAACTACGTGCAGAAATAACACTAGAGCCAAGTGTTCTGCTTCCTGGTCTCTAACACATCTTATTCCATTAAAAGAAAAGTTCTACTCTTCCTTAGGCTTGGGATTGGCCACTCAATTTCTACAACAAGTATTTGTCGCAAGTAAGGTAAACAGCTGGATACACAGAGAATACAGGTAATACTAAATGATCTCCCATTTGATCAATTATGAGTTTCAGTTAAATACATTCACAAGACGAGTTAAAAAAAATCCAGCAGTGCAAAGAAAGCTTTGTGAATTTGCCACGACAGAGAGCAAGCAGAAGAGGCCCAGGCTGACTCCAGTTGCCCAAAGGGGCTTGTGAAAGCAGGTACTGGAGCTCTGTCTCCAAGTCAGAAAGGTTTCAAGAAAACCCAAACCCTGAAATCCTTCCGTCCAGAGTGGGATGAGACTTCTGACCACCTTGCAGAGTGGCCAGGAATGAAAAGAACACAGGTAAAAGACATAGCACAGTGAGGGTGTTAGGCAAGGCAGCCGTAGCTGCTATCATTTTTACTTTTTGTGGGTGGGTGCTGTAGGTGTTGACCACATCACTTCTACAACAGCTACATTTCACTAGCACAAAATCAAATCAAGGCATGACTTTTCTGTTGTTACCAGGTGCTTATTTTGTTACCTGTTCTGACCTGGATACCACATTTAGAAGTTATCATACTCCCAACCATTTCAGTCTTAACCAAGGGGCATCTTGTTGGCATAAAGAACAAAAACTCTTGGATTTCCCTGGTGGTCCAGTGGTTAAGACTGTGTGCTTCCAATGCAGGGGGCATGGGTTCGATCCCTAGATGGGGAAGTTCCACATGCCGCGGCCAAAAAAACAAACAAACAAACAAACAGAACAAAAACTCTTTCTTGTCACTAGAATATTAACTTTTGGCCATCATATACCAATAATGCTGGGGAGAGATGTTACTACTTGTTTTCCATAGCTTAATCCTTACTTATAAGAGTGAATTAGCATAACTTCAATTGGAAGAGAACACTATTAATGAAAATTTCTCCAAAGAGATTGGAGAAAATATCTGCAAACAAACAAAAAAAATGAACCCAAGGTGCACCTGAGCAGTATGTGAGGCATGGTCAGGGCCAACAAATTCTTGTAAGCTGAGTAAGTCAAAGTCCTAAACCTCCAATCTCCCATGTAGAAAATGGCAAAATGATAAAGTGCTACAGCCTCCCTGGTCACAAAGCAACTACCTTTGGAACATACCACCACATCTGACAATAGGATCAGCTGGGCAGCACCGCCTTGCTTTCTCTCTCCAGTCCTGAAGTGTAACACAGTGCAGTAGTGTCCTTTCAAACATGTCAGGGTGAGAGGACTTTCAGGAAGACCGACGGGCCAGTGGGGAGGGGGGCTACAATGGGAATGAGGGATACAGGATTTCTTTGGGAGGAATTATATGGTATGTGAACTATATCTCAATAAAGCTGTCATTTTAAAAAATCAACACAGTAAAAGGGTCGCACTGCAGAGGTCACAACCAGCTTGGGGTAAAGGTTCCAGCGACAATGTCACATCTCCAACACTGAGAGGGGAGAAGGAGTGTTTAAGAGGAAAGCACCTCCAAAAGTGGCTACGGGAATGGCAAAGATGCAAGCAAGCAAGTTGGAGCAGAACTACTTCATGAACTATGTGGGTAAAAAGCATAACTTCTAAAGGAATACATTATTCTAGATAACTAAATATGTATGTGAAAATTAAAATAACAAATATTACAAGAAATCCAACTTTCAAGTACCTCTCTGTAAGTTTATACACTTGAGTTGTACCACAAAATTATTTTAAAATCTCTCTCACAGGGGACTTACCTGGTGGTCCAGTGGTAAAGAATCCGCCTTGCAATGCAGGGGACCTGGGTTTGATCCCTGGTCAGGGAACTAAGATCCCACATGCTGTGGGGCAACTAAGCCCGCGCACCACAACTACTGAGCTCACGCACCACAACTACTGAGCTCGCACCCCTCAACTAGAGCCTGCGTGCTGCAAACTACAGAGCCCACGCGCTCTGGAACCCGTGCGCCACAACTACAGAGCCCACGCACCCTGGAGCTTGCGCGCCACAACTAGAGAGAAGCCCGCGCGCCGCAAGGAAAGATCCCACGTGCCGCAACTAAGACCCGACACAGCCAAAAATAAGTAAAATAAGTAATAAATTAAAAAATAAAATAAAGTAAAATCTCCCTGACAAATTGAGGCCTGCCTTATACTTGGGTATAAATGGTGTTTTACCTATTCTTGGTGCCTGCCTTCATCTGTAAACCAGTCATGGTAGTTTTATGTAGGTGCCATAAGGTGGGAACAAGATTAAAAAATCTAGCCTACTGCCTGGCTTACATGCAATGCACTCCTCAAACGTGAGCTATCCTCTGTCCACCATTCCAGTTCCTACAAAAAGTCCAATGGAAGATGGAGGCCAGAGGGTGGACTTGACAGTATAAGTGGATGAGGGCATGTTAAGCCTGCACTTGTGCGAGGCGGATGAAGAAATGGGGCTTCCGCAACAGGTAGAGGAATGGAGTACCAAGGGACATCCTGCTTAGCTCTTAAAAAAGACATTTTTAAACTGGTTACAAGTGTGATAAAATGACCACCATTATTAGTTTGGGGTCTCTTTATCCTGTAGATTTTCTTCAGTGCATTTTTCTATTCTTTCCACAAATAGGATCAGGCTATATGTGTTGTTTTGCCTTTTTTTTCCCAAGTAAAATCAGCTTTATTTTTCTCACCTAACTTTAAAAAAACAGTGATAAAATACTCACAATATAAAATTTACCATTTTAAATATTTTGGGGTGTACAGTTCTGTGGCATGAAGTACATCCACACTGTTGTGCAATAATCACCACTATCTCCAGAACTTTTTCATCATCTCAAACTGCAACTATATACATTAAATAATAAATCCCCACTCTCCCTACCCCCAGCCCCTGGTAACCACCATTCAACTTGCTGTCTCTACAAATTTGAGTACTCCAGTTTCCCATATAAGTAGAATCATTCAATAGTTGTCCTCTGTTTTGCCATTTCCCCCCCAACTAAACTATATGACTTAGACATCTTGCTACCTCTGTCTATATATGAGTCCTTTTAAAGGCTGCATAATAGTCACACAAAATCATAATGTATTTATCGACTTCCCTACTGACACTATTTCCAACTTTTTTCTGACCATAATAATGCAGTGAGCATCCTTGTATCTGTCTTTGCACACCTGTGAAGTATTTTTGTACGAAAAAGTCCTAGAAGTAGAATTGCTGGGAGCATAGATTTTAAAAGATCGCACCCACTGTTTCACTCTGACCCAACCTATAAAGTATGTGAGCCACTGGATTCTGGAGTATGGTGGCGACATTTTATGTTAGGAAAAATAACCAGGCAGAGAGACAAGGAAAAACCTGGCTTCAGAGAGGCTCTGCCTTCAACTGCTGGGCAGGGCGTGGCGGGAAAACATCCTGACAGCCCTCAGGTTCTAGGGCCACCAAGACATCAGGACTGCTATCTCCAGACACCAGTCTCAGACCTCTTTAATGTAACCTCCCCTACTCAGTGGCATACACGGCAGGGCACAGGGTCTCCTGTCTTCTCCACTGCACCCACAGAGCCAGCTGCCCTGCCCAGCCTACACAGAAGAATCAAGGAAGGAGGGGGAGAAGGTAAAGAAGCAGGACTTGGTAGATGGCGAGGTGTAGCACACTGTCCTTAACCCTTGAGGGAGCAACAGACCCCCTAGAGAATCTGAGACAACTGTGGGACTCTCCTGAAAATTCACACCCTCACTGAACTCTGCATACAATTTGTGGAGCGGGCAACTACGGACCCTATCTTCAGAATCCCTGATTCAGGGAATCAAATTAGAGGGATGAGTCAGATACTGAGTCTTCACAACAAGTCAGAACAAGGATGCTTTGTTCACGAAGTCAGAAACAGCTGAGAAGATAGTGAGTTGAGCTGCATACACTTAAATATAAGGGATGATCAAGCAATCAAGAAGAAATGTACAGCAGACAGCTGGAAGCAGTGGGAGTGAAGCTTGAGTGAACTTAACTTGAAAACAGATTTGGGAATTACCTACAAAGGGACGGCAGAAGGCACCCCAAGAGTAATGTGCAAAGAAAGAAGAGCACTGGGTCGAGGCCCCCATAATTGTGAACAGCCTGTGAGCAGAGGGTGCAACATCAGTGTGAGAGAAGGAGGTCTGTAAGGAGACAAGGAGTAAAACATCTTCATCCTCCTGGAGGCCAAGGGTAAGAATCTCCTCTCTGTTCCACATGGAAAATCTGGACCACATGACACAGAGAGAGGAGGAGGCTCTTGCACTGTGTGGCCCTATAGGTCCCTGACAGCCCTCAGAGTTCACCGTCTGGGGCTCACTTTTCAATGAGCCTTGGCAGTTCCAACACAACTTCTTCACTGAAAAGATATACAGGTGTGACTCCTTCAAACCCAGCCACCAGAGTCAAAAGGTCTCAAGCACAGGGTGTGATCAGCAAAAGCCAGCATATGGGAACCCCTACAGGATAAATGACAGTTGTTCGAACAGATAAATTACAAAACAGAGTAAGCATATATAAATTTAAGAGACAAAAGAGACACTTCAATCAAATGCCATATGCAGACTTTATCTGGATCCCAGTTTGAACAAACCAACTATAAAAAAATAATGAGACAATCAGGGACATTTGACCATGACTGAATATTTGAAAAAAAAAAATTAAGGAATTATCATTGTATTTTAGGCATAATAATGGTGTAAAAACCATGGGTAGCTCCTTGTCTTAGAGATACACAATGAAATACTTTTGGATAATATACACTTTGGGGATAGGTTTCCTAAAAAATTCAGCTTTTTTTTTTTTTTTTTTTTTTTTTTAAGGGGAGGGGAGGAAGGCAGAGTGTAAATGAAACAAGATTGGCTAGGAGTTGGTAACTGCAGAAGCTGGTGATGGATGGATGGTTGACAAACCCAAACCAAGTATCCATCATTTTAGGAGACTCTTTTTGTTCAAATTCTGAGGTAAACGCTAAATTCAATATTGCGGGAAAAGGCCCCTTCCTTGCTACCAGAATGTATTACAAAACACTAGTACTACTTGTTACTTTTATTACTTGGTATGCAAATAGGCAAAAATATAATTTATTTAAAAAACAAAAACATGCTTTAAAATGTAATCACGTGAAAGCAATCATCTACTACACAAAAATGTGTTCAATTTGTCTAAGGTGATTACCCCACTAGGTAAAACAACATCACTTAAAGGAAAAATTCTTCCCCAGTGCATCCTCTTTATGAACCAAACAATGGAAATTTTTCACCTCAGCAAGCTGGCCTCAGGGAGGCTCATCCCTGTTGCCTAGATACGGGTGATATCTCCCTCCGGTGCTTACGGAAGGCTCTGGCACCCCTCGCACCCCTCTGCAAAGAAGACTGGCTAAGGTTCATCAGTCAGTAGTTGTGCCTTCCTCACACATTCCACTGCTCAGACAGATATGGGGCTGGTATACCATGTACTTGTCTGTCACCTGCGAAGCCTTGAAACAAAAAGAAGTCTATTACATTTGCTAAACTGGTTTTTACAATTGTATCAACTCCAGTCCTAGCTCTCATTCACCTTATTTCTAACAATTCCTGAGAATTCTAGTCTAAAGTCACAAAGCAGGTCAACCAACTGGAGTAACAGTTAACCATTCAACTGACTTTTGCCTCCAGAAAAAGTTACTAAGGGATCCACTGGCCTATCACATCAATATGATAAAGTATTCATTTTGCTCAGTTTCTAATTCTGGTAGTGGTTGAAGTTAAAACAATAACAATACTGCCCTGAAACTTCTCGTTAAATACTTAACACCAGATTACAGGATGCAATTACACAAACTCCACAGCAGCAACCTAGGTAAATAAGCATTTTAGTTCACTTAAAATGTTACCCTGCTAAAAATGCAAATACAGCAAATAATTAAATACTAGAATTCATCAAAACTACTGTAATCATGGCGCTTTATACAAAGTATCATAAAGCTTGTGATCTGCAACATTTCTGTTACCACTTTTTAGAAGTTTCAGTACTTAAAACTATTTTCTCAGATGATTTTATCTTATTCTTGTTCTATGTACATTTTGTTACCAAAATGTTTCATTCCAATCAGTGACTAGTTTTATTTCCCCGGTATTTAAGAGCACTAGATTTTACTGGTTTTTACATTTTCTTTTCACAACATTTGGACTCATTTTTCTGCAATTCGGCTTTAATATATGAAACTGAATAAAAGCCAAAAATGAAACAAATCATTAGGACGCAAAAGACAAAAAACTGTCTGTAATCCAACGTGAACGAAATGAAAGCTCCATCCATGGTGAAGCTGATCACTATTAAGAAGATGTCCCCGAATCCATTTTAGGACTTTTTGGGATGAGAAGGTTAGGTGTGAAGATTCCCCCACCAGACATCAGCTGACAAGCCCAACTGACATTCAACACTCAAAATGGCTGCACATCTGCAGGCCGCAGGTAACCGTACCTGAGGCGTTGGGCTGACTTCTCCAGCCAAAGACGCAAGGAGACCCCCGTCAATAACCCGGGAGATCGTGGACGCCAATGTCCTGGGGAGACCCCCTCAATGACCCGGGAGATCTTGCCCTCCCCAATGACTGGAGACTTCAATGACAGGGGGAGATCCCGCACCACCAAAATATCCGGGAAACCACCCCCCCTACAATGACCAGGGAAGATCCTGCCCGTCAAAACCAGGGGAAATCGTCTCTCCCCAATAACCTGAAGAAATAATGCCTCTCTCAAATGACCCGGGGAAATCTGGCCCCACAAGGACCCTGAGAGATCTCTCCTACTCCCATCATCGCGGGAGAGCCCCTCCCAAAAAACCAGGGGACACCCCTAGTGACCAGAGACCTCGCTCCCCGACGACCCGGAGAAACCCTCCTCCAAAGCCCCTGGGGCGGCAGAGCGGCAGGCCGAGCAGAGCGGGCGTTACCTGCTACCTCAGCCGGTCCCGCGGAGCTTCCGTCCTATTGTTTCTCTCCCACCAAGATGGCGGCCGCTGCGGCGAGCCCCGCCCCCCGCGCCTCACTCCCGGAGCCCCTCACTATTGGCTCGCACCGGGAGCCCAGCTCGCGGACTGGGCGGCCCAAAAAGCGCTGTTGCTAGGGCGCCTGGATTCGTTGTAGCGGCTTCCGGAAGGGGCGGTGCATTGGGGCGGGGTTAGCGAGAAGGGTGGAGTCTTGTCTGCCTCCCTGGGAGAGAGTGGCCAAGGAGGTCAGGTTGGGTGGACAGGTGGGCTTCGAGCCCAGGGGTGCAATACGGGATGCCAGGGGTACAGATGGGTCAGCCAACTGTACCATTTTTCCTGGGTCCCAGCGGTTTCCTAGGATGCAGGACTTTCAATATTAACACTGAGACAGTCTGCAGCAATCTGGGAAGTTGGTCACCCTAGCAGATGGATGGACAGAGGACTGGATGTGGCTGGACAGAAGGATGGACAAAAGAGTGGCTGTAGACGGTGGACAAAGGGCGGTTGTATGCACAGGTGGACAGATGACTGGATGTAGATGGATGGACAAATGACTAGATATAGAGGGGTGAACAGAGGAGCGGCTGTATAGTCCTTTGTGGACTGGTGCGTGACCCAGTGTCCAACCCAGGTTCCACCACGCTCCACACTACAGAGCTTGTCTGAAGCTCGTTTGCCCTGGGCCCTGTGTTAGCCAGAAGGTCTCCCACCTGAGTTAATATCATTGTGGCTGGCAAAAGCAAGGGAAGATGAGGATGCTACTGAGAGTGGGTAGAGCCTCCTACCTGTTCTCTGCTCTTTTAAAAAATCCCTGTGTGCTGGCAGTTTGCAGAGGTGTGGATTCATGCATATACTCATTCATTCAACAACTATTTATGGAGCACCTACGCTCTGTGCTGGAAATACAGCAGTGAACAAAAACAGTAGGAAAAAAAAAAAAAGCCTGCCCTTATGAGGATAGGCAGGAAAGATTTCCTGTGACCTGCTGATCTCTCCTCTCTTGGAAGCACAATCCCTGTGTGGCTTCCAGGGCCCCATGCCCTCCTGGTTTCCTCTGACCTCACTGGTTCCTCCTCTTCACCTTTTCTCTGTCTACACTATCGCTCTCATAATCTTACCCAGGGTCATGGCTTCAAATTCCACTTACATGTCTATCACTCCCAAAGGTGTATGTCCGGTCAGACCTTTTCTGAGTGCCAGACTCAATGTCCAGCTACGGACTAGGGACCTGCACTCTGACTTCCTCTTGGCACCTCAAACTCAACTTGTGCCACCCTAGCTCCAGCTCATCCCCCAAACCTACTCCACCCCAACTCCCCCAGCTAAAGTGATGGCAGCTCAGTCCTTCCTACTGTTCAGGCCAAACACCTCAGACTTTGTCTTGACTACTTTCTTTCCCACTTACATTCAATGCATCAGGAAGTCCCGTTGTTTCCATCACATCATCTACCCAGAATGAGACCACTTCTTGCCAGGTCCATGGCTTCCACCTAGTCCAAGCCACCACCATCTCTCCCCAGGACAATGTCACAGCCACAGCCCAGTCTTTTGCTGCTGCCCTTGCCACCTTCAGTCGGTTCTCCACACATCAGCCTATGAATACATGAGTCAGAACCTCTCATACACAGCTCGGAACCCTGCAGTAGCAACTCCCCCAAAGAAAAGCCAGAGCTGGCAAGGGCTCCATTATTCCCCATTACCTCTCTGCCTGCATCTCCTTTGTTCACCTCCAGAAGCACTGCTCATCTCCTAAAGTTTCTCACGTGTCACACTCTGTGCACTCTCATGTCTCAAGTGGAAATTTCTTTTGCTCATGGATGTATCCTGACCATCTCAAACACCAAGTAAGCTCCAGAAATACCTGTTGACTCACTAAATAAAAAGAATGCCATGTGGTATTAAGTGATAAAAAATAAAATGGGGCAGTGGGATGTTGTGGCAGGATGAGAGTGCCCCAGACCAAGGCTAGCCCTGGGTCAGGCCAAGAAGGCCCCCCACACCCAGTGGAATTACACCCGGCCCAGCTCCTGCTCCTGTTCCCTGTCTGTGGCTTCAGGACCTGCAGTGGCTGCTGTAGCTATAGAATAAAAGCCCAACAGGCACCAGTCATTCAGGCCTTCACAAACAGGCACTGCCCCTTCCTCTGCCCACCCAATCTCCCATTCCAGTGCTCCCATGGGTGGGGAGGAAACTGGACAGGGCAAGGTCTCCCTGGGGGCAGTCCCAGTCTTAATTCACTCTTCCATTCCTTCCATAAGTGCTTAGCGAGGGCTTACTGGGGCTAGACACTGGGTACATGGCAAGAATGGACACAGCAAGAATTCAAATGATTTACAGAGTCCTTACCATCCAGCGGGGAGTGGATGGGGGAGTGTGTGAAGGATGAATACAGCAAATAACTAATTATGGGCAGAGTGAATACAGTGGAGGAAAGGAACCAAGCTGATGTACAGAGTATGGTGTTTATGTCTAAGGCAGAAGGAAAGGTGAATCTGAGAAGTGGACATCACAGCTAAGATCAACCAAAGGCATGACTGATCAGGGAAAGATCTAAGAGAAATCATTCCTGGCAGAAAGCATAGCAAGTGCAAAGACCCCAAGGAAAGCACAATTTTGGCATGGTGGACGATTATGAAGATTGTGATTGGGTGTAATGGAAGAAATAGCTCAGAGCTCAATGAAAAGATGCACAGAGCACAAAGGCATGAGGGAACAGACCAGAGATTTGGGGGCCAAATCCAGGAATCCTGATGTGCAAACAATAGGAGTTCCCGACATGAAGAAAATGCTGTGTTTGCATATGGGAGGTACTGACCACATTCCCAGGCAGTATGGAAGGGAAAGACTATAGTAAAATTCTTAAACTTCAAGGAGAAAGAGGACATTGTACAAGCTCCCAGATGGATAAGACAAGTTATCTACCAAGGAAGAAGAGCCAGCTGTTCTCGAACTCTCCCCCTTAACACAGGCACACTATCTGCTACCTATGCCCAGCCAAGGGACAGTCCTCATACCTGGAGAGGGAAGGTAGCCACTAATGGAATGGAAAAGTACTAGAATTTCCAAATTACCAAAGAAAAATTAAATGAATGGCATCTTCTTAAAAGAGAGAGGGAATTCCCTGATGGTCCACTGGTTAGGACACGGAGCTCTCACTGCCGGGGCCCCAGGCAATCCCTGGTCAGGGAACTAAGATCCTGAAAGCTTCGAGGTGTGGCCAAAAAAAAAAAAAAGAGAGAGAGAGAAAAGGAAAGGAAAGTTATAAGTTAGCTGTATGAAATTGCTAGTATTCAACTGTTTTGACCTATAAAAATGGTAGTTTCGAATAGTTCAACTGAATAAAAAGATGAAACCACAAAGTAAAAAAATAAGAAAGTAATTATGGAATGAGCAAAGTCAAGCATATTTATCATACTAAATAGGGACACCCTGAACCCCCTTTAAAGACCTAGAGACTGGGTTAGATAAACAAAACCCTGCCACATACTATTTATAAGAAAGACACTTGAAACCACAAGAAAAGAAAAGGCTGAAAATAAAGGAGTTGGCAAAGAGTGAGGTCAGGCCAGCACAAACTAGAAGAGAGCAGGAGTAGCCAGTGACATTAAAGAAGGTAGGATTTAAGGTGACAGGCATTGAGCAAAATAAAGAGGACCACTACCTAACAAAGGCACAGTTTATGAAAAAGATATGAAATATAAAATAATCATAAGTCAACATACACCAGGTACTAAAACTTTTTTCTTTTTAATGAGGAACTAGACAACATTGGCATTAACACTATTATTATTACACATTGGCTTAGAGTTCTAGCAAATGTAACAAGGCAAGAAAATGAAATGTTATAAATATTGGAAAGAAAGAGAGTACACACTATCTCTTTAGTTAATGCCATGATCGTAAATCTAGAAAATCCAAAGGACTTTCTTGAAAACTACTACAATTAATAAGAGAAAATTTAAGGTGATAAATACAAGAAAAATATATTTAAAATAATAGCATTTACTAAAAATAAGCCTCTAGAAATAAATAAAAACAAGAAAAACATTCAATTTAAAATAACTATAAAATATTTAGGAATAAATTATTAAGAAAAGTATAGGAACTGTATAGGTGGGAAACCTATAAAATCTTATTAAAGGGGACTTCCCTGGTGGTCCAGTGGTAAAGAATCTGCCTTCCAATGTAGGGGACCCGGGTTCGATCCCTGTCAGGGAACTAAGATCCCACATGCCCCAGGGCAACTAAGCCCCCGCGCCACAACTACTGAGCTCCTGAACCTCAACTAGAGAGCCCGCGTGCCACAAACTACAGAGCCCACCCGCCCTGGAGCCCACACGCCACAACTAGAGAAGAGAAAACTGCCCGCCACAACTAGAGAGAAGCCTATGCACCGCAAGGAAAGATGTCACATGCCTCAACAAAGATCCCGCATGCTGCTACTAAGATCCCACGCAGCCAAAAATAAATAAAAAATAAGTCGTAAAAAAAAAATCTTATTAAAGGACATGAAACCTATAGAATATTACTAAAGGATAAGATATGAACAAGTGGAAAGACATACTAAATTCATGATATGGTATGTGGTCCAGATCTCAGCCCTCAGCTGTCTCCCTCTGAAAATGGTCCTTGGCAGAAGGCAGCCACCTCACCCAAGGTTAACCACCCCACTCTGAAGGTAACCTTCTGCCCTCCTAGCTACTACTTCTCCTGCAGAGGTAACCACTATTCTGACTTCCGTTACCATAGATAAATTTTGCACATTTAAAATTTCATATATATTGAATTATACAATATGTACTTTTTTGGTGTCTGGCTTTTTTATTCAATGTTGTGTCTATGAGTTTCATCCATATTATTGTGTATTGCTATAGTCTTATCTCTTTTGTGTCTATATAGTATTCCATTACATGACTATACCACAAATTATCCATCTGTTCTACTGTTGATAGCCATCTAGACTGATTCCAGATTTTGGCTAGCATGAATATAGTTTCCATAGATGTTTCTTCACGTGTCTTTTCGTGGACACAAACCATTCATTTCTGCAGCATATAACCCAGGGTGTTTTTGACCCTTCCACCATCATCCTTAGCATGCTGCCTTTTGTCTTCATGCTTGTGGGCCCAGCTTTGCTAGGTAGTTACTGTCTCTCCAGACATCACATTAGTATTCAAAGCAGGAGGAAATCCTGCTGTTGGCACCAGCCACATCTTTCCCCTTTATCAGGTAAGCAAACACCTCCCCAGAACTCCCAGCAGACTTATATTTGTTATTTTTTATTTTTAAAATTAATTAATTAATTTACTTTTGGCTGTGTTGGGTCTTTGTTGCTGCCCATGGGCTTTCTCTAGTTGCTGCAAGCGGGGCTACTCTGTTGCGGTGCGTGGGCTTCTCATTGCAGTGGCTTCTCCTGTTGCGGAGCATGGGCTTCAGTAGTTGTGGCGCACGGGCTTAGTTGCTCCGCGGCATGTGGGATCTTCCCAGACCAGGGCTCAAACCTGTGTCCCCTGCATTGGCAGGCAGATTCTTAACCACTGCGCCACCAGGGAAATCCCTAGCAGACTTATATTTATTTCTCAGTGACTAAAACTGGGTCATTTGTGGCCACCCGTAGGTGCAAGGAGGCTGAGAGTTCAGGGAATGGAGTCAGGGAATCACTTGAGACTGGACACTTGCCACCCTGGAAAAAATCCAGATTTGTTAGCAAAGATGAAGGAGAAAAAGCTATTGGGAGGCAACCAACAAAATCTCACAACCTGAAAAGATGTTCAAACTCATCAGAAAGCAAGGAAGGCAAATCAAAGTGAAAAATGTAACAATGGCAAAACTATGGAGAGAGTAAAAAGAGCAGTGGTTGCCAGGCATTTGAGGGAGAGGGAGAGATAAATAGGTGGAGCACAGGAGATTTTTTTAGGGCAGTGAAACTATACTGTATAATACTATAATGGTAGATACATGTTATTAGAATTTGTCAAAACCCATGGAATGTACAACACAAAGAATGAACTCTATGTAAACTATGGACTTTGGTTGATGATGTGTTAACATTGGTTCACTGATTGGAACAAACATACCACACTAGTGCAGGATGTTGATGGTGAGGGAAGCTGTGTGTTGTGGGGGAAGGAGCTATATGGGAACTCAATTTTGTTATGAACCTAAAACTGCTCTAAAAAAAAAAGTCTATTTTTTAAAATTAATTAATTAATTAATTAATTAATTTGGTCCCACTGGGTCTTAGTTGCAGCAGAGGGGCTCCTTAGTTGCGGCTCGCCTACTCCTTAGTTGCGGCATGAAAGTCTTTTTTTTTTTTTTAAAGAGTAACAATGAGAATAAGTCACTTTATATTTAGTAGACTAGCAAAAGTTAAAAAGAGCTACACCAACTCTGGCTTTCAGGGATGTGAGGAAAAGGATTTGTCCAAACACTGTTGACAAAGGTAAGATCAGTTATAGCCTTTTTGGAAATCAATTTGACAAACTCCAAACTCCACTAAAATAAAAATACATATGCGGGACTTCCCTGGTGGTCCAGTGGTTAAGACTTTGCCTTCCAATGCAGGGGGTGTGGATTCCATCCCTGGTTGGGGAGCTGATATCCCACATGCCTCAGGGCCAAAAAAACAAAACATAAAACAGAAGCAATATTGTAACAAATTCAATAAAGACTTTCCACATCAAAAAAAAAAGCATATGCTTTTGGGCCCTATAATCCCAATCTTGGGATTATCACTTATAGAAATAGGTGTAGTGGAAAATATTTGCAAAGTGATGGCCCATTCACAAAAGCACAGTTGGTGACATTTTGGTTCCTCCATATTGTTCTGGTTACTATACTGTGTAACAAATTACCCAAATTTAGTGGCTTAAAATAGCAACATTTATTTTGCTCACAAATCTGACCTTTGTGAAGAATTCAATGGAGACTGCTCTTCTCTGCTGCATCAGTCTGGGCTGCTGAAAAGCTAGGGCTGGAATCATCGGAAGGCTCCTCACTTGAATTCTGGTGTCTGATTTTGGCTGTCAGCTAAGACTTTTCTTTTTTCTTTTTTCTTTTTCCTGGCTGCGCCGCCCTCAGCAGTGAGGGCGCCAAGTCCTAAGCACTGGACCGCCCAGGAACACCCACACGTGGCCTCTCCATGTGCCCTGGGCTTCCTCACAACATGGTGGTTAGTTTCCAAGGGTGATTGTCCCAAGAGAGAGCAAAACAGGTGGAAGCTGTATCATCTTTCTAACCTAGACTCAGAAGTCACAGAGTCATTTCTGCCTGATTCTATTCATTAGAATCAAAGTCATTAAGGCCAGGCTATATCCAAGGAGAGGGAAATTAGACTCCACGTTTTGTAAGAGAAGTATCAGAAAGTGTGTGGACCCGTTTTAAGTCACCATCAAAAAGAAGGAATTGGAATAAATAATACCACTTGAATTGGAGGGCCTGCCACAAAATTAGGATGAGTGAGAAAGGTAAGATGCAGAAAAGTGTATACAAAATGATCTGAATATGTAAACCAAAGACAAACCACTCTGTGTAAATGTGTGTATATATGTATAGTGTGCATATATATATATGATTATATAAACAAGGAGAAATATAGGCAACATATTCTTGCAACCAAGGGTTCCAGAGAGTGATGGTGATAGAAGGGAGAGGCAGAGGTAAGCACGAGAGAAAAAGATAAAAGACTGCGTTAAAAACTAGAAGTTAGGATGGGTTCTCCCTTATGCATTTAATTATAGGTATATATTTCACCATACGAGGAAAGTGATTTTTTCTTTTTTTTTGGCCGTGCTGAGTGGCTTGCGGATCTTAGTTCCCCGACCAGGGATTGAACCAAGGGCCACAGCAGTGAAAGCACTGAGTCCTAACCACTAGACATCCAGGGAAGTCCTGGAAAGTGATTCTTTAGAGAGGTATGTTTAGGTGATAAAAACAATCAAGAAAGTTATGACCACCTTACCTTAAAACTCAGGATAGAGCAGGGAGGAATGACTGGTGTGCCCCAAGGGGGCTGCAGGGACCTGACAGTGTTCTTCATCTGGGCTGTACTTTGTGAGTGTTGGGCCTATGAGAAACCAGTGAGCGGAATGTCCTTGTTTTATGCATCCTTGGTATATTCCACACTTAAAATTTTTTTTAATTTAAAAATTAAAGGAAAGAAAAGCAAACATTGCAGAAAGTTCCTAGTGGGTAGAGTGAAGAGACAGGAGAGGGACCCTGGCCTGGGACTACTGGACACTAGGCTCAGTGGAGTGTCCCAGATGGAGGTATAAATCTGGAATGAGCAGCATGAAGATAACACCCCAATCCAGGCTGTCCCTGACAAAACCTCCCAGGGAGGGAGAGAGGAAAACACAGAGTGGAGCCCTGGGTTGCTTCAACACTTAACTCTAGCCTCGGTAAAACCTGGCAATGGAGGTTGGAAAAAAACCAGGAACACTGGATGCTCCTGAGAAGGTGGTGTGTTTTTTTGTTTGTTTGTTTTCGGCAGTGCTGCTTGGCTTGCGGGATCTTAGTTCCCCAACCAGGGATCGAACCTGTGCCCCCTGCAATGGAAGCGCGGAGTCCTAACCACTGGACCGCCAGGGAATTCCGAGAAGGTGGTTCTTGAAGCAGGAGGGAGAAGTTCGCCATGGTGAATTTGGCTGAGACTCCAGAGAGCCGGCTCTGCCCTCATCTGTGCATCAGCCCTGTCTGCCCGTGTTAGCCACTTGGGAGGGCAGGGTTGCGCTGTGACAAATGGGAGGTGAGGAGGCAACTGCAGGCAAGTCTTAAGGCTTTTGCTGTGAAGGGAGAACAGTGGGGCAGGAGCTAGAGGAGGACATGGGGGACAGAGGAGGAGCCCTGAGCTTCTGACCCATCGCTTCTGTTTTTTCCCTAAAATCAAGGTGAGGCCATTGCTGGGGGAGGGTGAGCAGGGATGCAAGAGGTTAGAGGACAGGGCCGGGCAGCAAGCAGTGCAAGGGGCCTGGAGGTGAAGGATGGCAGGGAGGTGCTGATCAGAGACCTTATCTCAGGGATGTAACCAGGCCCCAGGCAGGAATGGGCCAGGGTGAAAGAGGTCATCCAAAGGTAGAGGGGATGAGAGTTGGACCAGGAGGTTGAGGAGACTGCAGTTAGGGAGCCTGATTTATGTGTGTGAACAGCTGTGGCTCCCCTGTGGCACCTTGTCCCTTCCACGCAGCCCTGGCCCGGGGCTGGAATTGAGGTAGCGCTCCTATCTGCTAGGGCCTGGGGAGCGGTGGGGATGGGAGTGCATAGAGTTGTTCTGGGATCAGACATCTCTCGGAATTCCTTTCCCTTCCTGTTTCTCAAACAGAGCTGGCCATTCTCACTCAACCCCACCCTCTCTAGCCTGGAGTCCTCCCAGGGCCCCCAGCACTCAAGGGTTGGATATGCATCTCTGAGTAGGGAACATGATGTTCTCACCTGGGCAGGGGAGGGACTCAAATCCCAGATGTTCCCCCAACCCCCAGCCAGGCCTGGGACTGGTCCATGTGGGGAGGGGCTGGCTGCAAATCATTCCTAAGAATTTTTTTTTTCCAGAACAAAAGGCAGCAAAATTACCAAGAAAATGATTCCACAGGTCCAGAGTGGAGGTGATTCCCAGCCCATCCTCGACACATACACCCTTGTTACCAGCACATGTGGGGACTGAAGACTCTAGAGAGGCACTCGGAAAAATTCCCATTGTGTTGGAGGCCAGCCTGGTCTCAGCAGGCCCTACACCTGCACTTTTAATGTACCTTCACTTGCATGTTGTAAACCTGGCCCTTCGACCAGGTCCCAGATGTGAGGCTAGCCCTCTTATGTTATAAAATAGTTTCATCCATTTATCAGGTACTAGGATAACCCACCCTAGTTTTCAGTCATCAGGCCAGCTCTGTCAGAGAGTAGGGGCTGCTTTTTCTGTGAGCCCGAGATGCCCAGCTTAAAGTGAGCACAATGGGAGAGACCACACCAGCCACTGGGCCCCAGCCACCTACTGTAGTTGGGCCTTGGCCCAGCCCAGGCATGTGAGAGGCAAGGCTGGAATCCTCCTGGGCCAATGCCTCTGGGCAAAGCCAAGGGCAGGGAGGGTGGATGCCTTCCCATAAGCCTACCTCTTTCTTCACAGTGGAGCAAGCGAAGGCCCTAGATGAGAACTCCAACTCATCCTCGTCTGACTCGCCTCAGGCAGGTGCTGCCAGCCTGGTGGAACCATCTTGAGTTCTGAGGTAGAAGCAGTGCCCGAGTTGGAAGTCTGGGGGTCATATACCCTCTGTCCCCCAGCTCCATCCTGGTTGGGAAAGTGCTATGGCTTTCAGAGCTGCCAGAGGGAAGAGCCCCTCATTTGGAGGTCCAGGCCGATTCCTGGGGGCATTTGAGCCCATGCATGGCCCTATTTCTCACCCCAGGCATGGGGCTGGCTGCACAGCTCTGAGACAGGATGCCAGTGGTCCAAGGTGACTCATGAAGGATTCTCACTTGCCTGGGACTAATGCACAACTGCCTCAAAGGTCTCTTCCCCGCCTGTCCTACAGGCCTAAGACTTAGCTTCAGGTCCCTTGCTTCTTCAGCTGCCTGGGATGGGCTCATGGCAGGTATGGGAATGTGTACTGCAGGTGTCCCTTCACGCCCAGGCCTTTCATTTTCAGAATAAAAATGTCCAGTTTAACTATGCTTGAATATTATGCTGGAAAGTGCTGGTCTGCTCATCTGGTGGGTCTAGACTTTAGCTCTTCCTTTTTACTTGTTTGCTAGGAAAAAAAAAACACCACACCTGCACACCTCTGCCTCCTCTTTCTGGGGGTTGGAGGGCCTAGCCAGAGAGGAGATTGCTGGATCCTAGCTTTCAGCAGCATATACAGTGGCTTTTGACCCTTGCCTCAGTGCAATTCTGCAGAGGGAGGAAGGGCCATGGAGATTTGGCTGGTACTATCTGTTTCGACAGCTCTTCCCCAAGAGCTGACTGGCAAATACCCATTCTTCTGCCTGTCAGGATGGACTGATTAGTGAAGTCAGGTCCTGCTGGCTTTCCTAGTGTCTGGGGTAGCTCCCAGTCCCCCTGTGGTTTCATATTCCAGTCTGGTCAGCCTTCTGCCCTGTAGTCTTCAAATGGGCTGGGCATTGCTTGACTCTGTGCACTTAAAGACATAGAATAGAGAGAAGTGCCCACAGGATCAAGGATTCTATTTGGGAAGGAGTCAAAGAGGAAGGGGTGGAAATGTCACACAAAAGAGACACGTCCCACAAAATTTGATTCTTAGCACATCATCACAGAAGGCAACCTAGGCCAGAAAGCCATATCCAGCCAAACTTAATCTTGATATTTAGAATGACTAGCATGAAGATGACAATTTCTGAGATGTCCTTACCTGGAGGGAGCTTTCCTTAAAATCTTAAATCTAGTCTTTCTCTTTTGACAGCTTCCTAGGTGCTTCTGTAACCATAATTATGTGATGCAAGCTAAAGCAGTGAGGAACATTGCATGCTTGTGTGTCCAAACTACTCACTTTAAGAAGAGGCAATGGGAGCCATATAGAGAAAAGCAGCATGACCAAGGGCAACAACAGGCACTGGAAGCATGATCATCCTTGAAATAGGAGACTGGGGCTGCTGTCTATGTGAGCCCAGAAACATGAGGATAAGCTCCATAGCACTGGAGGAAAGGTCCAGGAATGCCCTTCGGACCCCAGCGTCATTACTCTTGATAATTCCTGGGATTTAAACAGTGTCAGGAATGGCCACAGCAGGTAATCAAGATTTTGTTCAATGAACAGATGAGCTGAGTCAGACCTAATTTCTGACATTCTAATTCAGAACTTAGATAATACTCATCTCATCTGAATTCACAACTGATTATTTAATATGTTCCTGGTTGACACTCTGCATTTCCCCAATCAGGTAACAGTATGTATCACTCACTGGCCATCATCTGTGATAAGGCATTTGTCTGTAGAGAGGATGGGTAAAGGAAGCAAAATTCATATTTAACATGAATGTCTTGTGAAACAACCCCAATTTCCTTAATCACATTATAAGTAATACTGTTTTAATTCTGTTGCTATAAAATTGATGCACTAAGATTGCTAAGGATATATTCAGGTAAATTTTTTTTTTTTTTTAACTTTTGGCCGCACCATGCGGCATGCAAGATCTTAGTTCTCCAACCAGGGATGGAACCCATGCCCCCTGCAGTGGAAGCGCAGAGTCTTAACCACTGGACAGCCAGTGAAGTCCCAATATTCAGGTAATTTTGATGGCACAGATTTCTAGCTTCCTGTTAGAACATACATAGAAAGCAAAGTCCTCCTATGATATTTACTCTTCAAGGCTGAGACTGTGGACCATATGATCTTGTCATAGTCCTGGCACTTCCTAATTGTTCATAGCAATACCACCACCAAAACCACAAAGGCCAAACTATTTAATTTTTAAAGCCTTGAAACAAGGTCAATTTGGCTTTGAGGGTTCAACTAGCAGTTTCTTGGGCCCCACGTGGGTATTTTTTATATTCACTTATTACTTGGCCCTTTTGTACTGCCAGGTGAAGGCAAGATCAAAGTGGAACATGATTTTGTTATAGAATGAGCTTCCTTTGGTCACTGGGAAACATACTATAAATACAGCGGGCTATCGCAGAGTCATTGCTAGTTCTGGTTATAGCCATGTTACAGAGAAGGAAATAATTGTCAGACAGGAGATGTTTTCTGCTGGGCTTCAATGGTGAGTGTATCTTCCCCAGCAAGGGATATATTGGATGCCCTTGTACACCATCCCCAAACAATTCAAATACCATGCTGTCATGGTTAATTTTATGTGTCAACTTACGGGCCGTGGGGTGCCCAGATATTTGGTCAAACATTGTTCTGAGAGTTTCTGAAAAGGTGGTTTTGGATGAGAGTAACATTTAAATCAGTGGACTGAGTAAAGCAGATTGCCCTCCCTAATGTGGGCGGGCCTCATCCAATCAGTTGAAGGTCTGAATAGAACAAAAAGCCTGACTCTCCCAAGTAAGAGAGAATTATCCTGCCTGACTGCCTTCAAACTGGGACATTACCTCTTCCTGGGTCTTAAGCCTGCCAGCCTTTGGGTGGGAAATATGCTATTGGCTCTCCTGGTTCTCAGGTCTTCAGACTCAGACTGGAATTAAACCATCAGCTTTCCTAGGTCTACAGCTTGCCAACTCACCCTTCATATCTTGGGACATACATAACTGTGTGAGCCAATTCGTTATAGTAAATCTCTCTCTCTCTTTTTTTTTTTTTTTTTTGGCTGTGCTGTGCGGCTTGTGGGATCTTAGTTCCCTGACCAGGGATTGAACCTGGGGACATGGCAGTGAAAGCGTCAAGTCCTAACCACTGGACTGCCAGGGAATTCCCATAAATCTCTTTATATATACACACACACACACCTCACACATACACGCTATTGGTTCTGTTTCTCTGGAGAACCCTAATATATATGTCCAGGCCTCCTCTCTAATTTTTAAGAGCTCACACCCCAATCTCAATAATGTACCTGCTAGATGAATGCTGTGACGGCCTAGAACCCTGAAATGAGGACAAACACACAACACAAGGCTGCACCAAAAATTCAGATATGATTTGTCAGCCTTTATTAACCAAGAGCAAAGCTGAGCCCTAGAGTTTCCTTTTAAAAAACCCAACCTTGTTTATGGCAAACAATGATTTAATCATATGTTCAATACTACAGAGCAAGAATTGATCACCTTCTAATCACTTATTCTTCTGAGATTAAAATACAAGTGTAAAACACGTTAAAGTAAGATTCTCCCCAATGATTTAAAAATAATTCCAACTGAAAGACATTTCAAACACTATGTGTAGAACTCAGGACCAAAAACACCTTAAAACATTTCTACCTTTGAGGTAGCACAATAATGCTGAATTAGATTTCTTTTATTACAGTGAGCTTAGGAAAACAATGAGGAATCTACCTTTTGCTCAAGGTGGGCTAAATGGTTTTCTGCAAATCCCCCATGAGTTTAGTGACAGTTTTCTCCTTTTTTTAGAAGTATAAAGATAGCCCTGCAGTGTGCAAAAGGAAACCCATGGGAAGGCTGCTTCCCATAAAATAGACATTAGAATCATTGAGGAACGTCAGCAGTCAGGACAGGAGGAACAAGAGGTAATTGTAGTGAAAAACCAAAACAACTTGTATCTTGGCAAGATTGGTTTACAAGTGCATGTCAAGAACAAAAAATTCAACATTAGCCAACTGAAAACAAAATATAGAAGATGACATTCATGGGTCTTTTTCCTTTTTCTCTGTGCAAAAATGCTCATTCAATTTTCCTAAATGAGAGAATTGTTTGTACACTGTGACAGGACATGGAAATGCTGTGTGTCCAGGGGCTGTTGGGTGCCAGTGGCACCTCTCACTGACTACTGTACCGTTGTAACTAGAGAATCTGGGCAATAAGAGGATGAACATGACCTCTCCTGGCTGGAGAATAATTTCTTGACACTATGCTGCTGAATTCGCTCATTAAACTGTTCAAAGAAAAAGCTCCACCCTGATTTCTGAGAATCTACTGCAATTATACATAACATATGTATATATAAGGACTATGGACTAAGAGGACAGAGCAGATGAACCCTTCCTTCAGAGAATACAACCAAAAGAAGAAAGGGGGTGTGATAAACTGGGGCCAGCAGGAAGAATAATACTGCAGGTTGAACCTCAAGGCTCTCAGGTACATTCTCCACCATGCAAAATCAATAGCAAAGCCAGAAAAGAGATCATGAAGCTCGAACCCATCATAGAAGAGAACAGTATAAAACAATTATCAAAAAGACCTCTTCCCAACACATGCTCCTCCCTGTGAGGCTCAACTCTCAGTGCAGGGCTTACCCAGCACAATGTGGACACCAGAGTCCTGAGTTGAACTTGGTCTGCCACCTTCGATTCCTCATGCTGTAAAGAGAATTGCAACACTGTCAGACTCCTGGCACCTTGGTAATGGCTGTGTCCTTTTCACTCACACTGGTCCCTGTAAAGTCTCCCTTCCTCAAGTCAGACCCTCAAGGGGCCCTACATGCAGTGAGGGTCTGGACTGATGATCCATGTGTCAATCCGCAGTTAGAGCAGGAAGACTTAAACCTGATGAATTCTACTTTGTAAAACAGAAAGCATCAGTAAGTTCGGGGTGTCAGAGAGGCTTCTATGAAGGGGAAGATTGAACTGGGATGTGAAAGAGGGCAAGGTGAGAAGTCCCATCCCTAGCAGCCTGCGCGAGTGACGGGCTCGGAGTTCACAGCTGGCCCTAACTAATGCTGGCATGCGGGGTGTAAGGGAGCATCCACTCTGTTTGTTTATTTATTTATTTTTATTTTTGTTTTAAAAATATTTATTTATTTTATTTGGTTGCGCTGGGTCTTAGTTGAGGCAGGCAGGCTCCTTAGTTGTGGCTCGCCAGCTCCTTAGTTGCAGAATGCAAACTCTTAGTTGTGGCATGCATGTGGGATCTAGTTCCCTGACCAGGGATTGAACCCGGGTTCCCTGTACTGGGAGCGGGGAGTCTTATCCACTGGACCACCAGGGAAGTTCCCCCGCTCAGTGTTTAAACAGAGTCCTTACACAGTCTGAGGCTACACCTCTGTGTCACTCCTGAAGTTGAATGTACCTGTTACCTGTGTAAGAAACAGGTATGGTTCTTGTCTGCTAAAGTGCAATATCTGCTTTCGTAATTTATATTTGATAATAAAGCAACACCATAGAAAATAAGAACCTCAGAAAACCATGGGAAAAACCACACAGGCTTTCCCAGTGCTAGCTGCCTGTTTTGGAGTATTAGTTACAATGTTTCACAATTCTGAGAGCTGCAAGGCAGGCTACCTAGGGCAGTCTGAAAGAGTCCTTCTGCTTTCACTTCATGGAGCACAAGAAAAAGGGAGAATTGACCAAGGTTGTGATGGGTCACCACTCTGAAAATCTCTTGACCATACTGTTCATGGCAAAAGCAGACAGCCTGGCTTAGGAGGACAATGGAAGGTGACCATATGGTCTCCATCACTGTCTACAACAGGAATGACTCAAGCCCCAGCATGTAATCACTTAGGGATTTATTGAGATATACAAGTTAAAAAAATTCATATTGGAAAGGGCCTCTTGATTTAATATAAACTTGGCTATGACATCCAAATTTATCTTTAGGTAAATTTCATACTGCTCTTAGGATCTTTTGTAGCATCTGATTCTAGGTTATTCTGAAGAAAAAAAATTTCATTCTGAAATATATCTAGTTAATTACAATAATTCATTAGAATTCTACCTGATATAATCAAAAGGTTTAAAAAGTTTTAAAATACAAGCTAAATTACTTTCCTCTGAGATTAACAACTGGAACCCTAAATATCCCAACATCTTAATTAGAAAGGTCTTTGCAGTAATTCTATGAAATTGTAAGTGATGCTGATTTAAAAAAGCTAACAAAAAGAGCTGATCTTTAAGATGAATGCCTGAGTCAGCTGACAAACTGATATATATGAATATGTCCAGGGGAATTCTCTAAATAGAGAGTTGTTTTTTTTTTTTTTTCAAAAAAATAGCTGCTTCTTCTTTAAAGAGTTTAAAAATTGATGGTTCAACAAGCAAAGCTACATAACAACTCTGGTGTAGAGGGAAAGGTCTCTCTTCGCCAGCACACTGCCATCAGTCAGTAAGAGCAACTGGTAATAAGAGATGGGCAGGAGTTGCCCAGGAAAGTATTTAGATCAGATACAGTCATGGCACTCCCAGACCCCAGCTCCTTATAAATGGACAGCAATTCACTCATGCAAACTGCACAGAGATTAAACAAAACAAAATCTACTAAAACAAAATAAAACACCCCCGCCCCCAACCCAGAAAACCTTCCCTGGCTCTCTGCTACCTGTAAAATGTGCTAAACTCAAATTTTCTGCTCTAACGTGGGTTCCAATGTCTGACCAGTGTGCTTTGGGGTGCTGACCTGCTGGGCCCTGGGCAGGCCCTTTCCCTAAGCATCACTGAGAGTTTGGGGACAGCTGTCATGTGTGTCACGGTCAGCAGACAGTACAATGCCACAGGACCACAGACCTCCATCACATCTGCCACCATTTTCGATGGTAAAACCAAAGGCTACAGTTGTGGACTTTCTCAAAGGACAAATGAGGAAACGGAAGGCTATAAAAGGTTGGGGGAGGGTGTCTACAGTAATACAACAGGTTTGTGCCAACCTGTGGTAACTTCCAAAAGCAACAGTAGCAGCAAGAGAGGAAAGGAAGATGTTTACACTTTGGACTTTGTATCAGGCACTTAACTTGTTGGAGAGACATGCCATTTTGAACCAAAGATGTGAAAACTGGGTTGGAGTAATCATTACAAGTGGTCTAATAATGGGCTTTCAGAAGCAAAGTGGAGGTGTGGGTTGAACCTCTACCCATCCTTTAGTGCTGACTTCCAAGTTTTCTAAACGCCCACAGCCATAGCAATGGCAGTGGTGGCGGCAACAGCAGGAACAGTTCTGTCACATTTTCTGTTTGTGTTCTGTGGCTGACCAGAAGGTTTTGGGGTCACACTGAGAAGGCTCTGGGGTGTGGCACACCTACTGCCCAGGATCTATCAGATCCATGCTGGAGCCGAACATCTTCACCAGCTGTTCCTCGTAGTGTGAGATGTTCCTCTTCATGATGTCCATGCAGGGCCCCAGAAGCCTCTCAAATGCTTGTACATCCATAACTGCATTGTTAAAAAGAGGTGAGGGAGAGAATAAGTTCTCTACACCAATAATTCAGTCATTTCCCTCATGCAAACCTTTTCTTAAACATATCCATTCACGTTGTAGGAACTGGACTATTGGATACTGGACACTTGGAAAAAGAAGGGATGTTTCTATGTGAACACAGCAGGACTATGTCATCTAAGTTTGAGACTTTGCAGAGCGCAGCAGCACTCATTCCCTCTGTTCCCACACAGCCCTGGACACCTGTCTCCATCACTGCTCTTTCCACACAGCCAGGAGGTCTATACGCCTGTTCATAGGCTATTGTCAGTGCTCAAAACTGTTTGCTAAAGGAACACATGCACCCATTTCTGGTTGGTCACACAAACTGTTCAAGCCTAGATGTGAGTGAGAGCTGACAGAATAAGTCAAGGCTTGCTGATGGGAAAAAAATACTGCATGTTAGAAAAAAAAAAAAACACTAATGCATATAGAATTTTTCTTACCTAAGCATTTCACATCTCCCACTGCATAAGCCGAAGCAGCTCTGGGTTTGTTGGTGACCAGTGCAAGCTCTCCAAAGTACTGCCCCTTACGGCAGCGGGCAATCTCGACCTCCTGGTTCCCACCATCCTTGTTTGCTTTAGTCTAGAGCAGGTAGAGAATATGACCGGGGCTGATTCCAGAATCACAACTAGGCACGTCCAGTTGTACACACTTACATTCCCTTTTCAGTACACTTAACACAATTACTTAGAAATTCATGTTGCAGAGACTCTAACTGTACCATGTAAACTGCATGGGCTAATCTCAGTGGCCTGGTTTAACCAAATGAGTTGGCTTTTACCAAGAGGTAAGGTGTATATATATATATGTATAATATTATTATAGTATATATTAATATGATATATTAATATAGTATATAAAATAGTATATAATATTATGTTAATATACTATATATTAACATATAATAATGCATATTTTTATATATTTTATATTTATATATTATACATATATGAATGCGATCCATTTGGTAGATGCTGACTTCTGAGACACAGGGTAGAAGACAAGGTCTTTTGCTAATTCTTCCTAAATAACGTCAATGCTTCGCATAGGTTAACAGTCACAATTCAGGGCTACTTCTTTTTGACTTGAGGCCATGCTTTTCTCGGACAATACTTTACGTTGACAAATTTTATTTTTAGGTACTATCTGCATCTTAAGTTAGTGGTCCCCCTACCATATTTGTTTAGAAGAGTTAAGTAACTAAATATTTTTAAAAGTAATGGTCAACCTTGAAATATGGTGGTTTAAGAAATCAAGCAGGTTATACTTTGTGCTTTTCAAATTACTGAAAATAAGATACTATATTTTATTTACTATCTAGAGTTTCTTTTTTTTTAAAAAATTAATTAATTTATTTATTTTTGGGTGTGTTGGGTCTTCGTTTCTGTGCGAGGGCTTTCTCCAGTTCCGGCGAGCGGGGGCCACTCTTCACGGCGGTGCACAGGCCTCTCACTGTCGCAGCCTCTCCCATTGCGGAGCACAGGTTCCAGACGCGCAGGCTCAGTAGTCGTGGCTCACGGGCCTAGTCGCTCTGCGGCATGTGGGATCTTCCCAGACCAGGGCTCGAACCGGTGTCCCCTGCATTGGCAGGCAGATTCTTAACCACTGCGCCACCAGGGAAGCCCCTAGAGTTTCTTCTTTTTTTTAAAACAAATCCGTCTGCTAAGCTAAGCAATAATTTAAGTAAAAAAATACTTAAACATTAATAAGAATTAGTCTAAATCTTTAAGAACGACTTTATGTTACAGGCAGATAAATAACTTTTTTAAAGGTTAATTTATTATTATTATTATTAATTAATTTATTTATTTGGCCGCGTTGGGTCTTCGTTGCTGTGCGCGGGCTTTCTCTAGTTGCAGTGAGCGGTGGCTACTCTTTGCTGTGGTGCGCGGCTTCTCATTGCGGTGGCTTGTCTTGTTGCAGAGCACGGTCTCTAGGCGCACGGGCTTCAGGAGCTGCAGAGCGTGGGCCCAGTAGTTGTGGTTTGCAGGCTCTAGAGCACGGGCTCAGTAGTTGTGGCACACGGGCTTAGTTGCTCTGTGGCATGTGGGATCTTCCCGGACTAGGGATCGAACCCATGTCCCCTGCACTGGCAAGAGGATTCTTAACCACTGCGCCACCAGGGAAGTCCCTGAAGGTTAATTTAGAAAAATAAACAAAAGTACCACACTGGCTTACATGGTGTGACTTTTCCTCCTTTCACACTTCTGCCCTGACCGGTCTGCTCCGAAGTTGATCTGCCCCTTCCGAGCCACTGCTCTCTTTCCAATTTCTGTTGTATTCTCTGGGACTGCAGACGTGTTCATGTCTACCTAGTCCCTTCTCTAGAGTAGCACTTATCACACTGTACTGTGAACACCAGCCCCCTGGGGGTTTTGATACAATGCAGATTCTGATTCAGTAGGTCTGGGGCAGAGCCCAAGACTGAATTTCTGACAAACTCCCCCTTTCCCAACCCAGTGCCACAGTGCTGCTAGACCTACAAACCCAACACTATGCTGTGATCAGCAGGTGTCAATGAATATGAGATATGTACAAACATATATCAGTAGTCTAAAAACTATAAGTAAAAAAATATATTTTTAATTAGGAATCAAGCCATCTTATAGGCAGTAATCATATTTTTCTTTCTTTCTCCATACTTAACTTTTACAAAAAATATTCCATAAAAGGTTTTACACTAGGTTGATTTAGTATTATAATGTAACTCAGTATTTTAACAAATTCTTTATTCTTAAAAAAATTGAAACAGGAAATCTGATGATGATGGATTTATGGTAAGAATCACTCTTCCCACCTATAGGTCACTGTGTTTTCTAGGTCTCCCTATCCATCAAATGGCCATAATAATAATTGTCCTAGAGACCTCCCTTCCTAGTGCTCTAAAAAGGAAGCTTTTTCATATTCAACACTCACATGTATTTTTTATTATATAATTGCCCCATTTTCTGTTAGGGTGCTTATCCTTTTTCTTATTGATTTGTAGACCAATATTTCTCATATCATTAATTATGTAACAGAGGTAAAGGCAATAGGAACAAGAAAAAATATACTAAATCTTTATCAATGAATGGGCTTAAACATTGGTCACTGTCAGTCACATATCTCACATAATGATGGTTTTGATACACTAAACACACTTCACATTATTAAAGCAAACAGTTACTTTCTGTGCATATACCTGGCATCTGGATCTCCCCTGGCATAACTCACACCATCACACATAAACTCACCTTGCTTTTAATCAAGATGCTCACTTCGCCGGACTCTATGATGTAAAAGCTATCAGCCTTTTCACCCTGAAAAGGGAGAGGAGGTCAGGTCAGAGCCATATATATGTATTAAAGAGGGACATAGAAATAGATCATTTTCACATTGCCTGAGCTTGAATTGGTATTTATTTTCCAAACCTACAAACCAGTCAATGGTTAACAAATTCAGAACAAAACGAGAGGATCCTGATTGCCAGGGATGTTAGTCCAACCATGACTGACAAACATCTCTCACTTCCTAACATGGAGTATTCACATTTGTCTCCATGAATATGCCCCGGCTGGTAACTGCATAGAGCATCAGCCCGCGCACCACAACGAAGAGTAGATCCCCCGCTCGCCGCAACTAGAGAAAGCTCGCGCGCAGCAATGAAGACCCAATGCAGCCAAAAATAAACAACTAAAATAAATTTATTAAAAAAAAAAAAAAAGAACACAAAATTTGGAGGGCTTAAACTATCTGATTTTAAGATTTACTATGTAAGGCTACTGTAATCAAGACAGTGCAGTATTATTAACTGAGAGACAGATGTAGATCAATGGAACAAAAAGAGACCAGAAATAGACCCAAACATATATGGCCAATTGGTTTTCAATGCAAGTGTCAAGGCAATGGGATAGGAAAATCTCTTCAACAAATGGTGCTGAAACAATTGGACATCCATATGAAAAACCCTAACCTTATACCATGTAATTAATTCAAAATGGATCATAGATCTAAATGTAAGATCTAAAACTATGAAACTAGAACTGCACGGCTCAGTACAGTAGCCACTAGTCACATGGGCCTACTGGGCACCTGAACTATGGCTTGTATAGATTTATAGGTGCTGTAAGTGTAAAATACACATTGAATTTTAAAGACTGAATATCCCCCAAATGTAAAATATCTCATTATTAAATTTTTATATCACTTAGATGTTGAAATGTAATATTTTACATATATTAGGCTAAAAATATATTATTAAAATTAAGCTCACCTGTTTCATTTTTTTTTAATTTGGCTACTAAAATATTTTAAATTGTATGTGGCTCACATAATATTTCTATTGAACAGTGCTTGCCTAGAAGTAAAATAGGAGAAAATCTTACTAACTGTGCAAACATTTTTTTTTAATAGGGCACAAAAAGAGTGAATTACAAGAGAAAAAAATGACAAACTGGACTTGTCAAAATTAAAGACTTCTGCTTTTTAAAAGGTATTATTAATAAAATGAAGAGACAAGTCATGGCCACAGCCACATTTTGGGAGAAATATTTGCAAATCATTTGTCTGATAAAGGATTTGTTCTCAGAGTACATAAAGAATTCTAACAACTCAATATATTAAGAAGACAAATGACCAATTTTAAATAGGGCAAAAGATGTACTTCACCAAAGAAAATATATGGATGGCAAGCAATCACAGGAAAAGATGCTCACCATCATTAGACATTAGGTAAATGCAAAATAAAACCAAAATGAGATAACACTTCATACTAGGATAGCTAACACTAAAGACTCGATACTAAGTGCTGATGAGGATACAGAGCAACTGGAACTCTTGAACATTGCTGGGGGAATGCAGAATGGTACAGACATTTTAAAAAACATTTTGGCAATTTGTTAAACCTATGTTTACCATATGACTCAGCAATTCCATAAAAACATATGTCTATACAAAGACTTGTATGCAAATACTTATTGCAGCTTTATTCATAATTGCCAAAAACTGGAAAGACCCCAAATGTCTCTCAACTGGTGAGTGGAAAGATGAATTATGGTACATCTGTATAATGAAATACTACTCAGCAATAAAAAGGAATGATCCTCTGATACATACAGCAACATGGATAAATCTCAAAAACATTATGCTAAGAGAAAGAAGTCAGACACAAAAAACTACACATTATATGGTTTCATTTATATGAAATTCTAGAAAAGGAATTTTTAGAGCGATAGAAAGCAGGTCAGTGGTTTCCAGGAGCAAGGGAGTGGGTGAGGGGATTTACTTAAAATACAAACAAGGGAGCTTTTTGGGATGACAGAAATGCTGTACACTATGATTATAGGGATGGGTTATAAAACTCTCAAATTGGGCTTCCCTGGTGGCGCAGCGGTTGAGAATCTGCCTGCCAATGCAGGGGACACGGGTTCGAGCCCTGATCTGGGAAGATCCCACATGCCACGGAGCAACTAGGCCCGTGAGCCACAACTACTGAGCCTGCACGTCTGGAGCCTGTGCTCCGCAACAAGAGAGGCCACGACAGTGAGAGGCCCGTGCACCGCGATGAAGAGTGGCCCCCGCTTGCCGCAACTAGAGAAAGCCCTCGCACAGAAACGAAGACCCAACACACCCAAAAATAATAAAGAAAGAAAGAAAGAAGGCCTAAATATGTAAATGTTTAAAACAAAACAAAACAAAACAAAACTCTCAAATTGTATACTTAAACTTGGTAATTTTACTGTATATAAAATATAGGGTAACAAAGTTGACCAAACAAACAAAACAACATTAAGCATAGTTTCTGCAGTAGGTCTGGGGTGGGGCCCAGGCACTTGAATTTCTAACATTCCTGTATGATGCTAATGCTGGTAGTCCTGGGACCTCAGCCAGAGAAGCCTTGGTCTAGAGACACTGCGGAAAGGGGTCTATAATAAGGTGGGTATCATCTTAATTTGTGTCCATTCTGCACCACCACCTAGCACTCCTATCTTCAAGAACACAGACATCCCAGAAAACACTGTGGTTTTTCATACCTCTTGACATACCTCCTGAAGGCCTGGGGCTTTTCAGGATTAAGTAGAGGTTCTTTGGGAGTAAATTAAAGCACCACAGCTTCAGAAGCAAATGTGGCCAGTCAACATGTCCCATTCCTGCAACTCAGCTCTACATTCTTACCATACTAGTATACCTGCCCTGGAACACAGCTTACACCCACAGGCCTTTGCTCACATTGTTCTCTTGCCCTGAAAGATCCTTCCCTGACCTCAACTGCTGGAACTGCACTTGTTCTTTAAGCTTAGCTCAAAGGGAATTTCCTGCATGAAACCATATAGAATACATCCTGTTCTATATTCTCACTGCCACTCTTTTTTTTAAAAAAATAAATTTATTTATTTATTTATGGCTGCATTGGGTCTTCGTTGCTGCACACGAGCTTTCTCTAGTTGCGGCGAGCTGGGGCTACTGTTTGTTGCGGTGCATGGGCTCTAGGCACACAGGCTTCAGTAGTTGTGGCTCGTGGGCTCTAGAGCACAGGTTCAGTAGTTGTGGCACATGGGCTTAGCTGCTCTGCGTCATGTGGGATCTTCCCGGACCAGGGCTCGAACCGGTGTCCCCTGAATTGGCAGGTGGATTCTTAACCACTGCGCCACCAGGGAAGTCCTCAGTGCCATTCTTTTTCCTCTCATTATAGCACTTATATCTGGTCCTACTTGTCTATCTTAATAAATATTTACCGAATCAAACCAATTTCTAATTAAAAGAATTATTAACAGTGGGGCTATCTAGAAAACAAAGGCATTTAGAGATGCCACTTGGAGTAGACATCATTTTTTTGTTAGTCTTTTTTCTCGGGGAGCATCTCTCTCTCCTTTTATGATAAGCCTGATTAATCTCTGTGGTACTGGTTGGGCCAACTCCACCTCCAGGGCCCAAGGGTGGTCTGGGGATTCAGGCTTGACCAATCTGAGTCTTCCTTCTAGCCCCAGCTCTGGGTTCAGGTATGGACACATTCCCCAACCCAGACCAACCAGACATCTTCCCAGTGGCTCTTTTTTTTTTTAATTAAAAAAATTTTTTTTGGCTGCGCCGTGCAGCTTGTGGGATCTTAGTTCCCCAACCAGGGATCGAACCCATGCCCCCTGCAGTGGAAGCACGGAGTCCTAACCACTGGACCACCAGGGAATTCCCCTTCCCAGGGCTCTTGCCAGAACCACTGGCAGAGAAGTTTTAGACCCGGAAAAGTCTATAATACTCTTTACATATAATTAAAAATGGAAACATAGTAGACTAGGAAAATTATTACAGAGCACTCATCATCATGTTCCAGTCCACTGTGATGATCCTTACAGTACCCAAAAATAACATGACGAAAAGGTACAAAGGAAACACTAAAGATACCCTACAAATCTGGTCAGTCACTGAAGACTGGTTTGTGTTAGATTAGCTAAAAGGGACTTTGTGCCAAACATAGAGAGAAGGTACACAACCTTTCGACCTTCTCCAGGTTTTAACAGTGATGCAGGAAGCTTACTCAGGGTTAAAAGAAAATGACATCCAAAAGAACAAACACCGGAAGCCAAGGAAGGTGAATGGAGGCAAGAGATGTGCCTAAGTCAGTGAGCTGAACATCAATGGGCTTTAGAACACTCTGCAGGAAGTGTGCCTGCGTACCGTGCAACATGAGATCCCCAAAGTGAGAGGACAAATGATGCACTAGTCCTTCAGGAGGTGGCTTCTGGGAAAGGAGCTGGGCAAGGCCCCCACTCACCTGAGTGATTATGCGCTCTCCATCCTTATAGACCTTTTCTCCTATTACATCCACAATCTTCATTCGTTCTGACACCTGAAACAATGAACATACAAATTGTAAGGAAACATCTTAATTAAAAGTCACAAATAGTATCTATACAACATTGAAATGGGCTAGAATAGTATGATTTAAGAAACCTAACGAGAATCGTTTTAACAGCTTTGCTTAAATCCCCATAAACAGACTCTTATTAAAATAGGCTTTACCTCTAGTGATTTAAGAAGCAGCACAGATTCAATAAATGATTCAAACATCTTCCTCTTTTTTGCATTATTTTTCACTATGATTCTTCTAAACGTCACACGGTCCTATAAGAAAGGATATGAAAATTCTGGTAAATGCCTGTATAAGGGAGCATCTATGGTTTAATTAACTATGCCACAGCAAATATTAGAGGTCTCTGGAAGGTACTGGGTCAACTGAGTGTTTAATGATATTTCAATCTCAGTCATCGCTATGAGAAAAAGACCTGTAGCCTGAGCCAGACAGATGTCTCACATGTTGTCACCTGCTATCAAGCACTCTATGGGTGCCACCTATGGATCGGTCATAAATAGAATACAAAATTTAAAACGTCCCAATCAAACATTTGTGAGCTCACAGTCACTGTTTAATGTGAAAAGATGCACCTTCAAAAAGGGAGATAAAACAATCAGATGGTTCTTGCCCTCAAGGACTTTATAATCTCAATGGGGAGACAATACAAAATTTATAGGAATAAAAAACTACAGTTCAGGACAGCATATGAAATGTGCTAGATGAACTACAGAGACAAAGTAAGTGCCACAAGAATTCTGAGGAGAGAGATCACAACAGCCTGGAGTGATCAAGGATAATTTTGTTGCAAAAATATAAATTTATCTGGGACCTGAAGGAGAGGTAGGTTTTAAATTAATGGAGAGATAAAGTAGGAAACTCAAGATGGAAGGCAGGCACGTGAAAGATATCTTAACCCCAGCAAGTCACGGATTCATACTCAAGAGACAGTTAACCAGAGCTATGGTCAGGTACTTCTCAGATATGTGTATGCGTGTGTGGGGAGGGACATGCAGCCAGGAGAATGTTAATTGCTTAGGCTCCTACATGAGTAGGCAGTTTTTTGTACCTAAGTTAATTGTACCTTTCTTCTACCTCGGGCTCTCAGGAATAGAAAGATTTTTTTTTTTTTTTGAAGTACAGTAATGACATCCTAAAGGTTGAAAGAATGAAAAACAGCAAGGGGGTAAGGGCATGTTTAGCTGTAGGTTTGCTATTTTAGTACTCTTGATGATGGGGTGGGAGCTGGGTGGAGAAAACACATAGAAGACAACTGAGTTGAGATGTCTAAATAGGTTTCACTGGCTCATATTCCATCAGCCACAGAACTCCCTGGTCCTATCCCATGCCATGCTTCATCTGCCTGACAGGAGAAGTCACCAACTGCACCCTATACTCCTAGTATAAAAGGTGGCAGACTCCTACCCTCCCTTCCTAAACTGAAGTACAAGTAATGTCTGCTCTCTGGTACTAAGCCAGATTCTGCCCCCATTTTCTTTTCCATCTGTCTGCTTGAAAAGAGCCATTCAATCTCTGACTGCTCTAATGAGCTGCATCACTTGCCACTACTTTTTTGAAGTCCAAGGTTAGAGATGTATCATTTAAAATGTTACTGTTATACTTTGGAATATTACTCCATTATCTTTAGACTTCAGTTTCTACATGTTTCCTGCACCAATCTAGGCCAAGAGTGCTGTGGAAAGAGAACAATCAAGACTTGAGACAATGGGAATTATAAAATTCCCTTCCTTATGTTTGAGCAGACATTGTCAAAAAAACAGTATTTCTAAATCCATCTATAATGTTACAAAGATTACTACAATTGCAGCAATAAACTGTATTTCTAGCTAAACAGAAAACAACTGATATCTCTATTTGTGTTCCAACCCTTTCTACGCATGCTTTTGCACTTCCCAGAGCTCTCAGGCTGTGCAAGTCCAGTTCCTATGACTGTGGAGGGTATAAAAAAACACCAGACAGCAACCCAGCTTTCAGGGAGCTTCCAATGGAGCCGTGAAGAGGAAACTCCTACTGTGAAATGGTAGCTCCCTCAGGCAGCAAGTGTTCAGCGTCAAGCAAATAGCCCTGAAGTTCAAAAGAGAAAAAGAATACTACCCTTTCCTTTGACTGCAGAAAGTTTCTACTGGGACTTCCCTGGTGGCACAGTGGTTAAGAATCCACCTGCCAATGCAGGGGACACAGGTTCGAGCCCTGGTCCGGGAAGATCCTACATGCTGCGGAGCAACTAAGCCCGTACGCCACAACTACTGAGCCTGTGCTCTGGAGCCCGTGAGCCACAACTACTGAGCCCGCATGCCACAACTACTGAAGCCCACGCGCCTAGAGCCTGTGCTCCACAACAAGAGAAGCCACCGCAATGAGAAGCCCACGCACCACAACAGAGTGGCACCTGCTCGCCACAACTAGAGAAAGCCCGGGTGCAGCAATGAAGACCCAATATAGCCAAAAATAAATCAATAAATTTATAATTTAAAAAAAAAAAAAAAAAAAAAAGACTCCGCGCTCCGCAGGGGGCCTGGGTTCAATCCCTGGTCAGGGAACTAGATCCCACATGCTGCAACTAAAAGATCCCACATACCGCAACTAAAAGATCCCACACGCCGCAATGTAGATCCCAAGTGCTGCAACTAAGACCTGGTGCAGCCAAATAAATAAATATATATTAAAAAAAAAAAAAGAAAGTTTCTACTCCCTTTCATGCAAGCAAGACAGAGTGGGAGCAGAGACTAAGTGTAGTGGTCATGGTGGCAGCTGCCCCCAGTAAGAGAAGGAATATAGAATCCAATTTGAGAAACTCAGTGGCAACACCAGGTCCTCCCTGCTTTAGCCTCAGAAGGCATTTCCAAAGGCCTTGGAAGGCACAAGTAAAAAGTCAGGCTATAGAGGACCCTCTGAGAGTCACTTTCCTGAAGGCGGTACTGAAGCTTTGAAAGGGTTTGGGCTATAAAGCAGGTGAATAACGCAGGAGAAAAGGGCATCTAAATAGGTCACGTAAGGCAGCAGGGAGATGAATCTCACTTAAGATAGCAGGGAGAGAAAGAAAAGACTGCAAAGAATAAGGCTAGGAACTAGGAAGGCAGGGCAGGGATCTCAGGAGAGGGAGTTTCAGGAATGGAAGGGTGAATAAAATACACTTATTTTTTTTTTGGCTACCACAACCAAGGAAAGCAGGTGCCACCACTCTGTAGTACCCTACCTTGTGCAGGCACCGAGGAAACTGCTTCTCGGATGTGCTTCTATTTAATTCTCATATCCAAACCACAAGGCAAGCAGTTGTTTTTTAAAATTAATTAATTATTATTATTACTTTTTGCTGCATTGGGTCTTTGTTGCTGTGTGCAGGCTTTCTCTAGTTGTGGCGAGCAGGGGCTACTCTTCATTACAGTGCACAGGTTTCTCATTGCAGTGGCTTCTCTTGGTGGAGCACAGACTCTAGGTGCGTGGGCTTCAGTAGTTGTGGCACATGGGTTCAGTAGTTGTGGCATGTGGGCTCAGTAGTTGTGACTCATGGGCTTAGTTGCTCCACGGCATGTGGGATCTTCCCAGACTAGGGCTCGAACCCATGTCCCCTGCATTGGCAGGCGGATTTTTAACCACTGTGCCACCAGGGAAGTCTAAGGCAAGCAGTTTTACAGTTCATTTTTAATAAATTTCTATTGAGACTTTCTCTTTGACTTTTAGATTACTTAGGAATGGGTTGATTTCCAAGTGTTTGGAGATTTTCCTGTTATCTTTCTGTTACTGATTTCTGGTTTCATTCCATTGTGGTTAGAGAACACACTGTCTGATTTCAATTCTTTTAAAATTGTTAAGTTTTATTTTATATCCCAGGATACATGTAGTCTATCTCAGTGAACATTTGTGGGCTGGAAAAGAATGTGTATTCTCTGTTGTTGTGTGAAGTGTCCTATAAATTTCAATTTGATCCTTTTGGTCGATGGTGATGTTAAGTTCTGTATCCTTCCCAATTTTTCGTCTAGTTGTCCTATCAATTGTTGAGAAAGGGGTGTTGAAGTCTGCACATGTAACTGTGGATTTGTCTATTTCTTCTTTCAGTTCTATCAGTTTTTGCTTTACATATTTTGAAGCTCTGTTGTTTGGTATATACATATTTAGGGTTTCTGTGTCTTCTTGGTAGATTAACTCTTTCATTATTATGTAATGTTCCTCTTTGTCTCTGGTAATTTTCTTTGCTGTGAAGTCTACTTATCTGATATTAATATAAGTTCTCCTGCTTTCTTCTGGTTAATGTTTGCATAGTATATCTATTACTATACTTTTACTTTCTTTTTTAAAAAATTATTTATTTTTGGCTGCGTCGGGCCTTAGCTGCTGTGCACAGGCCTTCTCTAGTTGCAGTGAGTGGGGGCTACTCTTCGTTGCGGTGCGTGGGCTTCTCATTGCAGTGGCTTCTCTTGTTGTGGAGCACGGGCTCTAGGCGCGTGGGCTTCAGTAGTTGCAGCACGCGGGCCCTACAGCACACAGGCTTCAGTAGTTGTGGCACATGGGCTCAGTAGTTGCAGTACGCAGGCTCTAGGGCATGCGGGCTTCAGTAGTTGTGGCTCGCGGGCTCTAGAGCACAGGTTCAGTAGTTGTGGCACACGGGCTTAGTTGCTCTGTGGCATGTGGGATCTTCCCAGACCAGGGATCGAACCTGGGTCCCCTGCATTGGCAGGCAGATTCTTAACCACTGTGCCACCGGGGAAGTCCGAAAATAAAGATTATAAGGAAGTCCTTAAAAACAAAGATTCTTACACTTTACAAAATCATTTGGCTTGAACATATTCATAAAGACTTATGTTTCTCATTTTTATGGAGATTTTTGTTTGTAATCAATTTCTGTCTGAGTTCCAGAAATGCAAAAAGATACAGCACTGAGAGAAGTGGCAGCTGACAAAATTGCTGTCTTTGACCTTCTGATGCAAGTTTAGTAACTAACCTGGAAAATAATGAACTGCAATTAATGAAATCTGTAGCTATATTCAAGTGTGTTTCTCAGACAGCACATACAATAATTTAAAGAACTTCCTGCCCTCTAATTAGTTAGACTGAATTAACTTGGCATAACAGCTTTTAAAAAAGTTTTTTTATTGGAGTATAGTTGATTTACAATGTTGTGTTAGTTTCAGGTGTACAGCAAAGTGAATCAGTTATACATATAAACACTCTTTGAGATTCTTTTCCCATAATGTGTATATGTCAGTCTCAATCTCCCAATTTATCCCTCCCCCCTGCTTATCCCCTGGTAACCATAAGTTTGTTTTCTACATTCATGACTCTACTTCTGCTTTGTAAGTAAGTTCAGTTGGTATATTTAGATCATCTATATTTATAGTAATTATTCATATACTAGGGCTTACGTCTACCATTTTATTCAATGTTTTCTGTTCTTCCCTGTTTCCTGTTCTTCTGTTTCACTTTTCTTGCCTTCCTGCAGGTTACCTGAATGGATTTATAGAGCATTTGAGTGTATCTCTTTGTACAGATTACTTTAGTGGTTGCTCTATGTATTATATTTATATATGTAACTTATCATGGTCTACTGGTGTCAACATTTTAGTAGTTTGAGTAAAGTGTAGAAGTTTAACTTCCATTTAGGCCCCTTTCCTTCCCCTTTAGAATATAATTGTCTTAAATATTTCCTCTATATACATTAAGAACCACGTAAGACAATGTTATAATTTTGCTTCAAGCATCTAACCTATTTTAGAAAACTCAAGAGGAGGATAGACTTTTATGCCTATCCATATGTTTACTCGATGTTATTCTTTCTCCATTCTTGATGTTCCAAATTTCTTTCTTTTATCACTTCTGCAGGTGACAAAGTCTCAGTTTTGTTTTATCTGAGAATATCTTCATTCCTGAAGGATATTCTCACTAGGTATAGAATTCTGAGTTGACAGTTCTTTTCTTTCAGCAATTGCAAAATGCTGTGCTACTTCCTTCTGGCCTTCATGGATAGGAAATCTGGTGTCATTCAAATTGTTTTTCCTCTGTAGGTAAAGCGTTGTTTCTCTCTAGTTGCTTTCAAATTTTTTCCTGTCTTTAGTTTTCTAAAGTTTGATTCTGATGTGTTCTGGCATAGATTTCTTTGGGTTTATCTAATTTGAAGTTCACTCAGCTTCTTGAATCTGTAGGTTTATTATCTTTCACCAAATTTGGGAATTTTCCAACTATTATTTCCTTGAATAATTTTTTAGCTCTATATTCTTTCTCCTCTCCTTCTGGGACTCTGATGACACAAATACTGTATCTTTTGTTATTATTCCACAGGCTCTGTTCATTTCAGTCTATTTTCTTTCTGTTGTTCAGACTGGGTAATTTCTATTGTTCTATCTTCAAGTTCACTGATTCTTTCCTCCCTTATATTCATTCTGCTATTGAGCCCATCTAGTGAGTTTTTATTTTGGTTACTGTATTTTCCAGTTCTAAAATTTCCATTTGGATCTTCTTTCTGTCTTCTATTTCTCCACTGAGACCTTCTATTTTTTTCCCTTTGTTTCTAGTGTGTTCATAATTGTTTGTTGAAGGATTTTTATGATGGCTGCTTTAAAATCATTGTCAGCTAATTCCAATATCTGTGTCACCTTGGTATTGACATCTTTTGATTGCCTTTTCTAATTCAGATTGAGAATTTCTTTGTTCTTGGTCTAACAAGTGATTTTCTATTGTATCCTGGACATTTTGGGTATTATGTTGTAAAACTGTATCCAATTTCATCTTCTTTTTTGGCAGGCAGTCACCCTGTCTATATATAGGGTGCCCGTATGTGTGGGAGTGCATGTTCAGCTCCCCTCTGGACTCTACTGACACTAGTCTGGCAGGGGAAGTGGAGTGCCAACTAGTAACACCACACATCACCTCATTTTGCCTCTTTGCTGCTGGATGAGGTTGGAAGTCCAGTTTCCTGCTGGCCCCAGTGACAGTGTGGGGAGGTAGAAGCAGTTTTTCCTTTGGTATTTGGCAGGAATAGGGTGGTATTATTAAAAAAGGTTTTCTATTCTGCCAAGCTGTCCTTTTCCTTGTCCTTTGGCTAAAGGGAGCAGACTTTTCTTGGGGCTGTTTTTATGTGTACCTGTTGGTAGATCTGGGTTGTAGGTTTTTCCAGCACCCTATCTGGGATATATGGGAATTAATAAGAAAACCTGGCAAACTCACTGTTATGTCCTTCCTTAATTCATGAAATCCCTAGTTCCTAGCCAGTCCACCTTCTCCTTTCCATCTTTCAGGGTCTCCTATGCTTGTTTGTAGTAAGATATCCAGAGTTTTCTAGTTTTAAGAGGGAAGACTAGTGAGGAATGGGGCTATTCCATCTTGGCCTGGACCAGAAGTTGGCATTAATGTATTTTAAAACTGAGTTTATTTTCCCCCATTATTTATTGATCTACCTTGAGTATTTTAAGCACTGGCTTCCCAAGTGTGTGATGTATTCTTAAGCCAATGTATCTCTCATCTCTCAGGGGCAATCTTTTTTTTTTTTTTTTTGTGGGCCGCACCACATGTGGGACCCTAGTTCCCTGACCAGGGATTGAACCTAAGTCCCCTGTTTTGGAAGCGAGGAGTCTTAACCACTGGACCGCCAGGGAAGTCTCTCTCACGGGCATTCTTTTTTTAACATCTTTATTGGAGTATAATTGCTTTACAATGGTGTGTTAGTTTCTGCTTTATAACAAAGTGAATCAGCTGTACATATACATATATCCCCATATCTCCTCCCTCTTGCGTCTCCCTCCCACCCTCCCTATCCCACCCCTCTAGGTGGTCACAAAGCACCGAGCTGATCTCCCTGTGCTATGCGGCTGCTTCCCACTAGCGATCTATTTTACATTTGGTAGTATATGTAAGTCCATGCCACTCTCTCACTTCATCCCAGCTTACCCTTCCCCCTCCCCGTGTCTTCAAGTCCATTCTCTACGTCTGCGTCTTTATTCCTGTCCTGCCTCAGGGGCATTCTTAATTCTACATTAGTATAGCACAATAAAGTGTTCTAGTATGTCTTTAAAATGTGATTTTATTTGAGGAAATATGTTGATAATTCCAAGGTATATATTTAATTCTGCTTGTAGGATAAATGGAAACAAATTATCATAGATGTGAACATTTTAAAAGTGAAATTTGGAATCTGTACAAGAGGATGATTGTTTTGTTTAAGAAGGAAGAGAATTATATATTTTGAAGGCTTGATAATGAAGGAAGCAAGGTGGGTCATGTATAATAGAGGATAGGATCATAGCAGTACTGTGCCTAAGACATCCTAGTAAAGTTCTGTTTCCCAGAATATGGCTATCAGCCTTTCTAGTCATCTAAATCTACTGAATATTGGCATGGACCAATGAATAAATAGATGGCCAAACACAGAGAAAAGTTAGTCCTAGGATAGATAGAGATGGAAAACATGGTTGGCAGAGCTTTCAATGACACTTATTTTTCTAGGCTGTCTCTTGTACAGAGTTATCCCCCCTCTCTCTACTTGCCTGATAAAAACATAAATGGAAAATGTAGTAAGAGCTGACACAACTGCAAGGTCACAAGACCAAGTCTTTTCTCTGTAATTTGGAATAAATGGTTTGTTGATAAATCACTTCAGAGAAACGGAAAAACACATTGGTACAAAACCTTCCACAATGTCTTTCAGATAATTGGCTATAAAATATAGTGTGAACCAACAGCCCAAGGACAGAGACCAAGAAGTAAGGGGAATTAATACCATGCTATGCAAGGAGAACCATTTCTCTAACTCACCAGTCCCCAAAGGGAGCCTTCTGAAGTGGCGACAATGGTAGCAGCTCTCGGGGTGTTGTACATCAGAGCTAGTTCTCCAAAACTGCCATGGTTGTCATACTGACCAACACAGCGGGTTTGATTATCTTTTGTTACTAAAATATCATAGGTTCCCCTGGAAATAGAACAAGAAACAATTTTACTTATAATGGGCAGGTGTACATGAATAGAAGGTTGTTGTTATTGCGGAATTCCAACAGATTTTTGCTAGTATATAGAAATATAATAGATTTTTGCATTTTGACTTTGTATTCTGTGACTTTGCTAAACTCATTTATTAGTTTTTTTTTTTTTTCATTTATTAATTTTAATGAGTGAACTCGGCATTTTCTAGAGGATCATGTCATCTGCAAACAAAGACAGCTTTATTTCTTCCTTTCCAATCTGTATGCCCTTCTTCCCGTCAGTCCTTCTCTCCTCACTCCATCTTTTTCGTTTCCTTCTTTTTTCTTTGCTTTATTGCGTTGGTTAGGACCTACAGTATAATATTGCATTGAAGTGGTGAGAGGAGACATGCTTGTCTGGTGCTCCATCTTAAAGGGAAAACATTCAGTCTTTCACCATTAAGTATGAGGTTAGCTATAGGTTTTTTTTTTTAATAAATGCCTTTAATCAGGTTGGAGAAAAGTCCCTTCTATTCCTAGTTTGCTGAGAGTTTTTATCATGGAAAGGTGTTGAGTTTTGTCAAATGCTTTTCCTGCAGGTATTGAAATGATTGTATGGGTTTTCTTTTGTAGTCTGTTGAAAACTAGGATGTAGAACTGATTAAAATAAAAAAAAAATGATGCAATTCTCTATCTATTGATTGTTAATGATTGCTAAAGAAAAATATTCAGAATGGACAAACATTTGGAGAAATAGGCACTCTCAATACACCACTGAAGCAAATGTAAATGTTTTAAAGTTTCTGAAAGACAATTAACAACATAACAAATTCCTTAAAGAGACCCTTTGACATAGCAATTCCATTTCTAGGCATTCTGAAGGAGATAATCAGAGATATTGGAAAATATTTAACTGCAGGGATGCTCACCAGGTAATATTTATAAGAGCAAAAACCACAATTTAATCTGCTAACAATAGGGGATAGGTCAAGTATATGTCTATATTCATATTATGCAGTCAATATAAATCATGACATAGAATAATACTGTATCCCATGGCAAACTACTTCAGATAGATTTTAAAAATCAAGTCAATGTATATGGCCCAACATAAAAAGTATACATATAAATGTAATAAAGAGTTGACTACATTTTACATGTTTGTTAACAGCTTTCAAGCCCGACCACTCCCAATCCTTCTTCCTCTTCTGTCTCACATCTGGGAAAGCTGAGAAGAAAACCTGGGTGCTCCCTTATTTGGCACTGATGGGATATTCAAACAAAACTAGAGCCTGCCCATATATAAGAGTACTCTGACCTCAGCCCCACCCTCTAACCACCGTGAAACGCCAAGCCAGTCACCCCTCCCTGCTGTCTTAAGTCATTTTTGGACCTCTTGGAAACCTGGCCTGTTCTCCCTTAAAAGCCTCATTATGTGAATGATAAATCTTTTCATACCCTCTTAGCTGTGTGTGTGGTATGATTAGTCTCAATATCTGAACCAAATTTGGGGTAATGGATCTGACCTAACAGTAAAGCATAGGAAAAAAAAGAAAAGAAGGATATACTCTGGGGATGAAATTAGGGCTAAATTACTTTCCTGTTTTGTTTTGTTTTTCCCCTAAGTTTCCTACAAAGAGCCTCCACTTGTCTGATAAAAATCACTAGGTATCATATGTTACACAAGAAGCAAAGAATAAAGCCAATCACTCAAATATCAGGTACACAGTACCAACCCTGCTCTCAAGGTAGCTCACCACTGAATAGGTAAGCTAATCTGTATTTGACCTGGTGGACAAGGCAAAAGTAACAAGGACACGAGTGGAATACATGGAACTCAGGGTAAATTCACTTACGTGTTTTTAGTCTCTCTTCCAGGAGACACTAGCAACTTAATTTTGGGAACAACACAAATAATTTCAGGAAGCCACAAAACAGTCTTTCCTAACCTCTCTCACTTCGGTCCTCTGCCAAATAACGGGACATATTTTTCTCACTGTTGTTACCATCAAATTATGTAATAATTATCTATTTAACTATGTAATAGTTACCTACTTCTAGTCTCTCCAACTAGAAAATGAGTTTTTTGAGGTCAGGAACAATATCTTTTTAATAATTTATTAACAACCACTTTCACTGCACGCAAAAGATAATTCCTCTCATTTACATGTGTAATAACAAATCATTCCCTTTATAGACAGGTATTTCAACCTATAAGCCATGGATATGTGCAGGTAAATGCTTATTTCCCAGACTGCAGGTACCTACTGGGAGATCTGTCTTGGTGAGGGAGCACACGGCAGAGCAAGGGGGAAAGGTGGCTGTTGGAAGTGGTGATATAACTTAAAAAAATTATTCTGTCACTACTTACAGAATTCTATGAAGGAAGCATGAGCATAACAGATAAAACAGTCTTTAAGAAGACATTATTTGTATCATCTTTACTCTTTAAATAAAACATTTCTTTCCTAACCCTAACTGTAATCATCTGTCGCAGTATCAAGGGCCAAAATGTTACCCAAGGAGTACGTTCTTTTTTTTTTTTAACGTTTATTTATTTTTTAAATTAATTAATTACTTATTTATTTTTGGCTGCATTGGGTCTTCTTTGCTGCGCGCGGGCTTTCTCTAGTTGCGGCGAGCGGGGGCTACTCTTTGTTGCGGTGCGCAGGCTTCTCGTTGCGGTGGCTTCTCTTGTTGCAGAGCACAGGCTCTAGGCACGCAGGCTTCAGTAGTTGTGGTGCGTGGGCTCAGTAGTTGTGGTTCGTGGGCTCTAGCGCGCAAGCTCAGTAGTTGTGGTGCTAAGTCGGGCTTAGGTGCTCTGCAGCATGTGGGATCTTCCTGGACCAGGGCTCGAACCTGTGTCCCCTGTATTTGCGGGCGGATTCTTAACCACTGCGCCACCAGGGAAGTCCAAATAGTACATTCTTGAACATTTTCCTGAACGAGCAAAAGGCTCGACGAGACAGGGGACCAGCTAAACCTAGTACAGCTACTTGATCGAAATGAAAAGACCCTTAAAAATCTTAAAAATCAGGAAAGCAACTGGAAAAAAATCAATAAGGTCTGCAGAGTAGATGAGAGTACTGTATAAAATGTTAATATCTGATTTTTACAATTGATCTCTGCTTATGTAAGAGAATATTCTATTTTTAGGAAATATACACTGAAGTATTCAGAGGTAAAAGGGCTTATACCTGCAACTTACTTTCAAACAATAAAGCTAATGTGGTAAAACATTAATCTGGGGAACCTAGGTTTATAAGAATTTTTTTGTACTATTTGTGTAACGTTTCTATAACTCTGAAATTACTTCAAAAGAAAAAATGAAAAATAATTAATGGAAGATATTAGGTGAAGCAACATCTTATTGATCTTAAACTCTGGTGAGGGTGTTCCTTTCAGGACTGAGGAGGGGTCAGAAGGAGTCCTCCAGGTGATACTAATAGCTCAAGAGGTTAGGACACACCAGGGCGAGCAGGTCAAACCCACATATTTCATGTCTCCCAACATGATTTATACCTGGAACAGAGTCAGAAGGGGCCAGAGGTATGGAGGTTGAGGCAGTATACTCATGTGTAAAATGAGGCTAGGATTGAATGATCCAGATGACAATAAAGTGTTACGGTTATTCTTTAGAAAATCAATTCACTTGAACACTTGCAAATAACATGTTTATAAAGCATAGCTTGCACATTTCACCTAATTGTAGGTAGTGGCAACCCAAGTATGGGTTGTACTGAGGACTCAGGGCAGCAGTAGATAGAGAAAGGCAGGCTGTGGACAGAGAGGGGCAAGCTTTGAGAAGCTTGTTCACGTGGCCCTAAGTCCTGTCTGGGCTGAACAAAGCATAGGGTAAAGCACTTGCCCTGAATCATGAATCTTATTAAGTATAGCCGTGCAATTGCAAAACTCCACCTCCTACCGTTCAATGACATAAAAGTTGTCCCCATCATCTCCTTGGTCAATGACATGCTCATCAACTTTGACTGTCCTTTCAAACATGGCATCGAGGACTTGAGAAAGCTGTTCCTGCAGGGAACACACAAGGAGAAGAGATGGCTTTTACATTTGTGGGGGGAAAAAAACTATGCTTATCTTAGTTGGTGACTACATGGTAGATGGTAGAAGTCCCCACATCAGACTATTCCCCACATTCAAGCAGAAACCTAAGGGCTGTCTGAAACAAATGCTTTCCTGTGGCCATTCAGCTTTGCATCTCCACATATACAGCACAGTTGCCAAGTTTTCTGAGGCAGCGTTGTTTTGAAAAAACATTCTATAATTTAAGCAAAAACAGGTATCTAAATCATGGTGCCTATTCTCCCAGCCACACCCACAAGACTGTCACCTGCCTTGATGGCTCTACTATGTCAGGTGTAAAGCCATGTGATGCCACCTTACTCCAGGTGTTGATATTAACAGGATCATCAAGGCTAAAAGGCTGAGATGGCCTCAGAGATTATCTCATGGAACAGCATAACAACTACAACTACTAGCCAAGCACATCACTTTACCTCTCTGAGACTCAGTTTCTTCATATGCAAAAAAGGGTTTAATAAATAGTTTCTAGCTCATCAACTTTTATGACTAAAGGAGAAAAATCTAAGGAAAGTATATGTCACATAACAGGTACTCAATAAACGGGATCTATTACCAGACATATAATACTGCTACAATCATTTATACACAACACATACAATTACTTACTTACCAATATTACCTGCCATAACCAGAAGGTAACTGTACCAGTAAGTATAATGAAAACAAAACAATGCTATTAAATTCTAACAAAACTGTGGTCTCAGTCTAGGGCCAGCATCCCTCTGTCAGGGAAATCAGTTACTGTTACGGAGCACTAAATACCAGTTTCAACTCAGAGAAAGACTTTGCCTTTGGAGGAATGTGGATTGAAGATCTGACAAGGAAATAATTTTATTGCTGCATAATTCCATGTGATTTAGTGTTCTGTCAGTGTGACTGTGCTAGCTAAAATAACATATCAGCAAAAAGCACCTCTTTAGTTCCATAGTTCCAGGGGTGTTGAATACTGTATAAGCTGACAAATACTAAAAAGGAAGGCTTGCTACTCATGTGTCATCCACGTTAATGTGGAATGTGAGCTCAGTGTTGCCCGAAATCTCATGTTTAAATACAAGTAACAAATTAAAGTTTTCACATACAATACAGACCAAACACACACATCTATACCTGGCTGTATCTGGCCTGTGGGCTGTCCATTGGCAGCCTCATGTTTTGAGTAACTCTTCTTTTTCTGGCCTGGACTCTTCAGAAACATCAGTGTCATGAGATATAGAATAAGGCATGGGGGAAGCAATCTGGGTTACAGGGGACTAAAATCATACCATGACAACCAAAAGCAACATGTGACTCAGGACTGGAAAACAAAACAAAAAAGCCAAAGAAAACTTTACAGGGAAAATCTTAAAAGCAGTTCATACATACTTATATATGTGCCTACATATACACACAAGAAACAGTGTAAATGTGGCAAAATGTTAACAACTGGTCAATCTAGGTCAAGAATATAAGAATGTTCATGGTACTATTCTCTGACTTATCTGTAAATTTGAAAATTTAAAAACAAAGGTTTGGGAAGTAAATTTTTTAAAAATGGAAATAAATATACTCACTGGAATGGCTAAAATTTGAAAAGAAAGATAATATCAAATGTTGGTTAAGGATACAGAACAATTGGAAATGTCATGTATTGTTGGAAGGAATGCAAAATGGTATAACCATTTTGAAAAACATCTGGTAGATTTTTACAATATCAAACATATACCTACCCTATGACTCAGCAATTTTGCCCTCAGGTATTTTACTGAAGAGAAATGAAAAAAAAGTTCACAAAAAGACTTGTATAAAATGTCCAGAGCATTATTCATAAGAGCTAAAAGCAAGAAACAGACCAGGTATCCATTGTCAGAAGAATGGATAAACAAACTGGTATTTTCATATAATGGAATACTTCTCAGCAATAAAAGGGAATGAACGAACATCACCAAAACAATGACACACTGACATCATGGATCCCTTGATATGATGCTCTGAGAAGGACACAATAGAATTTCTGTGTAGTCTGGCCAAAGATATATAACCACATTTCAATCATGAGGAAACATCAGACGAATTCAAATTGAGGTATATTCTATAACGTAATTAACCAGTACTCTTCAAAGTGTCAGGATCATGAAATACTAGAAAGGACTGCAAACTATCGCAAATTGGAGGAGACTAAGGAGAAATAACAGCTAAGTGCAATGTGGGTTTCTGGACTGGATTATTAACTAGGAAAAAAAAATTAGTGAGAAAACTAATGAAATTTGAACAAGGTTTTTAGTTTAACTAATGGTATTGTAACAATGTCATTTTCCTGGTTTTGATAATTGTACTATGGTTATGTCAGATGCTAACATTGGCGGAAGCTGGATGAGGGGTATATGGGAACTCTACTATTTTTACAACTTCTTTATAAGTCTAAAACTAGTTCAAAACAAAAAGTGAAAAAAGAAAATGGAATGTTGAACAATAAGAAACAATCTCAAAAATATTGTGCTGAGTGAAAGGAATCTCTCACAACAGAGTATATATTGTATGATTCCACTTATATGAAATTCTAGAAGGCAAAATTAATTTATGGTAGAACAAATCAAAATAGAAGTTGCCTCTGGGGGGAGGTGAGCAAGAATTGATCATGAAGGGGCATAAGGAAACTTTTTGGGGTGGTGGCAATATTCTACATCTTGATAGGGGTTTGGATTACCTAAGTGTATGCTTTTGTCAAACCTAAGTACACTTAAAATTCATGCATGCATTTCATCATATGCAAACTTTACATTAAAAAGCTATAAACAAATATTGAACCATAGTTCATGATATGCATGCTAAAGTATTTAAGGGAAATATACTGAGATCTCCAATTTACTCTGAAATTATCCTAAAAAATAAGATGGGTTAATGCAGGGGCCAGCAAACAGCTGACTGTTTTTGTAAATAATGTTTTATTGGAACACAGCCATACCCTTTCATTTACGCATTGTCTATGGTTGCTTTCCTGCTACAATAATGAAGTTGAGTAGTTGTGACAGAAATATTTAATATCTGGTTCTTTAAGCAAAAGTTTGCCAACCCCTTGGTTGAGGGTAGACAGTATATCATGTGACAAGCATAGTAAAATGTTAATGTTAGAATCAAGGCAGTGGATAAATACATGTTCTGTAAAATCCTTTCCACTTTATTGTATCTGAATATTTTCATGATAAAATGTTAGAAAAATATAATTAAATCTGAAAATTCAGTTATCATTTTTCAAGACTGAAATGGTAAAATGATGTTCTCCAGCACTAAGAAAAATCTGAATACTAGACTGACACAGCAACTTCTTTAGAACATCTGCTAGTATAAAATTTACAAGGGGTTTCATTCACAGTAGATAAAGAAGCAAGTCCCCTTTCCATTGATACAGATGGGTCTTCCAGGGAAAACAGCTGACACAGACTATTATTTCTTACAACCAGCCTTTCCTTGAACTCATGGTCCTTGTTTAATTCAATCTCAGACTAATAAAATTCTGATTAAAGTTCTCGCTATTCCTATAACCACGCAGCTACCAAACAGTCTGGTTTACAGACACCAGGGATAGTTGATTCCCTTGATTGATACAACATGAACTCATGTTTGACCAGCCAGATTCCCAGAAGGCTGTGGGGATATCTTCAGAAGACATACTTGCAGGAGCTGGGTAGTAGGAGAATTCCATTTCCCATCCTTCCTGTCTCTGCACATTCTGGGATTCCCCAGCAGGCCCAGCACCTCAGCCATTCATGTGGCTTCAGCATGTGGCCGTCAAAGTACAGAAGGAACAGGAAATTTGAAGCATCTCTGCCCTCAGGAGGTAGCCCTGTTTTCCATCTCCACCAAGAGAGGGAAGACAGGCACAGGCACAGATCCTGTGCTGGGGCCCTAAAGACACACACCACTCTGTGTGTGCCCCATGCCTGAGGTCTTCACTGAGAAATAATCATAAGAGGTGCCTTACACCAAAGGAGTGAGAAGCAGTCACACACTTCCAGTGGGTTAACGGCTACCGGCAGAGAGGACGCCACACTGGCATCTTTGGAGAAATTACTCTGTAGCATAAATAAAGACCCTCCAAACTAAGCCAGGGTCATGCAAACCTGAGCATTTCCTTTTAATATGACCCAACTGCATGGTCCTCAAATGGTACTGCCTTGGAGGAAGTACCAAAGCAGTTCAGAGAAATACTAAAAGTCATCTGAAAAGCTCATTATGGATTACAGTGCTCAACACAATGCAAACATTTGCAAGTAAGAAGAAGCTAAGGTTTTAATGCCTCATATGGCTGTGGCTAAGATGCTAAAAACTGTTTAAATGATGAATAGGACAAAAGCTAAAAGCCAAAAATATTTTAAAAATCAATGTTACCTGATCAAGATTTTTGAAAAGAAGAATATCTTTGCAAGCTTCCTGAAGTCTGCACCTCTGTTGATCAGTTTTAGGATGAATCACCTGCCAATCCAAATAAAACCAGGGAAAATTTTTTATTCTATTTTAAAATATTACTTAACTTACAAATTGGTCTATTTCTTTCTCCAAAAAATGGGAAAAATTAAGAGCATGTTTACTATAATTTTAACTCTATACAAATACCAAGCAGTACCCTGATCGTGTACAGGAAATATGATAGGGGTGAAGAGTACCCACCCTGGACCGCCCACTGGCTGTGTGGCTGGCAGCAAGTCAGCTATCCACTGGGAGCCTCAGAGTCCCCAACCGAAAAGCAGAAGGTCACATATCATTCATTCAACAAATATTAAGCATCGACTAGGTGCCAGGCACCGTCTCAGCTCTGGGCACATAGCAGTGAACACAAGACAAAAACACCTGCTTTCACATTCAATAAATACATAAAGTATGTTAGAGTGACAAGGCTAAGGAGAAAATAAGGTAGGGAAGGGTGCATGTATGAGTGTGCATGTGCGTGTGTGCGTCCAGATGAGGCCTGAGAAGGTGACATTTGTAAAGATCCCAAGGAACTGAGGACAACCTGAGGGAGTGAGTAATGTGGATATCTCTAAGAAGAGCACCTCAAGCAGAAGGAACAGCAAGTGAAAACAAGGTCTTATGGTTGGTTAATAGCATGTCTGAGAAAAACCAGGAGACAGGTGTGACTGATGCAGAGTAAGGGGAAAAGATCAGGAAGAGACCAGGTTTGGGGGTTAGGTGGAGGGCATTGTAGATCACAGATCTGGAACTTTTCTCTAGTGACATGGGGGCAATCTGAGGGTTCTGACAGAGGAAGGAAAGAGATCTAATGTTTTTAAAGGCTCATGCTGGCTCCTGAGTGAAGAACAGCCTTGAGGGAGGCAACAGTGAAAGCCAGAAAGCTACTGTGATTATCCTAGTGCTAAATGGTGGTGACTAGGACCAAGGTGGTAGCCATGAAGGTGTTGAGAAGTACTGGAATTTTAAATATGTTTTGAAGACTGAGCCTATCAGATTTGCTGAAAAATTGAATGTGGGTATGAAAAAATGAGAGGAGCTGAGGGTGACCTTAAAATTTTGGACCTGAGCAACAGGAAGTTTGGAGCTGCCAAGAAGTGAGCTGGGGAAGACTGTGGGTGAAAAAGAATGTCTAAATGGAAATAGTCAGGAGCTCAGTATGAGTTGTCTATTGAAATGTAAGTGGAGATGGCAAGTAAACGACCGCTATACAAGCTAGAGTTCAAACCTCAACAGCTTAGTATTACTAGTAATATCAGTGATATCTACAAAATTAGAATTGTCATAAGAATTAAATGAGCTAATATAGGCAGTGTTTAAAACAGAACCTGGCATTTAGTAGGTGCTCAAAAACTATTACTCCTATTACTAATACTACAGATATTTAATAAATGTTTATTGAACGAAAAAAAATAATTATTGCCTAGTATAGCTGTTATAATTGAGAGACCCATCAAGCTCCTTCCTAAGTATTGTCTTCACCCTAAAAAAAGTACATTGCTTAAATTGACCAGAAATAACAGATGTCAGAAGTGTTAAGTAATTTAAATTTGTGATATTAAAAAGTTAGTAAAAAAAGCTTTAACTTTTTAAAGTCATCAAAATTTTACAATATCTAAAATAAATTTAAAAACCTACATGTTTATTATATTCACCCAATGGTAGCATTTTATTATTAGAATACTTCAGAAATCTTTCATAGTCTACTCATTTTAAGGCACACTTGAAAGATCATTAAAGTTTCTTTTATAACATCAATCTTTTAAAAAAGATGGTTCAAATTTGCTTTTATAAAACTAATTTGTTAATTGTACAAAAATTTAAAAACCTGAGTTTTTAAAAAAAGCACCCAAAAATCAACCATAGTCCTACAACAACTACTGTTAATATCTGGGATATATCCTTCCAGGTATAAATCTTTGCACAAACAAGTAAATAAGTAAATAGGTAGACAGACGGATAGGTATTTTTAAATTATTTTTTATTTTATAAAATGCTCTATAAAATGTACTTCAAATATACATCATCCCATGTCATTAAGCCCAGTCCTGTACCATCATTTCCAATTGCTGCAGATTCTCTTGACTTGAATGTACCATAATTTAGCCCCTGGCATCCCTATTTTGGTTCATTTATGTTGCTTCCATTTTTCAACTTTACAATACTGCAATAATCTCCTTAGAAAGGACCCAACTGTTTGTTAGGGATGAATTCTCCTTCACGTAACTGCTGAGTCAGCTGGCTTGACTAAGTATAAAGCTCTGACAGCTACAGCTAGGCATCCCTTCTTACCATATCCTCAACCAATCTTGCTTTCATTCTTCTTAATAACTGTCAATCTGTTAGATAAAAGATGGCATCTTGCTGAGATTTTAATTTGTATTTATTTTAAATGTCAGCATGATTAGATTTGGTATGTAGAGGAGGAGGGGAGTGAGTGGGGACTAAAATTATTCTACCTAATACCTTTGCTGCAGTTCTTACCCTTGGATCAGTATCCTCCTCTTCCTCATCAGGGTTATAGGTCTCAGCACAGACTAAATTTGGAGAGAAAAAAATAATGAGAAAAATAAATAAAACAGATGTGTGTTTTACTAGAAAATAGGAAGTGGGCACAATTTTCTTTTATTCACTGTTTTCTAAAGCTATAATGATTTTTGTAATCCCTTCCTTCAATTAACAAATATATTAAGTACCTAGTAATGCCAGGCATTCTGTTAGTGATGAAAAGCCAGCTCTTTAGGGATTGGTAGTCCAAACACGAGAGAGATGATAAAAAATATTATCTACTAAATTCTATGGTAGCAGCAAGGACAAGCAAGGAAGTGCTGTCTCTGCTGAGCTATGAAGCAGGGACGGAAAACCAAAAAGTACAGTATATGCAATATAAACATATGGATATGGAATTGGAGTAATTACAAAAAGAGTCAATTAAAATAAAATATCTCAACATCATTATGTACATGAATGACTTAAAAGTAAGAATTTTAAACAAAGTAAATACTATGTGTCAGGTTCTGTTCTAGGTACAATATTATATAAATCTAAAACCAACTTGATTTTCTTTGCAGGTAACCTGTGTTTGCACCAGCGGGCCACAGGACATGTCTTTGTCGTAAAGCAAAGATTTAAAAAATATTAACTGAACAATTGTTTATAATAGCAGAATATCATAAATGATATAAGTACCCATTTGAATCATACAGCTATAAGAAAGAACGAGGAAGATCCCCATAGGCTAATAAATAGTGAGTTCTAGGGGAAAAAAAGGCAAAAAAAGCAAGGTGAAGAATATATTACATAGTATGCTGTCCCTTCCATAAAGAAGGACTTCCATGATAAAGGAGAGCTAAGAATTGGGGGAGGGGGACTTCCCTGGTGGTCCAGTGGTTAAGAATCCACCTTCCAGTGCAGGGGACGCGGGTTCGATCTGATCCCGGTTGGGGAACCAAGATCCCACATGCCGCGGGGCAACTAAGCCTGCATGCTGCAACCACTGAGCCCGTGCACTCCAGAGCCCAAGCACCACAACTAGAGAGAAGCCCACGTGCTGCAACGAAAGATGCAGCATGCTGAGGGGAAGATCCTGTGCGCCACAACTAAGACCCAATGCAGCCAAAAAACAAGGAGGGGGGAGGGAATAAATATATAAATATGAATATATATACAAAAAAATTTAACCTATTTATTTTTTCAAAAGGAAACAAAAGAAGGATAAACCAGAAAGTAATAAAATTGTTTCCTAGAAGGTAGGCAGAAACAAAAAAGAAGGGATAGGGAAGGGAATGAAACTTCTCTAAGAAAATTCGTTTATATAGTTTCGACATTTAAGCCATGTTAAAATGTTTTACATATTTAAAAAATTAAATTGATAAGGATGGAAGGACGCTAAAACTGAATACAAAGAGAAACAAATGAACCTAACCACATATCAGGTTGATAACATAACCACAGAGAAGGAAAGGAGAATTATTTTAAGTAGCTTCTGAACATAGTACTGTAACCATCCACCCTCAGTGGGATATATTCCAACGACAAAAAAGAACTGCTATTTGCAGTGGTACAGTAATTCCAAAACTCCTCTGTGTACTACAGTTGTGAGTAAACAAATATACAGCCAGATGTTTTTCACTGGAGAAAAGGGGAATAAAATTATGGAACAGAAGAAAGCTTAGAATTGGAGATGTCAGTACCAGTCATGATTTTAAAATCTTACCCTTAGGTGTCACAATGGTAGACACAATGAATTATCTAGTGAATAAAAAAGTTAGTGTACTCACTAACAAAACTGTTTTGCCAGGAATGATCTAGATGTGACCACTGGTGTTGCCTAGAATGCAACAAACCTGCTCCTTCTTCACAATAAGTTTATTACAGGCCATTACAGCTAGGGAAATTTTTCTTCTAATAAATCCTCAATTATCTGCAATAACTGTGTGACCTGGCTTGATTTACTTCAAATCTCCACCTTCTCTTCTGCATAATGGAGCTATCAGTAGTGATTCCCCTCTGAGAACCGTTATAAGGATTCCAATAAACAAGTGCCTGGCACACAGGATGCAGTAAATGCCAACTCTTTGAACTATTACTATTATCACTTCTGTTTCATTTGTCCTGGTTTTCTGGAATATTAATTATCATTATTTTGGTTCTATTCTCTATCTTAGTTCTTTCAACAACTGTCCTTTCTTCAAAGCTGTCTTCCATCACAGATTTTACTCTTAACAATTTTGGTTTTTTTGTCCTATGTATTTAATTCCTGTTTATTGTGTTTAGTTTTCTTATAGTCTTTCCTTATCATACCCATTTCTCTTTTCATTTTAGCCTATTCTTTCCTTGGCTTTCTACTCAGAATTCATAAAGGCAATGATTTTTTGCATTCTATGAGCATTTTATAGTGGACTTTTCTAATCTTCATTCCTCTTATATCCTTAATCTGCCAAATTCATTCGTAAGCCTTGTATTGTTTGTTAGGGTTTATTTCTTATTTGTTAGCAGGCAAGAAATATAAAAGTTTCTTGACCCTATGCTCAATTCTTTTGTATGATGGCTAAAAATCTCTATATATCTATAATGAGGTGATAAGATGATATATACCACTCTCAACTTAACTCCTGATTTCTTAGAGACATTTACTCATTGCAGCCCTGGTCTAGCTTGTGTCCCAGCTTCCCCTTCCTCATTGATTCTCTGACCTAATGGAATACCTGAGAAATGGTGACTCCCAGCATGACCTGTACACAGGACTCCCTTCCCTGCCCAGTCTACTTGTGTGGACCACGCCTTCTGTACTGTAATGCCATCAACACTCTGCCTGTCTAACAGGGACCCAGTATCCTTAAATAGATGGAGAAAAATCAGGGAGAAGGGAGTAAGAGGATAGGCACCATTCTAGTCCCTAAAACAGCATCAGGTAATGTTCTGCAGAGAGTACTGCCCAGCCCTTGGTGGTGCAGGCTTTTGTAGCTGAGCCAGGGAAGTGATAATGGGATGTAGACAATGACTTTCTTTCTATCTTTCTCCAAGCCATTCCTGTTTCCATAAGGAAACAAGTTTATCTCAGATCTGTCCTAAAGATTAAGGCAGACACCTTCCTGAGTTCCTAGATGTTATTGCTGCCACTTTTCACATCTTCATAGGTATTTGGGTAGGGGGCTGAGGAAGCTGCTGTTGAGGGCAGCTAACCAGACACTATTTTAAACTGCAAACCTCTTGGTTCTTTGCACTCTTGATTAATGTTGTCATTATCAGCCCAGCTTTCTAAACCAGAAATTTGGAACTCACCATGGCTTCCTTCTTTCACCTCTTACCCAATGAATACATCAGATTCTACCTCAGAAATATTCTCATATTTGACCTTTATTCAGTCTACTCTAACTGCTACTCCTTGGTCCAGGATTTCAAAATGTCTTAGAAATACGCATTTTAAAAAACCTCATTTTGGAGACAGATGGATATATGAGTATTATTATACTAACTTTCTCTACTTTTGCATATGTATGAAAATATTCATTTAAGAAGTTGAAAATAATAAGCCTTTAATGATGAGACTGACAGGATCTTACTGATAATGACACTTAGTCTTGAGCTAGCCTATTTCCAGGCTTGCTTTTCCTCTGAGTTTGGAGGAAAGTATTTTAGCAACTTAGCTCATTTTTATATTTTTAGACAATGTAACTGAGGCAACAAATGTTATAGTTTTTAAGTCTTAAGGTACAGCACTATGATTTAAACAAAAGTAGTTATTTTCATTAAAATTATTAATGTTTCTATTTGTGAAAAAACATTATATCTTTATTTTTTTAAACTGGTTTTCATTTTTTCCCTTTTCTTTTGAACATCAGACTCGGCTCCCTTTTCCCTCTTCCTTTGTTTACCCTCAACCTCTCTACTTCTTTCTGGTACCGATCCCGAATTACTTTTCTCATTTTCTATAAAAAAAATCCATTTTTAAGTGTCTATGTGATTGTTGCCCCTTATGGTTCTACACATCAGGAAACCTGTCTCAGTGCGGGGAGTCCCAGAGTCTGTGTCATCCCCTATGCAGCCTCAAGACCTACAATGAATGTCGGGCTTCCCTGGTGGCGCAGCGGTTAAGAATCCACCTGCCAATGCAGCGGGCATGGGTTCGAGCCCTGGTCCGGGAAGATCTCACATGTCACGGAGCAACTAAGCCCGTGCGCCACAACTACTGAGCCTGTGTGCCACAACTACTGAAGCCCACGCGCCTAGAGCCTGTGTTCTGCAACCAAGAGAAGTCACCACAATAAGCCCGCGCATGGCAACGAAGAGTAGCCCCCGCTCGCCGCAACTAGAGAAAGCCCGCGCACAGCAAAGACCCAACGCAGCCAAAAATCAATCAATCAATAAACGCATTAAAAAAAAAAAAAGACCTACACTGAATGTCATGAGATGGTCGAGACCTATTGAAGATGAAGACTAAAAGAGCAGCACAGCCCCTCATTTGAGGGAATTAATTTTGCCACAGTTCTCCAGCAGATGTCACTAGTTAGTAATAGGAAACTGTACAAAGTAACAATAGATTATCCTGCAGAATTTCCTCTTCTAAATTTTAACTGGTGCTTCTTCCATCCAGAAACGTGAATCACTAAAATGTGTTTGTGAGAGAAAATCCCCTCATTTCTACAAAGAAATGAGCCCAGATCCTGGTCACAGGCATGAGGCCCTGTGCTGTCCTGCCAGTGCCCATGAAGAGTTGATACAGCCTGGGTATATTAGTCAGCTAGGGCTGCCATAACAAAATACTACAGACTGGGTGGCTTAAACAACAGAAATTTATGAAACAAAAGGGTTTTTCTTTTTTGGATGAAGTTTTTTTTTTTAATATTTATTTATTTATCTGGCTGCATTGGATCTTACTTGCAGCACGTGGGATCTTTCATTGTGCCACGTGAGCTTCTCTCTAGTTGTAGCGCGTGGGCTGCACAGCGCGTGGGGCTCAGTAGTTTTGGCACGTGGGCTCTACAGTGCGTGGGCTTAGTTGCCCTGTGGCATGTGGGATCTTAGTTCCCCAACCAGGGATTGAACCCGCATCCCCTGCACTGGAAGGAGGATTCTTAACCACTGGACCACCAGTGAAGTCCCTGGATGAAGTTTTTAAATTAACAGAATCAAACTAACATTTCAAACTGAAAGACAGTTATCACTAATTTAGAACTATGTCAAGAAAACTGCCTTTAAGGAATTTATGGACTCTCTTCATTTGATGCATTTATCACTTGATGTAGAGGGACTGTTCTGCTAGAAGGATTTGGAAGGCACAGCTTTTCAATTCCAGTGATTTGCAAGGGAGAGGCAGCATCAAGGAGGGGAAAAGCTCATCTTTGAAGCTACACTCACTGGAGTCTGAGCTTAGGTCCATCTATTGCTCACTCACTATTTCTCTACGTCCCCAGTCCTTGGTCTCTTCAATGCTAAGAGGGGATAACAATACTAGAACCATGTTAAAGGGTTAATAATAGGAGGTGACATTTAAACATAAGGCCGGGCTCACAGGAGACACTCAACAACTGTTAGCTCTCCTATGCTGCTTTACTTTCCAGATTATTATTCAGTCAGACACCCTGAGTTGTTGAAGTCTCTTCTGCAGTGTTTGACACAGCACATGTCCTCACACCACTAGTTTTAGCTGAAATCCTTGGATCACATCAGGAGCCCATTCCTCAACTATCTTTCCAATTTTATTTTATCTCCTCTCCTACAGCCAGAGCAGCCAGGTCCAGTTTATCCCCCTTCAAGTTCTTAAGACATTCTTCCACCTAGAATGCATCCCTCTTGGTACTGGCCAAATAGTAACCATGTTTTTCAACTTCCAGTGCAATTTCTGCCTCCCTCCAAGAAGTGTCTCTTGATTTTTTTTCTGCCTCCAGTAATTTCTCTTCCTGATTCCTCAACCCTTCCTTTTGTTCCTTCCTTCTGAAGAATGCGAGTGAGCAATACACAAAGTAGCTTTGGTGAGATATGGGAGCAAAAGTCTGACTAGAATGGGCTTAAGAGAGAATAGAAGAGAAACTAGAAATATGGACAATTCTTTCAAGGGGTTTTGCTATAAAGATATGGAGAGAGAAAGGTTGGTAGCTAGAGAGGGAAGAGTGATTTTTTAAAGTTTTATTTTTAAGAATGGAGAGCCAATGATATGTTTGTTTGCTGAGAAAAATAATCCAGTTGAAGAATAAAGATTATGCAGGATAAAGAACAGGTAACTGCTGGAAGGATGAAGGGTTGAGATCTAGTGTACAGGTGGACAACTGGACTCACAGGCAGATTAAGAAGGATAGATGGGGTGGGAGCCTATGGAAATTCTCTTCTGTTACTTCTGTTTCCTTAGTTAAATTGAGAGGAAGATTATCTGACAGGAATGAGGATGGGGGAGGAGGTGTTGGAGGTTTGGAGAGAGAGAAGAAATGAAAGACTTACCTAGGAGAACAGGGGCGTGAAAGAAGTATAGAAACACAGTATGATTGCTGTCATCAAGAGCCTACTAGAAGTTAACGATCATGAACTGAAATAAGATCAGTCAACAGGAATGCGTATTTTCCCTCAACCAAGTACAGCTGTAGTGCAGACACAATAAGTGGAGAATTGGGTTTAACCACAGTGTGGTTTAGCCAAGAAAATAAAAAGGGAAAAGTGAATTGAGGGAAGGTGTCAGGGAGTGGTTATAATCACTGATCAAGAAATTTAAGGTTAGTAAAGAGGAAGCGAGAAAGTGAAAAGGAGACAGGATCAATGAGTTGTGAGAGCTGGAGTGGGACAGCAAAGGAGCTGTTAGAAGACAGCAGGCAGTGGTGGGAGACTGGGATCACTGCTTGAGAATATGAAGAGTTGTAATGCTGGTCCTACCACAATACAACCATGGAAATGAGTGGCTGAAGTAGGGTGGAAGACAAGAACCTTGGAAAAGAGGAGGTCAAGGAATGGAAGGACCAGACTGGAAGGATTATCTATGTGGAAATAAGAAGGAACAACCTGGGGGTTATTAGAGGACAAAAACAAGGAGGGGCAGTGGCTGGTAGAGTATAATGTGAGGTTTGAAGTAGAGGGTTTTAGGGAGGAGGGAGAGAGAATGGCCTGGAAGCAACAATGAGGAACAGTAGAGATATTCACCCACCTCCTGTCAGTGTTACAAGGAAGGTGAACGAGAAATGAGCCATTTGAAAAGCCTGCAGGGCAGGCCAAGTTTCAGCTAGATCAGGAAGATGAAGACTGCACTCAGAGAACAGGCTCTGTTCTCTGAGTTTACGGATTTAGCTGAAGACTGACCAAGAGTTCCAGAGGGTATAAGAAAGGGCACATAGAGATGTGAAGGGTAGTACTTAGGAACCATGCTACCTGTGGGCACTTTATCACCTCAACTGTTGCAAGTTACTTAACCTCTGCTTTGCCCCAAGTTTCCCTATCCATACAATGGGATAATCACAGCATGTATCTCATAGTGTTAGTGTGAGGATTATATTCAACAATACAAGGCAGGCATTTAGAAAGACCTTAAAAATGTGCACCTAGCACACAGCCTGCACTCAAAAAATGTTAGCTATTGCTAACAAGCTATTTGCTCTCCTGCATAATCATTTTGGACTCTATTAAGAATCCTTTTTTTTCACTTAATATTTGATTGATATTAAAAAGTTTTAACTCTTCAGTAAGATTGTAAAAGCTAAGGGTAGGGATAATACCAAGTATTCATCTGAGTCCTCCACAGAGTTCAAGGACTGAACCACATTGACGGAGAGGCTACGCAGCAATTCATCTGTGACCGTCTGTGACCTCTGGAGGAGATGTCACTGCACTCTCCATTCCCCAGGCCTGCCCTACAGATGTCAAGAGCTATTACTAATCTTTGGGTAAAAAGGGGTGCAGGGATGAACAGAAACGGGAGATAGTAGCTCATGGGTCTCATACTAGCCTCAATTTCTATTCTATTTCCTCTCTGTAAGGCTTTTTTTTTTTCTTTTTTGGCTGCACCTCACGGGATGTTGGGACCCCCCCAACTAAGGATCGAACCCGTGCCCCCTGCAATGGAAGTGCAGAGTCCTAACCACTGGACCACCAGGGAAGTCCTGTCTCTGTAAATGACTTTCTATAAGTAACAGCACATTCTTCAAACTCCTTTCAACAAACTTTGGTGTACAACCTTACCAAAAACTTTCTGAAAACATAAATGAGCAGATTTTCTCAAAGAAAATGACTGAGGGATAGGAAAGAGATTCTGAGCCTTACCAGATGTTAGGTCATATGACAATTTAAAGTCAAGAAACCTTCCCAGAACAAGGGGATATGAAAGAATGATGTGACACATACAGCTTGCATAGCAATTTTGAAACACATAAACATCCCAACTGTACAATCAAATAAACTCTACATGTATCCAAAAGTCAAGCATCTTATTATAAGAAAAACTTTCAGAAAACATATTTATCAGCTCTATGAAAAAATGGGGACCTTCTCAGCTTAGGAATAATCATGAAAAAAAAAAAGAGATGTACATAGTCAATAAATATTTACTGAGTACTTGCTCTGTGCCAGGCAGCGTTCAAGGTACCAGTCACAGATCAAAATTTTTGAGTCAATAAAAAACAGCAAAATTAAAATAAGTAGCACACCAACCTGGAAAATTTTGTATTAAAAATTTCAAAAGGTTAAAGATCATGATAGGGGCTTCCCTGGTGGCGCAGTCGTTAAGAATCTGCCTGCCAATGCAGGGGACATGGGTTTGAGCCCTGGGCCAGGAAGATCCCACACACCGTGGAACAACTAAGCCCACGTGCCACAACTACTGAGCCTGAGCTCTAGAGCCCGTGAGCCACAACTACTGAGCCCTCGTGCCACAACTACTGATGCCTGCACACCTAGAGCCCGTGCTCCGCAACAAGAGAAGCCACCGCAATGAGAAGCCTGCGCACCGCAATAAAGAGTAGCCCCCGCTCTCCGCAACTAGAGAAAGCCTACACACAGCAACGAAGACCCAACATAGCCAAAACTAAATAAATAAATCAATAAATAAATTAAAAAATAAAAATCATGATAGAAATGTATTCACACTTACAAAAAATAATCTAGACCACAAAAGATAAAAGGGAAAAATATCATCAAACTAGTCCCATACAAGAAAATAAAATAGATTTCCCATATTTGGAAAATGTTCATTTTTGGTTAATAATCAAAGGAATCCCAAATAAAACAATTTGAGGTATATCTTACATCTAAATTAAAGGAGTATGTTTGTAAGTCAACAATATAAAAATATATTAAAAAAATAAATGAAAGGAGTAGGCACTGCCTATGTTAGTGAGATGGTGGTGGAAAAGAGGTCTTTGCAGGGTGTCTTTCTCCCTGTAGCCTATTCTCTGACCAGAGAATGCTACTTCCAGCACTATTACTGAGGAAGTAATTTAAGTGGCTCAACAATGTAAGCAAGAAGCTAATGGCAAGCATAATATAGAATGCCAGAAGTAGTAATATGAAAAGTTGTTTTTAGAAGCCATAATTATGAACGTGGAAAAATATTAATGACACAAATGAGACAAACTGATTATAGTAATATAAAAATAAGTACATATATACTCAGAACTTAAAATGAAACAGAATGAAGGAACCACAGGTAATTTTTATAATGTTCTATAATGCTATCAACTTACCTTTTTATTAAAAAGATCACTTTATTTTTATTTACGATAATCCCATCTTAAAATAGCATTTCAGTAGTATGCTGTGAAAAAGAACACATACCTGATACTCGCCGATCAAATCTGTTAGGAACTGGAACTGCAAAACAAAGAAGCAATGTTTAGTCATCATTATATCACATGACCCCATCTTTATCCTCCTTTTTTGCAAAGATCTTTGACAACAGAACTAGGAACCTGAATACCAAGTGGTGGATCAATTCATATTCTTCCATAATCAACCAGAGACAGTGGTTCAACATGATCACATAAAGACAATATAAAGAATAATATATGTCTTTGAAAACAAGCTCTTTATAACTTCAACGTGGGTGGCAATTTTATTTCTGTTCACATACAAGTTCCACCTAATTTGTATCACAGCAAATGAATAAGAAGTCTACTAAATTTACTGGTAATTTTATGATATCAAATAGTTAAATTTTCTTCTTTTAAAGATAATCCCAAGACCTGCTAGACCTGCATTTACATTTCATTTTAAAATAACTTGGGGCTTCCCTGGTGGCGCAGTGGTTGAGTGTCTGCCTGCCGATGCAGGGGACGGGGGTTCGAGCCCTGGTCTGGGAGGATCCTGCATGCCGCGGAGCGACTGGGCCCGTGGGCCACGATTGCTGGGCCTGCGCGTCTGGAGCCTGGAGCCTGGAGCCGTGCTCCGCGGCAGGAGGGGCCGCGGTGGTGGGAGACCCGCACAACGCGATGGCAGGTGGCTCCCGCTTGCCGCGGCTGGGGAGGGCCCTCGCACAGAAACGAAGACCCAACACAGCCATAAATAAATAACTCTATAAAATAACTTAATGAGGGACTTCCTTGGTGGTGCAGTGGATAAGACTCCTCGTTCCCAATGCAGGGGGCCCAGGTTTGATCCCTGGTCAGGGAACCAGATCCCACATGCATGCCGCAACTAGGAGTTTGCATGCCCGCATGCCACAACTAAGAAGCCCACATGCCACAACTAAGGAGCTGGTGAGCTGCAACTAAGGAGCCCGCCTGCTGCAACTAAGACCTGGTGCAACCAAATAAATTAAAAAATAAATATTTAAAATAAAATAAAATAAAATAATTTAATGAGTATTACACTAAAATAAAAAATTAACCATGAAGTTATACTCTCCCTCAATACAGGTGGGTTTTCTCCACCCACAGTCACTGTATTAATCAGAAAAATTGATCACATTTTTAGGTTAAAACAAACAAAAAAAAGTTTTTTTGCTAATTTTTCCTACTTTTCACCTATCATTCCTTATGTTTGATGGTTTTCTAAATTCTTACCACTGAACTATATCATTTAAACAAGGTGGAGGGACTTCCCTGATGGCGCAGCGGTTAAGAATCTGCCTGCCAATGCAGGGGACACGGGTTCGAGCCATGGTCAGGGAAGATCCCACATGCCGCGGAGCAACTAAGCCCATGCAGCCTGTGAGCCACAACTACTGAAGCCCACGCGCCTAGAGCCCGTGCTCCGCAACAAGAGAAGCCACCGCAATGAAGGGTAGCCCCTGCTCGCTGCAACTAGAGAAAGCCCGCAAGCAGCAATGAAGACCCAATGCAGCCAAAAATAAATAAATTTATTAAAAAAAAAAACAAGGTGGGGTTTTTTTACCTTCAAACATTAATCTGATTAATTTTATTTTAAAAATATATAAAATATGCCTTATAACGCTCCAAAAAAACAGAAATTTGAGGATTAGTGAAAAACAAATTGAAGACGGCTCAGAGAGCCAAACTCTAATGCATGGTCTCTGAAACAAACATAGACCCAGGAGGGAGGCAAATGCTCATTCATCTTAATAGGATTAGGATTATCTTTTTGTGCAGCACAGGGTCAAAGTCATGTTACTGGAACAAATAGGCAAATAGTCAAAAGAAAACCCCAGCATTCCTGAAAGTACCTACAATAGTCTGTCACTACTTCCTCAATAAAAAGTGGATTAGTCAAAATTAATCCATCCACCAGGAAAGGAAGTGATTCAGTTCAACAAATATAGGTAGAGTACCTAGTACATGCCATGCACTACAGTAGACAATTTGGGAGACATTAGTAAACAAAACAAAGATCCCTGATTTCATGGAGCTTGCATTCTAGCTTGAGAGATGTGGGAGAGTTTCCTTTGATCATTTGAAACACATGTGCTTGTCACTCAGTTAGACGGATGAAATGTACACCAGCATAAGCCCTCAACCCAGGCCTCATGAAATTTCCATAATTAAAACCCCATCAAATATTAGTATACAACCTAAAATTATAAAGTACACAGTGAAACAATTTAGTATGGGTGCTATCAGGGGATACTTCAAACAAAGGGTTAGATATCAAGATTATAGAACTATCATAAAGAAAGAACAGTGTGTTTAAAACAAAGACATAAAAGAAGGAATCAAAATTTTAAAATGCAAACTTAAAATCAATACTTTCATATATCATGCAAAAAAGACAAAATGATTTTTTAAATTCCTAAAGCACTCCCTCTGTGAAAGAGTTCAAAAGTACTTTAAAAAAAAAGGTGACTTGCAGTGTAAAATGTAATTAAAAACACAAACATGCTGCCTGATAAATCTATGTGTTGTTTCATTTTAAATTATTACACATCTTATAAGCTTTTATAGGGCCAGAGGAAACAGCTGCAGTTGGAGCAAGATACAATGCCAAGGCACAGAGAATGTAATTAGTGACTACAGCAGACAGAGACCATCTATTGTAATTTCACCACTGCTTAAATAGCCCAAAACAGAGCACATCAGAGTTTATGTGGGTCAAAGTATTCAACCAGTATAAGTATGAGAAGATCTTCCAGCAGAAAATAGTGCCTAAAATGCTCTCCTTTTCTATTATAAACAAATACATAGGGAATAGGAAGACTTAAAATTTAGGTTACCTGATCTGAAAACATGTGCCTCAAAAATATTAACAAATGCAATCTCAGTGGAAACTAAAAGTCATTATTCCTGATTAAATGAACTCATAAATGCTGACATACCCTGAAATTAAAACATGGTTCTTTGAGCAGGTAGAATATTTTATGTGGTGAATATTAAGAACATGCTGGAGAATTTGAAAACATTTCCCAAAGTCTCTCCTATTTTAAACTGAAACATGATGGACAAGATAATAGAATCTTCACTATGAACATGGTAGGATACGGCATAAAAACCTGGAGAACAGGGACTTCCCTAGTGGCGCAGTGGTTAAGACTCCGCCCTCCCAATGCAGGGGACCCGGGTTCGATCCCTGGTCAGGGAACTAGATCCCACATGCATGCCGCAACTAAGAGTTCATATGCCACCACTAAGGATCCGGCAAGCCACAACTAAGGAGCCCACGTGCCGCAACTAAGGAGTCCTCAGGCTGCAACTAAGGATCCGGCAAGCCACAACTAAGGAGCCCACCTGCCACAACTAAGACCTGGCGCAACCAAATAAATAAATGTTAAAACCAAACCAAACCAAACCCGGAGAACATAATCCAAGAACAGCTAGGGCAGGGCAAAGCTCAGGACTCAAGATCCTACAACTGCTGTGGCAAATAGGCACACTCAACTTAAAGCTGGGCTGGTAGGATGTTAGCAACACCAGCTATGTACAGAGGCAAATAACAGAAGCAGGGCATTAATGAGGGCCTTGTGTTTGGAGGACCTCAGCATAGTAAAACATAGCACAGAACAGTAAATCTCAAAAGTGGACTACAAGGCAGCTGTTAGGGCAGGCCCATTAGAGTCGTTAATCACAACAAACGGATTGCCAGGAAGGGCTGCCACCAATGGGTGGCAATTGTGCTGGGCCTCTGTAGGCGGGGGTGAAAGTGCATCTCTGGGCAGATGAAATAGCTTGACGAAAGCCCCAAGGGCAAGAAAGTTTTTGGAGAGTGTAAATGTCCCAGGGTGCCTGGAAACATAGATGAGGGAGAAGCAGGGTGTCAAAGGAGGAACACTCAATGATGCAAGAAAAGTCCAAGAAAAGTGCCGAGTAACCCATTTAGGGTTCTGAGACCCAATCAATAAACTATGGGACTCGTTGGTTCACAATTAAGAAAAAAGACAGAGAAGGGAAGGGAAGGAAAACAGAGAAGACAAAAAAAATCTACCATGATTTCACACACAAATTCATTCTGCTTTCTCTATGGGTCAGAAGAGGGAAAGAATGCTACTATTCTTTCTTTTTAAATTTTTTTTTAATTTTTAAAATTTATTTATTTATTTATTATTAATTTTTTTGGAGTATGGTTGCTTTACAATGTTGTGTTAGCCTCCACTGCACAACAAAATGAATCAGCCATACACATACAGATATCCCCTCCCTTTTGGACTTCCCTCCCATTTAGGTTACCACAGTGCATTAGGTAGAGTTCCCTGTGCTATACAGTATGTTCCCATCAGTTGTCTATTTTATACATAGTATCAATAATGTATATGTGTCAATCCTAGTCTCCCAATTCCTCCCACCCAACCCTTTCCCCCTTGGTATCCATACATTTGTTCTCTACGTCTGTGTCTCTGTTTCTGCCTTGCAAATAAGATCATCTATACCATTTTTCTAGATTTCACATATATGTTATTATATGATATTTGCTTTTCTCTTTCTGACTTACTTCACTCTGTATGACAGTCTCTAGGTCCATCCACGTCCTACAAATGACCCAATTTCATTCCTTTCTATGGCTGAGTAATATTCCATTGTATATATGAACCACATCTTTATCCATTCCTCTGTCGATGGACGTGTAGGTTGCTTCCATGTCCTGGCTATTGTAAATAGTGCTGCTATGAACACTGGGGTGCATGTGTTTTTTTGAATTATGGTTTTCTCTGGTTATATGCCCAGTAGTGGGATTGTTGGGCCATATGGTAGCTCTATTTTTAGTTCTTTAAGGAACCTCCATACTGTTTTCCATAGTGGCTGTATCAATTTACATCTCCCACCAAGTGTAGGAGAGTCCCCTTTTCTCCACACCCTCTCCAGCATTTATTGTTTGTAGATTTTTTGATCATGGCCATTCTGACTGGTGTGAGGTGATATCCCATTGTAGTTCTGATTTGCTGCTATTCTTTCTTCACTTTTTCATTCTGTAGAATCTTGTGCTGGTTAAACTAGGTACACGGTCATCAAAGTTTAAAGCAAAAGCTCCAATGGTGTGTTTGCCTTGGTGTGGTAGTTTCTGCTGGTACATGTGACCATGTGCTGATAATGAGGCCCATCCCATTGAGCCTTTTCTCTAGTCTGTCCAACAGTTGATATCCATCTTCCCACTATCTACCTACAGAAAACTCCTATCTGACCCTGCTAAGGCCTCTAGTTATATAATTCACATACCTACTTCCTTCCAACACCAAGCTTCCCAAATGAGCTGTTTTGTGAGTGGACCATTCTTTTTTTTTGAGGCTTTTGCAACCTGGCTTCCAACTATTATTAAAGTAGCCTCTTATTGTAGTAAATCTGTTATCAATTGTATACCAGTAGTTAAAGGATATCTTCCAAATTTAGCCAGGAATTTTTGAATTTTACTAAATAGTATTTTTAGTTATCTATAGAAATGATAACATGATTTTTTACTTTACCTATTATGATGAATTATATTAACTGGTTTCCTATTTTTTTTAATTAATTAATTCATTTATTTTTGGCTGCATTGGGTCTTCGTTGCTGCTTGCGGGCTTTCTCTGGTTGCTGCGAGCGGGGGCTACTCTTCGTTGCAGAGCGTGAACTTCTCATTGCAGTGGCTTCTCTTGTTGCGGAGCACAGGCTCTAGGCGCGCAGATTTCAGTAGCTGTGGCACACGGGCTCAGTAGTTGTGGCTCATGGGCTCTAGAGTGCAGGCTCAGTAGTTGTGGCGCACAGGCTTAGTTGCATCGCGGCATGTGGGATCTTCCCAGACCAGGGCTTGAACCCATGTCCCCTGCATTAGCAGGTGGATTCTTAACCACTGGGCCACCAGGGAAGACCTAACTGGTTTCCTATTATTAGTTTCCATAGATCATGCTTATGTTTCTGAATAAAACATACTTACTTGTTAGAAAAATAAAGTAGCCTCTTCTAAAATCACAACTTTCCTCTACATTGTTATTCTATATTGATTATTTCCTCTATCCTTGAACTAAATAAAAATCATTCAATATTGGCTGGTGCCAAATACATATTTATTCATTCAACAAATAATTACTGAGCCCTTCTAGGACAGGCACTGTGCTACCAGTGGGGAAATAAAAGTGATTCAGATATGGCTCCTGTGCACAAAGATCTCAGGAGCTAGCTAACCAGTGACCCAAAATAATCATATCATAATCATAACATGTGATATATACTACTACAAAGGCAAGTATAGAGTGCTCTATGAGCACATAAGAAGAGTATGTAGAGAAAGTGAAGGAAGGTCTGGGTCTACAAAGTAAGGTCTAAGCACGGTTGGGATGGAGTTGAGTGAACCTATGATTTCAGGAAATGAAAGAAGTATATGATATGGCATGAGCAAAGTGGCAAAACAGCACAGAGATGAAGGTGAAGAGGTGAGCAAGGCCTATTTTGGAAGTCATGCTGTGGCAGGGCAATATTCAGAAGTAATAAACTAGTTATTTCTACGTATTTTCTTTTTCCTCCAGCTGCGGGAGAAGAGCAGGAACAAAGATTTAAGTACCTGATAAAGAGTTCCTTGGATGTGACTGCAAAACCAGAAGGGAAAATCTGGAGAATAATGACCAAGACTTAATGAGAGATGAAGTATTAACTGGAAGAAGAGAAAAGGAAGGATTACCTACCCCAATAATAGGGAGTGTCAGGAAAGTCCTCCAGTATAGAATACCTACCTATCTTCTTGCTCCACTGATTCCCAACCTGGGGGCCCTCTACTTTCCCACAGTCCAGAAGACCTATAAGACCACTGGAGAGAGGATGGGGGCTTGGACACCCCCAAACAAGGTGGAATGGAACAGAACCACTTGGAAATGTTCCCTGTGAGTGGATCAGCTATGGACACAGCACTTCTGTTACAATATGAAGAAACTGGAGTGAAGGGAGTCATCGCAGACTGGATTTTATAAAGATCACTCTGACTGCAGCTGGTGGAGGAAGGAAGCACATTGGCCAGAGATTTACAGAAGATTAAAATCTATCCAGTTTAGGGATAAACTCAATGTTTGCACAATAAAAAAAAAATCAAATAAAATTATATACCTACAATTATAAAACACAAAGTATTCAATATGTGTATCATTCAATCTATAAATAAGGGTGCTGTCATGGATACCAAAATCATACAATGTCAGAGTTGCAAAGTATCTACAAATTCATCTAATCTGGCCATGGCAAGTAGGTTTCATCTGACATGAAGACTCTAATTGATGTCACTGGTCTATCTGAATCATCCTGACTCCCTCCTTTCTTTCATTACTCACATCTACTTCATTAATAATTCCATCTGTTCTCCCATCCACTTTATTTCTTGAATCAGTCTACCTTTCTCCATATCCACTGTTACCCTAGCCTGAAGTGCATCATTTCACGCTGGGATGATAGCAACAGCCTCCAAACTTGTCTTCCCAAGGCCCATCTTGTTCCACATCAATCTATTCTCCACACAGTTATCAGAGTGATCTTAAAATTTTGGAAGAAAATCTGGTAGTTTCTGTCAAAATTTTAACTGTGAACTGTCTTTGACCTAGTAATAATTCCACTTCTAGGAATATGTTTTCTATATATATATCACATAATCACTATAGTATTGTATGTAATAGAAAAAAAAATGAGAATAAAAGTTGTCTAGAAAAAGAAGTTAAGGAAACAACTGGTATAGTCAGAGTACAAACCTCTATGCAGCCGTTAAAATTTAGGGTGCAACAGACCTATATGAACTGCCAGGGAGACCTTCAAAATATATTGTTACGTGAAAAAAAATTTGCACAAGCACTATATGAAATAACTCTAATTTTCTAGAATTTTGTCTTTAATCAAACTTTTACATATCACAAATTTAAAAGCCAATCAGTACTATAAGGCTATAACTAAGAAAACAACATCAACAAAACGCAGCAGTCTTGTAATCCATCTCTCCCTACTCACAATTCCTGCTCCCCAGCGGCAAATGCAGCAACTCTTTGGGCTGTTGATCCTGAGATTTACTTTATATTTTCAAATAACACAGTTACACTACTAATTCTATGTGTTTTAATTACCTTTTGTCTTTCAACTCTAGAAAAGAGTAGAAATAGGCTTGCAAAGTAGCAGGATAGGATGACCTGGACCCCTGACAACTTCATGAAGCTCCCTGTCCTACTGGCCCTGAACTTTAGGCTTCCTTTAAGTGCTATTATTTTGGATTTTCTGCCACTCACAGACAAACTTAATCTTTTTAAAATTGAAGTATAGTTGATTTATAATATTATATTAGTTTCAGGCATATAACATGATGATTCAATATTTATATAGATTATACTCCATTTAAAGTTATTATAAAACATTGGCTATATTCCCTGTGCTATACATTACATCCTCATGTCTTATTTACTTTATACCTAGTATTTTGTACCTCTTAATTCCCTTCCCCTATCTTGCCCCTCTCCCCACTGGTAATCACTAGCTCTCTATATCTGTGAGTCTGTTTCTGTTTGTTATTTTTATTTATTTGTTTTATTTTTTAGATTCCACATATAAGTGAAAACATACAGTATTTGCCTTTCTCTGTCTGACTTATTTCATTAAGCATAATACCTTCCAGGTCCATCCATGTTGTTGCAAATAGCAAAATTTTATTCTTTTTTATGGCCAATATTCCACCGTGTGTGTGTGTGTGTATGTATATACACTACATCTTCTTTATCTAGTCTTCTGTTGATGGACACTTAGGTTGCTTCCATATCTTGGCTATTGTAAAGAATGCTGCTGTGAACGTTGGGGTGCATATATCTTTTCAAATTAGTGTTTTCATTTTCTTCGGCTATATATATGACAAACCTAATCTTAGTAAATTCAGAAGCCAAAAGGAAATTCTGCCGATCCAGATGACAAAGAATGCTAGAAAATGTGGAGATGGAATAACAACATATAACATTTATGTGCCAGGATCTGCCCTAAACACTTTATGGTTATAAGTCACTTAATTCTCATACAAACCTTATGAGGTACTACTTAGATAAAGAATTTATGGCAAGAAAGGTTAAATAACTCACTCTGCTAACAAAGGTGAAACCAGACAGGGTGGCAGACAGTCTTAGCTTTACAGCCCATGCTCTTAGCCATACAGGTAGCTATGGAAGGACAACATCTAAAATCACCCTGGGGATGCTAGCAGGGTAACTGGGTAACACTCACATTCGTGCAACTTTGAGAAAGCACCTTCTTTCTTGAAATGCCTAAAATGTCTTTTAAAATGAAGTTAAAAGCCCCCATTAGGAATTTGCATCTGGAATCTTAACTGAAAAATTTCTGAGGCTAACTCAGTTTATCAAATATTAGTACTTACAAACTAATCAAAATTTACTGATAAACCAGGTCCAAAACTGAGTACTTTTCTAAGGTCAGCATAAAGTTTTTTTTACAACTTTTTTTTTCACTTAAATTAATTTTAAGTACAAAGACTGAGTCAATATAAAGAAAAACAGAAGTAACCATAACTGTACTTGGCCATAGCTTAACCTCTCAGGGGGGCCTGGGGCTGCAATAGCTAGAGACAGGAGGAGAAAAAAATAAAATAGCTTTATTTTTCTTAACATAACAGATTTATAGAGATATAATTCACATACCACATAGTTTATCATTTAAAGTGTACAATTCAATGGTTTTTAGTATATGCAAAGAATTGTGTCTCCATTACTACAATCAATTTTAGATTTTTTTCATCACCCCAAAAAGAAACCCCATACCCATCAGCACTCACTCCCCATTCCCCCCCCTTAGCCCTAGGCAACCAATAACTTACTGTCTCTATAGATTTGCCTATTCTGGACATTTCATATAAGTAGAATACAACTGGCCTTTTGTAGCACCTATCAGTACTTCATTTCTTTTTGTTGTCAAATATTATTCCATTGTATGGCTATACCACATTCGTTTATCCATTCATCACCTGGTGGACATTTGGGTTTTTTCCACTTTTTGGCTATTAAGGATAACGCTACTATGAACATTCGTGTGTACACATTTTACGTAGATATATGTTTTCATTTCTCTTGGGTATACACCTAGGAGTGAAATTGGTAGGTCATACAGTAACTCCATACTTAGCTTTTTGAGTAACTACCAGACTGTTTTCCATTCCTACCAGCAGTGTATGTGGGTTCCAGTTCTTCCACATCCAAGTCAACACTTGTTATTATGTCTTTTTTATTATAATAATAAGTGGGTATAAAGTAATATCTCATCATGGTTTTGATTTGCATTTCTAATGACTGATGTAAACTGTTTTATTTATTACTGCTAAAAATCCTTATTTTTGAAGAGCTAACAGGATTTTATTCACTATCATCTTAAAAAATCAAGTCTGCCCCTCTGTGACCTGATGTTGAAAAACAATTCTCAAGTTCATGATCAGTAAGCCAGTCTGGACTTCACGATCATTGTTCCCTTGCTGGTCTTGGACCTTTGTTCTTCAAAGGATCTGTTATAACAGATGTGACAAAACCCACCACCTAACAAGAAAACGTAACTCATCATAATAAAAATCACTAGCTGTTCAACTGGTTCATTAGCTTGTGCTTCGCTACCATTTCTTTCCATTCCTTGATGGCTAGAGTTAGTGTGCAAGTTATTTAGAGCTACAGAGCAAAATCTGAGATACAGGTAATTTTTAAGACCCAATTTATAAACCTGAAGCCCAACACAGTCAAATTTGATTCTACATGCCATTTTTAGTATAATGGTGATCTACTTCTCTGAATCTATCTCCCTCTCTCCCACCATCCCCAAATACCTCTAATGAAGACAAGTGCTTAGGGAAACAGCTTTTGGAAAAAAAAAAATCTAAAGAAGGTTTAATTAGATAAAAGATTCTTTATTGGGGCTTCCCTTGTGGCGCAGTGGTTGAGAGTCTGCCTGCTAATGCAGGGGACGTGGGTTCGAGCCCTGGTGTGGGAAGATCCCACATGCTGCGGAGCAACTAGGCCCGTGAGCCACAACTACTGAGCCTGCGCGTCTGGAGCCTGTGCTCCGCAACAAGAGAGGCCGCGATAGTGAGAGGCCCGTGCACTGCAATGAAGAGTGGCCCCCGCTTGACACAACTAGAGAGAGCCCTCGCACAGAAACGAAGACCCAACACAGCCAAAAATAAATAAATAAACAAATGTGGGGTTTAAAATGTTCTGATATGAAAAGAGTACTTTAAAAAAAAAAAAAGGTTCTTTATTATATTAAATTGGGCAGTTGAAGATTATGTGAAAGCAGAAAGGCACCTTAGTACTCTCATCTATCTTGTTCAATTTGTTCTGGCTAATCAAATGTTCTATTATGTAGAATTTCTATATAAGATCAACAAACATGCTCCCTAAACACTAAAATTTAATTGGGTTGATTCCCAAACCTTCTTGGTGAATAAGTGAAAAACTAAAGTGAGGGTAAAGGACAACCAACTTTTGGCTTGGATACCACTGAGATGGAGAATAAAGAAAGTTCTGAGGCTAGTGACGCTGACCAAAAATGGAGTTAGACGAGATGTGGTCTATCTTTTTATAGACATGCTCCATTTAACCTTTTTTCTTGAAAAACCTTATCACCAATGACCAGCTTCATTTCTTTTTCATTTAATAGAAAAAAATTTACATGGAATGAGCTTTTTTAAAGTATTAACTATTTTATAACTGTTTCTACCACTTTTGCCACTTTTATGGTTGATATCTTGCTTCTTGTGGGGTGAAACTATAACACATTTAATGATCTAAACTAAAGGAAGCCAACTCCAAAAAAAAGCAGGAAAAGTTGGGTCATTCTTATTTTCTTCAGGCAAGGAGAGAAGTCTAAAAAGTATCAATGCTGACCACCTGTAGAAACTAAGTAACATGAAAAAGATGGTAACTCTTTGCATAGTGAGACTTTAACTTTATAAAAGATACAAAATAAACAGACATTTCTAAGCTTTTGAGATCAGCAAATTCAGAAATAAATATTCTTAATGGTATAGGCAGTTTGTTTGGTAAAGCACTGTGGAGGCATCCACTGGATAATAAATAAAGCTTTCTCTTGAGTAGAACTCAGGCACCAGATGCAGCTGGGCCATGCTCCTCACTCCCTGGGCGGCTGGCAGCTCACTGTCACCCTCTGTCCCTTCCCCATTCTATTGGATCTCCCTGACACCTAACATTGTGGAATAGCCCTACTTTTGAAATTCTCCTTTCCACTGTCTTGGCCAAACATTTTCCATGTCTCCTCACACCTTTCTGGTTCCTTTCTGGAAGTCTCAGGCTTCCTTCTTGGGCCATCTTTTCTGCACAACTTTTGTAGCAATGTCATTCTGTTCCTACACACACACACACATACACACACACACACAAACACACACACACACACACACTCAAATCTATTTAAATAGTCCTACCTTGTTCCTGAGCTCCAGACTTCTATTTCTAGTTGCCTCTGGGGGTTTGCACTTGAATCGTTGAGGCCAAATCTGTACAAGGTCTCCCTGTCACCATCACCACCAAAGTTCGTCTCTACCTTCTCCCTCCGCTTCACCGCATTACCCTTCCCACCCCCTACCACACAGGCACACATTCAATTGGGCACGAAGCCTTGCTGAGCCTGCTCCTGAAATCTGTGTCTACTCTCTATGCCTCCTCTAGCCTCTTTAAAAGAACACCCCCAGCAAGCACCCCATGTAGCTTCCATGCAGCTCTGGAAATCTTCCAAGTATAGACTACTAACTACATCACTCCCCTGATAAATAAAATCTCTGACAGCTTGCCATTGTCTCTGCATAAGGTCCAAAATATTTCTTTCCAGGACTTTTCACAATCTGACTTTTATTTCACTTTGCTAATCTTAATGCCTGCCACTTCCTGCCTCACCAAGCTACAGATTTTATAATGTGAGGTTTCTGTGCCCTTGCTTCTTCTTTAAACCAGTCTACAAAAATATTCTTGTCTTTCTGTGCCTGGCAAACAGCACTTGCTTTGTTGGTCTTTGTTCCCAGGTAGAAGGGGAACTTCTCAAAAGTAGTGGTCATGTCTACCTCATCTTGGAATCTCTACAGTGGCCTTGGAATCAGTACAGTGGCCTGACACACAGTAGGCACACAGATGTTTGAGTTGGAGTAGGGAATGTGTTGCTGATATCCTAGAACCAATATTTCTCAAACTTCTTTTTTGACAGTAAAAAAAAAAATTTAATGTATAGAAACTGAAAGTAGAATGGTGGTTACCAGAAGGTGGGGGTGGGGGGTGGAGAGGGAAGTTGTTGTTTAATGGGTACAGAGTTTCAGATTTGTACAATAGAAGTGTTCTGCATATTGTCTAATTTTCATGCTTTCATTCATTTACAACATGCGCCTTCCCCTTACCCTTGCAGGTTTCCCCTTTCCCTTGTAGGTTCACTCTCCTATGCCTGTCCTTTAAAACTAGGGTCCTCAAAGTGTCTGTCAGTCAGAGGCCCTCTGCTTCTCACTCTGTTCTCTCACTCTGGAAGATTTCATTCATACCTATAGCTTCAAGTAACGACCCACCCTCATACCTCTGGCCTAGATCTCTTCAGCGAGCTCTAGATGAGAATATTAGATGGCCCACTTGTCATCTCCTGCTTAACTCAGGAGACCTCAAACTCATATATCCACTATCAAGCTCATGATCTTCCCATCTTCCCAAAGCTGAAGGCTTTCTCATGTTCTTTATCTTAATAAAGAACACTGCTGTCCATTCAAATGCATAGGCCAAAAAATATAGGTGTCTTCTTTGATAGTTCTCTCTCCACATACCCCATATCCAATCCATCCCTAAGACCTGGCCATCATCTTACCTTCTACATGAGCCCTGAATCCATCTTCAACACCCACCCCCTTCAACTCAGGCAAACATCATCTCAAGCCTCAATTATAGTAATAGCCTCTTAATAAATTACCTGTACCAGCTCTAGCCCTCTCCAAATCCCTTTTCTACCTAGCTGCTAGAATGATCTTTTCTAACCATAATCCTCATTACTCACACCCCATGACGTAAAATTATTCAGTGGCCTTCTCACTGGTCTTCAGATAAGGACAAAACTCTGATCATGCTCTCCTTACTTTCTGCATTCTGGCCGCCACACTGGTCTCCTCACCAAGTTCCCTCTCACTTCAAGGGCTTGTCTTAGAATGCTTTTCTCACCACTTTGCTTAGTTAACTCCTATTTCAAACTTTGGAATTGAGAGAGTAGTCACTTCTCTCAGGGAAGCCATATTTGACCTACCTGGTGAGCTCAGATGCCTATTACAGGCTCTGAGGAAACAAAGTGCCTTTCCTTCAAAGCAGTGAAGCCACAGGTACAATGCTAGAACAATCTGAGTGATTATTTGGTTGATGTTGGTATCCCCTACAGGACTGTGAGCTCTTCCCAAGGGAAGGAGTTAAGTCTGTTTCTACTTACCAGTGTATTCCCAATGCTTAGCACAGGACAGATTTTCAGTATATATTTGCTGAATGTGTTTTTATTAAATACCTACTGTGTGCCAGAAGTACATAAAAACATTCATCTTCCAGGGACTTCCCTGGTGGTCCAGTGGTTAAGACTCTGCACTTGCAATGCAGGGGGCACGGGTTCGAACCCTGGTTGGGGAACTAAGATCCCACATGCCGCAGGATGCGGCCAAAAAAAAAAAAAAAAAAAAAAATTCATCCTCCAGAAAACCTGGAGAGTTGATGATCACAAGTGTAAAGATTTCAGTGAATGGACAATCAGGAATCCAAAGACACTATAAAATGTCCTTAGCAGCTCTATTCATTGCCACCAAACACTGGAAACAGATGAATGAATAAAATGTGACATCTATACAATGAAATACTACTCAGCAATTAAAAAAAACCCAAACTATTGATAACATAACTTGGATGAATCTCAAAGATATTATGCTGAGTGAAAAAAGTCTCAAAATATACATATTGTATGACTCTATTTATATAACATTCTTAAAAAGACAAAACTAGTGACAGAGAACAGATCTAGTGATAGGCAACAGTGGTTGCCAGGAGCTAGGGATTAGTAGAAAATGCGACTATAATACCACAAAGTGGGTTTTTGGGGTGATGGAATTGCTCTATATCCTGATTGTGGTGGTGGTTACACAAATCTATATATGTGCTAAAATTCACAGAACTATAGACCAAAAAAGTAAATTTTATTGTATGATAATATTTAAAAATAAAAATAAATTTAAAAAGAAAAGAAAGAAAAGGTGGCTGACTGATGACCAACAAATCAGATAACTCAGATGAAATTAACAAATTCCTAGAAACACATAAATTACCAGAACTAACTCAGAAGAAATAGAAAATCTCAACAGAGCTATAATAAGTAAGGAGATGGAATCAGTAATTTAAAAACCTCCTAACAAAGAAAAGTCCAGGATCTGATGGCTTCTCTGGTGAATTCTTCCAAACATTTAGAGGAGATTTAATACCACTTCTCCTGAAACTCTTCCCCCCAAATTAGGAAAGGGTATATTTCATAATACATTTTATGAAGCCAGCATTATCCTGATACTAAAGCCAGACAAAGACACCACAAGAAAAAAACCTACAGATCAGTATCTCTTATGAATACAGATGAAAAAATCCTACAAAACAAAACAAAAAACAAACAAAAAAACCCACTAGCAAATCCAACCAAATCCAACAACATTATAAAGATTATATACCATGACCAAGCAGGATTTATCCCAGGCATGCAAGGGTGGTTCGTCATAAGAATATCAAGGTAATGTACCATAGTAATCCAGCCATTGCTATTTTGTTGGTTCTAATTCTGTGCTTTCTAATCAAAGTTCTTATTGACAATCCAACTTCCTAAAGATTTTAATATAAGCGGGTTCCCCAGGTTTGGGTAATATGAGTTCTAGGATCAAGAGAAAAGACTGCCTAACCAATTATTACACCAGACACTGTGGTAGGTATATAGCATATATCATCTTTAATTTTCACCACCCTTGAAAAGCAGTCAAGAATTCCCTTCTTAAGAATGAAAATACTGAAGGTCTGTGCTGTGACAGAGCAAGGATAGAAAGCTGGGTCTACCTAATTCCTGTATAAGTCAGTTTCCAATGAATTTAATTAACATGAGTCAGTCATCAAGGTAATGAGCATATATGGGTGCATTTAAATCTACTTTCTGGACCTGAAAAACAGAGAAACACACCTTAGAAGTGGTGATTCAACTCAAGGAAAATATTCCTATTTTATAACATTCCTGCTAGCCCCTAACACTAACTCTTGCACTTGGCTCAATTCAGGCCCTAATCACCATTCACTTGTATTATTACAGTGGATTGCAATGCAGTGTCCCAGCATCCACTCTCACCCTGCTTTGGACCAGTCCTCCACACTGTTGGACCCTCCTAGGGTCCAAACATGACAACATCCCTCCCCTTTATAAAGCTTTTTAATAGGTCCCCAAGCCACAGCAACATTTCCCAAACTGTGTAGCCACAGAACTGTTTTAAACTGATAGACCATCAATTGGCACTCACAATATCTACTGGATGCTTGGATTAGAGCAGAGAGGAAAAAATGGCATCAGTAATTGATGAAAAAAAAACCCAAACACCTTTGTAATTGAATAAAAAAAACAGATTAGAAAAATTAAGCCATTTTCTCGTTCTTACAAACAAAATTTCATGTTATAATGAGAACACAAGACATGTCGCAGACTAGCATGTAATTAAATGGAAAGCACAGACCATGCCAGTTAGTATATCTGAATCATGCAATAAGATGCAGATCCCAAGTCACATGTGTGTTCATGATGTCCCAGGATTCTTAATTTTTAGAATTATACATATATGTGTTTACAATTTCTTACTTTTATACTTTAAAAATATATTTTAGAAGAAAAATTACTCAATTGTTGCTTTTCTTTAAGTCCCGTAACATCTATCACATTGGCATTCTCCAGCTTTAGCAGCTGCAGGGCAGCTTGGGAGCTTGGTTAAATGCACAGCGTGTTACAGCTGCTTTCCAGGTCATGCTGTTCACCAAAGAGTGCAGCAGTATAGTTCCTTATGTTTAAGAAAGAGAGAAAGGAATCTAAATAGATGCATCCCATTTGTGTCTCTGTGTGTGTGTGTTTTTAAATGGAATGATATAGATTTTATTTGAAAAGTTAAATGTCAGTAGTTCTTCGCTTAACTTTGGCTATCCCTGAAAATCACCTGGGAACTTGTAAAAAGTACTGATGGCTGGGTCTCACTCTCCTCCAATTCCTCTCCCAAATTATGAATTAATTGCTTGGATGTGGAGTCTGAGCATCAGTATTTTTTAAAAGCTCCCAAGGATGAAAATCACTGCTACAGCGGAGGGAATCAGGTGGAAGCTACAAGGGTAGAAGCCAGGCTCCTCTGAATATACCTTATTTGGTTGACTTTGGAACCATGTAAATATTTTACATAATTATAAAATTAAATTTGAAAAAGCAATCCCCAAAACATAAAGCAAACTAACTATATATTTAATTGGGAGGAGAATCACACAAAGAACTATTTCAAATGACTTTAATTGGATATCCTAGCGGGCTATACTCTAAAGATAACAAGCACTGAAGAAATAGTTTTCAGAAATAATACTGCTAGTCTACGATTCTGAGACTGTTATGTGGGCATTATGGGATAAAGAAAATGAGTAATTGTGTTATTGAATACTGGGATTTCTGGCATTAAAGAAAGGATATACATTAGGTTGAGTAAAAGCATTATAGTCCTGAGTTTAAACTGGAAATATGACTAACCTCTGGAGTAAAGAGCAGCCCTACCATGCATTTTATGATCTCTACTATTTTTGTCTAAAGAGAAACAGGGTTCCTTGAAGAAATTGCTAATTCCTGGTCTGGAGCTAAACATGTAACAAGACTGGAAAAGCTTCTACCAGAAATCAAGGACACTATAAAAGACTGCTAGGATCATGTCAAAAGGAATTAGGAGAAAACCTGAAGAGGTTCCCATGACACAAAGATAGGATAATATGAGCATCAAATAAGAACAAAATGACAATGGATAAAACATCAAATACAGTTAAATCTTTAAATTTACACTGATTTGTTACAGGACTTCATTTGTCATCTTTGGCAGATGCTAGAGAACCAAGTTATTCTGAAAACAGGTAGATAAAAGCAAAGACTCATCGTTTATCCTGCCTTTTCTGAACAAACTATTCCACAGGGTAACCTAAAAGTTAATGAGGGGAAGTTTTTCCAGTTTATGCATGAAGAAGGAATGATAGAGGGACTTCCCTGGTGGTCCATTGGTTAAGAATCCGCCTTCCAATGCAGGAGACGTGGGTTCGATCCCTGGTCAGGGAACTAAGATCCCACATGCTGTGGGGCAACTAAGCCCACACACCACTACTACTGAGCTTGTGCACCTCAACTAGAGAGCCCACGTGCTGCAACTACTGAGCCCCACGCTTGGAGCCTGCACCTCACAACAATAGAGCCTGCGCACTGCAACTACTGAGCCCACACACTCTGGAGCCCGTGTGCCACAACTAGAGAGAAGCTCACGTGCTGCAATGAAAGAGCCCGCATGCTGCAATGAAGATGCTACATGCCACAACTAAGACCCAATACAGCCAAATAAATAAATAAATAAATAAAATATTTTTTAAAAAAAGAAGGAATGATACAATTAGAACAATGCCATATGCAACCCCAGTGAATTAACGGATATAGCCTAGGCAATGATCAACATGGACATCAGCATCATAAATGAGAGACCAGTCAGCCTTAAGTGCCTTCTAATGGAAAACACATCAACAGCCATGAAATAGCTGGTGGGGGTAAGGGAGTGGGGTGAGAGAGGGACAAACCTGAATCTGATCAAGCCTATACAGCAATGGTTCTCAAACTTTAGGGTGCATCAGAATCATTTAGAAGACTGCAGGGCCCCTTCCTCAGAGTTTCTGATTCAATAGGCCTGGAGTGAAGCCAAGAATCTGTATTTCTAATAAGTTTCCCAGATGATGCTGATGTTATTGACCCTGGAACCTCATTTGAAAGCCACTGCTCTAGTGCCAATTATGAAATTAGAGGAAGAACAGGGGATGGGGAACTTTGATGCAAACATGATGGGGATGCAATCAGCAAACTGTACATTGTGAAAAAAATCTACAAAATAAACTTTATTCTACAAATAAGCTTCAAAGGAAAAAAGAGAGAGATCAAGAAAGATCCTATAGACTAAAAGAGACTTAAGAGATAAAGCAGCCAAATGTAATTCTTGGAACCTATCTGGAGATGTGTGGAGAAGTTTGAACACAAATCAAATATTTGATACTAAGGAATTATTGTTAATTATTTTAGATGTAATAAAAGTTTTGTGGGTATATTTTTAAAACTAGTCCTTAGAGATATAAACCTAAATACTTATGGATAGAATTATTTCTGAAATTTTTTTAAAAAGGAGGAAGGTGTGGGACTTCCCTGGTGGTGCAGTGGTTAAGAATCCGCCTGCCAATGCAAGGGACACGGGTTCAATCCCTGGTACGGGAAGATCCCGCATGCCACGGAGCAACTAAGCCCGTGTGCCACAACTACTGAGCCTGTGCTCTTGAGCCCGTGTGCCACAACTACTGAAGCCCGCACGCCTAGAGCCCGTGCTCCACAAGAGAAGCCACCACAATGAGAAGCCCGTGCACTGCAACAAAGAGTAGCCCCTGCTCACCACAATTAGAGAAAGCCTGCGTGCAGCAACAAAGACCCAACACAGCCAAAAATAAATAAATAAAATAAATAAATTTTTTAAAAAGTAAGAGGAAGCTGGTTTGAGTGGGAAAGAGTCATGAGCTGGGGCCACCTTGCCCCAGGTCAGGAGAACTGATTCTGAGAATCTTTCCCTAACTCCTTGTTCAGTAAAATTGTGTGGTAGCTTGAAACTGGCATGGTAATTAAATAAATGGGTAAATACTCCCAAAGAGAAATTAGCAAACACTATAAATCGAATCACCAGTCATGAGTTAATGGAGTTGGGGATAAGTAGATGGGGGGGGATATTACACTATTCGTCTTACTAGTGTCACTAATCGACATTTTCCATCATAAAAAAAAAAGTAGAAAAGAAAACCAGCATTTCTGTAAGGGGACGGGGGAACCAGTGGACAGGGTAATTCTTTTCTTGTTTTTTGAATTTTTGAATTTTATTTTATTTATTTTTTTATACAGCAGGTTCTTATTAGTTATCTATTTTATACATATTAGTGTGTACATGTCAATCCCAATCTCCCAATTCATCCTACCACCCCACCCCCCCAGCCACTTTCCCCCCTTGGTGTACAGGGTAATTCTTATACAGGTGGTCCATTTACCACTCTGCAAAAGCACTACCCTAACACATACTTCCAGCCAGTAAACACAGTCACTTATTCTGAAACAACCACTGGCACCCACAACCCCCTGTCCCCATCCACACTAGTACACTGGACATCTCTCTGGTCCTAAAGTACACACTGCCTAGAAGACCCATCTCTAACCCAGCCCCAATGTCCTGTCAAAGAAGACAGCGCCATTCCAACGGCTGAGCATTCCTTCTCTATCACAGCACACAAAAATCCCATGTGTCTACCACATCACATAAAACGCTCCTAAGCTGTAGGGATGGGGAATTTCCTACCATTTTTTGTCTAGTACAGACCTTGTCATACACAGACACTAAATGTAAATGGGCTAAATGAATGATTTCCTATTACCTGGGCTGGAAAGGACTAAAAGCCATGCCCCCTTTCTTGGGTATATCATCTCATCAACTCACATCTGGCCACCAATTTAAGTTGAATTATAACAGGAATATAAAACTATTCTGACACCAACTGGTGAACTTCAATACAATTCTGATGCTAATGACCCAGAGTAGCATCAGATTCCATAGTTCAAGGACATGGTTCCCAACAAGACTGTCCTTACTCCAGCTGCACTTTGGTGGTCCGCAGGCCAACAACATTTCCGAACAACTGGCTACAAATTCAGAGGTTCCCACAAATCCTCAGGTTTGATTTGCTAGAACAACTCACAGAACTTTAGAAAGCACTATACTTATTATTACAGTTTTATTAGAAAGGATACAAGGGGCTTCCCTGGTGGCGCAGTGGTTGAGAATCTGCCTGCCAATGCAGGGGACACGGGTTCGAGCCCTGGTCTGGGAGGATCCCACATGCCGCGGAGCAACTGGGCCCGTGAGCCACAACTACTGAGCCTGCGCGTCTGGAGCCTGTGCTCCCAACAAGAGAAGCCGCGATACTGAGAGGCCCGCGCACCGCGATGAAGAGTGGCCCCCGCTTGCCACAACTAGAGAAAGCCCTTGCACAGAAACGAAGACCCAACGCAGTCAAAATTAAATAAATTAATTTAAAAAAAAAAAAAAAAAAGAAAGGATACAAATCAGGACTAGCCAAATGACATAGGGCAAGGTCTGGAAGGGTCCTGAACACAGAGTTTCCATGCTCTCTCCTCATAGAATCAGGGTGCATCAGGGACTTCCCTGGTGCTCCAGTGGTAAAGAATCTGCCTTCTGATGCAGGGGACACAGGTTTGATCCCTGGTCTGGGAACTAAGAGCCCACATGCTGCGGGGCAACTAAGCCCGCGGCACCACAACTACCGAGCCCAGCTGCCTCAACAAAAGAGCCTGTGGGCCGCAAACCACACAGCCCACGTGCCCTGGAGCTCGCGTGTCACAACTAGAGAGAGAGAAACCCACACGCCACAACTAGAGAGAAGCTAGCATGCCACAGCTAGAGAGAAGCCCGCACACCAAAAAGAGCCCACGTGGCACAACGAAAGATCCCATGTGCCGCAACTAAGACCCGATGCAGCCAAAAAAAAAAAAGGAATCAGGGTGCATTACCCTCCTAGCATATCACCAACCAGGAAGCTCCACCAAGCTCTGATGTTCAGAGCCTTATTGGGGTTTCATTCCATAGATATGATTGACTGAATCAGGGGCCATGAGATTACCCTCCATCTCCAGCCCCTCACCTTTCCCCAGAGGTCAGATTGGCTCAAAGCCCCAGTGTTCTAATTACATGGTTGGTCTTTCTGGTGACCAGGCCCCATCTTGAATCATCTCATAAACATAAACTCAGGTATGATCCAAGAGGGCTCATGAGTAACAAAAACACTCCTACCACTTGGGAAATCCTAAGAGTTCTGGAAGTTCTGTGCCAGGAATCTGGGACAAAGGCCAGACACATTCTTTACTATTCAGCAAAAACAAACTGTGAAAACTCCCTAGCCAACTTACAAAAATAAAGACAAGCATTTAAAAAGATATGCAAGACCACTCATTTTAGGGTGCTAAATCCCATTCTCACTTATTATCATTTCAGATACCACTCATCTACTAGACTTATATACCATTTTTACAATTTGGTATGCATTAAATTGAATCATACTCTGAGAATTATCTACAGATTGCTAGAAAAAACCCCTGGAGCAATCACCAACCAGATGGGGCTTCTCCTTCTGGTTGAGAAACCAACCCATTAGTTGAGCAATGGACACTTGGTCTGGTAATGCCAAGACAAATCAGCTGCCCTGTTAATGATCATGGAGTCACCAAACAAAAAAGCTTCAATAATCTTTCTGAAAAGAGCCATCAAGAACATGACAAAATGTGATAAATATATCTATTTACAGCATAAAGCAAATTCTCCTCTAATCATAATTTTACTTTTGTTTAAAAATAATGGATGCCTCAAAAAAAGTGTTTAATTATAACACTGCAAACTGAACAATAATTCTCCAGCCACTGGTTTATCCAAAAAAATCTTTATCCAAATTTTGACATCACTAGTCACTGTCTTCACATACAATATCTTGTGGGTATCACATCTTAAAACTGTTGTTAACGAATTCCCTGGCAGATATCAGGTCTTGGACTAAGAAAAACTCAAGCCATCTATTTTTGAATCTCAAATTCATTTAAATGGAACCTCAAATGCAAAAGAAAAATTACAAGCTAAACACGCCTACCTTTTTTAAAATTCCAGAGTCATACACTAAATTTTACACTAAACAGGAAAAAATACATGAGAAAAACTTATTGTGAGAATATAATACACAAGAACAGCCCTAGCAGACCACATGTTTTTATCTTTTTTAATTTGAAGTATAATTAACTTACAATATTATATTAGTTTCAGACGTACAACACAGTAATTTAATATACTTATATACTACAAAATGATCACCATGGTAACTCGTTACCTTCTGTCACCATAAAAAATTATTACAATGTTATTAACTATATTCTCTATGCTGTACATTACATCCCTGTGACTTACTTGTTTTATTACTAGAAGTCTGTACCTCTCAATCTCCCTCACCTATTTCATTCATCCCCCAACTTCACTCCCCTATGGTAACCACCAGTTTGTTCTCTGTATCTGAGTCTGTTTTAATATATTTGTTCATTTGTTTTATTTGTTAAATTCCACATATAAGTGATATCATACAGTATTTGTCGTTCTCTGTCCGACCTATTTTGCTTAGCATAATACCCTCTAGGTCCATCCATGTTGTCATAAATGGCAAGATTTCATTCTCTTTTTTAGCTGAGTAATATTCCACTGTGAATATATACCACATCTTCTTTATCCATTCACCTATCAATAGGCACTTAGGTTGCGTCCTCCTTATCTTGTAAATAATGCTGCCTTGAGCGTAGCGGTGCATTTATTTTTCTGAATTAGTGTTTTTGTTTTCTTTGAAAAAATACCTGGAAGTGGAATTGCTGGGTCATATGGTAGTTCTATTTTAAATTTTTTGAGAAACCTCTATACTGTTTTCCCTTAGCTTAAATATTCACCTCTATGAGATTCAAGTAAGTAAAAGACAAGGCCTTGAATCAAGGGCACAAATAAGTAAAACCTTAGGGCTTCCCTGGTGGCGCAGTGGTTAAGAATCTGCCTGCCAATGCAGGGGACATGGGTTTGAACCCTGGTCCAGGAAGATCCCACATGCCGTGGAGCAACTAAGCCCGTGCACCACAACTACTGAGCCTGAGCTCTAGAGCCTGCGCACCGCAACTACTGAAGCCCGTGCACCTAGAGCCTGTGCTCCACAACAAGAGAAGACACCACAAAGAGAAGCCCGTGCACCACAACGAAGAGTAGCCCCCGCTTGCCGCAACTAGAGAAAGCCCGTGCGCAGCAACGAAGACCCAATGCAGCCAAAAGTAAATAAATAAATAAAAGAAGTAAAACCTTATATTACCCTTTAAATTAAATAACAGCTAAAGCATATAACACTCCTCTCCAGTTTCTGAATATGAGATGTCCCCAGTTTTTCTCTCCATTCTAAGCCACCTCCCCACCTGCCATTCTAGGACCTTGCTCCATCAGATGTTACCTCTCCACTGGCTCATTTCCCTCTGCATGTGAACATGCTAATGGTGACTCTAACCTAATAAAACAAAACCAAAGACCTTCCCTCATACTTGTACTTCTTCAAGCTACCACCAGGTCCTTTCTTTACTTCTTCAAAATGTACTCCCCATTCCTTGTCTGAGTCTTCTGCAGCCCCCATCTCCCTCCCTCCCTCTCTCTCTCTCTCTCTCTCCCACACACACACACACACACACACACACACACACACAAACTCCCTGACCCACTGGCACCTGACCTCTTCTACCACAACCCCACTGAAGCCTCTATCCTATCCCTAGAATTACAGCTGGGTCCAATCATTTCAACACTGGCCTTACCCAACTTGACCTCTTCACTGCTTGCAACACCACTGACGCCCAGTTAGTTCCTACCTTAGCTCTCATCTCTGTGCTCCCACAATATACTCTGTGATAGCAGTCTCCCAAATCAGCTCCTCAGTCATAAACTCACTCACGTACTCAACAAGATCTTTTTAAGTATACACTATAGGCCTGGCTGTATGCTAAGTGCTGAAGACAAAACAAAGAAAATGAAAATTCCCCATCCTCACAGAGCTTCTGTTCTATTGAGAAAAAAATAACAAAAAACAAATAAGAATTCTAGATCATTACTTGAGCTCTAATGTAACCACGTGGGGTGCTACTGAACCCCAACAACAGAGGGACCCGCTCTAGGCAAGGCAATCTGGAAAAGCCTCTCTAAAGCTGAGGCTTAAATGAAGAAGAGGAGCCAGTTGGTCAGAGCCACAGAAGAAAGATTCAGGAAGGACCAACAGCAATCACAGACTACTTAGAGAGAAAAAGAGCCTGGCAACAAGCGTAGCAGGCAAGGATGGATAGGGCTAGAGAGAGAAGGTAGAGAGAAAAATATGGATCAAATCTTGCAGGACTGTGTGAACCACAGAAGATATGTGAATTTCATTCCACTTGCAATGAGGGGATTTGAACTGAAGATTGATATGATCTCGTCTCCATTTAAAAAAAATCTACCTGGCTACTGGGTGGAGAATGAACTAGAGAGAGCAAGGCATTTGAGATAAGAAACTTCTGTGGTTGTCCAAGGAAAAGAAGAGAGCTAGGGTAGAAACACAGAAAAAGCAGACTAGTTATGAAACTCAAAGCACAGCAACAAAAGAAAAAAACAGATAAACTGAACTTTATCAAAATTTAAAATGTGCGCTACACGAGTGTAAAAAGACAACTCACAAAATGGGAAAAATATTTGTAAATCACATATCGGGTAAGAAACTAGTATCCAAAATATATAAACAACACTTACAATTCAACAACAAAAAGACAAATAACCCAATTAAAACATAGACTCAGGACCTGAATAGACACTTCTCCAAAGAAGATATACCAATAGACCACAAGCACATGAAAAGATGTTCAACATTATTAGTCATTAGAGAAATGCAAATCAAAACAACACCAAAGGGGCTTCCCTGGTGGTGCAGTGGTTAAGAATCCACCTGCCAATGCAGGGGATACGGGTTCGAGCCCTGGTCCGGGAAGATCCCACATGCCACAGAGCAACTAAGCCCATGCGCCACAACTACTGAGCCTGCGCTCTAGAGCCCACGAGCCACAACTACTAAGCCCACGTGGCACAACTACTGAAGCCTGCGTGCCTAGAGCCTGTGCTCCTCAACAAGAGAAGCCACCGCAATGAGAAGCCTGCGCACCACAACAGAGTAGCCCCCACTCCACCACAAGTAGAGAAAGCCCGCGTGCAGCAACGAAGACCCAACGCAGCCAAAAATAAAATAAATAAATTTTAAAAATAATAATAATACTGTATTGTATATTTGAAAGTTGCTAATAGAATAAATCTTAAAAGTTCTCATCACAATAAAGTTTACCTGTGAGGTGACGAATGTTAACTAATCAGTTCACAATATATACATATACGAAATTATGTCATATACTGTAAACTAATACAATGTTATATGTCAATTAAATCAACTATACTCCAATATAAAATAAAAATTAAAAAAATTTTTTTAATTTCCCAGTCTGATATTGTGATATAACAAGAAATATATATTTGGTTTTCAGCCCAGATTCCTGGCAGAGCTCCTGAAACCTCTGAAATTTCCTCAGTGATAGAGGTGAGAGGAGAGTCTTTTGTTATTCAAAATAAGCCCCTTTCAACCAAACTGAGTTTATGCTAATGAGGTGACACTTGAAAGATGAAGACCAGTTATGAGAAGAACAACCCTGTGATTAGAGGGTTGGAAATTTCAGCCCTACACCTTGACCTACAGGGAGGGACGATGAGCTGGGGATTGAGTTCATCCTTGATGATTTAATCAATCATGCCTGTGTAATGCACCCTCCATTAAAAACCCTAAATGAAGGGGTTCTGAGAGCTTCCAGGTTGGTGAACACATTGAGGTGTGGGAAGGTGGTGTGCTCGAGGAGGGCACAGAGGTTCTGTGCCCCTTCCTACATACCTTGACCTATGCATCTCTTTCATTTCGTTGTACCTAGTTGTATCCTTTATAACAAGCCAGTAACAGTAAGTAAAGCACTTTCTTAAGTTCTGTGAGCCATTTGAGCAAATTATCAAACTTAAAGTGGGGTCACGGGAACCCCAAATTTATAGCTGGTCAGTTAGAAGAACAGGAGGCCTGGATTTGATTAGCGTCTGAAGTAGAAGGCAGTCTTTTGGGACTGAGCATTAACCTGTGCAGTCTGCACTAACTCCAGGTAGTTAGTGTCAGAAGTGTCTTGAGTAGAGAAACAACAGTTTTTCCTTTACCTAGTATCTTTGTTAACAGTATATCCCCCTAGTACACCAAGAATCATATCAGGTTCACCCCAGGTCAGGGTGAACCTTGACTTTCCTTTCTTCCTCACCTTCTAAAAGTAGGGATTCAATAATTCTTATCAACTCTATCAAAATAAGTATCTCAAATATACAGTCCCACACTGAACATAAGCAGACATTAGATGAAGATAAAGGTTCAACATTCTTAAAATGAATAAAATTGAAAGTAAAACACTGAGAAAATTTTTCCAAAAGTTAATTCTTTTCAAAAAATTTTAATACCTTGTGCTTCAAGTGTACAACAAATTTGGGTGATCATTTCATAATGTATGCAAAATGTCAAAACATGATGTAGTACATCTGAAACTAACATAAAATACAGTATGTCAATTGTATTTTTTTTTAATTTTTATTGAAATATAGTTGATTTACAATGTTGTGCTAGTTTCAGGTGTACAGCAAAGTGATTCAGTTATACATATATATATACACATATTCTTTTTCAGATTCTTTTCCATTATTGGTTATTACAAGATAACATTAAGTAGAGTTCCCTGTGCTATACAGTAGGTCCTTGTCGGTTATCTCTTGTATATACAGCAGTGTGTATGTTTCAATCCCAAACTCCTAATTTATTCCTCCTCTCTTTCCCCTTTGGTAACCATAGGTTTGTTTTCTATGTCTGTGAGTCTATTTCTGTTTTGTAAGTAAGTTCATTTGTATCATTTTTTTAGATTCCACATATAAGTGACATCATATGATATTTGTCTTTCTCTATCTGACTTACTTAACTTAGTATGATAATCTCTAGGTCCATCCATGTTGCTGTAAATGGTTTTATTTCATTCTTTTTTATGACTGAGTGGTATTCCATTGTGTGTGTGTGTGTGTGTGTGTCTGTGTGTGTGTGTGTGTGTATCTCACATCTTCTTTGTCCATTCATCTGTCAATGGACACTTAGGTTGCTTCCATGTCTTGGCTATTGTAAATAGTGTTGCTATGAACATTGGGGTTCATCAACTGTATTTTAATTTTTTTAACTGTACAACAAATTTGGTATTCATACATATTGCTGGTAACTGTGTATATTGATTGACACAATCCTTCTGAAAAGTAATATGACCATGTAGTACTTATTAAATGCCAAAAAATGTATCTTCTGACACAATAATTCTGTTTCTAGAAATCTATTCTAGGTAAATAAGTCAAAAATGAAAAAAAAAAAAAAAACCTTATGCACTCTTTGAGAAGATACAGTCACAGCTGCAGCAGAACTCAGGTCTGCAGCTCTTGCTTCCGGCTTCTGCTCCCAACTCACCACTGTTGGCTTTCCCCAAGGAACAAGTCTATGAGGAAGCCTCACCACAGCCATGGCTCTTAAATATAACAGAAAACCACCCATGGGACCAGAAGTGGTGATTTACCAAACTAGAATTACCCTAACCAACCACAACGTAAATCTCTGTTGAAGGCGTGTGCTGACTTGATCAGAGGAGCAAAGAAAAAGAATCTCAAAGTGAAAGGATCAGTTTGGATGCCTACCAAGACTATGAGAATCACTACTTAGAAAAACTCCTTGTGGTAAAGCTACTGACTTGGGATCTTTTTCAAATGAGCATCCACAAGCAACTCATTGACTTGCACAGTCTGAGATAATTAAACAGATTATTTTTGTCAGTACTGAGCTAGGAATCAAGGTTGAAGTCATCATTGCAGATGCTTAAATCAACTATTTTAATAAATTGTCAGTTGTTAAAAAAGAAGCTGGGGCTTCCCTGGTGGCACAGTGGTTAAGAATCCACCTGCCAATGAAGGGAACATGGGTTCAAGCCCTGGTCCGGGAAGATCGCACATGCCGCAGAGCAACTAAGCCCGTGCGCCACAACTACTGAGCCTGCACTCTAGAGCCTGCGAGCCACAACTACTGAAGCAAGCCCACGCGCCTAGAGCCCGTGCTCCACAACGAGAAGCCACCACAATGAGAAACCCGTGCACCAGAACGAAGAGTACTCCCGCTCGCCGCAACTAGAGAAAGCCCGCACACAGCAACGAAGACCCAACACAGCCAAAAATAAATAAATAATTAAATAAACTTATTTTTAAAAAAAGAAGCTGTATGCATTAAAAAAAAGTTTATACTAGCAAATATTAGGAGGCAATCTAAATGGGGAATAATTATTATTATTTATAATAATAATATAATATACTAAATTTGCAAAATACAGTAGAAAAATCATTATGACAACAAAATACTGGCAAATGAAATCCAGCAGCATATTAAAAGGATTATACCTTACACCATGACCAAGGGGATCTATCCCAAGAATGCAAGGTTGGTTCAACATATAAAAATTAAAATGTAATATACCACATATTAAAAGAATGAAAGGGAAAAAAACACATGATGATCTCAATTGATGCAGAAAAAGCATCCGACAAAATCCAACACCTGTTTGTACTCAACAAACTAGGAATTAAAGAGAATTTCCTCAACATGGTAAAAGTACTTATGAAAAATCCACAACTAACATCTTACTTAACGGTAGAAGACTGAAAAAATTTCCCCTAGATCAAGAACAAGACAAGGACGCCTGCTTTAGTCACCTTTATTCAGCACACTACTGAAAGTCCTAGACAGAGCAATTAGGCAAGATAAATAAAAGGCATTCAAATTGAAAAGGAACAAATAAAACTATTCACAAATTACATGATCTTATATATAGAAAATCCTAAAGAATCTACAAGTTGCAGGGTACAAGATCAACATACAAAAATCAGTTGTAGTTATATATATTCACAATCAACAATCTGAAGATGAGATTTAAGAAAACAGGCCTTTTCTGGCAGAAATGGAAAAGCTGATCCTAAAATTCATATGGAATTGCAAGGAGTCCTGAAAACCCAAAACAATCTTGAAAAAGAAGAACAAAATAGTGGTGATGGTTACACAAAATAATGAATGTACTTAATGCATCTGAACTGTATACTTTAAAATGGTAATAATGTAAATTTTATATATATTCTACCACAATAAAAAATTCATTATGACATCTATGTGAAGAAATTTTTAAATGCTTACAGCCTTTTCTGTAAAAAATAAATAAGGCAAGAAAAAATTGAGAAGCAGTTCAGGCATGAAATAATATGAACAGTATAATGACATTAACTCCAGCCTAGAGTCGAACACTGCTTATGATATGGTCTAGGATAATCTCTAGGCCTCAATTTCCTCATCTGTGAAATGGAGATAACTATTATCCCTACCTTAAAAGATCAGGAGGATTCAATGAAATAATGCAAATAAATCACTGAACACTGAGCCTAATACAGAATAAAGGCTTAAAAAATGCTAGCTGTCCTAATTGCAGAACTGTATTTACGGTTACAATTATGTAAAATGTATGCTCTTGATGTGAAGGTCTCCTCCAGCTGATATTTCCTGATCTAGTTGATGGGATACACAGTGTGTACACTTTATAAACAATCAAGCTGCATATTTATGATTTGTACCCCCTTTTGCATATATGTTTCACTTCAGAAAAAGTTTACTTAACTGAAAAAGGTGATTGCACAACATTGTGAATGTACTTAATGCCACTGAACTGTACACTTAAAACGGTTAAAATGGCAAATTTTACATTATGTATATTTTACCACAATTTTTTAAAAGGAAGAAAAAGGAAAGAAAGCTGATTGTGGTGATGGTGTAGAGAATAGATGGGGCGGAGGAGAGAAGAGTGGGAGACCTACAGGATGCTCAGGTGCATCCAGTTAAGAATCAATAAAAACCAAACTCAAGACAGGGACAGTAGGGAAGGAGAAGATGGGGGAGCCCAGAGATTAAAATAAATGAGAGAAAGAGAGAGAGAGAAGGAGAAAGTAACTGATTCCTGGGTTTCTTGCGGAAGAAATTAGAAGAAACAGCAGTGTGACACGTTAACGACATCAGTTTTAGGCTTCATGAGTTTGACAGATGAATGACAGGTGATGAGCCAACAAGATGAGCATAAATAGGTGTGTGTCTAGTAGACCAAGTTTTGAGCTGTAGTTTTGATTTTGAACGTTCAGGTTCAAGGCAGTAAACAAATGCTCAGGAAGAGAATTGCTCACTGAGGGAGAAATGGTAACAAACTAAATTTTGGGGATCATCAACAAACATTTAAAGGGCAGAAAGGAGGCCAAGTGGTGGATGAAGACCAAGGGGAATAAAGACACAGATGCCAAGGAGGGAGGCAGTTTCAAAGGGGGCTGGTTCAACAGTGTCAAAATCCTGCAGAAAGATCCGGATATGTGAACTGCAGGAATATTATTGTTAAGCAAGTCCCCAAAAAGTTCCACTAATGCAATTTAGACCAACTCCTACTGTTACGTGATATATACTGTGCAATAAAAAATGCTGGGGAAATATCCTAAGGAATCCACTAAACAACTACAAAACTAATAAACAAGTTCAGCAAGGCTGCAAGACACAAGGTCAATATTTGAAAAATTAACTGTATTTCTATACGCTTGCAATGAGCAATCTGAAAATGAAATTAAGAAAACAATTCCATTTACAATCACACCAAAAGGAATAAATTACTTAGGAATAAATTTAACAAAAGAAGTGCAAAACTTATATTCTGAGAACCACAAAACATTTGTAGTTCTTTCCTTTTTTGAATTTTTGAATCTTATTTCATTTATATTTTTATACAGCAGGTTCTTATTAGTCATCCATTTTATACGTATTAGTATATATATGTCAATCCCAATCTCCCAATTCATCACGCCACCACCACCGCCACCCCCGCCGCTTTCCCACCTTGGTGTCCATATGTTTGTTCTCTACATCTGTGTCTCAATTTCTGTCCTGCAAACTGGTTCATCTGTACTATTTTTCTAGTTTCCACATATATGCGTTAATATACGATATTTGTTTTTCTCTTTCTGACTTACTTCACTCTGTATGACAGTCTCTAGATTCATCCACGTCTCTACAAATGACCCAATTTCGTTCCCTTTTATGGCTGAGTAATATTCCATTGTATATATGTACCACATCTTCTTCATCCATTCGTCTGTCGATGGGCATTTAGGTTGCTTCCATGACCTGGCTATTGTAAATAGTGCTGCAATGAACATTGGGGTGCATGTGTCTTTTTGAATTATGGTTTTCTCTGGGTAGGTGCCCAGTAGTGAAATTGCTGGGTCATATGGTAATACTATTTTTAGTTTTCTAAGGAACCTCCATACTGTTCTCCAGAGTGACTGTATCAATTTACATTCCCACCAACAGTACAAGAGGGTTCCCTTTTCTCCACACCCTCTCCAGCATTTGTTTGTAGATTTTCTGATGATGCCCATTCTAACTGGTGTGAGGTGATACCTCATTGTAGTTTTGATTTGCATTTCTCTAGTAATTAGTGATGTTGAGCAGCTTTTCATGTGCTTCTTGGCCATCTGTATGTCTTCTTTAGAGAAATGTCTAGTTAGGTCTTCTGTCCATTTTTCAATTGGGTTGTTTTTTTTTAAATATTGAGCTGCATGAGCAGTTTTTAGAGATTAGTCCTTTGTCCGTTGATTTGTTTGTAAATATTTTCTCCCATTTGTCTTGTTGGTAGTTTCCTTTGCTTTGCAAAAGCTTTTAAGTTTCATTAGGTACCATTTGTTTATTTTTGTTTTTATTTCCATTACTCTAGGAGGTGGATCAAAAAAGATCTTGCTGTGAATTATGTCAAAGAGTGTTCTTCCTATGTTTTCCTCTAAGAGTTTTATAGTGCCCAGTCTTACATTTAGGTCTGTAATCCATTTTGAGTTTATTTTTGTGTATGGTGTTAGGGAGTGTTCTAATTTCATTCTTTTACATGTAGCTGTCCAGTTTTCCCAGCACCACTTATTGAAGAGACTGTCTTTTCTCCATTGTGTATCCTTGCCTCCTTTGTTGTAGATTAGTTGACCATAGCTGTGTGGGTTTATCTCTGGGCTTCCTATCCTGTTCCATTGATCTATATTTCTGTTTTTGTGCCAGTAGCATATTGTCTTGATTACTGTAGCTTTGTAGTATAGTCTGAAGTCAGGGAGTCTGATTCCTCCAGCTCCGTTTTTTTCCCTCAAGACTGCTTTGGCTATTCGGGGTCTTTTGTGTCTCCATACAAATTTTAAGATTTTTTGTTCTAGTTCTGTAAAAAATGCCACTGGTAATTCGATAGGGATTGCATTGAATCTGTAGATTGCTTTGGGTAGTATAGTCATTTTCACAATATTGATTCTTCCAATCCAAGAACATGGTATGTCTCTCCATCTGTTTGTATCATCTTTAATTTCTTTCATCAGTGTCTTACAGTTTTCTGCATACAGGTCTTTTGTCTCCCTAGGTAGGTTTATTCCTAGGTATTTTATTCTTTTTGTTGCAATGGTAAATGGGAGTGTTTCCTTAATTTCTATTTCAGACTTTTCATCATTAGTGTATAGGAATGCAAGAGATTTCTTTAATTTTGTATCCTGCAACTTTACCAAATTCATTGATTACCTCTAGTAGCTTTTTGGTGGCATCTTTAGGATTCTCTATGTATAGTATCATGACATCTGCAAACAGCGACAGTTTTACTTCTTCTTTTCCAATTTGTATTCCTTTTATTTCTTTGTTTTCTCTGATTGCCATGGCTAGGACTTCCAAAACTATGTTGAATAATAGTGGTGAGGTGGACACCCTTGTCTTGTTCCTGATCTTAGAGGAAATGCTTTCAGTTTTTCACCATTGAGAATGATGTTTGTTGTGGGTTTGTCATATATGGCCTTTATTATGTTGAGGTAGGTTCCCTCTCTGCCCACTTTCTGGAGAGTTTTTATCAGAAATGGGTGTTGAATTTTGTCAAAAGCTTTTTCCGCATCTATTGAGATGATCATATGGTTTTAATTCTTCAATTTGTTAATATGGTGTATCACATTGATTGATTTGCATATAATGAAGAATCCTTGCATCCCTGGGATAAATCCCACTTGATCATGATGTGTGATCCTTTTAATGTGTTGTTGGATTCTGTTTGCTAGTATTTTGTTGAGGATTTTTGCATCTATATTCATCAGTGATATTGGTCTATAATTTTCTTTTTTTGTAGTATCTTTGGTTTTGGTATCAGGGTGATGGTGGCCTCATAGAATGAATTTGGGAGTGCTCCCTCCTCTGCAACTTTTTGGAAGTTTGAGGAGGACGGGTGTTAGCTCTTCTCTAAATGTTTGATATAATTCACCTGTGAAGCCATCTGGTCCTGGACTTTTGTTTTGAGATTGGAAGATTTTTAATCACAGTTTCAATTTCATTACTTGTGACTGGTCTGTTCATATTTTCTATTTCTTCCTGGTTCAGTCTTGGAAGGCTATACCTTTCTAAGAATTTGTCCATTTCTTCCAGGTTGTCCATTTTATTGGCATAGAGTTGCTTGTAGTAGTCTCTTAGGATGCTTTGTATTTCTGCGGTGTCTGTTTAACTTCTCCTTTTTCATTTCTAATTTTATTGTTTTGAGTCCTCTCCCTCTTTTTCTTCATGAGTCTGGCTAATGGTTTATCAATTTTGTTTATCTTCTCAAAGAACCAGCTTTTAGTTTTATTGATCTTTGCTATTGTTTTCTTTGTTTCTATTTCATTTATTTCTGCTCTGATCTGTATGATTTCTTTCCTTCTACTAACTTTGGGTTTTGTTTGTTCTTCTTTCTCTAGTTCCTTTAGGTGTAAGGTTAGATTGTTTATTTGAGATTTCTTGTTTCTTGAGGTAGGTTTGTATTGCTATAAACTTCCCTCTTAGAACTGCTTTTGCTGCATCCCACAGGTTTTGGATCGTCGTGTTTTCATTGTCATTTGTCTCTAGGTATTTTTTGATTTCCTCTTTGATTTCTTCAGTGATCTCTTGGTTATTTAGTTACGAATTGTTTAGCCTCCATGTGTTTGTGTTTTTTACGTCTTTCTTCCCTGTAATTGATTTCTAATCTCACAGCATTGTGGTCAGAAAAGATGCTTGATATGATTTCAATTTTCTTAAATTTACTGAGGCTTCATTTGTGACCCAAGATGTGAGATCTATCCTGGAGAATGTTCTGTGCGCACTTGGGAAGAAAGTGTAATCTGCTGTTTTTGGATGGAATGTCCTATAAATATCAATTAAATCTATCTGGTCTATTGTGTCATTTAAAGCTTGTGTTTCCTTATTAATTTTCTGTTTGGATGATCTGTCCATTGGTGTAAGTGAGGTGTTAAAATCCCCCACTATTATTGTGTTACTGTCGATTTCCTCTTTTAGAGCTGTTAGCAGTTGCCTTATGTATTGAGGTGCTCCTATGTTGGGTGCATATATATTTATAATTGTTATATTTTCTTTTTGGATTGATCCCTTGATGATTATGTAGTGTCCTTCCTTGTCTCTTGTAACATTCTTTATTTTAAAGTCTATTTTATCTGATAGGAGTACTGCTACTTCAGCTTTCTCTTGATTTCCATTTGCATGGAATATCTTTTTCCATCCCCTCACTTTCAGTCTGTATGTGTCCCTAGGCCTGAAGTGGGTCTCTTGTAGACAGCATATATATGGGTCTTGTTTTTGTATCCATTCAGCAAGCCTGTCTCTTTTGGTTGGAGCATTTAATCCATTCACATTTAAGGTAATTATCAATATGTATGTTCCTATGACCATTTTCTTAATCGTTTTGGGTTTGTTTTTGTAGGTCCTTTTCTTCTCTTGTGTTTCTCACTTAGAAAAGTTCCTTTAGCATTTGCTGTAGAGCTGGTTTGACGGTGCTGAATTCTCTTAGCTCTTGCTTGTCTGTAAATCTTTTGATTTCTCCATCGAATCTGAATGAGATCCTTGCTGGGTAGAGTAATCTTGGTTGTAGGTTCTTCCCTTTCATCATTATAAATATGTCATGCCACTCCCTTCTGGCTTGTAGAGTTTCTGCTGAGAAATCAGCTGTTAACCTTATGGGAGTTCCCTTGTATGTTATTTGTCATTTTTCCGTTGCTGCTTTCAATAATTTTTCTTTGTCTTTAATTTTTGCCAATTTGATTACTATGTGTCTTGGCATGTTTCTCCGTGGGTTTATCCTGTATGGGACTCTCTGCGCTTCCTGGACTTGGGTGGCTATTTCCTTTCCCATGTTAGGGAAATTTTCGACTATAATCTCTTCAAATATTTTCTCTGGTCCTTTCTCTCTCTCCTCCTTCTGGGACCCCTATAATGTGAATGTTGTTGCGTTTAATGTTGTCTCAGAGGTCTCTTAGGCTGTCTTCATTTTTTTTCATTCTTTTTGCTTTATTCTGTTCTGCAGTAGTGAATTCCACCATTCTGTCTTCCAGGTCACTTATCCGTTCTTCTGCCTCAGTTATTCTGCTATTGATTCCTTCTAGTGTAGTTTTCATTTCACTTATTGTATTGTTCCTCTCTGTTTGTTTGTTCTTTAATTCTTCTAGGTCTTTGTTAAACATTTCTTGCATCTTCTCGATCTTTGCCTCCATTCTTTTTCTGAGGTCCTGGATCATCTTCACTATCATTATTCTGAATTCTTTTTCTGGAAGGTTGCCAATCTCCACTTCATTTAGTTGTTTTTCTGGGGTTTTGTCTTGTTCCTTCATCTGGTACATAGCCCTCTGCCTTTTCATCTTGTCTATCTTTCTGTGAATGTGGTTTTTGTTCCACAGGCTGCAGGACTGTTCTTCTTGCTTCTGCTGTCTGCCCTCTGGTGGATTAGGCTATCTAAGAGGTTTGTGCAAATTTCCTGATGGGAGGGACTGGTGGTGGGTAGAGCTGGCTGTTGCTCTGGTGGGCAGAGCTCAGTAAAACTTTAATCCACTTGTCTGCTGATGGGTGGGGCTGGGTTCCCTCCTTGTTGGTGGCTTGGCCTGAGGCGACCCAACACTAGAGCCTACCCAGGCTCTTTGGTGGGGCTAATGGCGGACTCTGGGAGGGCTCACACCAAGGAGTACTTCCCAGAACTTCTGCTGCCAGTGTCCTTGTCCTCATGGTGAGACACAGACCCCCCCTGCCTCTGCGGGAGACCCTCCAACACTAGCAGGTAGGTCTGGTTCAGTCTCCTATGGGGTCACTGCTCCTTCCCCTGGGTCTCGATGCTCACACTACTTTGTGTGTGTCCTCCAAGAGTGGAGTCTCTGTTTCCCCCAGTCCTGTCGAAGTCCTGCAATCAAATCCCACTAGCCTTCAAAGTCTGATTCTCTAGGAATTCCTCCTCCCTTTGCCGGACCCCCAGGTTGGGAAGCCTGATGTGGGGCTCAGAGCCTTCATTCTAGTGGGTGGACTTCTGTGGTATAAGTGTTTTCCAGTTTGTGAGTCACCCACCCAGCAGTTATGGATTTGATTTTATTGTGATTGCACCCCTCCTACGGTCTCACTGTGGCTTCTCCTTTGTCTTTGGATGTGGGGTATCTTTTTTGGTGAATTCCAGTGTCTTCCTGTCAATGATTGTGCAGCAGTTAGTTGTGATTCCGGTGCTCTCGCAAGAGGGAGTGAGAGCACGTCCTTCTACTCCACCATATTGAACCCATCAAACATTTGTAGTTCTTTAATTTAGAAATTAAAGAAGATCTAAATAAATGGGAAGACATCCCATACTCATAGATCAGAAGACTTAACGTTGTAAAAAGGCAATACTCTCCAAATTAATCTACAAATTTGATGCAATTTCTGTCAAAATCCCAGATGGCCTCTTTGCAGAAATTGACAAACTAATCCTAAAATTCATATGGAACTGCAAATAGCCAAAACAACTTTGAAAAAGAACAAAGTTGGAGAATTCACATTTCCTGATTCCAAAACTACCACAAATCTACAGTAATCGAACAGTGTAGTAGTGGCATACAGACAGATATACAGATCAATGGAATAGAACTGAGAGTTCAAAACAGACTCTCACATTTACAGTCAATTGATTTTCAACAAGAGTACCAAGACAATTAAATGGGGAAAGAATAGTCTTTTTATTTTAATTTTTTGTTTTTTTGTTTTTTGTGGCTGTGTTGGGTCTTTGTTGCTGCGTGCGGGCTTTCTCTAGTTGCAGTGAGCGGGGGCTACTCTTCGTTGCAGTGCAGGGGCTTCTCATCGTGGTGGCTTCTCTTGTTGCAGGGTACAGGCTTCAGTAGTTGCAGCATGCGGGCTCTAGAGCACAGGGACTTCGGTAGTTGTGGCACATGGGCTCTAGGGTGCACAGGCTTCAGCAGTCGTGGCACACAGGCTCTGTAGTTGTGGCTCGCGGGCTTAGAGTGCAGGCTCACTAGCTATGGCACACAGGCTTAGCTGCTCCAAGGCATGTGGGATCTTCCGGGACCAGGGATCAAACCCGTGTCCCCTGCACTAGCAGGCAGATTCTTAACCACTGCGCCACCAGGGAAGTCCCAGAATAGTCTTTTTAATAAGTGGTGCTGGAACAACTGGATACCCACATATAAAAGAATGAAGTGGAACTTCCCTGGTGGTCCAGTGGTAAAGAACCCTGCTTCCAATGCAGGGGACACGGGTTTGATCCCTGGTCAGGGAACTAAAATCCCACATTCCACAGGGTAACTACTGAGCCCACGTGCCTCAACTAGAGAGCCCCTCTGCAGCAAACTACAGAGCCCACGCACTCTGGAGCCCCCGCACAACAACTACAGAGCCCACACGCTCTGGAGCCCGCACACCACAACTGGAGAGAGAAAACCCGCACACCACAGCTGGAGAGAGTAAACCCGCACGCCACAACCAGAGAGCCCGCACGCCACAAGTACTGAGTCCGCGTGCTCTAGAGCCCATGCACCACAACTAGAGAGAAGCCCGCACACTGCAGTGACAGATCCTGCATGCCACAACGAAGATCCCGTGTGCCACAACTAAGACCCAACACAGCCAAATAAATAAATAAATAAATTTATATAAAAACAAAAGTAAAACAACCTACTAAATGACAGAAAATATTTTAAAGTCATATATCTGATAAAGGATTTGTTTAGAATATACAGAGAACACTTACAACTTAATAATAAAAACACAAATAAACCAATTAAAAAATGGACAAAGGCTCAGAATAGACATTTCTTCAAAGAAGATACACAAATGACCAACAAACACATGGAAAGATGCTCAACATCATTATGGAACTGCAAAGCAAAACTACTGTGAGGTACTACAATACTTCCTACCCACTAGGCTGGCTATAATAATAAAGATAATGAGCATTGACAAGGATGGGGAGGAATTAGAACCCTCAAGTTTTCTTTCTTTTTTTCATAATAGTCATCCTCATGGGTGTGAAGTGGTATCTCACTGTGTGCCATGTATTTTTAAGTTATTATCTGTAAATAGAAGTTCACCTTGTGTTGATTTCTATAATATACTTAGCACAGTCACTGAAGAGATATAAACAAACAAAAAATTTAAATACCAATAAAATAAAGCACAGGGTTACAAAGATTTAAGTCAATTCAACTTTGAAAAAGATATTAAAGATGACAAAGAATGAAGACATAACACAAAACTTGTAAACTCTGTTTTACTCATCTGGGACTAATAGCTAAAATACTAATGTTTTGTGTAAATAAAAATTGTTGCAAAGCAAGTTACAGCTTTGTGATTTATTGTTATGACAGTGAAATTGTTGAGACTGTTGTGAGATTGTTGTCACGAACCCTATTTTAAAGATAAGTAAATTTGAAATCAAACAGGTTCCACAGCTTGTCTTAGACCACAAAGCATTTCTGTGACAGAGATTTGGAAAATAATTTCTGATTTCCAGGTTTAAGGTGAAAAACTCATAATTTAATGTGCATTAAGTCAAGGGAAACACGGTAGAGAAATCTCCACTCTTAGCATGAATAAACTTAGGGAAGTTGTCCAGAACACTGAAGCTTACAACATCCAACAGCGATGACCAATAATTAACTCTCTGCCAGCCTAACTTGAATGTGGATTCAACTCAGAACTAGGTTGTTGGGTTTTTTTTCAGTATGATCCAGTAACACTAAGACTCTAACTTTGCCTCTCAAATGTTTTCATTGTTTTGTTAAATTTTGGCTGTTCAAAAGTAGGGTAATTCTATTAAACTGACAAAGCCTATGTTGAAGCAATCACAGAAAATGGAAATGCTTTTTGACAATCTTGCTTAAATCAGATGTACAAGTGTTACTTGTCTTCTTTCCTGCACCCCATATGCGAAAAAAAGTTATTGTTTACCCTCACCAAATTTGATCCAATCATTTTAGCCAAATTAAAAAATATATATATATACCCAGGGTCAACATTAAGAAATGCATATTCAAGTATTCAAGGGTGAAATACTGGGATATGCTTTAAAATTCTTCAGCAAAGGAGAAAAAAAAAGGTACAAATGAAACATTTCTGACAGATATTTCAACTGTGTAATGTGGGTATTGGCATATAGAAGGTTCATTTCACCTTTCCTATTTTTGTCTATGCTTAAAGTTTTTCACAATAACTTTTCACAAAATGAATTCTTTCCAAAGTTACCGTCCTCGTTAGGAAATACGAATCAGTGGATGTGAATGTTCTCTTCGGAACGAAACTGCGTGAAGGGTCTCCAGCCGAGGCGAGGCGGCCGTGGGCTCCACGCCCCTCGGGCCCCGCGCCAGCACGCGCGCCGAAAGCGCGCACGTTTTCCCTCGAGCTGAACCTCGCAACTCGCTCTGTGCGCTCTAGAGCTCGCAGGACCGCCGAGCTCAATTTGGAAGTGGCTCACGCCGGCGGCTGGGGGAATCCGGACAAACTCCACTCGAGGGCTTCAAGGTCCCACGGCCCAGTGTGGCGGGCCTGGCCCCCAGCAGCCCCTCCTGGGTCTCTAGAGACCCTCGGCACCGATCCCTCCGTACCCCCCACCGCGAACCTCGGCCCAGCCCTCCGCCTACCGTCCAAGTCCTCTTCGTCTTCCGACTCGCTGTCCGTGATCGCATCGGCGACAAGGCCAGGGCCGGGCTCTAGACCCTGGGAGCCGGAAGGAGGGGCGGCGGGCGGGGTGGAAGCTCTGGAGCGGGCCTCGCGCAGGCGGGTGAAGTAGTCCACCGCGAAGTCGACGAGGTCGGGCGGCTGCTGCCGCAACACCTCCACGGTGTAGCCCTGCAGCAGCTCTGTGAGCCCGGGCGGGATCTGGATGTGGCTCATGCCGGCGGCGGCAGGCGGGACCCGGCCGCCGGCGGCCACCGCCTGGGTGCTCCCTCACTCCGGCCTCTCGCCCCGCGCCCGCGAGGTCCCCTCACGCGCGACCCGGGTCGGGTCTTCCTCGCGCCACGCCGCCCTTTCTCCGGGTGTGCGTTTCCGGGCCGCACCACCCTACGCTGCTCCGGCTGGCCTGGTGCCGCCGCCGCTGTCACTAGGCAGCCGCCGCCGCCTCCGGCACAGACAGGCGGGCGAGCTGGATGGGCGGGGCGGGAGCCCGGGTTGTGACGCACGCGGCCGCGGGCGTGCGCGCTCCCGCCGAGCGCCGGACCTCAGTGCGCGTGCGCCAGTGGGCCGGCCGCCAGCCCTGCTGCCCGGGCAGTCTCCGGTCCAGGGGCAGGAAATGAGTGGTCTACCCGCTAAGCGGCGTCGTTAGTGCCTTTCACCTTTCATTTCTTCTTTCAATACACTCTAAGATCCAAACGTTTGCCAGCCCTTACTAGGCTCTGAGAGCCAGATGCAAGCATGCACATTACCACCCCGGTGTGGTTCCGGCTATGGTGGAAAACAAGAGGGCCCACTTTAGGGGGGTACCTTCAAGCTGACTGCGAGGCCTGGGCAGAATCTAACCACAGGAAGATCTGGAGGAAAGCCATGTGGGCAAAGAGGACAGCAAGAGCAAAGGCATGGTAAAGTCAGAACCACCCTGACCGCTGGGTGGCATAGTGGCATGACCATAGGACCCTCAGAAGTCCGGCAGGAAGTCTGTGAGATGTCAAAGGAGGAAGCCCTTGTAGGTAGTTGGAGTTTCAGTGATATAGTAATTTGCGAGCCAAAGGCAGATAAATAAACCTGGAAGAACTCAGTAGGCCAAACATGTTCCTTGAGAAAAGGGAATAAAGGCCCAGGGCAGGAACGACCACTGTGCCTGTTTCTCCTCTTGAGCATTCCCACCAGGATTCCCAGGACTAGGTCTGCACACCCCTACTCTCCCCATACGCCACCCTGGGCCCTGGGCCAGCATTGCTTGATGGTGTTGAGCAGACCACAAGGCACTGTTATCCTTTGCCCCTGGGGAGAGGGCAAAGGCAAACTGGAGAGGCCATGCTATTTCCCAAGCTGCCCCTTCACCCACACCAGATTGGAAAGGAATAGAAAAAGGTGGAAACCTTGCTGGTATGTCCATACCACAGCCTAGGTACTGACCAAAGGCCCAGTAGGCATAGGACAAAGTCCTCCATCTCTTTGCTGGGCCCAGCCAGAAAGTGACTAGATGTAGCCTTGGTAACCTGTAAGGCATTTGGGATGGTTAAGCTCCACCTAGTAATTACCCAGTATTAATTAAAATCCTCACTTGGACCTCTCATATTGGCTTGGCACACAACCAGGAGTTCAGTGCTTCTGGGAACTGAGCTTCTAGAAGCAGGAATACCCGATCCCCACTGATGCAGAAGCCACCAAAGCTCTAGGCCAGGTAAGCCTGTGATTCTAAACAGCAGTGTCTCCCTGAACAAGTTTCTTTACTCCTGGGAGGAGTCCTGGACCATCAACTCTGTTAGGGAAGGGGTAGAGTCCAACTTGTTCCCTGCTGGGTCCTTACTGCACAGTCTTGGAGAAGATTTACTGAATGAATGAATGATAACTTTCCACACAGCACGAAGAGCCAGTGAAACTGCTCTCCTGACCTCAGGCTCAGAACTAGGATCTTTTGCTTCAAAGCTATGCTTCTGATCTCAGAACGTGAAGACTTCACTAAGGACAAGCAATGAGGAGCTGGAGGGACAGAGAACCTCAACTCTTCTCTGCTCGTGGGTAGACTGACCCTTCCAAGTTTTCCAGGAGTCAGCCCATGCCCAGGAAACCTGGATGGGACTCCCACTGCACTGCCATACCTGAGGATCTGACCCACTTCAAGCAGTCCTACCACTAACCCTTTGGAAAGGCAAATTCACAGCTCCACTCTCTAGTTGGCCCATTTGTCAGGCTTTACATGTTTGACAGGGGGACAGGCACCTGTACAGCTAGGACTCCAACTTCAGTTGCAAAATAGGGTAGGAGGAGGCTACTCCAGGACTGACAACAGAGCTGGCTGCAGGCAGGTTCTCCCCGTCACTCCAAGGAACCCCTGACAGCCTCTGCCAGAAGGTTGCTCCTCCTGACTTGTTCTCAGGTACCCCATAGCTTGGCCATCCATCCATCTAGCAAACATGGCATTCAAAGGCATCCTTAGACCTGGAGGAAATGACGGCCACTGAAATCAGGAACCCCATAGCTGCTCCTTACCTGTCTCCACAGACCAGCCTCAGAGTAAGGATGGAGAGCCAGCCTCCAGGTCCATCTTGACTCCCCTCCCCTTGCACCTGGTCCCCAGAGCAGGGATCTATCTCTGCCCCTTCTGGGAAACCCTTCAATAGCAAGGGGAGTCCCAAGGGCCTTCATGAATGCCCAGTTGAGTTGGCAAAAGAATAGGGCCCTGGAACAAGAGAGAATACAAGGGGCCTGAGGCCCCATCTTCTACCCTTACCCTTCTAGGACCACCTTCATTCAAGCCTGTTCAGCTGCACCACTGGGGGTTACCATGGCAACCAAACCCACAGGCAGCCAGTAACTGGGAAACAGCTGCCAACAGCAAGTAATGGTGGGTAGAAAAGGTCAAGAGCAGAGACCCTCGAAAGCAAGAGAAATACAGCATCCATGGTAGAGAAAAGGAGGCCCTAGAGCCCTGACAGGCACTCAGCCTACCCCAGTCCTACTCACTACCCAGCATGTAGTCATCATCTTGCACAGACTGCCACATCACCAACCTCAGGTAGACATGGACACGATGGGGCCAGTTCTCAGAAGTGTTCACAACTATGCTGAGTAACACAGGTGGGGCACATGTCTAGTCCAAGAGCAGTGAGTCTGGTGAAAATGAACGTGGGTAGGGTACCAACTGCTATTTCCAATGGAACAGTTGTTTCATGTACTCTTTATTTTTTTTAAGATTCTTTTCCCATATAAACCATTACAGAGTATTGAGTAGAGTTCCCTGTGCTATACAGCAGGTTCTTATTAGTTATCTATTTTATATATAGTAGTGTGTATATGTCAGTCCCAATCTCCCAATTTATCCCTCCCCCGCCCCGTTTCACATACTCTTGACAGGTTTATTATTTAAAAGGTTTTTTTCCTCTCCTTCCAGGAAGAAGGCAGATGCCCATACTCCCCCAGACTTCTCTGGAAGACAGCCTGCTCTTGGCCCAGGCCCCCTGGTTTACACACTTTCTGCCCTCTGATGCCCTCTACCTACGTGGGGGACTCAGCCCCAGCAGGAACACCTCCCTCTTCTCTGCCCAAAGGGGCTGCTTCTCTATGCCCCTCCAGTCCCCCACCCATCTCCTGGGACCTGTTGGTCACCTGACCACCTCTACATGCCAGCTCCCTGGTCCAGTCCTACCAGGATGTTTATTATCTACCACCATCAGTTTCTATTTTGCCTTAGAAGTGTCCATTAGCTTCTAGTGGACAGGGGGGAGTGGGGAAGTGGGCTATATTTCCTCTGTCCTAACCCAAGCTGTATTTCAGCCTTCATAATGCCACCCCCATGAGGCCACTGCCTTTGGTCCAGTTATTTTAACAAGCGTCCATGCTCAAGGGAGCAGTTAATTCCTGGGCTGCCTATTTCTGCACCTAAGAGCCAGCCCCTCCCTGGGACACCGTCCTGAGAAAGTGTCAGTCTCTGCAGTGGACCTAGGGTCTGCCTCTAGACATCTCAGGGCAAGGACAGAACCTGGGAAGCAAGGGAGAGCCTGGCTGGAGAGCTACAGGCCTGCATGCTGACTAGAGCAAAGAAAGCAGAAAAAGGAGCCCTCAGCGAGCACTTGGCCCTGGGGCCTTCCCAGTGCCTGTTGGGACTCTGTGTGCCACCCCTAGCCTGACTCACAGGCCAGCTGCCTGGGCTTTGACCCTACAGTACAGACAGGCCTCTTGGAGTTTAGGTCAAGCAGTCTGGGGACAGCTTCTGATAGTATCACAAGCCTTTCTTCAGGCCTGTGGACACCCAGACACCACTCTATTGTCCACACTCTGTTATCAATTTGCCAATGATCTTGGTAGATCAGTTTACCCTGTCTGAGCTTTGGCTTCCACATCTGAAAACGGGGGTATAAATCCCTACCCATTAAACACTGAGTTACATGGGGTAAAGAGATGAGAATGAATCCATGAAGCGGCTGGAAAAGGAATAAGGGGTTCTAGCCTCAAAAGAATTGTGGTGAAAGAACTGTGGGTAGAGACGCTATGACCTTACGGCAGAAATGGTGCTACTATTGCTTCTAATAGGCTGAGGTTAAAACAACCTGCCCTCTGTCCTTTACCTTTGACCCAATTATACTCTTCTTTGTGCCTGGATGAGGCTGTTATCACTGGCTGGCTGTTGTAACAATCACTGGCTTCTACTTAAGGCTGTCTGTGACAGTCCAAGAAATTGCTTAGGAGGGCCCCAATCTCTCCCCTACCCGTACCCCCCGTCAGGGAGAGAAGAGATATATCAGGAACAGGTGGCATTTCAAAGTGCATCATAAACAGAAAGTGCCAGCCAGGAGGGAGTTACTCACCATCTGCTCTGCTCCCTTCACAAATATGCCTCCAGGCACTTCCTTATTTGACTTAACATCTATTGAATACCCAAAGGAGTAGAAGAATCTACCACCACTAATATCAAGGAATCAAAATATTCCATTTTAAAATGGAAGCTGTTTCAAAGGGTAAATTATCCAGAAGCAGAGACTGTAAAAGTGATCCTGAGCCATGGGAATGGCTGGCATTTGGTTAGAATGCAAATGCACTCACAGGAGGTCCCAGGAAAAGGCCGAGGTTTCAGGACTGTCTCAAGGACTGGGCAGTGCATAGAAGAGCTCCAGGAGACACATATGTGGCCATCTCCAAATCAGTGAGAGATTCAACAAAGATATCCTGCAGCATGAGAGGGGAAAAGCATAACACTGAATTAATCTTCCCAGGCAGAGTGCACACAATTTTCATCCCTAAAACTGTTTTTTTACTTGACCATCATCCAGAAATATCTTCCCAGAAATAAATCCTCCTTCCTTAAACCCCCAAATCTTCAGCTTCCAGCCAGGTTGGCCACACCCACTCCCAGATGGGGGTGGGTCCCTTCCCCTCTCACCCATTTACACTGAGTGATAGCTCTAAAGCCAAAGTCCAAGGATCTCTGTGCAGCTGCAGTGAGGTGGGAAGTGCCAGAACTGTGACTGCCAGATGGGACAACACTAGAGAAGCCCAGCTCTGGTAGCCTCTCCCTCCCCCAGCCAAGAACAGACTAGCTGGTGACTCTCCATTCTGACTCCCTCACCTCCTCCGGCTGCACCTGGTCATCATCATCAGCCTGATTAGTAATGCCAGACATCAGATCACACAGTGACCCCAAAGTGAATATGAAAACTCAGGATTGCTTTTGGCCTTTTAGAACAATTGACTCTCCATCCGTTAGCTAAGACACCCATGGCTGAGGGCAGAGAGGTGAAAGAATGAAAGGATGGGCTGTAGGCTCGGCCCTGTGTGGGCCTGCATGCCAGGCTTGCACTGAGAGCTATGGGAACAGTTACCAATCAAGTTGCCCCATCCCACCCCACCCCACCTCACCCTCCAGCAGCTGGAGCTGGGGCAGTCAGGGAAGGCTGGGCTGGCCAAAACTTCCTCCTCTTTCTCTTGCTAGAACCCCTGCCTGAAGCAACCAGGGAAGGATACTGGATCCCTAACAGCCTCCACCAAGGCCACAGAGGCTGCTTGCTGAAATGACCCAGAATCAAAAGAAAAAATTTTCACACAATGCAAATATTAGAAACAATATTTATTATTTCCTGTTAAAATAGGGCGCTCTCATGAGACAAGAGTGTGCAAAAAGAGCCTTCCTACACCCTGGGCTTTCTCACTTATCCTAGCAAGCTGGGACTGTCGGTTCAAAATTCTCCTCCTCACTGTGTAGGAGGGAAAGCTCTCCACCTACTCCTGGAAATTAGGCTACTCTAGTTTTAATTTTGATTACTTGCATGCATTAAAAAAAAAAACAAACCTGACTGTTAACAGGCTATCTGCCCCTAGGCACATTTGCTCAGTCCACTTGGACAGACAGATGTGGGCCTCAAGTCCACATTCCCATGTGCAGGCCAGGATTAGATGATACCCTGGAAATCTGGTGAGTGTTCCTGGCTAGGGATCAAAGAAGGCCCCAGTTTCTGGTCAGATGGCTGAAAACATGCATAGTGTCTCCAGTGAGAGGCTGAGATTCCCTCTTTCTCAAGGAGTATTTTGGGTGTAGTAGGGCCAGTGGTCAACTAATAGATAGCACTCTGGCCACAGGTAGTATCTGGTCTAGAAGCTACTTACTCCATCTCCAAATCCTCATGAGATCCCTTAAATTGACAAGAGTGGATTCAAGTTGCAAAATGGCAAATTATACCAGGAAGAGGATGTCATTAAGACAATGGTCTCAACAGTCCATGCACAGAGCTCTCATCCCACCATGCCCCCCGCCTCACACTTCAGGACAGCCTAGTCCTGCCCACTGTTCCTCCTCGATGACAGCTTCCAGCATCCTGAAGCCTTGAACAGCCTTCAGCCTCACAAGTTGGGCATGGCCCAATTAAGGAACTTCATGGCAACTTCAAAGCCAAGGAAACAGGCCTGAGAAGGGGTTGGAAGGAAGAGAAAAGCCAACAGGAGTTGTGACTATTCACAGAGACCCCAGCACTGTGCTTGACTGGCCCTGTCAGGACCAAAACCCCTTCCTAATCTCCCACCCCAGGTCACGGAATCAAGCTGTGCTTTCTCATTCCTAAAAGGGAAAGAAAATGCATGTCCCACAACTGCCCACTTCTGATGGCCAGGCCAGGAAATCAAAGCTCCTCACCTCAGAGAATCACAAAGGCAAATCTTCCTGACAGCTTCAGGAAAGGGAACAAATAAGGAGGCTCTGACTGAGGGTGGGATTTGGAAAAACTGAGCCCCCAATTCAATCCCAGAAGCAAGCAAAAGTCAGCCCACCTGCACCCTGCTCTGAGCCCCAAAGGGAAAGCACAGCCCCTGCCGGTCACTCACTGCGTTGGCTGGGAAGGCTCGGATCATCACTGCATTGAACCCCTTATACAAGGATGTGATTCCTTCATTCCGGATCAGCTCCCTCAGCACATCTCTGAAGCCATTAGGATATTTCCCAGGAGGCGCTGTGGGCAGAAACCAACTGTTACGGCTTCAGGAAGCTTCCTTACCTGACCATGGTGACCTACATGGGGACAATATTGTAGTCAAGTCTTCCTGCAGGGCCACAGCACCAGTGAGAGGACAACTTGCAGGTCATCTGGGACCAGTCCACAGACAACACAGTTCACCTTGGGACAAACAGATACAAATGTCTGGATTACTGGTGCCAAGGGAGTGGAGAAGGGAATGAAGAATGAAACAGTCCTTCTGCTCATGTGAGGGAAGGAAGGTTGATTTGACTTCTTCTCTCACTATTTTTTTTTTTTTGGGCCACACTGCACAGCATGTGGGATCTTAGTTCCCCGACCAGGGATTGAACCTGTGCCCCCTGCAGTGGAAGCACGGAGTCTTAACCACTGGACTGCCAGGGAAGTCCTTCTCTCACTTATTTTATGTTTAGGCTGACAAGAAAATGAGTCTAGCATTCCTAGAATACAAATGACTGCAAGGGAGAATGTTGGCCAGACAGATGCTGAGTGCTACTGTGGAGAGTGAGTATCCCTAGGGCCTTAAGAACTCTGTACCACAGGGGCAGCCAGTTCTGCGACCCACTCCAACCCCATCTACCCCACTCTCCTCTACTAACCAGTCTGGAAGCGGGACTTGAGCACGTCTGGAGGGATTGCCACAGCCCAGTTGAAGATCCCTGCGATGCCCCCAGCCACCAGGATCCGAGGCACGCTGAGCTCATTGACACTGCAGAATACCAAACAGCCCCAGTCAGACAAAGGCTGTGAGAGTGGTGTTCAGACCATCCCTCCTGTGCAGACAGGGCAGCCACAGAAAGGGAGAAACTGGCTGGAGGGAGGAGGTCCAAGGCCAAAGCTCCTGTGACATGGTAGCTGCCACTCGTTGAAGGAGGTTTCATGCACTTGTTTCAAACACTTCCTCCACCGGGTGAGGCACAGGGTAAAGGGTATTAGTATTAGCTGGGCCTCAGCAGCAACAAGAGGAAAAAGGACATGGAGACAGAAGCAAGTCCCACTTCTGCCTTCATATCCACTAACAGGGAAGGGCAACCTACCCATGATTGGGCGAAGTGGCTTCTAAGTTCTTCTGTTTTCCTCACCTCTTTTCCTCTGGAGTGAAGATATTTTTCAGCCATTCATATGTCATGAAATACATCCCACTGGCTGGAACATCTGTTATGGCAAGAAAGAGGTAAATTAAATGATATAAAATTCTCACAGATTTCTTGATCTTAGAAGAACCAAGCTTGGCTTTGGACCCTTGAAGGTTTCCCGAGAAGCTCCTCAGCAGCACTTCCTATTTGCAATAATCACTTTGCAGTGATCAGATGCTGCTCTGGGGCGAGCACTGGTGTGAGTGAGCGCTAACATGCACGACATTGTTTCATCTTCAAAGGCCCTCTGAGTGGTCCCCACTAATATGCCCACTCCAAGCAGTTATAACCAGAGCTAACATCTGGCCTTCCTCCAAGCTGTCATCTCAGAACAAGGGTAGAGCTGTCTCTGTCTCTTCTATTGCCACCCCAATAGGACATGCCTCTCAAGCCAAAAAGAGCTCCACGGCTCCTAAGTCATTCTTTCTTCCCACTCGCTACTCCCCTCCGACTGCCACGCTCATGATTTCCATCCTTGAGGGCCAGCCTATCAGAAGGATGGAGGGTCCCCCCATCCTCATGTGTGTCCATGCTGGCCAGAGGTAAGATGGCCTAAAACCAGGACACACAGTGCCGGCCCTGTCAGAGCTGTGGCATGTATGGTGCCAAGGCTCATCGGGAGATCCAGGCAAGACCCCCTGTGGCAAATCACCTCAGATGGAGGGCCTCAAAGGTTACCTCGCATGAGGGTGAGCACAGTCCCCTTGTAGATGCCTCGGATCCCAGCTTCCTTGTATAGCTTCTTTGCACAGTCCAAGGCACCAGTGTATTTGGTCTCCCCTGAAGAAGCTTGAATCTGAGAGGGAGGAAAGAGTCATCAAGTCAGCAACAGCAACATCAAAGTCAACAAACCTAGCAGGTTACAGAAGATTACATAGTGAGTGTGGGAGTGGTCATTATGCATTAGACCAATGAAAAATATAACTATCATTGGCAAATCGATAGTTATTTAGAATGTACAATATTGGTGAAAGTTACTATGAAATAAGGCTAGGTGAATATATGGCAAAATATACTCACATTGACTAGAAAAAAAAATCAACAGAGGAGTTGGAAAATAAGTTGAAAAATAAGTTCCCAAATACAAGAGCATTCCCAATAAAGCTAGCTGGAAAAATAAAAAATAAAAAAAGCTAGTTGGCAGTCTAGAAAGGAGGAGACAAATACTTCAGTCAATCACTTATTCCTTCAACAAATATCCATTGACTACTAAATCCACTCCAAGCTCTAACTGATCATGAAGCTTGGTTAAAAGAAGGTGAACTGGAAATTGTATTCAGAGCTCTAAATACCTGGATAGAGGTCCTGTGTAGAGCCAGAAGAGGGCCAAGGAGAGGCCCCCTATCCCAGCCTCTGGGCTCCAGGGCCTAAGAGCCAAGAGCCTGAGGGCAGGCAGGAGGTAGCCCACAAAAGATCTGAGAGAAAGACAGCCCCATGTAGGATCCACAGCAAGTACAGAGTCAAGAGCAATCCGAACACACAAGGGCATCAACCAAAGAGTAATTAAAGCTGGAAAGAGAGTTCAGACTTAATAGCTCCAAGGAGAAACACTTACAAAATAAATATATAAGTCCAATAAATTTTTGTACATACCAACAATAACTAGTTGAAAAATAATGGAAAAGAATCCCATTCAAATAGCAATAAAGAATTATACTCCAATAAAGATGTTAAAATTAAAAAAAATAGCAATAAAGGCGTAAAAGGTTTTCTGAACTAAGAAGATTAAATTACTCTTTAAGGCCAAAAGGCTGTGGTATGAGATTATACCTGATGAAAGGAAGAAATACATTATTAAGAGGATATGGGGCTTCCCTGGTGGCGCAGTGGTTAAGAATCTGCCTGCCAATGCAGGGGACACGGGCTCGAGCCCTGCTCCGGGAAGATCCCACATGCCACGGAGCAACTAAGCCCGTGCGCCACAACTACTGAGCCCGAGTGCCACAACTACTGAAGCCCGCGCGCCTAGAGTCCATGTTCCACAACAAGAGAAGCCACCCAATGAGACGCCCACGCACTGCAATGAAGAGTAGCCCCTGCTCGCTGCAACTACAGAAAAGCCCGCGTGCAGCAACAAAGACCCAACACAGCCAAAAATAAAAAATAAATAAATAAATTTAAAAAAAAAAGAGGATATGAAGGTAATAAATCTTCCTTTATAAGTAACACATGAAGTGCTGTTTTATTGCTGATACTGAAACATTAATATCAAGTTTTCTTGAAGGGGCACCTGCACCTAACCCAGAACTCTCCATAATGCTAGAAATATGACAGTCCACGTTCATTGGTCTAATATTCCATATTTAGGAGAAATATTCCTTACGGTGCAACCTCTTGCTATTTTTTATCAGGTACCTAATAACTTCAATGAGTACAAGAAAAATAATTGCGTGGACTCAAGAGTTTTAAAGGCTATTCTTTCAAGTGAGTGCCTACCTTCATGAAATCTGCAATATCTTAAACTAGCTCTTTCTATAGAGCTTGGTTTGTACTGGAGAAGAAAATCAAGTCTATGAGATTCCCAAGAGCAAAAACGTGGCCTTGTTGATCATGATATCTCTAGCCCCTTGCCAGGAATATAGTAGGTATGACTAGAAATTTATTAGTTAAATTAAGGTAGAAAAATCAATTCATAGTCAACTTTCAAGTAGCAAAACCTGAATACGCTAGGTAGTACACAATGTTCTCCTAAACTGATTTACATGTCTAAACTCAAGTTAAGCTTTCCTTTAAATACATTGATCTGTGTTCCTCTGATAAAGTTACAGAAATACTTCTTCCAGTTTCTGTTTTTCCAATGAAGTCACAGGAGGTGTGACTTGTTTCAGGTATAAAGAATGTTCTTAGGAAAAAAAAAAAAAAAGCAATAAAATATATGTGCATCAAGCAATAGGATTTGCATAAATAAAACTCTAAAACCTTTCCAAGGGACACAAAAGAAGAGGTAAATAAAAAGGGAGTCATAGTTCTGGTTAGGAAAAGTTTTCAGAAAAGTTTTCAATCAGGAAGATGTCAATTTTTCTAAAAATAATAAATTTAAGACAATGTCAATTGAGTATCAATGGCTTTTTTAAAAATATAACTTCCCCAGATGATCCCGGCACAAGTGAGCCTGGTGTATCTGAGGAATGGCACAGAGGCCCATGTTATCAGAGGATGCTGAAGCTGACTCACAGTGACCTGGGGGGTCAAAGAGGACTGGGCATGGAATTGACATATTAACAGAATTTTCTCACTATTATGTGTGGTATAGACTATAAGCAGGGAAACAAGTGAGGAGGCCCTCACAGTCATCCAGGACAGTGCTGAAGGTGACCTGGAGCAATGTGGTTGCAATGGAGGTGATGGGATGGGGTAGATTGGTGATCTGCTGAAAGCCAGCTTAACTGTTCAACAAATGGGATATGTACAGTGAGACAAAGTGTACAATCTAGGAGAACTCCTGGGTTTTAGGGCTGAACAACTAGACAGATGGTATTGCCACCAACTGAGCTGCAGAAGGTTGTAGGTAAAGCAGGTATTGAGGAAGACCAGGAGTTCAGTTTTGCACATGGTGACTCTGAGGTGCCTACTAACATCCAACAGAAATGTTGGATAAACTAGTCCAGAGTTCAGGAAAAGTCTCAGTTGGAGATATAAACTGGAAACTCATTATTATACAGATGGTGTCTAAAAGTCATGAGACAAGAAGAAATCATCAACGAGATGAGTGTAATATGACTGAGCCTTGTGCACATGAACATTAAAAGATTGAGAAGATGAGGATAAACCAACAACGGACATAGAAAAGGAGCAGCCAAGTAGGCAGGAGGAAAGTCAGGAGAGAAGCCAAGTGAAGATAGATCTTCAAGGAAGATGGGGGACCAGCTGAGTCCAATTCTGTTGATGGATCAAGATGGATCAATGTCCAGGCCCAAGAACTGAACGTTGGATTTAGTGTAAAAGTCACTGGTGGGACGTCCCTGGTGGTCCAGTGGTTAAGAATCCGCCTTCCAGTGCAGGGGACGCGGGTTCGATCCCTGGTTGGGGAACTAAGATCCCAGACGCCACAGGGCAACTAAGCCCGCCTGCCGCAACTAGAGAGAAGCCTGTGTGCCGCAACAAAGAGCCTGCACACTGCAACTAAGACCAGACACAGCCAAAAATAAATAAATAAATAAATGTTTTTTAAAAAAAAAAAAGGTCACTGGTGATCTTGACAAAAGTACTTTTGTTGGAGTTGTGAGGCAAAAGCCAGTCTGATGTGGGTTTGACAATTAGAGAGGGGGGACTAGAGACAAAGAGTAGGAAAAAAACACAAAAACAAAAAACTTTTTCAAAGAGTTTTGATGTAAAGGGGAGCAAAGACAGGAAGCACAGAAATGGATGTGGAAGATAAAATAGAGAGAAGTTTGTATTTTTAAGGTGAAAATACAAGCATGTTTATGCTTTTATTGCTGAAGAGAACAATCCATTGGAGAGCAAAAACTGATGCTGAAGGAGAGAGAAAGAAGAATTGTTGAAGCAAGGTCTCTGGATGGGCAAGAGGGGGTAGGATGTGGGGTCAAACAGAAGCATGGGACATTCGTGGGGGAAACAGCCAGGCAGCCACAGATGTAGTTAGATGCCAGTGGGTGAGTGGAGGCAGTGGAGGGCATCTGGTAAAGTCTTCTTCTGGTAGTTTCAGTTTTCTCAGTGAAGTAGAAAGCCAGGGGACTTCCCTGGTGGTGCAGTGGTTAAGAAACCACCTGCCAATGCAGGGGACACGGGTTCGAGCCCTGGTCCGGGAAGATTCCACGTGCCGTGGAGCAACTAAGCCTGTGTGCCACAACTACTGAGCCTGCGCTCTAGAGCCCATGAGCCACAACTACTGAGCCCGCATGCCACAACTACTGAAGCCCGCACACCTAGAGCCCATGCTCTGCAACAAGAGAAGCCACCGCAATGAGAAGCCCGCGCACTGCAACGAAGAGTAGCCCTCACTTGCCGCAACTAGAGAAAGCCCACGCACAGCAACGAAGACCCAACGCAGCCAAAAATAAATAAATTAATTAATAATAATTTTTAAAAAAGCCAGGTCATCTCCTGAGAGGGTAGGGGTTTGAGAAGAGAAGAGAGTTACAAAGTAGTCACCCAGCAGAGTGGAGGAGTGCAAGGGGAGAATATAGATGGGGACTGTCTCATCTAGGAGCAGAAAAGGACTTCAGGCATAAAAGAGATGGAAGAAGCCATGACGGAAAAGACTAAGGGACAAGGCTACTGAAAACAAACATTCCCTAACTCAAAATCAATATACAGACATCTAAGAATTATTTTCCCAATCCTCCTGCTAAGTACAACAAAAAACTCTAGACATTATTTGTTTTAAATAAATATAAGAGGACTCTGAAAGTTTGGAGAGAAGAAGCAGACTGGTTAGGGACCTTGGGACTTGAGCAATGACATACTGGTGAGTCCCCTGGATTTTCTTTTTTGATATATCTCAGACTTAAAGCAGAAGAAACTGGCAATCCAGGAATACCAACAAGCACAGATGAAAAAGAAGCATCAACAAAAGCCTGCATTCTCTAGACAAAGGACCAGAAAAGGAACAGCCTAGAAAGACAGAAAATCTTTAGACAAAAACCACTCTACTCTACCCATACACCATAGAAAAAACTGTGGCCTCGCCCTCATCCACACCAGCAAAGACCCTGTGGGGAGCCCAGACTTCCACCTTCGCAGGGCTGTAACAGGGTACCCAACATGCTACGTGGGCTACCTGGGTGGAGTCAGAAAAGGCCAAGTACGGAATAAGGACTTTCATCCCTGACAGCCTGTAACCATCACCCTCCTGTCCTGTGGTGTCAGTAGAGACACTGGAACTCCCACATCCACCCAGCAGTAAAAAGAAGTGCCCCACCCTCAAGTGTCAACAGAGGTCGAGTGGGTCACCTAGACTTCCACTTCCACTTGGCAGTAACAAGGCAGCATCCCTCCCTTCCTACTGGAGTGGTGTCAAAGAAAGCCAACTAAAATGGAAAGATTAAATAGGATCCAGAATCTCAATAAAGTATGCAAATATCCAGGTTCCAACTGGAAATCACACAACATGTCCAAAACCAGGAAGATCTCAAACTGAAAGAAAAAAGAAGCAATAGATGCCAATACCAAGATGACAGAGATGTTAGAATTATCTGACAAAGATTTTAAACCAGCCATTGTAAAAATCCTTCAATGAGTAATTATTAATATGCTTGAAACAGATTAAAAAAATTAGAAAGCCACAGCAAGAAATAAAATATCAGCACAGCACAGAAATAGAAGATATGAGGAAGAACCAAGTGGAAGTTTTAGAGTTGAAAAATACAACCGAAATAAAAAGCTCAGTGGGGACTTCCCTGGTGGTGCAGTGGTTAAGAATCCGCCTGCCAATGCAGGGGACACAGGTTCGAGCCCTGGTCCGGGAAAATCCCACATGCCGCAGAGCAACTAAGCCCATGCACCAAAACTACTGAGCCCGAGTGCCACACTACTGAAGCCCGAGCGCCTAAAGCCTGTGCTCTGCAACAAGAGAAGCCACCACAATGAAAAGCCTGCACACCGCAACGAAGAGTAGCCCCCGCTCGCCACAACTAGAGAAAGCCGGCATGCATCAATGAAGACCTGACACAGCCAAAAATAAATAATAAATAAATAAATGTATTAAAAGGAAAATAAAAAAGCTCAGTGGATGGCTCGTTCAACAGCAGAATACAGGTGAGAGAGGAAAAAAAAATCAGGATTAGAAGACAGAACAATGGAAAATACCCAATCTGAACAACAGAAAGAAAACAAACTGAAACAAACTGAACAGAACCTCAGGGACCCCTGGGGCTGTAACAGAAAATCTAGTATTTGTTTCCTCACAGTCCCAGAAGAAGAGGAGAAAAGAGGGTAGGACTGAAAAAGTACTCAAAGAAATAACTGCTGAAAACTTCCCAAATTTGGCAAAACATAAACATATAGATTTAAGAAGCTGAGCGAACCCTAAACAGAATACACCCAAATAAATCCATGCCATAACACATCACAAGTGAACTTAGTTGAAAACTAAAGACAGAGAAAAAAGCTTAAGAGTAGCCAGAGAAAAATAACACATTGCCTATTGAAAAAAACAATTAGAATGACAGCAGAAACCAGGGAGGGCAGAAGGAAGGGGCACAGTAGCTTTCGGGAGCTGAAAGAAAAGAACTGTAGGTTAAGAATCCGCCTGCCAATGCAGGGGACACAGGTTTGAGCCCTGGTCCAGGAAGATCCCACGTGCCATGGAGCAACTAAGCCCGTGTGCCACAACTACTGAGCCTGCGCTCTAGAGCCCAAGAGCCACAATTACTGAGCCCACGTGCCACAACTACTGAAGCCTGCGTGCCTAAAGCCCAAGCTCCACAACAAGAGAAACCACCACAATGAAAAGCCTGCACACCACAACGAAGGGTAGCCCCCGTTTGATGAAACTAGAGAAAGCCCACATGCAGCAATGAAGACCCAACACAACGAAAGAAAGAAGAGAAAGAAAGAAAGAAAGAAAAGAGAGGGAGAGAGAGAAAGGAAGAAAGAAAGAAAAAGAAAGAAAGAAAGAAAGAGAAAAGAACTGTAATCCCAGAACCCTATGTCAAGTGAAAATATTTTTCAGGAATAAAGGGGAAATTAGGCATTCTTAGATGAAGGAAAACTAAGAGACTTTGTCATTCACAGACCTACCCCAAAAGAATGGCTAAAGGAAGTTCTTTAAATAGAAAAGAAACTCTAAAAGAAGGAACCCTGGAACATCAGGAAAGAAGGAAGAACATAGTAAGCAAAAATATGGGATATTATGTAATGGTAATATGAGGGACATTACATAGTGATAAAAGGGCCAATCCACCAAGAAGACATAGCAATCCTAAACGTGTATACATTAAACAAAAAAGCTGCAAACTATGTGAAGCAAAACTGATAGAACTGAAAGAAGAAACAAACAAACTCACAATTACAGTTGGAGATTTCAAATTCCTCCATCAACAAATAGGTAGAACAACTAGACAGAAAATCATCAAGGATAGAGAAGAACTCAACAACACCATCAACCAAAAGGATATAATTGACATTTATAGATTACTCCACCAAATGACAGCAGAACACACATTTTTTTCAAATGCCCGTGGAACATGGACCAAGATAAACCATATCCAAGGCCATAAACCTCAAGAAATTTAAAAGAATATAAATAATACAGAATGTTTTCCAATCACAATGGACTCAAACTAGAAATCAATAATCTACAACACTTGAAAACTGAACAACACTCTCCTAAGTAATTAAAAAAGGAAGTCTCAAAGGAAATTAGAAAACACACTGAACTGGGACTTCCCTGGTGGTCCAGTGGCTAAGACTCCGTGCTCTCAATACAGGGGGCCTGGGTTAGATCCCTGGTCAGGGAACTAGATCCCACATGCCACAACGAAGAGTTTTCATGCCGCAACTAAAACATCCTGCATGCTGCAACTAAGACCTGACACAGCAAAATAAATAATAAATATTAAAAAAAAGAAAAAGAAAACACACTGAACTGACTGAAAATTAAAATATATTGAAGTTTGTGGCACACAGCTAAAGCAGGGCTGAGAGGAAACTTTATAGCACAGACTGCATATGTTAGAAAAGAGGAAAAGCCTCATAACAATAATCTAAGCTTGCACCTCAAACACCTAAAAAAAAAAACAAAAAGAAAAGCAACAAAACCCAAAACAAGCAAAAGGAAGTAAATAATAAAAAACAAGCAGAAACCAATGAAATTGAAAACAGAAAAACAATAAAGAAAGTCAATGAGGTGAGTTCCCTGGTGGCCTAGTGGTTAGGATTCTGGGCTTTCACTGCCATGGCCTGGGTTCAGGGAGCTGAGATCCCGCAAGCCGCATGGCATGGCCAAAAAAAAAAAAAAAAGAAAGAAAGAAAAATCTTTTTTGAAAAGATCAATAAAACTGACAAACCTCAAGTGAGACTGACAAAGAAAAAAAAAGAGCGAAGTCACAAATTAATATTTTTTTATTAATTAATTAATTTATTTATTTTTGGCTGTGTTGGGTCTTCGCTGCTGCACGCAGGCTTTCTCTAGTTGTGGCGAGTGGGGGCTACTCTTCGTTGCGGTGTGCAGGCTTCTCATTGCAGTGGCTTCTCTTGCTGAGGAGCACAGGCTCTAGGCATGAGGGCTTCAGTAGTTGTGGCTCGCGGGCTCTACAGTGCAGGCTCAGTAGTTGGGGCGCATGGGCTTAGTTGCTCCGCAGCATGTGGGATCTTCCCAGACCAGGGCTCAAACCCGTGTCCCCTGCATTAGCAGGCGGATTCTTAACCACTGTGCCACCAGGGAAGCCCCACAAATTATTAATACCAGGAATAAAACAGAAGATAACACCACAGAATCTGCCAATGTATAAAGGACAATAAGGGAATACTACAAACAACTTTACACACACACATTTGACAACTCAGATAAAAAAACAAAAACAAAAACTACCACAGGGACTTCCCTGGTGGCACAGTGGATAAGACTCCGTGCTCCCAGTGTAGGAGGCCCAGGTTCGATCCCTGGTCGGGGAACCAGATCCTATATGCAACCGCAACTAGGAGTTCACATGCCACAACTAAGGAGCTGGCAAGCCACAACTAAGGAGCCCACCTGCCGCAACTAAGAACTGGCACAACCAAATAAATAAATAATAAAATATTAAAAAAAAAAAACTACCACAATTTTCCCAATATGAAATAAGTAATTTGAATAGCACTGTAACTATTAAGAAAATTGAATTCATAATTTAATAATTCCTCCCCCACAATCTCCAAGCCTATATGGTTTCACTATAAAATTCTACCAAATGTTTATAGAAAAATGAACACCAATTCTACATAATCCCTCTCAGAAAACAGAAGAGGGAACAATTCCCAATTCATTTTATGAAGATAGCATTATTCTGATACCAAAACCAGACAAAGACAAGACAGAAAAAAAAATGACACACTAATATCTCTCGTGACTATAGATGCAAAAATACTTAACAAAATATAAGAAAATAGAACTCAGCAGTATATAAAAAGAATTATACACTATGACAAAGTTGGGGGGTTTATTCCAGCAATGCAAAATTGGTTCAGGATTCAAACATCGATTGATGTAATTCACCGAATTAAGAGGTTAAAGGAGAAAAATCACACGATCACATTAATAAATGAAGAAAAAGAATTTGACATAAGTCAATATCCATTCATGAGAAAACTCTCAGAAAAAGAGGAAAAGAAGGTAACTTTCTCAACTTGATAAAGAGCATCTATCAAAAAAACTACATCTGGGACCTCCCTGGTGGTCCAGTGGTTAAGACTCCGCACTTCCACTGCAGGGGGCACTGTGTTCCATCCCTGTTCGGGGAACTAAGATCCTACATCCAGCGTGGCGTGGCCAAAAAAACTAAACAAACAAACAAAAAACTACATCTAACATCATATTTAACAGTGAAATAGTGAATACTGCCCCATGAGATTGGGAACAAGGCAAAAATATCCATTCTCATCACTCTTATTCAACATAGTACTGGAAATTCTAGCCAGTGAAATAAGGAAATAAAAGGTAAACAGATTAGAAATGAAGAAATAAAACTGTCCCTATTTGCAAATAACATGATTATCTACATAGGAAATCCCAAAGAATCTACCAAAAAAAAATCCTAGAATTAATAAGGGCACTCAGGAAGGTTCACATGATACAAGATTAACATACAAAAATCAATTGTATTTCTACAAACTAGCAATGAAAATGTAGACAAAAAAATTAAAATTATAATACCATTTACAATGCCATTTTACAAAGTCAAATTAAGAGAGAAGCACTTAGGTATATAAGAAAACACATTAAGAGCTTATATGCTGAAAACTACACAATGCTGATGAAAGAAATTAAAGTTCTAAATAAATGGAGAGATATAACATGTCCATGTATTGGAAGACTCAAAATAATGTGTTAATTCTACCCAAACTGACCTATAGGTTTAACATAATCTCAGCAAGATTTTTCTCAATTTTCTAAATTATCCTAAAATTTACATGGAAATATTGGGTTGGCCAAAAAGTTTTCTGTAAGATGTTACGGAAAAACCCGAGCGAACTTTTTGGCCAACCCAATACAAAGGAATTAGAATAGCTAGAACAATTTTTTTCATTAATTAATTAATTTATTTATTTTTGGCTGTGTTGGGTCTTCGTTGCTGCACACGGGCTTTCTCCAGTTGCGGCGAGTGGGGGCTACTCTTCGTTGTGGTGCGCAGGGCTTCTCATTGCGGTGGCTTCTCCTGTTGTGGAGCAGCGCAGACTTCAGTAGTTGTGGCACACGGGTTCAGTAGTTGTGGTTCTCAGGCTCTAGAGCAGAGGCTGAGCAGTTGTGGTGCATGGGCTTAGTTGCTCCGAGGCATGTGAGATCTTCCCAGACCAGGGCTTGAACCCGTGTCCCCTGCGTTGGCAGGCGGATTCTTAACCACTGCGCCAGCAGGGAAGTCCCCATTTTTTTTTTAAAGAATAAAGTGGGAGGCATCAGTCTAGTCAATTTCAAGACTTAGTATATGGCTATACTAATCAAGACTGTAGTATTCATGAAGGGATAGATGCATAAATCAATGGAAGAAACTAGAGTACCCAGAAGTAGACCCACACAAATATGCCCAACTGATTTTTAACAAAGATGCAAACACAAGTCAGTGGAAGAAAGATAAGTCTCTTCAGCAAATGGTATGGTGCAATTGGACAGCCCTAGGGAAAAGAAAAAAATAAAAGAACTCTGACCTAATTCTCATACATAATACAAATATTAACTCAAAATGGAGTCACAGACTTAAATGTAAAAGGTAAACTATAGATAAAACTTTTGGAAAAACATATTAGAAAATCTTTGGGATTGCAGGCTAGGTAAAGAGTTCTTAAGACCTGATGCCCCAAACACCCAAAACCCAATCCATAAAAGAAAAATTAACAAACTGGACTTCATCAAAATTTAAAATGTTTGCTCAAAAGACTCTGCTGAGAGGATGAAAAGACAAACTATAGACTGGAAGAAAATATTTGCAAACCACATATCTGACAAAGCACTAGTATCTAGAATAAAGGACTCTCAAAACTCAATAATAAAAAAACAAATAATCCAATTAGAAAATGGGCAAAACACATGAACAAACATTTCACCAAACAGGATATACATATAGCAAATGAGCACAGGAAAAGATGTTCAACATCTTCAGCTATTAGGAAAATACAAATTAAAATGAGATATCACTACACACCTATCAGAATGGCTAAAATTAAGAACAGTGACAACACCAAATGTTGGTGAGGATGCAGAGAAACTGGATCACTCATACATTGCTGGTGGAAATGTAAAATGATAGAGCTACTCTGAAAAAACTGTTTGGTAGTTTCTTTAAAAACTAACACGCATGGGACTTCCCTGGAGATCCAGTGGTTAAGACTCCACACTTCCACTTCAGGGTACACAGGTTTGATCCCTGATGGGCGAACTAAGATTCCACATGCTGATGCGGTGTGGCCAAAAAAACCCAAAAAAAAAAAAAAAAAAACCCCACTAAACATGCAACTACCACATGACTCAGCAATTATACTCCTGGGCATTTATCCCAGAGAAACGAAGACTGATTTTCTCAGAAAAACCTCTGTACATGAATGTTTATAGCATCTTTATTTATAATAGCCAAAAACTGAAAACAACCCAGATGTCCTTCAATGGATGAAAAGTTAAACATATTTGTAGTACATCCACACCATGGACTACTAAAAAGGAATGAACTATTTATATATGCAACAATCTGTATGAATCTCCAGAAAATTAGGTTGAGTTGAAAAAGCCAATCTGAAAAGTTTACATACTATATAGTTCCATTTATATAAGTCTTGAAATTACAGGCTTATAGAGTTCAGATTAGTGGTTGCTGGGGTGGTTAAGGACTGGAGTGGGGTAAGGGAAGTGAATGTGGCTATTAAAGGGCTACATGAAGGATCCTTGGCATGATGGAATTGTTCTGTATCTTGACTGTAACAATGTCAATATTCTGGTTGTGATATTGTACTATAATTTTACAATATATTACCTCTGTGGAAGAACTGAGTAAAGGGTACGTGGGATCCTTTTGTATTATTTATTTCTTTTTTTCCCTTTGTATTATTTCTTACAACTGTATGTGAATCTATAAGTATCTCAAAATAAAAAAATTTAATTTAAAAAATGCACAAAATTAAATGATGAATGCAAAGCATGAAAAAGACTTGCCAAATATGATAAGAAATTAATAACCTTAATAGGTCCAAAGGTTTTAGGGGTGGGGGAGTGACAGGTACAAACTATTGGGTGTAAGACAGGCTACAAGGATGTATTGTACAACTTGGGGAATACAGCCAATATTTTGTAATAACTGTAAATGGAGTGTAACCTTTAAAAATTGTATAAAAATCTTTAAAAATAATAAATTGGGGACTTCCCTGGTGGCACAGAGGTTAAGAATCCGCCTGCCGCAGTGGTTGAGAATCTGCCTGCTAATGCAGGGGACACGGGTTCGAGCCCTGGTCTGGGAAGATCCCACATGCCGCGGAGCAACTGGGCCCGTGAGCCACAACTACTGAGCCTGTGCATCTGGAGCTTGTGCTCCGCAACAAGAGAGGCCGCGATAGTGAGAGGCCCACGCACTGCGATGAAGAGTGGCCCCTGCTTGCCGCAATTAGAGAAAGCCCTTGCACAGAAACGAAGACCCAACACAGCCAAAAATAAATAAATAAATAAATAAATAATAAAAATAAAGGAATTCCTTTAAAAAAAAAAAAAAAAAAAAAAGAATCCGCCTGCCAATGCAGGGGACACGGGTTCAATCCCTGAACCGGTAAGATCCCACATGCTGCAGGGCAACTAAGCCCGTGCACCACAATTACTGAGCCTGCACTCTAGAGTTCGCGTGCAACAACTACTGAGCCCATGTCCTGCAACCACTGAAGCCCGCGCACCTAGAGCCCGTGCTCTGCAACAAGAGAAGCCACCACAATGAGAAGCCCGCGCACCGCAACAGAGTAGCCCCTGCTCGCGGCAACTAGAGAGAGCCCACGCTGCAACGAAGACCCAACACAGCCAAAAATAAATAAATAAAACAAAATAATAAATTCAAACATGTCCAAAGCTTTTATAAGTCAATAGAAAAACAAATGAGCAAAGAACACAAATAGGCATTTCACAAAGGAAAAATACAAACAGCTAATACGCATCAAAAAAATTAACCTCACCAAAAAAAAAAAAAAAAAAAAATTAACCTCACCAACAATTAAAAGCAAGAAAAATTAAAACAATGCAAATTTTTCACCCATCAGACTAGCAGAGATTGTAAATTAGATGCCACAGAGTCTGCTGGGAAGTAAGAGCTCTTATACTATTGACAGGAATAGAAAATGACAGACTTTTATAGGAGGGCCATTTAGTAAAATGCATTAAAAACCATTTTAAAAAGTACATACCTTCAAAAAAAAAGTACATACCTTTAATCATACTAATTTCAAGTCTAGACATTTATCCTAAGAAAATAATCAGGAACACATGCAGAGACTTATTTACAAAGATCTTCACTATGTCATATAATTTGTCATGTCCCCAGATAAGGGATTATTGGGTAAATGACAGCCATGTATTGAAATAAAATATAGAAAATGACGCCTGAGAAAAAAAATCACAAAAATATTGTGACATATCAAATGAAAAAAGCTGGTTACAAAACTATTGCAATATGTGACCCCAATTTTATTTCAAAAGATAACTTTTTTTAATACACGTTTACCAAAAAGACTAGAAGAATTCACACAGAAAGCATAACAGTGGGGTGGTATCATGGGTGATAAATACATTGTTTTCTGTGTGCTTCTCTGCATTACCAAAATTTTTCTAGCAAAGACTGTGTGTTAAATTGCTTCAGCCATTAGAAGAAAAAAGCAGTAACACTTTTTTAAAAAGGAGCCCTGTGTGGTAAGGCAGGCAGTCAGTTCACACCCTTGGCCTGGGAACAAGCCAGACACTTAAAGGGCACTGAGCCTTTGGGCAAATGGCAGAGACATAACATGTTAGGCAGGAGCAGCCTCCCTTCCACCTCTGATGAGACATGACTCACCTTTCAGAGTTCCTGAAGTAGCTGCTAATAAGGGTGGATAAGTCTGAGCTGACCCGTCACAGGTGTGACATTTGGTTGATTTGTTACACTGTCCTGGTTCTTGATTCTACTACGATTGCTTCCATGTTCCTGAAAACCTTGAAACTGTTTTGCACACCTGACCTGAAGTCTTTATAAAGGGTGAAAGGACATAAATATCCACACAAAATTGTATACCCAATGGAAAAAGCTAGCCACCTCCCCCCAAATCATATCCCCCCACCCCAGATCACACCCTCACCTGTAACAAGCACTTGATCCGTTCTCCAGGGGTCATAATTCCCGTGGTGAATACACCAGATAACATCCCAGCTGCAAATAGTTGGGGGTAGCTGTATTGAAAACAAAAACAAGAGGCAAGAACCTGTGACTAACCACCCAGAACAGAGGCAATCCCAGCAAAGAGAACTTTGAAAGAAAAAATAAGTACTTGGACTGGGCAGAAGTCCAGCACAAATAAAGCATATTTCACACAAAATCCAAGTTCTAGGTATATTCTGACGTCAAATTTCCCAAGGCAGGGGTCTCAGTGCCAAGAGCAATATGAGCTTGGTCACGAGGCCCACATGCACACTCAGATGGTCTCACCCATGGGAGAAGTTTCCTCCCCGGCCTGCCATGCACAGTGACTATGGACGAGTTTCCAGACATCTCTGTGCCTTGATCTGTAAAGTTCAGGGTTGTTGTGGAAAAAAGCCTCTAACCCAGAATGTAGACCTCAGTCAACCCCAGTTCCCCTCCAATCTCGCCTCCTCTGGATCACCAAGGGCCTGAGAACATTTTAAGCCAAGATTCACAAAGGACAGAGGAACGGCTGTGGCCACTTCCACAGGCTAAGGGGCAGCCAAGCCAGTTGTGAGGAATGTGTCATAAGATGCTAGGAAGGGCCCAGTCAGGGATGGTACCCAGAGACATGATGGGTCCTGTGGCCTTCCATGCAGGGAATAGTCCCCCAGTGGCCAGAGATATGGATTCTTACCATGGCCCTCACAGAATGAACCACACTGAATATTTGGAGGAATTGGAGGCTCCTAGCGTCACTGCTTGTCCCACCTCTGGCATCTCCTTTTCTTTCTAAGATTAGCTATACCAGACTGGTCCGGAGGCAGTGGAGCACAGAGTTACAATTAGCATTTCAATAGTGTCCCCACAATTTAGCAAATGTTGTTGAAAAACTTCACTTTCTTGCCTGAGCCGCAGGCCCCTCCTAACCCCAAGCCTCTGACAGCTGAGCCTTCAGGCCTGTCCCACCCTACAAGGAGCCCAAAACCTGGAGGACAGATGTCAAATGGGGAAAGGGAGACATCCACTTCAGGTCCTTCCTTCCAGGCAGGGCACCAGTCTCAATGGCCCTGTTTTTTCCAGGCACTCACACAACTACCTCAGGCATGCAAGCCCAGCACACAAGCTGATTGTTCAACAGTCAGGAGACTTGCTTTCATGCATGGCCTCCTTTACAGTCTCAGTTCACACTGCTGTCCCCAAGAGGAGCCCTCTCAGCAATGAAACTTCCCCTCATGAGACCAACATCTATTCTTCCATGTATGCCCAGACCTTAGGCTGGACATACCTCCATCTCCCGGGACTGAGGACTTTCCTCTGAACAGGGTCTCTGTGTGTGCACAGGGTACCATGCAGACACCCTACGTGGGTGGCCCATTCTGCCACCCTTCACCCCCACACCAGGGAAGCATCTGTGAGTGCTGGACCCAAGGTCCTGGTAATGTTCCTTTCCATACCGTCCCCAAACACTACTGCAGGGAGTGGAAGGTCGCAGGGTTGACATTCAGGATTAAGAGCACGGCAGGATTATGGGGGCAGGGACCTGAGTGTCTCAACCTTTGCTTAAGCAGGAAGGGTGCTTCTCTGAGGACTGACACGATAGTACAGGGAATACAACCCACAGGCTGAAGTACTAGCAGTGAACCCACGGGGGTCCTTGTGCATGGCCCTTGTGAGCTGGCACATGAGCTAAAAGACCAGGTGCTCAGAGAGGACATGTGTCCATAGGACATTTGGACTACCAAGAGTCAAACACAGTTTCAAAAGGAAGCCCCACACACCCACATTTGGGGCCACCTGAGGCTTTTTATAGAAGCTGGTCACATTCAGAGGGTCACAAGGACTCCAAAAATAGAGTTTCACATTACGAGCATTTCTATCTACGTCCAGACCCTTACTCAGCCTGCTGTGGCCTGAAGTAGTGACAGAAAACAACCGCATGGCACCCTGGGCTGCCTCCCTTGAGCTCCTAATCCCAACCCTACCAGGGTCCTGTGCTGCCTGCAGCCCCTCCCAGGAGTTGTCAGCCTGCACAGCTCAGACTGAGTGTGCCTTGTCATCCCATGTTTCAACTCAGAATTCCCCTGCATCCCAAGAAGCCTGTTTTCATTAACTACTTTATAAATTCTGAACTATAATTCTGCCTCATCTGCCTCTTCATACCCAAATCTAACTTAAAGTTTACTGAAAGGAAATATACTAATTTATTTCACTTTAACAGAGAAACCAGGGACTTCCCTGGTGGCGCAGTGGTTAAGAATCCGCCTGCCAATGCAGGGGACACGGGTTCAAGCCCTGGTCCGGGAAGATCCCACATGCCGTGGAGCAACTAAGCCCATGCACCACAACTACTGAACCTGCTCTCTAGAGTCCGCAAGACACAACTACTGAGCCCGCGTGCCACAACTACTGAAGCCCGCACACCACAACTACGGAGCCCACGTGCCTAGAGCCCATGCTCTGCAACAAGAGAAGCCTCCGCAATGAGAAGCCCACACACTGCAAAGAAGAGTAGCCCCCGCTTGCCACAACTAGAGGAAGCCTGTGCACAGCAACAAAGACCCAATGCAGCCAAATTAATTAATTAATTAAATTTTTAAAAAAACCAGAGAAACCAATATCTGAAATAATTATATTAAAATGAAGTAAAACAAAAGTTGGAACCTTCCCTTCTCCCAACCAGGTGATGGGAAACAAGGCTGCTGCTGTCATTACTGCACCACCAGGTACCTTCGTGGCACACACATTTTAGCATTCAGACCTCCCAATGCTGTGGGGTTAAGCGATACTACCTCACAGAAGAAATTATGACAACCTAATAAGGGGGTGGGGGAGGGATCTGAGTTTTTCTTTTTCCCTTTTGGTTCACAGGGCAAAGGAAAACTCAAGTACCTCCCTCACGTGGAGCAACCAGGAGCTAGCCCTGGGGACCCAGGAGGACAGTCACTGCCTGTCAGCCAAGGTTCTTCCCCTTAACCTGTGTCACACCACCAAGCAGAACAGCATCGAGTCCTCCAAGCTTGTAAGTACTCACCTGAGCACATCCTCTGGGTGTTTTTGTTGCAGTTTCTTCCCCAAACCAAACCCAAAGAAGCACACGGCAAACATGGGGGTGACCCCAAGGATGGGGGCGGCCATGCCCCGATATAGACCCGTGATGCCCTGCAAGGAATCACAGAAGTGGAAGCTGTTTACAGACACAGCTAACTTTTACATCACTGAAACAGGGAAGCAGTGTGTCCTCTGACCTGTGGCCTCCTTCCTTCACCTCCCCTCCAAGCAAGGAGAGCTTTTAAAAGGAAGAATACTCCCACATTTATCAGAAACAGTTGTCTTCTCATACACTGCTGGAGAAACTGAAAACAGCTCCTATTCTGGAAGGCAATCTGGAAATATGTAGCTTACACTTTCATCAGAAAATTCTCTGTCTAGAAATGTATTCTAAGGAAATACTCAGATATAATAAAGAATGACATCAGGAATTTATTAAGTAGCAAGATTCTGGAATGAACCTAAAAATTCCCAAATAGGAGATTGAGACACATTATGGGAACTCCATAAATGGACGATCACATAGCCATAAAATCATGTTGTAACATGAGAAGAGACTACTAAGTGAAAAAAAAGCAGGCTACAGGGACTTCCCTGGTGGCGCAGTGGTTAAGAATCCGCCTAACAATGCAGGGGACACGGGTTCGATCCCTGGTTCGATCCCTGGTCCCGGAAAATCCCACATGTCGCAGAGCAACTAAGCCTGTGTGCCACAACTACTGAGCCTGCGCTCTAGAGCCCACAAGCCACAACTACTGAGCCTGCGTGCCTAGAGCCCATGCTCCGCAACAAGGGAAGCCACTGCAATGAGAAGCCCGCGCACCACAACAAAGAGTAACCCCCACTCGCCACAACCAGAGAAAGCCTGCATGCAGCAATGAAGACCCAATGCAGCCAAAAATAAACAAATAAATAAATAAATAAAGCAGGCTACAAAACAGAATGTACAATGTGATTTCTTTGGGGTGACATTAGAGGTGTAAGAAATTTTTGTATTTCCCAAGTATTAAGACATGAGGGGAGTTCCCTGGTGGCCTAGTGGTTAGGATTCCAGGCTTTCACTGCTGTGGCCCAGATTCAATCCTTGGTCGGGAAACTGAGATCCCTCAAGCCGCCCAGTGTGCACCCCCCAAAAAAAAGACATGGGGTTTTTACTGTTAAAGACAATAGCAAGACTGCACATCAATTTTCACTAGTACAGTTTGATAATGAAAGGAACTATGTAGTAGCCAATAAATAGACAAATAGATATCTCAACCAAACAAGTTAGTAAATCAAGGAAGAGGAAGATCTGAGACCAAGGGTTTGGCCCAAGAGATGAAGGGGATTTCCAGGATGGTGTCTGGTACAGTGGGCCTGGGAAGAAACCAGTCTACATGGGAGTATAAGGATAGAGGACTCCAGGAGGAGTTTGTTTTTTCCAAGAAGAACAAAGCAAAACAATAAACATTGTAACAACAGATTATAACTGTTTAGGCAGTGTGGAAAACCAAACAAAAAGGTATTCTACAGAGCATTTAGGGTACAGGATGACAGGGGCAGAGATTCAAAGAAACACAAGCAAAAGAAACTGATGCAATTTTTAACCCAACCTCAAGAAAAACAAAGAGTTTACAAGAAATGAAATGCACATCATAGAACATTACTTAGTTAACAGAGAAAAACATATATAAAGTTGTAATCATGAAAACACTGAATTGTACTAAACCACAAAGTATGATAAAATTACATGGGCAGGGCAGAAAGGTGATAAGGAATGCAAGAGTTAAAATCATCTCACAAATAGGTAGCTAAAACACATTTTTTTCTCTTTTTTTTAATTGGAGTATAATTGCTTTACAATGTTGTGTTAGTTTTATTTTATTTTTTAAATAAATAAATAAATTTATTTATTTATTTATTTATTTATTTTTGGCTGCGTTGGGTCTTCATTGCTGCGCGTGGGCTTTCTCTAGCTGTGGTGAGCAGGGGCTACTCTTTGTTGCCGTGTGCAGGCTCCTCATTGCGGTGGCTTCCCTTGTTGCGGAGCACGGGCTCTAGGTGCACGGGCTTCAGTAGTGGTGGCTCACAGGCTCTAGAGCGCAGGCTCAGTAGTTGTGGCGCATGGGCTTAGCTGCTCCACAGCATGTGGGATCTTCCCGGACCAGGGCTTGAACCCGTGTCCCCTGCATTGGCAGGTGGATTCTTAACCACTGCACCACCAGGGAAGTCCCTGTGTTAGTTTTAAAACACATTTTTAAATGTATAAAATATACGTGTGCATCTAGGTAGAAAACAGCATTAACAACTGAGAGAGCTGAAAGTAACCTCTAGAGAATTGGGGTGGGAGGGCTACTTTGTTACAAGTCCTTCAGTAGCAAACTAAGTGCTTGTATAATTTTAATACAAATAAGGGATAATTTTTAAAACAAAACACAAAAAAACGTTACAGTTGCTCCCTACATAAAGTAGCAGGAGAAACAGGGTGGAGTTGCACACTGACAGTGTCCACAGACCTAGGCTGGAGAACCTGCCTCGCTACAGACCCTGGCCATTCACAACCCATCTTTTTTCCAGAACTCAAGGGGCACAACTGTACCCGTCAGTACTCCTCCCAGATCCTGCAAAGGTCTAGCACTGCTACAGGCTGTAAGCAGACTCTCCAAGGACAAAGTGCAGAGGAGGTAAATAGGAAAGGTTAATAGGAAGAGAAGGTTCTGAGAAGGATCAGCAAAAGCAGCATGTGACAAAGCCCCCCAAAAGCCCCTCCCACAGCTTCCCACCTGGGCTGAGAGGATGCCCAAGGCCTGAGGGCCAAACCCATGCCTCCCAACAACTCCTCTAGCCTTCCTTCCACTGTCTGGCCTACCCAGTTCCATGCAGCACAACCAAGGCCTGTCTGGCAGCACCAGAAAGCAGAGAGCTCAATCTGGCACAGCAAAACCCAGAGACAAGCACAAATATAAACTAAGGAAGCCTATTCAACTCTGCAGGGAGTTGGGTTTATACGAGCCATTCTCATCAGGCCTCCAGCACCCAGCACACTGCCCAGGCGCTGAATAGGTCCTCAATAACATTTGCTGACCAAGAGGCATGAAATCCTGCCTCTCTGTAAAGGCAGAGAACTCTTAGCTGACTTGAAGCCCAAAGCCTCCACTGGACACTGATCAGACTCCATTCTGGGCTGATGAAAGGAAGAGAGCCTTACAGAATAAAAGGCAGCACTGTCTCACGCATGGGTGGTTGGGTAGACTCCACCTCAAAATCTTCCTCCCATGCCTGGGTCCTGCAGGAACCCTGGGAACAACTCTTCCTCCCAGACCGAGTCCATCACTCACCAGCATCCCCTCTTTATCTGGGTGACACATGCTTCTCAGTTTCTGTATATTTAATAAACACTATATATATATTTATTCATATTAGAGTTATATTTTAGGAAACAAAGGAAAAGTTCTCAACAAGGTCTTGTCACATATGTGCTAATGAAGTCAGTAATAAACATCACTAGTAATTAAAACTTTTTTAAAATCCCATGTTTTCACTTTAAGAAATATCTGAAAAATTACTATGTAATTCAATAACCTCAAACCAATTTAGTTTCCTTTAGTTAGTTTAGTCTAGGGGTTTGAAGACTCTGCTGGCCTCTTTCACTGTTCCTCAGACTGGCTGACTCTTCCTCCAGATTTTATGTGAACTTCTGACACTGATCCCTGTCAAACTGACTGCTCCAGATTTGCATTTTCTTCTATTTCATGTCTCCAACTATTCCTCATGAATTCCCTGTGGTCTAAATTCTGCCTTCCAAAAGAGAGAACCATTTTAGAACCATTTTATTAGCTTCAGTCATTCACATAAAACAGTAGCTGGAACTATCAAAGACTCCAGAGCGATGACAATAGGAGGGCATAGGATGGCACGGTGAGAGAGCCACAGCTGTGGGCTAGACCTCCAGCAGAACTACGCAAAGTCACCCTATCCCCCAGAGAAGTAACAAATCAACCCTGAGAATCTGTTCCTCTGAATAAGAGAAATGCCCAGCACCAAGATTCTGTACCTCTCTCATAAGAGTCTTCCGGAAACAGTCAAAGGTCCCAGAATACATGGGAGGCTGTCCAGGCAAACTTGGGGGCTGCGTCTGCAGTCGGACCTGAAACCAGAAGTTAAAATACAGTCATTTCCCAGAATCAGAACTGCCTGTCGGCAGCGATGGCCCAACTGTCTGCTAAACTCTTAACAGAGAAAGCTGCACCTCTGTGCACGTCTTCAGCATTCACTTTATCTGCTGGATTCAGACTTCTCTTTCCTCCAGTTTATTCAAACCCTGTACGCACAAGTCATTAGTAGCATGCTTTTGGAGAGAGTGACAGTTCCTCTGATTTCCTCAGCCACTTACTTTTGCTATTTATTTCTTATCTAATGGATCCCACAATGATCCAGTGGAATAGGTACTACCAGTTTACAAATGAGGAGGCTGGGTTTAGTGAGTTCAAATCATGTGCCAATGAATGCAAAGCTCAGTTCAGCTCTAGGCACTCTCCACATCCATTTGAAGTGCCTTGCCGGTGGTTAGGTAAGGTGCTCAACAAAGATATTTTGGAGTGAGGTGGATTTGACCCTACTTTTCTTGGTCCTCATCCTTCTCCACCATTTGGTGTATCCAATGCTTCAAACTGTCTCTCTCTTTAAACCTCCCTTCTTGGTACTCCTTCCTTTGTCTCCTTTTCTACCCCAGGCATCCTCCAAGTCTAAGTACCCTACTCATCTGTTCCACTATCCCTTTCAGAAAACTCAGATTCCAGGGCTTCAGCTTCTGCTCAGTGATGACTTTTACTCAGCCATCTTCAGACCTTCTCTCCCCACCTTTTGGGGTACATTTCAAACTGCCTGGAGAAGCTCTCCCTACTCAAATCACCTCCAGAATCTCATCCTTTTGATGAATCACCCGTTTGTGCCAAAGCCATCAGGCTACCCTCCTTCTCAGGATTTGAAACTCTAGCATCTGATCACTTCTTGTTACTTCTCCTGCTCTTATTCACATGAGCACCAAGGCTTTTGGAGAGTTCCTTCAAGATTCTTCCAGAATCCTAATTTCTTCCTCTCTCCATCTGAAGTCTTCTCCTAGGCCAAGTCCTCACCTATTCTTACCCAGTGTGATGGTTTTCAAATATGCCCACTAACTCTTTGATACTCTTCCCCTTCAAAAGTTAATCCTAATTCCCCTTCCCTTGGATGTGGGCCAGACTCAGTGACTCACTTCTATCGAACAGAATGTAGTGGTTTTGATGCTATGTGACTTCTCCAAGGCTAGGTGACAGAAAGGTCAGCTTCTGCCTGTCTTCATCTCTGGTTATTTGCTTTGGGGAAAGTCAGCCACCATGTTATGAGGATACTCAAGCAGCCTGAAGAGGTCACGTGTGGAGGAAAGAAGGCCTCCTGACAACAGCCAGCACTAACTGCCAGTGTGTGAATGAACCACACAGAAGCCAATCCTTCATATTAGTACAGTCCTGGCCAACATCTTTTTGTTGCTTTTGGTTGAAGGAGAGTGTCTTTGGTTCAGTATTGGGTTTTTTTAAACAGCTTTATTAAGATATAATTCGTATACCATAAAATTCACCCATTTAAAGTATACAGTTAAGTGTGTCTTAGTGTATTTGCAGAGTTGTGCAACCTTCATTATAATCAGTTTTAGAATATTTTCATCACCCCAGAAAGAAACACCACACCCATTAGTAGTCACTCCCCATTCCCCTCTCCTCTCAGCCCCTAGCAATTACTAATATAGCTTCCATCTCTATGGATTTGCCTATTCTGTATATTTCATATAAATAAATCATACAATATGTGGTCTTTCACACTTGGCTTCTTTTACTTAGCATAATGTGTTCAAAGTTCATCTATGTTGTAGAATATATCAGTCCTTCATTCCTTTTTATGGGTAAGTAATATTCCTCTGTACAAATATACCATGTTTTGTTTATCTGCTCATCAGATAATAACAAATTACATTTTTTCCACTTTTATTATTATGAATAATGGTGCTATAAACTTTTGTGTGCAGGTTTTTGTGTGGATATTATGTTTTCAATTCTCTTGGATATTATATTATCCAAGCATAATTGTATTGGTCAAGATTCTCCAGAGAAATAGAACCAACAGGATATGTAGATTTATTTATTTGTTTGTTTGTTATAAGGAATTGGCTCACACAATTATGGAGGCAGACAAATCCTAAGACATGCAATCAGTAAGCTGGAGACCCAGGAAAGTCAATGGGATAGTTCTAGTTCAAGTCTGAAGACCTGAGAACCAGGAGAGCTGATGGTCCAAGTCCCAGTTCAAAAGCTGGCAGAGAAACTAACACAACATTGTAAAGCAATTATACTCCAATAAAGATGTTAAAAAAAAAAAAAAAAAGCTGGCAGGCTCAAGACCCAAGAAGAGCCAATGCTTCAGTTTGAGTCCAAAGGCAGGAAAAGACCAATGTCCCAGCTCAATCAGTCAGGAGGGAGGAGTTCAGCTTTTTGTTCTATTGAGGCCTTCAACTGACTGGATGAGGGCCACCCACATTAGGGAGGGCAGTCTACTTTACTTAGTTTACCTTAAATGCTAATCTCATCCAAAAACACCCTCACAGATACACCCAGTATAATGTTTGACCAATATCTGAACACCCCACAGCCCAGCTGACACATAAAATTAACCATCACAGGAGAATTGCTGGGTCATATGCTAACTCTATGTTTAACCTTTTGAGGAACTGCCAGACTGTTTTCCAAAGAGCATTGTATGAATGTTCCAGTTTCTCCACATCCCCATCATCTGTTATTTATTTATTTTTAATTATAGCCATCATAGTGGGTGTTAGGTGGTATCTCACTGTGATTTTTATTTATATTTTCATGATGGATAATGATGTAGAATATTTTTCATGTGTTTATTGGCCATTTGCATATCTTCTTTGGAGAAATGTCTATTCAGATCCTTTGCCCATTTTTTTCCTTAACAATTTTATTTTATTTTATTTTATTTTTTATTTCTTTATTTTTTTGGCTGCACGGCATGGCATGCGGAACTTCCCTGCCCAGGGATCAAACCCGCGCCCCCTGCAGTGAAGGCACGGAGTCTTAACCACTGGACCACCAGGGAAATCCCCAGTTTTTGTTTTTGTTTTTGTTTTTTACTGTCATAAAATACACATAAAATTTACCATCTCAACCATTTTTAAGTGTATAGTTCAGTGATATTAAATACATTCATAACGTTGTGCAACCATCACCACCATCCAGAATTCTTTTTGTCTTATAAAACTGAATTAGTTTACTAGTTAGTAAATTAGTTCACTTAGCCTAATGTTTTCAGTATTCATCCATGTGGTTGCAAGGTCAGAATTTCCTTCTTTTTAAGGCTGAATAACACCCCATTGTATGTATATGCCACATTTTGCTTATTCATTCTTCCATTTGTGGACACTTGGGTTGCTCCCATGTTTCAGCTATTGTGAATAATGCTGCTATGAACAGGGGTGTACAAATATCTGTTCAAGACCCTGCTTTCAATTCTTTTGGGTTTATATCCAGAAATGGAATTGCTGGATCATATAGTAATCCTATTCTTAATTTTTTGAGGAACTGGCATACTGTTTTCCACAGTCACTGTACAATTTTACATTCCCAAAAACAGTGCACAAGAGTTCCGAGGTCTCCACATCCTTGCCTAATAATAACACTTATTATTATTATTTTTTTTTGGCCGTGCTGTGCGGCATGCAGGATCCTAGCTCCCCGACGAGGGATGGAACCGTGCCCACTGCAGTGGAAGTCCGGAGTCCCAGCCACTGGACCACCAGGGAAGTCCCTATTGTTGTTTTAAGCCACTAAGTTTTGGGATAAGTTGTTACACCGCCAGAGATAACTGATACACCCAGTTATATACTTCTGCAGTCTTTTTCCTTGTTATTTTTCCTGCTCTGAGTTCTGCTTCCTAATCCTTCTCGGGTTGCTATCATACTAACTTTTCCGAGACACCATTTTCATCCTGCTGTTCCTCTATTTCTTTAAATTTCTCATTCCTGATTTTGTTAGGGCCTTATGTCCCACACTAAGGAACTCACTCTCTAGGCAATGGAGGTGACATGCATATCTGAGGAGTTTATAGGACACAACAGCAGAAATGTCCAGAGGCTCCCACTGCTTTGCATCCAAAATCCCTTATTTGGTCTTCAGATCCTCCATGGTCAGGCACAACCTGTCCAAGTTAGTAGAGAGAGAGAAATGGACCAAAACTTCTGACTGATATCTTTTTGTGATTTTGTATAAATCTGTCTCATCATGACATCCGCCACCCAGGCCCAGCAAGAACATTAAAGTCCTCCATGGCTGGTCTTATTTTACAGCCTGCTCCCACTGTCAAGCCTATATCCACCTTCACTCCTGCCTTCCCCCTACCCAGAATGTCTGGGTCTCCCTACTTCTCCAGTCAGAACTCAGCCAGCCCTTCATCACCTGCCATAAAGCCTTTCCAAACTGAAGTGCTGCACCTCTTGCCTTCCCAGACCACAGTTAGTCACCTTGGACCTCTGAAAGTGCCTCTAGGCCAAGCTTTGACTGGAGGCCATCTGGCTCTGAGGTCAAAAGGACAGTAGTCGGCACTTTGTGGTTTTGGCTTAAGCTAAAAGGAGACTTTCTGGCTATTAAAAATGCAGTGAGCATTTTCAGTCATTTCCATTTCAGTACAGAGACCCTCGGGCCCTTCCTGGGAATGACATCTGATTGGGGAGGAAGGGCAAGAGGATATGGAGGTAGGAGCAACATTTGTATTAGGGAGCAACAGAGTTTCGTTTTTCTTTAAAGAGAGGCCCCAGATGCCTAGAACTAACAAGATCAAGAGTAGAAAGAGAGGGACTTCCCTGGTGGCTCAGTGATTGAGAATCCACCTGCCAATGCAGGGGACACGGGTTCAAGCCCTGCTCTGGGAAGACCCCACATGCCGCAGAGCAACTAAGCCCGTGAGCCACAACTACTGAGCCTGCGCTCTAGAGCCCGCGATCCACAACTACTGAAGCCCGCGTGCCTAGAGCCAGCCACCGCAATGAGAAGCCCGCACACTGCAACGAAGAGTAGCCCCGCTCGCCGTAACTAGAGAAAGCCCGCGTGCAGCAACAAAGACCCAAAGCAGCCAAAAATAAATAAATAAAATAAAAAGAAATTAAAAAAAAAAAAAAAACGAGTAGAAAGAGAGGCCAGACAATTCTTCTCCCTCACATCAGTGCTGCTTAGAACGACAACTGTCTGGGAAGCCCTAACACACATGGCATTTACCAATTACTGAACAAACATCTGATTTTGTGTTTCACAGTGCCCAAACCAGCCCAGTTGCTTTAATCCTGGTCCTGTGATAGAATGACCCCAGATCCTCTCCTAGATGAAAGGCAGCAAAGAGCTTGCTGCCCAAACTTGCCTGGAGAATGTCCCCAAAGCAATTTCCCTGTGGAGGAAACCCAATCCTACATTCCAATAAGTCTCCTACGCAGGCTTCATGCCTGCTCCCTACAGGCTCACCCTGGCCATGATCTGTCAATTTCCTCCAAGTGTGTGCAGAAATAAGGTTAGAAAACTAGGATGAAGCTTTGAATGCTAAGTCACAGGGTATGGACTTTGGTCTCCAGCAAGCCTTGCTTAAAGTGTTGCAGGGGAAAGAGTTGATGCATAATGTGAGGATAAGTAGGGAACAAGCCCTGATGAGTTTCCCCCTTCCTGGAGCCTCAATCTGACCATGGCTTCCTCACCAGGTTGTTGTGGGGATCAGCCTTGCCCTGGGAAAGCTGATCACTTGCTTTCCCTGGAAGGAGCTCAGTTACTGAGGACATCATCGCTTCCCACAGGAGGCCATTCAGGCTAACATGGGGTGACAGGCTGAAGGTGGTCAAGAAAGGTTCAGAGGAGATAGTGATGGAGCACTCTGGGCCCAGAGGAATGTGTCAAAAGACATGTCTGGAATAACCTTGCCTCAGTCTTCAGCTCTATTCCTGAAGCGGGATTTACAGATGCCTTTTTCAACCTTGCTGATAATGTTAGGGTTTTCAGAAGTCAGAGCTTTGGGGCGGTGCTTTTTCTTTACCATCCTCAAAGAAGTGGTGCCAGATCAGAAGAGGCTTCCGAACAGAGAACTTTTTTTTAAATCAAGAGCCCTTGGTAGGCGGTTAGAGGCTGCTCACTCTGCAACGTCCAGCTCTCTGGGGTGCAGGAACAGTTTCCCCGACCCCCGAAAGGGAGATTCCCTAGACTTCTCACGGAAGCTCCCACGGGCCCCGCTTCTATCCCAGACCGAGCCTCGTGGGAGACCCTACCTTCCGCGCCCTGCCCGGGCCTCCTCCCTCCAGCCCGCGCCCCAGCATCCTCGCACCTTGACCGTGTCCAGCGGGTGCCCCACGAACACCAGGCACATGCCTCCAAAGCCGCCGGCCAGCAGGTTCTTGAGCGGGCTAATGGGCTTCGCCTGGTCTGCCATGGTCCGTCCGTCAGTCACCGTTTCTGTCGGTTCCCGGCGGCCCCGCTGCACTGCCCCAGCCGCGGCGCCGGCGCCGCCGACCTTTCACCCACTTTCGGGTGGGCGGGGCATGAGCCCGGGGCAGGTCGGGAGGAGGGCCTAGACCGCCTGCCAGGCCCGGCTTCCGCCGAGGAGAGGTGCTTCCGGCCGCAGCCCGCCTCCATGGGCGCGGCTTAAGGGAGCGGGGCGGGCCCGGACGCCTCGTGGGCGGTGTTTAGGAGTGGCGGCGGGTGGTGGATTTACTCCTCCAGGAGGTCTTACCGGACTAGAGTGTTTCCTCCCTTAAGCTCCCGTTCCTCCACTCCGCAGAAGTCGACTGCGCTCTGCTATGTGACAGGCGCCCTTCAGGTGCTTGAGGCACAGCTGTTAGCACAGCACATAGGTCCCTGTTCTTGTGGAGCTTACAGGCCATAACAAAGATAAATAAGTGAAAAATGCATACTGTATCAAGTTGTGATAACTGCTATGAAGAAAAATAAATCTGGAAAAAGGATTAGAGAGTATTGGGGGGCAAGGAATTTGCCATTTTCATTAGGTGAGTAAAGGACAGTTTCACTGAGAAGGTGACTGGATTCAAGAACTGAGAAATTGAGGAAGTGATATATCCATAGATATGGGGGGAGGGGGAGAGATCTTCCAGGCAAAAGAAAAGAATGCAAAAGCCCTGAGATGGGCTGTGCCTGGCCTGTTTGAGGAACCACCTGGAGGCCTTTGTGGCTAGAGCAGAGTTAGGGAGAGGAAGATAGGGAGGTAATGTTGGCATATCAAGCGGGGCTTTGTGTGCCACTGTAAGGACATCAGCCTCTCCTCTGAAGTAGATGGGAGCTATTCTGGGGTTCTGAGCAGGGGATTGACATAGTCCAATAGAATCCCTCTTTCTGCGGGTTGAGAATAGACTACGAAGCAGGGAGCCTTGAGGAGGCTAAAGGTCATGGTCAGAGATGCTGGACTGCATCAGAGCACAGCACAGCAGGTGGTGAGATGTGTTTGGATTCTGGATCTATTCTGAAGGAAAAACCTAAAGGAATTGTTTTTTGTGGTTTTTTAAAATTTACTTTTACTTATTTATTTTTAGATGTGTTGGGTCTTCGTTGCAGTGCACGGGCTGCTCATAGTGGTGGCTTCTCTTGTTGTGGAGCACGGGTTCTAGGAGCGCGGGCTTCAGTAGTTGTGGCTCGCGGGCTGTAGAGCGCAGGCTCAGTAGATGTGGCACATGGGCTTAGTTGCTCTGCGGCATGTGGGATCTTCCTGGACCAGGGCTCGAACCCATGTCCCCTTCATTGGCAGGTGGATTCTTAACCACTGTGTCACCAGGGAAGCCCAGGAATTGTTCATGAACAGAATATAAGGTACATAAGAGAGGAGTTAAGGATGATGCTAATGTTGTTGACTTATTGACTCTAGGTGGACGGTATTCAGGTATTCACTATATTACTCTTTCATCATTTCTGTATGTTTGTAATTTATCAAATTAAAAAGCTGTGAACAGGGCTTCCCTGGTGGTGCAGTGGTTGGGAATCCGCCTGCCAATGCAGGGGACACGGGTTCGAGCCCTGGTCCAGGAAGATCCCACATACCGTGGAGCAACTAAACCTGTGCGCCACAACTACTGAGCCTGCACTCTAGAGCCCGAGAGCCACAACTACTGAGCCCACATGCCACAACTGCTGAAGCCTGCGTGCCTAGAGCCCATGCTCCCCAACAAGAGAAGCCACCGCAATGAGAAGCCCGCACACCACAATGAAGAGTAGCCTCCACTCGCTGCAACTAGAGAAAGCCCGTGGCCAGCAACGAAGACCCAACACAGCCAAAAATAAATAAATAAATTTATAAAAAAAAAAAAAGCTGTGAACAATAAACATACCCCTATCTACAGCAGGAACCTCACTGCCAAGCTAACCTAACAACAGTCCTCCTCTGTAGGCACTCCCAGGCTAGCAGGAAGCCTAGAATAGGGAGAATGGACCATGTATGCTAGGGGTGGAAAGATTAGTGACAGGATCAGGATTGGGATCAGGAAGTGAGTGGGCCTGACTGGTGCAGAAGGCACCAGGGGAGTGGAAGGGGAGTGGAAGGGGAGTGGAAGGCAAGGAGGCTGGGGCAAGGCCCAAAAGCCTGTTTACTCTGTGTTACAGGCTTTTTCTAGATGGGGATGGGGAACCATGGAAGAATTTTAAGCACAGTGTTGACATGATCAGGTTTGTTTTAGAAAATCTATTTTGGATGGATGAATTTGTCTTGGGAGAGAATGGAAGCAGGGAGACCAGTTAAGGGAAAATTACAGTGGTGCAACGAGAGGCAGTAAAGGCATTAACTGAGCCTGGTGCTCATCGCTGGATTGGTGATGGTAATGGGACCATGTTTATTTCACTTGTGACTTGTAGCACTCCAGCTGCAGAAGAGGATCTAATTTAGAGTCAATCTGCAGCTTCAGGAAGAGATGGTGTTTGTTATAGAACCGCCCTCCTGATAAACACTCCTGGTAAACCTGGTAAATCCTCCTGGTAAACCTCGACAGACCTGAATGTGGACTCCACTGAAGCTCACCAGCTTCTATTAAATCCTCATAGGGTAACTGATAATCCACTAAACAAATGGTCTTCCTGCTTCTTCATCTGATAAGCCTTACACACAGCTAGAAAACTCATCTGAAATTTAATCTGACTGTGTCATTCCCTGGCCAAAAAACCTCTTCAGCTCCTCATTGCATCAGAATAAAATATAAGTGGTTCAGGGGCAGTCAAGGTTTTTCACAATTTCATGCTAGCTTACTTCTTCAACCTTATTTTTCCCTAGACTGTATCTTCCTCTCTGAGCAAACTGAGCTTCTACTGGTTTACCACACAGACCTGTTACTTAACTGACCTCACCTCCCACCGCCGACAGCCAGGCTTTTACATATCCTGTCTCCTTCAGCACAGAGTATCCTTCCTCTCCCCACTCCATAACACACTGATGCAGGAGATGGATACCAAGTTGCCCATATGCTAGACATTGTCCAACCTGTGGTTCTTAGCAATTTTGGGGGTGGAGAATTCCTGGCACCCTCTCCCCAGAAAAACGTACACATGCATATGCACCTCCAGGTTTGCTATCAATTTCATGAGAACTTGAAGCTATCCTTGGACCTCATATGAGAAGCCTTGTTCCTAGACCCTGGGAATCAAACATGAATGAGAGGGGCCTCCCCTTAGGTCACACCCTTCCCAAGACAGGCCACACCCAGTGACTGAGCAAGGTAGGGATTTAATGCCTGACCAGTCTGGTCTGGCATCAGATACTCTGACAGGCAATATTCACTCCAGTGTTCTCTGCTAGGTTGGCGGCAGTTTCATTGGGCCTGCAACACAGTTTAACTTCTGCCTTTGCCTAATTCTGCTTCCCGGGCTACCCCGGTGGTGCAGTGGTTAAGAATCCGCCTGCCAGTGCAGGGGACACGTGTTCGAGCCCTGGTCTGGGAAGATCCCACATGCCGCAGAGCAACTAAGCCCATGCGCCACAACTACTGAGTCTGCACTCTAGAGCCTGTGAGCCACAACTACTGAAGCCCATGTGCCACAACTACCGAAGCCCGTGCGCCTAGAGCCTGTGCTCTGCAACAAGAGAAGCCACCGCAATGAGAAGCCCGCGCACCACAACAAAGAGTAGCCCCCTCTCATCACAACTAAAGAAAGCCCGCACGCAGCAACGAAGATCCAACACAGCCAAAAAATAAACAAACAAAATAAATATATAATTCTGCTTCGCTTTACATATGTTGGTCCCTAATAAATATCTTGCTCCCCAAACTCCATCTCAATATTTGCTTCCAGAGAGTCCAACCTGCAACAGTAGTGTTCCACATCATTCTTTAACAAAAACAAAATAAAACCAAAAGCAAAAGAACATAAAACTGTAAACTTAAGATTTGAAATAGTCCGCTCGGCTGCCTACAGCAGAGAATTGAAGAGAAAACTCCCAAGGGCACTCCGTTGTCTTCTCCTGGAGTGACAACGCTGCTTTCCTAGTTGAACCCCGTCCTCCTTTGCGATCCGCTGAGGGCTGCAGTGAGCATCGCTTATCCTTTGGAGCCCTCTGCCAGGAAGAGCCAGTTGTGTGTGGCCCCTGGTGCCTGGCCATTCCCATCCAGGCTGGATTCTCCAGAGTTCCCCAACCAGGGATCAAACCTGGGCCCTCAACAGTGAAAGCGCAGAGTCCTAACCATTGGACTGCCAGGGAATTCCCCACACATGCACAGATTCTTGTAAGCTCCACACAAACAGGATATAGAACAATCCCCAAACTCTTGCCAAATTCCTTCTTACTGCGCAGGAGGTAGTCACTCTCCTCTCACAAGTAAGCCTGAGTAAGTACCTAGGAACCAGATGTGATAGGTGTATGTTTGACTGCCAGATGTTTCCAGAAGAGCTGTTCTAGTCTGCATTACCACCAGATATAATGTTAGAGCCGTGTGGCTGACAGGGTCTTGGTGCTCCGGCCGGGTGTCAGGCCTGAGCCTTGGAGGTGGGAGAGCTGAGTTCAGGACACTGGACCACCAGAGACCTCCCAGCCCCACGTAATATCAATTGGCGAGAGCTCTCCCAGGGATCTCCGTTTCAACGCTAAGACCCAGCTCCACTCAACGACCAGCAAGCTCTAGTGCTGGACACCCCATGCCAAACAACTAGCAAGACAGGAACACAACCCCACCCATTAGCAGAGAGGCGCCTAAAATCATAAGCTTACAGACACCCCAAAACTCACCACCGGACTCGATCCTGGCCACCAGAAAGACAAGATCCAGCCTCATCCACCAGAACATAGGCACCAGTCTCCTCCACCAGGAAGTCTACACAAGCCACTGAACCAAACTCACCCACTGCGGGAAGATACCAAAAACAATGGGAACTACGAACCAGCAGCCTGAGAAAAGGAGACCCCAAACACAGTAAGTTACGCAGCAGATGAAGGAGCAAGGTAAAAACCCACCAGACCAAACAAATGAAGAGGAAATAGGCAGTCTACCTGAAAAAGAATTCAGAGTAATGATAGTAAAGACGATCCAAAATCTTGGAAATAGAATGGAGAAAATACAAGAAATGTTTAACAAAGACCGAGAAGAACTAAAGAGCAAACAAACAATGATGAACAACACAATAAATGAAATTAAAAGTTCTCTAGAAGGAATCAATAGCAGAATAACTGAGGCAGAAGAATGGGTAAGTGACCTGGAAGATAAAATAGTGGAAATAACTACTGCAGAGCAAAATAAAGAAAAAAGAATGAAAAGAATTGAGGACAGTCTCAGAGACCTCTGGGACAACATTAAGCCCACCAATATTCAAATTATAGGGGTCCCAGAAGAAGAAGAGAAAAAGAAAGGGATTGAGAGAATATTTGAAGAGATTATAGTTGAAAACTTCCCTAATATGGGAAAGGAAATAGTCAATCAAGTCCAAGAAGTACAGAGAGTCCCATACAGGATAAATCCAAGGAGAAAAATGCCAAGACACATATTAATCAAACTATCAAAAAGTAAATTCAAAGAAAAAATATTAAAAGCAGCAAGGGAAAAACAACAAATAACATACAAGGGAATACCCATAAGGTTAACAGCTGATCTTTCAGCAGAAACTCTGCAAGTCAGAAGGGAGTGGCAGGACATATTTATTTATTTATTATTTATTTTTTATTTTTATTGGCAATTTCTTTCTTTTTTTTTCCAATTTTTGAATTTTATTTGTTTTTTTATACAGTAGGTTCTTATTAGGTATCCATTTTATACATATTAGTGTATACATGTCAATCCCAGTCTCCCAATTCATCACATCACCACCCCCACCCGCCCACCACTTTCCCCACTTGGTGTCCATACGTTTGTTCTCTACATCTGTGTCTCTATTTCTGCCCTGCAAACCAGTTCATCTGTACCATTTTTCTAGGTTCCACATATATGCGTTAATATACGATGTTTTTCTCTTTCTGACTTACTTCACTCTGTATGACAGCTGCTAGATCCATCCACGTCTCTACAAATGACCCAATTTTGTTCCTTTTTATGGCTGAGCAATATTCCATTGTATATATGTACCACATCTTCTTTATCAATTCATCTGTCAATGGGCATTTAGGTTGCTTCCATGACCTGGCTATTGTGAATAGTGATGCAATGAACGTTGGGGTGCACGTGTCTTTTTGAATTATGGTTTTCCCTGGGTAGATGCCCAGTAGTGGGATTGCTGGGTCCTATGATAATATTATTTTTAGATTTTTAAGGAACCTCCATACTGCTCTCCATAGTGGTTGTACCAATTTACATTCCCACCAACAGTGCAAGAGGGTTCCCTTTTCTCCACACCCTCTCCAGCATTTGTTTGTAGATTTTCTGATGATGCCCATTCTAACTGGTGTGAGGTGATACCTCATTGTAGTTTTGATTGGCATTTCTCTAATAATTAGTGACATTGAGCAGCTTTTCATGTGTGTCTTGGCCATCTGTATGTCTTCTTTGGAGAAATGTCTATTTAGGCCTTCTGCCCATTTTTGGATTGGGTTGTTTGTTTTTTTAATATTGAGCTGCATGAGCTGTTTATATATTTTGGAGATTAATCATTTGTCTGTTGATTCATTTGCAAATATCTTCTCCCATTCTGAGGGTTGTCTTTTCATTTTGTTTGTAGTTTCCTTTGCTTTGCAAAAGCTTTTAAGTTTCATTAGGTCCCATTTTTAAATTTTTATTTCCATTACTCTAGGAGGTGGATCAAAAAAGATCTTGCTTTGATTTATGTCAGAGTGTTCTTCCTATGTTTTCCTCTAAGAGTTTTATAGTGTCCGGTCTTACATTTAGGTCTGTAATCCATTTTGAGTTTATTTTTGTGTATGGTGTTAGGGAGTGTTCTAATTTCATTCTTTTACATGTAGCTGTCCAGTTTTCCCAGCACCACTTATTGAAGAGACTGTCTTTTCTCCATTGTGTATCCTTGCCTCCTTTGTCATAGATTAGTTGACCATAGGTGTGTGGGTTTAACACTGGGCTTTCTATCTTGTTCCATTGATCTATATTTCTGTTTTTGTGCCAGTACCATATTGTCTTGATTACTGTAGCTTTGTAGTATAGTCTGAAGTCAGGGAGTCTGATTCCTCCAGCTCCGTTTTTTTTTCCCTCAAGACTGCTTTGGCTATTTGGGGTCTTTTGTGTCTCCATACAAATTTTAATATTTTTTGTTCTAGTTCTGTAAAAAATGCTACTGGTAATTTGATAGGGATGGCATTGACTCTGTAGATTGCTTTGGGTAGTATAGTCATTTTCACAATATTGAGTCTCCCAATAGTGTCAGGACATATTTAAAGTGATGAAAGGGACGAAACTACAATCAAGATTACTCTACCCAGCAAGGATCTCATTCAGATTTGACGGAGAAATTAAAACCTTTACAGACAAGCAAAAGCTATGAGAATTCAGCACCACCAAACCAGCTTTACAACAAATGCTAAAGGAACTTCTCTAGGCAGGAAACACAAGAGAAGGAAAAGACCTACAATAACAAACCCAAAACAATTAAGAAGATGGTAATAGGAACATACATATTGATAACTACCTTAAGTGTCAATGGATTAAATGCTCCAACCAAAGACATAGGCTCACTGAATGGATACAAAAACAAGACCCATATATATGCTGTCTACAAGAGACCCACTTCAGACCTAGGGACACATACAGAATGAAAGTGAGGGGATGGAAAAAGATATACCATGCAAATGGAAATCAAAAGAAAGCTGGAGTAGCAATACTCATATCAGATAAAATAGACTTTGAAATAAAGAACGTTACAAGAGGAGCCTCCCATCAAGCCTCTTAGATAGCCTCAACCACCAGAGGGCAGACAGCAGAAGCAAGAAAAACTACAATCCTGCAGCCTGTGGACCAAAAACCACAGTTACAGAAAGATAGACAAGATGAAAAGGCAGAGGGCTATGTACCAGATGAAGGAACAAGAAAAAACCCCAGAAAAACAACTAAATGAAGTGGAGATAGGCAACCTTGCAGAAAAAGAATTCAGAATAATGATAGTGAAGATGATCCAGGACCTCGGAATAAGAATGGAGGCAAAGATTGAGAAGATGCAAGAAATGATTAACAAAGACCTAGAAGAATTAAAGAACAAACAAACAGAGATGACCAATACAATAACTGAAATGAAAACTACACTAGAAGGAATCAATAGCAGAATAACTGAGGCAGAAGAACAGATAAGTGACCTGGAAGACAGAATGGTGGAATTCACTGCTGCGGAACAGACTAAAGAAAAAAGAATGAAAAGAAATGAAGACAGCCTAAGAGACCTCTGGGACAACATGAAACGCAACAACATTCGCATTATAGGGGTCCCAGAAGGAGAAGAGAGAGAGAAAGGACCAGAGAAAATATTTGAAGAGATTATAGTTGAAAACTTCCCTAACATGGGAAAGGAAATAGCCACCCAAGTCCAGGAAGCGCAGAGAGTCCCATACAGGATAAATCCAAGGAGAAACACGCCGAGACACATAGTAATCAAAGTGGCAAAAATTAAAGAGAAAGAAAAATTATTGAAAGCAGCAAGGGAAAAATGACAAATAACATACAAGGGAACTCCCATAAGGTTAACAGCTGATTTCTCAGCAGAAACTCTACAAGCCAGAGGGACTGGCATGATATACTTAAAGTGATGAAAGGGAAGAACCTACAACCAAGATTACTCTACCCGGCAAGGATCTCATTTAGATTTGATGGAGAAATCAAAAGCTTTACAGACAAGCAAAAGCTAAGAGAATTCAGCACCACCAAACCAGCTCTACAACAAATGCTAAAGGAACTTCTCTAAGTGGGAATCACAAGAGAAGAAAAGGACCTACAAAAACAAACCCAAAACAATTAAGAAAATGGTCATAGGAACATACATATCGATAATTACCTTAAACATGAATGGATTAAATGCCCCAACCAAAAGACATAGACTGGCTGAATGGATACAAAAACAAGACCCATATATATGTTGTCTACAAGAGACCCACTTTAGACCTAGGGACACATACAGACTGAAAGTGAGGGGATGGAAAAAGATATTCCATGCAAATGGAAATCAAAAGAAAGCTGGAGTAGCTATACTCATATCAGATAAAATAGACTTTAAAGAATGTTAAAAGAGACAAGGAAGGACACTACATAATGATCCAGGGATCAATCCAAGAAGAAGATATAACAATTATAAATATATATGCACCCAACATAGGAGCACCTCACTACATAAGGCAACTGCTAACAGCAGTAAAAGGGGAAATTGACAGTAACACAATAATAGTAGGGGACTTTAACACCCTACCTTCACCAAAGGACAGATCAACTAAAATGAAAATAAATAAGGAAACACAAGCTTTAAATGACACATTAAACAAGATGGACTTAATTGATGTTTATAGGACATTCCATCCAAAAACAACAAAATACACTTTCTTCTCAAGTGTATTTCTTCTCAAGCTCATGGAACATTCTCCAGGATAGATCATATCTTGGGTCACAAATCAAACCTTGGTAAATTTAAGAAAGTTGAAATCTTATCAAGTATCTTTTCCAACCACAACCCTATGAGACTAGATATCAATTACAGGAAACAAAACTGTAAAAAATACAAACACATGGAGGCTAAACAATACACTACTAAATAACCAAGAGATCACTGAAGAAATCAAAGAGGAAATCAAAAAATACCTAGAAACAAATGACAATGAAAACACAGTGGCCCAAAACCTATGGGATGCAGCAGAAGCAGTTCTGACAGGGAAGTTTATAGCAATACAATGCTACGTCAAGAAACAAGAAAAATCTCAAATAAACAACCTAACCTTACACCTAAAGCAATTAGAGAAAGAAGAAGAACAACAACAAAAAAACCCCAAAGTTAGCAGAAGGAAAGAAATCATAAAGATCAGATCAGAAATAAATGAAAAAGAAATGAAGGAAACGATAGCAAAGATCAATAAAACTAAAAGCTGGTCAATCCCACTACTGGGCATATACCCAGAGAAAACCGTAATTCAAAAAGACACATGCACCCCAATGTTCATTGCAGCACTATTTACAATAGCCAGGTCACGGAAGCAATCTAAATGCCCATCGACAGATGAATGGATAAAGAAGTTGTGGTACATATATACAATGGAATATTACTCAGCCATAAAAAGGAATGAAATTGAGTCATTTGTTGAGACGTGGATGGATCTAGAGACTGTCATACAGAGTGAAGTAAGTCAGAAAGAGAAAAACAAATATCGTATATTAACGCATGTATGTGGAACCTAGAAAAATTGTACAGATGAACCGGTTTGCAGGGCAGAAGTTGAGACACAGATGTAGAGAACAAACGTATGGACACCAAGGGGGGAAAACTGCAGTGGGGTGGGGATGGTGGTGTGCTGAATTGGGCAACTGGGATTGAGATGTATACACTGATGTGTATAAAATTGATGACTGATTAATAAAACAAAACAAAACAAAAACTAAAAGCTGGTTCTTTGAGATGATAAACAAAATTGATAAACCATTAGCTAGACTCATCAAGAAAAAAAAGAAGACTCAAATCAACAGAATTAGAAATGAAAAAGAAGAAGTAACAAGTGACACTGCAGAAATACAAAGGATCATGAGAGATTACTACAAGTAACTATATGCCAATAAAATGGACAACCTGGAAGAAATGCACAAATTCTTAGGCTTACAGCAACCAGAAGCTGAGTCTATGAGGGAATAAAGTTCTGTTGTTTTAAGCCACTAGGTTTACAGTAATTTGTTATGGCCATCCTAGGAAACTAACGCAGATATTTATCATTCCAATTTCTCTTCCTTAATTTGTAAAGTTCCAGATTTCACTCTGTTATCATTTTCCTTTTACTTGAAAAAAAAATTAGCATTTATTTTAAAGGCAGTAAATTCTCTTCGTTTTCCTTCACCTAAAAAAAAAAAAAAAAGATTTGAAGTAAACACCCTTGTAATAGACAAAAAGTAACTACATTTTTTTTTAAAGCAAACTAGTAACTACCATATTTTTCTTAGCAAAATTATTTAATGGTGAAATATTAGAAACTTTCCTATTAATGACAGGAACAAAGGTAAAGATGTTTTTTAATCATGATTACTGCTTAACGTTTTACTGGACATGGTAGCTAATGCAAAAATACCAATAGGAAGGGAGGGAGGGAAGAAAGTAGGAAAGCAAGGAAGAAAGAAAGGAGAAAAGAGGGAGGTGGAAAAAGAGGGAGAAAAGAAAAGGAAGAAAATAAATTAAAAAATTAAAAATTAATAGTCCAAAATATCACTATTTTCAAATGATCCAAATGCTCACTTTGAAAATTGAAGAGAATCAGTTGAAAATCCACTAAAACTAATAAGCAAGCTAAGTAAGGAGACAGACACAAGAACAATGTTGGAAAGCAATAACGTTTTGATACTTTAACAATAACCAATTAGAAAACATGAAGAAAGAATCCTGTTCAGAATAATAGCAAAACCCACAATGTATGCAAGACTAAACCAAAGATCCATGTGACTAAAACTATAACAATTCAAATACATAAAAGAAAAACAAAATAACTGTAAAGAAATACTATATTCCTTGGATTCCAAGACTCAATATTGAGGATATCAGTACTACCCTTAAGTTATTCTTAGAAATTCAATGCTCTCCAGTGAATTTTCAAAAGTGAAAACACATCATTCTGAATCTAAGGTTTATTCAAAAGAAAAATTGTATGATATTGGCTAAGAAATTTTAGTCTTCTAGCTGAGGCCCCAGACATCAAGGGGCTAAAACAAATCATTCCTACTGTAGCCTGTCCAGATTCCTGTGCCACAGAAACCAAGAGAGACATTACATTTTATATTTATATATCTTACGTGCAAATTTATTTTGAAAACAGAATACTACACACATTATTTCATATCCTATTCATATCACAGATACCTTTCCTTGTTAATAGATGCCTCAGTACAGCCTAATTGTTAATGGTTTTCTTTATTGTATATTTTACCATAATTTAACAAACCTTTACTTTTGGACACATGGGATGCTGCAAACTTTTTCCTATGGGATCACCATTCTAAAGCACATATATGTGCACATAATTTTGTCTGTATCTTTAAATGTTTTGGCCTAATTTTTAAATCTTTATTTCCTGGGGAGAAATTGTCACTAGTTAAAAATAATGGTATTAGCATCAGCCCAATAAGCGGCTATTTAATAGAGTAATATTGAAAACAAGGTTGGATCTGTGCCCTTAAGAAACTCAGCTTTAAGAGGGGCAAGACAGGAGAACAAGTAAGGATTGTACATTGGATTCCAATATATTGTACATACACCTGTGTACTTGATATGTGAATGACCTCATTCTCTATTTTGCAAATGCAATAATTATACAGAAAAACTGATTGTTCCCTTTTATTCACTGGAGAGGATTTATTACCAGTGACCCAAAGTGAAGGCTTCTAATTAAAGAGATTTCATTAGCAGAAAATATATTTTGGGTCCTTAGCTAGTGTCATGATGTAAAGGGATTATATGTTTTGTTATAACAAATAAGTACACTGGATTATAGATAGACTTTTACATTGTTAATGCATAAAACTCACAACCCTACAATATGTTACTCATTACTATTAATTTTCACTCCAAATTAATGTGGGGCTTTCTAGTATTTGAATGCACCTGACTTGGGTACAGGCTCTGAATTAAACAGGAAGCTGAAAATCATGTATAAGAAATACACGAATACATGCAAGAAGCAAGAACTAAAAATAAGAGAGCCCATTACACAACGATATCTTGAATATCTTGAATATCAGTGTATACACGACTCATGTATGGGTGGAAATGGTTTGGGTTATCTACGGACTTGCACAGCGAGGAGGCTTCCTAACATCACTGGCTTCACACAGGCGTTTCCACGTTGTGCAGCAGCAACTTGAGTGGGGCTTCACGGCTCTATCTATCCACAATACTTGACAAAAGCCCTAGAAGGTACTTAAAGTCATAATGGCACTTCCTATACTGTTTGAAGAAACTGTGCAACAAGGCAGTTAAGAGTCAATCTTGGATGAATGGGAAGGCAAAGAATTAGGCAGCGAACTAGGCCGCGGAGAGGGAAGCGGAAGCCTGGCGTGGTCCTGTGAATCGGCGGCCACCAGGCGACGGCCTCAGAACGTACGCAGAAATTCCCGGCCCTGCGCGCTGACCCGAAGACCCAGCTCTCCTTCGACTAGATAGCGGCCGGGAAACAACAGGCCTTTATCCACTCCACGAACGTCTGGATGTCTTTTCGGTGCCGGACACCGATTACAAACAGAGAAGTGAGGAGTCCGACAGAAAAACCCTGGTTTAAAGTATCCCGGCGGGAGGCGCTGGTAGGCAAAAGCCGGAAGAGATGCCGTGACCACTTTCCAATAAGCCGAATCCTCTCCTCTGCTGCCTCTCGCAGCCGTCGGCACCGGCTGTGCTCTCGGCCCACTCTGGGTCGCAGCGCTGGGCTGTAGTGAAGTGTCCGCAGAGAGGCGTTACTGCCCAGCGCCTGCCGCGACCCCGGCGACCGCGGGTCGACCCCGGGCCGGAAGTGACGGAACTGCTCTGAGCACTTCCGGAGCTGCTGAGACGGCTTCGCCGGAGGAAGCAGTGCGGGTCTTGACCGGCGTTGGCCCGCCGCCTCCGCCGCCGCCGCGCCTGGACCCGGTTCTTCTGGCCCGGCCCGACACGGTCTGGCCCGCCCGGGCTCGGCGGCCGCGGGGCCACGGCTCCCGGTAAGTGCGCGGTGCGAGTCTAGGCCTTGTTTACCCCGGCGGGCCGGGGGAGGGGGTGGGCTCTCCGCGCGCCTCCCTAGCCCGGCTGGGGCTCCGCCTTCGTCGCTGCCCGCGAGGTCCCGGCGCCCTTGGCAGCTCTTCCACTGTTTCAGCGCACTCCGCCACCCGCCGAGGGGCGGCTGAAGGCTGAGGCCAGGGCGAACTGGCGCCTGGCGTCTCTCTGTTATTCCTCCTCCCGCCGCCTGCTCAGCTCGCAGTGAGGTCGGAGGCCAGCGCCTCTGACCGACTGGCGCCGGCGCATCTGGGCCCTCCCCGCCGGGCGCGCCGGCAGACGCGCTGCCTGCGGGGCTCCCCTCTCGAGTCATCGTTGGGAGCTCTAGCAATGCAGCCCGCGCGGTTAGTTAACGCCCGTTGGTGAAGGGTCCCGCAGCGCGTGGGCTCCGTGTCCTCGCGGATATCCCGGCGCCTCGGACGGGACAGGCGGCCCAGGAGCTGCGTCGACCTCGCCCGACGCTGCTATGCTAGCGGCGGCAGAGGCGACCGTGTTCTGGGATGACTTCACCTCAGTACTGATTGTTACCCTGTCCTATAGAACTTTCTGCCACAATGGTCATCTTCTGTATCTTTGCTGTTTAAGTAGGGTAACCACTATCCACATGTGGCCATTGAGCATTTGACTTATGGCTCGTGCAACTGAAAAAGCAAATGTTAAATTTTACTTAATTTTTTTTTTTTTAAATCTAAATTTATTTATTTATTTATTTTTGGCTGCATTGGGTCTTCGTTGCTGCGCGCAGGCTTTCTCTAGTTGTGGCGAGCTGGGGTTCCTCTTCGTTGCGGTGTGCGGGCTTCTCGTTGCAGTGGCTTCTCTTGTCGCGGAGGACAGGCTCTAGGCGCGCGGGCTTTAGTAGTTGTGGCTCGCGGGCTCTAGAGCTCAGGCTCAGTAGTTGTGGCGCCCGGGCTTAGTTGCTCCGCGGCATGTGGGATCTTCCCGGACCAGGGCTCGAACCTGTGTCCCGTGCATTGGCAAGCAGATTCTTAACCACTGTGCCACCAGGCAAGTCCCTACTTAATTTTTAAGTTAAGTTAAATTTAAATAATCACATGTGGTTAGTGGCTACCGTATTAGACAGGGTTCATATTTTTGTATCAAGTAATTTTCTTCGGATTTGTAGACTTAGTAAATGACCCTACAGTGCTAAATATTACGTCTGGAGTAAACGTTGTCAGACCCACCAAAAAGTCCGTGTTTTGTTCTTGTCATCTTTAAACTGAGAAGTCTTCCGTTTGAATTCTTTAGCCCAGGGTGGGCGGCAGGTCTTCTGAACACGTGACTTTGACTGGGGGAAGGGGGAGGAGTAATTTCTGTTACTCCTTTTCTGTTTGGGATGTAAGGATAATATTTAATATCCAAAGGAAATCAGAGCGTTATCATCAGTTCTGTTAATAAAGTAATAACATACTGGCCCCTTTAAGCAATGTCAGCATTCTTTCAAATAGAGTATGGATATTTAACTTGGAAAAGATTAAAAACTAAGGTTTTATTTAAATTTGGACCTAGAACACCCAGTAAGCATGAAATGACATTCTCTTTTTTGGAAGGCAGCTTGAAATTTTCCTCTGTTTCTTGAATATTTAGTTGGTGAGAAGGCTATGGGCAACCTGTAAGCCCAAATCCTGGAGAAAAATCCAGAGAAAGTGAAAACGGTGCTTTTTTTGTTGTGATTCTGGAGGTAGCTTTGTGGATAGTATGAGGCTCTCTGGGAGGGTGATGGGGCATTATGAGTCCTCATAGGCCCTGGATCTGGTGAAAGTATTATGCTGGACTCTACTGGTTGGCAGCAGTGTGGTCCTGGGCAAGTTGCTTAATCTTTTTGAACTCTAGTTTCCTCATTTGTAAGAAGGGGATGATAGCCACTTTGTAGGGTTTATAAACATTTAATGAGAATGAGTCTGACCTGAAATTGGCTCTCATTAAATGAAAGCTATTATTGGTAGTGGTATTTTGTAGATGGGAGCAATATTTATAATGCTCTTTATGCAAATTTGCCTAATAAGCAGTATCATACATAAAAACGCAGATAAAAGAAAAAGAATAAAAAAATCAATTATTTGTCTTCTATTTTGGAAATTATCTTCCACAATCATTGTTCGGACTTTGATTTTCATTTAGTTTAAATTTGCCTGTTTGTGTTTGAAGTATTTCTTTGAAAGTTATAAGCTCTGGTTTTCCAAGAAATTCAAAAGGATAAAGAAATGGACATAAAATTTCTAATTAAGTAAGCAAATAGTACTTATTTAGTCTTAGATAGTGGGATCTGTAGTTCTGAGAAAGTCAGGTAGCCCTTGAGCATGTCAGAAGAGAGGTGGGAAATGGGTGTTAATATTGCCTAGTGGGCATTCTACTGGAGACATTGTTTTTTGCTTTTTGAGCCCAAACCACTGGACCGCCAGGGAATTCCCTCTGTTTTCTCTCTCTCTCTTTTTTTTTGTTTTGTTTTTTGTTTTCTTTTCTTTTGGGGACTTTTTTATTTGAAAATATTTTTTTCATGAATAAAGTGAGATCTGAAATATTGGCAGTATTCTATAAGTGTTAGTGGAGATGACTTCATGGCAAAAGTCCAGTTTAAGTCAGTTATGATTTGCTTTGTCAACCTCTGTGTAACATTTAAGATTGAAATTGTGGTAGTTAATTTAGGAAATCTTAACAATAAGAGTGAGGTGTTGCCCAACATTGTAAATCAACTGTACTCCAATAAAAATTAAAAAAAAAGTGAGGTGTGGTGGGCTTTCAAACTGAGGGAGAGAACTGGGTATCCATTTTTCTCACCAGTACCCCAGGTTAAATTATTGTTAGCTGTTTATTTATTTAAGTCTATTTATTTATTTATTTATTTTTTTACTTACTTATTTATTTATTTATGGCTGTGTTGGGTCTTCATTGCTGCGCTCAGGCTTTTCTCTAGTTGCGGTGAGCAGGGGCCACTCTTCGTTGCGGTGCACGGGCTTCTCATTGCAGTGGCTTCTCCTGTTGCAGAGCACGGGCTCTAGGCACGCGGGCCTCAGTAGTTGTGGCACATGGGCTCAGTAACTGTGGCATGTGGGCTCTAGGGTGCAGGCTATGGCGCTCGTGCTTAGTTGCTCTGTGGCGTGTGGGATCTTCCTGGACCAGGGATTGAATCCGTGTCCCCTGCATTGGCAGGTGGATTCTTAACCACTGTGCCACCAGGGAAGTCCTGCTGTTTACTTTCAATACTTTCTTTTTTTAGAAGGCCATGTAACTCTTGTCAGTATGTAATTATGACATATAGATTTCTATGGGACTTAAAATAAGAAAATAATTTTCTGGTCCCTTGCTGCTTGTCCTTTTAAATGTCTTTACTTTTTAAAAAATAAATTTGCAAACTCAGGGTACCAATTTTAAAATATATAAATAGAACTATCTCTTTTCATTTTAGATGGAAATTATATGATATAGACTATTTGGGTGACATCTTCCTGAAAGATCTTCAAGAATTACAGGTATTTTTAATTTAATCTAAAGATTAATTTTTTTCTCCTAAAGGAAAAATACCATAGTTAAGTTCAGTTGTGATGAGGTGGTTCTAGCATACAAAACAATTTGTTAAAAGTCAAACTGCAAGTATTACATTACTGCCCTCTCATTAATGTGACCTTTTTTTTTAATTTGAGCATTTATAGGTAACATATCAGAGGTAGAGTCACTGATATTTTTATGATATCATTATAATGTGGCTGTATAATCCCTTAGACTGGTTACATATTCAGCACACATTGATTTTTTTTAAAAATTTATTTATTGATTTTATTTTTGGCTGCATTGGGTCTTTGTTGCTGCGCGTGGGCTTCTCATTGCGGTGGCTTCTCTTGTTGCAGAGCACGGGCTCTAGGCGCGGGCTTCAGTAGTTGTGGCTCGCTGGCTTCAGTAGTTGTGGCTCGCTGGCTTCACTAGTTGTGGCACACGGGCTTAGTTGCTCCGTGGCATGTGGGATCTTCCCAGACCAGGGATCGAACCCGTGTCTCCTGCATTGGCAGGCGGATTCTTAACCACTGCGCCACCAGGGAAACCCCCACACACATTGATTTTTAATCTTTGTTTTAATTTTTTTTTTTTTGGAGAGATTATCTACTTCAAATAGGTTTTAAATTTACTTTAGTATTTAATCCAGATTGGGTTATGTAAATTATTTATGTACTATTCAATCCAAATGCTCTTGCATTTTAAGGTCCTATTAGTTTTAGATTTAAATCACTATTTGATACTGTTCCTTGGAAATGATCACTTGAAATAGTTCTTGTGCAGAGAAGTTAATGGGTATTTGCCAAAGCCCTCTCTGAGAAGAAGTTAAGACTGTGACTGTTTTGCTTTCTCAACTAGTATTCTCTTTTCATTTATATGTAATTGAGTAACATTTTGATCTGTGAGGATTTTTCAGTAGCTGGTTACATTTGATCTCTTGTTTCTTTACCCTAAGTAGATTCTAGCCTTGATCCTGCTAAGGCAGAATATCTATAGTTTTCCTTCACTATTGGATCAGTTTCTTTGCCTTTTAAGTACCTCTTTTAAAGGATTAGTAGAACCCTTTAAAATGGAAAAATCAGTTAACTTTGCAGACTAGAGGAGGATGTTGAAGAGCTATGTGGTTTTTATTTTTTCTTTACTATGCACCTTTTTTTCCATTTATCTGAGAGTGATGTCTGTAAAACAATGGTATTCTTTCCCTAGATATTATAGTGGGAAGGAACTGTGTCCCTATTTATGTACTGTCTGTGTCACCACTCAGTGGAGCATGATTAGCTAAGAGATTTTAAACTTTGGTTGTTTAGCCTTTAGGATGCTTCTTCTATGGGCAGCCAGCTGTGGGAATGTGCTTCTCTCTTAAGGACCCTGGCAGGAAGGACAAATCTATGGGAATTTAACTCCGTGACATAGAGCAGATAGCCTTACTCTTTCATGCCAGACCCTTCATGTGAAGTTACCATTGTTAACTGCTTCTGCCCCTCCAGGAAAGGGTTTCCCTTTGAAAGGCCTGAGCATAGAGATGATGGTGATGTTTCTTGTATGAGGGGAGAGTTGGAATAGGCCATAGTGGAGGTAGGACCAGGGCTATGCCATTTTGACTCTTGAATGGGTTTTGTTACAACTTCTCATATTGAAAGTAAGTAACACTTATTTTTTTCTTTTCTTCCCTTAGAAGACAAAAACACTAATGCATCTGAGAAAGTGGTAAAGTTTGTGGGGAGGGGAAAAAAACTGCTTTCCTGATCTACAACTCGTCTGGATGTTAAGATGTCTGTGGACATGAATAGCCAGGGGTCTGACAGCAATGAAGAGGACTATGACCCAAATTGTGAGGAAGAGGAAGAGGACGAGGACCCTGGGGACATAGAGGACTATTACGTAGGCGTAGCAAGCGATGTGGAGCAGCAGGGGGCCGATGCCTTTGATCCTGAGGAGTACCAATTCACCTGCTTGACCTACAAGGAGTCCGAGGGTGCCCTCAATGAGCATATGACCAGCTTAGCCTCTGTCTTAAAGGTGAGCAGTGTTGTCAATTCCCAAGTGTAATTCCTGCAATTAAATCTAAATAGGAGCTGTTGCTAACATCTCCTCCAGACTGATCGAATGGCCTGTAGCTTGAAACCAAATATAAGTGTATGTTGCATCATCCGGACACATTTGATGCATTTACTTTGTTTGCTAATATGTGCATATCTAAGGTCCTCAGCTTCCCAGTCTACTAGGAATTAGAAAGGAAGGGTGGGGTGAATTCAGGAAAAATAGACCAGAAGTACACAGAAAGCAGAACTGCATAGATTAACACTTGTTTCAGAAAGTCTTATGAAACTTTATGAGGTAAGATAGGATAAGCATCAGAATCACCATCTTCAACACAACAATGTGTGGGTGACTGATAAATGTCTTAAGAGAGGTACCTAGATCTCCTGGTTTGCTGTGAATAATCAGTGCTTCTGGGCTGATGAGCTCATTTGTTTCATATACTGATGACTAATGTCTGATGTTCAAAGAGATTTTAGCAATAACTAAGAATAAAGCAAGTTCTCATAGCTTGTATTTCATTGATTTTGGGGGGTGTTAAATTGAAATTTTAAGTAATTAACAAAATTGGTTATTCTAGCAAGCACCTTATTTTTAACACTTAAACTATTTATGTATATTTTGCCCCTCAGGCCAGTTACTGTCCTCACTATGTACCTTTTGTACTATGTAATATTACACTAGTACATAGCATAGACACATAGAACACCATGTACTGTGAACGTGAATATTATTATAGTCATTTAGACAATTTCCCAGCATGTTTCTTTCTCCTCTAACATTGGCCATTATGTGAAAATGGGGAAATTTCTCCTACTTTACTGTTTTCCCTGACCTTCCTTTCAGGAACTGTTACATGGATTTTGTTGTTTGCTAAAATTGAAGATCAAGAGCACATTGGAATGATTTCAACCGAATAATTTTCATGTTGGTATTTAAATGGAAATAACTAAGGTGTGCCATGGGTCATTACTATAAAAGTTGCTTTATCTACTAGTTCAGGCAATTTTTTTTTCCAGGTGATCGGCAAAGGCTAACTAATACGTTGGATTTGGACACTCAGGGCTTTACTAGCAACTAGCTGGAAGCTGAAAGCTAAAGCTTTTTGTGTGACTCACTCCTAGAAGTGTGCACATTTCCTCTCTTGTGCTCAGCAGAAAACTCTGAAGAATGGAGACCCATTGGAACCTCTGGGTTTGGGATTTCTCTACCATAACGATAACAAAGCTGCTGGGACCTCTGCTTTCCGAGGGCATTTCCCTGGTAGAAGAGAGGCATCAGATCTTTTCCTTCCTCGTTATTCACACCTCTCCCTATCTGGTCAACTAGTTTCTTTTACTTTAACCATATTATACATAGTCTTGGTATTTAAAATTACAAAAAAAATTGTCAGGTGTGTGGTTCTGGACGGTATCAATTGACTAAGTTCATCAGGATGTTCCCATGTGTGCGTAGGAATTCTCAGTTTGTCCAGCCCCTTGTGCTGACTTCCTGACCTGCTAGAGCGGGGCACAGCTGAGGGGCACAGGCCCTTTCCTCTTTTTTTTTTTTTTTTTTTTGTAGTAAAATCCATAAAATTTACCATTTTACGTCCTTCCTTTTTATTAGGCTGTCATATTGTCGGCCCCCTGGAAAGCCTTCCCTTCATCTCCTCACCTTTTAGTACCCTCAGGGCTCCTTCAGAGTCTACCTTGTGATTTCCCTGAGTGAGCCTCCTCAAGACCCTCTAGAACACAGTGGTTGTCTCTTTTGGTCCCAGTGTCCAAATGTTACAGCCCATGTTTATTACATCGTATAGTGCAGTCTTCTGACTGCTTCATGTTGTTTTACCTTTTCACGTGTTTTTGCATGTTCTCTCCAACTAGATTGTTACTTCCTGGAGGGCAGAAACTACATTTTACCTTATCTCTCCCATCATCCCTATCACAGTGTTTCATCCATAATAGGTATTGAATAATTTTGAGATACTTGTGGATTTTGTCAACTTTTGATGATGTAGCTGATGTTACTGGTCTGAGCTAGATTCCCTAGTCCCTGCTGTACATTCTCTACTGTCGTAAAAGGGCATTATTCTGTCCTTCAAGATCATGAAGAGTAGAACAAAAAGAACTTGGAACAGAGATGAAGGAACAAAGAGAGATGGAAGAAAGTTGAAACCCCAGGAAAGGGTTAGAGAGAAAATGAAACAAAGAGGAAAATAATCCATGAAATTTTAGATGATGGTAGAAGTAGAAGATGGATTTCTTTTCCCTCCCTCACTGAGGAGCATGTTAACACCATTTCCTTTCTGGGGCTGGGCAGCAAAGGTCCTGGCTCATTTGGTGGCTTGGCTGCACATAAAGGGGCTCAGTGGTGTTTTAAGTGGTTCAGGAATTTGACCAAAGACGACAGGCAGAAGTAGCTTGGTTAAGAGTAAGGGAGAAGGAATCACAATCTTCCTCTCTCAGGCTGGCTAAAAACTAGCATTGGTTTTATTTTTGTATTTAAAAGTTTTTTGAGACAGGAGGAAATAATTTAAGTGCTAAGTTTACAGAATGGTGTTCACAGGTGCTTTGGCTACTCTCACTCCCCTGTTGCATGTGTCTCTGAGAATGGAGCTCAGTAGTCATCACCCAGGTCAGTACTGATTTCCCTCATTGGTCATGGTGCTGTTTGCACAACTCTGTGACTTATTGAGATATTTAATTCTTTCATATGATTTAGGTGTTATTCAGCTAGTAGGAAATGTGATATGTACGTAGTTTAAAATTAGAGCCTTATGAGCAGCTGTCCATGAACAAAAGCTAAGTTTGAGGAGTGGCATCAATTTTCCACTGATCTGTGTTACTCATTTTGTTGTGTTCTGGCAGTTGCCTATGGGTGAGCCGTAGCCTAACAAAATTAAGCCTTCTGTTACCTTTTGGGATTTGAAGTCTCTTAAGTAGAAAATTGCCAATTGCCTGGGACACTGGGCTTTTGGTTTAGTGAGGGCCCTTGGTGTCAGAGAGTCTTCCTGTATGTATTCTGGGACCAGTCCTTGAGTAAGATCATTAATTGAGAAAGGAAAGTGCCCAGAAAATCAGATCCCGGGCTGAGGATAGACAACAGAGAAAATGCTTATCTGTTATAGGGTGGTGGGGGGGGGGACTGCTGATGTTCAAATAATGGCAAAACAGAAGCATTGTTAGAGAATGAGCTATCATCCTATACAAATGGAATAGTCGTGAAAGATGAAATGATTGCCAAGTGAGGTGGATTGTGTTGTAAGAGAGGGAAAATCTCTGACGAATATTTCAAATATTTTAGTGATATTTCAGTCTTTAAAGAAAACAAAGTTACCTCTTTAAAAAAAATTTTTTTTAATTTAATTTTATTTATTTTTGGCTGTGTTGGGTCTTCGTTGCTGCGCACAGGCTTTCTCTAGTTGCGGCGAGTGGGGGCTACTCTTCGGTGTGGTGTGCGGGATTCTCACTGTGGTGGCTTCTATTGTTGCGGAGCACGTGCTCTAGGTGTGTGGGCTTCAGTAGTTGTGGCTCGCAGGCTCTAGAGCGCAGGCTCAGTAGTTGTGGCGCATGGGCTTAGTTGCTCCACGGCATGTGGTATCTTCCTGGACCAGGGCTCGAACCCATATCCCCTGCATTGGCAGGTGGTTTCTTAACCACTGTGCCACCAGGGAAACCCTACATGCTGTATTTTTATATGAAACTTACACAAAGATTATTATTGCTGCTATAGATGAGGGGGGGCCTTTTCTAGTAATAACAGGCATTTTTATTGCAAAATGTGCTATAGTTAACTTAGAATAATTTTTTCATTCAGTGAATCCTGTTGGTACTGTTCCCTGAATTGCATGAGGCATTTGCTGTCAGGCTGCCTAAGAAGGGGATTAGGCATGGTTAAGCCCCAGAGAGAGCCCAGGCTGGCTTTCATTGGTGATGGGCTGGAAGCGTCTCCCACGTTGTGTGCTCTTTCTCTCAGCAGCATGTCAGGGCTGTGGGCGGGAGAGGCAGAGTGTTGCTGCTCAGAGCCCTGCCCATGCTTCAGAAAGGAGAAGAAATAGTACATTTTGGGCTAGATCTAGTCCATGGAGCTACTGTGATCCATCTGAGCTTTCTGTTGATAGGATAAACTTCAAGATAGGGTGCAACAGCAGTGCAAGTAACCGAAGTCCACAGGTCGATTAAGCATGGGGATGGGGAAGTTACCTTCTGGGCTGGAGTGGGAGACTAAAATGTATAGGTAAAAAGGAATAAAATGTAGAGGATCATGAATGCAGCCTAAGGTGTCTTTACTGTTGGAGGGAAGAATTTGATTTTTTAAACTTCAGTGCTGAACTGTGCTGCTCATTTTCTCAAGCCTGGTTTTCCTCAAATAGGGTTAGAGAAGTAAACTGGTTATTAATGAGTGTTTTTACTACAGTTCTTGCTTTACGAATTGCTGTATTAACTGTAGTAGAGCTGGGAAAATGTTCCCTAGAACACTCTATTCTGCCACCCTCTTGCTTGAATTTGTTTTAAGATCTAGTGCTTGCTATTCAGCAAAATATGGCTGGAAAATCTCTCAAAGTTCTTTTGCTGTGGATCATTTTTCCCTTTCGTGGATGAATCATGAGTTTTCAGGACTTCTGACTTTAAATGCAGAAGTCTTTGTAGTCCCTTGTTCAAAACAACCTGGTTTCTATGCATTGTCATTTGTAACATAAGCAGTTAATATTCTTAAGAACAAATACCTTATATTTATTCTTTCTCTCAAGTGGCACTAAGGTTTTGTATAATATCTGGAAAAGACTAACTTTATTTATTAAATCAACTTTCTTGTATTCTGGTATAGCTGAATTTTAAGAACATTTTACTTTTATTTATACATTCATTAATTAACCAAGTAATGGTTGTTTTCTTGTTACTACTCATGGAAAAGTATCTTTAAGCTGGGCCTAGTAACACTGAATGTTTGTGTGCTGAACAGCCATCTGATTTCTATTTTTATGATCTGATGTCAGGTTTCTTTGCATGCCTGTATCTCAGAATCTAGATTAAATTCCTGTGTTTCAAATAGTTGGTTGTTAGTGGGTGTGTTGACGTACTTCACCATGCTTTAGTCTGGAAGTCTGATTTGTGTTTTACTGGTATATAAATTTATTTTTTAAAGGGAGATGAGAAATGTCCAGAGTGACATTGAGAATTGCCTAAGTACAGCTAGTGCTAGAGTTGTCCCTGTCTTGCCAGTTTAGAAAGGTTATTGTTATCATTGGCTTTGTGTCCTCACTGTGTACCTGGCATCACACACAACATGCTCACTGCCTTCCAGAAAAGAAGCTCTTCATCACATTCAAGGCCAGCTTTCATTCTGGTCTTTTCTTGTACTTTCACACTACCTTAGGAACCGTGTAGACCATTTGTAAGGGCAGGAAGAGAGAGATTATTAAAGAGCATGAGGTAAATATGGAGGCGCTCCTCCATTTTTAAATAACCATGAAAATGAAAGTAAAGGCATATATATGTTATAAACACAGATGAACAAAGAGAACATGTGGGGGGAGCATGTGGGACATCATTGCACGTGGGAGCCAGTTTGTCCAACATGTCTTTGAAGAGGTTGTGGGCTCTGATTTGACTGACAAAGACTGGGAAAGATAAGTGTGCTGCAGATGGGGGGATTAATTAAAGGTCTGTATGGAGAACAGTCAGCCCTGCTCTCACTTGGTCTCTCGGCAAAATAATCAAGGGGTGATTCTAATTCCACAGTTGTCCTAAACCTGAACTTATTTATATTTAAATGTTTATTGTTGAGATGTTACTACAGTTGAAGAATATCATTCATAATTGATGACTGATTAAAAAAAAATTTAAAAAAAAAGAATGTCATTCATAATTCCATTAACGTAAAATAAAAGTTTTCTTCCTTGCTTATTATCCTTAGGTCTTGTCCGTATTCATAGATAATGTTACTGTGCTGCAATTCATTCATTCATTCAACCAATATTTATTGAGCACCTACTATGTTCCAGGCACTGGGAAAATAGCTGTGAACAAAATAGACAAAAATCCTTGATCTGGGCAACAGTACATTCTATTAATCATTATGTACATGTATTTATATATTCTATTTTTTAATGTAAATTTCAAACATTTCCTCTTGTTTATACTTCATCCTCATTAGTTATTTTAGGGATAACATACCATCTTGTTCTTGAACCATAATTTGCTCAAGCTTTCCCCATTGGGCATTTAGGTGAGTACTTATGTGTTACAGTTGTGGGGACTGGTTATATTGCTGTGAGTATTTTCATGGATGTGGCCTTTGTGTTGTTGAGCCTGGGCTAGTGGTCAGATAACTAGGTTCCAGTTCCTTTTTTGCCATTTAATATAACATGACCATGGGCAAGTTTCTCAACATCTCTAAGCTTCAATTTTCTCATCTATAAAATAATGACAATTAATACCTTCTTCACAGCATTAAGTGAGATGATGCATATAAAGTGCCTGGCACATGAGTGTTCAAACATGGTCATGGTAGAAGCAGGGCAAGAGTTGAATAAGGAGAATATTGCTTTCACTTGTTTGCTGTGGTTCCTTAAAACATTCTCAGGATTGTGCATTTTAAGTCATAGGGTAGGAGCCACATTGTGGAAGGTTCTGGGTGACATATTACCGACCTCTGCTTCTGAGTGTGCGTGTGGTAGTTGGATCATGTACCTTGGACTCTTTTGCCTTCGTCAAAGCCTCTAGTGTCCTTCTCCTGGGGCCTACTGATAAGAAAAGTAAAAAGAACACAAGTTGAATTTTGAATTGGGACTAGGAAAAGATTATAGGGGAATGTAGCCTGTGTTTTGTTCCTACATTTCTTTTTTTTTTTTTTTAACTGAAAAACATTATTGTTCCTACATTTCTGTTGAACTGCAGCGGTTGGTCTTGTGCCTGCATTGACAGCACTCCTTAATGAAGTGCTTAGCTTAGTTGATTTTGGAATCCTTGTTACTAAGGCACCTCCTTACCTTTTTTTATTTTTTCCCCCATGCCACATGACATGTGGGAATCTTAGTTCCCCAACCAGGGATCGAACCTGTGCCCGCTGCAGTGGAAGTGCGGAGCCTTAACGACTGGACTGCCAGGGAATTCCCAAGCACCTCCTTACTTTAACTTTTGCTCTGTTCCAATATCACTCCCCTACTGCTCTAGGAAAAATTTAAAGGATTAGAGTTCTCTGCTCGAAAGAGTGAAGAGTTGTAAGAAAGATTTGAGAAAGGTGCAGACTGAGACAGCAGGAAGCTTCTCATCTTGCTCGTCCTGAAATGTGTCTGCCTGTGGCTTGATTAATTAAACTGTCATGAATTGTCGGCATTTGAAGCTTATGTTGTGTTCTCTTTTCTTTAAACTATCACGAGCTTTTATAAACATGAAATGGTTTTACTGTGATAACCACAAGTTATCAATCATAAATAGAGGAAAGTACAGGCAGGAAGAGTGAGAGGTTTGTTTGGAGATTTTAACAGGAGACCAGAGCTGTTCTTAAAATCATGAACAAAGAGTGGTCTCTATCTGAGAATGTTGCTCTCTGTGACTAGCAGTTTCTTTCCTGGCCAGTACATGCTCTACCCACTCATTTCCTTTTTCCGTTGTTTTAGACTTTTACTGGTTTCTTCAATGCTCTCACTATCATTTTCCAGTCTGTATATAGCCTTGCCACTTTTTACAAGAAATATTCCAATGCCATCAAACGTGGCTTTCTGGATTCTGTATCTTTATTGGTGATACCACCATCTACCAAGCTGGAAACTGAGGATTTACCCTTGACTCCCTTCTCCCATGAAGCCCTCTCTGATCTCCAGACAGAGTCAGACACTCTTGCCTCTATACCACTTTGTGGTACATGTTTCTTTCTTTGTTCTTTTTTAAGTTTATTTATTTATTTTTGGCTGCATTGGGTCTTCGTCATTGAGTCTTTGTTGCTGCGCGTGGGCTTTCTCTAGTTGCGGCGAGCAGGGGCTACTCTTCATTGTGGTGTGCAGGCTTCTCATTGCAATGGCTTCTCGTTGCAGAGCACAGGCTCTAGGCGTGCAGGTTTCAGTAGTTGTGGCATGCGGGCTCTAGAGCGCAGGCTCAGTAGTTGTGTCGCACGGGCTTAGGTGTTCCATGGCATGTGGGATCTTCCTGGACCAGGGCTCGAACCCGTGTCCCCTGCATTGGCAGGCGGATTCTTAACCACTGCGCCACCAGGGAAGTCCCTGTACATGTTTCTTGGTATGTACTTATGCTATTTGGAAAATTAGTTGTTTGTAAGCCAGGGATTGAACTCTTTGAGATAGAGGTCCATGTTTTCTCTTTGTATAACAGCATCTAGCAAAAATGCCAGGTTATGTTTTGTTCTCATTAAGTGTTGCTTGTTGTTGATCTGACTGTCTATGCCCAGGCCAATAATTGCAAAAGTTGAGAATCTAACCCCAAGGCTCTACTCTGTGTGCTCATGTTTGTAAATAGAAGACATGCTTGTTGAAGAGCTTCCATGAAGCCAGCTGACTTTTTTTTTTTTTTTTTTTTTTTTTTAAATTTATTTATTTTTGGCTGTCTTGGGTCTTCGTTTCTGTGCGAGGGCTTTCTCTAGTTGCGGCAAGCAGGGGCCACTCTTCATCGCGGTGCGCGGGCCTCTCACTATCGCGGCCTCTCTTGTTGCGGAGCACAGGCTCCAGACGCGCAGGCTCAGTAGTTGTGGCTCACGGGCCTAGTTGCTCCGCGGCATGTGGGATCTTCCCGGACCAGGGCTCGAACCCGTGTCCCCTGCATTGGCAGGCAGATTCCCAACCGCTGCGCCACCAGGGAAGCCCCCAGCTGACTTTTAAGTACAGATAATACATATCTAGTGGACGTGTGGTTCCCAGCTTGGTGTGCATGTCAGAATTAGTTTTGGCAGTTCTCATACAGAAGACTGAACTTCATGCAGATGTAATAAAACAGAATCTTCAGAGGTGAGGTGAGGTATTTTACATTATATTCATGTGGAAGTACAAAAAAATTATGAAATGATTCAGGTTATCAAAATGAAGAGAGAGGAGTGCATCCTTTCTTTGGCTGCTGAAAAGATATGTCCAACATTGAGTGTACTGGTTTTTTAACCAGAATGGGAGTAGGATGTAAACTGCCCACCTATACTTATAAATTGGGTAGGTTTCCTGTAATATTTTTGATGTCTAAACATTACTTCATATTTCCTTATCAAAATAAAAGTGGGTCCTTATGTCCATGTTGATGATGAGTAGCTGTAAAACTAATAGTATCTGCAATCATAAATACAGTGTGAATGTTTTAAAGGGTTTTTATTTTATGACACTAGTAGAACACCTGAAGTCTTCGCTTCAAGATGGTTGGCTGCCCTCACATACGTTTGTCCCTTCTGCATTTGTTTTTGTTTGTTTGGTATTCAGATGTCTGTAACAGTTTTATTTGCAATAGCCAAAAACTGGAAACAACCCAAATATCCACAAACAGATGAATGAACAAATAGTGGCATACCCATAGAACAGCGTACTGTCATCAATATAAAAAGAGTGGGCTGCTCATATAAACATCATTGATAAATCTCAAAATATGCTGCATGAGGAAGCTCAGGGGGAAAAATAAACAATTTATTATTTCAATCATATACAATGCTAGAAAATGCAAACTTATCTGTTGTAAAGGAAAGTGAATTAATGGTTGCCTGGAGAGCTGGGGGGAGGGCAGGAAGAGAGAGATTATTAAAGAGCATGAGGTAAATATGGAGGCGCTCCTCCATTTTTAAATAACCATGAAAATGAAAGTAAAGGCATATATATGTTATAAACACAGATGAACAAAGAGAACATGTGGGGGGAGCATGTGGGACATCATTGCACGTGGGAGCCAGTTTGTCCAACATGTCTTTGAAGAGGTTGTGGGCTCTGATTTGACTGACAAAGACTGGGAAAGATAAGTGTGCTGCAGATGGGGGGATTAATTAAAGGTCTGTATGGAGAACAGTCAGCCCTGCTCTCACTTGGTCTCTCGGCAAAATAATCAGGATAATCTGGGGAGATATAGGGCACTTAGAGAATGTAAGATTTGGTTCTCTTCATTTGTCATTTTGGGAGCCCTTGAGTCTTGAATAATTGCTGCCCCTGATCAGTCACCCTAAAGAAAAGCCTGTCATTTGGTGGGTCTGTTCATGTACACAGAGCTAGTATTCATTTCCTGAGGCCCCCCTTTTTGAAAATTGTAACATTCACATAAAATTCACCATTTTAAAGTATACAATTCAGTGGCATTTAGTACACTCATAGTGTTGTGCAACCATCTTCTCCATCTAGTTCCAAAACATTTTCATCACCCCAAAAGGAAACTTGGTACCCATTAAGCAGTTACTTTCCACTCCCCCCATCTCTGGCAGCCACTAACCTGCTTTCTGTGTCTCTGGATTTACCTATATATGCTATATAAATGGAATCATGCAATATGTGACCTTTTGTGTTGTTTTCTCTTAGCATAATGTTTTTGAGGTTCATCCAAGCTGTAGCATGTATCAGTACTTCATCCCCCTTTTTGGGTGACTCTTTATTTTTTAATGTGAATGGCTAACCAAGAATTACCAGACATTTCAGGAAAACATGCAAAATGAAAGAGAAACAGAAAAATTGACCTTAGCTGAAACAGACCAGTAGGTAATTTTGCTTGTTTTTAAAAGTGCACTATTTAGTATTTGCCAAGATACTCAAGAAGATGTGGCATCTATAAAACAATCAGAGATGCCATCAGGAAGAAAATCAAAACAAAAAGAACTTGTGGAGATGAATTATGGGTTTGTCAAGTTAAAAAATATTCCGTAGATAGGTCAGAAGATAAAATCAAGAAAATCTCTCAATGTAAAGCCAACATGCAGGCAAAAAATGTATGTGAAAAAACAGAGATATGGAGGTTCAATCCAGAGATCCAGCGTTTACTAGGATTTGTGGGAAGTGAGAACAAAAAATTGAAGGAAAGAAAATATTAAAAAGTATAAGAAGGAAATTTCCAGGAGCCAAAGGGAGGAGAGTCTTCATATTGAAAAGGTCTATTCTTTGCCCTGAAGAATAAGGAAAGACCCATTGCCAGAACTGTCCCTGTGAAATTTCAGAAAAACAAGGATAGGCAGAAAACTCTAAAAGTTTCCATAAAGATATACCAGGTGTTCTAAAAGAAATGGGAATCAGATGTCTCAGCAGCAGCAGTGACAACCAGAAGACAGTGGAGCAATGGCCTTCAAAGTCCTGAGGGAAAATAGTTTTGAATCTAGAATTCTGTCCTTGAAAAATAAACTCGTTTTCAGATGTGCAAGGACTCCCAAAATTTACTTCCCTTGTACCTTTTCTGAAGTAGTTACTTCAAGATGAAAATCAAAAAAGAGAAAAATAAAATTCAAGAAATGATTGAGGACTTACCTGGTGGTGCAGTGGTTAAGAATCCACCTGCCAATGCAGGGGACACAGGTTTGAGCCCTGGTCTGGGAAGATCCCACATGCCGCAGAGCTACTAAGCCTGTGTGCCACAACTACTGAGCCTGCGCTCTAGAGCCCACGAGCCACAACTACTGAGTCCACTTGCCACAACTACTGAAGCCCGTGCTCCTAGAGCCTGTGCTCCACAACAAAGAGAAGCCACCGCAATGAGAAGCCTGTGGGCTGCAAAGAAAGAGTAGCCCCAGCCTGCCTCAACTAGAGAAAGCCCACGTGCAGCAACGAAAACCCAAAGCAGCCAAAAATTAATTAATTAATTAATTAATTAATTTTAAAAAAGAAAAGAAATGATTGAACTAACCTAGTAGTCCAGTGAAAAGTCTCATGTTCAGCTGTGTAACAGGCCTGGAAAATGGTCAGCCCAGATTGGAACAGAAACTTGGTGGGATCCAAGAAAAATTTCTTCAGGAATGGGAGTGAGGTGGATTCCAGCAATAGATAGAATGAAGAAACTGGAAGATGGTTGGGATGTGGTGAAGAAGCCATAGGTCTCTTCACAAGAGGCAAGGGAATTAGAATTCCCATGCAAAGCAGAAAAACTACGCACAAAAAATCACAAGCCAAATAAATATAAAGCAAACCCTCCATATGGCACAAGTATGAGTGATTGGCAGCGACTAATAATGATAATTTATTTGTGCCTGATGTACGAACATTCTTCTTTGAGTGGGCCAAGGATCGTGACATTGGAAGCTCAGGGTAGAAAATGCAATTGTGGTCCTGTAAACAATGTCTTAAAATTACAAAGGCTACAGATAGAGGAACTGAAAATAGTGATTTTAATATCAGAAAGTTGGGGCTTGGATGGGAGTGGGTAGGGAGTGGTATAAGTAAGCTAAGTCTGGTAGAGAATTACGGGCCCACTCAGCGATGTTGGTAACAACCAGAAGAACCCAGACAAATGACTGGGAGAGATTTTTCCTGGATGGGAAGACTGGGAGGATGGGGGTGGGGCAGGACAGAGGGGCAGGTGTTGTTCCTTTTCATCAAAGTGCTTTTTATGAACCATTTGATTTATTTTTTGTTCAGTGGTAATTGGGATAGGTAAAGAATTTGTTGATTCCCAATAAAAGAAGTGTTTCTGAGTGTCTTCTGTTGTCTTAACTTTTAGATAGATGCTAGGAAAGATGGGGAAAAAATAGTTTAACCTCTACCATAAAATAACTTAAAGATCTCTTTGCCTTTAGTTTCTGCCCCCTCCTTTTTTAGAATGGTGAGAAAGGAGGTATAAATAAATAAAACCTTTTCTACTTCTATTTCATATTTTCTGATATACCCACTAAAAGCACCATTTTATTTTGCTCTCTTGAAAAACTTGAAGTGGTTTCTCCAGATTCCAGCCTGAACTCTTCTTTCCTGTTGCTCCTCTCCCTAATGTTTGATTTTTGCTTCCTCAAACCTCCTGTCAGCATCTCTGCCATTCCTGTCACCCTCAGAAGGCTTCTCAGCCCGCCATTCTTTTTCTTTTTTTTTTAAATCCTCCCTTCTGGAGCTGTATCTGGCCTCTCCTGGTAGATTGTGCACCCCCTGAGGGCTTGGAAGGCTTTGGTGCCTGCCTGGGCTCTGGAGGAGGCTGTGGATTTGCAGTGGTTTGAGATTAGACCATAGGAGACGGGCAGAGGGTAGCGTTAGCATATAGCACCTAGTACTGGCACAGGCATTGTTCTAGGTGCTTGGGTATGACAGAGAAGGAAAGTGTTCTTAAAAACCTCTTCCCTCAGAGAGGAGCTTCTATTCTGATGGAGGTTTACATAAACATAAAAGTTATAAAAATGTGATATATGTTTTGAGCATAGCTAACAGCAGCAGTCAGTGGCTCTGTCTTTGAAACATGCTGTTGGAGTTTGTGGCTTTGTCACTAAGGTATGCTAGCCTATGAGATGTCCTCTGGAGAAGAGAGGTGACCTAGCTGGAACTGCCTAGAGGTATTTGGTATTCCCTCTCCTTTGTCTCCTCACAGTAGCAGTAGCTGGAGAAGACAGCATTATTTGAAATCACTTATGGACAAGATGGGCTTATAGCTGCGGGAATATGGTAGGAGACTTGGCTTTTAGTCCTACTATGTGTAGTTCATTGGCTATCAGCTCCTATCTGCATTTCTTTTGGTTGTGGTTACTGGATATGACCTTGGTTCACTGAAGTTGTAATCATCCTGCCTATATATGGCATCCCCCTAGAAAACTGTTAGAATTCTAGAAGGGGCTGTAATCAGCCTTTTGTACTGAGTATTTCCCAGAAGATTTTCATTGAAATGCAAACCTAAAAGATATGCTGGCTGGGATTTACTTCACAATAATCTAGAGGGTAGGGGATAGGTAGGGTGCAGATACAGTGGACCTGGCCATGAGTTGATGTTGGAGCTGGGTGATGGGTACATGGGTTTCATTATAGTCTTCACTTATGTAGATGCTTGGAATTTTTCATAATAAAAAAAGTACCCTCATGGTCAAGAAATGGATGACTTTCGTATTTTTGCTTTATTGTATTTTTCATAAATAACTTTAGTAAGGTCTTTAGGTGTTTTTGGTATTGATTTTAATGATCAGAGACCATAACAGGACTAAATTAAGGATAGACTGGAGAGAAATCTTCAAATTTGTGTTTATTAATCAGATTTTTTAAAGCACTTGTAATACATGGGTGCCTCAGTTACAAGTCAGCCCTCCCTCTGTGGAGAGAAAGTAAAGGAAGCAAAGTTACAATCAGGTGCCTGAGAGCTGACCTTTTAGAGGCTGAGAGTATGAAGGTGTGAAGTATGGGAGAAGTGAAGGCCCACCACTTAAATTCGACTTTAGGGGTGGGTCTTGCCTAAGGTCAGAGGCACTCTGGGACCCTACTACCACCACCACCACTGCTGATTTTGCCCCATTCTAAGCTGGTGTTCACCTACTCCTTTGTCTCTGTGCTTTAACCTTACTTCTTTCTCTTATTCCTTCGGTACTTTCTTGCCTCACCCTCTACCCTCCAAGACCAAAATCCATCCATCTTGATCTCCTTAGGCTAGTTTTCCTGTATCATGTCCCTTTCTACCCCAGGCCCAGAAGCTGGCCAACAATTCACTCTTCCTTCATCTCTGCTTTTTAGTGAATGACCACTAGTGTTTGTTAACAAATGTGATTGGACCATGAAGTGGCTTAACGACAGGCTGAGGCATGGAGACCCATTCATGTAGCCTTAAAAGATTTCAGGCAGTTGGCAAGTAAGAATTCTAAATAAAAATTGAAACTACCACCTGTATTTTTTCAGGCCGTTGATGCTCACTGCCATCAGCTGCATCCTCCCTATGGCACTGGTAAGTGTGGGAAGGGCTGGTGACAATTTTGGTGGGCTGCTGAATTTCTTTTTTCTGGGGGAAAAAAATCTATCTGCAAGCTGTGTTATTAACTTGTCCCCAAGGGCTGGACAGCTTGAACCAGCTATAGGAGACTAAAACGATGAAGAAGCAACTGACCATGCTCAGGGGTTTCCTTGGGGAACTGTTGTCAGGAATGGAGGCTATTCAGTATGTTCTTTGATCCTTACATAAAATTAGCATGTTCTGTGCATTATTTTGAATAATAAACATACTATCCAGGTTCTCTGGGATGTCAAGTAATGACTGTTAAATTTCCTGAAATTCTGAAGACATTTTTCCCAAAGATAGATGTTGGCGATGTATTGAAAGAGTACAGAATATTGTATGTACTTATCGTTTCCTTCAGTAGCAGGATTTATCTCCCTCTGGTATTTTAAGTTCTTTGTGGTCAGGGGATCAAAAATGTTTGTTCCAATGATTAAGTTATAAAATTCTGATAGAGACTTAACTTGAATTTTTATCGGGGAAGGGTTTGGTAGAAACCAGAAAAGAAATTTGTGGCTCTCATTTACTAACAGACTTCAGGTGGACTTGGGGTCCTGTGATTTGAAAAATAATTTCACCACAGTCAGCTTTCTGCTCAGGGACCTAATAGGGAAAATACATACAATGAAATTAAAACATAGAGTGGGGCAGCAAGTCATAGGAATGCTAAAAGAATGCTAAAATATAACACAATGACCAGATTGCTGCTGGAGTTGCCTTATCTAAGCTCCTGTAATCCTGCATCTGTCTCCTTGTAATGAGTGGGTCAGAGGCCACATAGATCCAGAAGTTTTATCTTATCAAGGTAGTCTCCATTCCAAGTTGACAGGCTGATGCTTATACTATTTCATTTCTCTAGTCTCTGAAGCCCTTAGATCATGGAGTAAAAGTGCCTCCAGACAGAATATCTAACGAAATGCTGAGGTTGTAGACTTGTGTGCTGTTAACCATGTCAGGAACTGCTTGCTGATAACAGCAGTTAAAATATTCATGTACACTTCATTACATCTGTGAGAAAATCTTAGCATCATTGGCTCATATCCTGGATTTTCCCCCTCAGGTCCAACTCCTACCCGCCCACCCCCCAAAGCCCTGCTTGTGAAGCCAGGATAGAATTGTGTGCACACTTTATATATTCTTTGTTAAAAAACAGAAAGGAGAACTTAACTCCCCAGCAGCTGTCTACTCCTTTAGGTATCTGTGAACAGGTGGTAACTACTGAACATGTTTTGAGGGCCTCTATCTGGGAAATACCTTCTTAAGTGTCTCTCCCAAACATTATGGAGGATGACAGAAGAAGTTTGCCTGCAACCTTTGGGAAATAGTGATGTCCAGCAGCAAAGTCCTTTTTGACATGCATGTAGCCAAGTGCTTCCTGAAATAAAGATCAGAAAACCATCTAAGGGTGTTGAGATTGTAAATGTAATGGCAAAACAAAGCCAAATTGGATTGGCAATACAGAACAATGTCCAGGGTGGATGACAACAGAGGTGACCCCACAGTCCTTTCAAGCTGGAGGGAAAGCTCTACAGAGTCTTCTGACCCATTGTGGGTCAGGTTTGAGGGTACAGGGAATGAGGGAAAAAAGGCAGGGAAGATGGGCTACACTTGGCCTCTCTTCTGACCCCATCTTTGACTCTGTGAAAACCTTCTCTAGACCACCCAGGGACGTGAGGGCACCCTTCAGTCTTTGATGAACTTTATACCACTACTTGCCCTCTCTTCCCCACTTTGATCAGTCACACTCCCTTCCCCAGTTCCCTGGAGAAAATGAGAGAGAAGTTCTTATCTTTGGGGCTTATGTTCACACTGACCAAGGCTTAGGCACAAATGCAGTTGCTCAGAGACAGGCCAAGGAGTGAGAGGAAGGCAGGCCTGAGAGCTGTGCCCTGTGGAACAGCAACAGTTTGAGCTGACAGACCGGGAGAAGAGCATCTAATGGAACACTAAGAAGGCTGGGTGTGGGAGGTTTAGAGGGAGCCAGAGTGTTGTGAAGTTATTGCCATTACAGACCTATTTATGCTAAAATTCATACTGCCTAATCGGTTAACCTTTGGTCAGAACTATGTTAAAAACTCTGAAGGGAAATTTTTCATTTCGAAGAGTAAGTAAAAGATCAAAATGAACTATTTGATGTAGTAGTGTAAGGGTCAACCCTCTGTTTACTGTGACATTTGTTTATGCAGATGATTGCCATTGAATTAAATTTGGCAAACTTTCCCTCCAACTTCATGAAAAATTTAAAATATACAAAGAAGTTTAAAGAATTATACAGTGGGCATCCATTTACATACCATCTAGATTATATGGTTGCTAACTTTTTGCTGCATTTACTTTATCATATATCTGTCCATCAATTTTATTTTTAAACAGCTTTATTGAAGTATTACTGACATTCCATTAAATTCATCCATTTTAAAGGGTACCATTAGAGTTTTAGTAAATGTAAACAAATATACAACCATCACCACAATCCAAGTTATAGAACATTTTCATCACCCAGAAAGTTCCCTTGTATCCATTTGTAGTTGGTCCCCACTCCCAGTCCCACCAAACTGCTGATCATCTTACTGTCTGCATAGTTTTGCCTTTTCTAGAAATTTAATATAAACTGAATCATACAATATGTAGTCTTTTGTGTCTGGCTTCTTTCACTTAGCGTAATGTTTTCAAGGTTCATCCATGTTGTATCACATGTCAGTATTGCTTTCCTTTTATTGCCCAATGATGATTTTCCATTGCATAGATATAGACCACATTTTGTTTATCCATTCATTCATCAGTTGATGAACATTTGGGTTGATTCCAGTTTTTGGCTATTATGAAATATGATGCTATGATTGTTTATATCCAGGGTTTTATGTGGACATGTTCTCATTTCTCTTGGATAGATATCTAGCAGTGGGATTGCTAGGTCATATGGTAAATGTATGTTTAACATTTTAAGAAAATGCCAAACTGTTTTCTGAGGTTACTCTACTATTTTACGTTCCCACCAGCATTATATAAGTGTTCCAGGTTCTCCACATGCTTGCTAGCACTTAGTCAGTCTTCTGGATTATAATCATTCTAGTGAGTGTGAAGTAGTATCTTGTAGTTTTAATTTGCATTTCATTTCCCTAATGACTAATAATATTGAGGATCTCTTCTTGTGTGTATCTGCTATTCATACTTTTTTTTGTGAAGTGTCTGTTCAAATCTTTTGCCCATTTAAAAAAAATTGAGGTGTTTGTCTTATTATTGAGTTGTATGAGTTCTTTATATGTTCCGAAATAAGTTCTTTATCAGATACATGATTTGCAATTATTTTTTCTCCCATTTTGTGGCCTGTCTCTTCCATTTTCTTAATAACGTCCTTTGAAGAGTAAGCGTTTAATTTTGATGAAGTCCAGTTTATCAGATTTTTTCTTTTAAGGATTGTGCTTTCAGTATCATATCTAAGAAATCTTTGCCTAAAACTAAGGTTGCAAAGATTTTCTTCTGTGTTTTCTTGTAGAAGTTTTATAGTTTTCAGTTTCATTTAAATCTGTGAACTATTTTGAGTTAATTTTTGTGTGACATGAACAAAACATCTAAGTTCTGTGTTTGTTTGTTTTGTATAATGATATTCAGTTACTCCGGAATTGTTTGTTGAAGACTATCCTATCCTCCAATGAATTACATTGTGGAAATTAACCATAAGTGTATGAGTTTACTTCTGGACTTTATTCTGTTCCATTGATCTATATGTCTGTCCTTAAGCCAGTACCCCACTGTCTTGATTACTGTAGCTTTATAGTAAGTCTTGAAGTCAGATGGTATAAGTCCTCCAACTTTGCTCTTTCAAGATTGCTTTGGGGACTTCCCTGGCTGTCCAGTGGTTAAAACCCTTGCTTTGATTTTGATTAATTTTTTAAAATAAATTTATTTATTTTATTTATTTTTGGCTGTGTTGGGTCTTCGTTGCTGTATGTGGGCCTTCTCTATTTGTGGTGAGCGAGGGCTACTCTTCGTTGCGGTGCACGTGCTTCTCATTGCGGTGGCTTCTCTTGTTGCGAAGCACAGGCCCTAGAGCGCGTGGGCTTCAGTAGTTGTGGCGTGCGGGCTCTAGAGCACAGGCTCAGTAGTTGTGGCACACGGGCTTAGTTGCTCCGTGGCATGTGGGATCTTCCTGAACCAGGGCTCGAACCTGTGTCCCCTGCATTGGCAGGCAGATCCTTAACCACTGTGCCACCAGGGAAGTCCCTGATTTTGATTAATTTTGATTGCTGTGTTCAGTCTATAGCTATGTTGTCCAGTATGGTAGCTGTGACCACATGTAGCCATTGGGCATTGGAAATATGGCTAGTTTGGATTGGTATGTGCTATAATTCTGAATACAATGGACTTTGAAGATTTAGATGGAAAAAAGATGTAAAATATAGTTTATTAGTTTCTATGGATTAACATGTTGAAATAATATTTTAGATATATTGGGTTAAATAAAATATATTTATAAATAAATTTTAGTTTTCATTTGTTTGCTGCAAATGAAAACTAAAATTTATATATTTTATATAAATTTATATATTATATAAATTTATATAAAATTTGTATTTTATATAAATTTATAAAATTTATATATTTTTATATATTGGCATTCTATTTTTTTATCTTACTAAATTTATTAGTTCTACTAGTAGTTTTGTAGATTCTTTTAGGATTTTCTGTGTAAATAGTCATTTTATTTAGGAATAGAGACAGATTTGCTTCTTCTTTTTTTAATCTTTTATGTCTTTTTTTTTTTCCTTTCCTTATTGCCCTGGGTAGGGCTTTCATAATGTTAAGTGACATGATGAGAGTGGTCATCCCTGCGATGTTCCTGATCTTAGCATTCACTATTTCATTATTGAGTATAATGTTTTCCATAGATGCCCTATATTCGATTTAGGCAGTTCCATTTTTCTTCCTAATTTGCCAGGAATTTTTGTCTTGAATGATTATTGAATTTTATCAAATGAGTTTTCTTGCATCTACTGAAATGGTCATTTGGGTTTTTTCTGCCTTTATTTTGTTAATTCAGTGAATTGTCTTAGGAGTTTTCACATGTTAAATCAGCCTTTTCTATATTGTTGGATTTAATTTGCTAAAATATTTGGATTGATTTTTGTGTTTTTGTTCATAAGGCTTATTTGTAATTTTATTTTTATATTTTTGTTAGGTTTTTATATAAGGGTTATGTTAGTCTCATAAAGCGAGTTTGGAAGAAGTATTCCTTCCTGCTCTAGTTTCTGAAAATGTTTATTTAAGATTAGTTTTGATAGAATTCACCAGTAAAAACTTCTGGGTCTAGCATTTTGTGAGAAAATTTTTTATCATGAATTCAATGTCTTTAATAGATATAGAGCTATTCAGTTTTTCTTTTGTGTCAGTTTTGGTAAGTGTTTTTCAAGGAACTTGTCAATCTCTTCTAAGATACCAAATTTATTAGCATTTGATTATTCATATTTTCTTACTTTCCTTTTAATACCTGCAAGATTTGTAGGGATAGTCCCTCTTATCACCCTTGTTATTGGCATTTTGTATTCTCTTTTTTTTCTTAATTGTTCTAGCTAAAGTTTTTATCAACTTTATTGATTTTTTTAAAGAATCAACTTTTGGACTTTATTGATTTTCACTATTTGTTTTGGATTTTATTTCTGTTTTTATCTATTTTCTTCTTTTAACTGAGTTTTGTCATCTTTTTCTAGCTTCTTAAGGTAGGCCCTTATGTCATTGATTTTTGGACCTTTCTTCTATAGTATAAATATTTACATTTGTAAATTTCCCTCTTGGCATTATATTAGCTGCATCTCACAACTTTTATTATGTGGTATTTTCATTATCATTCAGTTCAAAACATTTTCTAATTTTTCTTGTGATTTCTTCCTTGACACACAGGTTTTATAGAGGTATGTTCTTAAATTTCCAAATATTTGCTATATAAGAAGGGCATGCTTGGCAGAGAACAGTCAGGGAGCCTCTTGGGGTTACTGGAATCATTTGGTCAATTGCTGGACTCCTCAGGGCAGTGGTTCTGCAGTGGGTCCTGATGACTCTTGACTAACACTTAAGGTTCATCTTGTCAGTACTAGAGAGCAATGATGGGTTTTAAACAGGTTGGGACTGATCCTGGTAAGACGTGAAAGCTCTAAGAATAGTCTGTTATTGTAATTGTTACATGGAGGCTTTAGGAAACTCATCCTGGGGGGCTATGGGCGGTGGGGGGTGGGGGGGGGGCGGGCAGACGATAGACACTGGCATATCAGTATATAAGATACCTTTCCTTTGTCCAGGTGTTAGCGAAGCCCTTCTGATGGAAGTGTTTAGGAGAGGCAGGAATAGAGATTGTGCAGTGGAATGGTGGTGATGGAAGAGGGTGGAGTGGTAAGGAAGAGCGAGACATAGAGGAAAATGCTGATGCAGGTGTAGGAGTGTGATGTCTCCAGTGACAAGATGGGCATTCAGGAGGAAGAGCACATTTAGTGTACCTGAACAGGTTCTGCGAGACTCATCACAGAGACCAAGAGGGGTGTTAAGGCAGAGGAAATTTAAGTGTCAAATTCTACCAACAAGATAAGAAATGTTTGTTGAATTTGGCAACAAGGGAGTTTATATTGCCTGGTACATGTGTGTAAAGAATAGTATATCCACTATCGGCAGTTCCAAATAGATTGAAATTCAGCAATTAAAATCAACATTTTGTCAAACTATGAACCAAAATTGAATTCATATTGGCAGTTATAACCACTAAACTTTCAAAGTATTATATATATTTTCAAGCATGATTCTTGAGAATAGCTCTAACGTTTTGGGGAGGAGGTGGGGGGATAGGAAAACATCTTATTTCTGCTCTTGAGAGTCTTTGTTTAAATTCATCCTAACTGTTCTTGCCTCATGGTCTTGTGAGTATCTAAAGTGGACACATTCCACCAGCTAAGGGTTTGCAGTTTAGACAGGGGTAATACTCCCAGGCATGCTGGAAATAGTGACCTATTACTATCGAGAAGGGCCCTCTTTGACCCCTGAGATGGAGAGAATGGTGGACTCTGTCTCTGTGGGGAGAAGGTCAGATTAATCTGTAATTACCTTGGGGTTCCACATTTTTGGGCAAGAACTTCCTAGTTCTTAGTTTCTAGTCTTTTCCTCGATTAGACTCATAAATAAATAAGACTTTTAATCTTCTTATTACATATTGATCTAATAGAACCGCAAATTTGTCTTGAACATGACATGGTCATGTGTTCCTTCCTAAGTCATTAGTTTTTTTGGCTGTCAGTGGTTATCACCTTGGACCCATTTTCCTTTTGGAAAAGGTTTGACCTTCTCATTGTGAGTCCTTCTTGGGAGAGTTCCCTGGTGGCCTAGTGGTTAGGATTTTGGGCTTTCACCACCATGGCCCGGGTTCAGTCCCTGGTTGGGGAACTGAGATCTCACAAGCTGCGCGGTACAGCCAAAAATAAATAAATAAATCAATAAAAGAAAGCTTTAAGTCGTTCTTGATAATACGTAATCCTAACTACTAACAGGTTGTTAGTTGCTTGTCAAAACGGTCCAGCAAGAGTTCGTCTTGGTTCTGCTGGAAGATTTTTGTTCTCCACAATTGGACATATAAGAAGAGTGGAAGACTTTCCCCAGTTGTTAAGTGTTTTTTTTAATATATATAAATTTATTTATTTTATTTATTTTTATTTGTGGCTGTGTTGTGTCTTCGTTTCTGCGTGAAGGCTTTCTCTAGTTGCGGCTAGCGGGGGCTACTCTTCGTTGCAGTGCGCAGGTTTCTCTTGTTGCAGACACGGGCTCTAGGTGCGCAGGCTCAGTAGTTGAGACACATGGGCTTAGTTGCTCCGTGGCATGTGGGGTCTTCCCAAACCAGGGCTCGAACCCATGTGCCCTGCATTGGCAGGTGGATTCTTAACCACTGCGCTACCAGGGAAGTCCCCAGTTGTTAAGTGTTGACTTTAATAGATTCAGGATGGATTGCCAAGCTCTTCGAGCATAACTCAGTAATGCTGTGAATGCTCAGGTAGTTCGCTCCTGAGAAAGCTCAGCTGTTTGCACTCTGAGAATGACAGATTTTTATCTTTAATATTTATCTTTAATATTTTAATATCATACATGAGGTTTGTCTTGGCCCTCTTGCTGAGGGTGGTTTAAGTATTGCCCCACCCCCCTACAATCACCTGACGTCTCTTCCTCTGGGAGACTGCTGAGGGGGCAATGGTGAAGTCAGTTCTCTCTTGTGACCCAAATCAGGGAGGATGGGGCCTCTCTTCCGAGACTACCTTTTAGCATAAATTCTAGGTACTCTTCCTTTAACCCTGTGCTGCTCTTGCTCAGAGGGCCCTTTGGAACCTGATTTTCCTGTAGATCTTACCTGGTGTTCATTACTGGGCAAGGTGCCGTCATTCTGCATTTTCCTTCAGGTTCATAATGGATTAATTGAGGAAGAGTCCCTAATAGTTTATGATATACTATGAACATGATATGGGCAATCACAGCGCCTCCTGCAGAAGGCTGGTGGGAGGTGCATACAGCTGATGCACGTGCCTACTGCCTTGTATATATTGATGTATTCTTGGCTGTTGGCTTTGAAAGAATAGATTCACATCTATTCAGTTTTATAAAGTACTAGATGCATCCTCTCTTCACATTATCAGTCCTCACCAGAACTCAACTCTGCTGGAGTATTCTGAGTTGGTCATTAGTGGACTTGTAGTCATCAGTAAAATTTTCAGTTTCAGCAGATAGCTGTGTTGTTTTCATAGATAGATGGGCTGCATCTGGTGTGCTAATTCTGAGACTTTGTTGTTGCTGTTAGTGCTGTTGAGATCAAGGGATCAGACCAGATATGGTGTTAAAATTCTATTTCTTCAGGAAGATCAAGAAATTTCATTTTGGGAATTCCCTGGTTGTCCAGTGGTTAGGACTCTGTGTTTCCACTGCAGGCGGCACGGGTTCGATCCCTGGTCAGGGAACTAAGATCCCGCATGCTGTGCGGCCAAAAAAAAAGAAAAGAAATTTCATTTTGAAAATTCATAAACTAAAGACATAATGTCATTTAATGATCAGCATGTGTCCAGTCCAGTTCTGGGCTCTGTGGATCTGTGAGAGGCAGCCTGACCCCTGTTCTTAGCCAACAGGTTCCTCTAAGCCATCTGTGGTGATAAGGGAAGGTGGCTGCTGGACATAGCCAGGACTCCTCTGTGTTTCCTGAGTGGCTCAGTGCCTTTGAGATGACTTGGTAGCCACTTCACAATGAGACATTTAGAAGTCAGGACAGAAAACAGTGGGTGCATGGCCGACTGGGCCCCACTATATAAGAGACGATGGAAAAGGTTCCAGCAAGGAGCTCATTTAAACCAGTATCATTTTGTGAATTCCCTGGCAGTCCAGTGGTTAAGACTCAGTGCTCTCCTGCAGTTCTTATCTGTGCACCAGGCATGTACCACCTTATAGGTCCTTGGTTGCTCCTGTATGAAAACTCAGTCCAGTGAGCAGAGTACCAAGGTTCTGTGTGTTCTCTTGGCTCCCTAGGTTGAAGTGTGCTCCTTGTTTTTCCTTGATTCAGTAGCACCCTCGTGTTTTGCAGTGCTCTCTCTGGGTAGCCTTATCTAGGCCTCCAAACACATCCTAATCTTCTGACCCCCCAGCCGGATTAGAAGATTAGGCCCCCTGGTGGTCCAGTGGTTAGGATTCTGTGTTTCACTGCTGGGGGCCTGAGTCCAATTCCTGGTCAGGGAACTAAGATCTCACAAGCCTCACGGCCAAAAAAAAAAAAGATTAGGCCCCCACCCAAGTCTTGATGTTCAGGGTTCTGTTTTGTAACTAGCTTACTTTCTTATTAACATTAAAATTAATATATGAACTACTTTCTGCGTCAGTAAACTTAGCTATGCAACATCCTTTTCAGGGACTGCATATCCTGTATCATTTCCTCAGAAAAAATTTTACAGAGGTAGAATTGCTAGCTCAGTGCACCTTCTGAGGCTCTTTGATAGCCATAACCGCTGTGCTTTAAAGGAGAATGTAGGGGCCAGAAAGGCTGCCCACGGACTTCTAAATTCTCCTTGCAATTAGGGCTCATTAGTTGCTGGGAATTCAGAGATTTTAAACAGGGGTGTTTTTTGTTTGTTTTGTTTTTCTGGGTTTATACAAGAAGTCCAAGCCTGAGGTTTTCTGCAAGTAACAGGCCTAACTAGAGGTGCACTTACCATGTATGGCCTCCTACAGCAGCTTGAGGAAACAAATCACATTAGGGAACCTAACAGCTCTTTTGCTTAAATTGGATGCTGGGTCGTTATATACTGTAGATAGGATGGTTTCGCATAAGTTTCAAATCAAACTAATTTCTTTGAAGGGTCATTAATGAAAACAAAGATCGAAAAATCAAGAGATCCAGGAAATCACTAAGACTATAAGAGTCTGAACTTAAAAGATGAAACAGGGAACCAAGAGGAAGAATTTGAAAGTCAAGCCTGGGCCTGCAATAGAGATGAATGTATGCATTTCTCAAAATGCAGAGCACTCTGAAAGAAACTACGTTATAATTTGATTTCTTTTTTTTTTCTTTCTAGGTATCTCATTCAGTTGCTAAACTTATATTAGTTAATTTCCACTGGCAAGTCGCAGAGATAATGGACAGGTAAGGTGTCTGGGGGAGGAAGAGATGGCATCGCCCATAGCTCCTCTCTCTGCCTACCCGCCCAGTGATGATTATTGTTTATGTTTTGGAGAATATCCTTACAGTGTGCAGATTATATTTTTAAAACACTGGATCATAGTGTATAGCCTTTTTTCTCTCAGTGTATGGTGAACATTTTCCCATGTTTTCAGCATATTCTTTCTACCCCAGTTTTAATGCTGGCACAGTATTTTATTATATAGATGTTCCGTACTTTTCCAAACCCCTGTTGTTGTACAGTGAAGTTAGGTCAAATTTTTTATGCCATTGTTAATTTTTAATCAGTGCCCTTCTAGATAACACTTGACAGTATCTCCAGTTATTTCTTTCAGACACATCAAGTGAGGAATACATCATGACATAGTGCGTGTTACCTTCAGAGAAAAGGTCAGCTAGTTTACCCTGCACCTCCAGAACCAGAGCCCTTGAGGCACACAGCTTGGAGTCTCAGGTGTCCTGGAAGTTGTCAGGAGGAGGGGTTCCTCCTCCTCATGCATCCTCTAGGGGGATTCCTCTAAGAGGCATGTGCTTCTGTCTAGCTCAGGGTTTCTCATCCTAAGCACTGTTGATGTGTTGGGCTAGATAACTCTTTGTTGTGAAGGGACTGTTCTGTGAATTGTAGGAGGTTTGGAAGAATCTCCGGGGTCTACCTACTAGAAGTCCTTAAATCAAAAATGCCTCCGGACTGCCAGATAACTCCTGGAGAACAAAATTGCCCCTGCTGAGCAGTGCACTGGTCACTACCCCTGCTCTTTCACACCACAGTGAGTCTTCTTTCTCTGTATGGTGTGATTCTGTTCATTGGCAGAGGAAGATCATTATGCCTTTCCTTCTCTAGGCTAAGAAGACCAAACTAGCTGGAGCAGCTCAGCCTGATCAGGAAAGAGCAAATGCATTCCTGGTTCACTAACTGCACTCTCACTCTCTATACTGAAGAGCTGAATACATTTAGGTAGACTTCCAGATGAACTTCCCTGTCTGCACTGCTATCCAAAACTCTGGAACCACATAGGTTCCGGTAATGGGTATCTAGCACTGTCCAAACTCTCTAGCCTAACTTGGGGATGGAGACAATTTGGATAGCTATAAAGATATTAAGAATAGTAGTGTGAGAACTAGGAATAAAAATTGAAGTAGGCATTCTGACTAGGCGGAGTAAGGAAATCATGTATATGAGATGTAGTTCTTCCCTGCTCAGATTCCTGGTGTCTTGGTAATGTGATTACCTGGACTTTGTGTGACACTTTTATTGCCACATGATAACTGTTTTTATTTTTAAAAGTATTTATGCCATAGCTCATTCCAGAAAGGAATTAAATTTTTATTATGAAATTTTTTTTTCCAAAAATGTGTGAGTGCGCACTCACATTCATATGTGTGATGTATATAGGTTTTAAAGACAAATAAAGCAAACAAGAAACTCTCTGACCTTTACTCAGAGGCCTCTGATGGCAATCCCTGCCTGGCTACAATCCCTTCCTTCTCCAGGGTGACCAGTACCTTGAATTCAGTATTGATCATTTTCTTATTTATTCTTAAATTATATATCTTTTAGTTTTGTATGTTTTTAGAACTTTACAGACATGGAATCATATCATATGTATTCTTCAACTTTTTAAATAAACAAGGTTGAACATCATGACATCTTATCCATCCTCCTGTCAAAAACTATTTGTGAGTTTTTAGTTTTTTGCTGTTAAAAATAATGCAACTCTGAAAACTCTTGTACATGACTTACAGTGTCACATAATTTTTCTAGGGTTAAGTACAGAAAGTGAATTGCTGGGCTGTAGGGTATGTGTTACTTCAGCTTTACTAGATAACGCCAAAATGTTTTCCAAAGTGATTGTACCATGTTATATACCCACTAGTGGTGTATGAGTGTCAGAATTAAAGTTTTACAGTCTGGTGGGTGTAAATGGCATCTGGTTGTTTTTAATTTCAATGTCCAGATTATTAAGGAGGTTGATCATTTTTTCCTATGTGATTTGTGCTTCCTCTTCTGTGAAATACCTATTAGGTCTTTTGCCCATTTTTCTAATTGTTGTTTTTCATTTCAAAGGGACGTTTAGGAGTTTTTGTTTTGTTTATTCTGAATATCAGTTCTTTACCAGTTGTATATGTATTGAATTATCTTTCAGTTTATAGCTTGGCTTTTCACTTTATCTTGTCTTCTGATGAACTGAAGTTCTTTTGGCTTGCGGGATCTCAGTTCCCTGACCAGGGATTGAACCTGGGCTATAGCAGTGAAAGCCCAGAATCCTGACCACTAGGCCACCAGGGAATTCCCTGAACTGAAGTTCTTAAATGTAGCATACAGAGTTTTCCTTTATGCTTTGCTTTTTCTGTGTCTTTAAGATGTCCTTTCCTATTCTGAAGACATAGAGATATTTGCTTGTAATTCCAGAAAGGGACTTAAAGCAGATATGGTCCTTCATAAGTATTTTTCTTATAGTTCAGTGCCTTTAAGACAGAGTTGTTATTCTTATACCAATTGAGAGCTAAAAAAATTGAAAAAGCAGAAAGTATTTGTAGTAAGGTGAAAAGCAAGCTTGGTTTTGCGAGAAGATAGTTAAAAGACAAAGATACTTTAGTGTGACTGCAACACATGTTGGTCTATCCTGTTTTTGTTCAGAAGTAAAACTATTTGTCTTCAGGTTCTGATTCCCTTTATTTCTGCTTTTTGTTTTGTAGATACAAGTCTAATTCTGCTCAACTGCTCGTTGAGGCTCGAGTTCAGCCCAATCCGTCGAAACATGTGAGTGTCTCCTCCTTGAATAAGGCTTCTCCTGTTGCCCGTGGCTCTTTCTGTGGCTCACATTGTTATTGAGAACCATCTTGCCTTGTTTATAGTGCAATATGCCCATGATATTTGTTCCAGCATAGGCCTAAATCTTCCATTTCCATTATAGTTTGGAAATTTTCCTCATAGATGAGGAGTGAATCATTGCCTGCCCTCTCCAGCCTCACCTTTTTCCTTGCACTTACATACAGCCTGTACTCTATTCCTGCTGTGTTCTTGGTGTTCCCACTCACCACATGCCTCTTTGACTCTGCTTGTGCCTTCCCTGGTCTGGAATGTCCAGATTCTGTCCCCATCTCTGCTTGTGGAAATGGAACTCATCTTTAGAGACCCACATCCAAGCCATCTCTCACAAAACCTATCTCCTGGGACCACTCCCCTCCAAACTCCTCTAATTATATCTTTAAACCTTTACGTGTATGTTGTAGTAATTCACTCATATCTTTTCAGCTCCCCTACTAGACTGTAAGTGCTTTTTAAGTTTAGGAATCAATGTATAGCAATTTCCTCTGTATCTGTGAGTTCAGTCAGCATTTGTCAAATGAATGAGGGCCATGTTAAAAGCACTCTCAGGAGGGAGAATTGGGGCTCAGATCACCACATAACTTCTGCAGTCTCTTAGGAGAAAATTTCTAGGAGCATACTGGACAAACATAAGAATACGGTCCTTTTCCTCAAGTTATATTTTGTATTCCCAGTAAACTAACAAGAACCTAATGTTAAACATGTAGTAGACTTTTTCATTGGTTAGTGTTTTTGGCTGGGGTCCCCAGATTGTCTTTGCCAGTTTGTGTAGCATGGTATATGGACTCTGGAGTTTAAGCTTTACAGTTATTTGCCCACAAACTAGAAGAGTTTCTTCCCTTGTAGAAGCCTTCCTCATCTCTCTAAATTAATTGTATGTGACATCTCTTTGGTATGTTAAGGATGAATTGTAACTTGGTAAAAACTGTAATACTGTGTGTTTTGGACATATTGATATGGGAAAACCACTGTCTTTGACAAGTAAAACTGCATTGTGGGCTGTTAGAGGCTCACACTCAGCCTCTAAGCACCTATATGGCTGGGTTTGTAGTACTTGTTGAGGAGTAACTCTGTGCTGTGCTGAATGAGGGCAGTTTACAAAAGAAATAGCCTCTGAAAGAAGGTGGATTGAATGACCTCTAAGGACCTTGACAATTCTGAAATCCTGGTCTTTTCAGCCTGACATTATAAACTACTGTTAGTTCTCATTTCCATCTTCTCTCTGCCTCTCTAAATCCTAGTGATTCATCAAGCCTAGTTCAGTTACCACCTCCTTCAGAAAGCCTTCCTGATAATATGCTTTCTCCTCAAAACTGGAACTCGCAGAGTGCACACATTGCAGTTGAGTTCTGACACTTGTTGCAGGGTCAGAATTGCCTTCCATGGCTCATATCACTCTGCCTCTCCCCAGGTCCCCACAACCCATCCCCCTCACCACTGCGCAGTGTGTATGCAGTTTGTGCGGAAGGAAAACCTACTGTCTCTGGCCTGTCAGCACCAGTTTTGCCGCAGCTGCTGGGAGCAACACTGCTCAGTACTTGTCAAGGACGGCGTGGGTGTGGGTGAGTCTGCCATAGGATTTATAAAAGGCTGGCATGAAGTATTTAGCTTCAGCTCTGCCCTTTCAGGTTCTCAGGTCAACTGAGTGTTTTCTTGTGAGCCTAATTGAAGTTTTTATTGTCAGAACCATTGGTTTCCAAACACATCTGTCTGAACAATGGCAAAGTTTAAACCTGAGCAGAATGAGAGAGTTAAGGCTAATGTTTGGGCATATATGTAAATGTTGGTGTGAATGCAAGGCTACCTTCTCTTGCCTTTTGGGAGAACTGTCCTTTAAGCTGCCTACCGTATCTATCTTGATTCTCAGAGTGGCAGCCATAACTCAGAAACACCTAGAGAGTTTGCTGTTATTTAGGAAATACAAGCACAAATCAAACTTGATGATCAGTTAAAGGAATATTTAACTATGACTTGATATTTGAAACTAAATTAGCATTACTTTAATTGTGTCTGCAAAATCTCATTGTATTGACGGTAATCACATGCACGTAATATTAAACATCACAAAACTAAATTGTTAGTTAATAACCCTATAGGATTTTTTAAACAGTTTTGTTTTTTATTGCTGCTATTTGTGATATATATGATTTAATTTGTTTTGTTTTTGTTGTTTTGTTTTTTTTGGTGGCTCTGTGCGGCTTACGGGATCTTAGTTCCCCGACCAGGGATCGAACCCGGGGCTCTGGCAGTGAGAATGCCGAGTCCTGACCACTGGACCATCAGGGAATTCCCTATCCTATTTAATTTGGAATAATATTTTAGTTGCATCACTGTGCAAATATATTAATTTCTCTCTTCTTTGAATAAATTCTGATGCTTTAGGGGTTCCTTACGTAGAATCTGAATTTGTTGGTTGAACTCAGCAAATATATTATCGTTGTGTCTTCTGCAATACAGTTGTCCATCAGGTTGTCTTTGTTCAACAGGTGTCTCTTGCATGGCTCAGGACTGCCCGCTTCGAACACCAGAGGACTTCGTGTTTCCATTGCTGCCCAATGAAGAATTGAGAGACAAATACAGACGCTACCTCTTCAGGGACTATGTGGAGGTATGCCCAGCCCCTGTTGTGCCCTCTGTCTTCCTGGGCCTGCTTTTCATCAGATGCTCACCAGTTACTTTATAGAGTAGGCTGCCAGTAGATGCTTTCGTTTGAAGAAAGAGCTCCACGGCTTTAAAACAGGTTGAAAACTACTAGAGTGCTAGTGAATCCCAGGTCTGTTGCTTCCTTATTATGTATCCCTTGACCCATTATTTTACCTCTCTGAGCCTTGGTTTTCTCTTGTAGAATGGTCAGGCATCCCCACCTTATACAAAGCTGCTTAAACAAGCTATTGTATGTCAGGGGATAAACATGAGTCAGGCATATCTCAGGAGTTGCTGTTCTGTTCAGTTCACTGTGTGATTCAGCACAAAGAAGAGGTGTTGCTTTTTGGGCAATTTGAAAACTTGTTCAGGTTTTCAGCATGGTCAGTTTTGGAGTCCTTCCCCTCTATTGCACTACCTGTTCAGGCTTGTTGGGTCCATGCAGCATAATTTTCATCTTTGTCTTTCATGCCTAAGTTTATTGGATTGATTAATGGTCTGGGTCGTCTCATGCACATGCCACAGGAAAAGCAATGCCTTGTTCCTTGTGCTGTTTGCTGCCTTTGGTAGATGCCTGAGGGTCGTTGAGCCCCTCAGAGTCTTATGCACAGCTGAGTGGTCTGTGTTCCTTTCCAGCCCTGGTCCCTATGCCCTTTCATTTCAGAGACACACTTCTGTATTCCATTTTGTCATCTAATCTTAGAGCACTCTAGTGAGTTGCTTGCTACCTAGTTTAAGCTAAGCATTCAAAGGTCATTTTCAGGGATCTCCCTGGTGGTCCAGTGGTTAAGAATCTGCCTTCCAATGCAGGGGATTCGGGTTCGATCCCTGGTTAGGGAACTAAGATCCCACATGCCGCGGGGCAACTAAGCCTGCGTGCTCTAGAGCCTGTGTGCCACAACTAGAGAGAAGCCCACAGGCCGCAACGAAGAGCCCACGCACCACAACAAAAGATCCCACATGCCACAGTGAAGATCCCATGTGCCGCAACTAAGACCCAACTCAGCCAAATAAATAAATATTAAAAACAAGCAAACAAACAGAGGTCATTTGCACTACCTGCCTAATGTCTGGTCTTCACGACATCCATCTTGAATTCCTGTAGCCCCTTGATACAGGTCATCAGCTGGAAGAACAGAAGGCGTTTGAGTACTCAGGGAGGTCTAATTTGGAGGCACCAACTAGGGGATGTCCTCATTACTCCCCCCCCTTGGTGTTTTCACAGAGTCACTACCAGCTCCAGCTGTGCCCTGGTGCAGACTGCCCCATGGTTATCCGGGTACAGGAGCCCAGAGCTCGCCGAGTACAGTGCAATCGGTGCAACGAGGTCTTCTGGTAAGAGTGAGGTGTGGGTGCTGAGCAGCCCTGGGCTTGTGCCTTCTCCTGCTCTAAAGCATCACTGCTGTTGCTCTTGTGAGGATGGGGCTGGGAGAGGCAGGGTTGTTGAGCCAGAAGAGCAGCTCTGTTCCACGTGGGCAGGGTTTGTACCTAGCATCTCATATTCCATGAGATGTTTGATAATAGTCAGTCTGGAGACAAGAAAGGGGCACAGATTCTTGGGGAATGTGCTGTGGTTTATGCTGCTGAGACTCATGGCCCAGAGACTGCGTGTCTGTATGGGTGTGTATCTACCTGCACAGATAATTCACATACTGCTGTATTTGAAAGCAACAACCATCAACGTTTTAATCTTTCTCTCTCTTGGCCTTTCTGCTAATTTTATAACACTATAATCCATAAATGTGTTTATATTTACCTGGGGTTTACTCTATTCAGTAGACATGATGGGAATAGCTAAAGTATACTGAAGGCTTACCAGAGGAAATGGTCTGTCCTGATGATTTTACCTTCATTATCACAACAACTGTGTATGATTGTACTGTTGTTACTCTTATGTTATAGGTGAGGAAATTGAGGTGCAAGGTAATGGCAGAGCCATAATTTAGGTCCAGACCTGTCCCCAATTCACGCCTCCCTGGAAAATTCATGGTGGGGCTTCAGAGAAAATATGTAGAAAATGTGGTATGTGTGCATATGTGCCTGCCTTTCAAGATGTTATTGAGGGAGTCTGTGATTCACCAAAGGTTAAGAACCACTAATGTGGTTGCTTTCCATCCTTTGTGTCCTGCGTTATGAACTTCTTTTCCCTGGGACATGTGTTAGGCTACCTGCCTGAGAGCCTTTATCCATAAAGTTGTGTTGGCTTGGACAAAAGGGAAATTAAAAACATGGGAGCCTGGCCTGATGAATGTTGGAGTGTTTTTCTTTTCTGATTTTAAGTTTCAAGCATTGTCAGATGTATCATGCCCCCTACAGATTGCACAAGTGCTGGCCTTATGCATCCTGTGTGCACATCTGACTTGGAGATAAGCCAAGGCTCCCAGAACTGGATCTCATTCCTGCCTTGGGCCTGAGTTGAGGTATCTTCTCAGAATGCATCCCCGTGCCCTTTGGGAAGCTGAATTCTGAATTTGATATCCTGTCAGGAAGGATTGACACCACATAAGATATTTAAAACATTTCATTTGGGTTGATTGAGAGAAATTCACACAGTACTTCGGTATAATCCTGGGTAAGAAAAGGTCTCAGATGCCTTGATAGGTGACGTTACCTCTTTGAAAAGCTCTAATTCAGGATCTGTTGGCTTGGACAGAAGGAAAATGAAAAACACAGGATCTGACCTAACGATTATCTTTTCTGGTTTTAAGTTTCAAGTGTCGTCAGATGTATCACGCCCCCACAGACTGCGCCACAATTCGGAAATGGCTCACGAAGTGTGCAGACGACTCTGAAACAGCCAACTACATTAGTGCTCACACTAAAGACGTAAGGACTGTATCTTACCTGTCATGGATCTGCCCTCCTTAGTGCTGCCCAGGGCCTTGCCCAGGAGATGTACCATCCGAGAGCAGAACAGGGCTCTTGATGGAGGCTCTTGATCAGGGCCTCAGGGCTCTTGATGGAGGCTGCCCAGACCTGGCAGAGTTTGTAGCAATTTATCATAGTATGCACCGAGTGCATTTATTTTAATAAATTGCTGAAATGCTTGGAGAAGTTTGACCCTTAGGAAAACTAATTAGAAGAAGACTAGGTTTTATTGAATGCCTCCCAAGCTTTAACAGCCCTGGGAGGGAGGTAGTTGATAGCCACACGTAATAAATAGCAGAACTCTAATGCAAGCCCAGGCCTGCCCAGTTCTCATTCTGGAAACTTCCCATGGGAAAGCATGGCCTGTAGCCCCTTGAGTTCTGCATGACTCAGCACTCAAGGCTGTACCCTGTGCCAGTCACACGCTGAGTTGATGCACCCACAAGCACAGCTGTGACCATGACATCATTAAGCATAGTCCTTTTCATGGCGGTGGAAGAGCACAGCATCAGACTGATCTCTGCATTGCTGCCTGGGGTTGCTGGCATCTCTCAAATGAGAGCGAGCTTTAGAGGTTATTTCCTTGGCCTCTCCGGGAAGCAGAAGTTCAGGCAAGCTGATGAGAACTTAGTCCAGTGTGGCAGCTCTTATGCTGCTTTGGCATTCCTCCCAAGCAGGCAAGCTCTCTACTGACTCAGCTTGTGCTTAATCTGAGCGGCCTCGTGGCAGGGACAGATGGTGCTTGGAGTGTTTCAGAGCCAAACATGCTGACCTCATTTCCTTGAATTGCTGTTCCAGCCTCAGCGACCCGCCACATTTAAGTGAGATGCTCCTCCCCAGAAGTGCTCGCACGATGAGCTACTGGGCACGGGTGCCAGGAGCTTTGTGTAATTTGTCTTAGAACCGGCCTGATGGTGCGTGAGCCTAATGGCACCCTTCTGTCTCCTCAGTGTCCCAAGTGCAACATCTGCATTGAGAAGAACGGAGGCTGCAATCACATGGTGAGCAGACGCCTGTACGTTTTGCTTATGTGACGTGGAGCCTTTGGTCAGCGTGCCCTTAACATGTTCTCTTCTGTTTCCCTCTGACAGCAATGCTCCAAGTGTAAACACGGTGAGTCCCAGGCTTGATGTACAAGGCCCAGTGGCACAGTCTCTGTTTCTTGTGCACGGGTCTCCACTGCTTGTTTAGTGAGTGCTTTTGTGGTGAAGTGATAAAACAGAGGGCAGCCTCAGTCACTTATAGTCATGATAACCAGAATAAAGCATTTCTTGATTTCTTGATTTATTATTTTTCGGTCCCTTTTATAATCCCACTGCCGTCTCGCTGACACATGTAGTCAGAAGTCAAGTTTGGGGTGACTATTAGACCCTCATGAATCCTCAGTCATCCAAGAAGAAGGTTTTAGTGTGTTCTTTTTATTTTTGCCAAGGCAGGTAAGTAGCATGGGGCTTATCTGTGCTGCCTTACAGATACCTTTTAAGCAGGCTGTACATGGTTTTACTGGAGACAGTAAAATAATAGTTTTCCTCTAAGGTTTTTTTTTTAATATATATATAAATTTTTTTATTTATTTATTTTTGGCTGCGTTGGGTCTTCGTTGCTGTACGCGTGCTTTCTCGAGTTGTGGCGAGTGGGGGCTACTCTTCGTTGTGGTGCGCGGGCTTCTCATTGCAGTGGCTTCTCTTGTGGAGCACAGCCTCTAGGCGCGCAGGCCTCAGTAGTTGTGGCTCGCGGGTTCTAGAGCGCAGGCTCAGTAGTTGTGGCGCATGGACTTAGTTGCTCTGCGTCATGTGGGAACTTCCTGGACCAGGGCTCGAACCCATGTCCCCCTGCGTTGGCAGGCGGATTCTTAACCACTGTGCCACCAGGGAAGTCCTCCTCTGAGGTTTTATAAAGTTTGCAGAGGGGGTTTTGGCCTTTCAGGCCTCCGTCATCTATCAGGTGTAGGTTACATACAACCTGTTGGTTTTGCTTTCCTTTCCTGCCGGATCAAGTACAGAAATAAAATTCCTTCAGGTAGAAAATATGTCCAGATAGGTTTCTTTTTTTTTTTTTTTAATTTTTTATTATTTATTTATTATTTTTATTTTTGGCTGTGTTGGGTCTTCGTTTCTGTGCGAGGGCTTTCTCCAGTTGCGGCGAGTGGGGGCCACTCTTCATCGCGGTGCGCGGGCCTCTCACTATTGCGGCCTCTCTTGTTGCGGAGCAGAGGCTCCAGACGCTCAGGCTCAGTAGTTGTGGCTCACGGGCCCAGTTGCTCCGCGGCATGTGGGATCTTCCCAGACCAGGGCTCAAACCCATGTCCCCTGCATTGGTAGGCAGATTCTCAACCACTGCGCCACCAGGGAAGCCCCAGATAGGCTTCTTACACAGCTGCTTAGAGGCCGACCAGGAGGCCATGAGAGTTTCTCTTTGTATGAGCCTGACTAATGCTAATCCTGTGTTCTCCCAGGAGCACACTGTAATCAGAGTAGACGAGGCAAGGTTTTAGACTGGAGTGGTGACCCTGAAGTGTAGAATGAAGATAGGCCGAGGGTAGTGGCATATTTCCTCAGTGATATCCCACCCTAGCTTTTCTGCATGTTTGAATGAGAGAGGGACATGTATGATCCACTTAGAACAGTGCACAAGTCATACGTACCGTTTAAAGAGAAATGACAAAATGAACACCCGAGTACCCACCACGTTCCTAGTACTGAGGAAGTCCTCTGTGTGTCCCTCCTCAGTCATAGTCTCCCGCATCCCTTACTGCCCAGAGTTAACTTCCATCCCTCGCATTGCTGTATAGTTGTACTACCTGTACAGGCAACCCTGAGCAATGTAGTAGTATTTAAAACAGTATCAAACACAACCTAGCTGACTGAGGAGAAAGCAATATTGCCACTGTTCAATGAAGCCTCCTAGGAGAAGAGAAGTGAACGACCTCTGGGTCTCTTGATTTGGCTTTAGCTTTAGCTTCTCCAGACTTTACAGAAGTCCCTTTTGGGAAGTCATTGAGCCAACTTATGGAGTGATTCCTGGGAAACAGCGTTTACCACTGTTGGGGTCTCTGGCAGAGACAGAACATAGAACCGTGGTTGGCCCCTCTCCGTTAAGCCACAATAGTTGTTCGGATGTATAGCATCCATAGGGGATCTTTATTTTTCCCTCTTTGCTTCCTCAGTATGGAAACAGAGTCATAATTCTGGGTATGCACTATTGGGTGGGTTTTATGAAAATGTGCGTTTTATTTTTTTCTTTTTTTTGGCCGCACTGCGTGGCTTGTGGAATCTTAGATCCCCCACCAGGGACTGAACCCGGGCCACGGCAGTGAAAGCACCGAGTCCTAACCATTGGACCGCCAGTGAATTCCCATAAAAATGTGCTGTTTAAGACAGAAGAAAAGGGGGAAAAGTCTTTCTTTCCAGTTTCATGTACAACACCTAGGACAGGTGTTGAGAGTGGGAGATAGTCAGGAGGACAAACGTGTTTTCTGAATGACCAGGTGGGCTTCAGTTGGACAAGCTTCTGCTTGTCACAGAGGCATTGACACAGCAGACCAGTGGCCTTGTACAGTCAGCATCTGCTTGTGTTGGATTAAACGGCACAAAGCATATGTGTTCATGAAACTGAGACTATCCGTAGGCTGTTGTTCAGATCAGCAAGGACAGGCTTACAGGGACAGTGGGATGTGACAGGGATGAGAGGTATACATTCCCTCTGTAAAGAGGCGCCCTTGGAGAGTTCTGGATAGGTGACCCGCCCCCCCCACCCCCCACCCCGGGGCAGGATCGGTCTGTTTTCCTGCTTTGCCTATGACTTTGGAGGAATGTGGGCTTGTCTCGTGTGTGTAAATACTTCTTTCTCTGTTCTGTGTAGACTTCTGCTGGATGTGTCTAGGAGATTGGAAGACCCACGGCAGCGAGTACTATGAGTGCAGTCGGTACAAGGAGAACCCTGACATTGTCAATCAGAGCCAGCAAGCCCAGGCCAGGGAGGCCCTCAAGAAGTACTTGTTCTACTTTGAGAGGGTAGGCATCCAGAAGCCTGGAGGGTGGGCTTCTTCCATTTGGCCTGCTGGGTGAAATTCCCAGTGACTGGTAGCTACAGCCAGCATGCGCACACAGAAGTCAGGAAGTGGAACTCCTGCAGTGGCCTGGGTGGTGCCTCCATAGATACGGCTTTCAGGCTCCACAGGGCAGCCACAGCCAACAAGGAAGGACATGCTGACCTTGTTTGAATGATGAATTGAAGGATAATGCAGGATCATCAGACAGTCTTTTCCATCCAGTGCCATGTTTGTTGTTTGTTTTTAAATGAGGTATAACTGACTGACAGTATTATATAGTTTTCAGGTGTACAACATAGTGATTCATAATTTTTAAGGGTTATACTCCATTTATAGTTATTATAAAACGTTGGTTATATTCCCTGTGCTGTACAGTATATCCTTGTAGCTTATTTTACACATAGTAGTTTGTATCTCTTAATCCCCTACCCCTATCTTGCCCCTCCCCCTAATCCAGTGCCATCTTAATAGTCAGATTCAGAGCGCAGTTCTTCCCAGGAAGACCCTTCAGAAGTCCACAGAGCATGCGACATTTGGTTTCTAAGCACAAGAGATCTGTAGTTACCTAGCTTTGCTTCATCCTCAGGGCTCAAGGCCTATTGCCGCAGTGGGGTAGAGTGATTTGGCAGGCAGACAGCTGCTCTGGACAGGGTTGGTAGTGTGGACTGAGGAAGCCCCCCTCCTGCAATCCCAAGGACACACAGTCCCCATCAGCTAGATGAGGATGTGGCCATTCTGAACTCCTTTTGGATCTCCACCTTCCTGGGACTCCTGCAGCTTTCTCCCTCCTCTGAACCCTGTAGTGGGAAAACCACAACAAGAGCTTGCAGCTGGAGGCACAGACATACCAGCGGATTCACGAGAAGATTCAGGAGAGGGTCATGAATAATCTGGGGACGTGGATCGACTGGCAGTACCTACAAAATGCTGCCAAGCTCTTGGCCAAGGTTTGTACCCCCTCACTCTTCCAGTCCTTGGTTTGATGCCCAGCCCTGTCAGACCCAGACCTCTGAGGGTGGGAGGCACTGTAGGGGGCAGGGGGCTCAGCACCCTGTACAGTCCTGCATGCTCCTGCTTATGGGTCCACATTTTGCTGGGCTGTGCCCACTGAGGACCCAGCCCTCTGTGGATGTTCAGGGGATTTTAAGAAGAGTATTCCAGTGCCTCTGCCTGCAGGGAAAGAACTGCAGGGAAAACTAGAGCCCTTTTTTTCTTTTGTCCCATCCATGCATCACTCAAAGGAAAATAAGAGATTGTCTTTGGACAAGTATTGAGATAGATGTGTGGACTCTGATGTCCGACTCAAGAGGGAAGAGCCGTTGAGGGAGCTGCTGGTAATAAATCACAGTGTGAAAAAGGAACTGTGGGTGTTCTGTGACCATTTTTGTTTCAGTTTTTGCCATGTTGTCCCACAATTCATCTTTTATTTGCCTTGGCCTCATTTCTTTCAGGCCCATACCCGTTGAGCCAGGCTAATTTGCATGGTGGGGTAAGAACTGTAAAAGCCACTTGAGATCCATGTAGTTAGGGTCATAGATACAGGTCCCTTCTCTTCTCTCTATTGCAGTGTCGATACACCCTGCAGTACACGTACCCATATGCATACTACATGGAGTCTGGACCCAGGAAGAAGCTGGTAAGGCAAAGCGATTCTTCTTCTCTGTTCTCTTAGCTTCAGAGGTGCCCTTCTCTACCTGCACTTTGCAGGAGAGCAAGGACCAGACGCCTGGTTATTGGGAGGGCAAAATCAAAACTGGCAATTGTAAAATTTTGTTTCTCCCCTAGGCATTTCCAAAGTAGATCTCAGGTGCTGGTATTTTGTGTAATAGGAAGGCAGATATACTGAAGCCCGTGAACAACTATATTTTTGGGGTGACTGGCTGAAAATGTCTGTTGCCACTTGGGAGCAAGTGCCCATGCTTTGGGAGGATATGCAGCTTGCATGTTCCTAAATATAGTGGACTTTTTTTGCATTTTGGTTTAATTTTCATCTTAGATGTTGGGTTGTTTCCCCCCAATTATAAAGTAATTCACACTTATTGTTTAAACGTTGAAAAACTTAGAAAAACATTTACATCATTCATCATCCCACCAGAAAGAAATGACCACTGTTAGCGTTTTCCAGCCTTTTAAAATTAATATTATTTCTATAATCAAGGTTATATATATAACATTTTTTTGTTACAACTAATTGTTTTTGCAGCTGTCGTTATTTACCAGGCTGGAAAATGCCATTCTGTAATAGTTGCATAAATGTTCCAGTATATGGTTGTACCAACATTTGGGGCATTTATTGTTTCTGTTTTTCACTATCATAAATAAGACATTGGGAAACCTCTTTGTGCAACTGATTTGTGCAGTGGGTATATAATTACTAAGTCAAATGGTTTGAAAATTTTTAAGACTCTTGATTTTCAGAAGGGCTGAAAAAACGAAGTATTCAGTGAATACAGTGTCTGTGAATATCCACTTTGACTTGTTTTTGCAGCATCCATTTCCCTGTATGTTGGGAGGATTCTCTTCAGTGGCTTAAGTTCTTCCCTTTTCTTTGGGGGCGGAGGGTGAGTGTGGCCTTGCCACATGGCTGTACTCCATAGGTAGCCTTTTGATTGGATTCTGGCTCTGGGTACAGGAAGTAGCACTGCTCTCTGAGGACAGTATCAGGGTTGTCTATAGCTCATGCGAGCCTGAGGTGCTGCATCTGCCCCTCCCATCTGCAGGCCCTGCCCCGGCTACAGCCCCCTCTCCTTTTGACCCTCCTGCTCTACCCATACAGTTTGAATACCAGCAGGCTCAGCTGGAGGCTGAGATCGAAAACCTGTCGTGGAAGGTGGAGCGTGCAGACAGCTATGACAGAGGGGTAAGTGCTGTCCTCTTGAATCCTCTGGCAGGCAAGGGAGGGCTGGTGTGGTAATAGGTAACATGGTAGTTGGCATGTGGACTGGAGGCTGCTGCTGAGAAGGGTGGGAAGGTCAGTGCTTTTGACTTCTTGGAGTCTGTGGCAGGGGGGGCAGGGGTGGGGTGGCTTTAGCTGCTCCCTGCTCACGGGACTGGGCCATGCAAGCACCTATCTTGCTTCCTTGGTGCAGGACTTAGAGAACCAGATGCACATAGCAGAGCAGCGGAGGAGAACCCTGCTGAAGGATTTCCATGACACCTAGGTTGGGACATGAACGTGCCAGAGTGAGGAAGATGTGGCTGCGAGGTCTCCCGGCTGCTGTACTGCATGCTGCAGGCTCTGCCTTTCACAACCCCAGGCAACAGCCAGGGCCCCACTCCTGAGAGACACTGGCCACACACCTCTTAGTCGATTTCTGTTTTTTTTTTTTTCCCTCATCTTTTCGCTTTTTGTTTTTCCCAGGGTAGAGGCCATGTTGAATTGGCCTCTTCTCAGGACCTTTAATTCCCCCTGGATGGTTGTTGGGAGGGAGGGAAAGTTTTTTCTGAATGACTATTAATAGGATTAGATCATTACAACTTATAATTTTCAAAGGTTGTACAATTATACAAAAAAGAGGGGGCAGACAAACCATAGAATTACACAGAACCCTTTTTAAAAATAAATTGGCATTGGAGTGTTTTAACCTCTAGCTATCTTACTTAGAATGTAACATATGCTGCCCGCTCACCTTGCCTCAGAATCTCTACTGCAAGAGGGCCCCGGTGGTCTTTGCTTGCCAGATTCATATGTGTTTGGCCACAGCTAGAGTCCCAAGGGAAGAGCATGGGTGGCAGATGGTGGGAAATTGAGGTGGCCTGAGTTATAGGCATGGAGCGCAGGGAATCACATCATGCCTCCTGCCTGGTCCTCGTAGACCCTTTTGTGGTCAGGTGCACTGCCTTACGTTGGCAGTGAGGAGACAGTACAGAACAGAGTCTTGCCATGGGGTGTCATCCTGTCTGATGGCACTGTGTGTCTGTGGACTCATCTTAATTCTTGAAAGTGAGCTTTACCTGGGTCTGGCTACTCAGGCCAGAGCCCACAGCCGAACACGTAGGTGGGCTTGTGGCCCTCCAGACCAGGGGATGTGAGTTCAGCACAGTTTTCTTTTGTTTTCTAAAGATAGAGATCCACTTTTAAAGGGAATTGTTCCCCCAAATAAATTTGTTTTACCTTGGTTCCTTCTTTTGTGCCAGTGTTCCCGTGGTGTGACTCTGACCAGGTTCACACACAGCCATACCTGACACTGTCCTGCTACACTTTCCTCTGGTGAACGTCAGGGTCAGAGTTCAGCATGGTCCTCCCAAGGACTCTGGTCTGCCTGGCTCAGGGACCTTGTTTGCACAAATTGTTTTTATGTTAACCTGGAGTGTATATCTCCATTACCCACTCTAGGGGTTGGTGGCACTCCCCCTTGCCTGGTTTCAGCTATTGGAGGACAGTACCTCTAGGGTCTGGGAGTCTGAGGCCAGCACGGTTCTTGATTTGTGGTCCCAGCTCCTGTACCACAAGGGGCGGGCCAGGGAAAAGGGCCAGCTTTTTCACAGTGCAGAGGAACAAGTGGTTTGCATGGTGTCCTACCTGTCCTGAACCTAGTCCTGTGGGCCTTTCAGAAGTTACATCTGTGATTCCTGGGGTTTCTATGGCTTTTTTCAGTGCCTCCACTCTGAGGCTGGCAGAGTTGTCCATACTCGATAGGGCCTCCTTGACCTCCTGGAAGAGTTGCTTGGGAGATCTGTGAATAAATATTGTGTTGGAAATTCTTTGATATTCAAACATTTTCACCTCAGTCGGTAATTTCCCAGGTACCATGTAAGCTGTAAACTGAATCACTCTTGAAGGCAGAGGACAGCTGTAACTCTTGGGAGTCATGGGGTACATAGCCGGCTGCAGGCTCCCTTTCTCCCCGGTCAGGTTTTGCCTCTTCCTGTCATCTCCTGCAAGGAAGGGACCACGGGGTGGAGCGGTAGGACGAGTTACGAGTATAGCAGATGAACCCAGAGTTGGACAGTGCTGAGCTAACTGAAGGAGGAGAGTGCCTGCTGTGGGACCTAGGGGTGGGGTGTGACTGCTGCACTGGCCCATGGAAGATCCTGGTGTCTGGAGCTTTTACCTCTGCATTGAGTCCTTTCTGTTTCACCGCCATGGCAGCGGCAGGAGCTGAGTTGCAACTCTGCACCTTAAGTCACACCCTCGGCGCCCTGGGCATTTTTTGGACTGCACAGCTACCACATAGTGCATTTGCATCCAGCTGTGGCCCCAACCACTGGAGCTGCAGGAGGTTCTGTGCCCAGACTGTAGCCTGCAGCCCTTGATCTGTGGAGAGCTTTCTTTTGTGCCTCAAGTGGCTGTCTCTTGTTAACATCAGGAAGATGGAAAAGGTCAGGCAGATTTTTTCTGCCCTGCAAAGGAAGGCACAGTGTTTTCATGAATTTACCATATATCTTTGTTTTCTTCAAAGAAAAAGTTGAGGTGATGTCATCTGCTCAACCTTGAGTGGTTTATTCAAAATAAACTGCAAGTTTCTGATTATAAAAGTGTGTGCAGAGTCATTCTTCAAAGGATCCAAGTAGCCTTCTGAGCCAATGCCCCCGGGGGTTCAGGCCAGTGAGCACCAAATAGGGGCCTTCCTGTTGGCCAGTCCCCTCTTCCAGAGGGCTGTGAAGGCCCCACTGGCCTGACTGTTCTGCCTTTCTTCCCTTCTTGGGGAGAGGTCACCTGTGGAGGGAAGTGGAATATCCTGGTATTTTTGGCTTTCCTTTCCCTCCTTGGGTGCAGGCCAAACCATTCCCCACCAAACACAGATCCCAGGATGTGGTAATGTACTGATTCTAATGCCCTACAGCCCTGCTGAGTCCCTGAGCTGCTTATTTAGAAGATCCTTGGGTCTGTCCAAAGCAGATGTGGGAGCAAAGGGCCATGGAGTATGGAAGCGGGACTTGTGGCTTCACAGGGGCCCTGGGCTTAGGAAGAGAAGACTCTCGACAGGAGCTGGAAATGTTTGGAGTTTAATCCCAAAGGCTGAGGACAGGAAACAGAACTTGGATTCTGAACAAGGGGGTCCGCATTTGTGGTGTCGGGAGTGGCGGCAACTTCACTGATAGGGGTGAAGGCTCCAGCGCTGTGGGCAGCACAGCATGCACAGGGCAGCCAAGGCCAGGGAGGTCCCAGACACTGCTAGTCAATTCCACAACTGCTCTTCTTTGGACCTCAGATGTGCCAAGCCCCATGCTCAGCACCTGGGCATACAATAGTGTGCAAAAGATACATGGTCTCTACCCTCTAGGAGCCTCCAGAACATGGAGGACACAGAACTGGTCACTAGTGAATGTTTTCACTGAGGCAGCAAGGCCAGGGGCTGAAGAGCTACTCCTGCAGATCAGTGGGCAGGATACCAATGGCCTTGGCACCATACCCTTGGTGATCTTAGAACAAGAGAAGATAGCACATTCTAGCAAAATCTGGAGGAGGGATTTTCCACATACTTTTCAGGGCTTCCTGCAACAATCTGAGCATTGCCTATATACTGAGCTCTATTTTGGGCACGGAGGACATAGCCATTGAATTTGTTAGACCAGTTCCTGTCCCCACAAGATAATCACACTAATGGTCACTGAGCACATATCCACTTAGTCGCCACAGCAGCCCTGTGAGGTAGGTGCTGTCACCGTCCAAAATGAGTAATTTGCCCAAGGTCATCATTCTAGTAAATGGCAAAACAAAAAACATTCGCTGTTAGAAATTGGAAAGTAAATCCAACTTTTGTAATAGAGATTAAAACACAGCTCAGCACAAGACCCAGATTTGACTATGTATCATGATTGAGATGGGACTGCCACCCCCATGAGGTGAGCCAGCCTGGGTGGTGAGAGGTTTAGATATCAAAAAGGCCATAGCTTTTAAAAGGCCAAGAAATTATAGTTTATGCTGTGGTTGTGAAATTCTCTTAGCCAACAGCAGGCAGAGCAGAAATAGGGGGTGAGGCGCCCCCCACTTCCCATCCAACCTGCTTGCCCTCTGGTGATGAGTTAGCTGTGCATAGCAGTAAGCATAACAATTGGATACAGGTAATAGGAACTTAGGAGAATGGAGTCCAGGAAGATAGTTTAAGGAACATGAGCATTTTGTGGTGATCCAATTATAGGTTTTAAAAAGCTAAAAAGGAAATGGTCTCAACATTCATTCATGGATACCAGAAAACCATGACATCTGGAATTCATTTCAGGAAGAAGGGCCAGGTCCTCGCTGCCTCTGTCTTTCCCTCCATGTTGGGAGAGTCCAGACTTGCCAGTTGCCTACAGAGCTCAGTTCCTACTCCATCTGAAGCAGGATGCTGGACCACTGGAGGTGTTTGGTCAGCATCCCAGCTTTGGCTGAGCCCCAAAGGCTCCCATTGCCACCTGCCCCGCCCCCCAAAAAAAACATCCAGAACTTCTCCTTTTATTGGACAGTGCTTCTCTAGTTTCCTAAGGAGATTGACAAGATAGTCCCTAAAGGTGACTGGATGAACACATGTATTGGGTTGGCCAAAAAGTTCAGCAACATCTTATGGAAAAACCTGAACAAACTTTTTGGCCAATCCAATACTTGGGCACTGATGAAACCTGCCATTGTGTGTAGAATCTCCAAGAGAAGAAGGTGGGGCTGCCCTACTGAGACCAGAAAATGCACACTCTACTTGTCTGGAAGGAAGTTGGAGGGGGAGGGGGTCTTAACAGTGTAAAGACAAACCACCGGTGGGACCTGCCTCAATGATGTTGATCTTGTCTGCATGTCCACCTCGGGGGTGGGGGGTGGGGCGAGCAGAGAACGAAAAAGACCAGGTTTTGGCACTTGGCCACTGGTATGTCCTCCCACCTCCATATTTGGGGATAATCTGGGTTTAACTTTTCTCTGAGGCGTTGGTGTCTCAGTTATGGAAAAGTCCCTTTCTCCCTCTTCATATGTGCCAGCGCTGAGGCAAGGAGTGTTCCTGTGAACCTGAGCACCTGCAGCATTCCTGCAGGTTACTGTTAGGGTGCAAGGGCTCCTCCAGGAAGCCCTCTCTGACCACTCCAGACTGGGTCCCCCGTCTATGCGACCCCGCACATCAGGCAGTTGCTTCCTAAGACCTGACTCCTGCAGCCCTCCCCGGGAGGTTCAGACCGACCGCAGAGCAGACCTCCAAGGCGTTTCCTGGCCGCCTACAGTGGCGAGTGTCAGTGCCGAATGCCTTGGATCCGACGCCACCACAATGTGCGCAGTCATCGGATTCCGCGGTGCCCCAACTCGCCGCAGTATTGAATCATCTTTTGGCACTGCCTCCTCCTTGTTGCCACCCCACTCCTGGGAGCGAGAAAATGCAGACCATACTTTTCCGGGAAGAGGGAAGTGCGTCTCAACCGGGGAACGGAGGAACTGCCAGTGGGGTTTCCTGTAACTGTGCTGCTCTTGTCTGCATCTACATTTGGGGGCGGCTTCTGCCCTGGGGAGTGTGCATCTCCTCCTAACGATAACCCAGCTCGGGAAGAGAAACTTCAGTGTGGGCCGGGGTTCAAGGCGCGGAGATCTTGAGTGCAGCGCGAGCGCGGGATCCCCAGGAACCCCCTGCTAGAGACCGCCGCACGCGCGGGCCCGGCGTTGGTTGTTTTGGCTACGGCGCGGCGCGGCGCTGGCAACCCCGCGGCCCCTCCCCTGGGTGCGCGCGCAACCTGGGCGCCATGGCGGCGGCGGCGGCGGCGGCAGGCCGGCGGTCTGAGGCTGTGAGTCCGCAGTGGGCGCCGCCCCAGCACGACCCGGCCGGGGCAGCGGCGGGGCTGGGCGACTGTGAGGACACACCGGTCCGGCCGCTGTGCAACCCCCGCGGCATCTGCTCGCGCGCTTACTTCCTGGTGCTGATGGTGTTCGTGCACCTGTACCTGGGCAACGTGCTGGCGCTGCTGCTCTTCGTACACTACAGCAACGGCGACGACAGCAGCGACCCCGGGCCCCAGCGCCGGGCCCAGGGCCCCGGGCCCGCGCCAACCTTAGCTCCCCTCACGCGGCTGGAGGGCATCAAGGTGAGGCCCCCGCCGCGGCGCGCTCCAGGCCCTGCACCGCCGAGCCCGAGACGGCCGGCAGTCAGCCCGGGTCTCCACGCTGCTCCCTGCGCCGTCCCGGCCTGCCGCGCGCACCCCCTCACTCGCCCGCCGCCGCCTCCCACCGGGCCGGGGCGCCTTTTCCTTTCTCGCACGTAGGGGCCTGGCGCCCGAGCTGCCCGCTGTGCCGCTTTCCCTTAGGTGGGGTATGAGCGCAAGGTCCAGCTGGTCGCCGACAGGGATCACTTCATCCGAACCCTCAGCCTCAAGCCGCTGCTCTTCGGTAAGTTCGCTGGGCACCCCCAGGAAGGGTCAGGGGCTACGATTTGGTGGTTGCCTTGAGGCTCATTTGACCACGTGACTTCTGTTTTGAAAATGGCTGCTTCAAAGTAGCCCTTTCTTTTCCACCCAGAGGTTGCCCCACGTGAGGTACCCGCCCCCATCTCCAATATAGGGTGACAGGCTGACCTTTCCACACTCCCCTCTGTGACCCCTACCCTCTGCAGCTGATCCGTCCATCACAGGGCTGGGCAATGTGATCTAGAAGCTAGTGTCTAGACATTTCATTGAAACTGTCTTTGGACGCTCCCTGCCATGGTTAATTCTGTCACATTCTAGAATGGGGGGAGGGTCGGACAGACTGATAACCAGGTCCTAGCTGATCTCAGGGCCTGTGAGGGGAAATTCCACTCCCAAAGTGGGTCTGATAAGAAGCAGGCTGTCCAAATGTGGGTAAGCTGGTGCCCCCAAACCTGCCCCACAAGGGCACCAGCCTTTGCTACCGGCACTCTGGGATTCTTCTTAGGATGGAGTTTTGTGTTCAGCCATTACAGTAGGCAGAGCCTTCCAGGGTGACCTCATTTGGAACCAGCCTCATAGCTCACATTTTCTGAGTTCTTGTTATGTGCTAGACTTCATGTGATCGTTCCATTTAATTCTCACAACCCCTCTATGAGGTGGGTGTAGATCCCACTGTCAGGCTAGTGGGTGAGAAAGTGAGGCACAGAGAGCCCCCGTTGCTTGGCCAGGCTCACACAGCTATTTCAGGGTGAAGCTAGGATTAGAACAAGGCAGCCTTTCTCTACAGCCTGCACTCTAAAGCCAACACGCTAGTTGTGAAGACCCTGAAGTCCTTCAAAGACTACCAGTACCAACAATATGGGGGTCCCCAGACTCATGACCTTGCCCAGGATAGGTTTTCCCACCCCAGTCCTGGGTACCCAGCCTCAGTGACACACTTACCTGCAGACCTGAGGTGTTCCTGGGTGCTGGGGGATGGAAGGGGTAAGGGGCTTTCAGGAGGGGACTGGGAACCAAAGCAGAGCATCTGAGTGCATGCTGTTAACTGTAGGGCGGAGGGCCCTGGTTGGGGATTATGCCTAGACCTGTGAGAATGATTTCACATAGGTCAGGATGTCAGTCCTGTTGTGGGAAGGCACTAAAAGATTATTATTATTATTGCATAATGTTGAAGTCTGAGCAAAGCACTAGTTCAGGTGCTGGGAATACAGAACTGGACAAAATAGGAAAACAAAAAACACCTGAAGCTGACAGTCGAATGAGGTTACAGACAAATAAACACACATGGTGTGTCAGATGGTGATAAGTGATCACAGACAAGTAAGGCAGAATTTCAACGGGGGTTGAAACTGAGTAAGGTGGTCAGGGTGGGCTTCCCTGAGAAGGATATTTGAGCAAAGACCCGCAGGAGCTGTGGGATGAAGCCAGGTGGCTGTCAAGGAACAGGTGATCCAGGCAAGGGAACAACTGTCCCCATTACTACTCCACTGTTCTGAGACGGACACATTGAGGTGGGTGTACTTTCTCTCATCAGCCTTTTTTGGACCCGTATATACTTAATTCAGACATATGTTAGGTTAAGTGAGCCAGGAGGCATAACCCCTAACCCTAACCCCCTAACATGCAGCTTGTTGCGTCAAAGTCCTACAAAGCAGAGAATGAGAAACCCAGACCCGAAGTCACCAAGAGTACATTACGGGAAGCAGAAGAGATTTGACAAAAGGTAAACTGATTCTGGTTAAGCCATCAGATGGGTTTCTGTTTGTGCAGGTAAATTACAAACGGCATGATTAGGAGAACTGGGCAGTTGCAGCAAGACCTTCCTGTTGTTGTTCTCATTTCCTCCAAAACTCTTACACTACCTTTGAGTCTGTTGGTGAAAGATGTCCCAGGTTTTACTCAGAAAGTCCTGGGGCTTGCTGCTTGGTGAAATGAGGTGAGACAAATGAGGAAGAGGTCAGTGATTATAAGAAGTCCAGTTGTGAGACAGGCTAACCACAGGGGAGAGGGTGTCTAAGGAGGGGCAGTTCCTGAATGTAGTGTTGGATGAATCCAGAGAAGGAAGCCTCACGCCAAGAAGGAGCAGTGTCTGTCTGTTTTTCTGTGCCTGCCTGTCCATCCACCTATTGTCGCCCTAAAGAGGCAGGCAGGGCCCAAGGAGAATGGACCCGCTATGGGCTCTGCCACCTTGCCCTACTGTGACCCACCATCGGGGACCCAAGATGCCAGGGCTCAAGGGGTAGGTGTTCAGGGTGTCAGCTGGGGCAAGGGGACTGGGTTTTACCCTAGGGTGCCTCCATCTCTGTGGAAGGGAACCCCACCACTTCACAGGGAAATCCGCACGTAACCTTCAGCCTCTCCCTTTGGGGGAAATTTCCTGTTTCCCACCTTTGTTCCTAGAGACATTTGGTAAGTGGGACCTGGGCCACAAAAGCCCCCACCCTGAGTTCCTGGCGGGTACCTGCTTGACTGTGGTAGGCATTTCCCAAGGATTTGGACCGTTGTCCTATTCAGTTCAGAAGGGAGGTGTTCCAGTCCTGACTCACTGTCGCCTCTCTGGGGACATTGCTTTCTCTCATGTGGCTCACTTCTCCCTCCACCTCACACTCATTCTGTATTTAAACAGCAGATCAGATCTCATCACTCCCTTCCTTAAAGGCCTCCATGATTTCCCATTCCACTTCTACGTCTCATTTGGTGCCCCAAGGCCCTCTCACCTCTCAGACCTCATCTCCCACCACCCTTCCCTCACTCACCCCCTTTTGATTCTCAGACACCAAGCTCCTTGCTGCCTTGGCGCCTTTTTTTTTTTTTTTTTTAGTTAATTTATTTATTTTTGGCTGTGTTGGGTCTTCGTTGCTGCGTGTGGGCTTTCTCTAGTTGTGGCGAGCGGGGGCTACCCCTCGGGGTGCACGGGCTTCTCATTGCGGTGGCCTCTCGCTGCGGAGCACGGGCTCTAGGCGCGTGGGCTTCAGTAGTTGCAGCACGCGGGCTCAGTCATTGTGGCTTGCAGGCTCAGTAGTTGTGGCACACGGGCCCAGTTGCTCCGCGGCATGTGGAGTCCTCCCGGACCAGGGCTCGAACCTGTGTCCCCTGCATTGGCAGGCAGACTCTTAACCACTGCGCCATCAGGGAAGTCCTGCCTTGGCGCCTTTGTATGCACAGTTCCCTCCACCAGAAGGCTCAGACTTGGCTCTCACCGAGGGTGCCTTCCCCCGCATCAGGCTTCTGCTCAGACCTCCCCTCCTCAGAGACCTCTCTCCACCTCAGACTGGTCTTAAGAGGTTTCCAGGCTCTCTGTTGCGTCAGCCTGCTTGGTTTTCTTCTCAGCGCTTAGCATCATTGGAAACTATCTTCTGTACTTATTTGGCAGTTGTGTCTTTGCCCCTAAAGTTTAGCTGCACGTGTGGGAGGCCTGATTTGATATGGCTGTGTGTCCAGCGGCCAGAGTCTACTGCTGACCATTATTGGCCAGCTGAAGGGGTTTACTAGATACTCTCAGCCAGTCCAGCACCTGTCTTTTTGTGCAGAGTGGCCTCCACCATCACCCTGGGCAGGTGCCTCCTGATTTGGCACCCTCTTCAGGAGCAGCAGGGGGCACTTCCAGTGGGCCAGCAAGAGTTTTAGTCCACTTGCTTAACTATTTAAGGTAAATGAGTAATTGATACCAGTACACAAAACAATGTACGTTAAAACCATAACTGCTTTATTATAGAATTTCCAGACCTATTCTTTTTCAGCTTAAAAAAAACAATAAAGCAGTTACATAAGACCACTGTGCTCTCTTGACAAACACTGGAAGTGCAGAAGTAGGGAAAGAATTGTAGTATGCATATTAGGTCAGGTTTGTAAGCAGCTTAATGCAATTTTCTGTATGAATCCCCCTGCTGTTCCACAGGCCCGCTGCTTGGCAGAATTGTGGACTCAGTAAAGGTCAGGAAGATATAATTGAGTCTGTCTGGGGCTTGACAAGCAGCATAGTGCCTGGGCGAGCATAGCCTGAGGCTTTGTGCCTGCCCCGAGGCTCAGCTTGGGATGCTGGGGCCTGTGGGCAGGAGCAGGGCATCAGCCAGGCTGGCATCCCAGGTCTGGGAAGTTCAGAAAGGTAGTCTTGCCTGCCCAGCACACAAGGCTAGCTGCCTTTTTCCAGGAGAAAGGACCACAGAAGTGGACTTCTGCCCTGCTCGTGCTGGTCCTGGGTGAGCCTTGGAGTTACTCTGGACTCTGGTCTGCAAATATCCACGGAGGGCAGCAGAAAGAGGGCTTTATGTGTGTCCAGGGGAGCACATGGTTTGCGTGGCCACTGCAGAGGCTGTGGCTATAAAGTCCCAGGCTCTCCCCACCTGGGTTGACTCTATTCTGGGCACTGGTGACAATGCCACCTGCGCATGGCCAGCTGCAGATTTCGGTGGCCCTGGCTCCAGCTATAGGCCGTGGTTACCAGCAGACGGTGACCCTGCACCTCCCCACTGAGCACGTAGGTCCCAGCATGCCTTCTGCGCAGGAGGTTGTACACACACGTGGCATCCAGCTGCAGCCAGCGTCGCAGAGTAGGCGCCAGCTCCCCAGGGGGCAGTGGGCCCGCCTTCAGCACCTCTAGCTGTGAGTCCAGGTCGCAGTCTGAGGGTCCGGAGGATGACCCATTGCGCCAGGAGAGCCTAACCTTCACTGCTGAATGGGATCAGAGGGCCGAGATGATGAGCCTGGCCCCTCTGAGTATCCCCATCCTCCCCTCCACCTGGTAAACCAAACCCTCTTGTCTGATGCTCTGCTCTTGGAATCAGGGTCCTAGAGAAGGCCTGTCCTCCTGGGATGTTGTTTTTTTAGCAATAAAAAGAACTTATTTTTTAGTTCTAATCAGGCATAACGTTTGGGTATCCCCTCTTTCTTTTTTTTTTTTTTTTTCCCCTCTTTCTTTTGGCTTAGCACCAAGCCAGGAGTTGTAATGAACCCACTTGTAAGGGGGTGTAACGGGTGCTGGGCACCAGGGGCTCACCAAAATCGCTAGCGCAGAGCGTGTCCAGGACCTCCTTGGACGAGCTGGTGTCCTGCAACTCACAGTCCCTGCAGCTGGCACGCGGCACTTGGGGGAGGAGCTGAGTGAGGCTCCCCCTGGGCCCCGGGTGGAGGAGGGGAGCCATCAGCAGGGGTTTCTCCCACTTTCCCCTTGTTCTTTACCCTTTTTGAGATGGATGGCCGCTGTGGGTTGTCCCTCTTCTTTCCCACCAGAGAGACCCAGTTACCTGATCCCCGAGAGCTGTGATTTGAAAGGGTGGGGTGCAGCCTGTGGGGCTGAGAAAGGCTTAGACCAGCCTAGAAGCTGTGGAGAGACTCACGTGGGTGGCTCGGGCGGGAGCCGTTGGAGATGGCAGCCACGCAGAGGCCGTGGCTGGCGGGGAAGCGTCCGCAGTGCAGGATGGCTGGCCAGGGGTAGCCGTAGCAGGCCATGATGGGGGCGCAGCTGGCCTGCACGGCCTCGCACAGGCTGCGGCACGGGTAGATGACCCTGCAGGGCAGGGAAAGGGTCAGGGGCAGCGGGTGCTCAGGGCCAGGGTTCCTGGATTCCAGGCTGGGGCCTCTGGGTGCTCCTAGCTCGAGGCCTGGCCAGAAACCCCACGGTTGCTGGGCAACGACACCCTGGTCACCTAGCAACAGCCCTGCAGCTGGGCTTCTTGCTCCTTTGCTTGCTGAAATCTTAGCCCTCAGCCCTGCGTCTCCCAGCCCTTCTGTCTTGTATCCCTAGCCCCACCCCTGCCCTGGCCCAGGCTGCTTTCTACCTTTCCAGTGCACCTCCCCCTGCAGCTCCGGTGGATGCCTCGTGCCTGGCAGAGGGCTGTGGGAGGGGCCCTGCACTCTGGGCCTTCACTCCCCATCTTGGAGGGAGAAAGCAGGGCCCTCCCTCTTGTCCTGAAAGGCCTGCAGGACACTGCAGTTTCTAGCCAGGACTGGGGTTGGCCAAGAGCAAAGGGGCCCGATCCTCAGTTTCTGAAAGAGCCCATTCTTGCTGCTACAGGCATGGTCACCCTGAGGCTCTAGGAAGGGCCCTGGCTCTGCAAAGAAGAAACTGAGGGAGCTGTTGTTCACGGGGTAGGTTAGGCTAGGGAAGAGGAATCAGCCTTGCAATCTCTGGACTCTGAGAGAAAAAGCCACCAGATGAGCCGTGGCTCCATCTCTGGCCAGGATCCTTTGGGCAGACAGAGTTGCCACACCTCAGTGGAGAGGGGTTCTCAGCCCCTAGCCTAGAGCAGGCTGCTCACTTGCCCTACCTTGACATTTAAGAGCCCTTGTTGATTTGTGGATCCAAACCAAGGGTGCGCACCATTGATAGTCCCCTGCCTATGTCTCCTGTGTCCCATGGGCATCTGCGCTCTCTGCCAGCAACACCCTGACAAAACAATCCTTCATCCTCCTGTCACTGATAGGTACGCAGCAATGATTAGTGAAGAGCTTCCAGAGCAGGCCCTGGCTGAGGAGAGCCCCCCCACCCTTACCTGGGAGCCCCTGCCCTACCTGTCGAGGCACACCGGGGCAAAGAGGGAGCAGAGGAAGGGGCGTGCATCAGGGTGGCACTCCCTGGCCAGCAGGGGCAGCCAGCTGACTGACTGCTGGATGGCCTCGGCTGCTGTGTCATGGTCCAGCAAGTTGGGTAGCCGCATCTCTGTGTAGCCAATGTCGTGGCACAGCGCCATGGCTTGGGGAATGGGTATGCACCGCGTGGGGCCCCAGGGAGCCCCTGCCCCGACGTCACCCGACAGCACCACCAGTGCCACCAGCAGCCACAGCCCTTGATCCATCACCTGCTTTCTCTGCCTTGGTCTCAGTGGACTGAGGTTGGGGGCTTTATAGGGCTATACCCACACCCCAGGAGCCAATGTTTGCCCAGCTCCCATGTGCTCAGACCCACCTGGTTAGGCCCCAGTGTGCTGGCCTGGGCTGTTTGCATTTGATTAGCACATGGCAGGGAGCTGTATAGAGGGTGGCATCTCCTTTGGGCCTGTGAATGACTGATACCTAATAAACTGAAGAAACCTGGGCCTGTGTTTTCTTTTTCTGGTTTACTTTTCTTGTTTTTTTATCTTTTTAAACGATCAGGAGGTGACTGGTGATTAGCAATTTGGTCTAACCCATTGTCCAGCAGCGCTGACCCCCCAGTGGATGGCTCACACCCTTTCTGGGTTTGACAGGTTGAGGGGATCAGGCAGGCCGGAGGTGGGGGTGCGGTGGGGTGGCTTTTGTCCTGTCCTCAGTGTCGTCACATCTGGGTCACCTACCTGTGGAAGCTGAATCTGGCTGTGAGCATGGGTTCTGGAGTACAACAGCCTATGTGGCCCTGGCCAAGTTGCTGATGTCTCTGTGCTTGGGGCCTCCTCAGGGAGAGGAAGGGTGAATTAATGGGGCCTGGTTTTCTAGGACGAGTATACGGATTACGGAGTTGATGACATGCTTAGGACAGGACACAGAGTCTGTGCTCCCTAAGTGTGATCTGCTGTGATTACTATTAAAAACTGCTCCAATCCTGGCTCCTAGTGGCCATTTTCCTTCCTCTTGGCAATGACTGGAACTTCATGCTGAGAGAATAACCCAGAAAAGTGGCAGACCACTCTGCAGGAGTTCTGAGGGGTCACGGTGGTGGCATGGCCCTTCCTCCAGTCAGTTCCTGTGTGGGCCTCTTGTGCCCCGTCAAAGGAAGTCCTCTCTCCCAGGAACAAGAGAATGAAGCAAGGCCCAGGCTCCAGCCCTGGCAGTGCCTGGAGTCACTAGGATGTGGGCTCGCCAGGTGTGAGCTTCGCGTTCCAGCTCCACTGAGCTGCTTGTGGAGCTGGTGTGGGGTCATCCAGCCACTGGAGCTAAGCCCCAGGCCTGACTGGCCTTTACTTGGGCTTAGAGGCATGGAGTAGGCGTTCAGTGTACATTTGTTCCCAAAGCAAAGGACACTAGGGCATCTTCTCAGAGCATCTGCTAAAAACCTGAGTGACCCCCACTGACCTCCCAGCGCTGGGCAACTCAGTAGTGAACGGATGACCAGCACCCACTTGTGCAGGAGAATGGAGGGCAAGGCCTAGAATGCTGGATGTATTCACTTTGTTTTAATTTGAACAATGCTGAAAAGCAATAATGAAAGCAAAAACCTGCCAACATCCCCTCGCCCTTTTAAAATATATACCCAGTAAGGAGTGGAGGTCAACCCTCCACCCCTCAGGTCCACCCTCTGGCCTTTGGTCCCACTCCAAGGTGGGTTAGCCCATCCCCAGCTTTGCTCTGGCTCACCTCCCAGGACTCCCCTGGAAATTGTGTGCTCTCAGCGTCAAAAAGAGAGGCCCCATGTTCCAAACGCTGGCTAACCTTTGCAGGACAACTTGACCTTGGGGTCACAGCCCAGAGCAGATGTAAAGGGGTGTGTGAAGTCCTTCTGACTTGGTGACCAGCAGGGGACAGGGACTACCCCAAGCACCCTGCAGAGAGGAAGGTATTTATTTGGTGCATCAGCGTCCTGGCCCGGTCCTTGGCCTTACCCCCCTCCCTCTTCTGGCAGAAATCCCTGGCTTCCTGAGTGATGAGGAGTGTCGGCTCATCATCCACCTGGCACAGATGAAGGGGTTACAGCGCAGCCAGATCCTGCCCACCGAAGAGTATGAGGAAGCAATGGGCACAATGCAAATCAGCCAGCTGGACCTCTTCCAGCTGCTGGACCAAAACCATGATGGTCGCCTGCAGCTCCATGAGGTTGGGATCCTGGGGCCTGGAGTAGGCACCAGGGTGGGAATGCTCAAAATTGTTTCTGGTGGCCAGGTCACTTGTGCTGCTCAGCCTTGGCCCCAAGAGTCAGATGCCACCTCAGATCAACTTGAGCATGCCCAGGGTCCACCTTCCTTCCTAGAGAGCCCCTTGCTGCCCTGGGAACCCCAGAGGATGGCAGGAGAATCTACCTGGAGGTGATGGCATTTATTGCCACAGTTCCCAGGTGGTGTGCTGTCTGTGGTCTGGATTCCTTGCTGCCATTGCTGGGAGCCCCACAGAATTCATGGTGGATGGGGTGGCAGCTCAGAGGAAGCCAGAAGTCTGCATCTCTCTCTGCATGCCCCTCACACCCAGGCTTCTGAGAGAGGTCTTGGTGGGGTGCAGGGTCCCTTCCCTATATAGAGTGCCTCACTGAGCCCGATCTTCCTAAGGGACCTGGTGGTCATTCACTGGCCAGGCCTCCCCATGGTGCCTCTTCCTTTTTTGCACCCAGGCCCTGGCCTCCCCCACCTCACCTGGGGTATCTGGTTGGGACACAGGCCTGTCCTTTGCTCTGCCTCCAATAGGCTGACAGTGCTCCCCGTGGAAGCCACAGTCCCACTAGGGCTAAGAATGGTCATGGCCCACAGGTCTTTAGACTGTCTTTCTGGCCTCCTCCCCAGATGCCTCTAGACCTCTCTGCCTACCCTCACTTCAGCTCAGGGAACTTGGGCTCTGTCCTTTGTCCTCACCCATGCCCTATCACCTGAACCCTCAGCCCTACAGAAGGAACTAGGCAGCTGTCTGTGCTCTGGTGACTCTCCATCACTGGGGCCACTCCACTGAGGCACCATCTTGTGCTTTAGGTCCTGGCCCAGACTCGCCTGGGAAATGGACGGTGGATGACTCCAGAGAACATTCAGGAGATGTACTCTGCGATCAAGGCTGACCCTGATGGTGATGGTGAGCTCATACCTTGCCACAGTTCTGTCGCTGTGAGCCTCCTGCCCCCCAAGCCAGGTAGCCTCTATGCTCAGCTTCTAGAGTAGCCAGAGATGAGGAGGTGAGGATCCAGCCTTGCCCTTACCCCTGGGAAGTAGGCAGGAGCTAGACTCTCCCATTCCCTTTGGTGACAGTCTAGAGGGCAGTTCTTGGAGGCTCTTTTGACCTCACCAGGCAGCATCTGGGGTACAGGAGGTATGGTTGCTGGCTGGCAGAGGGCAGAGTGGTACAGCGGGAGCAAAGGAACAGTGAGGTCAGCTTGGCATCTGCTTCTCTCCAGCCAGGCACACGGTCTGCCCCAGCAGTTGGCCTCTCTGGTCTAACCAAGGTCCCCCTTGCCTTTCTCTTGCCCACCTGGAGTCATGCTAACTGCTGGGGGTCATGTGGGCAGGAGTGCTGTCCTGTAAGCACCCTCACCTTTGGTAATAACCCCCAGGAAGTTTCTGAGGTGTAGTCATTACCCTCATGCCCAAGTTCTGGACCAGTTGAGGAAATAGGACTTGGAAGAATGGCTTTGTGGCTGGTGAACCCACAGTGAAGAATCTGACTGGGACCTGTGGCTGGAGGGGCATCATGCTGCTACTGCCCCTATGTGCAGAGCTCGTGACAGACTCACAGCCCATGAGTGCCCTCACCCTCAGAGAAGTCTGGGCCAAAGCATGGAAGTGTGTCAGTTGGGTCAGCCAGGATAACATGTAGCAAAGACACCAGCTATTCTTCCAGAACCCTAAGAGGATACACCCCAGCTTTGTGGGTTGAGCAGGAACAGGGAAGAGTGTTCTCATTTGGGAGAGTGGCCTGGCTTTCTCTGCTGAGGTAGACTGGTTTACCCAGCGGGCAGGACTGGCCAGGTGTATTCCACCCAGGATGAGACCCGAGATCACGAGGGAATTCCTGGGGACCGATCCCAGCTTACACCCTACAGTGTGAAAGGCCCTGGACAAAACCCAACACTGAATGATCTCTTTCTTCACCCTCTACAGGACCAGAGGGTGGCCATCATGCTCTACAGAGCCAGGCTGGAGGGCCAAGGGCAGTCCTTGGCCTAGGGTCCTGGCCATATGGCTTAAGCTTCCTTTGGAGACCCTGCTCTCTGGCCTAATAGGGGTTGGGCTTCATCCTTTTGGGGGCCAAATCAGGGCTTAAACTGAGGAAATGAGCTTCTCTGGGTCTTCCCGTAGGGCCTAATGTGACAGAAACCAACTTCATCTGACCCGAGTCCAGGTTGAGGGACAGGTGCACATGGCCCCCCAGTGCCTGAGGCCAGGGGTAGGTAGGAAGGTGCAGCCTCCCCACTATGCCCTCCCCACATGGGCTTGGTGGGCATTAATGGTGGGTGCCCTGTGCAGGAGTGCTGAGCCGGCAGGAGTTCTCCAACATGGACCTTCGTGACTTTCACAAGTATATGAGGAGCCACAAGGCAGAGTCCAGCCAGCTGGTGCGGAACAGCCACCACACGTGGCTCTACCAGGGCGAAGGTGCCCACCACGTTATGCGCACCATCCGCCAGAGGTGAGCACCTGAGGCTGTCCTCCCTGGTGCAGGGCCCCCACAGAAGTCCTTGGCTGAGACCGAGAAAACGGAATTGATTAGCCAACTCAGGATTAAGTTCCACTTGTTAGACCAGGATTGGGACTCATTTGGAGACAGACAATTAACAAAAGCAAATTAGCCCTGATTGTGGGAAACAGTAGACGTTTGGGATTAGAAACAGAGTGAATGTTTGTTTTCTGCTAATTAGAGAAGTGATCTCTTATCTCTGTCCACAGGACCCCCTGCCCCTGAGCAGCCAGGGGTTTTAGATAAACAGCCTCCTTTCTGGAGGGAGTGTCTCCCCCTCCCCCAACTTAATGAAGATTTCATCTTTCCCACCCAGTGATGTCTCTGGCATCCAGGGAGAAGGGCTCATCATGAGTAACCCCTTCCTGCTCTTACAGGGCCAGTCTGGGGTGGCTTAAGGAGCTTTCAGGGGAAATAGGGGCAGAGTTTGTGGCAGGCCCAGGGTCCACCTTGCCAGCTCCCTCAGGGTGCCACCTGGCATTGGGCTGCCCAGCTGAATGCCTGCTGCCCACCAGGGTACTGCGCCTCACCCGCCTGTCACCTGAGATCGTGGAGCTCAGCGAGCCGCTGCAGGTCGTGCGGTATGGTGAGGGAGGCCACTACCATGCCCATGTGGACAGCGGGCCTGTGTACCCAGAGACCATCTGCTCCCATACCAAGCTGGTAGCCAATGAGTCTGTACCCTTCGAGACCTCCTGCCGGCAAGTACCTCCCACCTGGGGGCTGCCTTCAACTCCCAGACCAGGCACCCCGATGACACAAGCACAGCCATGCCCTGTGGGCGTGCCCCTTGGTATGGGGCCAGGAGAGTGCTGGGCCATCCTGGTCGAGGATACCCCCATCTCTCCCCTCAGGTTGTTTACCAAGTGGCCCAAAAGGGGTGGTCATCTTGTCTCAGTGGCCAGACTGAGGTACCCACAGACACTGAAACCCGCCCCCAGAGCTCTCAGGCAAGGGGCAAGTTTGGACCCCTGATTCTTTCCGCTCCCTCCCTGGTTGTTGATCCTGCCGGCACTGCTGGAGACCTCAGCTTCTCCCTTTGAAGCTATGTCCCCCTCCCTTGCCAAGGCATGGTGGCAGGTCTCTCCTCTTCATGTGGCTGCTCTGGCTCAGCCCCTTCTAGTCACAACCAGCCCTCTGCATGATCTTGCTGCTTCTGCTAGCCTACCTTTCCCAGCTGGCCCTTGGTCAGGACCATGTAATTCAGCTAAGTGCCCCTGTGATCTTGGCCATAAAAAAACATTGTGACTGACAGAAAGAGACTGGGTTTGTGGGAAGAAGAATGGGCTAGGGACATCTTGGTACTGACCTGCCCTGTTGTCACTGATCCCAGCCTGCCCCTCTGGCCCTTGGGGACCTGGGCAGCTTATCCTGCCCACAGGTAAGCCCCTGGGAAGTACCCACAGCTGGGAACCTGCTCAACAGCCCCCCCTGCCTTACAGCTACATGACAGTGCTGTTTTATTTGAACAACGTCACCGGTGGGGGCGAGACTGTCTTTCCTGTAGCAGACAACAGAACCTATGACGAAATGGTAAGGGCCAACCGGGCTGTTACTCTGGTGGGATGGCAGGGCCTTGGGCAAACAGTACATACCCCTCCAGACCTGGGATGAGGCCTAAACAGTCCCCTGGGGACATCTGACTGGTTTCCCTCTGGCCACCTTTGACTGCCTGTCCTTAGGCTCCTGGCCATACAGTCAGGGCAGCTTGAAAACCCCACCACTCTGCTGCCCACAGAGTCTGATTCAGGATGATGTTGACCTCCGTGACACTCGGAGGCACTGTGACAAGGGGAACCTGCGTGTCAAGCCCCGCCAGGGCACAGCAGTCTTCTGGTACAACTACCTGCCTGATGGGCAAGGTGAGGACCTGTGGCCAGGCCAGGGCTGCCTTGAGGGAAGCTTCCCTTTACCCAGCCCTGATTGCCACCCTGGTGAGCTGTTTCTAGCTGCCCTTCAAATGGTTTTTTTGCCCCTAGTGCCTCCCAAAGACCATCCTCAGTGACTTCAGCAGCCTGCACCTGTGCAGCCTCCTGGGCTCTCTGGAACCCTGTCATTCCTTGATGCCCCAGCCTTCCAGCTGACTGGGTTGGGGACACGTGCACCTTGGTAGCCCAGACTGGGAAGGGCTGCAGACAGGCCTGGCAGCAAGAAAGCTGATTTCAGAGAGCCAGTGGTGTTGATAAGGCATTCGCTGGAGAAAGATGCTGAGCCCCCAAGGAGGCCTTGTGGCCAGATGTCTGCCACTGAAGGTGTGCACAGCTGGGCCTACCCTTGCCATGCACTTGGGCAATATGAGGACAAGCTGAGGTCAGCCCACAAGCTCAGCTCAGTCCAGCCTAGATTCCCTCTGGTCCCCTCCCTTGCTCACACCATCCTCCTCTCCTAGGTTGGGTGGGCGACGTGGACGACTACTCGCTGCACGGGGGCTGCCTGGTCACGCGCGGCACTAAGTGGATAGCCAACAACTGGATCAACGTGGACCCCAGCCGGGCGCGGCAGGCGCTGTTCCAGCAGGAGATGGCGCGCCTGGCCCGCGAAGGTGGCGCCGACTCGCAGACGGAGTGGGCCCTGGACCGGGCCTACCGCGACACTCGCGTGGAACTCTGAGGGGAGTGTCCGTCGCGGTACCCAGCCGCAGGTCCTCTGCTGCCCAAGGTTGGGGGCCCTACTCCTGTCCAGCTGCAGGCCAAAGGCCTGGCCGATGTCTTGCCCCATCCCCACCTCCAGCCGCGATTAGGGCACAGTTCCTATATCCATGTTATTTATTGTGTACAGCCCCCTGCTTCCCAACAAATAAAACTACGCGGCTTGGAGCTGCAGGGCCGAGAGCCTCGGAATAGGCTGTAGGCATAATGGGCGGGGCGGGGTGCCGCGGCCGGGGGTATGCTGCGACGTCACGTGAGGGGGAGGGCGATTCGGCCCCGCCAATCCCAGCCTGACGGCGTGGGGCGGAGGGCGGTCGTCATTGGGTCTCGGCGGCAGGCGCTCCTGCTTCTGCTACCTGTTGCTACGGGCGCTGTAGAGCTGCAGCGAGGCGCGCGGGAAGGCTCGTCTCGCGAGAGCTCGGCTCCCTTCATGACCGTGGCAGCTGCAGCGGTTCTGGGACTGACATGGACGCTCACGAGGACTACGTTTGGCCGAGGGCAACCTCGGAGCTCATTCTCCTCCCGGTCACGGGTCTGGAGTGCGTGGGGGAGCGGCTTTTGGCGGGTGAGTTTTGGTTTGAGGCGCGCGCTAGCGGAGAAGAAACTGAACGCTCGCCTGGGGAGCGGCCTTAAGAACAAAGGGATGCCGCGAGGAGGAGGACGGGCGGCGGGCGGGAGCCCGGAGATGGCGGGGCTGAAGCGCGGCCCGAGGAGCCCAGGAAACAAAGAACTGAGGTGGCTCCCGAGGCCTTTCATAAACTGCAGGTGACGCGGAGAGGGCGGGTGGGATGGCAAAAAGGAGCAGGGAAACGCGGTCGGCGGGGGCGGGGGAAGGGAATGAGAGACGCCTGTGGCCGCTTGGATGAGTTGGGCGGGGCCTTGGCCTCTCCTGAGGGGGCTCGGCGAGTAGGTCGGCGATGGGTCCCCCCCGTGGGCGGGTCCAGAGCCAGGGGCGTGGCCTTTCGGGCGTGGGCAAGGCCCAGAAGGGGGTGTGGCCTCTCCGGTGTGAGGGTGCGGCGGGTGAGGCTCTTACCTAGAAGGTGGGGATGAAGAGCCTCTGGCCAGGATGGGGTCGCGGGAAGCCAAGGACGAGACCTTTCTGAGTAGGCCAGTGCTCGGGGAGGCGGAGGGCGAGGTCTCTCCTGAGATGGTTGGGTTCCGGGAAGTCCAATGTCGATGCCCCTCCGAGGAAGGTCGGCTCGGGTAGCAGAGGCCAGGGATCTGAGGCGGCAGAGACCTGGGGAGCGGTGAGGCTCGACTGGAAGCCACTAGTGACCGATGATGGTGCTGCGGAGTTTGATAAGGGTCCCAAGGCAGAGCACTGGCTGTCAAGCCTTGAGTGAGCTGCTAGCAATCCTAACGGGGATGGATGTATGGGGGTGGGGGATGGGGCGAGGGATGGCCCAATTTTGGTGTGGTGTGGGGGCTCTGGGAGCCCAAGGTTCCTACACTGAGCTAAACTCCTAAGGCTCCTGGAGGAGAGGATAGCTAAGCAGAAAACTGAAGAACCGCAAAAGTAAACTAGAAGAGAAGGTTCCTGGCAGAGGGTGAGCAAGCCAAAGGCCTTAAGACTGAGTTTGTCACTTTGTGTGAAAGAGGGAATTCTTATGAGGCTTCAGTAGGAGGGGAGGGTGGTCTAGGAGAAGAGGCTGGAGAAATGAGCAGAGGCCAGACCATTTAAGGCCTAGATGTGACTTTATCCTTAAGGGCGTAAGGTCCCAGTGGCGAAGCCCCATTGAAAGGTAGTAAGCGTGGGAATGGCTTGGGAAGTTCAGATCAGAAAGCTTTTAAAGTGAATTCACCTATTCCTGTGACTTCCAAAGTGACTTTTATATTGACAGCTCTCAGATCCCACCCATGTGTACTGATTATCTAAATGTGTATCTACAATCTGAATTCCCAGCCCTTGTTGTCAAGTGCACAGGTGCCTACAAGTTGAAATACTCCTGCTCAGCAGAGGGAACACCAGCCACTCAGGTGCCCAAGCCCAAGAATCTACCTTGTTCCCTAGGCCAGTCTGGTTGATTTTCACTTCATACATGTGGCATCTGTCTATTTTTTCTACCTTTATTGCCATCAAATTTGAGGCCATGCACCTATGCCTCCCTGACCCTCTCAGTAATGTTCTCTCTAGCCCATCCTTGAGCCCTTTGTTTCCTGTTCTAGCCACACTACCCAAAGCTCTTGCTCACCTCAGGGCCATCAGATTTGCTGTTTCCTCTGCTAGGAAAGGTTCACCCCCTCTCACTCCTGCCTGCACTTCCTTTGGCTTACTGCTGCTGATCCCTGATTCCTCAGCCTAAATGTTTTGTCCTCCAGTTGGCCTCCCCAGACACTCACCCAGTCTGGTTAGATCAGACCGGGGTTTCTTAGTCTCAGCACTATTGATATATTGGAACAGATCATTCTTTGTGTGAGGGGCTGTCTAAATTGTAGGATGTATAGCAGCATCATTTAGCCTCCACTCGTAGATGCAAGTAGCACACACAACTCCCGGTTGTGGCAACCAAAAATGTCTTCAGACATTACCAAATGTTTCTGGGGGGAAAATTTCCCCTCTGTTGAGAACCACTGGAGTAGACTTTCCCATTTTATATCCTTTTTTTTTCCCCCTCATTTTATATTTTTAAATCAACCTATATAGTTCTTTCTTGGAACTTACCAAAATTATAACTATGTAGTTTACTTGTGTGATATTGTTTGTTTGTTTTTAATATTTATTTATTTGGCTGTTCCGGGTCTTCATTGCTGCATGTGGGATCTTCAGTTGCGACATGCAGGATCTTTTAGTTGCGGCATGAGAACTCTTAGTTGCAGCATGCAAACTCTTAGTTGCTGCATGTGGGATCTAGTTCCCTGACCAGGGATGGAACCCGGGACCCCGGGTTGGGAGCGTGGAGTCTTAGCCACTGGACCACCAGGGAAGTCCCTACTTATCTTTTAATTTTTATTTTATGTTAGAGTATAGTTGATTAACAATGTTGTGTTAGTTTCAGGTGTACAGCAGAGTGATTCAGTTATACATATACATGTATGTATTCTTTTTCAAATTCTTTTCCCATTTAGGTTATTACAGAGTACTGAGCAGAGTTACCTGTGCTATACAGTAGGTCCTTGTTGGTTATTTTATTACTTTTTAGAATATTTATTTATATATTTTTTGGTTATCTGTTTTATTTTTATTTGTTTGGTTTTTTAAAAATATTTATTTGGTTGCGTTGGGTCTTAGTTGCAGCTCCAGGACTCCTTAGTTGTGGCTTGCCAGCTCCTTAGTTGTGGCATGTGAACTCTTAGTTGCGGCATGCATGTGGGATCCAGTTCCCTGACCAGGGATCAAACCCGGGTCCCCTGCTTTGGGAGTGTGCAATCTTATCCACTGCGCCACCAGGGAAGTCCCCTGGTTATCTATTTTATTTATTTATTTAAAGTATTTTATTTATTTATTTATTTATTTATTGGCTGTGTTGGGTCTTTGTTGCTGCGCGCGGGCTTTCTCTAGTTGCGGTGAGTGGGGGCTACTCTTTGTTGTGGTGCGAGGGCTTCTCATTGCGGTGGCTTCTCTTGTTGCGTAGCAAGGGCTCTAGGTGTGCGGGCTTCAGTAGTTGTAGCACATGGGCTCAGTAGTTGTGGCTCGCGGGCTCTAGAGCGCAGGCTCAGTAGTTGTTGCGCACAGGATTAGTTGCTCCGTGGCACGTGGGATCTTCCTGGACCAGGGCTCAAACCCGTGTCCCCTGCATTGGCAGGCAGACTCTTAACCACTGCGCCACCAGGGAAGCCCCTGGTTATCTATTTTAAATATGTGTGTGTACATTGTCAATCCCAGATTCCCAATCTATCCCTCCCCCCACTCTTTCCCCCACCCTGTAACCGTAGTTTTGTTTTGTTTTGTTTTTTTAAATTTTATTGGAGTATAGTTGATTTACAATGTTGTGTTAGTTTCAGGTGTACAGCAAAGTGATTAGGTTATATGTATACATATATTCATTCTTTCTCAGATTCTTTACCGATATAGGTGATTACAGAATATTGAGTAGAGTTCCCTGTGCTATACAGTAGGTCCTTGTTGGTTATCTGTTTTTTATATAGTAATGTGTGTATGTTAATCCCAAACTCCTAATTTATCCCTCCCTGCCACGTTTCCCCTTTGGTAACCATAAGTTTGTTTTTGAAATCTGTGAGTCTGTTTCTGTTTTGTAAATACGTTCATTTGTATCTTTTTTTTTTTTCTGGCTGTGCCTCGCAGCTTGTGGGATCTTAGTTCCCCCACCAGGGATCAAACCCGGGCCCTCGGCAGTGAGAGCGTGGAGTCATAACCACTGGACCAACAGGGAATTCCCTGTTGTAGACTTTTTGATGATGGCCATTCTGACCGGCGTGAGGTGATACCTCATTGTAGTTTTGATTTGCATTTCTCTGATAATTAGTGACGTTAAGCATCTTTTCATGTATTTTTTGGCCATCTGTTGCGTGATATTGTTTAATGTCTTCCTAATCCACAGGAGCAGGGTCTTATTCATTACTCCAGCATATAGTTCATTGTCTGGTTTATAATCGATGTTCTGCAGTTTTTTGTTTTTGTTTTTTTTTGTTTTTTGACCGCACTACAGGGCTTTCGGGATCTTAGTTCCCCAACCAGGGTTCGAACCCGAGCCCCAGCAGTGAAAGCCAAGTCCTAACCACTGGACCGCCAGGGAATTCCCAAATAAGTGTTTATTGAATGTCAAAAGATTGAGATCACAGGCTGGGAATAGCATGAGGGATTGCTGTTGTCATCTCAGGTTAAGAGGTGATGTCCTGGATCAAAGTCACTGTGGGGGATTGGATTTACAAATTCTTTAGAAAATGAAATCTGCAGAACTTGGAGACAAGATGTGGGAAGTTAAAAGGAACGGGCTTCCCAGTTTGGGGCTGGGGTTGGGCAAAAGATGGTATGGTCATTGGGGTGAGGACATGGAGCAAACTTGAGGATGAGCTAGTAGAGTAGGACGTGCCTGCAGGGCAGCCAGGGGGCAGCTGAGGGTCACAGCAGCATCTGCTGCCAAAGTGTGGGCTGCCTTTCCCCATTGATATTGAACATACTCACATCTTCTGAGATACAGAGAAGAAGCTCCTGGAAATCAGGAGGGGTTCTGCTGTGGACCCAAAGTGGAAAGATTGACTTACTGGGTCTGCCTCTCCCCTGGGGGAGGTGGGAGTGGGAAGAATGCATGTAGCGGTAAATGAGGCCAAGGATTTGGGGACTAAAGCTGAGAGGGTTCCTGTCTGAAGCATGAGAAGTTAGGTGGGGTGAGGAGGAGACTGAGTTTGAGGAATTCATGGTTGAGTTGAATGTGATGGGTGACTGATGAGGGGATCAGAAAGTCAGCACTGAAGGTACAGCTGAAGGTGAGACCAAGGATTTTCCAAGGTTCAAGCCTGCAGGACTGAGTGACCTAATATATTCATAAGCTACTTACTGAGAATTTTCCCTGCTCCCTGTCTCTTCTTCATGGCTCATCAGAGTTAGGTGAGGGGTTCTGATGTGGCTCTTTGCCTCTGTCCAGGTGAGGGGCCAGATGTCCTGGTGTACACCTTGGATTTTGGTGGACATCTGCGGATGATGAAACGAGTGCAGAACCTGCTTGGCCACTATCTTATCCATGGGTTCCGAGTGCGACCAGAACCCAACGGAGACCTTGACTCGGAGGCCATGGTGGCGGTGTTTGGGAGCAAGGGACTCCGAATTGTGAAAATTGGCTGGGGACAGGGCCGCTTCCGGGAGCTCTGGCGCTCTGGCCTGTGGAACATGTCTGACTGGATCTGGGATGCCCGTTGGCTTGAGGGGAACATGGCCTTGGCCCTGGGCCACAACTCAGTGGTGCTGTATGACCCTGTGGTAGGGTGCATCCTGCAGGACGTGCCCTGCACGGACAGGTGCACCCTCTCCTCAGCCTGTCTGATTGGAGATACCTGGAAGGAGCTGACCATAGTGGCGGGTGCCGTTTCCAACCAGCTCCTGGTCTGGTACCCAGCAGCTGCTTTAATAGACAATAAGCCAGTAGCCCCCGACCGACGGGTTAGTGGGCACGTGGGTGTCATCTTCAGCATGTCGTACCTGGAAAGCAAGGGCTTGTTGGCCACAGCTTCAGAAGACCGAAGTGTTCGCATCTGGAAGGTGGGTGACCTGCGGGTGCCTGGGGGTCGGGTGCAGAATATTGGGCACTGCTTCGGGCACAGTGCCCGTGTATGGCAGGTTAAGCTCCTAGAAAATTACCTTATCAGTGCAGGAGAAGACTGCGTCTGCTTGGTATGGAGCCACGAAGGCGAAATCCTCCAGGCCTTTCGGGGCCACCAGGGCCGTGGGATCCGGGCCGTAGCTGCTCATGAGAGACAGGCCTGGGTGATCACTGGGGGCGATGACTCAGGCATCCGGCTATGGCACCTGTTGGGGCGTGGGTGCCCGGGTTCGGGGGTCTCCGCCCTCTGCTTCAAGTCCCGTAGCAGGCCGGGTGCCCTCAAGGCTGTGACGCTGGCTGGCTCATGGCGAGTACTGGCAGTGACTGATACAGGGGCCCTGTACCTTTATGACCTCGAGGTCAAGTGCTGGGAGCAGCTGCTGGAGGACAAGTGCTTCCAGTCCTACTGCCTCCTGGAGGCAGCCCCTGGTCCTGAGGGCTTCGGACTGTGTGCCATGGCCAATGGGGAAGGTCATGTCAAGGTTGTCCCCATCAACACTCCAACTGCAGCTGTGGATCTGACCCTGTTCCATGGGAAGGTGCACAGCCTGAGCTGGGCCTTGCGTGGCTACGAGGAGCTTCTGTTGCTAGCATCGGGCCCTGGTGGTGTGGTGGCTTGCCTAGAGATCTCTGCTGCGCCCTCTGGCAAGGCCATCTTCGTCAAGGAACGTTGCCGGTACCTCCTACCTCCAAGCAAGCAGAGGTGGCACACATGCAGTGCCTTCCTACCCCCGGGTGACTTCCTGGTGTGTGGGGACCGCCGCGGCTCCGTGTTGCTGTTCCCCTCCCGACCAGATCTGCTCAAGGATCTTGGGGTCAGAGGCAAAGTTGGGGCTGGTACTGGAGCACTTGGAACGGGTAGTGGCAGTGGTGGGAGTGAGAACGCCTTGGCTGAGTGGGGCCCTGTGTCCACCCTCCCTTCTCTGCATGGGAAACAGGGTGTGACCTCGGTCACCTGCCATGGTGGCTACGTGTACACTACAGGGCGTGATGGTGCCTACTACCAGCTCTTGGTGCGAGGTGGCCAACTCCAGCCAGTCCTAAGGCAAAAATCCTGTCGAGGTATGAACTGGGTGGCTGGGCTCCGAATGGTGGCTGATGGGAGCATGGTCATCCTGGGTTTCCACGCCAACGAGTTTGTGGTGTGGAGCCCCCGGTCACATGAGAAGCTGCACATTATCAACTGTGGTGGAGGGCATCGCTCTTGGGCCTTCTCTGATACTGAGGCAGCTATGGCCTTTGCCTACCTCAAGGATGGGGATGTCATGCTGTACCGGGCTCTTGGTGGCTGCACGCGGCCACATGTGATTCTCCGGGAGAGCCTGCATGGCCGTGAGATCACTTGTGTAAAGCGTGTGGGCACCATCACCCTGGGGCCTGAATTTGGGGTGCCCAGCTTCATGCAGCCTGACCACCTGGAGCCCACCAGTGAGGGCCCTGGCCTGATCGACATTGTGATAACGTGCAGCGAGGACACCACCGTCTGTATCCTGGCACTCCCCACAGCCACAGGCTCAGCCCATGCGCTTACAGCTGTCTGTAACCACATCTCCTCGGTGCGTGCAGTGGCTGTGTGGGGCACTGGCACCCCAGGTGGCCCTCAGGATCCTCGGCCAGGCCTGACTGCCCATGTGGTGTCTGCGGGGGGCAGGGCTGAGATGCACTGCTTCACAATCATGGTCACCCCAGACCCCAGCACCCCAAGCCGCCTTGCCTGCCACGTCATGCACCTTTCGTCTCACCGGCTGGATGAGTACTGGGACCGGCAGCGCAATCGGCACCGGATGATCAAGGTGGACCCAGAGACCAGGTGAGGTGCACTGTCAGACAGGAGCACGGGGTGGGGGGCATGCAGGGCAAGCCCTGTGCCGCTGCTCCCAGGCTCTGCCTGATGGCTGTGTCCTGTCCTTGCAGGTACATGTCCCTAGCTGTGTGTGAGCTCGACCGGCCTGGCCTTGGCCCCCTTGTGGCTGCAGCCTGTAGCGATGGGGCAGTGAGGTGAGCATATAGGACCCAGGGGGCCTGGAGACAAAAGAAAAGAATGTAAGGATGTTTAGAATGGGTTCTGAGCTGGGCCATTCTCTGCACCCCCCAGGCTCTTTCTCTTGCAGGACTCTGGGCAGCAGCTACAGCTCCTGGCTGAAACCTTCCACCACAAGCGCTGTGTCCTCAAGGTCCACTCCTTCACACACGAGGCAACAAATCAGCGGCGGTGAGAGGGGCTGCATGGGTTTGGTGGGGGCTTCTATTGCTTTCCATCCCCCTCACTGACCCAGCTGCCTTTTCCTGGCTACCAGGAGGCTGTTCCTGTGCAGTGCAGCCACGGATGGCAGCCTGGCCTTCTGGGATCTCACCACTGTGCTGGACCATGGCTCCCCTGCCCTGGAGCCTCCAGCGGACCCTGGGCTTCCCTACCGTGAGTAGCTAGAGTGCCACTATGGCTGTCCCCCCACCTCCCAGTGCACCTAGCCAAGTGTTGAGCTGGGTCGTGACAACCATCTTCTTCCTCCAGGGCTGGGCAGCCCCTGCCTGACCCTCCAGGCTCACAGCTGTGGTGTCAACAGCCTGCACACCTTGCCCACACGTGAGGGCCATCTTGTGGCCAGTGGCAGTGAGGATGGCTCCCTCCATGTCTTTGTGCTTACTGTGGAGGTGCCAGAGCTGGAAGAGGCTGTGGGGGGCGCTGAGCTGGTGCCCCAGCTGCAAGTGCTGGAAGAATACTCTCTCCCCTGTGCACATGCTGCCCATGTGACAGGCCTCAAGATCTTAAGCCCAAGCCTCATGGTCTCAGCCTCCATCGACCAACGGCTTACCTTCTGGCGTCTGGGGCATGGTGAGCCCACCTTTATGAACAGTACAGTGTACCACGTAGCAGATGTGGCCGACATGGACTGCTGGCCTGTGAGCCCTGAGTTTGGCCACCGCTGTGCTCTTGGGGGCCAGGGCCTTGAGGTTTACAACTGGTATGACTGAGATGTCCCGCGGTGGCCGGCATGCTGGGCATGGGGCCTGCTCACAGACAGAGTGACTGTCTGTGCCCATGCCCAGTGTGCCTTGAGGGGAGGAAGAGGCAGCCGCGGGTTCCTGACTCAAGAGCAGGAGCTGGAGGTGAGTTGAAAGCCACCTGGGCAGACCAAGAATATGCCCCACTCCCCACAATGGGACAAAAACTTTGTCACAGAAGCAATTTATTTTGGTTCTGGGTCTCTAACAAAATCTGTGGGTTTTTTCCCTTTCAGTTGATGACTTTGCGGACATTCCCAGATATTGGGGCCTCTGTGGCCTTAGATGTGACTCAGTGGAGGGAGACCCAGCATGGCCAGCCCGGTGTGGAGCACTTCACGCACAGCCCGCAGAAGCTGCAGACGGGCAAACATTTGACCAAACAAGTGTGGTCGAGGCTCCTGGAGGAGAGAAAGGGGCCTGCTGGTCTCATCCTTTGCTTCCCCTGCACCCCCCACATATGCCCTTTTGCTGTGCACTTACCCCTAGGATGTGTACCCGGTTATAGTATGAGCTGAAATCCATGCTGAGCTGTACCAGGAACTTGCACACCTAGAGACAAGAGACTGAGTCACTGGCCTGTCTCTCTTTGTGCCCCAGAATAAAGAATAGTGTGTGCAGTCCATCCCAGTCTCCTCTGCCTTACCAGCTCTGTGCGTGCAGTGATGTGGAGCCCTGGGGCTGTGCGGGGCAGGGCTGCTGTGTGGCCCAGCAGGTCTGGGAAGGGGAGGACGCTGTTGAAGAGCAGCAACCACTCACCCTGTGGGGGAGAAGGGTGCTGGGAGGGAAAGGCCTGTGCTTCCCACACGTGACAGCTACCCAAGAGGGGCACTCACCTCATCATGTAGCAGGGAGAAATCCAGACTGCTCACAGGTGGGAAAGTGGGGTACAGACCTTGTTCCATGCTGCACTTGTAACTCTCAAAGAGTGTGGCAAGACGTGCACAATTATACATGACAAAGGTGCCACTTTTGGTGCCCTTTGTGGAAATGCTGCTGTCGGCCAGGGTCAAGAGAAGCTGAGGAATGAGGGCACAGCTGCAGAGGGAGGACAGCCGCTGCACACCCTGTTCCCCCCAGCCCTGGCCCAGCAGGGCGCCCAGGCTCACCTGACTTTGTGGGGCTGTGCTGAGCATCTCAAACTTAATGGTTGCCACAGAGAGAACCCTGAAGATTTCCATCCAGGCTGGGTCTGAAGGAGTACGGATCAGTTATGTCTCTACAGGCAGGGAACAAGGGGGGCAGGGGTGCAAATGACCTTCCCCTACCCAAAGCACAGCCAGGGTCTCCCAGGCGCACCTTGTGCCAGGTCCCTACCGTGCTTCAGTGCTGAGGCCTTGCGCACCTGGGCATGCCGGAGCCTGCATTTTGAAAAGAGTGAGAGGAGGACCAGTGGGCAGAGTCCCCCACCGCAACTACCCTGGCTTGGTGGCCTTCCTTCCAGCCTCACTCACTCGTAGTACTCGGGGGCAGTCAGGGTGCCAGGTGCACCAGCTACTTTCACTGGGCCACAGACCAGGTGCTTCTGTCAGGAAGATAGCAGGGGCTCAGCCAGCTGGCGATACCCTCCAGGAACCTAAATTTGGTTCCTGGACTCCCCCTCCCCCCCAGCTTTTTACCTTAGGACCTCCATCCCCTCAGGGTAGCCTCCTCAACCTATTCTTCAATATTCTCTGGGCTATGATGCCTCCAGAGACCTCTCCCAGCACCTGCTGCACGTGCCCATTTACCAAGCCTAACATCTCCCCAAGATCAAGTATCACCTTCTGGACCCATCAACTAACAAGTGGGTTTCAAGGGCCCTCTGAGGTTGGTGTAGGGAGCCACCATCACTAACCTACCTGTCTGAGAGGAGCCTGGTCATCCAACTTCCACCAAAGCAGGTCCAGCTTCTGTTGCTGGAACTCCTCCTCACAGCTCACCACATGTACAACCATGCAGCTATCTGTGCCAGCATCTGGGGCCGCGGCCTATTGGGTAGGACAGTCACTGCTGGGGACACGAGACACCTGGTTTGCCAGAGGCCTGCAGGGTGGGGTGTCAGTCACTAACCAGGCCTAGGGAGCTGTCCTCAGCCCAATCCTGCACAGCCTGCTGCAGCTCCGCCAACACAGCGAGCAGATCCTCCGTCACTGCGAAGAGAACACACAGGGCTGAGGCCGGCGGGGATTGCAGGGCCCAACTACTTTATCTTTTTTTTTTTTTAAACATGGATTTAATAATTTATTTTTGGCTGTGTTGGGTCTTCGTTTCTGTGTGAGGGCTTTCTCTAGTTGTGGCAAGCGGGGGCCACTCTTCATCGTGATGCGCGGGCCTCTCGTTGCGGAGCACAGGCTCCAAACACGCAGGCTCAGTAGTTGTGGCTCACGGGCCTAGTTGCTCCGTGGCATGTGGGATCTTCCCAGACCAGGGCTCGAACCCGTGTCCCCTGCATTAGCAGGCAGATTCTCAACCACTGCGCCACCAGGGAAGCCCCCCGACTACTTTCTGGCCCTGCTAGGCTCCAGGTCCTACCCAGACAGCTGTCCAGGTTGGGGTCATAGCCAGTTGTGCGTCCCCGTTCGTCCACCAGCTCCTTCAGGCACACTCGGCCCAGGGCGCCAGAGGGCAGGGCTTCCGCGTTACGAGCAGGGGTGAGCTCTGCAAGCGCGCGGCTCCTCAGGGCTTCGGTCGCGGCTCTCTCTGAGGCCGCGGGCCAGTCCACCCGCAGCTGCTGCAGGAAGGTCGGCATGTGCGGGTCCCGCACGGCGGGCACTAGGCGCACACTCACCCTGCGAAGCGAGGCGGCCGCCTCAGCCCGAGCACCGGGCTCAGCTATCCCCCACTTTCCACCCGCAGCGGCTCTCGGACCCCCATCGCGCGCTTTCTCCTTTGTGGGCCCGCGCCCCAGCTCACCTGTGAGCGTGCAAAGCTCGCGCCAGGTGGTCGGCCACGAGCACGGCACGCAGCTGGCTCAGGCGGAGGGCGCAGGGGCTGCCGCGCAGCGCCGGGCAGTGCAGGACGACGCGCGGGCCCGGGGCGGCGGGGACGGTGGGCGCGGCATAGGCGGCCACGGCGCCGAGGACGCGCTCGAAGACGGCGGACCGCCGCAGCTGGAGAGCCAGCCCCGCGGGGGTTGGCGCGCAGCTCAGTACCGGGGCAACGCCAGGACCCTGCAGGCCTACGATGGCGTGAACCACGCGCTCGGGCACCTGCGGAAAGACAAGCTGGTGAGCGGGTCGCGGCGCTCCCAGCTACCTCGGGCCGCACGTCCCCGCCCTGCTCGCGCCCACCTGGTCGTCCCCGAAGCGCGCCTGCAGCGCGCGCCGCGGTGCCAAGAAGTCTCGGACACGCAGGTGGCGGGCGCGTGTCTCCTTGAACCACACTGGGCCGCCCGGCCCCAGGGCCGCGTTGAGAGCTCCCAGCGTCTCCTCTACCCCAAGGCGCATGGCGACCGGAAGGAGTAGGCAGGACCGGAAGCAAGGAACCGGAAGCAAAATTTCGAGGTCGAACTTCCAGGAGGGCCAATTGGTTGGGGCAGGGATCTGGCTGCGGCCCGTGAGTGGACAGGTGCGCTCGACCTACGACTCCAGTGCTACCTCCGCGTGGCCCACCAGCTTGGCTCGGCTACGGGTCCGAAATCTCTGGGTACGCTACGGGCCTAGGATTCTCTCGCCGTCGCCCGCAGTAGCAAGCAGGGAAAAAACCTAAGTCTTACATTTATGTATTTGTGATAACGTTTCATTTCCTCCATTTACACATGATCAAAACGGCAAAAGTCCCAAGTGGAGTCTCACTGAAATAGGGCGGCTAACATTAAAGCCACTTTCATGACCTACTGAAAAAAGTCACATTTTTAAGAGAATTTGTGTTCTCCAGTTTCGGGTTATTTGCAAGCATTCCCTCCTTTGACATATGGGTTGTCTTTATTCCTAATAAATGCCCACTGATAGAATTGCCGGTTTTCTCCTCTTGAATCTTGAGTAATTAGAACAATCATGATGGTTTCCAGAAGCTCTTAATGCTTCTCCTTGAACCTGGTGTACTTTAACAAGGATCCTCCCACTTCCTGGTTTAGGCAACCAGCCATTGTGGGTCAAATAAACAATGTGACCATGAGAAGACCCAGCTTAAGAACAGTTCACTGAGCACCCCACTCCTCTACCAGTGAGAATGCTCTTTCCTCTGTCCCACCAGGGCTCCTGAATGTCTTCACTTTACTGTAACTTAGATAACCCTTTCCTCTTTTCTTTAATGGGGATTGAACCTAACGCAGTAGAGCGCTGTGCAGCAGATCACTGGCAAACCCCTGATCTCCGCCCTGGAGCAGTGAGAATAACCAGAGCTCAGAAAGGAGAGAAGCCTCGGCGCAGGAAAAGCTTGGCAAGGCCCCTTTCTGGGCTAGGGCTGCAAGGCCCTGCTGGGAAGCGCCGAAAGAGCACTGGGCGGACACGACATTCCCGATGGCTTCTTGGGTGCCCACTCAACGGGAGTGATCGTGTCATTCCAAAGCGCTTTCCATGCGTCACGCGCACGACCCGGGGACTGCTGCTAACAAGGTTGGGGGCCCGGAGGCGGAGCTGGGGACTTCAGCTACTCTGGGTGCATGAAGACGGTTGGGGGTGGTTTTACCCCAGGAAGTGAAAGGCTATCTTTAGCGAGCTGCGGGCTGGGGCTGCCCTGTGGGACTCACCGCCATTTGCAGCCCTATCCGGAGGCCCTGGGTCCTCCCTCCCTTGCCAATGGTACCTCGGGCTCCAGAGATGGCCACCGCCTCGGCTCTCCGACGTCTACGCCTGTCACTTCTAGCCTGAGGGCGCACCTGAGAGGGGACGGAAACCAGAGCGACCCAATAAAGTATGTCTGGGGATCAGGGGCTAGCCCATTCCATCTGGGTCAGGACGCTGCTCAGGCAGGAGAGCAGGGAACGAAATCCAAGTGCAGCTGGAATGCTCTGGAGACAACAGCTGCTTTTGGGATTCCGTTGCCCGCTGTCCAGCCGGGGAGGGGGGCGGTTTGAGGGGGTTATCCCTCGCCCTAGGGCCAGATCAAAACCCCCCACTCCCAGTCGCCGGACTCAGGAGCTGAAACCAAGTCTAGTGGGAACGAGCCGCTCACCTAGGCCCCCAAACAATATGGGTGGTGGGGGCCTTCCCCGGGACCAGGTCCCGATCCGGATTAGATCCGCGGGGTAGGATTAGTCCTGTTGGTCTCATGCAGTCAGGGCCACTGCAGTGACGGTGGCGGGGCGGGCTTCGGGATCAACCAAGAGGGAAGCGCGCCCGTGGGATCGGAGGGGAAGTAAACCCTCCTCGGGGACACCCCGGCACCCGGGACCCTTTGTCCGGTGACGCTGCCAGTGCCCGGAGCGCTAGGGGCCCAATGGGCCCGCACGGCAGCGACGGGACTCCCGGAAATCCATTGCGACCGTCCTCGGTTGTGTCAAGCCTCCCGCCAGCCCGGCCCCGAGGGTGGCAGACGCGGCAACGTGCCCCTGAGGCCAACACCACGGTGGGCGCGCGGAGATGCCAGAACCTGCGCGGGCGCCAGCGATTCTCACGCCAGTAGGCCTTCTGATTCGGCTCAAGACGGGGCGCAAGGAATTCTCGGGACGCAAGCGAAGTGAGCGAGGACAGGGCGATGCTCCAGCCGCTGTCTAGTTCAACGTCGGGTCCGGTTTAGGCCCGGTCGACCGCCGAGCACCTAGAAGTACCCTACCAAGGCGTCCCCTTCCGCTTGCTCTGCCGCAGATTTGGAGCCATTTTAAGGAGAAACCAACCAGCCACGCCCCCTCGCGCTCTGGAGAGGCCAATCCATGCTCAACCACGCCCCGTGCGACTCGCGGCCGCGGCGCCAACGGTCGCGCTTGTGACGGTTAGGGAGGGGCGGGACTCGGGGGACAACCGAGGGAAACCTGAGCTGCCCACCTCGCCCTCGGAACCCGACTCTCCAAAGCCGGGATTAGAGGCTTGGGGGCTGACGCCACGCCCTGGCCAGGTGTGCGGGAGTCGAACAGGTGCTCGGCCGCCCCGCCCCGGGCCCCGGGAGGCCGGCGTAATGGCTGAGAGCCGGGGGCCAGGCCGCGGCTGGGGCCCAGGCAGTGCCCTGAGGCCAGCCACGCCACCAGGTGTCCGGCTCCCGCAGGACGGCCTGCGGAGATCTGGGGAGGGGCGGACGGCAGGTGCTGACACCGGAGCCGCGCTGGGGGACGCGCCTTCATGGGACCGAGGCCCCTGGCCCGCTCCTTCCTCTCTCCCGCGCTGGGCCGGCCGAGTTGCGCGGTGCCCTCCGCGACGCTGGGGGCGCTGTAGCCGCGCTAGGCTTGGTGACGCCACGACCCCGCTGTGCTTGCGCCAGCCTCCCTGCACGCCGGTCCGCCATGGCCGCCGCGTTCGTGCTTCGGAGCCAGTACCGAGCGCGGCTCGCCCTTCGCTGTCCGCCTGCGCAGCTGCCATGGTGAGCCCGGACCCAGCGTCCCTGACCACCCGCTCCTACGGCCGGCGATTCCCGGCCCCCTAGACCCTGATCATACCTCTCCGCAGGGCCCCGCGGCGTGGGCATCGGCTCACGCCGGCGGATGACGAACTGTATCAGCGGACGCGCATCTCTCTGCTGCAGCGCGAGTCCCCGCACGATATGTACATCGACAGCTACAACAGCCGCGGCTTCACGGTCAACGGAAATCGCGTACTTGGGCCCTGTGCGCTACTCCCACACTCGGTGGTGCAGTGGAACGTGAGCCCTTCCCTGCAGTGAGGAAACCGAGGGCCAGAGTCACAGGCCTGCCCCCTGATTCTGTCCCTGGCACACCTGGCTTTTCTTTTGCCCCGCACTGGAGCAAGTAGAGGGCCTCTGGGGAAACCTAGGTGGACTTGTATTTAACTTGTCTCCTCCCCACACAGGTAGGTTCCCACCAGGACATCACCGAGGAAAGCTTCTCTCTCTTTTGGATGCTGGAGCCCCGAATAGGTATTGGAGGAGGGGAGGGCTGAAGTGCTGAGCCCCAGAAAGCCACCCTCTAGACAGACCTGGTTGTAGACTAGCCGTGCCCATCCTTCCCTAGAGATTGTTGTGGTGGGCACTGGAGACCGGACTGAGCGGCTGCAGTCCCACTTGCTGCGAGCCATGAGGCAGCGGGGCATCGCTGTGGAAGTGCAGGACACAGTATGTCTGGGACTTGGGAATGCGGAGGGGAGCCCAAGCTTAGCACTAGCCCAGCTGATGCTGGCTTTCTCTTTGCAGCCCAATGCCTGTGCCACTTTCAACTTCCTGTGTCATGAAGGCCGAGTGACAGGAGCTGCTCTCATTCCCCCACCTGGCGGGGCTGCACTCACATCTCTGGCCCAAGCTGCAGAATGAACCACCAGGAACTTACCTTACCCGTCCAGGAGGGCCCTGGCACCTTTTGCAGAATGCAGGGGTTTCCAAAGCTTTCACTAGCCCCTCCCCCTTTGTCACTGTAACACTTGTCTTGTTTGCCAGCAAATTAATAATTTAACCCACTTCTCTGATTTTGTATTAGGTGTGTTGCTGGCCAGGCGCTGCTGGCTCAGTGAGTTCTTGGAGGGGGTTGTGAGGGAACCAAGGGGTCATCTATTTGTCTACACTGCTTGGCCTCTCAGAGGCCAGGAGACAGTATAGGCACCTGTTCTAAGCTGTATATCTATCTACTTGCTGACATGCAGATTTGAGGGGACCTCTGTGTTTTCTCCACGAGGTCCTTTTAGAGATTCAAGTTAGAGAATATGTATGTGGGTCTCAACCTGATCCCATGTGGCCAAACTTTGGGCTAGCAGGAGGCCCCGTGGATGCGAGTCCAAAGCCCCATGGACTGTTCTGTGACCCTTCCTAAGCAGCCACAGGCAATTTCTGAGACCAAACCCTTGGGGGCCAGAGCTTGTCTGAGCTGCCTTTTGAGATGCCTCAGGAGGGGCTTTTTGAATCTAGTACTACCCCCCACTTCCAGTTCCTTGAAGCACCCTTATCTGGGGGCATGAGGCTTTCTCTGGAAATGAAGGTGCTTTATTTTTGTGTATCTGTGATGGTGGCAGCTGCAGAGCGCCACCTGCTTGTTGACCTCAAAGATCAGGCATCACTTTTTTTCAAACTTTTATTGAAAAACCGAGGGTGTGCTGTATCCCTTTTCAGAAAAGACGCTTCTCATACCTGTTGGCAGAAGGACCAGCTGTGAGGTGAGGGCAGGAGCATGGAGGCATGGAAGAGACCTCCACCCCAAGGACAGAGGAGTGGAGAGGGTTGGTCACTTACGAATGGAGGCTGTGGACACCACCTTCCACCTGAGCTGAGGATGTTCTCTTCTCAAACTTGAGCTCTCCAGAATACATCATGGCTCTGAAGAGAGGCAGAAGTCAGATGTGGGTAGCTGGCCCTGGACCAGCCCCTCTACCCAATGTCCCAGCTCCCTAAGCTTACCGGACTTGGGTCAAACTCTTGGCACCAATGTCCTGGCAGGAGTGCTGGATGCCGGCAATCAGGTAGGGCACAAATTTGTGTATGGATCCTTTATCCTGCACAGCCCCAGACACCCCCTGGGCCACCTTGATTTTGTCAGCTTCACTGCAGGGAGAGGCAGGAAACAGGCAAAGTCGAAACATGGATGATGCTGCCATTGCAGGGTTAGCATAGGGCAACCGACCTGCCTGTCCCACCTGAAATATCGGTTCTGGCTGCTGAGATGCTTGTCCATGGCATCGAGAGAACCCATACCACGATATTTCTTTAGCCGGATCCCATCAGAGAAGAAATACTCGCCAGGGGCTTCAGTGGTAGCAGCCAGGAGGGAGCCCATCATAACTATGGACAGAAGGAATGCTGGGGGAAGACCCTGAAAGGCATTAGGGAAGGAGACCCACTAGGCTCCCTGAATGTTGGGCCTCACCTGTGGAGGCCCCAAGGGCCAAAGCTTTGGCAATATGGCCCACATTTTGGATTCCTCCATCAGCGATGACAGGAACACCAAAGCGCCGTGCATATTCTGACACCTTGTACACTGCTGTTGCTTGGGGCCGCCCACAGGCCAGCACTGTTGAGACATGGAGGAACAAATGGGGGTGGCGTTAGTGGGAACAGGCAAGAGGCTCTGTGGCCACAAATCAGCACCCAGGAGCTCTCAGTTACACCTGCACCAGGACTGCAGCCTGGTAGAGGAAGAGTCTTGTCTGGGATGGCTGCTGCCCCATCAGCCTTAAACAGTAGAAATAGCTGTGATGGCTTCCATTCACCCTTGGCATGTGTGCGTGCATATGTGCATGGCCCAGGGCAGCCTCAGGCACGTGCAGTCAGCAGCCGGGAAAGCCCCGCCCAATTGATATCAGGTGGGGTAGGGGGTCACCGTGCAGTTAGTACCCAGAGACCCACCCCTTGCTCCCTGCATGGTGGGTAGCTCAGGCAAGATCAGGGCAGTGGTCGTGTGGAAGGAAGAGTGGACCCCGGAGTTGGTCCTTAAGCTGTGCCTACTGAGGAGATGTGGGCAGAGCAGGGCCTACCTGGTGGAGGTCCTGCTCTACAAACACCCCAGGAAGAGAAGGGAGCTGTGTTCTTGAGCAGCTCCCAAAACCATGGTCTGTCATTCAGTTTGCCCTGCCCACCCGTCAGCACCACAAACCCCGGGAGCTACAGCTACAGTCAACCAAGCAGCCGGGCAGTGGGCAGCTGGGCCGGGCCAGTGGACCGGGCCGGACTTACTATAGCAGCCCGTGACAGTAGAAGGGCATTTGGGGCTGTGGGACTTTATGTCTGGAGGGATCTTGGGAGCCGCTAAATAAAACAAACAGACCAGAGTTTAGAGAGGGCACGGAGCAGGAGCGGGGAGGCCAAGGCTAGGTGGGGGAGGAAGTGGCAGGTGAAGAATGACGAGAGCTCGTCTTACTTCCAGCATGTTACCCATCCAAGGGGCCTGTTTGGCCCTGGGGCTGCCCCTACTGGAGGACTCAATGTAGTTCCCATAAGAGCGCATGGCTCCAGGGCATGTGGGGCTAAGGGCCCTGCTAAAGCCAGGTCTCTGAGGGCCTCGCCAAAACGTGTTCTTACCTTCTTGAGTGATGCAGATGGAGCCACTGCCCATTCCCACCCGCAGGGCATCTACACCAGCATCAATGAGGTTCTTGGCCTGAGCAGCTGTGACCACTGCAAGGAGGAACAGGGAAAGGCTCACATGAAGGTCTACGTGGGAGCCTAGCTCCCCCACTCTCGCCCCACATCCTTCAGTGCCCAGTCTTGTCTCACCATTGCCTCCAATGACTTGGAGACTGGGGTATTTCTCTTTGATGTACTTGATCATGTTGATCTGGAAGATGGAGTTTCCCTGGGAAGAGTCCTGAGACAGGAAGGTAGTCCCAATGAGACTGTGGTATGACAGCTGCTCCTACCACCCCACCTTGCCTGTGCAGCAGCTCACCAAAACTACCACGTCCACACCAGCCTGGGCTAGCAAGTCCAGCCGATACTTGTCATCCTCATGAGTGCCAATGGCTGCTCCACACAGCAGCTGCTTCTTGGCATCTTTGGAGGCCAGTGGGTAATCTCGGTTTTTCTTCAGGTCTGTCCGGGCAATGATGGCCACCAGCTCATCATCTTCATTTACAATAGGTAACTTTCCTGGGGGCAGGGCAGGACATAAATCAGGACCTTGGTCTTTGGTTCCAGAACCCTTCCTACCTCTAGGACTCACCCTTCTTGCTGCGCTGCAGAATTTCATTTGCTTCCTTCAGTGTGATGCCTGCAGGGGCTACCACCAAGTCTTCCCTCTTTGTCATGATCTATAAGAGAGGGGAGTTGTGAGGAATGGCAATAGGAGATCAGGCCTCCCAACAGACCCTGCCCTAACTCAGGGGTGAGGTTCCAAAGACCACCATGTTTACACACCTGCACCCAGACTACTCTCAAGTAAACCCAACAGTCTGCAGCAATCTAGTGGCAAGAGTGAGAATTTAGTAGAAAGGGCATCAGGTACATGGAGCACATTGTGGAGAAAGAGCCACACCAGAGAAATGACAAGAGGAAGCTGAAGTTGGTCCTTGAGCACAGCCCCCGCTCTGGGTGTGGCAAAAAATTTGGGTATGCTGGCGAACATTTGGGCAGATTGAAAGCCTTTGGTGGGGAAGGGATGCAGGAACCCCACGAAAGGGTCAGAAACTTAGCCGCGTGTTCATCTTTCCCGGACAGCAGAGGCCCTCAGAGTTGCCATTCAGACAACAGAACAGAATCCTTTATCTTTAGCCTGGGCTGTCAGAGTTTGCCTGTGCTCTGTCAGTGGCACCCACCTCTCCCAAAAACCGGTCATGCTCCTCCTCCTTGAGAAAATCAATGTCCCTCGAGGAGATGATGCCCACCAGGCGGCTCCCCATCCGGCCTGTGTCAGTGATGGGGATACCACAGAAGCCATGCCGGGCCTTGGCTTCAAAGACATCCCGCACTCGATCCTTGGGACTGAGGACCACAGGGTCCGTGATGAATCCCTGCTCGTATTTCTGGAAGGGATGGTGAAAAAGGGCACTTCTGAACCACTTTCATCAGACTTTTGGTCTGAAGCCTGGGATCTGTGCCAGCTCCCCCTTTGGCAGTGCCACAGGATCAAATCACACAAACACTTCAAACCCAGAGCTAGGAGACATGAGTGAACTGCAGGCACTGTCCACCTGGCCCTCTTCTGTTGCTTTAAGACACAGGGTCTCAGGCTCTTCTCCTCAGGAATTGAACCCCCACAGTGGGAAAGAAAGGATCCTAAATCAGGAGAATAATTCCCCCACTCCCACCCCACTCCACCTCAGTGCAATTCCCAGGAGCTCTTGACCGTGGTCTTTTCCCTTCTGACCTTCACTTTACGAACTTCATTGGCCTGGAATTCTGGTGTACAGTTGTGGTGGATGAAGCCAATACCACCTGTAAGCTGCAGGATACACAAAAAGAAAACGGGAAAAGTGACAAAGAAGAAGAGTGGCATGATTGTATGCCTTTGGGAAAGAGAGATGGGGCCCCTGCTTCTGCCCTCACATGCCACAGTGCTCACCGCCATTGCTATGGCCATCCCAGCCTCTGTGACTGTGTCCATGGGTGAGGAAACAAGTGGGGTCTTCAGAGTGATCTTTTTAGTCAGAGCAGAGGTCAGGTCCTAAAGAAATAAGGCCAACTAATGTGCAAAAGCACCTCATATACCTCAGGGTGGTGCCATGTTCCCCGCAAAACAGGTGCTCTGTATGACCTGCATGCCAGTAAGACCATTCCATAGCATCCACCCCCAAAAGCAATCTACTGAGGTAGTCGAGAGGGGACAGCAGCACTTTTATCCAACCTTGATACTTAGGATCCAATTCCTGTCCATACTCACCACTTGGTCTGCAGTGAAATCGATGTACCCGGGGAGAATGAGAAAGTCACTAGAGGGGAGGGGAATTGGGAGTAAGGGTCAGGCTTATGGCAGCCTGAGACGCCATCCTCATAAATCATCTCTTAAGGCATTCCGGCAGAGAGGGAAATGACCTAGCCCGAGTATCACAGGCAAGGCAGAGAACAAGGTAGAGATGGAGACAGCGGACCTTTTCTGCCACCTAGCTGTCACCAGCGCCTCTGGCATCCTGACAACTCCATGTGCCCAGAGAACGGAGTTTCTAACCTGGAAATCTCAGGCACTACTAAGATGCCTCCTCCATCCCGCCCGCTTCAGACCTGTCAAACTGAACCTGAGATGGGTGGGGAGTTTCCGGAATCTGTCCCCCACGCCCGAGCCAAGCGGGCTCAATGGAAGCCCCACCCGGCCTCCCAACCCTGCGCGCCGCTCCTCTCCTGGCCCAGGTGAGCCCGCTAGGCCCGCACTTGTAGGTGAGGCCGTCCCCGCAGTTGAACAGCTGCTGTGCCGTGAGCCCGTCGTCCGGCACGTAGGACGTGCCCCCGCTAATCAGGTAGTCGGCCATGGCTAGCGCGGGGCAAGGCCGCGCGTCTCCGAGGACGGCGCCGCAGAGGCCTCCGCCTTCTGGGCCGCGCCAATATAAACCCGCCGATATCGTCACCGCGCCCAGCACGTCGCCGACGTCAGGACGCAGCACGCACGTACAGAACTCGTACGCCTCTAGGGCGGGGCTGGCGGTAAGGAACGCAAGCGCATAGCACACCCTAGGGCTGTTTCCTGTTGCTACCCCCTCCCGCAGGACCTCGCCCGTCCAACGAACAGTCAAGGCTTTGCTGCCACTGTCCCGCCTGGCTCCTCCCAAATGAAGAGGCGTTGTTCACTAACATGTTGAAAAGACGTGCTTGTCATTCTTAATAAACAACTAGATTAAGAATACATAAGAGAAACAGAGTGGTATCTTTATATGATACACAAGTGTATGTTACAAGAATTCCATCAGGCACAGAAGCCTCAGGTTTAAGGCCTCAATGTTAGGCCAAAAAAAAAAAAAAAAAAAGACATGGTAAAGTTTTTACTTTAACATCTAAAATGTCACTTGTCATAAAGGAGGGTGTAATAGAAATTGTCTTTAATAAATCATAATTGAAGTTCCCCTCATTTTCCTTCCATTAAGATGCTAGGTTTATGTCTGAGCATGAAGAAAGAAAAGACCATGGCTCCCCTGTGGTCAGCGAAGTCTGCCAGTCAGAGTGGAAGCCAGCTGGGGAGATTCCCTGGAAGGTCCATCCATCATTAATTCCATCTTTCTGGAGGAAGGGAAGGGGCGACATTTCTCCTAACAGTCCAAGCCCTTTCCTCAGGCCCCACACAAAAAAGTCAGCCAGCAACTGTCTAGGACATCTGGCTCTCAGGAAACCCAGAGCCCCCATGGGCTGAGAAGTCTGCCACAGCAGGTTTATGAAGATGCACAGGGGGCAAAGTTTCCTTTTACATTTGAAATAGAAGCAGTCTGAAAGGGTTCATAACTACACCAATAAAAAAAGAAAAGAAAAAAAAATGGAGGCCTCTTCTTTAGTGTGAAAGTGTCCGTTTTTTCCTGGATGGTCTCCCTTGCACCATGGCTGAGGGATCTCAGTGCATGGTGCTTGCGTTGGCCACTGCAATGGCCTCCTGAATTTCTCTTATCACCAGGATCCGAGTCAGCATCTGTCCCATCTGCTCTCTGCTGATAGGCTGGACTGAGTACCAGATTGGGCTGTTGGGGGCCACCACCGGCTCGGGCGTCAGGTAAAAGGTGTCATTCCGGCCTTTCACACTCTGGGGGCTGAAGAATACATGGGTAAAAGCTGGGTAAAACCACCATGATCTCAACCCTCCCACCATGAACCTCCTAAACAGATGCTATCTGCAAAAGATGGGAAGCTCTGGAAAGCATGGTGGCACAGCTCCTAAATTCCATGCGGCCAACACGCACCACCTCTAGGACGTCCCTTTGGAGTTACTGCAAATGCCAGTGTTAGGCTGCCCATCTTCTGCTCCTCCCTCACACACTGCCAGGTGTGATTCCTCTGACTAGGGCTCCCAGGGCTCATCTACTTGAGTCCAACCATATCCCACTCTGAACCAATTTCAGCACCCAGAAGGTCCATCTCCAAGTCTTTGCTTATGTTGTTTCCTCTACTCCATCCACTGATAATTCCTCAACTTGATCTGAGGGACTCTGACTTCTCAGCTTGGCTATGATGCTGGGGCCTTTACCTGGACTCACATCCCCTCAACGTTGTGCTGTACTTCTCTTAAGTACTTAGCACATGCCATCCTCTAACAGTTATTCATCCACTGATTCAAGATTTATCAAAGGGCTGCTGTGTGCCAGGCCTGCACTAGGTGCTGATATTAAAAGAAATGAGTAAGACCCAAGAGTCCCTATATTATGGAGTTTACAGGTAAGAGGGGAGACAGACAGCAGTTAAACAGTTACATAAAGGCAAAGAAAATAACAAACAGTGGTAAGGGTTACAGAAGAAACAGCCGGAGGGAACAGGCAGGGAATTTGGAAATGCTTCCCTAATAAAGCTCTTTTAAGGATGGATAGGAGCTAACTAGCTAAACAGGCAGGGGGTGGCAGGGTCTGCCCAACAGGGAAAAGTTCTGTGCAGAGGTCTTGAGGAAGGGAGAGCATGATGCCCTTCAGTGGAGAAGAGCCAGTGTGGCTAGAGAGCCAAGAGCTACACGGACATGAGGTTAACAAGGGAGAGTACATGAAAGGCCCTGCTGGCCACATTAGGATTACTGTCTTTCTCTGTAGAGTAAAAGGAAACCACTAAACGGTTTAATCTAAGTAACACGGTAAGACCTACAATGTAGAAAGATCTTCTGGCATTGCTGTTAAGATGACATACCAAACTGCAGGGGCAGGAGAGAACGAAAGCCAAGGAAAGGAGTTCCCCTTAGATTGACAGTGGTGGTGAGAAAAGGTCAAGGCCAGGAAGATGAAGGGCTATGCTCACTATGTGACAGAGGCAGCCTCTCTGTACTGTCCTCCCTCTACCTTCATCCTCTCTCCATGAAAGTGGACCATCAGGGAGCAGTGCTGGGCACATGCTTTGGGAAAACCAATAAGGTTGCTTCTATATTTAGCTTTTCGGAAGTGTGTTTTTACTCTGCCTGGGACTAGAGAATGCTTTTGTGTGCACACACACAGGTCACCCAGTCACAATAAAGCCTCCTCACCATTTAAAGAGGTAGAAATCGTAGAGCTTGATAGGACATCTCAGTGGATTCTCTGGATTTTCCGTCTGTTCTGCATACATGTCATCTGTAACTATAAAACATACCCCACCACCACCACAGACATGGCATCAGACTGCCTTTACTCAGGCTCAGATTAGAAACCTTAGGCTTCCAGCCATCCCAACCAGGAAATACTGGGAAGGAAAAGGGTGTGAGACATGGGCAGTGAATATGAAAGGAAAAGGCAGCTATCATTTCTGGGGTGTCTCTCCTTCTACAAGAGTTTGAAGTTTCTGGCTGGGGAGAAGGGAATGGAAAATTCCTATCCAGCAAATCCCAATCTTCACACTCATTACTAGCCCCCCAGGCACAAGGGCAGGGCAGGACCAGTAGCACCTGTTTCTGCAACCCCTACCTCTTTCCCCTACCTTTCTGGCCAGTCTGGTGTATCCCAAGTGCCTTCAGGTACCGAATACTCGTGCTTTTATCCTTAGGATTAGAGGGGTTCTTCTTTGTCTGTCGTAAGACCTTGGAGAAGGCCAGCTTCATGTGCTGGTCCACTGTCTTCAACAGGAAGTATCTGCACCACAAGTGAAAGCAAGGCAAAGGGAGGGGTGCCAGGAGGAGACTGTGACTTACCCTCCGCCATCAGGGCTTCAGAGGAGCCGCTGCCCACACTCCCAGAATCTGGGCAGGCCCACACCCAAACACACTGTCTAGTGGAGGAATCTCATCAAGACTGATGGTAGGGATCTGGCAAGGCTGTCTGCCTCACTGGTCAGCACACAAAATGTAGCCAAGTGGGGCTGAAGGCTTTCAGTAGCTCAAAGCCTCTCAAGTATATGTCAAAGGTATTCAGAAGTCCATCTGGATAGTTTCTACCCTCTTCACTGGGCAGATGCCAGCAGTGGCTAAGCATGAAGCCTCTAGAACACTTACTTGGTGTTAAAGAACATGAGGGTGGTCAGCAGGGTGGAAGGGGAGTGAGCGCCGAGCTGCTTGCACTCCCACAGCATCTCCTCAGTCACGTGGCTGGGCAGGACATAGCCTAGGAGGAACAGAGTACTGCTACAACAAAAGGATGGCAGGCGGTCCCTCAAAGGTGCAGGATGGGAGGTGTGAAGCACAACAAGGACCACACAGGAGTACAAGCTTAACTGGAGAAGTCTTCCTGGGATATGGCAGAATCATCTGGAAAGCTTGTTAAAACATAAACAGCTGAGTCCAACCCAAGTTTCTGGGCAGGACCCGAAAATGTGTGTTTTCAAGAAGTTCCTAACACCACACTTTAAGAACCACTGCCCTACATGATCACTCTCACCTGATGTTAATTCTTCCTCTAATTGAAGATTAATATGGGGTAGAAGGACATCCCTCAGAGAAACACCCAAAAGTATAAGCCAACCTCTCTGCATATATGCAAACTTCTCTGAAAAGAGGGTACAGAGCTTTCATCATACTTTCAAAGGTATCCAGGCCAGGGCCCAAAGAACTGGTATACACGCCCGTTTGCCCTTGTTAAACTTCTCATGTCTTCCATCTCTAGAAAGCAAACCCATTCTCATCCCCTTTGGAAAAAGGGGAGAATGATATTCAGATCTATTATAGGTTTCCTCCATAGGGCAAGTTTTACTGTAAGACCCTGGTTCATAAGCTAACTGAAAGCTGGACAGGGGCTAAGGCAGTGGTTTGATCAAGAGCCCTGGGCAGGCAGGTCTACACCAAAGGAAGATGACACTTCGGCTGATCATCAAGCCCCCTTCATATGTTCATTCAACAGTCAATGTCCAAGTGTATGTGTGCCAGGGACTGAGGGCATGGTGAAACAGCAACAGACACCAGCATTCTCCTGCAGGAGTTTCAGGATTCTCCAGGCAGGGAGTGAGGGTGGCACTTCTTAGAAGCAGGGGAATGTTCTGCCCAATACATTCCTTTTCTCTGTTCTTGCCAAAGCTGGCCCTCTGACTCCATTAGCGCACTTCCATCTCTTTAGGGAATGTCTGCCTCTACTCTTCTATTTTGTGGCCCAATGGCAATGAGATAAACTTCCTTGCTCTCAGACAAATCTTAAGCAGGATGAGTGATAGAAGATAGCCCTCCTCAGGGAAGGCCAGCCCTAGGAGTGGCCCCAGGCATACCTTGGCATGCCCTATTTTCCCTGGGTTCACTCTGCCACCTGGTGTCACTTCCCTATAACCACTTCTTAACAACACAAAGTGAACTTTAATTCCTGAAAACCAGAACTCCTGGCACGGGCAACAGGAGATACAGATGGAAACAACATATAAAAGTCTCATAGTTCTGAATCTGAACTGTAAAGCATCAAAATGATCTATTTTATATTAATTTTTTTAGTTAGGCCTAGACACCCAAGGAGCAATGAGCACCCCTACCATCCAGACTGTGATAACGAAATACCATTTAACACTGAAAAGTACCAGGCTCCATGGAGAACTGATCAATTCCACAATGGGAGACAGAAAATGTCCAGGATAAGCCTGGAACATTCTGGCAAACCAGAAATCAAGGAAGTAGGATCATGTCAAATGAACTTAAGAGCCAATTTAAAGAGGCTCCAAATGGCCAAAGATGGGACAATTTGTGCATCATTAAAGATAACAAGTGCAATGAATTGAATCATATTAAATATGTTTAAATTAATTAGCTCACAATGATTCTTTAAACAAACAAACAAAAAAACCCCAGCTGGAGGAAGCTGGTGAACCAACTCATTACTGTGAAAACTGCTAAACAAAGAAGAAGAAACAAGCCCTTATCCTGTCTCTTCTATACAATCTATACTGCTAGGAATTCAAAGAGTTGATGAGGGAAAGTTTCTCTTTGTATTTCAGCTAATAATGAAGTAATAACATTAGAATACCACTGCTTGCAACTCGTCATGAATTAACGGATCCAGACATTATGGGCACCTGATGGAAGTAAGCAACCCATCTATGATGTAACCTTGCCAAAAAGAAAACACACAAAAAAAACAAAACTTGATTAATCAAGTCTTTATATGCAACTACCAATTAACTGTAAATACAGGGGACAGAAGAATATGTTAAATTACAGCATGGAGATATAATAGTAAAAATTAGACTTTTTAAAAGGCTTGTTTCTTCCATAAATAAATTGCAAGAAAAATAATCAAGGGGGAAATTAAAGATTAAAGCTAAACATTAAAAGGTATAACAGCAATTTCAATGTGTGGACCTTATCTGCAACTTGACTCAAACAAATAAAATTCTGATATTTATGGGACAATTAGAAATTCGAACAAAGGGTAGAATTTGATGACATTATGGACTTATCTTTTTTTAAAAAAGTATAATAATGGCATTGTGGAATGTCAATAACACATATTAAAATATTTACAGATAAAGTGTCTGGGATTTACTTCAAAATAACATGGTTGGGGGAACAGGCAGTGTATCTATGGGACAAGATTTGCCATGGGTACATGGGAGTGCCATTAATTTATTCTGTTTATTTTATATGTGCTTGAAATTTCCATAATAAAAAGTTTTAAAAAGCAAACTTTATATAGCCACACTTGGTTTGAAATTTTGCAAATCATGTACAGTGATTCACTTACTCAGGTGTCTGTTCTAATGACATCCCCTCAGAGAGGCCTCCCTCCTAATGTACCCGTAACACTTTCCATTCTCTGTGCTTTGTTCTTCAAAGCACTTATCATAAATTAATGTGATTATTTATACAGTCTCCCCCGTTAGACTGTAAGCTTCATTTTGTTCACTACTGAATTATATTATGTACACCTGGCACTGTCTGGCACATAGTAGGCACTCAAAAAAATATTTGTTTAAACAATATTTTTTTAAAAAGGTTAAGCATGTAACTATGATGACAAATGTTAACTAGACTAAATCATTTTGCAATATATACATACTGTATCAAATCACTGTTGTACACCTGAAACTAATATAATGTTATATGTCAATTATATCTCAATTTTAAAAAAAGATTAAGAAAAAGGTAAACAACATACATTTTATTAAATCCACAGCCAGGATTAAAACTCAGATATTCATGTGGACATAAGGTTTTCAACTCATTTGGGTAAATACAAAGAAGCATGACTGCTGGATCCTAAGGTAAGAGAATGCTTGGGAATTCAGCCATTCTAATAGGTATATAGTGGTACATCACTGTATGTATGTATGTACGTATTTATGCCTGCTGTGCCACGTGGCTTGCGGAATCTCAGTTCCCCGACCAGGCACTGAACCTGAGGCACAGCAATGAAAGCACCAAATCCTAATCAGTAGGCCACCAGGGAACTCCCATCACTGTTGTTTTAATTTGCCATTTCCTGATGATATATGATAAATATCTTTTCATATACTTATCTGCCAGCTTCTTTGGTGAGGCATCTGTTCAGATCCTTGACCCATTTTTTAATAACTGGGTTCTTTGTTTTGTTATTGTTGACTGTTAAGAGTTTTTTATATATTTTGGATCCCAGTCCTTTATCAGATATGTGTTTTGCAAAGATTTCCTCCCAGTCTGTGGCTTGTCTTTTCATTCTCTTAACAATGTGTTTCACAGAGAATAAGTTTTCGTTTGCTTGTTTTTTAAATTTTAATAAAGTCCAACTTACCAATTTTTTCATTTCACAGATTGTGCTTTTTGTGTTGTACCTAAAAAGTTACCAACAAACCTGAGGTCACCTAGATTTTCTCCTATTTTATCTTCCAGGAGCTTTATAGCTTTACATTTAGGTCTATGATTCATTTTTTAAAAAAATATGTGGATGTCCAGTTGTTCCAGCAGTGTTAGTTGAAAAGACTATCCTGGGAATCCCTGGCGGTCCAGTGGTTAGGACTTGGTGCTTTTCACTGCATGGCCCAGGTTCAATCCGTGGTCAGGGAACTAAAATCCCGCAAGCCACATGGCGAGGCCAAAAAAATAAAAGAAAAGAAAACAAAAGACTATCCTTTCTCCATTTAACTGCCTTTGCCCGTTGGTCAAAGATAAACTGGTTATATTCGTGTGGTTCTATTTCTGGACTCTCTATTCTGTTCCATGGATCTATTCTTTCACCAAAGACCTGCACACAATGTTTACAGCAGCTTTATTCATAATTACTGAAACATGGAAACAACCAAAATGTCCTTTAATAGGTGAATGGATAAACAAACTGTGGCACATTCATAAAATGGAATATTATTCAGCAAAAAAAAAAAGAAATGAGCTATCAAGCCATGAAAAGACATGCAAGAACATTAAATGAAGTTATTGAAAGAAATTAACACTAAATTATTCTAACTATATGACATTCTGGAAAAGGCAAGATTATGGAGACAGTAAAAAAGATCAGAGGTTGCCAGAGAGTCAGGGGAATGGAGGGAGGGATGAATAAGTGGAATACAGGGGATTTTAGGGCAGTGAAACTTCTGTATGATGCTGAATTGTAGACACATGTCATTATACATTTGTCAAAACCCACAGAATATACAACCCAAGGAGTGAACTCTAATGTAAACTTCAGGCTTTAGTTAATAATAATGTACCAAACATGGGCTCATCAATTTTAACGAATACACTACACTAATACAAGATACTAATAATAGGGGAAACGCTGTGTGAGGGAGTATATGGGATTCTCTGTATCTCCTGCTCAGTTTTCCTGTAAACCTAAAACTGCTCTTAAAAAGTTTATTTTTTTAAAAAAAAACCAAACACCTCAAACATTCTACTGCGAAACTCATGTTCTTTCCAACACAACATGCTGCCCAGGTTATCCATGGGTAAAGCAAAAATTATGTTCTATATATGTAGAACGTATGTTTAAACATAAGGGGAAAAAAACTCAATATGTAATATAATTAACCTACAGATGAAATAGTTCATAATTCTTAATTTTTGCAAGGATTCTAATTTGAATCAATAAATTTTAATAGGGAAAAAAAATGAAGTAACTACCCCACACTCTGCATGCCCCTGTGTCCTTGCCACACTGGAACCAGCCAGATTCTCTGTCTGGTGAGCCGTGCCCCTTCCACATCAGGCCAAGCAGCACAGAGACTGATGTTTGGGGCCTGGGATTTATAGCCTCCTCACCCACATGCTATATCACAGCTAGCCACACAAGTAGCTGATCTTTTTTTTTTTTCCTCCCCAGCTGATCTTTTTAAAACCCAGGTGCTAAAGACATCCAAGGACTAGGAAGATTCTTACCAAGTGGAGTGACTCGGGGCTGAACGTCCTTCAGAACTTCATGCAGCCACTCCGTGAATCGAACATAATAAAGATCGGAGAAAATGTCATCAACCCGTCCATTTTCAAAAAGATACTAAAAGAAAAATAATCAATAAAAGTTGTCGGTAGTCTCTTGGGCAAGTTGTCGAGGGGAAGCAAACATTTTTCTACCAGTACCCTCACCTCTCCCTACCCATTCCTCCCCCATTAACAAAACAACACACCAAGTCAAAACTGTCCAGCGGGGACCTCCCTGGTGGTCCAGTGGTTAAGAATCTGCCTTCCAATGCAGGGGACTCGGGTTCGATCCCTGGTTGGGGAACTAAGATCCCACATGCTGCGGGGCTACTGAGCCCATGCACCACTACTAGAGGGAAGCCCACACGCCGCAACGAAAGATTCTACGTGCTGCGACAAAGAGCCAACGCAGCCAAATAAATAAATTTAAAAAAAACTGTCCACTGTGTGGCACTTTCACAGTATACTTCAGCATGTGAACTGACTCTCACAACACTCTTGAGAGTTGGGTCAATGGAGCAGATTTTGTGAATGCTATTTCACCCAAGCAAGGCATTGTCTTGTGGTAGCAAAAATCACGATGTGGGCTCCAGGGTCAGCCTCTTATTAGCTATGGTATAAGTTTAGTAACTCATGCGAGTCTTTTAACTTTGGGGGCTCAGTTTCCTTGTTTGTAAATGGAGATGACTGTGCCTGCCTTCCAGGAGTGAGAGAGCATGGAATGAGACAAAGCATGTAGAGCAATTCACCCAGTGCTCTGGGTGACTGGTTAAGAAAGAGGAACAAAGTGGAAGATGGGCTTTTCTCAGGCCTAAGCAACAGGGTGAGTCCTAGGTAGCAACTGTTCTTCCATCATACTGTGGACTTCTCCACAACAGCATTCAAACACTAAGAAATCCACCTCTGCTCTCCTAAACTGCCAGTCCTAAAATGAATTTCTCTGTTAATCTTCATCTTAGATGTCCTGAAAACCTAACTACAGTTGTATATTCTAGCTAGATACTTCCAAATAACTATTTTGCATTAATGCGGAAAACAATGAGAAGACAAGCTACATGTCAGCACGAGACTTTTTTCTGGATAAATTGCTTTTCTGCAAACTACATGTTTACTTTAATGAAAAGTGTTATATAAATGTTCCATGATAAAAAAAGGCTCTAAGGTAATATAGCAAATTTTTTTAAAAAATAAATTTATTTATTTATTTGTTTGTTTGTTTGTTTGTTTGTTTGTTTATTTATTTATGGCTGTGTTGGGTCTTCATTTCTGTGCGAGGGCTTTCTCCAGTTGTGGCAAGCGGGGGCCACTCTTCATCGCGGTGCGCAGGCCTCTCACTATCGCGGCCTCTCTTGTTGCGGAGCACAGGCTCCAGACGCGCAGGCTCAGTAACTGTGGCTCACGGGCCTAGCTGCTCCGCGGCATGTGGGATCTTCCCAGACCAGGGCTCGAACCCGTGTCCCCTGCATTAGCAGGCAGATTCTCAACCACTGAGCCACCAGGGAAGCCCATATCAAATATTTTAATAGATGTTTCTCTAGATAGTGGGATTATGATGATGTTTATTTTATTTTTTAAAGTGAATATGTAGATCTTTTCCAATTTTAAAAAATTCATTATATAATTGAAAGAGAATGTCTTTACTGTAACCACTTGCTTGTCATTTTACTAATTTGACTACCCAGCAAATACCCAATGGGAACACAGCTCAAACATGTTCCTGTGAAGTTCTGTTTCCTACCTTTTGAATACACAGGAAAATATAGTACAGCACATCTGGGTCGTAGGGTTCACCTTCTCCATTTCGAGCTTCCCGTGTCATTAGACAGAGCCCATAATTCAACTCGGCCACAGCAGAAGAGATGAGATCTTCCTGGAATCGCAGCAATTGACGCCCTGCAACACAAGCCCCAGAGGTTAGTGAAGGTCCTGGCAACAGCCGTCTCTTTACTGGTTGCTCATATCCCTGGAAGGAGGTTTCAGAGCAGACACCACCCATGAAGGTGCTGGGATGAAAATGGTCACCTGTATCTACGATCAGAACTAGCCTACAAAGACAATAATCCTGTTTGCCCTATTACACAAAGGGTTTCCTTCCCACAATCCTTCCTACTTCACGTATCCCCCCAATTATTATTAGGACCAAGACATGAAAGCAAAAACACAAAATCCACCCTCTGTAATATGAGGAAGTATGTGAGGATAATGCTAAGGAAGAGGGCCCCTGAGTGCACTCACTAATTCATATCTCCTCCCAGAAGTCTCTCTGTCCCAGAAATCCATGTGTACAAAAATGCCTGATCTTGGGCAAACCCCACAAATTCTGCTCATTTACAGTAGGTCCGGCCTGCTTGTTGCTTGTCTTGAATTCAGCATACTATTTCAGATGGTGCTCCCTAGTGCCCAGAGAGCCAAGGGACACCACTTTCCTGCCATTCTGTCCTCCTGCTGCTTAAGTACCATTGCATTTTTGACAGAGTCCAACCCCCTTTCCCTCCCAAACACTTACTCCCAATGGGTGCCAGTCTGTTCTGAGCATCCTTCTCTAGCTCAGCGTTCTTGGTCTGTGCCCAGTTTTTCCATACTTCAAGCCCTTCTTCTGGCTTCAGAGAATTTGGAAGCAGAAGTTCTGGGGAAGGCTGTGGCTGTGACTGTGGTTCAACTTCAGCAACTTGGACAGTTTGAGCCTATGAGAGAGAAACCATCAAAATGTGTCCAAAGGCCTTTTGGCAAAACTGCCGGAAAAATGTTACTTACAGTAAAAAACAAAAACAAAAAACAAATGTACCATACTAATGTTAGATGTTAATAACTGCAGAAATTGGGTGTGGGGTTTATGGAAATTCTGCAATTTTCCTATAAGTCTAAAACTGTTCTAAAAAATAAAAAAAAATCTCAAAAAAAAAATGTTACTTATAGTTCTTTTAATTAAAAAACCTCTCTTCTCCTTGCTGTCCTACTTTCAAGAACCTCTGGAGTTCTGTTCTTTACTCCAGAGACAGCAAAGGCTAGTGCAAAGCTCCTCAGTCTTGGTTGTACTTCTAAATCTCTGATTTAAAAACACCAATACCTGAGCTCCACCCCAGAATCTCTTTTTAAAGAGGTATCAGTCTTTTTAAAACCTTCCCATGTAAAAAGGCAATTCTAACGTTTAGTCACTGCTCAGAACTACTGGCACAAAGCACTGCTCATCAAACTACAATGCACAAATAAACCCTTTGGGGATTTTATTTTTTTTATTTTTTTTTACACATCTTTATTGAAGTATAATTGCTTTACAATGCTGTGTTAGTTTCTGCTTTATAACAAAGTGAATCAGTTATGGGGATTTTATTAAAATGCAGATTCTGATTAGAAAGACCTCAGGTGGGACCTGAGATTCTGGCATTTCTAACAAGCTCCCAAATAAGGAAGCTGGTCTGCAAACTATACTTTGAGTACCAAGTGTCCAGACTGTTAAACTTGGCTGCACCTTAAAATCATCTGGCTGATTTTAAAAAACACCCATGCCTGGGCCTTATCCACAGAGATTCTGATTTAATTGGTCGAAGGTGGAAGCCTGCCAGCAGTAGTTTTAAAAGCTCTCCAGGTGATTCTAATGTCCATGGTTGAGAATCATCCTTCATGTTCCTTCTCAATAATACTGTTTTGGCTCATAAGGACATTTTCTAGAGACAGAAGGCACTGTTTTGTCTTCCTGCCTCCAAAGGAAGAGTAGTCCCATCCTTAATGGTCTGACAGCCAAACCATGCAGCCAAAGGGGCAGAGAATGTCCATGACCTTCAATCACAATCCCCATCAGGCAGGATAGACACCAACACAGATACAAAGCACAGGTTCTTGGGTCTCACACATCTATCTACATTGTGAACAAATTCCCTTGAGCAGTTTTCCATGCCAGGGCCTACTAAAGGGCTGAAGAATGCCAAATCATTCAAATTGAAGGCAAAATAATTTATTCATGACACAAATTTGCTTATCAATAAATAAAAATAAAAACTACTTTACTAGCTTTGATATAAGATACATGATCAAACAAGGAGATAAAAGAAATACCAGTGCTAGGCCCTTAAATGTCTGTCAACCCTGGAGCTCCCCTCTAGACACACTTCTCAGTTCAACTACCATTCTCCTTGGTGAGTCTCAACCACCTTCCCAGTTTAGATCTCCATGTTTGTGGAAATGATTGCTAACTCTGTGACTCTATGCTAGACGGTCCCTTAATATACCCAGTGGGTACTGTACATCTCCAGCTGAACATCTGAAAGCCACCTCACATTAACATCTATGGAGAGAATTCATCACTTTGCCCATCCAGAAGTATTCTCCTCAGAGTTCCCTCTCTTACCTTGTTCAATGGCAACACCATCTACCCAAGCTAGAAATCTAGGAGTCTGACTGGGTAAGCAGGTGGGGGCCAGAGGATGTGGGGCAGTGCTTCTCTGTCTTATTAGCCAGGGTCCCTTCACTGTGTGCCTCCACCCACTACATGTAACACTCCTAATCATCCTGACAACCAAAATTCTTCTACACATGTTCAAATGTCTATCAGTGGGTAGGGGAAGTAGAAGTCTCATCCAGGTTGAAAACTACTGATGCAAGTAAGGCCTTCCACACTTGGTGTAGAGTTTTTCCTATTTGTGATGGAGACCTGAAAAGAGTTTTAAGTTGGGAAGTGACATAATCTTACATTTTAAGGAAATTATTCTTGAGCTGTAGAAAATGGATTAAAGAGCAAAAGTGGAAGTAGGTGCTGGTGGCCAAGACCAGGATGGTGGCAGTGAAATGATTTAAGAGATTCTGAGAAGTTTGGTGGTAGAATCAATGTGGCTTGTTGATGAATTGACTGTGAGGAGTAAGGTAAAGCAGACTCAAGGATCTCAAGGATGACTCCTGGGTTTCTGGCTTAAACAAATGGGTGGATGATGGTATCACTTTTTGAGATGGGATAGTTTTTGATAGTAGTAGAGGGGATGCTAATGAAGCGCTGAGATATCTTTAACAAATGCAAGTAAATAAATAAGTAGGCTGGGGCTTCCCTGGTGGTGCAGTGGTTGAGAGTCTGCCTGCCAGTGCAGGGGACACGGGTTCGAGCCCTGGTCTGGGAAGATCCCACATGCCACGGAGCAACTGGGCCCGTGAGCCACGGCTGCTGAGCCTGCGCGTCTGGAGCCTGTGCTCCGCAATAAGAGAGGCCGCGATAGTGAGAGGCCCGCGTACCGCGATGAAGAGTGGCCCCCGCTCGCCACAACTAGAGAAAGCCCTGGCACAGAAACGAAGACCCAACACAGCAATCAATCAATCAATCAATAAGTAGGCTGCTGAATGTATGGGAAAGGTCCTAAGGGGAAAGGTACAGTCTAGGGATAAAGATCTGTGTGTCAATGCAGTACATGGGTTAAGACATGGGCTCTAGAGCCAGCCTGTCCAAAGTTGAATGCCAACTCTGCTACTTACTAAAAGGTGGCTTTGGCCCTGTTGTTTAATCTCTCTGTGCCTCAGTTTCTTCATTTGTAAAATGGAGATAGTAGTACACACCTCTTAAGGTTGGTGTGAGAATTAAATGAGTTAATATATGCAACACTAAGGACAGTGCCTGGCAGATAGTGTCAGTGATTATCACCTTCTGCAGCAGACATCTAGAGGATTCTGAAAATCATGACAATGGAGAGAAATCCCTTGGGGAGAAGAGAGGGTTAGTACAGAGCTTTGAGAAACAACATGTATGGCTCAGACAGAAGAGAAGGAGGCTTCAGCAAAGTCTCCTGAGAAGGAAAAATAACCAGTGGGGTAGGAGGAAGACCAGGAGTGCATAATAACATGGAAGTCCAAAGGAGAGTTTCAAGAAGACAGGCATGGTCTGTTGTGCTGTGTGTTGCTATAATTGAGATAAAAACAGACACGTCTGTTGGATCTGGCCACAGGGAGGTAGGTCACTGATGACCTTGACAAGAGCAGACCCAGTCATGAGTTGAAGGGAAAACTGGTTAGCAAGTAGAGTCAGCCTGTGCAGATAATCCTTTTGAGAACTCTGGGAATAAAGTAAAGTGGAGAAATAGGGGAACAGATGGAGGTGGGTGTGAGGTCAAGGGAGGGAGGTTTAGCCACAAATCTGGTTTTAAACACAGGATATAAAAGAGCTTTCAAAAAGGGTATGCCAGGTGAAGGAACACATCAGCTCTCCTTAGGGTTCAACTCACATCACAGCACAATTATCTTCCCATGGGCTACGAGGGCTCCAAGGGCGGACTGTCTTATTCACCTCTGTTTCCCAGCACCTAGAACAGAGCCTGATAAGGAGGGCAGAGGGATATTTGTGGTGTAAATGGACAAACTCATCTTTCCTGCATGATGGGTATTCTTCCCAATTTTTCTTTTTCTGGTAATAACCCTTGACATACGTCGCTATAAGACTTTGCCAAAGGAGACAAAGCCTCTGAAGAACATGAAGAACACTAAAATGAACTTACGAAAATGAACTCTAGAAAAGATTTTCCTGCTGAAGGGCCCAGATGTGCAAATTACAAGCAGAGCCCCATGAGCAACAAGAGTCCTGAATTGCAAATTGGAACATCAGGCCCAGGAGAGCAGAGGAGAGGCCTGATGCGCTCCATCCCTGTGAGCAAAAGCTCAGCACAGAGCACCATTACAAGTCTCCTGTCTGGTCTCTCCTACATGCAATCAATTCTACACACCAGTAATTGATTCTTCTTATTACCATGACTCTTAGGATTCTGGAAAATTTTCCTACCACAGATCATGTCAACTCTTCACTTTGGGAAGATAGCCCCTTTGCCCCCTGTACTAACTCCTCTCCCATGGTTCTCCTCCTCTCATGTTAACCTAGGCCGTATCACTTGTGTCCACCCTTGGCTCTTATTCATCCTGCTCCATCCTTCTGTCAATCTAAGCTATAAACTAGAGATCAAATGCCATTTTTTCCACAAAGATGCCTCTGCTGACATTTAACCTAGATTGGTTTCTGAATTCCCACAGCTTGACTTTGTGTGTGTATCACACGTTGTCACACTTGATTATGCTGCTTTATAAATACTTTACAGAAACAAATCATATGTTCTCACTTCCACTAGACTATAAGCTACCCGAAGCAATGACACTGTCTTGTTCTACTTCTAGGCCTGACAACCGGATATTTAATAGGTCCTTAACAAAGTCACCTAAGATTAACATACTGTTGCCTCTATGAAACCACTCGGTCAGCTTTTGCTTACCCAATCATTTACATCTTGAGTTTCTGAGTGTGGTCCCTGGTCTAACAGTGCTTTGTTTGTGCCAGCTCCCTCACATGCATTCCCAGAGCTCCTGTGCTGAGGCACACTACCTTCACCAGTCCCATGAGACCAGAGGCCCTACATCCACTCTAAATGTCTGCCAGACAAGGGACCAGAAACTTTACTAACAGTCTTAAAAGGTGGATCTGTGATAGCCTTAAGAAGATTAACAGTTAGAAAAGATAAAAGAGCCAAGCAATTTTAAAGTTAAAATTTCAACAGTTCTGGGCTTTCCTGGTGGCACAGTGGTTGAAAATCCACCTGCCAATGCAGGGGACATGGGTTTGATCCCTGGTCCGGGAAGATTCCCACATGCTGCAGAGCAACTAAGCCTGTGCGCCACAACTACTGAACCTGTGTTCTAGAGCCCACGAGCCACAACTCCTGAGCCCACGTGCCACAACTACTGAAGCCCGTGTGCCTAGAGTCAGTGCTTCGCAACAAGAGAAGCCACCACAATGAGCAGCCCCCGCTCACTCCAACTAGAGAAAGCCCGTGCGCAGCAATGAAGACCCAACGCAGCCAAAAATAAATTTTTAAAAAGTGCCTCTTTAAAAAAAAAAATTTCGGGCTTCCCTGGTGGCGCAGTGGTTGAGAATCTGCCTGCCAATGCAGGGGACACGGGTTCGAGCCCTGGTCTGGGAGGATCCCACATGCCGCAGAGCAACTAGGCCATGAGCCACAACTACTGAGCCTGCGCGTCTGGAGCCTGTGCTCCGCAACGAGAGGCCGCGATAGTGAGAGGCCCGCGCACCGCGATGAAGAGTGGCCCCCACTTGCCACAGCTAGAGAAAGCCCTCGCACAGAAACGAAGACCCAACACAGCCAAAAATAAATATAAAAAAAATTAATTAATTAACTTAAAAAAAAATTTTTCAACAGTTCTATTTTTGCAACGTTTCTATGAATCTAAAATCATTTCAAAATAAAAAGTTAAAAAATTTAGCTGAGGGCTTCCCTCGTGGCACAGTGGCTGGGAGTCCGCCTGCCAAAGTAGGGGACACGGGTCCGAGCCCTCGTCCGGGAGGATGCCACATGCCACAGAGCGGCTGAGCCCGTGTACCACAACTACTGAGTCTGCGCTCTAGAGCCCGCGAGCCACAACTGCTGGGCCTGCGAGCCACAGCTGCTGAGCCCACGTGCCACAACTGCTGAGGCCTGCGCGCCTAGAGCCTGTGCTCCGCAACAGGAGAAGCCACCACAATGAGAGGCATACGCACCGCAATGAAGAGTAGCCCCTGCTCGCCACAACTAGAGAAAGCCCGCGTGCAGCAACGAAGACCCAACGCAGCCAAAAATAAAATAATTAAAAAAAAAAAAAAACAAAAACTTAGCTCAACATAGCTGCCATGACAGAAAACTCAATTAACCATGGCTTATCTTAACTATTTTTTAAGGAACATAAAAACACGGTTGGAAAGTCCCACTGCATAGGGGGCTTATTCAAGACTCCCAAGATGATCACTGTTTTTTTTTTTTTTTGGGCCACGTTACATGCCTTGAGGGAATCTTAATTCCCCGACCAGGGATGGAATCCGTGCCCCCTGCAGTGGCAGTGTGGAGTCCTAACCACTGGATCACCAGGGAATTCCCCAAAGATGATCACTTTTAACAGGCCCACCGAAAGGTATTTTAGATCTCATAATTCACCTATACTGTGTCCAGTGTAGTCCACCTTTAGATGACAACTAAAGGAGGAACAATTTAACACCCTCTCTCTATTTAACTGTGATAAGTTTAGAGCCTGTGTGCTAAACTACAGGGGTTCCACTAGATCTGTTCATCTGTGATGCAGAAAGCAGCTTCTGGGACAGAGATAACACTTGGGGTGACCCATTAGTCTCTACCTAGAAGTTTACCACTCCTAAAGAGATCACAAAAAAGCACTCCAGGCATCTACCCCCAAAGCAGTTACTGGTCATTTCATTTACCTCCAGGTACCAGGCTAGAACTCCTGCCTGTTCCATAGCTTCACTTGCCATTCCTGTCCCCCTCTCCCCAACCCTAATTAAAATACTAAATACTGTATTACTGCAAGACCAACATCATTCCTGTAAACAAGCCAGAGGCGCCAGAGGTTACCAGGCAAGTTCTGTGTTGCACTGGGCCCTGAGGGAGCAGGCTGCCCTACAGATAAGTCTCACTTACTGAACAAGTAACCTGGAGCTGCTGCTGCTGCTGCTGCTGTGGTGGCGGTGGCGTCTGTTCCTGGGGGGTTTGTTGTTGTGGCTGCTGCTGAGGGTCCCATATATGGACAGTCTGAGCTGTATTCTGGTATGTGCCTGCCACGGCCTGCACAGCCACTGGAATGTGGATGTTGCCATTCATGAACTGTGCTGGAAAGAGAGAGTTTGCAAGGGTCTGCACTACCTCTTCATGGGAGTTTTTCACTACAGACGTGGTGCCCACCATCTTCTCCTTGTCATCCTCCAGCTTTACAGCTGCCAGGGCTGTGGGTGAGCCACTGACGTGAACTGCGTTGTAGGCTTCCTGGGGAATGGCAATGTGAGTAATGCTCTGCTGCTGAGGGTCCCCCCGGGGCTGGGCAGAGTAAACAGGTATGGTCCAAGTTTCTCCTGTAGGGCTAGTAATGGTCCCAGTGGCACTGTACAGGTGGGCACTGTCTACTGTTAGTAAGTCGGGCCTCAAAGACACATAACTCTGCTGCTGGCCCTGTGGAATGGCCAGCACGGTGGCCACCGGCTGCCCTGAGATGGCGTAGGACACAGTGATGGGCATGTCCACTTTGCGCTTCTTCACTGGCTGGAGGACACTGGCCGTGCCAACCCGCCGCTCCCCTTCCCGAGGTGAGCCCTGCTGGGACGGTGGTGGGGAAAGGGCACCCACAGTCTGGATTTGGATCTGCTGACCCCCAGCAAGAGACTGGCCAGCCACCAGCTGAGCCTGGATCTGTTGATGTGGGATGTGCTCCTCTGGGATCTCTGCAGCCTGGATCTGCTGGGCCGCCTGCATGTGCTGCACCTGGATCTGGGCCGCCTGCAGCTGCGAAGGGCTGGGGCTCTGCAGAGATGGGGTCTGGATGGAGGGGGCTGTCGGCTGTGCTGCTTGGCCTTGGATCTGCACCTGGACATGGATGGGCTGCTCAGCAGGCTGGTGAACGGTGAGCTGCGGGGAGAGCTGCTGAGCCGAGACCTGCTGCGGAGACTGCTGTACCTGCACCTGTACCTGCAGCGACAAGATTCACCAGTGAGTGAATAGGGCAACATTGAGAATCCAGCCCCAGAGGGAAGAAGAGATCTCAGATGGGAACCCTGGGTAATATGAAGAGGAGGGGCCACCATACCCAAGGCTTCTGAGGAGGCCACAATCTCCAAAACCATAGGCAAAATTCTCCAGCATCACACTCTGAATGTGTTGCATTCAGAGCAACACATATCCACCTGAGAGCAAGCAAGACTATCAAGTGGGAAATATCAAAACTTTTGCTCATTTCTTGACTTCCTTTTTAAAAGTAACCCCTTTTGTTTTTGCATACTGACATAGTAGTACAAGTATATAATTTATAAATATATACTTATTAGTTGTATGTTCAAAAAATAGTTTATCCATGTGGTTAGTAATAAAAGTGTAGGGACATTGTTCTAAAAGGTGAGAAGGCATTCAACTCCCAACTCAGAATCAGAACTACCCCCACCACAGACAAATAGTAAACAAACACAGTAGAGACAAAATGTTTGAAATCTCTTTTGGAGATATCTCCAAATTTGCTGCTAAAATATGGGCACTGGGGCTTCCCTGGTGGCACAGTGGTTGAGAATCTGCCTGCCAATGCAGGGGACACGGGTTCAAGCCCTGGTCTGGGAAGATCCCACATGCCGTGGACCAACTAGGCCCGTGAGCCACAATTGCTGAGCCTGCGCATCTGGAGCCTGTGCTCCGCAGCAAGAGAGGCTGCGATAGCGAGAGGCCGGTGCACCACAATGAAGAGTGGCCCCCGCTTGCCGCAACTAGAGAAAGCCCTTGCACAGAAACGAAGACCCAACACAGCCATAAATAAATAAATAAATAAACAAACAAATTAATTAATTAATTAAAAAAAATATATATATATATGGGCACTGTTGAATGATTCTTTAGAGTGCTTATTTAAGATAGCATTGTTTTAATAGAGAAGCCACAGATTCCTGATAATTTAATCTAAGGTTACTATATCCTGGACCATGCATTTCTGATAATAATGCAGCTCATGTCTTATTGCTGTTACTTCAGCATACAAAACAGCATGAAAAGATGCTATGTATAGTATGTAATTTTAAAAAAGAAAAGATTTTTCCATCAGACACACATACCTAAATTATTCTGAACTCGGACTTCCCTGGTGGTCCAGTGGGTAAGAATCCACGCTCCCAATACGGGAGGCCTGGGTTCAATCCCTGGTTAGGGAACTAGATCCCATATGCATGTCGCAACTGAGTCTGCATGCCGCAACTAAGAAGCCCACATGTCGCAACTAAAAGTCCACATGCCGCAACTAAAAACATGCCACAACGAAGATCCCATGTGCAGCAACTAAGACCCAGTGTGGCCTACATAAATAAATTTTAAAAAAAATTACTCTGAACTCATGTCAGAATGAGGAAGGTATAAAATGAGAAGGTAGATCAGTGATTATATACATCACAAAAGATAACCAAAGATGGTGCTGGTACAACTGGCTATCTATGTAAAAAGTTGGACCTCATCCTCACATTATACACAAAAAATGGGAGAGGATCTGAACAGACACTTCTCCCAAGAAGATAAGCAAATGGCCGGTAAGCACATGAAAAGTTGCTCAACATCGTTAGCCGTCAGGGAAATGCAAATCAAAAGCAAAATGAGATACCATTTAAACCCAGTAGGACGACTATAATAAAAGATAATAGGGACTTCCCTGGAAGTCCAGTGGTTAAGACTCCGTGCTTCCAATGCAGGGGCATGGGTTCCATCCCTGCTCGGAGAACCAAGACCCCACAGGCCGTGGGGCACGGCCAAAAAATACAATTAAAAAAAAATTTTTTTTTTTTTAAATAATGAAAGATAACAGGGACTTCCCTGGTGGCACAGTGGGTAACAATCCACCTGTCAATGCAGAGGACACGGGTTCGAGCTCTGGTCTGGGAAGATCCCACATGCCGCGGAGCAACTAAGCCCACGTGCCACAACTGCTGAGCCTGCGCTCTACAGCCTGTGAGCCACAACGACAGAAGCCCGCACAACTACCGTCCAAGCTATGCTCTGCAACAAGAGAAGTCACCCCAATGAGAAACCCGCACACCGCAACAAAGAGTAGCCCCCGCTCACTGCAACTAGAGAAAGCCCGCACACAGCAACGAAGACCCAACACAACCAAAAATAAATAAATTTAAAAAAAAAAAGAAAAAAAAAAAAACAAAAAAAAACAAATGTTGGCAAGGATGTGAAAAAATTGGAATTCTCATACACTGCTGGTGGCAATGTAAAATGGTGTAGGCTGCTTTGGAAAAAAGTCTGGCAGGGACTTCCCTGGTGGCGCAGTGGTTAAGAATCTGCCTGCCAATGCAGGGGACACAGGTTTAAGCCCTGGTCCGGGAAGATCCCACATGCCGTGGAGCAACTAAGCCCATGCGCCACAACTACTGAGCCCGTGAGCCACAACTAGAGAATGGCCGCACGCAGCAACAAAGACCCAATTCAGCCAAAAATAAAAATAAATTTATAAAATACTTTAAAAAACAAACAAACAAAAGTCTGGCAGATCATCAAAAGATTAAACATAGCATATGACAAAGATATGAAAACCACACCACATGACCCAGCAGTTTCACTCTTAGTTACATACTCAAGAGAAATAGAAACTATACTCACATAAAAACTTGGACATGAGGGACTTCCCTGATGGTCCAGTGGTTAAGAATCTGCCTTCCAATGCAGGGGACGTGGGTTCGATCCCTGGTCAGGGAACTAAGACCCCACATGTGGTGAGGCAACCAAGCCCATGAGCTCGAGATCCCACGTGCTGCAGCTACTGAGCCCAGGTGCCACGATGAAGAGCTCGCACGCCGCAATGAAAGATACCATATGCACAACTAAGACCCGACGTGGCCAAATAAATAAATTAATAGATAAATATTTAAAAAAAGAACTTGGACATGAATGTTAATAACAGCATTATTTAAAATAACCAAAAAGTGGAAACAACCCAAATATCCATCAACTGATGGATAAGTAAAATGTAGTACTTCCATACAACAGAATGTTTAGTAAGAAAAACATAAAATTTTGATAAAATGCTACAACACAGATGAACCCTGAAAACATTATGCTAAATGAAGTCAGTCACAAAAGACTACATATTATATGATTCCATTAATATGAATGTCCAAAATAGGCAAATCTATAGAAACAGAAAGTAGATTAGTGGGTTGTCCAGGAGACAGGGATTGGGGGAAATATGAAGTAACTGCTAATGGCTACAGGGTTTCTTTCTGGAGGTGATGAGAATGTTCTAAAATTGATGTGGTAATGGTTGCACAACTCTGTGAATAGACTAAAAACTACTAAGTTGTACGCTTTACATGGAAAGGAGTGAATTATTTGATATGAGAATTATATCTCATTAAAGCCACTACTGATTTAAAAAAAAAAAAAAAAAAAAGCAAGGAGGAGGCTATGTAAAGAGCGTAGGCCTTGGGACTTCCCTGGTGGTCCAGTGGCTAAGACTCCACGCTCCCAATGCAGGGGGTCTGGGCTCATTCCCTGGTCAGGGAACTAGATACCACATGCCGTGACAAAGAGTTTGCATGCCGCAACTAAAGAGCCTGCATGCCACAACTAAAAGATTCTGCATGCTGCAATGAAGATCCCACATGGTGCAATGAAGATCCCGCATGCTGCAACTAAGACCCGGCGCAGCCAAATAAACAAATAAATAAATATTAAAAAAAAAAAAAAAAGAGCATAGGCCTTAAGAACAGACTTTAAGTGAACAGACTTGAAGTGATGATGTACTTTCCTAGCTGTGACTCCTCTAAGTTTCAGTTTCCTGAGGCACAATAAAAAGGGGGAGAAGGCCTACCTCCTTACAGAGTTGTCATGAGCATAAAATAATATTTACTGACACACAGTAGATGTTCAAAAAGTAGGTTTTCTTCCTCATAAGCAATATTTCTTTACACCAGTGAGTCTCAAAATGTAGTTTCCAGGCCAACATCATCATCACACGGGCAATTATCAGATATACAAACTTTCAGGTCCCAGCTCAGAACTATTAAACCAGAAACTCTAGGGAATGGGCCCAGAAATCTGTACTTAACAAGTCTTCCAGGTGACTGATGCATGCTCAAGTTTGAGAATCAGTGCTTTACACCAAAGACTAAAGCAGACAACGAAGCCAATTACTACAGAACAGCAGTTTTCAAGCTCTTTGGTCTCAGCACCCTTTCAAAAAATGATTGAGGACCAACCCCAAAGAGCTTTTCTTTCCACGAGCATAGATAACAATTCTTACTGTATTAGAAAATCAAACTAGGAAACTTAGAAAAATATTACTTCATTAAAAATCACCACATAGGGGCCTTCCCTGGTGGCGCAGTGGTTGAGCATCTGCCTGCCAATGCAGGGGACACGGGTTCAAGCCCTGGTCTGGGAAGATCCCACATGCCACGGAGCGACTAAGCCCGTGAGCCACAATTGCTGAGCCTGCGCATCTGGAGCCTGTGCTCCGCAACAAGAGAGGCTGCGATGGTGAGAGGCCCGCGCACCGCGATGAAGAGTGGCCCCCACTTGCCGCAACTGGAGAAAGCCCTCGCACAGAAACGAAGACCCAACACAGCCATAAATAAATAAATAAATAAAAATTAAAAACAAACAAAAAAAATAACATTTGAAAAAAAAAAAAAAAATCACCGCATAGAGCAGAAGCAAGAAGAACTACAATTCTGCAGCTCGTGGAAGGAAAACCACATTCACAGAAAGACAGACAAAATGAAAAGGCAGAGGACTTTGTACCAGATGAAGGAACAAGATAAAACCCCAGAAAAACAACTAAATGAAGTGGAGATAGGAAACCTTCCAGAGAAAGAATTCAGAATAATGATAGTGAACATGATCCCGGACCTTGGAAAAAGAATGGAGGCAAAGATCGAGAAGATAGAAGAAATGTTCAACAAAGACCTAGAAGAATTAAAGAACAAACAGAGATGAACAATACAATAACTGAAATGAAAAATACACTAAAAGGAATCAATAGCAAAATAACTGAGGCAGAACAACAGATAAGTGACCTGGAAGACAGAATGGTGGAATTCACTGCCACAGAACAGAATAAAGAAAAAAGAAGGAGAAAAAATGAAGACAGCCTAAGAGACCTTTGGGACAACATTAAACACAATAACATTCGCATTATAGGGGTCCCAGAAGGAGAAGAGAGAGAGAAAGGACCTGAGAAAATATTTGAAGAGATTATAGTCGAAAACTTCCCTAACATAGGAAAGGAAATATCCACCCAAGTCTAGGAAGTACAGAGAGTCTCAGGCAGGATAAACCCAAAGAGAAACACGCCAAGATACATAGTAATCAAATTGATAAAAATTAAAGACAAAGAAAAATTACTGAAACCAACAAGGCAAAAACGACAAATAACACACAAGGGAACTTCCATAAGGTTAACAGCTGATTTCTCAGCAGAAACTCTACAAGCCAGAAGGGAGTGGCATGACACATTTAAAGTGATCAAAGAGAAAAACCTACAACCAAGATTACTCCACCCGGCAAGGATCTCATTCAGATTCGATGGAGAAAGCAAAAGCTTTACACACAAGCAAAACCTACGAGAATTCAGCACCATCAAACCAGCTCTACAGCAAATGCTAAAGGAACTTCTCTAAGCAGGAAACACAACAGAAGAAAAGGACCTACAAAAACAAACCCAAAACAATTAAGAAAATGGTAACAGGAACATACATATCGATAATTACCTTAAATGTGAATGGATTAAATGCTCCAACCAAAAGACACAGGCTCGCTGAATGGCTGCAAAAACAAGACCCATATATATGCTGTCTACAAAAGACCCACTTCAGACCTAGGGACACATACAGACTGAAAGCGAGGGGATGGAAAAAGATATTCCATGCAAATAGAAATCAGAAGAAAGCTGGAGTAGCAATACTCATATCAGATAAAAGAAACTTTAAAATAAAGAATGTTACAAGAGACAAGGAAGGACACTACATAATGATCCAAGGGATCAATCCAAGAAGAAGACGTAACAATTATAAATATATATGCACCCAACATAGTAGCACCTCAATACATAAGGCAACTGCTAATAGCTATAAAAGAGGAAATCGACAGTAACACAATAATAGTGGGGGACTTTAACACCTCACTTACACCAATGGACAGATCATCCAGACAGAAAATTAATAAGGAAACATAAGCTTTTAAATGACACAATAGAGCAGATAGATTTAACTGATATTCATAGGACAGTCCATCTCAAAACAGCAGATTACACTTTCTTCTCAAGTGCACACGGAACATTCTCCAGGATAGATCACATCTTGGATCACAAGTCAAGCCTTGGTAAATTTAAGAAAATTGAAATCATATCAAGCATCTTTTCTGACCACAACGCTACGAGATTAGAAATTAGTTACAGGGGAAAAAACATAAAAAACACAAACACATGGAGGCTAAACAATACATTACTAAATAACCAAGAGATCACTGAAGAAATCAAAGAGGAAATAAAAAAATACCTAGACACAAATTACAACGAAAACACGATGATCCAAAACCTATGGGATGCAGCAAAAGCAGTTCTAAGGGGAAGTTTAGAGCAATACAAGCCTACCTCAAGAAACAAGAAAGGGCTTCCCTGGTGGCACAGTGGTTGAGAATCTGCCTGCCAATGTAGGGGACACAGGTTCGAGCCCTGGTCTGGGAAGATCCCACATGCCGCGGAGCGACTAGGCCCGTGAGCCACAACTAACTGAGCCTGCGCGTCTGGAGCCTGTGCTCCGCAACGAGAGGCCGCGATAGTGAGAGGCCCACGCACCGCAATGAAGAGTGGCCCCCACTTGCTGCAACTAGAGAAAGCCCTCGCACAGAAACGAAGACCCAACACAGCCATAAATAAATAAATAAATAAATAAATAAATAAATAAATAAATAAAATTTAAAGAGAAAGAAGAACTTCCAGTTGATGGGGAAAAAAAAAAAAGAAACAAGAAAAATCTCAAATAAACAATCTAACCTTACACCTAAAGGAACTACAGAAAGAAGAACAAACAAAACCCAAAGTCAGTAGAAGGAAAGAAATCATAAAGATCAGAGCAGAAATAAATGAAACAGAAACAAAGAAAACAATAGCAAAGATCAATAAAACTAAAAGCTGGTTCTTTGAGAAGATAAACAAAATTAATAAACCTTTAGCCAGACTCATCAAGAAAAAGAGGGAGAGGACTCAAATCAATAAAATTAAAAATGAAAGAGGAGAAGTTACAATGGACACTGCAGAAATACAAAGCATCCTAAGAGACTACTACAAGCAACTCTATGCCAATAAAATGGACAACCTGGAAGAAATGGACAAATTCTTAGAAAGGTATAACCTTCCAAGACTGAACCAGGAAGAAACAGAAAATATGAACAGACCAATCACAAGTAATGAAATTGAAACTGTGATTAAAAATCTTCCAACAAACAAAAGTCCAGGACCAGATGGCTTCACAGGTGAATTCTATCAAACATTTAGAGAAAAGCTAACACCCATCCTTCTCAAACTCTTCCAAGAAATTGCAAAGAAGGAAAACTCCCAAACTCATTCTACAAGGCCACCATCACCCTGATACCAAAACCAGACAAAGATACTACAAAAAAAGAAAATTACAGGGCTTCCCTGGTGGCACAGTGGTTGAGAATCTGCCTGCTAATGCAGGGGACATGGGTTCGAGCCCTGGTCTGGGAAGATCCCACATGCCACGGAGCAACTAGGCCCGTGAGCCACAACTAACTGAGCCTGCGCGTCTGGAGCCTGTGCTCCGCAACAAGAGAGGCCGCGATAGTGAAGAGGCCCGCGCACCGCGATGAAGAGTAGCCCTCGCTTGCCGCAACTAGAGGAAGCCCTCACACAGAAACAAAGACCCAACACAGCCAAAAATAAATAAATAAATTTATTTTTAAAAATTAAAAAAAAAAAAAAGAATGAAATAATGCCATTTGCAGCAACATGGATGGACCCAGAGATTATCATACCAAGGGAAATAAATCAAGAAAGAGGAAGACAAATACAACATATAGCACTTATATGTGGAATCTTAAGTATGACACAAATGAACCTATCTACGAAACAGAAACAGAGTCACAGACATAGAGAACAGACTGTGGTTGCCAAGGGGGAGGAGGGGTGGGAGAGGGAAGTATTGGGAGTTTGGGATTAGCAGATATAAACTATTATATATAGGACGGGTAAACAACAAGGTCCTACTGTACAGCACAGGGAACTATATTCAATATTCTGTGACAAATCATAATGGAAAAAAATATGGGAACTTCCCTGGTGGCGCAGTGGTTAAGAATCCGCCTGCCAATGCAGGGGACACAGGTTCGATCCCTGGTCCGGGAAGATCCCACATGCTGCGGAGCAACTAAGCCTGTGCGCCACAACTACTGAGCCTGCATTCTAGAGCCCGCAAGCCACAACTACTGAGCACACGCGTTTAGAGCCCATGCTCCGCAACAAGAGAAGCCACCAGAATGAGAAGCCTGTGCACTGCAATGAAGAGTAGCCCCCGCTCACTGTAACTAGAGAAAGCCAGCACACGGCAACAAAGACCCAACGCAGCCACAAAAAAAGAATATGAAAAAGAATATATATATGTATAACTGAGTCACTCTGCTGTATAGCAGAAATTAACACATTGTAAATTAACTATACTTCAATAAAATTAAAAAAAAAAAAAGACTGGACATGAAGGGCCAGAAAAGGCAGCAATAAACAGCCTACCAATCTGAAGTGATGATCAGGACCCCAATCAGCCCACAAAGTGCCAGTGAGAGAATAGCTGATTTCAGTCCTGTTTTTGGCTGCAAACCCTTGTTTGCAGAATACACCACATTATGACTTCTGCCTCCCCAAGGCAGAAGCTGGAATCACTGTCCCAACCTCTCCTGCAGCTAGAGTGCAGGCGTGTGACCAAGGCTTCCCAAATTAGACACACTGCATGAAATCTGGACTCAAAACAGAGCAACATGAGGCAGCAGGAACCACAACCTCCATTTTCTGGTGAGAGTGGAAGATTGTGGCAGAAATGGAACAGGATGGCATAAATCCCAATGAGAGACTATGGTAGGACAAGGACCTGTGCCCAGGGGTGTGGCTGAAGGTCTTTGCCAAGGCAGGCTAGCAATGTGACCTGAGTCCTGTTCCTGGCTGTGCAGCCTCCAAGACACATTCTCTAAAAACCAAAACTCAGATAGATACAAAAGATATCAAAACAAGTTGATATCCTGTTCCTGGCTGTGCAGCCTCCAAGACACATTCTCTAAAAACCAAAACTCAGATAGATACAAAAGATATCAAAACAAGTTGAGAACTTTAAAATAGTATTTACCTTGGGAGAGAAAGATGTACAGAGGGGTATTAGAGATCTGAACTGCATCTGTAACGTTATGTTTTTAAAAAAAAAAAACAAAAAAAAGCAAAAATGGCAAACTGCCAACACAGTAGGAATACTTGTTCTAAATATTTGTCTGGATACTTACTTTTCAAATGTTTGAAAAGCAACTGGGGCCCTAGGTAGGAATGGCACTAATGAGGAGAAGGAGAGGAAGAAGAAAACAACAGTGGCTATTATTTATTTGAGGGCTTACTACGTTCCAGGCAGTGTACTTAGGACTTAGCATTTTATGGAATCCTCAAAGTAACTACAACATAAATTCTTTTATTTCCATGATGTAGCTAAGGAAACGGACTCAAAGTGGTTAAGTCACTTGTCTATAACCATATATCTAAAGAATCAGAGGCAGATCGAACTCATGTTTGTTTAAGGGCAGTCTGGCTCTTGATTACCTCCTTCCTCACTCTCAGCAATTCTACACTGAGGTGAGGGGTTAGGGACTGACTGCCCCAGCACAGAGGGAATGTGCAACAGCAAAAAGAGGAAGAGGGACAGAAGTTGGGATGACAAATGAGGAAGAATTGTACTTTGATCCACTGAAGGCTTGAGATCTTTACTTCTAGCAACAAAAGAATCAAGTGCTGAGAAATCTCCTTCCCCAAAGCATCAGACTGACCAACCAGCCTTGTATGAAGCCTCAGTTCCTGCCCTATAGAAGTACAGAGAAGAAACAAGAAATTCTATGGGTGCTAAGTGAAACCGGACTGCTAGAATTCACCATCAGAGGGTCTTCTCTCTGGCATACACATTTAACTCCATGTGGATACTTTAGGAAGTACCCAACTCAAGAGGGCTCTTGAAAGTGAAGTTCCAAATGAACCACCTTCACCTAGCTCAGGCAGACCTATCAACAACAGGAAACTTAGGCCTTCCTGGTATTGTACAAACTGTGAAGGTATTTACATGACAGCTCTTCCTTTTGCCTCAAGAAAGTGCCTCCCTATCTTAAATAAACATATGCTACTGTGATATTGTAATATAATTTTTGGTCTTTTCTCTGATTCTTGATCTGAGCTCTTAAGACCTTTGTAATTTCCTAAGTGATAATATAAATGCTAGGATCATATTATTTTCTAATGAGGCAACTTTGGTGGGCTCCTGGATGAGGGCTGGTCACCTCAAAGGCCAAGCCATAATTAGAAACTTGGTACTTTCAGCCCCACCCTCCATTCTTTGGAAAGGGAAGAGGGGCTAGAAATTGAGTTACTAATCGATCATACCTATATGATGTAGCCTCCACAAAAATCCCGAAAGTTTGGGGTTTAGAGAGTTCCTGGGTTGGTGAATACATTCACGTGCTGGGAGGGTGGTACACCCCAACTCCATGAGGACAGAGGCTCCTGTGTTCACGACCCTTCAGAACCTCGCCCCATGTATCTCTTTATTTGGTTGTTCAACCGTATCCTTTATCATTTCCTTAATTATATAATAAACTGGTAAATGTGTTTCCCTGAGTTCTGTGAGCTGTTCTGGCAAATCATCATACCCAAGGAGGGGTAGTGAGAATCGCAATTTATAGCCAGTTAGTCAAAAGTACAGGTGAGATAACCTGGGACCTGCAACTAGTGTCGGAAGTGGGGGGCAGTCTTGTGAAACTGATCCCTTAACTTGCGGGGATCTGACGCTAACTCCAAGCAGATAGTGTCAGAACTGAATTGAATTATAGGCCAGCCAGCTGGTGTGAAGAATTGGTCATTGTGGGGGAAAAAACACACATTTCGGGGCCAAAAGTGTGAGTGTGGTAGTAGCAGAGAGTAAACGGACACAGTGAGTTTTATTCAGACAGCTACTCTAATTAACTTTTAACACAGACCTTTGTCTCCCATCAATTCACTAACACTGTTCTAAGGATATGATTACTTTGTCAAATCTAACAAGCTATGTGGCCGCTTCTAGGCTGGAAAGATGAGAAATTCTTGGGGACAGAACAAACTCTCTGGGATGGCGACAGATGGTTTTAAAAAGGCAATCTAATTTTACCGCAATTTTTAAAAAAAGCAACTTAGAAAACTCTCTGCCCTCAAGGTAATGAATTGTTTTGAAATTTCAAATAACATTAATATAGGCATAATTTTACATTCTTATCAAAAGGGTTAGGTTGAGACACAATACTATGGGCCAAAGAGCCTTTTAACATTTGAACTGAGAAGGCAGGTCTGTTCAGCTCCATATTTCAGTGTACACGTCACCTCTCTAGTCTCATCCTTTCACTCAGTGCACTCCAGTTACACAGCCATTCTGCCATTTTTCAAATAAGCAGGCTCCCACCTTAGGGCTTTCTGATTTGGAATGCTCTTTCCTCAGATAACCATATGGCTCACTCACCAGCTCTCTTTGGTCTTAACTCAAAAGTCACCAGGATATTAAGGCTTACCCTGGCCACCCCCATCTGCTTTGTTTTTCTCCTCTGCATTTATCACTACATAACAAGATTTTAAAAAATCTTATATATCATCTAACCCCTCCCAGCTATAATGTATGTTCCACAAGGTCAGGAAGCTTTCTGTCTTGTTCAGTGCTGTACCTAAACATCTAGCAAAGGGCTTCATACATAAACACAAACATATGGAGATGTCTGGGATAGGGGAAAAAAGGTTAAGAATCATTGTCCTATACAAGTTCAAAGCAAAATATTCGCAAGCAACACTTTTTTTTTTTTTTTATTACAAAAGTAGTTCATGTTTAAAAAAAAAAAAATTCAAGCACTCCTCCTTAGTACCCCACTACCCCGCCCAATTACTGTTTTGGGCTTTATTACTACTATTTAAAGACCACTACATTCTACATATGCTAAAAGCCAGTGATACTAAACTGGTTCTGACACTCTATAATCTGTTAAACATCCTGCTCTGTCAATATACATAGATCTATCTCATTCTTCTGGCTGCACAGGACAATATAGTACAGTTGTATCATTATTTGCCATTTCCCTTACTGAAAGAGTGACTTGTTTCCAGTGTTACTACTATAAGCAATGTGGCAGTGAATATCCTTATATACACATTTATCTGTGAACACAAATGCAAGGCCAAAGGTACGCATATTTAAACATTTGACAAGTATTGCCAAATTCACTCTCAAGAAAATCACACTAATTTATCCTCTTATACACTTGCTACCCTGGGTGAAATCTTTATAACTGTTTTCCTATCTAATAAATAAAACATATTTCATTTTAAAAACTTACACTTCCATAATCACCAGAAGCATGAAGCATCTTTTGACATACTTACTAGCACAATCTGTATTTCCTCCCCCATGAACTATCTATTTATATCCTTTGTTCATTTTTCCACTAGATCATTTTTCTTTCCTATTTTGTAAGTTTCTTGTGTATTAGAAACACTAGTTAGGAGCACAGGCTCGAGTTAAAACAGCTTGGGTGCAAACGCTAGCTATCAGAAGATGAGTTAACCTCCCTATACCTCATGTGCTATTTTTAGTTTCAAAAATTATACTTTTAGGGCTTCCCTGGTGGCGCAGTGGTTAAGAATCCGTCTGCCAATGCAGGGGACACGGATTCGAGCCCTGGTCCAGGAAGATCCCACATGCCACGGAGCAACTAAGCCCGTGCGCCACAACTACTGAGCCTGCGCTCTAGAGCCCGCGCACCATAACTACTGAAGCCTGCATGCCCTAGAGCCCGTGCTCCACAAGACAAGCCACCGCAATGAGAAGCCCGCGCACCGCAACGAAGAGTAGCCCCCACTCACTGCAACTAGAGAAAGCCTGCGCACAGCAACGAAGACCCAATGCAGCCAAAAATAAATTAATTAAATAAAAAAATTTTTTAAAATTATACCTTTAAAGAAAGAATATACAGACCTATAAAACAGATCAAGAAACAACATGTGTATAAAATAATTTTGTAACTGCTAGGCCCATATTTTCTGTCACTCAGAAAATGTTTTTCCGAAGTCTTATATAAAGTTGTATCTTTAGCCATATATTTATTGATATTGTCTGGCTTATGATTTTTTTAAAACAAGTTTTTATTGTATTTAAGACACTTAGGTTTTTTTTGGCCACGCTGCGCAACTTGCAGGATCCCCACCAGGGACTGAACCTGGGTCCCCTGCACTGGAAGCGCCGAGTCCGAACCACTGGACTGCCAGGGAATTTCCTGGCTTATGATTTTGATAGCTTTAGATTTATTAACATTGTCAACTTTCATATAACATTAATAACAACTTACAATCTTTATTTAAATTAAATCTACAAAGCCAACTTTTAGAAAAATTAAATTCCATTTGGCTTAAGACAGTTATTAATGAAAATATATTTGTCTTAAAAATTTTTTTAATTTATGGAAAGGAAAGAAAGATTAGTCTCAAGAAAGATAAACTAGGCTTAACTAAACTTTGGTCCAAGAATGCTTGGCTAAAAGGTCTTTTTTTTTTTTTTCCAGCCATGCTACGCGGCTTGTGGGAGCTTAGTTCCCTGACCAGGGATCAAACCTGGGCCCTCGGCAGTGAAAGTGTGGAGTCCTAACCACTGGACCGCCAGGGAATTCCCTAAAAGGTCATTTTTAATTTTAAATAAAGGGGATAAAAACTACTTTTGCACATATCATATACCACAAACCATATCTTGGCAACTTGTACGGTAGAAATTTGTGGTAAGATTTTTTAGAACTACTTGAATAAAGCAAAAAAAAAACCCTCACCTAGGAAATTTTTTTTTAAAGGAAAAAATGAGATTTCCTCTACCTACACAAATAACTTGAATCTAAAATTGATAACCTGTGTGGGAAAGGGAACCACACATAAATAGCCGCCTAACAGGCTGGCTAAAATGTGACCCGTAGAAAAAAAATATGATTCTTACCAAAAGAGCACTGATAATTATTATTGAATTATTATATCACTTGCTGATCAAGCTAACATTCCATGGGCTGTAAATATAGTAATTTTTATGCAGGGGTCCCCTGAGGCCTGAAAATTAGTTCAAAGATTCTTTCAGGGTAAAAAAAGATTGGGAAAAGCTATCTCAGAGTTTACTTCTTTCCTTAGGAAGGCTTTCCACAACCTAAAATTACAGAAACTTTCTATACTGCCTTTTCATAGTTCATTGTTTTCTTGTTATCTGACTCTTCAACCCATCTGGAACTTATTTTAATTATGAGAGGTATCTGACTATTTCCAAAAGAGGAGTAGACTGCCTTACTCCACTAATGGAATATATCCTTTCCTCACTGATCAGCAGAGCCACTTTCATCCTATACCTGGTATCTACTCATAATGTATGCAGACACGAGTGTGTATATGTTTTAAAGTCCTTGGTCAACTCCCAACACATGGGTCCCCAAAGGAGCCTTCTACTCTTTGTATTCTTTACTTCTTGGATTAGGGGACCCTGAGAACTGCTCCATCTTTCCTAAAAGTTTCTCTCTTAGATGAATTCCTCTATCACCTGATTCTGTTTGTTTCCTCTCTTGCAGCAATTCCTCAGATTTAGTGGGTTTAAAAAAAAAAAATCATTCCCTATTTATTATTTTTAGTGAAGTTTAGTTGCTGTACAATTTTATAAGTTACAGGTGTACAATATAGTGATTCACAATTTTTAAAGGTTAAGATTTAGTGGGTTTTTTGATGGCACTTTTTTTCCCCCAGCACTGCTGGAAAAAAAAATTTTTAAGTATCTTTTCAGTCACTGAGGATGGGAAAATATGTGTTCTTATGAGTCCACCATATTGAACCTATCTCATGGATTTATTATTTTATTTCTTCTTCCATTTACAAAGGGTTTGGGAAAAATGATGATACTAATAGGTGATCTCAATTAGCTATCTTGAACGTAAAGTCTCAAAAAACACTTTAAACTCAAATCCCAAACTATTTTAATCTTACGAAAAAGAAGATCCAAGCAGTAAAAAACAGAATAATTTCTTCAACCGCAAAGTCAGGCCTTCCCTTTTTACCTTTCCTGTACCCTTCCTTCCTTATAGAGACTGGAATAAACAACTGCATCCCTCCATGTGCCAGATGCTTTCTTGTTATCTCATTCAGTCTCACTAAATAGTATTATCCCTACTGACAGATGAAAAAACTAGCACTAAAAAGATTAAGAAAATATCAACAAATAAGAAGTCAGGTCAAATTTAAACCCAGGAATGCAACTCCAAAGCCCAGGTCCTTCCAATATACTCACCTACATTGCTAAGGGGCAAAACCTTCTATCTCACCAAACACACCTCTTCACACTCTTGCCTCTCCATGTTCTACTCCCTTTCCTATTCTCTTGGTGGAAGTCATGGAGGGCAAAGTGAAATGCAACCACAATAGACAATAGCAAGAAAGCAGCATTTGTAACTGTAGGAGAGTTTTAGTTTCACATAAGGACCCCTAAAGAGGAAAACTTACCTTCTCGGCAAATGTATTAAGTTTCTCATCTTTCAGTAAGCATATTATCAATTAGCATTATTTCTTGAGGTTTATAAATATCAAATGCAGGCCTAGAAATTTACAGGTGACGTTGAGTCATGGAATCATACAACTACATGAATAAGAGCCTTTCCATTTAAAAAAAAAGTTCCAAATATCATGCTTTTAGTAATGAGCTAAGACTAGCCCTTCTATGTTCTTGATCTGCTCAGGGTGACACAGACAGAAGGGGAGCTTCAGTCACACACAGTGTGACACATCCAAATCCAGTTCCAAAAGACCTCTTAATTTCTATACTGTTCAGTTCTCCAAAGCAAATGGCAAGTATCTGTAGCCTCTTAAGTTTACAGTAGTTGCAAATATTTTTAGTCTATGTTAACTATGAAAGCCCTTGTGTAAGATAAAATGTTTTAAAAAAACCAGAATATTCCCCTTGGTGAAAATAATCTCTGACATCTGTATATAGACGTGATGTTCTACTAACCAAAACCCTGATGGCAAATAAAGTCTATTCAATAGGATGCACCTCAACATTTATTTCCCTTTTACCTGAACCTGCTGTGGCTGTTGAACCTGGATCTGCTGTTCTTGCTGGGTTTGTGGCTGAACACTGGTGGTGACTGGACAGGCAAGTTCAAGCAAAGACCCGGCCACTTCGGTGCTGTCTGTGTAAATGCAGTTCCCACCCTGTTGGTACACCATGGTAGTGGTGGCCGTCTGCTGGAACTCCTGAAGGGCTTCTGGCCCCTTAGAGGCTAGCGAGTCCAGAAATTCCTTCATCCTGTGTTGCGGGACAGACCGCGCCTTCACTCTGATGTACTCTTCAAAGGAGATGGTGTTCTCCAGAGAATTATTCATATTGCAGAGTCCTTAGGGTTCCTAGAAATAAAATAAATGGACAGAAGTCAAAACTATGTCACTGTTTTAACATACTGAAATGCACAGAGCAATCACTCTTGCATCAGTGTGGACTATTCAGGGCAGCTGTATATATCTGGAATCCAAAGTAAGATTTTATTAAATAACCTTATTTTTTTTCAGTTAATGGCATCTGAAAATTGTTTCCATAAACATTTCTTAAATCAAACTATCACACTGAAAACAAAAAACAAAAGCATGTGTCACAGTACTGGATGAAACGGGCTGCAAATACACTCTCCACCCAGCACTAGGCCAATCCCATCTTCTCTGCAGAGCCAAGCACTGGACAAGAAAATTCACATGCAACACTGCTCTGTGACCATCAGAGAGGACTACCAAGGAAGGCAGGAGCCAGGATTCCTACCAACATGTTCTATTTCCACTGCCAACTATGTTTTACAGTGAAGGGACACCTATGCCACCTAGCTGTGGCAAGACCCTGGAGACAAGGGATGTGTTCATTTCCCACCAGAAACACCAAAAATCCCATTTTGCTGTATACTGCTCACATTCTTTTGCTGCATAGCTTACTGGTTAAAAGCATGGATTTTGGAGCCAGCCTTTCCTGGGTTTAAAATCCAGCTCGAGGGCTTCCCTGGTGGCACAGTGGTTAAGAATCTGCCTGCCAATGCAGGAGACACAGGTTCGAGCCCTGGTCTGGGAAGATCCCACATGCCGCGGAGCAACTAAGCCCGTGTGCCACAGCTGCTGAGCCTGCACTCTAGAGCGCGTGAGCCACAACTACTGAAGCCCGCGTGCCACAACTACTGAGGCCCGCGTGCCACAACTACTGAGGCCCGCGTGCCACAACTACTGAGGCCCGCGCGCCTGGAGCCTGTGCTCCGCAACAAGGGAAGCCACCGCAATGAGAAGCCCGCCAACAAAGAGTAGCCCCCACTTGCCGCAACTAGAGAAAGCTGGCACGCAGCAACAAAGACCCAACGCAGCCAAAAATAAAAATAAATAAAATAAATTTATTAAAAAAAAAAAACCCAGCTGGAACTCTCCTTTGCTGTGTTACCCTGGACAAGTCAGTTAACTTTAGTTTTGTCTATAAAATCGGAATTAAAATAGCATGTACGTCAAAAAGTTGACTTGAGAATTAAATATATGTAAAGCACTTAGAAAAGTACCTGACATATATACAGTGCCACATAATTATTAACTAATTCTATTAAAGTAAGTGGGGGGAGAAAATTGAATAGTACCTTAAATAACTAGGTCACTTCAGAAATCAATTCTGCAAGTTTTTCATCAGGGTATTTACCTTAAGAATTAATCTGGAGACTTCCCTGGTGGCACAGTGGTTAAGGATCCACCTGTTAATGCAGGGAACAGGGGTTCGAGCCCTGGTCCGGGAAGATCCCACATGCCTTGGAGCAAATAAGCCCATGCGCCACAACTACTGAGCCTGCGCTCTAGAGCCTGAGAGCTACAACTACTGAGCCCACGTGCTGCAACTACTGAAACCCCTGTGCCTAGAGCCCGTGCTCCTCAACAAGAGAAGCCATCGCAATGAGAAGCCCGCGCACTGCAACGAAGAATAGCCCTCGCTAGCCGCAACTAGAGAAAGCCCACGCACAGCAATGAAGACGCAACGCGGCCGAAAAAAGATAAATAAAATTAAAATTTAAAAAAATTAAAAAAAAAAGAATTACTCTGCAAGGGTGGATAGTAGCTCTCAATCACCTGGGAGACAACCATGCAATCTATCCATGAACTGCTGAGGGCCCTGTCACTGCTGCTTTCATACCATACTCATACTGACCAGTACCACCTCCAGGACAAAAGCAATGGCAGGATATGAAAGTTACACAAACCAAGTGAATCTCTTTGCCAAAAAAACACTCTCAGTCAATCTCAAATGTCTAGAAAAGTGATTTGTTTCTTTGAGCCATCCGACTAGAAATATCAGTCTCTCTTTCACTGCCCAGATGTTGTCTTCTGTTAACAGATATAAGGTGTGTGGGTAATCATATATCTTCCACCTGGCTCTAAACTCTAGTAGACAGGACTGTGTCCTGGTCCTCTCTGAATGGCTGATACGTGTAGGTACTTTGTATATATCTGTTGCACTTGGAATTCAATGTGGAACAAAAAGGATTATGACTCTGTTCCTGTAACATCTATAACTTACAACCATAAAATGTTATGCTTTTCTCTAGTAAATGGTTAATCTATACCTTGGGGGGAAAAAAAGCCCTATATATCCAGGGCAAGAGACTAAAGGAAAAATATGATCCTTACTGCTATTAATTTACTGACACCGGCAATATTCCTGTGGGAAGCTGTTTAAGTATAGTTTACAAATTATATTCAGGTACTTTCAAACAGAATAGACCCAGCAATAAACCTTTTATTATGATGCCCATCATATATTGTAAATATATTTCTCCATAAATAAAGAATACTACATATACCTTATCCTGTCTAAAATGCCTAGACCCCTACTCTCAGGAAAGCCTCCACCTCTTAGGAAACCCCAAGCACAAGAGAGTACAGAGAACGGCAAGTACAGGTCAGGGGAGTGAGTGCAAGGTGAAGCTGTTGCTGATGGCCTCTTGTCTTTGGAAATTTAACACTTGTTTGTCCCTTTGTCACCTCTCTTCTAACCATCTCCCTTGCCCAGTTCTCCCTTCTCTCCGTTGCAGAGGCTCTCAGTTATCTTTCTCAGGACAGAAAATTAGAAGGTCTTCTATGAGACTTCAAGATTAAGCTATCAATGATATCCATGGCACATAGAGTAGGAGGGGCGTCAAGGACAAGCACTTCATACTCAGAGCAGGCCACTCCACCATAGGTGACCCACAAACAGTCACTAACCACATTGGCACAGAATGTGTCAAAGCTTCCCTCTGATAACAGCATCACAATTGAAATTTCCCTCTTAAGGAAGCATCTCTCATAATATAGACCCACTAATATTACAAAGTTCACAATATGTGATTCTAATATCCAATTACATACACCCTTCTGCTCATAAGGGACAAAGGAGAGAGTGTGAACAACCATTAACCAGTTCTCTACCATGTTGGCACATATTTCAGTTTTTCACCTCCATTATAGAAAAAAAGCAGAGGGCAACTGAAATTTACACTTCCCCAAATTAATTTTCTTCAATAATTAGTTGCATTCATGTAAAATACTTAGAGATTGCTTGAATTTTGTCTGTGCTAGAATCGTAGCTACTGTATCAAAGCAATTTTTTAAAAAGTATAGAGAATCATGCAAAAAAAAAAAAAACTTTTTCTGCTTCAAATCTGGGAGAATATAAATATGACCAAGCACAAATACAAAGAAACACTGAAAGTTAAGTTTACAGAACCAGAAAACCTTCACACAAATATTGCTCGGTAAAGGCAGTCCACAGAATCTTCCTAGTGACCTTATTTCCCTTCACTCTTTTAAGTTTCAGTAATCAAGGAGGCTTAAGCCTCATTTGAAGTCTGATATTAAGTACAAAGCAGAATCATACCAATTTTTCTTCCTAGACACAAGCTTTCTTCAGTTTTCAGTGTAGAATTCCACCTGGTTTTTTTTGGGGGGGGGCGGGTTTGTCTTTGTTTTTTTTGGTGGGGAGGGTAAAAGTAACACATCTACTTTCTTAGAAAAACTGTTCAAATAATATAGCAAGGTATAAAATGAAAAGTAAAAACAGCTAAGTAGGGGCTTCCCTGGTGGCGCAGTGGTTAATAATCTGCCTAGGGACACAGGTTCGAGCCCTGGCCAGGGAAGATCCCACATGCCGTGCAGCAACTAAGCCCGTGCGCCACAACTACTGAGCCTGAGCTCTAGAGCCCGCAAGCCACAACTACTGAGCCCATGTGCCACAACTACTGAAGCCTGCGCGCCTAGAGCCCGTGCTCCACAACAAGACAAGACACGACAATGAGAAGCCCACGCACCGCAACGAAGAGTAGCCCCGCTCACCGCAACTAGAGAAAGCCTACGCACAGCAACAAAGACCCAACACAGCCAAAAATAAATTAATTAATTAATTAAAAAACAAAACAAAACAAAACAGCTAAGTATGCTGTGACCTCTGGTTCTTTTTTTTTTTTTTTTAAAGGAAGGAGGGGGTTTTATAAGTGGCCAAAAATTGTGAAAGACTGCAAGACAACTCATTTTTTTTCTCATAGCACAGTTCAGAATGTTAATGTTTAAATTAAATGTTAAATGTTTAAAATTACTCTCTAAAATTTTAAACCGCTTTCTCCAAATTAAGAATGTAAGTGAACCATAAATAGAGGGAAAATCCTGCTCTATTAAAAGAAGGCTTCATATGTTCTAATAGAAAAACCACAATTTAATTGATTTTTAAAAATCTACCTAAATATTTCAAAATAACTGTTTATGCTTCCCTGAATTAACTAACTCCCAGTTTTAAGTACTACTTTTATTTTATTTTATTTTATTTTAACATCTTTATTGGAGTATAATTGCTTTACAATGGTGTGTTAGTTTCTGCTTTATAACAAAGTGAATCAGTTATACATATACATATGTCCCCACATCTCTTCCCTCTTGCATCTCCCTCCCTCCCACCCTCCTTATCCCACCCCTCTAGGTGGTCACAAAAGCACTGAGCTGATCTCCCTGAGCTGATCTCCCTGTGCTATGCGGCTGCTTCCACTAGCTATCTATTTTACATTTGGTAGTGTATATACGACCATGCCACTCTCTCACTTTGTCCCAGCTTACCCTTCCCCCTCCCTGTATCCTCAAGTCCATTCTCTAGTAGGTCTGTCTGCATCTTTATTCCCGTCTTGCCCCTAGGTTCTTCTGACCATTTTTTTTTCTTTTTTTTTAGATTCCATATATATGTGTTAGCATACGGTATTTGTTTTTCTCTTTCTGATCTACCAATTTTAAATACTGGTCTGTCCTCTAGGAAAGGTGTTAGGGCATTTAAATCACCTTCCTCTCACTAACCCCTGCCAATCATATTTTAATTTTTGTCACGATCAGTTTCATAGCTTTAAACCTCTAGTTGTAGGCACACTAATTTTATAGTATCTCTGGACTTCCCATCATGTAAGATAAGGAAATTAAAGTTCCATGCCCTCTATTTTTGACAAGCATTTAGCTAAGTGAGTATAGCTTCTGTTTAATCAATCTTTTAGTTTTAACAACACAGCATTTCATACCAAATCAAACTCAGAACATTTTTTTTTTTTTTTAAATCAAGGTTCCAGGACTTCCCTGGTAAGTCCAGTGGGTAAGACTCCGCGCTCCCAATGCAGGGGGCCGGGGATCGACCCCTGGTCGGGGAACTAGATCTCACATGCATGCCGCAACTAAACAACTAAGAGTCCGCGTGCTGCAACTAAGACCTGACGCAGCCAAAAAAAAATAATAATCTTTAAAAAAATCAAGGTTCCAAAGATGATAAAAACCATTCTGCTCCAAATAAATCCTACCTGTCAGTACTTCTAGAATACTACATTCAAAACAGTCACTACAAAAATAGTCCAAATGTAAATTTATTTCCTGAGCAGAATGGCAAATAAGATGGATATTCAGTTCTCAGAAAGAATGGAATAAAAGCTTGGAAAAGTATCTGCTATAAAGCCCCAAAGTTCATTCTTTAAGTTTTCATCAAAAAAAGAAAAGACCACACACCTTTAAGCAGGGAAAATTCTATAAAACTTAGAAAACATTGATAAAGGTTCATACACAGGTTCACTATATTCTCCTCTGTTCTTATGAAAATATTTGAAATATCCTATGACAAAACCACCTTTTGGTTTATAGCTAGCCATGTATTTTAAGTAGTTGAGACTCCAAAGTTATAAAACCTTCTGCAGTGCTCCAACCTTACAGTCTACTGTTGGCTCTAAGCAGAAGCTACTACTTCCTAATTCCCATTGCTTTTTCCTTTCACTAAGTCCCCAAGAGGTTCTTCACTGACTGTACAAGTCCACAGAATCATCTGAGAACCACTAAATCAGAGAAAGCTAAATATTAACAAATAATGAATTCAATGGAGAACTTAAAAAAATATGTAACGGAAAAGGCCAATTTGAAAGAATATTCCAATCTGCTCATTTATACACAAGGTTTCATTTCTTGTCCTTTTAACGTGCTCACTTGGCAGTATCTACCAGACTGACACATTCCAATAATGAAAGTACACTAAGTCAGCATTTGACCAGACACAAAAGTGCTGCTTGGGGCGGGGGATGGGGGGGTTGGGGTGGCTTCAGAAATACATTTAAATATTTGAGACCAGTCAGTGAGTAAAAAACAACACTGAGAAAAATTAAACATATTCTCAATAGTGGTGATAGGTTCTTCCTTTGCTTTTATGCTCAGAAAAAGTCTGCCTTTACCATAAACTCATTCACTTACAATTTTTAAATTTACAGTATAATTATTTATACAATGCTTTGATCCATTTAGAGTTTATTTTGCATAGTGTGAAGTAAAAGCCTAATTTTATTTCCAAAGACCCAACAACCCTGTATCATTTACTGAATTACTGAAATTTATTTGCCCGCTGATTTAAAATGCCACTGTGATTATATATCAAATTCATATAAAGAAGGTCTGCTTCCAAGCTTTTTGTGTGATTCCACAGGTCCTTCTGTAACATAGTAACTTAAAAAAAAAAAAAAGCATGTTAATACCTAGAAGATCCACCTTCCCCCAACAAAACGTTTGGTTTTAAAATAAAAAAATTTAGTGACACAGAAGACACATTACGTGGGAAAAAGGAGGCCAATACAATTGTATTTATATATCCCAGTATGGTTTAATTATGTACCCAAGAAGAAAAACTGGCATAACAGCAGTTATGCCTGGGTAGTGTGGAATAACAGAGGACTTAAATTTCTTCCTGTTTAATACACTCCTGTATTTTCCGCAATTTGTATTAAACCAGAAACACAGTTAAAAAGTAATCCTTTCTGCATAGTGGTTATACCACAATAACAGTCAGTAACAGACAAACAAACAATTCTGGTTGTTCATAGTTTGATTTTTCCCTCAAAATCTGAAACTCTGAAAGACAAAACCATCAAGCAACAGAAGCTTGCATAATAATGAAGACTGTTAAATTCAAGATGTTGCTCACCAGATACATAAGGCTGAGCCTTGGTAACAGAGAAAGAAAAATGGATAAACTTAATGAAACTACACTCTATAACCCCAAAAGAAAGAAGATCCTTAATTAGCCCCAAGTCAAAGACTCAGTGAGGAGCATTAAGTAAACTGATGAACTAAAACACTTCTGAAAAACATGAAGCTGGAGGGATAGTTGAGTACTCCCAATTTCTGGGAATCAGAAATGGAGGGGAAAACACTCTGGGGCTCTTTGGGGTGGAGTCTGTAGCCAAGCATTTGCTTCTGAATACTTTAAGCATAGCTGCTTTGCAAAACAATAGACAAACCAACCCCCCCACCAACAGACCCAGGAAATTTTCACTACAACCGCACACATTTTTACTGGTTATTTCCCCTGTACTTCCTTCTACTGGGGCTTAGCACAGTGCCTGACAAAGAGCAGGCCCTCAGTATACCACAGTTATCATTATTCTAATTATTTTATCTCTAGTACACAAGAGGAAAAGGTTACTCCAAAGCAACAATCTATTACATTTCTGTTTGCTAATTTTTTTCTATTTCAGTACTAAGGGAAGGCCTAAGTACTCAGGGGAGTCATCCCTTCTTGGGTCCCCTCGAATCTGGTACCTCTTCCAGGCCCCCATGCAGCTCTGCAGGGTGGGTCTTGAATATGTGATGAACTAAGAGAAGACACTCGGAGCTGCCTCAGAGCCCTGCCTCTTCCTGTTTACCCAATGGTCATGCTCTTGCGCCCCTCTTAAGGCTCGCATCTACTAGCAATGGTTCCTCATAGCTCAGTTCTGGTTTGAAGAACACATTCACATGAAAAAAACATCAATTTCCATTTTAAGGAGTCACAGTCACATTTGTCCTAATTAACATAAGGAGTCATTTCAAAGAAGCAGATGGGGAGACACAGTTCTATTCTTAAAGATACTAACCCACCACACGGTTTGTGATAGAAATTATCCCATTAGGATAATTTCATCTGCCCCATGCCTTCACCAGATAGAGAAGTCCCTGATATAGGGGCATTTTCACCATGGTTCTAGTTCTGGACAACACACTTTCAACCAGAAACTTAAACTCATATTCCTACCAACGACTGATGAGCTGTAACCTGGCACAACTGTCTGCATTAACTAGTGAAGTTTGAAAACGTCCATTCCACATGATCCAGCAAATTCTATCCCTAGATGTACATGACACACACCTATACAAATGTACTTAACCAAGAATGTTCATAGTAGCATTGTTAATAGCCCCAAACTGGAAGGAATCTAGATGTCTATCAATAATAGAGTGAATAAATTATGGTTTGTTCAAACAGCAGACTACTATACAGAAATTGGAATGAATGAACTACAGCTGCACACAACGTGGATGAATGTCACAGGCACAATGCTAGAATAAGATACAAAACAGCATGACTCCATTTATATAAAATTCAAAATTAAATAAAACTAGGTTGTTGAGGGATACGAAGGTAGTAAAAAGAAAAACAAAGAACATGATTATCACAGAATTCAGAATAGTCATTGTCTCTAGGGAATGAGAAGCTGCAACCAGGAAGGGACTCATGAAGGGTTCAGAAGTGCTGGCATTGTTCTATTTCTTGAAGAGGTGCTAGTTACACAGTGGTTCACTTTATAATTTTTCATTAAATTGTATACAGATCTACTGAATTAATATGTATAGATAGATACTTCAAACGCACATGCAAAAAAGAGCTTTCTGACACAGTCCACCAGCTCTACCTACAGTTTTGCCCTAGCCTAAAGTGTGACAATAAAGGACCATTCTTTTCCCCTTTTCAGCAAAGCAAGGGGTTAATCTATCATTTCTTCATGCAGCTACAATTAGAAATCACAATCCAATGTGACAATTAGGAAAAAACTAGTGGAGCATTTAAGTGAAGCCTGGAAAGGACTTAAAACCTCTGGAACAAAATTCAGGGCAACTACCTACAAAGAAATTGAAAAGAACAGGTGTTCATATAACACTTCATTCTGAGGCTGAGAAATAAAAGACCATTACAGATAAAGGGTGGCCATTTAAAAAGTACGCTAGCAGGCTCCCCTGGTGGCGCAGTGGTTAAGAATCCGCCTGCCAACGCAGGGGACACGGGTTCGAGCCCTGGTCCGGGAAGATTCCCACATGCCGCGGAGCAACTAAGCCTGTGCGCCACAACTACTGAGCCTGCGCTCTAGAGCCCGCGAACCACAACTACTGAAGCCCGCACGCCTAGAGCCCGTGCTCCGCAGCAAGAGAACACACTGCAATGAGAAGCCCGCGCACCACAACGAAGAGTAGCCCCAACTAGAGAAAGCCCGCGCACAGCAACAAAGACCCAACTCAGCCAAAAATAAATAAATTAATAAATTAATAAAAAAATATAAATAAATAAATTAAATAAAAATTAAAAGTACACAAGCAAGAAGCATGGCATATCAAAGACAAACTTGTACTTGATTAAATTAAAAGAAGGCATGCAAGCTTGAAGGAAGAAATCCCTGATTCTGAAGCTGTCATGATGGAGCACAGCCACACCCAGAGCCCTTAACTTTGGTTACCTTTTGGAGCAATTCAAATTTACATGAAACTTCAACCACAATTTGATCTTTCCTTTAAAATGGCAAGTGGAAAGGGGTTGTGGAAAGGCAGACGTTCATGGAGAGGTACACAAATTATTCATCACAGAAGACTGGAAGCAGGACATCTTTTAATAAGGAAATCTTAGTTAATGAGCTTATGAAAAAATATTATCTACAAACACCAATTTAAAAGGCAGACCTCAAACGTAATGGTTAAAAATTCCAGAAAAAGCAGGCCTAAATGGTGTATTAATATTTTAAGTGTATCCTAGATAAACTTGACTGCTTGTCTTTGAACCATTTGGATCCTTAGAAAAGCTGATGCCTTGTCATGCTAAAACCTGAAAGTTGCACTGACTTACATTTTAAGAGGAAAACACTGTTCAAGCAGCAAACTGGCTGGCTTCAAAGATGCCAGTTCTCCCACATATTCAATTTTCCAGCACCTACTAATTTCTGGCAGACAGCACCCAGAATGACTGGCAGGATTTCTAACGTTTCAATATTACCAGGAAAAAAACTGCACACATATTTCCAGCATATGAATAATTCTAACTCACCAGTCACCATGTTGCATGCATTTCTGCTGCTTGTCCTGAGTTCTTAAGACCTGTAACATTCTAAAGAAGACAGAACAAAGAAGTTCCTTCCATCCTCAGCCTCTTTTAAAATTTTAACCTTGTTCTTAAAATAATACAGTATATTAAGAGCTTTCTAATAATACAGTATTTAGGTAGTTTTCTACCCCCACCATTTTCAAATTTAATTGCTAATTTTAGTTCCACTTAGTTTCTTTTTCCTTAAATTTAATGAAGCAAAACTGTAAAACGTAAACTAGCACATATTTTGTCTTAGAAAAAAGAAGTACCTATTTCTCTGGACAAACCTAGAACTCCCCTGGCACCAGAACACAGTGCTGGGATTTAAAAAAATAAAAAAACTGAAAAGGATTGAAATCCTGTATCAAAAGTGACCTTTGCAGGCAGATTTCAGATCTGCTGCGGATCTTCGGACTTACAAAAGACGGCAAAGCACTTATTATCAGATTGTTCAATTTCGTTCTGAGCAACTTTTTGGCTGAGCAATAGCGGGCCCTTTAACCTAACAGAGTACAAGTAAGCCGCTCCCAACCAAACAGAGGAAAAGGCTGCATTTCAGGATTTAAAGTGGCAATTTAGAGCTTGGGTAGTTTCACAGTGTCCATAGAAGTGGATCCCCTTCCGGAGCGCACAGAGGTGACGTCTAAGAATTGCGCTTTAATGAAGAATTACTTTCTAATGACAAGAAAACAAATACCACTGAAGGGCCTTTTAGGATTTGCCTTCCCTCTCCAGCACAAAGCATCAAAACAAGGTGAGGAAAGTCGACGGGGTTCGCTGCCCTCACAGACGAACAGAGCTCGGTTTCAGAATCAGGGTAGCACCCTCCCAAGTACCCACCCTGCACATGGGCCTCGGGACACCTCATTCTTAGAGAACCAGCAATCTCGCCCACTTCGCAGAGGAGCGGGGCCGCAAGCCAGACCGCAAAGCAGGTTGGTTTCTCCTCAGGCCTAGGCCCCGTTGGTCCGGGGACGTCACCTGAGCAGGAAGGGTCCAACCCACAACCTTCTCCAAACTGCAAGCTGCCCGCCCGCCGCCCCTCCCCGCAGCAGGGGTGTCCTGCGCGCCCGCGCAGCGGTGCCGCCACCCAACAGCAGGCCGCGCGCCTGCCCGCGACCCCCGACTTCGGGGCGCGCGCCCCAGAAAGCCGCTCTGGCCGACGGGCTGCAGCTCCAAAAGCCGAGACATCCGGGTCGGGAACGCGCACGTCAGCGGCCACGCGCACCGGGAAGGCCGCACAGCGCGCGCGCCCCCGAGCATATAAACAGCCCCAGCCGCGCGCGCCCACCAAAGCGCATTCGCGCGCCGTGCCCACCCGAATCCCCGAACCGCCCCTCCCCCACCCAGGGGGCGGGGGCGTGCGAGCCCTGGGTCGTTCTCGGCTCCGGAGCCGCCCCGAGGTCTCCTGGGCCCAGCGGCAGCGGCCCGCCCGCCCCCGCCCGCCGTTGTGTGGGGTGGGCCCGCTGTCTCAGGCCCGCAACCCCGCCACATCCCTGCCCCAACTGGAGCCCTCACCCGGCGACGTCGCCGCCGCCGCCGCCGCCGCCGTTCTACCCGCCGGCCCCGCCGCACCGCTCGGGGCCCCGGTTCTGCCGTCGCCGCTCCAAGACCGACAGGATTTTCCCCTCACAGCTCCCTGGGCGCCATCTTACATTCAACCCTCACAGCCAATGAGTGCCGAAAGCCTCTCTCGCGATGATTGGGGCGTCGAATCCCGCGAGAACTAAGGCTGCCTCCTGGCCAGACTTAAAGGGAACGCTTCTGCAGAGGAGAGAGGCCGAGCCTAGGGCTGCAGGAGGGGCAGGAGCCCGGGGTGTAGGGCGGAGCGTACCGCCCTCAGACGCCCCTCCATGTGGGGCGGAGCCAGGGCCGAAGATCGGCCTAGCCCTGGAGCCTGGGCAGGCCTGGGCTTGAAGCTCACTCTCAGGACCCTTATGCCGCCTGCCGGGGCCTCCTTCTCGCAGCCTCACGCGGTGCGGAGACCAGCCTCTTACTTAAGGTGGGCCCCACAGCCTCTGACCTAGGCCCGGCGCCTCCAGCTGCACCCCACCTGGGAAGCCCCGGGTCACTCTCCTCCAGGAATCCCTACCATCTGGGACCCACCCCTCACCCTCTATCTGCTGTCATCCTAATTCAGTCTTCCGCAGTCCAGTCCACCTTAAAGCGGGCCTCGGGTAGCCTGGTGTTTGTATACAGGGAAAATGTGGAGGGTGTTAAAGCTGCAGGCACACGCGGACTTCACCAGTAGCCCACACTGCCCCAGAGAGGCACAGACTACCATACTGTTTCTTAAAAAGGCCTCTGGACCTTTGCACTTGTTCATCCTTCCCTGGCAAACTCCTAGTTCTTTGGGGTTCCCCTCAGGAGTCACTTCCTGAGAGTAGTCTTCAGAGGCCCAGGCTGGGTCAGAAACCTCCTCCAGCCTCACACAGGCCCCAGGGAGACATCTGCACAATACCTGGTCGCCCTCTGTCTCCCCAACTAGGTAGTGGACTTAGAAGGCCACCACACAGGTCTTCCTCATCTCACTGTGCCTGGCACATAGTACGTACTCAATAATTATTTTTTAATGACTGGACTAGGAGCCAGGCCTCTCCATCTGCCTAGGCATGCAGGCAGACACAAACCTTCCAGGTCCCTCTGACACAGGGCTCCTAACAGTGGAGCAGCATCCCAGGACCCACCATTCCCTCAGACCAGGTGCAGAAGATAACGAATCAGGCCCAGGCCTCAGCCCTCGAGCATCAAGAAGTGCACCAGTGGTTTCAAAGCTGTCAGTACTGCTCTGTGTGTAGCGTACCTTCCCCCTCCCCCAGCATGACTCTAAGGCCCTCGGGTGCTAGGAGACCAGAGAGATAACACAGACCCCAGGGGGATTTAGCTGTTCTTTATTGACATGGAGTCTGGGTACCCCTCGCCTCCAGAAGGATGAGGTAGGTCCACAGGACTTCCAGTTCACACTTTTCCTGGGTCCTCCTTCAGTGTGACGGTCCGGTTGAAGACAAGCTGGAGGGCAGAGGGGGAGGAATGACCACCAAGCCAGAACCAGGCCAGAAGGCCTAAGTGGGTCTCACCAGACACCCCACTCCAACCCTCACTTCATCCCAGAGGAGCTGAGGGCCAAGAAACTCTAGTTCTCAATAACTTTTTGACTTTGGCTAAAGGACTGGATGGCTCTGGGTCTCCATTTTATAAGAATTATAACAATCCCTATGCCTGGCCCCAACCTTGAGGAATAAGAAAGGAAGGGTTCACACAAAATTTTGTGCACGGACTTAACCTCTGAGCCTGTTTCCTCATCGGTAGAACATGAACCCCACCTCAGGTGGTGAAGATTAAGTAAGGAAATGTCAGCAAAGTGCTTAGCACAGAGAATGGCAGCCACCACCATCATTGTTGCGGAAAGGTAAATTCAAGCACCTGTCCCTGGCGGCTGTCTGGATCCACAGAAAAGTAACCAAGCCGCTCAAACTGGAACTTGTCGAAGGGCTTTGCCAGGGCCACAGAACAGTCCACTAATGCTGCCTCGACCACTTGTAGTGATGCCTGTGGGCAGAGAACTCAGGTGGCCATCCAGCCAGAAAGGCCCACCACCCTCACCCCATACCCCATGAGCCTACCGGGTTCAAGTCACTTAAGAATCCACCAGGCACCTCAGCAGGATCCTCAGGGTTCTTGTGCTGAAATCTGCAGCCAGAGTGAAGGTCAGACTCCAGCTGGGCAGCCACAGCAAGCAATGCCCATCTTGTACCTGCCCCAACACCAGCTCTGTTCACTCACAGTCGCTCGTAGAGGCGAATCTCACACGTCAGAGGCTGTGATACCCAGTGAATAAATGCCTTGGGCTTTTCTCCAGCATCTGCCCGTCTGCAGGTCACCTCAAGCCTTTCCACACAGCCACTGGGGCCCTGGAAGTCAAGGGGCCTGCAATCAGACTTGGACACCACTACCAGGACTGCAAGCTGCACCCAGATCCTCACCCCAGCAGGCACTGTGGTAGGAAGGCTGCAGCTGGCTCTCACCTTGACAACATGCTGCAGCTCGATGATGTAGCCTGTATGCCTCAGGCCCACAGGCTGGCCCCATGCCAGGCGCTTATAGCCTGGCTCTGGCTCCTAGAGGTAGGAAGTGGGGTGGACACAAGAGGCTGCAAGGGTCGGGCAGGTACAAGAGGCTTCTCCCACCCCTATGTCTGGCAAGGATTGGTTTGACTGAAGCAGGGAGTAGATGGACTGATAGAAGAAGAGATGAAGGGCTCTCAGGACTGGGCCCAGGAACAAATAGGACCCTTCACCACACCCATTCACCTCTCTGAAGTCAGTCCTTTCAATGAAGACAATGGGTCCAAAGGGAATCTGATGGAAGCCCTTGGTCTCATCAGCTGGGAAGCTGGGTACCTGAATGTCCAAGGACTGCAGTAGGAGATAAGTGTCTGAGTCACACTAGGCACTGGGATTCCCACATCCAAACCCAGGTGCACCCCCCCAACACACACACACACACACACACACACACACACTGAAGGAGACTTACCTTGGCAGCAGGAAAATTGGTGATGACCACCTGTAATGGCGCTAGCACAGCCATGGCCCGAGGGGCTGTGTCATTCAGCACATCACGCACACAGGCTTCTAGCAGATGTGGTTCCATTGTGGTCTGTGCCACTGTCACTCCCACCTAGCAGGAAAGGACAGCATCAGTCACAGCCACAACCACATACTACTGTGCTCAGCCCCTACCTGCCCACTCAGCCCACTCGTCTATACCCGAGCACAGAAGTTGTTGATGGCCTCAGGCGGGAAGCCCCGCCGACGTAAGGCTGTGAGCGTGAAGAGCCGTGGGTCATCCCAATCCCTGTGGGCGAGGTGGTGGTGAGAAGACCTTTGGCAGCACATGCTACTAGTACCACCAACCTTCATTAGCCAAAAAGCCACACCTACCGCACAGCGCCAGCTGCCACAAGCTGGAGAATCTTCCTCTTAGAGACAACAGCATAGTGCAGATTGAGGCGGCCGTACTCCCACTGCACAGGACAATAGACGTCCAGTGCATTGCACAGCCAGAAGTAGGAAGAGCGTCTGGGGTGGGAGGGCAGAGTCAGGACTGGCCACCTCCAACCAGGGAGAGACCGGCAGGAAGGGCTGCTGGAACCCCACTGGCCCTCCCCTCCCCACGGGCCCAGCTCCCTCACCGGGCCTGGAATTCCTTGGTGCAGAGTGAGTGGGTGATATGCTCGATGGAGTCACAGAGGCAGTGTGTGTAGTCATAGGTGGGGTAGATGCACCTGCAGGGCATAGGCAGTGGGCCCCACCATCCGGCCCCACTCTGCCCTACCCATGGCCCACCCGCCACTCTACAACTCCACAACCCCACCCCAAGCTCACACCCACCAGGTGTCCCCTGTGCGGTGGTGTGGTGTATACTTGACTCGATAGGCCACAGGGTCCATCTTGCCATCCTCCATCACCAGCTTCATCCGCAGTGTGGCCTCACCCTCTGCAAACTTGCCCTTGCGCATTGCCTGAGAGGGAGCAAGGGCTCAGGCTGCCACTCAGCACAGGGGCATCTCATTCTCAGTACCTTGGCCCACCTAGACCCAATTGCACCCCCAGAGCCCCACCTCGAAGAGCAGCAGCGACTCCTCTGTGGGACGGTCTCTCCAGGGTGAGGGCAGTGGGTTGTGGCCTTTGAGCTCCTCTCCTCGCTGGTGGCACACATAGGCCTGACCCCTATGAGGAAGGGGTGTGAATGCCCAGCATGGCTGTGCCCTGGTCAGCCTGGCTGGCTCCACATCATGGCCTTGGCCTCACCTGCGGATAAGCTCCTCGGCCCACATATACAGCTGGTCAAAATAGTTGGAGGCATATGTCACCTTGTAAGGTGTGTAACCTGGGGCAGAATGAGATAGTATTAGCAACCAATCAGGGACACCCAATGGCAGGCCATGGCCCAGGGAGAGGCCCACTGATAAGCAGTTCTGCCCAGGCCTTCCCCAACCCATACCCAGCCAGGCCACCATGTCGCAGATGGCAGTGAAGAACTTTGCTTCCTCCTTCTCAGGGTTGGTGTCATCAAAGCGCAGGAAACAGATCCCATTGTTGGCCTAGGAGAGTTGCAGTATCTGTGAGCTCCCACATCGTCAGCTCCTACAATCCATCTCATCAAACTGGGACATTCTCAGAGCTCTCCCACGTCAGAATTGAAAATATCTTTCACTCACCTTCCTGTATCTAAATGCCCTAAACAAGGCATCTCATACTAACGTGGGACACAGCATAGCCTCTTCCTAAGCCCAAGAGGTTGCACTGGGAATTTCCCCAAATGTGAACTCACTGCCTCACCAAGAGTTTTTCCTCAATGAGCCCAATTGGATGGATTCCTAGGTATCTGTCACACATTTCTAGGTATCCCCTCCAAGGCCTCTGTCTGCTCTGGGACACTTTATGGGAGCAGCAGGAAAAGTAGGGATACCTCTCTGGTACCTAGTCATGGGAGCAGCAAGCAGTTACCCTGCTTGCCAAGTCCCCAGACACACTCACCTTGGCATAGCCAAAGTTGAAGTTGATGGCTTTGGCATGTCCAATGTGCAGGATTCCATTGGGTTCTGGCGGGAACCGGGTACGTACCTGAGATAAGAGGAATGGGAGCAGAGGAATCAGGTCAGAGCTCAGACTACACTAAAGGATGACCCTTCCCAGGGAGGCCATGGTGATAGGTAAGGTGGGGTAGTATGAAGGCAGCCCCAGGCAAGTGATGATGGCACTAGCTAGCCTGGCAATACTCCCACACACCTGTCCTCCAGTGATTTCCAGGTGCTGCTTCAGTAGATCCATGGTATGTGGAGTGGTCACATAGCCCGGGGTCTTATAGTTCTCACCTGCCAGGGCCAGAACATGCCTGATGATACCAGGCTGCAGCCCAGGGCTCCCTATCCCAGGGACCTGACTACAAGAATTGCTATTAAGATCCAGCCCTCCACAAGAAAAGGAAACCCTCTTACACTGTTGGTGGGAATGTAAATTGGTGAAGCCATACGAAAAACAGTATGGAGTTTCATCCAAAAACTAAAAATAGAGTTGCCATATGATCTAGCAATCCCACTAATGGGCATATACCCAGACAAAACTATAATTCAAGAAGATACATGCACCACTACGTTCACAGCAGCACTATTTACAATAGCCAAGACATGGAAACAACCTAAATGTCCACCGTTAGATGAATGGATAAAGAAGATGTGGAACATATATATAATGGAATATTACTTAGCCATTAAAAAGAATGAAATAATGCCATGTGCAGCATCATGGATGGACCCAGAGATTATCACACTAAGCAAAGTAAGTCAGAAAGACAAATACAGTATGATATTACTTATAGGTGGAATCTAAAATATGACATAAATGAACATATCTACAAAACAGACAGACTCACTGACATAGAGAACAGACTTGTGGTTGCCAAGGTGGGGAGCAGGGATAAGGGAGGAAAGTACTGGGAGTTTGGGATTAGCAGATGTAATCTATTATATATAGGATGAATAAACAAGTTCCTACTGTATAGCACAGGGAACTATATTCAGTATCCTGTGATAAACCATAATGGAAAAAAATACATACATATGTATAACTGAGTCACTTTGCTGTACAGCAGAAATTAAACACAACATAACAAATCAATTATACTTCAATAAAATTTAAAAAAAAAAAAAATCCAGCCCTCCACAGAGTTTCAACCTGCCTGCTCACCAGGCTTGTGGAACTTAAGCGCCTCGCCTCGGAGCTGCTCCATCAGAGACAGGGTCTGAACAACAGCCTCACCTGCAGAGAATAGACCAAGGAAACTTATTCTCTGGATACAGCTACCACATCCAGCTCAGGGAGGTGCCTGTCGATACTACCCATATTCTGCAACCAGAATAGAACCAAGCAGTCCCCTCTTCCCCCAACCCCAGAGACAAGAGATACAGAGCCAGACTTCTCAGGCTTCCTCTGACTAGTTTCTGGGTAAAGGAAACACCAGAAATTCCAGTCTTGCAGCAGAAGACAGAGTGTTGACTAAGCCAACGGCCTGAGGAGTCTGGGCTATAAGGACCCATCAGGTGGAAAACCCAGAAATCAGGGAGTTGAATGTGACAGGAGCCTCAAGCCTCTCACCATTCTCCACCACATCCTTTGCTGTCCTTCGGTCTGTTTCTTCTGGCCGAGCCTTTGCCACCTGAGAGAAGTTCAAAAGTTGGGTCAAGGTCTCGGGATCACTGGGGTCAGATACTCCCTTCCCCAGCCTGAAGTTTCACCCTACCCCACCTCATCCCCAGGACCCAAGACCATGCTCAGTCCCACCTTGGGCTTCTTCTCCAGATCAGTCTCCGTCTTGGGACCCAGGAGGTGGAGGACCTGAGCAGAGACCAGAGTCAGAGCTGGGACAGGAGCCCATGACTGACCCCATCCACCCATCCAGCTAAGGGCTTCTTGGTTCTGTCTACTGGCACCACCTTGAAAAACCTACCTAGCCCATCCCACCTCTGCTCCTCACATGATTCTGCGGCCTCAAATGCTTTTTCCCTCCTGAGGGTCCTGGGCTCAGGTAACAAAAACAGCCATTTACAGAAAGGAACTGTGGGCCCAGCATCAAGATATGCCATCGACCTCAACCATCACCCTCTTGTGATTCTCTGCCAGCACGCTGAGATGAAGGCCACATCACCCTTATTTACAAGATGAGGAAACTTAGGTTCAGAGTAAAGCAACTCACCCCAAATTAGGCAGAACCCAGAGGCCCAAGTCTTTCACTGTCCAAATGGGTGCTGCCCCCTCTACCCCAAGCTCTACTATCCACCATCAGAATAGGAATAGGCTCTCTTCCCCTCCCACCACCATTTATCCCTCAGTGGACTCTAGACACTGTCTCTGGCAGGGTCTTTGCCTGCTTCAGCTCCAGGAGGCACCCACCTGCATGTCTACTTCGTGCTTGATCATTTTGCCATCTGCCCACTTGAGCGCAGCCCGAGCCTCTCCTAGAAATATGGGCAGAGGGAGCTGCAGAAAGGCAAAGCAGGACATTGCCCACCCTCTTTCCCAAAAAAAGAACCTGGCTGACCTCAAAAACCACAGCCAGACCACTTTTAAGGTGTTCCTATTCCTCTTCCCACCTCCCTCTCACCCATGCAGAAGAGAAGCCATGACTAGAGAGAATAACATAGTCCCCTGCCCCAGGCCCTGCTCACCCATCAGCAGCCCCATATTGAAATGGTAACGCTCTACTAGGAGCTGGGGTCGGTGGTGATTTATGGCAGCCTCCACCTACAGAAAGCCAAACCATGTGGTTCAGGAAAGTGTTCTTCAGAAATGCTCTAGGAACACACACCCTCACCCTGGGTCTTCCTGGTTGGAAAAGCTGAGCCACTCCTTTTCAGGGTCAGTACTAAGGAGGCAACCGATGCCTGGGGAAAGACTCACAGCCTCCTCAATCTGCTCTGGGGTCACCACAATGCCCACACCACATTCCTGCTCAAAGTCCATGGTGTTGATGGGGTCCAGGGGATGACTCCGCACATACTCAAGGGCAGCTGAAAAAGGAGAGCCAATGAATTTGTCGCATCTCAGCTCCAAGCAGTAGGAAGACAAAGCCCTAATCCGATCCATGAAACCCCAATTAGTTTGGCCTCCTGGGAAATTAAGTCTTGCACCTCTAGAAAAGCCCTGAGGTCACAGGAAAGAAGCATGTGTTCTAAGGGAAACTCTCCCTCAGACCTACAGTTCTCTAGTCAGTCTCACCAGCGGTGGCCCTCTCCATCCCTCAGTGCCAGGGCCTGGGTTTAGAGGGGAATGCAGAACTAGTAATGCAGAGAGACGCTGAGGGACTTCGCAGAATGGGTAGATAGGGATCTTCGCTGAGAGGAGGAGTTGGAGGTGGAAGCGGCAGGACAGGCAGGTGTCTCACCGCTCAGCTGGGTCTCCGTATGGATCTTCCTATTGGCTATGTAGCTCACGAGGAAAGAGAGACGCCGCGGATCCCGGAGTCGGGAGGCCAAGCCATAGAGCAGGGTCCCGGTAGCCTTGTCGATGGTGCAGCCCAGAGTCTGTTGCGCCTGAGGTCAGAGGGATCAGGAGATAAACCCCATGCCCAGTAAGAAAGGCCTGAACAAGACAAGCTAGGTTGGCTGGGGTCAGGACCGAGTCTGGCGCTGCGTTGGGGAACAGTCGGCAGCCCGGGCCAGGGACTTGGGTTCGCACCTGGGTCGCCGCCTCGCGCAGCTGCGCGCTCAGAGCCGTGTTCTTGAGCGTCTCGCGGGCCTTGTGTTCGCTCAGGCCGAGGCCGGTGAAGAGCGACAGGGAGTCCAGAGCTGCCATTGCTGGGACGCCGGAAACCGAAAGAAAACTTTGGGGCCAATCTGCACATTGGCATTAGCCCACTGGCCAATAGGAGAGCGACGCCGTCAGGGAGAGCCAATGGTATCCTTCCTTGGCGGGAGGGGGCGGGGATCTCCAAGGTTGTTAGCGTCATTGAAAGGGCAGAGGGCGGCCTTTCCTGCCTTTCACGGCGCTTCACTTCCGCCTTCGTGCTCCAGGTCACTGGAAGGGGTACTGGCCAGGGGACTTCAGGGGATGATTTGCCAGGAACCTGGAGGGAAGGTGTTCAGCACCAAGGCAGGAGGCAAACATGGGCATAGCCCTTTGCTCTTCGACTTTTCTCCTTCAGCCCTGGAAACCTCGGGACCATCCCAATTCTGTTCTTGGGAACAAATGTGAGTCCCTATCGCGTTTCTGACGTCAAAGCTTTGGAGTTGTCACGGAAACATTTGAACAGAATGAAGCCTGGGAAATTCTGTCAAGACTCGAGCACAGAGAATGTCTGAAATGGCCCATCGATGGGCACCAAAAGTCTGGCACTTTTTGAGCACCCACCTGGACACACACCTGGCCAGGAAGGGCCTCGCATAAATTCTGTGATGATTTGGTTTAAACTCTCCTGTCTGGGAATTCCCTGGTGGTCCAGTGGTTAGGACTGTGCGCTCTCACTGCTGAGGGCCTGGGTTCAATCCCTGGTCAGGGAACTAAGATCCCACAAGCCACGTGGTGTGGCCAAAAAAAAACACAAAACATCTCCTGTCATTCTTACCCCCCTTATCAACGCATGCATATGTCAGGAAAACCACAAGCAGATTAGACCTTGAAATCCACATGCAGGTGTTTGACAGGATATTTTATTGAAGTTGGGATAGGGTGGGACAGAGGAGGTAGAATAATTATGATGATGTTCTTGGGGGTCTCCCCAGTCTCATTGGACTTCCAGGACCTGCTGAGAATCATTAGGCTGAAACTGAACATACAACCTGTTTTCTTTATGGAACTGGAGCTGCTGGTGGTGACATGATGAGGAGATGCCCAAATTTGGGATGGGAACTCAGGCTCTTAGAGGCCTTGTCATCACTGATACTACCGGACCTTCAAGCACTGGTCAGGATCCTGACTGCAGTCTGTATCCATAGTGTGTCCTTGTTTGTTACTATATCCTACTAATGAGCAAGTCCATTTCTGGGCCCCACATGATGACCACACGCCAGGTTCTGCCCAGTGCCACACTCCGTATCAGTATCCAGAGCCAGTCCTGTGTCTTGGCTCCCCATGGCGCCTTGGCCCCAGCCTGATGCCCAGCCCAGCCAAGGCCAGGAGCAGGCATTAAGCAGGAGTTGCAGTGCAGTGGTGCCACAGACAGGCACTAAGAAGCAGAACCATAGCCACGCCAGCCCTGTGCTGAGTCCACAGCTGCAGGTGTCTAGCTCACCATAAAGATGCCTAAGATGAGCAGAGTACCTAATGCCCCCCAAGGATTCATTACAGCACCATGACCACCAACACTAAGTCCTGCAGGTCTAGTGATGGCCCCCTCAGTGGGGTCAGGGCCTGTACCCTCTTCCCTGGTTCCCTCGTAGTGCTGACCCTGTGGCTCCATGTCACAGGATGAGGCAGTTGCCCCTACCAAGAATGCCACAAGTAGCAGTGGCAAGCCAGCCAGCCCTCTGGAGCCCTTTGACTTGCACAGAGCAGAGCCATGAAGTTGGATGGGTGCATCCCTGGGGGACTGGCTTGCTTGCATAAGCCTCTGGCACTACTTCAAGGAAAATCAAGAAAACAATGAACAAGGAGAAAAGCCAGGGAGCAGCCAGGAAGGCCCAGCTGTGGCATGGGAAGAGGCAGGGTCCAATAGCCAGACCTACGGACAAGTCCCTGTGGCACAGGCTGACGCACAGAAGCAGCAGTGGCCACAGTGCTGAGGGCCATGGCAGCCTTGTGCAAATGCCCCAGAAGGGTAATATGGCAGGCTCAGCAGCAGCAGGGCTATGGTCAGAGGTGGACAGAGCCCCTTGAGTAGTGCATCCAGCACATGCAGATCACCAGTGGCCAGACACTTGGGGCTGCACACAGTGAAGGCCCAGTACAATCCTGTTGCAGCCCATGCCTAGCAGCCCCTCCAGCAGTGTGCCAGCACCAACACCCAGCTTGGCAATTCCACCATTACTGCAGGGCCTCACAGCCAGCAGTCCAGGCCCCTCTCCATGGCCAGCAACCCCACATGGCCCTTGTGCTGTTGTCCCAATAGAAAAAATCGACACTGGTCACAAGTCTAGCTCTCTCCAGGAGCTCCTTCTGCTCTCCACCACCCCTAACCCCCTAACTCCAGCCAAGGAGTACTAGCAGGGCCCACAGGCTGAGCTTTTTGTAATACTGACCCCTCAGGCTTGGGGGCAAGATGGACCTGCCAGAATCCTGCCCCACCCCTGCCTGCCTTACACTCTTTCTGGCTTACCTGAACACCTGCCTCAGGAGTACCTTTGCTCCCCATCTCCCCCCAGCTGGAGATGCCCAATCCTAACCCCAAGCAGTTGAAGAGAAGAGGCAGCGTTATCCATGAAGAGAGGCACGGAGGCTTCTCACAAGACTTGCCCTTGCGGTATGTGTACACAAGGCAAGCCTGCTGGGACAAGCCTGCAAACCCACTGTGGGTAAACAGCCTGGGGCAGTTGCCAGAAGCCAAAATTTCAGGGAATCAAGGGAAGAAATGGCCTGGCAGGACCCCACACCCTCCCTCCGACAGGAAGCCAGCTAAGATTAGCTCTGGTCCTCTCTGCCTGTCCTTTTGGAGCAGGGTCTCCTTTCCCACAGCAGTTTTTTCCTGCTCTGTTCTCCCAAGGGATCCAGATGGTTTTCAAACTACAGCAAAGAAAGACCTGAGAAGAGAAAAGGAGAAAAGAGACTTCTCTCCACCCCCAAGTACTTCCTATTCCCCAAAAAGTCCTTCCTGACCTGCTGTTTGGTTGTCAGCCCTAGGCTGCTCCAATGCCTGCACCTTTTACCCCACGCTGTCAGCTTCTGGAGCTTCATTTGGTACACTCCACCCCTTGGGTGTGAGGTACCAACAATGTTACCAACCATAGCTGCCTCCATGTGGGACCCAGAACCAGTGGGATCAAAGGGCAGGGGTCAGGCCCCAAAGAGCTGATGGCAGTGGGGGCTTCACAACCCAAAGGGCCTGAACTGGAACCTCATCATCTCTCCTCAGACCAGAGCACTTCCAGGGTCTTTAACACACTGACACACACACACTGACACACACACACACACACACACACACACACACACATACACACACACAGATGTTGGGAAGGGGAGGTAGTCACAGCACCTGGTGTATCACAGTGACTAAGTCTGCTTATTTGTCATTTATTTTTAAAATATATTTAAACAGCAGCAATCACTTCCAAAATGCAAAAAAAAAAAAAAATTACAATTTTTAGAATAAAATTATAATGTTTATAATGCGAGTCAGAAAGAATTGAAGGTACAACTGAGAATCAAATCACGCAGCACTGGGCATGGCAGGAGAAGCCAAGGCCCACTGGCTGGGGGGTCAAGTTGACAAGAGGTCCCAACCAGTGAGGTTTCCACCCTCAAATTATACCCCCCCAACTCCCCATTGACGAAGCCAGTGTTCTCTAGGTTAGAGAAGGAGAAGCGTCAAAGAGCTGGCCCTCTGTGGGGGAATCCCCCAAACCCAGTCCCCCCACCAGCCAGGGACCTGCTAATCGACCTCCTCCATGTTGCTGTAGGTGGGGGCTGGGCGGTCCACAGGGGGGGCGAAGCGTTCAGGGGCTGTCCGCGTGGGGGCCACCTCGGGGGCCTGGCCAGGGCCTAGTCCCTGCAACAGAATATGAGGACAGGGGTTGGGGGCTGCCCAGTATGCCGCCTGGCATCCCGGGGGTGCTGGCTTGGAGCCCTGGCACCCAAGGGAGGGCCCCAAGGCAGGCGCAGACAGCAGCGGCATTGAGACAGAGAGACGAGATCAGCCTGAACAGTCTCGCTTTATTAACACTTTAAATACAGGAAGCTGCTTGGGCAGGGCTAAGCCCCAGGCCAAGGGTAGGAGCAGTAGGACAAACGGACAGACAGCTGGAAGGGATACCCACCCTAGGATGCTCTGCCCCTGCAGGAGCCACAGTCCCCACCCTCTCCCCTCAGATGCACACACAGAGGCCCAAGCCCAGAGTTGGTCCCCGCCACAGAGGCAGGCATGGCCTGGTGGGCAGGTAGGTAGGCCAGCTCACAGCAGCTGCCTGCAGGTGAGCTCATCTCCAGGGACTCTGGGATACCAGAGGATAGAACACGTTGAGCACGAGGGCCACCAAAGCTGCCACGGTGCCCAGAACAAAGTATCGGAGACAGCCCTCGTCTGGTGTGGTAGGGCCACGTGGCGGGGGGCCCACCCAATCCTGGGGCCCCCAGGGACCCAGGGGCGCAGGCCCCTCGGGTACCGGCTCCTCCTCGGCCTCCAGCTCCTGCCAAATCCGGGAAGCCTACGGTGTGCGGAAACGGCCATCAGCACCCAGGGCGGGGGTGAGGGGATAGGGGGACCCAGTGTCCCCAAGACCCCTGGCCATGACAGTCCCGCCCAAGGTAACCGGCGCTAACCCCCTACATCCCAGGTCAAGCGGCAGAGAGGTGGGCAGGCAGGAGCCAAGTGGGCCATTTGCAGGGTTGTCTAGATGGAGAGCACCACAGTGGGCGAATCTTGATAGCATTTTGGCCTCAAGAAGCTCCCCAATCGACATGCAACTTCCCCACGGGGGTGGGGTGGGGGTGGGGGTGGGGGTGAGGGTTAGCTGGTCAGTTTTTTAGCCCAGGCTTCCCACAGAGGAGACTGGCTCATGGAGGACAGAGCTGCCAACCCCAGAGTCATCTCCTGGCTCCCTCCCACCTACATCCAGATCCTGATCACTGTCTGAGTCTGAGCATAGAGGGCTCAAGGGAGGAGAGGACAGCAAGGAGACCAGTCCAGAAAACAGCTGCGGATGTGCCCACCAACCAGGCCTATGGCATCCCATGTCAGTAAGAGAGACAGAAGATCCCGAAGGCACAGTGGGGACAAAAGCTCACCTCAGAGAGGGTGACGGCCACAGTAGGCTATGGCCTGCTGGATAGGCCCTGTCCTGAGTGCACATCAGAACACAGGGACGATCACAAGTGAGGGTCTGTGGGCTAGCATGTGGGAAGTGTGCAGAGGGAAAGTTGGGAGGTGTTAGGTACAGTCTGTTCACACCACTGTACCCAGTGAAATTTGGAGCAGCTACTTGGCCCGTAGCCTATGCACACACCAATGGCAGCGTGTTGCTCTGTGTGTACCTCTGTAAGTGTCCCTGCAGCCTGGGAATCGCTCTGGCTAAGGCTTTGATGTAAAGGAACCCTGTCTGTGACTCTTAAAAATCCCAAGGTTCCAGGGGCCTAGGGCTGTAGGAGAGGAAGCTGTGCCCTACCCCCGCCCATCTGTGAGTTGGGCCCCACTAGCCTGAGCAGCCTCCCCGTGCCTCACCTGGCTGGCAGCAGACTCAGCTGCAGGGCCTAGGTCTGGGTGGTGTTCAGAGTGACCTGCCCGGGGGGGCCTCTCCACAGGAGAGTTCCGCCGGCGGTAGAAGAGTACATAGGCATAACGCGTCACGACCTGGCTCTCGTCTACCGTTGTCACCGTGCTGTCATCAAACAAGCGCCAGCCTATAGCAAGGTGGGAAGAGTGTGAACATACCCTGCACCAACACCCCTACCATCTATCCTGCTGGCTGCGTGTGCCCTCACCCACGTCGCTGCGCTGGCTGCTGCGATCATTGGGCAGGCGCGCACAGGCAGTGTAGTGGCCACCGATCATGCCTCCATAGTGGTTGATGACAGCATACAGGTCATAGCTGGGCAGCTGCTCCTCTTTCTGACCGATACAGAACTTGCTCAGGTCCAGGTTCCTGTGGTACCAGCCACAGAGAGGTGAGACAGTCAACAGGTGCCCTGGATGCCGACCTTGGCCCCCATGCCCTGACTACAGTCACAAGGGCCCACTGCTCACCGAACAGGGAACTCCACCAAGTCATTGATCTTGTCACGCCAGATGAAACTGCGAAAGGAGAAGCGCTTGAGCTGCACGATGAGCACATTCGGCAGGCGCCACAGCAACAGCTGCTTGGAGGCCTCGCGGTGTTGTTTGCATTGCGGGCAGTACCTGACAGGGGACAGAGGCGGAGTCAAGACCAACAGACCTCCACTCCACTCTTCCCCACTACCTGCCTGCTGCCCTGTCCTCACCAAGCCTCCTCAGGTGCCAGCACCTCAGGCCGCGTGAAGAGGTTCAGACACTGGTCCAGAGTGAAGTGGCCAGCACGGGCAGCCTCACCAGCAGAGCCTGGATCCTCAGCATATTCCAGCTCCTTGGAGGCTACCAACACAAACTCCTGCAGGCGCTCGTTGTTCCGCCAGACTAGAGCCAGGCTGCAGTCATCACCCAGCTCTAGTGGGGTGTCTCCTGGAAACGGGCAGGGAAGGGAATCATGCAGCTGTGGAGAGCAGCCAGCCCAACCCACGCCAGGGGTCCCTCCCACGGCCTCAGACACCTTTGTCCTCTAGCCGCTGCTCTCGGTTGGATGCATCAATTCTATAGATAAAGAACTGGGGTGTGTGGGAATTCATGGCTTCACTTGGGTGTTGGTACCCAGGCACAGCAGCTGTGAAAGAACATGATAATCAGAGCTTTCCTGTCTACCAGAGCCTAAACAAGCTTCCCCCAATCTCCCCTACCCCAGCTCCAGAGCCTTTCACCAGACTTTTACCTTCAGGCCGGGACACCCTCTCACCAGCAGGCAAGGAGCCAACTTCAATGGGCCCACTGGCCAGCATCTCAGAAGAAACTCCACTGGTGCTGGGCACAGGGCCCCGATCAGGGGATGCCCAGTCCCGGGGGACCCCTGTGTCCCCCTCAGCCACAGGGGTCACCAACTGGAGCTCCGGTGGCTGAACAGGGTCCCTGTCATTGTCCCCAGCCTCCAGGGAGCTAGTGGACAGCGGTGTGGCACAGCCAGGGCCCTGGGACTCCAAGGCCATGCGGCCAGGCTGGAAGGGTGGCTGGAACACACTCACAGAGTACCTGGTAACAGGCAGCAAAAGCAAGTAAGAATCCAGACCAACGTGTCCGGCACCTCTGCACTCCACCCCCACCCCCCACCTACCCCACCTTAATCCAAACACTGGGCACTTACCGGGCATAGCCCTCTAGCAGCTGAGCAAGACGGGCATAAGTGAGGCGTGAGGCAGGTACACTGACCAGGAAGGGGTAGCCAATGTTCTCAGGGCGGCAGAGGCCCTTATGGTCAGGCCAATGGGTTTTCTGACAGAGCCTGGAGAGAAAGAGGAGGTAAGACTAGGGCCTTAGCCCCACCTCTACACTAGGGCTAGACCAAGGAACTGGGTATGCCAGCCCTGCCTCCCCCGGGGTCTGGTAGAGTGGGGTGGCAGGTAGAGGGCTTAAAATATATGTGCCTTTATGTGGAGAAGAGGTAGGGCAGCAAGTGGAAGGTGGAGAGGAGGGACGGGGGGAGACCACGGGAGTCCTCACTGGTTGCAGTAGCCCACGCGGTAGCAACGGGTACAGCGCTTCAGCTTCTCATCCTCTGACTGCTGCTTCCGCTGGCAGGCTGCACACTTGGAGATGGGGATGCTGGGCACCTGGGGGCGCTAGGGTGGGTCGTCTGCCTCAGTGAGGCCAGGCCAGGCAGGAACGCCCCCCTCCCCCATCAGGGCCCTGTGCCATCAGGTTGGCCCCCACTCACCTGCTGCACCTCTAGCACCACCACCCGCTCCTTAGCCAACTCTGGGGATAGCAGCTCGAAGCAGAGGAGCGTGTCGGAAGGTGACACAGTGTCCAGTGAGTGGGAGGGCAAAAACACACGGTGGAAGCGATTCTTAATCACCTGGGGACAGAGGACACACAGATCCTATGTGAGGACAAGCCCTTTCCCTGGCCCTGTCCCAAAGCACAAGAAGAAGACCTGACCTTGATCTTGGGTCAATGGGGGCCGGGTTGGGGATTGTGGCCCAAAAGAAGTATATGCCTCTGCTGGCCCCAGCCTCAGTGCCCAATGGAATAAGGAGCCTGGTGCATCACAGAGCATGAAAAGACCAGGATTGGGGCAGGTATCAACCATACCAGCTCTCCACACCAAGGGCCTCTACCCTGCTGTCAACCAGTGGGCCCTGTTGAGACTGCGCCATGGTTACTATGGAGGGGCCACATTCAAGGAGGCATCTCCCTACCTCTACCCCCATGAGGTAAAGGACACTACCAGGCAGCAGGCTAGGAACCTTTGGGGAAAACCGGCACACAGATCTGGGAAAACAGGAGGGAGAAGCAGAATGGATGGAGAACGTCTATAGCTGGTGGATGGCTAGTCCTGCAGCTCAAGCTCCTTGTCTGAAGAAGGAAGAGCAGCTGGGGGCCAACAACAAAAGGGGGAATAAATCCAGATGATGGCTGGGAACTGAGGACACCTCAGTTACATAGCCCAAATGCCTGGTTTCAACCATGCCTCAACCAATAGCACCCCACCTGTCTCTGTGCAGTCACATGCACGTTTGTGTGTACACGTACAGATGCTAATGATCGTACACACGTATCTGCGCGCTGCAAACACAGACACGTGTCCATGCGCGTAAGAGCCTTGGAAAGACAGACACACCTCAGCCAGACGCAGGTTTTCAGGCTTCACGTGGACACTCTGAGACAGGGAGTCCAACACTTCACTTGCACTGGAGTTCTCCTTGCTGATGCTCACCAGAAACTGTGGTGACAAGAGTACAGGGTCCATGGTGGGAGGTAGGCCAGGGTCTCTGCGAGAGCCCAGCAATACGGGCTGACTCCTCACCTTGACGGGCTTGCTGTGGGGCTCCCGGGCAAAATAGAAGATAGGGAGAACCTTTTGCTTCTGTGGCAAAGGCACCGGCAGGTACAGGAACGGGTCAAAAGTGATGGAGACCTGCAAATGTACAGTTGCCACTGGGTGGCCACAGAGGGAGTGGGGGGCAGGATGCTTGTGCCCTGAGAGCCCAATCCACGCCCTTGGATGGCTCTCAGGGTCTCACAGCCAACCAGCAAATTCTCAGGCTTGACAGCACTAGGTGCACCAGGAGAACCATTAGGAGAGAACAATCCCTGTTTCTGGTAGTTGAGGCCTTCCTCAGCCAAGCCACTTTAACCATCTGCCCCTCATTTGCACACCTTGTGCCTTTCCAATCTTACCCCACCCCACCCCACCTTACATCACCCAAACATCACTTTTACCTCAGTCAGGAAGCCTACCAAGCCTGACCTCTGCAGCCCACACAGGGCCTAAGGCCTCCCCCTCACCTTCTTTGCCCAAATGTTGCCCTGCAACACCTAAAGATGCACATGCCTCTGACCCCATTCTGACCAGGCTAGATAGGACAAGCTCGGGGTGTCTTTCTAGGAGAGTCCGTCACACCTTTGCGCACACGGGGCACACCAGCTTCGACTTGTACTGGCCCTGGAATAGGTCCACGATGAAAGAGTCATTCCTCATCTTGTGCCGCTGCCAGGCTTCCTCAGCTACCACCTGAAGAGCAGAGTGGTGAGAACAGAAGAGACCTGGGGACTGGGACGTGCACGAGACATGCCCACCTCCGCCCCCAACTCCGACCTCATCAGGTCGCCCATCTGAGTCCACGGTCTCCGTGTAGGGCTTATTCTGAATACGGTTCAAGTCCTCGTGCAGCCCATCCAGCAGGAAAGCCATGAACTCCTGGGCATCGTGCTGTGCGTAGCCTGTGAACTGGCTGGCCTTGCTCGCCACAATGGCCTGGAAGCAGGAGCAAGATGTGAGCATGGAGCCCCAGCAGCTACCATGCACCCAGCTGGCTGGCCCTTCCCACCCTCTCCAGCCAAGGGTAGGAGTGGTCACAGATCACCTTCAACTTGGAGGGCTGGAAGGCATGATGGGTTCCCTTCCACAGCGCCCGGAGCAGCACAGCAAAGCCGATGGCCAGACGCCCACCAGTCCCCAGTGGGTTGTTGTAGTTGATCTCGGCCTCAAAGGAGCGGTCTAGGGACAGCAACCAAGTAGAGGTGTGAGCAGAGGAAGATATCCCCCATCCCCGGGGCTCCAAGCCCCCGTTCTCACCGTGGAAGAAGTCCCGCAGCTCCCGAGTATTGGATAGAGACTGAATGACGCTGTTCATGAAACAGGTGTTGCCTAGATTGACAAGGCCAGTGAAGCCCGGCAGACACACCTTCTTCTCTTCCTCCTCCTCTTCCTCCACGCTGTCTCCACTCACCGGGCTGTGGGGCATTGGAGGCACCATACATGTGGGCTTGGGCTGTGGGAGTAAGAGCGGCATGAGAGAGCAGCCCTGGGCTCTCCAGCCTTCATCCTTGGCCCTCCCCACCCAGGATTCTCACCGATGCCAGGTGTGGCTCTGGCTTTGGGGCTGCATGCTCCATGGGGGTGCGGGCTACCACACCATCTAGGCCTGTGTCCTCAGATCGAGCCTTGGGTTTCTCCTTCTCCACAGCCCGGGCTTCCTCCTGGCCTGTCAGGGGGTGGGGGGTACCTCCCGGTGGGGTTGAATCCAGAGGGGTTGGACCTGTCGGCACGGCTACCTTTGCACCACCCACTGCACCTTAAAAAGGGGGAATGGTGGGGCTGGTGGTTAGCAGCATGTGGCACGGGGTGGGGGTCTGGGTCATGAGGACTGGGCAATGAAGGGAGCTCGTGTGCAGACCTCGTGCAGCTGGGGCCTCCAGGCCCCCCCAGCGCTGACTCTGCCGCTTACGGAGGCAGATGTCGATACGAGAGGCCGTGAAGCAGAAGGTGCACTGCTCTGGCTCGATCAGGTTCCTGCAGGAAGAGGCTAAACTCAGAAACTTAGGTGGAGGGGATGCAGGGCTAGATGGGTCAGGGGGATGGAGCCCGGGGTGGGACAGGCACAGCGGCGGGGCCGGACACCACCCACCTGAGCTTCACCTGCCAACGGAAGATGGCGTGGGGCCCACAGCCCGGGTGCAGTCTCAGGAAGTTTCCGTCCCTGCAGAGGCAGAGCAGGGGCAGAAGCCAGGAGAAGAGGCAGGAGAAAGAACATGAGACGCAATGTCCTGCCTGAAGCACACTGTCTGCCCTGTGTGTCTGCCCACCCACCCACCTGGTCTGGAAGATAAGCGTGAAGTCCTGCTCGCGGAAAAGCACTCGAGATGTGTCCCTGCAGATTTCCTTCACGTACACGTGCACCACCACTGAGTCCGGCCCCTTCTCATACGAGTCATTCTTGACAAATGCCAGGTTCACCATGGACTCGGGCTCTACGTTGAGACCACATCTCAGCACCACCCAGGACAGGTTCCAGCCTGTTCCTACTCTACTTCCTACCCACCCACCAACCTTGCAACTCAACCTAGAGCTCTGCCTGCCCACCCCCAGCCCCACCTTTACCATCCACCAAGGCTGCAGCATCTGCTGCCACCGCCATCTCCTCTTTGGAACGATCATCTTTCTCAGGGTCTCTGCTCTGAGCCATGACTGGGGACACTGGGTCATTCCTGGGGGCTACTGCCTTCTTTCCTGTCAAAAGTGCTAGATTCTCCTCTGAGCCCAGGAGGCAGGTCTGGGGGTTCAGTGGTGGTACACGGAGCTGTTCCTCAGCCTCAGCCTGTTCATGGCGAGATTATGGGCAGGATCAGCCCTGGGTCTGGCAGGAGGCCCCCCACTGCAGTCCACACCCTTCCCCCTCACCTCCCAACTCCCAAGCAGGCACCCCACTCTCACCTGGGTGGCCGGCTCAGCCAGGAACTGGGGGGCCTCACCTCGGGGTCCAGGGCCATCTCTGGACCCTTCCCCCTCCGGCCCTCTGTGGAGATGCACAGCCCTCTTGGCGCTGGGCCCTGCCTGGGCCCCAGGGCCAGCCCCTGCGCCTACCTCACCACGGCCCTGGGCCCGCTTCTGGTTCCGGGCCTCCTGCTTAGCCCGGCGGGGCTCAGGGCCTGGCTCCAGGGCAACAGGAGACGGCTCCTGCCCATTCTCCTGGCACCGCAGCCCTGGCACCAACTCCTGGGTCCCTAGAGGTTTCTTCTGCCAAAGATACAGCAGTCAGGCCCTGTTAACTACACTGAGTATCCCTACCCTACTCTGCTCTGGAACTTACCAGGAGAGAGGGCCACGTGAGCAGAGGCACCTTCTTGGGCAGTGACAGCTGCAGGAGGCCACCTTTGCGAGCCTGCACTTTGGTGCAAGAACTTTCTATCTCAGCATAGAAAACACCACCCCACTGCCGACCACCTGGCAACAGAGTGGGAGGAGTGAGCTGGGGTAGGGGATATCAAAGGATTCAAGTATACTGCTGGGCTCAAAGCAGATGGACATACCTGGAAGCCGCACCACACAGTCTGTGTCTGTGAAAGCAGCATCTACCTCCTCCAGCCGCAGGGGACCAGCTCCCACACGCAGCTTGACAATCACCTCATCAGCACTCTGCCTCCAATCGAGCAACAACTCTACAGAGGGAGTGTCAAAAAGATTGTGAGGGTCTCCATGAAATTTTGATGGGCGTAAGCAGGTACCAGACACCCAGCCCTAATGCAACTGCTCTAGATAAGGGCTATATGCCCAGTGTCCCCTCCTCTCCCCTAGCACTCTATCATCCAAAAGGCTTATTCATTACTCACCATCTTTGGTTGGCTCCTCCCGAGGAGTGAATGCTGACCCTGACAACAAAGGAAAGAACAGGGAAAGGATGATGGACAGGCAGCCTCCAAGACTCTAACATCCCACCAAACACCATCTTTAGGACTTCAGCCAAGTACCCCAACTTCAAAGCTGAGGCTCTACCCAGCCTGCCATTGGTCCTTCTCTCAGCATCAGACCAGGATGGAAAGAACAGCAAAAAAGTCATCTCCCAATCCCCAATCTGTATGCTCAACAGGAAGGGAGGAAGGGAAGGCCACAAGCACTCCGGGAATGCCACTACCACCTCTCCTAGGATCTCCATCCTTGCTCTCCTGGTTTGCTCGATCCTTCTGCTTCTTCTTACTGGTGGCCTCCTCCAGTCCTGGCGGCCCTCTCCTTGGGCCTGTGGTGCTGGCCCCGCCAGACATCTTGAGCCGCTTGGGTGACAGCCAGAGTGCCCCGGGGTCGGCAACGGTGTCTGGGTCAGGGCTACGGCGCTTTCTTCCCGGCCCAGCTATCTTGGCAACTCTTTGTGGACAAATTCTCCAGCAAGGAACTGACAGCCTAACGAGAAGGGGACAAGTGATTACTACCAAGGCCCAAAATTTGCTCCTTGGTTAGACCCAGGGCTCAGCAACCTGGGACACCTCTAAGCCTACGGAGCAATCTCTCTCTACTACCTGATGTAGCCCTGGATACTCTCAGACTATTCCTAAGGGGAAATAAATAATGCAAGTAGAGGCAACCACTTCTGGCTGAGCCTCCTAGATGCCTGCCATACAGACACACAAAGAGAGAAGCCTCACTGAGGAGGTGTCAGTTCAAGGCAGCCACGGCCTGGGACCAGGCTCCTCCAATCTGGAGAGGAGCCATAGCTCCGGCCCACAGGGCTGGCGCTCTGAGCAGGGTGCTCACTTTTCCTTCACTCTCACTGGCTGCTTAGTCACCACCCGAGAAGTAGGAGGAAGGCAGGAAAGGAGGAGACAGACAATTAAACTGCAGGAGGACCAGGCTCTGTGGCTGAAAACAGGCCCAGCCCAGGTGCTACCACTGCCCAGGCATCATCTTGAGGTTAAGGAGCCCCACCTGCCACCTGCCAGTTCCCACCTTCCTCTGAACCTGCTTCTGTGCACTGCTTGGTTTTTGTTTTTGTTTTTGTTTTCTTACATCTGGAGAGATTCCTCTCTCCAGCTGCTCTCCTATGCAAAGAGGGGCCTGCAAAAGCTAAGGTGAAAAGGGTATTCAGATGTCACATTTCCCTTTCAGCAGCATCTCTGCCTCAGGGTGGGCATGCAGTCTGAGACTGAAACAGACATTATCCCCTTCCTTCCCATGTCCACCCCCTCATCAGCTCTTAGCCAGTTTCTCACAGACCCACCAGTGGATTCTGGGCTGTTTCTCCATCCAAAATAAAGTTCTCAAAACTGAGATAAGGGTGGGGATGAACGAACCATGGATCCAGGACCCCTGGCAGCCTCAGGCATGGCCTGAGACAGTAGTAGGACAGATAGTGACTAGTCTGTGTTCCCCAGAGTGTGAGTGTGTGGGTGTGGGGAGCGGAGGTTTGGCGGGGGACGGGGGGATTCTTCTACGGGTCAGATGTGGGACTGGTGCGCTGGATCTTCAGTGACGACAGGTCCAGAATCGAGGGGTGGACATCTGCCGCCTCTTTGCTCCCAGGCCCCAGCTGAAGGTCGCGTCCCTACCCTCTCCTCCTGGGACGTTGAGGAGGGAAAGGGGCTGCCTAGAGACCCAAGGTGGCCTAATACGGCCGCGCGGGGTTACTGACCACAGACCAGCGCCCCGGCCGGGCTGCGACCCAGCTCCAGCCTCCGAACCCCGGGCCCGCCACCACCTCCTCCAGGAAGCCGCCCTCGCTCGCCGCCAGCCCTCTCCGAGACGGCAGGCCGGCCACAGGCTTTAGTGTAACGGCCCCGCCTGCATCAGTGGGCCCGGCACGCCGCAGGGCTCGAGGGGTGGACACTGGTACGGCCCGTGACCTTGAACAGGTCGCCCCAGGCCCGCGTCTCGGCCTCCCCGCTCCGGCGAGACAGGCGAGCAGCAGCCAGCCCCACTCACCGAGCGAGGCCGCTTCAGCCAGCCCTCTTCGGGCCCTGGCAACCCGCTCTCGGTTCCGGTTCCGGCGTCAGGTCGGTTCCGGTTCCGGCGCGCCCCTCCCCCGTCCCGGCGCCGCCACCACCGCCTCAGCTGCTTGTTTTGTTTCCACTTCCAGTTACGGCCGCGGGTGCCTGAACGCAGAGCTGGTGACGCACTTCCGTTGGGAGCAGGTCCGGGGCGGGCCGAACGGAGGAGGCGGGGCTATGGTGCCTTGGCCTCGGTGGGGCCCTGCTGGTGGCAGCTTGTAGGTTCCGCCCAGAGACTCCGCCCTCCCCAAATCAGAGTCGAGACCACACAGGGGGCATTCACACTGGTTTATTGGGGGACTTGCCAGGCTGGGGACTGTTCCATGCACAGGCAGTAATGCGTGCGGGGCGAGGCTGGGGACTGGGGTAGGCCTCGGGTAGGGTTCACTGGCAGGTGTTGTAGATCTGGACCTGCAAGTTGATGGCTTGAAGCACACTGCGCATCCTGGCCTCCAGCCCGTCCAGCTGAGCCGCTTTGCCTTCCAGCGCCCGCTCGTTCTCCTCATAAGTGCCTTCCAGCTCTAGGAGAGACAGGTCTCAGATGAAGGGTCCTTCTCCCAGAGTCCCACATCTCTGGCGTCCCATCCTCACCTTGCAGCCGCTGCAGCTTGTCTTGAGCAGCCTGCAACAAGCCGCGAGCCTCATCCCGCAGTTGTTCTGCCCGTGCCTGCGCAGCCAGCACACCCTGGGCCTTGCGCTCAGCCAGGGCCCTCACTGTCTGGTACTGGTCACCTAGTGGGCCCTTCAGCAGCTGCGGATATAGAGGTCCGGGGCAGGGTGGTGGCCCAGTGGAGGCCCAGCCTCTACCCCCACCCCTTCCAACTGGCTCTGCCTCAACCCACCTGTTCAGCTTCCCGGGCACGACCCTGGGCACTTCCAGCTGTCTCTTCAGCACTAGAGGCTGCCAGGCTAGTCCCTGCTCGCTTCAATTTCAGAGCCTCCAGGAGACCATCCAATTGCTGAGCCCGCTCACCTGCAGAGCTCAATGCCTTCTCTGTACCTGCCATCCTCTCCTGCACCTGCCACGGGTGGGCCTAGGGTTAAACAGGTTTATGCAGCATGCTCATAACCTTGCCCCACTGATGTCCCAGGGAGACCACACCTGGTGCAGGGTCTGCTCTGTGTCCTGTGTGTCAACCACTGCTCCCTGGATGGCACCCTGAGCAGCACCCTGTGCCCGCTGGGCCTCCTCCAGCGCTGCCTGTACTGTCTCTGCCTTCTGTTTCTCACCCTCAGCCCGGCTCCTGGAGAAGAGAGGGAATCAGGGCCTGCAAGTATCAGAACCAGGTGTCAAGGGTGGGGTCCAAGGTTGGGGTCAGACCGTGCCCGCTGTGCATCCTTCAGTAGCTGCTCTGCCCGATGCACGTCTCCCACAGTACGCGCCAGGATCGTGTCCACGTCTGCCAGGCTCCGGACCCGCTCTGCAATCTCGCCCGCCAAGTGTCGGATCTGCTCAGGTGACGCTGGGATGGAGAGCTCTAGCACCCGGGTGGCCACCATCTCAATGCTATCAGGATCAGCCCCCTCCTCTATGGGGACACAGGCAAGGGCTTAAGGACACAGATTCCCCAGCACGGGCATGGGGACACAGTCTTGGGGTATGGACTCAGGGACCACACATGGGGTATGGATTTGCTAATAGGCATAAGGATGTAACCACAATGACAGGGACTATACATGGGACATAGATTCAGGGTCGTGGACTTGGGGACTACATATGGGCACGGGCTCAGGGTCCAGACACCCTGAGCCCTTGCCCATCTGTGGTCACAAACACAGGTACAGTGCAGGCCCTGACCCAAGTATGAACACAGACACGGGGGAAACACCACATGGCCTGGGCCACAAGGGAGGCTCACGGCTGAGGAAGTCCTTCACACTCTGGATAAGTTCCCGCAGTTCCTGGTTGGCCTGTTCCACCTGTCCCCTGGAAGCATTAGCCTTGTCCAGGGCTGCCTGGGCCCGCTGCTGTGCCTCGCCTGCCTGCCGACGGGTCTCGGCTACCTGGCTGAGGATGCCACCACCTTCTGCCAATGCCCGCTGCAGTTCTGCCTGTGTGTGGCGGGCCCGACCCAGCGCCAGATCCGCCATGGCTGCTGCCCCACTGCAGCTGAGGCCCCCACAACGGGGCTGCCCATCCTCGTCCCGACAGCTGGCACCCCCGCAAGGGCTCGTAGCACAGGGTGCATCTCCCGGGGGCCCACACACCTGCCAGGCACAGAACAAGTCAGGGCCTGGGGGAAGGAACAGCCACACCCATATGTCCCACCCGACACTTGTGCCTCACCAGTTCATTTATGCTTGTCAGGCTCAGGGCATGGGTACGGGCAGAGAGCTCGCCCAGTGCCTGCTGGTTGGCCATGTGCTTGCGGTTGAAGTCCTTCCTCCGGGCACCCATCAGCACCTCTGTCCGGTGCCGTGTGCCTGCTGAGTTGCTCACAGGGCTGGGCACTGTTAGGGCTGACATGTTGGCACGACGTTCTGCCTCTGCAGACAGGCTGTGGGCATGGCGGATGCTGTCATAGGCACCTAAGTCGGGCAAAGGCAGGCAGTCAGCTGAAGATCAACCCTGATCCACACGCCTAGTTGGCCAACAACTCACCCAGGAAGTTTGAATGCTTGAGCAGGTCCAGATGCTGGTCAAGCTGCCGCAGTGTGAGATTAAGTGCAAGCCCGTCTCGCTCTAGACTGCTTAGTGCATGGTTGGCATTGAAATTCTCGTCCTGCACATCTGTGAGCTCTGCTTCCAGCTGGGTCAGGTGTTCAGTGGCCTCCCCAATTTCATGCCTGCATGAGGTGATGGAGAGATGTTATTTATAGAGACTTCAGCCCTAATGCATCGGGCCTCTGCCCCATCCCACCGTGTATCCTCAGGCCCGTCCGCACCGCAACTCCTCTGTGGCCTCCACGAGCTGTGCAGTGGAGGCAGCTGAGGTGTTACGGGCACCCACAATCCCCTGCACAGTGCCCAGCTTCTCCTGCATTTGCCAGAAGCTGCTCTCAAAGGCACCCAGCACACCCGTCTGCTGCAGCTCCTGCGCCCACTGCTCCAGGCGCCGTGTACGAGCAGCCAGGTCCTGTACCACACGGTCCCAGTCTCCGAAGCATGCGTGGCAGGGGTGGCAGGCAGGAAAGACACCCGAGAAGCCACGGGCACACTGGTCACAGCGCACGCCAGACATGCCCAGGCGGCAGCTGCAGTGGCCTGTGGAACGGTGACACTGAGGTGTGTCTATCCCACGAGGGTCACAATCACAGGCTGCAGGAAAAGGGCAGACCACAGAGTTAGGGTGCCAGTGGGGCATCCTGGGAAGTCCCCCATCCACCCTGGCCCCACGAGCCCCCTTACCGCGGCACTGCAACCCAGGGTCTCCCCAGTGGAGCTCCTGGCACTCAGAACAGGTTCGCCCACCGAAGCCAGCACGGCAGTGGCACTGTCCTGTGAACTAGAGTGGGAACAGGGCAGGGCAGAAGTCAGTCAGAGGCTGAACCCTCAAGACGTGAGGCAGGCAGCTGGCCCCATCTCCCCAGGGATCCACAGGAAGGTCCCATACCTCATTGCAGGTGGGGCCTCTGGCTCGGCTTGGGTGGCAGGCACAGGGCTGGCAGCCATGGCCACTGGTAAGGTTCCAGAAGTTGGGGGCACAGCGGTCACAGCTAGGGCCCTGGACATTGGGGAGGCATGGGCACTGCCCACTGCTTGGGTCACAGTTGCACCGGTCAGTGGATGGGCACTGCTGGGGATCTGTGCCCAGCAGGTTGCAGGTGCAGCCTATGCCAGCCAAGATGAGCACACTGGTTAAGGGGAGCTGGAGCAGGGAGCCCCACCTCAGCCATCCCCTCCATACCCACACTCACGGTGACAGCTCTGTCGGGCAGCCTGCCCATGGAAGCCAGGCTTGCAGTGGGCACAGTGCGGCCCCTCTGTGTGGTGTAAGCAGCGCAGGCATTGCCCCGAGTGGGGGTCACAGGCATCAGGGTCCATGGGGTCAATGTTACCACTGCATTCGCATGGTTGGCACTGGCCGCCTGGCCTTGATGGGTCCCCAAAGTGCCCAGGGGCACAAGCTTCGCACCGCAGCCCTGCCCACGGTCAGGGGAAGGCGTGAGTGCTCAGCCTAGCTGCCCCACCCTGATCCCACGCCTGTACCTTACCCGCTCACCTGTATAGCCTGCCCTGCAGTGGCACACGATCTGCTGGGAGTACCCATCCCGATGGCAAGAAGTAGCAAAGTGCCGCCGGCTCCCGGGGCCTTCAGGGCAGGGACAGGGCCGGCACTGGCCCCCATATGGCAGCCGTGGGTCCCCGTGGAAGCCAGCAATGCACCTGCAGGGAGAAGGAGGAAGAGCTGTGTCATCCCTGAGCAGCCCGCCCACCCACCAGCTCACTCATAGCTGCTTCAGGCTCACCTTTCACAGTGCTCACCCCCTGTGTGGTCACGGCAGCCCAGGCAAGCGCCTGTGTGAGGGTCACATTCGTCTGCATGCCCGTTGCAGACACACGGCCGGCAGTTAGGGAATCCCCACTGGCCACGCTGGCAGCGGTCGCAGCGAAGCCCAAATGCACCAGTTCGGCAGGGGCATTGCCCATTGGTTGCTTCACACAGGCCGCTGAGTGCCCCCTCAGGGCTGCACTGGCAGGCTGGGGGCAAGGCAGAGGCTGAGCCAGGGAGAGGGTTTGAGGGGAGTTTGGGTGAGGTCACGGTAGAAGGTCAGGGAATGGAAGAGAACTGCAAGTGACCAGGGCTGAGAGTATGGGGTCCAAAGCAGAGTTGGAAGAAGGAAGAAGCAGAGCCAGAGGAAGGAGGGAGAACAGTAGTGGCAGCGGGGCAGAGGTGGGGGCGATGTGTAGAGAGAAGAACAGGGGGACAAAGGGGCAGGTGAATACCTTGACAGCCTGTGGGGCCAAAGCCATAGTAGCCAGGGGCACAGAGGTCACAGTGGCGCCCAACCACTGCAGATTTGCACAGGCACTGACCGCCATGGGGGTTGCACTCAGAGCTCAGTGAGCCCTGGGGGTCACACTGACAGGCTGTGGGGAGAGGGGACAGGGCAGGTCAAGCTGAGCCCACACACCTCCGCCCCACCAGCCAAACCACAGACACTCACGCAGGGCTCCATTGTAGACCAGTGTGGACAGGCTGATGAGGAGGGGGGCGCAGGCCTCAGAGGGAGGGGTCTTGCTGGGCACCAGACCCTCCTCATGGCAGCGGTAGTGTTCAAAGGTGGCACGGCGCTCCAGAGAAGCTGCATCACCCCCACTAAACATCTCCAGCACCAGGACATGGGGCAGCAGCACCAGCTTAAGAGATGAGCAAGGAAGAATGAAGTTCAGACCCAGGACCATGTTGGAACTGCCAGGACACTAAGCTTAGCACTGCCACCACTACAGGACCCATCCCACAGGCCCTGCCATCTTGGTTGGTGTGGGAAGAGGGAACTGTTCACCGAGTCAATGAGTAGGCTGGGTCCAGAATAGGGGGCCTCAGGCTGGGCACCTCCTCCTGTTCGCACCAGCTTGAGATGCAGCTTGTAGGAGATGCCAGGCTCAAGGCAGACAGGTCTGGGAAACACCATGTACCTGAGGTAGGCGAGGACAGGTATGGGGTCACCCAGGGTTCGCGTATCCATCATCTTGGACCTCCCCACCCCACACACAGCAACCAAATCATTGGCCAAGAAAGATACTAGGGCTGGGCCAGGCCAAAAACAGCTGGACAGCCTGACGGAGAATCTCTACAGAAGATTCCCATAAATGTGCCTTCACTGGAATCATCACCTGTGCAGACAGTCTTGCTGAAAACACTCCATACAGCCTTGCAACCCCAGAGCATTTCGCTGGCACAAATGCTTCCCAATTTTCCCTCAATTCCCTTTTTATGCTTCCTCCAACCTCGACATCCAGCCTCCAATCGCGGCTCCTCTTCACCAAGACTGCATCACCTCCCCTCACCCCAGGTCATTCCCATCAGCCTGCAAACCCATACTAGGGTTCTTTTATCCCCACTGAAAAAAATCTTTGCTCAAGATTCGAGTCTCTCCCTGGCTGCTGCTTTGTCTTTGCTCTCCTGACCAACAAACCCCTAAAATTTAACTGTAGTCACTGCCTCCACTCTCTAGCCTCCCACTCCAGAGGAGCTTTTGCCCCCGCCAGCATGCCATATAGTCAGCCTGTTCCAAGGTCACCAGTGACCTCCATTTAGCCAAACCCAGTGGCCACTCCTGTATTCTTATCTGCTCCAGCGTCCAGCAGCATGCAGTGAGATCAGTGCGCCTTCCTTCCTGAGATCTCTTCTCTTGGCTTCTGGGACCTTGTCCAGACTCCTGATTTCTCCCCATCCCCCAGCTACTCCCTCTCTACTGGGCTCTAACACTAGAGTACCCCAAAGCTTGGTTCTGCTTCTCCTTCCTTTCTCTGGTCATTTAATCTAGATCCACCTCTTTAGGGACAAGTCCCAAACTTACATCTCCAAGCTGAGCCCTCCAGTAATTCCAGACACAGAAATCCAACCACCCACTGGCCTTGTCCCCCATGTCTAAGCATCTCAGAACTGCTCCTTCCTATGTCGCCATCTCAGCGAAGAGCACATGCCATCCAGATGCCCAAGCCCAAAACCCTAGAGTCACCTTTCCACTTTTTCTCCCTTTCCTAAGCCATCAGCTCCTCCACTGGAACCCTCTGGAAACTTCCTTTTCTCGCCACCTCAACTGCTACACCCGTGTCCAGCCCACTGTCACTCAGCTAACTCAACAGCTGCCAGCAGATCTCCCAGCTTCCACCTTGGCCCTTTAGGTCTATTCTCCTCTCAGAAACTAGAGGAATCTTTGCTAAACATAAGTCACAGTTGGCAAAATGTCTATTATGGGTACAGCCAGGTTCATTATGCTATTCTCTGCTACTATGTATTTTTATTTTTACATGATAAAAAGTTAAGAAGAAAGTGATGAAAAAAGATACATGAAACAAATACTACCCAAAATATAATAAAGCCTTAGTCAGACCAGTTACATCCCCACTCAGAGTACTCTGACACCCTCCCTTCCCCCCAAGGGCACTACCTATCCTGACAATCAATGGACTCCCCTTATTTCCTGCCTTGGCCTCTGGAACTTAGACCCCTGAAGGAGCAGGTCTTGTTCTGTCTACTTCCTTCCTCTGACCAGTGCCATGCCCAGCAGCAGCTGGCAAACAGTACGCAGGAGGAGGAGGCACTTGAAGGAAGGAACAGATGAATGAGCAGGGGGGTCTTCAAAGTGCCCTGCAGGGAGCTTAGGGCTGACCCACAACCCCCCACAGTTGTAGGTGCTACCATTAGTGTCCTCACCTGGTGCCTGGTCGCAGAGTCCCTGGGATGTGATCATCCTTGGGCAGCACGTGCCCACATGGGCTGTGGGCAGATACAGGCCCTGGGCGCTGCACAGTCAGTTCCATCTCTGCCCATTGCTCAGGTACCTGGGGGAATGGGGTGATGGAGGAGATGCTCCCACACCCAGAGGGTCAGCTCTGGGTTAGGTGTCACAAGGTCTGACCTGGGGCTCCAAGCGCAGTAGCAGGTCATAGTCCATGGCTCTTGGTACAGAGGCCACCAGGAACTCCAGTGCCTGGCCTTCCCGCAGCCTAACAAAGCCTGGGCCAGTCCAAGATGGAATCCCCCCAGGGGTCACCAGGCGTGCCACCACATCAGGTACCTGGGAAGCAATGCAGCTGGGGGTGCGGGCTCAGGCAAGGCACTGCCTCTTTTGCCACAGCCTGTCCCCAAACCCCAGCTCTCTGTTGAGGCCCTGCCCGAGGCGGACACCCTCCCTACACCAGGCACCACCCATAACCCTGCCTCTCCAGCCATAGTACCATCCATGCCCTGTCCTTCAACAGTGCCCCCCTACCTGCCCCTGGGCTTCCTCAGCCTCCCAAGTTAGGTGGTCAAGGAAGGGCCGGAAGTAACCAGGCTGCACCTGCTCACAGCGTCGCCCCACCATGTTCTGGCGGCAGCGGCACTGACCTGTGGCCTCGTTGCACCTGGGGAACACATGGTTACTCAAGAAGGATCCCCTTTCCCGCCCAGGATCTTTTCCCACCCCTCCCAGGGCCCCTTATACAGTACTCACTGGGGATCCAGGGCACCACCGACATCGCAGGCACATGGATGGCAGCCAAGTAGGTCGTGGCTCAGGCCCCAGTGGCCAGGCTGGGGGAGAAGAGGTTGCTGAGGGCCAGAAATAGACCCCCCTCTCTGCCCAACAGGGAATCCAATGATGGCTCTCAGCCTCTACCACCCCTTGGGGAAAGCATGGCCCCCGACCACTGGCTCCCACCCTCGACCTCCCAGACCTGAGGCCTCTCAACCAGGATCGGACCCAAAGCCCTCAGCGCCCACCCAGTGGGGCAGGGACACCACTCCCAGCCTTATCCTCTGAGGATAAGTGCAGAACTCCAGCCCCTCCAGTCGCACCAGGCAGCGGTTGCAGCCACGTCCAGTCACTAGACGCTTGCAGAAACAGGCTCCACTGTTGCGGTCACAAGGGGTGCCCCCCGGCACTGTGCCCCGTGTATCACACTGACATTCTGCGGAGAAGGAGACCCATCAGCACTTTGGGGAGCTGGGGCAGTGTTCGTGTCCAGTTGGGTCCAGAGTAAGAGGTCAAGGGTTAAGGTCAACACAGGAGTTAGGACAGGAAGCACATACGCTGGCAGCCTAGAGGGTCACTGGCACTGAGCCCAAAGAAGCCATCACGGCACCGCTGGCAGCGAGAGCCCACCACATGTTCTTTGCAGCGACACTGGCCCGAGACCAGCCCCAGTGCAGGATCATCATGGGGATCACAGCGACCACCGTCTTGGGAACCCATGGGGTCACAGTCACAGGCTGAGAGCACAAAGAAGTGCAGGGTTACCCTATGCCAACTAGCCCAGCACCAGTCATCTCTCAAGCCCCCACCCTAGATTCCCAGTCTGGCTCCACCCTCCATCCCCCCACCCCAAATCCCTGCAACCTGGACAGCAGTCTGGCACTTCAGCTCATACCCCAGGATCAGCCTTCCCTCTCCCATGTCCAATTCCAGCCTTACAGCGGCACACGGCTGGGTCTCGCAGGTCCTTGGTTGGGTCACGGTAGAAGAAGGGTCGGCAGAGCTCACACTGGCGCCCAGCTGTGTTGTGCTGACACCCATCACACACACCTCCACTCACGTTGCCAGATGCCAGGTATATGGCCATGTCGAAGTGGCAGCTGTAGGTATGCCCGTGGCACTCACACTCTTGGGAGAGGGGAGGGAAGAGCAGGGCAAAGGCCACTTGAGGGACCATGTCCTGAGGGTAAGGGGCTTAGGGGCCCCCAGTGCCACCTTAGGTCCCTGCCACAGGCCAGAATTTGTGGGTGGGGGTTCAGGGACTTTAAGGCTTCAGCATCATACTGGGCCCCTAACCAGAGCAGACTGTGGCAGAGGGTTGAGGGAGTCCCCAGGGGCATCAAGACCAGGATACCCTTCAGGCACAGCCTAGGTGTTAGGGGCTTAACCAACCAGCTCTAGGTTCTGCCCAGGGCACAGCCAGGCCACAGAGTCCTGGGGCTATGAGGGCCGGGGTCTCACTCACTCCTGCAGGCATGACTGTGGCCGTCCTCAGCCGGATGCCAGGGCAGATCATGATAGAAATCCTGACACTGCTCACAGTTGAAGCCACGAGTGTTGTGTTTGCAGATGCAGGCCCCATGAACCTAGCAGGGTGGGTAGGCAAGTGGTCAGCACTGTCCAGCCATGCCTGCCCCTTCCACCAGCCCTACTCCAGCCAGCTGAAGACCCTCACCATGCCCTCAGCATGGGCTGGTGCCCCTGGGGCGGGTGCACACTGTGAGGCGTGTCCATAGCAGAAGCAGTTGCCACGCACAACCAGCTCGTACAGGGCATAATAGTACTTCTCGCGGATCTCCCGCCGTGGGTCAAGCAGGTTGTCCCCAAGCGTGTGTAGCCGTGTCAGGTTCACCCGTAGGTTGGTGATCTTTAGCAAATCTAAGTGGGGGAAAGGGGTTGGGGGCCAGCTGTCCAGGCAGGCTCTTGCTGCCTCATGCCCACCCAGGAGCTGAAGCTGCCAAGGTCACCTTGGGAGACCTCCTGTCTACAGCTGTATGAGCTAAATTGGACTTGGCACCTGCCCTAGGAAGCACCCAGAATAGCTACTGAGGCCCCAGATAGTCACCAGCCGGACGCTGGGACTGCGCCAGCCTCAAAGAATGGAACACTCACTCTGGATCCATGGGCTATAGGGGTCTGGAATAGGGATTGCAGGGTCCAGCACACGATAGATGACCTGGGAGGGCATAGAGTCATTAGAGACACTGGACCTGCCTTATGCCCATCGTGCCCCCTTTCTGCCCCAAGCCCAGATCCCAGCCCTCACCTCGCCTTCAGTGGATGGCTCAATCTCCGAATAGCGTGACTCACAGACTACGTCATCCCAGTGCCGTGGTGGGGCCAGTGGGACTCCTGGGAAGTCAGCCCCACAGTCATAGGAGAAATATCTGTACACGTGCCAGGTGCGTCCAAAGTCTGCTGAGCGCTCCACCAGCATGGCAGCAGGGCGAAACGTCTGGGTGGGGAGCATGGCTGATCAGTGGGCACTAGGACCCAAGTCCAGCCCAGGCCCATCAAGAGCCCTGCCCAGCTGGGGCCTGCCCTCAAGCAGCTCACAGACAGGTGGAGGTGACCAGGGGAAGCCAAGCAAGGATCAGGAAGGGAAGCCACCTCTAGTGGGGAGACTCAGCGGTCACGGGGCCCAGGGAGGCAGCGCCTGACCCAGCCTGGGATTGAGGCAGCGTGTACAAAGGCCTGGAGGGGGGAGGCAACAGAAGGTGTGGGAGGTGAAAGAGCCTCCCATCCAGCCAGGGCACAGCATATGAGCACAGGGAGGCTGGGCTGAAGAGCTGGGACTCTGTTCAGGGGCAATGGGGAGCCAAGCAGGGTGCTTCAAGCAGGCTCCCAGACACACGGGCACCTTGAAGGTCATAATGAGGTGCGTGAAATGGAACTCAGCCTCCAAGTCCAGCTGGATGGTGACCACGGGGACACCTGGGGCAGGAGTCGGAGGTCAGGGACTTGAGGCTACTTGGTAGACAGCCCTGCTCACCCATACCTCACCCACAGCCTCACCATTCTCTGACTGCCACCAGGCTGCCCGGCGCTGTGGTGCGAAGCTGGTAACTACATTCTGGATGCGATGGCTGTTTGGGTTGTCTCTAGCAGAGAAGGGGCGCCGGGAGTCACACAGGAAGCATTTCTTCTCGTCCTGGGTCGGGTCAGGGTCAGGGTCAGGGTCAGGATCAGCGTTAGTGCCTCAGCCAGTGCCGGCACCACCCTGACTCAGCCCCCCACCTCAACTCCAACCACACCTGCAGGTGACTGACGATGCAGTAGGGCTGGGGCCCGTGCAAGCCACAGGTGGATGAGGCGGTCAGTCTGTCAGCACGGCCCACCAGCAGGTCCCCTGTGGCGGGGTAGCAGCTTCCCCGCGAACAGCCTGGCACATCCGGGGCCGGGGCCTGGGCCAGGGCGGTGGCCAGCACTGGGAACAGGGCGTCAGCTGGTTCTGCTGCGCTCCCACCCCGTAGCCCCAGAGCCAGCTACCCCAGGACCCACCATCACATCCCGCAACCCCCAGGCCTTCACCAGGCCCTCTCACCGCTCAGCAGCAGGCCCAGTAGAAGCTGCCAGGACCCAGGCTGTCCCCGGAGGTCCCTCCCTTGTTCCCCTGCGGCCCGCTCCATCCTGAAGAGGAGAGGAATCAGGATGAGGTGGGGATGAGAGGTCTGGGGCCCATGCCCATCTATCTCCTCCCTTGGGGTCCCGTGTTGACTCTGCCTGTGTGGGTCGTTGGCCGATTCCCCACTCGGTCCTCTGTCTGTCCAGCGGTCCCTCCACTAGCTCGGAGTCCAGCGACTTTGAGCAAAGTTGGGAAGTATGGCAGGAAGCAAAGCACGGAGCGGATCTCGGACAGGAGCACAACATCGTGCAGAAACCCCCACCTCTCTGGAAACGACCCTCACTCTAGAAACTAGACACAGGCTGGCTCACCTGCAAATCTTTATTGTGCCCCCATGCCCAGGTCTGCACAGAGCCAGGGGAACACAGGGTTTTGGGCCCTTAGGCCACTATAGTTAGGGGACACACCAAGCAGGGGCTATGGCACAAGCAAAGGAGGAGTCTGATCTTTGAGACCTCAAGTGGCCCATGGAAACTAGCCTTTGTCCCCGGTGTCGTTGGTGCTGTGGAAGTCACCATCAGTTAGGCTTTTCAGTCCCAGGGCTCCAGCATCAGTGGGGAGGTGGAAGGGTGCACTCAGGGTGTCAAGCTCCCCTATTCAGGGTTGTGGGATGGACAGCCTGGCCGGAAGGACAGGACAACATGGGGTAGGGGGGGAGATGGAGAAAGGCCATCTCCTGCCCAGGGTCTCCGCTTCCCCCAATCGCTACAACAAGTAGGCATGAGAAGAGCTCAGTTTCCCACTATGAAAATTAGTGCTGGTCACCGACAACAGACCAGAGCAGTACCGACCAAATCCAGATCTTATGGCTCTTCATCCACTCCGGGCCTTCTGGCCCACCGAGAGCGCCTGAGCCCGGGCTTGGAATGCGCGCTGCCTAGAGCCCATGCCCCACCCAGGCCCCTGGGACTGCGGTAGGGACCACGGATTCTGGGGGTCTGTTAGGGCCCTGTCGGGGTGACTTTGAGCTGCCACAGCTGCGCCCACTGTCTGGGGTCAGGTGGAGAGTACCCCAGAGGTGTAGGCCCAGGGGAGAAAGCTGGGGTTCTTCAGGGGAATCATTAGGCTTCACAGGGAGAGTCTGGGCAGGGGGGCAGTCAATCTGCTGGACTTTAAGGGTTGCTGGGAGTTGCACCAGTTATGTGGAGTAGGGGTCTCCAGACACCTGGGGGGTCATGTAGTCAATCTGCGGGGCTCAGGGATACTAGAAGGGGCTCAGAATTTGAGCTCATTCAGAGATAAGGATCTATCAGGATCTCAGGGGCACTTGATGGTCTCAGGGAGTTTTACTTGACGCCCTCCCCCAGACACCGGCCGCCTCCCGGTTTCTCAAGGTCAGAGGGCCACTGGAAAACAACATGGTGTCACATAGAGGTCACTCAGGATCAACAGGCACTCAGTGGTGCCTCTGGTCTCTCAAGGTCAGGAGATTCCTGTGTCACTCTGGGGTCACTCTGAGTCACCCAGGTAGTCCCAGAGTCCCTCTTACTGGCATCCACAGACAGCAGTCAGCAGGTGGTGTACACAATGGCTCACAGCTGCATGTGATCAAGCAGCTCTGCTGCCTGCTGCTCCAGGGCCCACAGGGTGGTCACTTTCTTGCCCAGTGCCTGCGCATTCTGAGCCAGGTGGCGCTCCAACCCTGGGGATCAGGGTCATCTGAGCCAGGCTCTGACTTCTGGTCCTAATCTCTGACCCTGACTCTGACCCCAGCCCTAAATAAGCTCTAACCCTAATTAACATTTGACCTCCTGTTCTGGACTTTGACCCCAGCCTGACCCCTATATGAATCTGGACCTGACCTGCACACTGCCCTGACCCTCCCACACCAGCCCTATAACTCTGACCCTCCCTTCTGACCCTGACCACCCCCCATACCCACCCCACCATGGCCCAGCCACGTACCCTCTAGGCAGCTCCAGCTGTTCTGTGCCAGCTTTAGAAATTCTTGGGCCTCAGCTCATGCCCACTGTACCCGCTCTTCTGCATCTTGCACCGTGGCCACCGGGCTATGCGTGCCCTCCTGCAACTCCACCACACCTAACTGGGCCACCTGCAATTCCTAGAGCAGGACTAGATCTGAAACCCCACCCCACGTATACTCTACAGTCCCAAACACATTGCTACCCAAAGTTCCTGGGTTGGGGGGCAGGGGGTTTTAGAACTGAGACCCTGTCTCAGCCCAGCATAGCCCAGTCCCAGCCTAAACCCCATTTCACGCTATTCCAGAGGTGTCCCTGAGACCCTAATGTCCACTTTTCCCATCTCACCTTGCCCAGGCTCCCAGCCACACCCAAGGCATGTGCTGCTCACTCTTATGCCTCCTGGGCCTGCTGCTGACTCAGGGCCAAACAGGTCCTGAGAGCCACAGCTGCACTGGACAGATGCCCCAGGACCAGGGTCACATCCACTGCCAGTGCCACCCAGGCCAGGCGGCCTGCCACCTGAGGCAAAGATTGGGGAATCACAGAGAGGTCACAGCAGGGTAGAGCATTACATGGTCAGGGTATTTAGCACCGTGGTATCACAATTGGTCAAGGATCTCAGGGAAAGAATGGGGATCACAGCAGCCTCTGAGCAAGAGGTGTGAGGGAGCTGAGGGGTATGGGTGGGGTATCACCTCCTGTACACTGGCCTCCAGACGTCGAAGTCTCTGTTTCACCACCTGCAGCCCTTACTCTGCAGCCCTTGCACGAGTTCCCGCCTCAGCCAGCACTCCCTAAACATCCAGCGCTTGGTCCAGGGCCCTGGCTATACCCTCCCTGAAGGACACAGATGATCAGTCAGCCCAGCATTCCTTTCCTCCCCAACCTCTGACCTCTACCTCCAGCCTCCTGGCCCTTCACCTGGTCTGCTGTGCCTGATGGAGAACACCTTCAGCTTTGGGCAGCTCCTGGCCTACGGCATCTGGCACAGGGAGGGCACCCTGGATCTGATCCAGCAGGAGGGCAATGCCCGCTGCCCCACCTTGGGGGAGGGGCACCGCCAGCGCATGGCATGCCACCAGCTCCACACTCACAGCATCTGTGGGGATGGAGGTAGGGATCCTGGATGTGAACTCTGATCCCTGACCCAACGAACTTTGACCCTAATCTCTCACTCACCCTGCCTCTGACATGACTACACGGTGTGCTAGAGGCTTCCAAGAGCCAATTGTTAAATTTTCAGGAATTCTGTGAATCAGTTGTTAAATGACAGGAAGACTGAAATCAGTCACGGTGGGGATTACTGACGCCATAGAAATTGACAAACACTACAAATCAGTTCCTCCTGACCCCCAGGCCCCACTTGTAAAACATTTAGGAGCACACTAGTGCTCCCACCTGACCCCTGGTCAGCCCTGATGAGTATTCCTCATTCTAGAAGGAGTATCATAGCAGTGTCCTGGATGCCCACCTGCCCCTGCCCCTGACCTCAGCTGTGAACAGACACACAACAAGCAGACATGTACCCAAGAGGAAATGCTGGATGGGCTGCACAGTTGCTTGCATGTGAGCCATGGTGGCCACACCCCAGACCCCCCTGCATGACGCCACATCTCCCAGGCCTGGATTCCCATGGAGCTTGCAGTGGCCTGGATTTGCTGTTGCTGGTAGGGGTGGGTCAGATGTGGAATATGTCTCTTGCAACCCCATGGCCAAGCCATGGTACCCTGTGACTCCCACCATGCTCTCCTCCACAGCCCCCATGGCTCTGTACCAGTCGCTGACACTGCTCCAAGGCTGTGACCGCCATGTCCAGGCTATAGGAGGAGTTATGGGAGGTAACCAGAGCCCACTGGGAGGTAGGCAGAGTTCCAGCACAAGAGGGAACACCACAGGGCACAGGAACATAGACCAACCGAGGTCCCCGACCCCTACATTCCTAAGGGATCCAGTGAGGAATGCATGTCCCAGCTCTCCCATTGCCCTACACCCAGTTTACCCCTAGGAGAGAGTCCTCGCCTTGGCAAAGCCTCCCACAGTGACCCATATCTCCACCTACCACTCCAGCTTTGACTAGGAGCTGCAGAAGCTGAGGGTGCAGCCTCTGGGCCCTGTGGACCAGCCCCTTCAATTTCAGCTGCCACACAGCTGTCCCTCTGGGCCAGCCCATCCCCCACAGCAGCTTCTCTGTCCACCACCAGGCCTCCTGGGCCTGTCCCAGGATGCCGTCTTGTCCTCCAACTGTGGCCACGACCTGGGTTGTAAGCATGGCCTCTTGAGAAAGCAGGGCAGCTGAGGAGGCCTGGGCCTCAGCACCTGCAGGGGATAGGAACGATAGACACAGGGTTGGCTCAGGGCTCCATTGGCAGGGTCAGTCAGACTCCTGGGTCCCTCAGATATGTAAGCAAAGGCACCTGGTCCCTTCCTCCTGCCCCAGCCTAGACCCCACCGTCACCTGCGGCCCACCTACCTGCCTACTTGGCCTCACCTTGGGCTCCTGTGGCCTTCTTGAGCCAGGCCGAGCCCTTGACACAGTCTAGCTTCCAGGATAATTCTTCCAGATGTTCACACTGCCCCCTAACCCATGGCTCTCTTTCTGCTACAACCTGTCCTTTGGCCCACAGTGTCTGGGCCAACGTGGTTGTTTCCAGCCTGTGGGAGGATGGAGTATCAGTCTGGCCAGAGATGCCCTTTCCTCCCTGATTCCTCACTCAAGAAAACTCACCTCACTCCCAGACCCAGGACTCAGACAGGCCAACCCAAGACCCTCTGAATCCCTGACCCTGGGAGGCTAGCTGGAGACCTCCTTCCTACTGACCCCAGACCCCTTGCCTGAGTCCAGCTATCCATTCCGTAGGTTGTCGTAGGGGCCCCACAGCAGGGGAAGGAGATTTCAGGAGTGTCTGGGCCTGCTGGAGTACCCCCTCCAGGCCTGCAGGTGCCCCCAGCACCCCAGCCAGGCATCCCCTGGCATAAGGCGGCCACCTCGTGGGCCACAGAGTCCAGCTGCAGCTGGAGCAGAGCCAGGTGTTGGTCCCAGGAGGTGAAACAGGGAGGGCAGGACGTGCAGTGTGGGAAGCCACTTCTGGAGCCACGGGCACATGCCTGGCACCTCAGCCCTGAGATGCCCTCTCTGCAGCAGCAGGTGCCTGTGTGTGGGTCACAGCTGGGCGAGATGGAGCCCGGGGGGTCACAGGCACAGGCTGTGGGGGAGAGAGAGAGTCAGGGTAGGGAGCAAGCAGCACTCACCCTAGCCTTGCCGCCAAGAAGCCTGAGGAGGAGAATGACCCTGTGTGAGTATGAGAGCCTCACCTAAGCCACTGCTCAGAGCAGTCATGGGGGAACTTCCCTGGTGGTCCAGTGGGTAAGACTCCGTGCTCCCAATGCAGGGAGCCCGGATTCGATCCCTGGTTGGGGAACTAGATCTCGCATGCATGCCACAACTAAGATGCCGCACACCACAACTAAAAAGATCCCACGTGCCGCAGCTAAGACTCAGCACGGCCAAAATAAATAAATAAATTTTTTTTAAAAAAAGAGAACGGTCATGGGTACTGGCATCTACCCCAGCCAGAGAGGCCATACTGCATGGCAGCCTTTGGGCAGGAAAACGGCACAGGGCTCCAGGTGCTCTACAGCCCAGGCAGGGGTCAGTTAGGGTCAAGACTGGCAGGCGGGGTCAGGAAAGAACCACCCAATGTGTCTGCTCCGCAGGCCTACCCGACCTGGCCCTTGCCAACACTCTTTCCCCACAGCTGTTTTCACGAGTATTTCGTTAAGTTTTGGAGAAAACAGCAATAAACACGTGCTCTCGCTCAGGACAACCCGGTGGCTCCCCCGCCACCCCACAGGGAGGATCCCGTCAGGACAGCCTCACCCCTGGTGGTGGATTGTGTGAATGCCCTGCTCACCTCTGCACTCCCGCTCTGGGTCACCCCAGTACCCATCCTGATACCAGGAGCAGTGCGGCCCCCAAATCCTGCCTGGCAGGGGCACTGACCCGTGACCTGAAGGAGTGTGTGGCCAGTCCGCAGAAACAAAGAGCCTCCTCTGGGGGAGGGAGAAGGAAAGGAGAGCTCAGAGGCAGCACGCTGTCGCCTCCTCTCAGCCCTGTTCCTGCCCAGGCAGCACTCGTACCTGTGCTTGGCTGAAGGCTTCTCCCCTCCTGCTTCCTCTGGTCTGACCCTCTTGGCCGGCCCCCACCTTGTCCCCACATTGCCAGCCTTGCCTCCCACACACCGGCCCTCTGGGTTCTCAACTCCTGACCTGCTCCTCTGTGTCCTGAGTGGAGCACCCCACTGTTTCCACACCCTCACCCCCCGACTCCTACCCTCTCCTCACCAAGGACTCGAGAACACACTTCAGACCTCATCTCATTCAGTCCCTGACGTCTCTCCTCCTGGAAACGCTCACTTCCCGCGGCCATCCATCTCTGCCTGCATCTCCCAATCCTCCCCCTCCGCCCATGTCTCCTCTGCCTCCTTCCCAGCCGCACCCGGCCCCACCCGTGCCACACTCGTTCTGCTTGCCATGACCAACTCACAGTGCTTCACCTACACGCCAACACATGGCGGCACGCGGGGTCGGGCCCATGTGGTCTCATGTCTGCTCATAGCTAATGTTGCACAAGAGCACACACAGCTGCTTGCAGCCACACACACCACTGCTGGTAGTCACATTAACACTCACACTCACACCAGCCATAAATCACACCACAGGCACACACATTCACTCACACCTGGCCACTGCCACATGCTATGTGCGACAAGGGCTCACTCACCGGGTGATACACTGGTTGCAAAGTGTGTTGGGCACGGCGGTTGCAGGGCTCACAGCCTCGGGCCCCCCCCAGGTTCCAGAAGAGGGGGGCACAGCGGCTATAGTCCCGCCCCAGCGTGTGTGGGTAGCAGGGGCACTGCCCGCTGACCTGGTTGCAGAAGCAGGCTTCAGCCCCAGACAGGCACCTCGCAGGTATGGTGCCCCAGCGGTCACAGCCACAGCCCGGGGAGAGGAAGGGCTTGACGGGGTCTGAGGAAAGAGAACGCACCGCCTACCTTGGGATACCCTCACCCATCCCACTCACACACTCATGCCGGCAGCCCCCTTGGTGCAGGGCACTGCCTTGGAAGCCAGGCTCGCAGTGGGCACAGCTAGGGCCATGGCTGTGGTGCAGACAGCGTTGGCAGTGTCCACTGTGGGGGTCACAGGCGGCTGGATCACGGGATCAATATTGTTGTTGCACTGGCAGGGCTGGCACGGACTCCTTCTGGGGTCATCTCCTGGCCAAGGGTGCCCAAAGCAGCCCGAGGAGCAGCGGTCGCAGCGGGGGCCTGGAGTGGATTGGGGTCTGTGTGGGTTGTCTCAGTAGTCTTCCTGTACCTTTGGGGCCTCTGGGTCCCACTTAAGCAGCCAAAAGGTCTGAGGTCCGGCCAGGAGGGCAGAGGACACAATAGCTATATTATGACCCATCTTCTTGGCTTACAAGTTCCATGACTATAATTCCTCAAGAATGGGAACTTCTTGAGGAGAGGAGCGCACCCTGCAGCTCGAACACACAGGTGACACTGGCAAAGATTTGCCTCGTGGACCTGATGGGATTGTGAACAAGTGAGCAGGGCCATGGGTTTGTCGCTGCCAACCATGCCTCACCTGCATAGCCAGGTGCACAGAGACACAGGACACGTCCACTGGTGCTGTCCACATGGCCGGAAGTCCCATGATAGATGTCTGAGCCAGGGTGCCCAGGACAGAGGCAAGGCCGGCACTGCTGGCCTGAGCCCAGGGTGGGGTCTCCGTAGTAGCCATCCAAGCACCTGGGGGCAGTAGCACATGGAATGGGGCCTAGCCCACTCATCATGATCCCTCCCCAACCCTTCCAGTGGCAGCCTCACCTCTCACGGTGCTGGCCCATTGTGGCCCCGTGGCAGTCCTGGTAGACTCCTTTGAGTGGATGGCACAACTCAGCATAACAACCCAAGAGGCAAAGGTTGGAGGTGGGGGAAGAGGTGGGTGCAGTCCGCATATAACATATGCATAAATGCCATATGATTCACCTGCTCAGGACCGCCTCCCCAGAAGGCAAGCACAAGGACCCATTTTAAGAGGATGTTTTCCCCCCAAACATCTGAGAATGTTTCAACTTAAAGCTTAAGGTTATAAAAAGCAGCAGCTCCATTGCAGGCACAGGGTTGGCAGCGTAGGAAGCTCCATCAGCCATAGAGGCAGCGGTCCCAGCAGCGACCAGCAAGGCACTGCCCGTTCACAGGGTTACAAATGGCATTGGTGGCACCCTTGGTGTGGCAGCGGCATTCTGTGGGAAATGACAGGGCAATCAAGCCCTAGAGAAAGGAGATGGCTGGTCCCAGACACCACACCCACTGGCCCTGAAGGCTCACCACGGCAGCCAGTGGGCCGGAAGCCATATGTTCCAGGCCTGCAGTGGTCACAGGTATGACCAACGATGTTAGGGTGGCAGCGGCACTGCCCACCCAGCAGGGCACACTCGGTGCTCAGTGAACCCTGTGGGTGGCACTCACACGCTGCCAGGAGAAAGGGTAAGATCAGATGAACCTCGTGGAGCCTCCTGCAACCCCTATCCTTCAGCCCCCTCAAGCCAGGGCCACACACTCACCAAGGCCACCCCCCTGGAACAGGGCAGAGATGCTGCAGGCAAGGTGGGCACAGGCCTCAGGCATAGTGCTGGAAAGGCTCATCCTCGCTGCCTCCATGCAGCCCACCTTGTGGAGCTCCTGCAAGTGCCCCGTGGCCCCAGGGTCCACAGATCTCAGTCCAGGCAACCCTTTCACCTGTGGCAGGAGCACAACCTAGTAGGAAGGTAGAGGGTGGAGGGCAGGGGGTAGTGAACCCAGCCCCACTCACTAACACCTACAATGGAACTTCTGTACGTTGGCCCTCACAGCCCCTTCCCGCCCCTTTCCTGTTTCTCTTTTGATTCTGTTTCTCCTTCCTCTCCAATAGCCCTGATCTAGTCCAGGCAATGCCACCTCTCACTCAGAATCATTGAAGTATCTTCCCCCTAACAATCCATCCTCCCCATGTCTCTTCCCTGCTCAAATCCCTTCCAGGGCTCCCCATTTCCCCAGGATAAGCCCTTCGCCTGGCCCACAAGTTCCTGTGAGGTCTGGCACCTGCCAGTCTCACCTTCTATCCTTGGCATGTGCTTTTCGCTGCCTGATTCCCCTTCCCTACACTCTCCACCTGTCTCAATCCTCTTGGTGCAACTCTAGGTCTCCACAAGCCCCTGTCCCCTGAGCCCACTGCATCCATATTGTCCTGCTAATTTGTGTCTCCACCCAGATGTAGGGTGGAATCTCTAGGATCTCACCGAATCCAGAAGGATGGTGCCCCCTGCCCAGGTCTCCGCACCCCCTTGGTCCGCCATAGCCGCAGGGTCATGGAGTAGCGTGTTCCAGGTTCAAAGCAGAAAAGTCTGGATAGAAACACAGCTCTGCAGGGACTGGGGAGAGGAGTCAGGGTTGGGTAAGGAGGTCATGACCATGTGGTCCCAGGAATGCCCCATTTCCACTGTGCAGATATGGGGTCCAACATTTCATCATACGACCAATGGAAAAAGACCAACTTCTTAAGCCCTGCCCTGTTTTAAATTAGGTTCCTGTTTTGATTGTTCTATGACATGATGGTATTCCATATTGGGAGGTTTCTACTTTGTTTGGGTATTGCTTTGAATGTGTTGGCTACATAATAGGGTCTTGGTATTTTGGGGGTCACGGGGTCTAGCCTACCTGTGTACCTGGGTCAAGGCCACCTGGAACAGCTGCTCTGAGGGCAGCAGATGGGCACAGCGGGTACTGCTGGGCTGGGATTGAGCACGGACCCTGACTAATGCCTGCCACTCTTCAGGTGCCTAGGGTTAGGGGCCAGTGGTCATAGAGCTGCCCCTACCCACCACCCGGCACCACCCATCCACCTGCCTGGCACCCATGCTACTGACCTGGGTCTCATAGTGTAGGACAATGTCACACTCCAGGGCAGGAGGCACTATGGGTGCCAGAAGAGAGAGGCCAGCCCCATCAACCACACGTGCAAAGTCTGAGCCAGTCCACAGTGTACAGCCAGCTCCCTGATGCAGGGGCAGGGGCTCCTTTGGGGTCTGGATGTGAGACATTGACTGCCAGGTCCAGACCACTCCAGGACCTAGGACCCTCAGGATTTAGGTTCCCATTCCTCTAAGACCCCAGGGACTCATAGCCCCGGGGCTTGGGCCCATCCCTACTAAGACCTAGCGGCCTGTGACCCAACCCTGTTCCTCACACTCCTCACCTTGGGCAGCTGGTATTTGTAACAGGCTCACCTGGCAGGGTGGAGGGCACACCGAGGGACACGCTGTCTCTGAAGTCGGGGCCTGAGCCAACCAGGGGAGGTCCCTGCGGCTTGTGTACAGTGGGGAGGAGCAGGCTCGGGGGCTCCCTGGGGGCAAGTCAGGTGTCAGTGTCCTCCCACACTGTCCTGGGTGAGGATTTTTTTTGTCCGTGCCGTGCAGCTTGTGGGATCCTACTTCCCCGAGCAGGGATCAAACCCTCGCCCGAGGCAGTGAGAGCTGGGAGTCCTAACCACAGGACTGCCAGGGAATTCCCTGTCCTGGGAATATGGACTCCATCCAAGACACCAAACTTCTGACCATGCTGATGCTGCCTCACTTGGACCTGCCTCACCTTCCTAACCCTGTCTGGCCTCTTCTTCCAACTAGCTCTCTCTGGACACTCTCTCCCTCCCCTGAGCACCAAGGTGTGAGCCTTGACTTCCTCCTGCCCCTGCCCTTCCTGGACACTCACAGGCAGCTGGGGGTCAGCAGGCTGGAGGCCCAGACCAAGCTCAGCTTCAGCAGTGGCCTGGTCGAGGGCAGCACAGAAGTACCCAGACCGGCGTTCACAGCAGTGGCGGCCACGGAGGTGGGGCCGGCAGAGGCAGAGGCAGAGGCCCTCCCCTGCAGAACACCTGAGCCAGCATACGGGTGGGGACGGGACAGAGTCAACTCCCAATTCTTGTCCCTTGACCTGGACCCCCAGTCCTTGCCTTGTACCTGTTGCTGTAGGCACCCCCCAAAGTCACAGTCACAGGGCCGACAGCCTAGAGAGTCACTACTCAGACCCCAGAAGTTGGGCTATAAGAGAGAGTAGGTGGGTGGAGGAGGGAAAGGAAGACCTGGGCAAGGAGAGGAGGGTCAGGAGCCTGGAAGGCCATATGCTGGGACTGCTCGTTGCAGGAAGAAGCAAGGGTGAGCCCAGGGCTGGAATGCTCTTCTGCCTCTGGCTGAGAAGTGGAGAGGAGACCCTGGTGTACCCCTGCACGGCTTCATGGAGGTGAGGTAAGAGGTAAGAAGATGAGGTCACAGCCAGGGGTAAAATAAAAGTTAAACAAAGGATTTGTAATGTTCAAGGAGAGGCAAGAAGGGGATACACTGAGTGTCCCTTCAAACACTTTTGCTGTGAAACACCTTTAAATTCAGTGCATAATACTGTTGTAACTCCTTTAAATGTTTTTCTTTCTTTTGTTCCCAAAGCTCCCACCTGAGGGCATGTGTTGGTTCAGCTAGCCAAGGTGGCGCTGACTCTAGTGACCAGGTCAGGAAGTGGCACCAACCCACCAGCAAGGCTTAGTCTACAGTCACAGATTACAACCTTGTACTTGTCAGCTTCTAGAAGCTCAGCACCCAAAATCAAGGTCAAATCAGAAGGTGAGTCAAGCCTCACCAGACAACGGCTGCAGTCCCATCCAGAGACAAAGTGTTTGCAGTGACAGGCACCACTGGAGAGATCACAGGCATGAGTGCCAGGGACGCAGCTCCGGGGATCGCATCTGCAGGCTAAGGCATAGGGCTGTCAGAGTGCTAATTAGACTGCTGCAGGGGTAGGTAGGCGCATGCATTATTAGGGTAGTAATTGGGGGCAGAGCAAGGAGGACATGGGGGTGGGGGTCCACTCTGAGGGTCACTCACACTGGCAGCCCTTTGACTGCGAGAGGCTCAGGCCATAGCGACCAGGCCAGAAGAGTCACAGCGCTGGCCCCACACGTGAACTTTGCAGCGATACTGCCCAGAGAGGAGGCCCGAGGTTTCATCTGTGTGGGCATCACACAAACCCCCTTCCAGGGCACCCAAAGGGTTGCAGTCACAAGCTAGATCAGGGGTCAGAAGTGCGGACAGAGTCAGGTCAGAGGTCACCATTGAAACTGAAGGAACAGGGTCAGAATTAGGATTGGGGGTTGGAGGGCTCACGTTTGCAGGAGTGAAGGGAGCAGGGAGCCTCCCTGGGATCTCGGTGGAAGGGCTGGCAGAGCTCACAGCGGCACCCAGCTGTGCTGTGTTGACATGCATCACACACACCTCTACTGACGTTGCCAGATGCGAGATACAGGGCCACGTCAAAGTGACAACTGCGGGCATGCCCATGACACTCACATTCTGGAGCAGAACAAGGAAGGTGGCTATGGAGTGGGCTGGCCTGGTAGGCATGGGGGTGCCCAGGCTCTGCTGCCTGCCATGGGTGGTCCTGGTGCAGGTCCTGGCAGCGCTCAGTGGGTACCAGCTCTGTGGTGGCAGGAGACACAAAGGCCATGCACCTGGCAGGGAGGATGGCAAGACGAGTCTGCCCCGGTCCCCCAGCTTGCCCTCCCACCAGCCACAGGATGCCCCTCCTACGGTACTCACCATGCCTTCCACGTTGTGTGGGACCCTGGGTGCAGGCCTGCACTCAGCGGCACGGCCATGGCACAGGCAGCTGCCTTGGACCACAAGCTCAGAGGGCATAGTAGTAGAAGGGGTGTCCCTTGAGGCCCCCTGGGGCCTGTCACCCAGTGTGTGCAGTTTGAAGTTCCCACGGAGGTTAGTGACATGCAGGAGCTCTGGAGACAGATCGAGAGCCCTCAGGTACACTGGTTGTTACCCCTCTATGGCTGAGATAGAGAAGGAACTGGGGTGGGGTGGTCTCTCCCCTCTCTACATCATTGCAGCCACCTCCTCCAGCACCCATGCTGTAGAACTCCCCCATCCCTGCTCCCCTGATTATACCATTCTAGGATGACCACAGCCTAATGGTGATTATCCCACCTCTGCACTGTTCCAGACCTGATATCACTCCTGAGCTGAGACCTGCACATCCCATTGCTTCCTGGACACCCCTTTCTGGTATCTCTATAGATGTTAGAAACCTGCTTCCCCAAGGTAGTAAAGGATTCCAGTCCCCAGCCCGTCATTAGAAATCAGCTTATCCAGACAAACCACATAAGGTATGTTTATTTATTGACTGCCTTTCTCATTTTTATGTCAGCTCCAAGACAGATAACTTGTCTATCTGCACCCCACTGAGCAAGGCCCAGAAGATGCCTGGCACACAGTGGGGCTCCATGGGCACTTGTTAAATGTACACATGGATGGAAAGATGGGTCCATGGCTCCTCTTGCTCCTCACAGCTTAAGTCAGCTACCAAGCCGAGGCCACCTCCTGTATCTCTTTGCCAGAGCTCCCCTTTCTCTTGATCAGAGGAACACACAACAGCTGCTCTAGGCCCTAGTAGGGCGGGGTGCGTGTGCGTGTGTGTGCGCGTGCTCAGGGTAAGTAGTTGGTAATAATCGAAGTCAAGGTGGGTGGAGAACGTAGAATGTAGAGAAAAAGCTACTTCGGGGTTTGTCCTCCTGCTCTGGTACTCTCCTGGCCTGGCTCTGGGCTGCCCTGCTGGGTTATGATTATGTCTCTCTTGTCCTTTAACAAGACTTCTGTTTTACAAGGAAGAGGTCACACCCAGAGACGCCCTGGTGCCACCTGGAGGCAGCTTCAGGAACGCAGGGTACCAATTAGGGCCAGGGTGATGAATCAAAGTGGGAGGGCAGACAGGGGACCGTGACGGGGAACAGTGACGGTGGCTCACAAAGGGAAGAGTTATGAGGTACAGTGTGATAGGAGCAGAGGTGGGGGACAAAGATTGGGCTGGCATGGCCAGCAGTGATGAGGATCACAATGGGGCCTCACAAGGGAATTCAGTGATGGGGCAGAGATAAGGGACAGAGATGAAAACTGCTACCCATGCCAGTCCCTATGCACTGGGCACAGGTATGGGGAACATGGGACAGGAATGGGGAGCCATAACAGGGACCATAATGCAGCAGAGCTGGGAAACAATCCTTGGGGGACTGGGCTGGCTTGCCCGCTACCCTGCCCCACGGGTGTGCATACCCAGGTAGGACCTCACCTTCCACCAGTGAGTATCTGGTTTTCCCAACAAAGGAGTACAAGACTGGCTGTGGGGATAATTACCCTGAACCTTGGTATTATTTGGGTTCTCCACCAGAATGGCTGGATCCGGAACTTTGAAATTACCTAAGCAGCAAGCCTGAGCCTCTGGCTTCATCCCAGGGCCCAACCCCCCTTCCTCTGGGCCTGACCTCTCCCTCAGTGGAAGGCTCAATGTCTTGAGTAACGCTGCTCACAGATGAGGTCACTGACTCTGTGGCCAGGGGAAAGAGAAATCCCAGGAAAGACGCCTAAGCAGTTGTGGGCAAAGTAGCGGTACATGTGCCAGAAGTGGCCATGGTCCACTGAGCGCTCAAGGAGCAGAGCCAGAATGTCTGGGGACAGGAGGGGGTCCTTGGGTCACCAGGGGCAAACATCACCGGTGGCCATCAGGTCAGGAGGCAGAGAATAAGCTTTCAGTCTCGGGCACTGGGTCACCCTGAAAGTCATGATGAGGTGGGTAAAGTAAAAGGCATCTTCTAGGTCCAGCTGGTGACATTCTCAACACCTGTAACCACAAGGGCTGGTCAGTGGCCAGGCCTTGACCCTGATCCCAGCCCTGCACACATGGGCACACAAGAACCCTCACCACGCTCTGCTTGCCACCAGGTCTTTTTGCCACCAGGACCACTCTAGGAGATCACATTCTCAATGCCATGGCTTTTCCAGTCCTGAGAGTCACAAAAGAAGCAATTCTCAGCATCCTGGAGTGCCCAATGAGACTGACTAGTCAGGAGGTGCTTGGTTGGCTACAACCCCCTCCAAAATTTCACAGCACAGGCCTCTCCCTCTGGCTCTCGTCAATGACCTGAACTCCCACAGGTGCTGAACCTGCCCAAGAAAATCCAAGATACCATCTCCAGAGCCCATACCCTCCTCCCTACCTGTAAGTTACTGACAATGCAGTACAGTTCAGGGCCATGGAGGCCACAGGTGGATGAGGTTCGAAGGACCTGGCCACAGCCAATAATCAGGTTGCTGGTAGGTGGGTAGCAGCTGCCGCCTGAGCAGCCGGGTGGAGGAAGTTTGTCTGGCACCTCCCGGGCAATTGTTCTGGGAGCCTGGACTGGGAGGGGCAGGGTCTGAGTATAGAGATCCTAGGGGTACGCCCTCCACCTCACCCCATCCCACAGTGTGGCCCGATGATTTCTTCTCCCCCTCCACATGGCTCTCAGGTAAAAAGACCACCTCTCACCCATCGGTGGCAGCAGCAGCAGAGCTGAAAGGAGGGGCTAGCCCGGCTGGGGGTCCTGGGCAGTTGGAGCTAGAATCAGGCCCGAGAGAGAGAGAGAATACAGAGTGTGCCCCTAGCTGGGCTGCCCTTGAGGATCTGAGTGTGGCCCTCAGGTCCTTCCCCATACTCACATGGTAGATGAACTCAAGGCTGCCAGAGGCAAGGAGCATGCAGGGTTGTGGAGTCATGGTGCAGCTGGGAGAAGGGTGGGGGGAGTCCCCAGAGCCTGGGAAACCAAGAGAGGCCGTGCCCAGGGAAAGGATATTAATAGCAGTCACCAGATGCAGAAGAAAGGTGGGGAGGGGAGCACCAAGAAGCAGAGCTTCTCTACAGGTCCGCCATCCAACGCAGCTGGTGCTCGTGCGGCCAGGGTTCAGACTAACCCTCAGAGACAGAAAGGATCCAATTCTCATTCAAATGAGGCTTCCACCCCTAGCTCTGAAAGGCTGTTCGTCTCCAGGAGCCTCTGGGGAATGTATCCCCCTCCCCGCCAGCCCCAGCCACTGCCTTTCAGGCTGGGCAGACAGTGAAGGACTGGCAGATGGGCAGGGAGCTAGTTTTGTTCAGGGCTCAGGGCCCTGTCCCCTCTCCAAAGCAGGAAGAACCAATAATGTCTGAACATACAGGCCCCTGTTGGAAGACATGCTGAGGCTGGACCTGGGAATAGAGCACTTGGAACCCAGGGAGAAAGCACTGAGAGGCAGTGTGGAAACTCTCCAGGCTCAGAGACCGCAGCACTCCACCCATCCAAGATAATTCCTTGGTCAGTGAGGGGACTCTGTGGCCCTACAACCCAGAGCCACCCTGGCCCCTGACTCAAGCCCCAACCCCTTGCCACCAACTGGGGAAGTCGAGGATAGTCCCTCTCCAGAAAGAAGCAGAGGAAAGAATAGGCAGAAGTACTTCAGCCGATTTAGGCCCCGCCCTACCCCAGACAAGCCCACACAAAGCGCCAAGGTTTCAGCCAGAGTAGACTGGAAGACAAGGCCAGGCTGTCTGCACCGCCCCTTCCCTGGCCTAAAAACCTGCAGGCTGCAAGGTTCCCCACAGAGCCACCTATTGTCCTCCTCCAAGGGAGCTATCTGGATAACAAACCAGGGCAGCCCCAAGCGGAGGTGTCCCACCTTAGAGTGGCTCTGCCCCTGCCCTCAGGGGCCCGGAGGCTGCCCTTCACTCACATCCATGACCTTCCCTGGGCTACCAGGACCCTCTCTGGCATTCCTATTCCTGGGGCTACCTTTCCTAAACACTCAAGCTGGCTTACCAGCAGTCACACACACAAAAAAAGACCATGGAGTGTGGGCAGGGAGACTGGAAGGTGGAAAGGTATAAAACGTGATAGATGGAATAGTGGGCATACAACTTGAAGAGTAACAAGTCACAGTGCGTCGCGCCATGAGACCACCCCTCCCACCCGCCCACCCCACCCCACATCCTCCAGTCTCTGAAAGGAGGCTGGTGGCTCTCAGGGCCCTGGAGAGGCACCCAGAGTCCTTAGGGTTGTGGAATCCATGGGCATTGCACACTGTGCCACTGGCCACAGACAACTGGGCTCAGTTTCCCCGAACATTGCTACGTGAAGGAATCAGGGTGCTGAGTATGGCAGCAATGGCTGAAGTCGTATTACAGGGGAAAGGTTCACACGGAGGATCCGCTGAGCCTGCTGCCGCACCTCATGGTCTGAGGACTGCCTGTCCACCTTGATGGCCCGGAATTTCAGCAGCTTTGCCGTTCCAGATCCTAGCCATACCTTAGGGGATTGGGGCCCAAGCCGTGTTCTCTTCTGGGGAGGAAGATCCTTTGCCTCCTCAGTCCTTTTCCTCTTCTGTCCCACAGTCTCAGGGCAGCTTTTCCGGCCCCTCCTTGCAGTCCTGGCCTGAACAGACCTTTTTGGCCTGCCCCTGCCCCTGGGCTGGGTCCGAGCCACCTTGGCCTTAGCCCGCACTGCCTTGGCCCTGGCCCTGGCCCGCACTGCCTTGGCCTTGGCCCTGGCCCTGGCCCGCACTGCCTTGGCCTTGGCCCTGGCCCTGGCCCGCACTGCCTTGGCCTTAGCCTTGGGCCGCACTGCCTTGGCCTTAGCCTTGGCCCGTACTGCCTTGGACTTGGCCTTGGCCTTGATCCGTGCTGCCTTGGCTTTTGCCCGGGCCTTGGCAGCTTTGGCTTGTGTTCGAGCCACCTTGGCCTGGGCACGGGCAACTTTGGCCTGGGTTGTTTTGGTGCCCAGAGCACAGCCACCTTTCATTTGTGGGCCACTGAGGGAACCAGAGGCTTTGTAGGTCTTGCTCTGGGGCCCAGTGCCTTGTCGGGGTCCAGCCCTGGGGCCTCTTCGAGTCAGACACTTGGGGTCCTTGCTTGTGGCTTTTCTGGGAGCTTTGGGCTGGGAATTCCCCAGCCTCTTCCCTGGACCTTTCCGCAGCTTCAGGGGAGAGTCTGCAAGTGAGAGCTGCAGTGACTGTGCCTTGTGCTTGGCACCCAAGCAGGGCATGGGAGTCTTGAGTGGAACCAGGGCCTCAAGGACAACAGAGAGCCTCATGGCAGGGTAGACACCTGGATAGAGGTGGGTGGGAAAGCCCACTGCTGCACCCCGGGCACGGCTGGCATTTGACTGCTTCAGGGAGCTCAGTAGCAGGTTGGTGGTGGCATGCTTGGCGAGGGCTGGTGTGGATGCTTTGGCCAGCCTGCCAGACAGTGGCATGGGGAGCAGCGTGGCCCGGCCTGCAGGCAGCCGCATGGCAGTTCGGGGAGCACTGGCTGGAGGTGATGTGGCAGCTGGGGTGGGGGCACGAGCCTGAAGCTTTGTCTGGCTTGGGGGGTTGGCTGTGCACGAACTATAGCCATAGACATCACCGCTGCGCAGGATGGTTGGTTGGAAACCATCATCCCGCAGGCCCTGCAGGAAGGCCACAAGCTGGGCCTCAGTGGCACTGAGATCCTGGCTCATGGGGTTAAAGACAAGCAGCGCTTCCTCCAGGGCCTTCTTCCCTGCCGTGGAGATCCGCGACCAGGAGTGCACAGCTTTCTCCTCCACATGCTGCACCACCACGCTCATGGCATTAGGCACTGCAGATCTGCCTGGGTATCCGCAAACCAGCGCTTGGCACCTCCAAGGCAAGAGGAAAAGAGTCAATAAGAACGGCACCGAGATAGGGGACAGGACCAGTAGATAGGTCCATCAGGGCCAGCATTCTTCACAATAACATCTATTGACACAGAGGGGTCTGGCCAGAGTGAGCCACTCCTTGGGGCAAAACCCTGGTCTTCTCCACCTATCACGGTGGAGGGTGGGGGGTAGAGGTGGGGGACTCATATGGGTCAGAGGCAGCTTCTTCAGGATACATGCCCATAAGCTCATCAGAGCCGTCCAACCTGCTGACGGGCCCCTGGAAAGATCTCGGCCTGGCCAAATTCCTAGTATTAGACTCAACACTGGGAATACAGGCAAATATCTCTGTCTTCCAGGAGCCCTGTACAGAAGGCAAGATAGAGATACCCTCAAGGTTCTTGGGAATGCACACTGGCACACAGCTCAGCTTGCCAATGGGTAAGGGAAGGATTCCCGGGAGAGGAATACTCAAGTGGGACATGAATGATGAATAGGAAAGGACCAGATGGAGATGGAGCAAAAAGGGCAACAGCCAATGCAATGGCTCCGAAGTGAGAAAAAGTAAGGCAAACTTGGTGTGATTGGAATCTGTGGTCAGGGCTGGGAGGTCTAGCTGGAAAAACAGGGGACAGCAGGGCAATACAAGCTTTGAATGTTCCTTGAATGCTGGCCAAAGGGCCCAGACTTACATCCAAAGTCCATGACCATCTCTGTTCCTACAACTGCTGCTGTTCAGGTGCCCAGGGGTGGACCTCCCTGCCCACCAGAAGTTCTGCTTTCAGAGTTCCCAGACAGTCCACTCAGAGGTTCAATTCCTAGCACTAGAGCCACGGAGACCAACCCCAGGGAAAAAGCCAGACTCTCCTTCAACATAAACTAAAAAGATGATGAGTAGCAGGTACTAATAACATATCTCTAGGCAATCAGGCAGCCTGGGGCCAGGCAGCCAGACCAAGAGCCCAAGGTCTGGGAGCCAATGACTCCGAGTAAGATGATTAATAAAGTGGACCCTAGAGATTTGAACTGTCCTAATTAGGGCTTGGAAGCAGACTTTGGTACAGCCCATTTAGAGCTGTCTGGGAAGACCCAAGTTGTCCCAGGCTTCTCCTTAAAAGCTGGAGGCCGTCAATCATGACTAACATCTAGTCTAACCCACCACTGAGGGGTCCCAGAGACAGCTCCGTAGCTGCACAGAATTAAAAGATCAGCTGGGATCAAGCAAGTCCCTGGGGCCAAGAGGTGAGTCTGTGCAGCTTCTTTCTCCCCCTAGTGGAGCTGAAGTTTTCAGAATTCCCTGGAGGAAGTGCTCTGGGGCTCTTTGTTTGGAAACATTCTTGGATTCTCAGGTGTCTCGGGCACTTCCCCTCTCCAAAGGCCATTCTCCAAGTACAGTCCTTACACATGACTTTAGTTCTTTTATTTTTTTCCCAAGGGATGTAGTTCCCAGGGCTGTGAACTGTACAATAAGGAGGGGCCTGTTACCTCCAGGCACAGATACTGGGGGTAAACCAGGGTCCTTTCCGCCCAGGTCGGCCTGGGCCCTTGGGAGGGGTCTCCTGGGCTTTCCAAGAGGCTCCGGAAAACAGAGACTGCAGCCCGACCCCTGACTTCCCTTCACAAGTGTCCCCGGGACCGGCCGGGGAAGCTGATGAAAGATGCGGGACGGGAGCGGCCCTGTCCAAGCGCACCTGGGGTGGGGGCAGATCAGGGCCCTCAGGCTGGGGGTCCGCGTCCCTGGGACCGAAGCCGACGGTAGGAGCGGGGGGCCTCAGAGAAAGCGAAATGCACGGGGCAGGCGGTGGGAGCGCGACCGGGTAGCACAGCCCCACGGTGGGGGTCTTTGGGCACGGGGTGGGGGTGGGGGTTGGGGGTCTCGGCCGGGCCGGCGGAGGGCGCTGGTCCCGAAGGAGCCGGCCGCCCGGCCCATCCGCCCTGCCGCCTCGCGGACGACCCCTCCGCGGCGTGGCTAGGCCCACGGCCCCAACCTACCGGCGCCGCCGCGGGGACCCAGGACGCGCCTCTGCGCCGCCTCCGCTGCTCCAACATGGCCGCCTGCTGCGCACCGGAAGTGCGCCGCGCTTCCGCTTCCGGGACCTGGCCCGCCCTAGTGACCCTTGACCCCCCGAGACCCCGTTTCCCCCAAAGTCTGGGGGCGGGACAAGCGGGAACCAGAGAAGACTTCCTGGAGGAGGTGGCAGAGGGGACCGCTCTAATCCCTTGCGGGCCTGTGCAGGAGTGTGAGGGGCAGAGGCGCTTTCGGCCGCTGCCCCAGGCAGGACTGCACCAGACTAGCATTGGATTAGGGGCCTGTCTGACACCTTCTCTGAGGGGCTTGATGGTGGAACGACATGTGGGAGGGATCTTTGGCAAGGTCCAAGCTATCCTTCACCCTTTTAGTCCTCCCGCAGCCACTGACAAGGCCCGCCTCTGTCCCAGGTGCCTGAACGGAGGGTGAAAGAGCAGTGCGCCCTGCCTGAGAGTGTCCCTCTGGAGCCTCTTTGTACCTCCTCTGAGGGCAGCAGCCCTTGCCCTATTCCTGAGAGTGGGCCCACTGCATGTGGTATGAAAGGCTGGTTTGCACACATTTGTTGCAAATAAGCCCAAAACTGGGCATGTCCAATCTGAGAGTCCCAGCATACCAGTGTGGGCCTGAGTGTACTTGCTTAGGAGCATGCCCACAGGTGTGGTGGGAGGACCCTGGTCCAGCCTCAGCTCCCTCAGTGGCAGGAAGCCCTCCCTAAAGTCTTAACTCTTCCCCAAATCCCTGCTCTTTGGCCTAAGAGATTGGGACCTCTTTCTACCTGTATAGTCTTTCCACATGTACCCTGGGGCCAGCAGAGGGGTGGTGGTTACAGGGCTCACTACCCAAGCAGCATCAGATGAGAGGACACAGGTAAAAATTAAACCTAGGAGTCTAAAGGGTCAGAATGGTCTCTATTGCTCTGACCAAAGGCACTTCTTGGTCAAGGGCCCCCAACTCCAGGTTGGGAGTCAACCTGGAAGTCCTGGTTTCATGGATGAGATGGTGGGGGCATCTGTACTTGGGTCAGAGCCTGAGCTAAGAGGCAAAAATATTGTCATAACTCTTGGACCTGACATGTACAGTGGTGCAAATTTGGTAGCTGGGGGGCAGGTGGAAGTCTATGGGCAGTCACAGAGTGTGACTGGATGCTTCATTTGGGGACTGGTTGATAGCCCTCCTCACTCCCCATAAAACCCCAGGATCCTCTACCTGATCTGTGTTTCCCTGCCTATACAGAGGGGTCTGGGCACCTCTAGAGAGAAACACTCACCCCACCCTAGGCCTCACCTTGTGCACCTGAGCTTCTCAGGGCCTCAGCCCTGATGGTGGGGTCCTCAGTGCCTTTAAGCATAGCCAAGATGTCCAGCAGGAAATGCAAACTCTCCTGCTCCTCTGGGGTCAATGCTTCTGGCCCCTTGTATTGGTAGAGAGAAGGGAAGGATGGGGTTTCAAGGGCCAGGGTCTCGGGGGTTGCAATCAGGAAGTCCCACCTTAGCACTCCCAGTCCCCAACTGTGGGTGAGCCCCATCTCTGCCCCATCCATGGTTGAAGATTAGTTGTTCACTCTTAGGACCAATCCAGCCTCATCTTCTGCCCAAGTTGTCTTCTACAGCTTCTCTAAAGCCAGCAGTGTTGGCCCCCTGTGTGCAGGTGGGGCCAGGCCTTTGTAAACAGAAGCCACTTCCACGAAGAAGCAGAGCCCAGCCTGTAGGGATGACATGGGCCTAGGTGTGTCCTGGAAAGAGGATACGTCTCTGGTGATGTCCAGCCTAGAGGTCAGCGCAAAGTGGAGGACAAAAAAAGGTAGGTCCATCCCTAGTCTGTGTCCCTTCCACACATTAGAACTGTGGGGATGACATGGGTTCAGGGAAATGGTCTGGGGTACCTAGCTTCCTGAGGGGAGGCTGATACTTTTGCCTCTTGGTACCCAGTATGTCCCAGATGGAACTCTCTGGGATCATTCATCAGGGCCAAGTCTGACTTGACCTGGACTTTGGTGGATGCTGACCATCCCAGGCATAACTGGGATCAGATGAGATGAGGTTGGAGAGACCACAGGGCCGTCCCAGGATCCAGCCCTTCCTCTCCATTTGGCATCTTTTATATCCCTTAGTGATGGACCTTAGACCCATATCCACCTGAGCAGAGAGATCTGGTGAAGATCTAGACGTGAGTGAGGCCAGTGGCCTTGGAGGGATCACCCCAGGAGGGAGTCTATGTGCCAGGGAGAAAAGCCAAGGCTGGGTCTTGAGGAGCCACTTCCTGGGGAGGGAGAGGAAGTAGGGCCTGTTAAAGCCTCCGAGGGGCAGGACAAGCAGCAGGAGGAAGCCAAGGTCACAAGGGTGGGTGAGGCTTTGAAGAGGCCAGCAAGATTTCAGTTGAGAAAAAGACCATAGCCCCCCCGCCCCGCCCCGTTTTAGCTATATGGTGTTCCATGGTGACTTTGGCAATACCAAGTTTTGGGGAGCAGTGGTAGCGGATATAAGATGGCCAACACCAAGGCAGTGAAAACTGTGAGAGAAGATGACTTCAAGAGTTTGACTGGAAGGAATGGGACAATGGAAGGACTTGGGGTGCTGGGAGGTATCTAAAGGCAGGAGGCTTTTATGTGCTTAATTACTGGAAAGGAGAGGGGAAGGGGCCTGGAAAGGGAATAGTGGAAGTGTGAGGGGGTCTGCAGGACAGTGTGAATACCCCATGGAGGAAGGTACCAGTGACTGGCCTAAGTGAGGAGCATTTTGGGGGCAGAGTGGAGTGGGAGGATGGAAGCCTTCTAGCCAGGACCTGCAACCAGCCTTGGCACCATTTCCATGTGGGCCGTCCAATTCCATCTGCCAGCCCCTGAAAGGCACTGAAGACTCTCTCTCTGGTCAGAAGGCTCTGCCCAACTGTCTCCAAGTTGCTCTCAACCCATGACTGATGGAGATTTGAGAATGAATACCTTAGCATTCCCTTGCTCTGATGGGAACAATAATGTGAGGCCCATGTTCTACAATGGCTCCCAGAGTCCCCAGCAGGATTTGGTCCTTGTTGCCCACAGTGGGAACTTGTTTGATGACACACCCCTTTACTGGCTGCTTTCCCTGTCTCCTTGCCACTCCTCTACTGGTGCTTCCTGTCCTCATCTCCCACATTAACTATATGTACTTGTATCTCAGTCTCCAGGTGTGCTTCTGGAGAAAGTGAGGCAGACGCTGTCCATGAAAGAGGGACAAATGGTAGCAAGCACAAACAATCATGAGGACTTCTTCTCATAGGTGACCACTGACCTGTACGAATGGGCCCCTAGCTCACAGACTTAGCCAGTACTCTTTAATGCTCAGAAGATAGGATGGGCCAGGGTCTGGGTCTGAGGTAGGTCTGCCTCTGTCACACCAACTTGTTCTCGCCTGACCCCGGAGTTGGCTAGAGGCAGGCCCAGGACCCTGAAGATGGACAGTCACAAAGTGCCTTGGGTCCCAGAGTAGCCCAGGCCTCAGGCCCTGCAGAATAAGCCCAGAGTGACCTGCCTGGGAGGTCCCCTGGCCTCTGACTCTTCATCACCTGCTTTGTTACCCTCCCCCACAAAAATTGCCCCCACCCATGCCTGAGGAAGGGCCTGTCAAGTACGGAGGCTGGCACTTTCTGCTCCTCCACCCCCTGCTATCCTCAATGTGCACCACAGAACCTGTTCTGTGCCCTCATCCGTTCTTGGGGAAGGGCGACCTAGCCATTGCCCCCACCAAAGGCCCAGGACATTCCCTAAGAGGCCTCCAGGGGGCGCCGCCGCGAAGCCTGTCGTGGGCTCTTCGGAGCGCTGCGGTGGTGGGCAGGCGCCCGCTTCTCAAGCCCCCAGGTTCTGCTGGCCCGCCCCTTCGCCGGTGCTCCCAGGCTGGGTCCTGCTGAGAACGGCCCCCACCATACACGTGTCGTGCGGCCCACCGCTGCTTCCTTTCTCCCCCAGTCCGAGGTCGGACCCCAAATCCTGGGCAGGCCCAGTGTCCACATGTCCGTCTGTCTGTTCACCGGTTTGCGTGCGACCATGGGTCGGCGCGCCCTGCTCCGGCCACGGCAGGTGCGGGGTTAAAGCAGAGGGGAGGTTTTCCCGAGTCGGGAGGGGGGACGAGGGGCGGACCCTGTCCAGCCCCGCCCCGCGCCGGAGCAGAGCCGGAGCCCCGCCGGAGCCCCGCCGGAGCCCGGCCTCAGACCCAGCCAGAGCAGGCACCAGCGGAACCGGAACCGCGGACCCTGCGCCCCGGCGGCGCCGGAGCCCCGGCCGGTGAGTCCCGCGGGAGCCGCGCTCAGGGGAAGTTTAGGGCGCGGGGTGTAGAGCCCCAAGCGCGCTCGCCCGGACCCGCCCCCTATTCCGCGAGCTGGAAGTTTGGGGCCAGGAGGCCCTCGCGCCAGTGGTTCCAGGAGCGTGGCCCCCCGCGGGAAAGGAGAAGCCAGGGAACTTGGGATCTGTGAAGTCCAGCTGCCCATTCCTGCTGGCAACGCCCTGGACTCTGGGAACCTAGAGTCCAGTGCTCGTGGGTTCCCAAAAATCATCCCCCTCCCCGTTCCAGACACCAAGAAGGCAGGCCTCTGGGGACTTGGCATGGGCAAACCCCTGAGGGTAGATCTTGAGGGGAAATGTGGGACTCTGGCCTCCAGTCCCTCCCCTCCCAGTCTCAAACACCCTGATCTTGGCCTTTGCTGGTGGGAATGGATGCACTCTATGGAATGGCTCCCAAAGGGGTTTTAAGAATACCCTGGACTCTGATCCCTGGCAGCAGGTTGGAGACCCTGGTGGCTGCCCAGAGCACACTGGAAGCCAGTAAGGGGGAGGGTACAGTAAAACTCCACTGATGCAGAGCACCAGGGTGAGAATTGTTGAGGGAAAGGGAAGGGGGCTAGGGTGGAAAGTCCTATCCTAGTCACCTTACCTCTCACCTAGACCTAGATTCAACTGGGGAGCAACTAGGTGAGGGCAAGGTATGGGAGGAGAATCCCTCAAGCCCCATAGGAAGTCGGGAAGTTGCCTGGGTAACTGGGAGACTGCCCTCCTTCCCACTCCAGGAGGGCCTCCACATCAGTGTGCTAGGCAGTGGAGGTGTGTCCTCCCTCTGCTTTTCCCACCAGCAATTTTGGGCCAGGCTGCTCATCTGTACCCTGAGGGGCTGGTCAGTGGCTCTGACCCTTTGTTTTCCCTCTTTTCTCTAGGTGAAAGCAAAGTCCTTGGACTGGCCCCACACTCCCTTGTAGCCCCGGTAGAGTCAAGATGTGGCCCCATCATGCCCTTCAGTGAGGCCTGCAGCCTGAGCAGATAGCATGGCCTGCCACTGGAGGTGAACACCATGGCTACAGGAGGTGGCCGGGCCTTTGCTTGGCAGGTGTTCCCACCCATGCCCACCTGCCGGGTATATGGTACAGTGGCATACCAGGATGGGCACCTGCTAGTGTTGGGGGGCTGTGGCCGGGCTGGACTGCCTCTGGACACTGCCGAGACATTGGACATGGCCTCACATACGTGGCTGGCACTGGCGCCCCTGCCCACTGCCCGGGCTGGTGCGGCTGCTGTGGTACTGGGCAAGCAGGTGCTAGTGGTGGGCGGTGTGGATGAGGGCCAGAGCCCGGTAGCTGCTGTGGAGGCCTTCCTGGCTGACGAGGGCCGCTGGGAGCGTCGGGCCACCCTCCCTCAGGCAGCCATGGGGGTTGCAACTGTGGAGAGAGGTGAGTGGCCTCCCAAGGAAGGTCCCTCAGGTGCCCCAACACCCTCCATTCTTTCCTGACTTGGTCCCTTACCTTCAGAGATTGGGCAAGAGCTGTAAATTTTGCCTGGGTGCCCTGGACATGGCTTTGTTTCTTGTACCCTTCCCTACCTAGCTCTGAGCTGGGCTAGCAGCAGCCTAAACTGCCTTTTCCAGCTGTGAGGTGGGAGTCAGAGCCGAGGCTAGCCTCCAGCATGATGGGAGGCCCAAGCTACCTCCCTGCCCCATTCCTCCTTTCTAAGAGACAAGGAGGGGTGGCCCAATGACTCCCACAGTTATAAATAGTCTGGGAGAGGGGGATAGGAGCAGGGCCTTGGCTCAGAGCCTGGCAAGTGCTTAAATTCCTCACACCACACAAACAAACCAGGGAGACTGAGAGGGACAAAAGCCAAGCTGGCCTGGAGGCAGTTGCCATGGAAGTCCCTAGCTGACTGGCTGTCTGCCTAATGCCCCCAGACATGCCCCCAGCTGACCCTGAGGGTGTAACAGGGCAAGAACCTACTCTAGTGAAAGGGCAGGGTACAGAAGTGCTGGCAGAAGGCTTGTGGACAGCACCCCCATCCTGCAGGCCCAAGCTCCTCTCCCAGCCCCCCAGCTGATCCCCAGAACCCCCTCCCCAGTCTGAGCTCCATGCTGAACAGATCTTCATATGGCCCCCACCCCTGGCTTAAACCACCCCCCACCCTCCTTCCCCCATGAGAGTCCCCACATTGTGGCCTCCAGGTCTGACCACCGGTCCTGCTTGGATGCCAGACTTGGTTGCCATAGCGTCTCCAGGGAGACAGAGACGGCTTATAATTAGATTGGCTGCCTCCTGCTCTTCACTTGAAGGGGCCCTGGCCAGAGTGGGAATCCTAGCTCTCCCAGCCCCCACTCCAGGCAGGCAGGAGGGTTTCTGCTGCCAGGGAGGGGTACCATAAATAGGTGTGTCCTAAGCCACCTCCAGGCCTGACCAGGGCAGTTGTCAGGGTGGAGTGCTGTGGCCAGGCCCAGGGATAGTCTGTATTACTCTTTTCTCTGCAGATGGTATGGTGTATGCACTGGGGGGAATGGGCCCTGACACAACCCCCCAGGCCCAGGTTCGGGTGTATGAACCCCGCCGGGACTGCTGGCTTTCGCTGCCCTCGATGCCCACACCCTGCTACGGGGCCTCCACCTTCCTGAAAGGGAACAAGATCTATGTCCTGGGTAAGGACCTGGGGATGTGGAAAATTGGCTTGAAGTCCAAAAGCACTTATCCCTATAGGTTGGCTGGGATCAAGCTTAGTCTGGGATGGTGGGACAAGAGAAGTTTTGTTGGTTTGAGTCAGGGTTGCTCTGAGGCTCTGACCTCTGGTGGTCCTGCTGAGGCTGGAAAACCAAACCCCAGTGCCTAAGGATCTTTGGGGTTGATCTGTGCTCTGGTGTGCAGACAGCTGGGTATGGGTAGCTGGGGTGGGCAGTGGTAAAGGCTCAGCAACCTGGAAAAGGAAGAGCCTGCCAGGCCCCCTGGGCTGCCTCCCAGGTGCCCCAATTCCATTGGCAGGGGGCCGCCAGGGCAAGCTCCCAGTGACTGCTTTTGAGGCCTTTGATCTGGAGGCCCGTACCTGGACCCGACACCCAAGCCTGCCCAGCCGCCGGGCCTTTGCTGGCTGCGCGATGGCCGAAGGCATCGTCTTTAGCCTGGGTGGCCTGCAGCAGCCCGGGCCCCACAATTTCTACTCCCGCCCACACTTTGTCAACACTGTGGAGATGTTCGACCTGGAGCATGGTGAGCAGTGGCTGGTCTGGGCTATTCTCCCACTGTCCATGGGATGGAGGGGTGCAGTGTGTGTGAGGGGGCTAGATCTGACCTCCCCTCCCCTGCAGGGTCCTGGACCAAGCTGCCCCGCAGCCTGCGCATGAGGGATAAGAGGGCCGACTTTGTGGTTGGCTCACTTGGGGATCACATCGTGGCCATTGGGGGCCTTGGTGAGTCTCTGTGGGGCTAGGGATAGGAGGGGAGCCCAAGACAGGAAAGAGTAGCCCCCTGCGTGAGCACCACCTCCTGCCCTTCTCTAGGTACTCCAGGGGTCAGGGCTTTGTGAGCTTCCCTTTCCCAATCTGTAAAACAGTCAGTGGGTGGTCTACCTGGCTCAGCTTTTGGGGTGTCTCTCAGCACCTAACTGTGGGTTCTGTACCAGCAGGGGCCTAGGAGATAAAAACAGGACAAATGACCACTGAATGAATGGAGAAATAGAAATGTGAATGAATAAATGAATGAGTGATGAAATGGGGGCAATGAGTAGCAAGGCATGGATAGCCCATCCTGGGGTAATGCATGCTGGGCCATGCTCTGGGCTCAGGGAGCAAAAGAGCTGGAGCCCCTGCAGCCTGTGCCCTTTACAACATCTGTCTTCTTTCTGCAGGAAACCAGCCGTGCCCTCTGGGCTCTGTGGAGGGCTTCAGCCTTGCACGGCGGCGCTGGGAGGCACTGCCTGCCATGCCCACGGCCCGCTGCTCCTGTTCTAGTCTGCAGGCTGGGCCCTGGCTGTTTGCCATCGGGGGTGTGGCCCAGGGTCCCAGTCAAGCTGTGGAGGCACTGTGTCTGTGTGATGGGGTCTGAATGCCTGATGGGACCTGTCCACTGGAGCAGTTCAGTGCCAGAAGCAGATGTCTGTGGTTCCTTTCGCTGCTGAGAAAGCTCACTGTGGCTCTGTGGGATGAGGGAGGCACAGGGTGGGGCACTTGAGACACTGTGTCTGGGACTTGGGGGTGGCCTTCATCTTTAGCACAGGATACACATACCTTTATACCCACCTTTACTCCCATTCATTCACGGACCATGCCCAGCTCTACCCTTGCTCTGGAACCTACTGGGCCCTCTGTCCAACTGGGAAGTGGGGGAGGGCAGAGCTGGCCTCCTGCCCCACAGGTCAGTGCCTATCTGGAGTTGATCAGGCCCTCCCCAATGGCTGTTCCTGAAAAATCCTAGCTGTCAGCCTGCCTTGAAGGCCCTTGTGGACTCAGAAGAGGTCAGAGAGGGTGGGAACACAGAGGGGTACAGGAGTGGATGTGGGGACCTCCAGAGGGCCAGAAGAATGTTGGCTTTGGGCCCTTTACACTGCTGGCTGTGTGACCTTGGGCAAGTCATTTCACCTCTCTGTGCCTCAGCATCCTCATCTATAAATGGGGATCTCTGAAACCTTCCTGCCCTACCTACCTCACAGGGCTGTTGTGAGGACCCAGGGAGTTCAGATCTGGAAGTAAAAGTGCTGCTAAATCTGGCTTATGGGCTGTGGTGTGGACTCCTGTGTTGCCCCTGCGCCCCTGGCCCTCAACTTTCTCAGGGGATGAGGGTCTAGAGGAGCCTTTAGGATCTGGCCTCTGCCCCCAAAGTGTTCTGGTGTCTTAGCCCCACTTAAGCCTCAGTTCTCTGTTGGTGACGTAGGATGACCCCCATCCCCTATTGCCCTGGCTGTTAGAGGGCACTCACAGCAAGACCATAGAAGAGCTCAGAAAACTGCAACAAAATACCATAGGATCAGGATGACCTCAAGATTCACATCACACAGCATCCTCAAAGCCTCTGCTCACCTCCGGCGGGCGGGGGGGGGGGGGTCCAGTGGGGGCTGTTCCCTCTGTCCCAGCTGTGGCGAAGCTGTCTCTTAGGCATGACTGTGTTGCCACTCACCAGACCCCTAGAGGCAGTAGCCTCCCAGAGAAAGCAAAGCTGCCAGCCCTTGCCTCCTCCTCCAGTCTTTGCTGCCCACTAGTAGGGGCCATTGACTCTGCTTTCCCTGCAGCTGTACTGATTGCAAGGGGTTCACAGTTGAGTTTGTGGCAAGAACGGATTTGGGGTCCTGGAACCCACCTGCTGTGGCCAAGGTAACCCTCCTGGACCATTAGCCTCCTGCAGGCCTTACCTCTTCTCACTCACTGGCAGGACTCCCCAGGCAGCACCTCCCCAAACCAGCACAAGGCTCCATGGCACAAGCAACATAGGAGCCAGGCGCAGGGCCTGGCTGTGCCTTACTGTTCTCCAGCCTCTGAGATCTCTTGGGCTGCAAGCACAGACAGGCCACTGAGTTAGCTGTCCTTGTTTAATGTTCTGGACCAATTTAGACACTCAGAGACCCCAGCATGAAGGTAATGCTGCAGCAGCTTGGGTCTTGTGATCCCTGGAAGGTCAGGCAGTGTGTCGGTGACTGGGGCCTGGGGCCCCATGTTGTCACTGCCACAATGGCCACCACGGGATGGCTGGCAGAAGTTCTGCTGGTAGGTGGTGCTGGCACGGGGAGGCTGGATCTGCACAAAGTGGACAAGGCGCTGGGGGAGGTCACTGAGTCCTGGCCCTGACCGGAAATCAGCCTGGTAGGAGGATTCAAGGGGCCGCGGCTGGCGCAACTCCAGTTCACAGGGTGCCCAGCGCAGGAAGGTGTGCTGCTGCCACAGGCGCTCCAGGTCTTTCCGCCTTCCGATTCCCTGTAGCAGGCAGTAGGGGCCCTCCTCAACGGTACAGGCCCTTGGCCCACAGTCCTGGCACCAGGCAATTCCTTGGGCCCCTCCTATACCCAAGCCTGCCTGGTGATGCCTGGCCTGTGCCTGGCCTCCCTGGCCTGTACCCCAGCCTCTTTGGCCTGCACCCCCAGTCATGCCTTCCATTCCAGAGTGAATGAAGCCCCCAGAAAGTCAGTGGCTCCTAAGATATTTGCACATTGTCAGGCAAGCTGGTGGGGGAAACCAAAGCAGAGGTACATCTGTTTGTAAAATGGGCTGTTTCCCAGAAGAAAGAGGTTGTCAGGAAGACAGACACTCCTCTGTCTGTATAAAGAGCCCTCTCTCCCTGCAATGTCTTATCCCCTCCACCCTACCTCAACTTCAACCTAGGCTGGGAGTCTGCCCATTTTCCTTCCTCTCTCTAGCACTCACTTTGTCAAAGGAAGTGCGGTTGTCATGCTTGGAGAAGAAATGTTGCCGCGCTGGCTCCTTGAAAGACAGTGAAAAAGAAGGTGAATGGGGAAAGATGATGCTTACCTGTCCCCAAGATGCTAACTCAGGGCCCCATAATGGAGGGAAGTTGCCAGGAGCCACCACCCTTAAACTGCTAAACTGCCAACACACTGAAAGGGCAGATACAAATTAAAGCAACACCTCATTCCTGGGACATCTCATCCCAGCACTTGCTCTCAAAGCAGAAGCCTCTGGGGCCACTGATTGAGAAAGGGGCTGAGGCATTTTCCAGGACATCCTGCCGTTAGTGGGGCAGTGGTTTAAGTTTCACATTGGGTCCTTTAGATCATCCAGGACTAGGCTCCAGCTCTCTCCTCCTCTCTTTCACTCTCTCATCAGCAACCCAGCCTCTTGGCCCTAAATACCACCTGGAAACTGAAATTTCTCTTTAGAGCTTGAGCTCTCTCCCGAACTCCAGACTGACTAGCCAACCACCTGCTCCATATTCCCATGTAAATGTCTAACGGGCATCTCCAAACACATGGCTGAGCTCTGGATCATTCCCCAAAACCACCCCACCTATAGCCTCCCCCAGCTCAGGTCATGGCAGCTAGATCTTGCCAAACACCTCAGAGTCCCCTTGATTCTTTTCTTTCACACCCTACATCCAGCGTGCCAGGAAATCCTGTTGATACTTCCTTCAATATGTACCCAGGATCAGACCACTTCTCAGCATGGCTGCTGCTTTCTCTGGTCTAAGCCACCTTCCCCTCATGCCTCAATTACTGCAAGAGCTTCCCACTTGGTGTCCCTACTTCCAAGCTTGCCTCTCCAGTCTATTGTCCTCTTAGCAGGCAGAACAACTCTTACTATGTAAATCAGATCACACTCCTTGTTTGCCAAAAATCCACAACAGTTCCTCATGTTTATAAAAGTCAAAGTCATCAGAGTGGTCCATGAGACCCACATGATATTGATTCCTCCATTACCTCCAGCCACACTGGCATCCTCACTGTTCCTCAAATACACTAGCTACTTCTACCTTGGACCTTTGTACTACCAGTTACTTCCGCCTGGGACTCTTCTCCCAGCTGGCCATGACTCCCTCTCACCTACCTCTTGGGAGGCCTTCCTTGACCACTACTACACCAGCAGTCCCATCACCCCAACCCAGTATTTTTCACCTTCTAACATACTGTATGACTATGTATTATGTTGTTGTTTACCATCCGATGCCCCTGACTAGGACACAAGCACCTCATGGGCAAGGTTACTGTCTGTTTTACTCACATCTATAACTCCAACACTGAGCCTGGCACTGTGCTCAATACATATTTGCTGTTAAATCAATGAACAGGGACAGAAGGTCCCCAGGGCATTTGCTTTAGCCCAGTTGGGGCCAGAGAACCATGCCCCATCCCCAGGCAGAGAGAGACCACCTCTCAGGCCCCTAGACCTCAGCAGGAATCTCTCCCAAGACCGTCCACCTTGCCTTTGTGCCTGGTCTCTGCCCCCAGGGTCCCTCCACCTCAGCCACTCAGCTTCTCCTGCTGCAGACCAGAATGAAGTACCTGATCTGCTGAGTCCAATCTTGGCTGGGTTGGGGTATGAGCAATGGCTGACAATAGGTTCCTAGATAAAAGTCAGGGGCTAGCTCCATCCCAGATCCCTGAACCAGAATCTTCGGGGTGGAGCCTTTAACAAGCTCCCCTATTGGGACCTCCTGCCTTAGACAGCCGGTGTTCTCCAAATCGAATGAAAGCTCCATGAAGGTAGAAAGCCAGCTGGCCTTACGTTTCATTCCTCATAAAGCAAACTGACACAAGAGATTAAAAACCCAGAGCCCTTTTAGGAAAAAATAGAAAATCTTCAGAATCTAGAGCTAGGCAAAGAGTTCTTAGATGTGACACCAAAAGCAAGAGCCATAAAAGAAAAAAAAATCAATAGGGCTTCCCTGGTGGTGCAGTGGTTAGGAATCTGCCTGCCAATGCAGGGGACACGGGTTCGAGCCCTGGTCTGGGAAGATCCCACATGCCGCGGAGCAACTAAGCCCGTGAGGCACAACTACTGAGCCTGCGCGTCTGGAGCCTGTGCTCCGCAACAAGAGAAGCCACGACAATGAGAAGCCTGCGCACCGCGATGAAGAGTGGCCCCCGCTCGCCGCAACTAGAGAAAGCCCATGCACAGAAACGAAAACCCAACACAGACAAAAATAAATAAATAAATTAATTAATTTTTAAAAAAATCAATAAATTAGACCTCATCAAAATTTTTTTTAAAAGTTTTGCTCTGTGAAATTCCATGTGAAGAGGATGAAAAGACAAGTTACAGACTGAGAGAAAATATTTGCAAATCACATATCCAATAAAGGACTAGTATCTAGAATGTATAAAGAACCCTCACAACTGAACAGCAAAATAAACAATCCAATTAGAAAATGGGCAAACGACATGAAGACATTTCTTCAAAGAGGATATACAGATGGCAAATAACACATGAAAAGATGTTCACCATCACTGAACATTAGGGAAATGCAAATTAAAACCACAGTGAGAGGGCTTCCCTGGTGGTGCAGTGCTTAGGAGTCTGCCTGCCAATGCAGGGGACACGGGTTTGAGCCCTGGCCCCGGAGGATCCCACATGCCATGGAGCAACTAGGCCCGTGTGCCACAACTACTGAGACTGCGCTCTAGAGCCTGCAAGCCACAACTACTGAGCCCACGTGCCACAACTACTGAAGCCTGCGTGCCTAGAGCCTGTGCTCCGCGCACCACAACGAAGAGTAGCCCCTGCTCACCACAACTAGCGAAAACCTGCGCACAGCAATGACGACCCAACACAGCCAAAAAAAAAAAAAAAAAAAAACCCCACAGTGAGCTATCATGACACATCAATCAGAATGGCTAAAATAAAAAATAGAGACAACACCAAATTTTGGTGAGAATGCAGAGAAATACAATCATTTGCTCATTGCAGGTGGGAATGTAAAATGTAAAACAGCCACTCTGGAAAACAGTTTGACAGTTAAAAAAAAAAAAAAACCTAACATGCAAGGGGTACAATATAGGGGTAGGGGAAAAAAAGAGTTATTATGGGAGTATATGAAATCATGTGTGTGAAACTTTTGAAAATTGTAAAGTGCTATAGAATTTAAAGAATCTTTCCTTCAATTAAAAATTTCCATCCACATTAAAAAACCAAACAAACAACTTAAATGCAACTACAGGGACTTCTCTGGTGGTTCAATGGCTAAGACTCTGAGCTCCCATTGCAGGCAGCCAGGTTCTATCCCTGGTCAGGGAACAAGATCCTACATGCCGCAACTAAGAGTCCGCATGCCCGCAACTAAAAGATTCTGCATGTTGCAACTACAAAAAGATCCCTCATGCCACAACTAAAAAAAGATCCTGCACGCTGCAACTAAAGATCCCTCACGCGGCAATGAAGATCCTGTGTGCCGCAACTAAGACCCGGTGCAGACAAATAAATAAATAAATAAAATATTAAAAATAAATAAATAAATGCAACTATCATATGACCAAGCAATTGCACTCCTAGGTATTTATTCCAAAGAAATGAAAACTTATGTTCACCCAAAAACCTGTACACAAATGTTCATAGCAACTTTATTTGTAAGAGGTAAAAACTGGAATCAGCCCAGATACATTTTAATAGATGGATGGTTAAGTAAACTGCTATATACATACCACAGAATACTACTCAGTAATGGAAACTGAACCGTTGATACAACTTGGAGGAATCTTCAGGAAATTATGCTGAGCAAGAAAAGCCATTCCCCAAAGGTTGCATGCTGTATCATTCCATTTACATAACGTTTTTGAAGTCACAAAATTTTAGAAATGGAGGAAAAATAGCAGTTAGGGACAGGGGAAGGGTGGAGGAATGGGAGGCTGATGGGTATAAAAGGGCAGGACCAGGGATCCCTGTGATGTTGGTCAGTATCTTGACTGTGGTGGAGGATGCACAAACCTACACGGGTGATAAGATTTTATAGATCTTTTTTTTTTCTTTTGCAAATGAAGTGACCAACAAGGGATTAAACTCCAAAATATACAAACAGCTCATGCAGCTCAATATCAAAAAAACAAACAACCCAATCAAAAAATGGGCAGAAGATCTAAATAGACATTTCTCCAAAGAAGACATACAGATGGCCAGGAGGCACATGAAAAGATGCTCAGCATCATTAATTGTTAGAGAAATGCAAATCACAACTACAATGAGGTATCACCTCACACCAGTCAGAATGGCCATCATGAAAAAAATCTATAAACAATAAATGCTGGAGAGGATGTGGAGAAAAAAAGGGAACCCTCCTACATTGTTGGTGGGAATTTAAATTGGTAACAGCCACTATGGAGAACAGTATGGAGATTACTTAAAAAGCTAAAAATAGATCCAGCATATGATGCAACAAGCCCACTCCTGGGCATATATCTGGAGAAAACCATAATTCATAAAGATACGTGTACCCCAATGTTCATTGCAGTACTATTTATAATAGCCAGGACATGGAAGCAACCTAAATACCCATCAATGGAGGAATGGATAAAGAAGATGCGGTACATACATACAATGGAATACTACTCAGCCATAAAAAAGAAAGAAATAATGCCATTTGCAGCAACATGGATGGACCTAGAACTTGTCATACTGAGTGAAGTAAGTCAGATAGAGAACAACAAATATCATATGATATCACTTATATGTGGAATCTAAAAAAATGGTACAAATGAACCTATTTACAGAACAGAAATAGAGTCACAGATATAGAAAGCAAACTTATGGTTACCAAGGGGGAAAGCGGGGGGATGGATAAATTGGGAGATTGGGATTGACATATACACACTACTATATATAAAATAGATAACTAATAAGAACCTACTGTATAGAACAGGGAACTCTACTCAATACTCTTTAACGACCTCTATGGGAGTAGAATCTAAAAAAGAGTGGATATATGTATATGTATAATTGATTCACTTTGCTATACAGCAGAAACTAACACAACATTGTAAATCAGCTATACTGTTATTAAAATTAATTTTAAAAAGATTTTACAGACTTTTATGGGTTTTTTTGCCCATGCCACGTGGCTTGTGGGGTCTTAGTTCCCTGACCAGGGATCGAACATAGGCCCTCAGCAGCGAGAGTGTGGAGTCCTAACCACTGGACCACCAGAGAATTCCAAGATTTTATAGATCTTAATACACACACACAAATGAGGAAATCTGAATGAAATAAGTGGATTGCAGCAATGTCAACGTCCTGGTCGTGATATTTTACTATAGATATGCAAAATGTTACCATTGGGGGAAACTGGGCAAAGCGTAAAAGGGATCTCTTTACTAATTCTTACAACTGTTTCTGAATCTACAACCATCTCAATAAAAATTTCAATTAAAAAATCTGGAGGTCTGGGGCATGTTCCAGTTGCCCCCCCAATCCCTCCCCCATCTTTACCCTTAGCTATAAAATTGTACACAGCCCTAGAATGTGGATGCCTCTGCTGTTGGAGGCAGGTCTGAATTTGGAAACTCACCATTCTTACAGTGACAGGATAATCTACCGACTCCCACTGACTTGAGTTTTATTCTCACAACTGTGGGAGTCTAGTGAAAAGTGCAGTCATTTCCTCTCCACCCAGGCAGTTCTAAGTATTCTTGTCCCTGAGGAGAATTTCACCTGCATCTTTGCTTCTAAACCATTTAAGGCTCCTTTTCCACTCAGGTGGTAACACTCGTGGTCTCTGAGCAGGTAGGGCTTGGGCTAGGGTTCGAGCTACAGAAGCCTTGGAGGAGAAGTAGGTTTCCTGGAATGGGTCAGTGTTTGCCTGTGGGAGGACTAAGGGCCTCTGTGGAGGCTGGGCAGTGTGCAATTAGTGGGGTACTGAGCGAGGAGTCCCTGTGGTAGACTGAGGCATGGTGTGGGGGTGGGGCAGAGGCAGAGACACAGCAATCACGGCACCACCAACGAAGGACCTGCCTCCAGCCATGAGCCCCGGCACTCTAGTCTGACCTTAAGAACAAACAAGATCAGGATTACATTTCCCAAGAGTCAGACGGGTGAAGGCTAGAAATAAACTAATCTGGTTTAGAAGAAAAAAAGAAATAGAAGAATAAAAAGAAAAAAGAATCTTCTTGCATCTGAATGACAAAATTTCTACCTGCCCCAAACTAAAGGTAAGTGGCTGCCACATCTTGGAAGGGTTTTCAACAAGAATAGCTGCAATCAGCCAGCTGACACTTGGTATCTCTCAGCAAATAAGAAAAAAGAATGTGCACCTTCCCTGAGCAGTCCCACTAATTAAAACAGCTTTAGATCTAGAAAGAGTCAGGAGACTTGGCATTTGTACAGCCTAAGCCCAAGATACACAGACCATGCTATTTTGGGGTTGCTGATAATGCCAACATGTAACAAGACTTCACTTCAATCAAAACATGTCCCCAAATATGTCCTCTACTCTGTTCCTGGGGGACAGACTGAGAGGACATTCAGGTCTCTGGGATGAGAGCTGCCACTGAGGACTACTACAGACACCCAGCAGGAAGTGCCCAGGTTACCTCTGTCCCTGCACTACGCAGACCTCATCACTCTCTCAAGGGAGGTGGCCCCAGACGAGCAGTCTGGAGTTGCATTTGGGCCTGGCTCAGTAGGCAGTGCCAGGCAGCCGTTCCAACTGGGCATGCTAAGGAAGTTCAGGCTCTGCAGCATGGCAGACTCCAAGACCCTGCTCTTGGCCTGGGAAAGCAATTTGTAGAGAATCCAGATGGCCAGTCAAGTAGGACCTGGCTAGAGGCTGGGAAACAAGAAGCTGCAGTGGGGGGAGCATCTTCCAGGCACACCTCCAGGTCGCTCTCAGCCCTCCTCCACCCTGATCTTTCCCAGGAGTCTGATGTGAGCACACTTCTCACCAGGTTGACTTCCCTCTGACCTGAAAGGAAGCCTGGAAAGGAGATGGAGGGAAGGAGGGAGGAGGTGTTTCTTCTCCTGGCTCCCTTCCAGGCCCGCCCCTACCTGCTACCTGGCTGTGTCTCTCCACCCGAAATCACCACTTCTCTCAGGAAAGCCCTCTCCACACCACTCTCTCCTTCTGGGTTCTAGGAGCCATGCCCTCCCCTTGTTCCTTCAGGCCCAGCAGTACTGACCACTTGGTTGTTACCATCCTGTGAGAATGCCTTTCTCTGAAGCTCCCACACCTACTCCTTTATATGTATACCCTCCTGAGTTCTCCTGTTTTGAGTGGGCTTTTTACTTTTGGGACCCTGACTATGCTCAGTGTCCCCTCCTTGTCTCCAGGCCTGGAAGCAGTGGAGGGCCTGCAGCCCTGCATCCCTCTCCTGTTATCTGGAAGCCTTTTCCAGCCACCTTAGGCCGATTCTGCCATCACTCCTTTCCAGTCCTCCTTGGCTGGGCATGGAGGTGGATACCTGCCACCTTCTATGCTGTTTTACTGACCAGAGGAGGCCTCCTATTCACTCCTGAGCCCCTGGACTACAAGGCTGACTGTGAGCTAGACCATTGACTTTCATGGCGTCAAGGAATCTGTGCTGAAGGACAGCAGTCTGCAAAACTCAAGGCTTACTTCTTGGGTTCTGGAGGCTCTCTCTCCATGGCCATCCACCCCACCTGGGCCCTGACTCTTCCTCCATCTAGAAGGAGCAGTGACCAAAACTGTCCAGCCTGGTACTGGCTCTTCTCCACCCATGTATCTATAGGGGGAGGACCTGACATTTCAGGGAAGAGGGGCCAGGCCTCATGCAAGTCCTGGGGATAGGCTGGCCTCAAGTGTCAGTCCAGTTGTGGTAGAGTCGAGGATATTGCTCTTGGGTCCTAAGAGAAGCAGAATCTGGCCCAGAGTGGCAGCTGCAGCCAGGGCTGCCTCGTACCTGACAGCGCTGCAGGAACACTGCTGGGGGCTGGGGCTTGGCTGCAAGGCGATACTCTCGAGCACTTTCACTCTTGAATTGGCCTCTGTAGTGCCCATAGAAGCCACTGTTGTGCTGTAACAAGGCAGGCTTGAGGGTGAATCCCACCCCAACCCCCACCCTGAGTCCTAGACCTCAGAGCCCCCAGGCTAGAAGCCTCTCCTGGGAGTTCCTGACAGAATAAAAAGAATCAGAGGAGGAGTGACACCCTGGAGAGGGGCCAACAGAGAGGTGTCTCCATCCATCATTAGAACAGTTGGCCTCAGCTGGGAGGGTTATGTCTGTAAGGAAAGGGTGCGTTCCTTCCTTCCTCCCCTGCTTCCTCTCACCCTCCCTCCCCTTCCTTCCTTCCTTCCTTCCTCCCTCCCTCCCTCCCCCCCTTCCTTCCTTTCTCTCTCTCTCTCTCTTTCTTTCTTCATAGGATCCTAATATGGGCTGGGGACACACACAGCAGTGAAAAGACAGAAAGACCCTGCTCCTATCAACCTTCCTTCTGGTGAGGGAGTAAGACAAGTGAATAGAGTCAGAAAAGAAAGAACCTGATGACTAGATCAAGAGTGACAGGGAGTAGGGACAGCATCTCATGACAATGGGCGTGGTACTTGAAGGAGTCAGCCATGTGAGGGGCAGCAGAAGAGCATTCTACATGGTGAGAACTGCAAGTGCAAAGATTCAGAGGCCAGAGAGAGAGTTGTGTTGGAAGAACCGAAAAAAAAAAAAAAAAGAGGCCTCATTGACTAAAAGACTGTGAGCAAGACGAGGAGAAGTAAGGTGAGGTCAGGGAGGGACAGGGCCTAGACTGGGTTAGGAATATGGATTCTCTTCCAAGAGCAAGGGAAGACTTCAGCAGGGAAGGGGACCAGACAGGTTCTGAGTTGGGGTGACTTAGGAAGCACTAAGCAGAGTTTTGAGAACAGGGACACCATCTAGTAGCGTGGTCCTTCCCTGGAGGATCTGAGAGGAAGTCCCCTTCATTGTCTTCCCTGCATTGTTAATAGAGGTCAAAGGTCACTGAAAAGCCAGGACGAAATGGATACATATTCTGCATCTATTGACAAAGTCATGAACACCTGTTTGCTACACACTTTGTTATGCTGGGGCAAGTAGGGCACCCTCTGAAACTGGAGCACATAAACAAAGGATGAACTTTCCCAAAGAAGTACTTCAACAGTGGATACCTTCTGGAGAGAATTTCAGAGACAAGGACTGGCAGAAGACAGAAATGAGCACCTATTGGGGGTATAAGAAGCTGTACTGTGCTGATGTCATTAGGCAGACAACATGGATGACCATGTCTGGCCAGGGAACTCCTATGGCCCAACCTCACCGTCCTGAATACCCCCTGGAGAGGACAGTGTGTCTAGTACACGCCATGATCATAGTCCTGAGCAGAAAGAACCTGTTCCCAGCTGGCCTCTGGCCATCAAAGTGGGCTCCTAAGCGTGCCTGGGAAGCCCTTTATCTTTTCATCCCACTGAGGGCTTGGGTCATCCAACTCATCTGTCCATCCTTCTACTACTGTCAAACACTCCTTTCTCTCTATTCAGTTTATTTCAACAGTATTTACTGGGCCTTTACTGTATGCCAGGCATGGGACATACAGACAGAAGAAAGCAGTCTTTAGCCTCAAGATGTTCCCAGTCTAGAGAGCAGTCAAACTACAGAAGTTTGGGGGGATCAAACAAAGGACTGGGTATAAATGGGGTGGCTAGAGGACTAAGAGGATCAGCTAATCCAGGCATGAGACCAGGACACATGGAAGAGGGCACGGTGTCAGGAAGACTAGAAAAGCTGTAGGGGGACCTCAGAATGGCAGAGGGGGAGTGGGCAGTTTGGGGCTCTCCTTTAGCCTGGATGCTGGATGAAACCATTCTCACTTTACTCTCATGAGTCATTCATATTTCAGGTACTACCCCAGGGCCAGGGGCTAGGATTAATGTAAAGTACACTCTTACCCAGGAGCCTACTAAAGCACTTTGCATCTTTCTGGGAAAGGAGCAGAAAAGGCAAATTTTCCTCTTGTCTTTTTGAGGCTACTTCTGGAGAAAGAGCATCTCAGCAGGTCAACTTCTTGTTGCTTAGTGACAAAGGGATATTGTGACTACACAATGCTCCTGATTGTTGAGGCAGTGCCCAGCCTGCTACCCCTTTGTGCTTCCTGCTCTGTTCTTACTTCTCTCTGAGAGAAATCTGTCCCTCAGCATTAACAGCTTGGGAGAGTTCTTATATAAACATATAAGGCTCCACAGTGGAGTCTGATGAACTCACAGTCAATGAAATAGCAAACATTTTAAAGGCAAATCCTGCATTTTTAAAACTGCAACCATACTGCCAGGGATATAAATTTATAACACATTTCATGGAGTTAGAAGAAATGCTAAAGGGGCTGGTAGCTCTTAGGATAAAAATGCTGCTTCAGAATAAGGCTCTGTCAACTTCTCAGGAGTTTGTGGTGACTGGGAACACTAATTGGTGACAAATGTTGGTGAATGTTACAAGGGCCCAAGTGAAGGAGGAGAGAGCATAACAGAGGAGCAAAAGAAGCAGCATGAAAATATCTGACACCATGGTTCCATCCCAAGCTAGCCTTGGGCAGATTATTGTCTCTCTCATTTATAACACAGGGACATGAACAGTTCACTCCTTTTACTAACCCAGAGAAGCTGGCAATTAGCCTCTAAAACTGTGCCAACGAAAAGTTCAACAACAGGAAACACTCAGTAGGGCTTTGTCACTGGCACAAGCCCTACTAGCCAGAAAGTCCACCCTATTAGTATAGTAACCCTGGAGATCCCCTCTCACATGTATTCACAACTACAAAAATGTTCATTGCTGTATCTGTATAGGGGAAAAACTATAAACAGGCTGAATGTTTATCAAGAGGACAATGAGAAAATTGGCCTATAATCAAACAATTAAATACTGGAGTTACTATAAATTGGCTACAGATACTTGAATCCACAGAGATAAATCTTAAAAATGGCAAGTCAAAAAGTTGTAGAGGGAATTACCTGGCTGTCCAGTGGTTAGGCCTCTGTACTTCCACTGCCGAGGGCCCAAGTTCAATCCCTGGTCAGGGAACTAAGATCCCACAAGCTGCGGGGCACTGCCAAAAAACAAAAAAAAAATTGTACAACTTGACACATTTTGATCTATGTATACATCTATGAAACATAACCACAATCTAGGTAGCAAACATATCCATCACCTCGAAGTTTCTTTCTGCCCATTAGTATTCCTTCTCTATGGCACTCATTGGCCTCAGGCAACTGCTGTTTGGCTTTCTGTCACTATAATTTGCGTTTTCTAGAACTTTATGTAAGTGGAATCATTCAGTATGTATTCTTTTGTGTGTCTGTCTTCTCTCACTCAGCATAATTATTTTGAGAATTATCCATGTCACTGTGCCTATCAGTTGTTCATTCCTTTTTATTGCTTAGTAGTTTTCCATTGTATGGGTATGCCAAATCTCTCCTCTTGCTCTCTTTTTTTTTTAAATTTATTTTTTTAATAGACTTTTTTTTTATAGTTTTTGGTTCAAAGCAAATTAGAGTGGAAGGTCCATAGATTTCTTATATACCTCCTGCTCCCACACATACAGAATATTACATTTATTATAAATGCTGACCCTAAATCGACACAGAATTATCACCCAAAGTCTATAGATTACCTTAGAGTTCACTCTTGGTGTTGTTCCTTCTGTGGGATTGGACAAATGTAAAATGACATGTATGCACCATTATAGTATCAAAAAGAATAGTTTCACTGCCCTAAAAATCCTCTGTGCTCCACTTATTCAGCCCACCCTCCCCCTCTAACCCCTGGCAACTATTGATCTTTTTACTATCTCCATAGTTTTGCCTTTTCCAGAATGTCATACTGTTTAGAATCCTGCAGTATGTAGCCTTTTCAAGATTGGCTTCTTTCACTTAGTAAAATGCATTTAAGTTCCCTCCATGTCTTTCCATAGCTTGATAGATATTTTAGTCCTGAGTAATAGTCCATTGTATGGATGTACCACAGTATATTTATCCATTCACCTACTGAAGATGACATCTTGATTGCTTCCAAGTTTTGGCAATTATGAATAAAGCTGCTATAAACATCCATGTGCAGGTTTTTGTGTGGGCATAAGTTTTCAACTCCTTTGGGTAAATACCAAAGAGCATGATTGCTGGATCATATGGTAAGAGTATATTTAATTTTATAAGAAACTGCCAGAACATCTTCCAAAGTGGCTGTACCATTCAGCTTTCCCATCAGCAAGGAATGAGAGTTCCTGTTGCTCCACGGCCTCACCAGCATTTTGTGTTGCCAGCATTCTGGGATTTTGGCAATTCTTAAAGTTGCATAGTGGTATCTGTTTTATTTTGCATTTCCCTAATGCATATAATGTTGAGCATTTTTCTCATATGTTTATTTGCCATCTGTGTATCTTCTCTGGGGAGGTGTCTAGATCTTCGGCCAACTTAATTTTTTTATTGTTGAGTTTTTTAATACATTTTGGATACCAGTCCTTTATCAGTGATGTCTTTTGAAACCACACACCAATCAGGTTTTTGTCCCCACTACATCACTAAAACTGCTCCCTTCAAGGTCACCAATAATTAATTCTCACTCCTCATTTTCCTTGACTCATCAGCAGCATTTGACACAGCTAACCTCCTCCTCTTTGAAGGATGGTCCAAGTGGCTTCCACAGCACCTCACTCTCCTGGGGTTCCTCCCCTTTCCCTAACCACTCCCACTCTGGCTCCTTTGCTGCATTTTCCTCATCTAAGCCTCTAAACGTTGTGTGTCCTAGGACTCAATACAATCTGTTTTCCATCCATACTCCTTCATTGGTGATCTCATCCCATTTCATGACTTAGCCAGCCATCTGTAACTACTGTGCGTTAAGTTGACTACTGAGAGGGTCTGCATCGGCTAAAGATGCCTGGTGAGGTGTGGGTGGACTGCAGGGTGTGAGTGTGGAGGTGTGAGGGTCCATCTCGTGAGGTGCGCGTGGGTGGGTGTGTTGCACACCGGTGCCTGGCGAAATGTAGGTCAGCAGGCCAGGCCCACGATTAAATGGTTAACGGTTGAAACCGTTAGGACCGTTAAAACCGTTAGTAGCGTGCCGTAGCGGGGGCGGGGCCCAGGGGGCGAGGAGTAACTCTCATTGGTCAGAGCGCGCCCTGGGGGCGTGGCCACGCAGCTTAGGCTGCCTCCGCGAGACCAAGTGGCCTCGAGGCAGATCCCCGCAACCCCAGGTCGGGCGCGAGCCGGCCCTCAGAGGTGGAGGCCGGAGGGGTTTGGACAGGGCCGGCTGGAGCGGGGTAGGGTGAAGGTGGGGGGGTGGGGGGTGGGGAGCCGTCGGGTCCTCGCGGATGGGTTCGGGATTCCCGGGGATCTCAAGGAGTTTCCCAGGGCGCTGGCTTCTTCACTTGTCTTACCTTTGAGTGCCTAGTCGCCCTTCCTTTCCCTGTGATGAAAGACCACCCTGGCTCTTCAAGGAACTTGACTTCAGTGCTTATCCTTGGAGAGCTGTTTTCGCCAGATGCGCTGGGGACCACAGCCTCCTGGTCTGCCTCAGAGACGAGAGAGAGAGAGTACGCCCCGGAAGTCAGGGTGAACCGGAACCCAGGGAAACCCACTGGGATTGGTCTTTGATTATTATGACGGAAAATCCCTTGGAGGTCTCTGGAAACAAGGAATGATTTACTCTGGGAGCCCAGAGCATGTCTCCTGGTAGAAAAGAAGAGACTGAAAATGAGAGAGAGTGACTGTACGAGGTTGAGGCGGGCCTGGTGGAGGCCAGAGGGGCCACAAAGTCTGAGGGAGAGACTAGTTTAACCTGTAGCCAAATGGAGGAGCCGTAGGGGCCCTTGGAAGGCCTCGCACCGTGGCCTTAGGATTCTCAGAGTTGAAGACCGGGTCAGATGGGAGGGCTCTGTGCCCCTTAGGACACAGGACACCCTCTTCGGCCCACGTACTCCTCCCTGCCCATCACCGTGCCAAGGCCCTTCTTGTGGAAATAGTCGCGTACACTGAAACCTTTCTCTTCCTTTTATGCTTCCTTTAATGGGATTGGGGGATAAGAGAGAGAGGGAACTCTGCCCTTGAAAGTTTTTAATATGTGCATTTCAGTTTTTATTTACCTTAGAATGGCTAAGGTCCTACCTAAGAATGACTACCTCTTCATTACTCGTGTTGTACTAGCATCTGCAAGGAGCGCTGCCCTCTGAGAATATAAAAGCATGTATACAGATAGCATGGTGACAGGTGAATGCAGAGAGGACAGGTAAACCTGAGACTGAGCACATCAAGCCCCAGGTGGTCGTTAAGCATAGTCGCTGTAACCATGGAATTTCTTCAACCACATTTAAGAAACCTCTTAAGAGTAAGTTAGGTCTGGAACCTGGGGAGTAGTCATTCTAAACCCCAAACCACATGCTATATAAATTACTCTCCTCTGTCAGCATAAACAGAAATGGAAGACAATAGAGGATTTATTATCTATACGTAGTTATAATGGCCTTAAATAATGGCCTTATAGTGGTATGTATAAAATTGTCTAGATTCTTTTCTTTTTTTAAATAAATTTATTTATTTATTTATTTTTGGCTGCGTTGGGTCATCACTGTGCACGGGTCTTCTCTGGTTGCGTCAAGCGGGGGCTATTCTTTGTTGCTGTGCACTGGCTTCTCATTGCGGTGGCTTCTCTTGTCGCGGAGCACAAGCTCTAGGCGCGTGGGCTTCAGTAGTTGTGGCGCGCGGGCTTCAGTAGTTGTGGATCCTGGGCTCTAGAGTGCAGGTTCAGTAGTTGTGGCACATGGGCTTAGTTGCTCCCCGGCATGTGGGATCTTCCCAGACCAGGGCTCAAACCCGTGTCCCCTGCATTGGCAGGCGGATTCTGAACCACTGCGCCACCAGGGAAGTCCAAAAATTGTCTGGATTCTAAATCTAGACTTTAGATGGAGGAAATTCTGCTAGTGTGAATGGAAGAAAAAAACTCGACTATCAAAGAAATAAGTAAACATGAGACTCAGGAATCCCATATTTACTTCATCTCCTTTATTAAAATATATAATAAAATTTGTAATGATCTAGAGACTTGAAATGCAATAACTGAAAACAAATCATATATATTTTTTGAATTATTTATTTATTTATTTATTTATTTTGATTGTGCCGGGTGTTAGTTACGGCATGAGGAATCTTCAGTTGCGGCATGCAGACTTCTTAGTTGCAGCACGCATGCGGGATCTAGTTCTCCGACCAGGGATCGAACAGGGGACCCCTGCATTGGAAGCGCAGAGTCTTACCTACTGGACCACCAGGGAAGTCTCCATATATTTTAAATTTGTGGATACTTGGAAAGTTTTGCTCCATTGTTGTAATTTAGTTCCTATTTAGTTACTCATTTAACAATAAATATTTTCTGAGCACCTATTATTTGCCAGCACAATTTCTAGATTTTGAGGATATAGCAGTGTACAAAAATTCCTATCCTCAAAGAGCTTAAAATTACATTCTGGTAGGCATGGGTGTGCATGCTGAGACAGGCAAAAATAAGATAAATTCATAAAATATGTAGTGTATTAGAATGATAGGGTGGAGAAAAAGCAGGGGAGAGACATAGTGATTATTATTTTTATTTATTTATTTATTTATTTTTGGCCGCGCCACGTGGCATGCAGGATCCTAGTTCCCTGACCAGGGATCCAACCCATGCCCCCCTGCAGTGGAAGTGCGGAGTGCTAACCACTGGACCGCCAGGGTATTCCCCATAGTGATTATTGAGGTTTTACATTTTTGAATAAATAATTTGAGAGAATACCTGAAGGAGGTGGGGTAGCCTATTATGCTGATATCTGAGGAAGGAGTAAACCAAGAAGGAACAGAATGGGCAAGGGATCTGAAGCTGGTGTGTATCAAGTAAGGGAGAGCAATAGTGAGGAGCCCCATAAAGGTATGGAATGGAGTGTAAGTGGGAGAGAGGCAAGGTTAAGGGAAGATTGCAGAGGACACAGAAGAAAACCATGAGAACTCTGGCTGCAGTGAAGAGTTTGAACAAAGGGGTAATATGATCTGACTTATGGTTGGAGTAACTTCCACCCTTTCCTAGAGAAGAGACTATAACTTGGAACAAGGGTGAAATCAGGGAGACCAGTTTGGATTGCGGTAATCCAAGCTTGTGGCAGTGGAATGAGGTTGTCAGATATAGCAAATAAAAATACAGGATGGGCTTCCCTGGTGGCGCAGTGGTTGAGAGTCTGCCTGCCAATGCAGGGGACGCGGGTTCGAGCCCTGGTCTGGGAAGATCCCACATGCCGCAGAGCAACTGGGCCCATGAGCCACAATTACTGAGCCTGCGCGTCTGGAGCTTGTGCTCCGCAGCAAGAGAGGCCGCGATAGTGAGAGGCCCGCGCACCGCGATGAAGAGTGGCCCCCACTTGCCGCAACTAGAGAAAGCCCTTGCACAGGAACGAGGACCCAACACAGCCATAAATAAATAAATAAATAATTTAAAAAAAAAAACCAGGATACCCAGTTAAACTTCTGGATATGTTTTGTAGGAATTACCTTAGTATTTGCTTAAAGATTGGATTTGAGAAAGAGGAGTCAAGGAGGACTCTTAGGTCTTGGCCTGAGCAACTGGAAAGATGAAGTTGCCATTAACTAGAATGGGAAGACTAGATGGGGAATGTTTGAGAGGAAAGATAATGATCTCGGTTTTGGACATGTTAAGTTTTAGGTGCATATTAGTCATCCAAGTAGAGATGTCAAGTCAGCAGTTGAATATGGGAGTCTGAATTTCAGGAGTAGGGTCTGGGCTAGAGGTAGCAACTTTGGGAGTTGTCAGCTAATACAAGGTATTTACTCATTTATTCACTTTTTATTGTGGGAAATTTCAAATATATAAAAGTAGAGATTGTTGATGAATGAACTCCAATGTACCTGTCACCTAGCTTCAACAATTATCAACCCAAGGCCAGTCTGTACCCTTCCCCAGCTGCCCAAGCCCATCTCCATTGTTTTAAAGCAAAGCACAAAAAAATTAGATTATTTCATCCATTTAAAACTTAGGTATATATAAAGATAAAGACTCCGTTTTTATCATAACCAAAATATCATGATCATACTTAAAATGACAATTTCTTAATATCATTAAGTAACTAGTCAATGTTTAAATTTCCTTGATTGTTTTCCTACAATTCAGGATCCAGAATAAGTGGACCTGTACAGTTGACCCTTGAACAACACAGGTTTGAACATCACAGGTCCACTTATACATGGATTTTTTTCAATAGTAAATACTACAGTACTACACAAGCAGTTGGTTGAGTCCTGGGATGTGGAATTGCAGATGTGGAGGAACCACATATACGGAGAGCCAGTTATAAGTTATACCTGGATTTTCAACTGCACTGAGGGTTGGTGCCCTTAACCCCTGCATTGTTCAAGGTCAAGTGTACTTGGTTGATGTGAATTATACATCTCTTCTTTTTTAATTAAAAAAAAAATTTTTTTTTTTTTGGTTTTTTTTTGGCTGCGTTGGGTCTTTGTTACTGCATGCGGGCTTTCTCTAGTTGCGGCAAGCAGGGACTACTCTTTGTTGTGGTGAGCAGGCTTCTCATTGCGGTGGCTTCTCTTGCTGTGCAGCACAGGCTCTAGGCGCACGGGCTTTAGTAGTTGCAGCACATGGGCTCAGTAGTTGAGGCACGTGGGCCCTAGAACGCGTGGGCTCAGTAGTTGCGGCTGGGCTGCGGGCTCTAGGGCATGTGGGCTTCAGTAGTTGTAGCTCGGGGGCTCTAGAGTGCAGGCTCAGTAGTTGTCGTGCACGGGCTTAGTTGCTTCACGGCATGTGGGATCTTCCCAGACCAGGGATCGAACCCATGTCCCCTGCATTGGCAGGCGGATTCTTAACCACTGTGCAACCAAGGAAGTCCCTATACAACTCTTTAAATCTATAGTCTTCCACACCTTCTTTCTTCTTGCCTTTTATGGGTTGAAAGAATAGGGTCATTTAAACTGTAGAATTTCCCACTCTCTGGATTTTGCTAATTGCATTCATTTTGTGCCATTTAACCCCTGTATTTTCTGTAAACTAATCCTTACATCTGGAAGCTTAATCAAATTAAGGCTCAATATTTTTGGTATGTATACTTCTTTGATAATGCTGGGAACCTCCTGTTGAACCTCATCAGGAGGTGCATACTAAGTCTGGGTCTTTCTTTGTGATGAAAAGATCAATCCAGAGGTTTAGGTGTTGCCAGCCTGATCTATCCATTATCAAGTACCCTTATCAGCCCTTCACGTCTTGGTTTTAGCAGCCATTAATGATCATTTACTAGATCCTTTATTTTCATTAGGGCTCCAAAATGATGATGATCTAATTCTACCATTTATTCTATGTTTACTAGCAGGAATACTTCTATAAAGAAGACCTTTTTCTCATCTATATATTGGTTACCCCAAGATACAGTTTAGAAAGGTAAGGTAATTATAGATTCTTTCCCTACCAGTTTTCAGAATAATGAGTTGGTTACCTATCCTCCAAAGTGACTGATGAGGGTTTTTAAAAATATAATTATAAATTTAACAGAGAAAGCCCCTTTAAGTTAGCTCTCTTGTAGTCTTTGGTCCTAGTAATCTTTGATAACTTCCTTGTTGTCTGGTACAACGTGATGTCTAAGACTCATCTTGCACATTTCCTGCCCCAGACCTGGTTCCTTTTAGTGAGGAATGGTATTTCAAGACCCAAATCTGGGTAATAAGGTTGGTCATTATTTCCTGGCATTTTCAGTGGACGGAGCTATGAAACATATTTTTAAAGAGAATAATACATCAGGAGTTAATGATTTTTCAATTTATTTCAAACATAGGATGATAGGGTTTTTGTTTAACTTTGTCATTGATTTTATATTTGTATCTCTTTTATCATACACTGAAAATTTTGATTCCCAATGACATTAATATAATTATTTATTTGCAATATATATATATATGAAAACAGATACACAGATTCCTGTGTTGCTCATTTTTTCCTTAGGATACGCTCCACCAGGGATGTGGAGTCACATCACCATATTTAGAGGCATAAAAAATAAACTCTCTCTGTGGGGCTCAATCACCACCTTGCTTGTTTCACTTTGCTTCTTTGCTGGGATTACTTTTTTCCCTCATTTTGATTTAATTTTAATTGTGTGACTGCATGTAACGATACTTACATAATTCTAAAGTTGAAACTGAAAGCTGCTACATTTGGAGAGGTCTAGCTTAGCTTCCATCTCTAGCCTCTCTACCCACTAAAGATAAACATTTTTATTGGTTTTCAGTTTATCTATCTTCTCTATATGTCCCTCCCTCACTCCCTCCCTTCTTTCCTCCCTTTTTAAGAAAAATATAAGCACATTTGTGTGTGTGTATGTATTTATATTCATATTACCCTGCCTTTTCTTGGATGAAATAACTGCATACCACACACACTGTTCTTCACCTTGCTGTTTTTAACTTAGCAATATATCCTGGAGGTCACTGCCAGAGTATATAGAAGAAATCTTCCTTACTCCTTTTAACAGCTCCATGAAACTCCATTGTGTGAGTGTACCGTAGTTTGTTCAACTATTCCCCAGTTGATGGATATTGGGTTGTTTCTCATCTTGCTATAATAAGATAGTGTTGCACTGAAAAGGCATGTGTATATACAATTTTGTGTTTTTGCCATAGTATTATTGGGATAGATCTCTAGAGGTAGGATTGCTGGATTAAACGCTGAATACATATATATGTCCTAGATAATGCCAAATTCTCCTCCACAGAGAAATACCATTTGGCCTTCCCACCAGAGGTGCATGACAGTGCTTCTTTCCTCACAGCCTCAGTAACAGAATACATCATCATACTTAGATTTCTACCAATTTCATAGGAAAGAAAATAGTCTCAGTATGATTTAATTTGTATCTCGCTTAATGTGAGTGAGATTGCCCATATTTTCACATATATATATAAAGGCTTTTGTGGGTTGTTTTGTTTTGTTTTGTTTTGTTTCTTTCTTTGTTTGGCTGTGCCACTCGGCTGCAGGGTCTTAGTTTCCCAACCAGGGATTGAACCCGCACCCGCAGCAGTGAAAGCAAGGAGTTCTATCCACTGGACCGCCAGGGAATTCCCATATAAGGGCCTTTGTGTTTCTTTTACTGTGAACTGTTGGCTCGTATGTCCTGACCATTTTCTATAACTTTTATGTGATACAAAATTTTCTTTTTAAAATTTTTATGTAGTCAAATTTGTCAGTGATTTTTTTGTTCTGGACTTTGAGTCAAAGTTTTCCCCACTTCCAGGCTATAGAGGAATTTACCAGTTCCCCCACCCCAGTGCTTTTATGGTTTCATTATTATTTTATCTTTGATCCATTGGGAATATTTTGTAGTATATGGTGAAAGGACTAGATCCGATTATTTTTTCATATAGCCATTCAGTTATCCCAACTCTACTTTTTAAAATGTTTATCTCTCCCCAATATATCTGAGATACTACCTTTATCATATGCATACTACATTTCCATTTTCAAATAGATCTATTGCTATATTATAATAGACTATTACATTTTCAAATAGATCTATTGCTGTTCTACTGGTTTGTCTAACTGATCATGTGCCAATATGATGTGTTGAGAGGTGAGGAGACATCCTTGCCTTGCCTTGTTCCTGATCTTAATGGGAAAGCTTTTAGTTTCTCACCATTAAGTATGATGTTAACACAACATTGTAAATTAACTATACTCCAATGAAAATGAAAAAAAAAAAGTATGATGTTAGCTTTGGGTTTTGGGATAGATGTTTTCTATCAAGTTGAGGAAGTTCCCCTCTAGTTTTTACTTTGTTGAGAGTTTTTATCATGAATGGGTGTTGGATTTTATCAAACGCTTTTTTTGTATTTATTGATATGGTTATATGATTTTTCTTCTTTAGCCTGTTGATGTGATGGATTATATTAATTGATTTTTCAAATGTTGAACTAGCCTTGCATGACTTGGTTGTTGTGTATAATTCTTCCTATACATTGTTGGATTCAATTTGCTAATAATTTGTTGAGGACTTTGCATCTATGTTCATGAGACATACTGGTCTGTAGTTTTTTTTGTAATGTCTTTGTCTGGTTATATTATTAGGGTAATGCTGGGCTCATAGAATGAGCTAGAAAGTGTTCCCTCTGCTTCTATCTCTTGGATGAGATTATAGAGAATTAGTATAATTTCTTCCATAAATGTTTGGTAAAATTTACCTGTGAACCAAGCTGGACAATATTGCCAGTTTTTTTTTCTTATTGCCAGTTTTTTTAAAAAAAATAAATTTATTTATTTATTTTTGGCTGTGTTGGGTCTTCATTGCAGTGCGTGGGCTTTTTATTGTGGTGGCTTCTCTCGTTGTGGAGCACGGGCTGTAGGCGCGCGAGCTTCAGTAGTTGTGGCTCACGGGATCCAGAGCACAGGCTCAGTAGTTGTGGCACACGGGCTTAGTTGCTCCGCAGCATGTGGGATCTTCCCGGACCAGAGATCAAACCCGTATCCCCTGCATTGGCAGGCGGATTCTCAACCACTGCGCCACCAGGGAAGCCCTATTGCCAGTTTTTTAAATGAATTTTCTTCAGTTTTCATCTCAATGAGGTATTTTATTAATTTATTTGCATCATGGGAAAGTAATATTGCACTGAACTTCTTTGAAGGTAGTCTACAAAGAGGAAATTATCTAAACTGTGTTCAGTAAGGTTGAGACAAAAAATTAACTGTGATATTTAGTCCCAACCCTGTAGCAACTTTATTCTCAGCGAGGGTGAATGTGAGACACTTGGTGTATTATGAATGAGAGTCCTTTGAACAACTGAGAGCAGGTGCATATGAAAGGCCCCAGGAAACCATGGATTTGTTTGAAAATGGTGAAGCCACAGTCTCTGAGAAAGTAATTAAGAAGAACTTAATAAGTGCCAGTGTCCATATCCAGGCAATATATATTCATGATCTTGAATCCCTACCCCCACACTTAAAGGTAGGTGTTATCTTTATTTAACTGATGAGGAAACAGATTCAAAGAAGTTAACTAATTTGCCCAAGTTCACACCATTTATAAATACAAGAGTCAGGATCTGAACCTTGATCTAGTTCCTCTAAAGCCATAACCTTTCAAGTCATTACCCTGCTGCTCATCAAGGAAGAAATCCAGAGCTTCTGTTTCTAGAAAATACCGAAAACAGAGGCAGTGTTGAGAAACAAGAGTCTGGTGTGCTTGAAACAGCACGGACTTTGGTACTGGGATGACCTAGCATAGAACCTACTTACCTCTAATTATTGGAGAGAACTTGAGCTAATTATTTAGCCTATCTGAGTCTTCACAAACTTTTAATGGGGATAACAACACCTGCCTCACAAAATCATTAACCTTGCATCCTGCAGTGTATCTAGCACTGTGCCTGGCACATAGTAGATGCTGCGTAAATAGTACTACCTTTAGCCCCTTGATTCTGTGGCCTATACACTTAACATTCTTGTAAAATAAGTGGTTATAAACACACAAATGCATCTATTTTTCTAGAAAATTAGAAAACTTCAATGTAACAAATTTCTCTAAACAAGGTTAAAGTATACGAAAAGTATACTAAAATATCTATATTTGTTAAGAACTTATGTTTCATTTTATCTTGATCTATATTGGGGATCTCATATGTGTGGGAATCATTTTCTGATGCCTTCAATGGTAATATACAATCTGATAGATGTGAATGTTCTGTGGGATCAGGGAGACAAAATTTAGAAATTGGGCTTGTTTCATAAAATCCAGGCTCAATGATCATCATAATGAACTGTATTACACAGTATGTTGGATTGGCAGTGAGCAGAGTAGGACACTGCTTGTAAGAGGTGTGGGAAGGCACTTTTCCCCAAAGCACTCACTCTTCAACTAGCTTCTTACTGCCCAAATTCCACAGCTCTCTTGGCATTCCAATATCCTATGGACTGAGAAGAATAAGTCTTCTTGGGAAAGGTTATAGATTAAGTCATTCATTGTATAGGCAATGAAAGAGGTGTTTATTGGTCTTTTGCTAAAAGCAGATTATTAGTAGGGTGGCAGAACAAGAAACAAGAGAGCAAAGGACGGAAGGCAAATTTACTGTTTCACAGGTGGCTGGGCTCTTTCTGGTATTAAGGAGGGGAATTTGTATGCAATTTAACTGCAAAAAAACTCCAAAACAAACAAACCACAAAACCTATTTCTGGCACATAGGTTATGGGAATTTTCACCAGTTGGATGCGAATATAACTGCTGAGATGTCCTCGTCTACATATAATAGTCACCAGTAAAGTAATCTTTGGAAAAAATTATAGTATATTAACCTTTTAAATTAATGTTCCTCTCTTCTTTTTAAAAGGAATAATTGTAAGACATGAATTTTAATATCTGGAATATCAAAGAGATGCTCAGTATTCCCTCAGGCTCTGGGTAAGTTTTCTGGTTATATACTCTGATACTTAAGAGGATCTTATAGTTGCATTGATTTCATAGAAACAGGCTCCCCTTCCTATTAGTTTATACTAATAGGGTTACCCGATATAGCTTCTTCCCTTTCTCTTCCCCTCTCTTGTCACCACTGCACCTTCCCATATTTGTCTTTTTCCTTTTGCCTATTTTCTGATTATAAAAGCAGTATCAATGGCTATGTGTGTTAATTGAGTAATGACTGTCCAGCACTGGACCTAGGGACTATGAGAGTTAGACATGGTCCAGCATCTGGAAACTCTCACCTCATTTGGAGCAATTGCTATTGAAACAGCAAGGATCAAACTCAAGACAATGTTCAGATAAGTGTTCAATTGTGTAGTACAATTTGTAGGCACCATGAAATCAAGAACCACTCCATCTGTTGACAGGGCTCATTGAGATACTGCCTGCTCTACTACTCCACTGAGGTACTTAGATTGGTGTCCACTAGCCATATAGTAGGCCTGCCATTGCTAACTTGGTGGGCGTACCCCAGAAGTAGTATATATTAAGGGATTTCCAATTGTTTTGGTATGCTTTTATCATTGGATAGTTTCTTTTCTTCCTAACACCTTCCTAAAGACAGCAAAAAACCTAAAACATTGTTGTTGTTGTTATTTTTCTTAAAAAGAAAAAAAGAGCTTACAGTTGATACAGAGTAGGGGAAAAAAAATCTATGCTTAATTCCAGATCATAGCTTTAAGATGTAAATCCTACAGGACTTCTGTAGGCTTACAGAGCTGTTTCTTTTCCAGCCCAGCTAATTATTCTCTTTGACCTAAGAGGGGAGTCACAGAGAGCTATTTAGCTATTTTGAGCAGTGATTATGCAAACCATGTTATATGTGTGCAGCCTATTACCTTAGCTAATCTTAGAAAATGATTCTATGAGTCAAAATAATTTCTCTGTTCTGAACAAGTAGGGTTTCTTTTTGCCTTGTATTAATAAATAATGATAGCTTTAGCTTAGAATATGTACTTATAGGCTATCTATTTTAAATCTAACATTTGGAAAAGGAATGATCTGCATGTGTGTGTTTTAATGAAAAGCATGTTTTCTTGGGTTACACAACAGCATTAAGTAACACAAATTGTTACTGAGTTGTCTTTCAAGTAAAAACTTGAAGACTATATGTTTTACTTGTCTGTCCACTTCTGTGCTGTCTCTGTAGTAGGCTTAGTACACTGTGTTCAAGTGTGATTGTATCATTATCAATATCATTATCCCCTTCATATGTGAGATTTAGACTGGCATAGGTATCCATGGGAAGCAAGTTGGAAGTCCACAGCTGGAAGTATTTAGAACAAGCAAGGATAAGACACCAGAAGTGTGAAAGGGAATAACACAATGTTTAATGGATCTTTCTGTGTGCAAACCTGAGTTGATCATATTCTTCAGTCTGGATGAGGCCTATTTTAGTCTGCTTGGGCTGCCATAACAGAGTACAATAAACTGGATGGCTTAAACAACAGAAATTTATTTTCTCACGGTTCTGAAGATTGAAAGTCCTAGAACCCTATGCCAGCATGATTGGTTTTGGGTGAGGACTCCCTTCTTGGCTTGCAGACAGCTGCCTTTTTCTGTGTCCTCACATGGTGGAGAGAGAAGGAATGAGGGCAAGCTCTTTGGTCCTTTCTTAAAAGGACACTAGGGGCTTCCCTGGTGGTGCAGTGGTTGAGAGTCCGCCTGCCAATGCAGGGGACACGGGTTCGGGCCCTGGTCTGGGAGGATCCCACGTGCCGCAGAGCAACTGGGCCTGTGAGCCACAGCTACTGAGCCTGCGCGTCTGGAGCCTGTGCTCTGCAACAAGAGAGGCTGCGATGGTGAGAGGCCTGCGCACCGCGATGAGGAGTGGCCCCCGCTTGCCGCAACTAGGGAAAGCCCTCGTGCAGAGACGAAGACCCAACACAGCCAAAGATAAATAAATAAATAAATAAATAAGTAAATAAATTAAAAAAACTAACCTCCCCATTCCCCCTCCCCACCCCCACCCTCTTTTTTTTTTTTTTTTAAAAAAGGGCACTAATCCCATCATGAGGGTCCCGCTCTCCTCACCTCATCAAACCCTAATTACCTTCTAAAGGCCCCATTTCCAAAAACCGTCAAAATAGAGCTTAGGGCTTCAACACATGAACTTTGGGAGGACACAAACATTCAGTCCATATCTAGGTCTATCTTGTGTTTGTTGTATTATAGCTCCTTCTCTCCCTCCAATCCTGCTCCTTTCCTTCCCTATAGACAACAAAATCTAGGAGAGTTAATATGTATCCTTCCAATTAACCTTCTACATACTCAGTTACATACTTGTTTGGTGTGTGTGATGTAGCCTTATAAATTACATTAATGTATGAGAGAGTTCATTAAATTTTTACTTTTTCTGCACTCAAAAATTATATTTTTGAGACTTATCCATATGGTTATATGTAAATCTAGCTTATTGCTTCTGACTACTGCATCAGTTATATGCATAAGCCATATTTTATTTTTAATCTATTCCCTTAGTGATGAACAAATTCAACCTTTTAAAAGATAATGTTCTCTTAATCCCTAAAGATTTTGTGAACTTTGATCTCCAAAATGGTGTTACAGTCCATAATGTTATAGTACAAGGAATAATGGTGTTAGTCCTTAATGTGTGAAATTCCATCTGATTGTTCCCAGGTTGTTGTAATCGAAATGTCTGGCATTCAAAATTTCCTTGTTTCTTTACAGGTAGTACTGGCAGTGTGCAGGGAACTAGGAGGTCAAAAAAAGCTAGCATTCTGCCCAGAATATTCTAAAATAGTTTTGAATTATGGTTTCATTTGCCCACTTGATATACTTGTATTTTCTTGCTTAATTTCAGGGCCACTAAGTCATCTAACTGGAATAATAATCAGACTGATTACTCTAGTCTCAGTGATTCCCAGTTCCTTTTTGGATCCCAGTTCTGTCCAGAAAGTTCAGAGACCCCGTCAACACCCTTGGACTTTGGTGTCCACCTGAGACATCCAAAACAGTCACAACAGAATTCTCTGGATGTAAGTCTGAATTCCAGAATTTCTCTGCACATGTTTCACAGTCATTATGGACATAAACTGTAAAGAAGACTTATTCTGCTGGGTTATATTTTAGAGTTGTACATCTCTAAGGATTACTGTCCTAAATAGATTTGTGCTTGACTGGTGACTCATTTGACTTGGTAGCGTGAAATGGAAAACATGTTTATATTTGCATTTTCTTCCATTACTAAAACAATATATTAGAATAGTGCCAGTACTTTGACTACTGCTAGGGAGTGCCAAATATTGCATGACATTTAACTCCTTGAAGAAGGAGATGAGGATATTGAGGCCTAAGTTGATGAATAAGGGCCAGAATGAGGAACAGAATCTCTTGATTTTTTGAGACCAGCCTATCTTCTTTTGTGAGTCAGAAATATTTTTATATATTTACTTATTTTGATGTAGAACCAGATTTAACTTTATACACAGACTTAACTGCATCATATAGGGACTTAATGAATAAGATTAGGTCGATACTTTAAGTTAGTAAGGTATGATCTGAGATAAATATTTTAGTACAAAAATTGGTACCCAGTGATATGAAGGAGTAAATGTACTGCCTGAATGTTCCAGAGTAAGTTTTGCCTCAGAATGCAGGAAATGGCTCACCGTATGCCTGCATCACATGTCAAATTTATCAACAAGTCTAGTTCATCATCAACTGAGCAACAGCAATTTGAGTTAAACTTATTAATATAAAAACTTTAACACATCATCTCAAGACAGCATAATTTTCTGTTGCTGCCTTTAAATTTATGCAATTGATTTTAAGCCATTTTAGCTGACATTTTAAATACCTCTGGTCTGGTAAGGCAGAAATTATATTAGTAAAAAGAGTTGCTTTGTTTTAATATAATTTTCTGGTACATATGAAATAAAAAGGAAATACTACATGCTATATTGTATTTTATGGTTTGCACTTAAGTGTGACTCTGCTTTGTATTGATAATAGTGCATGTTATAAATATTTTTATGTGTGAAATGCTATGATTTTTTTTTTTTCCACTGAACAGAGTGAACCTAGTATTTTCACAAAGTACCAAACAAAACCCCAGCTGTTTGGAAGAGATACAAAAGATGGAGGCTTATTTCCTCTTCCTTTGTCAGCTGGAAAATCAAAAGGCCTCTTGGAACAGTTTGAGGAGAAAAAGAAAAGTGCAAAAGACAAATGTGACAGGTACACAAACCTTTCAAGTGGATGAGACAGCTCCTCTCTTCTGAGCGAAACAGAAGATGGAATGTCAGTAGTCGAAAAATTCAGTTTCAGCATGAGAGCATTCTTGCCTTTATAGCTCATCTAATAATTACTCTTTATTTGCTTTCTTGTCAGTGTGACTTATGGCTGCCACAGTTTTGGTCTCTCTGAATATTAAGCTAAAGAACTTCTCAGAGAAATGCAATATTCAAGTAATGTTATATTTATTCTGCCTAAAATTCTGCCCTTTAATTTTTTTTTTTCCAGATCATCAGAATTAGGAAATTAGTTAACATTTGTTTTAGGGTCAAGAATATAGCACATGAATTCTTAAGTCATAGTTCAGGCTGATTTTCTCACTTTGAAATGGTATTTTTAAAGATATACCCTAAATTTTATACATATTCTTATTCGCTACATATATATGTGTGTGTATATATATAAGCAAATATTAGGGCTACTATATTAATTTGCAAATGAATAAGTGGCAGTCACTGAGGAAATTAACTTGTTCATTTCTTGGTAGTAAGTTATTAACAGGACATCTTTAGGTATCATAGAAATCGTAACACCCAAGCAGAAATACACTTTATTATTTCTGTAACAGTAAAGATGTATCACTTAGCATCACCACTAGTACTTTCATGTCGAAAGAGCCAGAATTTCTTTAAAAATTCTAGATTAGGAATTCTTTAAAATTAGGAATTCTTTAAAAGATTAAGTATCTTTTCCACTGTATATTTACATTCCTTTAGTGAGCAAAGCAAAATGCTCTATACGAAGTGTTTGATTCTGCTGATAAATAAACATTTCCCAGATGCTGACAGACTTCTTTCCCCTAGGAATCTAGGCTCTAGGACTCATAACAATTGTAGAGTACTGCAGATGAGCAGGCTCCTCTCATCTTACTGCTTCAGATAAATTAGTCTTAATTTTTTTGTTCTCTTGGCTTTTGGATTACATTTTGTTTGATCAAGATTTCTGTAGCTAAGGCACTTCCCTGGTGGTCCAGTGGCTAAGACTCCATGCTCCCAATGCAGGGGGCCCGGGTTTGATCCCTGGTAGGGGAACTAGATCCCACATGCCGCAACTTAAAAAAAAAGATCCAGCATACTGCAACTAAGACCCAGTGCAGCCAAACAAATAAACAAACAAACAAATAAGATTTCTGTAGCTAAAAAAACCTTTTTTTGAAACATTAAGTCCTTCTTGATATTTCCTTCCTCCCTCCCTCCCTCCCTCCCTTCCTTTCTTTATTTCATTTTTCATTTCCTTCTTTTTTTTGTAGTGACATGAGTTTCTTTTTTTTTTGGCCATGTGGCTTGTGAGATCTTAGTTCCCAGACCAGGGATTGAACCCAGGCCCTCGGCAGTGAGAGCATGAAGTCCTAACCACTGGACCGCCAGGGAATTCTCAGAAATGAGTTTCTGTTAATGTTTATTTACAAGATGGCTGGCAAAAAATAAATAGTATTTATATAGAGAGAACAGATGATAAGGACACTGAAGAATCACTTCTCTATTTAAAAAATTTCAAGCTTACGATATTGATTTAAATGCTAAGCAAAAAATCATAATTTTAATAAATGCTGGCAAAAACAAACCCCAAGATTTTAGATTCCTTGTTTTCTGTCAATAAGTGCTTATCAGAAATGTGGTGAGGAATGAGAAATTTTTAAATGAGAAAGAGAAAGCATACCACTGTAAATTTGGAAGGAGGAAAATGATAAGGCATGGTACAGAGTTCAAACATAAAGAGATGCTACAAATCAATAAGACATGGATTTACATATTGTGTTTTGAAAGTACATGTTTTCCCAAATGTATAGAAAGGGCATATGAGGTTAAGATATCTCAAAAGAAGCCTTAATCATTCAGATTGCATTTGTTATGACTCAAATAAAAACCCACCTCAAACTAGCCTGGACAAAAAGGAGGATATATTAGCTCTCTTAACCAATCTGGGAAGGACAGGGAATGAAATGAAATCAGAATCTGTCTCTTTTCTGTGCTTCTCTCTCCATCTATACTTCATTCTCTCCTACTAGAGACCAGCTTCCTATTAACACAGAAAAAGAGACTCTCACCCCTTAGTTACAATTTGAAAATCCTAGTGAAAGCTTCTGATGGGCTTGTTTATTAGGTTGTGGGGGGGTGAGGGGAGGGGGCTGTGACTGGAAGTCCTCACCAGAATCACTTTGTGGATGCAGAAAGAAGCAATTCCCCATTAGAGCTGGATGCTGGGCACACCAGACAATGGATATCCATTACCCAGATTCTTATTTTTTAATCAGTCATATTTGAGAAAACAGATCAGTCTCATAACCAATGAATAACCTAAGGACCACAAATAGATTATAAAACGAACCATGGGGACTTCCCTGGTGGCGCAGTGGTTAAGAATCCACCTGCCAATGCCGGGGACACGGATTCGAGCCCTGGTCCGGGAAGATCCCGCATGCCACGGAGCAACTAAGCCCGTGCGCTGCAACTACTGAGCCTGTGCTCTAGAGCCCATGAGTCACAACTACTGAGCCTGTGTGCCACAACTACTGAAGCCCACATGCCTAGAGCCTGTGCTCCGCAACAAGAGAAGCCACTGCAATGAGAAACCCACGCACCGCAGGGAAGAGTAGCCCCCACTCACTGCAACTAGAGAAAGCCTGCACGCAGCAACAAACACCCAACACAACCAAAAATAAATAAATAAAATAAATAATTTTTTTTTTAAAAAGAAAACATATGGATGGCAAATAAATACATGAAAAGTTTCTCAACACCATTAGCCATTTTGGAAATAAAAATTGAAATCATAATGAGATATTACTGCTTATCTGTTAGCGTGGCTAAAATTAAAACAAACAAAAACTGACAATACCAAGTGCCGAGCAAGGATATAGACCAAATGGAAATCTTGCTGGTGGAAATGCAAAATGATACAGCCCCTTTGGAAAAGTTGGACAGTTTCTTATAAAATTAAACATAATTTACTATATGCCTCTGTAGTTCTACTCCTAGGTATTTATCCTAGATAAATGAAAATTTATGTTTACACAGAAGCCTATGCAATAACGTTTATAGTAGCCTTGCTCATAATCACCAAAAACTGGGCACAACCCAAATGTCCTTCGATGTATGAATGGATAAACAAACTATGGTATGTCCATACGATGGAACACTACTCAGCAATGAAAAGGAATAAACTATTGCTATACAACAACATGGTTGAATCTCAAGAGCACTATGCTAAGCGAAAGAAATCACAAAGGTTACATACTCTATGATTCCATTTAAATGACACTCTGAGAAAAGCAAAACTATAGGGATGGGTATCAGATCAGTGATTACCAAGGGTTATGGGTGTGGGCTGGACTTTACCACAAAGAGACAGCATGAAGGATTTTTTTTGGATACTGTCTTATATCCTGGTTGTGATGGTGGTTACATGAATCCTAATTTTGTGTTAAAACTCATAGAACTGTGTACACACACACACACACACACACATACAAATTAATTTCATATGTTAATTTAAATTTTTTAAAGTGTTAAAAGTTATTAAAAGATATTGGGTGGTTCATTTTATTAGTTAAGGTTATGTTCAGCTGCATTGACGTATATACACTCATTCTCATTATAATAATAGAAGTTTTTAAAAGATGTTTATTTTTCTTTAATGCAAGAATCATCCTGAAGTGTGTGGTCCAGGGCTAGAATGATGGCTCCATGGACCTCAAGGATCTGGCTCCTTCCAGCAGTGTTGTCTGCCATCCCTAAAGTATGACTGCCCCCTGCCCCCGCCATCCTCACAGTGCTTGGAGGCTGCTGGAATTCCAGCTGTTACATCAGAGTTCCAGACAGCTGATGGATGAGCGAAGGAAGAAGGGTATCTTCCCATCCCTTTAGGATTCTTTTTTTTTTTCTTGGCCACGCCATGTAGCTTGCAGGATCTCAGTTCCCCGACCAGGGATTGAACCCAGGCCCACGGCAGTGAAAGCACAGAGTCCTAACCACTGGACTGCCAGGGAATTCCCTAGGATTCTTCTTAGAAGTTGCATGCAACACTTTTGCTTATATCTCACAGTGGCTAAAATTTACTCACATGGCCACACCTAGATGCAAGGGAGTCAGGGAATGTCATCTATCTGGGTGGCAGTGCATGGTGGGTGAGGATCAGGAATCTAATTTCCAAGGAAGAAAATGAGGCCAATTTAAGTTTCTGCCACAGTCGTACAATTGCCAACAACTACCTGCCATGGACAACTTCCCAAACAAAGTCTCAAAATTAGTCCGGGGCAGATTCTGCTGCCAACTAACCCCTGCCCAGAGTGCACTAGACCCTTCCCTGCATTGTAGTCAGTGTACTCCTGGACACTTTTCTTTCTTTCTTTTTTTTTTTGATGTGGTCCCTTTTTAAGATCTTTATTGAATTTGTTACAAAATTGCTTCTGTTTTATGTTTTTGGGGTTTTTTTCGGTGATTGTTTTATTGTTTTTTGGCTGCGAGGCATGTGGGATCTTAGCTCCCTGACCAGGGATCGAACCTGCACCCCCTGCACTGGAAGGCGAAGTCTTAACCACTGGATCACCAGGGAAGTCCCGAGTCCTGGACACTTTTATCAGTCCCATGGCGCTCCATCTTTCTACTACTATTGCCACAGCAACCAGAAAAGAGAGCTCACAGTCTTTTTCTCCTGACTCCCAGTCTGGCAAGGCATGTGTGAGGGGAGAGCCCAGGGTTCAGGAAAAGCTCAGAAAGCAAGCCTCTGGCACCCTCAGCCTCAAGAGAAGGAAAGAGACTCTGCTCCTCCCCAAGATCCCTAACCTGAGGAACTCCTCAAACAGGAAAGAGGGTCAGATGCAGAACAAACTAAAATAAAGAATCTAGACTTTTCACTCTAAGTATAAATTTGTAGATTCTGTAGTAGAGGTTTCATCGAATGCTTTGGGAGTCCTGAGGACAGGCTTCCAGCTCTGACTGGGGGCGTCAGGAAAGACTCCATCCAAGGGAGCACATCTAAACTGAGTGGGAGTTTTGGGCAGAGATCTTGGGTCTGTCAGATTTTCAAGTCTGCCTCTGAATCAGCTTACTCTGTGAACCACCACTAACACTGTTTTATGTAACTCTGCTCTATTTCTGAGTATTTTCTTTCTTTCTTTTTAAATTTATTTATTTATTTATTATTTTTGGCTGCGTTGGGTCTTTGTTGCTGTGTGCGGGCTTTCTCTAGTTGCGGCGAGCAGGGGCTACTCTTCGTTGCGGTGCACGGGCTTCTCATTGCAGTGGCTTCTCTTGTTGTGCAGCATGGGCTCTAGGCGCACGGGCTTCAGTAGTTGTGGCTCGCGGGCTCTAGAGTGCAGGCTCAATAGTTGTGGCGCACGAGCTTAGTTGCTCTGCTGCATGTGGGATCTTCCCGGACCAGGGCTTGAACCCATGTCCCCTGCATTGGCCTGCGGATTCTTAACCACTGCACCACCAGGGAAGCCCTATTTTTGTGTATTTTCAAAAATAAAAATGGGATTGTTTCCTATGGACTATTTTGCAATCTGTTTTTTAAATTTAATAATGTTAAATGATTATATTTCTGTTTCATCTACAAAATCATTTCTGTGGTTGCACTGTATTCTATTATATGGACCATTTGGGGGTTATGTTTTAAATGTTTAATACAGCATGAGACATGCCAAGAACACACAATGAGATAATGATAATCTTTTCAACAAATGATGTTGGGAAAACTGTGTCCTTATGCAAAAGAATGGAAAAGGACCCTTATCTTAATACCATACACAAAAGTCAACTCAAAATGGATTAAAGACTTAAACATGAGACTTGAAACCGTAGAACACCTAGAAGAAAACATAGGGAAAAAGCTTCTTGATGTTGGTCCTGGCAATGATGTCTTGGATGTGACACCAAAAGCACAGGCAACAAAAGGAAAAATAGACAAGTGGGATTACATCAAACTACAGGCGTCCCTCAGTATCCAAAGGAGATTGGTTCCAGGAGACCCTACACATACCAAAATCCACTGATGCTCAAGTCCCATAGTCAGCCCTCTATATCTTCAGGTTTTGAATCCACAAACTCAACCAACTGCAGATGGAAATTTCTGTCCATGGTTGCATGAATCTGCACATGCAAAACCCTCGAACACAGAGGGCCAACTATATTTATTGAAAAAAATCTGCATATAAGTGGACCCATGAATATCAAACCTATGTTGTTTAAGGGTCAACTGTAAAAAGTTTCTGCACAGCAAACGAAACAAAGAAAATGAAAAGGCAGACTTTCCTTGTGGCACAGTGATTAAGAATCTGCCTGCCAATGCAGGGGACTCGGGTTTGATCCCTGGTCTGGGAAGATCCCACATGCTGCGGAGCAACTAAGCCCGTGTGCCACAACTACTGAGCCCGCGCTCTAGAGCGCGCAAGCCACAACTACTGAGCCCACGTGCCACAACTACTGAAGCCCACACACCTAGAGCCCATGCTCTGCAACAAGAGAAGCCACCACAATGAGAAGCCCATGCACCTCAACGAAGAGTAGCCCTGGCTCACCGCAACTAGAGAAAGCCCACGTGCAGCAATGAAGACCCGATGCAGCCAAAAGAAAAAAAGAAAAAAAAGAAAATGAAAAGGCAACCCATGGGATAGAAAATATTTGCAAACCATATATCTGATAAAGGGTTAATATAAAACATATAAGGAACACCTACAACCCAATAGCAAAAACAAACAAACAAACAAAAACAAAAAAACAAAATATCCTGATTAAAAGACAAGCAAAAGAATTGAATAGATAGTTCTCCAAAGAAGACATACTAATGGCCATCAGGTATATGAAAAGTGCTCAACTTTGCTAATTATCAGGGAAATGCTTAACAAAACCACAATTAGATATCATCTCACACCTGTCAGAATGGCTATCATTAAAAAAATAACAAATGCTGGCAAGTATATGGAGAAAAGGGAACTCTTGTACACTGTTGGTGGGAGTGGAAATTGGTGCAGCCACTTTATTTTTTCTAATTTAAAAGAAAAAAATTTTTTTTGGCCATACTGCGTGGCTTACAGGACCTCAGTTCCCTGACCAGGGATCAAACCTGCGTCCTCGGCAGTGAAAGCGCAGAGTCCTAACCACTGGACTGCCAGGGAATTCCCTGGTGCCGCCACTTTAGAAAACAGTATGGAGGTTCCACAAAAAATTATAAATAGAACTACCATATGATCCAGCAATTCCACTTCTAAGTATATACTCAAAGGAATTGAAATCAGGATCTTGAAGAGATATCTGCACTCTCATGTTCATTGCAGCATTATTTACAATAGCCAAGACATGGAAATAACCTAAATATCTATCAATGGATGAATGGAAAAGAAAATGTGGTATGTACATACAATGAAATATTCTTCAGCCTTAAAAAAGAAGGAAATCCTTCCAGTTGTGACAACATGAATGAACCTGGAGGACATTATGCTAAATGAAATAAGCCAGACATAGAAGGACAAATACTAACTATATGCTACCACTTATATGAGGAGTGTAAAATAATAAAACTCATAGGAGCAGAGAGTATAATGGTGGTTGTTGGTGGGGGAGTTGTGGGGGAAACAGGCGGAATTAGTCAAAGGGTACAAAGTTTCAGTTTATACAAGATGAATAAATCCTAGAGACCTGTACAGCATAGTGCCTATACATGACAATGCTCTGTTGTATACTTTAAAATTTGGTAAGAGGGTAGATCTTTTTAAAGTGTTCTTATCCCTACTACTAATAAATAAAGAGGGTGGAAGGAAACTTTTGGAGGCGATGGATATATTTATGGCATAGATTGTGGAGATGGTTTCACAGTTGTATACTTATCTCCAAACTTGTATACATTAAATATGTACAGCTTTTTGTGTGTTAATCCATACCTCAATAAAGTAATTAAAAAAAAAAAACCCAACTTGAGTACTGACCACTCAGAACAGATGATGACTACAAGCAACTGGCACAGCTATATCCTTCTACAAGACTGGAAGTTCTTTTTGTTCAAAATTTCTAAAGCATTGCTCCATTGCCTTATAGCTTTCTGTGTGCTTTTAAGAGGTCTGCTGCCATTCTGATTCCTGATCCTGTGTATGTCACTTGCTTTTTTATTTCTGGAAATTTTTAGGATCTTCTCACTATCCTTAGAGTTTGGAAATTTTACAGCAATATGGTTTGATATGGCTCGTCATAGCCCTGGGCATTGGGGAATTACTTTTGACCTATAACTTGCGTCTTTTGGTTTTGGGAATTTTTCTTTTATTATATCTTTGAAAACCTCCTTTTCACTCTTCTTTTTTCCTGGATCTCCAATTTTGGGCATGCATTGAATCTCCTGCATTGATCCTCTAATTTTTTTTTTTTCTACCTACTTATTTTTCATCTCTTTATCTTTTGTTCTATTTTCCATCATATTTCCATACTGTATCTTCTAGTTATTCAATTTGTTTAATTTCTGCTATTTTTAATTTATAAGTTCCCTTTCTTAGTCTCTGCTTTTATACTTTAATAGCATTCTGTTCTCATCCTTAATTCATTAATTTGTTTTCATTTTAATATTTTTATTGTTTTCAGGTAATGTCTTAATCTTATTCATAAAACCATAAGGTTTGTAGATTTCCAAATGATTCTATCAAATTCTTCTTTTAAAGTCAGTCTTTTGGACAATCCTGCAGCCTGTGGAATGAAAGCCACATTCACAGAAAGACAGACAAAATGAAAAGGCAGAGGACTATGTACCAGATGAAGGAACAAGATAAAACTCCAGAAAAACAACGAAATGAAGTGGAGATAGGCAACCTTCCAGAAAAAGAATTCAGAATAATGATAGTGAAGATGATCCAGGACCTCAGGAAAAGAATGGAGGCAAGGATCGAGAAGATGCAAGAAACATTTAACAAAGATCTAGAAGAATTAAAGAACAAACACCTAGAAGAATTAAAGAACAAACAAACAGAGATGAACAATACAATAACTGAAATGAAAAATACACTAGAAGGGATCAATAGCAGAATAACTGAGGCAGAAGAATGGATAAGTGACCTGGAAGACAGAATGGGTGGAATTCACTGCCATGAAACAGAATAAAGAAAAAAGAATGAAAAGAAATGAAGACAGCCTAAAAGACCTCTGGGACAACATTAAGTGCACCAACATTCACATTATAGGGGTCCCAGGAGGAGAAAAGAGAGAGAAAGGACCCGAGAAAATATTTGAAGAGATTATGGTCAAAAACTTCCCTAACATGGGAAAGGAAATAGCCACCCAAGTCCAGGATGCGCAGAGAGTCCCAGGCAGGATAAACCCAAGGAGAAACATGCTAAGACACATAGTAATCAAACTGACAAAAATTAAAGACAAAGAAAAATTATTAAAAGCAACAAGGGAAAAAATGACAAATAACATACAAGGGAACTTCCATAAGGTTAACAGCTGATTTCTCAGCAGAAACTCTACAAGCCGGAAGGGAGTGGCATGATATATTTAAAATGATGAAAGGGAAGAACCTACAACCAAGATTACTCTACCTGGCAAGGATCTCATTCAGATTCGATGGAGAAATCAAAAGCTTTACAGACGAGCAAAAGCTAAGAGAATTCAGCACCACCAAACCAGCTCTACAACAAATACTAAAGGAATTTCTCTAAGTGGGAAACACAAGAGAATAAAAGGACCTACAAAAACAAACCCAAAACAATTAAGAAAATGGTAATAGGAACATACATATCGATAATTACCCTAAACGTGAATGGATTAAATGCTCCAACCAAAAGACACAGGCTTGCTGAATGGATACAAAAACAAGACCCATATATATGCTGTCTACAAGAGACCCACTTCAGACCTAGGGACACATTCAGACTGAAAGCGAGGGGATGGAAAAAGATATTCCATGCAAATGGAAATCAAAAGAAAGCTGGAGTAGCAATACTCATATCAGATAAAATAGACTTTAAAATAAAGAATGTTACAAGAGACAAGGAAGGACACTACGTAATGATCTAGGGATCAATCCAAGAAGAAGATATGACAATTATAAATATATATGCACCCAACATAGGAGCACCTCAATACATAAGGCAACTGCTAACAGCTATAAAAAAGGAAATTGACAGTAACACGATAATAGGGGGGCACTTTAACACCTCACTTACACCAATGGACAGGTCATCCAGACAGAAAATTAATAAGGAAACACAAGCTTTAAATGACACAATACCAGATAGATTTAATTGATATTTATAGGACATTCCATCCCAAAACAGCAGATTACACTTTCCTCTCAAGTGCACATGGAACATTCTCCAGAATAGATCACATCTTGGGTCACAAATCAAGCCTCAGTAAATTTAAGAAAATTGAAATCATATCAAGCATCTTTTCTGACCACAACGCTATGAGCTTAGAAATAAATTACAGGGAAAAAAACGTAAAAAACACAAACACATGGAGGCTAAACAATACATTACTAAATAACCAAGAGATCACTGAAAAAAATCAAAGAGGAAATCAAAAAATACCTAGAGACAAATGACAACGAAAACACGACGATCCAAAACCTATGGGATGCAGCAAAAGCAGTTCTAAGAGGGAAGTTTACAGCAATACAATCCTACCTCAAGAAACAAGAGGGACTTCCCTGGTAGCGCAGTGGTTAAGAATCCACCTGCCAATGCAGGGGACACGGGTTCCAGCCCTGGTCCAGGAAGATCCCACATGCCGTGGAGCAACTAAGCCTGTGCACCACAATTACTCAGCCTGCGCTCTAGAGCCTGCAAGCCACAACTACTGAGCCTGCATGCCACAGCTACTGAAGCCCGTGCACCTAGAGCCCATGCTCAACAACAAGAGAAGCCACTGCAATGAGAAGCCCATGTACCACAACGAAGAGTAGCCCCCGTCTGCCACAACTAGAGAAAGCCTGCGCACAGCAACGAAGACCCAACACAGCCTAAAATAAATAAATAAATAAATAAATTTTTAAAAGGAAACAAAAAAATCTCAAATAAACAATCTAACCTTACACCTAAAGGAACTAGAGAAAGAAGAACAAACAAAACCCAAAGTTAGCAGAAGGAAAGAAATTATAAAGATCAGAGCAGAAATAAATGAAATAGAAACAAAGAAAACAATAACAAAGACTCAATAAAACTAAAAGCTGGTTCTTTGAGAAGATAAACAAAATTGATAAACGTTTAGCCAGACTCATCAAAAAAAAGAGGGAGAGGACTCAAATCAATAAAATCAGAAATAAAAAAAGGAGGAGTTACAATGGACACCACAGAAATACAAAGCATCCTAAGAGACTACTACAAGCAACTCTCTGCCAATAAAATGGACAACCTGGAAGAAATGGACAAATTCTTAGAAAGGTATAACCTTCCAAGACTGAACCAGGAAGAAGCAGAAAATATGAACAGACCAATCACAAGTAATGAAATTGAAACTGTGATTAAAAATCTTCCAACAAACAAAAGTTCAGGACCAGATGGCTTCACGGGTGAATTCTATCAAACATTTAGAAAAGAGCTAACACCCATCCTCCTCAAACTCTTCCAAAACATTGCAGAGGAAGGAACACTCCCAAACTCATTCTATGAGGCCACCTTCACCCTGATACCAAAACCAGACAAAGATACTACAAAAAAAGAAAATTACAGACAAATATCACTGATGAATATAGATGCAAAAATCCTCAACAAAATACTAGCAAACAGAATCCAACAACACATTAAAAGGATCATACACCACGATCAAGTGGGATTTATCCCAGGGATGCAAGGATTCTTCAATATATGCAAATCAATCAATGTAATATGCCATATTAACAAATTGAAGAATAAAAACCATATGATCATCTCAATAGATGCAGAAAAAGCTTTTGACAAAATTCAACACCCATTTATGACAAAAACTCTCCAGAAAGTGGGCATAGAGGGAACCTACCTCAACATAATAAAGGCCATATATGACAAACCCACAGCAAACATCATTCTCAATGGTGAAGAACTGAAAGCATTTCCTCTAAGATCAGGAACAAGACAAGGATGTCCACTCTCACCACTATTATTCAACATAGTTTTGGAAGTCCTAGCCACGGCAATCAGAGAACAAAAAGAAATAACAAGAATACAAATTGGAAAAGAAGTAAAACTGTCACTCTTTGCAGATGACATGATACTATACATAGATAAAAAAAAAATTAAAAAAATAAAGTCAGTCTTTTGGAGCATCCATAAGACTTTGGTATGAAGAGTTGTCCTATTGGGGTTCAAAAATTGATATTTGCATTTGTATAGATTAAAGAAACAAAAATCTGTAAAAATTTTTAATGACGACCCTTGTCTGATTTTTTTCAAAAGAGGGATATTTATTTGAGGAATAATTGTGAAAATTTCTTTTTCATTAGAAATTAATATTGTTCCCAGAACTGTCTCTATATTATCTCATTCTTACTGTCAAAATAATAGTCATTAGACTAAGACGTATCCAGGAATTTTGGGCTATCAGAAAGAAGTCACTATCCTCTGAAGCCATGTTTGCCATAAAAATGAAAGCTGGTCTGTTCTACTGTAGTAACCACTTGAATTGCTAAAATGCAACCTCATTTAAGATCCATGTAGAGTAAATTTTAAAAAACAAAAATGTGTTTTGCTTTGGAAATGATCAGGAAAAGTCAGTGTTCTCCTTTTTTCCATCTGGGCACTAAGGTTTCTCAGAGTTGAGTCTTCAACTCGGATCAAGCACCGTTTTGATGCTGCACTAGGTAGAGTCCAGCCATGTTCATGGAATCAATTCTGTTACATACTGTTTCAATATTTCGCAAAGATTTACTTTCTTTTTTCTCTCCTATTTTAGTGAGACTCTATACAATTTCATTTCCCATATCAAAGAAAGCATTAACAGGGTAAGTATGCCACATTTCAAGGCATTAGAACATCTTGCATTTTAAGAAGTTTAATAATTATATTGTATTGACTTCTGTTCGTGTAGAATAGCAATATTTTAACTACCCTTTTTTATCATTAAATGACAGTTCACCAAGTTAATAAAATAAGGCAACAGTCTGTGAATTATTTCCTAATTTTGGGTTTCTTAGTTACAGACATCTGTGGAAAAATCTGAGGAACATCTCAGTTCCAGAAGCCAATCTATTTGGGATTCTTTGGAAACTGTGGCCAAGACATGTGAGTGTCTAGAGTTTGAGGTTATCAGCAGGGGGCACTGGTGAGCAGTGAATGTGAACTTTCTGACCCTAGCCAGATTTCTGCCAGTGGTGAGGTTCCATACAGTGTTTCAGATGAGAGAATGGGTACATAAGATTAGCCCTGAAGAGGTGTGGAGCTGAACTATGTAGTGGGCTCCACCTCTATATGGGAATGCCCTGGTCCCTCTATGCCTTTTCTGAAGCACCAATCCTCCACCCAGTAACCCTGCTGCCTCAGGGCAGACAGTTCTACCAGGTTTCTCATCTCACTGCCTGAAGTGAATCAAGGGCATCCCTGGTTCTCAAATGAATTGCTGGCTGTGTTGTCTATAAAGGCTCCCTTGCTCCCTTAGGACTTAGAAATAAAGACAGTGCTCCTTTAGGAGTTAGAAATACTCTAGTCACCTACTGTTCTTCTTGCTGCCTTCATTTCAATGAGAGCTGTTTTGTAGTGAATCACAGCATCTTTCTCAATTTCAGTTACAGTCTGTGGTTTGTAAAGTCCTCTGCTCTGCCAATTAGTGATTTACATTTAGGTGAAACCATGGTTCAGGCCCTTATTTAACCATTACACAGGTCTCCTTAGGTGAACACTTCCCTGGAACCAACAGCTTCTCAGCTAAACAGCAAGATGATGACTGCATCTGCACTTGTTTGCATTTGTCTGTGTGTTTATTTTTTATTTTAAACAAATTGAAGTCAACTTATTCAAATGCCATGGGATGGATTGCTCATGATTTACAAAAATTAATGCCTTTGTGTAACTTAGAAATTAATCCCCATCTGTCTACAAAGAAGCACTGTACTGTCTGCTGGCTTCCAACCTGAATATCCCACACACAGGGCAACTGTGCATCTGCTTGGAAACCAGTTCTGGAAGCGTAGGACTGTTACCCTCACAAGAAGAAGCAAGACAAAGAGCAGAAGGAAAAGGGATGCTTTCTTTGTTTCACATGATAAAATAACTTGTTTTAAGTGTGCAAGGAAAGCACTCTCTTTACTTGTTATGTTTAAAACTGGGTGAAGTACAAAAAGGAGAATTGCAGCAAATGTGTGGCATTTAAGGCCCAGAATAGGGAATGGAAGTGCTCAAGGCCCCAACACAGGATGAAGGCAGAGAGAGGAGTAGAACTGAGTCTGGCTTATAGTAGGCATGGGGATCCTGATCCTTCACCCCTGACGGTTTCTTAACTTTCAGAGCTTAAGACTCAAGAGAGCCACATTGATAAGGCAAACAGTAACAAACACTGTGGCACTACATTAATTAAAAGCCAGGTTGTTCTTAAAAATAGGCACAAGGAGCCTGTCCAGAATCATTCCCTTTCTTGGTAGGTAGTGATCAGGAGCAGGAAGTTAGTCATTGAGAGAGGAACCAGGCAAATCCCCTGTCATATAGCTAGGCCCAGTCCAGCTAGCCTAGAGCACTGAACTTGCCAGTCAGTGCATTCTGCAGGCTTTCAGTATGCACTCACTGTGCTTGTAAGGGAAGGGGGAAGATACTATGTGAAAGCACTGTCTTGGGTTATTATGTAATTTATACCTTCACAGAATGAGGTCATGAAATCTTTCCCCAGTCACATTCTGCCTGTACAACGAGAAGGATCACTCAAGGCCATCTAATCTAACTCCTCTTCTTCTTCAGCTGAGGACACCAAGGACCAGAGTAATAGAATAAATTACCAAGGGCATCCACATCTCACTTTATCTTGGGTTTAGGTGGGGTAATTAGTAGAAAGCAGTACTTTCACCTAATACGTATAAGTTCTATTGAAAAATATGGTCATTAGGAGAATAAAAAGGAGGGGCCACTATCAAAATCAGAGAATGACTCTTTTGGAAAATAGATAACTCCATACGTCAAAATTAATTCCATATGAATCAATATATTGTGTGGTGATTAAATCATTAAAAGAACTGTAAGAAGCATGAACAACATTTTTATAATTTTAGAGTGAGAAATGCCTTTCTGAGCAAGGCACATATAATTGTTGAGAAGAATGAGGTCCCTCTATATGAACCATGTTGGAATGGAAATATTTATTAATTGTTAAATGAAAACAGCAAGGTGCTGCTTATGTGCACATAGTTTGCTCCAGGACACATCTTGTGGAGGAGTGAGATCAGTCAGTGAAAACTGGGAAGGGTATCCTGAGAAAAAGGGGGACTGAGCAAACTCCTCTTGTACATAGAGGCTTCCAGACCCTTTCTCAGGCGGCTTTCATTAGCACAGCAGGGAGAGCAAAACTAGAGTTAAAGGAAAATCACTGGCCATCAGTGGAAAAGCATCAGAATATGACCTCATCTCAATGGAGCCCTTGTCAAATCACTAAAATAGAAATAAACAAAATCATCTTCAAGGACAGAGACAAGGTGGCGGCGAGTAGGAGGACCTTGAGCTCACCTCCTCTCACGAGCACACCAGAATCACAACTAACTGCTGAACAACCATCGATAAAAAAAGACTGGAATCTACCAAAAAAAGATATTCTACATCCAAAGACATAAAGAAGAAACCACGAGACGGTAGGAGTGGCGCACTCACAATATAATCAAATCCCATAACCACCCGGGTGGGCGACCCACAAACTGGAGAGTAATTATATCACAGAAGTTCTCTCACAGGAGTGAGAGCTCCGAGCCCCGCGCCAGGCTCCCCAGCCTAGGGATCTGGCATCGGGAGGAAGAGCCCCCAGAGCATTTGGCTTTGAAGGGCAGCAGGGCTTGATTGCAGGAGCGCCACACGACTGGGGAAAACAGAGACTCCACGCTTGGAGGGTGTGCACAAGGTCCTGCACGCACCGGGTCCCCGGGCAAAAGCAGTGACTCCACAGAAGTCGGGGCCAGACCTACCTGCTGGTCTTGTAGGGTCTCCTGGGGAGGCGGGGGGCGGGGGTGGCTATGGCTTTCTCTGGGGTCATAAAAGCTGGTGGTGGACATAGCAGGGACGTGAACTCTGTCTGGAGGCAGACATTTTGCGGCCATGGCACCGAGACCTGGCCCCACCCAACAGCCTGTAAGCTCCAGTGCTGGGACGCCTCAGGTCAAACAAAATCATCTTTTTTCTAAAAAATATTAATTAATTAATTTATTTCGGCTGCACCAGGTCTTAGCTGTGGCAGGCCGCATCTTTAGTTGTGGCACGCAGGCTCTTAGTTGTGGCATGCATGCGGGAACTAGTTCCCTGACCAGGGATCGAAACTGGGCCCCCTGCATTGGGAGTGCAGAGTCCTACCCACTGGACCACCAGGGAAGTCCCTAAACAAAATCATCTTCACAAGAAAATAGAGATATTGGCAGTGCGCTCGGCGGTCCCTCAGATCTGTCTCTTACTTCAACAGTGTTCGGATGGAACAGATGCAGGGATGCCCCTTGCTCCAAACTCTGACCACCCCCCATCCTTTTTTCCAGTCACAACCTTCACAATCAGCCACTCAGCTATCCTCGGCCACCGGGACCAGCCAACACCATTTTTTGAGCTTAACTCCTTATTACCGATCAATCATGAGCTCCCGGATTCGTCAGAATTATTCCACCAAGGTGGAGGCTACCGTCAACTGCCTGGTCAACATGCATCTGCAGGCCTCTTACACCTACCTCTCTCTGGTAGTGATGATGTGGCTCTGGAGGGCATGGGTCACTTTTTCTGTGAATTGGCTGAGGAGAATCGTGAGGGCGCCGAGTGTCTCTTGAAAATGCAAAACCAGCACAGCGGCCGAAGCTATCTCAAGATGAGTGGGGTAAAACCCAGGACGCTATGGAAGCCGCCGTGCTCAGGGAGAAGAACCTGAACCAGGTCCTTGTGGACCTGCACGCCCTGGGTTCTGCCCGCACAGACCCCCACCTCTGTGACTTCCGGGAGAGCTGCTTCCTGGAGGAGCAGGTGAAGCTCATCAAGAAGATGGCGACCACCTGACTAATCTCCCCAGGCTGGCTGGTCCCCAGGCTGGGCTGGGCCAATATCTCTTCGAAAGGCTTACCCTCAAGCACGACTAGGAGCCTCTGAAGCCCAGTGGCCTTTGAGGAGCCCTTCTGGTGTCAGAGCTTCTGCCTGAAGCCCCTCTCTGCAGCCACTAGGCAGCTTTTTAACCACCCTGGACCCCTCCCAAGCCTTGGACCAAATGGAAACAATAAAGCTTTTTGCAGAAAAAAAAAAAAAAGAAAGGAAGGGAGGGAAGGAGAAAAAACTAGAGATATTGTCCAGAATATGGAAGTGGATTTTAAAAGGCATTTTTACTAAAAAGCTAAAAATCTGTTTATAGACAAACCAGAAATGAAATAAGTCTCCTTCTAGAGAAGACACACACACACACACACACACACACACACACACACACACGCACACACACGCGCACACACACACAGGATCTATAACCTAAACGTGGATATGCACATGTATTGATACAAAATTCCAGAAACTGCTCATAACGTTAAATCCAGGAAGCGGGACCAATGTCTGCATGGGAGAGATTCGATCATTTTTCATTGTATGCCTGTTTATACTGTTATAGTTTTGTTTTGTTTTTGGCTGCGCCATGCAGCATGCAGGATCTTAGATCCCCCACCAGGAATCAGATCTGTGCCCCCTGCATTGAGAGCGCAGAGTCTTAACCACTGGACTGCCAGGGAAGTCCCTATACTGTTATAGTTTTTAAAAGAAAAAAATTCAATAGACTTTGGAAGTAATAGCTCAATACAAAAGCTCTTTAAAGGAGAAGACCCTGAACATATGTTTCCCAAGGACAAAGAAAGAATATGTGGGACCACAGACTGATGCTTACTGAGTACTGAATCTAGAATTGAAAACTTTGCTTGCCTTCCTCATTTTCTGTTCCTAAGAAACATTGATATTTAGGAACTCAACTAGGGTAGGATAATTACATTTGCTTTCTACTACAAATATCAACATGGATGTCTGGAAAAATATTTCACTAATTGAGTTTAGGGGCAGAAATCCAGTATTTGAAATATAAGTAAACAGCCTTTTTCTAATTGGTTGACACATGGAATTTAACTTGTGTTGAGTAATAGAAAATTCGCTTTCTAAAAAAATTCTTACATTTTTTATTGTGGTAAAATACACATAACATAAAATTTACCAGTTTTTACTTTTTTTCCCCCAAGACCACACTGGCCTGTCTATTCCTAGTCATCACAGGCTCTTTCTTGCCTCAGAAATTTTGCACTTGCTGTTTCCTCTAGCTGAATAACCTTTCCCTAATCTTTGCAGGGCTAGCTGCTCCTTATCTTTCTGGTTTCACCTTACATGACTCTATCTCTGATGACCTTATCTAAAGTAGGTGCCCCCACCCTCTTATTTTTATTATATTTCCTATCAGAGCACTTATCACCATTTTCATTTATTAATGTGCATGTTTGTTTACTTGTTATTTTTTTCTTCTTCAAGACTGCAAAGTTCATGTAAGTAGTTTTGTTCAAGATTGTTTCCATACACCTAGCACAGTGTCTGATAATAAACTTTCAGATAAAACTGTAAATCTCCAATTAATATGTTCAAACACATTGGGGAGTCTTTCTGTTTCACTTTTTCATTAGAGATGTCCTGCCTGGAGCTCAGCCTCCAGCTCCAGATTGGGCAGGCTATGCTTTATGTCCTCTTCTTAGGACTTCACCATCATTCTGAGGATCCTTTTTTTTTTTTTTTCTCCCATTCCTGAGGGATGGAAGCAGGAGTACTGTGAACCAAGGGAACAGCATGTACAAAAGCCAATGGTGGAAGAGAGATTGCTTAGGCAGAGCTCAGAGATGCAGAGGATAGTAAGTTAAAGGGAAGTGAGCCTGGGTCTTGTTAGCCAATTTATTGAAAGATTTGGACTTCATCCAGTGGCCTGTGGGGTACCATTGAAAGTTCCAGTGACCGTTTCAGAGGAGGCATGATCATATCTACATTCTAGAAAGATCACTCTGATGACAGGGCCAAGAAGGCTGGCCAAAGTGGACGTTGGTGCCATGATCTGGGCAGCAGGTTTCAGAGTCCCCAGCAGGTGCTAAGGTTGAGTCTGCTTTGGCCAGGATGTTCTCAGGGAGGGAGGGAAGAAGAGACAGTGGAGGAACCACCCTGTTCTTGCTTTCTCTCCTCACCAGGGCTGATCTGGATGGTTAGAGTTCTGGGTGTTGGCAGAGCAGGCTCTGGTAGCCCGTGCCGGGTTCCAGATTCTCCCTCTCCACGACTGTGGCCTGGGCAGGGTGGGGCATACCATAGTCTTCATGTGATAAATTGTCATTGTTTTGTATTTAGTGCAAGAGACCACGAAGGCCCAGAGTGATCTGGTGTTGGAAACAGTGCGGGACAAATGTAACATGGAACAGGCCATCCTTGAGTTGCAAAAGAGATTTGAAGGTGTAAGTGTAGACCCTGACCCCTTTCCTCAAGTGTGTTTCTGGCTTTGTTACTAAGACCTAGAGAGACACCTTTAAAATTGCAAATTTCAGCCAAGAACAGAGGCCACCACAGGCCCCTTGGTAACAGGCCAGGGTAGAGGCCAGCTTCCTTTCCCAAGGTTCTCTGGCATGATGTGGACCCTAGGGACCCTGCTCCAGAGCGTAGCCATGTATCCCCTGTATAGTACCCAGCAAGGGACAAGGTTTTGATCTGCTGGCCCATCCTTTGTTTTGTTCACACGTTATATTGTGCATTCTGAGTTGCACTGTCCGTAACTCCCTTCTTTCTCACTGCCTTTCTTTAGAGACAAGCAGAGTTTATAGAAATGAAGTCCAACCTGAAGCACCTTGAAGTTTTAGTTGCTCAGCAGAGTAAGGACTTGCAGCAGCTGTGTGAGCAGCTAGGCCAGCTGAATATGCCGAGTGTCCTAGCAGAGCTAAATCAATTGATCTCTGTCCCTCGGATACCCAGACATGTGAAGGACAGTGCTTCTCAGACTTCACCACCTCTGGCCCAGAGCCTCAGTTTCACCATGCAGGAGAAATATGCCTCTGAGGAACCAGTTATGTGGCAGGCCCAGGCCCTCCCTACTGCATGCAATCTTAGTGTGGGCTCCTTGAGGCCTGGGGAGTCTGGCGTCTGGGGTGAGGGAGCAAAGAGTAGTGCTCTCCAAGAAGAGGCTGTGCCGCTGGCAGTTGGAACTGGCAAAAGAAACAGGCAAATCAAGGACAAGGCAGTGCAGACTAACTGCCAGAATTGTGCTATTAATAAAACAGGCTCTGAGAACCATGGCTCTGGCGTCCTGGGCCACAAGATTCCTGAAGACAGGGACCTGGTTTCCCAAGGAGCTTCGCGGCTTATATCCCTGGATTTAAACAACTTTGCAACCAGCATTAAGAACAACTGCCAAAAATGTCAAGCCAAAGGCATGTTTTCGTGTAACCCTTGTGAACAAAGGTTGGTGACTAAACAGAAAGGCAGAACTGTAGAAAGAGGGGGGAAAGACAAGAAGCAGCATCCCAGGAAAGCCCCCAGAAGGAGGCTTCTAGCCAGGAAGCAAGAACAAACGCCAAGCAAAACCTGTGCTTCCAATTCTAAATATCCTCACCCTCCAGTTTCCATCCCACAAAGGCCCCCGCTGGGGCGGCAGGAACCCCTTGCTCAGCCCCTGCATCTTCAGGGTCCCAGGAGCCCCACAAAACCAGTCTGCTCTGCTCTGAGAGGAACAGTCATGCCTAGTAAGACAGCAAGGGCAGTGCAAGGGAATCTCTTGCAGTACAGTGGGCATGCTTCCCAAGACAACAGCCTGCTTTCTCACAGTTCCCAGGGGGACCAACAGATGAGCTGGTTCAGTGACCTCAACGTCGGAAAAGAGCCCCCTCAGTGCAAGGAGCCAGGGAAGAATATGCTCTATGACCTGGGTTTTGATAGCAGTGATGATGGCTTCTGACCAGCCCATAGTGACTTCAGCTGATGGCTTATTGGTCTCAGCTGGAAAGACAACTCACAGAACACTTTGGGCTGGCTAACAGCAGAAAGTTCCCAAAGGCCTGCCTGGAACCCTCAGGGTCAGAGGCTATGCTTTGGAGTGGGTGGTGGTCAGTGCAGGGCTGGGGAGCAGATCCAGCATTCTGGGTACCAGGTGCTGCCCATGACAGAGCACAGGGATAAATACACCCTTATTTATGGGAATGAAATGTGTGCAGAGGTGGTGATGAGAGCTGGGGCAGCAGCCTGGGTGTGGGGCATAAAGAGGAGGGTGTTGTGTTTGGTAGAAGGAGGGCTGCCTTCCATATGGAATATCCAGTAGCAGAAGGGCTCTCACAAAACTGCTGGTGTGGCAGCATGTCTCCCAAACACAACATTTTTGGTCTTCAAACATTTCCTTCACATGACCAATATCTTTCTGGGCCTCAGGATTTTTGTTTAAAAATTATTATTTGTATCCAGTTCTGCTGCAAGAGCATCTGCATTTTTTGGTCAGTGGACGTATTATAGGGCACACACTAAGTCAGACTTCCTGTGAACAGAGAAATATAAAGCCACCAAGGAAAGAGAGGTGACATGCGCCAAACAAATGCTGGGAACCACACTCTTCACAGGCACACAGTTCCATTTTTCTTTCTAGCTGTTTTCCCCTGTCCTGTTTTCAACCACTCTTTTAAAGCTAATGAGAGCGGCTGTGGGCCCTGTATCATTTCTGGAGAGCAGTGCGCTTATATGAGACTTTGGCTTTCCAATTATATCTTGTTGAAGTTTTTGAATTTTTGCAATATATATGTATTTCTTTTGTAATACAAAAAAATCAAAAAATAAAGATAAAACTTTTAAGGTGCGTACCATCTTTTTATTCCTTACGCTTCTCATAAGATGATTTTGAATAAACCACACCCTACTCAAACTGATTTTTTTTTTATGAAAGTAAAAATCCTCATGGATGGACAGCTTCCAGAATTTGCCTATTATCAAGCCAGTACAGGGTTGAAAATGGGGCTTTTTTTTTTTTGGCCATGCCACGCAGCTTGCAGGGGATCTTAGTTCCCTGGCCAGGGATTGAAACTGGGCCACGGCAGTGAAAGTGCTGAGTCCTACCCACTGGACCGCCAGGGAATTCCTGAAAATGGGGCTTCTGAGTGGGCCGTTATAGAAAGTAATGGTTCCTGATGTCTCATTTTTATATTCTTTATTTTCAGGGTTATGTATCTCACAAAAATCTGGAAGAGCTTAATTTGCCTGTGACACCTTCGGCAGGGCTACCAGGAACCAGCCTAAGGTGCTTTCACTCTCATTTCCAGACCAAGGGCGTCCTGCAGTCTACAGCCACAGGCAATGGCAGCAGCCCTCTCTCTTCAAGGCCTAGGAAGTATAGACTTGGGCTCTGCCTTAGGGTGCCCTGGCCTCTACTCTCCCTGTGGGTCTCACTGGATATCTGTTCACCCTGCCCTCTGCCAGCCTCCACTGCCTTCCCTGCTGGTTTTCTCCGCCTGTGCAAGGACAGCACGGGAGGAAGCAGCCCAGCCCTTCCCAAACTGACTACAGGTGGCTGTGGAGCAGTTAGCATGAGGCTTGTAGATCAGAGGGGTCTGTATTTGGAAATGTTTTATTACTCTAAGTTGAAAGGTTTAGTCATTTTACTTCACAGTTGAGACCCTGTTGAGAGAACTCCACCAGTATTTATGACTGTGGCCTTCTCATTGAAGGGTCTTGTCCAACTTTGAAATGCCAAAGCAGGACCCTCTGTTCTTTGATTCTGCTCTGAGTTATGAAATCCTGTATTTCTTCAAAAGTATTTCATTTTGTTTAAAGTCAAAGATCAGAGTGACTCAGTGTTACATGAGCTGGGTGTTTTTGTAGAATGAGCAGTAAATTTATCACCTAACAAGGCTGGGTTAATTAAAATTATGCTGCCTGTCTCTGGCAATCATTGGAAAGGATATTCTGTTTCTTATTTTATTCCTAAGGCTTTTTTTTTTTTTTTTAAACTATTGTGTTCCTGCCAAATTTGGTGAGCACAACACAGCCCAGGCACGTCCCTGGAGCATGCAACATTTTTGGCTCTTTGGATGCTGATAGAGATGTATGTAGCTACACAGGGGTGGATGTGGTGGGAAGTCTACCGGCCTAGGGCCCACCTAGGGGCTCCTCCCTCTATACAACTCCAGCTACAGTCTGAGGATGGAAGTGAAGCCACTTGCAGCACCTAACTGTCTTGACATTTAAGTATCAATTTAAATGTCACCTACAGAGAAGCCTTTTCCTGACCTCTCCTCTTCTGAAGGGGCTCACCCTACTCACTGCCCATTCCCTTACCCTGTTTTAATTTCTCTCATACAGTTCCATCTGAAATGATATATTAAATCAGTATTTTTGTGTTTTGCCCACCTTGAACAGTAGAATATAAACTCCAGAAGCAAGAGCATCTGCCTCGTCCCTACTGTATACTCAGCATCCAGGAGAGTGTCTGGCACTAGTAGACACTTGATAAATACTTACTGAGAACAGGGGTTTCTTACTTATCTTTCAAACAGCTCCTGGCAGCCTGTCCTGAAAGTTGGGTCTCTCTGGTATCCCTTTGCAACTTCCCTTCTTTGTCTCAGACGTTTCAAAGGGGTCCTGATGACGGATCTCCTATAAGATGCCCATTCCTGTCTCCCAGGCCAGCTCCCACCCAAAGTGCCCAGAAAACAACAGACTTTTTGCCCTCAAAAAAGACAGTGGTTTCCTACAAGAGCTGAACGTAGTTCTGAAATTGTTTTCCATGCCAGGCCTTAGGCCAAAACTCTTCATCAAATCAGGCATTTTCCAGCTGGCCTAGCACGGAAAGTCTTCCCCACTAGGGCTGGAATCCACTGTCAAGCAGATTTCCTGAGTAAAACTTTGTTCCCTCTATAAATATTTAGCTGGAACCTAAAATATTAATGTTCTCCCACATACTCCAGGGAGAAAGCAAATTACCAGAGCCTCAGATTGTCTCTAGATGACAGCCTTTCCAATAACTACCCATAATCAGGTGCAGTGGCCTCCCTGGTTTGCTTGCCTAGTTCTCTGGCCTTCACTGCCATGTTAAACGTCTTGTGCCTCAGTTAGAGGGAGGAGGGAGATTGGCCTCTTTTGCAAATCCTTTTCATCAATTTCTTTGATCATTAATAGCTCACAACTCCTCCAGTGGCAGGATGGTGTTGCTGCCCTATCAGCACATTCCTGGGTGCAAAGGTGAGAGGCAAATGTCCCCCAGGTTATCTGTCTCCCTCCTCCTTGTCTCCTGACCCCCTTGGAGTCTTCCCTGGGATTGGAAGTGCAGGGTCCAGGGGAATGCCAAGGAGCCAGGGCAGGTGGGCCAGGAGGTGGCTCCCCTATTCCCCTGGTGAGGGGAGCAGGAGGGAGGGGGAGGGAACCCTGAGACTCAGAGATGAGAAGGTAGGCTTGAGTGCCTGATTGTGCTGGCTGGAGCTACACAGAGGCAGGCGCTTACTGACCACAAGTGCCCCCAGAGCTTACCTGGCAAGAATTCAGACTCCATTCTAGACCTGTGTTGCTAGACAGCCATGCCCAGGAATGTGGGGAACATTGCAATCCAGATGGGGCTGAGGATAGGGTCACTGTTTCCAGCCCTTGGCCACCCTTGAACTATCTTTTTTTTTTTTTTTTTTTTTGCCACACTGCTTGGCATGTGGGATCTTAGTTCCCTGACCAGGGATCAAACCCGCGCCCCCTGCAGTAGAAGCTCGGAGTCCCAACCACCGGACCACTGGGGAAGTCCCTTGCATTGTCCTCTTGAAAGAACTGTTGCTGTACTCTCAGGCCTCAGCTGTGGCCTCTGCTCCTTGCTGGAACTTCACTCGGCATTCACTCATCTCTCCTTTTTCCTGTCCCTTCTTCCCCGCCCTTTCCCTCCAGACCCCCAGCCTCTCCTAGCTTCTACAGACCAGCTCCTACCTTAAGTATTGTTACAAGTCTACCAGTATGCAGACAGAGCTGGTTTCTAGTGACGTTGGCATTGACTCGGCAGCATGTAGTCAGGGGACCTGGAAACCCCTCCTTATAGAACTGGATGGGCCCAGCTTCTCACATGCCTTGTGCTGTAGCTTGAACTTGCAGTTGGTGACTAGCAGGTTCCAAAGCTCCTATTTATTCTTGAAGCTGCCTTGTTTCTATTTTGATTCTGCTAATCCAAATTGCAGTTTGGTGTCTCCACGGAAACAATTCAGGGATTGTTTGGCTTTCCAAGATGAACTGTGGGGGAGAGAACCGAATGACGTAAAACATTTTTAGTTTCTCAAATATCAATGTCTCCCCAGTAAATCTTTGGTCCCAAGTTTATTAAAATAAATGTTCTAGGCAAAAAATGTCCTAGGCTCCTTTTATTCCTCCAGCTAAACCCCTAGAGACTAACTCCCCAAACCCTTGCTCCGTGCAGAGGAGCACACATCAGCCCGCCACCCTGAAGCAGATGACAAAGGCAGGAAAGTGTCCTTTGGGCACCTTGGGGAGCCAGGGATGCAGAGACAAGAGTAGGTGTCACCAGGGAAATGACCACATGGCCACCCCAGCTACTCTGGGACTGGCATGCCAGAGGCTCAGGGCTCACCTGCTTTACTAAATAGCTGTGTTTCTACAGTGAGGGAAAGCTCCTCATTTAAGGATTCCGGGATGAATTAGCCCTTTTGGTAAATCTGAATTTTCACATAAAGGCTTTGCTAAAACAGAGGTATATTTGTCTATCCAGCCAGGGAAAACCTGACCCCTCCCTCCTACCCCACCCCTACCCCAGGCTCCGCCCTCATTCCCAACAGCCACAGTCTCTGCTGCAGGCAGAAAAAAAATCCTCTCATTTCAGTCTTGCAGGGTTAGGGCTAGATCCCCATTCCCAGCACTGAGTGCTGAGAAACAGCTCTGTGAGACCCAGAGCTTCTGGCCCTGAGGGTCCAGCACCCGCAGGGAAGGGTGAGCCCCTTGTCAGGGTCCTGCTGAGCACCCCCTTGCAGGCCCTGGACCTGCCCCAGTTCCTGGAAACTGTGAAGGTCACCTCTGGGCAGGTTTCTGGTGAGGGATGCCCATGGCTGGTTGGTGAAGATGAGGGTTTTAAAGAACAACTCTAATTTCTTTTTTCTACAGAAGTGATACATGTCCACCGCAGATAAACTTAAAAATACAGACAAGAGGACTTCCCTGGTGGTGCAGTGGTTGAGAATCTGCCTGCCAATGCAGGGGACACGGGTTCGAGCCCTGGTCTGGGAAGATCCCACATGCCGTGGAGCAACTAGGCCTGTGAGCCACAATTACTGAGCCTGCGCATCTAGAGCCTGTGCTCCGCAACAAGAGAGGCTGCGATAATGAGAGGCCCGCGCACCGTGATGAAGAGTGGCCCCCACTTGCCGCAACTAGAGAAAGCCCTCGCACAGAAACGAAGACCCAACACGGCCATAAATAAATAAATAAATAAATAACAAAAGTGATTGTTTTAAAAAAAAAAAATACAGATAAGAAAAAGACCTAAAACCTCCTTGTTCCTCCGTAACAGTTTTCTGCATGTGTGCTCATACACACATTTCACAAACTTGGGATCAACTGCATTTTTAAAAAAATAAATACATCTTAAATTTTGCAATAAATTCAGATTTACAGGAAAGTTGCAAAGACAATAAGTTCAAATATATCCTTCACCCAGCTTCTCTTAATGTAACATCTTGCATAACTGTGGCATACTTGTCAAAACTAAGAAACTAACATAAACATATTAATAACTAAACTTGAGCCTGTATTTAGATTTGATCCGTTTTTCCATTAATGTCCTCTCTCTGTTCCAGGACACAATCCAGGACACCGCACTGCATTTAGTCATTGTGTCTCCTCAGTGTCCGCTGCTCTGTGACAGATTTTGAGTCTTTCCTTGTTTTTCATGACCTTGACAGTCTTGAGTACTGGCCAGGTATCCTGTAGAATATCCCCCAATCTGGGTTCATCTGATGTTTGTCTCACGATTAGACTGGGGCTGGGAGGTTTTGGTAGGAATACCATGGAAATTAAGCACCCTTCTCATCGTATCCTATCAGGGGTGGGTGACGTGCACAAGACAGCACGGGTGGTGCTCACCTCCATCACTTGGTTAAGTGGTGTCTGCCAGGCTTCTCCATGTAATCTACTATCTTTCCCTTTCCCAGCTCTATTCCTTGGAAGCGAGTCACTAAGTTCAGCTCACCCTCAAGGGGTGGTGACAGGCAGGGGTTGGGGGAGATGAGGATTAAGCCCCACATCCTCTGTAGGAGAGTATCCACATCAAGGCATATTATTTGGAACTCACTGTTGGGAGAGCTGGTTTTTTGAATATCAAGTAGCCTGACAACTCTCCCTCCAGATGGCCCCATTCCCCCTGGAGTGGGGCAGGCAAGAAGCTGTGAGCATTTCTTCTTATTTGCTCCTGTCTCTCCTATTCAGGGAATAGAAAGTGAACCCCCATTCCATAATCTGTGATGTTTATTATCTGCAGGGAGTGAGTGTGCGGTGGCTTGGAAGGAGCCTCTGGTTAGCCCGTCCTGCCCTCTACCCCCCAGCGGAGGCCTGTCCCATGAAGGGGCCGGAGGCTAGTTCTCAGGGTCAGGCAAGTGCCCAGTCTCACACAGCTACGGAGTAGATGCAAGGTCTCTACCTGGGGGCCCAGAGGAATCTCCAGACCTGTAGTAAAGGGGTGTTGCCAGCTCTGCAGCCTGCCCTATGCTGGGTCACTAGCCTAAAATATGGACTGGTTGGGGGGGGGGGTCCTCGGCCCCTTGGACTTCCTCCCAGCTCCTTGGTTTGAGTTTTGGGTCTTACAACAGCTTTGCACCAGACTCCTTACCCCCATACTCCCCTATGCCTAGGAGGCGGGCACTTCCCTGAGACTTAGCTTCTGGGAGGCATGATACCTTGCCCAACAGCTTATTAGGTTTCCTGAAAGAACATCATGGTTTTGAGAGATCTGTCCAAATAATTTCTGATGATGTCCTTTCTCTCAAGCCGTGGTGGAGGGTTGGCTCCAGCCCAGGAAACCTAATAAGGGATGCTACCAGCCCCTCTGACACAAGTAGGAGGCCTTTGCAGAGGACTTTGAGCTGGGCAGGGGCAAGGATGGAGGGATTGAGGGTCTGGACATGAAGAGGGCATGAGGCCCGTGCAGGGGACAGGCAGCCTTGTGTGCAAAGTGCGCAAATGTGGCAGAGGGCCTGGGGCCAAGGTCCATCTTGATGCCAGTTCCTCCATACAGGCTGAGCTGGCCTGGGATGGGCTGGTCCCAGGGGTACAGAAAGCCCATGCTGGTTGTGGCCCCCGTACTTTTTCAGGGGTCCATGGAAAAGAACATGAAGACACACAGCAGAGGCCCAAGACCTGCACCTGCCTTGGGTACTGGGTATATTGAACATCAATCAAAAAAAGTCAAGATGTTAAAAAAAAAAGGTGAAAAAAAAAGAAAAACTTCAAAGCAACAGAATTAAAAAAACAAACAAACTAGGCTCTCAGCTCAAAAAGGGACACAACTGGAAGTTAAAAAGGTTGGGGTAATTCAGATTCTGCCAAGCCTCTGAAGAATGTGGCCCCTGATGGTAACTGTGACTGCCCTGCACAGACGCCCTAACATCAGACTCCTGCTGTAAAGAATCAAAGCTGAAGTCAACTGTCCTTACTCAATTCGGTATTTAAAAGAGGTCATCAAATTGTAGTCCTCTTCCAAGTCCAGAACAGTCTCCACGATATTGTGATCATAGAAAGCCTGCTTGAGGCCGCCAGCGTCTGCATTCGAGGCCTCCTGAGGGCTCTCATCCACCAGCAGGGCCCAGGCTTCCTCCTTGAAGGGCCAATCTTCACAGCAACCACACACACGGTTCAACTCGTTTTCAAATTCTAGTTTTCCAGCCAATTCTTCAATAGTTCGGATGCCTGTATGGTCTTAAAAATAAAAACATTCAGCATTACAATTCCAGTGAGAGATTTCTTAAGACATTTCAGGCACAAGTTAAAAACCACAAATGGGCGGCCATCTCCGGGGACTCTGCAAAGCTGGTGTTCCTGCCCCCGGGGCTGGCAGGCTGCCACATTCTAACATGGGTTTAGTGTCCCCCTTCCTATCTCAGGTATTTATTGAGCCCCAACCATCTCCTTGGTTTCCAAGGAGGGTTTAAGTGGGAGGATACAGAGATGCATGTGTTCGTTCCGGCCCTCAAGAAACTACTCCCTGACCTGCGGGCACAAGACACAGTGAGAGAAAAATAGGATCTTTTGGGTAATCATAATCCTGCCTGCTGGGACTTCCCTGGCGGTCCAGTGGTTAAGACTCTGAGCTTCCAGTGCAGGGGGCACGGGTTCGATCCCTGATCGCGGAACTAAGATCCCACATGCTGTGCGGCGTGGCCAAAAAATGAGAAAAAGCTAAAAATAAAACAGCTTTTAAAAAAAAATAGTCCACACACAGAATATACAGATGTGTGTGTAGAAAAAGTATCTATGACAGGATATACAGCACTGTGTTAACAGTGGCTGCCTTTGTGGTGGATGGTGGAATTATAGGGGAGTTTTTGGCTTCTAACTTTTCTTCTAATCTTGTATTAATGCCTCCCCAGCTGGACTACTCCCCTCTACCCCTACCCCCATCTCTGCCTACGTCCTGTTTCCTTCACATCTAAGCTCATCCACCAACAGGGGCTGCTGTCCCTGGCCTCCAAGTATTCACTCTAACTGTACATTTATGAAATGACTTGACTGATGTGTAACTCCCCCAGGTTATCAGCTCCATGAAGGCTCTCTGCTGTGAGCAAAACAAATCTACCAAGCCAGTGGAAGAGAAATAAGAATTTTTTTTTTATAAGACGCTTGCTGACTCAGGATCCTGTGTGAAGAACCTATCCTTCCAGGGAGAGGATGGACCAGCCCTCTGTACTCACCGATCATGTCAAGCAAATCCTTTGTGACCTCTTGGCTAGAACTGCTGAGTGGCATGTTTGACTCAACCTTCAAATCTTTCTCCATATCTTTCCTGCAGCCCCCAGGTGAAAAGAAAAAGGTGGGGGATTAGATCCTCTTTCAAGAAAATATTGGAGGGGAACTCAGTGTTAGATCATCTTAAAGACAAACACTGGTACTTTAAATTGTCATTTATGCTGTGATTAGAGGATGACTGGGAACCACTGAATCAGTGAAGTTGACTAAAAGCATCATAATGCCCATTAATGTTTGTGAATATGAGCACAAATATTTGTAGAACTGAAATGATTAAATGGCTTCTTCAGTCTCTGACTACAGAGCAACCAAGATGGCAGGACCTTGAAGTTTCAGCCCATATGGTCCTCCTTGCTTCAAATCAAGGTGCCTAGGATGAGGCAGTTTGCAGCTACCTGGGAGAAGAAAAGGTCTAGGGAAGACCTTATCCCAGGGAAAGCCTAAAAAGCTCTGGGGTGAGGAAGGGGAGCAGAAGCAAGGATGAAGTCAGGGCCCAGCCATCGATCCGCCTCTCCGCAGTGTGGGGAAAAAAACACTGGAATTAAGATGTGTGTTTCTGCAGCACAAAAAATAAGATGACTTTTAAAACTAGGTTCTTTAACATTCACTACCCCTTTTAGTACTGCAGAGTGCTTTCCATGACTGGTTAGACATCCAAGACCCCTCACCCCCTCAAACCAAACACACACACACACACACATACACACGCTTTCTGAAGAACGTTTACAAACTTCCCAAATAAAGTCTTAGAGCTTCAGAGGGGAGGCAAGAGTAGTGTTATGGACTCAATTTAAGATTTTCAACAATTTTTTCAAATATGAGATACCCTTAATTGTAGCTATTAAACTATTCAGATTGGAATCACCTTAGACTGTCTTTTCTCCAGTTCTCCCCATCTCCTGCCGCTCTCCAAAACTGCCTTTCAGGTGCCAAAATGGAGGAATGCATTGATATGTTTTCCTTGCTGGTCAGAGGTTTTCTTTTGGGGCATAGAGCGCGTGTCTTTGCATTCACGGGTTCGTGGTTTGGTGCAAAGGCAAGGCTCTCATTCCCAGGAGCACACGGGACAGGAGAGAAAGGAGCCGCAGAGGAGCAGGCTGCCAGCGGGTGCCTCCTGCAGAGGAGCCTGTGCGTGGCGAAGGGGAAGGAAAGCGGCGCGGCGTCCAGCTCCAGCCTCTGCCTGCCTGAGCACTCCTGGGAATGACTGACTCCTTCAAAGGCCCGGTCAATGGCTGCAGTCAGCTCCTTTCTGCATCTTCTCAGTTTTTCAGACATCTCCCCTAAAAGCGACCATGTCTTTATTATACAATACACTGGAAATGCACACAGCAATGTGAAAATAATGTTACAGATGAGGTTGTAAACCACCCCCAAATGGGGTATGTGCCACAATTTCCTTAAGTTTGATCCACGCCATGGGTCGGAGAGCAGGGAAACCCACACTCCCGGCGCTTTTTTCCCCGTGGGGTCAGGGGCGGCCCGCAGTTCTCCGGGAGGGAGGAACCGGCGATGGAGCCGGAACCACCCCCCCTCCCCCGGCTCCGGGCCCCTCATCCCAGCCCGCAGCCCCTTCGGTCGCAGGCTCCGGCCCGGCCCCACCCAGCGGCCAGCCCCCGAGCGGAGACCCACAGCCGCGTCCTCACCGAGCAGCCGGCGATACCGCAACGCAGCCCCTGCCAACGGTCGTCGCGCGCGCCCTTATCGATCCTTCGCGTGTGCCCGCGACTGACAGGCCCAACCCCCATGGCTCAGGTTAAAGGTCAGACAAGAAAAGCCCGGATGACCTTATTCTTTGAAACAACGCAAGGGGAAGCAAGGGCCCCACGCACGGAGGGGACAGGGGGCTCAGGCCTCACCGCGACAAAGACAAGGGCCATGGGAGTGCGGCCCGGGCAGGGGTCCGGAAGCCAGACCGCCGAAAGAAAATCGGCTGGAGGGGCGGGGATCTCATTTCTAACCAAAATCTGCAGCCAGAATGGGAGCCCTTTCCAAGCCCAGGAAGGTTCCCATTCTTGAGCCAACAGGGAGAGAAACGACTGGACGCGACCCAGTACCCAGCGGTTTAGTGTACCAACTTCCAAGTGATATCTAATAAAAGTGCCAGAGGGGTATCCAACTGTCTCAATTCATCAAGGATGCTGGGGGACATAACAGAACTGCTAGGTTCCACAGGAGACTGAGGGGCAGGAAACCCCAACACCAAGCATCTTCATTTCATTAGGGAGAATAAAGCTGGATATTCCAAGATGACACAAAGGGAAACGGAAATGGGCTTCGGTGGCTAATTTTTAGGGTTTTATAAACCCATCTCAGTGCACAGCAAGGGAGAAGGGGACGACATCATTTACTCAAGGCTTCATTTACTGTGGGCAGACTACTGGGCGGAACAGTAATCATCACCAGAATCAAAAATCCAGGAACTCAGGGCAGCCTGTGGCAGGTCTTCATGGCCACACCAAACTCAATGACAGTGTGTCCCTCCCTGTTCTCTGGAATCCATCAGACATACTCCATTATGTGCCCCCCTCCCGACCCCTACTTTGCAGCTCCACAGGTTTTACAGAAATTTCTCACCACCTGTATAAAAAGAAAAATAATTCAGCCTCCTGACATAATCCTTTTTTTTTTTCTTTTTTTCCTCATAAAAGAAACAATTTCCTCATCCAGTTTTTAGACAGAACACTAGCAAGTCTTCAGTGTCAAAGGTATTCTCCTGAGGGATTGCACTGGTGCTGTGGTGCAGGGTCACTGAGGCAGCATCAGTTGGTGTCCATGCTGCAAGTCTCATCATCCCCCATGCCGTGCTGTAAGCTGCCTGGTCTCGTCCCTCCATCAAAGGATCCAGGAAAACTGAGTGAAGTCGTCTTATACAACTCATCATCTCGACGCTGGTAAAACAGCACATAAGCTGCTTTCGTCTAAAACATAAGAGGGGCAACGTCCATTCACTGGTTGGAAAAATCACCCATTCCCCCCCCCAGCTTTTCGCTCTGTTCAAAACACACCACTCTCAGGGATCCACCGTCTTGCCCTGTGCAGCCACATACTGAAGTGACTGTGAAAACCCTTCTACCTGAGGCTGGCTCATGCTGACCCTCCCCAGGGAGTGGGGAAAGGCAGGGGCCTTGTGACAGACCCCGAGGAGAGTTGAGCATCTCATTTAGGAAGGGTCCCAGAAGGAATGGCAGCCAACTCTTTCTCCACCACACCTTGCTTCCACCGTCCCAGCAGAATGACTAAATAACCAACTAGCCCGGGAGACTCTTCCCAGCTCTAATCCCTAAAGGTAAGAGTAGGAACCAGGTATTAGGGCCTACTCACCACTATTTGATCCTCGGAGGCCAGGGACACACTGCTATCATCAAAGTAATACCATTTCCCGTTCAGTTTGTTCTTCGCGTACGCAGTGTCTGCCAAAGCAAGAGAATACTCTAGCCGGTCACCAAGAGAGCTAATCTGGCTAGCTCATTAGGGTGGCACTCAACAGCAATACAATTCCAAAACATGAAACAAACAGAGTCTGAAATTAAAAGTAATTTATAGGTTGTGTCCTAACAACCAAAAGATAACTCATCCTTTAAAAAAAAACCTGTTCCTAAGGAGGGCGGGAGGGAGGGAGGCGTAAGAGGGAAGAGATATGGGGATATGTGTATATGTATAGCTGATTCACTTTGTTATAAAGCAGAAACTAACACACCACTGTAAAGCAATTATACTCCAATAAAGATGTTAAAAAAAAAAAAATCTGTTCCTTCTCAAAAAGGCACTAAAAGGGTAAAATTGGAGCTGCCAGGGACCAAGGCTTTAAACTGTAATTTTGGAAAACTAATCCAAAAACTAGAGGAATCCAGTGTCAATCTTGAGGATGGCTATGAGCAATAACCCAGAGTCAGGGGACCCTTAAAAGGAGCTGATACTTTAAGATTTAAACAAAACAACAGTTCTCAAAGACATGCCAAGTCAAACTCCCCCACTTCATCCAGGCAGATGGTTGGCTACTACTGCCTCTCACTGCCTCTGGAGCCTGTGGGGTAATCCCAGAGAGGGACACACTGGGTGTTTGGGTTTGCAAAGCTGGGATGTGAACAAGAAAACTTAAATATATCTGCCTTTGAAACTGTGAGTCAAGAATCTGTGGCTGGGTAACAATTCCTCACATCGGGCCAAGCATTTCCCCATACCGGGCCAAGCATTTCCCACATCCAACACTTCCGGTTTTGATTTTACACTATTTCCAAGCAGGATGTGTTTACAACAGGAATCCCAGCAGCAATACCCAATTCCTGCTCCACCCAGACTCTCAGAAGCAACAGAATCTGATGGAGATCTGGTTTCCAGTCTCAACCTGCTGTGTGGCTTTGGCAAGCTGGTTTTTTTTTTTTTTTCTTAAGCTGTTTAACCATTACTCACTGCAGTGCCTACTGCACCAAGTGGTGGTGGAGGACATGGGACAAAGTGACAGAAAAGGCGCCAACGGCCTATCCCCGCTGTCCATGCTTGGCATAACAACAGCAATGGTGGCTCTCAATCTTGGCGTTCCAACTGTGGACCCTATGTGGACCTGCACATAACCAGCCTAACCTGGATGAGGAAACTGAAGCATACAGAGGCTAAGTAACCTGCCCTAGCAGTGTTTATATGCTAAAATAGAAGTTAAAAATGAATACATGTGTCCAGTATGCATGAATATAGATAGTGAAATTAATTTTGGGAGAAAAAAGTTAGAGAAGAGTAAGTGCTGCAGGATATGATATGATCAGAGATTGCTAATAGCCACTCCAGTAGAGCCCCAATTTTCAAACAGGCACAATTTTTATTTCCCATCCTCTCCTACAGCTAGATGGTAGCCCTGTGACCAAGTGATAGCCAATGAGATGTATGTAGAGGAGTTGAGGGGGACTTCTGGGAGATCTGCTTAAAAGGGAAGGTCATGCCCTTTTTTCCTCTTCTTCTAATGGCCTGGAATGTAGACCTGAGGGCTGGAGACTGAGCAGCCATCTAAAGGCAAGAGGTGATATGGTAAGAATGGAGAGGCAGGAGAACAGACTGCTGGGCCAACAGAAAAAGCTTACCAGTATAGAAGAGAAGACTGGGGTTTAGGGCAGTTTCATAATCCACTGTGAGTGTAAATGGAACTGACACCTCCCATGGTGTCATCTCTTGGGGTCCTGACACTGGGTGTAGTGGCAGTTATCATGGTGCGGATGCAATAGAAGAGATATGAGGAAACCCAGCTCCTCACTTCAACATCACTAACACCTTTCCATAAACAAGTAACAAAATAAACTAGCAAAACTATAAAAGTGAAGGTAAACCTACACATTACAGAAATTTTGGAAAATAAAGTAGAACAAAGAAAAAATAGTAAAATTAACATTTTGGTCTCTCTCCTCCTAGGCTTTCCCCCCTCCTATCATAGTTTCTCTGTCTTTTGTTTCAATGTAGTTGTGATACTACTTTCTGTAATGATGCAATTTTGTGTAGCTGTTTTCCCTTAACATACCATGGGTATTTCCCCATGTTATTATTAACTTTATTTTGCAATGACTGTGTACTCTTCCATGAAATCGATGGACAGAAGTGCCAACGGTTGATCACCAATGCTATTATTAATTTTCCACTATTATAAATAATACTTATTTTTGACTATTATAAGTAGGTGAATATCTTTGCACATGAAGCTTTTCCCCAAAGTCAAGTAATTTCCTTAGGTTTCCCAGAGGTGGATTATTGGATTAAAGAATATGAACCACCACCCTACCAAAAAACTTGAGGGGCAGCAATATGGAAAAAGCCCGCAACCTGAGGCCCGTGGAGCTGTGTAAGTTAAGTGCTTAGAGCAATGCCTGGCACACTGGGAGAGGCTGGTGAAAGATGACTGGCCATGGGCATTTCAACATCTCAGAAGGAAGCAGATGCCAGTACTTACAGTGGCCAACCCCCATGGCTCCATAATGATTGGACACGGCAATGAGGTCGTACACATAAGGCCTTGCTGACAGGTCACAGACAAACTCAGACATGTTCAGAGCTCTGAGCACAGAAAACAAAAATAACCCTTCAATACATTAAACTCAGAGAAAGAAGTCGGAGCAACCCAGCAACCCCTTTCATGCAACAGGCTATAACACAGGGAGGCCCTCAGAAACTAACTGCAGAAGGAACGAATGAACAGTCCAGACAGAAGGGGCCCTGGGGTCTTGTTCTGACCACTGACATGTTCAGACTGGAAAAGAGAAGCCTCCTACCCGAGACCAAATGTCAAGGAAGGGCTCTGGGCACAGACACGAGGGCTGCAGCAACTTTGTAAAAATGGCTGTTACTATCAGAATTACAATTAGTGCCATAAAAATTTAAGCTAAATACCAAAATAGGCGCCCAAAAGCTTTTTTCCCTAATGTTTTATTTTGAAAATTTCAAACATACAGAAAAAAAGAATTTTACAACAAACATGTATATACCTACCACCTAGGTCTTCCCGTTGACATGTCTATACTTCATGTATCTATCTACCCATCCCCCATCCCCCAAAAAGCATTTTTAAATCTGCATATTGTGGAGGGACTCCTACCTTGTTGACTGACTTGCCTGTGTCACTTACACTCTGTAACCTGGGACCCAAGAGGACACTAGTAGACAGCCAGTCCCAGTCCCTGCCCCAGGGACAGGACTGTGGTGGATCTGCACCCCCAAAAATCCAACTCTCCCTAGCAGATTACTCTCTGGTTCCTTGTGCCCCTGCATTAACGAGGCACAGCCATGTCCTTGTGCTGCCCTACTGAGCCTGGGCTCCCTGGGACCAATGACGGATGGGAAGACCAGTTCAGTTAGGCTGCGTAAGGGTTCTCGAGAGAGAAAGTGCTTCTACTGGAGAGTCCTTTCCTTACAGACACGGAGGGGAAGTGAGCCAAAGTCTAACTTCTCAGAGCCTAGCAACACACACACCTTCACGCAGAAAAGTCTTTGGCAGCAAAACACTCTGCCAATCAGTGCCCAGATTATCTGCCTGTTTTTTAATTTTCCCAAAAATAACACTGCAGCCCAGGGACCCACCTGACTGGGAATTCCACAACTGTATCAAGCTTGTCCCTCCAGTATCTATTGTAGGAGAAACGTTTGAGGTGGACAACCAGAATCTTCGGCAAGGACCACAGGTCAAACTTCTTTGTGGCCTGCTGATGCTTCTTACAGTTAGGACAGTACCTGAAAAGAGAAACCTCCACTTAGTGGGGAGGCAGGGGGCCAGTGCCGCCTGGGCTCTCAAGCATGGAGGCAATCCCATAACATCCTTTCTTGTACTCAGCATGACTGCTTCAGGGCAGGGAGGTCTCTAAGCCACCTTCCAAAAGAGGGTGATGGCTTTCCTAGTCTGGAAAACACAATTCACACAGAAAAACCTGTGCTGTAGGGTCAGCCATGTAAAACAGTGACATGTCCAAATACAAAGGGTTTTAGTGTACACAGATGGCCCCAGCAGATCTCAGAGTCCCAGGGTACCTGGGTGCCCCTGCCCAGAGGTGGGAGCTGCATACCAGGGGTCATGCTCCCCAAGGGTCTCCATGGTAGTGAAGAGCTCGATGCAGTCTCTCAGGGCCACTGCTGTCTTCTTTTTCTTCTGAGGCTGCAACATGCTGACGTGCTTCTCGTAGGTCTGTGAGGAACAAAGTGCTGAGGTCTGCTGAGGAAACAAAGTCTTACCAGGCTCAGCCACAACCTCACGAGCTCTCACGCCTGAAATATAATGTACTTTCTGGAGCCTCTGAACATGTAATGACAAAATCTTTAAGTGCTTTTCATTCTCGGTCTAAAACATACCTTGCTAAACTGCTGGGGAACTGGTGAGAGAGACCCACCCGAAGCAGAAACCAGCACATACCCCTGACCAAGAATGCCGAGTGACCTACCTCAGATTCCTGCTCGTCATAATAACGGCTCCGGGTCTCACTATCCCAATCGATGGCTAGTGTGGATCGAGCTGTGGAGGAGGACCAAAGTATCACTCACTACTGAATGGCCAGCAACAGTAGAGGCTCCTCAGGTGACAACAGTGAGAAGGACCACGCTCAGGCTACGCCATCAACACCTGCTCAACCATCAACAGCCACTGCCAAGAGTGATGCTCTGCCTTGAGCCAGCCAACTCTGAATCCCTGGGCCCCCAAATCCTTTGGCAAAGATTTCCTCAACGCTACAGACACACTTTAAAGGCACTAACTACATAGAATTCTGAAAGGGCACAGGTCAAGATGGAGTAACAGTGGCCAGATTTCTCCTCTTGCCTTAAACCACAAGAAAACCTGACAAAATAGAGGAAACAACTGTTTTCAGACACTGAATATTAGGCAGAGCAAGAGTGAGATCCCTGAGAGAAGGCAAAAAATAAGGTGATGCCTACATGGCCCCAGCTTATTGCCTGGAGGCATTTTCCAGGCCATAGCATGGGGGGGCAGGGGAGGAGAACAAAAGACTGAGTTGAGGAGTCAAAGACCAGTGTTCAAAAAGGGGGCTAGGGACTTCCCCTGGTGTCGCAGTGGTTAAGAATCTGCCTGCCAATGCAGGGGACACGGGTTCGAGCCCTGGTCCGGGAAGATCCCACATGCTGTGGAGCTACTAAGCCCATGCGCCACAACTACTGAGCCTGCGCTCTAGGGCCTGTGAGCCACAACTACTGAGCCCTCGTGACACAACTACTGGAGCCCGTGCTCCGCAATAAGAGAAGGCACCACAATGAGAAGCCCATGCACCACAACGAAGAGTAGCCCGTTTGCCGCAACTAGAGAAAGCCCGCGCACATCAACGAAGACCCAAAGCAGCCAAAAATAAATAAATTCAAATAAATAAATTTAAAAAAAAAAAAAGAAGGGGGCTAGAATTTGCAAGGCATTACACTAAAGACAAGAAGCCGCACGGAGGGAATGGAGCTGCAAAAAGACAAGAGAGACCCAAAACCATCTCAATAGAGCTGTTTAAAAAACTCTTTTTAGGTAATTATTTAAAAAGGGAAGAAAGCAAGCTAGCAAACTAGAGGACATCTAGCAAATCTCTTCTCCAATGAAGGAAGCAAAAAGACACAAGAGATGCTTTTGCAGCTCCCCTCCCGACCCAGGGCAGGCATCTTCACTGTCCACATGTTGCTTTTCAGGCACAACACACGTCCCGTGTGGATGCCCCTTCCCATCTGTACAGCAGTCCCCATTACAGGCTCCAGGTAACAGCCTGTGAAATCTATGACCATCCTCTAGATGGGTCACACTTCATGAGTATTCTCATGGAACAAAAGAAATATGCATTTATTCTCATAAGTTTGGGGAAATACTGCCACCTAGGAGGGCCACAAGAAGTGTTATCAACCAGAGCAGAAGTCCTGAAGGATGTTGGGAGTGGAGGGAGAGCTCGTTTCCTTCTGAAATCATCAAGGACGGAAGAGAAAAACCTGACAAGAAGGCCAAGGGAAAGTGCGGAGGGGTGTCATGTCTCTGAAGCAGTCTTCAGAGAGCTTTAACCCAAGGATCACACAAGTGTCTGTTCCTGGAGCCACACTATGAGATGATGAAAGCTCAGTGCAGTCAGTGAGTGCTGAGTGCAAGTATTTTCCAATAGATCCTAAGTCCCCAAAAGCCCAGTTTGAAAGGTCAGAGAAAGTGCTTACAGTTGAGTTTAAGCAGTTTCCCATCAGCTGCAAGGGAATTTAGGTCGGCTGTGCCATAGGAGTTCACAAGGCAGAAGGTAAAAAGCCTTTTTGGGCAGGGCCGGCTTTTGAGCTTCTTTTGGGTGGTCTCGCCATGGTCACTTCCCAGCTCATCCTCCCCACTGTCCTCTGTTTCTGAAAGCTGCTCTCTGCCTTCTTCCTGATGCTCCATTTCTTCTTCGTCTTCTCCTAGCATACAAATGAAAAATAACATGTATGTAATTTGCCACCATTTCAATGCTGCAATTTTTATTTCATACCTAACTGTGGTGCTTCCTTCCAGATTCAGTCCTGTGTGTGAACTACATCCACCCCTTTGCATTTACAAGGCACTTAAATTCACATGTGACACCCCCACAATCTGGTAAGCAGGCAAGTGGGCACAGCTATTCCATGATGAGGACGCAGAGTCCCAGAGAAGTTCAAGGAGTCACCAGAAGGTACAACAGTGAGTCAGCAGTCCTGCCAGTCCTAAATTTGGGGCCCTCACCACTTGGTACTTTACTGGGCTTCATCCCACATAGTCTGACTCTTTCAACTTGATCATTAATCACACAGAGAGAAAAGGACCAAAATTAAACCCATACTCAATACTCAAGAAAACCGGCTGGTAAGAAACAATTTAAAAGTAAAACTTTAAATATGATAATGAACACAAATACTAAGTAAAAGTCTTCAGTTCCTCCACAAGAAACATGATGACTGTCCCTTCAACAAGTATTTACTGCATGTCTCTCAGGTGCAGGCGCCATGATGGGCCCCAAGGAACACAGCACACAGGATCCTCCTCTCCTTTTTTCTCCTTATTCATTTGAGATTGCTGAGTTTCAAGAGTTTGAAGAGGGGGAGTTCCCTGGAGGTCCAGTGGTTAGGACTCAGCACTTTCACTGCCAGGGACCCGGCTTCAATCCCTGGTTGGGGAACTAAGATCCTGCAAGCCACGCAGCCAGGGGAAAAAAAAAGTTTTAAGAGGCATTCTAGGGACTTTCCTGGTGGCACAGTGGTTAAGAATCCGTCTGCCAATGCAGGGGATACGGGTTCGATCCCTGGTCCGGGAAGATCCCACATGCCGCGGAGCAACTAAGCCCGTGCACCACAACTACTGAGCCTGTGTGCCACAATTACTGAAGCCTGCGTGCTTAGAGCCCATGCTCCGCGACAAGAGAAGCCACTGCAATGAGAAGCCTGTGCACCGCAACAAAGAGTAGCCCCCACGAGCCACAACTAGAGAAAGCCTGCATGCAGCAGCAAAGAACCAATGCAGCCAAAAATAAATAAATAAAATAAATAAATATATATTAAAAACAGAAATTTAAAGAGGTATTCTAGAGACATATGGTGATAAGTAAATTTCCCAGGTGTTTCCAGAGAACTGGTTGGTATATATGGCTGCAATAAAAAAATCCATGATCAGGCTCATCATAATTTTTGTTGTTGGGCAGTCAAAGGGGAAAGTTAAGGTATCAAATAAGTAATTTCAACAAAGATGGGGACAACTCCAAAAGGTGATGTAAAAGTAACAGGGGAAGGGAATTCCCTGGCAGTCCAGTGGTCAGGACTTGGTGCTTCCACTGCCGGGGGCCCAGGTTCAATATCTGGTCGGGGAACTAAGATTGCACAAGGTGCATGGCGTAGCCAAAAACAAAACAAAAAAAAAACGGGGGAAGAAAAGATTGAAAATATGAAGTTTATATATTTGGGGAAATAGCAATAGAAACGGAAACTGAGGAAAGGAAGACGTATATTCTACATAAGAATCCTCTTTCAGGGACTTCCCTGGTGGCACAGTGGTTAAGAATCCACCTGCCAATGCAAGGGACACAGGTTTGATCCCTGGTCCGGGAAGATCCCACATGTCATGGAGCAACTAAGCTCGTGCGCCACAACTACTAAGCCTGCGCTCTAGAGCCCGTGCTCCACAACAAGAGAAGCCACCGCACACAGTGGTTAAGAATCCTTCTGCCGGGGCTTCCCTGGTGGCGCAGTGGTTGAGAGTCTGCCTGCCAATGCAGGGGACACGGTTTCGAGCCCTGGTCTGGGAAGATCCCACATGCCGCGGAGCAACTGGGCCCATGAGCCACAACTGCTGAGCCTGTGCGTCTGGAGCCTGTGCTCCGCAATAAGAGAGGCCGCGATAATGAGGGGCCCGCGCACCGCGATGAAGAGTGGCCCCCACTTGCCACAGCTGGAGAAAGCCCTCACACAGAAACGAAGACCCAACACAGCCATAAATAAAAATAAATAAATTAAAAAAAAAAAAAAAAAAAGAATCCTCCTGCCAATGCAGGGGACACGGGTTCGAGCCCTGGTCTGGGAAGATCCCATATGCCACGGAGCAACTAAGCCCGTGTGCCACAACTACTGAGCCTGCGCTCTAGAGTCCGTGAGCCACAACTAGTGAAGCTTGCGCGCCTAGAGCCCGTGCTCCGCAACAAGAGAAGCCACCGCAGTGAGAAGCCCACGCACCACAATGAAGAGTAGCCCCCGCTCGCTGTAACTAGAGAAAGCCCACGCACAGCAACGAAGACCCAACACAGCCAAAAAAAAATAAATAAATTTAAATTAATTAATTAATTAAAAAAAAAAAAAGAGAGAAGCCACCGCAATGAAAAGCATGCACACTGCAACGAAGAGTAGCACCCACTCACTGCAACTAGAGAAAGCCTGTGCGCAGCAACGAAGACCCAATGTAGCCAAAAAATAAATTAAAAAAAAAAAAAAAAGAATCCTCTTTCAAAGACTGTGTCTCGGGAGTTCTCACGAGGAAGGACAAGTTGGGCCCAGGACAATGCAGCACTTTCCTGTCAGGCCACAGGAACATCACAGCCATGGATGACAGTGTGACATGAGTCCCCATAAGCAGGACTCTGAAACAGCCAGTGTGCATGAGACTGCCAGCCTCAGCTCTCACAGAGGTTCCTTTCTCAATTAGCTCACTTCACTCCTGAAGCAGTGACACTGCCCCTTTTACGCCCAGATAAGCCTGCTCTGCTCTCAGACTGGCAAGTGAAACACTGCCCTGCCCAAGACACTCAGAGATTCAGCAGGAGACAGCCACCACAGGCCTAACAAGGAGCCATGGCAGTAAAGAGGTTAGAATTATTTCAACATTAAAGAGGATCTGAAGTCTACGCACCAAGGCTCACTTATGGAATTCAAAAGAAGGCAGTGAGAACAAGAGACTGAACAAGAGACTGACAGATGGAATGTCTAAGAAACTAGGCTAATTGTAACAATAGCAAATACTGACATGATGCTGTTATTAACTGAGCATCTATTATGTGCCAGATACTCTAACCACACTATCTCATTAAACAGTAACCTCAACTCTGTGAAGCTGTTATCATCATCCCATTTTGCAGATGGGTAAACCAAGGTTAAGAGAGCTGAAGTGACTTTTTGAGGTCTGCCCCACACCTCAAGCTGGGAATCACAGTGCCTCAACTTCCAGAGCACTAAGAACCCACAGGTCACCCAAGGTCTGCTCAGAGACTACCACTACAGCTCCAACATGTCTGCTTGTGGGACCTGTGCACAAAATACACTCCTGTTCATCCCTCGTGGGAGGAGAACATGATATTCTGGGCAAGAACAGGAGTATGACTATAATAAATACTCAACCTATAATACCAACAATTTGGAATATCCCTTCAGGACAGAGCCTTCTGGTCATTATTTTTAATGTCAATTCTCACTTTCCAGGACCAGGCGTGTCTTGCAGAAATCCGGGCATTTGAATTTTCAACTGAGAATATATATTCAGCTATTCACAAAGCACAGGAACTGGAGGACATTTCTGGTTTTATAGGAATAAAGCCACCTAGTCAGTCACGCAGGCCCCCAAAAGAAGGATGACAGCCACAGTGCAGGTCTGACACAGCTCCCTGGTCACAGATGAGCTTGTGAGCACTAGGCCACAGAAGGATGTTGAGGGCTCTGGGTTTCTTGCAACAAGTCTATCCTACTGCTTTTCCAACTGTGGCTCGTCACTCCCACATCAGGAGCTGTCCAGAGCCAGCTACCACCTGTGGCTTCCTGGGTAGAAAGAAAGAAAGAAAGGCCCAGGAGAACCTGTCTCTGCCTTCTGACTGGCTGGGCAGGACATCTGTCCTCCCCAGGGGCGGCTGCTGGACCATGGTGATGGGTAAGGGCCAAGACAAAAGCTCTACAGACACAAGCCAGGTTGTGAAGGCAGCCAAGTGTACTCAGCAATCCCAACAGGTCAGAATCAAATCCTGACTCTGCTACATGACCCTTGGGCAAGTCACTCAGTCCTATTATGCTTAGTCTCCCTGAGGTGAAACCCAGCCTCCACGCCTAAGATTACACGAGGTGTCAAAGTTGGACAATGGGCTCTGGCAGAGTGAAGTGGTGCAGACAGGGCTTCCAGGTCTGCTCTCTAGGCAGAGCCCCCAACCCCGCCTCAGAGCCTCCCTCACCCATGTATACAACACCTTTGGAAGAAGAGGGAGGTCGGGAGGGATTTGGTCAGTCACAGCCCCACAGCGTGGCGTGCGCTCACCTTCACAGCTGCCCCTGGAGCCATTGCAGGCCCCCAGCTCCAAGGGCGAGCTGCCAGACTCATCAGGCAAAGGTTGTTTTATATAGCGGCTTGAAAAGAAGAAAGAAAGAAATTGTTTATTAGTTGTAACCTTTACCTATTTTTCTCCACTACTCAGCCTGAAGTAGTTCCTAATTTATATATTCAGCTATTCACAAAGCAATTTATGTAAATAAAAGGGCCTTAAAATTCGTGTGATGGCTTAACACTTCAAGAAATTGAGAGGAACCTAAGAGATAAGTTTAACTACCAGGGCACTGAAGACTCTGAGAAAGCCTGTTTCAAATCTTTGATAAACGTTGCATGGCACCATCATTTAAAAAAATATTTCCCAGTAATGTTAATTATCAGGTTCAGAATGATAGTGGAGTAGTTCAGAAATTACATTCAAATACAAAATGCCATCAAAGCACTATACTCCCTCAAGCAGGTGACTGACAGGTGTGAAGACATGATTCCAGGGACTAGAAGAGGCTTAGGTGTTCACTGTCATGGTGCTTCAGATGTGCCAGATGTTCTGTCCCAACAGCACCTGTCCTGGCCCTCCCAGGGGCCAAGACAACTACATTTCTAACAGAAGTGAGCACATGGGGTCAACACTGGCACTCTGCAGGGGGCAGTCACTCTTACTGGGCCTATCTTATTTTAGATAACAAGCAAATCACATTCCTACCACCAACCTGATGCGCTCACAAACAGCCTGGTACAAAGACTCGAGGGTGAGCTTGTGCTTGGGGACAGAAACCAGCAGTGGCTGCCCATATAGCACTGCCCCAGCGGAAGTGCTCGACGGCCTGGATTTCCTTTCCCTGAAGTACACTGGAAGCGTGACACATTCAGAGCCGTCTGTGGAGGTGCTGCAGACCTCGTACCTGTGTCAATCACACAAGAGAGCACCTTCAGCGGCAGGTCCCTGTGAGAGACGGAGATCTGAGCTGCAGCTACATGGTGGCCAGGACTACGGTTACTAGGACAGAGTGCACTTCAGTACAAAAGGTGGATAAACCATTTCCAAGACGATGCTAGAGGATGAGTCAGGAATCCCAAAGAGGGTCAACTGTTAACACAAGGTGAACCTACACAACCCAGGACCTGGGACTAATGTGATCCTCCTTCCCCCAACCATGGCCTCAAACTCTGTGGTCCTTCAACTGGGACTCAACACAGATGACACCTGTCATCCAGACCATCACTTCAGACACAAAGGCACACGGGGGGGGGCCCAGTCCCCAAGTTCACCTTTTGTCACTCATCAAGGAGCTTAACTTTTAGAAAAAGGCATTCTCAATGCCCTGCGCTTTAATAAAACCAAATACTGTACAGCGACGTATACCTAGAATATAAGCCGAAGACTCTTTATTTCAAATGAGGAAGCAAATTTATAAAACTGCCATCTTTCTTCAGAAACATTGAAGTAAAAGAATCATATTTAATTTTTTTAAAAAATCAGAGATAACCAAAGAAACTGCTAAATACAAATCAATGATTTTGAAAAATGTGTCTTACTTAGTGAATACATGGGATTGAGGAGATTTATAGATGTTTTATCCTGGAACAGATGTTACCAAAATTGCTGGCAACCGACTGTAGTCTTTCCCTCTTCCTATAGGGGGAGACACAAACTTACTGACTCAACTTTTGAAAACTATAAACACAAACACACACACACACACACACACACACACACACACACACACAAACTCTCCCCACATGCCTGGCAAACAGTCCTGACTATAGTATATGCAGGAGGAGTTCAAAGAAAAACTCACAAAAACATCCAAGGTATGCTCTAGGGTAAGGACCCTGGGGTCCAGCATAATGGTCAAGAACCACGCCTTGGAGTGAGGCTGGCCCAGGTTCCAGATCCATCAATGCCACTTTCTGGCTGCTGTAACCAGGCCAAGTGCCTTAATTTCTAAGTCTGTTTATCCAGTGGACAATGGGATCACCCACCTTCCAGTGTAGTGGTGAAGATTAAGTAACTCAGTAGCACAGTACATCACATGCTCAAAAAAGTATTAGATGCTACAATTGTGTTTTCGTAAGACAATTATCAATTCATCATAAAGCAATTTGCTTTCCAATTGGCTGGCCCTCAAGCTCTCTGAAAAACCCTCCATTGGTGGTTTGCCAACCTCCCCACAAGGTCATGTCCCAGGTCTTCTCAGCACAGGTATGTGCGAACACTAGTTTCCAGAACTGAGGGAGACTGTGTTAAGGTCTTGGGGTAAGAAGTGGACAGTCCCAGTCCTGTGGCCCAGCATGAGCCTTGGCACCCTCCATTAGTAAAGTAAGGGAACACGGCTGCGAGTGGGGAGGCAGCCTATGCAAGTGTGAACAGAACTAGGATCTTGGGTGTGGTTAAGAATTCTTCCTTTTAGAGTGACCTAGAAGTCATTGGCCCCAAAAATGTACAGGGAAGGAAATGCCTCCTTTGTGTACTGCATTCCTCAGCCAAAATCAAAAACCGAAACAAAATCCTAAAAACCTTTCTCGGCAGAGGCAAGTTTCTGGCTGAGAGGGAATGAGGGAGAGACAACATGGGTGTGCTCCACATGCAAGCCTCCCTGAGCAAGCGGCTGCTGGGAGCTCAGACAAGCTCACACTCCACCCCCCCACCCCACCCCCACCTGAAGAGGGACACACACACAATCACACAAAGCAGCCTTGAAGCAAGAGGACTTGGGAGGGGCCGAGGAGACAAGCTGCAGTTGGAGTGTACTGTCCCCACAGGGATGAGAAAACCGAGTCTCAAGGCTTGCAGATGTTAGCGCTGGAAAAGGCTGCTTAAATCAACCTTCCCTGTCATCTGGGATGGCACCTGCCTGAGAAGCCACTACCTGTGGCTGGGAGAAAGGATGAGACCCTCCCTGTACTGCGTCCCTTCTCCTGTCTTCCCGTGGCCCCTTACAAGCTGTGATTCTTCTTGAGAAAAGCACTTCTGACAGCAGGACCATCTGCAGAACCACTGAACAGGCCTTAACAGGTAGCAACTGTTGACAAAAGCCTTGTTCATGCTGAGGAGAATTATCTGGAATGTCTAGCTCTGAAGTGCCAGTAGGCGCTTAGCATTGATGGCTGCCCCAAATTCCCTGAACATCCATCTCTTGCACCCAGGGGTTGGGGCAAATCCACATGAGCACCAACTGCCAGATCTTCTGCTCTGGAGACACTGACAGACACTGGCAAAGCCTCTAGAATGTTTCCTTTGACCCTGCAGCAGAAACCACTGAGTACTCACACGAAAATGTCATCCCGAGGCATGATGTGGTTTAAACCTTCATCCATTTGGAAAATTTTGTGGAACCGGTGATTATACACATCTGTGACCACCATCTAAGAACCAACAGTAACAGAAAGATTACAGGATGGATAAGAGTACACCCACCACATGCCGCAACTAAAAGGATGCTGCATGCTGCAATGAAGATCCCACGTGCTGCAACTAAGACCCGGCACAGCCAAATAAATATTTTTTAAAAAAGAGTACACCTACTTAATAACCCAGGCACAAATGAAAAAATATGTGCTGCCCCCAGAGAGATCACGATGCAACCAGCCCCAGAGCTCAGGGGCCAAGCGCCAAGGGGGAGCAGCATGGCTGTCACCACCAGAAAACATGCTACATCTGTCCCAAGGTTTACGACGGGATTTGCCCTCCAGTGGCAGGAATGGTGGGGAGTGAGTGCTGACCAGAGACCAGCAGTCATCCAGAATCCTCTGGGGTGTTTCCTGGGGCTGGAATTCCCCAAGCCATCCTCAGCACATAGCAGAAAAGACCAAACCCCAACCACCAAGACCTACCACCTGAAACCAGCAGGGGTGCAAGGGGAGTGGGGAGCAGGAGGGCACTGACCAGGGCTGGGACAAGGGAGGGGCTGGGGGCATCCAGGAGGACGGATCCTCGTGCAGCAAGAGGTCTTCACTTTCCCCACCTTCACACAGGGCCAGGCTCAGCAGAAAGGCCAGTGTGAGCAATTGTTTTTATTTTTCTATTTTATTTTTACTTTTTAATAAATTTATTTATTTATTTATTGGCTGCGTTGGGTCTTCGTTGCTGCGTGTGGGCTTTCTCTAGTTGCGGCGAGCGGGGGCTACTCTTCGTTGCGGTGCGCGTGCTTCTCTCGTTGCGGAGCACCGGCTCTAGTGCGGGCTTCAGGAGTGGCACACAGGCTCTGCAGTTGTGGCTCGCTGGCTCTGAGCGCAGGCTCAGTAGTTGCGGCACACGGGCTTAGTTGCTCCGCGGCATGTGGGATCTTCCTGGACCAGGGATTGAATCCGTGTCCCCTGCATTGGCAGGTGGATTCTTAACCACCGTGCCACCAGGGAAGTCCCAGCAATTGTTTTTAAATAAAGATTTCTATCAAGTCACTCCACAGACTTACAGAGTTTGGGACAGGAAAGAACTTCCAGCTTCTCACATTACAGATGAGGTCAGGTAGGAAGGGGAGGCAAGGTGAGAGCAAATCCCCAGTCCTGGCCCTCTGACCATAGCTAGTGTGTCCTCAATGGAGGAAAGACAGTGTTCCCAGGGCTGGAAGGGACAGACTCAGGCACAGTGTGCACAATGAACAAGGGCCAGGAGGTCTGAGGCATCCAGATATAATCACATGTGTGCTGGCCAATAAGACGTACCCCACAAAAGTGGCTACAAGGTTGAAACTTAACTCCAAAGGACTATGAACTGCCCCCAATAGGCTGAATGCCACTGAACACCTCGCCTTACGTTTTCTGCAGCAATGCCAGACAGCCTGGAGAGAGCCTCACACAGGTCAGACACGGCCCCCATCAGTGGCACAATCACACGGTACTGCAAAGGAGAGATGGGAGGGGTGACAAGGGTGCTCTGGAAAGGGTGGGATGAGTCAGGAGGAGCAGGCATCATGGAGGGCAGAGGTGCTCCTCCAGAAACAGTGTGTGGTGAGGTCAGGGCCCAGATGAGTGGCCAGCAGAGCAAATAGGCAAGTCTTCTGCATCAACACCCGCCTCTCTATTCAGGTAGCACCACAGAAGCTGGACCATCTCTTTCCCTCCTACACATTGCTTTATTTTTTTCTTAACTTTTTAGAGCCATTCACTACTTCCTTTAAAGAAATGTTACAATTATACAAACTGCCAACCAGTCCTTGTCATAAAGCCAGAAGAAGCATGCAGTGAGCCATCAGCAGGGCTGGACACTAAGACCGGCCTGTTACACCTTTCATTTGGCCTTTTGTTCTGGCCAGGCTCTCCTAGCTGATTTAGGGGTGAACATAACCAAAGGAAGTACTGTTTCTAGTCCCCTAACATTCAGATTCAAGGATCTCTTAGCAGATCAGCCAGGTTCCTTTAGTCAAATGAATGGAACATAGGGGAAAAGGTGACAGAGAAGCCCAGAGAACCTTCACAATATGCCTGAATGACATGGGATTACACAAAGGTCTGAGGGAGGACAAGGGCACACACTCAAGCCAAGTGCCAAGGGGTTTCAGAGGCAGCTGATGGAGCTGCTGCTGCAACAGATGGAAGCAGCCCCACTCTGGGTCTGAAGGCCACTCACAACAAGGGGTACCATGAGGGTGACGATTTCTGTTACCTGGGTCGGTCTGCAGCGAGGGTCAGCGGGAACCAGGAAGATCTCCATAACTCGATCTTTCTTCAAGGGCAGTGGGAGAGTTAAATAGCAAAATGGGTCAAAGGTCACAGAAACCTTAGCACATTCTGGGCAAACCAAGGTAGATTTGAAGAGGCCATGGAACGTGTCCACAATCACAGAGTCATTCCTCAACCTATGATTCTCCCAGGCTTCCTTTGCCACCACCTGGAAGAAAGCAAAGAGGATAAGTAAGACATTCTCAACACCCGCCAGTTCTTAGCCTCTGCATCCAGAATGATTCACAGCAAAATCTGAAACAGACTGTGAGGCAGTCTGTGCAGCCAAGAACTTGGTCCAGGCCAGTGAGGGCCAGGACTGCTCTTAGCATACCAAACTCATTCCACATGCCAGCTCCATGCCCAATCCTACATTTAACCAAGTGCTGATGCAGGATCTACGGGACAGAGACGAACTGAGAGCACTGTGGACACATGGACCTGACCGGGGAAGGACTGCCTCCTATAGGGCTTCCAATGATCCAAAGTCCCTTCAGTGAGCTTTTAATTTATGCTATAGTTCAGCTAGCTCATGGTTTTTCCTTTAAGATGTGAATGCTACTTTGAAGTATTCATATTGATCATCCCAATGTGATAGGTGGCTTAAATACTAAATTCCTTCTTCATAGATCTGAAAATCAAGGCAAAAAAATTTAAGTGCCCTAATAATATTAATAACAAACTATTTTAATCATCATAGATGGATTTTAATGGATTTTAATAATCCCAAGGGCCCACACTACAGGCACTTTACAGTTTTCAGGGTACCCTAGTCTCTGGTTCACCAATGTAATTATACTAAACAAACTGACTCTAACTTGAAGAAGCCCAAGAGGGAGCATCAGGGGTAACTAGAGTTAGCCCCTTTGTAACGTGCAATACATTTCCATATTAGACCTCACGTCCACGTCACAAACAACAGTGAGAGGCAACCAGAGCCCTGGCACCAATACTCCAAGACCAGAAGAATGCCCTTGCACCTCCCAGTAGGAGACAGCTTCTTTGGAATACTTTTCTTCAAAAGTCTTCAATATCATACCGCATCTGGCCGCCCATTGGCATCCTTCAGCTCCAGGTACGGTTTTTTCTTCACTCGGTTCAGATCTTCGTGCAATCCGTCTAGAAGAAAGGCTAACAGCTCCTGAGAGTCTTGTTGTTGGTAGCCAGAAAACTGAGGGGCAAAACGTCCCACCTGAGTCTACAACAAAAGCAACCACATCAGAAGGCATAAGTTATAAAGAACCCGTGAAGTCAGATAGGAAATTGTCATCAAAAATAACTTTGGGCTTCCCTGGTGGCACAGTGGTTAAGAATCCGCCTGCCAATGCAGGAGACAGGGGTTTGAGCCCTGGTCCGGGAAGATCCCACATGCCGCGGAGCAACTAAGCCTGTGCGCCACAACTACTGAGCCTGCGCTCTGGAGCCCGCGAGCCACAACTACTGAGCCCATGTGCCACAACTACTGAAGCCCGTGCGCCTAGAGCCCATGCTCTGCAACAAGAGAAGCCACAGCAATAAGCCCGCGCACCACAACGAAGAGTAGCTCCCGCTCGCCACAACTAGAGAAAGCCCGCATGCAGCAACGAAGACCTGACACAGCCAAAAATAAATAAAATAAATAAATAAATTTATTTTTAAAATAAATAAATAAATAACTTTGCAGTCTGCTGGTACTGTAAGGGAGAACACCCTTGCTCCAGTAGCCTGATTAACTCCTCAAGGGCCTAAAGGTCAGCAGTTCCTACCAGAGAGAAGAGGGCTAAGATCTGAAATCCAGGACAACTACAGACTTGGAACTTGGGCCACTACCCTAAGAGAGGAGTAAAGAGTGACTCCCTCAGTAGCCACATCTCCTAAGTACAGACACGAATCCCTCTCCAACCACCTTCTTTGGTTCAGAGTCTCCCTAAGAAGTTTACAAATGGTACCTGCATCAGCCAGAGGAATCCTCTTAGCCCTAAATAAGAGCACTGTACATAAGAGCCCTCCTAGCCCTAAATAAGTGTCTGCCTTGTATTGCTCTACACTACTGATCCTCAGAGTGCAGTGCCCAACTAGTGGCATTAGCATCATCTGAGAGCTTGACAGAAATGCACCTTCTCAGGCCCCACCCCAGACCTTCAGAAACAGAAACTCTGGGAATAGTAATTTGCATATATTTCCCAGGGATTAATGTGACCATGGGAATGAAAAGAATTTGTTTTCAATTTCAGTAAACAATCTAAGATTTTAATTTTCTCATTGAGCTTAGGTGCTATATTTTTTTTCCTCTGTGAATCAGATGCTTCATGAAGGTTCCTTGAACCAAACAGGATTTCCAGATTTCAACACATGGAGGCAAGGCACTTCCCCCTCAGCAGCGAAAAACATTCAGGGCAATGGAAGGTTGAGATGCTCCAAGTGCCCAATGCAGTTCACCCATCTTCCCATCTTCCTAGCTGAGGGACCCAAGTGAGAACTGCCCCTCATACCAACATCCGACAATGTCAGCCCAATTCCTAACTTAGGGGACCCAACTCAAACCACAGTTGGTATACGTTCCAGTCTCAGAGAACCTGGGAGCACCCTTCAGATGATACTGGAAATTAGATTGAATTTTTATGGTCTGCTTAGGGTGTCAACCATTTAAAGAATGCCACTGTAGGGACTTCCCTGATGGTCCAGTGGTTAAGACTTCACCTTCCAATGTAGGGGGTGTGGGTTCGATCCTGGTCAGGGAGCTAAGATCCCACACGCCTCGCAGCCAAAAAACCAAAACATAAAACAGAAGCAATATTGTAACAAATTCAGTAGACTTTAAACATGGTCCACATCAAAAAAACTTAAAAAAAGAAAGAAAAAAAAAGAATGCCGCTGTAGAATACAGCATTCTGAACAAGCAGCTTACAATACAAATGATTATCTGAAGTATCCTCGGCCCAGAGGTGGGGGCTGAGTCACTTAAGTGTGTGCTAAATGACTGAACAGAAAAGAAAGATCTGATCATGTAGTGCTTTTAGCCTCAGAGCCCATCTTAATCCCAAAATGCAGTAAAGGAATGCTTCATTACAACACGAAACCACTCTCCCTAAAATAGGAAAAAGGAAGTATATACGTCAACCTACTTTGAACATGCGAGGTGCCACATGAGCATCCCTTCCAGACCACATCTGCTTAATGAGCTCTGCATAGGCCTCTGCAATTTCCCCTTTCATTCCCAGAGGGTTGTCCCTGTTGATTTCAGCCTCATACTCATCTTTGAGAAAGTAGTCGGTCAGTGGTGCAGTGTTGCTTAAGCACTGAAAGAGAACACGATCACAGCTTACACCACTTCTGGAGAGCACACAGAGACACAAGATAAACCCAGTTCTAAACGACCAGTGAGGGTCACGCCAACAAAATGAAGTGCTCAGCAGATTCTCTGAAGGGCTCATAACAGTAAGGTACAGTCTCCCAGAGGCTGGTGGCCACACTGTGACTAGCCTCCCAGGGACACTGTTTTGGAAGGAGCTCACACTTACTGCCTAAGAACTGTTTCTGAGACAAGCTCTCTGAGGGCAAAAGCTGTATATCCCAAATGCCTGACACACAGTAATTTTCTATTCAGTGGAAGATAATAATTTTAAGATGATATTTTTTTTTTATTGGAAGTGACTGAGACATTCCACTATTTCATGAGAAGGCAAAATATAAGTAAGCCGAAGGCAAAATGTTTTACTAGAGCCAAAACACTATGGGTGGGAAAATCAGGATAATTAGAGAAAACAATAAATAATACCGTACCTGTGTATATTAATTTTAACTCCTTAAATTAAAAAATGAAGGTGGGTATTGGATTTTACCAAATGAGTTTTCCTACATCTATAGAGATGATCACATGGTTTTCTCCTTCATTCTGTTACTATGTTAAAAGACTGATTAATTTTTCAAGTGTTAAACCAACCTGGTTTTCCTAGCACAAACCACATCTACTTGTTATGTGTTACCACTTTTATTTAGATATCATTGATTTTGATTTGCTAAAATTTTATCTACATTATTTGTGTCTACAGTTATGAGATACAATAGTCTAAAATTTTTCTTTTTAGAAATTCCTTGTCATATTTTGGTATCAGAGTATCCTGCCTTGTAAAATGATTTGGGGTGCTGAAAGAAGATAGGCATGACTGGTATTTCTGCCTTAAATCTTTGAATACATTCACCAATTCACAAGAATTTTCTCTTTAACCACTGGGCAACCAATCAGTCATGCCATATAATAAAGCCCCAATAAAAATTCTGGACACCAAAACTCAAGTGAGTTTTCATACCTGGCAATGTTCCATGCCTACTGTTACACATCAATGCCAGGAAAGTAAAGCATCCTGACTCCACAGGAAGAGGGCAACAGAAGCTCTGCACTGAGAACCCTCCTAGACTCTGCCCTACTCCCTTCTTAATCTTGCCTAATTTTAAATCTGTATCCTTTCCCTATAACATACCATAACTGTGAGTATAATTACTTTTAAGTGAGTCTACAAGTCTTTCTAGCAAATTAACAAAACTGAGGGTGGTCTTACGGAGCCCCAAACTTGCAGCTGGCGTCAGAAGTGAAGGCAGTATTAAGGACTGTGCCCTCCTAACTTTGTAGTTGGACCCTAACTCCAGCCCATGCCCAAAACAGTACCATCACATAGTATGTGCCCAAAAAATATTTGATGGATGAATAAATGAGGTTTCAAAGGGAGGATTTTAGGATTTTCTCCAAGCAGGGGCATGAGGTGAGACAGCTCGCTGGTGAAAAGATGGTCAACTTCAAGCAGGAATAATTTGGCTTAGTACCAGCTACTGTGAGTTCTCATCCCATTAGAGACCAACCAGGCAAGTATTCCAGTACTTTCTGAGATCATTCCCTAATGGTCAACAAAATTCAACATACTTTTACTGTAAAACCAAACCTAGAACTGATTAAGAAGACATTTTGAGGCCAGGAACACTGAGGAGGCCATTCTGTACTACCCAGTGGGACGTGCCTTGGCAGGGATCCCTGAAGTACTAACAAAGGGTCGTTAGGGACCCCTGGGAGAGGATCCTCCCAACACCTTAGAGGCCGCTCCCACCTGAGCCTCAAGTACTGTGAAGACACAGTGTTATTGAGATGGCAGCTCTGCCCCCTACCTGCAAGGCGGAGTTCATGAAGCAGGTGTTCCCCAGGTTTCCAAGTCCACAGAGCCCAGGTTGTACATGAGTTGATGGGGACTCCTGACAATTATACGAAGCAGAGAAGCCAGATCCACTGGAAAACATAACCCACAACAGCAATAAAAGTGAGTGCTGCTCACATGCCCTCAGGATGCCTTTTAGGGCTCCGCCGGGGCCTCTAGAATTCTCACTTGATAATAACCCCGTGATACATGGTCTCTTTACTCCCCTCCCCAGCCCTCCAGCTCCCCCAACCCCCTGCCTTGATTTGACATGATAACGGGTGGTGAGCACATCCTTAAGGGGAGAAATGCTGTTTGAATCCTTTGCTCTCAGGCTTTGGCAAATGCTAATTTTGTATCCCTCCAGAAGGCTAACTGCCAGGTGACGTCGGGGAAGAACACTGGTTACCAAGATCAAAGCTTGCACCTGCCACCACCCACCAGGCCACACTCAGTCTTGACTGTGCCTGAGTGTGCATGCACTCTCTCTCTCGCCTGACCTTCCTCTTCCACCCTGTCCGTGCTATATGGCAGGTGCTCCTGAAACACTCGGAGAAAGGATCACAGCCATGCAGAGGGGAAACAGGCAGGGTCCTCCCACAGCCAACAATCATCCCCGCATAGCTATTCTGCCAGACAGCCAGCCCATTCCTTCACAGACAAATGCAGTGACCCCCATGACCACCAACTGACTTAGGCTGTAGGGAAAACACCAGCTCACAGGAAGAAAAGCAATGTACATCAGAACTAGGAGGCACAATTTACTGTGGGTATGAAATGGAGCAAGAAACCACATGCAGCATGTTCCCATGGGGAGCCCTAATCCCACTATGCTTAGTGTAGCAGCAGAGGAGCTGTCCAGGTACGGCCTGGGAAAGGACTCAGAGGGAAGGGAAGCAAAGTGAAAGGACCTGCTCTTACCCCCTGCTGATACCGGAACTGTGCATCCCAGAGGTGTTAGTGCTATCACCATTTGAAATGGGAGAGGCAGATACTGAGGAATAGGGACTTGCTGATGATGTTGGAGAGGTAGTAAAATTTCTGCTAGGCGCAGTGCTTGATCTGGGAGAGAGAAGCAGAAACAATGCTACTGACATTTTGCAAAAAGCAAGCCCTATTTAATGCCTTAGGTCTCTTCTCAAGAAATAAATGTTCTCCATACTCAGTTATTTAAAATTAATTGCAAAAAGCCCATTTTCATGCTAATTCAAGACAAATTTTATTTAAGTGAGAGTAAAGAAATTAATTGATCTTCCTGTCTCATTCATCCACATGGTCATATACTGAATCTTTCAGTATATGAAATGTTTTATATATGTTTTAGTATATGTTTTATCTTTCAGGATAAAACACAAGGTTGATCTTCAGGGCATCCTAGTTTGATTTACAAATGATAAGGTTCCCTAAATTTTAAGAGTTACCAGTGAAAGACAAAGAAAAATGGTAATAAGAGATGAATTTCCCCCAAAGTACTTGACCCAGATTAAACAGGTGGCTATTAAGTATAACAATAGGAAAATGGCAATTTAGTTTCACTGTGCTATTTGAGGAAATTCCTTTTGTTTCCTTAAATTTACCAAATGTGAATAACCTCTGTTTCAAACTCATGTTTCAATATTTTTCATAGCATCTTATTTTAGATTTATTCCTACTTTCAGATTAATTAATTCAAGGGCTAATTGCCCCAAATCTTAAATTGATATCAAACGGGACTTCCCTGTCGGTCCAGTGGTTAAGACCCCGTGCTTCCACTGCAGGGGGCACGGGTTTGATCCCTGGTTGGGGAACTAAGATCCCACATGCCGCACGGTGCGGCTCCCCTCCAAAAAAAAACTGATATCAATTTTATCATATTTTCTACTAAAATTCATATAGGAGCTGTCTGCATTGTTTCAAGTATGTACAACTGTGATTTTCCTTCTAGATTTGGGGTTATTTTTAGAAAAGAGAAAATAATTAAGATGCATTGTCCCTGCAGAGTGCCCAACCTCATGTGATCTGATGTCAACCAGGGTTCTCCTTGAGAAGACAGTGGGACGTGGCAACAAACATGAGTGATCCTGTATCCACACTGTAGGCAGATGTCAGGGAACTATCCAGGGGCCTAAATGGGCGTCAGGAACTGAGTTCTCCTTCACATTCTGCGGTCACAGCAAGGGAGGGGGAAAGAGGGCTCCCCAGCATCTCACCCACCCATAAGGAAACGCACCTTCTCTAATCTTGAAGAGCATCTGCTTCACTGAGCCTCATCTCAGCTGCAAAGGAGTCCAAGAACTCAGGCAGCTCCTTAAGTAAGGCTTGTCAGAGCCAAGGGCACTCTCTTCTGCCACACAGGTGACTTAAGCATACACTTGAGGCCTGTCTACTGTGATGCCGGTATGCCCAGCCTCCTATGCAGGCAGGAAAGTCACTACCCAAGACTGGTCTGATATGGCAGACTCAGTTATCTCAGGTCTGGAGATACTACAAGATAGCGAAATTCAATTTCTGACATACAGTACCTCAAGGCACATGGCTTAACACTCCCTTTTTTAGTAACTGTTCACTGGTAACTTATTTTATTCCCTGAACTTAAAAGGGCAAAAATCCATATAAAGCCACTACACATATCCAAGACCTATCAACTTAAACAGACAACATTCTGGTTGAAATGAAAGAAAACAGGGAATTCCCTGTGGTCCAGTGGTTAGGACTCTGCACCTTCACTGCCAAGGGCGTGGGTTTGATCCCTGGTCAGCAAATTGGGATCCTGCAGGCCACACGGAGTGGCCAAAAAAATAAATTTAAAAAAACAAAAAAAAGAAAAAAGAAAAATTTTATTTGACATTCGTTTCAAATGTTCTAGAAAATACTGCCAGTAGTTTTCAGAGTAAATTCGGTCAAAAAGAAATCCAACAGTGATTACATAAGGATATTTTTTATATGCTTGAAAACTTATATAATACAAAGTTTTTGTTTGTTTTTTTACTCTACCTTTGACAGACAAATCAAAAAGCAAGACCTCTGTACAGAAGTGACTTGTAACTGAGAAACGCTTGGGCACTTGTCACTTGTCACCAGGCAACTTCACAGCACACCCTAGGGCACTGCAAGCCGGGAAGTAGGCAACGGTAGGAAACGCCTGACGTGAAGCAAGACCTCACTCTCAAATGTGACCGAGTCTCATGCAACAAACTTTCTGAAAACAGAGGTTACATCTCCAAATAAGGATCCCTCTGCTCCTAAAAGATACTCTGGTTAAGCCTCTGGTCTCCTGGCACCTTTCTACTGAGATATTTCCTGATCCTAGGCATGTCCAGTCATTATCATCACAACGAAAACATGCCCTGACCTATGGCTGAGTCTCTGTAACATATTCATGCCTGCCCTCCTTGCTCCATTGCTCTCTGCTTGCCTCTCAGATGTTCTCCAGGCCAAATGCCACTCTGAGGATGAGTCCACTCTTTAAGCCCACCCTCTGACCTCAGGTATTCAGAGGCCAGCATCTGGCATTATCATTAGGACAACAATCAACTCTTAGCCAGAATTCTCACTGCCTTCACAACATCCTAAGCTGTGATCTCCCCGTCCACCAACAATGTTAACCCTCATATGCATGTAACTCAAATCTCTATTTCAGGAACACTGGCTTCTTCCAGCTCTGGGCAAGCAGCCTTTAAAGGGGACCGTGGTGCAGAGCTAACCAGGCCTTATAGACATAAGGCAAGTAAAGTTAGAGAGAATTAAAGAGTTAGAGAAGGGCTTCCCTGGTGGCTCAGTGGTTGAGAATCTGCCTGCCAATGCAGGGGACACGGGTTTGACCCCTGGTCCAGGAAGATCTCACATGTCGTGGAGCAACTAAGCCTGTGCGCCACAACTACTGAGCCTGCACTCTAGAGCTCACGTGCCACAACTACTGAAGCCCGCATGCCTAGAGCCCATGCTCCACAACAAGAGAAGCCATCGCAATGAGAAGCCGGTGCACTACAACAAAGAGTAGCCCCTGCACCGCAACAAAGAGTAGCCCCCGCTCACCGCAACTAGAGAAAGCCCGTGAGCAACAACAAAGACCCAACGAAGCCAAAATTAAATAAATAAAGTTATAAAAAAAAAAAATAAAGAGTTCGAGAAACAGAAAAAATGAGGCCAGATCTATAGAGAACCTTGGAAGCACTAACACAGAGGCTGGAGCAATCCACAGGAAGGAAAAAACCATCTGAAAATGCTCAGAGTTTACCAGGTGGCTCTCACTAGTGAATAAAGGAGCTGAATGAAAACAATTTCATTATGTTGTCCTCCTGCCAGGATATATGTAAAATTGATTCTACAAGTGGGTTAAAAAAAAAAAAGGATTAAGCCAATCATTGTCTTTCCCTGGATGACATACTCACTTGATGTACTTTCCCATTCCCTCAATTTTATCGTGTGTCGTCTTTGAAAGACAACGTACTACTGAACAGGGCTGGTTTAAAAAACAGAAAGTCTGATTTGAGAGCTTGTCTTTTTAATGAGTTGAAGCCATCTACAGTTATTCTAATTACTGTTATAGCTGAACTTAATTCAATCTCCCTTATTTTCTAATAACCATACTTTTCAGTTGTTTTTTCCCTTCTTTCTTGCCTTCCACCTGAGTTTCCCTTTTTTATTTTATTTATTTATTTTATTTTTAATTTTTTTATTTATTTGCTTTTATTTTTGGCTGTGTTGGGTCTTTGTTGCAGCGCAGAAGGAAAACCACATTCACAGACAGACAAAATGAAAAGCCAGAGGACTTTGTACCAGATGAAGGAACAAGATAAAACCATAGAAAAACAACTAAATTAAGTGGAGATAGGCAACCTTCCAGAAAAAGAATTCAGAATACTGATAGTGAAGATGATCCAGAACCTCGGAAAAAGAACAGAGGCAAAGATCAAGAAGATGCAAGAAATGTTTATCAAAGACCTAGAAGGATTAAAGAACAAAGAGAAATGAACATTACAATAACTGAAATGAAAAATACACTAGAAGGAATCAACAGCGGAATAACTAAGGCAGAAGAACGGATAAGTGACCTGGAAGACAGAATGGTGGAATTCACTGCCACGTAACAGAATAAAGAAAAAAGAATGAAAAGAAATGAAGACAGCCTAAGAGACCTCTAGGAAAACATTAAATGCAACAACATTTGCATTATAGGGGTCCCAGAAGGAGAAGAGAGAGAGAAAGGACCAGAGAAAATATTTGAAGAGATTATAGTTGAAAACTTCCCTAACAAGGGAAAGGAAATAGCCACCCAAGTCCAGGAAGCGCAGAGAGTCCCAGGCAGGATAAACCCAAGGAGAAACACGCCGAGACACATAGTAATCAAACTGACAAAAATTAAAGACAAAGAAAAATTACTGAAAGCAGCAAGGGAAAAATGACAAATAACATACAAGGGAACTCCCATAAGGTTAACAGCTGATTTCTCAGCAGAAACTCTACAAGCCAGAAGGGAATGGCATGATATATTTAAAGCTATGAAAGGGAAGAACCTACAACCAAGATTAATCTACCTGGCAAGGATCTCATTCAGATTCGACGGAGAGATCAAAAGCTTTATAGACAAGCAAAAGCTAAGAGAATTCAGCACCACCAAACCAGCTCTACAACAAATGTTAAAGGAACTTCTCTAAGTGGGAAACACAAGAGAAGAAAAGGACCTACAAAAACAAGCCAATAACAATTAAGAAAATGGTAAGGGGCTTCCCTGGTGGCACAGTGGTTAAGAATCCACCTGCCAATGCAGGTGACACGGGTTCGAGCCCTGGTCCGGGAAGATCTCACATGCTGTGGAGCACCTGGGCCCGTGTGCCACAACTACTGAGCCTGTGCTCTAGAGCCCGCGAGCCACAACTACTGAGCCCGTGAGCCACAACTACTGAGCCTGCAAGCCACAACTATTGAGCCCACACACCTAGAGTCCATGCTTTGCAACGAAGAGTAGCCCCTGCTCGCTGCAACGAAGACCCAAAGTAGCCAAAAATAAATTAAATAAATAAATAAAATATCATTTAAAAAACAAAAGAAAGAAAATGGTAATAGGAACATACATATCGATAATTAACTTAAATATGAATGGATTAAATGCTCCAGCCAAAAGACACAGGCTTGCTGAATGGATACAAAAACAAGACCCATATATATGCTGTCTGCAAGAGACCCAATTCAGACCTAGGGACACATACAGACTGAAAGCGAGGGGATGGAAAAAGATATTCCATGCAAATGGAAATCAAAAGAGAGCTGGAGTAGCAATACTCATATCAGATAAAACAGACTTTAAAATAAAGAATGTTACAAGAGACAATGAAGGACACTACATAATGATCAAGGGATCAATCCAAGAAAAAGATATAACAATTATAAATATATATGCACCCAACACAGGAGCATTTCAATACATAAGGGAACTGCTAACAGCTATGAAAGACGAAATCGACAGTAACACAATAATACTGGGGGACTTTAACACCTCACTTCCACCAATGGACAGATCATCCAGACATAAAATTAATACGGAAACACAAGCTTTAAATGACACAATAGACCAGATAGATTTAATTGATATTTATAGGACATTCCATCCCAAAACAGCAGATTACACTTTTTTAAAAAAATTTCTTGGGGCTTCCCTGGTGGCGCAGTGGTTGAGAATCTGCCTGCCAATACAGGGGACACGGGTTTGAGCCCTGGTCTGGGAAGATCCCACATGCCGCGGAGCAGCTGGGCCCGTGAGCCACAACTACTGAGCCTGCGCTTCTGGAGCTTGTGCTCCGCAACAAGAGAGGCCACGATAGTGAGAAGCCCGCATACCGCGATGAAGAGTGGCCCCCACTTGCCGCAACTAGAGAAAGCCCTCACACAGAAACGAAGACCCAACACAGCCAAAAATAAATAAATAAATAAAAATAAACTCCAATCTCTTTAAAAAAAAAAAATTTCTTTAAGGCTAAGTTTTGGGGTTTTTAAAATAAATTTATTTATTTATTTATTTATTTATTTATTTATTTATTTAGCTGTGTTGGGTCTTCATTGCTCTGCATGGGCTGTCTCTAGTTGTGGCGAGCGGGGGCTTCTCATGTTGCAGAGCATGGGCTCCAGGCACACAGGCTTCAGTAGTTGTGGCACACGGGCTCAGTAGCTGTGGCTCGCAAGCTCTAGAGCGCAGGCTCAATAGCTGTGGTACACAGGTTTAGTTTCTCCGCAACATGTGGGATCTACCCAGACCAGAGCTCGAACCTGTGTCCCCTGCATTGGCAGGCGGATTCTTTTTTTTTTTTATTTTTTTTTATTTTTATTTTTATTGATTGATTGATTGGTTGCTATGTTGGGTCTTCGTTTCCGTGCTAGGGCTTTCTCTAGTTGCGGCAAGCAGGGGCCACTCTTCATCGCGGTGCGCGGGCCTCTCAGTATCGTGGCCTCTTTCGTTGTGGAGCACAGGCTCCAGACGCGCAGGCTCAGTAGTTGTGGCTCACGGGCCTAGTTGTTCCGTGGCATATGGGAACTTCCCAAACCAGGGCTCGAACCCGTGTCCCCTGCATTAGCAGGCGGATTCTTAACCACTGCACCACCAGGGAAGTCCTACACTTTCTTCTCAAGTGTGCATAGAACATTCTCCAGGATATATCATATATTGGGTCACAAATCAAGCCTCAGTAAATTTAAGAAAATTGAAATCATATCTTTTCCGACCACACCGCTATGAGCTTAGAAACAAATTACGAGGAAAAAAACGTAAAAAACGCAAAGACATGGAGGCTAAACAATACATTACTAAATAACCAAGAGATCACTGAAGAAATCAAAGAGGAAATCAAAAAATACCTAGAGACAAATGACAACGAAAACACGACGATCCAAAACCTATGGGATGCAGCAAAAGCAGTTCTAAGAGGGAAGTTTATAGCAATACAAGCCTACCTCAAGAAACAAGAAAAATCTCAAATAAACAATCTAAACTTACACCTAAAGGAACAAGAGAAAGAAGAACAAACAAAACCCAAAGTTAGTAGAAGGAAAGAAATCATAAAGATCAGAGCAGAAATAAATGAAACAGAAACAAAGAAAACAATAGCAAAGATCAATAAAACTAAAAGCTGGTTCTTTGAGAACATAAACAAAACTGATAAACCTTTAGCCAGACTCATTAAGAAAAAGAGGGAGAGGACTCAAATCAATAAAATTAAAAATGAAAAAGGAGAAGTTACAACGGACACTGCAGAAATACAAAGCATCCTAAGAGACTACTACAAGCAACTCTATGCCAAAAAAATGGACAACCTGAAAGAAATGGACAAATTCTTAGAAAGGTATAACCTTCCAAGACTGAACCAGGAAGAAATAGAAAACATGAACAGACCAATCACAAGTAATGATACTGAAAATGAAATTCCAAGACTGAACCAGGAAGAAATAGAAAATATAAACAGACCAATCACAAGTAATGAAATTGAAACTGTGATTAAAAATCTTCCAACAAACAAAAGTCCAGGACCAGATGGCTTCACAGGTGAATTCCATCAAACATTTAAATAAGAGCTAACACCCATCCTTCTCAAACTTCCAAAAAACTGCAGAGGAAGCAACACTCTCAAACCCATTCTATGAGGTCACCAAAACCAGACAAAGATACTACAAAAAAAGAAAATTACAGACCAATATCACTGATGAATATAGATGCAAAAATCCTCAACAAAACATTAGCAACCAGAATCCAACAACACAATAAAAGGATCATACACCATGATCAAGTAGGATTTATCCCAGGGATGCAAGGATTCTTCAATATACGCAAATCAATCAATGTGATACACCATATTAACAAATTGAAGAATAAAAACCATATAATCATCTCAATAGATGCAGAAAAAGCTTTTGACAAAATTCAACAACTATTTATGATAAAAACTGTCCAGAAAGTGGGCATAGAGGGAACCTACCTCAACATCATAAAGCCCATATACGACAAACCCACAGCAAACATCATTCTCAATGGTGAAAAACTGAAAGCATTTCCTCTAAGATCAGGAACAAGACAAGGATGTCCACTCTCGCCACTATTATTCAACACAGTTTTGGAAGTCCTAGCCATGGCAATCAGAGAAAACAAAGAAATAAAAGGAATACAAACTGGAAAAGAAGAAGTAAAACTGTCACTGTTTGCAGATGACATGATACTATACACAGAGAATTCTAAAGATGCCACCAGAAAACTACTAGATCTAATCAATGAATTTGGTAAAGTTGCAGGATACAAAATTAATGCACAGAAATCTCTTGCATTCCTATACACTAACAACGAAAGGTCAGAAAGAGAAATTAAGGAAACAATCCCATTCACGATTGCAACAAAAAGAATAAAATACCTAGGAATAAACCTACCTAAGGAGGTAAAAGACCTGTACTCAGAAAACTAGAAGACACTGATGAAAGAAGTCAAAGGTGACACAAACAGATGGAGAGATACACCATGTTCTTGGACTGGAAGAATCAATATTGTGAAAATGACTATACTACCCAAAGCAATCTACAGATTCAATGCGATCCCTATCAAATTACCAGTGCCATTTTTTTACAGAACTAGAACAAAAAAAATCTTAAAATTTGTATGGAGACACAAAAGACCCCGAATAGCCAAAGCAGTCTTGAGGGAAAAAAAAGGAGCTGAAGGATCAGACTTCCTGACTTCAGACGATACTACAAAGCTACGGTAATCAAGACAATATGGTACTGGTCCAAAAACAGAAATATAGATCAATGGAACAGCATACAAAGCCCAGAGATAAACCCACGCACCTATGGTCAACTAATCTATGACAAAGTAGGCAAGGATATACAATGGAGAAAAGACAGTCTCTTCAATAAGTGGTGCTGGGAAAACTGGACAGCTACACGTAAAAGAATGAAATTAGAACACTCCCTAACACCACACGCAAAAATAAACTCAAAATGGATTAGAGACCTAAATGTAAGACCGGACACTATAAAACTCTTAGAGGAAAACATAGGAAGAACATTCTTTGACATAAATCACAGCAAGATCTTTTTTTGATCCACCTCCTAGAGTAATGGAAATAAAAACAAAAATCAACAAATGGGACCTAATGAAACTTCAAAGCTTTTGCAAAGCAAAGGAAACTACAAACAAGACGAAAAGACAACCCTCAGAATGGGAGAAAATATTTGTAAATGAATAGACCAACAAAGGATTAATCTCCAAAATATATAAGTTCATGCAGCTCAATATTAAAAAAACAAACAACCCAATCCAAAAATGGTCAGAAGACCTAAACAGACATTTCTCCAAAGAAGACTTATAGATGGCCAAGAAGCACATGAAAAGCTGCTCAACATCACTAATTATTAGAGAAATGCAAATCAAAACTACAATGAGGTATCACCTCACACAAGTCAGAATGGGCATCATCAGAAAATCTACAAACAACAAATGCTGGAGAGGGTGTGGAGAAAAGGGAACCCTCTTGCTCTGTTGGTGGGAATGTAAATTGATACAGCCACTATGGAGAACAGTATGGAGGTTCTTTAAAAAACTAAAAATAGAATTACCATATGACCCAGCAATCCCACTACTGGGCATATACCCAGAGAAAACCGTAATTTAAAAAGACAGGGACTTCCCTGGTGGTCCAGTGGGTAAGACTCCACGCTCTCAATGCCGGGGGCCCGGGTTCGATCCCTGGTCAGGGAACTAGATCCCACATGCCGCAACTAAGACCCAGCGCGGCCAAATAAATAAATAAATAAATAAATAAATAAAAGACAGATGCATGGGCTTCCCTGGTGGCGCAGTGGTTAAGAATCCACCTGCCAATGCAGGGGACACAGGTTCGAGCCCTGGTCTGGGAAGATTCCACATGCCGCGGAGCAACTAAGCCCATGCGCCACAGCTACTGAGCCTGCGTTCTAGAGCCCGCAAGACACAACTACTGAGCCTGAGTGCCACAACTACTGAAGCCCGCGCGCCTAGAGCCTGTGCTCTGCAACAAGAGCAGCCACCCAATGAGAAGCCCGCACACCGCAAGGAAGAGTAGCCTCTGCTCGCCACAACTAGAGAAAAGCCCGCGCGCAGCAACAAACACCCAATGCAGCCAAAAATAAAAATAAAAATAAATAAATAAATAAGTAAGTAAGTAAGTAAGTAAGACATATGCACCCCAATGTTCACTGCAGCACTATTTACAATACCCAGGTCATGGAAGCAACCTAAATGCCCATCGACAGACGAATGGATAAAGACGACATGGTACATATATACAATGGAATATTACTCAGCCATAAAAAGGAACGAAATTGGGTCATTTATAGAGACGTGCATGGATCTAGAGACTGTCATACAGAGTGAAGTAAGTCAGAAAGAGAAAAACAAATATCATATATTAACACACATATATGGAAACTAGAAAAATGGTATAGATGAACTGGTATGCAGGGCAGAAATAGACACACAGATGTAGAGAACAAACGTTATGAACACCAAGGAGGGAAAGTGGCGGGGGTGGTGGTGGTGGTGGTGGGATGAATTGGGAGATTGGGATTGACATGTATACACTAATATGTATAAAATAGATAAACTAATAAGAACCTGCTATATAAAAAAATAAATTAAATTTAAAAATTTTTTTAAAAAAAGGAAAGGTTTGTTTTTTTTTTCCCTTTCACCTCCCAATGGTTATTCTTCCGTTCTTCTTTAGTTTACAAATCCCAAGTTTTAGTTAGAGCCCTTCCAACTGCTAAAAGACATTTCCCAGCCTCCTTTGAAACCAGGTGTGGTCATATAATTGGCCAAAGAGATGTAAAGGCAGATTTTCTATGTGATTTCTGGGAAATCTCTTTAAAAGGAAGGGGCATGTCCTTCTTCCTGATTCCTCCTCAGCTACTTGAATGCAGGTATGATTGGTTCAGCTCCAGCGGTCATCATGGACCCTGAGTTGACCACCTTTAAAGTTGAAGCCTCGCACAGTAGAGCAACATGACAAAACAGCTGGATTTCTAATAACAGCAGCATTGAACTGCCGACCTCAGAAATTCTTTTTGGAAAGATATAACCGTGTACGTTGCTCGACATGCTAATTTTCAGGTCTTTCTTCATTGCCACCAAAGCTTTCCTAATCAATACAACATGTTACATAAAAGATGTAAATTCTACTTTTGTATTTCTGGTAGTTACTCCACTAACTTACTAGGATCTATAACTGTTTTTATTTTTCCCCATCAGTTACTTCAACTTATTAACTACATTTCCCTGCAAAAGTAGTTCAGGACATTCTCATCTCTCTGTACTGCTTCCTGTCTCCTCACCTGTCTTCCATGTTGGGATTACCCAGTATTTACTTCTGGATTGTGTTATTGATAAAGGCTGCTTTCTTAAACTTTTCTTCTTACTATTACTAAACTTTTTTTAACTTTTTATTGAAGTATATTACATAGAGAAATATATACATTATGAGAGTACAAAAATCAAGACATTCCTGGGAATTGCCTGGTGGTCCAGTGGTTAGGACTTGGCGATTTCATAGCCATGGCCTGGGTTCAATCCCTGGTTGGGGAAATAAAATCCCAAAAGAGGCATGGCACAGCCAAAAAAAAGAATCAAGACATTCTCACCAAGCGAATACCCCTATATAACCAGTACCCTCAGACCAAAAAACAGGACAGCACCACCCCCCAGGTGTCTTCCTCATGCTCCCTTCAGTCATGATTCTTCCCTAAGCTAACCTCCATCATGACCTTGACACCCATAGATCAGTTTTGCCTGTTCTTAAGCTTTATATCAAGGGACTCAAACAGTATGCCACGTTTTGTGTCTGGCTTCTCTCATTCACATGGTTTATGAGACTCAATGTTGCTGTGGCTGGAGAGAATTCTATTGCGTGCATACACCACAATTTATCTATCCATTCTATTTTTGGTGGACATTTGGGTTAGCTCCAGTTTGTGACTATGACAATCTGTGCTGTTGTGAACATCTTTGAATGTATCTTTAAGTGAATGTGAGATGTATTTCTGTATGCCTAAGAGTGGATTGCTGGGTTGTAGAATATGCACACAATTCGTCATTTAGTACTTTTTGCTAAACCTTCTAAAGTCACTATACCAGTTTATATGCCCCATCAGCAGGGTCCAACACCTCTACAACACTTGACACTGTCTTTTTCATATAACCATTCTGGGGGATGTGCAGAAGCACTGCATTATGGTTTTAATTTGCCATTTCTGGATGACTGCTGAGGTTGAGCACCTCCCCATATGCTCACTAGCCACACGGTAGCCTCTTTTTTTTTTAAATTTATTTTAATTTATTTATTTTTGGCTGTGTTGGGTCTTCGTTGCTGCATGTGGGCTTTCTCTAGTTGCGGAGAGTGGGGGCTACTCTTTGTTGCAGTGTGCAGCCTTCTCATTGCGGTGGCTTCTCTTTTTGTAGAGCATGGGCTCTAGGTGCACGGGCTTCAGTAGTTATGGCATGAGGGCTCAGTAGTTGTGGCTTGCTGGCTCTAGAGTGCAGGCTCAGCAGTTGTGGTGCACAGGCTTAGCTGCTCCGCGGCATAAGGGATCTTCCCAGACCAGGGCTCGAACCCGTGTCCCCTGCATTGGCTGGCAGATTCTTAACCACTGTGCCACCAGGGAAGTCCGGTAGCCTCTTTCTTAAAGTGACTGTTATAGGTTTTCTTGCCCTTTTTTCTAGAAGGGGTGTCTGACTTTTTCTTACTGACATTAAGGGGTTTCTTTGAAATTCTGGATATAAACAATCTGTCAGACATACGTATTGCAAATACCTTTCTCACTCTGTGGCTTGCCTTTCCACTCTTTTAGAACAGTCCTGAATTTAAAAGTCATCCACTCGGGCTTCCCTGGTGGCGCAGTGGTTGAGAATCCACCTGCCAATGCAGGGGACACGGGGTGGTCCAGGAAGATCCCACATGCCACAGAGCAACTAAGCCCGTGAGCCACAACTACTGAGCCTGCGCTCTAGAGCCCACGTGCCACAACTACTGCAGCCCGCGTGCCTAGAGCCCTTGCTCCGCAACAAGAGAAGACACTGCAATGAGAAGCCTGCGCACCACAACGAAGAGTAGCCCCCACTCGCCACTAGAAAGAAGCCCGCACACAGCAACGAAGACCCAACACAGCCAAAAATAAAAATAAATAAATTTATTAAAAAAAAAAAACCTTAAGGAAAAAAAAAAGTTATCCACTCTATCCATGTCCTCCGCTATGGTTTGTGGTGCTGTGTCTTGTGTAAAAAATCTTTGCTTACTCAAAAGTCATAAAGTCCTTGCTTTCCTGGTCAACGGAACACTTCACTAGTTGTATACTCTCCCTTGCACCTTCTGGATTTTACTGCCTGCTCCTGGACGCTAACACTACTTCCCCGAAGAGGTTTTCAAAGAGGAGCTCTGTGTAGAAAACTTTCTAAAGTCATCTATGCCAGAGAAAATTATCTTTACATTCAGATAACAGTTTAGCAGGTTTTAAAATTCTAGTTTTAAAGTTATCTTACTTTGGGACTTCCTTGGTGGTCCAGTGAGTAAGACTCCACACTCCCAATGCAGGGGGCCCGGGTCTGATCCCTGGTTGGGGAACTAGATCCCGCACGCATGCCGCAACTAAGAGCCTGCGTGCCGCAACTAAGAGCCGTGTGCTGCAACTAAAGATCCCGTGTGTTTGGGCTTCCCTGGTAGCACAGTGGTTAAGAATCCACGTGCCAACGCAGGAGACATTGAGCCCTGGTCCGGGAAGACCCCACATGCCGTGGAGCAACTGAGCCCGTGCGCCACGACTACTGAACCCAGCGCACCCTAGAGCCCGTGCTCCGCAACAAGAGAGGCCACTGCAGTGAGAAGCCCGCATGCCGCAAAGAAGAGTAGCCTCCACTCGCCGCAACTAGCGTGCAGCAATGAAGACCCAACACAGCCAAAAATAAATAAATAAATTTAAATAAATAAATAAATAAATAATAAAGATCCCATGTGTCACAACTAAGACCTGGCACAGCCTAAATAAATATTTAAAGTTTTCTTACTTTGATACTGAAAAAGTGTCTCCTAGGTCCATTGTGGCTGTTGGGAAGTTTGATATTAATCTGCTTCTCACCGTGACTTTCTCTTTCAAACAGATTTGACATTTTCCCTATATCTTTGTTGTTAAATTTCAATCTAACGTGTCTTGGTGTGGGCTGTTTTTTCTGTCGTGTTTAGCATTCTTTACATTTAAGATGTATTCTCTTTTATGATTTCTGAGAAACTCTTGGTCATTATTTCTTCTAACATTTTCTTCCCCTTGTCTGTCATTTCCTCTCTGCTCCTAAGATTCCTATTATCTGGACACTGACATTTCTACTCCCATCCTCCACAGCACTTTTCTTCTATTATCTTCCACCTCCTTAACCCCTAGAATTCTTCAACCTGACCTTCTGACTTCTACACTTAAGTCTTGAGCTACATCCATTCTGCTACTCAACCCAGCCCCTGAATTCTCTGTTCCCACGCAGGTATCTCCTTGTTCCTGTTTCATGTACCCATTTCCTCTTTTTCTTTAGGATTTCCATTATGCTTCTTCCATCCTCCTAAGCAGCTGGGAATATGAATTCTGCTCCAACTAGCACAACCTGCCAATTTGTCACTTTCCTTTAATTCTGACTATACTTGCCAGCTTCTCGTGGCTCCCTGTGAGCCGTTCACCAGGTGAGATCACCCCACTCCTCACTCACCACACCCCTCAAATGAGCTCCCCACCTCATGGAAAGGCAAAGATGGAAGCTAGAGTCTCAGAAGGATCACAGGCCGACCACCCCAGCATCTCTTGGGCCTCATCCCCTCAGCCCTCCTGTCATTCCTCCAAGCACCAGTCATAACAAACTCCTGCTGGCCTTCAACCAGGCCTGCTCTGCCTCAGGACTTCTCCATCTGCTGTCACCTCTGCCTCACAAAGCTGTTCTCCACACCACACTCACTGCTGATTCCCTCGCCTCCTCCATGACCATGTTCAAATGGTACCTCAGTGGGGCCTCCCCATCAGCCTGTTTAAATATGCCCAAAGCCTTAGCACTTGCTAATTTTCTTCCCTGATTTTTTCCCACAGTACTTGTAAATCTTCAGACGTGTATTTTTTAAATTTATTTTCTGCTCCTTGAGGATAGAGACTTTGTTTTGTTTATTGCTGTATCCTTGGCATCTAGAACAGTGTCCGGCACTACTGAGGGAGTAGGGAGGCGAATGTGCCTTAGGACTTCTGCTCTGAGCTCATTCACCATTGGACACCCTCTACCAGGAGACTCAAACCTTCAGGGCATCTCAATGAGGCACTGCTCTTTTCCAAAAGCTGTTTCCCTTCACTGGAATCTCTTAGGCCTGAGGGTATGGAAGGGATGGGGAAAAGCAACAGTAGGAAGAGAAAAAGGCACAACTGAAAACAGTCTCCCTTGGCCAGTACGCACAGGCTCTTCCACTCCAAGCTGTCAACCCTACCTCACTGACTAGAATCCAAGCACCTTCTCCCAAGGGGGTTGTCGCAGTTTTTATGTTATTTTCTCTTGGTTCTGTGGCATTTCCATTCCAAGAAGGGAGTCAGAAGGCTGGGCTAGTATATTTGTCTCCTATGGCTGCTGTCACAAATTACCACAAACTTAGTGGCTTAAACAACACAAATTTATTATCTTACGGTTTTGGACGTCCAAAGTCCAAAATTCTTCTCACTGAGCTAAATCAAGGTGTGGGCAGAGCTGTGTTCCTTGGTGGGGGCTCTAGGGACTTCTAGAGGCTGCCCACCTTCCCTGGCTCATGGCCAGTCAAGTCTTTCTCACACTTCACCACTCTGACTCTGCTTCTGCCCTCACATCTGACTCTCCTGTCTCCCTCTTTCATTTATAAGGACCCTCATGATTATACTGGGCCTACCCAGATAATCCAGGATAATCTCCCCATCTCAAGATCCTTAATCACATCAGCAAAGTCCCTTTTGCCATGTAACCTAACATATTTACAGGTTCTGGGGATTAGGACATGGCCTCTGGGGAGGGACATGATCATTATTCTGCCTACCATAGCTATTTTGTCATCTTCTCAGGAACTGGTGACCAGAGTTTCTTAAACTGAAGTCCATGGCTAGGCTTCAGGGTGCCTGTAAAACCCTTGAGATTATTGGCAAAATGTTGCATCTTCCTGCATGTTTCTTGAGAGAGAGCTCAGAGCTTTCATAATTTTCAAAAGAGCTAAGAGCCCATTACTACAAAACAGTCACGGTTCAGGGCCTGACTGAGGGAAGAAAGCAAAGACCAACACTGTCCCCATTAACTACTGGAACACAGACACGATTCCCCCATCTTATACCATAAGAAAAATTCAACACTTCTTTCTGTCTCCTTCTCAGAACATGCATTAACTTCACACCACACATGAACATCTCCTGAGACACAGGTGCCTGGAGCCCCAGTTAAGGAGCAGAGTAATTCCCCCAGCGAATGACGAGGACAACAATGAGAAACAGGCCCCTGGGTAAAGAGTGGGATGGCATCAAACTATTACCTTTAAGTCATGCAAGACCCCATGCCTGAGCCCTCTTCTCTTCCATCAAAGCCTCTAACTATAGGTGGAGAAAATAAATGCCCTTGACAGAGACAAAGCCACCTCTTGGCAGAGCAGATTCTGGCCCAGATCCTGGCCCCTTCTCTTCTCCTTTCATTCTCAACAAGCAAAGGCTCACTGCCTTGTTCACACACCTGACAGCTTCCCCTGAGATGGGTGCCCAGCATGCTGCTTACCAAAAGCCAGGATTATAGACTCCGGATACATAATCGAATATGTCTTCATCTGATTTAGAATTTTATTTTCTTAGCACAAGTAACTGCCTTAGGAAATAGTGTCTCTCTTACACCTGTGTGCCCAGCTGCAGGGAGAAAAAGTCCACTTACTTTGACTGCAGGGTCTGCCTTGGCCACGTGCCATCTTCATTTTGGGGCTCAATTACTAGCACCTGAGTGAAAGGGGAAACCATATTAGGAATGTGCAAACCATCTCACTGTTGACATGCTCAGAACCAAAAGATACCTGTTCACACACCCTGGGCAGAGCTGTCTGCTGGGGCATGCCTTGGGCCCTCCTACCTGACCCTGGTACAGCCCAGCATCCTGCACAGTGTTGTCTAGCTTGCTCAACTGGTCGTAGGTGTTGCTCATGTATTTGTTCCACAGCCGTGTCTCACGGTCCGCAGGGATGTTGAACAGCTTCCGCATTTCCTTCTCAATGGTTGCTGGGGACAGGCAGAAACATCACTCAGGGCTTTCTCCAGAAGCAAGGCCAGCAACAGCCATGGCAAGCTAATGCTCATCCTCCGTCCTTTTCAGATGGTCACTGGATGCTCTGGATCAAAACTTCTGACCGACCTCAGCCCCTTGGTGACTCCTAAGGCAAACATCTTCCATGGGCATCCTCTTGCACTCATACAACCAAAAATTGTCCCTATGCTTCCCATTCTTTAATGATGTGGGTCCCCACTTTTAGCACAGAAGCAACATGGAAAAGTCAGAAAACTTATCTTTGGAGTTAAAGATAGATTTGGTTTCAAATGCTAGCTTTGCTGTTTTCTCACTGAGATTTCTGAATAAGTGACATTAATCTCTCTGAATCTGCATTTTTTCGCCCTTATTACCATATGTTAAGTGGGCAGACATCATGCCCAGTGTTTTATACAATATGATTCCCAGGCTTAGCTGTCCACAAGAATACCCTGGGGAGCAGGCTCCCAGGTCAGGACTGGTAACCACAACCCGAGATTATCTGGGTAACAAGTCTGAAGAGGGTGCCCCAGCTTCCCTCTCATTAGTCACAATGCCCTGCACTCTCACTGGATACCTGGAACTCCAGCCCAGCTACTCACCGATGGTGTCTGCCTTGCTGAAATGGCAACTCAGCACATTGGTGGGGTCACTGTTCTCACAAAGCTTCAATTCCAGCAAATACACCTCTACCTTGCAGTGCTTGACAAACAGGCCATGCTCTACAACCTGTGAACAAGAGGCACGGGTGAAGGAGCAGCGGTTCCACACCAGGGCAGTCTTGGAAGCAACATGTCTCATCAGTGGCAAAAGGCAGAATTCACATGATAATCAGTTTCCCTAAGTGATCGGGGGGTCAGAAGTACAGATTTTTAAAGCCACTGGCATCTGTCCTAGTTTAAAAACCTTACTTCCACTCATTAGGGCCAACCAAGAGCATCTGGATGGAACCAGAGCTGGCAACAACAGTGCACAACAGGAAAGTCATTGTTCATCTCTTAGTAGGGATCATGATGCCTCCCTTGCAGGGTCTGTAGAATTAGAGGCCTAGAGAATACAGTTAAAGCCCTTGGCAGCACACTCACCACATGGCAGGACTGTGGGCAGGAGGGGACATCTGCGGGAGGCTGGCATGCCCCTAACCATTTGATACCTAACCCCTCTTGGAGTCCCAGGTTTCAAGCTGGAGAAAGAAGGTAGTTCTGGCCCTGAAGAGCAACTCTTAGGAGCTTGGCCTCAGGACTGCAGCCCTTTCCTACTCTGCTAAGAAGGGAAACTAAACACCAGGCAGAGTAAGAAATTTACCCAATGCCTACATATCAACAGTCATGTGGACTCCTGTGATGTCCCCATCCAGTGGGATAAGCAAACAACTGTGGGAATCAGGCTGGTGGTATTCTCACCAGTCCTGTCTACCAGAGGGGCTAACAATCTGAGTTTCTCCCAGGGCCTGCCTTCCCTCAAGAGACTGTTCTCTCGGATATAAACACCTGTTTTCCGAGGTACTCAACAGTGTGACCAGAGATTCTTAAGCACAGGGGGAGGGACTTCGTGGGTGGGGCAGTGGTTAAGAATCTGCCTGCCAATGCAGGGGACACGGGTTCGATCCCTGGTCCAGGAAGATTCCCACATGCCACGGAGCAACTAAGCCTGTACACCACAACTACTGAGCCCGCGAGCCACAACTACTGAAGCCCACACGCCTAGAGCCTGTGCTCCACAACAAGAGAAGCCACCACAATGCGAAGCCCGCGCACCTCAACGAAGAGTAGCCCCCGCTCACCGCAACTAGAGAAAAGCCCACGCGCGGCAATGAAGACCCAACACAGCCAAAAATAAACAAAAAACAAACAAACAAACAAAAAAGCACAGGGGGAAAAGCAATATCAGAAAGGTTAAGTTAAACAAGAAGCAGTACATTACTGTATATCCATATGACCCCAAGTGAACTTTCTCTCACAGAACCTTCCAGAATGTGCTCTCACTGCACCGCTGGACATATCCCAAGCCACTGGGCAGCTGTGATGTCTGGAGGCCTCCACTCAACTTCTTAGGTATGGCCAGTACCCCAGGAAACCAATACCAGTCAGTGTCAGGGAGCACTCACAGACACTGACCAGCAGGTGTAACAATTCATGTACTCACTTTTCTGACAATGGGCCGCTGGCCTTCTACACAGCCATACCAGTTTAGTAACTTATTCCAGGCCTCGGCTGGGACCAATACATAGTCCAATTCGTCAATTAAATGTTCTTTCAAGGTCTGACTCTCAGGATCTGAAAAAGGAAAACAGCACATAGCTCACTGCTCTTCTCCCCAGAAATGTTTGTTTTACATAATTCTTATGTACTTTTCAGAAACACGAAAAGCATTTATAGGAACAAGTACAAAATTCCAAAATTCTGTGACTGGCCATAACACAGAGCAGACTTGGAGTCTTTAGTCATGCTTTCTGAACATTTTATGAGGAACTTGTATTTCTTCCATAGTTGGAGGAAGAATGAAAGAGAAAAGAGAAAAACTCCAATTTACACTTTCAAAGTGCTTCCAGATTCCACAATTAAAATTGTTTACTATGAATATTTAACGTAATATTCTGCTTAGTGAAACTGCATTTTAAGGTCAGATATCACCTTCCTTTGAAAGATTTACTAAGAAAGCAAACAAACAAACCATTGAAGTTAAATTTATTTTACCAAGAGTCATTCAGCATTCTTAGTTTTCAACACTCCAAGTGAAAACTCAGCTGGACACCAGCCATGTGGAGGGACAACACCTTTAACATGCTAAGCATCCATCTTACACCCCACACGGAGGCAACATGACTGTGAGTCAGAAAAGGACATCCATGGTCTGAAACATACTCTCTCAATGGAGGACCAAGGGACTGGATCAAGGGAAGACTAATCATCTCCCATCAAGGAAGCCTCCCTGCTAAGCCTGTGCCCATCTACACCCACTCCCGCAGTAGTGGAAGCCACTATTCTCCGCCAGACAAATGAAGCCATGAAGCCGGGGAAGCAAAAAGTACCCACAATGGTGCAACTCATCTGTAATTCAAGGCAGACAATGTTTAAAAACAAAAAACAAAAACAGCATGCACAAGGTGACCAGGGCTTCCTATCACCTCTCCCACCAGTTTACACCCTACCCCATGAGGTCTTCTGCCCTTCCTCAGGGCGAGTTTCAGATCTGATCCACCTCTGCCTTTTTCATTTCCAAGGAAAAAGGAAAGGAACTAAACAGCCTTGGAGAACAGGAATACCAAGGTGAGAAGGATGAATGGAAAAACAAAATGTGGTATATACACACAGTGGGATATCATTCAGCCTTTAAAAAAAAGAAATTCTGACATGCCGTTAACATGGATAAACCTTGAGGACATTATGCTAAATGAAATAAGCCAGTCACAGAAAAACAAATACTGTATGATTCCACTTACATTAGGTACCTAGAATAGTCAGACACAGAGACAGAAAGTAGAATGGTGGTTGCCAGGGGCTTGGGGGGGAAGGAGATTGGAAATACTGTTTAATGAGTATGGAGTTTCAGTTTTGTAAGATAAAAAAGTTCTGGAGATGGGTTGTGCAACAATGTGAATATACTTTACACTACTGAACACTTAAAAATATGCAGATGGTAAATTTTATGTGTATTTTACCATAATTTAAAAGAAAAAAAAAAAAGTGGCTCCTTCTCACTGATAAGCCAACCACCTTCCACACCAGCTCTGGCATGATTAATACTAATCGACCACCCCTTTTCTATTCAGCAACAGAAGGATGGCACAGGGGTAGTACTTATCAGTCTACTTGAAACAAGAGCTTCTGAAAAAAACTGACACCTAAACTCCAAGGTTTTCTCTGATTTGCAAATTAAAACGCATAAAGGTTATTCACTTGTCTTACTTGGAGACATACACCTTCATTTCTAACACTAAGCATTATGCAGACCTGGCCACGCATACTGTGCCAAACAGCAGCCAGAAACCTTAAAATGTGGGAAAGGAACCGAGAGCTTTTAGCATCATCAACCCCAAGTACATCAATTCTTACAAAGCTTTCTCCTCTGGGGCTCAGTGACAATTTTCTCAAAATGTCATTCTTATGACACTATAGGGCAAACACAGGAACTTAACTGGAATTTTCAATGCAGTTCACTGTTTTCACTTAAAACTGGATCAGTCTAAGGGCAGTGTGCTAAAAATCACACATGAGTTTTACAAAAAGGATTTAGGCTCTGCAAATTTCTCCAACGGAGGCAAATAAAGGCAAAAAAGGAGAGCACAGTTTGGTCTAAGCATTGGGATTCCAAATATACAGCAGGGGCACAGGTGGAAATAAGAGAGGGGTGCTCTGCAGACAACATTAGCAAGTTGCCCTACCCCCTCCTCCCTACATGTTCAAGAGCCCCTTCTAGGTCATTCCCCATTCTAGGGTCATTCCATGACCCTAGGCGGAAGGCAGCCAGACTGGGCCAGAGATAGACCATTCCCACACTGTCAGTGTTCCAGGGTCTGAACGGAATGTACTTCTCACTTCCCAAGCACACAACAAATGTTTTGAGCCTAAGCCAGGTGACATCAAATTGGAAGACCGCAGAAGGAATGCTTGTCCTTAGCTGAAGGTCAGGCAAAATTACTTCAGAGGGTCCCTCCAGCTCTAGCGTTCTCATCACCAATACTATTAAAAGCCTTAAGAATTCTCCTTCTCAAAAAAAAAGAGGGAAAACGACAAAGTGCAAACACAATGCAATTATCCTTTGGGGTAACTTCATGGTATACTGCCACCATCTGACTTACATCAGTAAACAAAGCCTATGACATTATTGTCATTCAGACCTCCCCTAAAACAAGGTGTATGCTGAAGCACTGCTTTTTTTTTTTTTTTCACCGCTCATTTTTAAAAACACCCAGGTAGTGTTATGTACTTGAATCAAGCCTCAAAAGCCTCATGCACTGTCTGCCTTCCTGCTGCCCTGATTGTGGGCCCAGGCAACAGATCACCTCTGTCCTGGTTGCAAGGGAGTCTAAAGCCAGGCAGAACAAAGCCTAGGAAAGGCCAATTGCCATTTCTGTGCATCTAAAGGTGCAAGCCAAGCTCAGGTGTGTCATACATCACTTTTTCAGTCATTTCTTCCATTGGGAGCTGACTGTGATCATAACTCTACTAACCTTCCACCTCCCCTTACACTACTTCTATGACAAACACAGCCATCACAGGAATGCTTGATGAATGTTGACAGGTCTACAATTTGTTTCACTGCAAAGGCAACACAGAAAATTCTGGTTCCCAAATTTCAGATTCCAGATGCCATTTCAAAATGATATCCTATTTCTTTCCATTCAATACACTAATCTAAAATCTGAAATCTCTAGCAGAACTAATTTGAAAAAGAGAGAGACAGGCAGACAGAAATTTAAAATGCTAGAAGCATACTCTTACCAAGAGCAGTTAATTTAGGGAAAAAAAAGCAGCTTAACTTCTCCATGAGGGTCTGCATAGACTTCTGCTATAGACACAAGTCAAGGACACTTGTTTCTATCCCCTCACAGTAGGAAAGTCAGGTTCACAATATCCATGTTACAGATAAACATGACCTCAGGTCACGACCCAGGTGGACATTTCAGTTAGATAAGCAACAGGATACTGCACCTGAAAAGAGTCCGGAGTTATCTATCGGGCCAGGAAACAGATTATGTTCACCCACACTGTACATATCCCAGCTGTCGAAGCCCACATACTTCTTCCACTGCTTGAACCACCGGCTGTCAATAAGATACCTAGAGACAGACAAAAATTTACTGTACCAGACAAGCTGAGCTTGTAAGTTTCTGCAGCTGCTCCCTCAATTTTTTTATGGTCCTCCCACTTGGGGAGCAAGCAACCCCCACTAAAAAACACACTTTCAAGAGCAGGAGCAGGACCAGGCCCTGCATGGCACAGTGAGCCTGGCCCAAGGCAGGCATCCATTAAGTGAAATGATTGTTGAAAGAATCCATAAATGAAAGGAAGGAAATGACTGGCTTCAAAATGCTTGTTTAAAGAAATTCTTTCTATGGGGAAAACCTTGTTTGCTAATGACCATGTCATTAATTTCATAATGATCTTTGTAGAGGTCCTTGTCCAGGCAGACAGTTTGGTTACACTGCTTTGCTTGATGTGAACAGCAGTAAAATAATTTTCTTTCTAAAAATGAGATAATAACATCACACACTTCAGTTTTCCTTTGAGGACCAAACAAGATATCAAAAAATGTGTTTGTGTGTGTATATATATATGTGTGTGTGTATATATATATATATATATATACACACACACATACATGTACACATGTATACATATAGACACACACATATATACATATAATATTGTCTTGGCGTGTTTATCTTGTCAAAAAAGCATTAAGTTGATCTGGTTATATTTTAGAAGTATCACCATGCTGTTTTACAATTAAGACAGAAGGAGGGGAAAACCTCTGTAGGGGAACAAAGCACAACAATTATATTGGTGAGTCCTTCAAATTTTACAACCAACACACTTCAGAGGAGATCAGGCAGCTTCCCCAAGGCCACAAGGATCCATAAGTATATCCAAATCTCTAAAATGCTCTTTCCCCTCCAAACACTTTTAGTGTGTTATTTTAGTCTATGTGAAACTTCCTCTGCTTCTGCTGAGTATTTTTCATGTGCCACCACTACTCAGGATATCATCTAAAAGTACTTCTGCCTGCCCTGCCTTTCACAGCCTGGCTAGCTCAAGAACACTGTAAAGACTGAATTCTTCCTAATCTCAATGCTTCCCTTCCCTGCTCAATTCCTCTGTCACTATAAGGGGCATTATCACCACTACCATAGTTTCTTAAAGAGGGTTGATCAATCATATTCAATGCAAAGACAAGCCCCAGTTTTCTGCTCCCACACAATAATACCACCCAGGAATCTCTTCACTAGTGGAAATTCTGTCCCTTCTACTAGACAATTTATTAAGAAAAACTTCCTGACTCAGACTTGCTCTTCTAAATCCTGGTCTTTTAATCCTCTTTTTAGTTAGGCTCTACGCTACCCGCCTCTCCCACTCCGAAATGCTGCCGCCACAATTATTTTTGACATCTGCTACCAAAATAACCTGGGGCTCTCAGACGTTTGTTCAGCCTCTGACCTTGACGTCTGTTCGGCAGTTTACAAGTTACAAGTATCTACTTCGGATCTATGCCTCAACCAACTCAAGGAAGGAGCGCCAAATATCGCTACCCTGGTTTTAATGGTAAGGAATCAGGGTCTGTGAGGTGTGGACGCCTTCGCCCAAAGTCACAAAGCGAGTCCTCAAAGGTAAAGGACTCTCCTCAACCTGAAGGTCCCCGTGAGCGTTCCGCTTCTGTCCACCCCGTAGCCCTAGCCTCCGCCGGATCCGCCCCCTGGGGCTCCGAACGGACCGGGACGACCCTCAGTTCCACCCACGCTTTCCCAGAGGTAATCTAGGGCTCCCTCCCCTAAAGGGTGGGGGTGAAGCCACTCTCTCAAGATCACTAACATCGCCCCCACCTGGCCCCTGCCCAAGCTGGGAAAGAGGGGCCGGACCTGAGAGTCCGAGCGCCGGCCCCTGGCCCTGTGGGGCGGAAAGGCGGGCCCGGCGCTCACCACTGCGCCCCTCGTTGGAGCGTGGTCCTCATCAAGGCCCCGAGCTCGGATTTCTGGGTCTCCGCATCCGGTCGCTCACGGCAGCCCCCGCCTTCCGCCATCTCGTCCGTGTCCCCGGCCCTGCCGGCCCGGACATCCGCCTCGCGCACAGCGTGCTGCGGTCCGCGCCCACGCACGCACGCACGCATGTGCGCACGCCCAAGCCCCGCCCTTCGTCGCGGCCCGCAGCGCCTGCCAGCCTCTGCCTTTCCAACACCCATGACGCGCCGCCCCTCTCCAGCCCGTGCGCGGTGGAGCGGGGAGGGGGGCCGGAAGAGGAGGCGGCGCGGAGATGAAGCCGCTGCTTCCTCCGCCCGGCAGGTCTCGCCGCCTGGTGGCCGTCTGGCACCCCTTTTCCTGTCCAGCCCGGCGATCTCAAGGAGTCAGACCGCAGGCCCTACGACCCTTCCGGCACCCCCTTCCGGCCAGCGGTGTTATCCTGGTCTTAAATAAACGCAGCGCCAGGTGCGAGGAGCCCTGGAACTAGATTTTCTTGTTTTCACTCCGGCCAGTCCACTTTCAGCAGAGACCTTAAGCAAGTCTTTAGCTGCCCAAACGTGGGCTCCAGGTCCCTGTCCGGGACACCCTACAGGGATTTTGGAGAGTGCCAGGTGCACCAGCGCTTTGGGACCGGGACTCGACGGTGTGGCCTAGTCATTAGCAATCGTGTCCGTCTGGAAGCCAGAATCACCCGGCCCAGGCTGAATTCCACAAGCCCTACACTGAGCTAGCTGCTTACTTTGTCAGGGAGGCAGGCAGCCACAGAGGGGCGATAGCAATGGGGGTGGGAGGAGAGGACTAGGTGTATTCTCCACATTAGATGTCCAGGCTGCTGATTCGTTTTGCAGCAAGATACAGTGTACTGAACACCGTATGTTTCCCACTCGACCCTGCATACAAAAAACACAGCCCTCCTCCTGGAGGGGGAAGTACGCCCAGAGCAAGGAGGAGACCAGGCAGCTGGCCTATGTGAGTCTAGCAGTTCCCGCCCTCAGAGAAAAATAAATAAGACCCAGTACCTGCCCTTGTACGATCTAACAGAGGAGAGGGGATCTTCCACAAATAGCCCCAGCGCCAAGAAGTGCGTGATAAGCACCGTTACAGGGTATGAACCAAAGACTAGACCCCAAGCTGTGAAAGGGAGCCTTTGACTTAAGTACCTTTTGAGTGTGATTTTTTTTTTTTTGGCTGCGTTGGGTTTTCATTGCTGTGTGCAGGCGTTCTCTAGTTGCGGAGAGCAGGGGCTACACTTTGTTGAGGTGCATGGGCTTCTCATTGCGTTGGCTTCTATTGTTGCAGAACACAGGCTCTAGACACATGGGCTTCAGTAGTTGTGGCATGCAGGCTCAGTAGTTGTGGCCCACGGACTTAGTTGCTCCGTGGCATGTGGAATCTTCCCGGACCAGGGAGCGAACCCACGTCCCCTGCATTGGCAGGCTGATTCTTAACCACTGCGCCACCAGGGAAGTCCCGAGTGTGATTGTGAAGAAAGCATAGAAATGATGGTGCATGTTAAAGGAGAGGAGACTAGAGGGGTCAAAGAGAATTTCTGGAGCAAGCAAGGAAGGATCAAAGAGTGAAGATTAGGCCAGTTGAGCTGGGCACAGACTGAAAGGACCTGAGAGCTAAAACTAGAAGGGAGGCCGGAGGGACATATGTCCTGCCTTAAATGGCCCACAGATATTGTAGGAGGTTGAAGAGCAGAGAGAAATAGCTGAGGGTGCTTTATGCCTACAGTGGTGCAGCCCAGAGACCTACTAGGAACCTTTGGAAAGGTGCCTATGAAGGAGGAGAGGAGAAACAGATGAGCCATGTTCAGTGTTGGGGGTGGAAGAGAGAGCTGGCCTGGTGAAGCTGTGGTAGGACATTTGAACAGATTTACTACTTTTATGTTGGGTTTTGGCTAATTGAAATTAATTTGCACTCCTGGGACATCTATCACACCATCTGGTAACAGAGGCCTTTTGGCAGTTGGGTAGATAGCAGGGGAAAGTAATTTGGAATTAAAACTGCCTTGAATAACCACATAGCAGTTAATCCCCTGCAGGTAAGAGTTACCATCACGTGATAATTCTAAATCTGGGGAGCCAACCCTGGCACCCCAAGTGCCCTTCTGTGAAAGTTCTTTGAAATTGTTAAAAATGTTATCAAATGAGAAACACTGCCTTTAGTCCTATTTATGGAAGAAGAAAGTTGGGTTACTGACATGACTTCAGAACCTACATTACAATGTCTGCTTCCCTCTTCTTTTTTTAGCAGTTTCTCCTATACCATTTATGGCATGGGTCAGAGTCTTAAGGAAGTAGGACAAGTCGTCAGCACCACTAGAAAGGGGGACAAAACCTAATTATAAAAATGAAAACTTTGGAAAATCTTTTTAAGCCTGGATCTCTTCAGTGCTATTAAATAGCTGTAAAATTAGTACACTAATTATGGGTAGTCCCTAAAAATTTATATTAAAATTATCAAGTGCCAGTAGTTAAAATGCAAGGAATAAAGTGAAACTTCATAACCAGAAGATCACCATTATTTCCAGTTTTAAAACTTTCTTAGTGAGTTTGATTATATGTTAAAAACTGAGAACTAGAAACAATGAACATCTGCCTGTGTGTTCCTGCTGTTGTGAGAGTGACCCGCGGATTTGGGAGGAAAGGAGTGAGTGATTCAACTCAGGAGACACCCTGGCCCCAGGACTGTGTTCTCTGTTGGGCCATTTCCCCTAGGGAGAGGTATGGGCCTAGTAGACCCCTCTCTTTGCCCCACAACCAAACCCCAGAACTGAACAACTCACCCATTGCCAAGGGAGCTTGGAGCACAACAACAGGAAGGAAAGCAGGAAGAGAGCTGGAGGCAACAGGTCTGGCTGATTGGTTACATACTACGATCTTGGACTGTGATGATCTAATTGAGGGTTCGTAATGTCTGGGTGTGTGAACTTTAAGTTTTATTTGGTTCCAAATCATGAAGTTCTTGCCTTGGCTGGTACTATGGCTTGCTCTAAACCTACCTGGAGTTGGCCCTCCCCAGTCACCCTTGGTCCACACTTGGCCGGCAATCACAGAGCACGTGTGGCTGTATTCACAAATACTGGGCACCTTTTTTTTTTTTTTTGGCTGCATTGAGTCTTCGTTGCTGCGTGCGGGCTTTCTCTAGTTGTGGTGAGCGGGGACTACTCTTCATTGCGGGGCGTGGGCTTCTCATTGCAGTGGCTTCTCTTGTTGTGGAACGTGGGCACTAGGCACGTGGGCTTCAGTAGTTGCAGCACGTGGGCTCAGTAGTTGTGGCACGTGGACCCTAGAAAGTGCGGGCTTCAGTAGTTGTGGCACGCGGGCTCAGTAGTTTTGGCCCACAGGCTTAGTTGCTCCGCGGCATGTGGGATCTTCCCGGACCAGGGATCGAACCTGTGTCCCCTGCATTGGCAGGGGGATTCTTAACCACTGCACCACCAGGGAAGTCCCTTGGGCACCTTTTGATTAGAGGTGGCATCAGGAGAGAAATACTTTTTTTTCCTTTTTGCCTGTGCTTCCTTACCTTGCCCAGGGGACTGTGAAAAAGTGAAAGGCGCTAGAGGTACATTTTAGAAGAATTAAATGTCTTATCAGTGACACTTTCACCTCTGTTACATAAGGGTTAGGTTACTGGGGAAGGTGACAGAGGCAAAAAACTGAATGAATCTCACAGAAAGGACGTGGGATCATTTTTTCCCATGTTGGAGATTCCATTCTGGTTATGCCACTGTTGGTAGCTAGCCCTGATTGGGTGGGGAAGGTGTTGTGTCCTGGGCCCATGTGTGGTCGTGTCTCCTCTTCCTGCTCTAATTCTGTTACCATCAATGTCTTAACCTTAAATAAGCATTTAGATATTAATTGTTAGATATTAATTGTATGTGTCGTTTTCCCTTTGCACAGAGCAAATTCTCCATAAGCATTTCTTGGGTGAATGAATGAAAGAATTATCCAGATAGTAGTCATTTTTTTCATTTGACTGATAATCTGTTATGTCCTCACAGTCCCTACCGTCCAGGGGTTCCCAGCCAGTGAGGTTGGAAGATGTTTTCACATGTAATTATAGTGTGTTGTGTGATAAAAGTGCTAGAGGAACATGGAGGGTGATGCTGTAGACACTTCGCTAGGAAGGAAACATAAGCAACTGGTGTAGGAAGCAGAGGTATGCTTAACATTAAGGATGAAAAAAAATTAAAGATAAGAAAAAGGGAGGGACTTCCCTGGTGGTCCAGTAGTTAAGACTCCGCACTTCCAGTGCAGGGGGTGCGGGTTCAATCCCTAGTCAGGGAACTAAGATCCCACATGCTGTGCAGCGGTGAGGCCCAGAAGAAAAAAAAACAGTATGCTTAACATCCCCCCGACCTTTGAGGATGCATGATGAGTCTTCCAAGGAATCCTGAGGGGACCAGGGCTTCTTTAGATTCACACACATGTACACAGATATAGCCACGTGCTGGGGACAGAGGAGGCTGGGGTAATAGGTGCTTCTTCTGCAGGGAGGCTCAGATTCCCTCCAGTCGCCTCCCTGTGGAGTCAGGTAGCCTGCAGGACTGTAGGACACCACCCAAGGTGGGCTGCACCTGCCCCTGGATACTGCCCCGACTCTGGGCATTTGGATTAAGTGAGCCTGTCTGTGGTCTCCTACCTTGGCCTTGCTGGCCATGGCTACACTGGACCTGGGAGGGGTGCTGGGAGTGGGGTTTCTGTCTGCAGGATGAATGATAGAAGAGCTACTGGGCCTCTGCCCAGCACATCACTGTCATGTCCTGTCAGTTTCAATGCTTCTGGATGCAACTAACAGAATACCCACCAGCAAGTGGCCCACCTAGTTAGTGATTTTATTTTTGTTTTTTCACGTGACAAGTCTGGATTTGAGTTCTTGGGTAGGTCAAAGCTGAAGGATGTCAGATCTCAAGTTGGCTTCTCTGTTACCCCCAGGGCCAGTGCCCATAAGCCCTCACTCCTTGGGCAAGAACTTCTCTCATCTGAGCTCCTGCTTCCCAATCCAGCAGTGCCTGATGCCCAGTAACTTATTGACCAGCTCCAGCTGGGCTTTATTTTAGTGCCATCCCAGGTGTGTCACACCTCTATGAAAGCATGCTTATCTAGCCTATTTGGTGATTGTAATAACAAAAACCTGCCAAATTCAGAGTACTCTGACAGGGATCCCTGCCCATTCTTTAAAAATCCATGCTGTGGATGGATTTATTTCTCTTGTGGAAAGCTTTAGCAAGTATTTTTTACTCAATATTACCCCAAAGTTAAAACTTATGAGAAAAGGCTGGTCAGGCCAGGAATGCCTCACTGAAAATAAGCTTATTTTAAATGTTGTTTGTGGAACTACATCAAGACAGAATGAGGAAGTCATCTGATAAAGAACTAATTGTGCAAGAAGTGCCTGACCAAATGAATTTTATCAGATTTTTTTTCAGCTTTGTTGAGGTATAGTTGACAAATAAATTTTAGTGTGTACATTGTGATTTAATATACATATACATATTTTATCAGATTTAATGTTTAAAAAAAATATTTAAAACTAGCATTTCTGGAAGAACTGCTAAAATGGAGGCTTCTGAACCTACTGAGTAACAGCACAACCCATCCCCTTCTCAGAAGACCTGTGGCCTAAATACTGCTGCCTGCTCCCGGATCAGGCAGTGTCCCGGGAGGCACTGCTACCAAAGGCCAGGACCGCAGACAGGTTCACTGGGATTCCTTCACTTTTCCTTGTTAATTTGAGCTGCTGATTCACAATGGGGTGGAGTGGGTGCAGGTCAGAGCCAGTAGCAGTTGCATGGTTGAATGAGAAAGAATGTGTGTGTGTTTTGGGGGAAGATGTCCACTTTCTTGGGGAGGAAGATGAAGTGTTAACTGGCTTTAGTCTGAGTGTTCCCAGAAAAAGAGAGAGTTGAAAAGGACAGTTAAAGGAGGCATGCAGCTTCAAGTCTGAGGAGGATTATTCACCAGCCAGTGTCAGCCACATGGGGATCTCAGAATTTCCTTTCTCTTGCAGCCCAAGGCATAAACTGAAGAAAAAAAAAAAAAAAAAAAAGTGGGCAAGGAGGGGTGAGTCACCAGGTACCCAGAGGGGAAGAAGTTGGAGTCAGTTTGGAAAGCCCTGGATTCCCATCCCAGAGCCTAACCAGAGAGTGTGGCCTGGGCCACACTGACCCTTTACAGGAAAGGGGAGAGTTGGAGCAGGAAGTCTCTCCTCATGGGTTCAGCTGTAGGACATTGAATAGGACCCTAAATCCCCAGGCTATCCACATCAGCATCTCTGGAGGGGGGCCGTGGACATAGCTTTTAACAAGCACCCAGGTGATTTTTGGGCACTGTGTATTAGCTCCCAGAATAGGACCTGGTAGATCTCGGGCACTGGCTGTCTGGTTACAGCTCTAGCTCCCCCTGACACTGCACTTGCTGAGGAACCTTCAGTTCACAAGCACTCATCCCAGATAACTATTCTTTTTGTTTTTTTAATTTTGGCCACGCCGTGAGGCATGCGGGATCTTAGTTCCCTGACCAGGGATTGAACCCGTGCCCTCTGCAATGGAAGCGCAGAATCCTAACCACTGGACCACCAGGGAAGTGCCCCCAGCTAACAATTCTTTATGAAATGTCCCTTCCCTCGGCTCTTTGACTCCATCCATCACTGTTCCAGCTGTGCCTCTCTGCCATCTGACCCAGAAGCACTGTGAATTCATAGGCCTCAAGTTTAGGCCCCCTGATCTTCTTGCCACTCTCCCCAGGTGAGACCGTATCCTCTCCAATGGCTACTTACTGGCCCCTTGACTAGACCTTTGTCTCCAACCCAAATTCCTTTTCTGAGCCTCTTGTAAGCACCTGCTCCAGATATCTCCATCTGGATGTCTCATGCGCCAAATCTGAATCTAAACACTTTTCTTCTCCCCACACCTGCTCCTCCTTGTGTTACCTGATTGTCAGTGATGCCACCTTTCCACCTCAGACCTTCACACACTGAACTCCCTGCCTGTCCACCCTCCATCAGCTTGTTCCTCAGCTAACTGCTCCTTAACCTCTCTTCAGCTTCACTGTCACTCCCTCCAAGAGACAAAAGCGTGATCCTCCCCACTGGGCCAGGCCCTCTAATTTATTCTCAAAGTACGCCATACTACTCTCATAGAACTAAACATGCATTTAGTAATTATAGAGTCTTTCTGCTTTCCTGAGGACTGTATCCTGGCACCCAGCAGAGTATATGGCACAGGGCTGAATGATGAGTGTTGCAATAAAGGAGCAAAGGGCTTTTACAGAAGAGATGTGGGGTTTAAGGAGGTCAAAGAGGGCCTAGGTATACCCAGATATACCCAGGTGTATAGATTGTTAGTTTCCATTCCAGCAGTCAGATTTGGAGTCTACAAATAATCCTCAAAAATCCCTGACCCTGTTTTTTTGTTTGTTTGTTTTTAATTTTATTATTTTTTTACTTTTGGCTGTGTTGGGTTTTCGTTGCTGCACGCGGGCTTTCTCTAGTTGCGGAGAGTGGGGGCTCCTCTTCATTGTGGTGCGCGGGCTTCTCATTGCAGTGGCTTCTCCTGTTGCGGAGCACGGGCTCTAGTCGCGCGGGCTTCAGTAGTTGCAGTGCGTGGGCTCAGTAGTTGTGGCACACGGGCCTAGTTGCTCCATGGCATGTGGGATCTTCCCAGACCAGGGATCAAACCTGCGTCCCCTGCCTTGACAGGTGGATTCTTAACCACTGTGCCACCAGGGAAGTCCCCCTGTGCCACCAGGGAAGTCCCCCTGACCCTGTTTTGAGTGGAAAGTTTTTCTCTTTATATTAATTGACGAACACTGGCTGATTCATGCTATACACCAGGCTCTATGGACCCTGAGGAGATGACCAGCCCCTTTCCACCTCCCAGACTTTCACCCTCTGGGGAAGCAGACCAGTCACTCACAGATGTAATCAAGACTTTTGGTTCTGAGAGGAGCACAGATAGAGTGGGGTCTCAATGGGGAACAGAGCTCTGCCTTGTTACCTCAGAGGGGACTCAAAAGCGAGGTGGAGAGGCCTTGCAGCCAGAGGGAGGTGGGCGTTTTGATGATGGAGAGAGAGGGAGCCAGAACAGAAACAGCCCTTAATGACCTAAGGGCAGGCAGAGGGGGAGGGCAGCAGCAAAGATGCCTGCTTAGGGTTGGAAGAAAAGTTCTTGAGAGTTGGTTAAGACACAGAAGGGACTTGAGCCACCAATTTGAGCATAAACATTGGGACCCCAGAACCTCTGGACCGTGTTCTGGACTGATAACACATATCTGGGTGCTTGTCTGTCCAAACAGAAGCCTCCTTGCATACAAGCCCGGCAGAGTCCCTTGTATTGTGATAGGAAGTGGCTCTAGGTCTGTCTCAAGACTACTGACAACAGGAACAACAGATGGAGAAGTTGGACCTGAGCCATACCTGAGAAGCAGCGCTGGCCTCCAAGATACGCGCCTACCCTAAGCCTGACCATGCAATTGCAACTGCAGGGCATGGTCAGAACAACCAGTTGTATACTCTTCTGAGTACCTGAGAGGCAGCAGCCGGTAAGCACAGCATCAGAGCAGATAGAAGCGCTGGGTAGCCCTATGCAAAGAAGATCTAGCAAAGTAATGGGGAAAGAAAGTTATGTTGCATAAGCTGTCAACTGTGTAAAGTGGGCTTGTATGGCCCTAACACTTGAGGAGGCTGTTACCAAGTAAGGACTTGCTGCCCAACACACTTAGAAGCCAATACTATGGCACCCACTTTTGAGCAAAGAGCTTTATTGCGAGGTTGACCGGCAAGGAGACAGGAGGCAAGGCTCTCAAATCTCCCTAGTCTGGGGTTTGGTCAAACTTTTTTGAGTTAGGGGAAGATGGGTTCATATGTGGAAGTACTGGTGGGGCAGGTTTTGACTGGAGGGCTTTGGAACTTGGCCATTTATGGTAAGGTATGGTAAAGGGGACTTCAGCACTGGGTCTTCCTGGACAATGGATCTTTCACTTTTGAAAGGGTTCCAGCATTCAGGTTCTGGTCATGTCCGGGTTCTTTTGGTTGTGTGTCGGGGAGGAGGGGTGGAGGTGGAAAAACTTGGTTCCAGGCATTATTAGAATTCAAAATTTCTCCTCTGCTGCATGACTTGCAGTTTTGTTCTGCTATCTCTGAAGAACAACTCAGTATCTTGTTATCAACAGAGCAGGGCCAGTTTGGGCTGGTTCTGCAGTTACAAAGCCACGGACTCTATAAACGTTGAGTGGGAGCCCATGGTGTTATTTTTTGTGAAGGTCATTTTGAGCAGAGCAAATACTCAGAAAGGAGAGGCCTAACTACTGAGGATAGGCAGTCAGCCTTTGAAATTTCTTCCTCTTTTTGAAATAAAGACTTTCTCTTGTAACAGGGCCTCAGGATGGCCCTGCTGCATGTCCTGGCAGAGGGAGAAACGCTGAGACAGGAGCTAGGATTCCCACATAGGAAAGAGTGAATTCCACTGCAGACAAAATTTTGGGATGTTCAGGCTTGGCTAGGTAATGCCAGCCAAGGAATGGGGGCTTAAGCTCCCAGCCCTATGACAGTGAGGTTAGTAGGAAAGGTGTCCCCATCTGACAATGACACAGGACATACACACAGTTCTGCTCACACTCAGCACTTTATTAATGAGAAAGCTGTGGTCTGGGAAAGGGGAGGCTGGGATGGACAGGACCAGTGCCCATCTCCGGGGATTTTCCTGAACATCTGGCATTCCTCCATGCAGGTTTAGAGGAAACACCTTCATGGATAAAATCCCCAGAGGGCAACGCTGTGACTGCCAAGCAGCAAGGGTAGGAGGGGCACCCTAGGCACAGCTGGGCCCCTGGGACAGCAGGGCTTCGATATCAGGCTCGATGTCGATGGTCAGAAAGCGGCGGCTGTACCTGCGTACGGGAACACCGTCTGGGCCCACCAGGAACTTCTCGAAGTTCCAGGCAACGTCGTTGCGGCACACCGGAGACCAGGTGATGAACTTGGGGTCTGTCATGAGGGCAGTGGCGTCGTCACTGGGCGTGGGCAGAGCCTCCCGAAGGAAGGCGAAGAGCGGATGGGCCTTCTCGCCATTCACCTCGCACTTCTCGAAGAGCATGAAGTTGGGCTCGAACCCGCCGCCTGGTCGTACGTACTTGAGGCAATTCAGGATCTCCTCGTTCTTGGCATTTTCCTGCGGGAGGGGAGAGCAGCTGGGACCCGGGGCTGCGAGGGGAAGGGAAGCCTTCTAACTGCAAACATGAAGTTTCTCCATGAGTCACTAGACTGTGCCTCTCTTGCACAACCCCAGGGTGGACCTCAACCCCAGCCGGGATGAGCGCCGGAGGGAAGCGAGCCCGTGGGCCGCCTCTCCGCCCCCAGGGCGCGCGGCTGCTGGGCCCGGCGGGTCGTCCGCCGGCGCTCCTAATCCCGGTCGCACGCCCACCCCCGCTCCGCCCGGCCCGGCGCACCTGATGCCCAAACTGGTTGCACGGGAAGCCGAGCACGACCAGACCCCGGGGCCCGAGGCGCCGCTGCAGGTCATTCATCTGGGTGTAGTCCCGGACAGTTGTGCCTCAGAGCGACGCCACGTTCTCAATGAGCAGCACCTTGCCCCGCAGGGACCCCAAGTTCACGGGCTCCCCACCGGCCAGCGGGCGCGCAGAGAAGGCGTACACCGAGCGCGGGGCCGCTGCCGCCAGGGCGGCCGCCGAGCGCTGAGCGGCGCACATGGTGTGGGTGCCCAAAAAGACAGGAGAGAGCCGCGGACTAGACGAACAGGGGGTCCGGGAAGCGCCTCCTTTTAACAGGCGGGCGACCGGGGTCATGTGGCTCGGGCACTTTTCCGGCCGCTCCTACCCGCCCCTCCCCCGCTCGGTCCCGCCTCATCCGGCCTCTGTCCTACTGCTGTGGTCCCGCGAGGCTGGAGGGTGCGGTCGGGCCGGATGCGGACACCGCCCAGACCGTGCCGAGGCGCGGACGCATTTGGTCCCGCCCAGGGAGCGCAGCGCCGGCACTGTGGCAATAGCCCGGATTATCCAGCCCAGAGCCCAGGCCGAAGAGGGCTCCGGATTCTTTCTCAATGGTTCTTCAGGGATTGGGGCCCGGCACGGGGAGACTCGCCAGCAACAGAATCGTTCGCTGCCTGTGGCCACACAGCCCTCCCAGCCTATGCCATATTACTGCTCCCCGGGAACGTGCCCTATTGTCAGGTGCAGAGGGAGTTATGACTTGTGATGATGGTGCAGTTAGCAGCAGCTGCTAAGGCAAGTCCTCTGTGTTGACACTTCCTGGTTCTAGGAAGGTTAAGTTGGAGGAGGGTGGGCGATGCTGGGGAGAAAGGGGGCGGGCAGCCAGCTCTTTCTAACCTATTTCCTTGCATTCTGGGGCTGTCCTAGACTGTGTTCTCCTCCTGGCCTCTGGTTTCTCTCCTACTTTTACACCCCCAGTGTGGCACGACCCTTACACAGGTTTTCTGGGGTCACTGCTCAGGCCCTGCTCCAGACCCCTGGAGGGGAGACCAAAAGCATGCAGGGCCAAGGGGACTCAGTCGATTTCAGACCATCCTCAACTTCATCTGGAGCTCAGGCGAGGAAGTAAAAGACACTGAAAATGGACAGGTAGTAAGAAGAGGAAAATATCACACTAAGATTTGTCCAGAAGAATGACTGCTTGGAGTACCCCTCAGTCGGCTGCATTCCCTACCCCACCCCACTCTGAACTTGAATGTGACACAAGATAATCATTTCCACCTCTTTGGGAGGAGCCAGGTTAGTGCCAGCTTTGGGGTAGGGGTGGGCAAGCCGGTACTTTGCCCCCTGAAGGAACCTTCCAAGGTGAGCTAGGCAGAATTCATCCTCCATTCCCAGCCCTGGAGAGAGCCAACACAAACACCAGGATACAGGAAGTTTAGAAAACTGCCTTTATTCTATTAGTAGTTGGAAAAATTAACTGGTACAGAAAAAAAGTTTAGTCAGCTGGAGAGGACAGAGAAACTGTGGGCCATCCAAGAGAACTGGTGGCTCCTCTGGGAGGGAACCTGGATACAGTGAGAAAAAAGAGCACTGTGAACTAGAGCCAGACCCTGCCGTCCAGGTGAGACAGGTTATGCCACCTTCTGAAGTATCTAAGTGCCTCAGGCATAAAACCAAATTCCTATTTACTTAGCCCAGCTCTGGGGAAGGGGGTACTGGAATATGTGGGGCCGAAAAGGGGAGACATGGCCATCTTTTTTCAGAGAAACTGACAAAACGGGAATTTAAAAAATGAATTTTCCATCTGACTTTATTTTCAAATACACTTTCTTTTTTTTAAAAAAACCAATACACTTTCTGTGAGGATGACAAATATCAGTATTAGGAAATCCAATTATACAAAAAATACTACATCTAGTCTGGGGTAGATATATTTATTTTTGGTAACATACATTAAGCGGCACTAATTACACAGTAACTATAAGGTAACTAACATGAAACCACAGAACTGTAACTTTGCCACAGCTGCGTGAACTTGGGCCTTTCTGGCTGAGCACATTTTCAAAAAACTGGATTGCCACCCAGAGCTATGCCAATGAAATCTGTTAAAATGAGTAAAGCTCTGAAGTGGTGACTCACCAGAGTACCTTGGCAGCTGAAAGATGAGAGGCGGACATGTTAGTTATAAAGTAGTTACAGCCTAATTCACAAAAGTTACCAACTGTTTCTCTTTCTAGAAAGAAGCAAGAAGTTAGGAAATCCCTTGAATTAGCGCCTAGTGTGTCAGGTGGGAGTGCAGAGGAGGGCTGTTAGAGCAGTGTCAGAAGGACCCTGGTGGGTCAGGTGGGTTGGACATCATTAATAATCATGGTTGGCTTCTAAATACTGGTAGCAAGATGACTTCTGATTTGTAATCTTAGGTAAATTATAGATAAATGAAAAAGGCCAGTAATCATACACTAAGATTAATAAACAGCACTTCAAAATTAACCGCATGAGGGCCGTGCTTGCAGCAGGGTTTCACAAGACAAGGCACCCAGATTTTTTCTTCCCACGTCTGGCTTGCAGAGCAGCTCTCGTGGCCATTTCAAAAACCTCCCTCACTCCATCTTTGGTCTTTGCTGAACACTCCATGTACCCAAAAGCACCAATCCTGTTTGCCATATCTCTGCCTTCTTCCGGTTTTACTGGCTCCTAGCAAAGAGAAGAGAGCACTTTTAGTTAACAGCGTTACATACATATAGTAAGTAGGTGTAGAATATTCAAATTCAGCTAAAAGACTGCTTTTAAAAAGCTGCCGAACTCCCAGATTTGAGTTCTGTCTTACGACACTCATATGGGGTGACCCCCACCTCCAATATATAAAAAATCCCTGTCAAACACGCTCTTCTCTGGGAAGTAGAGAGAAAAGGAGAGGCCAGAGAAGCCCTAGAGGGTTGAGGGAATCAAGGGCAAATTACTCAAGCTGTTGATCCAGGGTAAGCCCTTGGGTCTTCCTGTAGTTAGCTTCACAGAGGATTGAATGCTCAGGGAAGGAAATAGATCCTGACCTTCACATTCAGACAGAGAAACCTCAGGAGGAGAACCCCCGCAAAAGACCTCAAGGCACTCCTGCAGTGGGGAAGTCCTATCATTGGGCCATCTGGCTTCTCAGAAGCCAAGATGTCACCTCCACCATCACTTTTAAACTTTTTTTTTTTTAATTTTATTATTATTAATTTATTTTTGGCTGTGTTGGGTCTTCGTTTCTGTGCGAGGGCTTTCTCTAGTTGTGGCAAGCGGGGGCCACTCTTCATCGCGGTGCGCGGGCCTCTCACTATCGTGGCCTCTCTTGTTGTGGAGCACAGGCTCCAGACGCGCAGGCTCAGTAGTCGTGGCTCACGGGCTCAGCTGCTCCGCGGCACGTGGGATCTTCCCAGACCAGGGCTCGAACCCGTGTCCCCTGCACTGGCAGGCAGATTCTCAACCACTGCGCCACCAGGGAAGCCCCCACCATCACTTTTATAAAGGCATTAGGGCTCTCTGTTTGGACTCCCTGCCATCAGGATTTCCTGATCCTTCAGTTGCCACCAATTTATCTTTAGCCTCACATATACGAAAGTAATAACTGGAGAGGGCAATCAAGAGCCTGATAAAGTTCCTGAATCTGAAGCACTGACTACTGCTGTGATGGTCCTTTCTCAGGCAGGCAATCTTCGGGGCACAGCACTACCTCACAAGAGAGGTTCCATCTTACAGGACTAGGGAGTTTTAGGGACCCCCTCTGTGCAGGCCCGAGTCAGTGAGGGCCAGATGGACAGAGAGAGGCTTCTGGGACTTTCTCTGAAACAGCCTGGCCTTTGAGGGTTTCTGCTGGGTTCCCTGAACCTCGAACCCAGGCCCCGAGTTTAAGAATGCTACAGGAAGACAGAGCCCTGCCCTAGACCATACCTGCTTCATCTTGGCTAGCTCCCGCCTTGTGTGCTCATCATTTCGAAGATCCTTCTTGTTCCCAACCAGGATGATGGGCACGTTGGGACAGAAATGCTTGACTTCTGGAGTCCATTTTTCTGGGATGTTTTCTGAAAGAAGCAAAATGCACATAATTTGGGGATACATACAATTCTATCTTGAAGAATCTCCAAAAACCCTAGTTAAATTGCAAAAAAACTTCTTGAGAAATATGCCGGACATTTAATGGAATTTCACTAGTTTCAAAACCATGAAAAAGGTAAAATCTAACCCCCCTTCTCTTAAGCACAGAATCACCAGCTTTTCTCAGTCCCACCAAGGAGCTCAGCTCCTCTGGAGGTGGCACCAGGTAAAGGCTCTGGAGGAGCAAAGGATGACTCCACAATGGTGCCACCTGCCCCAAGAAGGAAGGCTCCCCACCAGCCATCCATGTCACTGCTGGCAGATGATTCTGACCACAGCTTACAGAAGGAGTCCCCATTCTGGGGCTATAGCTGGCTCAGGGTTCACATGTTTTCTCTACACCTTACTCATGGGCCCTCAGCATGACCTACCCTTGGGTTACTGGTATTTCAAATGGCTTGAGTGGCTTTTGAAAATGAGTAATAACCAGCTGTAGCTTCTTGCCAATACTGTAGTAATTTAGAAAGGTTCTACGTACACCATGGTGGACAAGTGCCCTGGGTTCAACCTCACACACCCACCACCTTGAGCATCTCAGTGTCAGGGATGACACTATAAAATGGGGTAACAGTAATACCTTACATGAGGCTATTTTAAGTCAATGCGTACAGAATACTTAGTATGATGATCATTCAAATGGTACTGATTGTAATATAACACTATATTTTAGGAGTAAACTGTTCACTCTCTGACTTCAAGACCAAAAGGCAGGAGTTAGAATATAAAAGATGCTCTGCCTTCTGGCTAGAAGGTACAGAAGCTACATGAATAAGGTCAGGAAAACTCATAATTCAACGCTCCACTCTTCAGCACATAAGACAGACACTTGTCTGCTTCCTTCCTCCTTTGCTATAGCGGCTAGAGTCAATCACTAATGTGACAACTTAAAACTCAAAGCCTTATTCTAGAACAAAGGGGTTCCCAGAGAAGTGCAGAGCAATAAAGAGACAAGGGCCAGCATATCTAACAGTGAAGCCAAACAGCCTCAGTACTGAATCTTGCTCTTATCTCTGCACCCTGTGGTCAGTTTTCAGTTCAGGTGCAACAGTGATCACTTTAAAGAGAAGGTGAGATCACATCACTCCTTTGTTCAAACCATCCAAGAGCTCCCATCTCACTCATGATGAAAGGAGAGGTCCACACCATTAACCACATGGCTCTGCAACCCTCGCTCCACTCCCTCTGCTACAGCTACACTGGACTCCTTCCTTCTGCCTGGGAAACTCTTTTGTTGGCTATCTGTGTTGGCCTCCCTCACCTACTTCAGGTCTCTGCTCAGAGGTTTCCTTTTCAGTGAGGTTGCTGACCATCCTATGGTCATCTTCTAAAACAGCATACTACCACGGCCTATTCCATATCCACCTCTATGAATGTTATTTGTAACATTTCTTGCTATCAGATTTACTGTGGTTTTTGCTCTTCTGTCTCCCTTCATCTAGAATATAGGTTCCATAAGCAGGCGCTCAATAATTATTTGCTGAATATATAAAATTATTACTCCAAAAGTCCCCCCCACCCCCTGGAATTCAGGACATATAAACTGAAAAGAATTGCCTCTGTCTTATCTTCACTTTTCATAAATGATTTTAAAACTTAATTTTTTACTTTTTAATTCAGTGATGGCAATCGCCTATGACTGCTCCCACCTCCAAAGTAATCTGATAGCAGGACACATCACTTTACATGGATTTACACTGGGGTGCTTTAGGGGCCATTGGGAATTCCATAAAGCCAGAGAAAAGGAATCCTTATCTAGATCAAGCAAATGAAATTTTGCCCAGAGTCTACTTTTATACGTGAAGTTTTACTGCAACAGAGCCAAGCTCTGTTGTGCTACAACAGCAGAGTTGAGTAGTTGTGGCAAAGTTCAGGAGGTGCAACAGAGAACACATGGCCAACAAAGCCTAAAATATTTACTACTTGGCCTTTTACATAAGTTTGTTGACCCCAGGCCTCAACTAGAATCTAGACTCTAGACCAACTGCCAGTGAGACAGCAGAGGTTCCAAAAAGTAAACTACTGTCACAGGGTTGGCCAGCAACAGGGCTGAAACCTGCACACCAACATTCTGATTGCTGATCAAACTTGTTATCCTACACCTAGACTCAGGGCCATGGTCTAACATCCAACCAGGTAAAAACGAAGTCCAGCATTAGGTTCACATTAGCTTTTCAGTTTCTTGATATAGACGTTTGAGTTCCCAAGACACATTTTACTGGGGCAAACTACCGGTGGACTTCTCTCCTACTCCCTAGCCAAGATAAGAGAACTTTTAAAAGGCCCTTGGCAAAACCAAGCTAATTCAGTCAGCTCAGCAAAGGGGCGCTACCTACCTATCATACTACTGTGGTGACCAGCAGTCTCTCTAGGTATGTTTGTATTTCAGAGAGGGAGATCAATCTCTCTTTGCCTCTTTACTTTCTACCTCTGCTCTCCTCCCTAGGACCTGCCCTCTGGGGGAGAGGATAGCAAAAAACAAGTCATAGTAAACAAACAGAGGTCAAAAGCTGCAGACTTCCTTCGAGACCAGCAGACACAGTCTTAAAAGAAAATGTGAGACTGAAGAAGAGTAACTTTTTTGCTCTGAAGGTACTTTTGTCCCTAAAGGATTATACCTTGGATGAGGTGGCAAAGGGCACACAATCCTCCTCATTCCTATAGGATTTAGGCTAAGTCCATGATGTGTGTGTCTGAGGGGAAGGTGTCACATGGCTCCATTTTCTCTCTAAAGCTCAGCCTCTAGGGGCTTCTAACAGTCCCTCCAAAGGAAGGCAGATTAATTTGAAAACCAAAACTAGAACACAACTGTTAAAAACGAACCAAAGTGAAACAAGAGCAGAGAGCACCCACTCTGTCTCAGTTTTGGGAGATATTGCACAGGGGGCTCAATCTCAGCTTGGCTCCTTGGGCTGCATGACCTTGAGCAAGTGGTTCAAAGTCTCAGAGCACCTCCCCCAGTACTGTCATTAAAGTGAGTACAAGCATGACACAGAAAGGGTCACTCTAACCGTAACTCCCCAGCAACAGCCCAGGCCACCAGCAGGTCCTCAACAGTCATCTGTGTTAATGATAATCTCCTTGGCCCACATGCTGCCCTGTAAAAACAGCACTGCAGCACCAAGCAAGACATTTCGTCATCTTCAGTACAAACCGAAAGCACGTTCTGTTTCAGGCCTTGCTGCCTTGTTTTGCAAAGTGTGAGGTCAGCATCATTCCCTCTTTTTTTGAAGGAAAGCACACGTGGCCAATGGAGCTAGTGGAATGGTCAGGTTCAAGTCTCTATTAGCTAAGACGCTTTATAAAACGGCTAAATAGGGCTTAAAAACATTACCAGGAATCACCAAGTCATCAGTCGGTCTAGATTTTGGGAAGCAGCAGGCTCAATATCAAGTACTGAAAAAAGGTGTGGACACCCAAAAAAAACCTTCCCCAAATCTTAGTCCAAAAAATAGCTTTGGGGAATGCCCTGGTGGTCCAGTGGTTAGGACTCCACGCTTTCACTGCTGAGGGCGCGGGTTCAATGCCCTGGTCGGGGCAAGCTGTGCAGTGCAGCACCACCGCCCCCCCACAACCAAAAAAAGACAAAAAATAGCTTTGTATTCGGAACCCACCTACTTTACAAGGTGGACATGGCAGTCATGGGAGACCTAGGCTGAAAAGGGACTCAGGGCTCAGGCTCTACAGTCCCAAAGCTCTAGGACTCTGGCCACTGATGATTCTTTCTCTGAAACTCATGTCTGCTTTTCAGTCACTTGATGCCCAGAAAGGACCTGAGAAACCAAAGGTCGGCCAGGCACACAGGCAGTGACAAACATCAGGCTGCAGGGCTACTCACCTAAACTATCAGGGCTGTCAATGGAGAAACACATCAGTATAACATCAGTATCCGGGTAGGAGAGAGGCCTCAAGCGATCATAATCTTCCTGCCCAGCTGTGTCCCACAAAGCCAACTCTACCTATGACAGGAAAAATAAACATAAGAGTGCAGGTTAATCCCACCACTTACTTTCAGAAGAAGTGACACTTAACACAGTACCTTCAAATGATAGACTGTCCAAAATAGTAAAATACAGGAGTGTTCACTTTTATTAGAATCAAGCCTGAAGATGGGAAGGGGTATTTAAATTATTTTAGGTTGAAATTTCTCAAAATTGCAAATTTTATAAACAGATGCTAGAATTGAATAAAGTACCTAATTCAAAATGTCAAGTCAAAAATAACTTTGTAGGGACTTCTCTGGTGGCACAGTGGTTAAGAATCCACCTGCCAATGCAGGGGGACACAGGTTCGATCCCTGGTCTGGGAAGATCCCACATGCCGTGGAGCAGCTGAGCCCATGTGCTGCAACTACTGAGCCTGCGCACTAGAGCCCGTGAGCCACAACTACTGAAGCCTGCGTGCCTAGAGCCCGTGCTCTGCAACGAGAAGCCCGCGCACCGCAACGAAGAGTAGCGCCCGCTCGACACAACTAGAGAAAGCCCGTGCACAGCAACGAAGACCCAATGCAACCAAATAAACAAACAAACAAACAAAAAACTCTGTAGCTTATAAGTACTTAATTACAAATAGCATTCTACATAGGAAAGAAAGTGAATGAACAAGAGGGGAAATCAACTGTAAACAACATTCTACTAGGTATACAAGGCAAGAGAGGGAAAAACCAGAACAAGTAACTTTTCCTAATACACTCTCACTCAACCATTTCCTTACTTTGTCTCATCATTCTGCTCCAATGTGGAAACGTGGAAACAAGACTGTATTTGAGTTGATTGGTAAGAAAAGACACCATCCTGGGTGTTAGGCAAGGTCTGAGCTGACAAGAAAGGCCTATGGCTCTGCCTTTACTGCTCAAAAAAATGTCTGAATGGCTGAATGAAAGCATCACATAGGTAGGAGGGTACTCCTTTCACACCTGGGAACCTACTCACTTTCCAGTGGTAGGAGGGCAAACTGATGTCTGGGCTCTGGACATAGCCCCGCTTCCACACTGTCCAGCACTGCAGTCAGCCCTGTCACTTCTTCTTACAGTCACAGTGGATTTTTAACACCCTTTGCTCAGGAGCCCTTTGGGGCCCAAGGAGTTCTCCCTCCAATGCCTAGGACAGCCTTCTATTCCTAACATCTTCAGAGCCCATATTTCAGAGTTTCTAAATATTATTCCTACCTTAAAGTTGATGGCTAATTATCTCTTCCACCTTGAACCTCTGCCCCAGGATGTGTCACTCACAACTTCCACATGTCCCATTGCGCCTCTGTCACGCACACATACCATCAGCTTGGTATAGGAATCTGTGACATACTGATGCCCAATCCTCACAGCTGGTCTGATCTCAGGATGGTACAGTGCATTCAATCTCTGCCAAATCCCACTCCTCTGGCTCCTCCACACCTCATGGGTATTCAGTCAGACACAACAGCCAACTCTGATTGTCTCCTGATAAATGATTTCAGGGTGTCAGGACTGTCTCATGTCAGAATGGGCCTATTTTTGGTAGGCCTATTTCTTGGACCATGATCACCTAGAATTTTGGATGGTTCCCTAGGCTCTGTTAGTGCATACTTTTATGAGAACATTTGCAGGAGGCGCCCTCTCCCATCCTGGGGCTACCGACTTGCTCTAAGGTAGGTAGCTAGACTGTGATACCCTCTTCCAGATCAAGTACCTTTCTTTCAGGGTTTCTCTCCCTGGGTGAAGGGCTCCTCTATTTTGCCAGCGTCAGGCATGTTCAAGGTTGGCAGAGCAAGAAAGATATTCATAGACCATTCCTCAAGGTTTATAAGTCAAAGTTCCTAATTTTCCTTTTCTTTTTTTAAATTAATTAATTAATTTATTTATGGCTGTGTTGGGTCTTCGTTTCTGTGCGAGGGCTTTCTCTAGTTGTGGCAAGCGGGGGCCACTCTTCATCACGGTGTGCGGGCCTCTCACTATCGCGGCCTCTCTTGTTGCGGAGCACAGGCTCCAGACGCGCAGGCTCAGTAATTGTGGCTCACGGGCCCAGTTGCTCCGCGGCATGTGGGATCTTCCCAGACCAGGGCTCGAACCCGTGTCTCCTGCACTGGCAGGCAGATTCTCAACCACTGCGCCACCAGGGAAGCCCCTAAATTTCCTCTTTAAAATATATTTATTTATTTATTTATTTGGCTGCACCAGGTCTCAAGGTTTATAAATCCCTAAATTTCTTTTTATTTCTTAAAAAGTTATTTATTCGTTTGTTTATTTGGCTGTGCTGGGTCTTAGTCGTGGCACGCGGATTCTTTGTTGCCACGTGCAAGATCTTCGTTGGGGCACGTAGGATCTTTTAGTTGCGGCACGTAGGATCTTTTAGTTGCGGCACGTAGGATCTTTTAGTTGTGGCATGCGGGATCTAGTTCCCTGACTAGGGATCCAACCTGGGCCCCCTGCACTGGGAGCGTGGAGTCTTAACCACTGGACCACCAAGGAAGTCCCAAAGTCCCTAAATTTCTTAAAGGTAAGATCCTGGTCATTCCAAGACACCAAGGCACAGATGATGTTTCAAAGACGACAGAAGAGTCATTACTACCCCCAAAACATATATACTGCCACAGGTGGAAAAGACTCTCCCAACTGATGGTCACAGACACATAGCAACCAACAGCTGTCATTCTCTGAATGAGAAGATAAAACCAGCAATATACATTCAAGTAGGCTTTTGAGAAATGTGCTATGAAAATACCAACCTAATCCTGTTTTCCTCAAGCCACTGGGTCTTTCTGTGTATGATGCATGGCAATCTAAATTAGATGAGAGGGCTGTTATGTGACAGCAGGCCCAAAGATCTCAACACATTTTCACCCAGCTTGTCACAATTGGGCCCTGTCTCTACACAAAACCAATCTTCCTATCAGGCCCACAGAAACCCTGTATCATCATGCAGAGAACTGACTGAAAGTTGAATTGGCAACACTGTACTGATGGGCCACCTGCAGGGAAGGACCCAGACAAAGTTCTGTTACGCTGGAATTCATGTGTTTTTTTCATCCATTCTTGACAAGAAGGGTGCCTTGGGGTTCCTAATGGCATGAGAGCAATCGTTGTGGCCCACACGGTAACTGGATAAACTATAAAAGACGGTTCTGAGTACGCTCTTGTTCAGCCCAACTTGTCAAGTGCTTTGGTGCTTCCAAATGCCTTCAGTCACTTCATAGACCCCCGATGTCAGCCGTAAAATAGCTTAAACCACTTTACAAATGAAAGTGGCTCAAAGATTAGGCAGCTTACTCATGGCAATAGAAGTATCAAGATACCCTATGAGGGACCCTAGAATTCTAAGCAGCTGGCCTAATGTGCTTTCCATGCACAGTCCCACAAAATGAGGCTAGGTAATACTGGGACAGAAAGGGATAGCAGGTAAAGCAAGAATATGAGAAGGAAGAAAGGAGACAGAATTGTGGAAGCCAATAAATTAGGTGCTAGCAGCATGAGACATGTGACTGAATGCCTTAAGAGGACTGAGCGTGTTGGAAAAGAGCCCCTTGTTCTAGTTTTCTTTTCAGCTAACCCATCTGCAATGAGAATTTCATTCCTCTTCAAAAGATGTATAGGAATCTGGATAAAATATTATTTTGACAACAAAAGGGAGCAGAAGAGGAAAAAAAAATCTAATTCCAGAAGAGCTTTGCTCCAGTCTTGCTGGTGGGCTTTCAGGGCAGACAGGAGGAAACACTGTCCTCACCACCAGTGACAGGTAATTGAAGCAAATGTAGCAGCCTGTTTATGTTAAAATAAAAAAAACATTAAAAAAATTAAATGTGCCGATGTTGTTTAAATGTCACACTGCTGGTGGTATAGATCAGTACAACCCTTTAGAAGCATAATCAATAAGGACCCGTTGACCTAGTAATCTCAAACTTCAGCACTTAATGAAATACTATGACAGAAAAAAAAGTCCATCCATACAAAGAGGTTCATTTTAGTATGATCCATTTGGCAACAAACTAAATTTCAAATATAAATAAAGCTGGAAAGAACACATGTTCTAAGGCTTCCCCATGTGAAATACATATGAATGTGGACAAAGTCTAGATGGTAAGTTAAAAATGAACAAAACTGAGCTAAAAGGCAGGATGAGAATGGATTTCTCATTCTAACATTTTTGTTATTGTTATATTGCGTACTGAAGAGACAAAAAGGCCTAATTCTCTCCAGGCTCTATGAATAGCCTAACATGCAAAACAGTACCAGTTGTTATGAAAAGTATACTCACCTGCTTTCCGTCCACTTCAATATCTGCCACATAGTTCTCAAACACCGTAGGTACATACACCTCTGGGAACTGGTCCTTGCTAAAGACAATGAGCAAGCAAGTCTTGCCACAGGCTCCATCTCCAACAATCACCAGTTTCTTCCGGATGGCAGCCATTGCTGAAACATAAAAGTGTTGTCTAGAATGCACAAGAAGCTGTAATAGCTTCAGTCTATAGCACACACTTTTCTGACCATGGAGCACATGCTTCTAGTAGCACACCAAAATATAAAATGCTAGTACACCTTTCCATTTGGCACCAAAAAGTCATACCAAAAACCCATAACCAACATTATACTTAATGGTGAACATATTGAAAGCTTTCCCCCAAGATCAGGAACAAGACAAGAAAACCCACTCTTGCCACTTCTAAGGAGGTTCTAGAAATTAGTCAAAAGACAACATAAAAGACATCCAGATTGGAAAAGAAGAAGTAAAATTATCTTAATTTGCAGATGACATAATCTTATATATGGGAAATCCTAAGGAATCCACTAAAAAACTATTAGAACTAATAAATTCAGCAAGGTTGCAGGGTACAAGATCAACATACAAAAATCAATTGTATTTCTATTCCCTAGCAATGAACAAACTGAAAATGAAATTAAGAAAACAATTTCACTTGCAATAGCATCAAAAAGAACAAGATAAGAATAAATTTAACAAAAGAAGTACAAAACATACTCTTGAAAACTTAAAAAAACAATGTTGAGAGAAATTAAAGATCTAAATAAATGGAAAGACATTCATGTCTATGGACTAAAAGACAATATTGTTAAATGGCAATATCCTCCCAAATTAATCTACAGATTCAACACAATCCCTATCAAAATCCCAGCTGGCTTCTTTGCAGAAATTGAACTGATCAGAAAATGCACATGGAAATTCAATGGACCCAGAATGGCCAAAACAATCATAAAAATGAAGAGCAAAGTTGCAGGACTTACACTTCCTGATTTCAAAACTTACTATAAAGGTACAGGGATCAAGACAGTGTTGCACTGTCATAAAGACAGACATATAGGTCTTTGTGCATGTGCGGGGTGAAACAGGAAGGTGAAGATGGCAGCAGCCAGGGCGGGGGTCCTGGGAGTCCGATGGCTGCAAAGGGCAGCCCGAAACGTGGTGCCGATGGGTGCACGGACAGGTATGGTTACTACCTGAAGCTCCCTGACCACTCACAGCAGGAGAGGGATCCATGGTATGACTGGGACGACCCAGACCTGCGGTTGAACTGGGGTGAACCGATGCACTGGGACCTAGACATGTATATCAGGAACCGTGTAGACATGTCCCCCACTCCTGTTTCTTGGAATCTTATGTGTAAGCACCTCTTCAGCTTCGTGGCCTTCATGCTGTTCATGTTTTGGGTAAGGGAGACTTACCCCACCTACCAGCCTGTGGGGCCAAAGCAGTATCCTTACAACAATCTGTATCTGGAACGAGGTGGCAATCCCAACAAAGAACCTAAGTCGGTGTTTCACTATGAGATCTGAGGAGGCTTCATGGGCTTTGTGCCCCCTAGCTGACTCCTTTAATCCTAGAGATTTTACCTTAATGAAGTACCTAATAAAACTTAGTGCTGTGGTAAAAAAAAAAAAAAAAAAAAAAAAGACATGTATAGATCAATAGAGTAGAAGTGAGAATCCAGAAATAATCCCTCACCTTAGGGTCAAACAATTTTCAACGAGGATGCCAAGACAATCCAACAGAGGAAAAACAGCCTTTTCAACAAATGGTGCTGAGACAACTGAATAGATATATACAAAAGAAGAAAATTAGAACTCTACCTCACATCATATACAGAATTAACTCAAGATGGATTACAGACCCAACTCTAAGAGCTAAAACCACAAGAGACATTTTTTAATTAACCAGCAACAACAACAAAAAACACAGTAGGGCTTCCCTGGTGGTGCAGTGGTTAAGAACCTGCCTGCCAATGCAGGGTACATGGGTTCAAGCCCTGGTCCGGGAAGATCCCACATGCTGCAGAGCAAGTAAGCCCATGTGCCACAACTACTGAGCCTGCACTCTAGAGCCCGCGAGCCACAACTACTGAGCCGGCGTGCCACAACTACTGAAGCCCGCGCGCCTAGAGCCCACCTGTGCTCTGCAGCAAAGGGAAGCCACCGCAATGAGAAGCCCAGGCACCGCAACGAAGAGTAGCCCCGCTCACCTCAACTAGAGAAAGCCCGCGTGCAGCAAGACCCAACGCAGACAAAAAAAAAGAAAGAAAAAAAACACAGTAAAATATACATAAAATCTACCACTTAAACAAATCTTAATAACTTTGGTGGCATTACTTACATTCAACACTGTTGTGCAACCATCACCACCATCCATTTCCAGAACTTTTTTCACCTTCCAAAACCTAAGGTCTATATTCATTAAACAATAACTCCCCATTTCCCCTACCTCCCCTCTGGCAACCACCATTCTACTTTCTGCCTCTATGAATTTTACTACTCTAGCTACCTCTTGTAAGTGGAATCATACAGTATTTGTCCTCTTGTGACTGGCTTATTTCACTAAGCATAATGTCTTCGAGGTTTCTTCACTTTGTAGCATGTGTAAGAATTTCCTTTAAGATGGAATAATATTCCATTGTATCAATATGTATATACCACATCTTATTTATTCATTCATCTGCTGACACTTGGGTTGCTTCCACCTTTTGGTTATTGTGAATAATATATTTATCACAATATCCTGTGGATAGTATATTCACAAATATATCCATCACCAGGAACCAAAGAAAAAAGATAAATTGGACTTCATAAAATTTTTTTAAACTTTTGTGGTTAAAGAGATAGCATCAATAAAATGAGAAGACAACCCACAGAATAGGAGCAATGTTTGCAAATAACATATCTGATAAGGGACTTGTATCTAGAATACATAAAAAACTCTTACAACTGAACAACAAAAAAAGCAGCTTATTAGGTTGGTAGTCTGGCTCTCAGGGTCTCTCGTTGCAGTCAAGGTTGATTTGGACCCAGAATATATAAAGAACTCCTACAACTCAATAATAACTAGACAAACAATCCAATTTAAAAATGGGCAAAGGGGACTTTCCTGGTGGCACACTGGTTACGAATCTGCCTGCCAATGCAAGGGACACGGGTTCAAGCCCTGGTCCAGGAAGATCCCACGTGCCTCAGAGCAACTAAGCCCGTACGTCACAACTACTGAAGCCCGCGTGCCTAGAGCCCATGCTTCGGAACAAGAGAAGCCACTGCAATGAGAAGCCCACGCACCACAATGAAGAGCAGCTTGATGCAACTAGAGAAAGCCTGCACGCAGCAACGAAGACCCAATGCAGAAATAAATTAATTAATTAATTTTAAAAAATGAGCAAAGGATCCGACTAGATCTATGACCCAGCAATTCTACTCCAAGAGAAATGGAAACATGTGTCCACACAAAAACTTTACATGAATGTTCACAGCAGCATTATTCATCATCATCAAAAAGTAGAAACAAACCAAATGTCTAACAACTGATGAATGGATAAAATGTGGTTTATCTACACAATGGAATATTATTCAGCAATAAAGTGTGTGTGGGGGGAATACTAATACATGCTACAACATGGATGAACCTTGAAAACATTACAATTTGTGAAAGAAGCTAGCTACAAAGAACCACGTATTGTGTAATTCCATTTATATGAAATGTCCAGAATGGGCAAATGCAGAGATAGAAAGTAGACTGGTGATTGCCAGGGGAAGGGAGTTGGAGGAGGGAGGAATAGGGAATGACTACCAAGGGAATAGAGGAGTTTCTTTATAGGGTGATGAAATTTTTCCAAAATCATTCTCAGATGATTGCACAACTCCATGAATATTCTATATACAACTGAACTGTACACTTTAAATGGGTGAATTGTAAGGTATGTGGATATTTAATAAAGCTGTTAATAAAAAAGAAAAGAAAAGCAAAGCAAAGCATGAAGACTCCCTCCATTTGGCACAGACTAGTGGTCAACCCCAATTCCCACCATTACCTCTTAGAACAGCACTCCAATTTTTAGTTGTGTACTTTGTTGCCCAGCTAAAAGACTACATTTCTTAGCTTCCCTTATATTAGGTATGGCCATGTACAAAGTTCTAGACCCTGAAATGTAATCAGTATTTTGTGGGACTTCCAGGAAGTCTTCCTTAAAGTTGAAGTCTCATGCCCTTCTCACCCCCTTCCTCCTTCCTGCTGCTTAAATCTGGAGTCAGGGCTGTTTAGAAAAAGTCGTCCTAGAATATGAAGATGAGTGCCACACCCTGGAGTTGGAGGAATAAAGGGTAGAAGGAGCCTAGGTCCCAGATATCTTGAGAGCCACCATCTCAGCCCAACTGCCTACTTCCACACTTCTTTTATGTGAAGGAAAAATAACTGTCTTGTTTAAGGTAGTATTTTTCAGGTCCCCATTACCTATAGTCAAACTAATCCTCAACAATACATACTCACTGACAAAATCATGTTGTCTGAAGGGAATGTTTCTCAAACTGGAGTGGGTGAGACAATCCATTGGGGTACATGAAGGAAGCATTAGAAACTAAATTTTTTAGTCTAGAAAACATAAGAAATTTAGCTTTAAAATTAAATACACACACACACACACACAAATTAAATACACATAAACTCATAAGCGTAAGGTTCCATAATGGGAAGGGCTGACGTTGCCATCATTTGTGAGTTCTCAGAACATCTGCAGTATACTGCAGTCAATATGTGCCTGGCTAAGAATATACACAGATATTATGAAATTTTAACCAACCCACAATATTATCTAGTAATTTTTAAAGACTTTTTATTTTCTGCAAAAAAGCAAATTGAGGATTATGGATAATACTAATAATGAAAGCACAATAATTAGCATATACATAAAGGGAAAATGTGCTCAATACAATTCTTTAAACAACAGGACCACGCAATCAGACAGTACCGTATAGAGACCAGCCCTTTAAGTTATAGTTCAGCACTCTGGCCATCCATTCAGCTTCTGTATCCCTCCCTCAATTTTTGCTTTGGATTCCTAATAAATATGGGACCCACTTCAAGGCCCTATACTTGGTTCACTTGTGTTTTGTCTTCCAACCAGACTGCAAGTCACCTCAGAGCAAATGACGTATCTTAAATTTCTTTGCAGCCCTATGTGGTTCAGTACCTTAGTGGACATGTAGTAGGTATTAAGTAAATCCAAAAACAAAACAAAAAAAATTTTTTTAATGAGAAAGGAGAGATAGATTACCTCATTTTCAGTCTCCTATGAAATAATCCAGGGCATAGACACTAATGAATTTACCTCTTTAAAAGTCCTTCCTCTATGTTCAGTCTGACTGCTAACATCTTGAAAGGATTCACAAACCATTTTCTACTTTTTCTCATGCTCTCAAATTCATGCCAAGACTTTATATACTTTACCCATCTCCTCAGGCCTAACTTGGTACTGGTTTATGCCCAAAGTCAAGGAACCAGGACCTTCCAGGATGCAAACAAAATGCATCAGGAACTTCCCTGGTTCAAAAAAAGGCTGCTATCTTTGAATAGCATCCTTCCTAGAAAGCACTCAATTCTCAAGAAATAATTCCTCTAAATCTAATGTGGTTAAGGACACACACAATGAAAATGCCAGGGAGCAACCAAAAAGGCTCTTGAAAATTTTCCCTGGGGAACATTTTGCCCAGGAAAAGTACAAAACCATTCAGCTTCTACTGATGACAAAGACAGAAATCACAAGTGATTATGGGACAAAATGAAAATGAAAGCCTACAATTACAAGGTAATTTCTGGGATGCTAGGAGTCTGGCAATACAACCAGAGTTGTTGACGAGATGTGAAAAGTACAAACATCAGAAAATGAAACTCGCTAATTTTTCCTGAAATGACCCAGGAATTTTTTCTTTCACTCTAGTATCTTTCCTTTCCACTTTGTTATAATCCAGTATCTTTTAAAGTACATGGCTTGCCAGCTTGAGAAAGGAAATCACACTGAGCTCTCTGCAGTCTATCTGCCAGATGTATCATTTTCTATTTCTAGACTCTGAATTGTTTCAGATATAATTCTTAAGAGCTTTGAGTAGAGGTTTATTTTTCCAGTAACAGTCAGTTATATCTATTTAAGTTACCTGTAATAGTATGCAAGTGACTGTATATTTCTTTTAAAAGTTCTTTATTATTATCCTCAGTCCAAAACCTTCAGCATAAGTTACTGTGTAACCCTCACTCAAGTCGAAAGGAGCTCTCTCATGGTGCTAAAAGGGCACAGAAAGTACCCACTCCGAGTTTATGTTCTCTGCATCACAAAACCAGCCTTTCCTCAAATCTCAAAAAACAATGTGTTCTGGCTGTGAACCAAATATCAGCAAATTACATCAAGCAGTTACTGTTAACAAAAAAAACAAGACAATCAAGACTGCAATATATTTCCCATCCATATGTAAATAGAAATGTGTGCCCAAGAAAAGCAACTGAGAGGCTACATGCAGTGTCCCATGTAATCCCACACTTGGTACTCAACAGTCACAAGGGCAGATAGCTCAGTGACTCTCAGGAGCCCACACCATAGCCCTCCAGTGCAGCACCCCTTTACAGGAGGTATGTGGAATCTCTGCCATCTCTTACAGGGTCTGGCATTATGAGAGGCACTCAGTGAAGAGCAGTTACTACTACTAGGATCTCTCTTGCCCAGGCCTAACCTTAGGTCCTCTAGCACCTTTCAATTCATACACTATTGCCACCTGTGGTATCCCACATCCCTTTCATCTCTCCTGTCTACTGGCTCCTTCTTTCAGTCTACAATAAAGTGCAGGGTGCCCTATTCTAAAACAAGAAATCTCCACATCCGTGCTTTCCTCTACTAACCTTCCTCTCTCTGGTCTGTTTCAAAGAAAAGGTACAAATTCCTGCTTGCTTCATACCCACTCACTTGCTTAAATTCTTCCAATCTGCATTCTGCCCAAATTTCTACTGAAACTTCCTCAAAAGTCACTAATGACCTACCTTCACAAAATCCAGTCCTCATTCTCCTTGATATTTTTTTACCACCTTACCTTCCTATCCTTGGACCTCCTTGACAAAATATGCTGACGTGCTGATCTCTTAAGTCTTCCATCTCCCTAGCTACAGCCTCCACACCTAACGACTCCCTTCAAGATTGTTTTTTTCCCTCACTCTCCTAGTACTCTACCTATCTCTGGGAGTTTCAGTTCTTCAAATATTACTTTTATGCACATGATTCTCAAATCTCTATCTCTGACCCAGTCCCTGTTCTCAAACTCCTGACACACCTGAACTCTGTGCTCTGCTTGCATATCAAATTCAACGTCTCCAAGACATCATCCCAACTTCTGTCAAGTCTCTTCCCAGTTCCCCCAATCTTGGTGACAAAAACAAAATTACACTCCTAACACACTCAACTCACTGTAGAAACCCTGAGGTTAAAAGACTCTTTTACTTCCTTTGTTCTTCACAGTATGACTACTGTCAAGTTCTGGAGAATTCTACCCCTTCACGGGTCTCACTTCCACCACTAACACTTCCCCTTGCATTCCTACATTGTTTTCAGTTCAAGTCCTCAGTACTCCCTACCTGGAAAAAAGCAAAAATCCAACTGGTTTCCTCACTTCCCTTCTATCCTGCCTGTTGCAGCCAAATCGTCCATTCCTATGCCTGGGCTTCAGCCCATCAGTCTTTGCTCAAAGGCCTTTAGAAGGTCAATGCCAAAATCAGGTCAAGACACATCAGCCTTAACCTCTACGACCCTCTGAAATTCTAACAGCAACCTATTTTATCTTCACAACTTCTCTCCATTCCTTATACACCTGGTTCTGTTAACTGGCCTTGTAAAATTCCTCGACCTCAGCTCAAAGCAATGCCTCCTTTGGAAAATGTTTTCCTTTCCCCAGAAAAGAACAACTCACCTGTCCATCTCAACTACCACCTTCTGTTTCAAAGCCTATTTCTGGTCCTACGGCTTCCACTCCCAAAAATGAGATGCTGCCTAAAAGTGGGGCTTTGGACTGCTCTTGGTTCTTATACGTATCAGTTCAACCACTTTTACCAGGCATTCTACTCTATGTGAGAGATGTGGCAGTTTATTTCTCTGTGCTTGACTCATATCCATTCCTGGGGTTTAAGTTCCTCCAGGACAGGGACTATGCTTCTGGCTTGGCCTATCCCTTGGAACTGTACTCCCAGCTGCATTAATGTGGCAAGGATACACTGAATGGGATCCATGTACAGAGGAATAAAAGTCTAAAGAAGGGGTATGTTTCCCCAAAATACTGATGAAAAACCTACAGTCTCAGAAAACTGAAATTCCACTCAAACTACCACAGGTCAAGCACTAAAATACTGAAAAAGACTTAGTGTGTAATACTAACTGGACCTGGACATGTGCTGTACTCAGTAGAGAATTTCAATGACATTCCTTTGAAAAACAGACTACCAAAGTATATCAACTGAAGCTACTTCTGCCTGACTTACCACGGATGTTTTTAGAGTCTCAACATTGCAGCTTCCCCTCTGGTCTGATATACCATATATAATGTTTGCTATCTGCCTTTCAAAAGCCCCCAATTTTAAGTACATACTTCCTACCATCACTGTATTGCAATTGGATCCTTCACATCTGAAAACATCCCTGTAAAATGCTGTTAGAAAGCCAGGTAGCACCACAGCAAAGATACATGCTCTTAGTGACTACTCTTCACAGGCGGACAGTGTGCCAAGTATACTGGGCCCAGCCCTGCCCCCTGATTTTCAAGGCCAAGAAAATTCCCAGGATGGGAACAATGGCATTATCAGCGGCTGCTACAACCTCTCAAAATCAATCACAACGATGACAAATTAAGGTGCCCTTAGATGTGGATGGAACCTACCTTGCCCCTGTTGCTTTGCTTTTGGGGTTTTTTGGTCGCGCCGCACAGCTTGCGGGATCTTAGTTCCCCGACCAGGGATCGAACCTGGGGCCCTGGCAGTGAGAGCGCTGAGTCCTAACCACTGGACTGCCAGGGAACTCCCCTGTTGCTTTGCTCTGATGTCAGTTACTATTCTATAGGCAACATGAAAGCCCCACAGTCTTCCTGGTATAGTCTCATTCACAAAGTTACTGATGACCACACCAAAAAAGTCAGAAAGACCTTCTAACTCTGTGTCCAGAATGCTTTAAGCTATAGCAATAGGGTGAACTCAACAAGGCCACATGGGTGGCTGTCTGTGGCTGGCATTCAATGATCTAGTGGTTAAAGCATAAAATACAATAAAGAATTACTAATTGTTATTTAAAGGTTTCTATTAGAAAGCAGGAACTTTTGTTTTATTTGTTCAAAGACTCGAAACTTATCAAAGGTTGGAGCTCAGTACAGGACTGGCCCTGCTGCTAAGCAGCAGTGCTGGGAGTGAATGGCAAGAGGTCACCCTTCTGGAAAACACCACCTTCCTTCCATAAGAGGAAATAAGGGCTGCCTGGACATAAACATCCTCCCTGAACAGCACTGAGGACAGAAGGCAAGAACATCTTTTTTGTGATGTGCAAATCCTGGATGACATAGTCATAAGTACTTGGAGCAATGCCCCTTTCAAGGGTGATTCTTCTGCTGGCATTGATGATGAAGCACTTTCCGAGGCATATACCTCACCGGCCCCATCAGAGGCTTGGGTTTTTGGAGGACAACCACTGATACACTTCACTGCCACATCTGAGAGTGATGCCTACTGCTAATCACAGGCTCCTTGTGGCTCTCAACTCCATTTCTGCCTAACCCTATTACCTGACATACAACTCCTTCAAAAAACACACTATGCTAATCATTCTTCTGGTTCTCTCTTTAATGATACAAATCGTGTCATAAGTTTCAAAATATGCTATACTATAACAGATCTTAAACTGCGTGGACCTTGATCAGCCACCATGACAACTTACACTGGTATATCACAATGTACCTGTTACACATTTGATAGGAAATGATTTGATCCTGAACTTCTCCAAAGGCAGGTTTAATTATCATTCATTTTACTAATGAGAAAAGAAGCTTAGAGTTACTATATTTTACTGAGTATAAGGCCAGTATGTTATTAAAATACATTTTCAAACTGAAAAACTGTTCTAGCATGTAAGGTACACAGTTCTAAAACTTCCATTATTTAGAGGGGATGCTGAAATGTAACTTGTGCAATTGGGATAGACAACAAAGGATTTACTCATTGCCAAAGAGCCCTACAAATCAACCAAACTCCATTAGCCTAAATTTCTGCCAGTAAACAGATAAAATAGGCCAGGTCTACTAAGCAAACATGTCATGGAAGCCCTGTGCCCACTGACACACAATGAAAGGCATGTGATGTCCAACTGGTCAGGGGGCAAGGGGATGGGGGAACATGACACATATGAAAAGACGTTATTCTACAGTGTGTTATATGTATATTATACAGCGGATGTATACACACATATAGAATCTTTCTTAAAAAATATTTCAATTGAAGTATAATTCACAGGACTTCCCTGGTGGCCCAGTGGTTAAAATCCACCTGCCAATGCAGGGGACACAGGTTCGAGCCCTGGTCCTGAAGATCCCACATGCTGTGGAGCAACTAAGCCCGTGTGCCACAACTACTGAGCCTGCGCTCTAGAGCCCGCGAGCCACAACTACTGAGCCCGCGAGCCACAGCTACTGAAGCCCACGTGCCTAGAGCCTGTGCTCTGCAACAAGAGAAGCTACCACAATGAGAAGCCCATGTATGGAAACGAAGAGTAGCCCCCGCTTGCAGCAACTAGAGAAAGCCCACGCACAGCAACGAAGACCCAACGCAGCCAAAAATTTTTTTAATAAATAAATTAATTAAAAAAAGAATCTGCCTTCCAATGTAGGGGATGTGGGTTTGAGCCCTGGTTGGGGAACTAAGATCCCACATGCTGCAGGGCAACTAAGCCTGCGTGCTCTAGAGCCCACACACCACAACGGAAGATCCCACATGCCACAACTAAAGACCTGATGCAGCCAAATAAATAAATATTAAAAAAAAAAAAAAAGAAATATAATTCACATACGATACAATTTATCCATTTAAAGTATACAATTCTGGGGATCTCAGTACATAATGATTATAGTTAATGATACTGTATCATATACTTGAAAGTTGCTAAGGAAGTAAATCTTAAATGTTCTCACCACAAAAAAAAGAAATGGTAATTATGTGACGTGATGCAGGTGTTAGCTAATGCTTTGGTGGTAATCACTTTGCGATATAAGTGTATCTAACACTTTGTACATACTTGCACAATACTATATGTCAATTATATCTCAATAAAGCTGGGAAAAGAGGTATACAATTCAATGGTTTTTGGCATACTGCATTATTTTTAGAAGTTGTGATACTATATAACAAAATTTGCCATTTTAACCATTTTTGTGTATAACTGTGATATTATGATATATATTTATAACAAGAAATATATATATATATTTCTTATTTGGTCTTCATCCCAGCTCCTGGCACACAGCTCCTAAAACCTTAGTAATTTCCTAAGCGATATGAGCAATGGAGAGTTATTTGTTATAATATTTGGTCTTTTGGCCTCAAATAGCTCCAGTGTAATCAGGGTGAAGAGTGTCTTGTTATTCATAACAAGCTCTTTTCAACCATACCTGAGTTTAAGTTAATGAGGTGACTTTTGGAAAATCCCCAAGGATGGGGACTGGTTGCCAGGGGAACCAACCATGTGATTAGAGGGTTGGAACTTTCAGTCTACCCCCCACCCCCAAACAGGAAAGAGGGGCTGGAGGTTGAATTAATCACCATTGGCTGGTGATTTAATCAATCATACCTGCATAATGAAGCCCCTCCCAAACCCAAAAGGGTTCAGACAGCTTCCAGGTTTGTGTTGTGAGAGTGACACACCCGAAGAGGGTAGGGAAGCTCTGTGCCCCTTCCCACATACCTTGCCCTATGCATCTGGTTGTTTCTTTTATAAGAAACCAGTAATCTAGTAAGTTAAATATTTTCCTGAGTTCTGTGAGTCACTCTAGCAAATTAACTGAACTCCAGGAGGGGGCTGTGGGAACCTGGGGATTATAAAGTAATAAAAGCAGAGCTCTTTGGGTCTTAAACGACAGATTCACAAAATTAAAAGTTGACTTGATTCAGATATAAAATTTGAAACTTTATTTAACCCGAACTCTGCTTGCTTTGATAACTAAGCCAAATTTCTTTCAAATGAAATTACTCACCTAACAAAATTCTGTTACTGTATCTTTAACCTCAAAACATTAGGGACCCAAGTCTAACTAAGGAGCTTCACCTCCATGTGTCTTACAGAGGGATTTACATTGCTCTAAAGAGGTGAGACCTATACTTGGCCCAGGTTAAGGTCTCTGGAAGAATCTACTTATGAAGAGAAAACATGCAACTTAAACCATCTCCATCTACACAAGCCAAGAGCTATTGAAGGGTACTGGGAGACTAATTTGGCAACAATCATTAAATATTATTAGTAGCCTTTAAGCAGAAAAAAGGCTTTCTTGAAATTCATTTCAGGACACAATCTATATGAGTTCTCCCAAAATAAAGTAGCATAAGGTCTTACTGCAAAGGACATCTAGCCCAGGATCTAGCATTCCAACTTTTTTTCTAAAAAATTCCTTAGGCAGTCATCAAAGTACCAGCAAGATAATCAGCTTACTCAAGCCACAAGCTAGAATTTTTCAAGCTCCCAATGAGAGCCCAGATATGGTAGCAGCAGATCTGAAGTGATGCCCAGTACTATCTCTGGCAGATGCATTCTGCTCAAGCCCTCGCAGTAAGTCAAAGAACTCTGATCTCAACACAGGCAAAGCAGTTCTGAGATATGGAGAGCTTTAGTTTGTGGCTCACGTTCCTATCTAGTCTCAAAGTTATGTTCTCCCAACCCTGTCTGTCCCAGTATTATTAATGGTGGAGGCTGTGTTCCAAAATGATTATTTCCAGCCACTATGGGCTGATCTGTAAGCTTTTGAGTGCAGCCCCCAATTCTTATACTGTTCTGCTAAAACTTTATTTAACCTAGGTTTACCCAGACAATTTAGGCTATTCCAGAGTTCTTTTGCCTTACCAAATCATCTATGTAAGGACATTTCCTTATGATGACACAAATGGAGTAATGCTGAATCCTGAATATAAAACACTGCCTTATTCTTTTTTTTTTTTAAATAAATTTATTTATTTATTTATATTTATTTTTGGCTGTGTTGGGTCTTTGTCTCTGCGCGAGGGCTCTCTCCAGTTGCGGCGAGCGGGGGCCACTCCTCATCACGGTGCGCGGGCCTCTCACTGTCGTGGCCCCTCCCGTTGCCGAGCACAGGCTCCAGACGCGCAGGCTCAGTAGTCGTGGCTCACGGGCTCAGCTGCTCCGCGGCACGTGGGATCCTCCCAGACCAGGGCTCGAACCCGTGTCTCCTGCATTGGCAGGCAGATTCTCAACCACTGCGCCACCAGGGAAGCCCCACTGCCTTATTCTTAATTCTAAAAATGTTATTTTCTAATAATGAAGTGAGAACCCATTTGCAAAAGGGAAAAGGCATTTTCTTAGATGGAATGAAAGCAAACAACAAGCCAGCACCTATTCTGGCTTTTCTAAAAGTGCACCTTCTTCCCCAAATCAATTCTTCTAATACAAATTTCAATCCCTTGAGTCATGCTCTCAGGTAGGTGTGAGGAAAACCAATAGAGTACAGTAATAATATAAAAAGTGTAAATGATAGGCTCAACTGTTTCAGCTACATTTGCATTTTATAAGAGCCTGTAAAACCCAAATAAACACCTAGTAGATGATTACTTCATGAGAGATGAACCTTCCTTGATTATTCCTCAATCACTCTCAACTTACACTGGATATGTAAAAAAAAAAAGGTGGGGGAGGTTTTACAAAAAAAGAGAACAAAGACTAAATCTCAAAAGTCTTAAGATGTCAGAGGGAAGCAATAAAGAAAACCATGATACAAAGCACAAGGAAAGAAGTGTTAAAAAGAACTGATTAATACCCCAGGAGTTAATCTTTTGGGGTAAACAAAAAAAAAAAAAAATTTTTTTTAAAGGTATTTCACGAAGTGAGCACATCCATGTAACTACCACCAAGATCAAGAAACAACACCATCAGCATCCCAGAAGGTCCCATGTCCCCTTCCTCCTAAGTCATTCCTGGACTAGTCTGATTTCTTTCACTGTGGATTGGTTTTGCCTGGGTTTAAATTTCTTTGCTGATCTTGAACTTTGTTTGGGGCTACTTTATTTTAACAATCTTTCAGAGATTCACCCAGCTTGCTTCAAATAGCACTTGGTTTACTTTCATAGCTGTGTCGTATTCTGTTCTTGACTGATTATTTGGGCCTTTTAGGAATACTGTTATGACAAATCTTGCACGTGTTTGGTATACTTATTTACTAAACAATTTTGTGGGTTTATACCTAAGAGAATGTTTTGCTTTAGTACATACTACTAAACAGTTTTGCAAGGTAGTTATATACTCCCACAAGCAGTAAATGCTTCCCATTCAACGATACTTTTTAAATTTTAGCCAAGTTGGTGGCTGTGTAGTGATATCTCATTATGGCTTTAATTTGCATGTCTCTGTTGACTAGTGGTGTTGAACACCTTTTCCTGTGTTTACTGGCCATTTTGGAAAGCTGCTTTTGTGAAAAAGGATTACTTTGAACTAAGAAATTCAACCCTACTGGGGAAATAAGATACCTATGAAACATACTAAGATGTAGATTGAGATTTTTTTAACAGAAGCCAAAAGAGTAACAGAGTAGGTTAGACTATCAATCACTGAGAAGCAGATAAACAGATTTCAGAGAAATTGTAAGACTCACTGAAAATTATTCTGGGGTACCTGGTAGGTGGTGGGTGCTTCATTTTACCCCTATAGTGCATACACTGATTAAGAGGTTTTCAAAGTTTAACATGCATCAGAATCACCTGGAGAGAGGGCTTGTTTAAGCCCAGATTAATGGACCCACCCCCAGAGGTTCTGATTCAGTAGTTCTGTGGTGGGGGCTGAGAATCTGCATTTCTATCAAGTTCTCATGTGATGCTAACACCACTAACCTAGGGACCACTTTGAGAACCACTGAAGTGTCCTAGTCAGTCACCTTAATAGGAGTATTTCGTTAACTGAAAACTAAAGACTAAAGGATTAAAAATACAGGGAATTAAGTCAATTATTAGTGCCTTACAATATTTGCTTTTGGTTCAGTGAGTTATTTTTAATTTCCAATCCAATTTAATCTAGTAAGACTCTAGAATGTTGTACACTAAACTCTAGGTGTTAAACAGCTCCAGAAAGCCTTCAGGAAGCTATTCAGACAAATGTGAGTCAACATCATGGTTACACAAACATGAGGAAATCACCAGACTGCTGTGTGAAATGGAGAGAACTGAATGTTAATGCCTCATTGTAGTTTACCTACCCAAGTGCAGGAAGCAGCCACTCTTAACAGTTGAAAAGTGTCTGAAGGACAGACCACTCCCACACTGTGCAACCAGGTAAGCAAGACAGGCAGCAGTGCAAATAGGCAGCAGTCACCAGAGGGAATCGTTAAGACTTGTAAAAAGAAGTGTGAAAAGAGCTGGCCACCACTTATAAGTCTTACTGTAGCAGAGCTTCCTGAAACTCAGAAAGCTACTACCCTTGCTTGACAGATAATCATCTGTCCCCCTCCATGAGAGTAAACAGACTTAAGACACACTAGAACCAAATTGATGACTTCACAGCAACTCAAACATACTCGACAAATTTGGCAGCTCTCTTCCCCTGGTATGCAAATGACATTCTGAAAAGAATGTGTACAAAAAAATCATAAAAGGATAGAAAGCTAAGGAAAACGTGAAATATAATTTTTACAACCACAGGACTTTTGATCAAATATATGGAAAACTCGTTAAGGAGAAATAATTCAGAGTAATCAATCACCATAAGTTACATATTAACTGAATCCATCCTTCCTTCCCTTCCTTTCTTTCTTTCTAAAATATCTATCTGAAAAAAAAAGAAGAAAGAAAAAAAAATCTATCTGGCTGCGGCCGGTGTGTTTGCGGCATGAGGGATCTTCATTGTGGCATGCAGGATCTTTTTAGTTGCGGCATGCGGGATCTAGTTCTCTGACCAGGGTTTGAACCCGGGCCCCCTGCATTGGGAGTGCAGAGTCTTAACCACTGGACCACCAGGGAAGACCCTTAACTGAATGTTTCACAATGTCACCAAGATTTGCTTGGATAGGCAAAACAGAAAAGGACACTAAAACCTGCAGGATTGCTTCTTGATGTTTGCGGTGGAGAGAAGGGTGAGAGTAGAGTGTTTAGGGATATGGACTCTGGAACAAATTGCTTATTAGTTCAGGGCCTTGTTCTGCCCCTTACTAGTTAGCTGCGTGACCTTGGACAAGTTAGCCTTTCTGTGCTTCAATTTCTTTATCTGTAAAATGAGAATACTAGGCGATCCCATAGGGCAGTTATGAGAATTAGACATGTTCATATAAAGGAAAGTCTATAACGGCATTATTCAAGTGTTTGCTATTTCTGGCAATTTCCCTTTTATTTTCTACAAAGTGGTGGGAGACAAGGCTTCTTCACCTTTAAATGCCTAAGGTTCTAGGTACAAGTAAGGAGAAAAAGTAAGTTGGGGAGGGGTGGTTGCAAAAAAAGAAAGATGATCTAAATAAATGGAAAGACATCTGTGTTCATGGATCGGAAGATTTAACATTGTAAAGGTGGCAATACTCCTCAAATTGATCTATATATTCAATGCATTCCTTACCAAAATCCTAGCTAGCTTCTTTGCCAGAAATTAAGAAGCTGCTCCTAAAATTCACATGGAAATCCAAGGGACCCAGAATAGCCAAAACAATCTTGGAAAAGAAAAATTAAGTTGGAGGACTTCCTAATTTCAAAACTCACTACAAAGCTAGTAGTAAACCAAAAAGCAATGTGGTACTAGTATAAACACAGACATATAGACAAATGGAGTAGGACAGAGAACAGAAATAAACCTTCACATGTATGGTCAACTGATTTTTGACAAGGGGCCAAGACCATTCTATGAGGAAATGACAGTCTTTCCAATAAACAGTGCTGGGGAAACTGGATATTCACATGCAAAAGTTCAGACTCCGACCTTATACAATAAACAAAGTTAACTCAAAATAGATACAAGAGGAAAACTATAAAAACCTTAAAATACTGGGGAAAAATCTTCCTGTCATTGGGTTTAGCAATGACTTCTTGGATATGCCACCACAAGCAAAGTCAATGAAAGAAAACTTAAATTGAACCTCATCAAAATTAAAAAGTTTTGTGTCTCAGAGGGCACCATCAAGAAAGTGAAAAGACAACCCACTTTTGAGGAGAAAAGATTTGCAAATCACCTGATACGGGATTAATATCCAGAATATATAGAGAACTCCTAAAACTCAACAGCAAAAAAAGTAACAACCCAATTCAAAACTGGGCAACGGAAAATATACAAACAGCCAATACGCACATGAAAAAGATAGTCAACATCATAAATTATGATGGAAATGCAAATCAAAATCACAATTAAATACCACCTCACACCTATTCGGATGGCTAAGATTAAAAAAAACAAACAAAAAAAACTCAGAAAACAGCAAGTGTTGACAGGAATGTAAAATGGTACAGCCACTATGGAAAACAGTATAGAGGCTCCTCAAAAAATTAAAAATAGAATTACCATATAACCCAGCATTCCACTTCTGGGCATATACTCCAAAGCAGCAGTCCCCAACCTTTTTGGCATGAGGAAGTTTTGTGGAAGACAATTTTCCCAAGGAGCAGGGGTGGGAGTGGGGTGGGGAATAATTCAGGTGGTAATGCGAGTGATGGGGAGCAACAGATGAAGCTTTGGTCGCTCACCCGCCACTCACCTCCTGCTGTTCCTAACAGGCTGTGGCGTGTTCCTAATGGTCCATGGCCCAGGGTTTGGGGACCCCTGCTCCAAAGAATTGAAAGCAAGATCTTGAAGAGATATTTGTACATCCATGTTCATAGCAGCATTATTCACAATAGCTAAAACATGAAAGCAACCCAAGTGTCCATCAACCAAGGAGTGGATAAGCAGAATGTGTTATATACATACAAAAAATTATTCAGCTTTAAAAAGGAAGGAAATTCTGCAATGTGTTACAACATGGATGAATCTTGAGGACATTATGCCAACTGAAATAAGCAAGTCACGAAAAGGCAAATACTGTATGATTCCACTTATGTTTTAGAGTAGTCAAATCATAAAAATAGAAAGGGGAATGGTGTTTGCCAGGGGCTGGGACAAGGGAACAATGGGGGATTAATGTTCAATGGGTACAGAGTTTCAGATTTACAAGATGAAAAGAATTATGGGAATAGATGGTGGTGATGGTTGCACAACAATGTGATTTTTTTTTTTTTTTGGCTGTGCCATGTGTGGCTTGCAAGATCCCAGTTCTCCGACTGGAGACGGAACCTGGGCAACAGCAGTGAAAGCCTGGAACCCTAACCACTAAGCCACCAGGGAAATCCTGATGTGAATGTATTTAATAACCCTGAACTGTACACTTAAAAATGGCTAAGATGGTAAATTTTACATTATGTGTATTTTAACTAAAAAAAAAAAAAAAAAAAGTGATTAGTAGGCCCAAGTCTTCACAATGATTTAGAAGACAGAACAAATCAGTTTTACAAAAGAAAAGGAGCCTTCCCTTCTTTTGCTGGCTGGTGCCTGTATTCTGCCTATAGTGGCCACAGGCTGGCTGTCAAAGGCAATCAGCCTGACAGCCCATGTCAGGATTTAGGAAACGGTATCTGTTTCACTTTGGAAAAGGCAACATGTAACGAAAAATATAGATCAAACAAAATTTATGGCCTGTCCTAGGCCCAGGATTCCAAGGAAAATTTACAAATTTTAATGGTGGCATTAGAGAAACTAAATAAAACTCTTTCAGGAATAAGTAAAAGAAGTCATGGTTATTAATGTGAAAGAAGAGATAATCAAAGGGAAAAATGGGGAATCAAAGTGAAAATTTTACTTAATGAAGAACAGTGAAAAAGTCACCTAACAGTTCTTCAAAGAGCCCAGAGTGACAAGTGCAGCTAGCAAGTTGTTGCAAATACCGTTGTGATCTGGGGTTTTAAGAAACATAGCTTAATTACAGTTTATCTGGAAGGCAAGTAGAAAGATGCTTAAACTAAGCTACCTGCAGGATTCATGAGACATTTCAATGACAATATAGCAAGCACCTAGTACACGTTTATATACCAACCATTAATAACTACATAACTGCCTACAAAGTTGGCTTTACTAAGCAATTAAGTTAATATAACAAACTTCACCTAGAATTAGGTAAGAAGGGTGGTAGGATAGAAAAATCAGCTCAAGGATCGAAGTTCAGAAATTTAAGCCTGAATCATGAGGCCACCCACAAGCAGACACCTAGGTTTTAAGGACTGCACTGCAGAAGCAATGTTTTCCAACAATCTTCTCTGAAATTAAGGGTTGTCTCCAGGTAAAGGGTCCATTTCACTCTAGATCTATTCCATTAACATCTGTACCACAATACAATTTTGTAAAAAGTAAAAGCATATTTTGGTCCTATATACACATACACTTTCCTTCTGCCCAAGAAGCCTCCCCACCTCTTCTCTATCTACCAAATATTTACCTTTCAAGATGACGAAGTTGCTTCTTTCCTGATCTCCTCTTCCATTTCCTTTTCCTTCCCCACACAACCTCCTTTATAAATATCCTTATACTTATTTATCATTCCTATTTAAACAAGACTCCCTCTACCAACTGAAAGCTAACTTAAGGCAGGGACAGTTTTATTCATTTTTATACCACCAATGCCAAGCATGTAGTGCCAGACACCAGTAGGCTCTCCACATGTGTTTGCTGAATGAACGAACGAAAGCCACTGTGTAATTTACCACTGGCTGCTACATACAGAAGTAAAAATTTGACTTCAATCCACCTTTGAAAGGAAGCACTTGTGAAGCTCTCCTCAACACGCTTAAGATGTCACTCACACCTAAATTATGCATAAGCAGGAAGGAAGCCAAAGACTTCAACAATAGTTATGAATTGGAATATAAAAATAATGAAAAAATATATTCAGGGAAGCAGAGTCATTGCTTGAAGCATGAACACAAGAGATAGGATGTCTGGGTTGTTTTTACTCCCAAAGCTGGTACTGTTACAGTTTCAATGCCCAACATGGTAGCCACAAATCACATGTGACTAATTTTTTAATATTTTAATTAATTCAAATTCAAAAATTCACTTCTTTGATCACACTAGCCACATTTCAAATGCTCAACAGCCACATATGACCACTGTATTGGATAGGCAGATACAGAACATGTCCACCATCACAGAAAGTCTACCAGACAGGACTATATTCTAAACAATTCTCCCACGGCTATTTGGTAGACACAGGATTCTTATTCAATGTCCTGGTTTTTTGCATGCTACAAGGATCTGCCAAAGAAGACATATCCATAATTTCACAGTATAGATTTTTCTGGAAAACATTACAGCAAATATCAGGTCATTTAAAGATAAATTCTAGAAGGCACTCTCATCCATTACCCAGTCAGTCACTCTTACACCCTTTAGTACCTACACTCTTAATACTTAAGTACAATGGTGATCACCACCTTGCCAGGTCCAGTGGCCTTGTCTCAATTCTTCTCTCCCTTACCCCTGATCAGTCTAACCCAAACCAACAGTTTTCTATGGGCCATTCTCTGTTCTAGGTGCTAGAGAGCAGCCTTATATGAAAGACACCTATTGTTTTCTGTACAGAAAACAAAGCAATGTAATTAAGTGCTGTAAGAGAAGCTTATGCTCTCTGGTTTGAATGGAGAGAAAAGCAAGCAATTCTGCCAGAGGGCTTCACAGAAGATAACATCTGACCTGGACCTGGAAGAATGAGGATTAGTCGAGGAGTTGAAAAGAGTGGTGGTGGCTCAGGAATACTTTCTAACATGAGGGAACAGCTTTAGCAAATGACCTTAAAAACAAGAATTCAGAGAGGAGACAATGAAGCTGGAAAGATGAGTGATAGTTAGGCTGGAGGATCTAGAATGTCATGCATAGCAACCTGTATTCTATTCTGTAAACAAGAGAAAACCAATGGAACAGCACCATCAGATCTGTGATTAACAAAGAGAGCCGGGACTTCCCTGGTGGCGAAGTGGTTAAGAATCCACCTGCCAATGCAGGGGACATGGGTTCGATCCCTGGTCCGGGAAGATCCCACATGCCACGGAGCAACTAAGCCCATGCACCACAACTACTGAGCCTGCACTCTAGAGCCCGTGAGCCACAACTACTGAGCCCATGTGCCACAACTACTGAAGCCCGCGTGCCTAGAGCCCGTGCTCTGCAACAAGAGAAGCCACCGCAATGAGAAGCCCACGCACCGCAACGAAGAGCAGCCCCTACTCGCCACAACTAAGGAAAGCCCACACGCAGCAACAAAGACCCAACGCAGCCCAAAATAAATAAATATAAATAAATTAAAAAAAAAACCAAAACAAAAAACAAAGAGAGCCTTGGCAGCAGCATGAGAGATGGCTGGGAGGTGAACCGGACAGAAATGAGAAGACCATGGTGAGAGTGCCCACGAAGAGAGAGAAGCCTAATGAGAGGGTGAGATGGAATGAGCACAATCTAAGAAGCTTTTTTCTAACCCTACACACATTTCCTCCAAATCAGGTGAAAAAGGCTAGTGCTGAGACTAAGTTCTTATTACAGGTAAAAAAAAGGATAGCCCTCAAGTGTGTGGAATACAGAGAGCTTGTGATCTATCCACAGAGACCGCTAGTAACATGAAAGAGGTGGACATGAGGGAGCCAGAGATTTTTGAGCAGAATAGTCAGAAAGCTATGACGAGAATTAGCCCCAAGAGAAAGAGCATTTCAAGGAAAGGGTCCATATTATACGACTAGCAAAAAGGGCATAGACATAACAATCAGAAGGTCTCTAGCAGCACAGGGGAAAAAAACCTTTCAGTTGGCCACAGGGGAGGATTACACTGCAGTGGATGGAGATGAGGGCATGAGGAAGGTGGGATATAATGTTCTTTCAAGAAGTTAGAAAATACATGTTACGGGCTTCCCTGGTGGCGCAGTGGTTGAGAATCTGCCTGCCAATGCAGGGGACACGGGTTCGAGCCCTGGTCTGGGAAGATCCCACATGCCGCGGAGCGACTAGGCCCGTGAGCCACAATTGCTGAGCCTGCGCGTCTGGAGCCTGTGCTCCACAACAAGAGAGGCCGCGATAGTCAGAGGCCCGCGCACCGCGATGAAGGGTGGTCCCCGCTTGCCGCAACTAGAGAAAGCCCTCGCACAGAAACGAAGACCCAACACTGCCATAAATAAATAAATAAATAAAATTAAAAAAAAAAAAAAAGAAAAAAAGAAAATACATGTTACAATATGGATAAACCTTGAAAATTTTATGCTAAGTAAAAGAAGCCAGTCACTAAAGACCAAATATTACATGGTTCCATTTATATGAAATGTCCAGAACAGGCAAATCTACAGAGATGTGGTTGCCTAAGGCTGGGGGGTAGTGGTGGGAGAGACTGGAGGATGACAGCTGGAGAATACAGGACTTTCTTTTCAGGGTGATGAAAGTGTTCTAAAAAAAAATTTTTTTTTTTTTTTTGGCTGCACTGGGTCTTCATTGCATCGCGTGGGCCTCTCTAGTTGTGGCACGCAGGCTCTAGAGCGCATGGGCTCAGTAGTTGTGGCACGCAGGCTTAGTTGCGGTATGTGGGATCTTATTTCCCTGACCAGGGATGAATCCAGGCCCCGTGCATTGGGAGCGTGCAGTCTTAACCAATGGACCACCAGGGAAGTCCCTGAAAGTGTTCTAAAGTTGACTGCACAAATGAGTGACTATACTAAAACGGAGTGAATTATACACTTTTTAAAAAATATTTATTTATTTATTTGGCTGCGCCGGGTCTTAGTTGTGGAACTCGGGATCTTCGTTGCAGTATGCAGGATCTTTCGCTGCAGTGCGTGGGCTTCTCTCTAGTTGTGGTGCACGGGCTTAGTTGTCCCACAGCATGTGGGATCTTAGTTCCCCAACAAGGGATCGAACCCACGTCCCCTGCATTGGAAAGCAGATTCTTAACCACTGGACCACCACGGAAGTCCCAAGTTATACACTTTTAATGAGTGGACTGTATGGTATGTGAATTATATCTCAATAAAACTGTTACCAGAAAGTTTTTTTTAATTAAAAAAAAGTCTGGAAAGTGTGGCAGAGACTCCTCACTGCCTGCCTCAGATCAATCATTCCCCTTCCTGGTCAAATGGCTGCCAATAATAAAGACTACATCCCCCACCTCTGTGGCAGCTAGGTGGGGTATTAAGGTCTAGCCAATGGACTGAATGTAGAATTGATGCAAGGGTGGGGAAAACTGCTAGAGTAGAGTTCTGAGGAGATTAGAGGGGACTAGCATCTAGCACACAAGTGGAGGGGCTAACCCTGGATATGAACTATGGACTCCCAAAGGACCACTCCATGATAATAGAGGAGGAAGCAGACCGTAACAGCCAAATGTAGGTGAGTAAGCAAATGTAGTGGTGGACTCTTCTAATGGCTTCCATTTTCTCAGTTAATTAAGAAGAGAGATCATCAGTTGACAGGGAAGCTGGGGAAGGGAAACAGAAGGTTTGATCGAAGGAGGTACTTCCATATTGTCCTAAAAATAGAATAAATAGACTAAGGAATCTTAGTGGGACTGCTGGACAGTGCTTAACTTAGGAAAGAGTCACCTTTCAGGTTAGGGGTCATGAGTTCCAAGTGAGACCAATCAGCATACTTTTTTCCTTCTCCAGACAATCAGTTACAGGGTAGAATAAGTAAAAAGTTGGATTTAACCAGGGCCGACCTTTTGCCAGATAAGATGAAGTGAGAAAAGAGTTAAGAATATATAAAAGGGGGTGATTACAGTGATGAACTATGAACACTGAGGAGGAAAGTGGGAACTGAAGAAGATTGAGGGGCAGTAAAAGGGTAATAAGATCAATGGATTGTAAGCGCCAGCGTGACTGAAGAATTTCAGTGTCTGAGTATTAAAGGGATTAAGTCATAAAAAGAGCACGCTATTCATGTAGGGAGCAACTTCTCTGAAGGGCTATTGACAACGTTAGAAGTTAAACTGCATATATTGGGAATTCCCTGGCAGTCCAGTGGTTAGGACTCTGTGCTTCCACTGCAGGGGGCACAGGTTCGATCCCTGGTCAAGGAACTAAGATCCTGCATGCCTCGGGGCGCGGCATACATACATACATACATACATAAATAAATGCATACATCGTTTGAACCATCAATTCTACTTACAAGCATTTATCCTATAAATATATTCACATGGATGTAAATATTTATGTTCAAGAATACTCACTTCAGCAATAGTTTTATTATTATAGTAACAAACGATTAGAAACAACCTAGGTGTCCCTTTTGAGGACTGGTTAAGTATCCATACAATGGCACATTATGCAACCATTAAAAGAAAAAAGATCTGTGTTAATGAATGATCTCCAAGATAGATTAAATTTAAAAAAATAAGGTGCTGGTACTTCCCTGGTCGTCCAGTGGTTAAGAATCCACCTTCCAATGCAGAGAACGCAGGTTCGATCCCTGGTTGGGGAACTAAGATCCCACATGCCGCAGGGCAACTAAGCCTGCATGCTACAACTAGAGAGAAGCCCGCGCACCTCAACGAAAGATCCTGCAGTGCCTCAACTAAGACCAAAAATAAATAAATTAAAAGAAAAAAAAATAATAAGGTGCTGAGTATTTACACTCTCATACCATTGTGTAACGGTGGAATGTACAGATATATAGAACAGGGCCTGGCAGAGGTACACAATTAACATTCACTGAAGAACAATGAACACTGGTATATACAGACTCTCTCAAAAAATTCACAAGAAACTCTTAACAATGGTTGCTTCTAGGAGCCACATATCCTTTTGCATTCTCTCAATCTATAAGATGTACGTACTATGTTTTTGAAAATGATTAATAAATTTTATTTATTTACTTATTTTTGGCTGTGTTGGATCTTCGTTGCTGTGCGCAGGCTTTCTCTAGTTGCGGGGAGCGGCAGTGCACGGGCTTCTCATTGTGGTGGCTTCTCTTGTTGCGGAGCTCAGGCTCTAGGCGTGGGCTTCAGTAGTTGTGGCACGCAGGCTCAGTAGCTGTGGCGCACGGGCTTAGTTGCTCCGCGGCATGTAGGATCTTCCCGGACCAGGGATCGAACCCGTGTCCCCTGCATTGGCAGGCGGATTCTTAACCACTGCACCACCAGGGAAGTCCCTTAATATGACTGACTTGGAAAGGTCTACATAGTATATTAAGCAAAAAAAAAAGGGAAGAAACAAAGCAGTACATATGCAAGACTCCATCCTGGACTCTGATCTCCTGTTTATTGAATCTGACAGATGCATATTGCCCCCTCTCCCACATAACTTCCCTAGGCTAACCAACACTGTCCACCCTCTCTTCCCTATAAGGAGGTAAAACAAGATTATCTGTGTTCAAGCAGTTTAACACTGCAAAGGGCTGATTCGCACCACTCATAACACTCCCCTTTATCTCCTTTTAGGCCAAGAGTTACGCCCTCCCCAGAGACGACTCCCTGGCTACCCCAGCACAAATTCTTCTTTATCCCTGAACTCTTATAGCTGTTTCCCAAATGACTGTATAAGCTTGCCATCACTTGGTACTCTGCACTGGTAGAGAGAAGGCTCTTGAAATCAGGTGCTAGGGTTCAAAGCAGCTGTGAATCTTTGGATAAGTTACTCAACTCCTCTGTGCTTCTACTTCCTCATCTGTACCAGTGGGGAAAATAATGGTTCCTACTCTCACTGGATAGTGGTAATTATTGAGTTAACACAAGAAGGCACTTAGAATAAACAATACCTAGCACATAACAGCTAATGTTTTACTGCTGGATACTACTGTCTGTAAGCTCCAGTAAAAAAGACTATACAGCAGTCCCCTTAATCTACAGGTTCTGCATCTACAGATCAAAAATATTCGGAAAAAAAAATTCCAGAAAGTTCCAAAAAGCAAAACTTGAATTTGTCACATGCCTACAACTATTTACATATAATTTACATTGAGTTTACAACTACAGCTTACCCTTGAACAACACAGGTTTGAACTCCACAAACCCACTTATACCCAGTTCTTCAATAAGTACTATAGAGCTTCCCTGGTGGCACAGTGGTTAAGAATCTGCCTGCCAATCCAGGGGACTTGGGTTCGAGCCCCGGTCTGGGAAGATCCCACATGCCGCAGAGTAACTAAGCCCGTGCACCACAACTACTAAGCCTGCGCTCTAGAGCCCGTGAGCCACAACTACTGTAGCCCGTGCGCCTAGAGCCCGTGCTCCGCAACAAGAGAAGCCCGCGCACCGCAATGAAGAGTAGCCCTTGCTCGCCGCAACTAGAGAAAGCCTGCGCACAGCAGCGAAGACCCAACGCAGCCAAAAATAAATTTTTAAAAAAAGTATCCTCTAATAAATAAATAAATAAATAAACACTATACTATACTATCACACAATCCTGGTTGGCGGAATCCAACTGAATATGGGACTTGAGTATCCAGATTTTGGTATCCAGGACAGGTCCTGAAACTAATCCCTGTGTAAACCAAGGGACGACAGTATTTATATTGTATTAGGCATTATAAGTAATCTAGAGATGACTTAAAGTATATGGAAGGATGTGCACAAGTTATACGCAAATACTACACCATTTTATATAAGGGATGTAAGCAGCTACAGGTTTTGGTATCTGTGAGGATCCTGGAGCCAATCCCCTGAGGGATAACTATCTTCATTTCTATACTCCCTACTATGCCTAGCAAGGTCAAAGGTATCACTGAACATAAGTATGTGTTTGCCAATTGAATTAATGATAAGAAACCTAGCTTTCCTAAGTTAATGCATAAAAACGTGTTGGTATAAGAAAGAGTTAATTTTCTAACTTTTGAAAGGAAACTTTCAAAAGCTCAAGTTACTAAAAATAGACATTAGCCTTCAAATTTACTTCCTCTTAGTTACTTCCCTTCTTTTCTGAATTGGCCTTAAGTCTCATTCTTCAAGTAGGAAGGTATTTCTTTTCAAACAAGACTTACAACTAACAAACCACTGTATATAAAACTCCCTAGCCCCAACATTCATGTATGAAACAACATCGAAAGGGGAGAAAAAAAAAAAAGACTAAATGTCTATCTTGTCACCTTAGATATGGCAAAAAGCCTTGAGGAAAAGACCAGTACTCTGGGAATATTTTAGAGGGCAGCAGTTTTCAACCATGATGAAGAGATTCATTACAGGGGATCAAAAACAATTTGTTAATAATAGCTAAAGTACTGAAGATTGTAAGCAATTTATTTTTTCCATAAATTAGAACAGATTCAAAGTTACCCGAATACAGTGGTATTTTTTCCTAAAATGAAAACTTCCCCAATCCAGTAAATATGTTTTAAGGCCAAGAGTTTTTAAGGCCTATAAGCATTCCTTTCTTGCATTCTATTAAGTCTTCCAAAGCAGAAGAGAAAAGGCCTGGAAATTGTGCAACACCACTGTTAACTTGTGAATAATCCTGATTATTCACTGTAGTTGGAGGAAGGGGTAATCACACGCACTCTAACCCCTGCACCATCCAGATTCAGGAAGGGGACAGCTGACACAAGCTCTCAGAGTTCCAGGTGATTCTTATCCACCAACCCTCCCAACCCAAAACACTACCACCAACCTTACTTGACCAAATGTTACTTTTGGGTTTCAAAATCTGAGTCCCATCCTGAGTGTGTTTCATGAGCATACAGCATCTACTATATGGACTACCCCATAAAATCAGAAATATTCATTACATGGATAGGTCCCACATAGACTAGCCAAAGAAAAGATTCTATGAGAAATTAATTTCAGTTATAGGTAGCAACAGAGTAGAAAGAAGGCAGTTTACAGTAGCAGTAAAGGAGCTATTGATACATTACCTGAAAGTTATCTTACTAGCTTTGTGCCCCTTTACAGTTTCCTTATCTGTCAGGGCTGGCATGAAGATTAAATAAGATATTACACAAAAAGAGCTTACCTATTCTGAAAATAGGTCAATGTTCAATAAATGTGTCATCATTATTTAGGTCTTATTTTGTACAAATGGCAACTCCTTCCTTCAAATTCCAACTGTCCAGAATTGAAGACCAGTTTATAATATGGCCTGACCTGAAAGGAATGTTTTTCCTAAAATGAAACTTTTACCAGTCCAGCAAATAATTATTTTTCCAAAGCGCATATGCCATCCATACCTCTTTCCACCCTCTTCTTTCCCATTAAAGAAAAAGACTTAGCTTTTCTCTCACTGCCTAGAAGTACAGGCCCACAATTCTTCATTCAAAAGCCTTGGGGTCAGATGTTTCTAAATTCAGAATTTTTCAGATTTAGAAAGGTAATATGGTGCAAATGCCAAATATTCTGTAACACACCCAATGGGTTAATAGTTCTTCAGTAAAATAAGTAAATATTCACACTAAGTAGGATAAAGACTACACAACTTCTCATCAGTTCAGGTTCTGCCATCAAATGAGTCTGTGGTTTTTAGAACTTTCTGAATGGCAATTATGAAATCCTTAGTCCAATGTCAATCTGTTTTAAACACACAATCATATTCCTCTCAATACTTTCTAAGCACCTTTTGTAATGCCCTCAAGTCTTATTTTTCCATGACCAATAACAATGCTGTTATCTCAGAGAAATGGATTGAGCCCCTCCTGACATTAAACCAAAATAGGCTTTAAATTAGGTGAGTTGGGGGTTGGGTGTGTTAATTTTGATAACTTGTTTAGGGACCACACATTTTACAATACTTATTTTCTTAGACTCACAGTTAATCTGCCCCTGAGCACAATTTTTAGCTTATTTTTGGCAGATAAAGAGCCACCAAAGACTTTTGAGATGGTGCTACCAGGTTATAATAAATGCATTATATATACGGACATTTATTAGCCAAACATTCATTTTAAGCAGGCACAAAAAAGTTCTCAAGCCAAGAAACAGAAGTAGAAATAATTCAACTGAATAACTGTACTGTTTCTGCTAGATCAAGATCTTTATAGTATTTTGGAAAGATAATGAACAAATTTCCATGCAGAGAAAATAATCACAGCTTGAAAAATTACTAATTCAGCATACTTGAGATAATTATAATTCTACCTCATAATTCTTCAATGGGACTAGTTACACAAAAGAAATAGTGATGACTACGGCAAGCTTTCTACTGTTTCTCAACCACCCAAGAAATAAAAGCATTTAACACCAGCATAGCTTTGGACATGACTTAATTTTTACTTTTTTACTGCATTCATTATTTTAAACACAGTGGACACAACAGATTAGAAGTTGAGTTCATAAGACTTGTTAACATCCATATGCTTCAATTATGTAATACAGTTGAAATTTCATAGTTTATTTCTCTCCCTAAAGAAGTTGTTACAAATCAGTATTGTACATATGACTATTACAAAAGCAAAAATTGTCTACTCTTTTGAAAACTAAACTTGACAATTTAAAAGGAAAATTTAAGATACATAAAAATCCTGTGAATTTCATTATGAAGAGTGATGATCCTAGTGTACATAATAACTTAACCCCAACCCTAGGTTTTGTCAATGTTAGTTTCTGTGGATGGGAGTAGTGTCAATGCAAGAGGTGCAAAAAATATTTTGGATGAAATGTGGGTACAAAATGTCACATTGCAGATAAGGAAATAACTATAAATCCCAAGCCACTAACTTATAAAATTATAAAACCCAAGGCATACAACCACCCTTGGCCAAATAAAATATCCTATAATATCCTATAGCTGAAGATATTAAGCCATCTTTCTTCGGTCTTTCCTCTGCCCTGAATGAACGTCACCCACCTTTCCCCCACTTAGATAACTCATACTTAAAAGGCTAAGTCACTTTCTCTCAAGGCTTTCCCTGAGCCAACTTAGATCAGGTCCCTTAAGTACTCTGAGCATGTAACATTTCTCTCGGGACTTCCCTGGTGGCGAAGTGGTTAAGAATCTACCTGCTAATGCAGGGGACACGGGTTCAATCCCTGGTCCGGGAAGATTCCACATGCCGCGGAGCAACAAAGCCCGTGTGTCACAGCTACTGAGCCTGCGCTCTAGATCCCGCAAGCTACAACTACTGAGCCCACGTGCCGCAACTACTGAAGCCCGCGTGCCTAGACCCAGTGCTCCGCAACAAGAGAAGCCACCACAATAAGAAGCCCGTGCACCGCAACGAAGTGTAGCCCCCACTCGCCGCAACTAGAGAAAGCCCGCGCACAGCAACGTAGACCCAACACAGCCAAAAATAAATAAATAAAATAAATTTATTTACGTAGACCCAACACAGCCAAAAATAAATACATAAAATAAATAAATTTATTTTTTAAAAAATTAGCATTAAAAAAAAATTTCTCTCTACTTCACTCGTCACACCCCCTCCAAACTTTCTTCCTGCCAAACTCCTATTAGTGTAAGAATCACCTCTTATTCACCATTGTTGGACAAGCACAGGCGCAAGCATGTAACAGTTACGTGTTCAAATAACAAATTCCAAAAAATACATTTCCCAGAGCAAAGAAGCTTATATAACCAATTTGCTGCATGCAAATTTTTAAAAGAAAACAAGTTACAAGATTAGCTGTGTACACCAATGGTGAGCTACCTCCTAAGGCACAGTTGTAGTAGTTTAAGAATTCACCCTCATAAAAAAAAAAAGAATTCACCCTCATAGAATTACAGAAACCCCTCATATAATCAGGAACTTCAATCATCTGTAACAATGAGTGTTAAAACTCAGATCCTACGAACTTATTTGCTCTTATTTTAGACAACTCTGCAAGTCTAACTGGCCAGTAGCTCAGTTCACAGTAGTTTAGACAAATGCATGCTTGGGTGAGAAAGAGGTGTAGTCTATGACATGAAAGTAGAAAACCCTGTAAATCAGGCTTGGAAATGTAAAATGGGAAGGGAGGGAAGTGCCATTCAGTCCAGGCCAGAGTACTAAAGCAGTGCAACATACTCCAAGGACAGACCTTAAAAATCCTCTAGGAGGGGACTTCCGTGGTGGTCCAGTGGGTAAGACTCCAAGCTCCCAATGCAGGGGGCCCGGGTTCCATCCCTGGTCAGGGAACTAGATCCCGCATGCATGACACAACTAAGAAGTCCGCATGCCGCAACTAAAGATCCCACATGGCGCAACTAGACCCGGCACAACCCAAATAAATATTTAAATAAATATTAAAAAAAAAAAAATCCTTTAGTTGGAAAGACCTCAATCGTTATGCAGGGAAGCTTAAGGTCCAGATACTATAAGAGAAAAAGAAGACATTCACTACAGGAATAAAATAAGTTTTAAAGCTTAAAGATGCAAGCTTCAGTTATCCAGAACACAAAGATACTATTTCAGTGGTTTAGGATCTCAAATTTTCTACAGGAGCCATACTTCCTGTACTTAAATAACACATGAATGAAAGTTTACAGGATGCCCTGCAATGCACCCTCCTGAAGCAAAGCTATCAGGACTATAAAACTGAAAATAAAAGTCAAAATACAGCCTTTTCTTCAGATAGTCCTAAAAGTAACAACCAAACCAGAATCAGATTTTTGTTCAAACAATAAACCTGGTTGAAAGGAAGTGTAGATTTTTCATAAGCACTCCCTTCTCCAGTACCCTCCTCCATTCCACTGCTTTGGTCCTTTGTTAAAATACACATACAAATGAACAGAATACATACTACATCCTTAAGTCAGAGGAAGAAACTGTTTCAGCGCAATGGGCAGAAATCTGTCCTATCAACTCCAGGTTCACCCATACCTAGGACTGTGACTAGCACAACGGAAACACCATTAAACACTTGGGAAAGTAAGCTGAAAACATAAAGCCATTTATTTTGTTTATGGACTACACTGGAAACCTCTGGCAAGGAGGCGCAAACTACCATCTGTCCATTTGCTCATAATGAGCTTGAGCCTGGTACTATCAACATTATTTGGCCATCCTGATCAAGCAGTTGCCAAGGGTCAATGTCAGTTCAAAGGCCCTTGGAGACCAAGAGCAGCAGGCCTAAGGTACATAATAAGGGCAAGTAGAGGAGAACAAGAAAGCCTCCAATATACTGCCAAGTGGGAATCATCCCAGACTGAAATTCTTCTTTGTGGGGCAGGGGAGAAAGAAACACTCCTGAGGGAACATACCTTCTGGCTTCCTAAATAGGAGCATCATATCACTGACTTCAAAATGTAAAAATTTCAGGGTGAAACTTAAATATTGGGTCGACAAAAAAGTTCGTTCGGGTTTTCCCGTAAGATGTTATGGAAAACCCAAAAGAACTTTTTAGCCAACCAATAGATGCACAGAATCAGGATTTGACCTTGTGCAACCTAATTCTCCACTTACACTGTCCCCAAGACAATGCTTGTCTGGAGAACTGACACATAGAGTAGAATGAACCAAAAGCCCCAAGTTGCCTAATGTCCTGTTGAGATGTTTCAGCAGTGACAGTGCACAGCCAGGCACTGTATTTTGGCATAAAAATCGCTATTCCTCTCAAGGTTCCACAACTAACAGACTGAAAACTCTTTAGGGTGGGGCCTGAACATCCATTTAAAAAACTTTTTTTTTTAAAATTGAGGTGAAATTCACAGAGTATAAAGTTAACCTTTTTGAAGTGTATAATTCAGTGATATTTAGTACGTTCGCAATGTTGTGCGACCACCAATTCTATCAAGTTCCAAAACATGTTCATCACCACCAAAGAAAACCCCACACCCATTAAGCAGTCAGTCCTCAGTTTCCCCTGCCCCCAACACCTGGCAACCACCAATTTGCTTTGTCTCTACAGATTTACCTATTCTACACACTTCATATAAATGAAATCATACAATATGTGGCCTTTTGTGTCTGGCTTCTTTTACTTAGCATAATGCTGTCAAGGTTCATCCATACAGTAGCATGTATCAGTGCTTCATTTTTAAAAAATAGCTGAATAATATTCCGTTGTATGTATATACCGTATTTGTTTATCCATTCACCTGTTGATGGACATTTTGATTATTTCCACTTTTTTGGGTATTTGAATAGTACTGCTATGAACATTTATGTGCAAGCATCTGTCTGAGTATCCGTTTTCAATTCTTTTAGGTATGTACCTAGGAGTCGTAAGGTAATTCTGTATTTAGCTATTTGAGGAAAAGCCAAACTATTTTCCACAGTGTATACTTTTAACTATCTTGCCAAATAATCAACAAGACCTATTGTTAAGGGGAAAGAATAGATGTATAACAGTGTGATGTGCATTAGTTTGTATATAAAAAAGGGACACAGTATCTCTAGAAGGATACATATGAAACAGTTACTTGGTTTATACACAGGAAACAGGTACAAGGTTTTCTCTGAAGAACCTTGGGAGGCAGAGATGTGAGAAAGGCTTGTTTTCATGCTTTACCCCTTTTGCCTTGCACTGAATATACATGCTTTACCAACCCCTTGCTCTAAAATACCTTTAAAGCTCCAAAGGAAGCAATACTCTGAGAGAAGCACTGCACTCTAGGACAGGAAGAATACACAGTTTTTATTATAAACATTACTGTATGATTTTATTTTTACCTAGTGCATTTTCCCCCTTTTATTGTGGTAAAATATATATAACAAAATTTACTTTCCTACCCATTTTTAGGCGTACAGTTCAGCGGTATTAAATACAGTCACACTGTTGTGCAACTATCACCACCATCTATTCCCATAACTCTTTTCATCTTGTAATCTGAAACTCTATACCCACTGTACATTAACACCCCACTCCCCAGTATTCTTCTTCCCCTGCCAGACCCTGGCAACCACCATTCCACTTTGTCTCTATGGTTTTGACTACTCTAAGTATCTCGTATAAGTGGAATCATATAGTATTTGCCGTTCTGTGACTGGCTTACTTCAGTTAGCACAATGTCCTCAAGATTCATCATGTTGTAGCACATTGCAGAATTTCCTTCCTTTTTAAGGCTAAATAACATTCCATTGTATGTATATACCATATTTTGCTTATCCATTCATTGGCTGGTAGACACTTGGGTTGCTTCCTTGTTATAGCTATTGCGAATAATGCTGCTATGAACATAGGTGTACAAATATCTCTTCAAGACCCTGCTTTTAATTATTTGGGATATAAACCCAGACGTGAAATTTCTGGATCAGATGGTAATTCTATTTTTAATTTCTTGAGGAGCCTCTATATTGTTTTCCATAGTGGCTGTACCATTTTACATTCCTGAGAACACTTGGTGTTTTCTGTTTTTTTGATACTTGCAGCCATCCTAATGGGCGTGAGGTGGCACCTCACTGTAGTTCTGACTTGTAATTCACAGTCCCAACAAGAATAAAGTACATATATTGTTTTAAATAAAAAACTAGTTAAAAATAGAAAATGTTTTTTTCATTTTTATCAGAGTATAGTTGCTTTACAATGTTGTGTTAGTTTCTACTGTACAGCAAAGTGAATCAGCTATATGTATACATATATCCCCTCTTTTTTGGATTTCCTTCCTATTTAGGTCACCACAGAGCACTGAGTAGAGTTCCCTGGGCTATACAGTAGGTTCTCATTAGTTATCTATTTTATACATAGTATCAGTAGTGTATATAAGTCAATCCCAATCTCCCAATTCATCCAACCCCCCCTAAAAACAGAAAATCTTAAAGCCTCCCAAGGAAATGTTCTGTATCTTGACTGGGTGGCAATTACACAGGTGTATACATTTACCAAAACTTACTAAACTGTTATTTAAATAAGTACATTTTATTTATGCAAATTACACCTCAACAAAGGTGATTTTAAAAAAAGCCTCCTAAAGTAATTCCAACTTTAGGAACTGGATCCCATGTTTAGGAATAGCCAGGTTTGCAAACCACTGTTCCTAAGCAACAGGGATCCAGTAAAGAGGCCTGTTTATTTCCCCCCAAATTAATTCTTAGGGTGCTATCCCCCCTCCAAAAAAATTACCTTACAAATTAGATTAAAGTGTGATTACTCGGTACTACAAACTGTAACTTGAATAGTGAAAGTTAAAGAACTGCACCTGCATGTCTGGCACCGGGGCTAAGTGCTTCTCTCTCACTGAACCCTCACAGCACTCTGTTATCCCCATTTTACAGAGGAGGAACTGAGTTACAAAGGGGTAATATTACTATCCAGAGTCATAAGCTGTCAAGTATAAGAGCTAGTACTTAACTGTCAGTTCTCTGCAGAGAACCCATGCTCTTACCTAAGATATTCTATTGCCTTCCTTTTCTGAACTTAAGACCTTCAAAAGATAAACAGTTTCCTTCGAATAACTTTAAAAGTTAAACAAAAGACTTCATCCAGAAAAGAACTTTCCCACAAAAAACTCTAAACGCCACAGTATTTCCAACAAAACTGCCAAATCATGTAATAAAATTATCTCGTGACAAAAAACTGTACTGTTACAACATTAAATATCCACCTTAAACGTACTTCCTTCCTTAGGCCTCAAAACCTAAATAACAAATAATAGGGTTACCTAAAGGGACACCAGAAGAGTGGCCAAACATTTGCTCTCTGGGCCCATGGAAGAGGCATCAGAGGACAACTCATCTGCACTATATCAACTGAGACACAACTGCCATGGGAATAAGGTAAAAATAGCAGTGTACATACAACAAAAGTAGAACTTTCAACCATATGCTTAAAATCAAAGCACAATTTTTTACAGTAATGGAATTGGATCTCTGTATTTTACAGCAGCTAGGAACTTCAGAAAATAAAAACCTATCTTCTTTTGTCCCTCTTCTTGCAAAAAACACATCAGTTTTTATGTGGGAACTGCTTTTGGGGGCCTACTATTAAACTGACGAAGTGGTTCAAAACATTTTCCTGTTATGTTTTAGGGACTTCTGTCTTAGGGACTATGGTAAGGATGCAAGCTTAGTAAAATTGGAAAACTTAATTAATGGAAAATATAATTTCTAAAGAATAAGCCTGAAAGATAAACGAAGTCTGCATATAGCTGGTACAGGATAAATGCATGCTTCTAACTTCATGATCGAAGATTCTTCAACTACAATTAGACACATGAATGTGCATGAGAGTTGCCATGTATTAGATATTGTTCAAAACCCCTTCAGTTATAAAAGGCAGTGGCAGCAAATAACAGTAGAAAAAAATCTCCACCTCACAGATCTACTTTTCTGTCCACTTGTTGGAGAGTGCCATCTCTGCTGCTACTACTTACTGATGCTTAGGGGTAGAACTAAATGATCCCAGTGTCAGATAAAGGCAGAATCACTACTACAACCCAAGAATGAATCTTTACAACTTGTGATTTACATGGTCTCATGTTACCGACATTCATGATGTCAGTAAACATTTATAAAAATGATGGTAAAATCGAAGCCCAACATACTAACTCCTACAGTTAAACAAACAAAAGACAAGAAAAGAAAATGAAAACAACTAACACGTGTTTCTCCTATTCAGTCAGGTGGCAGTAAAGAAATTCATGTAACTTTAAGCTTCCTATTAAAATCTTCATCACTCTGAAAGCAAACGGTCACTTTATAAATACAATGCACTGATATCCTGAAAGAAAAATATACTTGAAGAATCTACCAGAGTTAGAACAAGTATTTCCACCAAGGGAGAAAACTAATATGCATTGAGCATTGTGCTCTTCACATATTATTTCATCTAAAATTCCTATGAAATGGAAATCTTCATTTCACAGATGTAGGTGCTGAGGCTCAAAGAAAAAAAATAACCTGCTTAAAGACAGACAGACAGATAGACAGATAGACAGATAGACAGACAGACAGGCAGGCAGGCAGGCAGGAGGCAGGCAGGCAGGCAGGCACACCGTCTAAGGCAGAATTCTTTTGTAATTACAGGGCCATCAGCCTTTCTGGTAAAAAAAATCTGATTTAAGCAAACTTAGAGAGCAAAAGCATAACCTTATTTTTGTTTTTAACTCAGTAATGTCAAAAATGAACTGAGAAAACAACTTTGAAACACAGTCTGTCCTCTTTTAAGAGACGCCATCAATCAAACCACCCTAATGCATCACTCGAATCTGCTGAAAAGGAGAATTTCAAGCCTCATGGAACTGCAATAGAGTATCACGCCCAGTGGTGCTAGCCTAGTTGCTGTCCTATGCCCAGCAGTTGCACTGGGCTAATCTGCCATGGATCATCAGTATTCCCTACTAGAATAAAAATGAGCAGCGCTATTAATGATTTTGTGATTTTTAACCCCTGATGTGCTTTCCACTTTCTCGTCAGTGATATTGAGAAAAGCAGATGAAATGATTCAAAATGTTCATGTTTTTAGGAATAAAGACATTGTAAAAGAAAGAAAAAACTACCTGAGGGCAGGGACCTTCTTTGTTTTCTTCAAATGTGTCCCGGAACAGCACCTGCATATAGTAACTATTTGTTCAATGAATGAATAACGACAAGCTAGCTTGGCCATTCCTTTTACCATGCCAACCATAAGTTCAAAGCCAACCATAAGTTCAAAGCCAACCAAAACCACTACCATTATATGACTTCCCTGCCAGGTAGCCTATCTCATCAAATGAGAATATTCATCCTCTTAACAGCTCACTTCTTTATATACAGAGTTCCCTCCGACCCAAGGAGAACAAGAAAAAGTAGTCAAAATGGTACCAAACCAGGATACTTACATGGTATCAATTAAATTAAGATGATTCTATTTCCTTTATTTGTAATCCGTTTAAAATATCTGAATAGCCCCTGGATGGGCTATTACACCTGCTATTAACATTCCTCTTAATGCTGACTCCTCTGGCAAGAAGGAGTGTCCTCCAATCCTCATTCTCTGGTTGAATTACTTTCTATTGATAATTAGACATACCCAAAGCACAGGTTGTGCACAAACTGTAAGATGACCAAACTACTCTACAGAAAAAACGAAAACTTAAAGAAATTTAAAAACAGAAGAATTAAGATGGGAGTGATCCAGAAGTGAGAGAAGTATGTGGATAATATGGTAAATACATCTCCTTAAAGATTAAGAAATTAGGAAATATATCTTCATCTAAGAAGAAAAATATTGCTTAGAATAGAAATAGGAAGTTAGAGGAGTATCTTATAGAGAGAGGTTGGAAAATAAGACCAGAGAGAAAAGTTATGGAGTAAGATAAAGATCTCAAGATTGGTGGAGAAGAAAATCATTAATAGTATTGCACCCACATTTCCTTAGAACTTACGTTAATATATAATATAAAATAATTATTTCTCTTCCATGGAGAAAGGAGAATGAAAGCTATTTACATACCTTACAAATGTGCTGCAAGACCCACAGCCTGTGTGGCAGAAGTTCTACAAAGTGCCTTGAACTTCTCAGATGAAAGGTACTATAAACACATTAAAAAAAAAAAAATCAGGAATTATGTCTATTCATTTCGCAAAGAAAAAAACAAAAGCACAGGATGTAAAATGGGCTTGCCCAAAGTTCTGTTAAGTAATTCAGAATCCAGAAGGGGGAAAAGCACAGAATTTAATTTTTACTGACATACCATAAAATTTACTTTTAAATGTTTTGGCCTCCTTCACTTAACAGAATGCACACTATCAACTTTATTTTTTCTGAGTATTACAAATTAATGTTGCCCTTTTAAAAGCAAAAATCAAAAGCAGATGAATCCTATGCAAATTAATTTCCCAACATTATAAACATTTAACACACAGCATTACAAACACACAGCAAAGTTAAAAGAATTTTACAGTGAACACCTATATGCCTACCACCCAGACTACCACAAACATTTGAATGACCTGCTTTATCAAATTACATTTCCTTTTTTATTTTTTTTAATTTTTATTTATTTATTTATTTATTTTTGGCTGTGTTGGGTCTTCGTTTCTGTGCAAGGGCTTCCTCCAGTTGCGGCAAGCGGGGGCCACTCTTCATCGCGGTGCGCGGGCCTCTCACTATCATGGCCTCTCTTGTTGCGGAGCACAGGCTCCAGACGCGCAGGCTCAGTGATTGTGGCTCACAGGCCTAGTTGCTCCGCGGCATGTGGGATCTTCCCAGACCAGGGCTCGAACCCGTGTCCCCTGCATCGGCAGGCAGATTCTCAACCACTGCGCCACCAGGGAAGCCCTACATTTCCTTTTTAATACAGGCATTACAGAGAAATTAAAGACAACTGTCAGAAAATCAATGGATTCAAAAAAACAGGTTGAAGTCATTAGGTTAAGGACATGAATAATATTAGGAAATCCTTCTGATACCTTTGTCAGAAATGGTCAGTATTAGTTTACTGTTTAAAGTCAAAATGGACTCAGATCTACCCCCTACTCTTGGTGAATGATTCTAATTGTTTAATATCAGATCGGATCATTATCCTGATCTTTTAAAAAAATCTGACGATTAAAAAAAAAATCCAAAGAACTTCCCATGTCCTAAAAGGTTCTACATGATGTGGTCCCTGCCCACCTCTCTAATTTCATTTTACCTCCCACTTTTCCCTTCACTCCACTCCAAACTTATTTCATTGGCTGCTTATGTTCTCCTCTTTCCCTTTACTTGAATATTAAATAAGACGCTATCATAAATATGCTTAAGCACATTTACCTTACCCACCCTCTTAAAAAAAAAAAATCAAGCTCAATCTGGTATCAACTGCAAACTGGCTCCACTTTAACAGAGTATCTCATATTTTGATGATTATTAGCTATAAAAATGTATTCATAATCATCTGGAGGAAGCACCAATAAACTCAGACCAACACCCAGAATAAGCAGCTTCAATGCCTAGCTGATTTTCAGTCACATGACTACCATAATTATGAGTATACAAGGACTTAATACTTCAGCACCACAGATTAAAAATGAGTCACTTGAAATAGAAACACTTGAAATAGGAATTTTACAGTAATTACTAACTTTAAACTGTCTTGAGAATTTTAATTTATTAATCTCACAAGTACTTAACAGTGAGCATGTCCCCAAAGAGCAGACTATAGTGAGACACATTAACACAAGTTTAAAATTTGGTTATGTTAATGTGAAGGTACAAGCAAACAGTTCTACAGGCCAGGTGCATAAAGGAATAAACTTAAGTCGTAAGGGAAGACGAAATACCTTTAGGGACCTTTCAAAACTACAAATATATGTGATTAAAATCCAGTGATTATATACCATTTATCATTATCACTAGTAGCCACAATGCAATTAAACCCGAGGTGCTGTCTATAGAAGCCCAGCAAGCCCAAATTAGTGCTCTTAAAAGTTGAAATATCAGTCTTTCTTCTGACAAAGTTAACGTGACTCCCTCAGCTCCAGGACAATTAAGAAGGCCCAAAGTAGCAACCCACCTTCACCAGTCACAGCGTGGACTCCAAGCTATGGACAAGAAACACCTGAAGATCTACCTGTTTTTACTCTAATAACTTACACCCCCCACATGACCAGGTTAAACTTTTAAAAGGAGTTAACTGACAAACAAGGAATTCGGACTGAAAATACTCCAGCAAAACCACCACCACATACATATACACAGGAAACTATATTCTCGATATGTACTGTTTCTCTCCATCCCACCTCAAATCAATAGTCAAAAGAGCCCACAGTTGCCTGATAACATCTTATCAGGGCCTAACTATGTTGGATTTGGAGCAGGGGAGTCTAGGCCTGCCTCTGGAAGAAGCTGGGTCCCTCAAGAAGACCAAAACACCTCACGCCAAGAACTAGACCAAGCAGAGACCCTGTATATTCATTTACCTATTTCAATCAACTGCTGTAGGACCATCCAAATTACAGAAAGGAGAGTAAAAGCTCAAGAACTGAAATTTGCTTGGAAAAATTTTCAGATTCTCCCAATACATAAAAAATCAGCAATACATAAATGAAGAAACAGTTGGAATAAGCTGAAAATCCTGAATTTTAGCTGACTCTAATCAAGCTGTTTGGGAGTACATGGAGATCTTACAGTGAAAATAGTTGTGGCTGGCAACTGACTAGACATATGACCTTGGGAAATTTACTTAAGTCTCTGGGACTCAGTTTCTCATCTGCAAATGCGGTTGGACTACAAGTCCTGAAGATTCCTTTCAGGTCTAAAATTCTCGATCAGTGAAAAAGTCAGTGGATTCCTACTCTCTTCTTCCCTCTAGTACAGATATTTATGAGAACAGAGGCTGTAAGTCTAGGACTAGACTTTGACTAAAACCAAGTTCCATCTTATATTTTTTGTTTGTTTTCTTCATCTTATAAATTTTATGTCCCCAAGAGCCACCAGTGCTCTAAAAAAGTAGATAGAATTACTCAAGACAATTTATCAAAAGAGATCCTTCAAGTTATCCTTTACAATTAAGAATTAATCTTCTATTTCAGTCCAAACAATGTCACTTGTGCCAAACGCTCAAAACAGCATCTCTCCCAATTTAGCCATGTCTAAAAGTGACAATCAGGCAATGGTACATAAGCATTACACATCTGGGTGTGTGACACTAAGTGGCGGAAAAATTCTCACAACATACAACATTTAAAAGAATTTTTAAAGTATTTTTCCCCCTTCAGATCTGGCAGAAGTATAATCTGATCACACACCTGCATGAAACATTTACTTCAATAAACTGTCTTAAACACAAAAAGAATCAAACGAGTTACCAACAGAGGTAAACATTTTAAATCAGGATCATTAAGAAACACAAGTGAAACCAACTCTGGGAAAAAGAATGCCAATTTTCTATCATAAACTACTAAACATGGTTTTGACCAAATCAATTTGAGTGCAAATAGTACTATTTAATGAACGTGTAACTGGATCCAACACAGGTAACTAAGGACAGATGTCCAGGTGATTCCTAATCAAGACAGTAATTTAGACTAAGCAAAACTGCAAATTAATACTTTATTTTGATGACACATAGTTTAAATCATGAAAAAATGTTCCTTTCAACTGGAAAATTCCCTTCTTTTAAATACGGAAGAATCCTAACCCTTAAGATTTCAACACTATATTTTACTTACACAATCTCAAAGAATACTGCATTAAAAAAGAAAATACCCAAAACATAACTGGACTTCACGCAGTATAAAACGGTGATTCATGTTTCATATTAAACGTAAAAGCCAAAATGGAGTTGTAAAGAGTTTCCTTCCCATTTCAACTCCAACAGCCACGCGCGCTTCACAGGGGACGGCTGCCCAGCGGCTCGTGGGGCCCACCTTAGAGCCCCCGCCCTGCCCGGCGCGGCCCTAGGAGAGGAAGCGACGGGGACCGCGGGCTGGCGGGCCGCTTGGGCTCCAGCAGGCCTGGCCGGGCTGGGGGAAGGGGCGCGGGAGGCCGCGGGGCGCGCTTCCGGGGACTGCGCGGGCGGGGCCGCCGCTTCGGGAAGCGGGGCCTGGGTCCCCGGCCGGGGGTCAGGGTCAGGGGCCAGGGTCCTGATGCTGCCGGCCGAGAGCAGCAGGTGGGGCGCGGCCGCGGCGGGGCGGCGGCTGGCGGGCGGCCGGAAGAGTGCCGGGCGGGCGGGCCCGGGGCACCGCGGCGCCAGGAGAGAACCTCTCGCTCACCTCAGGCGACGACTCCGAGTCCGGCCTCTCCGCGCCGAGGACTCCTGTCCGCGAGTCGCAAGCTCGAAGACTACAGCGGGTGACTGAGGAGACTACGGCGGATTAACGAGAGAACCGACGGAGAGCAACGGGCGGGGAGCGCGAGAAAGCAAGAGCGGGCGGCGACGGCGGCGGGAGGGCGGGGAGCGACGTGCGCGCCCCCGCGTGCCCAGCGGGCTCGAGCCGGCCCCAGTCGCGGCCCCGCGCACGCGCGCGCACTCCCTGCTCAGCCACGATTGCTTAGGAGCGTGTCCACACCCTAAAAGCAAGATTCTTAACCAATCATTGCAGCCGCGTGGGGCATCATGGGAACTCCTGGGCTATAAAAGACCTGGTTGCTATTTTATACTCCTCGAGTCACTCATCCTTTAAGCAGGGTGGGGCTAGGTGCGCGTGCGCGGTTTTAACACTCCTCCCCAAACTGCCAACTCTTCGCGCAAGCGGAGTAGACGCGCCTTGCCTGGGTTTACGCGTGCGCACTAGCGGGCCTGGACCCGGAAGACCAGACGCCTGCGCAGTGGGGACTACGGTGACAGTCCCCCGGCTGGGACGCCGGCCAGTCATGGCGGAGCCTTGGTCTGGGCAATCCTTGCAGGCTCTGCCGGCCACGGTGCTGGGCGCTCTGGGCGCCCTCGGCAGCGAGTTCCTGCTGGAGTGGGAGGCGCAGGACATGCGCGTGACCCTCTTCAAGCTGCTGCTGCTTTGGTTGGTGTTAAGTCTCCTGAGCATCCAGCTGGCGTGGGGGTTCTACGGGAGTACGGTGACCGGGCTGTATCACCGGCCAGGTGAGACGATCCACCAACTTCCGTAGGCCGGCCACCCCCTCCCCCACCGACTGTACCTTTGGGCTCCCCAGAATCCCCCCAGACTACCAGTGGGTCCCCTGAGAACCTCATCACAACTTAACGCTGTACCCTGACCCATGTCAACATACCATTTCACGCCAGAAACCCCACCAGTCCACCCGTCACATATAAATTCCTTTCAACCCCTGTCAGACAATGCCACTAGTCCCTTAGAGCCTCCACTACACTCTCCATCAAACAATACCACTGGCCTCTAACCTGACCTGGGCTGATGCCTGCTCAGATACCCACCCCCAGCTTGCTGCAGCTCTGGATGTGTTCCTGCCCCCAGGTCTGGGCGGCCAGAACGGATCCACACCTGATGGCTCCACGCATTTTCCTTCCTGGTGAGTAAATTTACTCCTATGTCTACCCCATGCTTAGCAGGCAGAGGCCACTCCTGAGCTGAGGACAGGGGAAGGGAGTTCTCAGGGTAGGAGGCCACCAGCTTTGCAGCAAACCCCAGGGTCTGCACTAGAGCTCAGGCTTCAAGTGACATCGATGTCTGAGCAGCCCATCTGTATGCTGTTCATACAGAAATGTGGGGTGGGTGGCGTTATTGTCACAATTTTAGAGATGTAGTGGCAACTGCACTGTGAGAGATGTAGAGATTCCACTGCACTGTAAGCCCGTCAGTTAGAAAGGCAGGAGCCTCTGTCCTTAGTGCACTGACTGAACTCATCAGGATCAGCCTTCTTATCTGTAAAACATGAACTCACTAATCAGAGCGTTCATTCAGTTGATCTCTGAGCTCCTACCACATGGCAGGGGCCACACTAGGTCCAGAGAACAAGAACAACCCAGGCCCTGCTCACAGGTGGAACCAGAGATTTAAAAAGGGAGGGCAGAACCTAGTGGCGTGGCAGGGCAGGAATAAAGACGCAGATGTAGAGAACGGACTTGAGGACACGGCGGGGAAGGGGAAGCAGGGACGAAGTGAGAGAGTAGCATTGACATATATACACTACCTAATGTAAAATGGATGGCTAGTGGGAAGCTGCTGCATAGCACAGGGAGATCAGCTCAATGCTTTGTGATGACCTAGAGGGGTGGGACACGGAGGGTGGGAGGGAGGCTCAAGAGGGAGGGGATATGGGGATATAAGTATACATACAGCTGATTCACTTTGTTGTACAGCAGAAACTAACACAACATTGTAAAGCAATTATACTCCAATAAAGATATTTAAAAAAATTTTTTTTAATAAAAGGGGAGGGCAGCAGTGCAGAGGCAAGGGTCATCAGAGCTGGTGTCTTCCAAGTCAGACACCTAAGCTGAGGGCAAAGGCTAGGGGTGTACCAAGCAAAGAGAATGGACAGAACAAGGCCTAGAGGCAAGAACAAGGGTGACATATTGGAAGGATAGACAAGGCTGTGACGCTGGAGCTCAAACATAAAGAAATGGAGGGACCCGGAATACCCTATCCCAAGTCTCAAGGAGCTATTGGACTCAGCAAAGCCATGGCCTGATCGAATTTGCTTTTATAACTGCCTGCTTCATGGCAAATAGGTAAAGGAGCCCAATAGAGAGGGCAAGAGGCCAATTAGGAGGCCTGCCACTGCACAGGTTTCTGTCCTTGGCAACTGGCGAAGGATGGGAGCACCATTCACAAAGTGGAGAAGCAGGAGGAAGAATAAGTCTGCAGGGGACAGTGGTGGACCCAGTGAGGGCTGTGGAAGCTCAGCGGAGAGGTCTAGGTTATAGTGTGGACTTACTGAGCCCAGCTCAGCCCCCACAAGGGGACTGTTGTGCTGTCCGTGGAATAACCCCTCTTCTCTTCTATCACTTTCAGGGAAACAGCAGCAAATGAACCTCTTAAAACCCACAGAGAATAAGGGAAGGCAGCAGAGGGGTCTCCAGGAACATCACCAGGTCTGCTGGCTCCCACACTGGGTTCTGCTGCTGCCCAGACCCCAGGGACGACTGCAGCGGGGGTAGAGGTTGGGGGTAGGGAGTATGCCAGTGCTTGCAGGGCTGGGCCTTCACTGCCCTTGGTCTTGCCTCCAGCAGCCCCAGGCATTGGGCCAGTAAAGAGTTTGCCTGTACCCTGATCTGGGTGGCTTAAGGAGAGAAGGCATGCTTCTCCTTTCAGAGGTCAGCTCAGAAGCCTCTGGGTTGGGGATGGCAACAGTCCATTTTCTGTCTTGGCTTTTTCCTGTTCCTCTTCCCATCCCCCTGGGATGTGACCCTGTAGAGATTTGTCCCTGGGAGGAAGCCTGAGGATGACCAGCTCTGACATTTGTAAGGCAGGTCTGTTTTCCCCTAAGCCTTGGGTTTCCTTTATTTGGTTTTGCTTTGTTGGCAGGGACCCAGGGAATCCTGGCCTGGACACAGCCTTATATTTTATGGTTACTTAGCTGGCCATTCAAGTGTAAGACAGTGGACACCAAACACCCACCTCCTTTGGCTCATCCTGAGCTCTCCAGATGTGAGTCAGGCTATATAAGTTCTCTTTTCATTGTACTCATATTCCTCTTAACCCCTCCCAGAATGAAGCTGGGTACCTAAAAGTGGCTGAGTCCCGGGGGTGACCTCCCATCCCCACTGCTTAAGTGCCTGTGGGGTTGTGGATCTGTACCCCGCCCCTCAAAGGGACATACTGAGCAGTTTAGTGCAAAGCGGCCCCATCGTGCCCTGCAGCCTCACCACTTCCCATCTTGACCTGGAACCAGAGGAGCTTCGTTCTAAGAGCCCACAAACTAGGCAGGCCTGCCACTTCCACAGTGAGCCAAGGGAACTTCCAAAGGTATAAGTGGCAAACACCAGTTCCTGAAAGCAGTGTGGCCCTAGACCTGCCTCCTTCCCTGATGGACATACTTCTGCCTGCTTCTGCTGGGCCAGCAGCTACCTCAGTGTCCCACTGCTTGCTTCCTCTCTGTTAAATGTCACATTTCCATCTGGCAGCCTTTGCCTAGGCTGTCTTTGCAGAGTGCACTGGAGTAGGACTATACTGAGCTCATGCACAAGTACTCCGGAGTATCTTCTGGCTGGTGGGATGATGGTTCTGCAGCCCCAGGCCTACCCACTGACAACAAACACCACACTCAGAATTGGTCCCACCTTTCACCCCAGGCTCAACTGAGGATGTGGCTTATTAAACATGGAAGTGCATCAGCTGTGTGGTTATTGACAGGACAGTGTGCATGCACAGGGGAAACTGGAGAGGGAACACCCTGGGGGCTGTTGCCCCTGAGCACCCAGAATACAACTTGCAGAGCTGGAGAGACGATGCCAGCTCCCTGGAGGAGCAGTGGTGGTGCCCAATAGGGGCACTCTCCCCTTTAGTTCTTATAGACCTGCCCCTCTCAAGGGGAACCCACTCTGAGTCTGGGCCAGGAAGGCAGGCATTGGACTGACACCCCAAGAACCCTGTGGACAGAGAACAATGAAGCTAGAACTCTAGCAAGCAAGAAGGAAGGAAGCTCATTTAATGTTTTATTTTTTTTTAGGAGTCAGTGGAGTCCAGTAGTAAGTCCCAGGGACGAAGGTCAGCCCAGGATAAGGCAAGTCTGGGAGGAGGCCCAGCCTGCCCTACAACAGCCCTGGGGCTCAGAACAGGTGGTGAGCCTGGCATGGCTGGCTACTGGGCAGCAGGCTGGGCCAACTGGAGAATGTGGAAGAATGAGTCCATGCCCCCCTCAGCCATCCCCAAGTTTACACACGGGCACCACAGCCCTACGAGGCCAACCCTCTGTGAGTCAGGAATCATCCCTGCCCAGGAAGAGGCAACAGTTTGAATTCATGGGAGGTGAACCAGAGGAGGTAGCCGGCACTGCCCAAGGTAATGACTCTTTGCAGTGTGAGAAACCGTGGTGAGGTAGGTTGGGCAGGCTTTCTCCTCACCCTAAAGGTGAGCCTTTGCTCCACAGGCAGCACCTGGCAGAGTGGAAGGGCGAGGTGCCAGAACTGATGCTTCTCCAGCAGGCAAGAGTGGGGGTCAATGGGACCGTGGGCTGGTCTGTCACTCAGAAATGGGGTCTTGAAGTTGCAAGTGGCACAGGATGAAGTGGGAATAGGTGGTGTGACCCTGTCACCCAGACAACCAGTACCAGCCTCCACCTAGCCACCTACCCCAAGTGTGTTCTGCCTCAGCTTCCTGACTAACCCCTTGTAGAATGCCCTCCAGGGTAAGGCTCCTGGAGGAGAGGGCCCTGCTCCAAGTCATCCTCACTTAAGAGTATAATAGTTTGTGGGCACAAAGGGCATCTTGCTGACCATGGCCATCTGCTGCTTTCGCCGCACCTCTACAAGCAGCAGGGTACCTGGCCGACTGTACTCATAGGGCACATAACCCATCGCCACATTCTTCCTCAGGCAGGGTGAGGGGCAGCCACTGGTCACAGAACCTGTCCGGGCAGACGCCACGTGTCCACACCACCCTGCCAGCCCAGAGTCCCCACCCTCCTAGAGAAGAGACAAGGGCTCTCCAACTTCCCTGGTCAACCTACCAAGCACGGTACCCTCTGTACTCAGGATGGGGTTGTGCGCCCGCACAGGAGCCCCCTCACACATTAACCCCACACGCCTCCGCTGCACCTTGCCCTTCAGCTGGGGAACAATGACCGAGGCTCCTGGGAAGTCCATAGCAGCTCGGCGGCGCTTCCCTGGAACATGACACATCAGATTTAAGCCACAGTCCGTAGGACCCCTGACCACAGGAGGTCCTAGTGACAAGGACCCCAAGTGACATCTATCCAGCATCAAGGCCCCTTCGCTCAAGCTGCCCCTGGACCCCATTCCTCCCCTGCAGTGCAGTCAGCCATCCACCTACTGACCCCTGGTCTTGGAGGCCATGTTCCCCACCTCAGTCTGCTGAGGGTCCTCAATATCTACTGGGCAAAGCCACTGTGGTACCTTCAGGAAATGAAGCCTCAGGGAGGCTGTGCCACTTGCTCCAGGCTACGCAACCTTGGAAGCAGTCCGGGGTTGGCTGGTCACATCAAGGGTCACTCCAGCCTTCAGGATCCCCTCCCTGAGCGCTAGCCCAGCTCACCCAATGTCCAACTGAGGCTGCCTTCCACAGGTGTGGTGTGTTCGTCAATGTCGTTCCCATACAGGCAGAGGCCTGCCTCCAGGCGCAGGCTGTCCCGGGCCGCCAGCCCTGCCAGCTTCACCTCTGGGTTTTCCAACAGAGCTGTTGCCAGGCGGACTGCCTCTGCTGCCAGCACCGAGATCTGCAAGGGACACCAGGGAGCAGATGGGCTGCTGGCCCCAGAGTCCTATGCCCTGCACTACCCTGTGCCCACTTCTTGACAAACCTCCACACCATCCTCTCCTGTGTAGCCACAGCGGGTCACACGGCAGCCAGACACACCAAACACCTCCATCACAGCACTGGTCATGAAGGGCAGTTTCCTCAGATCATCTGCCACGCCAGCCTGTAGCACCTGGGCCGCAGTGGGGCCTGGGCCCAGGGAGCCAATAACCAAGTGTCCAGGTCCTGGTGCCCCAGAAAGCTGGATCACAGCCCTTAGGGACCAGAACAAGCCCTGAGCAAGCCCCACTCTGTAGGTGGGAGAAGATGCTCTTGCCCACAGCCCATGGAGCCTTGTGGCAGGTAGAAGGAGGGCATGATACCAAACTTAGAATTATGGTGCACCATCCTCACCTTCCCCCGGTGCAGCGCGGCCTCTGTGCCAAGCAGTAGAGGAAACCTGGAAGGCAAAGGTCAGCTCCAAACCCAGCCTGGCCCACTTACCTTGCAGGGCTAGCAAGGCATTATCCATCACCTCCAGGCCCACATCGCTGCCCATGTTCTGAAGCTCCCTAACCTTGTCCTGAAAGGAAAGAAATACCACATTTGCTCTGGGACCCCTTACTGAGCACCTATCACGGGCCAGGTGCTGCAGAGCTCGGCAGAGTAGGCTGGTTTCCATCTTAACAAGGTCATATAACTACTAAGTGGTAGGGGTGACTCAAGCCCAGGTCTGCTAGCTCTAACACCAGGCTCCAGCCCTCCATCCTCACCAGAGGATGCTCACTTAGGGGCCAGGATCAGCTTCACCTCCCCACCTCCCCCACTTCCCCACCACTGAAACTTAGCATGCTCCAGGGAGGGCCCGCTCTGGCCCACTGTTCTTTCAAAGAGCCATTGTCTGAGCTCCTTATCCATTCCAGGTCTGTCCTGGAAAACAAGGATGCTGCTCTGTGAACAAGGAGGACAGGGTACCTGGGACGCAGAGGGGCTATACCTGCATGAGGGTCAGGTCCTTTTCCCAGCAGCCAGCATTGGACACCACATACAGGTGTCCCTCAGAGGTGTTGGTCACAATCAAGTCATCTAAGATGCCGCCAGCCTCATTGGTAAACAGCGACAGTGTTCCCTAGCATCAAAGTGGAGCATCATTGCCTCCAGGTCCAAGAGGCCAAGGTCAAGTGTGAGTCAAACATACCCCTGGGCCCACTCAGCCACCACAAACTCATGAACCCTCGTGCATAGTGCTGAGGGGTGGCAGTGCAAGGAGCAAGGCTGGGTCAGCCCAGGCCCCTGCACAAGCCCAGGGTTTTTGATCCTCATACACTGAGAAAGGTTTCACCTCTTCCCCACCTTGGGGGACACCTCCCTGATCTGGTGGGGCCTCTGCACCCCTCCCCATTCAGTAGAGAGAGCCCCTCTCACACTTAACCCACCATACCTAGGACTTGCTGCTTCGTCCCACCCAGACCTAGGACAACTCAGTCTGTGCCCCAAACCCCAGGACAGAAGCTTCAAAGTCTATGGGAATTCCCTGGTGGTCCAGTGGTTAGGACTCGGTGCTTTCACTGCTGAGGGTGAGGGTTCAATCCCTGGTTGGGGAACTAAGATCCAGCATGGCCAAAAAAAAAAAAGAAGCAGCAGCAGCTTCAAAGTCTATCTTGATGATCCCATGTGCTCCACAACAACCCTCCAAAACACTGAGGCTGCCTGGCCTCAGCCTCCCCACTGGATGGACAGTATAAGAGCCTGAGGTTAAGAGGTCACATGAATCACCTGGGGATCTTGTTAAAATGCAGGTTCTGATTCAGCAGGTCTGAAGAACTGGCCTGAGAGTGTATCCTAACAAGCTCCTATGTGACAATGAGGCTGCTGGTTTACGGACTACACTTTCGTTTTTCTTTTTTTTTTGGCCGCGCAGCTTGTGGGATCTTAGTTCCCCAACCAGGGATTGAACCCAGGCCCTCGGCAGTGAGAGCACAGAGTCCTAATCCTAATCACTGGACCGCCAGGGAATTCCCAGGACTACACTTTAAATTGCAAGGGGTTTAGCAGCATGGAAGGTCACAGAACAGGACATGAACCTGGGTTTCTGGCCTCCCAGCTTGATGTGGTGGGGATGGGATAGGACCCTCCCTGCAGATGGCTGGGTGTCTGGACATGACTCAGGGACTCCGTCCCCCAAGAACGAAAGCCCTGAGAAACTGTGTCTGATCCATCTCTGTGCCCCTAGGCCCGAAGCAGGGACTCAGACTGGTTTGCTGGCTTATGACTAAGAACACTCATGGAGCAGAAATAAAAGAGAGGCCCGGGCTTCCCTGGTGGCGCAGTGGTTAAGAATCCGCCTGCCAATGCAGGGGACACGGGTTCAAGCCCTGGTCCGGGAAGATCCCACATGCCGCAGAGCAGCTAAGCCCGTGCGCCACAACTACTGAGCCCGCGTGCTACAACTACTGAAGCCCACGCACCCTAGAGCCCATGCTCCGCAACAAGCCAAGCCACTGCAATGAGAAGCCCGCGCACTGCAACGAAGAGTAGACCATGCTCGATGCAACTAGAGAAAGCCCGCGCACAGCAACGAAGACCCAACGCAGCAAATAAATAAATAAAATTTAAAAAAAAAAAAAAAGGCCCACCTGGTTTGGCTTCAGCTCTGCAATATCTCCAACCACTAGACTTTCCATCAGCTTCACCCGGTCATGGCCAAATATCTTGGTCTGGGAAAGAGATCAAAAAGCCTCAGGTCACTGCAGTAGTTACAGTCTGGAAAGCCACGGGGCTAGGAGGCATCCTCCCTGCCACCCACAGCACAGTCCAATCCAGCCAAAGTGCCTGACTAGTCTTTTGGTTCTGCAAGTGGCAGAAGCCCTACTTTCTGACTCCCCCACACCCGCCAAATACAGAAGAGATGCACTCAGGGAGGTTAGGGAACTTGAAAGGGCCCAGCACCTTCCTGAAATACCACCTTTTCCAAACCAATACCTAGGACAGTGGATGACAATGAGTGGCAGCCCTGGAAAACCCAGGACGTTGAGGCACTCCACTAAGTGGGAGCAGGCTAGAGAGATGAGACAGGAGATGATCAAGAGACCCTCTGAGTCAGTTTACTGAGGGCCATAGTACATTACACCCTTGAGACCTCCAACTCTTCTGAGAGGGCTGCCCTTGGAATCCAGCTCCCAGCAAAGAAAGCCGAGGGTTGCACCATTGTGGACGGAGAGGAAGCCCTGGCCTAGCAATCAGCGCACTCCCCTGGCTCACCTGCAGCATGTGGGACACGTCAAAGAGCGAGCAGTGCCGGCGTGTATGCAGGTGTGAGTCAACGTGGCTGTCCCGGTACTGCACAGGCAGATTCCAGCCTGCGAATGCCACCATCTTCCCGCCATGGGCCAGGTGGAAGTCATAGAGTGGTGTCCTGCGGAGCACGTCCTGCGGGCGGCTGGGCTCAGTGCCACCAAGGCCCCAGACCCCAGCCCTCTTCCTCCCCCACCCTCCAAGATTGGCACCACAACCCAGCACCCTCTATCCCACCTGTGCACTACTGAGAGAACGGCGCAGGGCCGAGGGGAGCGCCTGGAGACACGAGCGCAGACGGGACATCATGCTCCCAGCCCACTGCATTGTTGCCCGCAACTGGTGCAGCCGACGCACAGAGGCCACCACTCTGCCAGGCACGCTGGGAGATGTAGTCCAGGCCCTGCTTAGATAGGTCTCTCCTCCGCCCGGGGGATCAGAAGAGGGAGTGGGCAGCCCCAAGGGCAGACGCAGCTTTAGAGCACACAGTGCATTGACTCCCAGCTGCAGGGAAATAGCCCCGGGCGCTTCCATCTGATCAGGGCAGATTGGGCGGTTGGAGCCAGTTAAGCCACTCAGAAATAGAGCTGGGGGCTAGACCTCCCCCGGCTGACTGCCCTGCCTCCAAAGGGCCAAAGTTCTGCAAAGGGCTGAAAGGCCTGAATCACCAGTTTAGGACAATAGGAGTGTAAGGTCACATGGGGGGAGGGGAAGGGGTGGAGAGGGCACAGGAGGGTGGAGTCAGCCCGGCAGGCAGAGTGCCACAGTAACCTGGCCTCATGTGAGGGTCTCCAGCTCTCTCACTGGGCAAACATAGGCAGCGAGCACAGTGATGCATTCCACAAGTATTTATTGGTCTTGCTGCACACTAGGCCCTGTGCTGGGGACACAGCTGTGCAGGAAGCAGGGTCCCAGCCATCCCAGGGACCTCCCCCCTCACTCACATACACACTGAGGACTGCTACTCCCTGAGCACAAGACTGATCATTACCCTCTTAGCAAAAGCTGAATGGGGCTAAGTAAATGACCCTGCAGGCAGATACCACCTGCAAGAACTCTGATAGGTGACATCAGAAGGTGGCCACCAAAAAGTGGCTGCCCTTCCCCTAGAAAGCTGTTGAGCCACACAAACATCCAATTTTCCAGGTCCAACACATGTTGCAGTACTGCCTCATAACAGCCCCCAGAAGAAAGCCAGGAAAAAACAGAGAGAAGCAGGATTTTCTCATAAGGAGCAGCAGCCTGTCTTATTCAGCTGCTGGCCTGGAGTTGTAGAAAACCTCAGCCTCTTAAAAGACACCAATGAGAACTCTCACCTGGCCCCCACCACCACCACCGAGGTTGATCTCTCATCACACTGAGCATGGCTCTTAGATGGGGGCAACTGGAAGAGGGACAAGGATGTGCTTCGGGCTCTGTCAGATGGCAGACAGGTCCCAGGACTCATTTTCAGGCCCCAGCCTTGCCCAGGGCACCCGCCCAGACCCGATGGATGGGGGCAGACCCATTTGAACGCACATCCAGGAGCCAACTTAGGGACCAAGGGACTCAGGCTGCCCAAATTCCCAGCTTTGTGTGGCTCCCTAGGCAAGCAGCAGAAGAGTTTAGATAGGAATTTTCTTTTTGTGGGCATAATACAAAGGGAAAGAAGACCATTAGGGGGCGCAGAAGGAAAAATGCGGCTCCTGTTTCTCCCTCAAGCTTCCAAACTACGACTGCCAAGCTATAGCAGTCTTCCAAAGCTAGACAGAGCAGGTTCTAGTAGGTTACCCCAGCCCACTGCACTCAGGGTGAGGGAGCAGGCAGAAGACAGGAATGTGCATGTTGGCAGGGGAGACAGAGGGCACAGGAGGATTCTTAGCAATAGAACTGGAGTGTTTTTAGGGAGGGCGAAGGAGGAGTTTTGGGTTGCAGTCAGGTGAGGACAGAGTGTATCCCCTCCAGGAGTTCATGCTAAAGCAACACAGTGAGCCCCCAAGAATCTTGACTCTGTGAACATGGTCCCGACAGAATGCGCATGCAGGCAACACTCGGAATGCACAGGGACAGCACTTCGGCCTCTGATGGCCCAAACCGGGCCTGGATGGGCACGGAAGGCCAACGTCTTGGCTAAGGGCCACAGCTCAAGTGTAGGAGAGCAAGTTCAGGTCATAACAGCCATCCACCTGCAACACAAAAGACCATCAGATCTGACCCATTTAGGCCAACGGGAGCCAAGCAGAGGGAAGCGATCACTCACATCAAAGCGGCCGATCCTTGTGGAGGTGTGACTGGCCCGGATCATCTCTGTCAGCGCCCACATCTGCTGTACCTCGGAGGATACCCTGCTGGGGTCTGGGAGACCCTGCTCCAGAAGGAGGGGTCAGTGGCCATGGGTCTCTCCCCAGCAGTGCCCTTAGAACTCCAGATAGGCCAAGTTGGGCTATGGGGCCCTCCAGCTGACATTCCCAGATGACTTGTGAAGCATGAGGATGGGGCCTGATGTGGAGTAGGTGGCCCGGACCCACACAGAGATGCCTCAAATCCCAGGAGGAAGGTGCACAGAGTGAACCAAGGTCCCTGGGTCCAGCCCCAGATTCTTGCAGAAAGGGGTCCCCTTGGGCCTGTGCTGGACACCAGAGCTGTTCGCACATGGTTCTTAGCCAGGGTGAGGGCTTACCTCAAGAAGGGGAGCAGGCTGCTCACAAGGCACTGGGTGCGAGAGCCACTTGGGGAAGGTCATGGAAGGGCTCTGCAAAGCAAAGGCATACTGCCCTGAGGCGGGCAGAGTAGGAGAGACCTGGAACCAGATCCCAAGGTCCTGAAGGCAGAGAGAAGGGCCCCTGAGCCCCAGAAACTGGGAAAATCCTGTTTAGGTCCCAGGGGCAGAAGACTACCTAAGCTCTTCTGCTATGCACAAGGAAGCCCCACGAAGACAAGGAACAGAAGTATATCTGGGTATCTGAATGTTCCAGATCTGAAAAAGGCAGGTAGCCCCAAAGGTCAGGGGATATGGGGACATGGCCTCACCTCTCATCATGAGCTTCCAGCATTCCCACCTGGCTAATTTCCATGAAGGACTCCTTCTGAGTCTTCCCATCCTTATCCATCCACTCCCACCTGTACCCCCAGGCCTCCCAGCCATAGCTAGGAGCCTCCTGGAGAAAGGGCCAGCAAACAGCTCTGAGCTAGTCACTTACCTTTGGTCCCTGCTGGTAGATCTGCAGCTCCTCCACTGTGAAAGACAACCACAGTGGTGATGGCTGTCGCAGAATCAGGCGTAGTTCCAGTACTTTGCCCATGTCACACAGCATCTGACACATACACACAAGGACCCACGGAGGCCCCAGCTCACTGCCCAGGAGCCAACCAGCAATGAGCCAAGGTGCTTCCTCCCCAGGCCTTTGAGAAGGAAAAGTAGTTCCTCCACGGCACTTGCCCAAGAACCACAATTCAGGCCAACCTTGCCCACCCCTCTTCCCTCATGGTATCCTGGCCCAATCCCCAGGCCTCTTGTGAGCCCTCATCTGGGCTGCCCTGGCCATGCTGAGTCCCAGCTGACCTGGTGCTTGAACAGCGATACATACTCCTGAGCTCCCTCCTCACTGTGTGGGTCAGGCATCAGGCAGTAGTCCCGAAGGCAGGTCACCCACTTGGCTGGAGTGTGTGTTGAGGTGTGCTGGCGAACACGGATGGTCAGAAAGGCTGTGTAGTAATTCTTAAACATGATCTCCTGCAACTAGGGCACACACAACCCACCACAACAAATCAGACCTAGTCCCCGGGCCTGAGGGGTTCAAAAGCACCATCTCTTCCTCCACTTAGGAATGTACTCTTCTACCAATCTAACAATATCAACAAGAATCCACTGGGGCCCAAAGAGATTTTGCCTTCCTAGAACTCACAGTCTAAATGAGCACGTCATACAAACAAACCATGACCTCGGATCTTGCCACATGTCCAAGATGCTGCAAGTGGTCAGAGCCCTAACTCTAGATGAGTCAGAAAATGTACAGATGAGTTCATCAAGTGGACCATGAAAGGTAGAAACTGTAAAGTAGCATAAACAAAGGAGCACCAAGGGGTGACAGGACCTGGCACACCCCTGGAACAGAGAGTGGTTCAGCCTAGCTAAAGCAGTTCTCATCACTGGATACTCATCAGAATTACTCAAGGAGTGAATTCCCTGGTGGTCCAGTGGTTAGGACTCGGTGCTTTCACTGCCAGGACCTGGGTTTCGATCCCTGGTCAGGGAACTAAGATCCCACCGTGGTGAGGCCAAAAAAACCAACAACAACAACAACAACAACAAAATACAACAAAACAGAATTACTCAAGGAAATTTTTTTTTTTTTTTTTTTTTTAAATATAAGTGTACAGGCTCCACCCCAGACCTACTGAATCAGATTTCCAAGGTTGGGCCCTGTAATGAAGTCTCCCAGCTTAGAGTAAGCAACAGCTTGGGGGAGAACCACACACTACAGGACAAAATGCCTGGGGCCGAGAAGCAAGTAGGGCAAAGACACAGAGTGGCTCTGAATGCCAGGCCATTAGAAAGTGGACTTTGCCCTCTGTGTTGAGGTCTTGCAGTGTCCAGTCACTCTGCCAGCAGATGTGGAAAGGCAACTGGAGACTGGAAACTGAAGCCCCTGGGAAGATCCTGATGAGGGATGATTTGAACCTGACCTCCAGCAGGGACTGTAGGAATGGGCAGGAGGCAGGTTTGGGGGTAACTCATTGTCTAATGATACCCAGCCAGTGGCCAGGGACAAAACGACCTCTCACCTCTATTAGGTTCAAAACTGTATTTCCAGCACCTAACCTACTATCTCGGCACTTCCGTGTCAGCGCCATTCTGGACACTGGGGAGAGACGTTGAAGAGAACAGAAGAGGAAGCTGCATTCTAGTAACTGTGTGTTAACTGAAGGAATAAATAAATGGTTAACTGATTCGTATGGGGGAGGTACTGCAGAGGCTTTCGGTAAACGATTAAATGGCTGGGACACGCCCGAGTTCCCAGATAAGCCCCGCCCAGGAGCCCCGGTCGCGCCCACTTGCTTGCTCACCTCGAAGGGCGCGACGCTGGGGAAGGTGACATCGATAACCAGCACGCCAGGCCGGCCTTGGGAGGTCCGCACGTCGCCCACCTGCAGGGCCACAGTGCCTTTCACATGACAAGGGACCGACACGCGGGACATGGTGGCAGCGGCCGCGACAAAGTAAGACCAATGGTCCTTCCCGGCGTCCCCAGCCGGGCCGCAAGAACTACAACTCCCGAGAGGACTCTCGCTCGGCCAGCCCAGCCAATCACCGATGCTCGGGCCGGGCCCGGATTCGGAAGTGCCTGCGGAAGTGCTCCTTCAGCCAATCACCGAGCGTGCCTTAGAGAGCCACCAGGGACCATGCCCAGAAACGGCCTAGCCGTTCTGGATCCGGTTAGTGCTGAACCTTCTAGGTACCCTGAGGTCTCAGTCGGTTACTGCCTCTGTGCAGGGCGGGCGTCAATTAAAGCACATAAAGCCATGAGCATGAATGAGCATAGTGTCTGGACGACACTGGTTGCAAAAATAGATATTAACCCTTTTTTTACGTGCGCGAAGGATTTGAAGAAGAAATAGCCAATAGCCAACAAGAAAAGATAAATAGCCAATATGCCCATGAAAAGATGCTTAACATTATTATTCATCAGGGAAATACAAATTAGAACCCCACACACCCACTAAACAGACTAAAATTAAAAACTGACAAAACTGGAACCCTCATGCATTGATAATTTCCTGCCACTTTGAAAAGCAGTTTGGCCATTCTTTAAGAACTAAATTTATACTTAAAACATGATCCAGCCATTGCACTCCTAAGTATTTACCCAAGAGAAATGAAAGCATATGTCCATCCAAGGACTTTATTCATAATAGACAAAATTTGGAAATAATCCAGGTGTCCAGCAGATGAACAAATGAACAGATTAGCTAATTGTGTTGTATCCACACAATGAAATACTACTCAACAATAAAAAGAAATGAATGAATCGACAGGCTATCAATAGATGAATGGGTAAATAAAGTATAATTACACAAAATGAAATTATTCAGCCTTAAAAAGGAATGAAATTCTGGCACATGCTTCAACAAGGATAAACATTGAAAATATTACACTTAGTGAAAAAAGCCAGACATAGAAGAACAAATATTATATGATTCCGCTGATGTGAGGTACCTAGAAGAGGCAAATTCATCTAGACAGAAAGTTTAATAGAGGTTGCCAGGGGCTGGGGAGGGGGAAGTAGAGAGTTATTGTTTGACAAGTACAGAGTTTCAGTTCAGGATGGATGGAAAAAAAAATCTGGAAACAGTGGTGATGATTACAAAGCACTATGAATGTACCTAAGGCCAATGAATGATATATGCACTTAAAATGAGTAAATGGTAAATTTTATGTCATGTATGTTTTACCACAATAAAAAACAAACAAACAAATGAACAACTGACATACACAATACCACCACTGGATTTCAAATGCACTATGTTAAGCAAAAGAAGTCAGACCAAAAAAAAAAAAAAAGTCAGACCCAAGTGAGTTCATATGGTATGGTTCCACTTACATGAAATTCTAGAAAAGTCAAAACTAATATAGAGTAATATAAATCAGAACAGTTTTCCCTGGTGCCAAGGGTGACTGTGAAGAAGTACAGGGGGATATTTTGGGGTGACAGAAAGGTCCTATGACGTGATAGGCTGGTAGTTATATTTGTCTAGACATTTGTCAAAATTCATTAAACAATGCTTAAGATATGTGCATTTTATTGTATCTAAATTATACCTCAATTGGGAATTCCCTGGCAGTCCAGTGGTTAGGACTCTGTGCTTTCATTGCCGAGGGCACGGGTTCAATCCCTGGTCAGGGAATTAGGATCTCACAGGCCGCACAGAGTGGCCAAAATAAATAAATAAGTAAATAAAAATTGGTTAAAAAAAAAAATATATATATATATATATATACACACACACACCCCAATAAAGAAATTTAAAAAAAAATAAAATAAATTATACCTCAATAAACATGTTTTTAAAAGAAAAAAATTAAACATCATATTTATTATCATCATCATCCTTCCAGATACTTGTAGAAACAATGCCTCAGAAATTGTCACTTAAGCCTGTTTTATGGATAACAAAGCTGAGGCCAGATGTGGGCCAGTGACTTCCCAAGCCAAGAAAGCAATATGAAGTAGAGCTGGAAACAGAGCCTCTTTTGGACTCCTACCTCATAGGTCAGACCCTCCAGGCAACAGTCATCTTTGGTGACCTGTGTCTTCTCTGTGTGAGGGGCTCCAGAGACACAGGCCCAGTGTAGCTCATAGGATTCTCATAGTGGGGCATCAAACAGACACGAAACCAGGATTCCAAGCCAGCCCAAGGAACAGCCTGGAGGAGCTGAGCCTTCCCAGCCCAGACCTAGAGACCTCCAGTGACAGAAAACTTTCCCTGCCTCATCATAATTTGTAACCTGTGGCTTCTGGACTGGTCATTGTTATCTCCATTTTGTTTTTTAATATATTTATTTATTTATTGGCTGCATTGGGTCTTCGTTACTGCACATGGGTTTTTCTCTAGTTGCAGCAAGTGGGGGCTACTCTTCGTTGCAGTGCGTGGGCTTCTCATTGCGGTGGCTTCTCTTGTTGCGGAGCATGGGTTCTAGGCACACAGGCTCCAGTAGTTGCGGCACATGGGCTCAGTAGTTGTGGCACACGGGCTTAGTTGCTCCGTGGCATGTGGGATCATCCTGGACCAGGGCTCGAACCCGTGTCTCCTGCACTGGCAGGCAGATTCTTTTTTTTTTTTTCTGACGTCTTTATTGGAGTATAATTGCTTTACAACGTTGTGTTAGTTTCTGATGTATAGCAAAGTGAATCAGCCATACATATACATATATCCCCATATCCCCTCCCTCTTGCATCTCCCTCCCACCCTCCCTATCCCATCCCTCTAGGTGGTCACAAAGCACCGAGCTGATTTCCCTGTGCTATGTGGCTGCTTCCCATTAGCTATCTATTTTACATTTGGTAGTGTATATATGTCAATGCCACTCTCTCACTTCATCCCAGCTTACTTCCCCCTCACTGTGTTCTCAAGGGCAGGAGGATTCTTAACCACTCTGCCACCAGGGAAGCCCGCTATCTCCATTTTGACTCAGACTAATGATTCATTGCCTGGGTCCCTCCAGATTCCTGAGGGTTTCCCTTTTAGGGAGCCACCACCCCCCCATAATGGAGCAGAGGTTTCCCTAAATCCCAGAGGACTATAGCCCTCCTGAGAATCAGGAGGATACAGACAGGCTTTGGTCTTCAGGCCTCAGCTCTGAGAGCAGACACAGACCCATGTGGCCCCTCATTGCAGATGAGTCTCAATATTGAAACAGGAGGGAAGGGTGCAGGGCACAACCTTTGAAAGAATGACATAGCCTGAGGACATGACATAAACTGATTAGTACCAAATGGGTCCAAGATGGCAGACAAGTCGACTTCCACTAGACCTTGAGCCTCAGTATACAGCTCATTGTAACACATCAGTAAGCTGACTGACACACCCACAGAGCCATGGCAGTTCCAAGGCCCACCATAAGTATCAAAAAGTGGGTGGTGGCCCAATTCCTGGAAATCCCCACCCTTTCTCAAAATAGCTGGAATACTCGTCCCACTCATTAGCCTATGCAATTACCCACCCCTATAAAAATTGATAACCCATACCCTGGTGCTCCTCTTGCCTTCTGAGATGGCCCACTGTCTGTCTGTGGAGTGTGTTTCTCTCTAAATAAATCCACTTCTTACCTATCACTTTGTCTCTCACTGAATTCTTTCTGCAATGAGACATCAAGAACCTGAGCTTCATTAAATCCTGAAACCAGTTGTGTGATCTCAGTTGGAAGACTGTGAGTTTTCGCCGGCTGCATGGGTTCGAGTCCCAGTCAGGCTTTTGGCTGGGTTTGAGTCCCAGCACTTGGGTTCCGAGTCCCAGTCTGAGGTGCACGGTTTCAATATCTCTCTGGTGAACAGCCACCTCCACTCCATATATATATGGAGAGAGAGAGAGATCAATTGAGAGATTGAGATTATGAACTTATAAACTCTTTGCTTATGTGATTATAGAGGCTGAGAACTCCCAAGATCTGCCATTGGCAAACTTGAAACCCAGGAGAGCTAATGTGTAGTTCTAGTTCAAGTCTGAAGGCATAAAAACCAAGAGAGCTGATGGTATAAATTCCAGTCCAAAATCTGGCAGTCTCAGAGACCCTAAAAGAGCTGATGTTTTGGTCGTACCCCAAAGGCTGGAAAAAGAACAATATTCCAGCTCAAGCAATCAGACAGGAGGGGTTTCCTTTTACTCAGCTTTTTTGTTCTATTCAGAACTTCAACTGATTGGATGAGGCCTACCCATATAAAGGAGGGTAATCTGCTTTACTCAGTCTATTCAAATATTAATCTCAAAAACTAAAAGAAAGAAAAAGAAAAAAACAAGTGTTAATCTGACACAGAAACACCCTCAGACACACACCCAGAATAATGTTTGGCTAAATGTCTAGATACTCCACGGTCATTTCAAGTTGACACATAAAATTAACCATCACACAGTGTGTTGTTAAATTTCCACATATTTGTGATTTTTGTTTTCAGTTTTCCTTATCTTATTCATGTCTAGTTTCATTCCATTGTGACCAGAAAGGAAAAGATACTCAGTACGATTTCAATCTTTTTAAATTTATTGAGACTTGTTTGTGGCCTAATATATGGCCTACTCTGGAGAATGTTCCATGTTCACTTGAGAAGAATGTGTATTCTGCTATTGTTGGATGGAATGTTCTGTATATCTCTGTTAGGTTTAGTTGGTTTACAGTGTTGCTCAAGTCCTCCATTTCCTTACTGCTCTTGTCTGGTTGTTCTATCCATCATTGAACATGGAGTATTGAAATCTCCAAATATTATTGTAGAACTGTGTATTTCTTCTTTCCATTCTGTCAATTTTTGCTTCATATATTTTGGGGCTCTGTTGTAAGATGTATGTATGTTCATAACTGTTATATCTTCTTGCTATATTGTACCTTTTATCAATATTTTCCTTCTGTCTCTTGTAAACTGTTTTGATTTAGGTCTAATTTGTCTTACAATAATATAGCCACCCAACTCTCTTTTGGTTACTATTTTAATGGAATATATTTTTCCACCCCTTACTTTCAACCTCTTTGTGCCCTTATACCTAACGTGAGTCTCTTATAGATACACATAGATAGACCTTTTTTAAAAAAATCCAATTTGGGGAATTCCCTGGCAGTCCAGTGGTTAAGACTCCACACTTTCACTGCCAAGGGCCCGGGTTCAATCCCTGGCCAGGGAACTAAGATTCCACAAGCCACACAGCGCAACCAATAAATAAATAAATAAATATTTAAAATAAAAATACTATATATATATATATGCCATCTGAATGACCAAAATATATATTTCTCATATATATTTGGTCTTCATCTACAGTTTCTGGTTCACAGCTCTTAAAACCCTTGGAATTTTCTGAGAGACAAGAGCAATGGGTTAATATCTGGTCTCTTGTCCTGTCCTCAATTCCTGAAAACTCTTCAGGGAAAGTGACTTTTGGATCCTGGTCAAGGGTGGGGGCTGATTGCCAGGAGAACTTTTAGTCCCACTCCCCAGACCTCCATGGAGGGGAGAGGGGCTGGAGGTTAAATCAATCACCAAAGGCCAATGATTTAATCAATCATGCCAATGTAATGAAGCCTTCATAAAACCCCAAAAGGACAGGGTTCAGAGAGCTTCTGCATTGGTGAACATGTGGAGATATGGGGAGAGTGATGTACCTGGAGACGGCATGGAAGCTCCACACCACTTCCCCATGCCTTGCTCTTTGAATCTCTTCTTCTGGCTGTTGATTGGTATCCTTTAATAATTGTTTTATAATAAACCAGTAATCTAGTAAGTAAAATGTTTCTCTGAGTTCTGTGAACTGTTCTAGCAAATTAATCGAAATTGAGGAGCAGGTCTTGGGAACCTCTGATATACAGCCAGTGGGTCAGAAGTACAGGTGACAACCTGGAGTTGAGATTAGCATTGTAAGTTGGAGGGGGTCGTCATAAACTCAGTTTGTGGCCAGTTGGTTAGAAGCACAGGTAACAACTTGACCTGTGTCTGAAGTGGAGGGCAGTCTTGTGGGACTGAGCCCTTGACCCATGGAATCTGATTCTATCTCTGGATAGATAGTATCAGAATTGAGTTAAATTCTCAGACACCCTGTGGGGAAGCCTCCACACATTTGTTGGAATTGGGTTCAGGGAACCCTTATTTATTCCATTTCTGCCTTTTTAAAAAAATTTAGTTGATCTTTTGTAGTGTATCACTTTGATTCCTTTCTTTCCTTTTTTGTATATTTTTAAACTATTTTCTTAGTGGCTTACTTAGGGATCACAATTGATATCTTAAATTTATGACAAACTAGTTTGAATGATACCAACTTAGTTTCAAGAGTTTACAAGTACTCTGCTCCTATACATCTCTGTTCCTCCCCCTTTATATTGTTATTGTTACAAATTATATCTTTATACATTTTATGACTACTAACATGGATTTATAATTGTTTTATGCATTTGCCTTTTAAATCATGTAGAAAAAAGAGAGAAATTACAAATCAAACCAAAAGTATCATGATCTTGGCTTTTATATTTACCTATGAAGTTACCTTTACTAGTATCCTTTATTTTAAATTATGGCCTCAAGTTACTATCTAGTGTCCTTTCATTTTAGCCTGAAAGATTCCCTTTAGCATTTCTCATAGGGCAGGTCTACTGCTATATCGTTGTTTATTTAAAATAAGCAAATAGGGACATCCCTGGCAGTACAGGGGTTAAGACTCCCAGCTTCCACTGCAGCGGGTACAGGTTCGATCCTGGGTGGGGGAGCTAAGATCCCACATGCCTGGCAGCGAGGCCAAAAAAAAAAAAAGCAAATAGTTTAAATTTTCCTCAGTTTTACTTTCCAACACATAAACATCTGTAAATATAACTCACATAAAATCTCTCTTGAGTCCTCAGTTATAAGAGTGTACGGCCTACCACCCGGAGCCAGTGAGGCTGTGAGGGGGTGCATCTCGCCACCCCTGGCCCGCCTGGCCGGGTGTTGGGCGCTGGGCGGCATCACCTGTCTCGGGGTGCCCAGGATAAAGGTAGCAGTAATGCTGATGCTGGCAAGCAAACTGAAGAGGGATGACGGTCTCAAAGGGTCCAGGGCGTGAGCCACAGCCTCTGACTCGATGGGTTTCTGTGAGAGCAGGCTGCTTGTTAAAGAGGTTGCAGAACTTGTCGCTAATTTACCTTGTACGTGTAAAGTGTATTTTCCTGATCCAAACAAGCTTCACTGTTTCAGCTGTCACCCCAGATGAGGGTTACTACCAAGGTGGAAAACTTCAGTTTGATACTGAAGTTCGGGGACTTCCCTGGTGGTCCAGTGGGTAAGACTCTGTGCTCCCAATGCAGGGGGCCCAGGTTCGATCCCTGGTCGGGGAACTAGATCACACGTGCATGCCGCAACTAAGAGTCCACATGCCGCAACCAAAGGATTCCGCGTGCGGCAGCCAAGACCTGGTGTGGCATCAATAAATGAATGAATGAATGAATGAATGAAACGAAGTTCCCGATGTGTACAACATGGTGCCTCCCAAAGTGAAATGCTTGACCAGGATCTGGCACCCCAACACCAAAGAGACAGGCAAAATACATCTAAGTTTACTGAGAGACCATTCGACTGATGGCACTGGCTGGGCTCCCACAGGGACACTGAAGGATTTTTTTTTTTTTTGGCCACACCACAGGCACACAGGATCTTAGTTTCCAACCAGGGATCGAACCTGTGCCCCCTGCGGTGGAAGCTTGGAGTCTTAACCACTGGACCACCAGGGAAGTACCACTGAAAAACAGTGTTTAGGTATTAAACTCTTTGTTTACTGATCTTTTGAATTTCGATGATCAACTGAATATTGAAGCTACAGAACATTTGCAGGACAAGGAAGACTTCAGCAATAAAGTTGAAGACTACATTAAGCATTATGCCAGATGACAGGAGGAGAAGACTGCAGGGCTGTGGACTGTGCATTAGAAGTTTGTCTCCAGCTGAAACCAACAGGGAGCCTCCTCCCCAGTCCTCGTGCTCCCCTCAGTCACGCTGGGGCGTCAGAGTCCTGTGACCATGTTGTCCTGAGGAAGAACCTCTTCACAACCACCCACTGTAGATGGAGAGTTCCACATAAACACAACAAGGAAATGTGTGTGGGGTTCTAAAGCATTGTCTGCTTAACATGTTTACTTTTTTGGAACTGTACTGTATAGGCTGTTGATAAGATTCTCGAGAAGTTGTAATGAACTCAACATTGAGGCTAGAGCTTGCTTCTCCCCCTTTTCCCAAAGTCAGTTCCCTGCACAGGTGATGCTAATGATGTGCTCATTGTAGTTCACAGACTGGCGAGTAGAAACCTGCTGCAAACTGTGACTGGATGCAAATTCTCTTAGCTCCTTCCATGGATGTTGGCCTTGCCTAGACATCGTGAAGCTTCCCAGAATGCATAGTCATTCATTGTAGATCTCTTACTGAAATGCATATTTTATTTAATGTAAGTATATTTTGGAACAGATTTGTAATTTGTATGATTTAATGCTTTAATTATTTTTTTCTATTCTCAGTTTGTATTTTCATTGTATAGAGTAGACAGGAAGATGTTGGGGCAAGCAACTATTGAAGAGAAATTTTTTAAAAATATGAAAGACAAAAAAAAAGAGTGTACGTGGTTTTGAGACTAAAAACTTTGAGACCCACTGTTCTAGAGTTTATTTCTGGGAGTCAAATTGTCAGATCATGGCTATGAGAGAATGCATATTCTTACATTTAATCAATAACATAAAACTTTGGGACTTCCCTGGTGGTCCAGTGGTTAAGACTCCACACTCTCAATGTAGGGGGCCTGGGTTCGATCCCTGGTCAGGGAACTAGCTCCCACATGCGTGCTGCAACTAAGAGTCCTCATGCTGCAACTAAAGACCTCCCGTGCCGCAACTAAGAAGTCCACATGCCGCAATGAAGATCCAGCGTGCCGCAATGAAGGCCTGGCTCAGCCAAATGAATGAATGAATGAATAACTAAATAAATAATCCCACATGGTGCGTGGTGTGGCCAAAAAAGAAAAAAAAAAAATCAAACTTCTTCCCAAAATGGTTATATAGCAATAAGCAATAATATTTTAAAACTGCATCTCTGGCCCTGCTTTTATAACTCGTCTCTTACACTCCTCTCTCCCCTGCTCTGGCCACATTGGCCTCCACACTGTCCCAGGCTCACAGGTTTATTTCCACCTGTTTGCTCACTGTCTCATTCTGTCACTTCTCAGCCCTAATATCTCCTCACCTGACATCATATTGCACATTTGTTTATATGTCTGATTGCCCTCCAGAACAGCACTGTCCAACAGAAATATAATGTAAGCCACAAATGTGGGCACACTATGTAATTTTTAAATTCTTGGTAATGTTAAAAAAAAGTCAGGGCTTCCCTGGTGGCGCAGTGGTTGAGAATCTGCCTGCTAATGCAGGGGACACGGGTTCGAGCCCTGGTCTGGGAAGATCCCACATGCCGCGGAGCAACTAGGCCCGTGAGCCACAGCTGCTGAGCCTGCGCGTCTGGAGCCCGTGCTCCGCAACGGGAGTGGCCACGAAAGTGAAAGGCCCGCGCACCGCGATGAAGAGTGGCCCTCGCTTGCCGCAACTAGAGAAAGCCCTCCCACAGAAACGAAGACCCAACACAGCCAAAAATAAATAAAATAAATAAAGTAGCTATTTAAAAAAAAAAAAAAAGTCAAAAACAGGTTAAATTATTTTAATAAGATATTTTATTTAACCCAAAATACTCTAAATATCATTTCAATATAAAATCAATATTTAAAATGTTAGATAGTTAACATTATTTTTTTACTAACTGTTTGACATCAGGTATGTATTTTACACTTACAGCACTTCTCAATTCAGACTACACATTTCAAGAGCTCAATAGCAGTGTGTGGCTAGGGGCTACAGTATTTGACAGCACTGCTCTAAAATGTAAGCCCTGTAAAAGCAGAGCTTGGTCTGTCTTGTTCCTGGCTAAATCCCCAGCACCTAGAACAGTGCCCGGCACATATTTTATATTCAATTAGTGTTTGTTGAATTCGTGAATGAATAGAATGGCTTTGTACTCCTTGGCAGCCTTCCGTAGGACAGGTCCCAGCCCTCTGAGAACACATCATCTGGCTGGCAACCATCAGGCATAGTCAGGACAGCAGCGCCACCTGCTGGGGAATGGGGAGTCACGCACCCATGAGAATCAGGCACCCAGGACTCAAGGCTGGTGGAGGGGGCAAAGGCAGGAGGTGGGCTCTGGATGCCTGGAATGCTATTCCTTACCTGAGTCTTGGACCCTCAATTTTCCAAAAATCTTTCCCAGACCTTATCTCCTAGTATTACCAAGGTAACTATCATATTAAGAATTCCATCAATAATAAGACTTACCTGGTGGCACAGTGGTTAAGAATCCACCTGCCAATGCAGGGGACACTGGGTTCGAGCCCTGGTCCGGGAAGATCCCACATGCCGCAGAGCAACTAAGCCCGTGCGCCACAACTACTGGACCATGCCAGGCTCCCTTTTGCATGGTCTACACCGGAACTCTGGAAATGGCTGCCTGAAAGTCTCCTACAGGCCAGCCCTCTGCCCAGTCCTTTTATTTTTTATTTATTTATTTATTTATTTATTTATTTATTTATTTTTGGCTGCATTGGGTCTTCGTTGCTGTGTGTGGGCTTTGTGTAGTGCGGCAAGCGGGGGCTACTCTTGGTTGCGGTGTGCGGGCTTCTCATTGCGGTGGCTTCTCTTGCTGTGGAGCGCAGGCCCTACAGTGCACAGGCTCAGTAGTTGTGGCCCACGGGCTTAGTTGCTCTGTGGCCTGTGGGATCTTCCTGGACCAGGGCTCAAACCCAGTGTCCCCTGCATTGGCAGGTGGATTCTTAACCACTGAGCCATCAGGGAAGCCCTGCCCAGTCCTTCTTAACTTCTGTTGGGTTTAGACCTTTTGAGAACCTGATGAAAGTCAACCTCCTCCAAGATTACACTTGCACATTCGCGCACGCGTGTGTGTGCGCGCGCGCACACACACACACACACACACAAGTTGCTCGTTTGTAATGTTTGGGGATCCAGAAAGAGTCAGTATGTATAAAATTGTACTAAATGGGGATTTCCCTGGTAGCCCAGTGGGTGAGACTCTGCGCTCCCAGTGCAGGGGGCCAAGGTTCGATCCCTGGTTGGGGAACTAGATCCCGCATGCATGCCACAACTGAGAAGTCTGCATGCCGCAACTAAGAGCCTGCATGCCACAACGAAGAGCCGGCACAGCCAAAATAAATAAATAAATATTTTTTAAAAGTTGTACTAAATAAACGGCACCTTTGTCTAACGGCATAGTGGGTCTACAATAACCATCAAGTTTCTGATCCAGGTGGAGAAATCTCCTAGCAATGTTGAATGAACAAAGCAGAATAATAATAGTAACAATAATAATAACCACTAACACTTATTTAGCATTTACTATATGCCAGACACTGTTCTCTTTATGCTTGTGTTCTTTCCTTATTCCACTCCCCTTCAAGGTAGAAATCACAATTATTCTAATATTACAGGTAAGAAAATAAGTGGAAAGTTTGAGTAACTTGCCCAAGGCCATATATCTGATGAGCGGCCATACTGGGGTTCAATTCTGGCAGGACACCATGTTGTATATAGAATCTGGTCTGAACTCCATGATTTTTTAAATTTAATAAATATTAACTGAGCACTTTTTTTCACATGGGCATACAGCAGCGAACAAAAGTCTCTGCTCTCATTTTTTTTTTTTAATATTTATTTATTTATTTGGCTGTGCCAGGTCTTCGCCGCAGCACGTGGGATCTAGTTCCCTGACCAGGGTTCCAACCCAGGGCCCCTGCATTGGGAGCACAGAGTCTTAACCACTGGACCACCAGGGAAGTCCCTCTCATAGAGGATTCATTCTAGTGGAGGAGATAAGACAAATAAATCAGTTTACATATGTCTCCTAGTGATAAGCACTCTGAACAAAACAGCAAGTAATACATCCAGAATACTCTTGCCAGGATTCAGCCAGGTCCTTTGTTAAAAGCCTCCTGGGGAGTTCCCTGATGGTCTAGTGGTTAGGATTCGACACTTTCACTGCCATGGCTGGGGTTCAATCCCTGGTCAGGGAACTGAGATCCCACAAGCCATGCAGCAAGGCCAAAAAATAAAAATAAAAAAGCCTCCTGGATCCTAGAGCAGACAACAACAGTTCTTTCCTCATCTCCTACCCTGGGTTCAAAGTTGCTGGTTGGCAGCAGGAGGTGGCAAGAAAGTGACTAACAAGTCCAGGCTCTGCCTAGAGATGACCACACTAGGCAGCTTACCAAAAGCCCTAAATGAGTAGAAGAGGGATTCAGTTTCAAGGTGAACCAATTGGGAGGGCTGTGCTGGGTAGGCAGTGAAGGTTGGGAGGGCATGAGATTCAGGCAGGACCCAGAAGTATGGGCATGATTTGGACTTGAGCTATGCTTACTTAGCTCAAGCCCTGGTATATAATAGGTGCTTAGTAAATGTGGTGAATGACTGATAGAGTTGATAAATGAAAAAAACAAAACAAAAACAAAACACACACCCTTGTATTGATGGGTGTGTGTGTGAATGAGAGCTCAGAACTTCAAAAGCTACCAGAGGCCCGCAAGTTGGCAGCCAGACCCATCTGGATGAGCAGAAGGCAGGGGGGCAGCAGATGCTGTTGGGGTGTGCGTAGAACAGCCCAGCCCTGGTGAGTGCGGGTCTAGCTTCTCAGCTGGGTCTGAAGCCACCCTTTCTTTTATACTATCTCCAATAAGATGATATGAAGTAGCTCCCAGGAGGTGGCAGGGCAGATGGACCCCTTGAGGCTCCCTAGCCCAACCTCTCAGGCTCGAGAGGGCAGTGCAAGTCAAGATGGCCAGGAGCTGGCCCATGGTTCAGCCAGTTGGGGCAGAACCAGACTAGAATTTCTCTGACCTTAAGTGCACTTCAGGGGCTTCTAGCCTGGAATCCCTGCAAGCACTGCAGGATGTTTAGGGACTCTTTTAAATTATAGGCAAGACTGTGTGTGTAGGGAGTGTTTGTCTGGGAAAGTGTCAATAGCTTTTTCAGATGATGGAGGTAAGGAACGCTGGGGACCCTGCCACAGGGAATGAAATCCATGGTACCCCCTTCCTAGAGTTGGTCTCCAGACAGGCTCTATGATGCCTCCCCAAACATTGGCTGGCAGGCCCACCATCTCCCTTGGGGCTTGCCATGGAGTACTCAGCCGCTTCCATTCCAGAACGTGTGTGCCCAATCAGGGGGTGGCAGGAAATAAGACTTTCTCCGGTCCTTGGGGGCTACTGGGTACAGCTGGGAGCTTGGAGCAGCTTCCTGCAGCTGCTGGGGACAGGGAGCCAAGGAATGCTTGCCTGTGTTTCCCTGGCTTTCCTGGGACCTGCTGTCCTGCCACTGAAGTCACTGGGCCTCACCAGGCCCCACTCCGGGCCTCACTGTTGGTACATTTTATCCCATTATGAAAGGAATCTGGAACGAGTTGACTCTAGTGTTGGGCAATGCAGGACCAGCAGGAGGCTGCCCAGCTGGCTTATCTTGTCAGTTCCCCTACCTCCTTCCCTGAGCTCCCCGTGCTTGGCCCCAACTCCAGACCATTCTGCTCAGAGTCAGGCAAGTTCCAGCAAAGTCTAGGATGCCTGGTCAGGGCCTGCTCAGGCAGTCACCTCTTCCCTGTTCTTGTCCATCTGTCCAGGCCTGGACAGGCTCTGCTACTGCTGAACCCTTCCTGGGAATTCCCCAAGCCAGCAGGAAACTAAGCTGCGCCCCTCCCATAAGACCCAGCTTCTGTGACCCCTACTCCATATACTTCCTCAGACCAGGCCAGGCTGCCTGACCCCCCTCCATATACCTCCTGGTTTCTTGTGTGCAGCTTTCCCTGAGGAGCTGGAACGCGTGCTTCTCTGTTGCCCTGGCCATGACTTCTAGTTCTCTGTCTTTGGCCTTCTTGCATGTCTGGGAACAGAGTAGGTACTCAGTAAAAGTCTTTGTTATTTTATTTATTTATTTTTTTGGCCACACTGCGTGGCTTGTGGGATCTTAGTTCCCCAACCAGGGATGGAACCTGCTCCCCCTGCAGTGGAAGCACAGAGTCTTAACCACTGGACCGCCAAGGAAGTCCAAGGGCTTTGCGATTTGATTTGCATACTTCCCTGTCCTCTACCCACTTCCTTACCCTTTTACAATTAAGGACTGAAGTGGGCTTAGATTAAATGCCAGAACTTCTAGAAGACCCTATAATCAGGCTACCCTGAGAACACCTGTGTTCAACCACTGCCCCCCCCGCCCCCCCCGCCCCCACCCCCCACCCCCCACCCCCCACCCCAGGTCTTTTTGCTCTTTGAATGGGGCTGGCTGACCTGGAGCCCTCTGCCTTTTCCTCACTGAGGTTGCCCTGAAGCTTCTTCCCTCCCTCACTGGTCCCTGACTACTCGTACAACTCAACAGTGTCAATACCCCCACCAAGGTTGAGCCCATGTGAACAAAGGGAGAAGGAGAGAGAGACCCGCCCTGTTTCTCCCAAGTCTGGAAGCCCCTCTCATGAATTCAAGGCCTCTGTGTCCTGGGCTCCAGAGGTGGATAGGTCCTGGTAGTTGAAGATTTTTGGTTTTTTTTCTGGCTGCGTTGGGTCTTCGTTGCTGCGCGCAGGTTTCTCATCGCAGTGGCTTCTCTTATTGCAGAGCACAGGCTCTAGGCATGCAGGCTTCAGTAGTTGCAGCACACAGGCTCAGTAGTTGTGGCGCATGGGCCCTAGAGCGCAGGCTCAGTAGTTGTGGTGCACGGGCTTAGTTGCTCTGCAGCATATGGGATCCTCCTGCACCAGGGCTCGAACCCGTGTCCCCTGCATTGGCAGGCTGATTCTTAACCACTGCGCCACGAGGGAAGTCCCAGTAGCTGAAGTTTTGATGCAGCTATATCCATCTGTTCACTCATTCAGCAAGCATCAGTGGAGTTCCTTACTCTGGGCCAGGGACAGTGAAGGCTAGGAAGATGAATAAAGATTCGCAGCTTGGCTATTTACTGGCTGTGTGACCTCTGGTGACTTTACCCTTGGGCCTCAGTTTCCTCATCTGTAACATGGGGCCAATAATAACAACTGTTGCAGAGGGTTGTTGGGAGGCAAAGTGAAATTTTGTGTGTCCAGGGTGCAGGACAGAGCTCAGTGATGGCAGCTGTTATTATCAAGGGAAATCTTTGTTCTCCAGGAGCTTGAGGTCTCCTAGAAACAATAGGGAGTCAGATGCTGAGAAGGCTTTTGGGTGTTGTTCTTGAGTGGAATAGGCAGGACTTGGGTAGGCGGAAGAAGAGGGGCCCACACAGGTGGCATTCTTCAGGGAGTTGAGGGGAGGGGATGAGACTGGTGAGTCTTGACCAGTCTGGGGCAGGCCCCTATTGCCCAGGGTGGTATAGGGTGGGGCTCAAATTTATTCTGCAGGAGGCTGGAAGTCTCTGAAGGTACGTTGGTTTGTAAGGTTTGGCCTCCAAAATGCCAATTGGACTCTCTGGGAAGTCTCTCCAGAAGTCTACAGGTCTCCAGCACAGACTTAAGGCTCCAAGAGGCCTCATTTTCAATCAAATGTTTGTTCACTCATTCCGATTTTACTGGGTACCTTCTAAGTGCCAGGCCCTGTCTCAGGTGCTAGAGGTTCCCAGGATGGAGGGAATAGCCAGACATAGATCCTCTAGTCTGTCCTAGGGATAAACTTTAAGTGAGACATAATAATATGGTGGGGTAAACCAGGGTCCACAGCAGAGACACCCTGCCCAGGCCAGAAACTGAGACAGGGGATGAGCAGGAATGAGGTCAACCAAGTGGCCAAAGAATGCTGTGGGCAGAAGTGTCACACCTGGGAAGGCTTGAAAGGCTTGAGGGGAGCTGGCAGATGCCTGGCATGTTTGTAGGAACTTAAAGAGGTTCCCTGTGGCTGGGGTCACGTGCAAAGAGAAACTGGAGTAAAGATGTGACGGTATGTGTTGAGAGAAGTGGAGGGTGGGGGCCAAGCTGGACAGGTCAGGATGAATGAGAGGTCCTCGCCCACCTGCCCCCCTCCTAGCAGCAGTGGGAAGTCGGGGGCAGAGCACTGAGCAGGGCAGGATCACAGGTAGATTTCAGTTTGGAAGTTAACTTTGGCTGCTGCCTCACAAAGACTGGGTCAGCAGAGGACAGGGCCCCACGGCCCCCTGCAGGCCACAGTGGTGTTATGGGAGAAGGTTCTCAGAAGACAAGGCCCCAAAAGACTAGGGGGATGTGTAGGGTAGGGACTGGCACCTCACCCTCAGACTGACAGGAGGCAAGGGGACTTGGCTCTGGAGGAGCCTGGGAGCAGCAGCAGCTGTTGCTCCTCGTGAGGGTTCAGGCAGTCCACAGCTGTGGTGGGTCTCCAGGATTTGAGGTCAAAGACCTCTGAAAGGCAGGGCTGTGGTGGGCCAGCAGGGCCATCGGCCAGGGAAGGGGGGAGTCGTGGCAGTTCAGCGGGATGCAGTGTCCTACTCTGATCCAGCTGTCTGGGAACAGCTGCTGGCCCGGAAGAAGGAGGGAACCCAGGCAGCAGCAGGTGAGGAAGCTCCCTGGCTGCTGGGCTGTGGGAACGGAGGTTGAGAGCCAGTGGGGGGTGGGAGGGCATTGGGAGAGAGGCAGCATCTGCTGCCAATGGACCAGCCTGGCTCCAGTGCATTCTTTTTCTTTTTCTTTTTTTTTTTTGGCTGTGCCCCGCAGCTTGTGCGATCTTAGTTCCCCCACCAGGGATCGAACTCGCACCCTCGGCAGTGAGAGCACAGGGTCCTAACCACTGGACCGCCAGGGAAATCCCAGGCTCCAGTGCTTTCAGAGGCAACTGAAATTCCTCTGGGAAGGAAAGACTGGGGTGAGGATGGGGGTGGGGAGACTAGGGAGGGAGCCAAGTACTTTTCTCTGTGTTCCAGTGGTTTCCCCCAAAGACCATTCTCCTGGGCTGCACTGCCTCCTCAGGACCCCTCTAGAGCCCTCCCCCACCCTAGTGGGGTTGTTGGTTTTTATCCCTCTTACCGACTCTTCAGCTCTCCTTATCTGCACCTGTGTCCTGGCCCTTCTAGGAAGGAAAGTAGACAACCCGACACCTTTTGGAAAGCTCTGGCCCATTGGGTCATAGAGGGAAAGGGGTTTTCCCAAGGTCCCAGTCAGTCAGAGGCAGGCACAGGGGCCCCTGCCTGTGTGCAGCTAGCCCTTGCGGCCTCAACCCTAGGTACCCACTATAAGAGCAACTAGGCCTGGTACGCCCCCAGGAACTGCCTCCTGAGAACTGGGAATTGATAGGACTTACTTAGTCCCAGTGGTTGTAGGTGCAGTAAAGAGGCCTGTGGGCTCCTGCTTCTCTGCCCACCTCAACACCAGGGCCTCAGCACCATCACCATTGACCCAATTGCTGAGGGTCCCAGGCAGCAGGGCGAGTACAAGGAAGTTTCAGGCAGAGGGAGGGTACGGGGTCAGCTGAGGCCAGTCTTCCTTCTTGGGGGCCCCCAGCATGAGACGAGCAGCTGCTCAGCCCTGCTTTGAGGCCTGGACTATACCCTTCAGGAGCAGCCTTCCCTCCACCCTGATGTCCCCACCTTTGTATTGTTCCAGCTGCCACATCCCCACATGTGCTTGGGGGCACAGAGATGGGATGGGAATGAAGAGATGAAATGTTTCTTTTTACCTTTGCTGTAAAAATTCTCCAGGGATCATGAATGGGTCTTTGTGTGGCTCTTAGGACATGTTAGTGCCTCTGCAAAGAGCCACGACCATGCTTGTAGCCAGTCGTGCCCACACCCAGAGGTCCAGAGCCCTGGCTTCAAGCTGGGGTCTCTCTTACCTCAAGAGCCCAGTCCCCAGTCTGTCCTGTTCCAGGCCTTCTATTTTTTTTTTTTTTAATATTTATTTATTTGGCTGTGCCGTGTCTTAGTTGTGGTGTGCAGGATCTTTTTAGTTGCATCATGTGGGATCTAGTTCCCTGACCAGGGATCGAACCTGGGCCCCCTGCATTGGGAGTGCAGAGTCTTAACCACTGGACCACCAGGGAAGTCCCCCGATCCAGGCCTTCCTGGTCCCTGGGGTCCCTTGTCAAGTTCAGCTGACTGAACCCATCTGATGAATATAGACCCTCTCCTGCCCTTCCCGGGTAACCCCAGCCAGGACCTCAGTCCATTCCATTCGGCTAAATGGCAGCTGCAGGGAGGGAGCTTTGAAGGTTACCGCCCCTGATCAGTGAGCAGAAGGGAGATGGATGCGACAGCTGGCTGAGGCCTCATGTGCCTGCCAGGTGACACCCCGCATGTCCTGAGGGCCTCCTGCAAGCCTGTGTCCAGCAGCAGCCCCAGGGGAGTTGGGTGGGGGGGTATCGCCCAGAACCTGTCTTGGGGCAGGACATTCCCACCCCTCAACACACACACTCCTCTGCTCTCTCCCACCTTCACCTTGGTCCAGACCAAGTGCTTCCTTTCCTCAGAGGGTTGGTGCTAGACCTTCTCTGGTGGGCTCTGCATGGTCTGTCCTAAAGCCCTTACCTGCAGTGCATACCAGGAGCTGTCCAAGCCATTCCTCTCCCCACAGGCATGTTCCCTCCCCCTTGGTCCTTCCTCCTCTGGGGCTGAAAGGAGGGGTGCTGCCTCTCTGGCCTCTCTGTATTCCCGTGGAAGATGGAGGCAGGGAAAGTGAGAAATTTTCTCTCTAAATGCTTGTTCTGACTTGACTTCCATGGTGCCTGCTGTCCCTCCCCCTGAGGATCCCCATCTGTGCCCCTTCCCCTGCCTGCTCTCCCACCCCTTTCCCCGCCTCCAAGGGGAAGGAGGAGCTCCAGGGCTGGGGCCAAGCTGCTGCCCCCTCATTCCTCACCCCACTGCATTCCTTCCAGGAGGCCTGAGGGCAGTGTCCCACTCCCTTCCTCCTCCTCCTCCTCCTCCTCCTCCTCCTCGCTCCCACCCTTCAGCTTCCCTGCCCCTTGCTTCTGGGATCCTATACTTCTGGCAAACCCAAGCCTGGTTAAATCCAGCTCCAGTGCCCGCCCTCCCACCAGTCACTCTTTCTCCCTTGTTCAGGGTTCCATTCACTGCTCAGGCCATGGTGACCTCCCGGTTTCCTCAGACCCGTCTGGCCACTTTCTCCTCTGACTTCACTGTTGTCTGTTCCCTAGAAAACCCCAGGACTTCCTCCTTTACCTCCTGCGGGCTCTGCCTTCAAAGAGAGGACTTCCCTGATACCACACAGCAGATCCTGGCCCCTCCCGGCCCTCTCATCCCCTGATTATTACATTTTTATTTACTTATTTATTTACTGTATAGCTTGTTACACTAGAATTTGAGCTCCACAAGAGCAGCTTGTTCCTTTTATCCCTTGCTGTATTTCCAGCATACAGTAGACTCAGTAAATATCTCTGGATTAATAATACACTGACAGATGTTTCACAATGGTCCTGATTCAGTCATATAAAGTGATATTCTGTCACTCTCAGTGAGCAGGCAAATCTGAAGCCCACATATGAGATCACTTGATGATGAGGGACAGGCTCAGAGAAGGCAAGTAGCTTATTTCAGGTCACACAGTGAACTTAGCTCTGGTTCGCAGCAGGGGTTTATTCCTCATATGGACACACCTGGAGGTTTGGCTGATCTGCTAACATTCACTCTTTATCCTTTATTAGCTCCCCTCAAGATGCCTGGATGGATCCCTCTTACTCCTCCCCCAGATGCTGGGGATTTCCCAGACCACAGGTGAGGCTCCCAGGGACACTGCCTGTATCTGTCAGCACTCAGCCTAGAGCAAAGGGTGTCTGTCCACTCAGGTTCAACACTTTCCAGTGTTCTAACAGCATACCCATCAGCCATGAGAGCAGAGTCAGAACCAGTGGTTGTCAGGTAACCTGTTAATGTCTCTTGACTAAGGGGCCACTGAGAGGAGCCGAGGCTGATGAGAGGCACACTCTCAGATCTCAGGCCAGCTCTGAGAGGAAGAGGTCTTTCTGCCATGGAGGAGCCCTGGCCAAGCTCTGGGCCAGACATGGACATATGACTGAGTGTGGAGAAGGGACTCTTAATCTGCCTGAACAAGAAGAGTGTCGGTCTGAGGGCCTGGGTTCAATCCTGGTCAGGGAGCTAGAAATCCCATAAGCTGCATGGCGCGGCCAAAAAAATAAATACATAAATAAAATAAAACAAAATAAAAAAAAAAAGACTGTGGGTGGCCTCCGCCAAGACTCTGTGTTTAGGGGCTAGCTGGTCAGTGACTAAAAAGAATTAACAAAGAGGCGCCTCAGCTTTGTTTGCCTCCACTGGCTCCTCAGCCAGACCAGACCTAATCTGGTGTTTAGTCCAGTGCTCAAGGCCACAGGCCCAGTGATTTGAGAATAATCACCCAAAGTTGGCCTTGGGGGACTGTCTTATCCCAGAGCCAAAAGGGAGTGGAATGTGACTGAGGGAGAGGGCAGTGGACATGTGTCCATCAAGGGGAGAGGCGACTTTTATTCATTCGACCAACCCTCACCCTTGCTGTGGAGTTCCTGTCCCCACAGGACTGTATGTTCCTGGAGGGCCAGGTGCAGAAGCAGCTGCCTGGTTGACTAGAAAGGAAGGCCCTATGCCAGACATGTATGAAGGGGTCTGGTGGAAGTGCTGCAGTTGAGGTCTCTGCAAGGGAAGGAGAAGATTTCTGGGAAGACTGGTGTTGACCCGCAAACACGCCTACTAGCAGTTTCTCCCGGATGAACTTATCAGCCCTTTCTTTCTGCCAGAGCTGCTGGACAATCTGCCTTCTGTTAAATCCAGACAAAAGGGACCCCGCCCTTGCCCTGATTTGGCTGGCCTTGCTTGCCAGCCCACTGCCTCAGGCAGACCTGCAGGCCTGGCATTTGGACCAGGAGCCTCCACCCTCAGCCAGCACTGACCCCTGCCCCTCTCCATTGGGTCTTGGGGAGGATCAGTAGCAGGAGCCTCCCTCCCCATCGAAGTCTGAGGCTGGGCACTGGCCCTTGGCCCTTGGTTCCTTGGGAATATGCCAGAATGAAAAAGGCCTGGAAGCCTAGGACCAGAAGAAAGTTTGGCCCAAGTAGGTGTCTGCTGGATTTCACCTGAGCTAGAACCAAGGTCCTAGCCCATATCAGCACCAAGTAAGCACTGGGACATTTGCTTTGGGCCTTGTACAAGGCTTAGACCCTTGGGGATAACTGCCAACCGAGAAGGGAGGCAGGCAGCATCCCCTGATTCCTTCTTTTCCAAACAGAAATTGAGCCTCTATTATGTGCATGCTGTTAGGTGATCGTTACAATGTGGGATCAAGCAGGTGCACATATCTGGCCTCAAGGGCTCATACTCTCGAGGGGAAGACAAACCTCAATCTGATAATCTTCCTGAAGCCTCTGGCTGGGGGTCTAATTGGAGGGTGGAGGAAGCACTGGAGGCTATATGGCCAGGAGAGTTGAGGGCTGACTGTCATGCCTAAATAGCCTCATTCTTGGTCTCTTGATCAGTTCTCCCTGAGCCCATACCATGTGGGCCCTTTGGGCAGCTGTTCTTGGGTGTGCCCTGGGCCTCACTCTTGGCTGTGCCCTCCAACTGGCAGTGAACACCAAGCCTGATCTAGGATGGCCTAGGCACTGCTGGGGTTCCAGAATAGCTCCCAAGGGTGAGTCACTGGGGACCTTGTGCTGAGTCCTAGGGTGAGCTGTGGGAGCCCCAGGAGAGGAAAGGTTTCAATTCTCAGGACTATAGGGAGTAACAGGGCCTTGACTTTACAGCCCCCACCCAACCTAGGGGCCCATGAAGACTGTCCACCTCTCTCTATGGGCTCCATGGGGGCTGGTTGGGCTCCACTGGGGGCTGGTTAGGCCCCAAGAGGCTGGCCATCCAGGCCTCTTGCCTTCTAGGGCCTGAAGGAACAGGGGGTTGGGGGAACCCCAACTCCAGACAAAAAAGAAGAAGCCAGCAATGAGACCCAGAGCTCACATCTGTTCTGGTCTTGTGGGGGGAGCTGCCAAGGCTGGAGGGCTGGGGAAGGGGGAGAGCATTGGGGCCAGCCTGGAACAACAGCATCTCCAAGTGAGTTCCAAACCTGGAGAGGCAGGGGCTGGAAGGATTTGGCTGTAAGGGCTTCAGGCAAACTCTGGTTGTTTCTCCCCTCCTCCTAGGACTAGGAAGGGCCTATCCCACCTTTTGGCACCAGCTGGTTGAGGTAGAGACCTTCCCATGGCCAGAGCTCTGGGGGAGCTTGGGCATGGGGTGCTGGGACCCTGGAGGCCAGAGTGAGGCCCGGTGCCTCATCTAGCAAGACCAGTGCCAAAAATGAAGAAGGGGAGTTACTCTAGTATCCATGGATGGTCATTGAGGACTAAAGAGCAGCTAGCAGTTTCTGTGTAGACGGTAGGAGGGATGAGGCCTGTACTCACTGCTGTCTTTTGTTTTGGGAAAACATATATATATATAATTATACAGTCAGACACTAAAATACCCAGCAGAACCTAGGGCTGCAAAGCAGTGTCTGGTGTGCGTTTGTGGGTGGCAGGGAAACTCTGCAAGCTGAAGGAGTGAATGGAAAGAATGTATTTTGTTTAGAAACCCAAATAATTTTCTACATTTTTAGCCTTTTTTTTTTTGACATCTTTATTGGAGTATAACTGTTTTACAATGGTGTGTTAGTTTCTGCTTTATAACAAAGTGAATCATCTATACATATACATATATCCCCATATCTCCTCCCTCTTGCGTCTCCCTCCCACCCTCCCTATCCCACCCCTCTAGGTGGTCACAGAGCAGCGAGCTGATCTCCCTGTGCTGCATTTTTAGCCTATTTGAAGCAGGAGAATTTTAGAACTGGATTTGAAAGACCATAAATTTTTTAGTTTTAACGTCCAAGGGATAATTTGGGGCTTTTTTCCTGGTTTTTACTTCTTTTTCTGGTCTGTGTGAATGAAGTTTGGAGCCTAAGCATTTAAGTATAACGCATCACAAACAAGTATGTGTGTTTGAGAGATGAGGCATTCCTTTTTGCTCTCTCTGAAATTTGCTTCTTCTAGTCCTTCCTAAGGAGGGGAGAAAGCAGGGGAGACCCAGGGCTGTCCGGATTCCGGGAGGAACCCCTGGCAGGCAACAGCCCGTTCTGTGTTCAGAATGTACTCGTTGACAAGAGTGCGGGCCTGGAATTCCAGCCTGGCCACAGGCCCAGGAGGGAATGGACACATCCTGCACAGGGTTTGGGGAACAGAGCCCACCACGGGTCCCATCCCTATACCCGTCCAGTAACTGTCGGGGGTCTTTGAGATAGTGGGCCTAGGTAAGCCCTGGGGAGTGAGAGCATTTTTAGGACCCTCCCCTTGAAGGGAGACAGACCTCAGCAGCAACTCCCTGCCCTTTACTCCCCCAACTCCCTGAAAGAATGCGGGCCTCGAGTGAGTGACCAGCGCCAGCGGGTCAGAGCTATTTCTGGCGGCTGAGGAGGCACCGGATTCCGGGTGTTCAGGGCAGGAGGAGGGGAGGAGGGTCAGGCCTGAGGCGCTTCCCGGACACCCCCGCCTGCTGGGGGCTAGGCCCCCGGAGAGGGGCAGCCTTCCTGCCCTTCCGGCCCTCGGCCCTCGCCTCAGTTCCTCATCAGTATAAGAGTCGGGCAACGGGGCCATCATCCTTCGCAATTTGGAGGACGCTTCCTGATTGTTTTCTTGTCTTAAAATTACCTGATTTGCGTTCGACAGAAGTCAGGAGGGCGGAAGGCAGTCTATGGGTGGCCAGTTGTGGCCGGGCCAGCTATCGGGCCTGACCACCCAGGTAGGTTGGATGCCTCTCAGGGGCCCACATGCCTGAGGTTGGGCGGGGCGCCCCTCCCCCACTCCCACTCCTGAGCTCTCCGGGTAACCCGGACGGGCCGGGGCGTGTCGCGGGTACGGACCTGGCCCGCCGCGGGCGGGATTTCCAGGACGGGGCGTGTCTTTTCAGACGGGGGCGTGGCGGGCCAATAAGCAGAGCGGCGCGGGGGGCGGGGCCTGTGCGCGGGTGCGGCGCGCTGCGGGGCGGCCGACGCAGGCAGAAGCGGGGGTCGCGGGGACTGCCGGTCGGCGCCGCGCGGAGCTGGCAGCGGGATTGGCTGCGGCTCTCGCGTGTCAGGGGGTTGCTAGGCTTCGGTCGCGCGCCCCGCCCTCGCGCTCCGCGCCCTCTCACTGCCCGGTACGTGCTCGCGCCGAGGCTGCGGTGCGGCGCTAGAGCTCCTCGGGCTCGGCGGCGGCGGCGGCGGCGGCGGCGGCGGCGGCGGCGGCGGCGGCGGCGGGAGCTTCGCGCCGTGTCCCCGGGGAGCGGCGGCGGTGTCTCGCGGGCGGGAAGAGCGAGCACCTGCCGCGGCCCGCCCGTCGGCGCTCGGTGAGTGCGCCGCCCGTCCACTGCCGCCGAGCCTGGTAGCCCAGGCCCCCATTTCCGTCGCTGGCCCAGCCTTCCGAGGAACACCTGCTGCTGCTCTCGCTGTTTGGCTCGGGGCGGGGACACGGTCGCGGACGTCCTTGCGGGTGAGGCGGCGACGCGGCCCGGGTAGAGCCGCCCCTTGCTCTCGGCCCCTCAGGCGAAGGCTGGGGGCGTCCGGGCCCGGGCTGCGCGCCGCGGCGGTGGGCCAGGCCTCAGCCCGGGCCGCGCTCCAGGGGACGCGCGGCGGTCGCGGGCGTGTGCGGCCTGCGGACTGTCTCCCGGGCTTCCTCAGAGGGTCGCGCGGCCCAGTTTGGCCGGAGCCCGAGGATGGGGCATTGAGCCCCTCAGGAGGCGCCGCAGCCGCTGGATCCTGAGCCGCTCAGAGCCTTGGGGTCACCCCTTCACACATATACACACTTGGCTTCTTTGGTGTTTGGAAAACCATATTCACCCGCGGGTATATTTGGAAAATGTCTCCAGAGAAAATGCTCTCTCGGTTTAGAATCCTTCTGCCGTAAATTCCGAGTTAATTTCATACGAACTCAACTACTAATTTAAAATGGATATTTTAATCTCTATGACTTGAGAAGCTCTTAAATTTGTAAACTTACTTCAGAATTAGTTTTAATGGTGATCATGAAGTTTTGTCTTGGTGAGAGCTACAGCCTGGGACAGCACGGTTATAGCCTAGAGTTGTCTTAAGAGCCCGGCCTGCTGTTTCCCTAAATAAGCGAGTAGACGTGATTCCTGGCATGGAAGCCAAACTCTGCAGGGAGGGTGGTGTTTATAGGACATAAGTCCAGATAAAGAGTTGGATGTGCTACCAGGTGTTTTGGAGTTTGGTGTAGGTGGGATGTTGTAACTTTATCAGGTTGTTCTATGCTCAAGCGTTCAGAGACATAATTTTGGGATGTCCTTTTTTAGAAAAAGAATTGAACATTAGAGGCATAGTTTGAATATGAAGAAGTTGAATTGAACTTTGTTTGCCTTGGAGCCAAGTAATAAGAGCTCCTGGCCTACATGCTTAAAGGAGGCTGAGGAGCCATTTCTTGGAGGAGTGAGATTTGAGGAGGGAGTTGGATGAATGATATGAGCCTGTTTAAGGCCTGTGGGATACTGTAAGAAAGTAGGAATAAGCATTACTATATAGGCAACAAACATCTGGTTGGAACATGAAAGCTTGTGTTGTTACGTGCCTCTGTTGAAAGAGGCAGAGAGCCAGTCTTTACTGCTCTGAAAAATTGATTTAGCAAAATACATTCATTTATTTAACAAATATTTGGCATCACTGCTTACCAAATTCTGTGGTAGGTCCAGGGGACCCATGTAAAAGAGACTGGTTCTGCCCTTAAGGAACTCAGTTTCGTGGACAGTGGGGGATGGGGAACCTATGATTGATAGTGTCTGCCCACTAAGTGTGCTCAGATGGTGCTTGGGAGCCTGAGGAGAAAGGGAATTCCTGAGCTGAGGCTTGCAGGGCCAGCAGAAATTAGCTGGGGGACAGCAAGGTCCGGACACAGGGAACCACATGTATATGAGTGCCTAAAGTAGCACATGTGAGTCCTCCAGCATGACAGGTGGGAGCCCCAGGCCTTTCTTGTTGTGCTTAGTAGTTCAAACTTCATACTCAAGGTGCAGGAGTCTGGGAAGGCTTTTCCTCAGTTGAGTGGCATGGTCCAGACCCATGTTTAGAAAGATCTTGTTGGTGGCCACATAGGTAGTGGCAGGGAGGGGATGGGAAAAGGACCTCTGGCTCTGAGGTTGGCCCTTAGAGGAGAGATGAGAGAGAAGGAGCCAGCTCAAGAGACTGGCTGAAAAGTTTGAGCAAAGGGAATACCAAGCTGTGATGGGGGAGGAGACTGCATTCAGGAATGTGTGGGCCAGAATATTTAGCATGACCAAGGCTTTAAACCAGGTCTTCTGCAAGTTTGCTGGTGCCTCTTAAACACCGAATATGGTGGGATTTGGAGGGACCCTGGGGCAACTTAGACTGGGATTATTTAGAAAAGGAAAAGCATGGCATTTGTTTGTTAAAAACCTTAAACAACCTTATTTCTCACTTGAACTGCATTGCATTTCTTCTTGGGCAGGGCTGGTATTTTTTTTTTTTTTTTTTTTTTAGGGCTGGTATATTAACCCCTGAGAGTAGATGTGTGTTCATCCCTGTTGAGGCAGACGGGAGCATGTTCAGTCCTTTACCTCACAGTTGTTCCACCCTTCCCTGTGCTCTGGGCCAGTGACACGATGGATCTACATCAGCCACAGTCGAGGGCCTTCTGTGTTTCTGCTCTGCATGCACCGTTGCTAATGCTTATGAGAATCCTTTATAGTGGCTTAGCAAACCGAGTCATAGATGAAGGAATGTTCCCAAGGTCACACAACTGTCATGTGGCAGAATTAGGATTTGAACCCGGGCTGAACATTTGGCTGTACCCATCTGTGTTTCTGTTATATCAGACTAATAATGGTGACCTCGGTTGGGTCCTTCTCTGGTAAAGACCAAGCCCAGGTGTCTGGTGGTGGGCAGAATGCCAGGACGATATGGGAAGGTGATCAGTGATCCCACGTGGAACTCCAGGAACATGTTGTGTGGGACCATTTTTCAGAAACCTAGGGTTTGTCAGAGCCTTCTTGAGGCCTGTGCTGGTTGCTGTGGGTACCATGCTGAAGTAAGCCAAGGAACTTGGGTCCTAGGCTGGAGAGGGCAGACTTTAGGGAAGAACTGCATTGGGCTAGACCTTCAAGAACGGTTAGTGGTTTGATTGGTGAAGGAGTGGTGGCAAGAAGGTCACAATTCTGTGGAAGAAGAAATGAGCAGAGGAAAGGGGTGGGAGGGAGAAGACTGGGCACTTTTTTTGTTCTGGAAGGTTGGGTTGCAGTCAGAATGCCACGTGGAGGAGTTTGGTATTATGTAAGAACAGGAAACCTTGAAGATCTTGGAGCACAGCTGTGATTGGATCAGCTCTGGGTTTTAAGAAGTGAGCCCTCACTGTGAATGTTGAGGCTGGGCTGGACCAGAGGCAGGTTGGTTACTGCTGTGGTCCAGTGGGGGAGACACTGGATCTGAACAAGAACAGTGGTCAGCAGGGGAGTGAAGAGAGATAAAGAAGGTTCAAGATGAGCCAGTTCAGCAGATGTTAGGGACCTGAATGGTTCTGGTACCAGCAGGGCTCTACCACTGAGTGGAAGAGGCAGGAGGTTGACAGTGAAAAGATGAGGATGTAAGGCTGCATCAGCCAAGCAGTGGTGAGGACTTGAGAAACTCCAAATAAAGAGGGGCCCCTAGAGAATTCCCCAGTTGTCCAGTGGTTAGGACTCTGCGCTTTCATTGCCGAGGACTGGGTTTAATCCCTGGTCGGGGAACTAAGATCCCACAAGTTGAGTGGTGTGGACAAAAAAAAAAAAAGAGGGGCCCCCTAGACTGCAGGAATGGGAGAAGGCTTGAGTCTTTGTGGCAGGCAGGTAAGATGGCAAGGAAGAAGTGAACTTATGAAAGAGAAAGCATGATTCGTTGACCCACTTGGTAGGTAGAGGAATAGTTTGAATTAAAATGTCTATATAGTTTTGGATACTCAGAATCATGGTGGGTGTAATGTAGCTTTATTTTTTAATACTTATTTATTTATTTGGCTGCATTGGGTCTTAGTTGCGGCACGGGGGATCTTTGTTGCAGCATGTGGGATCTTTTCGTTGCGGTGCACGGGCTCTTCGTTGCGGTGCTCGGGCTTCTCTCTAGTTGTGGCACACGGACTCTAGAGTGCGGGCTTAGTTGCCCGACCTGGGATCGAACCTGTGTCCCTTGCATTGGTAGGCAGATTCTTAACCACTGGGCCACCAGGGAAGTCCCCCGTAATGTAGCTTTAGACTGGATTCAGTTAAAGAATCGCCACTGGCTCACAGATTTGACTTGTGCAAGGCAAACTAAAGGTGGCCCGTGATGGTGTGAAGTTAGAGCCCCTTTACCTGTGCTTGCTTTTTTAAATTGGGTTTTTTGGGTTTTTTTTTTTTTGGTCATAGCCTTCTTGATAAGAGGCACATAACTAGCCTAGTGGAATTGCAAGTGTTGACAGATACATTTTGTGGATGGGCAAGAATTAAGAGTGAAGTCTCATGAGTTTTTTTCCTAGCCAGTATAGGAAGTCAGCAATGAGAAGTTTGATTCAATATTCCAGGTTCCGGGGTACATTGTTTAGATTTGAGCCACTGCAGAGTATGACCGCTTGGAGGCTAGAGGCTTCCAGAGTATCAGAGGAGCAAGAAATGGTGGTGTGAACGTCGAAGGGGACTCAGATGGGGTGTAGAGTATTGAACCTTAAGGGAACTCAAAGTGAGAATACAGGTAGTATGGTCTTCAATGTGTCCTGTATATTGGTCAAGGATTTCTCCCTCCTTTTCTGGAGTAAGTGTTCTCCCTTCTCCATGTTAAAGAGTGTTTCTGTGCCTTTGCCAGTGTTATTGTGCTGTTGCTTCTTGTTTTTTTTTGTTGTTGTTTTTTTTTTGATAAATTTATTTTATTTATTTTATTTTTGGCTGCATTGGGTCTTCGTTGCTGCGCACGGGCTTTCTCTAGTTGTGGCGAGCGGGGGCTACTCTTCGTTGTGGTGCGCACGCTTCTCATTGCGGTGGCTTCTCATTGCGGACTAGACGCGCAGGCTTCAGTAGTTGTAGCACATGGGCTCAGTAGTTGTGACTCGCGGGCTCAGTAGTTGTGGCTCGTGGGCTCTAGAGCATAGGCTCAGTAGTTGTGGCACACGGGCTTAGTTGCTCTGCAGCATGTGGGATCTTCCTGGACGAGGGCTTGAACCCGTGTCCCCTGCATTGGCAGGCGGATTCTTAACCACTGTGCCACCAGGGAAGCCCCTGTGCTGTTGCTTCTTAAGCCCCCATCTTTCTCTCCTTTTCCTGTGTTGACACTCCAGTTCTGGAGTAAGGTGATGGTGGTTTTGAATATACAACTGATTGATCTGGTCATTTCCCAGTAGGTCTTTGTGTGCACATGCCTCTGGGTATTGATTTAAAGCAGTCTGCCTGTGAGTTGCATAACCTGATTTGACTTTTGACAGTCCCTCTTCACTCTGATCATTAGTCAGTAATACTGCTCAGATAGCAATTTCTATAAATAGGATTTTAGAGTAGTTTACAAAATTACACCAGCCAGAGTGCTTAATTTAGCCTTAATGAATAGGGTTTCCTATTTTCCTGTTTCTTAGGTTTGATAGCTAAGCATTTTCTTAACCTTGCTCTGGGTCCAGGGTGGAAGGATGGATGGGATGCTGTGGTACAATATCATAAACAGAGCGTGTCTAAATTGGTGAAACTGTTGTGTGTTCTCTGTTGGAGTGAAGTAAATCTGAATGAAACTTTTGCAGTATGTTGACTTAATTTATATTTTAAAAATAGGATTCTAGTGGGAATAATCAACTGAATATAAAAAATCACTTTTTAAAAAAAATTTTGGCGGTGCCAGGTCTTAGTTGCAGCATGCGGACTTCTTAGTTGCGGCATGCGGGCTTCCTAGTTGCGACATGTGGACTCTTGGTTGCGGCACGTGTGCGGGATCTAGTTCCCTGACCAGGGATTGCACCCGGGCCCCCTGCATTGGGAGCACAGAGATTTACCCACTGCACCACCAGAGAAGTCCCTAAAAAATCACTTTTATGACAATGTCTTTATCCTGTACATCATGGGGTACATTTACTAGTGTTGAGGTTTTGCTTCTCAGTTATACCTTCTTGAGCTAATTGTTTTTGAAAATACCACTGTCTAAATTTTAGAGATTGGAATTAATTTTATATTTTTGAAGCTGTTTATAATTTTTGGTCCTGGATTGACTCTACAGAATACATTTCGTTTTCTTTATTACCCTTTGACAATAAATAAAGGGTGACTGATTGGTGGTGTGGGCGGGAGACTAAGTGGCATTCCCCACTTCCTTTGGAGGTGGTCATTGTGGTGTATGTAATTCTATTTCGGTTGTGAGCTTTCACCAATATTGGTTCCTTCTTTTCCTGTAGGGCCTCTGTTCTCCAGGAAGATAAGGCTGGTTTTTTTTTTTTTTTTTTGGCTGTGCTGCACAGCATGCAGGATCTTAGGTTCCCCAACCAGGGATCAAACCTGTGTCCCCTGCAGTAGAAGCACAGAGTCTAAACCACTGGACCGCCAGGGAAGTCCCGCCAAGATAAGGCTTTTAAAGCAGCCTCGCACTAGAAGGTGAGGTAAGGTACTTGAAAAGGGAGATTTCTGCGAAAGAAAGATGGTGGATAATCACGTACTTGGCAAAATGATCACGGAATTTTAAGACACTATAGTGGGGGAAAAGCTGTATTAAATAATACATATATTTAAAATAAGAAATGTGGAAGAAAAAAGTAGAAAGGAAGGGAAAAATCCCTTGTCCCCCAACTGTATTCTTTCTTTAAGTAGGAAATGCTAACACATGGTTCAAACTCAAAAAGTTCAAAAGGATTGTACAGGGGAAAGAAATCTTTCTTCCACCCACCCCCTAAGTCCCTGCTTTCCCTCCCTAGGAGCAACCGTTATCCCCTGATTCCTGGGTGTCCTCCAGAGATGGCCCTTGGGCAACACTTTTACTGAGTTTAGGTTAGAGTATAAATTTAATTTTTAATCTTGTTTTTGCCCTCCCAGCATGATAGCATGATCATTGTTCTATAATTATAACATTTTTGATGGTTAACCTGTCCCCAGTTCTTACATGGTTGTTAATCTTACTTTGGTTATAATAGGTAATGTTGCAGTTAACATCTTTGTGCATAAAGTTTTTTTAGAATCTTTTTATTACCACAATATTAAATATAAAACTTTTGAAAAAAGTGCAGTGTGACTTACAGTTTTGGAGGAGCACATCTATAACATCAAGTAAGGCAGGTTTTTATTGATTTTCATTTTTAATCACTGTGTACATTTTCCCCAGTTCCTTTTCTGTGACTTGCATGGGTATGCAATTATTATAGTCACGTAGAGGCCTAGACTCGATATTCCCTGCCATTGGGGGTATGTGTAGCCACAGATTCATTCTTCCTGAGGCAGTCACAGCCCTTGGATACCCTAAGTATAGGGGAGTGTGCCAGTTGAGGGGAGCTTAAGGATGAGTGAAACATTTGGAAGGACGTGTCATACTCAGGGAAAGAGAGGACGGTGCCCAGCTTGGTCTGTTTTGGTATTTGCTCTTCATTTCTATGAATGTTGAGTTTTTGTGTATGGAGTATGGGAATCGACAAACAAGAAGCACTGCTTACAGAGTTCTTTCTAATATGTATTGAAACAGATTCGTGGAATTGGAAGATGCTTGTTTTGGCAAATGTTATGGTTGTCTGTGTTTTCCCTCTCACTGTACTGGGGACATTTACTCTAGGAATTCCAGGGGTTGATATGGGATTACTGAAGAAGATTCCCAAGGCTGTCTATGACAGAAGTGAACCAGTTCTGCCTTGGTTTTCATAAATGCCTCTTTTAATTAGCTTAGTTGTTCTCCAGGGCTGGGTTGATTCTCTAACCAGTTTTTGCCAAGAAAATTTATAAAGTTAATAATGGAATTGCAAATACTGGTTCCTTTTTATTTGGCTGTTAATCAGCACCCAGTATACCATCCATTTTCTGGGCCCTTATTATACTATGAAATGCTTTCATAAAATATGCATCTCTCATCACTGTAAATGTCTTGTGTATACTCCTGCTTGGGCTGGTAGATTGTCTTTGCATCGGATCTGCCCTGACCTCTGGGAGCCTTGCTTACTGGATTTTTTTTTTTTTTTTTTTTTTGGCCTTGCCGCGCGGCACGTGGGATCTTAGTTCCCTGACCAGGGATCGAACCCATGCCCCCTGCATTGGAAGCATGGTGTCTTAACCACTGGACTGCCAGAGAAGTCTCTCGCTTACTGGATTTTTTAATGGTGGAGACCAGCCTGATGAGTAGCCCTTGAACAGGGGTGGATTCTGGGTCTTGTGGAAAACGAGGAAGTGTAGCGAACTTTGCTTTACCTGTTATGTTAAGCATACCTGAATAAGCGTCTTATATTTTTAGACTTTTGAGCAATATTGGGAAGATTGAATTGCCTGAGGAGAGAAATTTGGTAAGAGGAGACTAGAAGAGAAGCTCTTTATTAAAGATCTAAAAATAGAATTCACTAAAGTCACAAATAGATAACAGTAGGATTCCTGTCTCCTTTCCTTCTCTGGATTGTGCTACCAGCTGTTGCTTCTGCTTACCTGGAAGGGATCACAATATTTTGTCAGAAGGGTCAATAGTATAGACTTTAAAAAAAAAATTTTTTTTTTTTTTTTGTTTATTTGGCTGCATTGGGTCTTCATTGTGGCATGTGGGGGTCTTTCGTTATGGTGAGCGGACTTCTCTCTAGTTATGGCACTCAGGCTCCAGAGTGCACAGGCTTAGTTGTCCCATAGCACGTGGGGTCTTAGTTCCCCGACCAGGGATCGAACCGCATCCCCTGCATTAGAATGCGGTTTCTTAACCACCGGACCACCAGGGAAGTCCCAATAGTATAGACTTAACATACTGTGTTTGCCAGTCTGAACGTGTGCTTTTTCCAGTTTTAAAAGTAGTTTAAAAAGTGATTGGATTCCTTGGCACTGGGAAGAAATCTTTAGCAGGAAAAGTTGATTGTTCTGCTTGTAGTACCAGCCCTGGGCTGACGGGGGCTGTGGGGTCCCCTGTCCCCTCAGCGCCCTGAGTGGTGGTGTTTTTTTTTTTCCTTCTAGTTGGGCACTGCTGCCCAGAGAGAGGACTCCTGTGTAGGTCATCTAATCCGCATGACTTAATCAGTTGGCACCTTAGGACTCCCTTCTGCTTTTTTAGGAGGGGCCCTTTTTGATTTGTGCAGCTGGATAGGAAAATGGCTGCTCAGGCTTTCTTCTTATGCAGGCCTCTGATGCCCTGGGCTGCCTGTGCCCTTTCCCTCCATGTGAGGGGGTGAAGGAATGTCCTGGCCTCCCCTCTGCCCTCCTGCCATGAGCTTCCAGGGAGAATGGGGCCCATTGTGGGCTGTGCAGAGCCCTCCGCTTAAGTGTCAGGCCTGCCGTGGCCTCTCTGTTGGTCTGCTGTGGTTACAGGGTGCTGAGGGGCCAGAAGCCCAGCAAGCAGTCATTTCCTCACATGCTGCCCTGCTGTTCAGGAGTGTTCTGAGGGATGGTGCTTGTGCTTTGTTTGCTCCTGGGGCTGCCCTCTAAGTTTGTCAGTCTTGGTAAACATTCTTGTGGACCCCTTTGCAGGCCTGAGCTCACTCTTGGGGCAGATCTCAGGCCATATTTGGAGAGGCAGGCCTGCTGCTCCCAAGGGTGACTGAGTGCCAGGTCACAGGAGGCTGGGCAGTTCCTCCAGGCCACTGGGGAGGCCCAGTGTTCTGAATCTACTGGGAAGCATAGGATTAATCTATTTGTGAATGAAATTGGACTTCAAATTCTTGTTTTTCAAATTTATTTTGGCCTTCAATTATATCTCAGTAAAGCCGAGGAAAAACTTATTTTGGCCTTAATCAACTGTAGAACTTGTTGAAGATGTGAAATGCCAGAATATGGTGTAGGGGAAGCCAGAGAGACTCAACTTTTTAAAAAACAGGTTTGTTCTGGATATGGGAGCTCTCTCCTGATATCAGACTGCCTTACCCATCAGGCAGTTCTTCTCCTGACCCCAGGCAAGTGTGTCCCTGGAAAAAAATGTATGAGATATTTTTGGTTTTGATGAGTGAACAGATAGAGGTCACTGGCTGTTTCTCTTTCGGGGGTGTTGGCTTCAGATAAGGAGCCAGATTTGTGATCAGCTGTTGTTTAGCAGGTTCCATGAAGGGTAGGTGAGTGAGTTGGTGGTGGTGGTAGCGGGGATGGAGGAGGCCTAGTCAAGCCTTTCTGGAATTGGCGAAGGGCTTTTCTACTTGAGGGCTATATTGATTGCATGGGAGGCTGCTGAGAAATTTGCTCCTCTAAAACTCAGGTAGGTTGACTTTGGAATGGTCCTGGAAATTGTTCTTGATCATAGTAAAAAAAATTCCATTCTTTCCATGATGGTTCAATATGTACAATTTCTTTGTCTTCTGTTGAAGTGTCTTGTGAAAGGAGCAGCCGGCACTGGCACTGCCCTGGATGTTTGCCTTCCTCCTACCTTTTTTTCTTTCTTTTATTACAGGAAAAAAAAATTCTAGCCTATTTTAACCTGCTATCTGAGCAGAGTGATACGTTTCCTTCTCTGTTTTAAGATTGGGAGTGGCACTTGTTTTTATCAAATAAAGGAATAAAACATATTTGCCATGCTGAGATCACACTGCAAATGCCAGCACTTGTTATAAAATGGTATTGAGTTTTCTAAAGGAGAACTGTTCTTTCAGATAGTGCCTGGTCATGCTATGGTCTTTTGGGTCATGACTTCCCGAGAGGTGAGGTCTACCCACTGAAGGCCCTTGCTTTTTGGCAGGACAGGCACGATTTTTGGTACAAGTGTGACGAGGTTGGACAATGAAAACACTGACTACCCTCAGCAGTAGAAACTCGAGCCTGAGGAAGGAACCTGCCAGAGGTACTGAGTCCCCTGGAACCCTGCCATCCTGATGTGGCCTTAAGAAAGGCCCTTGACCTTTCTGCCTCAGCAAAATTGGGGTAGAATATCCTCCCCATAGGCTGCTGAGGAGGAAATAAAAGCTTCCTAGTAATGTGCCCTACACCTCTCCATAATTGCTACTTATTATTATTACACTTGTCCTTTTTCTAGTGTAAACTGAGAGTCCGATATTTAATAAAGACTGGACATCTTAGGTTATGTGATTGATTTCTTAGGTTATGTGATTGGTTCAGGGGTGTTTTTTATTGTGTTTTATAATTACATACATAATAGATTATATTTTATATGTACCAAGTAGTATCTTACTAAAAAAAAAAAAAAGCCTTAGACGTGAGCCCATTGATACCTCTCAGAAAGCGGCTCTAGCTTGACTGCTTGCTCACCTGTGGAGCTTTGAGTGCTGTGGTGTCTTATTGGGGTGCGTCGTCCTGGAGGTACTGGCCCCATCAAGATGAATAAAGGACAAAAATAGTTTGAGGACCAAGGATTCTGTTAACTAGACAGCATTGTTTATATTTTTAAGGAGTTTCTTTGGAAATTCTTTGATGTGCCCAGGTTTGTTTTCTTGAACCTCACCAGTGCAGTAGAAGGAGCATGGACTGGCAAGGTTGCCGCGTGAGTTGAGTGCCTGGAAGTGCTTTGTTTCCTTTTTTTGTATAATGTTTATTTCTGTTTGAGGTATCAACAGCAGTGCATGTCTGGTGTGAAAAGCCCTTGGTTTTCAAAGAGCTACACCTCTACTTATTTTTTCCCCATGTGACCATATGACTTATTGACTAGGTAGTTTATAATAGGTAACTTTGACTTTTCAGTCAACAGATAGCATTTTAAGAGACTTGGAGCAAGTGAGTGCTCCTGGTTGAACGTTGGGCAGCAGCAGATTCTGTACCTGGGGCATGTAATTTAGCTGAGCTGTAGTGTTGGAACTCTTTAGAACAGAAATTTTAAGACTTTTTTGTTTATTGTATAGTAGGATGAGCTCAGTCTGGAATGTCAGAACCTTACTCTGTAAAGTCAGCATCCTCCCTGGAAACCTGAAGTATTTTGGGCTTCCTTGATTCCTTGAGGGACAAATTGAGCGTAGAGCTCTGGGGTGGGAGGAAGATGAGGGTACAGGCACCAGTGCCCAACTTCTGAGCAGAGGATAATTATCCTAAAGACAAAAGTTGGGTTCCAGCCTCCAGATGATGAAGGCACCGGCTTTTATGAATCTGTGTTCAGGGGGAGCTGCCTGTGGGTTCCCACTGGAGAAGGCTCCAGGTGATTTCCAGATAGTGAAGGCATTTGGTCTCTGATCTTTGTTTTAGAGGCAGGTGAGGGTAAAGCTATTGGCTGTTATCAGATAAGAAAATGACATGATACCACCAGCGGGGAGCTGAAAATCTCTAAATGCTCACTCTAAATCCTCTGATAGGGTAGAGGGGAAGCAGAGCCCACAGGGCTTCTCCCAGCCTGGGAGTAGTCCTGGGGCAGTGCAGGGCAGTGCAGAGGAGGCCACTGTGCCAGAGCTGATTCTCAGTACAAGAGAAGAAACCCTGCTGTGGAAGTAAGTCCATTTCTATTGCAGTCACTGCAGACTCCTTGTCATTGTGGGGGAATTATTGACCTTGGCAGTTTTATTTCAAATTTGGATCTGGGGTGGAGAAAGCAGGACGCCCAGTGGTATACATAGTGATGTCCATGTTCCTTAGCTAGTCTGCTCTTGTAGGTTGTCTGAAGCACAGAAATATTACACCCATCAGAGATTATGGGTGGCTGGATTAAGATTGTTTGTATTTTGTATATATATTTAAAGTGGTGTATTTTGTGTCAGGTCCTTTACATGCATTAGCTTACCTAATGAATATATGTTTATAATTGGAAAAAGTTAAAGAAAAAAGGAATTTGATCTAAGAAGTGTTTAAGATGAAATATTGGCTGTTAAGCAGCCTTGCAAGACAGGCTAGCCCATGAACTATGGAGGGGACTGTCTTTTGGCACCCAGCAGTCAGGCCTGTTGTCGCTGGGTTTCAGTTATTTGTTTATTCATTCAGCAGGTGGTTTTTGAGTCACTGTCATGCCCTGGGCACCGTGCTAGGCCCTGGGAATGGATCTGGCAATGGATGAGAGAGGTACGGGCCCTATCGTTGCCCTGACCAGAAAAAAAAGGGAGAAGTGATGAAGTTATTTCCCTTCAGTTGATATTTTTCAGAAAAAAATGTGATTTGGAGAGGCTGAGGGTCATGCCCCTGGCAAGTGACTGCAGTCAGTGTGCCTCTGATTCATCATAAAGGGGAGTGGGAGGGCTAGGCCCATCTTAGAGAGTGATGTGAAGGGATCAGGGAGAGGACCTTAGAGAACTGGCGGGCAGTAATAGATTATTTTCAAAGCCAAGCTGACATTTGGGTATACAGTGATGTGTCTCTGACCTGTTGAGCCATTTCCTAACCCTGATGCCATGTGAACCAGTTGAGAGGGATAAAGGAGTCATGCAGGTAGCTACAATATCAGCTTAATAACCAGCAGAGCTATTGGAGAGTGTGGGACCTGGGTGAGCAGCCAGTGGTGGTTCCTAAGGCCAAACCCCTGAATTAGAGAGAGGTCTCCACCCAGTTGCCTGTGAGGCCACCCTCTCTGTTCCATGCTTCCTGGTGGGGTTCTCTTTCTGCATATGCCGCTTTGCAAAGTCCTCAAGCTCTTCCAGGACTGGTTTTTTGTTTACTTCATCTATTTATTTATGTATTCATTCATGCGTGCGTGCGTGCGTGCATGCATGCCGCATGACGCAGCATGCAGGATTTTAGTTCCCCGACTAAAAATATCAGAAATTGAATCAGTTCAAATCAGGGATTGAACCCATGCCCCTGCAGTGGAAGCACGGAGTTTTAACCATTGGACCGCTAGGGAAGTCCCAACTTAATCTTATCTTTTTAAATCTATTTTTTAACTTTTAAAAAGCTTTACTAGTGTAAAATTAAATAAAAATGGAGAAAAGAAGACCACCCTCCCCCCAAAAAAAGTAGAGCTTAGTGAATTATAAGGTCATGAAATAGAACTTTATTGGTTCCACCAGAGGCTTCTCTGTGGGCCCCAACCCTGCCACAGCCCCCTCACCCCTTCCTTCCCAAGGTGACCCCATCCTGTCTTTTTGTAGCCATTTTCTTACTTTTTTTTTTTTAATGGTTTTATCTCCCAAATGTATATCCTTAGGCACTGCAGTTTAATTTTGTCCATTTTTTTTTTTAAGTTGTCATATCTTGTAAGTTTCGTTATCTGCATTTTCTCCCCTCTGTCCCTTTTCCTTGCAATTATCTGCTGAAGAACCTGGGCCCTTAGACCTGTGGAATCTCTCACAGTCCAAATTTAGCAGATTGTGTCCCAAGGTGCAGTTGAGCATGCTCTTCTCTGTATTTCCTGTGAATCAGCAGCTGGATCCAAAGGCTTGATTAGCCTCAGGTTTGGTCCCTTTGGCAAGGCTGAGGTGGTTTGGGTATTTCCTCGGAGTGCTGCTTTCCTTTTGTTCCATATTTTGCTCATAGCAGGTACCCAGAGCACCACTTCTGTGGCAGGACAGTGGGGCCTGAGGAGAGGCTAGGCCCAGCTCAGCCTCTAAGTGGCTCTGTGGTCCTTGTCAAACCAGTTTCCCCAGCACGGTGTGACAGGTGTTGCAAGAGGAAAAGCCTGGATGTGTTCTCTGGCCTAATTCACTGAGATGGGTTCACAGTGCTGTCCCCCTCTCAGGCCCTCCCTTCTTCCTTCACATTGCTCTTCTCCCCACATTCTCAGCTCCTCTGCCTTTTACTGTCTGTCCCTCATCTTGTCCACTCTTTAGCTTTCCTCTCTTCCTTTCCCCCTTTGTTGATAGGGTATTGTGATGGGAAAAGGTTGTTTGAGACTTAGGAGAGGAATGCTCATTCTGCGTGATTGCTCACCATCTGGGGGACTGTGGAAGCCTTGGTTTACCCATCTGTAAAATGAAGGTGTAGCTCCTGATGACTTAAATGGTCACCTCAAACTCTGTCTTATGAGTATTGTGTTTTACAAATTTTCTCTGCGTTTGAAAGCTATTTTAGAGGATTTTCCTGCTTCTTCATGTAGGCCAGACAGCTCCAGTGGTAAGGAAATGGAGAAATGGATAGAGCTTAGAGAGCAGCCAGAATCTAGTCTTTCCCCATATCTGCACCATCGGACCAGGCAGGTTGGGTGGATAGTAGAAAGCTTTGTGGGCTGCGGTCATGGCCTCACCTGCTGGTCTCAGTCTCTGGGTACAGAGACTTGCCTTACAGAATGGGGAGGCATGTCAGCTACCAGTGTTGTCGCCTTGCTGGCTGGTAGCTGAAGATGGCATGTGGAGGTCCAAGAGTGAGTGCTGAGAGTAGGCTCAGGCTCCAGGCCCAGGAACTCATCAGCTAGTTCTGGCTTTCTTGTCTGGAGGCCCCACCCCAGCTTACCCCAGAATTTGATGGGCAGCGTAAGCCGGTATCTGGTGTGAGGGCAACTATGTGCTCATCCCAGAGAGCTGCTGCCTGGTCAACTATTGCTGTGAAGATCTGGAGGAAAAGGGCTCTTCTCATGGCTGGCCTATACCTTTGTATATAGCAAGCTCATTGCCCTTCAGATGGGAGCTGCCCCTGAGAAGAGATGTCATGTGATGTACCAGGATTTTTCTGGCCTTTCCCCAGTGCTGTGACACTTACCGTGTGCCTGTAGAGTTTTTGTTGTGCTATCATTTCACACATTTAAAATTCCATTTAGTTTTTTTTTTTTTTTAATATATTTATTTATTTATTTATTTATTTTTGGCTGTGTTGGGTCTTCGTTTATGTGCGAGGGCTTTCTCTAGTTGTGGCGAGCGGGGGCCACTCTTCATCGCGATGCGCGGGCCTCTCACTATCGCAGCCTCTCTTGTTGCGGAGCACAGGCTCCAGACGCGCAGGCTCAGTACTTGTGGCTCACAGGCTTAGTCGCTCCGCGGCATGTGGGATCCTCCCAGACCAGGGCTCGAACCCATGTCCCCTGCATTGGCAGGCAGACTCCCAACCACTGCGCCACCAGGGAAGCCCTTCCATTTAGTTTTATACTTAAATAATTTTGAAGCCATGTAAATTCAGATTTTTGCATCCTGTATGTCCATCAAGGTTGCTTAGGCCTAAGGAAGTAGACCAGGTTTTGTTTTCTTGTTTTGAATCCAAGTTTTCTGAGGGTTGTCCTTTAGGGAGGAGAATGTAAGGAATTCCAGAGTTAGGGAGGTGTGGACTGTGCTAGTGGAAGGGCTGGAGAGGCTGCTGGGCACTGCTCAGGAGCTGCCTGAAGGAGTGGGTGTCAGCAGCGGGTGTGGCGGTGAGGAAAGCGCTGAATCTCCTGTGTGAGAGATCTGTATCACTACCTTTAAAAATTGCATTACTTGGGGCTTCCCTGGTGGCGCAGTGGTTGAGAATCTGCCTGCCAATGCAGGGGACACGGGTTCGTGCCCCGGTCCGGGAAGATCCCACATGCCGCGGAGCGGCTAGGCCCGTGAGCCACAACCGCTGAGCCTGCGTGTCTGGAGCCTGTGCTCCGCAGCAAGAGAGGCCGCGACAGTGAGAGGCCCGCGCACCGCGATGAAGAGTGGCCCCCGCTCTCCGCAACTGGAGAAAGCCCTCGCACAGAAACGAAGACCCACCACAGCCAAAATAAATAAATAAATAAATAAATAAATAAATAAATTTTAAAAAGGGGAAGGATTAAATATATGTGTACATTTAAAAAAAAAAATTGCATTACTTGGAATTTGGTGAGGTCAAGACCACAACCAGAGCTCGTTGCTTAGGTGGTGAAGCAGGAGTTAAAGCTGTGTTTTCTGATGTTGGCTGCTCTGGTATTCTGTGGTGTTTGTGATCAGCTAAGAGTGAAGGTCCTTAGAGGGAGTCCTTGCTTTCACCTCAGGTGTGGGCAGGTGGCAGGCAGGTAGCAGGCCCCAATCAAAATTATCCCAGGCCAGAGCTGAATTATCTCATTCTTTAGGCTTTGAAAATCTATTCTGTTACAGATGAAGTTGTTTCACGGAATCTCCTGATAACTAGTAGTATTTGATTTTTTTTGGTCACTATTAAAAACAATTGAAGCAAAATTTACATGTAGCAAAATGCATAAATCATAAATGTACAGCTTGACAGTTTTAGATATTACATATATCACTCAGATCAAGATACAGAACATTTCCAGTAGGTTCTCTTGTGCCTTTACCCATTCAGCATCTCCCTAAAGGTAACCACTTTTCTGACCTCTGTTCTTGAGCTTAGTTTTGCTACTCTTGACCTTTATGTAAGTGGAATGATAGAGAGTATGATATGTACTTTCATGTGCCTGTCTTTTCTTGCTGAATGTTAGGTCTGTGACATCTTTGTGGTTCTGTACAGCAGTTTGTTCTCTTTTGTTGTATAGTATTTCACATATGAATATACCACAATTTACTGCTTTTCCTCTTGGTGGACATTTGAGTTGTTTTAATTTTTGACTGTCATGAATAATACTGATATGAACCATTCTTGTCCATGGCTTCTGAGTATATATCTAAGAGTGAATTGCTGGATGTACTTGATGTTTTAATTACTGGGAATTTTGTCTGTATGCCTCTGTTGTATTTTATTTTTGATCTTCTCGTGGAGAATTTGAAGTACAGTCAAAGACAGAATAATACAACGAATCCCATGTACTTATCACCAGCCCCAACATCCATCAACTACTGGCCAGTCTTGCCCATTCACACTCCCAACTCTTGTCCCTACCCCACCCCTCCTTTATTTTGAAGCAAATCTCAGACATCCTGTCATTTCATCCATCAATAGTTTAGTGTGTATCTGTAGAAGGTAATGTAACCACAACAGCTGCTGAAGGGCTTCATGCTCCTATCTGGTCCTGGCGTTCTTCACTAGGGGTTTGTATCATGGTCCTCATGGTAGGATGTGGTTCCCAGTTCCTGTTACTCCTCATCTTGATGGAGTTGCCTATGTCCCTGGGTTTTCCAGGAAGTTTTTGAACCAGGAACCAGCATGGTATAGAGTTGGAGAGTCATCTTTGGACTTTGGAATGTCAGTCACTGTTGTGGGCACCACTTTCTGTTGGATTAATTGTTCATGTGTACAAGTTAGGCTGATCTGAGTGAAAGATGAGAGTGAACTGGTGAGTACTTTTGTGCTCAGACACACAACTGCCTGTCCCAGATGGCTGCACTGGCCTGGGACAGATGGTTCTTTCTTCAGTGCCCCAAGAGTCTGGAAGGTGTGACCTCCAGGATAGCCGGGCTCCAGCATTCCTCTCAGACCCTGCCCCTCAGTTGAAAAACAATAGACCTCAAACTTAGATTTGGCAATATGATTTAGAAAAGGTTAATGTTTTTCAGAACAGTGAAGCTACAGTACGAAGATTAGACTTGGGAGCCTCAAAATACTCTCTAGCTTCCCTTTCCTGTTCTCCTTGGGCTCAGCACTTGTATTTGTGTTTCCACTGCCCTGAGCCCAGAGTTGTTTAGGGTGGGCCCAGAAGGTACCCTGATCCACAGGGCTGGTCCACAATAGGAGCAAAGAGCACCACAGATAACTTATTATTTGGAGTAATTAGCCCATAAATTTTCCATAGCAATTTTCCTCTGAGGTAGTCAAGTTTGACTAGAAAAACAGTGCCATGTTTTGATTCATTAGTCATCTGGATGCTCACCCTCCCATATTTTCATGCTGGCTAACTATGAAGTACCATTACTCCCAGCTTGAATTTATGATACCTGCTGCCCACTATGCCCATTAATCCAACAATATGAGAGGGACAAACTGTCTCATGCTCTTTCAACCTGTCCCACACTCCTTTCTCTTCCATCTCATGTTATTGAAGGAGTTTAACAGTAACTCAATTTTAGTGAAAGAGAAAAGTCACTCATATCTTTAGGTGGGAATGTAAATTGAAGGGTATTTTGCCAATATCTAGCAATTCTAATATACATAACCTTTGACCCAGCAATTCCACATCTAGGATTTTATCCTCAGATTTCTTACCAGAAGAATGCAGGGCTGAGAGGGAGAGAGCACCCTTCAGAGCAAAATATGCAGGATACTTAGACAGGTATGTGCCACAAGCAGCAGGGGGTAGTGAGGAAGTGGATCCACCCACTGGGGCTGAGGTCTTCCAGTTCTAGTAAATTTTAAAAAGTAACAGTTATGAAGTATGTGATACCATTTGAACTTCGAGTGAAATAAAAAGAGATGTACTAGTTTATGTATTTAGAGATACATTAAATGTGTCATTTGTGGAGAACTCCTGAAGAAACCCAGCCTGCTTACCTGAAGGCCTGGGAGGGAAACCACCTTTTCACTTATGGCCTAGTGTATTATTGAAATTTGTTTTACCTCCATGTGAATTACTTTTATTGCATTAAGTTCAAAGGACCAGACAGCTGATGGCATCATTGTGAGGCTTACTGTGTATCTTCTGAATCGTGCCTGGGGATTGTTAATAGGGAATCTGATACTGGGAAACATTGGTTTCAGCCTGCCCATATTTTGTGTTTAGCTCTGGGACCTCTGAACTTGGTGATGGTCTGGTTGGGGGTTTTTTCCTCCAGGAGGGAAGACTCCTGGGAAGGAAAGATGAAACTATTTTTAATCTTGAGCAAACACAGCCCAATGTAGTAATTTCAGGCCCCAGTGTCACATTTTCTTCCATTATAATCCGAGTCACTTTTAAAGCAAAGTCCTTTTTTGTACATTTTGTGCTTGTAGTGTTTCTAGAGGGAAATGCTTTTAAGTTACCCCCTCCTTATAAAGGAGGGCTTGGGGACCTGGTGGGCTATGTTTTGAATCATGAAGTCAGGGGCCTTGGTGCCTGGAATCTGGAACGCTAGTGGGCAGAGTGCGAGGGTGTGAGGTAAGTGGTAGGATTAGGGTTACTTAGGCCATCACTGTTTACAGAACTCATCTGCTGACTTTGCCTCACAACTGTTGATGAATATTGCTGCTTTGTCAGGGAAGAACTGAGGTTCTGAGACGAGAGGCCGACCATGCCCCACATTCCTTTTTCTTAACACTTATTTTCTTTTCATTTCACACAGTTTATATATATATATATTTTTTTTTCAGTTTATATTTTTGTAACTTAAAAATTTGTTATAACTTCAGACTTGCAGAAAAATTGCAAAAGTAGTACAAGAAACTCCTAAATACTCTTTACCTTGAGTTACCATTTGTTTACATTTTGCCTTGTTTTTGCTTTGTCATTCTGTTTCTTTTCACTCTGTACATTTTTTCCCTGAACCATCTATGAGTGATTGGCAAATATCGTGCTCCTTTACTCCTAAATACCTAATTGTGTATTTCCTAAGAATAAGAATATTCTCTTAACATAACGACAATACATCTGTCAATATGAGGGAAATTTAATATTGGTATAATATCTAATCTACATTCCATACTCAGATTCCTCAGTTGTCCTAATAACATCTTTGATAGCCCCATGTGAGTAGGCACAAGTTGCTGGTTTGTCTTGATCATCAGTCCTGGTTGAGGAGGTACCTGACAGTTTTTTCCTCCTTAAAGGTGCTGTTTTTCCCTTCGGAATTAATAAGTAATTTATGGTAGGACACTATGTAAATATCCTGTTCCTTATCAAACTTTGACCCTCTACTTTCAGCATGCAGTGATGCTTCTAAGACCATCATTCCTTCTGAATTAGTTGTCATCTTACTCAAAGAAGAGCTTTCTCACCTCCTTCACTTGTTTATTCATTGTTTATATTAGTTCACATTGATAATTTATTCAGTGTGGTATAGCCCATTCTTGTCATTATTCATTTTGATGCCCAGATTGTCCCAGGTTTGGCCAGTGGGATCCCCTTTAGGCTGGCTCCTGTGTTCTTTTGACATGTCTCCATCATTGTTTGAGCACTTCCTTACTTTCTAGTGCAACAAGATGTTCCAGGTTCCTTTCCCCAGCCTGGCATCAGCCCTTTCCACAAGGAGCCTTGGTTTCTTTTAGTTGAAGTGGCATTTAGAAACCAGGATATGGATGCATGGTACACATTTTTATTTACTAAAGTCTTTTAAAATAAATCTAATTTTGTATTCAGTTACTTAATCATGTTGCAGTTGAATAAAGGAGTTTCATGATTTGAATGAAGGAGATCCAGTTCTTGACTTTTGTTATAAGTAGAACAAGGGAACACATGATATTAGCAGACTAAGATGGACTTTAGCAACAAAATAAAAGAAGGTCTTGCCTGCTCAAAAACAATTTATTTCTGCTTAACTGTTACAGAAATTACCAAAACCACTGAGCTAATTTCTAAAGAGGAAGGATATGCCTGAATATTGATGCCAGGGACCCTTATTCCAGGCTGTGGACTGCCTGAAGTCCAGCTCCATGAGGCAGTGCCCTTGACTCTGTTGTCAGAGCTTTGGAGTAATGGCAGTGTCTTTCGAGGCAATGAAGCAGAGCTGCCCTGGTGTTTCAGGTGGTCTTTGACATAGTTCTTCCCTAGGTGGGTTCCAGTGTCATGGGAAGACCTGGGTCTGACCTGTGTTCTCCCGGTGCCATCGTTAGACTATGTGAGCAAATCAGATATGGCCCCTGCTCTCACTATTCTGAGAATTTAATGAAGAAGGAAAGGTATAGTGGGGGGTTAATTGGATAATGGGGGACTGAGTTGGGCGGGTTTCCCAAGGAAGCAGCATTTAGCGGGCTGGGAGCTGAAGGGCGAGAGGGAGTTGGAAAAAACTCTACTTAACAAATGCTCATGAGTACTTTTTTTGTGTGTGCCAGGCAGAGAGGGTCGACCTGATTCATGGGCAGCTGTCATGAGCTGCCTAGAACACAAGAGCCATGTGATGACAGTTGTGGCTCAGGCAAGTTAATCTAGTGAACCAGGCTTCAAGTCCTGGCTCTGCCCCTTACTTGGTATGGACTTCAGTTTTTGCATGTCATAAAGGGGACATTAGCTATTCAGCAGGGTTACTGTGACGTAGGGTCACTTGCCATCCTTAAGGTGTTGCAGCATCCAGAACATGATTACTCCTTGTTATGGCAGTTGAGTGTAGGGTAAACCATAATAATTGAAAGGCAGTCTTTGTGGAATGCTTAGTCTGTGCATACATTGGGCTGAGTGGCTGATGCATCACTTTCAGTTCATCCTGACAGTAGCCCTTTGAGGTCAGTGACACATGGTCCCCATTTCACTGATGAGAAAACAAGCTTAGGCAGCACCTGGAGGCCAACTTGAGCTCATGTCACAGAATCAGAGTGGAGCCAGCAACTGCCACAGCCACTACGACTCTGAGAAGGACTGGGGCTTGGAAGGCAGGAGGGAGAACAACTCCAATATCACTCCTGGGTATTTCATGTGGTGCCAGTGCTGCTGAGTAGCATTGATGTGTTTTGTGAGGAGAGCAGGACATGTGGGAGAAACTTTCTAGAGGATCCAGAATTGTGGGTCTGGGGCTCTGATGAGAATTTCAATACAGGAGTCCTTGCCCTGGTGAAGATTGATCAGATATACTGGGTTGAGGGTAAGTTTCTGCATTTCCAAGCCCTTTTTCTCAGCTGTGCACCAGTTTTTTAATTCCTTCAGTACCTGCTGTCCATGTGGTCTGGGCCCCAAACTATACTGTCTACCTCCTGTTCTGTTTCAGAGCTGCTGTATCTTTAGAGCAGGGTTTACTGTTGGTTGAAATCTGCACCCCGGTCAATGACATCAGAATTTTGGGGGTGGGATTCAGGCATCAGCTACGTTCCCTGCCCAGGTGATTCTAATGTGCAGCCAGGGTCTAGAGCCAACGCTCCAGAGCTTAGGAGAGCTTGTATCCTTGGTTGAAGTAAGAAACTTAGCCTGCTCACGAAGACAGAACTGGGTATTCAAAAGGTGTTGATGTCAAAAAGAGTCATGTACCACAATGTTCATTGCAGCTCTATTTACAATAGCCAGTGCATGGAAGCAACCTAAGTGTCCATCGACAGATGAATGGACAAAGAAGATGTGGCACATATATACAATGGAATATTACTCAGCCATAGAAAGAAACGAAATTGAGTTCTTTATAGTGAGGTGGATGGACCTAGAGACTGTCATACAGAGTGAAGTAAGTCAGAAAGAGAAAAATACCATATGCTAACACATATATATGGAATCTAAAAAGAAAATGGTTCTGAAGAACCTAGGGGCAGGACAGGAATGAAGACGCAGACCTACTAGAGAATGAACTTGAGGACACGGGGAGGGGGAAGGGTAAGCTGGGACGAAGTGAGAGAGTGGCATGGACATATATACACTACCAAATGTGAAATAGATAGCTAGTGGGAAGCAGCCACATAGCACAGGGAAATCAGCTCGGTGCTTTGTGACCACCTAGAGGGGTGGGATAGGGAGGGTGGGAGGGAGACGCAAGAGGGAGGAGATATGGGGATATATGTATATGTATAGCTGATTCACTTTGTTATAAAGCAGAAACTAACACACCATTGTAAAGCAATTATACTCCAATAAAGATGTTTAAAAAAAACAACAAACAAAAGGTGCTGATGAACCTGCCCATTAGATCAAAGCTCATCTGAGGAAGATGGTCACAAGCTTTAGGAAACAAGCTTTAGGTGGCCTTGATAGCCAGTGCATCAGAAAGGGGGTGCCTTCTGTTTCCCTCTTCCTGGGAATTCTCATGCCTGATGCTGTAAATGTCTAGCTGTTTTTGAAGTGGAAAGGAATGGACTTTGGTATGGTGCCATATTGCGGAAAAACAGTGATTTGTGTTTAACTCCCCAACTAAATGTTTGTTGAGCACCTGTTCTATTGAGGGGCTGGGCCGGATGTGGGAGTAAGCATTCCAAGTTAAGTGGAGCATGATCGCGCTGTAGGAACACCTGCGGCTCTGTGTTGAGGAGAACGTGCTGTGCGCATAACTCGTTAAATGAGTGGCAGGTATTGGGCATGCTTGGATAGAAGGGAAAGCACTCTTGGAGTGGTAAAGGAAGGGCAGTCTCTCAGGAGAGGAGGACTTGGAGCCTAGTTCTGAAGATAAGCAGAGAACCTGAGGGTTCAGTAGACATCTCTGCTCTGGGCAGTGATACAATGTCCTAGCTTATGGAGGAGTAGAGCCCTCCTATCCCTTCCTATCCCAGTGGTCTTGGATGAACAGACCGGTCTGGAAAGTAGAGGTAACACTCTGAGGACTCAGCTTTCCCGGATGGTGCTTCACTCTTCTCCACCCTGGCCAAGCCCTGCTGTCTAGCCCCCACTGCATTAGCCTGAGCTCAGGACTTAGGTGAATTAGACCCTATTCCACCTCTCAGGGGACACCCAGTCTAGTGGGGAAAGTTTTTATTGAGAAACAAGAGAAGCTCCTATTATTATTATTTTTGGCTACGCTGCAAGGCATGTGGGATCTTAGTTCCCCGACCAGGATTGAACCTGGGCCACAGCAGTGAAAGCGCCAATTCCTAACCACTGGACTGGCAGGGAATTCCCACATATTATTTTTCTTGAGACTAGTCCTCTAAATAAGAGGAAGCATTTTCATTTTTATGGTGTTCTTCATTTGTGAAGAGATTGAAACACAAATGGAATGGAGTTGGAGTTAAAGAGCAGATGGTGGAAGGTAGGATGATATGTGATATTGAGTAGATGGCCAAAATTTTTTTTTTAAATTTTTATTTATTTATTTTTGGCTGTGTTGGGTCTTCGTTGTTGCGCGCAGGCTTTCTCTAGTTGCGGCGAGCGGGGACTACTCTTTGCTGTGGTGCGCAGGCTTCTCATTGCAGTGGCTTCTCTTGTTGTGGAGCACGGGCTCTAGGCTCACGGGCTTCAGTAGTTGTGGCTCTTGGGCTGTAGAGCGCAGGCTCAGTAGTTGTGGTGCACGGGCTTAGTTGCTCCATCGCATGTGGGATCTTCCCGGCCCAGGGCTCGAACCCTTGTCCCCTGCATTGGCAGGCAGATTCTTAACTGCTGCACCACCAGGGAAGCCCTAGATGGTCAAAATTTGTTGAAGACAAATCATCAAGGAAATATAATTCCTATTGTGTGTTTCCTTGTTAGAGCAAAGTGCTTATGGAAAAAGAAAAGGAATTGCAGAAGTATTATTTAATTTGCCATTTGCCTAAGTTACCTCTGTTCATGCTGTTGATTATAATTGTAGCTGGTGTTGTTTCATTCAATGTTTGCCTAGAAAACAAGGTTTCTAAGAACAGACATAGATTTATAAAATTATTTTTTAAAAATCCTGTCGGCCAAAAAATTGCTGTTGGTCCATTGCACCCGGTGTTGCTCTGCTCTCTCGAGTGCTGTGACCTCTGATAGTAACTGACCTCTTTCCTGTTCCATCCCCAGAGGACAGCCACACCTGAAGTTCTGTTGGGCAGGACCACTGCTTTCCTCTTGAGGTGTAGATGAAGTTAGAACACGTTCATTCTTGAGAATGTTTTGGACGTGGGACTTCCCTGATGGTCCAATGGTTAAGAATCTGCACTCCCAATGCAGGGGCCTGCGGTTCGATCCCTGGTCAGGGAACTAGATCCTGCATGGTGCAACTAAGAGCCTGCATGCCGCAACTAAAAGAGCCCGCGTGCCACAACTAAAGGTCCTGCATGCCGTAATGAAGATCCCGTGTGCCACAACTAAGACCCGGCGCAGCCAAATAAATAAATATTTTTTAAAAAAAGAGAATGTTTTGGACATGATTCCTTTAAAGCCTGTTGTGTCACGGCCCATAATAAGTGCTGTGCACTAACCATGTACAGGCCTTGGTGCCCAGGCGCTACACTCGTTGCTGTGGCTCATCCAGCAGGATATGAGCTACAAAGAAGTAACCAGTACCAGACAGGTGCACACCGGTCCTGTCTGAGGTGCTCACTGAAGCTTAGATTCCTGTTGAGGTTGAGGCCTTGTCACTTTCTTGCTCCGTGGTCAGTGTCAAATTCAAGTACTTAATAGTCTGTAAAAGCAAAAGATAGCTGAGATCCCTGGATGCATTGCAAGTAATCAAAAAAAATATGCAAGCTTTAAATTAGTCTTCTTTGAACTAACTGCAGTTGTTTACAGGGTGGACTCTCTCAGAAACTGCTGCTCAAGTTTGCAGCTGCACTAATGCTTGGGGTATGAGAGGTGGAAACTCTGGTGTCAAGAGCCTGCTGGGTGACTTCCTGCTTCTTAGCCTTTCTGCAAGTAGAGAGCTGGAGTGACTTTTTGAGGCGTCCGTAGATTATGAGTTTATAAAGAGAGCTTGACTTGAAAACAAAACAAGAAACTCCAGCTCTCTAGATAAATGCTACTGGTAATTTACTTATTTTTAGTTCTTTGTCACAGAGAATTCTGGATTTTCTTCTAATCATTTGCTGAATATAGCAGGTAATGATCTAAGGCTGGCAAAGGACTGGAGGGCTGCTCTCTCCCTTGGGATGAGAAGCATCTCCGAGGAGCTCATGTCTCCATTTGCTCCCCCTCCAGTTCTGAGTCAGGTTGATGGGTGAGACATCTACTTGGGTAGTAATAGTCAGGGAAATCCCTAAAAGGATCTGACTGCTGTTTTTGTGGCCATTTCCTTAATCCAGTAAGAAATGTCTCCAGCCTAGCATGTCTTGCTGCCTTAGGATGAACAGCTTGACAAGAGTGTGGAGAGTACTCTCTCCAGTCCCTGTTGGTTGTTGCCCTGACTGTCTTGTCTCTGCGTCTCCCACTCCCCCATACAGAAATCTATGTAGGGACAGAGACCAAATCCTGTTTTATCAGTCAGGCTTTACAGGGCAGCTTGGTCTGAGAAGATAGAATCAGAGCTCCATCTAGTTTACTCAGACCTTCTCTTTTGCCTGTGACCTTTCTGCCTTCCTGTCCCTTTACTGACCAAGGAAGCTCTGAGGGGTAAGCAGCGGCTATCCCTATGGTTCTGTGAGGGGCCAGCCTGTTAGGAGGACTGTTGCCATGAATCCCTCACAGTGTCATCTTTATCCCTGTGTGAGATAAATGCAGAGGTTCCTGACTCTTGATTAGATTTGTTCTTAAGACCACAGAACTTAACAAGATTCATTGGATTGGTATACAATGAGAAGACATAAAATAAACTTGTCATTTACAAAAGAGGTCTTTTAAGTAGTTAGCTCCCAGCACAAATGATTTACATAGAGCCTGGGAAGGGCAGGGTGCCTCTGTGCTCGCATTAGAAGCCAGTTGAAGATTCCTGGGAAAAGAAGATAGAGTATCTGAAGAATTAAGCTGTGGGCTGGTGGGAATCTTTGTTCATTTGGGCTATGGGAGTCTATTTGTGCCTGACAGTGGCCCAGCTTGGAAATTTAGACGATCTTGGCTCTGTTTGGAAGAAGAAAACAACACCTTCGTGCATCAGGAGATGCTGGCCACTACTGAAAAGTACTTGGTAGCTGTTACTTTCTCCCCAGTACTTGGGAGTATGTAAATTGTAGCTGTACCCATTTGATAAGACAGACGATCCTCTGCATTTGTCCTTCCCTTATCTGTATTTGCTTTTAATTTTTAATCCTTGGGTTCTAAAAGTCAGGAACTAATTTCCAAATAATTACTACTGAGTGGAAACCCACTTTTTCCTTTGTGCTAAGGGAGTGATCAAAGCCTGCAGGAAGAGGAGGTAGAAGCAGGGGGAGGTGAGGACAAGGGCATCTTCAAGGATTTCTTCAGTTGTGTTATACCTGGGTGTAAATCTGTTGTGGCAGACAGTGACTGGGGATCTCCTGGAGCTTTGAGGAGGGGGAAAGCACTTGGGAGTAATACATTTCCTCCATCTTACTTGGTGTAGAGGTACCTGAACTGGATATATTGTATTTCTCTGAATCAGTGCTGTGATCCTTGAAGAGCAGCCCCATATCCTCTACTGGGGATATCCTTGTACCGGTGTGCAATCAGCCAGAAGTTGCTGGGATTGGCCCAGGAGCTTTGCCTTCACCAGTTCACTGGGAGCTGGTACTTTCAGGTGCCACTCTAGGCCTGATTCCGAGGTCACGCTTGGCATGACCTTCTTCTGCTCAGCAGTGGCCTTGTTCACTGCTTCACTGCCTGGTCATAGAGTGGCTGTGGCTTTGCAGAGCAGGGGTTCCAAGAGTCTTCAAGGCCATCTTTTGGCTCTTTTGCTCCAGCCTTTGGAAACACAGCCCTAAAACCTACCAGAGAAGTTTGTGATTATTTAGATTTTGCAGCTGTAGCAAGGCTGAGGTAGGTAGAAGGACGAATCAGAGCCATATGTGGGAGGGAAGGAATTCTTCTAGCAAGGAAGTCTGAGCAAAGGGAGTGGGTGCTAGTTGTGTCTTGTCCTTCTATAAACAAGGTTTGTTGATCTGGCAATTTCTGGCGTGGTTGAAATGTTCTTGATGGTCGAGCCTTAAGAATGTGGCCCCAAAAAAGAATGTGGCCAAAAGCAGGTCACAGCTTTAAACACTGAAGGCTGAGTATTTGCCTAGATAAACACTCAGAACAATGACACCTTACAGTGAAAGTGCAAGAGCTCCCAGTCACCGTGGGCCAGGATACCCCTGTCTGGCTCCTGAGGCCTGTATTGTGAGGTTGCTGGCAGGATCAAGGGCTGCAGTAATGGGGGACCTGAGTAGGGAGCTGGGAGTGGCTGTGGCCACCCCAATATTTCTCATCTCATTCCTCTGTTCTGGAGTCTGATTAGCCAGTTAGGTCAGGAAGGCCAGCAGTCAACAATCTTTTTCTAACCTTAATTCATTGAAGTCAGATTAGCATATTAGTTTTGAGCTGTGGTACTTATTTTTAGTCTTTTGTAGTATAATGGAAAAAATATCAGAAAGCTCAGCTTTTAACTTCAAAGTGTGAAATCAGATGATTACTTGCTTTGTGCTTGGTGAATCATTTTGGGGATTTAGGGGAAACCCTGTTGCTATTCCCTGATATCTGAGTGCCTGCTTGGTGCTAGGCATCAGTTGGGGAAGAGGGCAGCAGAGCATATGTGGCGTCAGACCCCTGCAGTGGACCTCTTCTCTCTCCTTCCTCTCTGGGCAACCTTTGGCATTCAGCCTTGACCCGACAGATAATTGACCATCCTGCCCTCACAGTGTAATCCCAACTCTACCTTTGTACTGAGATGAGGAAGGGGTTGGATAGCCAGAGGAAGTTTGGGGAGTCAGAACGCAACTTTTATTTTCTAGTAAGCACCTACTTGGAAAACACTTATATAAGTAGTTAGTTTATTACCTCTTGTGTTTTATGATTTAGTAATGTATGTAAATCTTAATTGACTATTTTTGTATGAAATTTGGGAAGACTACATGCATAGCAAATGAAGCTTCACACCTAGTACAGGGTAGGTAGTCGGTAAATATACACTGAAGTGTTAACTATTGTTGGGCTCTCTTGAGATAATTGTAATTTACTTTAATTGGGTTCTTGGATGCCACAAGGGTATGCAAATGTAGTAACTCATTCCCACTTGTATTCTGCTGAGTCTGGCCACCCACCTCTCACACTTGCTCCCCTACTTCCACCCCACCTCCAAGTCCAGCTGCTGCAGCCAAATGGACAGTTAGGCCTGGTCCTTATCTTTGAGCTCAGTTTATCCTTTTCCAGCCTCAGTGCCCTACCTGGGCATCGATGATTAGAAGACTGGACCTAAGCCTTATAAGTTTTTTCCGAAGTCTAATTGGTGTGACACTTGAGTAATGTGGGTTTTAAAAAAATATTTATAATTGTAGTAAAATATACATAACGTAAAATTTGCCTCCTTAACCATTAAATTTTTAAAACATTGTGGTAAACAAAACAACATAAAATGTAACCATCTTAACTGTTTTAAGTGTGCAGTTGAGTACTGAGTAATGTTTAACAGCAGCATATGGAGTTCAGTGGAGTGTAGAAGGAACTGTTTTTCAGTGAGCTTTATCACATAAGATGTTACAAATCTACTCAGGCTAAAAACCACGGTCCAGTGGAGAATGGCCTTTCAGCCCTGGCTTCTGAACCTTGTCTTTCTTCACTTCCTCTAGGATGTGTTTGCACCTGAGTGAGTTTGTACCCAGGTAGAAAGCCTTTACTTCCTTCCTGCCTTTGTTGAGAAAACCAAACCACCGTCAGCAGAAATCAGTGCCCTTCCGGGACCTCTGCTTTTCGTATCTGTGATAACTGAGAGTTTCCAAGAGTTTTCCAAGTGAGAAAAGCATTCAAATAGCTTTTGTGTTTGATAGACTGTTGAGCAGTGCTTGTTTCTCACAGGTGGTAATTTTTTTCTTCCACATATTTTTACTTTTAAATCTCTTGCTGTGTATGTGGCCCTGGACTCTTGGTGGGTTCCCAAGCTCCCTGATGGTGTCTTTGCCAGGCTGCCCCCACACCTCTGATGATACTCCCACGGGACACAGGCCAGGCAGGAACTTGCTTTGTGTCAGAGAAACCTCATCTGCCTCCTGAGCAGTGAACGATTTTAGGGTGACACCTTGCATCTTCACCAGTGACTTGGCTCAAACCTTCCTCATCTGACCCCAGGGTGTGAAAAAGTCCTGTTTTAAACTCAAAGCAGAGCAGTCTGCCTGTCTTTTTGGTGTTTGAAGCCCAAGTAAACAATGACTTCACACTATTGTTTTCCATTGTGTTGAGTACATCCTGTTGGCCATCAGATTGAGCAGTTTTAAACTGGTTAACCCTCTAGAATTTTTAGATTAATGTTAGACTGACATTTAACATTTACTTTTAACTTCTGAGTGTCTGGACAAAAGCCTTTTTGCTAGATGGAACCTAAAGTGGTTGTTTCAGTTAAGATTATTCCTTTTGACCATTTAAAACAAGGTCATGGAATTTTATTATTTTAGTTTTGTTTTAAGAAGAAAATCCCATTTTCCTTAAGTGTTTTAATTACATCGTGAATGGTAGCAATTTGACAGTTTAAATACTATTTTTAGGTAATATAGCTATTAGAGATTTAGGGGTTCCTGCGAGTGGTGGGCTGGGCTGCCTCTGCTTCGTTTTGTGTGGTTAATAATGGGTTGAATCCCACAACTTTTCCTTCATTCTTAGAAAATAAAAACTAGTAGGGAGCCATTCTTTCAGAGTTTTTAGTTAAGATACTTTGAAGTTTCAGTCTCTGTAGGTTTTTCTGCACGTGAGGAAGCGTTAAGTTTACTATAAATTGAGTTAATGTCATGTATGCATTTGTTCCACGCGTTTTTTGAGTGGAAAGTTTTTATTGACTGAGCCTCCTCCATGCATGCGGCACTCATTAGCTCTGGGAGGTAGCCAGTGCTGGAACAGAGCTGCTTCTCTCCTGGGGCTGGAATTCCAGAGGGAATCTTCTAGTTCCCAGGGATCCAAGTCTGTCTGGACAGGGTAGAGTCACAAGGCGCTCGCACACGCTCGATCTCCTCTCCCCCCCACCAACCCCAAACGTGCTTCATTTGCATATAGATAGGGATTAGTGACAGGAAGGAGCCCAGAAGGATTCTTTCCTCAGATGTCTGGGGTCCTCACCTACCCCTGTATAATGCTTTTGAGTCTCTGGTTGTGTCCCTGCCGATTGATCTGGTAAACTTTATTTATTTATTTTTTATAAATTTATTTATTTTATTTGTTTATTTTTGGCTGCGTTGGGTCTTCGTTCAAGGGGGGGCTACTCTTTGTTGTGGTGCGCGGGCTTTTCATTGTGGTGGCTTCTCTTGTTGCGGAGCACGGGTTCCAGGTGCTCGGGCTTCAGTAGTTGTGGCTCGTGGGCTCTGGAACGCAGGCTCAGTAGTTGTGACGCATGGGCTTAGGTGCTCTGCGGCATGTGGGATCTTCCTGGACCAGGGCTCGAACCCAAGTCCCCTGCATTGGCAGGCGGCTTCTCAACCACTGCGCCACCAGGGAAGCCCTGATCTGGTAAACTTTAAATACACCTGCCTCCAGGGCAGATTTTATGTATTTTGTTTTACAAAGAGCACCACCTTTTAGGCACTGCTGAAAACTTGGCTTTTTATTTCTGCCCATCACTGGAGAGTCCCCAGTGTCACAGTTGGAGAAAGGAAGTATGCCCATTTTTCACATTGTATGCCATGGCTTGTTGAGCAGGTGTTCAGAACGCCAGGGGCTTCACCAAGGCTCTGGGAAGGTCCCTCTTCCCCCCCCCCAGAGTTGGATTTTGCTGGGGTCTGGAGCAGTGCCGAGCTCAGACTTAGTGGCAGACATTGCACTGGGGACTGGCACAGAGGAATGAGTTACCCATTCCCACTACCCGTTTCTCAGCAGGAGAGCTTCAGCAGTGTCAATCAGCCAAACAGTGGTGAGTTCAGCTGAGACATATTCTTGGGCTACCCTTAGCACTTGCTGGTATTCCAGAGGGTATAATGTGAGTGTGCACGTGCAGTGTTGAAATGAATGGCTGTGTCAGGAAGACTGGGTGACTGACGTAGTCTTTTCTCTGGTTCCTCAGCACCTTCTCCTCCCACCGTCTTCTGGCCACAGGCTCTGTATGACCATGGTTGAGTGTTACCTCTCTTTAGGCCTTGGTTCTGAAAACTGAGGAGGAGGATCTCTGTAGTGCCTCCATCTCTGGATGACCAAGTGTGTGAGTATGAGACTATGTGGAAAGCCTTCCAGAGGGATGTCCTAATAGTGGTGTTTGGATGCAGCCTGACAAGTTCCTAGCACAGGGAGACGTGACCGTTGTTTATAGGAAGCCAGTATCAGAAAGACACAAGGCTGCTTTTTGCCAGTTTGCAAAAAGATCTTTTCTTCCCAGAACATGGAAAACCAACACATAGCAGCAGTTGGAGTTGTGCCCTGGACAATGCCTGCTTGCTAAATGCAGAGCACTTAGTCATGCCCATGAAACAGATACCCCGTGTCATCATATGTCCACAGATAGCATACTGGGCTTATGTTCCTGGTAGGACAGGGTGTGTCTCATACTGTTGCTGTTTTCAAATAAGCTGAGAATTTTTAAATGGAGAATCAGATTAGAAAAGCAAAAGATCAACTGGATCTAATAAGTAGAAAAATAAGTACACAAAAGAATAAAGGCATCAGAAGAAGATTAAAAAAAAAAAATGTCCTGTATCCTCTCCATTCATTTATTACCTGTATGCTTGGCATACATCAGTGATTGCAACAGGTGCATTCCTGCCCTTCCCTTCTACAACTTACAGTCTTGTGGAGTGTTGGTTGAGCTGAGACATTTACTAAATAATAGTTAATATGTATAAGAAAGGAAAAGTTATAGAAAGCACTATGCAACAGTAAAGAAAACACTAAAGTTACAATTTAAGATAGTATAAAACAAAAGACTTAGAGAATTTAAAAAATTAAGTGATAAAATAAACTATAAAAGGGGTACAAAAGCACAGACAATTAAAAAACTGGGAGATATTAAAAAAACAAAACAAAACAGAAAAGAGTTTGAAGAAAAGCCTTAAATTTGGGGGCAGTTTATAAGGATCTGAGGAGAAGACCTCCACCCAGGATACGGAGAACACCAGGTGTTGAAGAGCTGGGTGTTTCCTTCCTTGCCTTTCCTGGTAGAGGACCTCACAAAGGTCACTGGGAGTTAAGTGGTTCTTGGAACTGATGCCTGCAGGACCCCAGCTTCTAAGTCCGTGATCATTTGGTGTCCCCCTCGAGAAGTGTGGCACTTAACACTGCTAGCAAGTCTGGTGGACAAAAGTGTTTTTCATGTTGCTTTAATTTTCTTTTCCTTGATTACTAGTGAGGTTGAGCATCTTTTTGTATGTTTATTGCTTTCAGGTTTTCTTTTCTGTGAATTACTTGTTATCTCTTCAACCCATTTTTACTGTTTTAGGGCACTTGATATATTTTGATAGGGATCCTTCAGCTATCACATGCACTGAAAAAGCTCTCTCCCAGGCTGTGGTTGGTCCTTTTTATTTTCTTTATGGTATCCTTTATTGTACAGAAATTTAAAATTCTAATTCAAATTTATCTTTTTTTTTAAGGTTAAAACATTTTTTTGGAAATAATTGTGGATTCACATGCAGTTGTTAAGAATAATACTGAGAGATCTTGTATGCCCTTTACCCAGTTTCCCCCCATGATAACATCTTAAATAATAGTACAATATCACAACCAGGATATTGACATTGATACTATCAAAATACAGAACATTTTCATCACCACAAGGATCTATCACGTTGCCCTTTCATAGCCACATCTTTCCCTCATGTCCTAATTCCCTCTTTAGTTCCTGGCAACCACTAATCTGTTCTCTGTTTCTATAATTTTGTCACTTCAAGAGTGTTATATAAATGGGGACTTCCCTGGTGTTCCAGTGGTTAAGGATCCCAGCTTCCACTGCAGGGGACATGAGTTCAGTCCCTGGTCAGGGAAGTAAGATCCTGCATGCTGCGGTGTGGCCAAAAAAAAATTTTTTTTAAATAAATTTATTTATTTATTTATTTTTGGCTGTGTTGGGTCTTTGTTGCTGTGTGCGGGCTTTCTCTAGTTGAGGAGAGCGGGGGCTACTCTTTGTTGCGGTGCGTGGGCTTCTCATTGCGGTGGCTTCTTGTTGCGGAGCGCGGGCTCTAGGCGTGTGGGCTTCAGTAATTGTGGCGCGTGGGCTCAGCAGTTGTGGCTTGCAGGCTCTAGAGCACAGGCTCAGTAGTTGCAGCACACAGGCTTAGTTGCTCCGTGGCATGTGGGATCTTCCCGGACCAGGGCTCGAACCCGAGACCCCTGCATTGGCAGGCGGATTCTTAACCACTGTGCCACCAGGGAAGCCCTGCGGCCAAAATTTTTTAAAAATTAATTAAAAAATTAATGTTATATAAATGAAATCATATACTGTGTAACCATTTGGGATTAACATTTTTCACACCACATAATTCCCTTGAGGTTCGTCCAAATCGTTGAGTGTGTCAATTCAAAAGTTCATTCCTTTTTATTGCTCACTAGTATTCCATGGTATGGATGTACCACAGTTTAACCATTCATCTGTTGAAGGGACGTCTGGGTTGTACCATTTGTTGAAAATGGTTGTACCATTTGTCGTACCATTTGTTTCTCCCCCATTTAATTGCTTTGTACCTTTGTCAAAAATCAGTTGAGCGTTCTTGTTTAGGTCTATTTCTGTAGTCTGTATTCTGTGCCATTGATTTATGTGTTTGCCCCTCAACCAATACAGTCTCTTTTTTAAAAATATTTATTTATTTTCCTTATTTTTTTTTTTGGCTGCATCGGGTCTTAGTTGCAGCACACGGGATCTTTGTTGAGGCATACAGGATCTTTTTGTTACAGCACATGGTCTGCTCAGGTTTCTCTAGTTGTGGCACTTGGGCTTCTCTCTAGTTGTGGCACAGGGGCTCCAGGGCGCATGGGCTCCAGAGCGCTTGGGCTCTGTAGTTTGCGGCACGTGGGCTCTCCTGTTGAGGTGCGAGAGCTCAATAGTGGCACGTGGGCTTAGTTGCCACACGGCATGTGGGATCTTAGTTCCCAAACCAGGGATTGAACGAATGAACGAATATCCCCTGAATTGGAAGGTGGATTCTTTAGCACTGGACCACCAGGGAAGTCCCCACCAATACAGTCTTGATTCCTTAGCTCTCTAAGTCGATATTAGGTAGAATAATTCCTCTTTAGTCTTCTTTTATTTTTTAAAATTTATTTATTTGGTTGTGCTGGGTCTTAGTTGCGGCAGGTGGGCTCCTTAGTTGTGGCTCGTGGGCTCCTTAGTTGCAGCTCATGGGCTCCTTAGTTGCGGCTTGCCAGCTCCTTAGTTGTGGCATGCAAACTCTTAGTTGCGGCATGCACGTGGGATCTAGTTCCCTGACCAGGGCTCGAACCCAGGCCCCCTGCACTGGGAGCATGGAGTCTTAACCACTGCGCCACCAGGGAAGTCCCTAATTCCTCTTTATTCTTCTTGTTCAAAATTGTTATTGTGTTGAGAAGCTGGAGCTGGTGTATTAAATTTAAGAATATGCAGATTATGACCTGCTGAATGAGGGGGCACAAGCCATCCACATGATGTCAGCAGGTAGCTCCCTCAGCATCTGAGCTCCCAGTTTGGGGAAGTGAAAACCATAGGGTCGTTTTGATTGAAGGTGCAGTTCCAATCCGCCCACACAAAGGAAGTGAAGTCACAAGGTCTATTACTTACAGATCCCAGAAATAAGGGGGTGGGCAATGAGCCAGGGTAAGGGCAGTCATCCGTCTCAGGTCACAAGCGAGCAGGAGATAGAGAGTACCTATTACTTACATGGTGGTTGGGGCAGAGGTCCCTTATTTTTCAGGGGCTCAACTCTAAGTGGATATTTTAAAAGATGCCCCAGGAAAAGCAAAGCGGGAATTTATGGTGGGAATCTTAAGCTCAGATCCTTATTGGAATGTCCAGACTCTGGGAAATGCCTAGGCAGCAAATCAAAATAATTGTTTTTCTCATCACAGCTATTTTATTTTATTTTATTTTTAACATCTTTATTGGAGCATAATTGCTTCACAGTGCTGCATTAGCTTCTGCAGCACAACAAAGTGAATCAGTTACATGCATACACACATCCCCATATCCCCTCCCTCTTGCACCTCCCTCCCACCCTCCCTATCCCACCCCTCTAGGTGGTCACAAAGTACTGAACTGATCTCCCTGTGCTATGCAGCTGCTTCCCACTAGCTATCTGTTTTACATTTGGTAGTCATCACAGCTATTTTAGTTCCTTTGCCTTTCCATATAAATTTTTCTAAATTAATTTTTTGGGTTACATTGGGTCTTCATTGCTGCATGCGGGCTTTCTTTAGTTGCGGCGAGTGGGGGCTACTCTTTGTTGTGGTGTGCGGGCTTCTCATTGTGGTGGCTTCTCTTGTTGCAGAGCATGGGCTCTAGGTGCGCGGGCTTCAGTAGTTGTGGCATGCGGGCTCAGTAGTTGTGGCTCACGGGCTTAGCTGCTCTGCGGCATGTGGGATCTTCCTGGACCAGGGATCAAACCTGTGTCCCCTGCATTGGCAGGCAGATTCTTAACCACTGTGCCACCAGGGAAGTCCTAATATAAATTTTAGAATAATCTTGTCTCTATACACAAAAATTCTTACTGGGATTTTGATAGGAATTACATTAAACCTTGAATTAGTTTTCTAGGGCTGCTGTAAAAAATTACTACAACTTTAGTGGCTTAGAATAACACACACAATTATTCTCTCATAGTTCTGGAGACCAGAAGTCTAAAATTAAGGTGTTGGCAAGGGCTGTGCTCCTTTTGTGGACTCTGGGGAAGAATCTATTCCTTGTCTCCTCTAGCTTCTGGTGGCTGCCACTATTCTTTGGCATTCCTTGGCTTATGGCCACATCACTCCAATCTGTGCCTCAGCCTTCACATCCCCTTCTCCATCTGTGTGTGTGTATAATCTCTCTCTGCGTCTCTCTTATAATGAAAATTGTGATTGGATTTATAATCATCTCCCCAGGTCAAGATTCGTAATTTAATCACACCTGCAAAGACTTCCCTTGTAAAGTACATTTGCACATTTTAGGGATTAGGACCTGGTATCTTTGGGCGACCATTATTTAGCCTATTACAAACCTGTATATCAGTTTGGGGAGAATTGACATCTTTACCGTGTTGAGCTTTCCAGTCCATTAACACAGTATATCTTTCCATTTGTTTAGATCTTTGATTTCTTTCACCAGTGTTGTATGGTTTTCAGCATACAAATTCTGTACATGTTTTGTTAGATTTACACCTAGATATTTCATTTTTTAAGCAACTTAAATGGTATTATCTTTTAAATTTGGTGTCTGCATGTTCATTTCTAGCATACAGAAATACAACTGATTTTTTAAAAAAATAAATTTATTTATTTATTGGCTGAGTTTGGTCCTTCTTGCTGCGCGTGGGCTTTCTCTAGTTGTGGCGAGTGGGGGCTGCTCTTCGTTGTGGTGCGTGGGCTTCTCATTGTGGTGGCTTCTCTTGTTGCTGAGCACGGGCTCTAGGCATGCGGGCTTCAGCAGTTGTGGCTTGTGAGTTCTAGAGCGCAGGCTCAGTAGTTGTGGTGCACGGGCTTAGTTGTTCCGCAACATGTGGGATCTTCCTGGACCAGGGCTTGAACCCGTGTCCCCTGCATTGGCAGGCGGATTCTTAACCACTGCGCCACCAGGGAAGTCCTACAACTGATTTTTGTATGTTTGTTTTATATCCTGTGGCCTTGCCAAACTTACTTGTTAGTTCTAGGAGTTTGTTTTGTGGATTCCTTGGGATTTTCTACATAGACAATTATGTTATCTGCAAGTAGGGAGAGTTTTATTTTTTTAACTTTATTTATTTTTGGCTGTGTTGGGTCTTCGTTGCTGTGTGCAGGCTTTTCCTAGTTGCAGAGAGCAGGGGCTACTCTTTGTTGCGGTACACGGGCTTCTCATTGCGGTGGCTTCTCTTGTCATGGAGCATGGACTCTAGGCGTGTGGGCTTTAGTAGTTGCAGCACACAGGCTCAGTAGTTGTGTCATGAGGGCCCCAGAGCACATGGGCTTCAGTAGTTGCGGCACGTGGGCCCAGTAGTTGCGGCTTGTGGGCTTTAGAGCGTGGGCTCAGTAGTTGTGGCACACAGTTTTATTTTTAAGTCCCTACAGTTTTATTTTTTCCTTTACCATCTACATGCCTTTTGTTTCCTTTTCTTGCCTTATTATGCTGGCTAGAACTTCTAGCACTATGTCAAATAAGAGTGGTAGGGGACTTCCCTGGTGGTGCACTGGTTGAGAATCCGCCTGCCAATGCAGGGGACACAGGTTAGATCCCTGGTCCAGGAAGATCCCACATGCTGCGGAGCAGCTAAGCCTGTGTGTCACAACTGCTGAGCCCGCTCTCTAGAGCCCACGAGCCACAACTGTGCTGCAGTTACTGAGCTTGCATGCTGCAATTACTGAAGCCTATAGCCAGCGCTCCACAGCAAGAGAAGCCACCGCAATGAGAAGCCTGTGCACCGCAACAAAGAGTAGCCCCCCCTCGCCGCAACTAGAGAAAGCCTATGGACAGCAACGAAGACCCAACGCAGCCAAAAAAAAAAAACAGTGGTGAGAGCAGACATCCTTGCCTTGTTTCTGATCTTAAGGAGAAAGCATTCAGTCTGTCACCATTAGATGCTCTTTATCAAATTGAGAAAGTTGTCCTCTGTTCCTGTGTTTCTGAGATTGTTTATCATGACTGGGTGTTGAATTTTGTTAGGTACTTTTTCTGCATTAATTAATATGATCATGTGATTTTTGTTCTTTGGTCTGTTAATATGGCGGATTATGTTGATTGATTTTCAGATATTGAACTGACTTTGTACCCTGAAACAAGTGCTACTTGGTTACGGTATATAATTCTTTTTATATATTGCTAAATTCTATTTCTTAATGTTTTGTTAAAAATTTTGTGTCTGTTCATCTGCATTTTCTTCTCTTTTTTTTTTTTTTTGGTATTGTCTTTGATGTTGGTGTCAGGGTAATGTTAGCGTCATAAAATGAATAGGCAAGTGTTTCTTCCTTCTACTTTCTGGAAAAGACTGTGTAGAATTGGTGTTAATTCTTTAAATATTTAGTAGAATTTATTAGTGAAGCTGTCTGGGCCTAGAGATTTCTTTTTGTGGGAGTTTTTAAATTATAAATTTTTTAAAATTACAAATTTTGAGGAATTGGTCTGTTTCATTTGAATTATCAAAATCTGTGAGTTATTTGGTAGTATTTCCTTATTATCCTTTTTGACGTCTGCAGGATCTGTAGTGATATCCCCTGTCTCAGTCCTGATATTGGTAATTTGTTTATAGAAATTTGTCAATTTTATTAATCTTTTCAAAGAACCAGTTTTTTGTTTATTGATTTTTTTCTGTTGTTTTCAATTTTATTGATTTCTGTGCTTTACTGTTTCCTTCCTTCTGCTTGCTTTTGGTTTATTTTGCTCTTTTTTTTTCTGAGATTCTTGATGTGGGAGCATAGATTATTGATTTGAGACTTTTCCTTCTTTTTCTAATGGTTTCAGTGCTATAAATTCACCCCTAAGAGCTGCTTTAGCTGTGTTCCACAAATTTTACTATAACCCCACAAATGTATATTTAGTTCAGTGTAACATTTTATTTCCCTTGAGACTTCCTCTCTGACACAGGAATTATTTAGAAGTACATTGTATAGTTTTCAAGTTTTGAAGATTTTCTTACTATCCTTGTGTTACTGATTTCTAATTTGACTCCATTGGGGTTGGAGAACATTTCAGTATTATTTCAGTTCCTTTAAATTTGTTGAGATTTTTTTCATGGCCCTAGATGTGATCTCTCAGGGTATATGTTCTGTGGACATTTGAAAAAAATATATGTTCTGTTGTCAGAACATAAGTGTTGATTAAATCATATTGATTGATAGCATGTTTTAGTTCTTTTGTACCCTTGGTGATTTTCTTTCTAGTTGTTCTATCATTTGTTGAGAGAGTGATATTGACATTTCCAACTAGAATTGTTGATTTGTTTATTTTTCCTTTCAGTTCTATCAGTTTTTGCTTCTCACGGTTCTGCAACTCTGGTGCATCTACATTGAGGATTAGTATTCTTCTTGATGGATTGACCCTTTTATCATTATATAATGTACCTCTCTGTCTTTGATAATTTTCTTTGTTCTGAAGTCTACTTTATCTGATATAAATACAGCTCCTCTTGCTTTCTTTTAATTATTGTTTGCATGATATATCTTTTCCCATCCTTTTACTTTCTACCTATCTTTTTCATCTTGGTGTTGTCATCTGTTGATTGTCTTTTTTTCATTCAGTTTGGGATCTTCTTGGTTCTTGGCATGATGAGTGATTTTTCAGCTTTTTTTTTTTTTTTTTGGTGGGGGGCTGTACCGCATGGCTTGCAGGATCTTAATTCCCTGACCAGGGATTGAACCCGGGCCTACGGCAGTGAAAGCACCAAGTCCTAACCACTGGTCTGCCAGGGAATTCCCATGATGAGTGATTTTTGATTGAAACTTGAACAATTTTGTATTTTGTTCTGAAACTCTAGATTCTGTTTTAGCTGGCTTTTGTTTGACACTTGTCCGGCAGAGGAAGGGTAGAGGAGGCACTGCCTGATTACTGGGAAGTTTAGATAGAAGCCCAGGTTCCCCACTCAGCCTTTGTTGACACCTGAAGGCAGGTGAAGTCCTTGTTACTGCTGGTTGAGGGTGGGAGTTCTAGTTCCCTAGGCCTCACGACTGCTGAGCAATGGTTAAAGTTCTGACTCTCCACCAGTCTTCCTCTGACACCATCCCAGCAGGGATGGGGAGAGGCTCCTTCTTATTGCTTGGGTGGGAATATAGAAATCCAGGTTCCCCTTGTGGTTTCCACTGACACCAAGGGGCTGAAGGTAGAGGGTGGTGCATTGTTACTAGCCAGTGAGGATGAAAGTCCCAGCTCCCTCCCCAGTGGAGATATCAGGGTGCCTTGTTACAGCCTCATGAGGGTGGAAGTCTTGGCTCCCCACTTGGCCTTTGTAGGCATGGGTGGGAGTGGGGCCACAGTTTTTTCTGTGGTGTTTTGCTAGAATAGGGCTGTTACTGTCTAAATGTTTTATGTCTTGCTAGGTTACCCCCTTCTTGCTCCTTTGGATAAAGAGAGCAGACTTTTGTTAGGACGTTTTTTGTTTCATCTGTTGGCATTTCTGGGTTGCCAGCTTCTTCAGCTCCCAATTCTGGTATACATGAGGCAAAAGAAAACCCAAGGAACCTCACTGCTGTGTCATTGCTTGAATCCTGGGGTCCCTAGCTGGTCTGCCTTCTTCTCTTGACTGTTTAAGAGTCTCATGTTTATTTTATATATATAATATCTAGGATTTTCCCTTGTATTTAGTGGGAAACTAAGGAGAAGTACATCTATTTCATCTTCCTAGAAGTGAAAGTCCAATGGTCTTTTTCTTTTATGTTTTGTGTTTTTTGATATCTTTTAAAAATGAAATCCTTCCTTATTCTGACATTCTGCTATATTCTAAACATTTTAAAGTTCTGCTTTTTACATTTATGTATCTAATCCACCTGGGATTTATCTTGTTTTTGATGGAGAAGTGACAGAAGAACCTAATTGTGTTTTTTTTCTACATAGATAGCCACTTGTCCTGGCGCCTTTGAACAGCTTCTTTGCAAGCAGGTTTTGGGCTCTCCCTCTGGTTCCACAGTCCAGTGTCTACTCTGCCCCATGTGACACTGCCTTAAATACAGTAGCTTTGTGATAAGTCTTGGTTTGGTAGGATAGGACTCCCAGCCCTCAAAATTGTTTTACTTTCTTGGGTTTTGTCTTTGTCTCATGACTTTTAGTTCAGAAACAAAATAAGAACAGGAATAACGAAGTCAATAGCAAAAAAAACCTTTTGGCATTGGCTTGGATTTGCATTGACTTTAGAGTACGCTGCCTGTTTCAGTGGCCTTGTTTTCTTAAGCAATTTTATTTACTTTGCATTACCCAGGTCAAAAAATATCACGTGGCTCCTCAACAGCTTGGCTCAGGGCAGGGCTTCATCGTTTTCCAGAATGGGAAATTGCTTGTGATGGCTGTGGCCACCTGTGGGCACCCAGAAAGTCCCACAGTGCATCTGTGTGGCTGCCAGCCTTAGAGCAGGGTCATGAGCTGCTTGAAGCTGGTGTGGGGGAGAGGGGACAATGTGCAGGGTTTTAGTCACTGTTGGGGGTGGGGGGCAAGAGAGTTCAAATAAGTTTCGTTCACTAGCACTGAGTTAGCAAGTATATGCAATATGTGGGGTGTAAGCAGTGGGTGGTTGCCACACTTCTCTGTGCAAATACTTGGCTTTTCAATTTTTTTCAAAAGTATTTTTTTAAGACTTAATAATTGTAATATTTGCCACATTGTTTTATCTCTATATATGCATGCACATGGGTTTTTTTTTCCCCTTGGACCATTTCAAAGTGAGTTGCAGAGATTTTTGATACTTCATCCCTAAATACTTCAAAATTGAGGACAATCTGTTATCGAGCCACACCACCATCATCTCACCTAAGAAAATTAACAATAAATCTAATCTCCAGCCCACATGCACAATTCCTCAGTTATCCCTTTGGGAGCTGATCTTGTGTGTTTTTTGTTTTTTTTTAAAGTAAATCCAACACAAATGAACCTATCTATGAAACAAATGGAATCAGGGCCATAGAGAATAGACTGGTGGTTACCAAGGGGGTGGGGGGTAAGAGAGGGTTGGATTAGGAGTTTGGAATTAGCAGATGCAAACTGGTATATATAGAATGGATAAACAAGGCCCTACTGTATAGCACAGGTAACTATATTCAATATCCTATGATAAACCATAATGGAAAAGAATATGAAAAAGAATGTACATATACGTATAACTGAGTCACTTTGCTGTACAACAGTAATTAGCACAACATTGTAATTCAACTATACTTCAATACAAAATAAATTTAAAAAGTAAATCCAGGGTCCAGTCAAGATGTACACACTGCATCTGGTTGCAGTCTTTAAATCTAGAATAGTCCCCTTGTATTTAGAGGCGTCAGATTTGGAAAGACCAGACCAGTTATCTTGTAGAAGGTCCCACATTCTAGATTTGTCTGATTGTGTCTTCATGGCCCTGTGTTTCCTATGAACTGGAAGTTAGTTCTAGAGCGGCACTACCCAACAGAAATACAATGTGATCCACATATGTCATTTAATATTTTCCGGTAGTCACATGAAAAAAAAATAAAAATAAGCAGGTGGAATTAATTTTAATAATATATTTAATATCTTTATTATGTACTATTTATTAATATTTATTTACTTAACTATACTTAATATTTTATATCCAAAATATTATTTCAATATGTAATCAATATTTTTAAAGTATTAGAGATTTTACATTCTTTTTTTTTTAGATTAATTAATTAATTTATTTAGGCTGTGCCAGGTCTTAGTTGCAGCATACAGACTTCTTAGTTGTGGCATGCATGCAGGATCTAGTTCCCCGACCAGGGATCGAACCCTGGCCCCCCTGCATTGGGAGTGCAGAGTCTTACCCACTGGACCACTAGGGAAGTCCCTAACGTTCCTTTTTTATACTTAGTTTTCAGAATCCACGGTGTGCTCTATACTTAACAGGCCAGCCACATTTCCAGTGTTCAGTAGCCACATGTAGCTGGTGGCTCTGTACTGGACAGTGCAGGGTGAGACTTGATCCAACTCAGAGTAGATATTTTTGGCAGGAACACCTAGGGGGTAGTAACTGCCTGTGCTCAACTTTGAAACCATGGAAGTTGCTGAAGTCTGAGTCTACTCTTCTTCTTTTTCAGGCTTTGGGTGCTCTGGGATGGAGCAGGTGTGCAGAGGCTGAGGACCCAGTTCTGGGACCACGTCACTTGCTTCCTTTCTTAGACTATCTGCTTGAGCAGACTTGAGCCCGGGATGAGGATGTCTGTGGCCCTCTCGCTGCTGCTCCCCCTCTGGGGGAGGACCTTTCTCCTTCTGCTATTTGTGGCTGTGACTCAGTCCCGCTGGCCCAGTGAGCCTTCGGAGGCCGTCAGGGACTGGGAGAACCAGCTCGAGGCGTCCATGCACTCAGTACTCTCAGACCTCCATGAGGCTGTTCCCACGGTGGTTGGCATTCCTGATGGCACCGCTGTCGTCGGACGCTCATTTCGAGTGACCATTCCAACAGATTTAATTGCCTCCAATGGAGAAGTCATCAAGGTGAGACTGGATATAAACTGTAAATGAGGAATAATTCTCATCTTCCATTTTAGTTTTGATTTTAGTGTTAATTTTAGGTTTTTTTAGTTTTTTAGTTTAGGTTTAGTTTTTCAGTTTTCGAGGAATTCTGAGCTCAGTTCTTCCAGGACCTGCTAAGTGTTCCTTAAGAGAGGGACAGCCGCTGACGTTCACTAGAGGGTCCCCATATATCTCAGAATAGCATCCTAAACCTTTATTTTTGCCCCATTTTGAGGGTGTCACCATTAAAAAGCTTTTACATATGTACTCTGGAAGATCTTTTGGTCATCAAATTAGGGATTTGATGGAAGGGCCTGTGTATAGGAAATGGTCTGCTTTCATTAACCATGGGATTAAACCCAAGAAATATGGAACTTTTAAATGCTTTGAACCTTTTTTTTTTTTTCTTTTAATATTTATTTATTTATGGCTGTGTTGGGTCTTCGTTTCTGTGTGAGGGCTTTCTCCAGTTGTGGCAAGCGGGGGCCACTTTTCATCGCGGTGCGCAGGCCTCTCACTATCGCGGCCTCTCCTGTTGGGGAGCACAGGCTCCAGACGCGCAGGCTCAGTAGTTGTGGCTCACGGGCCCAGCCACTCCGCGGCATGTGGGATCTTTCCAGACCAGGGCTCGAACCCGTGTCCCCTGCATTGGCAGGCAGATTCTCAACCACTGCGCCACCAGGGAAGCCCTGAACCTATTTTTTAAAAATAAGGTATAAGTAAATATTGGAGTTTTGCTTTGCTTTGGTGTTCTATGTTTACTAATGTATTTGGTCACTTAAGAACAAAAATTAGTACTTAAATTTCAGCCTCGCCTCATCTCCTTTTGGGGAGGCAACCCAGAAAACAAGGGGATCTGAGATCTTTGTAACTGAAGAGTGTCTTGTCCAACCCAGGGTGGAAATTAGTTGAAACAGGAAGCTTTTGTGTGAAGAAGTAACATCCCTTTGTCTGGGGTTGTGGGACCTTGGAATTTCCCCTACTTTCTGATTGAGTTTGCATGGGAGCCGTGTGGGTGGGTGGGGTGTACTCCTCAAGCTATGAACATCTCCTAGAGCAGATGTCAGCACACTTTTTCTTAAAAAAAGCCAGATAGTAAGTATTTTTTTGGCTTTGCTGGCCATATGGTTTCTGTTGCAACTCCTCAACTTTGCCAGTGTAGTATGAAAGTAGCCATAGACAATATGCAAGCGAATGGACATGGCTCTGTTCCAATAAAACTTTTTTTTAAAAATAAATTTATTTATTTATTTAATTTATTTTTGACTGCATTGGGTCTTTGTTGCTGTACACGGGCTTTTCTCTAGTTGCGGCGAGCTGGGCTACTCTTCGTTATGGTGCGTGGGCTTATTGCTGTGGCTTCTCTTGTTGCGGAGCATGAGCTCTAGGTGCATGGGCTTCAGTAGTTGTGGCACGCGGGCTCAGTAGTTGTGGCTTGTGGGCTGTAGAGCGCAGTAGCACGGGCTTAGTTGTTCCATAGCATGTGGGATCTTCCCGGGCCAGGGCTGGAACCTGTGTCTCCTGCATTGGCAGGCGGATTCTTAACTACTGTGCCACCGGGGAAGCCCCCAATAAAACTTTACTTTTAAAAACTTTACTGAAACTGAAATTTTAATTTCATGTGATTTTCACGTGTCAAGAAATACTATATCTTCTTTTGATTTTTTTCCCCCTCATTTAAAAATTGCAAAAAACATGTTTAGCTCATGGGCTGTACAAAGACAGGTGGCAGCCCAGATTGAACCTGCGTCCCCTGCATTGGAAGACAGATTCTTTACCACTGGACCACTGGGGAAGTCCCATGGCCACAGTTTTCTTTTTTTAAAATAAATTTATTTATTTAATTTAGTTTATTTATTTTTGGCTGCATTGGGTCTTTGTTGCTGAGCGCAGGCTTTCTCTCGTTGCGGCGAGCGGGGGCTACTCGTCGTTGTGGTGCGCGGGCTTCTTGTTGCAGAGCATGGGCTCTAGGTGTGCGGGCTTCAGTAGTTGTGGCTTGTGGGCTCTAGAGCACAGGCTCAGTAGTTGTGGTGCACGGGCTTAGTTGCTGCACAGCATGTGGGATCTTCCCAGACCAGGGCTCGAAGCCGTGTCCCCTGCATTGGCAGGCGGATTCTTAACCACTGTACCACCAGGGAATTCCTCATGGCCATAGTTTTCTAACCCTTGGCCTACAGCATTCTTTCCCCAGAGGTGTGGCTTGAATATGAATTAAAAGTATTCCAAGGTCTATACTTTGTTATGGTAGTTTTTAATATCTGTTTTGCACTTAGATTTCTACATACACACGCATAGTGTTCTGGCTATTTATTGGTATGTTTAAAGCATAAGAACATAGTGGTTTGAAACAGCCAATTTGTTTTGCTCACAGTTTTGTGGCCAGGAATTCAGGGATTTAGAGCTAATCTGGGAATCTCATCTCTGCTGCACATGGCACTAGCTAGAGTGGCTTACCTGGGCCTGGAGGATCTACTTCCAAGATGGCTCATTCATGGCTGGCAAGTTGGTTCTGCCTGTTGACAGGGAGCTTACCTGGGGCTGCTGATCAAGGTCCTTGGTTTCTCTCCATGTAGACCTTTACACAGATACTTGGATTTCCTCACAGTACAATAGCTGGGTTCCAAGATTGAGTATTCCAAGATACAGGAAGTGGAAGCTGCCAGTCTCTTAAGGCCTGGGCTTGGAAACTTGCACAGTGACACTTCCTTTGTACTCCATTGGTCAAAGCACACCCAGGCTCTAATGAGTCTTTACCAACTTGCCTCTCTGACCCACAAGCCCCAGGCATCTAGATTAGAAATGGTCACAAATTCCATGCCACTCTTCTCATTGAGAGGTGTGTCTTTGCCCCTTTCCCTTGAATCTGGGCAGACCCACTCCTCACCTGACCCTCCTTGTGTTCTCTTTCTTTTCCTTTTTGACCCCCTCTCCTTAGCTCATGGCTTGTTCTTAGGGTGGCCTTGTGTTCTCAGAGGTGGTCATACTTCCGAAGATCCTGGCTCAGTTCCATGGAGCTCTTTCTAGTTTGTGGAGTCTTTGAGAAAGATTTCCATGTAACCTTCATAACACCCCAGTAAGCCAGTTTCTAGTTTATTAGATGAAAAATGGCGTTTTTGGAGGTACATTTCTTACCCAGCATCAAATTTCATCTTCTGAATATCCAAACCCTGTAGTGATTACCCTTGTTCCAGTGGCTACTGGAATGTTGTACATGGATTAGTCTTGACCAAAGGTGCCTTGAGTCGATACAGTGAGCTGAGTATTTGCTGTATCTGGCAGAGGGACATTTAACAGGCTTATTCACTGGGGGAGCAAAGAGATTTTACTAGGAAAACAGGATTTTATCTGAGTATATCTATCTGTGGAAAGCAGACCATTTAGTAGATGATTAACCTGTAGAAAAACAGGTGAAAATGTGTGACTCTTCATCCCGAACAGTCTTGACATCAGGGTTGTGTGGGGTGGGAATCAGATCAGAAAGCCTGACTTCCTTCCTGGAGCTTTGGTTTCCCTATGTATAAAACAGGATTGAAAAGTCTTTACATTAAAGGAGTTGTTTTTTTTCCCCCCCATTATAATAATGATGTATAAATGTACATTGTAGAAAAAGGGAGAAAGAAAATCTCCTGTGGTTCCTACCACTAGCATACTCCTCCATCATTTTCTGCGTTCATCAAGAGGTGTCCGTGTCACATACACACACAGACATTTTAGACAGACCTGAAATCATGCTGAATCTATTTTTTAACCTTTTTTTCATTCACTGTAGTTTGAGTTTTTTTCCTTGGTTATTAAGTATTCTTTGGGAATGTAACTTTTAATGGCTGCCCAATATTCTTGTGTATGTGAGGAATATTTCAGATCTTGGTCCCAAGGAGCCTTGTTGGGGTGACCTGCAAATCATATCCATCACTATTACTGTCATCCAAACTACCACTCGCTCACCTCTTCCCAGGCGTCCTGCCTCTGTTCTTAACCCCTCAGTCTGTTCTCCATACTGAGGCAAGAGACATCTTTATCTTTGTAAAGCTTACATCTGCTAAAAACAGGCCTCCCCTACCCCCCTGCCCTTAGGATTAAGCCCTGTTTGATCTGGCCTCTGGCCTCTTCTCTCTCCCCTTTCCCTTTGCATACCTTGTCCCAGCCACACCAGCCTCTTTCTGCCCCACAGATATGCCAAGCTCAGGGCCCACCCCAGGCTGCTGGCTCTTTTTTTCTTCTGTCAGCATGGGTACAGCCACCTCTTTCAGGCTTAATTTCAGCATTGGAGCCCTTTCCCTCCACCCTGATGAAGGCAGATTTCTCACAAAACCTTGTGTTATCTTCTTAGCACATTTTTGTACTTGAAATTCTTGTTAGTCTGCATGTTTGATTCCAGTCCCATAGTAGGCCTTCAAATGTTTTTGGGCTGGCAGAGGGAAGGAGAACCCCCTCAGTACCTGCAAACCTGCTTTGGATTGTCAAAGCCTACCTGCCAGGGACTTATCTGGTGGTGCAGTGGTTAAGAATCCACCTGCCAATGCAGGGGACACGGGTTCGATCCGTGGTCCAGGAAGATCCCACATGCTGTGGAGCAACTAAGCCCGTGTGCCACAACTACTGAGCCTGTGCTCTAGAGCCCACGAGCCACAACTACTGAGCCCTCATGCCACAACTACTGAAGCCTGTGCGCCTAGAGCCTAAGCTCTGCAACAAGAGAAGCCGCCTCAATGAGAAGCCCACACGCCACAACGAAGAGTAGCCCCCACTCCCCACAACTACAGAAAGCCCGCGCACAGCAACGAAGACCCAACACAGCCAAAAATAAATAAATAAAATAAATTTATTTAAAAAAAAAAAAAAAGCCTACCTGCCTGTTTGTAGGAAGAAATGCCAGCCTATGTCAGGGCAGTAAGAGACTAAGCTTGCCTAAGCCTCATGTGGGGTTCCCAGGTAAGGGTTGGCCTTCCAATCAATTAGCCGAATTGCCTAATGAGGACTCATAGGCAGAGCATGGTCTGTCCTGAGACCTGATGAGATTAGATGGGGTGGTTGTCATACTTGCTGACTGGTCAGGAGATGTGCATGGGGGTTGGTGATAGAATAATTCAGTGTTTGTAACAGACCATGTAACAGTCTATAGAAGGGGTAGAAAATTAAGTCTCATGCTAAGTGAGCTGCACTGGCTACCTGCCAAGCCTTGTTGGACCTGTGTGGGCTGATGGTTGTGGTATTTCAGGAGATCGTGGCAACTTTGGGAATCACAGTGACAGAGGAAGTGCTGCTTGGCATCAGCCGGGTATGCCCATCGGGTAACATCAACTCCTAAAACAAGCACTTCCCTATATTTTATACACCAGGCTTCAAGGAAGCAGGTCAGGAGAAAGAAGAACGGGACATGCCTGCCTGGAGGATTAGCCCTGAGGTCCTGGATCTTTTGCTCTCCCCCACATCTGAGACTCTTTCATGTCCAAACAGTCCTTGTCCAGTCTCATCCCAGCCAGCACCTATTACTTCCCTGCTGTTCTCTAGCTCTACCTCAAGAATCAATTTGCTATTACTGACCCCATTTTAACTCCCAAATGGACTCCATTGATCTGATGATGTAAGAAGGGGCTACGGGCTACCTCCAGACCTTTGTGGCCAGCATGACCTTACTGAAAGACCTGTGCCTTGGGTCTCTTCTTTTCTCCTGTGGCCTCAGGACACCCTAAAGGAGATGATCCTGGCATGTGCTCCCTTGGACCAGACTAGATGCCTGTATGCAAAGCTCATCCCAGGTCTTGACTGTTCTTAGCTCTCACAGGAGTCTTAGGTCTTAGAACACCCTCTCTCTTCATCAGGGTCTGTGGGTATAGGTCCCGCGGAAGCCAGCTTTGCCTTTGCTGGGCAGATCCTAAGCTGTCCCAAGTTGGCCATAGTATAAGTTACCCCCCTGACTTCCCTCAGGATTGGCGCCGGCTCCCTAAGGGTGCCTCTCCTCTGACTTGAGTGTAGGACTGGCTGAGGAAGGTGATTATATGGCTGGAGATGTTCTAACTCCTCCTCTCTGGGGTGGTCAGGAGAGAAGTCTTTGCATCTCATGAAATGATTGGGCTACCCCTCTAGAGCCCCCTCAGATGTCTCATTTTGGTAGGGCCCATGAGGATGGCTTTTCATCCCTGCTTCCCTTTAGCCTCCTTGTCTGGAGACAATGTGGAATTTCTCTCAGCCCAAGATGTCGGCAGACTGGGAGCAGCCCTTCCTGGGACTGTGCTCTCATCTGCTGGCATAGGCCCCCAATTGTTCCCATGAGAACAATGGGTACTCTTTTTGGCCAGGAAGGGGAGCTCATGAAAGGAGTATTTCTTTGGATGCTTGAGAGCTTTGTGGCAACCCCGCCTGCGTGAGATGAACTGCAGTTTCTTCCTGCCTCAAGTGGGTGTTCCCTGGCTCTGAATTGATCCCTTGTGAACAGAGCACACTGGGAAATGCGGGTTGGCGAAGGAAGGCATCCTTGGGGGTGGGTTGTCAGAATGGCATTTGCCCAGACATATCAGCTTAAATACTTATTATTGAATATATAGGCTTCTATGTTTTAGGAAAAAAATTACTGACAAGGACTGAAAACATGACAAAGTAAAAATAGTTGATGTCAGGGCTTGGGATTGAGGGACTGATTCTGAGAATTTTATTAGTGGCTATAACTATGCTAAGCTGTCCCTTACTTTGGGGGGAAAATGATTAATTTTTGTTTTCAGATGAGAACAGTTAACATCAGATAAAATGCTTCATAATTCAGACCAGAGGGGCACTGATGGGGCTGGACAGGTTATGTTCAACTTGTGATCCTGTGGCCTTGGCCTTTGTGGCAACAGCCATATTCTGGTTTGAGGTTTGAATGTCAAGCAACAGAACCAATGATTGTCTCTCATGGGTGTGGCTCTGCTCTACTCGGTAAAGCAAAGTATGTCTACCCTGGTTCTACCCTGGTTCCTCACCTTCTGTGGGGGCAAAGTCTTGGCCTTTGACCTCAAGCCAGAGGCTCTTCCTGTTGACATGTGCCATCTCCCCACAACCCAGCCATGTGACTGCCCATGTGCATCATTTGCAGAAGCTGAGCTTGGCCACAGAGCAGATTAGTCTCACTGTCATAGTCCATGGCACAGACACAGGATCACCCTGAATGTGAGTCAGCACCATGGGGGCCTCTGAAACGTGACTGGAAGCTGACTCCATCAGAGGGACTATTTCCTGCCCCCCTGAGCAAAGGAGCCCACCACACAGTCGGCCTGCCCCAAGGAGGCCTTGATCACCTCATGTGTGAGTGCCTCCAGGGTGTTGCCTATGGTACCCAGCCATAGACGGCTGCGGGTTGGCTCAGCTCCGCAGCTTGGGTGAGGGGTGAGGGGCTGAAGAGTCCAGGAGCCAGTGACCAGGTCTGAGGGAAGGCAGGGACTTTGCCAGGGCAGGCTGCTAAGAGGCCCAAGCAGTGGGGTGTCACAGGGCAGCAGTTTGTGCCACTGTGAAATGGACCACTGAGAAGACCCTCTGGCACATCTATTGGGGATTCAGGGAAGGGCCCAGCCTGAACCCCTGGGGCTGTCGTGTCTTGAGGTGTTGGTTGGAAGGTGCCACCACTGAGGCTCAAAGGACCCTCCGAAAGGTTTGTAGTGTGGGGGAATTCTCACCAAATGCAGTTTCTTGATTATACTTTATTCCTAAGATCGCTCTTTGCTGGCCAGCATCAACTCACCCAAGTGACAAGTATATGAAAGTGCTCATCCATCTTTCTGGAACTTTTGCTTGCCATTTCTAAGTCCCGTAACTCCTGCATGGGTAAGATACCACCTTGTGGGTTCTGAATGATAAAGCTTAGGTTTTCTTGGTTTTAGAAACCAGTGGTCATATAGTTAATTAAGCCCTAGTGAGAGTCCAGCTCCTCAGTTTTGATGGGCAGAAATCTGCTCTTTGATGAGGGACTAAGTAATATAAGCTCCTCTGCCGATTTGTTCTTTCTCCAGGTATGTTATGCTGATTTGGAGTGAGAGACTCTACTTGCGTTGCATGGTGTTTTAGCACAGGTGCTGTATCTTTATCAGACCAAGTGTTTGACAGTCTACTGTGCAAGAGAAGGCTCCAGCGAAGAAGTTGAAGAGAATGTCTGAGAACTGAATAGGAAGTCAGTTACTAGTCATCTGCTAGTATAGACTGAGGAGTGACCAAAACCTTCACGTTTGGCAGTTCCCCAATCATTGGTCATGGTGATTAATTGTGGGCATCGCTGGGCAGGTAGTCTTCAGAACTCCTTATGTGTCTGCCCAGGTTTTGTGGTTTTGATTCTTAATGTTTTTGGATGTACTTTATGGATCAAGATTTCTAAAATTGGGTGTGTGGCTATTCAAGATCTTGTTTTCCTCAGTGCTGGGCTTGCCTTCCATCTCAGAAGCATGTTCTCTCTGAGGGTTGCTGAAACTGGAAAGATTTCTGGCTCTTTCTGAGTGGCCTGTGGTCTAGAGCCCATGATCTCAAATCAGGCTTCCTCCTGCAGTTTCTGCCTCCTGCAGGTGTTCCCATTGCCTGAAGTCTCCTTTCCAAGATGGCTGCTTTATAAGGTCAGCAAGGGAGTGTTGGTATTTAATGATGGAGGGTGACTTGAAAACCTGGGGGTGACTTGAAACCCTGGGGGAGTTCCATGGCTGGGGACAGCCTGTCACCCCAAATACATGTGCTGGTGTTATGAGCACTTCACACAGAGCTCTGATTCCTGCTTCTTGCCTGCCATTTCTAGCCTGGCAGTCCTTAGAGGGTCAGTTGTGGGTGGTTACAGTACAGCTAGGACAGAAATTTCTATATGAGTAAACTAAAGATTCCAAGGATAGTCGGAATCTCATGTGCAAATATGCCAGGATCAAGCACATCTCTTTTAGACTTAGAGGATGTGAGTGCTGGCTTTGGGCTGTCACCTGCAGCAAGTTCTCCCTGCCCTCTATGCCCCTCAACGTTTTCATCCACTCTTAGCAAACAGTTCTTAACAGGTAAGCAAGTCCCTGAGGGTCCCCAGCCTTGGCCGTGTTCCCCTATAGGGTCCTGGCTTCCTCTTCCTGTGGCCTCTCCACTTCCCTTTGATGCTTTGAGTTTCTGCTTTGGGGTATGAACAGGGAGACAAAGCCTCAGTGTGTGCTGGGTCCAAGGCCATTTGGGAAAGAGGATGGGGGAGTGGAGCCTGGACACGCCCTGGATCCATTCCTGCAGGAGCCTCACAATGTGTACTGTGTCCTCTTTCAGCCCATAGGGGCGGGTGAGGAACCAGCACTGACAGAGTCCAGCGTGTGCCTGGCCCTGTGATCATACAAGGCTGGCATCTTTTCCCCCTTCTTACATATGAGAAAACTGAGGCTGAGGTTGGATGAAGCCTCAGACTGCCTGGAGATGGGGCTTCCCTTCGGGTACGGTGTTTTTATAGAGATGAGTCCTGGCTTGTCATGGGGGCTGTGTCTCTGAGAAGGAACTTTCATATCCCACTTCACCCTTAGGCCCTGAGAGGAAAAGTGGTCTAGAGCCTGGAAGTTTTGCAAGCTGGGGAGGATGTCCAGAGTTCCCATGGACTGAGGGGCTCCTGCTTTGTCACAGTAGAGCAGGTGTTGCATCCCAGAGCGTTCCCTCAACTGAGTGTCCTTGAGAGGGAGGGGGGCCGCTAGTGGAATCCTTTGGGGACTGTGGACACTGCCAGACCTTCAGGCATGTTCAGACTTCCCAGTTCAGGGGCTTTCCCTAAATGGCCTTGAAAATGCAGAGATGTCAGCTTCCCTGTGACTTGGGTAGGTTCCTTGTGGAACTCAGATTTGTTTTGCTTCCTGTGGCCTTTCTATTAAAATGAATCATTGCCAACCAAAGTGCTGCCTGGACCTGATGTTTGCAGTACCAAGATGCTCAGAGATGCATGGATTTTAGAACGTTCAGGTTAGAATCTCTCCTTGTCTGAGGAGTACCCAACACGCCGGGGACTGTTTGCTTCCGGGTGTAGATCCAGGTTGAACACCTATCCTGTGGCCAGGGCTCCAGTACCCTGAGGAGCCAGAATTTGCAGAAGGGAGGGCAGGTGCAGGGTGGAGTGGCTTGGCTCTGTTTTTCTGACATGGCTTATCCCAAATGTTGTCTCTAAAGCTGTGGGTAGACCATAGTGAAAGAATTTGTTTCAGTAACCAAAATGAAGCTACACAGTTCTGCTCTTCCATCGCCCAGTTTGAGATTGAGCATTATAACTTGCTTTGGTGAAAGCTGGGGTTTTCTTTAATGTTTGTTATTTATGTTACACGTTATTAACATGCTAAAATGTTACTTGGCGTAGTTCAAATAAGTGTATATTTTCTAAGTCTGGCTGTGTGGGAGCCTTGACCAACCTGGGTTTATGCCTTAGGGCATGTCTGACAACAGAACTGTGGCTGTTGGGGGTCAGCAGAAAGGGAAGCCGAGCCAGCCAGGGAAGCTTGAGGAGGCGAGGGCCCTTCTCTGTTCTCTCTGTTATAAAGTGCCCTTACGTAATTGAGACAGACTTGAAAAAGCACTGACGCTGCTTACTCATCTGTGCTGATGGAACACACGGCACTGGGCACAGGGCTAACTGCCTGGCCACTGAGGCATATCCCATGGGCCTGGCCAGCCACTTGGCACCCATCTGGAGCCTCTCCTGGTCTCTCTTGGCCCTGTTCAGTCTTCTCTACAAGTGGCTTCTCCTTGGCTGACTTCATCCAGAGCTCCATTCTTGGCCCTCCCTTTCTCCTTTCTCTGCCCGATCTCTTGCAGGTGTCCTCTCATTCCAGTGGTAGACATTGGGATGGAGTGGGCTTAGGAGAGATACCCTTGGGTGGCCGGAAACCTGGGTCCACGCCCTGGCTCACCTACTCTCTTCCTCTCAGGAAGTTCTTACCCCACCCCTGTAAAACATCTCATGGTTCCCTTGACTACTCCATTTGGCCTTAACATCTTTGCTTCACATTTTTTGCAAAACTAGATCATTCAACCTTTGCTTTATATGTTTATATGTGGATGTGGCAGTTTTTGTATTTAACATAATTGAACTGAAAAAATTTAAAGCATAGGTTTTTCAGTCAAAGCAGTTGTAATAAGTATTTTTGTAGCTAAAAAAGATTGTAAAGGAAGACTATATTTAGTGTTTTTCATGGATTTGAAGACACCCATGTTTACAGTTATTTTACCATTTCTGATGTTGGCTCTGTTTGCAGTGGATGGTGAGTGATGGGATGGGGGATTCTTAGTGGTTCATTAATTAGATGATTGTGCACCCTAGGGTTGATGGAATGTGGTGTCACAAAAGAAACTCTGTGAACTCAGTGGTTCAGAGAGCAGTCAATAAAGGACAACTCCTAATAATGTCATATGTCTTCTCATGGCTTTTTGCTGGAGGTAGGAAATCTCTTTATAGGCAGGGTAAATATCTGGTCTCTGATAAGGTTGATGGAATGGCATGCGCATGGACACCTGGGTCCTGGCTGGGAAGAGCAGGTATGAGTTCAGGGTCTCTTCCCCAATCACTCAGGCACCTGGCTCTTGGAAGGAGGAAGCCTGACGAACCAGAGCCCCTGGGGAACCCAGCAGCCATAGCTGTGGCCTTCCTGCCACAGGGAGGGAAGCATTTTAGTTTCCCTCTCCTGACAAGCAATGACCAGGAAGGGCAATTCCTGGGCCGAGGCTGGCAGTAAGACATGCCATCTGTTGGCCATTGTGTTTCTGGACTTGATGGACAGGGCAGTGGAGCTGACTGAGAGTGCCTTTAGGCAGACCAGAGAGTGGATCCCACCTTTCTTGCATTGGGGGCAGGAATAGGTGTTTCCCGAAGGTGAGAGAAGTCATAGATGGGGCCTGGGCAAGAGGTGAGTCTTGTTTCCCTCTTGTCAGCTGATGGTGGAAGTTTTTATGGTGGCATTCCCTTGGGGGCTTTACGTATTACCAGTCATGTCGCTGTGGAGGACTTCCACCCTGAAATAAGTCTGGGAGGTGCTGTTGGGTGGAAAAGGGGATGAGCTCCTGAGGCCTGCTCTGTGCTTCGGCTTTCCAAGGACACAGGTAAGCTCTGTCCATTTCCCAAACTTAGTTGACTACAGAATTCTCTTTTAGAGAGACTGGAGGTCCTTGGAATGCCTTTGATAAACACTCTTCTTAGAATAATTGTTTACATTCCCCTACCCTGGGCATTGCAGTTTTTCTTGAGATTTGAAAAGCAGTGTTAAGACATTAGATACAGCTAACCAAATGTACCCCACTACACTTGAATGTAACATGGTGGTTGTAAAATGAGGCATCTGGGGGCATTGAGTTGTCCCTGCACCCAGACCGGCGTGCATTTCCACTTCTGGGCAGGAGAAGCACTCTAGGCCAGGCATATACCTTGAGCAAAGTTGTGGTGTCTGTGGAGGGTAGGGTAGAAGTCTGAGGCAAGGTTGGAAAGTAGTGCTGAGGGATGAGACACTCGGGCTTGATTCTGCAGGCAGAGTGGACGAGTAGGTGGCAGGGCACTTCACTGGTATAAAAACGTGCAACATTCTTGAGCTCCATGGCATCAGTTCTCTGGGATGAGACATGTGTTTTGAGTGCCAGAACTGCTGTCTCCCCACCGTGTGGCCTTGGGCGAATCATTTGCCTTCCATGCTAGCCCATCTGGCAGCCCCAGTCTTTCGTGACAGGTAAATGAGCTCCAGGAGAGAGGCGTTGGTTCCTCCACCAGGAATTCTGAATTGTACCTCAGGCCTGTCACACAGGTTAGGCCAGTGGTTAACTGTTGTGATCATTTTCGGGTTATGCAGTGATGGTGGCAATTAACTCATGCTGACATCTCTTCTAGGTATCAGCAGCAGGGAAGGAGGCATTACCGTCCTGGCTGCAGTGGGACCCACAGAGCCACACCCTGGAGGGTCTCCCCCTTGACACTGATAAGGGCGTGCATTACATTTCAGTGAGTGCTGCACGGCTGGGGGCCAACGGAAGCCACGTCCCGCAGACTTCCAGTGTGTTCTCTATCGAGGTCTACCCTGAAGACCACAGTGAGCCACAGTCTGTGCGGGCAGCGTCACCAGACCCTGGTGAGGTGGTATCATCTGTCTGTGCTGCCGATGAGCCTGTGACTGTCCTGACAGTAATTCTGGATGCTGACCTCACCAAGATGACCCCAAAGCAAAGGATTGACCTTCTGCACAGGATGCGGAGCTTCTCAGAAGTGGAGCTTCACAACATGAAGTTGGTGCCAGTGGTGAATAACAGACTGTTTGACATGTCGGCTTTCATGGCTGGCCCAGGAAATGCAAAAAAGGTGGTAGAGAATGGGGCCCTGCTCTCCTGGAAGCTGGGCTGCTCCCTGAACCAGAACAGTGTGCCTGACATTCGTGGTGTGGAGGTCCCCGCCAGGGAAGGTGCTATGTCTGCCCAGCTTGGCTACCCTGTGGTGGGTTGGCACATCGCCAACAAGAAACCCCCTCTCCCCAAACGCATCCGGAGGCAGATCCATGCCACACCCACACCTGTCACTGCCATTGGGCCCCCAACCACGGCCATCCAGGAGCCACCATCCAGAATTGTGCCCACCCCCACATCTCCAGCCATTGCTCCTCCAACCGAGACCATGATTCCTCCAGTCAGGGATCCTGTGCCTGGGAAGCCCACAGTCACCATTCGGACTCGAGGTGCCATTATTCAGACCCCAACCCTCGGCCCCATCCAGCCCACTCGGGTGTCAGAAGCTGGCACCACAGTTCCTGGCCAGATCCGCCCAACAATGACCATTCCTGGCTATGTGGAGCCGACGGCAGTTGCTACCCCTCCCACAATTACCACCAAGAAGCCACGAGTATCCACGCCAAAACCAGCCACACCTTCTACTGATTCCTCAACCACCACGACTAGAAGGCCGACCAAGAAACCACGGACACCCCGACCGGTGCCCCGGGTCACCACCAAAGCTCCCGTCACCAGATTGGAAACCGCCTCCCCGCCTACTCGCATCCGCACCACCACCAGTGGGATGCCCCGCGGAGGAGAACCCAACCAGCGCCCAGAGCTCAAGAACCATATCGACAGGGTGGATGCCTGGGTTGGCACCTATTTTGAGGTGAAGATCCCTTCGGACACCTTCTATGACAATGAGGACACCACCACTGATAAGCTGAAGCTGACCCTGAAGCTTCGGGAGCAGCAGTTGGTAGGCGAGAAGTCTTGGGTGCAGTTCAACAGCAACAGCCAGCTCATGTATGGCCTGCCTGACAGCAGCCACGTGGGCAAGCACGAATATTTCATGCACGCCACAGACAAAGGGGGCCTATCAGCTGTGGATGCCTTCGAGATCCATGTCCACAGGCGCCCTCAAGGGGATAGGGCTCCTGCTAGGTTCAAGGCCAAGTTTGTGGGTGACCCAGCAGCTGTGGTGAATGACATTCACAAGAAGATTGCCCTGGTGAAGAAGCTGGCCTTCGCCTTTGGGGACCGCAACTGCAGCACCATCACTCTGCAGAATATCACCCGAGGCTCCATTGTGGTGGAATGGACCAACAATACACTGCCCCTGGAGCCCTGCCCCAAGGAGCAGATCACGGGGCTGAGCCAGAGGATCGCTGAGGATGATGGCAAACCTCGAGCTGCCTTCGCCAACGCCTTGGAGCCCGACTTTAAGGCCTTGAGCATTTCTGTGACAGGCTCTGGCAGCTGTCGGCATCTACAGTTTGTCCCAGCGGCGCCACCCAGGAGGGTGCCCTCAGAGGCACCACCTACGGAGGTGCCAGATAGGGACCCTGAGAAGAGCAGCGAGGATGATGTCTACCTGCACACGGTCATTCCGGCCGTGGTGGTTGCAGCCATCCTGCTTATCGCTGGCATCATTGCCATGATCTGCTATCGCAAGAAGAGGAAGGGCAAGCTCACCCTCGAGGACCAGGCCACCTTCATCAAGAAGGGGGTGCCTATCATCTTTGCAGATGAGCTGGACGACTCCAAGCCCCCACCCTCCTCCAGCATGCCGCTTATCCTGCAGGAGGAAAAAGCCCCCCTCCCCCCTCCTGAGTACCCCAACCAGAATGTGCCCGAGACCACTCCTCTGAACCAGGACACCGTGGGAGAGTACACACCCCTGCGGGATGAGGATCCCAATGCACCTCCCTACCAGCCCCCGCCGCCCTTCACAGCCCCCATGGAGGGCAAGGGCTCCCGTCCCAAGAACATGACCCCATACCGGTCGCCCCCTCCCTATGTCCCCCCTTAACCCACAAGCGCCTGGGTGGAGGCAGGGGTAGGGCAGGGCCCTGGAGACAACACGGTGTTGTCTGTGGAGACCAGTGGCCTGCAGACCATCGCCCACTGGGAGCCGACACCTGACCTAGCACACGCTGACACACACGGGGCCTGGACAAGCCCGCCCACTTGGTCCTCCTAAACCCCAAAGCAGCTGGAGAGACTTTGGGGACATTTTTACTTTTAATTTTTGCCTAACAGCTTTTTGTTTGTTCATAGAAAATTCTTCGCTGCGTTTTTGAAGGCTGGCTCTGAAAGCACCGTTTGGAGTAGAGGTAGATGGAGGGAGCGAGGAACCGTGAATGAACTCGCAGGCAGTGCTGGGCGGCCTCCCGGCTCTCTGCGTTTTGCCTTTAACACTAACTGTACTGTTTTTTCTATTCACGTGTGTCTAGCTGCAGGATGTAACATGGAAAACAGTAGCTAAAGATTAAATTCAAAGGACTTTCAGAACTTAAGGTTAAGTTTTTACATTTAATCTGCTGTTTACCTAAACTTGTATGTGTAATTTTGGGGTGGGTATGGGAAATTGCTTTGCTAAAAATAAGCTCCCAGGGTGTTTCAAACTTAGAGAAGACCAAGGGACAGTATTTTTTATCAAAGGAATCCTATTTTTTCACACTACGTAAACTTCGTTGCTCTGATACCCCAGAGAGCCTGACTGGGGCCCTCCTGGCCCTGGCTCAGGGGCCAGGGCCCTGGTGCTGGGTTTGCTGTCCCACTGTTGCCAGGGGCTGGAAGCTGGAGGGGCCTCTTAGGCCATGGACATCCACACCCCCACCCCATGCACGCTAGCGGCCCACAACCAAGGGGTCTTCATTTCCATGGAAAGGGGACTCCAAGAGGCAGTGGTGGCCGTGGCCCCCAACCTAGGTGCTCCAGGTGGGCCAGCTGCTCGTGGGGATGCCTGGGGAGGTCGAGAGACTCGACTACATCAACCTGTTTTCTTTTACCCTTTTTCTGTGCGTTTTTTTTCCCCCTCCTAAAAGGAATATCATGGATTTTTGAAACACTCAGTGGGGGACATTTTGGTGAAGATGCAATATTTTTATGTCATGTGATGCTCTTTCCTCACTTGACCTTGGCCACTTTGTCCCAACAGTCCACAGCCCAACCCTGACCCACCCCACCCCTTTTCTCTGGCGCTCCAGTCCCAGGCCTTGGGCTTGAACAGCTGGGAAAGGTCTGGTGGCTGGGGAGGAGTGCCAGCAATAGTTCATAGTAAAAATTTGGGGGCTCTCAAAGCTAATTTTTTACTAAAGTTTTTATACAGCCTCAAATTGTTTTATTAAAAAAAAAGATTAAAAATGGTGATGCTTACAGCAGTTTGTACAAGCTCTTAGTGTTGATTCCATGGGACTGACGGCTTTGCTCATTTTGATTTTTTTTCCCCCCTTCTTTTCCTAATGGTTTAAATTCTGGAATTACACTGGGGCTTCTTTTGCCTTTTTTAGCAGAACATCCGTCCATCCATCTGCATCTCTGTCCCGTGACTCAGGGGCACCCACTCAGCTTTGATTCTCCTCCTTTGGAAGAAACCATTTTGAGCATGACTTCTTGATGTCTGAGAGTTATTTTGGGTACCTTTTAGGGAGGAATGCCTTTTGCAATAATGTATCCCTTCCATGATCGAGGGCGGGTGGGTGGACCCAGGCTCCCTTTGCACACCACGCAGCCACTTCTAAGCCATATTGACCATTTTGCAGAGGATTCATGTGTGCTGCCTCAGGAGGGGAGGGACGGTCAGAGTGGAGGGGTCTCCACCCTGCCCTTCTCTGGAGGGTATTCCCGCTTGCACCTTCTCCCACAGGGCCTAGCCTCTCTCTCCTGCCTGGTTCCCTGGTGGGGTGAGCAGTGCCACTGTGGGGGAAGCCTGTAGATGAGGTCTCAGTGGACCTGTGATGACTGGGCCTTGTGCCTCCAAGCCCTGATCCAAGCCGGAGTTTCCCCAGTGCCCCAGAGTCAGGAGCGCAAGCTGAGTCTGACCTGGTGAGATTATTTTTGATGACCTTGCCAAAAGATAAACAATTTCCAGTGTTCCAGGTGAGGGCTTTGAAAGGCCTTCCAAATAGCTCCGTTGCCCCTAGCAACCCCACCATCGGGCATTGCCACGCAGAGACGTGGCTGGCCCAGAATGGCCTGTTACCATAGCAACAGGAGGCGATGGGGCAGTGAACAGAATAACAACAGCAACAATGCCCTTGCAGGCTGCCTCCTCCCCTGAGTGCCCGGCTGGCAGTGGTCTTTGGACTCTGTGAGACAGAGAGCCGATCTCACATTCAAGTGTTCACCAACCACTGACGTGTTTTTATTTCCTTCTATATGATTTTAAGATGTGTTTTCTGCATTCTGTATAGAAACATATCAAACTAAATAAAACAGTGTCTTTATTACAATGCCATTGCCTCCAAGCATCTCTTTCCCTGGCCCCTACACAACATGAGTGTAGGGTGGAACTGGAGTCCATGTGACAGAGGGAAGAGGGGACCCAGCTAGGCCCACTCGGAGGTGGCCTTTGAGCAGCTGACCAAATAGCCTTCACATCCTTACCATTTCTGTGCCTCTGGGAGGGGTGGGTGTGTGCACCAGAAGCTCTGCCAACCAAGGAGCCCTCCTTAGCACCTCTTCTGCCTGAGCCAGCTGAGATAAATCTCCTTGAGCCTCAATTTCCTCATCTGTAGTGTGGGGTGGGGAGAGGAACGGGCAGAAAACCCAGTGAGACTGGGCGGGAGGGGAGGATGGTGGGAGAGGTCTTGCTACAGGCTGTCTGCCCCAGAGTGGGTCAGCTTCTGCAGGTCCCAGACAGGGGTCCCTCAGGCTGGACCTCCTGCCCACTACCTTGTGGGGTTGAGGTTGGCCAATCTCCCAGGTAGTCTCAAGGCAGGTTTGGCCTTGGCCTTGGGGTGGGGAGAAGGGGAGAATGGTTTCTGGCCAGGCTGTTCTGCCCTCATTGGGCCTATAGTTTCTGGGGGCCTGCCCCTAAGTGCCCTGCCTGGGATGGACAGGCCAGCTGGGTAGCCTTAGCATGACTTAGTGCCCAGGAAGGGGCAGGTTGTCCTGGGACACTGCCAGGGCGTGGGAGGCAGGGGATGCAGCAGCTGTGTCTTCAGAGGCAGGATCAGGGCCATTGGTCACAGAACAACTGGTGCCTCTTTTGGGCTCACTCCCACCACCACAGGGTCCTCACCATCTCCACCTACAGCCCCCAGGCTGCTGGTCTGCTCACAAACTTCAAGACCCAGAGCTGAGACTGGTCCTGTATTGCAGATAGAACTGAGTCCCAGAGTTGGGAGTTGAGTGTCAGACAATTACTTGTAGGATACCACACTGATAAATACCAGGAAAAGCTGTCCCCAGTGCAGAGTTCAGGGACACATACCTCACCCCAAGACCTAGCTGCAGGAGCCCAGGAAATGACCCTGCCCTTGCTCTCTTGGCCTCAGGAAGTTCTGCTTAATGTCTAACCTGAAGCCACTGGGTTGAGTGGACTCACTGTCCTGAACTCGAGTAAAGGGATCCCTGCTTTCAGCAGAGAATAGTAAGGTCAGCAGGGTAGGAAGACGAGAAGCCACCAGGTTCTCTGGCCTCTGCTCTGCCCTCTCCTTTAGGAATATCTGATGTTTGGCCTGGCGGGCCTCTGCCCCACAGCACTCCTGGCAGGTCTCCTTGGTGGGGATAGGGACTGTCTACTCTTTTCAAGCTAGAGAGGGTGATGTAGGAAAGGGGCAGGAAAAAAGGGCTACAGTGGGGGAGGGGAGGGGGAGCTGTCAGACCCACAGAAATCTGCCTTCCCCCTCTGTCTCTGACCCAGGGCAAGCTCCCAGCATCCCTTTGGCCTGGCTTCCCCATCTGTGAGAAAGGACAGTGCTGTTCTCCAAGGGATTCTGAGAAACCCTGGGAACTGGGGGAGTGGAATTGGGATAACAAGTCACCCCCAATGCATCTGCCTGTAAAAGGGTCAGAGAATCCAAGCAAGGCTAGAAGACTCTTCATTCTTTCCTGGTATAAAGGTACTGCCTTGGGCCAGGGCATTGGCTGCAGAATATTGGGGTGTCTAAGAGCTCCTGGCCAGCCTAGTTCTCTAGAACATCACCAGTTTGGTGGGGACTGGAGGCTCCAAATGACTCACCCACCTCCATTTGTTCCCAACAAGCAGAAGAATCTCCTACAAGAGGCCCTTCCCTGGCTACTCTAAAGCATGGAAGGCCCCACTCAAGCATCAGTCTTTCAAGGGTGAGCTTCACTCCTCTCTCTCTATTACTATATCTTAAAAATACAAATGAGCTAATGCTTTTAAGCTAAAGCTTCCTGCTTCGCTACCTTCTCAATCACCATGTTGAGGCAAGGTGACTGAGGCCCAGAGAGGGCAAGGGTCCAGGTACTGCGGCTAAGGCAAAGCAGGTTCAATTCTAAGTGTGACCTAAACACTTTAGGTTTTTTCAGATTGTAAAATTCTGTTCATTTTGTAGAGCAGCAAAAAATTATTTGAAGCCCCCCTGGGAGATGGCACCATTTCCCTTATGAGGACCCTAGCAGACCCAGAGAAGATATGGCAAGAGATTCAAAGTGAGGGTTCCCATCTACTGGGAATGGGTTGCTCCTACACCTGAGGGCAACATGGAGCAAGGGCAGCCTGGAGACCTGGCCACTGGGGCCCTCACTGGCCCCACTGCCCTCAGTGTTGATGGGCTCACTCCCACCACCACAGGGTCCTCACCATCTCCACCGACAGCCCCCAGGCTGCTGCTCTGCTCACAACTTTCAAGACCCAGAGCTGAGAATGGTCCTGTATTGCAGATAGGACTGAGTCCCAGAGTGGGGAGTTGGGGGTCAATTACTTGTAGGATAACCACACTGATAAATACCAGGAAAAGCTGTCCCCAGTGCAGAGTTCAGGGACACTTACCTCACCCCAAGACCTAGCTGCAGGAGCCCAGGAAATGACCCTGCCCTTGCTCTCTTGGCCTCGGGAAGTTCTGCTTAATGTCTAACCTGAAGCCACTGATGGAGGTGACCCTAGAGTCTCAGCTGGGGTGGGGCTAAGTTGGTCTGTTTGTGTCCCTGTGAAGGCTCCGTGTGTCCAGGAGGTGCCCCTGGGTGGTTTCTGGGCGGTAGCAGGGGCAGCTCTCAACCTTGGTAGTGGTTCAGGGGTGCCCCATGTCAGCCCGGCGGAGAGCCAGTTGCCTGGGGCTCTGGGCCAAAGAGGGGGGACAGTGTCCATGGGCTCCCAGGAGGTGGCGCCACAGGCTGGAGTAAGCCTGACAGCAATGGGCAAGTCAGGCTGTGGGCGGGGTTAAGTAACAGCGGAGGCTGGCTGTGGGAGGGTGGAACCCGGCCTAGAGCAGAGCTGAGGCGGCCGGGCACTGGACCAAGCCTAGAGCGGGGCGGGGCCGAGCGGGGCTGTAGGCAGGGCTAAGGCGGTAGGGCCTGCTGCCGCGAGCCGCTCCGAGTTAGGCCGCGGACTGGCGCTTTAACTGGGCGGGTATTTTCTCGCTCAGCCACCGAGGCACAGACCCTGAGGGCATTAGGGTGCGAGTTGCTGGGGTTTGGAGCCTGCCTTTCGCCGCGGCCGTTCTCCTTCAGAAAGGGAAGCTAGAAGAGAATAAATGGGAGGGGCGAGTCTGGGGCCCAGGCTTCCAGATGGCTTCTGTTACTGGGGCCCTGCTGGCAAACCTTGAATTCGGATGTACTTAGGCAGGAAGGAATAAGGACCTTTCCTTTGCACCTTAGCTTTTGTAAACCTCCAGGATTCCTGCGGTGGAGGCCAGCATGGGGCCTGCACACAGTAGGGCTCAGCGCTTGTTGGATGCTCCCTGAATCTCCTGTTCCTCCAGCCTGAGAGCTCCTGAGGACACGGCCTAAAGTGCTGCGGATCTGGGAGGGTCCTGGATGGAAGCCAGGCGGCTCCAGTTGCTGTGCCCCTAGGGGAAGACACTTGGCAGTAGAAACAGACAGGGATGGGGTAGCAGATGACACTTTCTCTGAGTCGACCCTGGAGTGGGGGCACCCTGAAGGCCCAGGGAACACCCTGCCCAAAGCTGTCTCCACAGCCCTGGGCACTCACTAGGACAGCAGAGACCATCCATTTGGCAGTTGGCTAGAGCTCCCAAAGGCAGGGCTGAGTGTACTCTTGCCTTGTGTCCTCATGGTGTTGCAGCCTCAGGCTGTAGAGGGCAAAGCCCAGGTTTGGGACTTGCTAAAATGGCTGGGAGTTCAGGTTAGGCCAGCTCCTTTCCCAGGGATCATGCCCCATTTCCCTCAGCATCTCTGTTGCAAAAGGTCTTGGGAGAGAAAGGTGAAGAAAGGGGCTGGCTCCAGCCCACGATGGCAGGGGATGGGGAGGTCCTGATGGGAGGTGGCAGCAGCTTGCCTCCGGGTGTGCCTGTGGGAGAGGACCAGCTTTGTCCTGGATGAACTCGCCCTCAGGGAACATGTGCCTAGTTGGGCTGGACAAGGAGCTGGGCTTGGGGGATGCTGAAGGGGATGGAGTCCTCCTCTTGTTTGAGGAGCACATGGTACATATGTGTGTAGGGGGGAGGCCAGCGTTCCTGTGTCCAGTACAGTGATTAGAGGGCAAATGAGAGGCTAAGGAGGCATCCAGTGTGACCCCAATGGCTCTGACTCAGCAGCCACTGTGCCTCCCAAGGCCCACCCTGGGTCCCAGGCAGTACAATCAGCTTACTCCTCTCCTCAGAGAGGCCCTAGGCCAGGCAGGGCTAGGAGAGGGACACAACCACCCTCTGAGCCCCAAGAAGATCCCTGGAGCAGATCCGGGGATGAGGGAGGGCTTGGTTGAAATGAGCAAAGACTGGGGGAGGGAGGGCTCAGCGGAACACATGACCTTTCTGTTCTCTGAAAGCAAGAGGACGATGTACTTTGTTCAGCCTTACTAGGAATTCCTCAGTCTGTACTGTTAGCTTATGGTCAGAAAGGCCACCTTCTCGGAAAGCTGATGCCCATGCCAGGCCTGCCAGCTGGGGGAGTTATTAATACATAACTAGCAGTGCTAACCCAGATGCTGCTGTGCAACTGATCCCTGCTGCTACCCACCCCAGAACCCCGGGGAAACCTGAGTGTGACTTCAGCCTTTATAGCCTGGTCTGGCCTGGTGGTGCTTTGGCCACACCCACGGCTGCAGGGGATGGTAGTGGTCCTGCACGGAAGGCCAGCAGTCAAGCCCTACAGATTCAGGGCCTGGTTTGAGCAGCAGGCAGACAAAGGCCAGACTTGGAGATTGCAAGTTCAGTGAGGGTGGAGTAAGCTCAACAGTCTTGATTTCTGCTGCATCCTTGGGGCCTAGCATGATGCTGTCTTTATTCTAGGGCTCAAAAGTGCCAAATTGAACTGAAATTTAAATTTAACTAAATTGAATTTAACTGAATTGAAATCATCCATCCTAGAAGAGGCCTAAGGGACTGTGGACCTTTCTACTTGTCATAAGGGTTTTGTTTCACTGACCTGCCCTATTCTGTCCATCTTTCCTGGAAGGCAGGAATTCTTCCAGTGGCTCCTAGAAGCTCCCTGGACAAACAAACCTTATCATAATCCACTCTGATCAGGGCAAAGATAAAGCTCAGTGCAGAGAGTAGCTATGTCCCATGGCCTGAAATCCCTGGTGGTAAAGGGTAATTCTCAGTAATGGGCTTGGGTTTGCAGTAGTGGAGCCACAGAGGGTCAGGAGGTAGGGTTCCCTTTAATAGACTTCCCTGAAGACATGTGGAACTGAGTCTGATGAAGGGGTTGAACTAGCTTCCCCTTCCCATGAACTGTCCAAGTCATGTCTGATCCTCTGTTGCCTGGAGTAGGATACATGGGCTGGTTAGGAGAGGGCATAGGGGCATGACTTGCCACCTGACCTGTTCCCCCCGCTCCCCATCCATGGAACAGAGGTAGGTGGAAGCAACTCCATGGAAACTGGGATCCTAGTGGGAAGGACTGCAATAGTAACTGAGGTAGCATTTTCTTTTTTTTTTTTTTTTCATTATTTATTTATTTTATTTTTGGCTGTGTTGGGTCTTCGTTGCAGCACATGGGATTTTTGTTGTGGTGTGCAGGCTTTTCATTGCAGCAGGCAGGTTTTCTCTCTCTATTTGTGGCGCGCGGGCTCAGTAGTTGTGGCGTGCGGGCTTAGTTGCCCTGCGGCATGTGGGATCTTAGTTCCCTGACCAGGGATCCAACCCGCGTCCCCTGCATTGGAAGGCAGATTCTTTACCACTGGACCACCAGGGCAGTCCCGAGGTAGCATTTTCTATAGTTTACAGGAAACCATTTGTGTGCTTGTCTCTCCCCTTCTGCAAACTGAACTCCTTGAGGGAAGTTCCCACAGTCTTCACTGGGCCTGGCACCGAGTAAGAGTTAGGGATGCACTGGCTGAAGGAGGATGAGTGTGCGTGCACGCATGAATGAGATCTGCAAAGCCAGCCTGGAGGCCTGTTTGGGGGAAGGCAGAGGGGCAAGGAAAGCAGCATGTTTTGACTTGGACACTTACAACTTGGAGAAACCATGTCTTCATTATGTCACAACAAGCCTTTGGAAGCACATAACTCTAACAGCAATGGGGCTTAATTAGCTTTCTTGGGAGCAATGCATGGGCGGTGGGGCTAGGCTGGTGATAAACATTTCTGATAATTTTTTTACTGGTTTTTTTCACATAATTCAAGTAAAGATTTGCACATTGCAACAGTAAAGGAAGTATGCAGACAAGGCATCAAGCAAATTCTATACCTTTCAGTTTTGCTCCCTTTTCCTACTCTACAAAGGGCATGGGTCATCTGAAGACCCTAGTACACAAGCAAAATTGTCCTAGCCAGCCCAGAAGTGCTGCTGAGCAGGACAAAGATTGATCAGGTTTCTTGTTTGTAGCCTCATACCAGCCTTCGGCTTGCTTGAGAGCTGCCTTATTCCCCATGTTAGTGGGTAGTGCCGACAAACCTCAGCCAGGAGGGAAACCTGTTTCTTTGGGCTTCCTTCCTTCCTCTTCAGTCCTGTTTTTCCATCCCAGAGGAGGAATGCACACAGGGATCCAATTTCCCGAGTTGCTTCTCACTGGGAGGTGAGATAGGCCTCAGCATCACTACAACAAAAAGAAGAGTGCAGAGGTCAGGGGGCCCTGTAGATGGGAGCCAGCTCTCCCAGCATCTCTGGAATAGTCCAAAGCCCGTAGCAACACGTCATCCAGAACTGTCCTCAGCCATCCTTTGTCATTCTCTCCCATCTCTACGTTCTCTACCTCCTCTTCTTGCCTGCAAAATTTGTCATTCCTCTTCACCACCATAGGCATCTTCACCTTTGGCTCCTGACCCTCTCTGTGGAGGTCACCATGCAGAAAGTAGCAGCCCAGGGTAAACTGGATTGTGTGGGGAAGCAGGACAGCCTCAGAGTCTGCACTCTGACCCCCTGTGCATGGGCTTGCCTGCCTGTTGCCTTGCCCATGGCCCAGCTGGCATCCAGGTGCAGCTCCTGAGGCCCTGCATCTCTTCATTCTTCCAAGATTTGCCTTCCAATGACTAATCATTTCTACAAATCCCAGCAGCAAGCTGGCTCTGACTAGGCCTTTTCCTACCTGGATAGATTTTTTTCCCCTGATTTCATTTTCCCTCTGGTCTTCTATAAGTGATTGAGAGCACAGACTGGAGAAGTAAGTGGACATGTGTCCATCCATCAGTTCTGTTTTGGCATGTGGACTGATTCTCCTCCCATCTGGTCTTTCTCCAAAATGACTGCTATGTGTCATATGTCACACTGAAGTGGGAAGAAAATGCCTTTGGCAAGTGAAGTTTAGGGGGCTGGGAAGCTTCTGTAGGGTCTCCAGGTCCATCCTGTCCCTGGCCAGGCAGCAGCTGGACAAAGGAGGGAGTGGTACCAGACATACCACACAGCTGGTTTGCACAAACCGAGAGATTTGTGCATTCACTTGTCATGAAGTCAAGCCTAGTGAATTCTCCTAGGTCAGTATAGGCAGCTTGTCTATGACCCCTCCACCAGGAGACACTCTGGACACAACCTCAGCACCCTCCTTTTACTCATTAAGTCAACAACCCAAATGCAGTGTTGAAGGAGCTACAGCCAAAGGCCCCTCTGATGTGCTTTTAGACTGGTGGTTGGTGAAGCCCTTGGAAGTGCAAGTGAGGGAAATGCTCAGAGCTGCAAAGAGAACTCAGCCCAATCATTAGCCCCTGAGGTCCTGCTGAAAGCCAGCCCAGGGGATAGGACAAGCCAGACAATGTCCTTCTCTTGAGGAACGCCCACTGTAGGTCAAGAGGAAGGAAACAACCCCTGGAACAATGAATAAAAACTGGAGACTGAATCAGAGCCCCAGACAACCAGAGGCCAGCACCATCCCATGGTTGGCAGGAGTCCCTGGGCTGAATGCCAGGGGTGGATGTGGACAGGGCAGGCATGTTCCTGGCGATGTTTCTCAGAGGAAGTGGGACTGAGAGTTTGAAAGGAAGGTAGGGGAACCACTACCCCACACTTCCAGGTCTCTACTGTGTCCTTTGTCACCAAGGCAGCAAAGACCCTGGAGTTCTGCTAACAGCCAGCAATCCACTCTGAGGCAGGCAACTCCCCAGGCCCACTGCCTGGGTAGGGCTAATTACCCCCATTGGTACCAGGGACATGTTGATTTAAATCTGTGGAAAGCCACAGCTCCTATGGCTTCTACAAAAACAGAAAACAAACATCCTTCTCTCCCCCGCTATCAAGTGGCCCAGCCCACACTGACTGGTGTCTGTGAAGCCAGAAGGGCCTGGGTCGGGCCAAGGTCAGGTCATTGGCCTGCCCATAGTGCCTTTGTACACGTTCTTCCACAGGAGAAAAGGTGTGGCACAAAACCCCCAAATCCCAGACCACCCACCAGAGGGACAACTAATAATAAAGTTGGTCATGTGTATGCTGGGCACTTGTTGTTTTATTTGTTATCAGCCACTCCACTCTCATAATCCCCCATGTTAGAAGGGCTAGTATTATTATAACTTTGCAGGCTAGGAAATGGAAGCTTGGTGAGCCTAAGTCAGTTGCCAAGGCCCCATTTGGAAAGTGGCAGGACTGAGGTGTGGATCCTTGTGGAGCCTAGATGTGCACACGTAGTCACCAGACACAAAGATGATTGAAACACAGGAGGAAACACAGTGAAGACCATCATAACATAGGCAGAGAGGCTCTCATCATCCCAGGCAGTCAAAGTCAGATAGTCAAGTCAGCGATCCAGGCTTCATGGAAACTCCATCCCAGAGGTTGGGGGGAAGCAGATCAGAGTGTATGGGAAGGCCCAGCCAAGGTCTGTCCATCAGCCTGGTTATCAGTGTTCATTGGGATCCCTGGATTAGTCCAGGTCAGGTTAGAACTGCTGACATCCCTTTTGATATATTCATCATCAGGAGAATTAAATGGGTTTGTAAAATGGGTCCAAATTTACTCAAGTTCTTCTACACAGCCATGATTTACGAAGCCAGGAATAGTTTGGAAGATAGTCTGGATCTTCTAAGAAATATTCTCCCTCAGGAAAGCACAGGTTTGTGTGAGAAGCCAGGAGGCAGAGTAGTATGCAAACACTGAAGTCTGTAAAAGTGAGGTAATGGTTAATGCAGAGGCAGCCTGCAGCCCCTCATCTGGGAACAGTCCCTAGGAACCGCAGCTCAAAGCCTCTAAGAAATATCAATTCCTCTTCCCAATCTCCAAGGTCACTGTCCCAGGGCCTGCTGAGGCATCCCTTCCATCTGGCTTCAGGCCAGCCCTGACACACCCTCTACCTTTCCCAGGGACACTTCCTGAGACTCCTGTCCCGTGGGACCAGGCCTCAGCGTGAATTCCAGATGGTTCTCACTGCACCATCTGGATAAAGTCTTCATCCCCCAGCTAGCCTTTGAGACCCTCATAACCAGCCCCATCACCCAGCATCCTTTATCTCCTTCCTTCCATGACATTGTGCCTCTTAACACTCTTTTGTTTATTCGCGTTTCCAACTCCTAAACATCCTTTAATGCCACACTCGGTGTCCCCTCTCTGAGGCCTGTTCCCACAAAGTCTGCCAGGTGGCACACTTAAGTTACCCAAATGAGAGCTCCCACTCCCAAGTTCTCTGAGTCAGAAAGCGCCACTGGCTCCAGGGCAGGGCACGGCGCGACGCCCCCACAGCCCCTTCTCGTGATCCGTGTCCCTCCAATCCTGGTTAGGTGGGAAGCTCCCACCAACCGCCGCTGGGCTCCTGATATAGCCCTCGCCGTTCGCGTCGGCCTCAGACGGCGCATGCGCTGGCGCCGACGGCTGTTTCCCTGCGACCCCGCTTCTGGCTCGTGTACTAGAGTCCTCACGGGCTGGCGGGAGCGCGCGCACGCGTGGGGGGGCGTCGTGTGCAGGGAAGGGGCACCCGGGCCGCGCATGCGCAGCGACAGGCGGCGGCGCGAGCAGGGCTGGGAGATGATGGCGGCGGCGGTGGCGGCGGTGGCGGCGGTGGCACGGAGTGTGTGAGCAGCAGCCCGGGAACCACCGGCCCGGGCCCAGTGCGACCCCGACCCCGCCCGGCCGCCCGCCATGGGCAACGAGGCCAGCCTGGAGGGCGGCGCTGGCGACGGGCCGCTGCCGCCCGGGGGCTCCGGCCCCGGCCACGGCGCGGGGAAGCCGCCTTCAGCACCGGCTGGTGGAGGACAGCTCCCGGCGTCAGGCGGGGCGCGGGCAACCGCCGGACCACCCGGTCCAGGCCCCGGGCCCGGTGCCGGCCCGGGCACGTAAGTGCGGGACACGGCGGCGCCGGGGGGGCGGGGATCTGTAGCCTGAGGCCGAGGCCGAGGCCGGGGCCCACGACCCTGCGGTCTAGTCTGGACAGCGAGGTCGGACGTCCGGCCACACTTAGAACCCAGCTGGTTTGGCATGAGCGGGTGGTCGCGGGAAGCGGCTCTCCCTTTACAGCCGCCCTGCCTTAGTAAAGCAGAATGGTGAGCGCAGGGTCAGTCCGGGCCTGCAGACCGTGACTCCGTCACGAACCCCAAATTCGCTTCCTCCCCAGTGCCGGGCTAAGGAGGGGCTTATGTAACCTCTGCCGGGTCCCTCTGCACTGGGGAGCAATGGGATGGAAAGCGTCCTCCTGTCTGCTGGAGTCTGCATGTGTCCATTGTGTTGGGCCGAGGAAAGAGCACAATGGGAGTGGCTGTCAGGGAAGATAAGTGTCACTGCGAGGAACAGAAAGATGTGGAAATAGTTGAACCATGAACTTGGTCATGCGCTTTCCTCAGGCATTTAGTGGCTAAAATCATCTTTGGAGGAAGGGAAAATGCCACTGGACACCAAAAGATACTTATTTAGGCTCATAAATACGAACAGGGTCATGTGCTTTCACAATGGTTTAGTGAAACACTTTGGGGTGAAGCAAAAATGCAGTTGAATCATCTAGAACCAAATATGTTCTCTTGTCTTATGATTTAGATTACCACCTCAAATCAGTGGACTGTTTTAAACAGAACATATCTGATCAAATACTGTGAAACCAGCTTGTTTAAAATGCATCCCGAGGTCCTATAAACAATCAAGTGGCAGTAAATGCAGTGGAAGGAAATGCCAATATATAATGAATCAGTAGACTGAAAACTCAGGAAAGCTACCAAGAGACAAGATAAAATGGGAGGCGTTATCTTTACACCAAATAGTCCTGGAGAGTAGCAAAACTGGGGAGTGCTTCTGGATCCATGTGAGTCTGCTGATAATGTTGCCTTGGCTTCTCTGTGTGGGAGCACATAAACTGTGAGGGAGCATAATTTTTGATTCTTTAGCTGCCCAACTGTGCCTTTCATGTGCTTATTTTCTCAGAAGTTGTTTCTTAGACAATTAACAGTAATGAAAGGCTCTTAGTAGCCTGAAACCTGCCACAGACAGACCAGCCTGTGACCATCCCTTTGAGAGGGGGGATTTACCCGTTTTACATTAGCTATTATGGTAATGCAGTTGGATAGCACACAGTTCTTAGCACTGCAAATACTGTCCATTTTGCTGCGTGTTGAGCTGCTTGTTTGAGTTTTAGCTTGGGGGAGGCTCACTTAGGCTTTAGAGCTCTCCTTCCAAAGGAAAGCATCTACGGCTGAGTGGAAAAACACATTGTTGTTAGGAGTTCTCTATATGGGAAATTTGACATTTCTCTTCTGATAACCAAACAGGCTACTCTGCTTGTAGTTTATCTAATGTTGCAGAGCCAAGCATATGAAAATTTGCAAAGACTTGGGCAGCTCAAAGACACAGGAAGAGGCTAGTGTCTATTCATATTCCTTTTCAGTATTTCATTTCTACCCTGTCTGTGTGTGCTGCTACAGGGCAGACCCATGAACTACTGTGGGTTAGGGAACCATGGGCTCCTGCGGGATTTAGCAGTCACATAATCTCACTCCTGGCTGTGGGCAAGGCACACATATGGACCTGTGGAGCTAAGGTCCTACAGCTGTCAGGCTCAGGGGGTGAGCTGGCTATTTGTCACCAAAGCTCTGAATTGGGGGTCCTTAGGAGATGGGATTTACTCTTCCAGCTGATATTTGCTTGTCAGAGCATCTCAGCTGAGCTGCACCTCCATGATACGTCTCTCCTTCAGCATCAGAATGGCTTCTACTTCCTCTCACCAGAGCGTCTCAGGTACCTGATGCCAAATTTAGCATGTTCTGTTGCGAGATGCTGCTGAACAGATTGGCCCATTGATGGAGAAAAAGCCCTGTGGCATGTGCTTCTGGGCATTCGGGAAAGGCATTGGCATAGTTTCAAGCCAGCTTGTGAATTTGGGGGAATTATACTGTGAATAGAGGTAGGTGGAGGGTCAGGTAAGGGGGAGATCATTTTACTAACCCCAAAGGGGAATGGAACTGAGGTCCTGGGGGAGTTGATTCCTGTCTCTTTCCTGTTGCTGTATTACCCCTTGTCACCCCAGGTTGAATTAGTCTTTTCATCCTCATACTGAGCTGACTTGGGTTCTGCGAGGGGGCAGCTCCAGCACCTGTGGCTGAAGAGCTTGACTAGAATCCTGTGAGTAGCAGTGCCACCACACCCATAGTGCTGCCTCTAACCTGTTTGGATGATATGGCACTTTGGGCATCAGAGAGTCTCTCAAGGCAGGGCTCTCTGCTTCTGGTCTCAGGGTCACATGTGCAGTTATATACGTTGTGCCTTTCCCAAGGAGTGCCAGGTCAGGGAAGGCTGAACTCTATCTCAGGCTCCAAGCTATATGCCTTGGTATGGGCTGCATCTTCCTACAGGAAGGGGCACCTTTCACTTATTCATTCATTCACTTATTTTTATGGCAGAATGCCTGATGTACAGTGAAGGTCCCAAGTTGATGGGATTTTACTTGTACACACATCACCAGTTCAAGAGAAATTTTATGAGTACTCCAGAAAGCACCTTTTAAAAAAATTGCACAAAGAAGCCACGTAGACCAGTGGCGGCCTGTTTAATCTACACCAGCTCTGCGGACTTGCAGAACTTTGACATTTGCAAATTGATCTTTAGTCAGTCAACCAAGGTATATTTACTGGTATCAAGAGCAAGCACTGTGCTGGGCTTTGTGGAGGGTCTGGAAGAATATATGATGCTCCCCTGTCCTCTAGCACCTCACAGTCTGGTTGGTCAGATAGCTCTTGAAGAGCTCTCAAAGAACAAAGTCATGGAAGGTTCCTAGGAGTGACACTGTAGGCAGCTCAGTGTTTGAGAAGTGTCAAATAGGTAGTGCTTATAGAAGGGTTGTCAAGTGAGAAGAGTGGAGAAGCAGAGCCAGGCTTCAAAAGAAGGAGAATCCCAAGGCTCCTTGGGAGAATGATGGGGATCTGAGAGGTGGAGAGAGATAGAAATGACATGAGGAGCGTGGTTTACACAGGCAGGGACAGTGAGCAGAGACTGGGGCCGAGTGCAGGGGTGTGGAAAGCTGGGGCAAACCAGGTAAGGCGCCTCCCGCTTGTTACCCCATTGAAATTGGTGATCAGTGCTGAGCTCTCACTCACTTCCAGTCCAGGGAGACATCTTGAGCCAAAGGCAGCTGGGCACAGAGAGCCTGGGCATTTGCTGGAAGGTGGTTGAAGCTGCTCTGAGAACCATACCCAGAGTTCCTTTCTCAAGATGGGTTTGCCATAATTATATCTCAAAAATAAATGAATGAATGAATGAATGGATTTGTCAGGCATAGTATCTCTGGTTTGGGATTAGCCAGACTTGTTATACTATGTCAGCTATCAGTCAGGCTCTAAAAAAATCTGGGATTAATTTGTAAGGCTAAAATGAAAGGATACAATTGTTAGGTTTGGAAATAATGATCCTTTATCATTTAGAGATCATGTGAGGCCATTGGATTCTCATGGAGGGCATGTCATGGAGTTTGCGCTTAAGTGACCTAACATCTGAATGGTGATGATGTCAAAAGCTCACCCAAAGGGGGCAACCATTTTTGCATTTCTTGCCAGGGAGAGAGGGACAGTTTTGATAATAAAGCTGTTCCTAGCATTAGTAAGACTGATAAGATGCTGCAGATACAAAAAAAAAAAAAAAAGTTATGGATGCATTAAGGGGAGGAAGTCTATTTTATTTAAAAAAAAACTTTTTATTATGGAAAATTTCAAACATACATACATAAAAGTAGAGAGAATAAGTTAATGAGCTCCCATGTTCCCATTGCCCAGCCACCACCATCATCAGCTCATGGCTGATTAAGTTTATCTATCTCCCTCACTTCCCACCCCCATCTTCGAGATAGCCCAACATTTCATCATCAATATTTTAGTGTCTGTTTCTAAGAAATAAGGGATTTGTAGAAACATTACCACAGCACCATGATCACATCTAAACAGCTAACAGTCTCTTCTTAATCTTAGCAAATATCCTGTCAGGGTTCAATTTTTTTGATTATCTTATTAATTTATTTTTACAATTGGTTTGTTTGAACTGTGAACTAAACAGGGTCTACACATTGCATTTGTCTGATACATCTCTTCAGTTTCTTTAAATCTATATGTTCCTTCTCCTTTTTTCCCCATTGTGGTTTATGATTGGCTGTGTTATTTGTCCTGTGGTTTCTCATATTCTGGATTATGCTGATTGTATCCTTGTGGTGTCATTTAAGATGTTCTTCTGTCCCGTATTTTTCCTGAAAACTGGGAATTACATCTAGAAGCCATTCAGAATCACATTTCTCTTTTTGGCCAAGAAATTCTAGCTTTTTAAGAAAGAGTTCGTTGAGGGCTTCAGATGTGAAGGGACTGAGAGTTTGTTGAAAGTAGATCTAGACTTTGGACTAGTTTGGGAACCAAAGAACAACACAGTGGGCCACTTTTCTGTTCTTTTTCTAAAGTTCTCCTTCCACTGAGTAGGTCTGGTTCTGAGTTTAAGAAGTCAAAGCTTTCAGAGCCCCTGGATCACACCTTTTCACTCCAGCATAACAGGGGGAGCCTTCCCTGTATATGTAAGTAGCAGGCTGCTAGGAGAGAGGATTTGGGGCTTCAGTAAATCCTCCCCCTTTTCATAGGTCCTGCACATTTGAATGGGGCCCTTTCCCCTAGTCTGTGATGGATGTGGGGAGGGACAGACCTTGCTATGTGTGGGCTACTTGGGGAGAATCTGTACCTGGAGCCTGTGGCCCATACGCAATCATTTGGTGCTGACTGTGGAGACAGGTTGGCAAAGCTGTCGTAATAGTTATAACTACCATTGCTGGGTGCCTGTTCCATCACAGTCATTCCTCTAGGTGTTTTACACACACTTATTCCTTACTCCACCTGCCTGGCCATACAGCTCCTGCAGGCCCCATCTATCCTGGCCTTATTCGTCCTTCCTTCCCAGGGACTCACTTTTTAAAATGGTGAAATGGTGGCTGAGACCTACCTGCCAGCAGCAAGGGCCAAGTGTCACTTTAGGACTTGAGGCCCTCCTAGTAAGCTGGAACTTAGTGGACAATCCAGCTGTGGGGACTCCTATCTCAATTGGTGCCAGGGGCATGTCATGCTGGTCTTGGTACTGCATTCGTAGAACTTGCGCAGGTTCCTTTCCTGCAGGGCCTTCTGCCATCTCCGTTCACCAGTGTAGTGGTGGAAGCTGATTGTAGCTGGGGAATGAATTAGGACCCTGGCCTATGGTAAGGAAGATGAATTCTGGTGTCCCATCCCCCCGTGGATTGGGCCTCTGGTGGGGGTCTGTCCCTTTCTGGCATCCTCTCAGTGCATGTGTCTTATACTTTAGGTTCTGGTCAGCTGTGCCCGTAGGATGGAGAAGAGGAGCATGCTCCCTGATTGATCTGTGCTAAACCTTGGCTGCCCACGCTGGTCTCAGGGCTGCTTTGATCTCTCCTTCCTGTACTTTGCTCTTAGGGGCATCTAGGGTTAAGAGAGCCTTGCTCTAGCAGAGACCTCTTACGTGGTATCTCCACTTCCTTCTAACAGGAGGGACACATGGAGGCATATTGGGAGCCTCCAGAGAACTTTAGGTCACCCTTGAGATCAAATCCAGATTTCTTTGGAGAGGCCTGGCTGCTTCTGAAGTGGTGGGACTGCTGTCAGGGCCAAAGGTGAGGAAGAGATTTTCCCTAAGGAGTAGTGGAAGGACTTGGTCCCAACCACTGAGGAGATCAAAGAGCCTCAGCAGCTTGTCTAGGAACTCACACAAGGATCACCCAACCTGGTCCCATCTGGGACTGCCCCTATACGCAGAGGAGCCCAAGCTCTCCAGTGCCCCAGGCTCAGGGAGGGGGATGTGCCCGCCCCCACCCCCAGGGATGCTGGAAGAACCAGTAAGACACTTGGGTGCTTAGGAGGAAAGGAGAGATAAGGAAATTTCCTGGTAGTCGCATCCATACATTGGATACGTTCGTGTGTGCTGGTAGGTAATAAGGATCGTCTGCACTTTTTGTATATGGGAGCAGTTATGAGGGATTTCTACAGATAAATTCTACTTAGAAGTAGGAGGACTTTAAAGTGATGTTCAGCCACGTATTCAGGAAACCCTTTGCTGAGCACCTACTGGATGCCTATCCCCGGGTGAAATGTGAGGAACAAAGGAAGGCGCAGGATATGGGCTCTGCCCTCAAAACGGCTCACAGCGTGATGGGAGAGAAAGAGAGACTTCAGTTCAGATCTTTACCCTCAACTTCCTTAAATTAGAGTTTGCTCCTGCCTTCTCTTTTTCTCACGAAGGTAAAAGAAATGAGCACACGATTAAAAGGGTTTGTATTATTTCATCTTCTAAAATAGTAGAGCACATATTTGTATGGTGTTCAACAGCTTACAAAACACATTCACAGCACTAATTTACTCTGTTGGGAGCTCCAAAGGTCTAACAGGAGAGATTCAGAAGAACAGCCAGCTAGCTGACTTTAGCAAACCCAAATGCCATACACTGAGCACAGCTGGAGAACCACGTCACTTCCCTGCCTCCTGCTCTCAGAAGATGGAAAATTTAGCAAGAGGATGGGAGGGCCTTGAGGACAGGAAAAGGATCTGGAAGTAGGACATTTGAGCAAAGGACAGGGTAGGGTGGGGTGGGGGATGAAGAATGGTGGAAGCATCCTGGGTAGGGGTCAGAAACTCAGGTTTTAATCAGTCCTGATGTTGCCTGAAACTGGCTGTATGTGTTGGGTAGGTCCTCAGTTTTTTTCCATCTGTAAAATGAGAAATTTAACTAAATAATCTCCAAAGTCCCCTCCACCTCTGACAGCTTATTTCTGTGAGATGATTGAAAAGGAAGGGCGATGCTTCCCACTGTTCAGCTTCACAGAGGAGAGAAAACAAGTACAACGTGCAGCCTTTAGGTTAATTAGAAGAGCTTTAAATGAAGAGGATTGCTCTTCCATTGTGCCCCAGAGATCTTCCGGAGTGGACAAAATGACCTCACAATCAAGCCTGGAGCCAGGAGAGGGACTGGCTGCTGCCTTGCCACTTGGTTGCTCCTGGTAAACACGGGCTCTTGAAAAGCTCTTGGCATCCTTCTACTGGTTTGGCTGGCCAGCCAGCAAGGCTCCCACCTGGACCTGCAGAGCCTGCTGCAGGATTCCTTTTCCCAGCCGTGCTCGACTGCTTATCTCCTGAGTGTTGTCCCATCCGTATCCCACAGGTGCTCTGGCAGCAGCCAGTGTGCTCACGATTTCCAGGGGAGCCAGAGTTGGCAAACACTTCGTGGTGGGGGAGGTGGGGCATGGAAAGGGCTGGCCTGAAAGAGACTTTAGTTCTGCCCCCTTCAGTTGGCAGTTGTACAGCTTCCTTCACTTGTAGAGTGAGGAGATGGATGTGGTACTCGCTGCAGTTTCTCCAGTAGCTCCGTGGGTTCTGTGGGCTCAGGCCAGGTCTCCTCCAATGTCAAGGTCTGGCATGTGAGACCACGTCCTTCAGGAGCATGGTTTAGCTTCAGCACGTGCTATGTTTGCTCTGTCCTTTTATTTTGAGCATCTAATCCAACACCTAATGGATACCAGCATGGCTGCTTCCATATTCCCTGAAGGCAGGAGCTCTGCCTTGGTGTGAATACCCCAGTGGTCCGTGGCCTCTGGTCCCTCCCAGGCAGATGATTCCACTGTTGGAAAGTTCTTCTTTCCCTTTGTGGGTCTCCTTATACCTCCTGTCTCTGGGTCCTGGCTCTGCCCTCTGGGCCGGCTGACTTATCCACTCACAGTTTTGGCAGGAGCTCACTGTGCTCTCACCTCCTCAACCCCGGTCTTCTCTCTAGGCTTCTTCAGCTCCTGTGGCTGGAATGTGACTCTGGGACCCTTGCTGACCTGGGCTGTCCTGCCCAAGACTGTCAGATCCTGAGGACAGGAAGGCTCAGAGAACAGGGCTCAGGGCTCAGCATGTCACATGGACTGTGAGTGACACAGTCTGAAGGATGAGGGGCCTTGGCTCATGTTGCCTGAGAACACCATCCTAAACCTTTGTGAGCACTCTCTGGCACTGCACCCCACAGTTGTCCAGCCTCATGCTGGGCATCTCAGCATGAAGGCTGGGTTCCCTCCATCCTGGGCTTGTGCGACCTGAGTGTGAATCTTTGGGGGTTGTGCATGGGTCCCTGCCATGACATCTCTGGTTGTACTTAAGAGATCCCTTCCAACCTAGTGAGACCCTTTTGGATCCTGACTCTGTCCTCTGAACTGGGGTAAAAACTAAGGCAGCGTGATTGTTTCAGTAATCATGCTATGTGAACTTCTCCCTTTCCTATGGCCCTGTGAGCCCACTTTCCAAACCCCTTTATCTGATCTTGAGTGGCCAGTGTTGGGTTGTAGAGGCCACAGCCTTGCTAGCTTGGGTTTGGAGTGGTGCCAGCTGAGGACAGTGGCAGAGACAGGGCTGGATTGGAGAGGCAGCCACCGCTTGCATCTTAGCCGTGGCAGCCCCTGTGCAGGCTTGTCCTTCCCTGGTTGGCCAGGTCATGCTGGCCTCCCTTTGGGGTGCGTTGGCCTTTGGCTCTGTAGGTTAGATGTCCCCAGGGGCAGCAAATGCTCTGCAGATGAAAGTTGCAAACACACATAAAAGGAGAGAAGATGGTATGGTGAACTCCCTGCTGTGACCCCATCACCCAGCTTCAACAACGATCAGTGTTTTGCCAACTTGTTTCATCTATATTCCTCCAATTTTTTTTTTTTGGCTGGAATATTTTCAGTCAAAATCCTAACATATCATTTCACTCATAAATACTTTAGGATGTACCTCTCATAGTTAAAAGATATTTTAATTTTAATCCAATGACATTATCACAGCCAACAAAGTTAACTGCAATTTTTTTTCAAACTTTATTTACGTATGTATGTATTTATTTATTTATTTATGGCTGCGTTGGGTCTTTGTTGCTGCGTGCGGGCTTTCTCTAGTTGCAGCGAGCGGGGGCTACTCGTTGTTGCAGTGCATGGGCTTCTCATTGTGGTGGCTTCTCTTGTTGTGGAGCACAGGCTCTAGGCGTGTGGGCTTCAGTAGTTGTGACTCGCGGGCTCTAGAGTGCAGGCTCAGTAGCTGTGGCGCATGGGCTTAGTTGCTCCATGGCATGTGGGATCTTCCCTGTAATTTCTTAATATAACCTAATACCTAGTCCATGTTCAATTTTCCTTGATTATCTCAAAAATGGCTTTTTATTTAAACATTTTTTTAATTAAAAAAAATTTTTTTTAGCAAGAGAAAACACAGATTTTTATTTATGTATGTATGGGGGAGTTCAGAGAAAAATGTGATTTCCGAAAATGACTTTTGAGAGTTTGTTTGTTCAAATCAGAATCCAAACAAACCTTGCATATATATAGACTATTATATATATGTAATGTATATATGTGTACTTATTTTAAAATAATGATAGGTATTTTTACTAACAATACTAATGAATATAGTTTAAAATTCGCTTGCAGTTTCTTTTGTCCTTAGTTTATATATTTTCAGGAATGTGTAGTCAAAGTTCTGTGTTTTATTTATTTATTTTAAAATATTTATTTATTTATTTATTTGGCTGCACCAGGTCTTAGTTGCAGCATGCGGGATCTTCGTTTCTGAGTGTGGGATCTTTTAGTTGCAGCATGAGGGATCTAGTTCCCTGACCAGGGATCGAACCCGGACCCCCTGCATTGGGAGCGTGGAGTCTTAACCACTGGACCACCAGGGAAGTCCCAAAGTTCTGTGTTTTAGAGTTATTAGAAATGATTCTTCTCTGTGTGGTTATGCTACTAAGAGGCTATACAATTAAGGTTTTTTTTTTTTTTTCCAGTTTGTGTTCAGTTTGTAAGGATTGCTTTTTGATCGCTTACCTGTTGCCACTGTCATACTGCACAGTAAATCAACCAAAACTCAGTGGCTTCAAATAGCAATTTTTAATTCTCACTCATGCATCTGCATGCTGGCTAGAATTCATTGATCTAGGCTGGGCTCCAGGCTGTAGGTGAGTCCAGGTCTGTTCCACGTGTCTCTCATCCTCCTCAGACAGCAGGCTAGCCAGGGCATGTTCTTCCCATGGTGATGACAGATGCACAAGAGGGCATACCTAACCACATACACACATTTCAAGCCTCTGCTTGAAATGACACAACTGCTAACATTTCTTTAGTCAAAGCAATTTTTAGTTAAGCCCAAAATCAAGGTGTGGTACTGTAGTTACTATGGCTACGTAACAAATTACCCCAAAACTCAGTGGTATAAAACATCCATTACTTTGCTTATTAGATTCTGTAGGTCAAGAATTCAGGCAGGGCACAGTGGGATGGCTTATTTTTGCTTCACAATGTCTGGAGCTTCAGCTGGAAGACTTGAAGGCTGGGGACTGGAATCATTTGACATGTCTTCATCATATTCATGTCTTACAGCTGATGCTGGCTATTAGCTGAGAGGGCCTCAGTGCTTCTCCATGTGGACTAGATTGAGCTTCCTCACAACATGGTTACTGGGTTCCAAGGGTGTCCTGAGAAAGGAAGTCAGGTGGAGACTGTGCTGCCTTTATTACCTAATCTCAAAAGATGTGCATTGTTACTTCTGCCATACTACATTCATTGGGGCAGTCACAAAGTCCTGCCCAGATTTGAGAGGAGGAGACAGACTCCATCTCTTGATTGGGAGTGTCCAGGTTCTATAAGAGCATTTGAGGGCTTCCCTGGTGGCGCAGTGGTTAAGAATCTGCCTGCCAATGCAGGGGACGTGGGTTTGAGCCCTGGTCCGGGAAGATTCCATATGCTGTGGAGCAACTAAGCCCGTGTGCCACAACTACTGAGCCTGCACTCTAGAGCCTGCAAGCCACAATTACTGAGCCCACATGCCGCAACTACTGAAGCCCATGTGCCTAGAGCCCATGCTCCACAACAAGAGAAGCCACTGCAATGGGAAGTCTGCGCAGCGCAACGAAGAGGAGAACCCCCTTGGCGCAACTAGAGGAAGCCCGCGCGCAGCAACGAAGACCCAACACAGCAAAAAAATAAAAATAAATAATTTTTTTAAAAAAGATCATACGAGGGAATTTGCTGGTGTTCCAGTGGTTAGAACTGCAGGGGGCACGGGTTCGATCCCTGGTTGGGGAACTAAGATCCCGCATGCCATGTAGCTTGGCCAAAATAAAAAGAGCATATGAGACTGGAAATTTCGCTGAGATTATTTTCAAAAATAGAGTCTGCTTCAGCTGGGAAAATGTACTGCACTTCTAGTGGGAGGAATTGCAAAGTCACATGGTAAAGGGCAGAAATCCACGGAAGGTAAAGAATGGAGAACAATGCCATCTACCATATTTTTTCTTTACCATTTAATTTTCTTAAAATTATGTAAAACTTTCATGTGATTCCAAATAAAACAAGGTGTATTGAGAGAAGTCTAGTTCCATCTTGTTGCCTTCCACTTTGTTCTCTGCCTTCCCTGATAAGAAACCATTTTTATCAGATTTTTCCATTGTTTCTTTTTGAAAATATGAGGAAAAATATACATTTATTTACCTTTCTTTTTTATATAAAAGGTAACAGATTCTAAACACTATACTTTGCCTTTTTTTCACTTAATATATCCTGAAGATCTCCTCATAGCAGAATATAGAAATTCTCCTGATTCCTTTTTGCATCTGGGCACTGCTCTATCATGTGCACATGCTATGGTTTTCCCTTGGGTATCAACCTGTGTCCAGTCTTTTGCTCTTACAAATAGCACCACAGTGAGGAACCTGGTATCTGTGTCATTTTGTATTTTTACCAGTGTATCTATGGGATATTTTGTGTTTTTTCCGCTGTATCTGTAGGATAGTTTCCTGTTGGATGCGGAAACAAAATGGTGAATGCACATTTTGCTATGTGTTGCCAAGCCTGAGGGGCAAGGGCAGAAGCTGGGAGCTAGTGAGGGGCTTGAACAGTATTCAGGTGTGAGAGGATGGTCACTGGACGAGAATGAGGAGGGGGCGATGGGGAGTGGGGAGGTGGGCGAGAGTGCTGAAAAGTGCTCAACTTCTGAATATATTCTGGCTGTAGAGTCAGCAGGATGGCTGAAGGGTTGGCTGTGAAGGGTTAGAAAAAGAAAGGAGTCAGGAGGACTCCTGAGTTTTGACCTGAGCATCTGGTGAACACTGGGGGCAACAAGGATGGGGTCTAAGATCAGGAGTTTTTTCCTGGACAGCTTGTGCTTTAGAGGCATCCAAGTGAGATGTTAGGTAGGCAGCTGGGTATTCTAGTCCCGGCTAAAAACATAAAGTAGCACTTCACCTGCAAAATGCTTTAATGTTGATGCCACCTGGTTCCTACAAGCACTCTGAGAAAGAAATAAGGAAGAGGAATAAATTGAGGCCATACTGGAGTTCCAAGAGGGCAAGTCAAGTATGTTCAACTCAACAAGCATTTATTTTATCAAATGAAGTGCCAGAAATGAAAACATTCACAAGAGGCCTGGCATTAAATGCCAACTGGTGCCTGGTTCCTGCCCAGGGCTGAGGATATAAAGGTGAACAGGTAGATTAGCATCCCTGTTTCCTACTACAGAGAATCTTTGAGTTAAACTTGATTGAAGGTATGGTCTCTGCCCTCTGGGAGCTCTGACTCACTCATTGGGAGATGCTCAGAAAGCCCACTGTGGCCCATCCTTCTCATCTTCACACACAGCTGCTAAAATAGATACAGAATTTGAGCCTCAGACCAGAGAGTTTACTTGAAAGTTCCGGCCCATCCCACAGGCTCTCAGAATTCATTGCTGGTTGGGTCTGAAGCCCAGACCACCAGAGCCACAGAGAACACCCTCTCACTGTAGGAAGAGTATCACTGTTCCTTCTTAACCCTCACTTATGTTCATGAAACTCCAGGAAGGCTGGACTGTGGTGTGGGAGAGGGTTCCCTTGGCAGATTTTGGGGATTGGGAAGAGGGCAGGAGGGAGGGAGCTCCAGGTCTGGGGTTGCTGCTCTGGGGTGGTGATCTGCTCATGGGCATCTGGGGTAGAGATAACATAATTTGACTCTGTGATGTACATTTCTCTGGGCCCTGGGGCCTGGGTGCAGGCTGTGGCACACGGAGCTGGCTCCAAAGCCAGTGGACTGGAGTAGGTCTTTCCCAGTGGCCAAGCATTCTTCTCTGCTCCCCTCCTGTACTGAAGCACTTTTGCAAATGATAGTGCTTAGTGCTAACTGCCAGGGTGAGAGGGGCTTCCTGCCAGGGTGCTTTCAGGGAGCTGTGATGCAGGCTGAACCTGTGGAAGAAAGGAAGGAAGGGAAGAGACAGAACAGGGCAGCTTGCTGTAGATTCTTCCAACAGACCAGGTCTGCCCCCACCCTACCCTTTACTCCCCAGCTTTGTCAGGGTGTATGGTGGAGCCCCTCCAAGGATCCCTGCTCTCATTGGTACTTGGCACCTCCCTGGCCAGCATGGTGTACCCCTTAGATTGCCTGAGCTGAAACACAGACTGAGGGGCAGCAGGTACATGGGCTCTGTGCTGTCCCTACCCAGGTACCCAGTCAGGTATGAGGAACCCTGGGAAACACATCCAGGGCTCCAGGGACAGTTGTCACACTACCAGCTCCTTTTATTTTTTAAAAATATTTTTAAAATATATTCTTTTTCATATTCTTTTCCATTATGGTTTGTCACAGAATATTGAATATAGTTCCCTGGGCTATACAGTAGGACCTTGTTGTTTATCCATCCTATATAATAATTTGCCTCTGCTAATCCCAAACTCCAAATCCTTCCCTCCCTTACCCTCCCTCCCCCTTGACCAGGTCCTTTTCTAAATGGTAAGAACCTCCACACCCCTGAGTGTGGTGTGAGAAAGAAAAATGTCCTCCCTGTCCTCAATTCATAGAGCCTGGTGGGGACCCTTGGGGGCAACACTGCCCCTTTCAGTTGCCAAGACCTTGACTCCTGCTCAAGGAGTACCACTCCTGGTGGTGCTGAAAACCTGTTTTAAGTGGCATGAAAAAAGAGGAAACTAGAAGCTTTGCCTTTTTGGAAACCATCCTGTGTTCCCTGTACTCCCATATGAGCCCTTATTCTGGGACTCTCAGGCTGGTGTGATGCAGGGGCAGTGACCCCAGGAGTAATTAAGGCTGAGTCTCCTGGCAAGGTTTTCAGGGAACATGGACCTTGGTCAGGCTCCCTCAGCTTCCTTTTCCTTAGTCCCTACTGGTGGCTCAGGAGAAACAAGACATTCAGATAAAGATGTACATAGCTTTTGGAAAGATAGTAACAATACTTAGTAATAATTGAGTGATTTTGCTTATACAGTATTTTTTCCTCTGTGTAGCTCTGGCCAATAGAGGGTCAGACTCACTGTTGAGGGATGGAAAGACTGAAGCCAGAGAGGTAATGGGCGTTTCCAAGAACCCCATAGCAAGGTGGGGCAGGACCAGGAGGAGGAGCCTGGACTGCCCACCCTGGCCTCTGTTCAGTGAATCTCCCTCGCTACTTTGGGATGAGGAAACTTCCATGTGTCCAGTAAAGGGATCAGACGTCCGGTGTGCAGCACTGGCCTGCTTGGTACACTCTCTGCCCTTGGGTAGAGTGGGCTAGGGGTGGGGAGCAGGTGACAATCTCAGGGTGGCCTTGGGGGTATAAGGCTCCAGGGCCAGAAGAGAAGAGCCCAGCCCCCACTAGATGGAGTTTAGGGGCAAGGCCTCTGCTGCAGTCTCTTCCAAACAACTCACTCTTGTAGAGCACTCACTCTGTGCCAGGCCCCAGAGGCCTCAGGGTTCAGTTGGGAACGAGGACAGAAATCATTCATTCTTTTTTTATGTGCTGGCATGGATGCAGGGAGTACCTTCTGAACAAGCCCACAAGCTCCAGGACCTTGTGGAGTGTACAGCCTTCAGGAATAAGACCCATGGCCACTTTTCAGAATCGGTATAAGCGATTCTGATAAAGGGTGCTGGTTGTTATTCCATGACCTGCCTTGGGGGGTGGGTTTAGACACCTAGGATCTATACAGCACCACCGACACCCTCCCCCGAAAAATTAACTTCTCCAGAAGCCCTGCTTTATCCCCAGGAAAGGCTTTGCTCCCAAACGGTTCTCATTCTGAGAATGCTGTTTCTTTGTCCAACATTTTTGTTCATTATTTATTTTTGTTCAGTGTTTGTTCATTCAACAAGCATTTATTAATCCTGCTGTGTATCTGGGTCTGTGCAGGCTCTGAGTTCACAGAGGAAATGCAATAGTCAGCCTACTTGGATCCCACAGTCTGGGTCAGCATGAGGGACTCAGCCAAAGCCACACAGTTCAGAGAAGGGAGCAGCAAAACTTCTTAGGTGCCCCCATGTGGGTCTCAGTGTACTGGTGTCCTGCCAGACTTTTTGTAGCTGGACAGGCCTGAGCCTCAGATGATGGCTGCTCGTACACACATGCACACACACACACACCCTCTGGCCCTGTTACCTCCACACACACACACACACACACACCCTGACCCTGTTACCTCCCGGTGCTCCAGGGACAGCCTAATGGCCAGGTTCCTGTCCTTAGCTGCTTAGACCTCCCTGTGGGCTCAGACCCTCCTGACCATGGTCTCCTTCTCGAAACTCCCTTCTTGGTTTTGTAGCATGTCCTTGTTTACTTGTCGGTCTTCTTTGTGGCACTGCGTGCCCTGTCTGATGAGGTCCCCAAGACTCAGCCCTCAGCCAAATCTCTTCTTCTCACTAGGCCTGCCCAAGGCTTCTACGCAAAAGGTGCTGCGTGCTGACGGCTCCCCAAACTCTCCAGCTCTGGTCCTCCCACTCCCAGTGGACATCTCCATATGGGCCATCACTATGCCGTCACTTGCCCTCTCACCTCTCCCCTTTGGCTGAAATAGTGTTTAATGTTGGGTTAGCAGGACCCCTTTTCTTGGGAAAACTTGAGTCTGTACCACAATGGACTTAATCTGACATAAAGACTTTTTTGAGGACAGGAATGTCGATGATTTTGTTTGGTATCCGTAAGAGATCTTAAACAGTCTTTTTTTTAAAAAATATTTATTTATTTGACTGCGCCGGGTCTTAGTTGCGGCATGCGGGATCTTTAGTTGTGGCAATGTGGGATCTTTTTTTAGTTGCAGCATGCCAACTCTTAGTTGTGGCTTGTAGGATCTAGTTCCCTGACCAGGGATCAAACCCGGGCCCCCTGCATTGTGAGCGTGGAGTCTTAGCCACTGGACCACCAGGGAAGTCCCTTAAACAGTCTTTTGTTTGGGAATGGAACCTCTTCTCAGGCCCAGGCCTGGGCTCCCCAGGTCATTAGGAGCAGGTGAGCAGAGTGCGGATGGTCAAAGAACACTTCTGGTGGGAACTATCATAATCCAACTTGGACAGCCTTAAGTCAAAATGAGGGGGCCATATTATAAGATCAGAGTTGTATCTTTCAGAACTCAAAAGTAGTTTATAGTCAGCTCTCAGGTAAGGGTGAGGACCAGGGAGATCATCATCTCCTCCCAAATCTGCTTCTCTTCTTCTCCTCTCTGCTGCTTCTTTCTGCAGCCTGGTGAGTCTGGCTTCTCACCAAACAGGCTGGTGGGAATCTTGGCAACTCACAGCTCACCCATCCCTCTCCCTGTTTTCCTTTCGCTCCCCCATTTCAGTTCTCCAGGGGAGAGACTCTGAGAGGCTCAGTGTGGGCCAGGGGCCAGCATCAGCTCTGATCCACAGTGCAGGTGGAGCCACATTGTACAATCTGCACAGGACGTCATTCCACCAGATTCCCCCAGTAAGTGGAAAGCTTATGGTCCACCCACAAGGGTCATCTGTAGGATCCCTGCTGCTGGCCAGTGTGTCAGAGTGCCCCTTTAAAACCTCTTCCATGTGCAGCCCTTTTGACTCTATCTTACACCCTGGAGAACCTGGTATCCAGGTGAGACAGAAGGCCAGGTGGACCAGAGTGATTGCCAGAGCATGTGCCCCAAAGAGTGGTGGATGGCTCCTGGACCTGATTCTTTGCTTGTCCAGGAAGAGGAGAACATATTCCAGCAGCCTTGGGCTGACTCCACCCCATCCCCTCAGACTCCAATGGGCAGCTGCCTTTCACAGCAGCAGGCTTTCCTCCCAGAAGCCTGCTTCTGGGGTCCCCTTTTTTGCTTTGGGACCATAAGTGTGCTTCCTCTTTTCTACCCAACTGCTTTTGCTCTCCAGCCAGGTCCTGGCCTCTGGTCCCATTCTCTCTTCCATGAGCATACCATCACCATGGCATTGGAGCCTTTCCTGTGACTGTTGCCTTAGTCTAAAGGCTTGGTACTGGGGGTAGGAGCAGAAAGGGGCTTGCTCCCTCCTTTTCTCATGGTATAACAGTGCTGAGCAGCTGTGAACAGCTACTGGGGCTCACCCACCAGGCTTCCCAAGGGCAGGAACTCTGTCTAACCCTTTGAGAAACATTAGGGAGGGATGGGGCTCAGGGTCAGCCATGGTGAATTGCGGCCTCTCTGTGGAGAAGCCTTGCTTCTGGGTGGGCCCAGGTCGGTGGGCCCAGGTGTTTCTCCTGGAGTTGGAAGTTTGGTCTATCCTGTTGGGATCTCCTGTAAGGATGCAGCCAATTTCCCTTTTCTAAGCAGGTGTACAGCAAGGGCACCCTGGAGCAAGACCAGTAGCTCTCATCAGCATATCAGCTTGTGACCGGGCTCATAGGGAGTTCTTCCTTGCAACTTTGGCTTCAAGGTGAGCCTCTTAAAACCCTAGCCGCACAAGCCACACCTTTGGAAGCCAAGGCCAGGCCTCCAGACAGATGTAACAGAGACCCTGCTTCCCCCTCGCCCCCCACCCCTCCCCAGGACTGACCCCACTGTCCCGCTGATCTGGCTACGTTCCCTAAGGGAGGAGAGACGTGGAGAGGAGTGGGCGGGGGCAGGAAAGCCTGCATGGGGTGGCTTCCCTCCGTTGACCGTGATACCACTGATCAGGGTGCTAACTGTGTGGTTGCTTAGCATGACTGGGACAGGGGGAGCAAGTTTACTATATTTTCATCCCTGACTAGTGCACAGGTGGGCCCTGGGCTTGTGAGTACTCAGTAGGGTGGGGCATAGTGGGGGCTCCAAGAATAGGATGGACACTCAGCAGGGATTTCAGGAAGGGATCTTGCTGAGAGGTAGCTCTCAGCCCTCTCTGGGTCCTGCTACCCCCATGCTTCTCAGAGATCTTGCCTGAGCAGCAGTCTTGTTGCCAGTGAGGCTTGTTCTTTGTATTTGTTCCCATGCTCTTTTCTTGGCTTCCCTTTTTTATGTTACTCTCCCGACTCCTGATATATCCAGGTAATTTTGAGTTTTAACTTTGTTGATGAGACTCTTCTGGAATTATAAAAATTATATAAGTAAGACATGAATATATTCTTGATGTAAATATTCAAACAATTCAATCATATATTGAGTAAAACTTCTATTTTCCTTTCCTTTTCTAGCATTATTACTTTTCTGTGTATATTTCTAAGATCTTTCTCCAAGCATTTATATTCATGAATCTGTTGTGTACATACACACACACTTTTTAAAAATAGATCAGTTTCATTTTCTGTAGTAGCAAACATTTAATCACCAAACAAAACTTGTGGACCTTGAGCACCCAAGGGCCATCACAGGCAAAATGTTAGGCTGCAATAATAAAGTAGCACCTACTCCAGAAATCAATGCCCTAGGGAAGGATGCACTGCCTAGGAGGGGCACAGAGTTAGACTTAGCCCCCTTTTCCTTGCTAAGGGTTAACAAAAAATGGGGCACAAAACTCTGCAGGGTCTGCACCACCAGAGAAAGCTGGTCGAGACAGGAGGGGATGAAAATTTGGAGTTGGCCAGGGTCTTCAGCCATTCACATTGAGCTACCTCTGAACTGTCCCTGAGAGTTCAGCATTTGGGATCAGGAGTTGGTGGGTGATCTCCACCCCCATAGGTGACAGCAAAGGCAAGGGAAGGTGAACTGGAGCAGTGGGTTACCTGGACCTCTAGCCACCAGGCCCTGGTGCATGGGGTGCCCGCTGTGTATGGGGAATGCCACTGGCTGTGGCATCTTCCTCTCCTGTGATGCCAGGGCCTTAGGATTGCCTCGGCTCCCCAGGGCCACCTGAGCCACCAGGGCTTCCAGGACTATCTGGCCTGCCTTGGCTGTCGGTGCTACCTGCTGCACCCACTGCACTGGCCGTGGCTTCTGCACCTTCCTCCACTGTGCTTGTGACTCCTTCACCATCTGACATCTTGAATCCGCCCACCCTCTCCACTGGCCGCTAAAAGATCAACACACATACTTTCTTAAAGAAATGGGATCACACTGAATATGTTGCTTTGCAGCCAGCTTTTTTTCACAGAACAGTATGGGGAGACATTTCTCCCTACCCCCCTCACTTCTCAAAGAATCAGAAGTTTGGGCCCTAGATAACTTTTTGTCACCTTGTCCCTTCCTGAGTTGGAGCAATCCTTGTGCCTTTTGGAGTCTCTTGGCCACTCCTGTGTCCCAGGCATATCTCCAAGCAAGCTACCAGACCTTTGTCTAGCTGGACACCTACTTGCTCAGCCTTTGAGGGTAACGTGAGCTTGAGCAGCTCTCTGCAGGGGTAGGACAGTGCCCTTGTTCCTGAGGCTCTGCCTGTGAACTTCAGAGCGTTTCCAGGTTCTAATCTGTTTTTCCAGCTAGGGCTGTCTCCTGGATGCAGGGGTCCCTGCAAAATTCCTTTGTCTTCCCTGACATGTGGTGTGAATTCCCTTTCTCTATTCATACCTTCTGCAGGTTGCATTGCTCAGATTCACAATCATCTGAGTAGAAGACTGCTCGCAGGGCAGGTCCACTTACAGCATAAGGAATCATCTGTGCCGGCATCTTGCCTTTCTTTTTGGTCCCCATGGTGATCTGTATTAGTACACACTGCCTATGCCCCTTCAGAGACCCAACCCTGAATCTGAAGGAGGGTGGGCCCCAATTCTCTAACCTCTTCCCACTAAAGGTTTTGGTGTTTGAAATTTGAAGATTCTTTTTAGTGCAGCCCAGCTCCATGTTGGATCAGACCTCTACTCCAGGGCAGAATAGTGCTTGGGGTCATTTATTCATTTGATAAATATTTATTGAGCACATACTACATGCTAAGCACTGTTCTAGGCAGTCCTTACTGTTGCCTATTAATCATGTCCTCCTCCCAAATTTCTTTGTTTTTGCTGGTTTCCTCACTGCTTGTGGGAGGCTTTTGCCTCGGGAACATGAATTTCAAATTTCCAACCAAATAAATCACAAGAATTTTTCCCTGAGTTTTTACTCAAATTCTATCCTACCAGGAGCATTTTATTCTCCTATGAAATGCCGAAGAAACAGGAGGCGTGTTTCCCAGAAACTGGCCTTGATGTGTTTCTGACAAGGCACTTAGTTTTAAGGGGTTGGGAGTGTTAGAGTAGGGTAGGGGGCGCCTAAGTTCCCAGGCCAGGTCCCAGCCTCGCTGCCTGTTTTTCTGGTGCCCTTAAGCTGCTTAGTTTCCTTAATCTTTAGTCTTCTCATTGGAAAAAAATGGAAATGATAAGAGTACCCGCCCTGCGTGGTTGTTAGGAGGTTGATTATGTAAAGAGTGAGTCTGGCACATGGAGTGAGCTGAGAGCCTGATGGTGCTAGGGGTGATGGTGTTAGTGGTCTGACTCCCACGAACGAAAGACATTGAAACCATTATGTATTTCATCAGTCAAGATTTTTTTTTTAAATATCACTTTTTATTTTCTAACTTTGTGAATGCTTAATACATTAGCACCATAGCACATGCTTACAGTTTAGAAATGAATATTGCATATTTGGGGGTATAGGCTCAGGTAGCATTTTTTTTTTAATTGATTTATTTATTTTGGCTGTGCCTGGTCTTAGTTGCGGCATGCGGACTTTTAGTTGTGGCATGCGAGCTCTTAATTGCAGCATGCATGTGGCAGGGATCCCTGACCAGGGATCGAATGCGGGCTGCCTGCATTGGAAGCGTGGAGTCTTACCCACTGGACCACCAGGGAAGTCCCTCAGGTAGTATTTTGAAATTCTTTTTTGAGATACAATTCACATAACATAAAATTCACCCAATTTTAAGTGTGCCATTCAATGTTTTTTAGAACAGAATTGTACAACAAAAACTACAATCTAAATTTAAAACATTTTCATCACCCCCAAAAGAAACCTTGTATCCATTAACAGTCACTTCTTATTCTTCCCCACCCCCAGGCTTAGGCAGCCACTAACCTACTATCTGTCTCTATAGATTTGCCTATTCTGGACATTTCATGATTAAATAGAATCATGCAGTATGTGGTTTTTTGTGTCTGACTTCTTTCACTTAGCATGTGTTCAAGGCTCATCCATGATGTAGCATGTGTCAGTACTTCATTCCTTTTTATTGCCCAATAATATCCCATTGTATGGATATACCAAATATTATTCCCTCATAGGCTCATGAACATTTGGGTTGTTTCCACTTTTTGGCTTTGACTATTATGAGTAATTCTGTTATGAACATTTGAGTACAAGTTTTTCTGTAGACATATGTTTTAAATTCTTTCGGATGTATTCCTAGGAGTAAAATTGCTGGGTCATTTGGTAACTCTACATTTAACATTTGGAGAACTATTGGACTTTTTTCTAAAGTAACTGTACCATTTTACATTCCAAACAGCAGTGAATGATGGTTCCTTTTTTTTCCACATCCTTGCGAACATTTGTCATTATCTTTCTTTTTGATTTTAGCCATTCTAATGGGTGTGAAGTGGTATTCATTGTGGTTTTGATTTGCATTCGCCTAATGACTAATGATTTGAACATATTTCATGTTATTGTTGTCTATATCTTCTTTAGAGAAATATCTATTCAAATCCTTTGCCTATTTTTAAATTGGGTTTTCTTTTTATTGTTGAGTTGTAGAAGTTATTTGTATGTTCTGGATAATAGACTCTTGTCAGAGATTTGATTGGCAAGTATTTTCTCCCATTTTGTGATTTGTCTTTTTACTCTCTTAATGATACATTTACAGTAAAAAAAAGTTTTTAATTTTGATATAGTCCTATTTACCTATTTTTTGGTCACTTGTGCTTTTGGTTCTGTATCTAAGAAACTATTGCCCAACCTAAGGTCATGAAGATTTTCTCCTATCTTTTCTTCTGAGTTTCACTTACATTTAGGTCTATGATCCATCAGAGTTAATTTCTATGTATGGTGTGAGGTAGGAGTCCAACTCCATTCTTTTGCATGTGGCTATCCCAGCACCATTTGTTGAAAAAACTGTTTTTTCTCTATTGTATTTTCTTGGCATCGTTATCAAAGATCAATTGACTATACACGTATAAGTTTATTTCTGGACTCTCAATTCTACTCCATTAATCTATATGCTTATCCTTATGCCACTACCACACTGTCTTCATTACTGTTGTATTGTAGTAAGTTTTGAAATTGGGAAGTTTGAGTCCTCCAACTTTGTTTTTTCTCAAGACTCTTTTGACTATTCTGGATCCCTTACATTTCCATATGAATTTTGGAAAGGAGAGGCTTGTCAATTTCTGTGAAGGAGCCAGCTAGGATTTTGACACAATGCATTGAATCTGTAGATCAATTGGGGAATATTGTCATCTTTACAATATTAAGTTTGATGCATAAACATGGATGTCTTTCTATTTATTTAAATCTTTAATCTATTTCAACATTTTGCAGTTTTCAGTGTATAAGTCACATTTTTTGTTTGTTTAGGTTATTCCTAAGTATTTTATTCTTTTTGATGCTGTTGTAAATGGAATTGTTTTCTTAATTTCAGTTTTGTATTGTTCATTGCTAGTGTATGAAAATAAAATTGACTTCTGTATGTTGCTCCTGAATCCTGCAACCTTGCTAAACTAATTTATTGGTTTGAATAGTTTTTTAGTGGATTCCTTAGGACTTTACTATATTCAAGATCATGTCATATGCAAGTAGAGATAGTTTACTTCTTTCTTTCTTTTTTTTTTTGGCCGCGCTGTGCAGCATGCGGGATCTTAGTTCCCTGACCAGGGATTGAACCTGTGCCCCCTGCATTGGGAGCATGGAATCTTAACCACTAGACCGCCAGGGAAGTCCCTACTTCTTTCTTTATAATATGACTGCCTTTTATTTATTTTCCTTGCCCAATTGCTCTGGTTAAGACTTCCAGTACTATGTTAAATTAAAGTGGTGAAAGTGGACATCTTTGTCTTGTTCCTGATCTTAGATGGAAAGTTTTAGTCTTTTACCATCGAGTATGATGTTAGCTGTGTTTTTTTCATATATGGCTTTTATCATGTTGAGGAAGATTCCTTCTGTGCTTAGTTTATTCCTAAATCAGCTTTTATCATGAAAAGATACTGAATTTTGTAAAATGCTTCTTCTGTATCAGTTGATGTGATCATGTGTTTTTTTTCCTTCATTCTATTAATATGGTATATTACATCGATTGATTTTCAGATGTTCAACCATGCTTGTATTCCAGAAATAAATCCCATTTGGTCATGATGTATAGTCCTTCTAATAGGCTGCTGAATTTGGTTTGCTGGTATTTTCTTGAGGATTTTTGCATCTATATTCATAAGGAGATTGACTTGTAGTTATTTTTTCTTGTAGTGTATTTGTTGATATGAATTCTTTTTCAGTGTTAGAGTTTACCAGTGAAGCCATCTGGATCCGGACTCTTCTTTGTTGGAAGTTTTAAAATTACCAATTCAGTCTCTTTACTTGTTATAGGTCTATTCAAATTTGTTTCCTCTTGAGTCTGTTTTGGTAGTTTGCATCTTTCTTGGAATTTGTCCATTTCATCTAAATTACCAAGGGCGGGCTTCCCTGGTGGCGCAGTGGTTAAGAATCCGCCTGCCAATGCAGGGCACATGAGTTCAAGACCTGGCCCGGGAAGATCCCACATGCCGCGGAGCACCTAAGCTGTGCACCACAACTACTGAGCCTGTGCTCTAGAGCTCACGAGCCACAACTACTGAGCCTACATGCTGCAACTACTGAAGGCCGTGCCCCTAGAGCCTGTGCTCCGCAACAAAAGAAGCCATTGCAATGAGAAGCCCGCGCACTGCAACAAAGAGTAGCCCCCGCTAGCTACAACTAGAGAGAGCCTGCACGCAGCAATGAAGTCACAACACAGCCAAAAATAAACTAATTTAAAAAATTAATTAATTAAAACATTTAAAAAGTAATAAAATAAATTACCAAGGGCATATGATGTTCATAGTATTCTTTTGTAATTCTGTTTATTTATTTAAGGTCAGTAGTGGTGTCCCTCTTTCATTTCTGGTTTTAGTCATTTGACCTTTTCTCTTTTTTCTTTATCAAAAGAATGTTTTTTTGGTTTTGTTGATCTTTTCAAAGAAAGAGAATTTTATTTCCTTGATTTTCTCTATTGTTTTTCTATTTTCTGTTCATTTACTTATGTTCTAATTTGTATTGTTTCTTTCATTGTACTCGTGTTTACTTTGCTCTTTTTCTACCTATTAAGGTGGAAGTTTAGGTTATTGATTTGAGGTCTTCTTTTAAATATAGGTGTTTACAGCTATGAATTTCTCTCTGACCATTGAATTTGCTGCATCCCATATATTTTGACATGCTGTGTTTTCATTTTCATTTCTCTCAAAGTATTTTCTAATTTCCCTTGTGATTTCTTCTTTGACCCGTTGGCTATTTAGGAGTGTATTGTTTAATTTACACTTATTTGTGAATTCCCTAAATGTCTTTCTGTTATTGATTTCTTTTTTTTTTTTGGCTGCGTTGCGTCTTCGTTGCTGCACGCGGGCTTTCTCTAGTTGCGGCGAGCAGGGGCTACTCTTCGTTGCGTTGCACTGGCTTCTCATTGTGGTGGCTTCTCTTGTTGAGGAGCCAAAAAATTAAAAAAAAAAAAAGGTACTGAAGTCTCCAATTATTGTTGTTGAATTTTCTATTTCTCCTTTTAATTCTGTTAGTTTTTGCTTCATGTATTTTGGCACTCTGTTTCTAGGTGTATTTATGTTTATGTATATAGGTATATATGTTTATAATTGTATATAATTAGATATTGTATATTGATTGTATATAATTATAATAATTGTATATAATTTAAATCTTTCTAATGAATTGAGTTTTTAAAATCGATCTTTATCTTCAGTAACATTTTTCTGTTCTACAGTCTATTTCGTCTAATATCAGTATAGCCACTCCAGCTCTCTTATGGTTGCTGTTTGTGTGATAATATTTTCCCATAAAAAAAATTTTAAGCTATTTATGTTTTTGACTCTAAAATGTGTCTCTTATAGATAGCATATAGTTGGATTTTAAAAATCAAGTCTAATAATCTCTGTCTTTGATTCGATTGTTTAATTGATTTTTATTTAAGTGATGTTATTGGCATAGTTTGATTTACATCTGCTAATTTGCTTTTTGTTTTCTATATGTCTCATTGCTTTTTTATTTCTCTTTTCCTCCTTTACTGCCTTCTTTTGTATTAAGTGGACACTTTTGGTTTAACATTTTAGTTCCTCTGATGGTTTTTAAATTATATAGGTTTAGATTATTTGTCTAGTAGTTGCTGTAAGACTTATACAGTATACATCTTTGTTTGTCAGAATCTGCTTCAGATTTATGCTTACTTAATTCCATTGAAATATAGAAACATTACTCTCATACAGTTCTATTACTTTTCCCCCTTTTTGTGCTATTAGTGTTATACACACTATATCTATATATATTACAAACATAACAGTACATCATTATAATTATTACTTTATATGATATTATGTAATGTTATATACATTCTTATATAGACCTTTTAAAGAAGCTGAGAGAAAAAGGGGAGAAAGTATATATTTGTGGAGTTTGTTATATTAACTTTCTTATTTACTACTTCTTATTCTCCTCATTTTTTCCTGTGGATTCTAGTTACTAGGTGATGTCATTTCCCTACTTCAATACAGCTTTGTTCCCACCCACCTCTTTTGTGCTCTTTTTGTCAGACATATTACATTTCTATACATTATAAGCTCAACAACACATACAGTTTTATGCAATTGCCTTTTTATCAGTTAAGAGAAGAAATATGCAATTATACTTTCTTTTATGCTTACTTACGTAATTACCTTCACCAGCACTCTGTTGTTTTGTGTGTGTGAATTTGAATTACTGTGTGGTATCACTTGTTATCTGCCTGAGGAATTTACTTTTTCTTTATCCCCTTAGTTTTACTGAGGTATAATTGACCTTTATTATTTCTTGTAAGGCAATTTGCTATCAACAGTTTTTTTCTGCTTTTGTTTATCTGAGAATGCTTTATTTTGCCTTCATTTAAAAAATATCTATTTTTCCAGAGATTTTTAAGCTCACTTTATATTTGTTATTAAAGATTGTTGACTCTGATAAGATTGAGAACCAAAGGCAGAGTAATATTATGAAATATCAACACATTTCTTATTCACAGTTTTTAAAAACTGTTAAAAATGTTAAAAAATTTTTTTAAATAGCAAGCCAATAGAGTAGGGTAATTTGAGACATATTTTTTTAATTGAAGTTATTGTAGATTCATATGTGGTTTTAAGAAACAATACAGAGACATTCCTCTTACATTTTGCCCAGTTTCTCCCAGTGGTAAAACTGTAGTATATCACAACCAAGATATTGACATTCATACAATCCACCAATCTTATTCAGATTTCCCTAGTTTTACTTGTATTCATTTTATGTGTGCTTATTAATTAAGGTATACAATTTTATCACCTGAACAGATTTGTGTACCCACTACCACAGTCAAGATTCTGATCAGTTCCAACCACAAGGATCTCTTGTGTTGTCCTTTTATAACTACATCCAGCCTCCCTCCTGCCCCTTCCCTCTATTTCATCCCTAATCCCTGGCAACACCAGTCTGTCCTCCATTTTAAATGTTTTGTCATTTCAAAAATGTTGCACAAGTAGAATCATACATAACCTTTTGGGGTTGGCTTTTTTCACTTTTTTTCACCTATAATTCCATAGAGACTTGTCCAAGTTGATGTGTCAACCAATAGCTCATTCCTTTTTAGCGCTGCATAGTACTTCATGGTACGTATGTACCACAGTGTGTCCAGCCATTCATTGTTGAAGGACATCTGAGTTGACTCCAGTTTTGGTCTGTTACAAATAAAGCTTTTATGAACATTCATGCACAGGTTTTTTTAAAAAAATTAATTTATTTATTTGTTTATTTTTGGTTGCGTTGGGTCTTCGTTGCTGTGCACGGGCTTTCTATAGTTGTGGCGAGCAGGGGCTCCTTTTCGTTGCGGTGCGCAGGCTTCTCATTGCAGTGGCTTCTCTTGTTGCGGAGCGTGAGCTCTAGGCACGTGGGCTTCAATAGTTGTGGCTCATGGGCTCCAGAGCGCAGGCCCAGTAGTTGTGGTGCACGGGCTTAGTTGCTCCGCTGCACGTGGGATCCTCCCGGACCAGGGATCGAACCCGTGTCCCGTGCATTGGCAGGTGGATTCTTAACCGCTGCGCCACCAGGGAAGCCCCCATGCACAGGTTTTTATGTGAACATAAGTTTTCATTTCTCAGGGATAAATGCCAGGAATGCAGTGGCTGGGTCATTTGACAGTTGCATGCTTAGTTTTTAAAGAAACTACCAAACTGTTTTCCAGAGTGGCTGTACCATTTACATTTCTCCCAGCAGTATGCGAGTGATCCAGTTTCTTTGCATCTTTTCCAGCCTATGGTATTGTCATCATTTTTTAGTTTAGTTATGATCGTCATTGTGGTTTCAATTTGCACTTCCCTAATGGCTAATGATGTTGAACATCTTTTCATATGCTTCTTTGCCATTTGGTCTGTTTGTGTCTTTTGCCCACTTTCTAATTAATTTTTTTTCTATTGAGTTTTGAGGGTTCTTTATATGTTCTGGATACTAGTCCTTTATTGGATATGTATTTTCAAATACTTTCTCTTACTCTGTAGCTTTTCTTCTCATTCTCTTACATAGGCTTTTACAAAGCAAAACTTTTAAAATTTGGTGAAGTCCAGTTTATCAATTTTTCTGTAATGGATCATACTTAAAGTATCAAATTTAAGAACTCTTTGCCTAGCTAGATCTTGAAAATTTTCCTGACATTTAAGTTTATTGTCCATTGTGAATTAGTTTTATATGAAGTCTGAGGCTTAGGCCAAGGTGTTGTTGTTGTTGTTGTTGTTTTCCAGTCTTTGGATGTCTAACTCCTTCAATACCATTTGTTGAAAAGGCTATCCTTCCTCAATTGGTTGGTTTTGCACCTTTGTAAAAAGTCAGTTGAGCATATTTGTGTGGATCTATTTCTGAATCCTTTATTCTTTCCATTAGTTTATGTGTCTATCCTTCTACTAATACCACACTGTCTTAATTCATATAGTTATATAGTAAGCCTTAATATTGGATAGAGTAATTCCTCCCGCTTTACTCTCCTTTGACAAGATTATTTTCGTGTTCTAGGTCCCATGCTTTTCCATATAAATTTTAGAGTAAGTTTGTCTATGTCTATAAAAACTATTGGAATTTTGATAGGAATTGCATTAAACCTATAGATCAATTTGGGGAGAATTGACATCTTTTCTATGTTGAGTATTCTAGTTCATGAGCATAGTATGCTCTTCCATTTATTTAGGTCTTCTTTGATTTCCTTCCTCAGCGTTTTGAAATTTTCAGCTACAGATTCTATAAATGTTTTTAAGTGTATACCTAAGTGTGTTATTTTCTTTGGAGTGATTGTACGTGGTATTGTGTTTTTACTTCTGATTTCTTCATGTTTATTGTTAGTATATAGAAATGGAATTGATTTTTATATATTTATTTAGTGTCTTGCAACCTTGCTGAACTTATTTAATAGTTCTATGATTTTTTTGTAGATTCCTTGGGATTTTTAATGTAGATATAAATGTCATCTGCAAACACATACAGTTTTATTTCTTCCTTTCCAATCTGTATGTTTTTTATTCCTTTTACTTGCCTTATTACAGCAGCTAGAACTTGCAGTACTATGTTAACTAAGAGTGATGAGGGAGTGGCTGGAAGGGAGGGCTGGACTGAGGGACGTCCAGACATCAGGTTGAGTGGGGTGGTGAGACCAGAGGTCAGAGGAATTGGAATGGCAGGCAGGATTTGGACTTGAGTTTGTTAGGAAAATTCTTCTGGCTACTGTATGTGACATTCGTGGAAGAGGGGAGCCTGGAGCCCGGGAATGAGTAGAGGCTATAGTCACCACCCAGAGCCCCATCTTGGAGCCAGTGACAGAGATTGTTGAACATGGGTTTGAGACAGAGGAATGGCCTGTGAGGAGTGAGGAAAGAGTAGGTGAGGAGCCATCTTTAAGAGTAGGTCAAGGCAGGACAAGAAGCCCCAGTTCATTTTCCTCGCCCCTGTGATGTAGTCAGTGACCAATGGCAGAAACCAACTCTGTATCAGAAAAGCTCCTCTGGGAGAGCAGAGAGGAGAGTAAGTTCTCCAAGAGGAAGGAAAGTAGGGAGGTTCCTGGGCTCCAGAAAAAAGAAGCCATGGTGGGGGGGTAGCCTGGAAGTATGGCCAGGAAAATTGGAGGGACCGAGGAAGTGGTCTGCAGTGCAGGTGGCAACCATCCGAGCTGCCTGAACATCACACATGAGACCTTCTCCCTGAAGGTTCTGCAGAAGTTAAAGAGGTCCTTACTTGTACTCCTGGGCATGGCGGTGTCCAGTGGGCTCAGCTCTGCTTTCCTTTCTGAGGCCTCGTGAGATATGTGAGTGACCAGAAGCCTAGAAAGATCTTAGTAAGAGCATGGTTTCTTGGAGGTTGGTCTTCTGAGTGTAACACCTGTTCCAGTGCTATCTTGTGGCTCTGTGTCTTGGCCAAAAAATTTGAGGGTGAAGCTAAGTCCAGAGCTGCAAACAGAGGCCAAGGCTCTGATGGTAGTCCCTGGGGCAGAGTCTCCTGGATGTCATTTTCCTCACTGAAGTCGCTCCATGATGTCTCAGAGTGAAGGCTGAGTCTCAGTCTAGCCTGGTTTATATCCAGTCTCAGAAAGACACCAGACAGTTTTCCAATTTTTTGTGTATATCAATCACTAGCATTGTTTGTTTCTGAAGAATTTATACTTTTATTTCTCAATAGGAGGTAATTATTAGATTTCTGAAAAATGTGGGATTTGTTTAAATGAGTCACAGCGTTTGGCTGAAATAGAGAGGACTCCATCTGTTGCTTTTGCGTGGTCTCCAGTTCTGTTCTCTGTGACTAAGCTATAAGGGAAGCAGGAGAACTTGGTGTTCTGTGAGCTAACCATGACTGACTGTCAGACACAAGCCTCACCAAGTAAAGATATGGGAAAGAGGACCCTGTTTCCTGAGAGCTTCTCAACTTGAGATCTCTGCAATTAGTCACTGTGTTTGGGTGAGACGGGGTTGGGGGCAGGAGCCAAGGGCTCTTTGTCCACTGACCTCTGGCTCTTTCATTAGTGACAGGTCTTTCTCATGTGCAGAGTGAACGAAGAGGTATGCTGTGAGTCAGGGGCACAGCACATGAGATTCTCACACCCCTGCAGCTCCTGTGAGGGGTAGCTGCTCTGTGGGTGGGGCGAGTTGCTCCCAGAGCTTTGTGCTCAATCAGCAGATTGGCCTGCCCTGCTTAGCTGCTCACGTACCTGCCTCTCACTGGGCAGCTGGGGTCTGGCCTTCCGCACCCACTGGAGGGGCTGGGCCCATACAGTCGTGCCTCGCCTCTGCTGGCTCCTCCAGGACCAGCAGCCTAGGAACTCTTGAGCGGCACAGGTGCTACTCCACTGCTCTCCTCTTCTGCTCTAGCCCTGGAGACCTTGTTCTGAGCTGTCACAGGAAGTGCCCTTTCCTCTGTGACTCAGCCTCATCTCTGCCTGTAGGTGGTGTGCTGCCTGGCTAGTGTGTAACCTCAGTGGACTCCTCCTCCTGTGGGGCCAGTTGTAGTGGCTGTGTGGTCCTGTAAGCAGATGCCACCAGCTTTGCCTGATTCCTTCTTCCCAACTACACAGGGTGTATCACAGGAGTTGCCTGTCTGTTTATTTATTGGCTAGATCGGGTCTTAGTTGCGGCACGTGGGATGTTTCGCTGCGGCGTGCGGGCTCTTCGTCATGGTGCGCAGGCTCTTCATTGAGGTGCGCAGGCTTCTCTTTAGTTGTGGCGCGCGGGCTCAGTAGTTGCGGTGCATGGGCTCTCTAGTTGTGGCACGTGGGCTCCAGAGCACGTGGGCTCTGTAGTTGTGGCGCATGGGCTTAATTGCCCCGCGACATGTGGGATCTTAGTTCCCTGACCAAGGATCGGACCAGTGTCCCCTGCATTGCACGACGGATTCCTCACCACTGGACCACCAGGGAAGTCCCAGGAGTTACTTGTCTAGATTGGCACCCTGGGCAACACAGGCCTGCCAGGATGCATCGTGATTACCGAATTAGCAAGTGACCAGAGCCTTTTCCAGGAGTGAGCCTTGTGTGAGGAGAGCTGAGTGGATCCCGCTCCACTGCTGGAGACAGCCCAGAAGCCGTTCCCTACAGTGATACCAGTAGCTCTGAAGGCCCAGGGCGATAGATTTCTGTTGGCCATTCTTTTAGCAGGTTTTTGGTGAGCCATACTGTCACTCTGTGCTGAAACTCAAGATCCGACTCAGCCCAAAAAAGTGCTCAGCTGACCTTGCCAGCTCCCAGCGAGTGCAGAGGCCCCCACCCCAACAACCCCTTCATTTTGGGTTAAGTGTTTCCCTTTCCTGGTACATCCATGAAGCAACTTCTCCTTCCCAGCAACGAGCACCAGTTTGCTTTGACCCTGTGAGGGGTCTGTGCAACACCCTGTGGCTGGTGTTCGGACCACTAGCCTTGGACTAGGCCTACACCGGCCTCCCTGGTTTGCTCTAGCTTCCTTAACTGTAGCACAATAAGATATCCTAGGCTTAACAATTCTGCCCCTGGCTTTGTTCCCCTGACAATGATCCTGAGGATCATCCTACAGCAGTCCTCAGAGACCTTCCTCATCCCTTTTCACAGCTGTGGAGAATTCCATTATGTTGTTGGACCACAGTGTTATTCAGCCAACTCCTACTGAGGACTTTGGGGTTGTTTCCTGAGCTTTGCTGTCACAAATCGTCCCAAGATGAATTTCCAAGTGCATGTATCTTTTTTATTTATGTGTGTAACCATCACCTCCATCTAGTTCTAAAACATTCTCTTCACCCCAAAAGAAAACCCCATACCCATGAAGCAGTTGCTCCCCATTTCTTCCTCCCCCAGCCTCTAGCAACTAGTAGTCTGCTTTCCCTCTCTATTAATTTACTTATTCTAGATATTTCATGCAAATGAAATCATAAAATATGTAGCCTTTTGTGTCTGGCTTCTTTTTTTTCTTTTATACATTTATTTATTTATTTATTTATTTTTGGCTGCGTTGGATCTTTGCTGCTGAGCGCGGGCTTTCTCTAGTTGTGGCGAGCGGGGGCTACTCTTCCTTGCGGTGCGCGGGCTTCTCATTGCGGTGGCTTCTCCTATTGCGGAACACGGGCTCTAAGCATGTGGGCTTCAGTAGCTGTGGCACGCGGGCTCAGTAGTTGTGGCTCGCAGGCTCTAGAGCACAGGCTCAGTAGTTGTGGCACGCGGGCTCAGTAGTTGTGGCTCGCAGGCTCTAGAGCACAGGCTCAGTAGTTGTGGCACACAGGCTTAGTTGTTCCGCGGCACGTGGGATCTTCCTGGACCAGGGCTCGAACCTGTGTCCCCTGCATTGGCAGGCGGATTCTTAACCACCGAGCCACCAGAGAAGTCCCTCCATTCCCTTTTAAGTCTGAATAACATTCCATTGTATGTATATACCACATTTTGTGTATCCATTTTCCCATCCATAGGCTTTTGGGTTGTTTCCACCTTTTGGCTGTTATGAATAATGCAGGGATCCTTGAGTCTCAGCAGCCTGGTGGACAGGTAGAGCAAAGACATGTAGACAGGCACTGGGATGAGGTGCGGAGGCTCGGGAAGGAGTCCAGAAGCAGGGTCTGCTCCCATGCCCCAGAGTGTTTGCGTGGCTTTGCTCAGGTGTCCCCTCTTCTGAGGGTCATCCCCCTCCTTCCTCATTTGTATTGTTCTGAACGAGTCAGGCTTATCCATTTGTCTTCTTGGTCTTTGCCTGTCTCTGCACCATAAGGCAAGTTCCATGAGATGAGTGGCCTTGTTTGCCTTGCTCACTGCTAGGTAACCAACATCTGCAGTGCAGCCCAGTGCCAGGCACCCTGAAGCTCTTGATAAAAAGGATCTAATGTTCGGTGAAGCCTCACACTTGTGCTGCCGTGGCTGCCATTGTAGCCTTAACCCCTTTCGTCTCCCCAGCTTGCATTTGGATCTGCACTCACCATGTCCTCTGTCCAAGTCATCCCAAACTATCCTGGGTCCCCAGCACCTTCTCAGACATTCCCCCCACCTTCTGCCAGGTGAGACCCTGGCTATGCCTGAGGTTGCAGCATTCCCCTCAGCCCCTCGGCAGGGCTCTGCAGACCCACACTCACTCGCATGTCCCTCCTGGCCAGGGGGCCTTTGGGGTTGCATGAGCCTGGCCCTCAGACCCTGGTCCTTCCTGTCTTGTCAGCCACAGGCCATATGGTTCTACCACTTTCTCTCCCTCGGCCTTGCTGGCTGGACCTCTCATTACTTCCCACTTCCCTAAAGATTTTGGCATCAGAATCCCAGGCTTCCTGCCCACTCCCCTTGCTGTAAGCCAGGGAAGGAAGGAAGGGAGGAAGGAAAGAGCTAATGTTTTTCTCAGTGCCTACTGTGCACCTGGCATTGCTCTTCCTCAGACTGGGGTGACCCTCGCCGCTCTGTTGGCTTAGGCTGGCCTGGGCACTCTTGGCGGGGACGCAGGGCTGGGCTGGTCCCTCAGGGCATTTGCCCTTCCCCTTGGGAGCAGACCTCCTGGACAGGGTCTTACTCATTACTCAGGGCTGTAACTCCATGCGCCATGAAAAGTGTGGTCATACATGTGCTGATGTGCTCACACACATAACCTTGCACACATGTGTGAGCACACACACGTGCCCCACACTCACACATGCGCAGGTACACTCACACAGCGTCTCATCAGACTTTTTTCTCGGGTCTTAATCACCACCCTCAGACTCACATTTTCCTTTTGAGTACATCTGTCTTAATGGATTTTAAGCACAGGTAGCTGAGTTTAACACTCTCGACATGTGAACACGTTTCAGGTAGGAACATGGGCATCCCTGAGCCTCTGCTGGTCAGATGCTGAGCCCTGGGAAGGGGAAGAGAGTAAGGAAGGGAGCTCCTGGTGGTCAGTCCGAGGGAGGACCTCTCCTGGTCAAGGGTCCCACCTGAAAGGGACTTTTGCTCCTTGGATGGAAGGTTCTGGCCTTAGGCCAGGCCCAGGGAGCCTTGCAAGAGGGTTAGCTACCCCATGGCAGGCTGGGCAGTGGGGTGTGTGAGGGTCAGCTCCTCAAGCAGGAGGAAGGAATAGGCACATGGGGTGAGGAGGGGTGGGGTGAGGGAGCACTTCCTGCAGGAGGCCTCCCTAGCCTCTCATGTTATTGGGAAATCTCTACCAGTGGCAGGCAAAGCTCCCTGAGAGACTCATAGGTGAAACTCCAACAGGAGGGATCTAGAAAGGAACCCCCAGCACATTCCTGGCCCTCACAGTCTAAGGGAGAGGGAGGCTTAGGAACCAAAGTGCCACAGGTAGATATTAGATTTCTCGTTCTGAGTTAGATCCCTCAGAAGTGAAGGGCAAGAGGACCACAGAGGAAAGACTGCGGAGTTGGCAAAAAGGGAAAAGGAGCCTCCATCCATGTACATTTTAGGCTGACAGGGAAGGTGGAACAGTGGGCACAGTGCTGTTGAGGCTGGAAGGGTGGTGGGTGGCTTTCCTTTTACAGTGTCCTTGAATGAAGAGGGCATGTTTTTCCTGCTGGAATCTTGAGTCTCATTTACCATCTTGAGATGTCATTTTTTGTCATTCTGATTTTTTTCACAAGCCCTGTAAAGAATTGCATTCACTAGATCAACACTTCCTTAGCACCGACCCCATTTGGGCCTGGGTGTTTAGTCCTGTGCTGCATGCAGGTAGGGCAGGGAGAGAGACTAAAGAGCTGCCCTCAGGCACCACTGGGAGCTGCCCTGTGTGAGGCCGTGAGAGTCTGCAGGAAGGTCTACAGCAGATTTCTGGGAACTGGAGACTCTGGGGAAGGTCCCATAGAGGGCAGGATGCTTGAGCTGGGTTTTGAAGGTTGACTTGGAGTTTAAGGAAAGGGCCATCTAGAAAGAGAGCAGAGCATAAGCTGGGAGGAGTGAGGGTCAGCTGAGGAGCCTCAGGACTCCCTGCCTGAAGGCAGTGCAAGAAGAGGAGACTGCTGGTGGGAGGACCCCATTGTAGAGTGCTTTGAAGGCAGAGGCCGAGTGCATCCAGGGTGGGGTGGCAACTTGGGTGGGGCTGGTGGCATTTCCCTTGCGCCTGTTTTGGAGGTGGGAAGAGTGAGCACTGGCGCAGTGTGTCTTGTGCGATTATGGCAGCTGCCTCATGGGCTTTCTTTTTTCTTTTTTTTGGCCGCACCGCAGGCGGCATGCTAGTTCCTAGGATTGAACCCGTGCACCCTGCAGTGGAAACACGGAGTCTTAACACTGCAGACCACCAGGGAAGTCCCCAAATGGGCTTTCTGAGTGAAACTCCTGAACAGGGCCTACCCTGGTATCTCTGTCCTGGACTTCAGAGTCCTTTCTGCCCCCAGACTGTCTCTCATCAGCCTCAGAAGTCTTGTGGCCCCAGGATTGTTGCAACACATTTACTATCTTCCAAGCCTGTTGTGTCCGTCACCACCACACAGGACCGCTGATTCCCTAATCATTCACCCCAGGCCATTGGCCATTCAGTCCACAATTACTGAGTCCCCCTGTATGCCAGGCCCTGTGCCAGGCTCTGAGGACCGAGTGGTGACCCAGTGTGGAGGAAAGGCAGACTGCCCCCACTGCTCTCTGGAAGGCTGTCCCCTTCCCCCCCGTTTTCCTCCAGAGTTTTCTCTACCTGTGCCAGCCCACATCCATTTCTCCTTCTGGGAGCCCCCGAATCCCCCACCCCTCCTCACCACACAAACATGTGTGCACATTTAAGTTCTAATTATTTTGTGTATGGTAAAGTTTTGTGTGTGAGAACACTTGCTTTGAGTTCTCTTGATTGTAATAAATTTGAAATTGCAAGGCAGAGGTATTGTTCAGAGGCTTTCCTCCTCATTTCATTACCTGTTATTTCCGGTGCTGCAGGCCCTTTGTCCAAAGGCAGGATTCTTTAGCGGTTGGAATAGCCCTGCGCAAGAACCAGCACTGTGCCCTGGGCTGTGGGAGCAAGTGACAGAAGGGCAAGCGCCGACAGGGTGACTTTGGGAGATGAGTAGGGATGGAACCCCTTCTATTTTTTCACTCAGAGCTGAAAACAAGGACCATGGATGATCCTCAGTCACAATTTTCTTTTACCATTTTTGGGTCACAGATAAGTTTTTCCTTATTGTGTAGAAACATAAAAAGCAAGCAAGCACTTACTAGTTAAAAAAAAAAGTTTAAAAAATTTTAAATTAAAAAAAAGAGCAGGGCTGATTTCTGGACAGAGAGGTTTTTAACGTGGAGTGAGCAGATGTTACTTTGGTGTTTCTTTCTCCCCCCAAATACACAATAGACATAGTTTTTGGATCCCCCTGGCTTTCCATGAGAAGGGAGTTAAGGGGCCCTCAGGCTAGGTGGGGTTTCCCTGCAAGTCTGGAAGGGCAAGCTCTGGGAAGCCTCATACACTTGAGGTGTTTTCAGGTCCAGCCCAGTACCCTGTGCATGGCAGGTGTTCAGCCAGTTCACGTATTAATGATGCAGGCACTGGCTTATCTTACTAACTGCATTGTTGGCCCCCGTCTTCCTTCCAGTGCTTGGATCAGGGCGGGCATGGAGCAGGCCCTTAGCCATCTTTGTGGCTGAGGGTGTGTCCCGGCCGTCCCCGAGGACAGGCTGACGGCTGAATCCACTGCGCTGGGTCTGAAGACAGGGCAGAAGCTTGTCAAGCTTTCTGAGCTAGAGTCCTGGCTTCTGCCGTGTTGGGGTTGGAGTGGAGAGAGTGAGGCCTGCTGCCTCCATTGTCACAAAGACTTGCAGTTTTCTCTTATCTCCTGGTTTCAGCAGAATTTGGAAGAGAGCTGACAAGCATAGCGCTGTCCCCTTGGTAAAAGGCTGAAGTAGTAGAATTTGTTGGAGCGAGAAGCAGGGGAAAAGCTGGCTCAGCTTTATGTAATGACTCCTGACTCCTGATTAGAGATTCCTAGCTTTGAGAGTCCTCTCCCTGAGCCAGAAAACTGGGACGCTTCGCAGCTCAAAGTTGTCCCTATGTGGGGTCCCCATGCAGATGTCTGAAAGCCTGGGGCTGGGTGGGGGCAGGAACCTCGGTGGCTTGGGCTGAATTCCTGGGCCACACCTGGGAACCATGGCACTCCCGGAAGACAGGGTTGGTAAATGAGAACCAAGGGCCGGCCTGGGGCCAAAGATCTTGAGAAGGCTGTAGAGAGGGGGCTAAGAATTTGCCTGTCCGCCATGTGTGCCTCAGAAAGCTGAGCCTGGGAGGGGAGTTCATGGGGGTATGTGGCTGGCCTGGAGGTGCCATTGAAGGGTACCCTGGTCACCACAGGCTGGAAAGGCCAGGGAGTGCCTTAAAATTCAAATGCTGTACATGCTGTAGGTCTTAGTACAGGGATGTATTGGGATTTGCCCAGACGAATGTCAGCATCCTGGGTTCAGTCCTTATGGTGCCCAAAGGGAAGAAGAGTCCCTAAGGTTGGAGCCTTGTTTCCTCTGATGTCCCAGGTCAGGCCACCTGGAAAGCCTAGGAGGTGACGGGGAGAGCCTTTGAGGAGCTGCTGACCTGGGTCTCATCTCTGGGCGGTGACTCTGGTCTTGGCACCTGCCTGCCTCCTCTTCCCTCCTTTGGCCCTCTTGGCTCCCAGCGTGGGCCCCCGCCTCTCCTGGCTCCCTCAGGAATCTCCTACTGATGAGCTTTACCCAAGTCTGATGAATAAGTGGGAAAAAGGTGTTAGGGCACTAAAAGCAATAATGCTCCCCTCCTACTAAGTTCTAGCTAAAGAAACCAGCTCCTCTATGCACTGTAGTAAAACCCAGTCTTTGGATCCTTTCCCCTTGGAAATTGTGGTAATTGGCTGAACCAGACCTTTGTAAAAGATGATTGATATAAATATGACTGTTTAATTCACCTAAAATAAGAAGTTGCTTTCAAGCCCTACCAGAGTCATTTCCTATAAATCTTGCCTAATTACAAATTATCTTTCGTCAGTTGATTATAACAACCTGTGTGAACTTCTGCTTCCTTTGACTGGCAAACAGGGATTGCACCCGCATTAGATTCTGGGAACCCCTGCCCTTATGGGGTGCTCAGTCTGACCTAAGGGACACTGTAAACAGATAGTGCCTTGCAGGAGCAGCACTGGGACCAGGCCGGTGGGGGACGCAGAGGGAGGGAGACCCCAGGAGGCTCCACACCAGAAGTCAGGTTGGAATGGTGCTGTGGAAGTGTTCAGCCAGCCCTCTGGAGAGCCTGTGGGCATGGATGCAGGAAAGCCCCTGGCCTGTTGGGGAGCTCCCAGGCCTCAGGCAGGGCTTGTGTTAGGGGACGTGTGGGTGAGGCTTGAGAGACAGGCTGGTGTGGTAGGCCCAGACCAGCCATTGAGGAGTTTGGACTCGATGGGCTTCAGGAGGTCCAGTGCCTTCTGAGAGCAAACAAAAATGTTTATGAATGTGTACTTTTCTTCTTCTTAAGGATAAGATCTAAAGTTTTAAATCAGATTTATAAAGGGACCATGCTTTAGAAAACTTAGAACTTGCACAAGTGAAAAGCCAGAAAATGGCATTTGTTTTGTGTTGTAAAATGTCTTTCTGGTTAAATACGATAAATTAAAAGCATCTCTTTGCTCAGTCTCCTTACTGAACTAACCAAAAACTGCAAGAAGAATAAGAAACAGAAAACTCTCTTCAACAAAACTAAGAAACACCTGTATGTAGGAATGCAGTGAACAAAGAATGGTTTCCAAGCACAGGGAAAATTAGTTCTGATGAGGGAGGGCTCCAGAAGGGGAAACCTGCCTCTGCGGAACTAGGACAGGGAGGTCAGAGTCCAGAGGGCCAAACCCAAGAACCACCTTCTTGGACTGGTTAGCAAAGCCACCATATGTGGGGACGTTTAGGAGTGTCCCTGAACCCTGTGTGATGCCAAGAAGTTACTAGGGAGGTGGAGTTGCTCAAGGAGTTGAGCAGATTGGGGGGCGGGGAGTCGGGGGAACCATGGGCTGCCAGCAGCCTGGACAATGGAAAGACAAAGGAAAGTTAAAGTAGGTGTAATTGGTATCTCTGGAGAGGAGAACAAAACAAATGGAACAGAGAAAGATTCAAAGGTATAATTAATAGAAAACGTTTCCCCCCTGAAGTAAAGGAACACATAAATCTTTAGTTTGAAAGGACATACTGAATTTCAGGAAAAATAGATATGGAATATTAAGTTACTAAACTTCAAAGAGAAAAAAAAAAAAGAGTTCTAGAGCACCTAGAGGAAAATGTTAGTATACCTATAAGGGGAACTAATTGGGCTGGCCCAGAGCTCCCCACAGTATTAGTTAGAAAACACAGGGGCTGTACCTGCAAAGTCCTCAGGGAAAGGAACTGTCAACTGAGAATTTTACATCCAGCCAAGCTGTTGTTCAGATTTAATGACCACAAAGGTATGTTCGGACTTTCAAGAACTAGGGAACATGGTTCCTATGAGCTCTTTTAACATGAATGAATGAATAAAAACTTCTAGAGATACACTCCATAAGACATGAATGGGCAAGCTATGACTAGAGGACTAGTAACCCCTCAACAGAGTCCTAAGGGGGATGGCATCTACCACTCCCTTGCCCTCAGGTGAGCCATGGTTCACACAAGCACCACAGTGCAAGAGACATTCAGCCTTCAGAGTTACACCGAGCTCATGGCATTTGATGGTTCAGCTGACTGATGCCCACACACAGCTCTTGTGACTCTGGGAAGACCACAGATTGGAGGTGAAAATGGGACCAAGGGAAAGGTCAGAGGTAAACACTACATGCATCCTCTGGTCTCTTTTGGGGGATGAATTTGACCCGAGGTGGGTCTGGCCCAGTTCTGAATGAGACACTCCTGGAAGCTGGGTATCACCTGAGGCAGGTCTGAGGGTCTGGTTTGGTTCTGCATCATGGATGACAAGTTCATGGCCTTTGTGCTTATGTGCCCTACTCCTGGGTTCATGACAGACCTTTCTAATTGGTGGCAACAGTCTTTCCCACTGATCTTTCTCAAACCCAGCCCTCCAGGCAGTCTCTACCAATTAATGGGGTTAGAGGAAAGTTACCTTTATTTCCCTTCCTTGTTTTGGATTCTGGAGACTGACTGGGCCTAAAGGGAACCAAGGCCAAATCAGATTGTCCTGAGAAATGCTCTCAACCTAGTGGACCCAGATAGGCCTCAAGGCTGGGGAATGAGGTATCCAGGGCTTGCTTTCCTTGCAGTTATGGCCTGGGTCCCATCTTGCTCTCAGCCTCCTGCTGGTGTCTCCCCTTATGCTGGCAGCTTCCCCGGGGCTGTGTCTGATGGCAGCAACTCTTATCCCTACCAGGGACCCATGATCAAAAAGGCAGGAGGCCACTGGCCTGAAAGCTGGGCAGGTCAAGAAATGTTTTCTTGTGTGAAAACTGGCATTTTTTTAAAACTCAGACTTTCTGAATTCTCCCATCCATTCCTGAGAGAGTTGCTCCAGGACCCAGGACCTAGATCCTGGTGCCCACCGTTCTGCAGCCCCTGCTTCTCTGCCTGGATACACGGGGGCCGCTGGGCTGGCCTAGAGGTCCTTCCTGGCCTGGACCTTAAAGGAGAAATCCTCCCATAGCATCTTCCTGGCCATAATTGCCTGTTAGAGAAAGGTCAGCCAGGAATTTATCAAAACCTTGTTTGAAGCTGTGGGAACTCTTCCGGCTGCTCTTAGAAAAACAGTTTCTTTAAATTCAGTCCCCTCCTGGTGAGCAAAGGCAGCCATTTATTTGTGTGAAATATTTCTCTTTCAAGTATTCAACTGGAGGTGGCGGGGGGCATGCTCTAGAATGCTGCCATGTGGAACCCAGCCTAGTTTTCCCTTGGGAGCTCACACGGTCTCTTCCTGCTTTTCCTGCTAGTCTGCCCAGCCTGAGCAGGCCCTCCCTGACTGCAGCCACCAGAGGGCCTCCAGGCTCCTTCCCACGTGGACTAGGGCAGCCACGGCTCTCCCTGGTGGCCCTGCCCTTATGGACATACCTGGTGTCTGAGCATCTTTGGTCACTGGAGCTTGTCGGCCTCATGCCTCTCTTGGGAGTTTCTGACAGGGGGGAGTCCAGCTTTTGACTGGATTATTCCTCCCGGCAGTGGTCATGGTATGGGACAGAAGGCCACAGGGGTACTGAGGAGAGCTGGTGGGGAGGCCGACGGGATTGGCCTTGTGGCAGGGGCTTCTTCCTGCCCTGCTAGCTAGCTTTAAGACTTGTTTCTGATTAGTCAGTAGCCTTAAATGCTGAAAGGGAGGAAACCTGGTACAAATACAGCAATTTTTACATCCTCTACCTTTCTTGGCCATCTTTTTAAAATATCTATCCTGGATAAGGCATTTTTAGTCTTCCCCTGCTTGTCTTCCAGCCCCTCCTTCATATCTCTGCCCTCTCCCTCCTTCTTAACCTGCCTGTCCTCCTGTGTCTTTTCCACTTTATGGCAGTGTCCCTCTCCCCTCCTGCTCACCTGTCCTCATCCCAGCCCTCCTCAAGGAGCAGGACTCCTGGAGGCTGCTGGGAGGAGCACTGGCCTCCAGGGCTCTCACTACTGATGAGCCATATCCATGAAGCCAGGTCTTCCCTGGGGCTGGGCTGGGTCCCGATTGTGGACACCTCCCTTCCTCCCTCTCTTCTGCACCCAGTGGAGACCTTTGTTAAGGAGGGCCTCCTGGGGAGGGCATTCCTCTGCCCTCCCCAGGAGGCCCTAGGCTACTTCAACCCTGGCCCCCTTGGGACTTGTGTCCAGTAGAGTATCACAGACAAATCTGGATCTCTGGCCATGGATGGGCCCTTGTGGTCAGCAGGATAGAGAACTGGCCTGTCTTGAGGATAAGGGCCTGAGTGGGAGAGGGCTCATGGCCCTCGTGGGCGTAGCCTTTTCCTTCAGAGCTTCTGAGGCTTCTCAGCCCTCAGGGACGTAGACTCAGGAGCATGTCGTTGAATGCTCCTCCTTATGGGAACTTCTCTGACCCTGGGGGTTGTGTTCTTGTTGTTCTCCTTTCTCTGACCTCTCTGTTTCTGATACCCCTTCTGCTCCCATTAATGTTTATGCTCCCCACAAATCTTTTCTGGACCACTGCTCTCCATGTGATCTTTATCCCCTGAGGCTTGCCTGTGAACTGAACCCTTAACTCTCCCAGATAAAAATATCTAGACTTGTCTGAATTGAACCCAAGCTCTGACCCATTTCCTGATGTTCCTTGGATGCCCCCTGAAGACCACCAACTCAGTAAAACCAAACTCAACCTCGTGATTTTGCCATTTCACTCCCCAACCTCCACCCACCAATTGGCTTCTCTCCCTGGATCCTCCGTCTCAATCAAAAGAACCACTCCTCCCTCTTGGTCCCTGGACTATCTTTTGGGCTGTTGCCTTATTCTCACTGTCTCCCTGCCTCCACCATCTCCTTGACACAGAGCTGGAGCACTCCCTTGTTTGAAAAGCTTGGAGGCCCTGCTCTCCTGGCCCTTCCTATTTTAGCTCTGAGCTTCCCATGTAGTCCTGGTAGTTGGGTGCACACTGTTGCCAGGAGCTGAGAATAGCACTGACTTACACCTTGTCAGGCCTCTGGGCCGTTGCAAGTGCTTTCCTCTCTGCTTCGATTGCCCTTTACCTTGGGGAGAACAGCCCATCCATTAAGACCTGGTTTAGATGTCTCCTAGTCCTCAAAGCCTTGTCAGACTTCTGCCTTCCCTGGACTGTGTGGAGGTGTCTTACAGTGATTTGTTTGCACATCTGTCTCCTCTCTGGACTGGAGGCTCCCAGAAGACTGGATCCCTGTCTGATTCGCTTTTTAAAAACATTTATTTTAGTTAAATATTGAATAGGTGTTTATAGAGAATATAAGAACACTGACAAAATATGTGTAAGATGTAAAGGATAGCAATACAACGAACACCTGTGGACCTACCTTCGTTTGTAAGAGACGTAATCCATTCTTACCATCAGTACCTATCACAGGGCCTGGAACTATCATTCCAGGGGTCAGTGAATGTTTGCGAATGACTGAATGCTCAAATGAATGAGTGAATGAATGTGGTTTTCTCTATGAGTCTCTCAGCGTTGCTGGCCAAACTCCAGGGGAAGTTGTCATAACTAAGTAACATCACTGCCCTAGCTCAGCCCCACTCCATGAGCTCACTGCACTGCCATATGACTTCCTGTTTACTTTGCATCTACACTTATTGAGTGTCCACTCAGTGCCCAGCATGGTGCTGGGGCCTGGGCTACAGTGAGAAGCAAAATGTCAGAGACCGCTTCTGAGGGAGTTTCCACTTAAACAGCTCTTCAGAAGAAAGAAAAAAGAATCCAAAGAATCCAAATTGCAGTGCTTCCCGCCCCTCCATAGCCTCACTGTGCTCCCCCAGAGGTGGTGTGGGACATGGTTAGGGACATGGACTGGTGGCCTTGATATTGGAATCCCAGTGCCACCACTTACAGGTCATAATAGCTTTGCAAGTTCCATAACTTCTATGTGTGGCAGTTTCCTTGTCTGTAAAATAGGCAAATTGGATCCTACTGCATGGATTTGCTATGAGGCTTAAAGGAGTTAATATGTGACAGGTGCTTGGCACATGTGGTGCTCATGGTGAGGGCCCGATTAGTATCACCTTTGCCATGGTCAAGTGGAGTGTTCTATGTGGTGGGACTGGGGGTGCAGCCCCTGGCCAGAGAGGACTCCAGGTGTTGTTCCTGTCATTCTGTCCTGCGTGAGGTCAGATCCAGCGGAGGACCGAGTGCATACCTGTCACATGCCATGTCTCCTCAGCTCGAACACATTTTGGGGCCACATTTTAATGTTCTGAGTCGTGATGTGACTGCAGTCCATCCATCCAGGAAACATGTATTGAGCGTCCAGCACGTGCTGGGCACTGTGCTAGGCTCTGGGGTGCAGCTGTGGAGAAAGCACAGAGGCCCTGCCCGCATAGCGCTGTCAGGCTAATGCAGGGACCACAGAGGGTGCACAGAAGCAACATATATAGTATATGATGAGTCGGAAGGTGCTCAGTGCCATGGAGAACAAAGAGGCAGAAGGGATGGAAACTGCATTTTAAATAGGGTGGTCCAGGAAAGTGTCTCCGAAACGATGCCACCAGAGCAAAGACTCGAGAGAGCGCGAGTGCCAGCAGAATGCCCAGAGGCAGGAGTGGGCCTGGCGTAAGGGAAGTGGACACAGGGAGAGAGAGATAGTAGGAGATGAGGCTGGAGGGAAAGGGCCCAAATCTCATGGGGCCTCATGGACCATTGTAAAGCCTTTGGCTTTTCCTGTGGGAGGGAAAGGAAGGTTTAAGCAGACAAGGGAAGTGGTTTGATTTATGTACGTAAAGGATTATCCCAGCTGCCGCATGGTGAAGACTGCCATGTAGGGGGGCAAGTGGGAGCAACCCAGCTTGTGCAAAAAAAAAGAGGGCACGGTGACTTGACAGGTGGAGCGAGGAGGCAGAGGAAGTGGCCAGACGCTGAAGCCCACAAGATTTACTGATGATTGACATGGACTGAGAGAAGAAGGGAGTCAGAGACTCCAAGGGGAAGATGGGGAGGGGCACATTTGTGGGAAGATCAGGGGCTCAGCTTGGACACAGCAAGTTTGAGGTGCCTGTAAGACATCTCAGTGAAGATGTAGAGTTGGCAGTGAGCCAAGGGAGGAGCTCAGGGGAGGAGTCTGGGCCAGACACATATTTGTAGTTATCAGCGGGGAGTGGGAGTTAAAGCCTTGAGTCTGGGTGGGTCTTGAGCCTCAGGGGTTTGTGTACTCGGAAATGCTTGTGTGGACAAAAGCTAAGTCCCTGCAATGTAGGAAGTGGGGTCCCTCGTTTGGGACATGAGGAAGACCCTGCAGAAGAGCTTGGAAAGGTATGGCCAGGAGGGAGGAGGTCGCCCAGGAGAGGGTGGTGTTCCGGGAGGCCAGTGGAGAGCTTATTTCAGGAAGGATGGAATGCTCAGTGCTGTCAAGTTCCGCTGCTGGTCAGGGGATGATCAGGTGGGAGGAGGAACTGAGAAGCGACTGTCAGATTTGATGATGTGGAGGCCACCGGTGACTGTCACTTGAGCGATTTCTGTGGAAGGATGGGCAAAAGCCAGGCTGTATTGGTTGAGAGGAAGGGAGGAGAGGGGCTGGAGGCCGTGAGTGGAGACCACTCTTTCAAGAAGTTTTGCTGTAAAGAGCAGCAGAGAAATGAGGCAGTAGCTGAGGGGGAAAGTGGGCCAAAGTTCTTTTTTCTTTTTCAAGATGGGAGACACATGTTTGTATGGCCATTGAAATAATCCAAATAGCGAGGTAAACATGGACGGTGAAGGAGAGGGGAGAATTTGTGAAGGTGAGAAGTGGGCCTTGGGAACAGGAGACAGGCAAACACAGCGGGACAGACGCCAAGAGGCCTTAGATGTACAAATTCCCCTCCAGTGGCTCCCGCTTTCCCTGCGAGATGGTGAGCAAGTCGTCAGTGACAGCGAGGAGAAGGAGGGACATGCTGGCGGCTTGCAGATCAAGGAGAGGTGTGAGGAATCATCCAGGAGACAGGAGAGTGAAGGGCTCATGGGCGTGTATTGTGATTGCCAGGTGTCAACTACAGTCGCCGTGTGATGTGTGAACACAAATCAGGCCTCTGTGCAGGGAGCGTTGCCCTTCCAGTGCAGACTTTGCTGGGTGCAGTGGGCATTGTTTGTTTATTCACTGTCACCACAGATGAGTTGAAAGTTAACTTGAATTTGGATCCCTAAGTGTCACATAAAATGCCCCCAGAAAGACTACACTGTGATGCAACACTGAATTAAAAAGTCACTGTGTACACGGAAGATTGCCTGTCACACCTCACGCAAAACAAACACAGTAGAAATTGCTAAGTTTCTCAGGAGAAACCACTGACCTTGCACAGCCTGAGAAGGGGCTACAGTCTCTTCACATGTTATAAAGGGCTCTTCGTAGCTTCTGATTAGCTTTTAAAAAAATTTTTTTTTAAATTTATTTGGCTGTGCCAAGTCTTAGTTGTGACACACAGGATCTTCTTTGCTACATGCGGGATCTAGTTCCCTGACCAGGGATCGAACCCAGGCCCCCTGCATTGGGAGCGTGGAGTCTTAACCACTGGACCACCAGGGAAGTCCGTTTCTGATTGGCTTTCAAGGGCTGCTTTTAAATTCTAGCCCCAAATAATTTAAGTAAAAAATGAAATTATGAATTTAACCAAGTGGAATTATTTCTTTACGATACCTAGAAATTAGTTTACTGAAAGGCCCTAGAGTCCAGGTTCCAAGTGTGGGCCAGAGATGGCTGCAGCCACCACCACACTGGGCCTCACAGCTGGTGGCAAAGGTGGCTCAGAGGGGCTAGACTCAGACTCTGGTTATCCCACTGAAGAAGAAAGTGGCAGGTCTGTGAGACTGGATGGATGGGTGTATGCTGTTGTTGGTTGATGGACATTCAACAGTGTTTCTTTTTCCTGGAAGAGTCTTAATTAGACCAAGGGTGTGTCTCTTCCCCAGCAGTTCCTCGGAAAGGAAGAAGGACTGCAGAGTGTCTTGAAGTGGGCCTCGCCAGGGGGGCTCCTCGTCTCCCCTCTGAAATAGCTTGTCCTAAGACATCCTACAGTTGGCTCCTGAATTTTTTGGCAAGCAGATGGTCTTCATATAAAGGCAGCAAACTTAGAATCCCCTCCTATTAGTCAGACCCTACAAGGACCAGGAACACTGGGGCTGAAGGGGCCAGGCCAGGATGCTCCACAGGTGGCTGTGGCCGGGCCTCTGCAGTGGCTCTCAGCCAGGCTGCCCTGTCGCCTGGGTGCCAGTATCCACCCAAATGAATACAGACTGAAGCAAGTATTGAATTTCAGGGAAGCAATATGAAGCATTGCTTTTGGCTTTTTGTGCTTGGCTTTTTTCAAATTGGAAAACTGGCAGAAATGACCTGAAATTGGGTCAAATGAGAAGGAATATAGGGCATTGAGTTTAGCTTGATGGTTTGCCTTCTACCTCATTGAACTACTCAACTCTGCTGGCTCTGCTGCAGCAGGGCCATGTCGGATGGAGGTTGGGGTCAGGCATATTGACCCCAACCCCCCTCGATGGTTCCTCAAGGCCTGGATCCTAGAACTCCGGTCCCACCCTGCCTTGCACTAGCAGAAAGGTAACACTTCACCCATCTTGATGGACTTGGTCTGGCATTAGACCTGCTGGAAGACTGCCAGAAGGAAGGCTCCATTGTCCCTGCTGGAGATGGCATTAACTGGGCATTGGAGTGCCTCCCCACCCTCACCTCTAACTTGCTGGGGTCGGCCTCTGAAGTGGACAAGCCAGAATGTATAACAGACCTGCCAGGGAAGTAGCTCTAAACTAGCTGCATGTTGAAATCACGTAGGGAGGAAAAAAATACTAATGCCAGGGTCCTGTCCCCACAGATTTTGATGTAATTTGTCTGCGGTGCAGTCTGAGAGTCAGAAATTTTAAAATCAGCCTAGGTGATACTAATGTATAGGTTTAGAGCCTTGGTTTTCAAAGTGTAGTCTGCAGACTATAGTAAAGGCATCACCTTAGAGATTCTTTTTTTTTTTTTTTTTAACATCTTTATTGGTGTACCTTAGAGGTTCTTAAAGGTGCAAACTCCACCCCAGACCTACTGAATCAGACTCTGCACTTTAGTGGGATGTAAGAGGGGACACTCATGAGCCGACCACATGGCCTAGTGCTGAGGGTTCAAGTCGGGGGACACTTGTCAGTCAGCACTCGGCCAGTGGGGGCTGTGATGATGCCACTGGGCAGCAGAGGAGGGTGGCGACGGGGCTTGGCAGAGTCACCTAGGTTGGTGGAGACCTCTGCAGGGGACTTCTCTAAGGTATATCTCTAACATTGTCATTTTCAATGTCATTTCAGCGTTTCCAGGAGACTGGACCCCAAGGAGCCCCTGGGTAGCCAGAGAGCAGCTTCCCCAACCCCGAAGCAGCCTTCTGCTCCTGCTCCCAGCCGTGAGAGCCCCCAGGAGACGAGGGCACAGGGCCCAGCAGGCCAGGAGGCTGATGGCCCCCGCAGGACGCTGCAGGTAGACAGCAGGACGCAGAGATCAGGGCGGTCCCCCTCTGTGTCACCGGACAGAGGCAGCACCCCCACATCACCCTACTCCATCCCCCAGATCGCCCCCCTTCCCAGCAGCACGCTGTGTCCCATATGTAAGACCTCGGATCTCACGTCAACCCCCAGCCAGCCAAACTTCAACACCTGCACCCAGTGTCACAACAAGGTCTGCAACCAGTGTGGGTTCAACCCCAACCCTCACCTCACCCAGGTAATCAACTCTGCGCCGGCTTCCTCCACCCCACCTGCCTTCCCAGGCCTCCCCTGTTTCCCCTTTTCACCAGCTCTCTTTTCCTGGTCATTTCCCTTGGCCATCAGCTTCTGTGTCTTCCCAGAGCTTGTATTCTGGCTCCCAGATGTGGTAGCAGAGAAAAAGTTCTGGCCCCAGATGTCCTGAGGTATTCCTGCACCTACTGAAAGCTTGGGCTCAGTCCTGAGTAGAAGACGCTTTCTTACCTGGTCCAAGTTTGACCTGGAAAAATGTCCTTAGGGAGGGCCAATGACAGTCTTATGGACAACTTTTCCCAGTGGATGCTCATTTGGAGAGGGCCATGAGCAGCTGCAGGGCCCAAAGGGAGGCAAGTCTCCCTGGCCGTCAGCCAGCCTCTCTCCCTGACAGTGGGTCTTGGAGAGGGATGCCAGTGAGGGGAGCAAGGTGTTAAGGGAGACAGGAAACTGCCTCCCACCTGGGCTTCAGGAACCACCTCCTCTGGGCTTCCGTTCCAGTAAGCTGGGGCCTGATGGGGCAGAGCAGCTACCCATCCCAAGAAACAACCTTGGGGTAAAGTAGAGACCCAGACTGGGGGCCAAGCATCCACATGGAGACAGTGTCCTACACTCACCAAGAGGCCACTGCAAGGCCATTTCCATGTGATTGGCCTCCGTTCTCCCCCAAAGGACCCTGGGTCCCCAGCCCCACCCTTGCTGTGTTGGGATGCCTTGAGTTGCTGTGGGATGCTCAGCCAAGCCCCTGAGCCTCTCTTTGGTGCCATGGAGCCTGGGTGCCCCAATATACTAGCTGGGCTGGGGCCATGCCTTTGAAATGAGTGGGTTTGTCAACTTCCTCCCTCTCCTCCATGGTAACCCACAGAAGTCTCTGGTCGTTCCCCCAGGGCTCTGCCCTTGGGCCGGATGGAGAGTGGTGACTGCATGGCCGCAGCTGGGATTATCAGCAGCAGGAGCCATTTGGACCACATGGGTGGGGGGATGAGTGAGAATAATTGTTCACAGGTTGGGGTCTATTTGTGATATGAGGTGCTGTGGGTGTGGGACGTGTGCTTTGCGAGAGGTAAGTGTGAGATTCCGAGGAAGGAGCTGCCGGTGTGGGGAGATGATTCAGTGCGTTTGCAATCACTCCTGGAGTGTGGGGGCTTTCTGAGGAGGCGTGCACACTTGTGATTATTACATCCGTGATTAGAAACAGCCCATCCCTGCACTGATCAGTTAGGTAAGTGTTGCTCCTCAGTATTTAAAACAGTGTGGTTAAGGCCAGGGAAGCTCACCTGGGTGTTTCTGCTAGCGAGAACCCAGAAACACCCAGCCTCACAGGAGCAGGGAGGCTTGGCAGGCAGGGATGAGAGAGGCTGCTGTGGGGATCCCCCTCTTGTGCTGGCCCTGCCCCCCAGGTTCCAGCCTCCAGAGATGCTCACTAGAGCGGCAGGACCCGAACGACTCTGGGTGGGGTAGGCGGAGATCAAGGGAGAGCTGCACACAGTGGCACCAGTTTCCTGGTGGGCATCTCAGTCCTTCCCACACAACAAACTCCCCCAGCCTAGGACCTTTGATGAGGTGGGAGGGGAGCCAGCCTTTGGCTGTGCCTGGAAAAACAGCAGAGTGGGAGGACCTTGGCGACACTCGGTCCATCTGCCTCATTGTGCTGGGAGGAAGCCGGGGCTCAGGGCCAGGAGGAAAGGGGCCTCCAACTTACTGCAGATTCACAGTGTTTGGTGAAGAGTGGGCCTCCGGACCAGGTCCTTCAAGGCATATACATGCAGGAGCTCTAAGACAGGGCTGTTGCTGGTGGCCTTTCCCAGACTTGCTTTCCCGGAACATTAGGGGCTGCTGTTCCATGGCGTTCAGTTTGGGAAATGCTGACCATTCTCCAGGTTCTCACCTGGTGGATGCCCTTTTCTGCCATGGTCTCCAAGCAGAACCTTTTCTTCTTCACGGTTGGCTTTCAGTGGTGTTCCTGTCAAGGAAGAGAACCCTCAGCCCATTTTCCTGAGGGGCTGGCAGAGCCTAGTTCTTGAGTCAGAGCAGTTGCCCTTTGTCACTTCACTAAAAGCAGGTTCACCTTCCTGGTCACGCTTCCACGTAACGAGAAAGCACATTTGCAAGTTTTGCCCACATACCTGCTGATAGATCCACCTTGGTCAAGCCACATCTGTTCTGGTCCTTCTAACATGATGTTCATCAGCCAACAAGGCTGTCTGTGGGGTTGCCCTGGTGTCCTGGGCTGGGCTCCTGCCTGGCCTGAGGTTCTGGGCAGCGCAAGGGGCGGGTTCTGAAGTCAGGCTGGTTGAAGTCAGGTGGCAGGGGCTCAGGCAGAGTGACCTTTTCCAGGAATTTCAGCTCCAGCACTCACTTCCTTTTTTGATTACTCACTTCCTTTTCTGATTTCTCACTTCCTAGGAGGAGCCCAGCTAGAGTGGAAAGTGGTGGGGGGACTGCCAGTCCCAGCACAGATGCCCTACAGACACTGGCCACTGGGCAGCTTAATTGGGGTCCTGTCTGGGGGTGCGAGCTTGTGCCTGAAACGGCTAGTGTGGTAATGCCGAGGTAGCCTGGGTCCTGCATCCGGCCTTGAAGGTCACCGAAGCCTCATCAGGGCATGTGAGCAGGATGCATTGCTCCTCAGCTTTCTACCACACAAGTGACTTGGAGGGTTTCATGCCTCTCAGACCACTAATGAATCTGCTCTTGGATCTTTGGAAATGAGACCATGGAAAATGAACCTTTTATCGTGTGTGTCACAAGGAGAGAATCAGGGGCTGGTTGGTAACTCAAGTTGCAGCACAGATAGAACTGTTATGCTGAATGGCTGTGTGAGGACAAAGGAATAGGAAGGAAGGAAAAGACTGGCACTGCTGGGCCAATGGTCACTGGAACTCAGAGTTTTGGTTTTTCTGTCTCATGGCATCTGTCAGGGTCTTATTACTTTAGCTGGGTCCTGTGGAAACAGCACACCAGGTCTGGAGATGAGAATCACATACAGGTCAGCCCCATGTGGCCAGAATAGTGTCTGAGATCTGGAACCACTGCTTTCTGGCCAGTGGACCCAGGGGCTGCTGGATGGGTACCACACTCACACAGATGTGGCACTTGCTGTCCTGCCCGTGCCCAGGTTGGCTGGTTCTCAAGGCTGTGATGCCTTGAGAGGAAGATGCCTGCCCATGCACTTTGCTGGGGGTCTGAGTGCCTGGACCACATTAAGACTTCATGGAGGTCGGGGAGCAGCTCAGAGCACCCTCTGTTTACAGATGAGGAGACCAAGTCTTTGTTTATTCTGATTCATTCTGGAGCAAGGGAGCTGGGGACCCAGAACCAGTAGCTAGGTCTCCAGTTTTATCCCAAGGACTCCCATCCCCATTCTCCTTATTCATAGTCCATTTTTGCTTGGGCTGAGGATGGTTCGTAGCAAGCAGGGCTATCCTGGCCACTCTTCGTGGTGGAGGCTGTTTTTTCCTGGAGATCTCCAGCCCTGGTTGCTCAGGGCAGGTAAATAATTTAACCTGTTTGAAACCATGGCAAAAGACTGGGGGTTTCCTTGTGGGGTCAGAACATTTCTCACCACCCACAAAAGACCCTCCCTGTGAGGACGCACTGACCAGGAAGCCAGAGGTGTTAGCATTTAAGCCAAGTCACTGCCCAGTGATGGGGAAAAGACAGGAAGACTGTTCTCTTCTCTCCCTGGATGTGGGTTCTTACACAAGTACCTTAAACCTCCCGAATGTTTAAGGAGAAGCAGGGTCCAGGGACCAGCCTCAGTGGCTTTGCCGATGCCCCAAGCCTGCTCCGTGCCACATTAGCCCACCTGTCTGCTCTTCGGTAACTCAGCATTCAGGCCTGCCACCCCTTTCTCCTCTGGGACAGAGCCACCTGTTCTGATAGCTGGGGGAAGGAGATGGGTGTGGCCATAAGCCAGCTGGGTGGAGGGGGAAGGTAAGGTCGGGGTGGACAGCGGGGTGGGAGTGAGCTCCTGGAGAGGACAAGCCGTGGCTGGGGGCAAGCATGGCCTGTTTCTGTCAGCTCCCTCAGGGGCCTCCTTGCCCTGCTCAGAGCAGCCCCAGCAGCACATCCTGGCCTGGAACTCCTTCAGTGGAGTCTGTCCTCGCGCTAGCAACAGCATCACAGGAATGAGTGCTGTGCAGAGGCAGGGCTGACTGCACGCCTGTGCTTCCCGGTCGGATCAGCAGAATCCTCTCAGAACAGTACCTAAAGTGAGGCTGTAGCCTGCACGTGGGAGGCCCACCCTCTACCCCTGTGGGTAGCAGCAGAGCTGCCACCTTATCCCCAGCCTTCCAGGTCCAGGCAGCCCATGTGCCTTCAACCTCCCTTGCTCTAGTCAGAATCGCTTATAAGCCCCTCTAAGAAAACTACAGAAGAGTGATCATGGTCTTTCTTCGCCCATTCCAAGGTCTAGACTTTGCTGAGACGAAGCCAAGACCAAGCTACTGTGCCCTCCCCCATTCCCACCCCATTGGCAAGCCTTGGGCTTAGGCACTTACCAGGGTGGGTGGTGCGGAGAAGGGAGGGAGAGATGCAGTGGCCACAAGCCTCTTCCTTTCCTGCCTGCATCCCACTCTTTTCCGGCGAGGGCTGGGCCACCAGCTGGCCCGGGGGTGGTGCTGTGAGTGCAGCACAGATCCCTCTGCTGCAGCCACCAGCCTTGTCCCCTTCCCTCTGCTCCCTCCTGGCCACACTGCCGCCTGGGCCACTGAGGAAAGAGGAGCGGGTGTTAGAAGGACATGGATCAGCGGTGAGCTGAGGAGAGGCAGAGGTGTCCTCCTCCTTCCTGGGCCCAGCCTTCCCCTCTCCATCTCCAAACAAAGAGGAAGTGGATCTCCAGGTGGCGGGCCCTTTGGGAGGCCTTTCTCCCCTCTGTACGTCTAGTCCTTGGGTGGTTTGCCTGGCAGTAGCCACTTTGACCCAAACAATCTCTTGAGTCAGTAGGGAAATGCCCCCCAAGCTTCAGCCAGCCCTGGGCAGCCAGCCGTGCTGTCAGTCCCTGCTCCCAGGAACTAGGCCCCTTGGCCGCCTTGCTTGGGCCACTATGGGGTGGAGGCCAGAGCCACTGGGGGCAGGCAGAAGAGGTGGCTGTTCAGGAGTGGGAGTTTTTTATAGCTGCGGCCGTCAGGCATGGCACTTAACTTTTAGCTATGAAAGGGGGCTGTAAAGTTATCTAAGAATGAATGTAAAATTAAATCAGAACAGAAAATACGAAATTTTATTCCTAAAACACCTGATTTTGTATGTGAGGGCAAAAGAAAACAACATGAAAAAGAATGGAGTGAAAAGGGTAGAAAGAGAGAAATAAAGTAGAAGCAGGGAGAAGGGACAAGACGGGGAGAGGCAGGGGGTCCAGAGGCAGGAAGAGGCAGAGGAGGAAAGCTCCATAAAGTAGCCAGTTGCTGGCTGGTCACCTGTTGGTTCTGCCGTTTCTACTGTCTGTTAGCTCAAACTTTGGCCTGAGCAGGCCCGCTTGTATCTACTCAGTCAGAGGGTGGCCCTCTCCCTTCTTCTCATCCTTTCTTCCCTCCACAAATGCTTTTTGAGTCCATATATAAGCCAGGAACTGTCCTCAACACTGGGATTCAGGCAGAGCTGCAGCAGATGTGTTGCTCAGCCCTGCGGAGCCTCCGGGCCAGAGGGAGAGGCAGCCCGTTCACCAGTAACCACGCCCGCAAACACACAGCCGCACCTGGGGGTCAGGGTTGTGGAGGACCAGGAGGAGGGCTGGTGGGACTTGCTGTGATGCTGTGACAAGACTCTTCGGGACTTCTACAAGGAAGGGAGGTTAGACTGCAGTTGTTAGACTGATGCTGGACCAGAGACAGGTGGAGGCAGGGAAGGCCTGAGGGGAAGTATGTGGCCCATGTGACGGCCGGGGAGCAAGCCAGGTCCAGAGGGCAGGCAGATCCTGCTGGGGGCTCCAGATGTGATGTCAAGGGTTTTGGATGATGGCAGTGGGAAGGTAAGGTGTGCATTTAAAAACATCTTTTTGGAAATAGATAACGGTGATGGTTGCACAACATCATATATGTAATTAATGCCACTGAATCTACACTTAAAAATGACTAAAATGGCACATTTTATGTTATGTTTGTTTTACTCCCCTTCATAGATGTATATGTATACAACAATAGCACACAGACACACACCCCACACTCTGGCCGCTGTGTGGAGAATAGCCTGTAGGGGCAGGCTGGGGCTGGGGTAGAGATGGTCATGGTGGGGGAACTGTGACAGATTCCTGGTGTATTTTGGAGGCTAAACAGACAGGTTATGGAAATGTAGTGGACATGGGGGTAGGAGATGGAGATGGAGAATTCTTCTGTTTGGGTCGTGTCAAGTTGGAGTTGTCTGTGAGCACCCAAGTGGAGTGCAATAGGGTGACAAATCTAAGACCCTGGCGTGCAGGCAGGTCAGGACTGGAGACCTTGGAGATTCACAGCCATATACTGACATCAGTATACTTCCCACTAAACACTTCAGTAAGCCTCTCATTAGTTAGAGATCAGTATTTAAGGGTTTTTTTTAAGGTAAAATTTATATAGAATGAAATGTACAAAGCTTAAATGTACCATTCAGTGAGCTTTGACAAAAGCATGCACCTGTGTCACCCAAATCCCTCCAGTCAAGACAGACAACATCCCCTCACCACAGAAAGTCCCTTCAGGCCCCATCCCTGTCCATCCTTATCCCTCCTCCAGGGACAACTGCTGCTCTGATTTTTTATCTACCATAGATGAGTTTTGCCTATTCCAGAACTTCATATAAATGGAATCATACAGAATGGACTCTTTTGTGTAAGTCCTTTCTCACTCAGCACAGTGTTTTTTGAACTTCATCCATGTGGTCAACTCTCGAGAAGCTTGGCTGAGAAGGAGAGGAGAGAGCCCGGACAGTAACTAGGGAAGGTGTGCAGGCAGGAGAGGGTTTCTGAAAAGCAGGAGACAGTGTTGCTCTCTGAGCTCTGAGAGGAAAGCGATGCCTAGGCATGTGGGAGATGGGGCATGATTGAAAGAGTGGGGCCCCCGAAAAGGCAGGTCTAGATCCTGCGTGTGGGGGAGGCATCCTATTATGTGGCTCCTTTTTGAGACACTGGAAGCAGGGCCATCATTTGATCCAGAAGGCAGGGGAAGATGACAGGCAGGGATGGGAATGGAGAAATTGAACCAGCCTTTGTGGAGAAAAGCTAACTGGAGAGACGGAGTGAGTTAACCAGGAAGCTGGGGGGCCCGGGAGAAGCTAGGACATAAGTTAATTTACAGTGGAGCCCCTTTGCCTGGTACCCATTCAGCTGTTCAGGTGTAGGCCCGGAGAAAAAGGTATGCAGTTGGATCTAATTCTGGAGCAGACACGGGTCAAGAGAGCACAGACATTGAGCAGAGTGTGACAGGATCGGCAGACCATAGATTCAGCGGGGTAGGAAGGGATGTGAAAGCAGAGGGCCCATGGACGAACAGAAAGCAGAGGCTCGGTGGGGGAGGTCTCCACAAGGCCCCAGGCCTACTGCAGTGGGGAGGCCTAGGAGACGACCTGGAGGCTGGAGGAGGACAGGCACAGGGGTAGTTTGGGAGGAGAGACAGTTTTGGGCGAGGGTAAGTTTGAGGGTGAGGCTGAGGGATAGAGGTGTCAGGCGGGTTAGTGGGTGGCTGCCATCTGCAGTGACTGTGGGAGTCAGTGCAGTGGAAGCCTGGGAGGCCAGAGCCAAGGACTTCTGAGACTAGAGGGCATGATGAGGGGGCCTGGAAGGCAGCAGGAGCCAGGAGGGGAACAGGGTGGGGAAGCCAATGGCTGAGCCCCGAGGGCCCTAGGGAGTTTAAAGAGAAGGTGAGGGACTTCCCTGGTGGCGCAGTGGTTAAGAATCCGCCTGCCAATGCAGGGGACACGGGTTCGGGCCCTGGTCCTGGAAGATCCCACATGCCACGGAGCAACTAAGCCCGGGCGCCACAACTACTGAGCCTACGCTCTAGAGCCCGTGAGCCACAACTACTGAGCCCGCATGCCACAACTACTGAAGCCTGCACACTCTAGAGCCCGTGCTCCGCAACAAGAGAAGCCACGGCAGTGAGAAGCCCGCGTACCGCAACAAAGAGTAGCCCCTGCTCGCTGCAGCTAGAGAAAGCCCGCGCACAGCAACACAAGACCCAACACAGCCAAAAATAAATAAATAAATAATTTTTTTTAAAAAAAAGAGAAGGTGAGGCATTGCCACATTCTGAAATCCAGGGAGTGCAGCTTCTCCTAGAGAGGTCGTCTGGGGTCCAAGAGGAGTATGGGGATGGGGTGTAGGGGAGTTGGCTCGGTGCTGGACAGGAGAATTTTTTCCCAGGCCAGGAAAGGAGGGGAGCCCATCTGGGGTAGGATCGGGGGGGAGTTGAGGGATATCGGGAGGTGGAGGAGGATCAGCAAGGGGATGGATTCTCTCCCTTTCATGGAGCTCCAGGCTAGTGAGGCCTTCCAGCCCCAAGCGGCAATTGGGTTCAGCCTCCACGACCCAAATCCTGGCCTCAGATGCTGGGCAGGTTCCCAGGGTCCCCCTCAGGGTCCTTACCTGATGAGATTGGCACAGGCTTCCCCAGTGGGCCAGGCCTGGCTGATCCAGCTCTGGATCAATGTGTCCTGCTCTATGGGACCCTGTGGTACCCGCGCCTAAACCTGAGGTCAACCAGTTGACAGGTAAAGCAGATTGGTGGCAGACTTGGGGCAGCTAGATGCTGGATGAGGCAGGTGATGTGTCCAATGCTAGGGGCAGTGCGAGGGCACAGGCCCACCCTTCTTCCCAGCCCACAGTGGGCTATGTGCCTCCTCCTGTCGAGGCCTGGCGAGTGACTCACAGCCCGGCAGAGCATGAGGTCACACTGGCCGGTGGGGCCCTCCCAGGAATCTCTAGACTTGGCACCAGCAGGGAAGGCTCATTTATAAGCTGCTCCTGTGATGTTTCAACTTGTACCAAAATGGAAAAAAGAATGAATGCAGCATCAGGCATGATGTCAGTGCAGTGATCTGACACCCTGCATGCCCGCTCTCCCAGGTGGGGCTGGGCTCGGAGGCAAGCGCTGCTCTCTGCAGGAAGGCAGGCTAAGTGACGTCTGCCACCCTCCTTCCTTGCTGGTGGGGACGTGGGAGGGGATGGTGGAAAGAGAACCTGTTACTGCTGGGGACCCTCAGAGCTTCCTGGTAGCCACAGAGGTGCCAGTGCGGCAGGCCCCACCCAGGAGCAGAAGCAAGTTCCCTGGGCAGCATCCTTTGGGGCCAAATAGGACGTGCAAGGCTGGATCCCACCCTTTGGGGCTGAGACGCAGGGTGGCAGGTGCAGTGCCACCAGTGTCCCTGTGGGAAAGATGTAGAAACCCCTCCCAAAAAGTTTCCCCACACCCCTTCCTGCCCCAGAGCCCAGTGGAGGGAGCCGCAGGGAGAGGCCACGCAGACGTGTGGTTCACAGAGCCCCCAGCCTGGTCCCAGGCCTCTGGATCCTTGGTAGGCTGCACTGCCTTAGCTGTCCTTCTGTGATTGAACAGTGCAAGTAAGGGAGCAGCTGAGAAAGGCTCTTCTCGGGGAGAAAGTCCCTTCAGAGCCAGGAACCCACAAGGCCTGCTTTTTTGAATCTCTGGCCGGCTCCTGGCAGAGCAGGCACTGGCTCCCTATGGGAAGCCATGTTCCTGTAGCTTCTGCTTCCCTTATCTGCGGACCAGCTCTTGGCTGCACACCACACTGAGACTTCCCATCCCCTCTGCTGCTCAGACCCCCACTGGGCTGGGTGCAGGGGCATCTATGCCTCTGAGATGGCACAATGGGTCCCCTTGCTGGCAAGAAGGATCAGCTTGACCGAAGCTGATGTCAGGCAGAACCATCTACCTCAGAGTAGCCCTGGGAAGTCCCCTTAGCTCCATCTCTGGGTCTTGGGACATAAAGTCTGTGACCTGCCCACCTCCTGGCCATGGGCCAAGGGCTTATGGAGATATTTGGTAACAAGACTCTAAGAGAGGTTCCCTGTCACACTGGTAGAAGGCCATGCCCTCTGATTCTGGTGGGCAGCCAGCTAGGAGGGTACCCAGGAGCCACAGACACTGTGTCCAGCCGAGGAAGACTCTCGCTGTTGTTGGTTCCAGAGCCAGGGGAGCTGCCCCAGGCCTGGTCATGTATACCCAGCCTAGGTGGGCAGGTGGGCTGGTGGTGCGCAGCCATCTCCCTCCCTACCCAGTGGACAGCCTCCATCCCCCTAACACAGGGTAAGGACCTTGGAGTAGGGAGGAAGAGGTTGAGGATGAGCCCCTCCCAGCAAGCTTCTGAAGCTTCTGAAGTTCCACAGGGGAGGCAGAGAGGGAAGTCTTGCTGGGTTCAGAGAGATCCCCCAGTGAGCTTTCTCCTAGGGTGGCCTTGTGTGCTGGCCCTATCTGCCTGGGCCTGAGCCTGGGAGGGGTTGGGGGAGGGCACGGTCAAGGCTCCTGCTGTCTGGAAGAGGCTGGATAGAAATAGCTACGCCCATCTGGGAGATGAGTCACTGAGGGGTGTTTTAGCTGTTTCTTGGAGAGGTTCTATTTTAGGTGAGGCGCCTGTGACAGCCTGGGTGATGGGGGCTGGGTAAGGGAAGGTTCTGGTGGTGAGTGCAGGAGTTTTAGCACAGGCCCTTGTTCAACCCTCTCCAGAACCCAAAGGAGGGTCACCCTGAAGTCCCAGGAGAAAGAGCCTTACCTCTCAGATTCCTCTTCCCGGGAAGTCCCACCTCAGGGCGTGCTGCAGAGACGGGACCTCCAGTGTGGGCTGCGCACCCACCACAGGAACTGAGTTTGTGGCTGCCGCCCTGGGCCAGGACCTAGGCCTCCCCTCAAGAGGGTAACCATCTCCCAGGGTCCCTCTGAGGGTGAGCCAAAACAGCTCGCTCCTGGGAGCTCCCGCTTTTGATGGGAGTGAACCCCCATCACCCTCACCAAAAATGACTTTTCTAAAGGAGTCTTTGGGCTGAGTCCCAGGGACACAGATTGTTTCCTCTGTAGCTTTCTTTGTCCAAAGGTAGACAAAGCTGCCTTGGGTCTTCAAAGCATCTAGATGAGTCAACAGTTCCCGGTTTGGGGGATGGCTTCACTCCCCAGTGCTGCGGCATCACTGTTCTCATGGTTTCTAGAGCCAGGCTTGGTCTTTGAGTTTCGCAGGGGCAACTTCTAGACCCATGACTTGACTTGCATGAGGCTAAGCGGTCTGCAGAAGAGGCAGACATGCAAAAGGCCGCAGGCTGCAGCCTGCAGCTCAGGAGCTGGGCAGGGCTGGCAGGGCCAGTCTTGCCAGGAGTGCCACTTCCAAGCTGGGTTACTGTGAAAGCTGGTGGCTAAATCATACTAGACCTTGGTTTTCTCTACTGTGAAGATAAAATGCAAGAATGCCTGCGAACATGCCCTGTGTGGTGCAGGGTGCCAGGGGGTACTCATCAAAGTGCAGTCTTCTCCCTACTCCTTGGATGCTGCTCTTGGGCTGCTGGCAAGTCAGCCACAGCGGCAGCAGCACAGCCCTGTGACCTCAAGGCAGAGAGCAGGGCTGGAGGCACCCCTGAGGGTGGGCAGAAGGAGCTTTCTGCCCCAGGGACCAGACTGGACCTTTCCCTGGCAACTGGGCCACTGTGGTGCTTTCAAAGACTCTGGCTGCTCAACCATAGATGAGCGGACTTGGCCTCTGCCTTTCTGGTTGAGAAGGAGAAGCCTCCTCATGGGATGCTGAACCTCCATTCTCATGGCTGCGGCCTTGCAAGAGCTATGCCCCTATTAATAGGTTGTCAGGATTAATCCCACAGCAAGCATTTCTGGAGTGATCCCTACTGTGTGCCACACACTGTGCACTGTCCCAAGACCACCTAAACAAGAGCTCATGGGTGGGGCAAGGATACAGGAGACACCCAAAGGGACAAAGTAGCAGAAGCTTTGGGAAAGAATAAGTTCTGTGAAGAGGATAAAATGGGTGATTACCTGCAGAGTGCTTCGGAGGTATTTTCTTTCTTTCTTTTTTTTTAAAATATTTATTTATGTATTTATTTATTTGGCTGCGCCGGGTCTTAGTTGCAGCATGCGGGATCTTCGTTGCCACGTGTGGGATCTTTAGTTGCGGCATGTGGGCTCTTTAGTTGCAGCATGCAGGATCTAGTTCCCTGACCAGGGATCGAACCCGGGCGTCCTGCACTGGGAGCGTGGAGTCTTAACCACTGGACCACTAGGGAAGTCCCAGGTATTTTCGATTGTGTGGCCAGGGAGGGCCCTGTTGGTGAAGTGATACTCGGTTGAGACCTACATAGCTAGCAGCACCCGGGGGCAGAGGGAAGAGTGAGTGCAAAGGCCCTGGTTATAGAAGAGAGCTCAGAGGACCACTTGGCAGAACAGGAGGTCCGGCGTGTCTGGGGTGAGACAGCAAAGGGGAGAGGGCAGGAAAGGAGGCCAGAGAGAGGCATAGGCTGGGGTAGATCGGGGGCCTCATGGGTCACAGTAAAGAGTTCCCATGGTTAAGTGTGGTGGGAATCCACTAGAGGGGTTTGAGCCTGTAAATGACATTCTCTGATTTGTATGTGGATTTTTGGAGGAAGATGATATTGGCTCATGTAGCTGGAAGTCCGAGGGTAGACTTAAGGCAGAGCTGGATCCAGGGAATTGAGTAAAGTCGTCAGTTCTGCTAGTTCCTCTTAGTCTTAGCTCCACTTCCGACTGTCTCTTGATTTCATCCTTAGTGCCTCTCTGCATGCTGGGCAAGAAGGCTACTGACCACTCCAAGGCTATGTCCTTCTGATGAGTGAGCCTATCTCCTGTTGTTCACTCACCCAGTAATATGGAAGGGCTCTGATTGGCCCTGTTTGCAAGGTCACATGCCCATCCCTGCACCCCTAGCTGCAACCAGTGATTGGCCCAACCTGAGTCATGAGCCTGCTGTCCTAGGGAGGAGTTAATGGCAGAGAGAAACTACACGTCCATCATGTGAACAGAAACACATGGCTTGTTTATTCTGGAGGCACAAATTATCCCATTTTCTTTAAAAAATTTTCTCTTCCTTAAGAAAGCAAAAGGCTTTTTTATTCTACTTACGTCACTTACATTGCATTACTTTGCCCTCACTTATTTTGCTCTCAAGATTGCTCATTTATATCTTGTCTCCTCAGCTAGACTCTAAGCTCCTCTAGGACAGGAATCATGGTTTCTTTTTATTTTCTATGCCTCCCTCTCGCACCTATTACTCTTCACTTCTTTATTCATTCTGCAAGTTTTTATTGAGTACCTATTGCATACCAGGCACTGTTCTAGGGCCATGCTTTCCCTCCTGGTTTATATTTTAAAAGGTCACTCTGGCTGCTGTGTGGAAACAGCCTGAAGGGGGCAGCAGGGGAAAGAAAGTGACCAGTTGGAGACTTTTGGGGTCATCCAACCAGGAGGATGGGAGCATGGATTGGTGAGGTGGGATGTGGAGATGGATGATGTACGCAGGTCTGAGGTACAGCCAGTGGCGTGGGGAGGACCCTGGCAGGCAGTCTGGCAGGCAGTGTGTTGGTAGTTGGGTGTGGGGAGTATGTGACTGCCTCTGCTTGGCTCCACGCACCTGGCAGCTCCTAGAGGGCAGGGCAGTGCTATCTGTCCCTCAGCCCACCTCCTGGCAGCCCAGAAACACCGGAGCCAGGCTTGGTGCCCCTGCCTGTGCTAGGAGCTGGCCCTGGCTGCTGTGGGCTGCAATGACCTGGACCATGGGCACCCCCAGTCCTGACCACCCTGATGACCATGATGCTTCCTCCTCAGGTGAAGGAGTGGCTCTGTCTGAACTGCCAGATGCAGAGGGCTCTAGGGATGGACATGACCACTGCGCCTCGCTCCAAGAGCCAGCAGCAGCTGCACTCCCCAGCCCTGTCTCCGGTCCACTCCCCAGCCAAACAGCCCCTGGGGAAGCCGGAGCAAGAAAGATCACGGGGCCCAGGGGGACCACAGCCTGGCCCCCACCAGGCTGAGACAGCCAGGGCCACCTCAGTGCCGGGGCCTGCCCAAGCAGCTGCCCCTCCGGAGGTGGGGAGGATGTCTCCTCAGCCCCCTCTCCCCATCAAGCCTTCCACAGCTGAGCCCAGGCCACCTGCAGGAGAGGCCCTGGCCAAAAGTGCCACCACAGCACCCTCTGGGCCTGGTGCTGCTGAGCAGACCCAGGAGGGCCTCACTGGGAAGCTCTTTGGCCTTGGTGCATCGCTGCTGACCCAGGCGAGCACCCTCATGTCTGTGCAGCCTGAGGCCGACCCCCAGGGCCAGCCTGCCCCCAGCAAGGGGCTGCCCAAGATCGTCTTCAGCGATGCCAGCAAGCAGGCTGGCCCAAGACCTCCAGGCTCAGGGCCCGGGTCTGGGCCAGCACCTGGAGCCAAAACTGAGCCTGGAGCTAAAACAGGTCCTGGATCAGGGCCTGGAGCCCTGGCGAGAACTGGGGGAACAACCAGTCCAAAGCATGGCAGAGCAGAACACCAGGCAGTGGCCAAGGCTGCTGCCAAGCCAAAGACCATGCCGAAGGAAAGGGCCACCTGCCCACTGTGCCAAGCTGAGCTCAACGTGGGCAGCAAGGGCCCCGCCAACTATAACACCTGCACCACCTGCAGACTCCAGGTGTGCAACCTGTGTGGCTTCAACCCGACGCCCCACCTGGTGGAGGTAAGAGAGCTGGACCAAGCATGTTCCCTTGGGCCTTGGTGAGGGGCCAAGGCCTGGGGTGATGGGCATGGGAGCCAGAAAGGACTGTAGAAATCTGGGTCTGTAGCAGTCACGGGGCTGCCCCTACACAGCTGCAGAGGGTCTGTGCTCCCTTACCTGTCCCTGCCCCCGGCCTGTCCTTCCACTCAGAGAATTAACTGGCACAGTGGACAGAATAATGGTGCCCACTGCCTCTGACCGGCTGACCAGTGCCCTGAGGCTGGTCCCAGAGGTAGCCAGGTTCAGGAGGCCCTGAACCGGCCTCCGCATTCTTGGCTATCATGGATGATGCCAGCCCCTGCTGCGCATGCAGGAAGAACCTGAGGTCGTACCCTGCCCTCAGTCTGTGACTCTCACAGGGGTTGAAAGGCCGTTAGGCAGAGGGCTGTGCCCCCATGCCCAGGGCAGGGCAGAAGGCTTTCTTACAGCGGGGCAGCCCAGCCAGGCAGTGTCCTCCCTTCATCCCCTCGTCTGAGGTCGTGGGTATTGATATCTGCTTGTCAAAGCCACAGTCTTTGGTCCACATATTTTCCTGTGGCAGGGCCTAGCCCTCCTTGGGACTGTTCGTGGGGATGCTCAGAGATGCTCTTCTTACCCAGAGGGAAGTTTGAGGGAGTGCTGGGGTTGGGGGCTGTCTCTCTGCAGTCCCTCTTCCACAGGAGGGTTCTGGGCCCTGTGCAGAGCTGGGTGGAAGGGAGCAGGAGGCCTGGTGTTCTCTTGAAGCTTGGAGCCCAGCCTGGGAGGTTCAGAAGGTGCGGAGGAGGAGGTACCCTGGCAGAGCAGGACGAGCCTGGGCCGGAAGGCTGCTCTTGCTCCTGCCCTCACCTACTCTGCCCTGCCCAGGGCCATCCATGTGAACCCTACCTTGGCTGCCTTGCCCATAGCTGGGTGTGTCCCCTTCCGTGTGTGCCCTTGCGGTCTCTGATTGGCTCATCTTGGCAGGTGGATGTGTCCCCAGCTGTGTCATATCAGGAGATGTCAAGCTAAGCCCACTCCTCCTGCACACGGTAGCCGCCTGAGTCTTGGGGCCCCTGGGCTAAGCCATATGTGACTGATGGTTGGGCAGAGGAGTGTGGAGTGCAGACCACCGCTGGCCCAGAGACAACAGAGGAGTGTGTGGTGTAGTCATGGTCTCTGTGGCACCTTGTTGTGACTTGCCTTGGGCCAGGCCTCCATGGGAGCAGCCCACTGTGACACGGAAGACTACTTTGGCCGCCACAGGCCATATTTTCCAACATATAGGGAGGGGCGGCCTGAGCAAGACGAGTGACCTCCTCGTGTGATGCCTCATGTGATGCCCTCCAGGTCCTCACTGCCACCTCCCCAAGCCCTAGGTCCAGTGGCTCACTGGAGGATGGCTGGCCTGGCTGCCCAGAGAGGTGAGGGGGCACCAAGGGGTCACCACAGGGCCAGAGGAACTCCAGTCCAGAGCCAGGCATACACCCACTGCCGGGTGGGGCAGCCTGACGCTGAGCCCTGTTGGACTGCTGAGCTGGCCCAGCCTGGAGGACCCTTGTCCCTGAGGGACCTCCGGGCCCACATTTCCTCATTAAGCAGGATGTGCAGAGAGGAAGGGAAAACTGTCTCTGTCCAGGAGTATAAATGTTCCTGACAGTTCCTTTCAGCGACTTCTGGGCCAGGCCAGGGGAAGTGCTGATTCTGCCCAAACAAGAGTGTCTCAGTCACATGCTGACTCTGGGTGAACGGTCTGGATTCTGATCTCAGCCCCTCATTAGAGGCTTGGTTGTTGCCTCCCTGGACCCTGGAGCTTCTGCCCCTCGGTAGCTAGCGTTGCCCCTTGCCCCAATCCCTCCATGTCCTGCTGTCTCCATGTCCTGCCCCACTGCCACCTCCTTGGCCAGGGCCACCCTTGCCTCCACAGGACCTGTGGGTTCCATGGGCCTGATGGCAAAGCTGCTGGGCGTCCTGGTCCTAGATCTTCCCTACCCGCAGCTTCTGCTTCCCTGCCTCCTGCTCCTAACAGCAGTCAGAAGGTGGCCCAGCTTCTCTGACTCCGTTCTCCTCATGGCTCTGCTTGTTAATGCTGCTATCCCCAGAGGGCCTGTGGCTGCTCCTGGGGAAAGTGTGGATGGGCAGCCATCATGCCCCCTCCCGTGGTTCCCACCATGAGACCGTGCCACCATCATCCATCAGGGGTGCAAGCTGGGAGCCTGGGGTCATCCTCACCTCCCTCTCTCTCACCTCAGCATCCACTCCGTGAACCAAGCCCTGCTGGCTCTGCCTTCCCACTGGCACTAGACCCTGGCCTCTTCTTTTCATCCCTGCAGCCACGGCCCTACTCCAAGCCCTTGTCCTCCCTCACCCAGACAATGATCAGAACTTTCTCCCGGCTCTGCCTGCCTTCGGTCTTGCAAGAGGCTGGTAGGGAAGGGCTGGTGCTTGGTGTGTCCCCCTCCCCTGCCCTTCCCAGCTGAGGCTCTTAACCAGGCCATGGGCCATCTTTGGTCCCATCTTAGTGAATGGCCACTTGGCATTTAGAGCAATTTTGTGTTTTCCTGTGTGTTCTTGGTAAGAGGCTCCTGATTTTTCAGCAGGTGGCCCAGACACATCCTGCCTTGGGAGGGAGGTGGAGGGGTAGGTCTGCCTTGGCTGTCTCTCTCCATCTGGCTGTCTCTGTGCACAGCATGAGGCATGTCTGCATGCAGGCTGGGGGCCTGAGGGAGGGCCAGCTCCCCCCCAGGCCTGTTAGACCTGCTGTGGCTCCACCTGTGGGTGGAGCCACCTGTCTGGGCTGCCAGGGTGGGAATTACCCCAACTCTCTGAGCTGTAAAAACCTTTTTACCTTCTTTCTCAAGAGGGAGTCCAGAGCATACAATGGAGGAGGCAATAAGACTAGATCCCTTTTCTCTTTGAAATTTTCTCTGAAAAATTAACCATAGTGCTATAAAATGTGAGTCATTTCATGATTAACAGTTGTTGATTCCAAATTTTTTACCTATTTATCTTTTTGAAAGATAATAGTACCCTCTGGCTTAATTTTTAATTGGCTTTCGGTTCAAAATAGAGTTTGTGAAGAAATTAGTGGAGTTGGAGTTGTTACTGTAACACTGCCCGTTTCTTATCTTATTATAATTGCCAAAATACAAGCCGTGGCCTTGAGAAGTCAGGCCTCCCTGGGCAAAGGGCCTGGCACCTGTGATGTGTGGGATGGGCTGGGCCTGTTTGGGGTGGGGGTTGCCTCTGCTCTAGACCTGCTTCAGTCTGCCTGTGGGGTAGTGATCTCAGGGAGACCTGTTTCCTCCCTTGTGAAATGGTGGCCATAGTTCTCCCTCTTAGGTTTCTGTGAGAACCAGGTGAGATGCCATACTTCAGATACTTGTGCGAGGTCCAACACACAGTCAGCCCTTGAGCCAGGAGATTGGAACCAGAGTGTCCTAAAAGAGGGTCTCTGTACAGGAAAGAAAGAGTCCCCACCAGCCCCTACTACTTGGGTATGAATTGACCCCGTGGCCAGTGCAAGATCCTCGTCTCATGAGGGATGGCCACAGGGAATGGACACATTTGGTGCTGGAGCATGAGGAGAGCACAGCCCAAACATAAAGGCAAACGTTGGGGATATCAGGGAGGATTCCTCTTATCGGAGGCAGAGGTCCCCAAAAGGGGAGCCTACGCATGTCTGGGGACAGGGAAGGGCAGGGCAAGAGTCAGGAGAGGAACAGCAGCACCGTCGATGGCCATGCCTGTGGTCCAGTGTGCAAGTCTTGGGCTCTTTTATTTTTAACCTCTGGGCATCCTTTTCTCAGGAGTTCTCATCCACTGCCCCTGGTCTGGCAGTGGGGCTGGGGCTATGTTGGGCTAGGCAGCCAGTCCGGTGTCGCTGTAACCGGACGGACACCTAGGCCAGCTCCACATGCAGAGAGACTGTGTTCTGCAGGGTCATTCAGGCTGTGTCAGACAGTGCAGGGAGGATGCCCAGCTTCCAGTGCAGCCTTGCTGGGCTCTCTTGGCCCATGAGGTGCAGCAGGCAGTGATTCCGGAAGGTAGCAGGTCTCACCTGCCTGTGGGGTACCCTACCAACTCTCTCAGATAATTCACTTCCCCTGCCTCGCCCCGAACCCACCTAGCTCCATCTGAAGGTATGCACATCTACGCCTCCCACCGTTATTAGGTGGCGATAGCCCTTGGGGGATTCCTACCTTCCTGCCCCCAGAAAGGAACTGGGCAGAGGGAGGCAAGGCAGAAATGGTCATCAGAGCCTCCCATGTCCATCCCCAGGTCCCAGATTGTCCCCAGCCCACTTGCCAAAGGGGGTAGGAAAAGGGGCAAGTGAGCAGCAGCTCCCCAAGGGCTGGGGCTGGATGAGGGAGAGTATGACAGAGAACGTGCAAGTGAATGATTGAATGAGGGGGGTAAACACTAAAGGGGGAGAGGGAATGCATGAACAGGGAATGAAGGAGCGGGGTGGGGGTGGGGGCATGAAGTGAGGGGCAGAGATGAGAGCAACGTGAATAGAGGAGTCAGGGCCTCAGTTTGCAGCTGCATTCCAGCCCCCAGGCACAGCCTGCCTCCCATCCCCTCCCCATCCTTGGCCAGGTCTCCCCTGGCTGCACCTCTAGTGGCCCCAATGCCCTGTACCCTTCTCCCACCACCCCCAGAGGGCTGGGGAAGGGCCTCCAGCAGCCAGGTCAGCTGTTTATTTTTAGCTCTTACCTCACATGCCTCCTCCTGCCTGCCCTCCCTGCCTCCCTCCTTCCCTCACTGCCTGCTGTAGCAGAGCCAGGAGCAAGAGGGCCAGCTGGGCAGCCCCTTCTGCAGCCTGGCTGCCTCTGTGAGAAAGCGTGGGAAGGAACGAAACCCCGGGGAGCATGTGACCACAGTTGACATGCTCTGCTGAGGGCTGGGCCTCTGGGCTCAGGTAAGCAGGCCACTGCAGGGGCTGCCTCTGAGCTCTTGGCATTAGGTCTGTCGCCTCCATCCAGGCCACCCTTCCAAGGTGCCCTTGCTTCATTTGGACTGTCACTTCTGGGGTGGGGTCTGCAGGCCAGAGGTGGAGGTCGGAGGTTTGCCAAGCCAGCAAGGTGAGCCAAAGCAGATGACAGAACCTTCAGAGGCCTAACCTGGCTGGCTGTGTGCATGGACCCAAGGTGGAGTCAGGGCAGTGTTGCCTTGGGCCAGCCCCCTGTCTAGGCCCAGATCCTAACCCCATCATGCTGATCCTGAGGCTAGGGAAGGGGCTGTTCGCTCATTTCCAGAACTCTCTCTGGGCCTTTGCTAACACCCCTCCCACTTCTCTAGGATCATTTTGCCACCTTACAGTCCTCTCTGACATGGAGGGAGTTCCACTGTGACCTCAGGTGACGCTGGGGGAACGTGGATGGGATTCCTGGCTCAACCCATCCAGCACTCTCCCTAGGCACCAAGTGAGCCCAAGACCCAGCAAGTGGCCAGCACCCATTGCTTCATAGGAGTTTGTATGGGGGATACACAGAGCATCAGATAAGGTCCAGGGGAGTCAGCAGTGGTGCTAGAGCCAGGCCCTACAAGGAACAGGGTAAGTACCCGCAGGACCTCTGAAGGGTCCCCCTCCATAGCTGAGCCCCTCTGCTCAGGACCTGTGTGTGGAATTAGGCCTCCAGGCAGAGTTGGAGCTCCAATTTCAGGGAAGCGGTCTCAAGGCCCTGAGTAACAAGCTTGTGGAGCAGACCTATCCCTCAGTCAACACCAAGGCCCTGCCACCCGCCTGACCTGGCCTCTGCTGGGGCCCAGGGCAGAGATGTGGTGTGTAGCTTTGTGGGCAGGAAATCAGGTCAGAATCATTGATATGGCACTTGCCATGGTGGCCTGTGGATGCCAGGCTGAGGACAGGCATCCTGGAGGTACCATGCTTCCAAGGCTCTGCCAGGTGGGCTAGGGTCTGACTTGGGCCCAGGGGCAGTGTGTGAGGTAAGGGTGCTGAGGATGCTGGCCCACTTTGGGCTGGTGAGGGCCAAGGGCCACCTCTTTGCCCTGTCCCTGGCTCTTTGACCTTGTGGTTCTGTGTCCTCTGGTTCCCCTGATGCCCCATCCTAGTGGTCAAGCTGCTGGTGGGAGCCTGAGTGTCTTGGCACCCCGATGTGCAACAGTAGGACAGTAGGGGTGCCGAGGCTCTGCATCCCTGGGACAAGAGCAGGCACAGGTGTGTGCTGTTACTCTCATTCCCCGCCCAACCCTCCCTCGTGGGCCAGGACAGGGCCTCAAGTCTTGCCAAGGAGGAGCCCTGACTCTGGAGGAGGCTCCTGGGAGACATGCTCCTGCCAGCTTCTGACCTGCTACAGAAATCACCCGCTCAGGGCTTGGGATGCTCGACCCTCTCCCTGTGCAGACAGTGGGACCTGGGAGGTTAGACTTGGTTTCTGGTGTTCTGGGAACTTCACCATTGATGCCCATGTCATACTCAGAATGACCTCTTTGGGGCTCTGGGTTCCAAGAAGGCTGCATGCCAGCCTGTGTGTCCGTCTTAGTCATGGCTATGTCTCCAGTCCCCAGCACTTAGACTGACACAGAGAGGGTAATCCTGAAACTGTTGGACTGATGGATGAGGATTTGATCCTAGCCCAACTCTGGAGGAAGCAGGGCTCCTGGCCCGAGGGCTGGCACACACAGTTCCCATCGGAAGAACAGCCCAGAGGCCGGGGGAGCAGGAGGAGGCTTTCGCCTGGCGTCTTTGCTGGCCTAAGACAAGGTGACTTGGGCTGGAGGGTGTGAACAGAGGGGACTGCTCAGCTCCATCCCCCACCCCCAAGCAGGGCTTCCCCCAGACAGCCTCCCCTGGCCCCACGAGCCTGCACCCTCCCAGCACAGCCCTTACTTGGGTGTGGAGAAGGATGGTATCTGAGGCCTGAGAGCTAGGAGGCTGGGGCGGGGCAGTGCCTCTGGGAGGTGCTCCTTGCCTGATGCTGTTCCTGGTCTGCGGGGGCTCTCACCTGGGGGACTCTGCACCCTTCCCAGAAGCTGTTCGTGCCCTGGGGGTGAGTCCCCAGCGCCCCTTCTTCTCCAGATACTGTGCTGCTTTTGTAGCCTCCCCTCTCAAACAGGTTCTCCTCCTTTTCAGGCCAAGTGAAAAGCTCTCTATGGGGTAAGGAAGCGACCCTTCCTTTGGGTTTGTCTTTTTAACTCTACATATGCATCTAAAGGATGGGGCGTCTGTCATTTGGGGGCAACAAACGTATCAGTCTTTTTCTCCTCGTGCCTTTAGTGTCATGCTTTGGGAGATTTTCTCCTCCTTAAGTTTACAGAAATAGTCACAGGAATAATCTTTGAGTACTTCAGTGTCTTTGTGATTTTCATCAAACCCCTCCTCTCTCGTTTCCTTACAGAAAACCGAGTGGCTCTGTCTGAACTGCCAAACTAAGCGGCTGCTGGAGGGCAGCCTGGGAGAGCCGACCCCACTGACCCTGCCCGCCTCACGGCAGCCCCCTGTAGGGGCCCCTCACCATGCAGCTGGAACAGCCCCTCCGAAGCAGAAAGGGCCACCAGGGCTGGGCCAGCCATCAGGCCCCCCACCTGCCAAGGCCAGTCCCCTGCCCACCAAGGCCAGTCCCCTTCCTACCAAGGCCAGTCCCCAAGCCAAGCCCCTCAGGGCTTCTGAACCCATCAGGACCCCGAGCAGTGCCCAGGAAAAGAAGACAGGAATCCCAGCTAAAGCTGAGCCGGTGCCGAAGCCACCTCCAGAGACTACCCTGCCCCCTGGGACTCCTAAAGCAAAGGCTGGGGTGCGGAGGACTGAACCTGCCACCCCCGTCAAGGCGGGGGTTCCAGAAGCCCCCAAGGGTAGGGAGGCGGAGGTCAGTCTCATTTACTTCCCAGGGATCCTAGCTTTCAGGCAGGGCAATCTAGAGAAGGGCTTAACTCCCTGTGGGACTGGGATGTAGACCTGGGACAGGCCCTTTGGGGCCACAGAGGACAGCAGGGATGCCTAGATGAGGCCCTAGAGGGCCTGGAGCCTGTGAGTTCTAGGCCGATTCTGTGTCTGACACCTTATTGGATGCTTTGCTGGGTTCTGCTGCCATTAGGTTTAGTAAAATTTCTCTTTGAGAACCTAGGGCTGCTTGGGGTTTGACATGGAACCTGTAAGTTATTCAAGACCAGAGCAATGGAGTGGGTGGTGGGCCCTGATCCCCTGGGAGGTGGAGGTACCCTTCCCCAGGGCTCTGGGTTGACGGAGAGGGCTGGATTCCCCCCCACGAGCTGTCTGCCATGGGGAGTCAGCATCTGCTTCTCACCCTGCTGCAGGAGCCGGTGGGCAAGCCTTACTCTCAGGACCTGTCTCGGAGCCCGCAGAGCCTCAGCGACACAGGCTATTCCTCCGATGGTGTCTCCAGCTCCCAGAGTGAGATCACAGGCATTGTGCAGCAGGAGGTGGAACAGCTGGACAGTGCAGGCGCGACAGGGCCACGCCCGCCCAGCCCCTCTGAGCTCCACAAGGTGGGGAGCAGCATGAGGCCTTCGCTGGAGGCCCAGGGCCCGGCCCCCAGTGGTGAGCGGAGCAAGCCACCACACGGCAGTGGTGAGGAGCAGAAGCGGCGGCCCCACTCCTTGTCCATCATGCCCGAGGCCTTCAACTCGGATGAGGAGCTGGAGGATATCCTGGAGGAAGAAGACTCTTTGGAGTGGGGGCGCCGGAGGGAGCAGCAGGACACGGCTGAGTCCTCAGACGACTTTGGCAGCCAGCTGAGGCACGACTACGTGGAGGACAGCAGTGAGGGTGGCCTGTCCCCTCTTCCGCCCCAGCCCCCATCCCGGGCAGCAGAACTGACGGATGAGGAGTTCATGAGGCGGCAGATCCTGGAGATGAGTGCCGAAGAAGACAACCTGGAGGAGGATGACGCTGCCCCCGCTGGGCACGGCCCGGTCAAACATGGCTCCCAGAAGGGCAGCCCCCGGCCCAGGCCCGAGCCCAGCCAAGAGCCGGGAGCGCTGCCCAAGAGGCGCCTGCCCCACAACGCCACCACGGGCTATGAGGAGCTGCTTTCCGAGGGAGGCCCAGCAGAGGCCGCAGATGGCACTGGGGCTCTGCAGGGCGGGCTCCGCCGCTTCAAGACCATCGAGCTCAATAGCACGGGCAGCTACGGCCATGAGCTGGACCTGGGCCAAGGCCCCGACCCCAGCCTGGACCGGGAGCCCGAGCTGGAGATGGAGAGCCTGACAGGCTCGCCTGAGGACCGCTCCCGCGGGGAGCACTCCTCCACACTGCCGGCCTCCACGCCCAGCTACACCTCGGGCACCTCGCCCACCTCCCTGTCCTCGCTGGAGGAGGACAGCGACAGCAGCCCCAGCCGCCGGCAGCGGCTGGAAGAAGCCAAGCAGCAGCGCAAGGCCCGGCACCGCTCACATGGGCCCCTGCTGCCCACCATCGAGGACTCCTCAGAGGAGGAGGAGCTGCGGGAAGAGGAGGAGCTGCTGCGCGAGCAGGAGAAGATGCGGGAGGTGGAGCAGCAGCGCATCCGCAGCACGGCCCGCAAGACCCGGCGTGACAAGGAGGAGCTGCGGGCCCAGCGGCGGCGTGAGCGCTCCAAGACCCCCCCCAGCAACCTGTCACCCATTGAGGATGCCTCCCCCACGGAGGAGCTGAGGCAGGCGGCCGAGATGGAGGAGCTGCATCGTTCCTCCTGCTCCGAATACTCGCCCTCACCCTCCCTTGACTCAGAGGCTGAAGCCCTGGATGGTGGCCCCCCTCGGCTCTACAAGTCAGGCAGTGAGTACAACCTGCCCACCTTCATGTCCCTCTACTCTCCAACCGAGACGCCCTTGGGCAGCACCACCACTCCCAGTTCCGGCCGGCCCCTCAAGAGCGCTGAGGAGGCCTACGAGGAGATGATGCGGAAGGCCGAGCTGCTCCAGCGGCAACAAGGCCAGGCAGCAGGGAGCCGTGGGCCCCATGGTGGCCCCTCTCAGCCCATAGGCCCCCGGGGCCAGGGTTCCTTTGAATACCAGGACACCCCAGACCATGACTATGGTGGGGCTGCTCAGCCGGCCTCGGAGGGCACGCCAGCCAGCCTGGGAGCAGCCGTGTACCAGGAGATCCTTCAGACGTCACAAAGCATTGCCCGCATGCATCAGGCCTCCTCACGGGACCTGGCCTTTGCTGAGGACAAGAAGAAGGAGAAGCAGTTTCTGAATGCCGAGAGTGCATACATGGACCCAATGAAACAAAATGGCGGCCCGCTTACCCCTGGTACCAGTCCCACCCAGCTCGCCGCCCCTGTGTCCTTCTCCACCTCCACCTCCTCTGACAGCAGTGGGGGCCGAGTCATTCCCGATGTCCGTGTTACTCAGCATTTTGCAAAGGAGCCTCAGGACCCCCTCAAGCTGCACAGCTCTCCTGCCTCCCCCAGCTCTGCCTCCAAGGAAGTAGGCCTAACCTTTACCCAGGGCCCTGGGACTCCAGCCTCCACAGCTGTGGCTCCTTGTCCGGCTGGCCTGCCACGAGGGTACGTGACTCCGACTTCCCCAGCAGGCTCTGAGCGCAGCCCTTTGCCCTCTTCCACTGGCCACAGCTATGGACAGAGCCCAACCACTGCAAACTATGGGTCTCAAACTGAGGAGCTACCCCAGCCCCCCCGTGGCCCTGCTGTCAGTGGACGGGCTGCCAGAGAGAAACCCCTGAGTGTGAGTGATGGCGAGAGTGGCACCCCGCAGACCTCCCGGGGATATTCCTACTTTGCAGGCTCCAGCCCCCCTCTCTCTCCATCTTCTCCCTCAGAGAGTCCCACATTCTCCCCTGGCAAGCTGGGCCCAAGGGCCACAGCAGAGTTCTCTACACAGACGCCAAGCCTGACCCCCGCCTCGGACATGCCACGGAGCCCTGGTGCCCCCACCCCGACACCCACAGTGGCTCAGGGCACACAGACGCCACACCGACCCAGCACGCCTCGCCTGGTATGGCAGCAGTCCTCTCAGGATGCCCCCTTTATGGTCATCACACTGGCGTCAGATGCCTCCAGCCAGACCAAGATGGTCCATGCCAGTGCCTCCACCTCCCCAGTGTGCTCACCCGTTGACACCCAGCCCACCACCCACAGCTACAGCCAGACAACACCTCAGCTGCCCCCAGAGCCACCTGGGCCACCTGGCTTCCCACGGGCAGCCAGTGCTGGTGCAGATGGGCCCCTGGCACTATACGGCTGGGGCGCCCTCCCTGCTGAGAACATCTCCCTGTGCCGGATCTCCTCTGTCCCTGGAACATCTAGGGTCGAGCCCGGCCCCAGGCCCCCTGGCAGTGCCGTGGTAGACCTTCGCACAGCCGTCAAGCCCACGCCCATCATCCTCACTGACCAGGGCATGGACCTGACCTCTCTTGCTGTGGAAGCAAGGAAGTACGGCCTTGCTCTGGATCCAATCCCAGGACGGCAGTCTACCGCTGTACAGCCTTTGGTTATCAACCTCAATGCCCAGGAGCAGACCCATGCCTTCCTCAGTACCGCCACCACCGTGAGCATCACCATGGCCTCATCTGTGCTCATGGCTCAGCAGAAGCAGCCTGTGGTCTATGGAGACCCCTTCCAGAGCCGGCTGGACTTTGGCCAGGGTGCGGGTAGCCCCGTGTGCCTGGCCCAGGTCAAGCAGGTAGAGCAGGCCGTCCAGACAGCCCCGTACCGTGGTGGGCCCCGAGGAAGACCCAGGGAGGCCAAGTTTGCCAGGTATAACCTGCCCAACCAGGTGGCACCTCTGGCCAGAAGGGATGTTTTGATCACTCAGGTGGGCACTGCCCAGAGTGTTGGCCTCAAGTCAGGCCCAGTGCCAGAGCCTGGTTCCGAACCCCATCGGGCCACCCCTGCAGAGCTGCGGTCACACGCCTTGCCAGGTGCCAGGAAGCCACATACAGTGGTGGTGCAGATGGGAGAAGGCACAGCAGGCACTGTGACCACACTGCTCCCAGAGGAGCCGGCAGGTGCCCTGGACCTCACTGGGATGAGGCCCGAGAGCCAGCTGGCATGCTGTGATATGGTCTACAAGTTCCCCTTTGGCAGTAGCTGCACAGGTACCTTTCACCCCGCCCCCAGCGCACCTGAGAAGAGTGTGGCAGATGTTGCCCCACCCAGCCAAAGCAGCGGCCCCTTCTACAGTCCCCGGGACCCTGAGCCTCCCGAGGCCCCCACCTACCGGGCACAGGTGGTCGGGGGGCCTGTGCCCCATGAGGAGCAGAGGCCCTACCCACAGGGCCTCCCTGGCAGGCTGTACTCCTCCATGTCCGACACCAATTTGGCTGAGGCTGGCCTCAACTACCACACCCACAGGATTGGTCACCTCTTCCAGGGCCCTGGACGAGACTCAGCCATGGACCTCAGCTCACTGAAGCACTCCTACAGCCTGGGCTTTGCAGATGGACGCTACCTTGGGCAGGGCTTGCAGTATGGTTCATTCACGGACCTACGTCATCCCACAGACCTTTTGACTCACCCGCTTCCCATGCGGCGCTACAGCTCAGTGTCAAACATCTACTCAGACCATAGGTATGGCCCACGGGGAGATGCATCTGGCTTCCAGGAGGCCAGCCTGGCCCAGTACAGCGCCACCACGGCCCGTGAGATCAGCCGTATGTGTGCTGCCCTCAACTCCATGGACCAGTACAGAGGGCGGCGTGGCAGTGGTGGCGGTGGCCCCGACCTCATGCAGTATCAGCCCCAGCCGGGGCTCAGTGCCCCGCAAGGTCTGGCTCCCCTCAGACCTGGCCTCCTTGGGAACCCCACCTTCCCGGAGGGCCACCCAAGTCCTGGGAACCTGGCCCAGTACAGGCCTACAGCAGCCCAGGGAACAGCAATCAGACAGCTGCTGCCATCCACAGCCACTGTGCGTGCAGCCGACGGCATGATCTACTCGACTATCAACACTCCAATCGCTGCAACACTGCCCATCACCACCCAGCCTGCCTCAGCACTGCGGCCCATGGTGCGTGGTGGCATGTACAGGCCTTATGCATCCGGAGGAGTCACAGCCGTGCCACTCGCCAGCCTGACACGCATGCCCATGATTGCCCCCCGGGTACCTCTTGGGCCCACAGGGCTGTACCGATATCCTGTACCAAGTAGATTCCCCACTGCTTCCAGCGTTCCACCTGCTGAGGGTCCTGTCTACCTGGGGAAGCCTGCCGCTGCCAAGGCCCCAGGGGCTGGGGGCCCACCAAGGCCAGAGCTGCCAGCAGGGGCTGCTCGGGAAGAGCCTCTTTCCACAGCCACCCCTGCTGCTGTCAAGGAGGCTGTAGCAGCCCCAGCCCCAGCCCCAGCCCCAGCGGCTGGCCAGAAGCCACCAGTAGATGCTGCTCCTGGGGGCGGCAGTGGGGCCCTCAGCCGGCCAGGGCTCGAGAAGGAGGAAGCATCACAGGAGGAGAGGCAGCGGAAGCAGCAGGAGCAGCTGCTACAGCTGGAGCGAGAGCGGGTGGAGTTAGAAAAGCTGCGGCAGCTGCGGCTGCAGGAGGAGCTGGAGCGGGAGCGTGTGGAGCTGCAGAGGCACCGCGAGGAAGAGCAGCTGCTGGTGCAGCGGGAGTTGCAGGAGCTGCAGACCATCAAGCACCACGTGCTGCAGCAGCAGCAGGAGGAACGGCAGGCTCAGTTCGCCCTGCAGCGGGAGCAGCTAGCACAGCAGCGTCTGCAGCTGGAGCAGATCCAGCAGCTGCAGCAGCAGCTGCAGCAGCAGCTGGAGGAACAGAAGCAGCGGCAGAAGGCTCCCTTCCCTGTGGCCTGTGAGGCACCCGGTCGAGGGCCTCCCCCAGCTGCCACAGAGCTGGCTCAGAATGGCCAGTACTGGCCACCCCTGACCCACGCGGCCTTCATTGCCGTGCCTGGGCCTGAGGGGCCTGGGCAGCCTCGTGAGCCCGTGCTGCACCGGGGTCTCCCCAGCTCCGCCTCGGACATGTCACTGCAGACTGAGGAGCAGTGGGAGGCAGGCCGCAGTGGCATCAAGAAGCGGCACTCCATGCCACGCCTGCGGGACGTGTGCGAGCCAGAGTCAGGGCCTGAGCCCTGTGTGGTCAGGAGGATTGCAGACAGCAGCGTGCAGACGGATGATGAGGATGGAGAGGGCCGCTACCTCCTGACCCGGCGGCGCCGGGCACGGCGGAGTGCTGACTGCAGCGTGCAGACGGACGACGAGGACAGCGCCGAGTGGGAGCAGCCAGTGCGCCGCCGCAGGTCCCGTCTTTCCCGCCACTCAGACTCTGGCTCCGACAGCAAGCACGATGCTACTGCCTCATCATCCACTGCCGCCCCCGCCATGAGGGCCATGAGCAGCGTGGGCATCCAGACCATCAGCGACTGCTCCGTGCAGACAGAGCCTGACCAGCTGCCCAGAGTCTCTCCAGCCATCCACATCACAGCTGCCACCGACCCCAAGGTGGAGATCGTCAGGTACATATCGGCGCCAGAGAAGACTGGGCGTGGGGAGAGCCTGGCCTGCCAGACGGAGCCGGATGGGCAGGCCCAGGGTGCGGCCGGGCCGCAGCTTGTAGGGCCAACTGCCATCAGCCCCTACCTGCCTGGCATCCAGATCGTCACCCCAGGGCCCCTGGGCAGATTCGAAAAAAAGAAGCCAGATCCCTTGGAGATTGGATACCAGGCCCACCTGCCCCCGGAGTCCCTCTCACAGCTTGTGAGCCGCCAGCCTCCCAAGTCCCCCCAGGTCCTCTACTCACCAGTCTCACCCCTGTCCCCACACCGGCTCCTGGACACCTCCTTTGCTTCCAGTGAGAGGCTGAACAAGGCTCACGTGAGTCCCCAGAAGCACTTCACGGCTGACAGCGCTCTCCGCCAGCAGACGCTGCCGCGCCCCATGAAGACCCTGCAGCGGTCCCTGTCTGACCCTAAGCCCCTCAGCCCCACCGCCGAGGAGTCTGCCAAAGAGAGGTTCTCCCTCTACCAGCACCAGGGGGTACTGGGTAGCCAGGTATGGGCACAGGGGCTGGTCCAGGGTGGGACAGGGGTCTCTGCCTAGCCTGGGGGGCCCCACAGGGAGGGGCATCTCCTGGGGTGGGGGTGGAGTCACCTCCAGCTCCAGAGGCCCAGAGCTAGGAGTCGAGGAATGGATGCATATCTCGATGCACATCCAGTGGAGCCCGCAGCCCAGCAAGGACATCCTGGGCAAAACACACTCACACTTGGGCCCCCACGGCTATCCAGACCCTGCTAGAAACTTCAGCCTCACCCTAGCACTGCCTCTTCACAGCCCGTATCTAGTCCAGTCCCTGCCACCTCCCCCTTCAGGCCTCCTCAGCTCTCCCCTCCAGCCTGGGCCCCTCCTACTCCATATCTCTTCTTTGGATGTTTCCTGAGAAAACCATAGCACCGACCTGGCTGGGCTGCTCCCCACTCCCCAGCCCCGGCCTGGCTCCCTTGCCCCACAGGAAGCCAAAGCCCTTTGGACTACCATTCAAGGCCCATTCCAGTGGGCTGCAGCGTGCTCTCTGCCTCATCTTGTCCCATGCCCCTATCTGGCCCTCAGCAAATCTGTTTACACACCTGTCTGCTGCCCTAGATAGGGGCTCCTGGAGTCTAAACTCACCCTCATCTGTGGCTTTAGTTGCCAGTGATGTCCCGGGACTGTGAGAGGTGGCCTGCATGTTAGGAAGATGGGGGTTGCAAGGGACTGACACCAAGGACTTTGAGTGCCAGGCCAGGAGGGGGTTGGGATTTTCTCAAAGGCCCTTGGAGCTTCTGGGTGTTTCAGGCAGGTGAGACAGGACAAGATGGGTATCTTAGAAAGTTTCCTAGGCAGAATATGGGCAGATGGACTGAAGGAAGTGATTGCACAGTGGCCCTGGGGGAGAGCGCCTAGGAGCCAGAGGCACTGGAAGGTATATTTACCCGTTTTCTGAGTGTGATGCAGAGAGGAGAGAGGTGAGGCCTCAGTGGGTGGGGTTGTGGAGGTGAGTCTGGGTTGTGGAGAGCCCTAGGGTATGCAGGCTAGAGGGGTGTGGGTGGGATCAGGATTCTGGGCTGGCAGGGAAGGCACGTCAGAGAGGCAGGTGGTCTTGGCTCCGTGCTAGGGTCGGCACAGAGGTCCCATGGGCTGGCCATGGGGGGTGCCACGCCACGATGGGCACTCATGGTGTGAGACCAAATGACAAAAGACAGACAACAGAGTGAGGGGTTCAAGGAGGGAAATTTATTCCATTCCATCAAAGGCCACCCTTCGTCCTGAGGTTTGGGGACACATTATCATTTCCTTTATGACATATGGTGAAAGTAGGTGGGAGGCTTTTTTTTTTTTTTTTTTTTAATTTTATTTATTTATTTTATTTATGGCTGTGTTGGGTCTTCGTTTCTGTGCGAGGGCTTTCTCTAGTTGTGGCAAGTGGGGGCCACTCTTCATCGCGGTGCGCGGGCCTCTCACTGTCGCAGCCTCTCCTGTCGCGGAGCACAGGCTCCAGACGCGCAGGCTCAGTAATTGTGGCTCACGGGCCCAGCTGTTCTGCGGCATGTGGGATCTTCCCAGACCAGGGCTCGAACCCGTGTCCCCTGCATTGGCAGGCAGATTCTCAACCACTGCGCCACCAGGGAAGCCCAGGTGGGAGGCTTTTATGTAGTTTCTTGGCAAGGCAAAAGGTAAGAAGCCCGATGTCAGTCCCCAGTGTGTTTAGGGGATTTGGGTGGTCCATAAAACCCAGAGGCCTGGGAGGTAGAGACAATGGAAGGACCCAGGACAAAGCTTCTGGCAATGTGGACCTTGAGGCAATGTGGAGCCTTGGGCAGGTGAGGAGGACTCCATGGAGAACATGTTAGGGAGCCCTGACTGGGAAGCCAGGTAGCCAGAGATAGGGCTGGAGAGGCCCTAGAGGAGTCTGGCAGCCTCAGAGAGCGGTAGGCTGACAGGGACGTGGAGGAGCTGGGGCCAGACCGAGGGCACAGTTTGACAGACGGTGGTACAGGGCCGCGGGAGGAGGAGAGTGGACAGGTGGCCGAACTGCATTTCACTTTAGAGACGAGGAGGGCAGGAGGCAGAAAAGACTCGGAGCCTGCAGCACCTGACATCCAGTCAGCATGCGCCCCCTGCCATGATCCTCTGGGAACCTGGTGGGCCCAGGACCCACTCCACTCCTGTCCATGGCCCTCCACTGCCCTTGGCCCCTGCCAGCTGCTAGGACCCAAACCCAGAGCCGTCAGACGTGTACTCTCCTCACCTCAGTACCCTCAGTGGGAGGCGGAGGGTGGCAAGCCTGTTGGAGACGTGCTGTGTGCCAGGCCAGTATTAGACACCAGCACAGAGGGGCATCTGCTGCTTCCTCCCGTCCCACTGTCCCGAGGTCTGGGGAGGAGAAGGCCTGTAAGATGATCACAGGCCCTCCCTCCAAGGCCAGTGGGTGGGCAGGGCAGGCCTCAAGGCTGCCTGATGAATCAGGGCACTGACAGTGTGGAGCCCAGCCCCTACCCCAGCCCAGGCCAGGGCTCTTCTACCCTGTGCCCTGCCAGGCCACCCACACCTTGGGTCTCAGTGCTGCCCGCCCTTCCCTCTGTCTCAGGTGTCGGCGCTGCCACCCAACGGCCTGGTCCGCAAGGTGAAGCGGACACTGCCTAGTCCCCCTCCAGAGGAGGCTCACCTGCCCCTGGCTGGCCAGGCTCCCCCACAGCTGTATGCGGCCAGCCTGCTGCAGCGTGGGCTGGTGGGGCCCACCGCTGTCCCTGCCACCAAGGCCAGCCTGCTCCGGGAGCTGGACCGGGACCTGCGGCTGGTGGAGCACGAGTCCACCAAGCTGCGCAAGAAGCAGGCAGAGCTGGACGAGGAGGAGAAGGAGATCGACGCCAAGCTCAAGTACCTGGAGCTGGGGATCACCCAGCGCAAAGAGTCTTTGGCCAGAGACCGGGGTGGCCGTGACTACCCGCCCTTGCGTGGTCTCAGTGAGCATCGCGACTACCTGTCAGACAGTGAGCTCAACCAGCTGCGGCTCCAGGGCTGTGCCTCTCCGGCTGGCCAGTACGCAGACTTCCCTGTCACTGCCGCTGCTCCTGCCACTCCCTCCGGCCCCACTGCTTTCCAGCAACCCCGGTTCCCACCTCCGGCGCCACAGTACGCTGCAGGCAGCGGTGGGCCAACACAGAATGGATTCCCAGCCCACCAGGCACCCACCTACCCTGGCCCCAGCACGTACCCAGCACCTGCCTTTCCTCCTGGCGCCAGTTACCCTGCTGAGCCTGGCCTGCCAAGCCAGCAGGCTTTCCGTCCCACAGGCCATTATACAGCCCAAACACCCATGCCAACCACACAGAGCACCCTTTACCCAGTCCCGACTGACAGCCGTACCCCCCACCAGAAGCCACGCCAGACATCACTAGCCGACTTGGAGCAGAAGGTGCCCACCAACTATGAGGTGATCGCCAGCCCTGTCGTGACCGTGTCTTCAGCCTCGTCTGAAACCAGCTATAGTGGCCCAGCAGTAAGCAGCAGCTATGAACAAGGAAAGGCCCCTGAGCTGCCACGGGCCAGTGACCGTAGTGGTGTGAGCCTGAGCCCAGCCCCCACCTACCCCTCTGACTCACACTACACCAGCCTGGAGCAGAATGTCCCTCGGAACTATGTGATGATTGACGACATCAGTGAGCTGACCAAGGAGAGTGCTTCCACTGCCCCTGACAGCCAGAGGCTGGAGCCCCTGGGGCCGAGCAGCAGTGGGCGTCCAGGGAAAGAGCCAGGAGAACCAGGTGTCCTTGAGGGGCCCACACTGCCCTGCTGCTATACCAGAGGGGAGGAAGAATCCGAGGAGGACTCCTACGACCCCCGTGGGAAGAGCGGCCATCACAGGAGCGTGGAGAGCAATGGCCGACTAGCCAGCACCCACTATTACAGTGACAGTGACTACAGACACGGGGCTCGAGCAGAGAAGTATAGCCCAGGCCCCGTGGGGCCCAAGCATCCCTCCAAGAGCCTGGCCCCGGCTGCCGTCTCCTCAAAGCGCAGCAAGCACCGGAAGCAGGGCATGGAGCAAAAGATCTCCAAGTTCTCACCTATCGAAGAGGCCAAGGATGTAGAGTCAGACCTGGCCTCCTACCCCTCCCCTGCAGTCAGCAGCAGCCTGGCCTCTCGGGGCAGGAAGTTCCAGGACGAAATCACCTACGGGCTCAAGAAGAATGTGTATGAGCAGCAGAGGTACTACGGGGTGTCCAGCCGGGACCCAGTGGAGGAGGATGACCGCATGTACACTGGGAGCAGCCGGTCCCGGGTGGCATCTGCATACAGCGGGGAGAAGCTCTCCAGCCATGACTTCAGTGGCCGGGCCAAGGGATACGAGCGGGAACGGGAGGCTGTGGAGCGACTTCAAAAAGCGGGCCCCAAGCCCTCATCTCTGAGCATGGTCCATGGCCGGACCCGGCCCCCCATGCGGAGCCAGGCCTCTGAAGAGGAGAGCCCCGTCAGCCCTTTGGGGCGGCCCCACCCTGCTGGGGGCACCCTCCCCCCGGGGGACACCTGCCCACAGTTCTGCTCCAGCCACTCCATGCCTGACGTCCAGGAGCACGTCAAGGATGGACCACGGGCCCACGCGTATAAGTGTGAGGAGGGCTACATCCTGGATGATTCCCACTGCGTAGTTTCCGACAGCGAAGGTAATGGCAGCTGGGGGTGATTTCTGCAGATGCTCAGCACCGGGGGGGCCTGCCCGCCCGTGGGGCCCTGAGCCCTGAGATGTCTCAGTGGGGCTGGCCTGGTGCCTCACCCAGTGGGCCCTGCTGCAGGCTGCCCTTCCTGCCTGCTGCACCCGCGCCCTGGCCCGGTTGTGGGAGGGGGCTGGGGCCTGGCATTACGCTTGTGGCTGTGGCGCCCACCCTCTGTTTTCCTTGCATGGCTTCAGCTGGGCCTCCCACTGCGGCCAGCCCGGGGGTTGATGGTGTTCTGTTTTTGGTCCCTGAAGCGTATCACCTGGGCCAGGAGGAGACAGACTGGTTTGATAAGCCCCGGGATGCCCGCTCTGACCGGTTCAGGCACCACGGGGGCCACGCAGTCTCCTCCTCCTCCCAGAAGCGAGGCCCTGCCAGGCACGGCTACCACGACTACGATGAGCCCCCCGAGGAGGGCCTGTGGCCACACGATGAGGGTGGCCTGGGCCGCCATGCTTCAGCCAAGGAACACCGACACCATGGTGACCACGGGCGGCACTCAGGCCGCCACACTGGCGAGGAGCCGGGCCGGCGTGCTGCCAAACCACACGTTCGAGACCTGAGTCGCCATGAGGCCCGGCCTCACCCTCAGCCCAGCCCTGCCCCAACCGTGCAGAAGAAGGGTCAGCCTGGGTACCCCAGCTCTGGTGAATATTCACAGCCATCCCGTGTTCCATCAGCTTACCATCATGCCTCTGAGAGCAAGAAGGGCTCCCGGCAGGCCCACTCAGGGCCTGCTGCACTGCAGCCAAAGCCAGAACTCCAGCTGCAGCCGCAAGGTCGGCAGGCAGCTCCAGGTCCACAGCAGTCACAGCCGCCTCCATCCAGGCAGACGCCCTCAGCAACAGCATCGCGCCAGCCGCAGACACAGCAGCAGCAGCAGCAGCAGCAGCAGCAGCAGCAGCAGCGGGAGGGTCTCGGGCTACAGCCTCTGCAGCAGGCCCCTTCGCAGGCCCGCCTGCAGCAGCAGGGCCAGCCAGCTGCCCGGGGTCCGGCCCCCGCTGCCAGCCAGCCAGCAGGGAAGCCTCAGCCAGGGCCCTCAACAGCCACAGGCCCCCAGCCATCAGGACCAGTAAGTAGGGCTCCAGTACGTGGATCCTCCCCAGGGTGGATGCTGGGACTGCAGCTTGGACAGCCCCTTGGTTCCAGGCTGGGCAGAGTTGACGGGCGGTAGCTCAGCTATGGGTTCTGTGTTGCAGCCGCGGGCAGAGCAGGCGAACGGCTCTAAAGGGACTGCCAAAGCACCCCAGCAGGGGAGACTTCCTCAGGCCCAGCCACCACCAGGACCTGGACCTGCAGGTGAGCCTGCCTTTGGACGCCCTTGGCTATGACCAAGAGTACCTGGGCTGCCCTCTCCCTGTGCTGACTGGCACCCTGAGCTCCCCTGCACTGCGTGCCTTCACTGCTCCCTGAGAAGGTGCCCAGTGCACTGAAGGCCTCCCCAGCAGAAACGAGCCTGGGGTTAGAATGAGCCAATGGGATCACCAGCACTGGGACATTAGGGCCCAGGCAGCTCTGGGCAGGGAATCTCGAAGGTGCTGGTGATCACAGGGCCAGGACCATGGATTCTTACTGTCTCCTTCCTTCCCCTTCCCTTCTCTCCTCTGCCTTCTCATCTTCCTCTGCCTATTCCTCCCTTTCTCCCTCTTTATCTTCCTCAACCTCCTTTTTTCTGCTTCCTCCCACCCCTTTTCTTCCCACTCTTACCTTCCTCTCTTTATTTCTCTATCCTTCTCCTCACCCTCCACCTCACAGGGTACCTGTGAGATTTCCTCTCAGCTGCTCTCCCACTCAGACCCTGAAGAGCCAGGCCAAGCACAGCTTATGATGGTGGTTTCTTTACCCCTAGGCATGAAGGCTGGAGCCAAGCCTGGAGGGACCCCAGGGGCTCCTGCCGGCCAGCCAGGTGCCGACGGGGAGAGTGTGCTCTCCAAGATCCTCCCTGGTGGGGCAGCAGAGCAGGCCGGCAAGCTGACGGAAGGTACGCACTGCCTACAGCTAGGTCCAGGGTGGACGGCTGCTCCAGGGCCCTACTCTGGCAGAGGTCGGGTCTGGGGAATGGTTCTGGGCTCAGTCACCCAGGCACAGGCCAGCCCGAGGGCCCACCTGCTGTGGTCTAGTGGTTCTCTGGGTAGTCCCTGCCCCTTAGGCTGAGCTTGGCTTCACTGTGCCAAATGGCCTTGACTAGGAGGGAGCCTAGCCTGACTTCCTGACCTCTCCTTTTTCTGTCACAGCTGTGTCTGCTTTTGGCAAAAAATTCTCCTCCTTCTGGTGACCATGCCCTGCAGGGTGAGTATGAGCTGCCTGTACCCACCCTCCCCTGGGAAAGGCCTGAGGCGCTCGAGTCGGGGCTCTTAAGTCCTGCGGGGTCTTCTGGGAGGAATGTGGTCTTCAGTAGTGGGTGATGTGGCCAGAGCTGCAGTGTCCTTCCCCTATGAGAGTGGGAGGAGGAAGAGGAAGAGGGACCCTGTGCGCAGAGGTCCCAACATGGGGCCAACACAGTAGAGGTCCCCAGCAAAGGGAAGCCAAGGCCAACATCCCTTTGTCCTTTTCTACCACCCCTTAGCCCCCAGCAGGGCTCCTAAAGCTATGAGTTGACATTAGGTTGTAGGTGGGTCCCCCTGGGATACAGCTCCTCCCAGCCCTCCTCTGTAAATGCTCCCCAGGCTCTTGAGGAAATGAAGGGAGATGATATCATTGCTGTGGAAAAATCTCTGGAGTCAGAGGCCTGGGCGCAGCTCTGGACTCTGCGTATAACAGTGAGTATCAGGACTAGGGTTGGGTGGGGCAGAGGAGGGAGTGAAGGGCCAAGGCCTGGCTGACCAGACTGACCCAGTTCCTATAAGTGTGAACTAGGAGGGACCTGGTGGGCTTCCTTCAGCTAGGATGGGCCCAGCTGCTACCTGGGAGGCAGAGACAACTGAGCTGGCTGAGGTGACTCAGGTAGTAACCTTGGGAAAGGGCCCGGCAGAGCCAACCGTGCCCCACAACTTGGGGTCTGTACACTGGGCACTGATTCCAAAGCCCCATCCCTGAGGCCTAGTGCTGGTACCTTTGCTCCAGACATTCAGATGAGGCTGGAGTCCTCAAACCCTGGAGAGCTTAGCAGCCCTTGGTGTGACGTCAAGATACAATTGGCTTCACAGGCTGAGTTCAAGACCTGCAAGGTGGAAAAGCAGAATGAGTGGAGAGGCAGACAGGAAAGGGATGGAGCGGAAAGGGAGGTCACCCAGACATGAGTCTCAGCTCCAGACCAGGTCAGCCCAGGGAGAGAGTGGAAGGGCCTCAGGATGGGAGCCCTGGCTCTCTCTGGGCTGCAATGGCCAAAGCAGGATCCGAAGCCTCTGCCTAGAGCCTCCTCTGGACCTGGCCTTGCCTCTGGGCGGGAAGGAGGAAGCGGTACATCATGCAGGATGGCGGGGAGGGTAGGCCGGCTGTTGGTGCTGCTCTGCGCACAGCCAGGGACCACCTCCTCCCATTCCATAGCCTTGGGGTCCTCTTCCTACCCCGCCTTTGCGAATTCTACTGTTAAGAGTATGGAGGTGTGGGTGCTTCTCATGGTGAGCAGGCGTGTGTTTGGCAGGGCCAGGCACTCAACAAGCAAATCACGAGGGAGCGCTGGGGCCAGCAAGGGCCTTTGCCCAGGCCTGGCCTGCTTGTGGGAGAGAGCTGGGTGCAGTGCCAAAAGGGCCACCTATCTCTGGAGGACTAGCGGGGAAACTGGAAAGGTCCAGTTTCCCATCCATTTATTCATTTATTCAATAAATGTTTGTCAGGCCCTAGGTAGGTGCTGGGCCCTGTTCTGAGTTCTGGGGATCCAGCAGGGAACAAGACCAAGTCCCTGCCCTCTGAAGCGGACAGCCCGTTAAGAGGGGGAGAGAATAAATAAGTTTTTAAAAAATGAGATTAAAAGATAATTTCTTAAGGTTGTAAGTGTTCTGAAGCCAGGGAAGCAGGATTATGGCACGGAGGGGGCCACTCTAGAGAAAGTGGTCCATGATAGGTAAGGCTCAAGGAAGGAGAAGAGGCTGTTGTGGGATGTGCCCAGTGAGGGAACAGCACCCGCAGAGGCTCTGATGAGACAGATAGGCCTCAGGGACAGACAAAAGGCCAGCACAGCTAGAGCCACAGAGGAGGGGAGAGATGGTCGGGGTGACGTCGGGGCGGGGGGGCAGGAGCCAGCTGGGGTGGGCTTTGTAGGCGAAAGTAAAGAGCCCAGAATTTATTCTAATTAGAGTAGCCACAGTGCAGCACCTCAGTGTTCTTCCTGCCTTCACCCCACGACAGCGGGCTCCCTGACACTTTCCCACCCAGCTGGATGTTTCCTCTGAGTTGCCCTGAAACAGATATGAAATCAGAAGTTGTGCTGAAGGGAGGGGAAAGAGGGGCAGCCCATGGACCAGGTCTATGGTAGGACCCACCTTGGGTGTAGGGCCAGGGCAGTGTCACTAGGGAGGGAAAGGGACCACTGGCATGGTTCCTTTTGTTCTGTGTCCTGTCACACGATGTGCGTGGGCTACTGAGACCACTAACTTTGTAATTAAAAGAATCACCCTCAAGCTCTGGCATTTGGCTGATTGGGCCAAGCGGTCAGTGCTTCTGTGAGTGTCTATCTCCTGGTGTCTTTTGTGGAAATTTCAGAAGTGGGCTGGGAGAGGCTCGTTGTTTTAAACAAAATCCCATCTCCCTCACTCTTAAGAAACAAAAAGCAACTTGTGTTAAAGAAATGGCCTTTCCTGGCCAACCTGATTCTTTCTTCCTGATCTTCTCTTTATGACCTCAAACCTGCCCAAGCACCCCTCTCCCCCAGCCTCAGTGGGGTGGGATCCCATGGGTGAGGAGGAGCCAGGCCGTCAGCATGTGGCAGACAGCTGGAAGGAGTGTGGGCGGGAAGCAGCTGTCCACAGTTCTTGACAAAATTCTTCTGTCTTTCCTGTTTCCTTCCCCCCTCCCTCCTTTTCTCCTCCAAGCATCTACAATCTGGCAAACCTTGGCCCAAAGACTCACACCAGGTGGGACGTGGCAGGCGGGCCTCAGTTGAGGACGGGATGTTTTCTAACAGCAGCTGCCGGGGTGAAACATCTGTTGGTCAAGTGGGACCATTGGCCCAGGGGGACCTGTGATTGTCTTTCCAGAGACCCTGCTCTCCTCAGGGCACCACCTTCAAGGCGTAGCCGTCGTTGGGAGGCAGGAACCCTCTCTGCAGGCCCTGCCACACGGCAGTCTTGCTGCTCTTCCCACAGCCGCCTTCTGCGGCCTGGCCAGCCAGGCTACCAATGCGTTATACACAGAGTTTGGGCGCGCGCAGCCTGTTTTTGATGGACGCTGCCCTCCCTCCACAATGCCAGAAGTTTTTCCACAGCCTTGGAGAGGGGCTTTGACTGAGGGCTGGGGGCCCCGGGCTCTGTTTCCTTCACATTCCAGCTGGCTCAGATCCCTCTGTGGCCACAGGGCCCTGCCCCCTTCACCCTGCCCCCTGGGTGACACCGGAGCAGACTTCCATGTGGCTAGCGTGGGATTGGGAGAACTTTACAAACATTAGGACCTAACACTGTCTCATCGCTGAAATAAGAGGCCATAGCACCGAAAAGCAGCGTGGGCGCTGGCTGAGGCTTCTCCCAGCCCGTGGGTGGCCGCGTGCTAGCACGCCCGCCACTATCTTCAAAGCCATCACCCCCAGTCATCGTGAGCATCCCAGCGGCACCACCATTGTCTCGACCAGCCGGCTCCTCGTTCGTACACCTGGGGATTTCTTTTGATTTCAAGAACAGCCTTAATCATTTCAGTTTGATTTAAGTGTATACCTCATAAACATTGTTCTTTTATTTCTCCCCCGACCCTTTCTCTCTTCGCTCTCTCGGCTCACCTCCTTGCCTCTCCCCTCCACCACCACCCTGTGACTGATGGTTTGGTTCCCTCTCTGCTCTGCCCCTGCTCAGCACAGGGAGAATATTGACTTAGAAGCAATAGTGGGCAGCAGGCCACCAAGAGCACAACCCCAGGGCGGGGTCTAGGGAGGCCCCTCAGCCCGCCTCTGTTTACCGTGCAACTCCAGTCCTTCTTAAGCCATCACCAGTGGACATGCTCAGAGCAGAGGGGCCAGGGCTTCTGCCAGCCAAGGGAAGGGCCCAGGGCCCTGCGCTGGGGAGTGTGGCGCTGTCCATCCACCTGGTGGACTGGGCGGTGTTCCTCCCTGAGGCCCTTCCCTTAGGGGCCTCCCTTCACCTTGGGCACAGCCACAAGTCTCATCTCTAACGTTCTATGCAATGAAATATAAACCCTCAAAGACAACTGTTAATATTTATTAAATTCCGTGTTATGTATAAGGAGTTAATTGCAAACCTGCAATTGAGAAACTGGATAGATATGCTCATATCAAACCCCTCGCTCCCTTCCCCCTCCCCCGCTCCCACCGTGTGTGTGAAATTCTCAGTCTGTGGCATGTTCGACCTGTGGCAGGACTCGCTGCTGCCAGGCGAGTCACCGCCTGTCCCGCAGTGGAGCATGCACAGCTCGCAGCCTCTTTGCACGATTTCATCCATTTTCAATGCTCGACCCTCTTGCTTGGAGTTCTTTTTGTCTCAGAACCTCTCCTTCAGGAGTGCTTCTAGCTAACTTCTGCACGAGCTAGTGAGGACCCGCCGGAATTGCTGCCCAAGCATGCCAGGCTGTGGGCCCGGCAGGACAAGGCCCCACACCCCCTGCAGGTTTCTCTGACCAAGATGTCTCTGAGGAGACACGTGGTGGGAGCCCGCACAGGATGTGTGCGTGTGAACATTCTGAAGGTTTGCTGTAGGATTTCCATCTGTAAGTCACTCCCCCACTTACCCAAGCCCTGAGCCAGAGACATCTGGCCGCCCCTTCCCAGCGGGGCACTGCTCAAGAGCAGAGCTGGGCTGCGTCTGTAGCCAGAGAGACAGAGGCCAAGGGTAGGGCCCAGCTCCTGACTGCACCTCTCCGTGCCTCTCCTTTGTGGCTGGGAGGCTCAAAGGTCTGTGAGCCAGGAGATCTGGCCAGGGGGCCAGAGAGTGCTCAGGAAGAGCTGGAGTTTTGGCATTTGTGGTGAGGACAGCTGACAGTGTCATCTTTGATCAGAGTGCCTATTCACATAGACAGTGGCTTCAAGCTGAGTTTCTTGGGAAGCTTCTCAATAACAAAACTTACAGAAGGTTCTGTTGTGACACTCTCTGCATCTGCCTCCAGGACCTAAACTCCCTGCCAGCCCCTATCTCTGAAGCCTAAGTATCCCACTGCTCATCAGCTTCTCTACGACTGAGCCAAGAGTGCGGCAGGTGGTAGCTGCCCGACCCCTCCAGGCCTGGCCTTCCTCCAGAGTGCTCTGGTTTGCACCATGCATTTCTCAGGGGTCCACATTTCTCATCCTTTCCTATAAGGTCTACAAACCCCTTCAGAGAGGGATCCTGGCCCACCTCTGGCAGCTGTGGATGAGATAGGAGGCTGTCAACCCTTGTGTTGGGCCTAAGACCCTGCCCTTCTGGATTTGGGCTTCACCCATCCAACGGGACACCTGCCTCATCCCAGAGATCAGGCCTGGGCTGTATGAGGCCGTCTGTGCAAGGGCTGAAGGAGGCCACCATCTGGCACCTCTGACCACCCAGGGCCAGGTCTTTGTGGGGATGTGCCTAGTGGCTGGATACATGAGGGACTAATGCAGTGATCCTCCCCATAAAAGGCCAAGGGATGGGACCAGGAGCAGGGAACAGGCAGGGAGATGACAGCAGGTCAGCCTCCATCAAAGCTAGTTTCACGCTCTCAAATGTTGACTTTTCAGCAAATCTCCTTTCTGGCCAAGCTCTCTGAGTTTGAAATTTCTGACATCTGCCACTCCCTAACCCCCAGCGTATCCACAGGACACATCTGTACCTATCACCCCTTGTGAAGGTGGCTGGAGCAGGCCTCTGGGCCACAGGTGTCCTGGCCCTTGTGTGGATACAGCTGTGGCTCTGGGGTCCAGAGGCTGAGGGACCAGCATTCGATGCCTTGGGCAGTGGGGAGCACCAAGCACATTTCCACATGGGCAAGGGGTTCTCTGGGATGCAGTCCAGGCCTTCTCTACACCCTCCCCCGACCCAGTGTCATGAACAAGGGCACTGCCGCCTCTGTCTACTTAAGGGCCTAATGCATTCACAGTGACACCCCCCTTCCCCACCATCCACTTAGTCCTTGGGAAGAGAGGGTGGTCTCAGGGCCCATGATGAGTGGGCAGCAGTGGCAGCAACTATGGCCTGTCTTCTGGAGCCTGTGGGGAGTTTTCCAGGCAGATTCTTTGCCATGACAACAAGGTCCTGGCCTGTTGGCCCCTCCCTTGCCCTCGTGCCCCCTCCCCCCATTCTGTAAATACTTGTCATTGTGGACTCTAACAGGGTCAGAGGGACAGGCCTGACCCACTGAAACTCCTCAGAGATATCATTTCTGTCTCCCTGGGTACCAGCAGCCCTGCTGCCATGTGCACTGGGGTGGCACTGGAGAGCCATGGAAGTCATGAGATATTGTGTGTGTATGCATGTGAACAAGTGTGTGAATGTGTATGTGTGTGTGTGTCTGCCTCATTTGGCCTCTGGGATCAAATCAGCTCCTTCTCTCTAAGTGCAGTGCCCTGGAGAGTGGTGGCCGCCCAATGCCTTTCCTCTGCTAGCTTCCATGTCTTGTTTTTGCTTCCCCCTCACTCCTTCCCTGCCTCCCTTCTTTCCTCTCTCCCTTTCTTTCCTTCTCTCCTTCTTTATTTGAGGGGGGAAGAGTGCTGTACAAAGTCAAACAAACAAGTTTACAGTTGTAAGTGCAATGAATGACCCGAGTCCTCCACATGACCTTGTGAATCGTGTGCCGTCCTCCTGTGCTCTGTGAGAACTCGTGGTACTTCAGTGTCCCTCCCCCTGTATTTGTAACAAGGTAATTCTGTGGTATCAGAATAAAAGGACTTGATATAAACAACCTACAGACTGTCTCTGGGATGGTTTCTGAAATGGGAAGGCGTAGGCAGAGGAACAAATCCCCAAACTGTGACAGTCCTGCCTTTTCACAGTTAAAGGGAAAAGAGTGAAAAGGCAAAGTTGCAGAAGTACTGGCAAGGCCAGGGCTGAGTTCATACCAACCTGTCCAAAGACAGTGGGCCTCTCCACAAAGGCGCCCCAAGGCAGGTTTAATGCTTGGACCTGGAGGGAGCAGTTAGCTCACTGGACAGACTGCTGAGCGACTGTGCCTCCACAGCCTTTGAGTGTCCGGGCTGCACAAACAGCTTTCTAGGGCCTGGTTCCCTGGGGAAGCAGGTGAGCAGGTGCTGCCCCCTGGTGTTGCCAACAAGCCCTACACCTGTCTGCCTTGCTGTGTCCACTCCAACCCCCAAACTCTTGGGGGCTGCTAGATCTTAGTCCTTCCCCAGGATGGGAGCGCCTCCTTATCAAAGTAACCCAGAGTTGCTAGAAATTTTTTAAAACACAGGTAAATGAAATGAGTATCAGCCTCACCTCTGGCCTTCCCTAAAGTTAGTAGCTTGATGCATGTCTTTCCTTCCTGTTTGTGTTTTTCTTTTTCATTTTAAACAGAAGCCAGAAGGCACAGTACTTACTGTTTTCTAGCCTCCTGTTTACTTCTACACATTCATTCCAAGTACTTAGATGTTCATCCTCCAGTGCCCGGCCTCCAGAGAGCTGCACCATGAGTTTACAGCCAGTCCACTGCACACGCCCTCAAGGACAGGCACCATGTTCCCAGTTTTCCTGTTATAAACAATGCTGTAATGAACATCCTAGTTTCCAACTTTCCACCCAGATTGGTGGCTGGGGCCACTCTTTCTGCTCCAAGTTCTGGCCTTAACAGTCCTGCACACACTGGATGCTCACAAGTAAGTGGCCTCAGAAAGTGGAAACTGTTTTTAGTTAACTAGTCCAATGGAAGGAGAAGCTGCAGGCCAGTCAAGTGGGATCTCAGTGAAAGGCAAGGCAGGGCGCAGGGAGCCAAGGCCCTGAGGTGTGGAAGACCAGCCAGGCTCAGGGTATATGGAGGAGGGGACATCCATTGCTGCTGGCCTGACCAGCCTCTCCTGCCCTCTTCTGCCATTGTAACCTGCCCAGTCCAGTGCCACTGTCCTGAGGGAGCCTGCCTGCCCAGGTTTTTCTTTCCACAGGAAGCTCTCTGGTTCTGGGTGGAGCCTGACCCCACCAGGCCCTCTACACCCAAGAACTTGGGCTGAGACCTGGGAAGGCAGACAGAGGCCCACGCGCTCATGATCCCCAGCAAGGTGCCACTGAGCGGGGCGGGTGAGGGCTGCAGGGGCAGATAGCTTCTGGGGTAGGCCTGGTGGCCGATAAGACCAGGCGACACCCTGTGAACTTTGCACCCGCCCTTCTTTACCCCACGCCCCGGAGCTCGAGCTCTGCGCCCTCTGCCAGGAGCACACCTCCGCCCTTCTTTCCTCGTCGGCCTGAGAGCCCCTCCAGAGCAGGGCCTGGCACCATCTGGTGAATGCTTGCCTCGTAATGGACCAGAAGGACCCGACAGTTAGCCTCCGGCCTGCGGGAGACCCCAGCTGGGGCTGACTTTGGCTTGCACCCTGCCTGCCTCTCAGGCCCCCGCCCCTCACCTCTCTTTTCCTCGACTTTACCCTCGCAGGGCTCAGCCCCGCCCCCACCCCCCACCCCCGCGTCTTCGAAGAGTCCTCGGTCCGCAGCCTCTCAGGACCTGCCCCCGGATGCTTAGGGCCCACCCCCGTCCGGCCTCATCTGCCCTCCTCCCGTGGGCCCTGTCGTTCTTCACACACCTCGCCCCTCCCTACAGACCCGCTCCTTTATTCCGTTAACACAGCGCCAACCCCTCTCCTCGGAGACCCCATTCCCTCCCCTCCCAGTAACAGGCCGGGGCTTGGCCCACAGAGCTCGCCTCTCTCCAGCCTAGCCCACCCCGAAAGGCCTGCTCCTTTCCCCGAGGTCCCTGCTCTTCCCCTCCAGGACTCCTGGGGCCGCAGCTCCAACTTGTTTCTCACAGGCCCCACCTCCTTACCATCGAGGCCCCGCCCCTCGGCTAATCGTCCTCGCTCATTCGTCGAAAGTCCCGCCCCTCTCACTGCGCGGCAAGGCCGCGGCGGAGACTGGCCGAGCCTCTCACTTCCGGGCGCCTGAGCGCCCCGCCTCGCCCCGGCGGCCCAGAGCCACCATGGAGCGGCAGGTGAGGGAGCGGCCCGCGGTTCCCGTGGTGTTTGCAGCCCGGGCCGGGCCTGACCCTGCTGTGTCCCCTGCGCAGGTGCTGCTGAGCGAGCCCGAAGAGGCGGCGGCGCTGTACCGGGGCCTTAGCCGCCAGCCCGCGCTGAGCGCCGCCTGCCTGGGCCCGGAGGTCACCACGCAGTACGGCGGTTGTTACCGGACGGTGCACACTGGTGTGTGTATGGAGGGGAGTCGGTGGAGAGGAGGGGGGCGTGGAGGGCTAGCTGCCTGACAGTGCACACGGGTGTGTGGAGGAAGGCCGGGCTTGGAGAGTGTGGGTGTGGAACAGTGCATCAACAAGAGGTCTGTGCACACAGGTGTATGGGGGGGGGGGGCTATTTGGGGTATTATGGGATGGTGCCCATGAGTGCAGAGTGTGGGCCTTGTAAGGGTCACCCCTGTCATCGTATCCCACACCTGCCCTCAAGATTCTAGGGTGGATGCTAGGAGCAGTAATCGTTTCTCTCCAAGACGTTGCCAGCCTAGGCTCTGGAGGCCTAGACTTGAGAGTTGTGGCCAAGTGTTGCACATCCTGCCCCCCAGAATATCTGGAGACAGACTGAGGGAGGTTGGGTAGGGGAGGGGGTAACCTGTGCTGGGACTGGTCAAGTTGAGCAGCCTCATGCCTCTCCTCGCAGAGTGGACCCAGAGGGACCTGGAACGCATGGAGAACATCCGATTCTGCCGCCAGTACCTGGTGTTCCATGATGCGGACTCAGTGGTGTTTGCAGGGCCTGCGGGCAACAGTGTGGAGACCCGGGGCGAGTAAGTTTGAGGGAGGAAGCTTACAGGCAAGGCCGCAGCCATCTGCAAGCCTTTTATGAATGCCCACCCTGTGCCTTGGTGTGGGTAGGGCCCAGAAGGGAAGCCAGGAGCCAGATCCCTGCCCCTTGGGAGCTCAGGTAGTCTCTAGTGACATGGTCATAAGCATTGGAGTCTTGCTCCAAACTTGGGCTGGGACTAGAGGCCCTGCCCCAGGGAAGAGAGGCAAGGCAGCTGCCATGGTAGGGCTAGAAGGGCTGCAGGGGCGGTTGTGGGCCAGAGCCTCAAGAATCTTGTCTAAGAGGTTGTGGCCAATAAGGGGACAGGATGGGCTATCACTGGGTGGGAGGTAATACTGACCTGCTCCCCTGTATCTTCCTCAGGCTGCTGAGCAGAGAATCTCCTTCAGGCACCATGAAAGCCGTGCTGCGCAAGGCTGGAGGCCCAGGCACTGGGGAGGAGAAGCAGTTTTTGGAGGTAAGTCTGCCTAGGACCACGTGGTGGGTAATTGGGGGCTCAGTCCCACAGGTAAGGCTCTGTTGGAGGACAGGCAACCTGACTCCCAGATGTCCTTAGGTTTGGGAGAAGAACCGGAAGCTCAAGAGCTTCAACCTGTCAGCGCTGGAGAAACATGGGCTGGTTTATGAGGATGGTGAGGCATCTGGCTGGTGAGCAGGCAGGGCGGACAGGAGGGGCAGCCATAGCCCAGGGCTCCCCCTGATCGGCCTTCCTTGCACCCAGACTGCTTTGGCTGCCTGTCCTGGTCGCACTCGGAGACACACTTATTATACGTGGCAGAGAAGAAGCGCCCCAAGGCTGAGTCCTTCTTTCAGACCAAAGCCTTGGACGTCAGTGGCAGCGATGACGAGGTGGCCAGGCTGAAGAAGCCAGACCAGGCCATTAAGGTGCTCATGGCCATGGCCAGTCCATGAAGGCCCCTCAGGGCAGCGCTGGGGTCCACTATGCTCTCTGCCCACACTGTGCCTATCAGAACCAGGGAGGTACTGGCTTCTAGGGGGCAGGGCCGTCTCCTGCAAGACAGGCTGGGCATTGAGTGTCTTGTGTTCTCAGGGGGATCAATTTTTATTTTACGAAGATTGGGGAGAAAACTTGGTTTCCAAAAGCACTCCTGTACTCTGTGTGCTGGATGTCGAGAGCGGCAACATCTCTGTGCTTGAGGGGGTCCCTGAGAGTGTGTCCCCTGGACAGGTTAGTGCTGACTTGGCCTACATCACTCCTGAAGTCTGGGGGCCCTGCCTGAGCTACTGTCCCTTGATCACACCTGTCCTGTGGTCTTGTTTACAGGCATTCTGGGCCCCTGGGGACACAGGTGTTGTGTTCGTGGGCTGGTGGCATGAGCCCTTCCGGCTGGGCATCCGCTTCTGCACCAATCGAAGGTGAGGACAGTCGAAGGGGCAGGGCAGGGGGCCTTGCAGCTCAGACCGGCCTTGAAGCTGAGTGTCTCTCTGGTGGTTCCAGGTCAGCCCTGTACTATGTAGACCTCATCGGGGGGAAGTGTGGTAAGTGCTGGCACCTACCTGTGCTTCACTGACACACACCGGCCCTGGCAGCCTGCATGATGCTCGCATTTCTGTCTGGTCCAGAGCTCCTCTCGGATGACTCTCTGGCTGTCTCTTCTCCCCGGCTGAGCCCAGACCAATGTCGCGTCGTCTACCTGAGGTTCCCATCTCTGCTCCCCCATCAGCAGTGTGGCCAATTGTGCCTGGTGAGCTGGGGTTGGGGTGGGGGGAGGTCAGCAAGAGAAGGGGATGGTGGATGAGAGCTGGAGGGTCAGCTTCGTCTCCCCACGGGCCCCTCAGTGGACCTCCTGTCCTGGGTGCAGTGATGGTGTGAGTTCTGCCTTTCCTTCTCTCCAGGCAAGGCCTGGAGGCTGAGAGTGCTGTCATGGGGGCTCTGCACAATCAAGACTCACCACCTTGAGAGCATCCTCTGTCTACAAGAATGCTCCTCCCTTTGCTTCTCATCTGCACGTGGCCAGACTCTGCAAGGGGCTGGGATATAGTGGGCAGTTACAGAGTCTCAGTCCTTGTAAAAGGGCCCTTAGTGAAAGTCAAAGGCCCCTCCAGACATCTGGTCCAGGTCACCAGAAAGGAGACACATCAAGCTTCTCTCAGGTCCTCCCCTCCCTGCCCTGAGGGCACTGCGAGTCCCCTGGTGAGCCTGACTATTGTGTTCTGTTGCAGTATGACTGGTATACCAGGGTCACCTCCGTGGTGGTGGACGTTGTGCCTCGGCAGCTGGGAGGTAAGGGGTGTCGGCTGGGTGGGTGCCGAGGAGCATGCAGTTCTGTTTTCCTGCCATCTGTTATCCCTGCTCAGGGCCAGCCTCCTCAGCTCTTCCTGCCTGGGTTCCTTCTGAAGTCTCCCTGCTGCTGGGCCAGCCCCAGGTTCAGCCTCCACGGGGGTGGGGCCATCACCATAGGGAATGGTTCTGATAGAAGGAAGTCAGCTGGACCAAAGCTGAGATCAGAGTGGCCCAAGCTGGCTGAGGCTTGAGATTATTTCATTTGTGCTGCAGCCCATAGATTTATCTTGTTTTTCCAGTGGCTGCTTAAAGCCACTGCTCCTTTAAGGGGTCTCAGAAAGTACACTAGATTGGCAGGTCCTGCCCCAAGGGTGCTCATTCTCCCACTCCCAGCCCCCACCCCAGCGTTTGTCTAGTCCAAGCCCTTGAGGCAGCAGGGTCTCTGGGAGGGTGGCTCTTGGCTGACAAGCTCCAGTCACAGTTTCGGGAGCTCACAACTCTGCTTGGGATCCCAGACTATCCCAAGGACGTGAGGGGGTGAGTCTCTTGTTTTCTTAGGCCGCCTGGTCAGTTCCAGGAGTCAAGGACAAGGGATGGCCTCCTTTTCCTGTCTTTGGGTTACAGGGATGCAGCAGTGGGGACCCGGTCTGAATCCTAGCTCTGCCCCTTATTAGCTGTGTGTTCTTGGACAGTATCCTGACCCCCTGAGCTTCCATTTATTTATGTGAGGAGGGGGTGGTTGTTCCTGCCTTCTTTGTAGGATTGTAGTGAGGGGTAAATGAGTGATGATGTTAGAGGGTAGGATTTATTCAGGCCCGAGTGCCAGGTACTCTAAGTACGGTTAGAGACAGACAGATGTCTTGGTTACAGCACCTGCTGCCTCCCAGCGGCCCATAAGAGCAGCTCAGAGGAATGCCAGTGCATTCAGTTTCTCTCAGAAGCTCTTCAGCTCCACCTCTTCTGGGCCCTCAGAGGCTTCTCCCCTTCAGCCCCCTCTTCAGGCAGCTCCTCATTGCCTAGGGTACCCCCATGTTATGTGGCTGCTGTTCTGTCACAGTTCTGGGGCCCCAGGTGAATTCCCCAGCAACGCGGCCTGCCTCATAGTCTGGACACACACACACACACACACACACACAACCTCCACTCCTGGACGTGGCCCCCAGCTCTCTGCCTTTGCAGAGAACTTCTCTGGGATCTACTGCAGCCTTCTGCCTCTGGGATGCTGGTCGGCTGACAGCCAGAGAGTGGTTTTCGACTCGGCTCAGCGCAGCCGGCAGGTGAGGAGCCCTGACTGTGTTGAGAAGCAGCCCTCGACCAACGCTCAGGAGCTGTGGGCCTGGGACATAGCACACACACACTGCCAGGTGGACCGCCCAGCTCACAGGTCTCCCTGGCCCCTTAAGGCCCTGCCTGCCCCTGTCCTGGACTCATTTTTCCTTGAGGGGGCTAGCTGCCCTGGTACCCCACAACAGAGCCCTTGGCCCTTTCTCCTGAGGCAGAGATGCAAAGCCCCCACCCTCAGCATTTCCATGTGGTGGGCAAGGGGGCTGCCACTGGGGCGGGCCCCTGAACACCATACGGGGAGCTGATGGAGATGGGACAGCAGCTTTCTCCCAGGGATTGGGTGGGGACACCACAGTGTGCCAGACTCCTTGGGGGTTAGATATCGTTTGGTCCTCAGGGTAGCTCTAAGGAGCTCAAAGGCATTCCTTATCTTGCCCAGGGTCACTTAGCAAATTGTGATGGAACTGGGATTTGAACCCAGGCCCTCAGGCCACTCCCTACTGCACTGAGTAGCTATCACCATAGTCACTCACAGCTCTGGCCTTGGCCCAAGGGTCCCCAAGAGGGTAGAGAGGTGGTGGGGGCAGGACCCATAGGGCTCTTGGATGTGGTACCACACGTGGCCTCCTCTCTGCTTCAGGACCTGTTTGCTGTGGACACCCAGATGGGCGGTGTGACCTCTCTGACAGCTGGTGAGCAGGGCTGGCGAGTGGGCCAGCCAGGCCAGGGGTGGGACTGGAGCTCAAGCATGTGGGGCAGCCACATGCTGACTCTGAACCACTGACTCTGCACCACTCTGCACTCTCGGCCACTCTGCACCACTGACTGTCCCACAGCCTTTACTGACAGTCTTGTGAGGACCCTGCCTATGCAGGACCCTTACTCAGCCAGCAGACTGCCTCCTGGCTCTGCTCTGCTCCCTGTGTCCTGGCACTGCCTCAGCACGGCCCCCACCCTACTTCTCAAAGCCACAAAATTCTCTCTTGCCAAGATCTGCCAGAGTCATCCTTCCCCCTCGCCAAACCTCAGGCAGAGGCACCTCTGCCAACACAGGGCGCAGAACCCCTGGGTTGGCTCCCTCATCTTCCTGTTACCCAGGCCTGCTGATTCTGCCCCTAAAGTGTTTTTGAGTCCTCCACCTGCCCTGGCTGTACTCACTCCACAAAGCTACCGAAGGATTGTTCCCAAACTGCATCTCATTGTATAGTACCTGCTTAGGAATCTTAATCTCCTTGGTCCCCACTGCCTAGAATTAGCACCTCCCCCACCAGCCTCCTGGGCCTAGCTGCCACCCCTGCAGACTGCAGTCATCAGGTGGTGGGTGGATGTGCCATGTGGTCTGGTGTGTCCCCAGATCTGGCAGTCCCAGGGCACAACCAGCGCCTGCTGGATGAATGGACTGCGAAGAAGGCTCACCCAGAGCTGTGTGCAGTTGTCTGTGACAGTCCCTCTGTGGGCATCCCTTTGCTTCCCAGGGAATAAGGGGCACCTCACTATAAAGCCTCCAGCCTGGGACTCTGGCTCTGCAGGGAGTGGGTGGGAATAGTGGTGGCATCTGCCTTTTCCAGGGGGGTCAGGTGGAAGCTGGAAGCTGCTCACAATTGACCGGGACCTCATGGTGGCACAGTTCTCCACGCCCAGCCTACCCCCATGCCTGGTGAGTGTTGGTGGGCCCCGGGCCAAGAGGCAGGGATTCTGTGCAGGCAGAGTTCCCCAGGTCAGGGAACTGGCCCGAGTCTGACTGTGGCTGGTCAGCATGTGAGAGGCCAAGGTGTGGACCCAGCCCAGTATAGTCCACGAGGGTCTGGCACTATGGGGAGAAACTGCTGGGTTAAGGTTTGCTCTGTTCAGAACAGGGTGCCTGGGAAAGTGCTCAGTCCTCTAGCATAACAGCCTAGAAGCTGAGGAGGGAGGGGTACATATGTGTGGTTATGTGAGTACCTGTGTATATACCAGCTCATGACAGGAGTCCATGCTGTACCCTCTGGAGGTGGGCAGATGGCCCAGTATAATGAGAGCTGCCCACTCTCACACTGGTGGAAAGGCAGGGAGGCAGCCAGGCCACCTGTGACACACTCTTTCCTTTTGGCAGAAAGTTGGGTTCCTGCCTCCTGAGGGGAAGGAGCAGGCGGTATCATGGGTGTCCCTGGAGGAGGCCGAGCCCATTCCTGAAATCTCCTGGAGCATCCGGGTACTACAGCCACCCCCAGAGCAAGAGCATGTGCAGTATGGTGAGCTGGGCAGGGGCAGAGGGGCACCTTCTCCAAGTTCCCCAGCACATAGTGTCTGTGGTCACCTTTCCCATCTCCTGTCTCACATTTTGGGATTTTTTGAGATGACCTCTAAGAGATTTTTTTTTCCTCTTGTGGATGGTCATGGGGAGTAGTGTCCAGGCATCTGAGTACCTACTCTGGGTATCAGAGCTGGGCATCACCAGGCCAGATCATCTGCGGTGGGATAACGGAGCCCAAAGAAGACAGGCCTACGTAAGGCCTCTGTGACCACACCTCCTCCAGAATGTTGCCCCTGCAGAGACTGGGACTCCCTGACTAGGGCAGAAGGAGCATGAGCGTCCTGGGGTCCATGTGTCACAGTGTGGGCTACCTTGGCCAGGTCTCTTGTTTCAGAGGTCAGCTGCAGACCTGCAGCTACAGCTGAGGCCTTGGCTGGGGAAGCCCCTCGGCAGTAGAACTGGCTCTGCTGATTGCTGCTTTTCCCCTGCAGCTGGCCTTGACTTTGAAGCAATCCTTCTGCAGCCCAGCGACCCTCCAGACAAGACCCAGGTGCCCATGGTGGTCATGCCCCACGGTAGGCAACTGGCCTAAGAGCCCCTGCCCTTCCACAATCCCTCCTAGCTGGCTCTTTCACCTTCTCTCTGTTCCCTATCTGCAGGGGGACCCCATTCATCCTTTGTCACTGCCTGGATGCTGCTCCCAGCCATGCTTTGCAAGATGGGCTTTGCAGTACTACTAGGTGAGGGAGCAGGGTGCCGCAGCTCTGGTAGAGCTGTGGGGTGGTGGTGATGGTGTGGGCCTGGTCTGTACAAGCACTGCGGGTACCACCCTAGTCTCCAGGCCTCTGCAGCCTGGACCTGGTAATCACTATCAGAAACTGCCCTGGCCAGTCTCTGCCTCCATGGCGTGGTGATAACATGAACTAACTTGTGACTGCCATGGAAAGGGTGTGTGGTCACTGGGCAGTCTCAAATCTCTTTGCCCCTTCCCCTTGAGTCTGGTGCAGCTAGCCTCAAGGCCTACTTCACATATAGGTGAAAGGGCGCTGGGAAGGTCACTTGACCACCCTGTCTGGTCCCTCCCTGGCCTCCAGTGAACTATCGTGGCTCCACGGGCTTTGGCCAGGACAGCATCCTCTCCCTCCCCGGCAATGTGGGCCACCAGGATGTGAAGGACGTCCAGGTAGCAGGGGCTGGGGCTTCTGGACAGGCTGGGGGTGTGGCTCCATTCAGCTGGGCAGGCAGCTGGCTGCAGCGTGATCTGCCCACCCTGTAGTTTGCAGTAGAGCAGGTGCTCCAGGAGGAACACTTTGACGCAGGCCGTGTGGCCCTTATGGGTGGTTCCCATGGTGGCTTCCTGTCCTGCCACCTGATTGGTCAGTACCCGGAGACCTACGGCGCCTGCGTGGTGCGGAACCCTGTGATCAACATTGCCTCCATGATGGGCTCCACTGACATCCCTGACTGGTGGGTGTGCCCAGAGGTCCCCCCCCTTCTCCCCCCGACTCCATACCCTCATGGAGCTCCCGCAGGCCCCAGAGCTCCTGGGCCTGCATCATCTCAGTGTCTTGTAGGTGCGTGGTGGAGGCTGGCTTCCCCTACAGCAGCAACTGCCTGCCAGACCTCAACATGTGGGCTGAGATGCTGGACAAGTCGCCCATCAAGTACACCCCTCAGGTACGCAGCCCTCCCCCTGCCCAGTGCACCACCAATCTGCCCAGAGTCCCGGGCCCTGCTCACCTCCGCTCCCCACATACCTAGGTGAAGACACCAGTGTTACTGATGCTGGGCCAGGAGGACCGGCGTGTGCCCTTCAAGCAGGGCATGGAGTATTACCGTGTCCTCAAGGCCCGAAACGTGCCCGTTCGGTGAGTACAGCAAGACAGCCCTGGCAGCTGGTGGGCAGGTGAGCAGGGAAGGATCCTCAATCCTCAAACATTGCTGCCCAACCCTTACAGGCTCCTGCTCTATCCCAAAAGCACCCATGCACTATCAGAGGTGGAGGTGGAATCAGACAGCTTCATGAATGCTGCGCTCTGGCTGTGCACGCACTTGGGCAACTGAAGCCCTACCACTCTGCATGAGCTGGGTGACATATGCCACACTTGGCTCTTGGAGAGCCCCAGGGTCTGGCAGAGCGGCAAGAGGCTTCCTGGGCTCTGGACTTCATGGATGGGTGAGCCGAGGAATGTAGGCTATATGCTCATAATAAATGAGGACACAGAGTCTAGTTCCTGCTGGTACTTTGTACCAAGCCACCCCTAACCCCAGCCCCACCCTTGGGGTTCAGAGACCGTAGGCCCTGGGTGTGGTAGCCATAAGGACGGCATCTACTTCCAGCGTGAGAGGGGAGGGGACAGCGAGAGGCTCAGCTGCTGCCTGTCCTGGCCAAGTAGGACTCCACCAGGCTAGCTCCCTCTGCTGCAGCCCCTTCTGTTAGAAACTGCCGTACACCACCCTTCTCCTCCCAGCAGTTTATTTAGGGGACTAGTGAGGCCCTGCCCTTCACAGCACCCACAGGCTAAGGTAGTGCTAGGGTCAGATCGCCCAGTCCAAATTGTGTTGGACTCAGCCACTCAGGCCCTAAGGAGGAGTTGCCAATTCATTCCCTAGAAGCAAAGACTAAGAAGCACCCTGCACAGGCATAAAGAGGAAAGGTGGCTTTATGTCTGACAGAAAGCTTCGTCCTCCCCAAGGCCCACAGGATTGAGGCTGGGACTAGCCCAGCCTCATGACCTTGTGAATCCAGTCCACAAACACAGAGACACGCATGAAGATGGATGGCCAGCGGGGCCGTGCGCACACTCGGTTGGGGATTATAATTCCCTGCAGGACCCAGCAGTCGTGAGTAAAGCAGGCAAGTGGGCCCCCGTAGTCACCCTGGTAGGTGCAAGAACTGGTGAGGGCCTGGACCATGGTAGAGCCTAGACCCCTTGGGGGTGAAGCAGTACATTTTCAGCTTGCCAGGGGCCCTGCCACTGACCTCACAGGCTCCAACAGGGGCCAACAGTCCTTCAGTGCACATCTCACTCTCGCGTACGCGACCTCGGTGCTTGATGTTACATTCCCGGTTGGAGATGACATTGAGGGAGGCTATGTTCAGGACCGTGTTGTCCCCTGTACCTACAGTGAAGGGAATGGGAAGAAGGAGAGGGTCTGTGGGTAGGATCCAAGGCTGGGCCTGTTGGCCTGGAGCAGTCCATGCCCCTGCAGTGTACTCTTACCTTTGGTCTCGCCCCAGCCTGCGATCTCACACTTGGTGCCTGGAGGCACCACATACCACTCAGGGGGCAGGCAGATCAGGGCCACACGCTGGTTCAGGGTCACAGGTCTTTAGCAAGAATGACGGCATTCAGGGTCTGAGGCCACAAGGCCCAGCCCCACCTCACACCCTCTTGACTTGTCACACACCTCTCCAGCTTGAGCAGAACAAGCTGGGAGCCAGAGGGCCCGCAGACCATCTTGGCCACTGAGATGCGCTGCAGGCCTGGCTCTCCGGGCTGTGGGTCCGGGAACAGGGTGCCTAGCCACACCTCATAGCCAGTGAGAGGCCCATGGCTGAGAGAGAAGCTCTGCTACATCAGTTGAGACTCATAGTCTGCTGCCCAACACTCACCCATTGGCTTGCCTAGGGAAGGTGGCTAAGGGGGAGAGGAAGGCAGGGGATTGGGACTGGGTCCCCAAACCCAAGGAAGGCTCACCAAGAGGAGAAGCACTGCCGGGCAGTCAGAACCCACTGCTCTTTCACTAGGGAACCTCCGCAGAAGTGCTGGCCCTGCCTGGAGGAGTGCAGGTTAGGAAACAGTCCTGAGACACAGAGACACAGGCTGGACCTGCCATGTCTTGGCTAGGATCTGTGAGGCTGGGGCAGGTTCCTGCCCCCCTACTGGCACAAGCACAAAGGATGTAGCGTCAGCCCCTGTCTTGGAGAATCAGGCAGTTGTGCCTCACCGGTTGCGCAAGCTGACTGTCCAGGGTGAGTTCCCAGGCTGGCCACCCACCACACGCAGCTTGGAGCGCCGTGGGTCCAGGCGGGTCACTCTCTTGCCACACTTCTCAAACAGCACCTGGTCTGGGGGATAGAATGTGCTGGATGAAACCCCGGACTGGATGGAGATGGGGGGCAAAGGGACCACGACGCATGCCTGCCCCAAGTCCGTACCTGGGGGGTCCAGGATGGATGGCGGTTGGTCATCATCTGAAAGACCCAAGTTCAACCGCGTTAAGGGAGCCAGCCTTTGGCGGTGGAGGCTAGGGGCGGGGCCCCGGGACTGTGTCGCCGGTGCTCACCGCAGCGCCGCAGTGCACAGTAGTCGAACGGAGTCCCCGGATCCGTGGTGTAGCACCAGGGCCCGTGACTGTCCCCGTCTGGGTTCCTGCAGAAGTTCTCCTCCAGTGGTGCGTGTGGGGTGGAGGTGGGTGTGAACCTAGGCGGGAGAGGGAGCAAAATCAAAGCAGGGTAATCCCAAGCCCTCGCAAGCCTCCAGTTGGAGAGCCGAGGCATGCCGCCCTAGGGTTAGTCCCGGGCGGGGCCTGTGGCCTCGGTCTGGGAGGCGCCAGGCGCGCTGGCGGACTTACTGCGGCTTGTGCGGCGTCCCCGCGGACCAGCGCTGACACCGGACGCCCTTTCGGGTCTTGCTGACCGAGCCGCGGTACAGTTCCCCCGCGCCGTGGTAGCAGGCTGCGGCGGGCGGACGGGGGCGACCGTCAGCCGGTTCTCGCCCCAGCCCTCCGGCTCCGTGCCTCCAGCCGCAGCTCAGGCCTTACCCTCGGGCCGCACGTCGTCGGTGCAGCGCCGGATCTGATAGCAGAAGGCCACGCGCATGCCAGGCCGCGATGTGAAGCACCAGGGCGCCTCCGATCCGTCGGGGTTCCGACAGAAGTTCTCCCGAAGGTCCCTGAGCAAGCACGCAGCTCAGCCCGGGTGGGTCCCAGGTCATGGGCTGGCCAGCCCGGCTGGGCGGGAGCCCAGCCTCCAGCTCCTCCCCAAGCCCCGCCTTCTTTCAAGCCCCGCCCGGGACCCCCCTCAGGTCCCACCCGCAGGAGTACTAGGCTCCCAGCGGCGGCCAGCCAACTCACTTGCACGCATACTTTTCCGGCGCAAAGCGATGCTGATGCGGATGCTGCGCGTCCCAACGCTGGCAGGGCACGCCCGCGGCGGTGGTGTTGACCGTGCCCCGGTAGCCCTCGCCTTTCCCGCGGAAGCAATTGAGCGTCGTGGCGTCCCGGCGCGGCTGTGCCTCGGACCCTTGGATGGACCGAGGCCGGTCGGAGCCCGAGTCGGAGGTGAGACCGGGGCTGGGGCGGAGCCCCACTGTCGTTGGGCCACCGCCGGGTCACGCCCAGCCCCTCCTCTAGTCCCAGCCAGGCCACGCCCCCACGTGTCCCAGGTGCCCTCCCACGCCCCGCCCTCGCGCTCTACCGCAGCGAGGGAGGTCGCAGAACTCTCGCTTCATCTGCGGGTCCGCGGTATAGCACCAGGGCCGCTCCGAGCCGTCCGGATTCCGGCAATAGTTGTCGTCCAGACTTTTGTCCAGGAACCTAGAGGCGGTAGCCGGGCGTGAACAAGAGCCTGGGACTCGGGCCCTGTCTGGCCCCAACCAACTAGGTGCTACCTTACATCGCCCCGCCCCTGGAGTCCTGGGCCCTCCCCTTGCCCGCCCTCCTCCTGCCGAGCCCGCCCACGCGTACTTGCGGGGCTCGAAAGGGTGAGGGTGCGGGTGCTGCAGGTCCCAGCGCTGACACTCGCGTCCTGACTCCGTGCGGTCCACTGAGCCGCGGTAGTCCTCGCCATTGCACCAAAGGCACGCGGCTGGAGACACAGGGCCGATGGGTTCGTGGACGGGCGTGGGCATGCTCCTCCCGCCCCAGGCTTGACCCGGAGCTGCTTACCCTCCCGGCAGGACTTAATGCCGCAGCTCTGGAAGCGCACGGCAGGGTCTGTTGTGTAGCACCAGGGACCTCCGGGGTCCCTGTCCGGGTTGCGGCAGAAGTTGTCCTCCAAGCCATTTCGAAGTGTGGGTGTGTACCTGTGAGAGTAGCAATACAGTGCGTACTGGGGGCAGGCGCCAGGCCGGCAGGGACAGAGGGGAGCTGCAGTCTCTCACTTGTGGTCATTGGGGAACCTGTGGCTCCAGCGCTGGCAGGGTAGGCCACCCATGGTGATGGCCACGGTGCCCCGGTACTCGACCCCATTGTCCATGATGCAAGTCCGAACATAGACTGGGAGCAAAAGACCCAGGATCAACAAGGCCTGAGACCCCAGCAGCCCTCTCCCCAGCCCGCCCTTCTCTGCAGCCACTCACTCACTTTTCTTTTGGAAGAGATCGCAGCGCCTGGAACGCTGCAGCCGTGTATGAGCTGAGTGCTGGGTCCATGGCAGCAACTGGCAACCATGGCTGCTCACATTGTAGTGGAAGGCCCTGGGAGGAGGAGCCACAGGGTAACTCAGTGCCCAGGTTCCCCTACCTCCAGTCTTATCTAGGTCCTGTGGCCACTCACCTGCAGTCCAGTAGGGGCCCACAAATCCCTGCACATTCTTCAGCATTTGCCACATCTTCTTGCCAAGGCCTGGGCCCCACTGCGTGTAGCAGATGTTGCAGCTCCGTACCCCGGAGCACCTGGAAGTCATTCAAGGGCGAGCGCTGCCCTGCAGCGTGGGCATGCATGTCAGCACATGTATATCAGCACGTGCACAATTTATTCATTCAGGGGATCAAACTACAAGGCCTCTGGAGTGGACCCTGTCAGCCCATTCAAGGGTCAGACCCCTGTACTGGGTGGGAGAAGCAGGCCCAGACATGATAGTTATCACTAGTGCACCTGTTTAGTGGGCAAGGCACTAGGCTCAGCTGTAAAACATATACTCTGAGAGCAGTGGGTGATGGTGCTTGCCCCATGGAGCTTATCCCATCTCATTTCTCAGATGAGAATGAGAAGGCTCAGAGCTACCTTATTAACCATGCAGAAGCCCAACCCAAGCATTCTGACTCCAAGTCTAGGCTCTCACTAGCATAAGGGCATATGCTAAGTTAGAGAATTAGATCTGGCTCATAAGGGATAACTGCCTGCACGTGTGCCTGCATCTGTGTGGTCCTAATACTGCCTCAATGCTACAGCAGACGTTTTAACGCAGGCCTGAATAGGCAATGTGTTTATGTGTTCCTGGGGCTGCCCAGCTCTGCGAAAGAAGCCAAGGTCACTCGCTGCTCCATGCCCAATAGGAAAGTAAGTTCCGGGCTCAAAGAGCGGGATGGGCCTGGGGCCAACCCCTTTCTGAACGCAGATGGGGATCAGGGCTGAGGGGAAGGGCACTCACCAGGGGCCCCTGAGAACCCGGTCAGAAGCAGCAGGAGTGGGAGCCACCCCATCCTCCTAGCTGGAGGCTGCACTGTGACCCACCACAGCCCCATCCGGGAAGTTGTGAAACCTGTCCCTACGGGATTGGGTGGCTCTGTCTCCACACCCCCACTCTAGACTTGCTGGGGCCTGACCTGAGACCCAGTGGCAGGAATGGAGGTGGCGCCAGGCCTCAGGCCCTATAGGTGAGGTACAAGGGTCCTCACTCTGGCACAGTTAGCCCCCCGAGAGGCCTCCCTATGTAGTGGGCAGTGTTGGAAAGGTTCAGTGGGGACACTTGAGGTGCCCTGGGGTGGGGGTGGGGCCCCATGGGACCCCACTGCCCCCCCTCCCTTAGCCCCACCCCTCCCCCTCCCCGCACCCTAGGCTGCTTTGAAGGGAAGGGCAGTGTGGACATGGTTGCTGCCAGAGGCCTAGGTTCCAGCCCGAAGGTGGTGATATTAAACTTTTCTGAGCTTCAGCTTTCCCCTGTAAAGTGGAGAATATTCCCTGCCCCAGCCTGAAGCAGCCTGCCCCTTTTGCTGTCTTATCGGCCCCAGCTGGAGGCAGGTCTGCCCACGCCCCTGCCAGCAGAGCCCAGAGAGGCTCCCCTCGCCCCGCCAGAGGTGCCATCCCAGGGAAGGTGAGTGAGGCCACCTTTCTGGCCTGAATGGAGGTGAGGGTGACAGGTGGCAGGGACCCTGGGAGGAACGGCCTTTCAGACGTCCTAGGGGACCTGTGGGCCGGACCTCCAAGTACGGGTAGGAGTTGAGATAGGTGGCCAAGGTCTCTCCCAGGACACAGCGTTACGACATGGCTGGGCCAGGAGCTCCTCCTGCGCAGGCGGGGGTCGGAGGAGGTTGGGCAGTGGGGCAGTGGGGCGAGGCGGGGGCCGGGAACGTCCCGGCTGGAGGCCGCGGAGGAAGCCTCCCCCGCTGGAGGCTGTGGAGCGGCCCCCTGGCGGCGGTCGGGCGCGGGTCGATGCGCGTGCGCGGCGGCCGCGCGGTTTGGCCCTGGACAGGCGCCGTAGCTGAGAGCTGGGCGGATGTTGTGAGCCGGGACGCGGTGGCCGAGGCTGGGGGTGAGTATGAGGGGCGGCCGGGCTCCGAGAGGGGCGGGTGCCCGCGGCTCCCCTTGCGGCCCCGGCCCGTCTAGTGTGAGGGCGCTCGCCGCGCGAGGGGTCACACAGCCTGTGGTGCCAGAGTCCGGGCCGGAACTGGCCTGGAGGATCCTCCGGAGCTTGGGGCCGGGCAGAGGCGACTGGGGGAAACAAGCGCTGCCCTTGCGTCCTTGGGATCCGAGATGGGGTCGGTTCGGTTAGAAGCCTTGAACTCTCGGCGGGGCTGAACAGGATCGACGTGGCAGGGAGCCCCCGAGCAAAGTCAAGGACCGCCTCTCACCTGGGTCCTCAGCACCTGACACCCGGAGTGGATGTCTGGAAGGTTTGCTCATCAGTTGAGTGACAGCGTCTAATCTGTCCTGCACCTGCTCTGGTGTGAGAGGGCTGGTGGTGGGCGGCAGGGCGGGGAGTCACCTTTCTGAGGGGCAGGCGTGGTGCCACCTGGGAGTGGGCAAGAGTGTGTGGCGGGAGCAGAGGACCTGTTTGGGGTGAGATAAGAGAAAAGAGTTCTGTCTAAGGCAGTGCTGGAGGGCCAGCCTCTAGACCAGCACTGACTAATAGAATTTTATGTGATGATGGGAATGTTCTTTATTTTCGGAGTCTAGCCCAGTAACCATTAACCACATAGGGCCACTGAATCCTTGAAATGTGACTAATATAATTGAGAAATTGATTTTTTAATTTTAATTGAAATTTAAATACCCATGTAGGGCTAGTAGCTGCTGTGTTGGACAGCACAGCTCTAGATCAGTGAACCAGGCACCAGGGACTTAGTGCAGCTTCTGAAGCAGCTGTAGCAACACCATGGTATGTGAGGGATGGACAGCAGTGGGGACAATGGGGCCTGTGAAGAGGGCAAGGGTGGTGCTCTGATGGGGTAGGAGGCTGTGTGTGTGATTGGGGACAAGAAAGCTAGCAGGCCTTTGGAATAGAGAAGGGAGGATCCTGGAACTGAGGAAGGGAATCCTGGCCTTGGATGTAAGCAGGACTTGTAGCTGGAGATGGCACCAAGGCCTTGGATGGTGGACTATACTTGATGTAGGGTTCTCTCTTCCAGATGTGGACCCAGTGTGGCTTACAACCGAGAAGGATACAGGGGCTCTGCTCCTGGGCCACCTCACTTTGGACACTTGGGTCTGATTTCACACTCGGCGGAAGCATTTGGTTTAGTTTAACAAACATATATCTGGCACCTGCTCTCTGTTGGGCCCTGTGTGAGCACTGGGACATGGTGGGGCCCTGTCACATGGCCCCAGACCCCCTCCCCCCCCCACCCCCCGTGTAGGAAGCTGGAAGCCCCTGCTTTCCTTTGCCCTGGGTTGATGTGTGTGTGAGTGTGCATGCAGTGGCTTCACCTGCTCCCAAGCCTTTCTGACACCACAGGATTGAGGTCAATATGGGGGCCCTTGGCTGGCTTCGAATAGACAGGCTCTGCCTCTGCTTCAGTCCCCAGGACCACTGGCTGCCCACAAGAGATGAAAGATGGCGTCCAAGGGGACCGGCATGGCTTTCTCCCGAAAGAGCTACAGACTGACCTCAGATGCTGAGAAATCCAGGGTCACAGGTAAGGGTTGGAAGGGCTGGGATGAGGCTTCTAGTGCTGAGGGAAGAAGGAGGAAGAGAGAGAGGCAGCAAAGTCCCAGGTGCATTGAGCCTCAGGCCTTCCTGCACCTCCTGTACCTGTGAGTCAGCTCTTCTCCACTAGCAGCCATGGAGGAGGGCACCCACCATGACTGCTCCTCTGACTCCTGTGGCTGGGCTAGGACCAGGAGCCTCTGTGGCCAGTAGGGGCTGGGAGCCACACTGACCATGTGTCCCTTCTCTCCCTTCTGACCTGTGGCGCAGGCATCGTGCACGAGAAGCTACTGGATGACTACCTGCACCGCATCTTTTCCTCTACTGATCGTGCACCCACGGCAGCCACCAGCAGGTATGGCCAGGTGGATCTCCCTTCCTCACTCTGTGGGACCAGACCAGAGGCTGGAGACTGCATTGTGGGGAAGGAGGCCGGGGCTCTGGGTAAGCTGGCTTGGGTTCCATTCTTGCTCTGCCACTCCTGGCTGTGAGATCTGTGGCCAGAGAGTCTGCCTTCTGGACTCCGCCTCTTCCTTTCCCCTGGCAGTGCTAGTACCTTCCTTCTGAGAGTATAGTGGAGGTCAGGGGCATGGTGCGCACTCAGCATGGCACTTCGCACCTACTTTACACTCAGCATCTGGTCCGTGTGCACCTGCCCTCACCTCTACCGCACCCTGGCCCTCTGTAGCTTCTGCTTGATCTGTAAAGCACAGATGCCACCAGCCCTTTATTCCTTGCAAATTTAATGTATTTAAGTTTAGCTCATATCAAAACTACAAGTGGGGAATTCCCTGGTGGTCCAGTGGTTAGGACTCTGCACTCTCACTGCCGAGGGCCCGGGTTCAATCCCTGGTCGGGGAACTAAAATCCCGTAAGCCACTTGACATGGCAAAAAAAAAAAAGTTACGAGTGTGCTGTAGCAGAAACTTATATAGAAAAAGAAAAAGCAACTGTCATCTTCTTATTCTAATATGACCATTTGAGTGTGATTCCTTTTTGTTTTCTTTATCTCATGATGTATGTAGTTTGGGTTATGCTATGTGGAAAATTTTTTTTAGATTTTTGTCACTGTCAGTTTTTTAAAAGTTATTGAGGAATAATTAACATACAGTAAACTACATGTATTTAAAACATACAATCTAGTAAATTTTATCATGGATAACCTGTGAAACCAGCAGTGCCATGAACATATCCCTCACCTCCAAAAGTGTATAGGAGTTTAAATCCTATTTTTGTCATCAGATGTTACCCCTAAATGTTTTTCTACACTACAGATTGATCTTGGGGGGAATCTTTTAGGTCCAGGAATCTGCCTGATCACTGCCCTAGTTTAGAGGGGCTTTTGTTTTTGTAAACAGTGCTGCATAGACGCCCAGGGTTGGAATCACAAGGCTAGAGTATTTGAATTGCAATCACTCTTAGGACTGTTGCTGAATTTCTTCTTCAAAGGGTTCTGTACATTCTTTTTTTTTTTAAATAAATTTATTTATTTTTTATTTATTTATTATTTATTTATTTATTCTTGGCTGCATTGGGTCTTTGTTGCTGTGCGCGGGCTTTCTCTAGTTGTGGCGAGCGGGGGCTACTCTTTGTTGTGGTGCGTGGGTTTCTCATTGCGGTGGCTTCTCTTGTTGCGGAGCATGGGCTCTAGGCATGCAGGCTTCAGTAGTTGTGGCTCGCGGGCTCAGTAGTTGTGGCTCGAGGGTTCTAGAGTGCAGGCTCAGTAGTTGTGGCGCACGGGCTTAGTTGCTCTGCAGCATGTGGGATCTTTCTGGACCAGGGCTCGAACCCATGTCCCCTGCATTGGCAGGTGGATTCTTAACCACTGCGCCACCAGGGAAGTCCCAGTCTGTACATTCTCTCTCCCTGCAGTGAGGCATGGGTGTCCCCATGTCTCAGCCCCCTTGCCAGCCAGGGCTATTCTGTCTTTCACAGTCTCTGCTCGCTGGGCCGACCCAAAGGGCAGCATCGTTGCCTGTTCCGTTTAAGCAGCTGTGGTGACCAAAGGGTTTCTACTTGTGGAGGGCTGCTGCCCACCTCCACCACAACCCCAGCCCTGGCCTGTTCCCTGGGCCATCTGATCCCTACCTCATGTGATACCAGAAATAATCCTGCTGCCACTGGTGCCGTGGCTGCCAGGAGGGAGAGCAGGTGGCAGAGCCATTAGTCAGTGGTTGTGTGGATGCAGAACTCTGGGCTGGGACCTGGGCAATCCAGAAAGGGTAAGCAAGTGCTGGGGTTGGCCAAATGGGCAACGTTGCAGGCGTTCACTGAGGCTGAGTGTCAGGTTGGCCACCCGAAGCTGCTCTTAAGAGCAGGCACAGGACTAGAGCAGCCTCCCAGGTATGGGCCTGTAAGAAATGCTGTTGTGGAAGCCTGCTTGATCTCTGGGCCCATTGGGGTGTTGAGAGACAGGGTTGGCTACAGCCTTCCATGTTACTGGCGAGGCACCCCATTGCACGGCTGCCTCCTCGCCTTGGCCTGGGGCTCAGTAGGAGTAGGGAGGAGCCTTCATGAATCTCCACCTCCTGTAGCTCAAGGTCAGTTGTAGCTCACAGTGTGGGGACATGTGGCCCCTGGGCCTGGGTTGAAGCTACCTTGCCAGAGAGTCAGTGCTCTGGCCCATCTACGTGCCCTTCCAGAGCCTACTCTCTAGGGGGATGAGTGGGGTGGGAACTGGGATTAGAGTTAGAAGAGCAGGTGCCAGCAGTCTGTGGGCTGGATCCAGATGGGCACCAGGCCTCTGCTCTTTGAGCCCTGCTAGTTAGCACCACCTCATTCCCTGCTATTCTTAGCAACTGAACTCAGGACCTAGCTGGCCAGTGTTAGAGCTCTTTCTCCTCTGGGCATGTGTGCTGGGAGGATGAGGGGGCCACTCAGACAGATTTTCCTAGCCCCTTTGGCTGGGGCAGCTGGCAGATAGGCAGGCTGTGTGCTCTACTCTCCTCTACAGGTGGGTCCAGGACAGAGCCAGCCAGAAGCTAAGAGGGCTGAGCCCTTCATCCTCCCAGGACATGTCTCATTCAACACACAGGCTTCCCTGGCTGGGACCACAGACCTGGGGTCAAGGATTGGGCTAGCTGATCTTGGTACTGACCATCTTGGGGATCAGCACTTCTCCCAGCCTTCCTTGCCCAGGCATACTCAACAAGCCACCTTCAAGAGTGGGCAGGTTATGGGCTACGGAGGGCGCATTATTCCTAGGAATTTTCACAGCATCTCTGAGATACAGCTCTTGTTCCATTTATACAGATGAGAGGATTAAGGCTTAGAAAGAGTTCTTCCTTCTTTTTTTTTTTTTTTTAAACAGTCTTGAGGTGCACCAAATTTAGTGGATAATCCAGTCTTCTGACCCCCAGCATACCAGAATCTGGGACTGGCACAGCCCTTTTTCTGGAGTCTGGGCAGCCACCCTCCTAAGCTCAGGAGAAAGGGACTGGGAGAGGGATTTAGCGTCACCTGGCTGGTTTCAAGGACTTTTGGGCCCCTCGCAGCCTCTCGCTCTCCCCAGGAAACTCCTGAACTTCCAGAACCTGCCAGAGCATCTGGACCAGTTGTTACATGTGGATGAGGAGGCGGAGGAGGAGGAGGAGAGCCAGGGTAGGTGACAGCCTCAGGAATGGGACTGGGGAGCCGGGGCTGGGCCTGGGGGGCTCAGTACCCTCTCTGCATCTGTCAGGCCCTGTGCCCGGCCCAACCCCACACCCTCTTCTCTCCGTTCCAGGACAGGTTGAAGGGCGGCTTGGCCCATCCACTGTGGTCCTGGACCACACGGGTGGCTTCGAAGGGCTTCTTCTGGTGGATGATGACCTCTTGGGGGTGAGCGAGGGCAAGGCGTGGGGTCCCAGATCCAAGCCCCTCCTGACACAGCCCCAAGCTCCTCCTGATGTGGCCCTGGTCTCGACCTTTCTTGATGGGGCTGCAGCCACAAACCCCTCCTGATGTGGACTATTGAGTCCCCAGCCCCCAAACCCTCCTGACATAGCCCCGAAACCCTCTTGGTGTGACCCCAGCCCCGAGGTCTTCCCGGCATAGCCATGAGTCCATGCTCCCAGCCCAGAACCCCTCCTGACATGGGCCTAGGCCCTTCCACCCTGTTCAGGCAGAGTACTCTGTTGGCCACGACAGGCGTCGCCACCAAGGCGAGCCGAGTTGGAGTGGGGTCGTTCTCCCTTGGGGTGGCACCCCGTATGTCCGGGAGGAGGTTCACCACCCCTGCTCTCCACCCAGGTGATTGGACACAGCAACTTTGGTACTATCCGCTCTACCACATGCGTGTACAAAGGTGAGACCACGCTCTGCTGTGGCCCAGGGAGTTGGGAGGAAGTTTGAGGGCCTGGGCCAGAGGCAGGAGGCAGTCTTTGTTTCCCTGCTGGGTTTGACGTGACTTTTTCCAGGGAAATGGATCTACGAGGTGCTCATCTCCTCCCAGGGGCTCATGCAGATTGGCTGGTGCACGATCAACTGCCGCTTCAATCAGGAGGTACATGCGGGAGAGGGACCCCTCCCAGGGAGACCTTCTCTGGCAGCAGGCCTCATCAGGGCTCAGGGAACCCCCCAGCTCACATAGGGTCTGCTCAGCACCCTAATCTGGACTGCCCTCTGGAGGAGGAATGTGTCCCACCCCATCCCAGGGCTATCCAGCCCAGAAACAGCCCTCACTCCTTCCCCCAGAGCATCAGCCCCATTCTGTAGAGCCACGTGGGTCCAAGGCTGGTGGCTGGTGGCTGGTGGGCTCTGGCCCTGCCCCTCCCCACCTCCCCCAGACCTCACAGAGAGTTCCTCCCTAGGAGGGGGTTGGAGATACACACAACTCCTATGCCTACGACGGCAACCGGGTGCGCAAGTGGAACGTGACCACGACGAACTACGGGAAGGTGAGGCCCGGGCCCCCTGCAGCCCAACTGGCCCGTGTCCATCCCCACAGCTTGGTGGGGGCCACTGGGCAGCGGTGAGGGAATGTAGGGCACCAGGGGGAGGACAGGGACTGAGGTCCTCTGTCCTTGTGGCCAGTCTCCCCTGGGTGGCAGTGGAGACACAGCTGGAGGGGCAGAGTGGGCAGGCTGCTGGGCTTCTGCACATCTGTAAGGCTTCCTCCCCTGGCAGGCGTGGGCAGCGGGGGACATTGTGAGCTGCCTGATCGACCTGGACGAAGGCACGCTGTCCTTCTGCCTGTGAGTCTCCTGCCTCTATTCACAGGCCTGGCCTCTGGGGCATCCCCAGGCTGCCCTCGTGTTCCAGGCCCTGTAAGAGGCCAGGCTGGCTTTGGTAGCCTGAGGGTGGGCAGCCCCCACGGAGGCCTGCTCGCTGGTCCATTTCAGCCACATCCTTCTTAGCACTGGCTCACGGACCCTCCCTTCTGCTCCAGGAATGGTGTGTCGCTGGGCACCGCCTTTGAGAACTTATCCAGGGGCCTGGGCATGGCCTACTTCCCAGCCATCAGCCTCTCCTTCAAGGAGTCTGTGGCCTTCAACTTTGGCAGCCGTCCCCTGCGATATCCTTTTGTGAAGAAGGCTGTGGGCTGCTTGGATGCTCTTGAGGAAGCCAGGATGGGGGTCTCCCTGCTCCAGGAGCTCTGCAGGCTGGTGGCAGGCCCTGCTGCCGTGAAGAGTGAGTAGGGTACAGCTTAGGTGGGTGCCGAGGAAAATGCTTGCAGCAACCTTGTTAGGTGGGTACCATTGCTGTCTCCACTGAACAGGTGAAGAGCATAAAGTGGCAAGAGAAGTTTTGCTTCACAGAGAAATGGGAGGGTTGTGATGCAAACCAGGCAATCTGACCTCTCAGCCCTGCCCTGGAGCCCAGGCCCTACTGCAGGGGTCTCAGTGGGAGGGGGTGGGTATTCTGAGCCACAGATCAGGTGTTGCTGGCTTAACTCTGTGGCACCTACCCAGTGGTGGGCTACCGGCCCCTGCAGGACCCACCAAGCGCCGACCTGGTTCGGGCACAGGAGCTGCTGGGCTGCTTCCAGGCAGTGTTGAGCGTGGAGCTGGACCCCATGGTGAGCCAGCGTCTGGGCCGGGCATGCTGGGGGCTTTCTACAGCCCTCTGCCCCTCACAGTTCTTTCCTCCCTGCCCACACAGGAAGGGCGGCTGGTGGAGAAGGAAAGCTCTGAGTGGCAGTTGCAGGGCCAGCCCACCGTCCTCCTCACACTGGCTCACATCTTCCATCGCTTCGCACCGCTCCTGGTGAGGGGACATTAGGGAGGGGAGAGGCAGGTCATGGTAGAAACACCCCTGCTGAGGGCTGGGATGCTGAGGTGCATGAGGTCCAGCAGCATCACCTGTCAGGGGCCCCTGTGACCAGAGCCCTTAGACCTCAAGGATGTCACTGGGTGAGGAGGAGACACTTCCAGCTGAGGGTATCAGGGGGCATCCTAGAAAGAAGATCGAGGGGTGGTGACATCACAGGCCAAGGGAACGGCATGTGCAGAGCCTCAGAGGGGTTGTTGGGTAGCAGCATTTCCTGTGTCTCCATCAGACCCCAGAAGGGCTCGTCCATGACTTGGGGTTGCTTGACAGGGACCAAGAATCCATCTGTGGCCTTGGCCATGTGCCAGGGCAGGGGGGCCCTGAGTGGGGCAGGAGGCTGCCACCTCACTGGCACCCGCCCTTGGTGCAGCGCAAGGTGTACCTGGTGGAGGCCGTGCTCATGAGCTTCCTGCTGGGCGTCGTGGAGGCGGGCACCCCCACACAGGCGCAGTCTGTGGTGCACCAGGTCCTGGATCTCCTGTGGCTCTTCATGGAGGTGAGGCGCCGGATCTCAGGCCTCAGGCCAGGATGTCAGGCTCCACTGAGTCAGGGGACGTACAGGGAGGGTGTTGGAGAAGGCCGCACAGATGGCTGTCCCAGGGCCTGCCCTCAGCGGGTAGCTGTGCAACCTCACCTCCCTCTTCCAGGACTATGAGGTGCAAGATTGCCTCAAGCAGTTGATGATGTCCCTGTTGCGGCTGTACCGGTTCTCGCCCATCGTCCCTGACCTGGGCCTGCAGGTGGGAGCTCCTGCCCTGGCCCTGAGCCCCCTGGGCCTCACCTGCCCACTCTGAGTACCCTCTCCCCACAGATCCACTACCTGCGGCTCACCATTGCCATCCTCAGTCATGAGAAGTCCCGCAAGTTTCTGCTTAGCCACGTCCTGTATCCTCTCCTTGCTACTAGGCAGGCCAGACATGTGGTGCCCTCTGGGGGTCACCAGAAGCCAGGGAGGGTGGTGTGCCTCTGCCCAGGGTTCCCCACGGAGGCTCAGGAAGACCAGAGCCACCCAATGTGTGAGTCCTTGTTCCAGGACCCAGCCTTCCCAGCACTTTCTCTACAGAGCAGGGAGGGTAGAGCAAAGGATCCAGGCTGGCTGGCTGGCCTGAGCAGGGATTTCCAGATGCCTGCAGGCTCTTGGGCCACCCAGAGGTGGAGGGCGGTGGGGGGGTGGGGAGCCACCAGCGCCTGCCCTCTTCAGCCAAAGCACTGCACTTTTATCTGTGCTCCATGGCGGGGGTTCCTATGAGATCTTCTCGAAGGAGTCAGCTCTTCCTGTTTCCCTATAACGTTGAGAACTGCAGGAATAGGAGAGAGAGCATAGCTTCGGGCCCCTGGCTGGGAAACCTGTGCTAGTAGCTGTCTTCTCTCTCTGGGATCCTCAGCCTCTAGGAGGCAGAAACAAATAGAGAGGCTGCCAGGCCCTCTCTCCAGCTGTCCCACCGTCATCTGTTCCTGTGACAAGTCTTCATCGTGCCCTTGCTCGGAATTGGGCTTGGTGGGTTTGACAGCCACAGCTGTTTCTCTGGGCTCACAGTCAGTGGTGACAGGCACACAGCAGCTATGGCACCCTGAGGACTGGGAGAGCTGTGGTGGGCACATCCGGAGGTGGGCAAGTTTCGGGAGGGCTCATGAGGGTGTACGGTGCACCCTGTGGTGAGTGGAGCTCTGCCTTAACGACCACCAGCTTCGACGTGCTCCGGTCCGTTGTCTTCTTTTACATCAAGAGCCCCCTGCGTGTGGAGGAGGCTGGCCTACAGGAGCTCATCCCCACCACCTGGTGGCCCCACCGCTCCAGCAGGGAGGTGGGCAGCCCTGACTGGGGTGGGCGGTGGTCACAGTGAGGGCTGACCCGGGGTGTCCGAGCCACCTGTACTTGGCACGCGAGGCCCCTTCCTGGGCTGGGGGGGGGGAGTAGGGGTCTTTTGTCTGAAGTAGACCAGGGTGAATCTTGCCACCTTTGAACCCCCTCCCCTGCCCCGCCCCTGCCCAGGGCAAAGAGAGTAAGGAGGTGAAGGACGAAACCTCCGAGGAGCGGCTCCGGCGGCGTGCCTATGAACGGGGCTGCCAAAGGCTCAAGAAGCGCATCGAAGGTCAGCCCCGTGCCTCAGGCACTGGGTAGGGGGTGGAGGATTTCTGTGCCTGTGTACTTGGAGGCACTTGGTAGTGACCATGCTTAGGTTGGACTTGGGGATCCCTGGTGGTGGAGCCTCAGTCCAAACCTGCTCCCCCTGCCCGTACCCGGGAGCCTGAGGGCAAGGCCCTGCCTGAGGAAGGCTGTCCTGTTCCCCACCCCACCCCCAGTGGTGGAGGAACTACAGGTCCAGATCCTGAAGCTGCTGTTGAACAATCAAGATGACAACGGGGTAAGTGACTCCCAGATCCCTGTGTGGGTCCCTGGCCAGGAAGGGTGTCAGACCGGGCCTGGAGACCCAGAGGGCAGGGCTGGCTCAGGCTCTTGTGGCAGGGTGCAGGCTAAGTTGAGTCCGGTCTGGGGCCAGGATCCTCAGCTCATCACAGCCTCGGCTTTCCTTCCACTGAAGGGCGAAGCTTCTAGGTACATCTTCCTGACCAAGTTCCGAAAGTTTCTGCAGGAGAATGCCAGCGGCCGGGGGGTAGGTATCCCCAGGCCAGCCCACCATGGCCCCCTGGCTTTGTTGCAGCATTTGCACCTGAAATTCTGGCACCTCTGCATCTCCTCCCCACCTGCTGCCCTACCCTCTCTGCTCAGCCCAGGGTCCTGGGGCAGGGCCTTGGATGAGGAGTGGGCTGGCCTCTGGGCTGCACAAATGCATGTCTTACACCTGTGCCTGCAGAACATGCCCATGCTCTGCCCCCCCGAGTACATGGTCTGCTTCTTACACCGCTTGATCTCGGCCCTGCGTTACTACTGGGACGAATACAAGGCCTCGAACCCATACGCTACCTTCAGTGAGGGTGAGTGTGGCCAGGACCTCGAGTTGTAGACACTGGGCAGAGCCAGGCCCAGGGCAGTCCCTAATGTTGGTGTGGCGTGATGGCTGAGGGCAGGGCTGAGGGGAGCTGTCCCAGGCCTCCTGCCTAATTGAGTCCTACCCGCTGGGTGCGGGGGCCTTGCACTTGGACGGTGAGCCCGTGTTTGCTCTGATGGTCCCCCGGGTTCCTGTCCTCTATGGGCCCTGTTCCTCAGTCCTTGCCTGCTAGCCCTACTGTGCAGTCCTTTGTCGGGGATGCCTTGGGTGGGCTCTGAGGTGCTGGGGGCCCTGTGTTTGTGTGGGACAGAGTCCTCAGGGATCAGTGGAAGCAGCCTGCATTGGGGGATCTCCCATAGGGCTGGGTCAGGGCCCTCTCTGATTCTCACCTGGGTGACCCGCCGCCAAGAATGCCCCCTTCATCCCAAGTTGTGCCATTGCTGGAACTGACCTGAAATGGTAGAGGGCGGGGTGGTAGGGGAAGCCTGGTCGGGTAGGTGGCCTAGGCCAGGGGACCTGCTGGGCTCTGACTACTGGCCTGGCCTCCCAACTCCTCGCAGAGGCCTACATCCCGCCCCAGGTCTTCTATAATGGCAAGGTGGACTACTTCGACCTGCAGCGCCTTGGAGGCCTCCTCTCGCACCTTCGGAAGACCCTCAAAGGTGCGTGCAGGCCTGGGCAGTTAGCAGGGCAGGGACGGGGGTGGTTCCTGAGCCAGCTCTGCCATGAGTGCTGAGCTGCGCTGTGCCCACCAGAGGGCGCCCGAGTCTCTCCACCTGCTCCGCAGGGAGATGCTGATGGGCCTCCTCTGCCCCTGGTCTTGCGTCCAACTATTCCTTCCTTCCCTTGCACATCCACCCCAGAGGAGGTCTGGGAGCCCTGTGATGGAATAGGGGGCAGTGTGCTGATGGAGGAGGGAACCATGGGATATTGGTGAGGGGGTGGGGGGTGGGGTGGGGGCGGGTGGTGTGGCTCGCATTTGCTGCCTGAACTACTTTCAAGGATCAGCACAAATGTCTCCAGTGCAAAAGACCGAGAGCACAGTGTGAGCAGTGGCAGGGATGCCAGCAACGGCCCAGCATGGCCTGGAGACAGAAAGCAACTGGCATGCTGGAGAGGAAAATGAGAGGCAGGGAGTGATGGGAAATGAGGCCAGGGAGTCTGAAGGGCAGAGTCTGAGGGCCTTGTGGGCCACAAAGTGGCTGTAGGCTCCTTCCAGGGACAGTGGTAGCTTTGGAAGGTCCTGAAGCAAGGGAGCGAGGTTGGGGGGGCGGTCTGCGTTGTAAGAAGCTTCCTCTGGCTGCTACAGTGTGGAGGGTGGAGTGCAAGGGCCAAGAAAGGAGACAAGGAAGCCAGTTGTCCAGGCAACAGAGGAGGCGGGGAGGGTAAAGGGGAGGGGACAAGGATGACCCCAGGCTTCTTGCCAGAGGCTGTGGGGATGAGGCACCATCAGGAAGAGGAGCTGCAGAAGAGGACAGTTTTGTATGTTTGAGGTGCCCAGTGATGCAGCCAGGACGAAGGCCTGGGCTGGAGGCAGCGGTGGTGTGTCCAGCTGTCAGCGTAGAGGTGGGGACAAGACTGCGGTGAGGACCGGACCCCCTGGGGAGTGTGCAGAGTGAGGCAAGGAGAGCCCTAGGCAGCTCTGGATCTCCCTTTGTGGGGCAGGACAAGGAAGAAAGCAACGGAGCAGTCAGAGAAGTAGGGCCCTGAAGAGAGTGAGGTCATGCAGATAAAGATGGAGTGATGGGGTCATGGTGGGGAGAGCCTTCTGCCTCACTCAGCAGGACTCGCCCTACAAGACACAGGGCCTTGGGATGCAGGGTGAAGGCTGGGTTGGAGCCGGCGGAGGGTGAGGCGCAGGCACAGTGGTGAATGGGGCCCTGCAGGGCCTCCTGCCCAGCCAGCTGGTGCCCTCTCGCTGTCCTGAGTGGTTCCACCTATGACCCCTCTGCCCTCCACTGGCCTGAGAGCCCTCTTGTCATTCCTCCTAGATGACCTTGCCTCCAAGGCCAACATCCTGATCGACCCACTGGAGCTCCAGGCAGCCACCATGGATGACCTGGATGAGGATGAGGAGCCAGCCCCGGCTGCGGCCCAGGTGCCGCGGTAGGGGCAGGCAGGGGGCTTTGTGTTGGGCTGTCCCTCTATCATAAGGGCAGGGGTGTCACACGGGGCCATCTCCCACTCCGTGCAGGCAAGGAGCTTGTCCCCAGGCAGGTTCCCTTGCTGTAGGTGGAGGCATGAACTGACGGGTGTGGTGGGGCATGCCTCCTGCTGCTGAGTCCCTACGAGACACAGGGCCTTGGGATGCAGAGTGAAGGCTGGGTTGGAGCAGGTGGAGGGTGAGGCGCAAGCACAGTGGTATCTGGGCCCCTGCGGGGCCTCCTGCCCAGCCAGCCGGTGCCCTCTCGCTGTCCCATTCCCCAGCCTCGCAAATCAAGGGAGCCATAAGTGGGCCCGGGTCCTGGGATTGCTGAGTGGCGTCTGGCCTCCTCTCTCCACCACAGCGCCCCATGCAGGCCCTGGCCATGGGGGGCACGCTGCCCCTGCCTCGGCCCAGCTGGCTCAGTTCTCCAACCCTGGGCCGAGCCAACCGCTTCCTCAGCACAGCAGCTGTGAGCCTGATGACCCCACGGCGGCCTCTGAGCAGCTCAGAGAAAGTGAAGGTCCGCACGCTGAGCGTGGAGCAGAGGACCCGTGAGGACAGTAGGTGCCAGGCAGGGCCAGGCGCGGCACACTGAAGGATCCTTCTATCCTGTACAGCACTCCCCCGGGGCAGAGCCAAATACACCCCATTCCCTCCTGGTCCTGTGGCCTGGCAGTATCTCAGGGGTGTGGGAAGTGCACTCTGAGGGCAGGAAATTGATGCTACAGAAATAGGTCCTGGAGTGCAGGACCTCCCCTGCCCCTGCCCACACATTCTCCCTTCAGGTCCCTCCTTGGGCCCAGGCGGGGGGAGAGGGCCTCCTTCTCCTGCTGTAAGGCCCATCCTGGCTCCATAGGCTTAGAAGAGAACTGGAATGGCTCCGACCCTGACCCTGTCCTTCCCTATTCCCTAGTTGAGGGAAGCCAGTGGAATGAGGGCCTGCTGGTGGGGCGGCCCCCCGAGGAGCCTGAGCAGCCCCTCACCGAGAACTCCCTGCTGGAAGTCCTGGATGGTGCCATCATGATGTATAATCTCAGCGTTCACCAGCAGCTGGGCAAGGTCTCACACCACTGGTCCATGCGCATGTTATGTGGTTCTGTGTGTTTGGATGCGTGTGTGTGTGCGCCCACATGTGCCCACGTGTCTCCAGAGGTGCCTGGGCGTGACTGTGCGCGTTAGCATATGCCACAGCAAGACTAGTTTCTGCCAGTGCCGTTTGGGCCTGACCTGGTTGACTTCTGTGGGAGGGGCCTGTCCTGGGCCTAAGGTTAAGGGTTTGGCAGGGCTGGGGTCCAGGCTGGGTGTGGAGAAACCTGTGCGAGGTGCCCAAGGGTCACCCTGGATGTGGTGTCTGGTGCTCTAGATGGTGGGAGTGTCCGATGATGTCAATGAGTATGCGATGGCTCTGAGGGACACAGAGGACAAGCTCCGCCGGTGCCCCAAACGGGTAAGGTGGACAGGCAGGTGGGTCTTTGGGAGGGCGGGGTGTTGAAGAGGGCAGCTTGCTCCCTGGGGGTCCCCAGGGAAGCCCATGAGGGAAAGCTGCTGTCCTGCCCCTGCCTCTGGGGTTGCCCAGCAGTTCTCCTCATCCCCACCCCAGCCCCGGGCAGACCACATCAGTGAGAGTGGGGCTGGCATCACGGCTAGGGACGGCCTGAGCCCCGTCAGCCAGCCATAGCCTGTGCCAAGATGCCCCTACCCTGGCCACTAAGTGCTGACGCACACCCACTCTCCTCATCAATTATGGATTCGACCCTGAGTACTTCCTCGGCCACTTGCAGAGTCAGCAGGAAGCAGGGCCTCCCTCCCTCCCTCCTTCCCTCCCCTGGAGCCCCTCTGCCGTAGCTCTCTGGCCTGGGGAACAGAGCCAAGTATGCCCAGTCTGGGCTTCCCTGGCAGCCCCTGGCTCCCATCTGTTTACAGAACCCTGCGCTTGTCCAGGGCAAAAGCAGCTGCCAGAGCTGCAGTTCTAGCATGGAGTCCCTGGGGTGTCCCAGCCAGGAGCTCATCTCACATACACTCAGCTGCGTCTCACTTCCACATTCTGCGGGGCACCTGTGGCCCTGTCTTGCTCAGGCTCACCAGCAGGCCAGGCTGAGGAGGGTTTTGAAGAGTGGAGCTGGGTCCGCCCAACACTTTGCCTGCCCTGGGCACCAGTGGGGCCCCTGCTAGGCTGCATGGGTCTGGGCATGGGGCCATGTCCTGATTGTCCTCTCCTCCCTTCTCCTTGGGTGGCAGAGGAAGGACATCCTTGCAGAGTTGACGAAGAGCCAGAGGGTTTTCTCAGAAAAGCTGGATCACCTAAGTCGCCGTCTTGCCTGGGTCCATGCCACCGTCTACTCCCAGGTGAGCGGTGTGGCCTAGGCCAGCAGCTGCTGCCCTCCCCAAGCCCCCGGACTAGTCACTGATTGGGCAGGGTTGTGCCAGCCCCTCAGTGCTTCCTGCCCTCCTGGACCTCTGGCACACACGTGCCCCCTCCCCGCTCCTCATCCTCCCTCCTCCCACCTAGTGCCACATCCCCTGAACTTTTCATGCCCCATGAACTTAAGTAGATGCCATTTGTAGACCCCACTTCCCCACGCAGCTCATAACCCTCCATTCAAGGAACAGCCTGTCTCTACCTGCCTCCCACTGTCCGCTGCCCCTGCTCCTCTCCCAGCGCATCAGGGGCTCTGTGACCTCTCCCAAGCCTCACCCTGCGTCTGCATCTGCATCTGCTTCTGCTTCTCTCTGACTCCCCTCCCACTCGAGGCCACTGGCTTGTTCCCTTCTCACTCATTCACTCACTCGTTCATTTATTAACATGCCCAGAGCCTGGAGGATGCCAGGTGCCATCCTGACACTGGGGACACTCAGTAGTGAACCAGAAAGCTGAGTCCCTGCCCTCCCGGGGTAGACGGGCAGACGGTGCACTCCCGCAGCGACCATGTTTTGACCCCCGCCACCCCAGGCCCCAGACCCGCCGCACTTGTTTTATCTCCCCACCTGCCCTGGCATCTCCCCCTCCACAAGTGAGTGCCTTGGGATGCTCCCCATGTGCCCATGTAGGGCATCTGTTCACCTTCTTGGGTGTGCCCCTCCCCCATAACTGGGTGATCAAGGATCAAGGCCCTTGGTATCCCTGTCTCTACTGCTCTTTCTTCTGGTGACTCCTCCCCAACCCAAACCACCTCTGCCTTTTACCCCTCTGTTCTCTCTTGCCACAGACCACCTTGCTCCAGCCCCACAAAGATGGTCACTGTCATCGCACCACCAGGATTTCATGCCTGTCCACCTCCCTAGGCGATCTTGCCACCCCCTCCCACACTGTCTTCTTAGGAACCTCACCCTCCCATCTTTGTACCTTCTTCTTTTTAAATTCTGATAAAATATACACAACATGAAATTTACCATCTTAACCATTTAAAAAAGTTGTGGTAAAATACAATATGTAACTTATCATCTTAACCATTTTAAATGTACAGTTCAGCAGTGTTAAGTATATTTGTTGCTGTGCAACCAGTCTCCAGAACTCTTTTCATCTCCCCAAACTGAAACTTATATCCACTAATTCCCATTCCCCCCTTCACCTCAGTCCCTGACAACCACTGTTCTACTTTCTGTCTCTGTGAATTTGACTACTCTAGTACCTCATATAAGTGGAATTTTTTTCACTGGCTTATTTCACCTAGCATAATGGTCTCATGGTTCATCTATGTTGTAGCATGTGTCAGGATTTCTTTCCTTTTTAAGGCTGAATAATATTCCATTGTGTGTATATACCACATTTTATTTATCCGTTAATCCATCTATGGACATTTGAGTTGCTTCCACCTTTTGGCTATTGTGAATAATGCAGCTACGAACATGGGTGTGCAAATACCTTTTCAAGATCCTGTTTTTTAATTCTTTTGGGTATATACCCAGAAGCAAAATTGCTGGATCATATAGTAATTCTATTTTTAATTTTTTTGAGAAACTGCCATATTGTTTTTCATAGTGGTTGCACCACTCCCACTAGCAGGGCACAGTGTTCTGATTTCTTCCTATCCTTGCCAACACTTGTTTCTCAGAAATTTTTTTTTATTAATAGTAATCCTAATCTGTGTAAAGTGGTATCTCATTGTGGTTTTGATTTGCATTTCCCTAGTGATTAGTGATGTTGAGCATCTTTTCATGTAATTATTGTCCATTTGTATATCCTTCTTTGGAGAAATGTCTATTCAATCCTTTTGCCCATTTTTTAATCAGATTGTTTTTCTGTTTTTGATTTGTAGGAGTTCTTTATATATTCTGGGTATCAACCCTTTAGCAGATTATGATTTATAAATATTTCCTCCCATTTGCTCTTTTGATTGTGTCTTTTGATGCAATTTTTTAATTTTGATGGTCTAATTTATCTATTTTTTTCTTTTCTTGCCTGTGCTTTTGTTGTGATATCCAAGAAATCATGATCAAATCCAAGGTCATGAAGGTTTTCCCCTATGTTTTCTTTTAAGAGTTTTTAGCTCTTAAGTTTAGGTCTGTGACCCATTTTAAGTTAATTTTTGTATATGATGTGAGATAATGGTCCAACTTCATTCTTTTGTATGTGGATATCCAGTGTTCCCAGCATCATTTATTGAAAAGACTGTCCTTTCCCCATTGAATGGTCTTGGCACCCTTGTCAAAAATCATTTGACCATATATGTGAGGGTTTGGGGGTGGGGGGCTGTCTATTCCATTGGTCTGTATGTCTATGTTTATGCCAGTACCATACTGTTTTGATTATTGTAGCTTTGCAATAAGTTTTGCAATCAGGAAGTGTGAGATCTGCAGCTTTGTTCTATTTCAAGATTGTTTTGGCTATTTGGGGTCCCTTGAGATTTGATAGGAATTTTAGAATAGTTTTTTCTATTTCTGCAAAAAAAAAAAAAAAGCCAATGGGACTTTTATAGAAATTGCATTAAAACTGTAGATTGCTTTGGGTAGTATTGACATCTGATGATATTAAGTCTTCCAGTCCATGAACATGGGATGTCTTTCCATTTGTTTGTACCTTTTAAAATTTCTTTGAGCGACATTTCGTAGCTTCCAGTGTTTCAAGTGTTTCACTTCCTTGGTTAAATTTACACCTGTTTAATTAATTTTGATTCTCATGTAAATAGAATTATTTTCTCGATTTCCTTTTTGGATTGTTCCTTGCTTGTGTATAGAAACACAACTGATTTTTGTGTGTCGATTTTGTATCCTGCAAATTTCCTGAACTTGTTTATTAATTCTAATAGTTTTTTTGTGGAATCTTTAGGGTTTTCTACATATAAGATCATGTCATCTGCAAACAGAGATAATTTTACTCCTTTCTTTTTTAAAAAAATATTTATTTATTTATTTATTTATTTATTTGGCTGCGCCGGGTCTTAGTTGCAGCATGCAAGATCTTCATTGCAGCATGCAGGATCTTTAGTTGCAGCATGCAGACTCTTAGTTGTGGCATGCATGTGGGATCTAGTTCCTTGGCCAGGGATCGAACCCAGGCCCCCTGCATTGGGAGCGTGGAGTCTTAACCACTGGACCACCAGCGAAGTCCCATACTCCCACCTTTCTAACGTAGATGGCTTTTACTTCTTTTTCTGGCCTAATTCTGGCTAGAACTCCCAATACTACGTTGAATAGAAGTGGCAAAAGCAGACACCTTGTCTTGTTCTTGATCTTAGGGGAAAGCCTCTGTTCTTTCACCATTGAGTATGATGTGAGCTATGGACTTTTCATAATACAGCCTTTATTATGTTGAACTGCTTTTTTTTTCTTCTACATTTGCAATGCTTACCCTCTTGCCTCCTGCTCATTCAGCTTCTCCCATTAGTAAAGGAAAAAGCCCGTGATGCCTTTCCCTCACTGTACATTTGCTTACACTACCGCTCACTCCTTCCTTCTCTGTGTCTTGGCTTCCTCATCTTCCCTTCACTCTTTGCCCAGATCAGGCTCCTCCACTTTTCTGAAATAGTCTTGCAAGGTATCTATCGAGCTCCCCCCTCTCCCTTTGTGGACACATCTCCTCTCCCATTACAGTGGCCCCCTTGGCCGCATCGGTGCCATTGCCATCCTTTCCTCAGACTTGGTCTTCTCTGGCCTTCGGTGACGCCAGCTCCCGTAGGCCTCCCTGTCCGTGTGTACTCCCAGGCCCAGGCCCACCCTCTGACTTCTTGCTTACGTCTTCTCAGGCTCTCAGGTTTGAGAGCACATCAGAGAGCTGGTGGAAAGTGCAGCTGCTCCGGCTCCACTCCAGGAGATGTGGTGCTATGGGTCTGGACTGGGGCCTAGGGCCTCACTCTGGTTGGTGACCCCTCCTGGCCCCTTTTGTGGGATAGACTATCTGGAAACCATACTGTGGGGAACTGGGCCCTTGGCAGGTTTTGTCTGTTTTCCATGGCCTCTGTTCCACCAGCAGTCATGCTACCTTTGACCTTCACACCACCTTCTCCTCTGAGCTCCAGACCCATTTTCTACCTGCCTCCTTAACACCACCTCTTTGGGGGCATCGCTGGGCACCTCATGCTCCACATGCCCTAAGCCACATCCCCTCTGCCCTTCACCAGGCCTGCTTCTCCCCCAGGACTTCCAACCGCCATGGAGGCTCCATCACGCACAGAAATGTGGGCCCCGTTCTTGTTGCGACCATTCCCTTGCCCTCACAGCCAATTGGTGCATCCGCATGCCTGGCCATCCAGTCCCTTTGCTGTCTTGGGCCTAGCCAAGGCTATAGCTTCCTCACTGCCTTGTCCCCACTTGTCCCTGCAGCCCCTTCTGCTCTGCGCAGTGTTCCAACACAGGCTTCTGGTCACATGGCACCCTCTCGCTTAACACCTTCTGTACCTTAAAAACTTGCAACCCAGGATTCTGGTCGGGGTTGTAGTGCTGCCCTGTCCAGGCTGGTGGCTCATCTTGCCTGCCCAGTACAGTGCTTGATTGCTCCTACCTGAGCCACTGCTCCCACTTCCTGGAATCCAGTTCTCATGTCATGTTCCTGGGAGGCCTTTCCTAATCTCCAGACCGGGCCACACCCCCTGTGACCCCTCCCGTGAACAGCCCAGCAACACCCCGTGTGCCTCCCACAGGAGAAGATGCAGGACATCTACTGGCTGCTGCGTGTCTGCCTGCGGACCATCGAGCATGGAGACCGCACAGGTCCTCTCTTTGCCTTCATGCCCGAATTCTACCTGAGTGTGGCCATCAACAGCTACAGTGCTCTCAAGAATTACTTTGGCCCTGTGCACAGCATGGAGGAGCTCCCAGGTGATAGGGCCATTCAGGCTGGGAGGGGACAGAAAAGGGGGCCTCTGGAGTGAGCCCTAGGAGCCCTGTTCTCAGCCCTCGTGGCCCAGCAGCACACATCCCACATAGGGGAGGAGGTGAGGCTCTGCCCAGCATCATACAAGCATTTGCAAAAGTCCCACATGGTGGAGAGCCCTGTCCTAGTACCGGCAGCCATAGAACCAACAGCACCTCCCTGGTGTTAAGAGGGAAACAGATGAAATGGAGTACAGGGTGTGGGGATTACCCCCACCCCACCCACCCTGCCCCGCCCCGCCCCGCCCCGCCCCGGCTTTTACTTCCTTCTTGGTGTTTCTGTGGCCCAGGAGCCAGCTGGCCTCTTACCTTGCTGCCCTGGCGCTGGCCATGGGGTGTGGCATCCCATGCAGGGGTAGAGTGGCTTGTCTTTGCAGATCACAGCAAGGAGCACGGGGGCCCTGCTGGTGGCCACATAGGAGTCTGGGCTTCTTGCAGACCACTGATTCCAGGCTGGGCTTGGCAGTTTATGTCTGGACTAGGCTGTGGGCTTTTAGGCTCCTGGCCTGTCCCCTTGCCCTGCCCTAGGCCTCGGTGCAGGCTTTGTCCTCAGAGGTGGAGCTGTGGGTGCCCAGGGGGCTTTGACTGCTGAGCCCTCCAGTGTGTGTGCTGAGATGGGTTTGAGCCCAGGCAGGACTCTTGTCAGGACCTATCCTCCTGCTGGGACCCGCCCAACGCCCACAGTGAGTCTGTGCCTTCGCCTCTCACCAACTGTTAGTGAATGCCCTGCCTAAAGTCCCCAGATGTCGGCTTGGGCTCAGACTAGCCCTTGGAGCTAGCTCTGGAGCCCACTCACCAAGCCCACTCACCAAGGGGTGTGCCTGCCTCTGGAGTCCGCACTCCCAATCATCTCGTCCTACTACCCAACCCTGCAGGCTATGAAGAGACCCTGACCCGTCTGGCTGCCATCCTTGCCAAACACTTTGCTGACACACGCATCGTGGGCACTGGTGAGGTGCCCGACAGAGGGCTGGGGGAGATGGGGACGGACGGGATGGCACCTCTGGCTGGCTATTTTCTGCGCACAATGCCGGCCAGGTGGGTATGAGGCATGGGCACCAGGGCTCATGCCAGGCACCTGCTGAGGCATGGCCTGTCCCAGCAGATATCCGTGACTCGCTGATGCAGGCCCTGGCCAGCTACGTGTGCTACCCAAACTCCCTGCGGGCTGTGGAGCGGATCCCTGAGGAGCAGTGAGTGGGGGCCCGGGGGCAGGGGGGCACGCACTCTGCCCTGCACAGCACTAGCCTCACCCCGTGCCCGCCACCCGTTGCTCTCACAGGCGTATCGCCATGGTGAGGAGTCTCCTGGCTCCCTATGAGCAGCGGCCCTGGGCCCAGACCAACTGGATCCTGGTGCGGCTCTGGAGGGTAAGCCTGGCTGGAGAGGAGGTGGCTATGGCTGGCTGGAGGGAGGGGTTGCCCTGCCCCACTGACCTCCCGCCAACTCCACCCCCAGGGCTGTGGGTTCGGGTACCGCTATACACGGCTGCCACATCTGCTGAAAACCAAACCCGAGGATGCCAATTTGCCCAGCCTCCAGAGTGAGTATCCAGGTTTGGCAGGCGGGGGCCCTCACCCGCTGCTCTTGGGTTCTCGCAGACTTTCCCACTTCTTCCAGCCTCAGTCCTGGACTCGTGTTGGGCCCCAATTCCCTGTGTATCCCCTGGGGTTTCCATTTCCCTGCTTCCTCCCAGTCTAAGGACACTCTGGTCCTCTTGAGTCTTGCTTTCCAGTCCCATGTGTGCCCTTTGGTCCTGAACGGTCTGCATGTGTCACAGTGAAAAGGGGCAGCATCTTCCCAGGCTGCTGGCAGCTTATGCAAAGTGAGGACCCTATCCCTTGCCCTCTGAACCAGCTCCCTGACTTCCAGCCTTGTCCCAACGCCATGTCCTTCTGCCCCTTTACTTTCACTAGCTGGTGCCAGACCCTGGATACCTGAGTCAAGGCAGGGGCACAGACTAGGGGCTGGCCAGGGCCCCAAAGGGTGTCCATGGGGCTTCCTGGAGGAAGTGGCCTTTGGTTGGGAGCAAAGTCTGCATTTTCTGTCCTGGGCCTATGGTCCAGCAAAGCCCTGTGAGCCTGGACCTTCACTGGGCCCAGCCCAGGGTCTTGGGCTGTCTTGCTTGCAGAATCTGCCTGTCACATGCTGTATTCACCCCACACAGTGGCTCTCTTTAGCCCACATGGTATGTTTCTGCCCTTGTGGGAGTGTTTGGGCCTAAAGGGGTCCCCAGAGGCCAAGTTCCTTGTGCAGAGTCACACAGCAAGTCCTTGCCAGTTGCCTTGGTCCTGCCTCCAGGACCTGAGTTGCCTGAGCTGCAAGTGGAGAGCAGCAGTGGGGCCAGATATGCATCCTGCTGCTGTAGGAACTATTGATTTGCAGGGGGGGGAGGTATGCCTAGCCCAGTGTGGCTGAGGGCTCTGGTTACTGCTGCCTGTCAGCCCAGACTTGGCACCCACCACCTCAGCCGTATGCCAAGGCCAGGCCAAGGGCAGCAGAGGACAGTGGAGGATGGCAGGGCTCAGAGTAGGCTCTTGGGAGAAATGGCCTTGATACGAGTGAAGAGGGGTCTAGGTTGCCCTGTCTAGGTCTAGCCCTTCCTGAAGGGCATGTGACTGAGAACTTTCTGGGGATCAGGCTGGGGCTTGGGGGCAGTTCTAGAACTGGGGGTGGGGGAGGCATTGGGAACAACTGCAGCCTGTGGTTGGCCCAGCAGAGGGAGGGGACAGATTTAGCCCTAACCCCCAGGCAGCACTGCACCCTGTCCGCCTGCCTTCAAGACCTGAGTGTTCCAGGGAGCTGTCTGTCTGCCCTTACACCAATGGCCTGTGAGTGAGGACAGAGGCAGACAGGCAGGGGCCGCTGACTGGAGTCCCGATGATGCCCCTCCCCATGTCCCCACAGAGCCCTGCCCCTCCACCCTGCTGCAGCAGCACATGGCAGACCTGTTGCGGGAGGGTCCTGACGTGGCACCCAGCTTCCTCAACAGTGTCCTCAACCAGCTCAACTGGGCCTTCTCTGAGTTTATCGGCATGATCCAGGAGGTGGGTCACGGAGGGACCTTGTGGGCCAGGGGGTTGCAGAGGATGCGGCACGATCTGTGGTGTGGCCAGACCACTGACTGCTGCCCACGCACACGTTGGTGGCTTAGATCCAGCAGGCTGCTGAACGCCTGGAGCGGAACTTTGTGGACAGCCGGCAGCTCAAGGTATGTGCCACCTGCTTTGACCTCTCGGTCAGCCTGCTGCGCGTCTTGGAGATGACCATCACGCTGGTGCCTGAGATATTCCTCGACTGGGCCCAGCCTACCTCCGAGATGCTGCTGCGGCGTCTCGCACAGGTGTGTCCATCTGGGCAAGGGTGGTTGGGACCCTGGGGACACCCCAGTGGTGTGAGCCCACCCATCCACCAACGGGCTCCTGCCCTCACAGCTGCTGAACCAGGTGCTGAACCGGGTGACAGCTGAGAGGAACCTGTTTGACCGCGTGGTCACCCTGCGGCTGCCTGGTGAGGACCTAGAAGCCCTGTAGCCAACACACCACAGGCCTTGGTTCCTCTGCCAGGAGCAGTGCTGCCTGATTCTACATTCTGCACCGGGACAGCCTGGCTTGGCACCCCCAGCCTAGCTCAGCCTTCTGTGGGGAGGAGGGTGGGAAGTGTGAATGACGATGATGTCGGCTGGGCAGGGATGGAGACCCTGCAGCGGGAGCACTTGGGTAGCTCATCCCCTTCCTTCCCTTTCCCTTAGGCCTGGAGAGTGTGGACCACTACCCTATTCTGGTGGCAGTGACAGGCATCCTGGTACGACTCCTGGTGCATGGCCCAGCCTCAGGGTGAGTGTTAGGGGCTGGGGTCCCCTGTGGGGGCTGGGCTTGTCTGATGGGGAGGGGGCTGGGCAGGGCCTTCCAAAGCTCATCTCTCACATGGACTTCAGCGTCAGGTCTGGAGCTGGAAGGAAGGTAGTGAGGTGTGAACTGAGTAACTGGGTGGCTGCAGCAGCAGCAGCAGCAGCTCAAAGCAGGAGAATCCAGGAGCTCAGCAGAGCAGGGTGCCCCGGCCCACGGGCACAGCCGCTGGCTGTGGCTGTGCCTAAGGCAGGGGCAGGGGAACTAAGACTGTGCTAAGGGCGGGGTGCCATCGTGTGATATCCAGGGACGCACTGCTGGGGTTAAGAGCTGAGCACACACACTGCCACCTGTGTCTGTGAAGGCTCCAGCGACGAGCATGTACTATCTTTATTAAGAAATTCCATGATAGCTGGATCCAGGACACTTGTGGGCCCCCCAGCTGAGCCCTCACTCAGGAGGGGTTCCCAGTCCCCGCTTCCCTGCCTCCCTGCAGTGGGAGTGGTGAGATGCATATGAAGCCAGGTCACTGCTTCAGCCATTAGGCCGATACCAGTGCCAGCCCTTAAGAGGATTCTACCCTTGGGAGACAGCAAGTTCCGGCTCGGCCCTCCCATCTTAGCCACGCTCAGCAGGCTTTTTACTGCTGAAAAGCTGGGGGAACAGGCCATTGGTGCCCCTTACCGTTGTCTTGCGAGCCCATGGGAGAGGCTCTGCCCTCAGAGTGGCCTGCGATGCCCCTGGGGTTCTCTTGAGGAGCCTTGCCTGCTGGTTGCCTTCTCACCAGACTGCATGGACTCGTGAAGCTTCAAGCAGCTTGAATGTTGGTGCGTGGGGAGTCACATTTCACCAGAGGGAGGGCTTGTAATTCCTCTTTCCACCCTCGGGGTGGGGACTCAGTCTTCCTTTGAAGTCCTCCTCCTTTTCCCCCGTGGGCCACTCCCGTCCCCTTGGGAAGCGGAAGGTGGTCATGCTTCAATTCTTCACCACCACTCTCCTTGATGGCTGCCTCAGCCCCTGCGGGTGAACCTGGGGCTCTAATGCAAGCGCTCTTCCAGATGGTCCTCGGTTCCAATCCTCACGTGGGCACAGGTAGGCCCTGCTACGTCCTGGGATGTTTTGGTCCTGTGCTGCTGGGGAGAAGCAGGAGAGAGTTGGGGACTTCAGCCCCTCTACCAGTGAGTGGGATTGCTGTGGTTTATGTCGAGGCCCACACAGGAGGCTGGAGGACCAAGCCCAGTGCTTCCCACCAGCATCTGGCAGTTCTCTGGGCAGCAGCAGGGAGCAGGGCAAGCAGCGGGCAGGCAGTGGCCTCGGTGGGGCCCCTGGGCAGCCTAGGTCATCACCAGACCCTCAGAGCCTGTGGAGCTAGCGGACTCAGAGCCAGCCTTGAGCCGCAGGCCCATGGGATTGTAGAGATCAAAGTTCTCAGCTACCGCTAGCTGCACACGACCATTGAGGCTTCTCCTGCCAGGCTCCAGAAAGACCACATGCTTGTGGACACTGGCCTTGCGTCTTGGTGCGTTGGGCAGCATGGTGCTGAGCACTGAGGACTGTGCGCTCAGCTCCTGGAGTGGGCTGGGTGTTCGGGGCCAGCGGCGGCAGCGGCAGGTGCAATGGTAGCAGCGGCGGCAGCCGGGGCAGGGTGGCACGAACAGGTAGAGCAGCACGAGCACCAGGCCCACGGCGCAGCCCAGCAGTGTGGTGAAGCCCGTGTTGAAAGTGTCAGGCTCAGGGCGTGGAAAGTGCACACTCACGTTGTACTCGTGTGTCTGGTTGTGATGCAGGTGGGGTCCAGTAGCCAGGCACACAAAGACACCCTCGTGCCATGGCTGCACGTTGCTGATGGCCAGGCTGCCATCAGCCCGCACTGCGATGCTGCCGTTGCGAGATCCTGGTGCCATGAGCAGCTCATGCTGCGGCGAGACCCAGGCAATGTGTACGGCTGGGGCGCTGGTGTTGCAGTGTAGCCTCAGGGACTGCCCCACCTGCACATGCAGCTGTTCTTCAGGCTGCTCTAGGCCCCGAGCCAGGGCGGCTGAGCAGTTCTCAAAGACACGGCTGTGCTCAAAGAAGCGCACGCGGGAGGTGGGTACCTTGAAGGCCAGGCACGTGTACTCGCCCGCGAAGTCGCTCACGGCGCTGAGCCCCCGCTGGTGCCAGCGCCGCAGCAGGTGGTAGAGACGGCAGTCACAGGGTAATGGGTTGTTGTGCAAGTAAAGGCCGTTCTTGAGAAAGGCTGGCAGCGAAGCCAGGTCAGGTACAGGGATGCGTCCTAGGTGGTTGGAGGAGAGATCCAGAGTACGTAGGTGGGTCGTGCCCAGGCCGTGCAGGTGACTGAAAGAGAAGGACGCAAGTTCATTGCAGCCCAGGTAGAGACGACTGAGCGCGCCCAGGCCGTGGAAGGCCTGCTCGTCCAAGTGCGCCAGGCGGTTATTGAACAGAAGCAGCATCTTGAGCTCCCCCAGGCCGTCGAGGTCGTGGCGGCCGAGGGCCCGCAGGGCGTTAGATGATAAATCGAGCAGCCGCAGGCCACTGGCATTGGTGAAAACTCCCCGACCTAGCGCATCCAGCTCGTTGTGATTTAAACGCAGGGTGCGGAGCCGGGAGAGGGGCGCCAACCAGCCGGGGCGCAGGCGCTGCAGCGCATTGTGGCTCAGGTCGAGGTCTGCAGCTGCAGCTGGTAACGTGACCGGCACATCCTGCAGCCCCAGGCCGGCGCAGCTCAGGAGGTCGGCAGCACAGACACATTTGTAGGGACAGTTATGAGGCGCAGGGGACAGGAGGCCCTCGGAGTCCAGGCTGCTTAATCCGACGCGCAGCATGCACAGCAGTGTGCCCTGCAGCACCAGCCGGGCCATGGCGGCGGCTGCCAGGGGTGGGACAGGGCAGCTCGGTGTGGGGCGCAGCTCCGAGACTCACCCACTTCACATCCGGCCAGAAGTGCGGGGCGCTACATGGCCAGTGGCCAGCGAGACAGGATGCGGGCTCCGTCCCGCAAGGCCGACTGCACCGGCTGCCCGGTCCCAGGTTTTGGGTTGTGAGTTGGGGCCACGCTCGCTCAGCACTCCCTTCTCAGGCTTCCCCAGCTCTCTCCTGAGTGCCTTTGTGAGCACTCAGCTTCTAAATACTCTCCGGGAGGCGATTTCTCAGGGGCGGGGCCTCAGGCTCCCATTGGCTCCCATTGGAGGGGCGGGGTAGCCGCGTCCCCCGGCGATCATAGGCCCCCGCGTGGCCGCCAGAGGGCGAGCGAGTCGGGCCACAATGCCCCAGCCTGAGCTTGGCCGGCGGCTTTCCAGAGGGCCCTGTCTCCCGGAACCCTGGGAAGCACGCCTTTAAGCTTCTTGTGTTCTTTGTGTTTTCTTTGAAGGGTTAACGTTTATGAGGGGGCAGGTGTTTTCTTTGAAGGGTTAACGTATATGATTGGGCAGCTGTTTCCTTTCAATGGTTAACGTAAATGAAGGGGCAGGTGGACTTCCATTATCTTCTGGTGGTGCCCCCTTAAACTGGTACCCGGCAATGTGGGTCCTTACCGGGATCTAGGACTTTACTGGGAGGACTGGAGAGAAGCAGGGAGATTGGGTGGGATGAACCAGGCAATAATGCAAGTAGGCTGGACTTTCCAGCCCCACCCCTCCGATAGATACTGATTTCAGACAGGCCCAGCATTCTGACTACCCTTGTACCCTCTCCCACCTAGGACAGAGAGAGCCACATCAGTGCTCCTGGCTGATCCCTGCTTCCAGCTCCGCTCCATATGCTATCTGCTGGGGCAGCCAGAGCCCCCTACCCATGGCACTACCCTGCCTGCCCCTGACCAGAAGCGCTTCTCCCTACAGAGCTGTGAGTAGGCCGGGGGTGGGTCAGGGAAGAGAGGGATTTGGGGCTGGGCCAGGTCAGTAGTCTTAAGAAGAGCAAATTTCCAGGCAGGGAGTACTCAAGAGGCACTGGGTTCTAGGGCCACATTGGGCCTGACACCTCCTTCCACCCGCCAGACACAGATTACATCAGTGTTGAGGAACTGGCCCAGGTGGAACAGATGTTGGCACACCTGACCTCTGCGTCTGCCCAGGCAGCAGCTGCCTCCCTGGTGAGTGGGGCCACAGCACACGGGTCCACACAACCCCAGTACACATCACCACAGCTGTGCGCGTTGTGTACACCCAACTTGTCTGGGCACCCAACCCCAGCCCACCCTGCACTCTGCTCCCTGCAGCCCACCAGTGAGGAAGACCTCTGCCCCATCTGCTATGCTCACCCCATTTCTGCTGTGTTCCAGCCCTGTGGCCACAAGTCCTGCAAGTAAGTGGGCTGCACGGGCACAAGGGGCTGGGTGGGGAACAGCAGGGATACACAGGCCACCTTTATGCCCTCCCCTGTTATAGAGCCTGCATCAACCAGCACCTGATGAACAACAAGGATTGCTTCTTCTGCAAAGCCACCATCGTGTCTGTAGAGGACTGGGACAAGGCAGCCAGTGCAAGTGCCACTTCCTCGGCTGCCTAGGCCTGCCTGGCCCACACAGCAGGAACCTCTACCCTTAAACTCAAACCCAGGCTGGGCCCTATTTATGAGCCCCTTGCCCTGTCCCCCACGGCCCCCCACCATGCCCTATTTGTGCCTGAGCTTGACTTTCAGTCAGGGCCACAGTGAGCATTAAATTATTATTCCATACAGTCCTGGCCCAGCCCATCTTGAGGGAGTGGGCTTTGTGGGGTATGCCCAGCAAGGATCTTGCCAGATTATGTCCACAGGCGAAGGCGGGTGTCCGACGGCTTCAGCCTTGTCCAATCCTCCCCAGTCAAATGGCAATGAGTCCAGAGCCTCCTGATGTGTCGAGCCAGTGATCCCCTTGCCAGTGGGGAAATGGGGGCTCAGCCAGCCCCGCAGCATCCTCACATGATGATGCGGGGCTCTGGCACCGACTCACCAATAGACTTGTGGGGCAGCACACTGGCCCCGTTGAGGTAGAGCTCGTCGTTAACTATGACGTCCTCACCCAGCACTGTCACGTTCTCCATGCGCACCTTGGGGGGAGGGGCAGGCCTGTCAGCGAGGCAGAGGCATTCCCCCACCCTCTCCATCTGGCCCAGCCCGGAGGCTTACCCACTGGCCCACGCGGCAGCGCCAGCCTACAATGCAGGACTCAAGCCAGGAGTGGGAGCGAATGTGGGCGTCTCGCAGCACCGTGCACCGCCGAATGCACACACCATCCTCCACCACCACACCAGGACCCAGACTCACGTTGGGGCCAATGCTGCAGTTTTCGCCAATACGGGCACTTGGGTCCTGAGGACAGTGGGGAAAACACAAGTGGGCCATCTGTCCCCCAAGATTGAGGGGGTTGACAATGCTCTGGGCAAGGGCCTCACCACCAGCACGTTGCCCACAATGCCAGGACCTGAGCACAGTTGCTCAGGCTGCCTCTGTCGCAGCGACTGCAGGAAGAGGCACATGCCAGTGAGGAAATCCTTGGGCTGCCCAATGTCCATCCAGAAGCCTGTAGGGAGAGAATGCATCAGGGGGCTCCCAGGGGGCTCAGCCCAGCCACAGACCACCCCCACCCTGTGGCCTCCCTGCCTCACCCTGCAACTCCATGGCATAGAGCTGCCCCTCCTTGGCCATGACAGGGAAGATCTCCTTCTCAATGGATGTGGGCTGCAGCTGTGGGAGTGGGCAGCTCATGAGCAGGGTCATGGCAGTGGTGGCCTGCCCTACCCCAGCCCACCCAGCAGCTGGCTTCTACACACCTGGATGCGCCGTAGCACTGCAGGGCTCAGGATGTACATGCCTGCGTTGATCTTGTTGGACACAAACACCTGCGGCTTCTCCACGAACCGGTGAATGCGGCCTGTGTCCGCCTCACACACCACCACACCGTACTTAGAGGGTTCCTCCACTTTGGTCACCTGAGTGCAGGGGGACTTCAGGCCTAGTCCAGTGCTCCTGAGCCTTGATATACATGTTGTCCTAAATTTCACGGGCTTTGCCACAAATGCTTAAAGGCACAAACTGCACAGCTCTGCATCCACAACACTAAGGGGCAGTTCAAGGCCGGAGAATGGGAGAGGCTGGGGAGGCTGCGCATGGGGACAGGAACATTAGAGCAGAAAGACGTGCTTGCTTACCAGAATTGAGCCCTCCTGGCCATGGTGTCGGTGGAACTGCACCATGGCTTGAAAGGGGAAATCGCAGATCACGTCACTGTTGAGGACGAAAAAAGGGTCTGCAGTCTCAGAGAGCAAGTCACGGGCCAGTGCCAGGGGCCCAGCTGGGGGAGAGGAACAGGTCACCATCATCTTGGGGGTCTGAGCCCCTGGATCCAGGCTCAGCAGTCCCCATCCAGGCTGAGTCTTGCCCCTTCGCGGGCCCTAAACCCTCCCCAAGGGACCTTCCTGTCTCTACTGACCTGTCCCTAAAGGCTCCTCTTCATGGGACATAGAGATTCGGATTCCTAGCTGGAAGGAAGAAACGCCCCGTCAGGTTCCCCTCACCAGGGTGAAAAGTTGAGCGGGGACCAGGGCAAAGAGCCAGAAGTCCGTGCCTCACCCTTTGCTCCTGCGCCTTCATTTCCTTCTCCAGCACCTGAGACATATAGCTCACAGCCAGAATCACGTGGTCCACGCCGGCCTGTGGGACAGAACGGCGCCGGCCGCCAGGCGGACTCAGCCGAAGGCACAGGTGTCCCCGATCCCCAATCGCTGGCCGTCCCTCATCCTATCAGGTCCTACCAAGACCCCGGCCCCGGGCCTTACCGCGGCCAGCGCCTCCACTTGGTGCAGCAAGATGGGCTTATTGCAGAAGTCCACCAGCGGCTTCGGGATGCTTAGTGTCAGCGGCCGCAAGCGCGTCCCATAGCCGCCCACCAAAATCAGTGCCTTCATTGCGCCTGCGGGCGGCCGGAGAGTGAGTCCCGGGATCCGAGGTGTCCGCGGCCCGCCTGGCGCACCTCTGCCGCACACTCCCGCCGCTGTGCCCGGCCCCGCGCCCTTCACCCGCCAGACCAACTCTGGCTCTGCCTTGTCCACCCAGTCCGCGCTGACGCTACGTCCGGGACCGCAGCAAACCGAAACGCGACGCCGGACGGAGACCGACTGCCTCCCAACTCGGGCCGGCGGCCGGCGGGAAGTGACGTAAACTCGGGCGGCCCAATCAGCTACCGTATACGTGGCACACCGTCGGCGTCGGAGCGCCGGGACGTGACGCTCCGGCCGACGCAGCCAATGAGAGCCGAGCGCGCCGGGCTGCCATGGGGACCGGGACCCGGACCTGCGGGTCAGCTGGCCATTGGCGGATCCAAAAGCGGAGCTGGCGCCAAGGGCGAGGCTTCCTTTGCACCGCGCTCCAGCGGCTTCCGGCCCCTCTCCCCCTCACCGGGTCAGCGAGGGGCCGAGGTCGCGGGCGGGCCGGACTACGCCAGTCTCCCGGAGGCCGAGGGGTTTCTCAAAGACACGGACACGCCTCGGTTTCTAGCGGCTTTATTTTGACATACACGACCTCAGACACAAGCGGGGCGGGCAGCGCTAGGTGTACAGAAAGGGGCGGGCTCGGCCCAAGGCCAGAGCACCCCCCTCCCCTGCACGCAAGGTCCCGAGAAAACGCAACCGCGCCCAGACGCGACCAGAGCCACGTGTCATATCCGGGCGCAGGGCTCGGGCGGCGTGGACAGGCTTAGGCAGCTTCCAGGAAAGTGGAGTAGAGAGCGGTCCTCCAGGCGAGGCCTTGCAGTTCCTCGAGAAGCAAAGGAACTAGGCCCTTCCCACGGTTCTCCCCAAACTTTTCCCCATTAAAACATTTTAAATCGGCACAAACAAAACCAAATTGAACAGTTTTAAAGTTCAAGCAATCTGCATCTGGGGGGGGGGGGAAGTGGTGCACGTGGCGGGATGTGAGCAAGTGAGCAGAGGCTACGAACTAGCCCAGGCCTTTGGCCCCTTAAGGAGAATCCCCACGCCCACTGTACAGGCCCGGATGTGAGGGAGGCGTGGGGTCCCTGCCAAGTTGCAAAACTGGTCCCCTTCCTCTTTAAGCACCGCCCATCCCACCCCGCTAGGGGGCTGGTGTCGACTTCGCCCAGGGAAGCACTACAGAGAGGGGTCGCTTGAACGCCCCAACCCGTGATCCCATCTTGCACTTTGGTCCCAAGTTGGGGCTGGGAAGGCAGGGCCTGGCAGGGACAGGGCTCTCTAGCATGGAACAGGGTGAAATGGTGGCAAAGAGCGTGTGCAGACACACGTTCCCACCACCCACCAGATAACAGGGCTGTGTCTCCCAAGTGTTCAAAAGTGCTGAAAAGAAGGGACCCTGCCCTGGGGGAGAAGCAGCAAATCCCAGCCCTGCTCTTTTAGTGCCAGGCAAACACTGAATTTAAGTCAGTACAGCCTCTCTCGCGATGAAGAGCGGAATGGGGGCAGCATCTCCCATAATATACAAACTCAGGAAGCACAGCACATCCCCAGGCTGGAGAGGTGCCATCAAGTGGGTCCCAAGTGGCCCCAGACCCTTTGCTCTAGCCCCTGCCTTGCCAGGAAATGACTATCCACACTAATGAAGAGCCACTGCCCCCATGGGGGAAGCCACAGAATAGTACAGAAGATGGTCATTACTGACCAGAAACAGGCAAGCTGCCCCTCCTAGCCCCAAGGAATGGGAACCTGCCCACCAATGGCACCAGGGTCAGAGGGCCGAGAGAGATGGGATCCCATCAAGGAGCCCATTTAAGATGTGTGAGGCTGCATCTCTAAGGACCAGGAAATTAGTCCATCAGTTATCAAGGCCTCTCAGAGACACAGGCTGGCAGGCTTATCATTAATGCCCAAATAGGGACATGCCAAAAGTGACAATGACAGTGGCCCTAGACTCAGAGGTGAGGGCACTAACCTCAGCAATGGCTAGGTGAGTGCAGTGTCACCTGGCCACAAGTGTTAGAGATGGCAGGTCTCTGTGCCATTAAGGGCTGGCAGCAAAAGTTATGAGCAAGGAATGGGTCACCCCCTGGGCCTTCACTGTGCCACTGTCAGTGTTGAGTGTTGAGGGGGCCACACTCCAGGCTCACAGAGAGGGTGTTGGGCCAGCAGAGAAACACCTCCTCCAATTCATTTTGCTACCAGTTCTTTTAAAAAAGGTAGCACCTGCTGAGGAAGGGCACAGGGGCAAAAGCTCACCTCAGAAATGGTAAAGAGAATATTTTGCTGAGGGAAGCATGAAGAAAATCCATATTTACTAATGAACAAGGCTACATCCCAGGGGAAAGATCACAGGAGCTGGCAGATGGACAAATGGACAGACTGATGGACCCCAGTACTGATAAGACAAAACTCTCATTAGCAGAATCTGGGCTCCTGCACCCAGCGCCCAATGTCCCTATAAGCAAACAAGCTTAAAGTTCTCCCTCACAAGCCTGGAGCTCCTCACAGTGGGCTGCTGCCTTGAGCTTGGCCTGGGGAGAGGTGAGACCCTGAGCGGACCACAGCCTTTGAGCCCTGGAAGGAGCAGCCCATCCAAGGCAGCACAGCTGCCCAAGCTAGAGGAAGAGGACTCCTACCCACAGCACAAGGACTGCAAATACTAGCTGGGTCAGAGCCATCAGAGGCCCTGAGACCTGCTGGAACATTGACTCTCCTCAGCAAACAGAGCAGGGCCCCCTCCAGTGGGGCAAGAGGGGATGGCCTCCTTAGGCAAGGGATCTTGGTGAGAAACACTGGCTGGGCTGTGCAGGCAGGAGGAGGAGCAGGTTCAAGTGCCAAATAGTGCCTGGGGATCCCAGGGCCTGCCCTCTGCCATTGCTGGCTTCAGCACAGCTTCATGAATCTAGCCTCATGCCAAGGTCAGAACCGAGAAGGGTCCAGCTGTGTGCAGTTGGCCCTGTGGTGCCCTAGGGACATCTGTTACAGACCTGGGTGATACAACACAAGTTACAAAGTCCCCCAAGAGATGGGCACCCAACCCTCTACTACTGAGGAACAAGGGATGAGTGATCACGGAGGGGCCCTGAGCCAACCCAGGGCTTCACCCCACAACTAGCAGGACCCTGCAGCCACAGACCCCAAAGACCTAAGCGAGAGAAACCAATGTCCAAGGGCAACCTGTCCCTGCTGCCAAGCCCACCAGGGGCATCTCCTCCTTCCTAAGTCAGCCTGGACACAGCAGTCAGAACCACAGAGCTAGGAAGCCTGGCTGAGAGGATGTGTTCTGCCCTCCTTCACTTTATATATATGGATTCCAGGCTACAGCTAAAAACATTTCTTTTAGTTTACACCAAAGAGAAATATAACCCTTTTAAAAGCAAGTCTGTGTGTCCTCATGGCGAGTTCAGAGCAATGGTCCCTGCCTGAGGGTGGAGAGGAAGGGGTTCTGGAAGCCCAGAGCTGGGCCTACTGGTTCTCGTCCCGCATCTGTTCCATGATGCTGATGAGGTTCTCCAGGCCAAACACATAGCCTCGGTCAGGCCCATCATGCACAGTGGGGTCATCTCGGAAGCCCTTGAATGTGCTGTGTGCAAAGTCGATCATGCGGACATCCACCTTGGGTGGAGAGGAGAGGCCCACCTCGGGGCTGGTGCTGCTGGGGCTGGTGCTAGGGCCACAGGATGGTGCCACCTCAGGGAGCCCCGTGTCCAGGTGCTTGATACGCATTTCAGACCGGCGGTCCAGGTAGGACTCAGACCGGCACTCCTTGCCATCATAGATGACAAGCAGGGAACTGGAGTAGAAGCGGTAGGAGGCCTGCCGCTCCAGTACAGCTTTCAGGCCCCGCAGTTTGCTCAGGATGGGCTCAAAAAGGTCACGCCGCAGGTCCAGGCCATTGTGCAGGTACTGATAGAGGGCATTGCGGAAGCCTTCGATGGAGAGCCCACGGCCATAGTACTTGTTCCTGCAGAGGTAATGCCCCGTGTCCAGCTGGTACACCTGAAACCCCAGGAGACAGACAGGTGAGTACCAGGGAGGTCTGATGACCTCACGGTGCCCTGGGCAGGCACTATCTGGAAAGTACTTCTGACCAACCTGAGATTTTCTGCTCAACCCTACACAACTGGAGGAGGCAGGCCAAGTTCACCCTAAGTTTTCCGGTGGTAAAGCCAGCAATGTGCAGAGACCAGGCCTACAGGTTTTCTGCCACTACCTCTGGAGCCCTCCTCCAAGTTGCCCCAGGAGACCAGCTGGACTCAAACTAGGAATTATCTTGCTGACAGACAAGAGTCTTACTTGCCCCAATATCAAGGCAACAGGCTCTCACAGTGGTTCTGCACTGGAGCCCAGACCAAGGTCCCCAGGTAAGGATAAGAGGGCTCAGGGAACATATCTACAAAAACGCACTCCGCACCCTGTAGGGGACTCACCCTCTTGGAGGAGATTCTGGACCACTGTGGGCCAGGAGGACACCTGGCTCGGATAGCAGGCAGGTACACACGCAACCCAAAACAGGCAAGCAGGAGCACCTAGGCTCTCACCAAGGATGACTCACCTGCATGCCACAGACTCTGACGCCCAGCGTAGCCGACGTACTTTGCTCGCACTTCCGCATCTGCCGGGCTGCCTTCTCAGCTGATGCATCATCACCATGCTGCCGGGTGCCCATCTTCAGGTCCAGCACACAGGGGTACTTGAAGTGGTGCACCACGTTCTCAAGCAGGAGGAACTCTGGGCCACAGTCAAGGGGAATAACCACCAAACTCACCATCAGCCCCAGCCAGAAAAGCACAATCCAGTTTTTCTATAAAAGGAGGCATTCCCCTCTAATGTAATCTGTATTCACCTCACAAACTCTCAAATGTGGATTTCAAACCACTGGCTTATTATTTCTTTAAAAAAATTTTTTGTTGTGGTAAAATACATGTAACATTTATCATTTTAACCATTTTTAAGTATACAGTTCAGTGGTGTTAAGTACATTCATATTATTGTGCAACCATCACCACCATCCAATCTCCAAAACTTTTTCATGTACCCAAATAGAAATTAGAAACTGTACCCATTAAACAGTAACTCCCATTCCCCCCTCCCCTGCCCCCATAACCACTATTCTATTTTCTGTCTCTATGAATTTACCTTCATATAAGTGGCATCATGTAATATTTGTCCTTTTGTATCTGGCTCTTTTGCTTAGCAAATTGTTTTCAAGGTTCATCCATATTGTAGCATGTGATAAAATTTCATTCCTTTTTATGGCTAATTTTTCATTGTATGTATATACCACATTTGTTGATATCATTTTTATTTTATTCTTTAGATCTGTCTTGCAGGCATACATAAATAAACCAAAGAAGATTTGGCAGTTTCACATACATCCCTGGCACCATCAGTAATCCAAGGCCCTGCTCAATCCAGTGTCTCATTCAGGCCTAAGAAGTAAGGAACTTCCTTTGTAGCACTACTACAAAAATGATAAATCAGATTTAACATTCCCAAACAGAAATCTTTAGAAAAATCTGGATTTAAATTTCTATCTTGCCATTTTCTGACTAAACTTCAAACCAGTGGACCATATATTTAAACTTATCCCTTAGTACTTCTAGGACCTTCTGCTTAAAATGGCTCTGTGGTCCTGGCCTCCTGGCATTTATATCCATGTCCTCATCTACATCTCCTGTCTGCAACAATCTTAAAGGTACAGGCCTGTCACATGTCTGCCAAAAGTCATCAGGGCTCACAGCCTAGCCCTCAATTCCATATTTGGGACTATGTAGCAATCACATGGTCTTGGAGGGTAAGACCCTCAGCATCACTCTGATGATGAATATTTTAATATCCCCTAATTCTTTAAAGAGTAACATAAAAAAATCATTAAATATGGCTTTTAACTAGTCTCATCACCTGCTATAACCTATAAACAAGTGACAGTAAAACTTAAAGTAAGGTTGCAGAAATATCTCACAATGCCTGAGAGCACTGGATCCTGCTTCGGCCACTCACTGGCTCTGAGCACAACACTTAACCACCCTGTGCTTCCAGTTACTCGTCTGTAAACGGAAATCATAACAGTTCCTCCCTCAAAAGACTTAGGAAAACTGAGTAAGTACATATGAAGTGCTCAGCATGCTTCCCCTCAGTTTCTCAGTATTATTTATTTATTGTCTACTGCTTGAAAACACTAAATGATTTTAAGAATTCCCATTTCATAATACTTTTTTACCTCTGGTATCTTAAAAAACTGTTTTATATTGCACAGGTATAGTGTTTATCTTTAGAAAAAACATACTAAAATCAAACATATTACTTTTTAATTATTATCTTTTGGGAGGGGAGAAATACACACGTGTACACATGTACATATGCGCATGCGCGCACACACCCCTCCCCCCAATTCTAGACATGCACTGATAAATATGGTAGCCACTATCCATGCCTGGTGATTTAAATTTAGATTTTAATTAATTAAATAACAAAAATTCAGTAACTCAGTCACAGCAGCCATATTTCGGTTACAGTGTGGCTAGTGGCTACCACAAATTTCAGCACAGATTCAGAATACTTCCATTGTCACAGACAGTTCTATTGGACAGCACTCTTCTAGACTGCCAAGTTTAAGCTTCAGTCTTACCAGCCCCAAAACGCAGGAAAAAAACATGTTGATGAAAATAAGAAGGACAAAGAGGAAGAAGAGCCTATGGAAAAGGGAGATGAGAACAAAAGATGAGCCCCTGAACAGAGAGGGCACTGGCCATGGTACTGGTAGGTGCCCTGACACAGGAGTCATGGTCCCAGTAGCAGGCACTGCTGGGGAAGCAGTAACAAGGATACTGTAGAGCTTTCGGTCCTTGGACTCGGAGCGCATGCGGCTCAGCTGCTGTTTGTGACAGCGCAGGCTCCAAGGGTTGTGGCTGATCTTCTCAGAACTCAGACCGCTGTTGCCATCCAGCATCTGGAAAGGGACGTCCGAGTGGCTGTGCAGCTCCACCTTCGGAGTCTTTGCCTCCTGGGGGCTAAGAAGGAAGAACATACCCATTGCTAAGGGGCTCAGACAAGTCACCCTCTGGGGTCTCACTACACAGGGTTGGGGAGGCCTGGATCAAGTCTAATGTGCCACGCATAGACCTTCCTGAGGGGTGACACGGGGCCCAGATGCATGAGCCCATTAAAGTGAGTAAATGGTATAAGTACTAAGGAGCTAGGGTGTGCAGCCTGTGCTGCTAAACTGATCTGATCTGATGTCAGAGACAAACTATGTGCTGCCACATCTAAGAAAAGAACCAATTCCAACTTCTAGGTCAAGTCACAGAGAATCCTATTCACTGAATTATTATTATTTTTTTTTTTTGGCCATGCCGCACGGCTTGCAGGATCTTAGTTCCTGGACGAGGGATCAAACCCAGGCCCTCAGCAGTAAAAGTGCCGAGTCCTAACCACTGGACTGCCAGGGAATTCCCTCACTGAAACTTATTTTTGAGTGATATTAAATATATATAAAGTAATTTAATCATACAATTTTAATTTCACTTTGGTTAAAAAGCTCATTTTTTATTTACATTAGTTTTATTTTTTTTACAATTCAGTGTTTTGGGTTTTTTTTAGTATATTCATGAGGTTATAAAACATCACCACTATCTAATTTTTAGGAATTTTCATCACCCCAGAAACAAACCTTGTCACCATTAGCAGTCACTTCCCATCTATCCCTCCCCCTCAGTCCCTGGCATCCACTGACTTTGCCTTCTGTCTCTTGGAGAGAAACGATGGATTTGCCTATTCTGAACATCTTATATAAATGGAACCATATAATATGTGGTTTTCTGTGACTGGCTTCTTTCATTTAACATAAATGTTTTCAAGGTTCATCCATGTTGTAGCATCTGTCAGTACTCCATCCCTTTTTATTGCTGAGTAATATTCTATTGTATAGATATACCACATTTAATTTATCCATTCACCAACTAATGGACACTCAGGTTGTTTCCAGTTTTCGGCTATTAGGAATAATGCTGCTATAAACATTTGTGTACAAGTTTTATGTGTGAATATATTCCTTCAATTCTCTTGGGCATATACCTAGGAGTGCAGTTGCCAGGTTTAACTTTTTGAAAAACTGCCTAATTTTTTTCCAGAATGGCTGCACTATTTTACATTCCCATCAGCAATGTAGGAGGGTTTCAATTTCTCCATATCCTCATCAAAACTTTTATTGTCTATCCTTTTGATTATGGCCACCCTTGTTGGGGTTCACATTTTTTTGCATGATATATCAAGAAAAATAATTCCTTTGTAGACTATTTTCCTAATCTACAAGAAAAATCAATTTCCAATACAATAAACTGAACTTCAGATTCAGGGAAAGGATTAATAGCTGATATCAGAGTCTCAGAGAGATCTGACACCCAAACCCTTAAGGAACACTAGTCTGGATGCCACTCATTGTCTTTGGGCTCTGACATCCTGCAGGTGAGAAAGGAGCTAGAACCTCATCGTGGACCAATGCATTTCCACCTCTGTCTTGGCGGTGCGAGACATAACAAAGCTGGAAGAAACAGGGTGTTCTTGTTTCCAAAAAGCTGAGGGAACTTCATTCTCTCTTGACTAGCTACAGCTATACTCAGAAGGAGGCATCACTGGGGTGATGTGACATACAGGCGGCAGCCTGCACCTATGTGGGTGGCCTAAGAACATCAGCCACCTTCCCCCAACCTTGAGCCCTACTTCCCCGTGATGTATCAGGACTCTAGAGATATTCTGAGTATATCAGGACCAGACATGAACCACCAGTCCTGCTCACCGTCCCCTTACCTCTCTGAGGTTTCAAGGGACAGGCTGGCTTTCTCCTCCCTGTGGTCACTGCCACTGCCTGACCGGTGCAGGCTACGGCGAGAGTGCTTACGCCGAGGTTGCTCCCGCTCTGGTGTGTCATCCTGCTCCACGGTCTCACTTTCCACATAAGGGTAGGCCACCAAGTTGATGTAACCATCACTGTCCCCCTCAAAGCAGACTGACACCACTCCTGTTGGAGAAAAAAAGGCAGCCAGTCAACAAATGTCTACAGAGATTGGGTCCATTCAGTTCAGACTGCTGGCACTTGCTGTCCCTCAGCACACTGACATCACCTGCCCTGAATCAACTGGAGGAACAATGACTAGCAGACATCTTTCCAAAACATAGCTAACCACTAATCCCCCATTCTAAGTCCACTATTTACCTTTGATTTTGGATAAATCTATATTTTTTTCCCATTCTCTTGTCTAACCCTCTCACTTTCCTTTTTTCCTTTTTAATAAATTTATTTATTTATTTATTTTTGGCTGTGTTGGGTCTTCGTTGCTGCGCACGGGCTTTCTCTAGTTGTGGCGAGCGGGGGCTACTCTTCATTGGGGTGCGTGGGGTTCTCATCACTGTGGCTTCTCTTGTTGCGAAGCACGGGCTCTAGGCGCGTGGGCTCACTAGTTGTGCATGTGGGCTCAGTAGTCGTGGCTCACGGGCTCTAGAGCACGGGCTCAGTAGTTGTGGCGCACAGGCTAAGTTGCTCCGCGGCATGTGGGATCTTCCCGGACCAGGGCTTGAACCCATGCCCCCTGCATTGGCAGGCGGATTCGTAACCACTGAGCCACCAGGGAAGCCCACCCTCTCACTTTCAACTATTGCCTTCTGTACCATTCAAAAGAACTGTATTTTCTAGGTGACATCCACAGTCGACATAATTTAACCCTATACTTATTTAACTGCTCTATGATGCTGTCATTTCCTATGTCCTCCTCTAGATGTGTTTTCCTTCTGCCTGACAATGTCACCTAGAGAGACATCAAGACTTCTCAAAGACAGTCTCCAAAATATGTCTTCTGCTGACACTGAACATCAGGCTATTCTAAGCTCAACAGGCAGAACTTCTGCCTCACCAAACCACCAGCATTCCTAAGTTGAAACACCTATTTTCCATGCTGTACTCATGCAAAACAGTTTGTTGTGTCCATTTTTATCAAACAGGTTTTCATAGTTTCTTCTGGATCATTACCAAACGAGTTGAAACACAATACCTAGAAATCAAGGAGTTTTTTGTTATTTGTTCTTAAAATGGTCTAGGCTGCCCTTCATCAAACTTCCATATCCAACCTTCTGTCAGCTACACTTCTTGTTTTACACTCTTGGTGTGCAAAATCAGCATTATGTGAGAATCAGTGAGAAGCATTTAGGAATATGTCAGTATGCCAGACCAAGAATATCCTTCTCTTTGGCCCATTTCCTTCTCCAGGAGGGCACTGCCCCAATCCCTGGTCTCTTTTAGGAAAAAAAATCCTTAAGACGTTAAGGTGAAATAGATTCTTTTTTCTTACCTTCTCATTACATTGTTTAAATGTACACCTCACTTTAGTGAGCTTCACAACTGTGTCCTGGCTTCCTTACACAGATGACTGCCTCTCCTACAGTTTTTTGCCTTTATAACTTCTTCTCTTTGTCTTTTCCAGAGCTTCAGTTCTGTTCAAGCTTGACTGCCCTCTGGTCTACAATATTCTTTGTTTCCTGGGCTCCCCCTTGTACTCTGATCTAGAGTGTCCTCCAGGCCTACCACATAGCTCCCATGCTGGGCCCCTCCTTGTTGCAGCTGACCAGAGTGAGAATTGTTCCTTCTACGTCCTCTCCTTTTCCCCTTTTTCTTGGTTTCCTCCTTATTTGAGTGGAATACATCTTCAAGTAACTTCCTAAGAAAGAGTATTCAAGAGGTCAATTTTCTGAGTCCTTTGCAGGACTTTATTCTACTCCAACACTTGACTGATAGTTCGGCTGAAGACAGAATTCTACGTTGTCTGAAAATAAAGACAGTTTTACTTCTTCCTTTCCAATCTGGATGTCTTTTATTATTTCATTTTCTTGCCTAACTGCACTGGCCAGAACCTCCAAGTTATATGTCAACTAGAAATGGAGGGCATGGACATTCTTGTCTCGTTCCTGATCTTAGGGGTTAAAGCAATTGTCTCATCACTGAGTAGGAAGCTAGCTGCAGGTTTTCATAGATGCCCTCCCTCTATCCGGTTTGAGGAACTTTCTTTCCATCCCCACTTTGCTAAGAGTTTTGTTACTCTTGTTGTTTTATCAAGAATGGATGTTGATGCAGATGGCCAACAGGTACATGAAAAGATGCTCAACATGGCTAATTATTAGAGAAATGCAAATCAAAACTACAACAAGGTACCACCTCACACCAGTCAGAATGGCCATCATTAAAAAATGTACAAATAACAAATGCTGGACAGGGTGTGGAGAAAAGGGAACCCTCCTACATTGTTTTTGGGAATGTAAATTGGTGCAGCCACTATGGAGAACAGTATGGAGGTTCTTCAAAAAACTAGAGTTGCCAGATGATTCAGCAATCCCACTCCTGGGCATACATCCGGACAAAACTGTAATTCAAAAAGATGCATGCACCCCTACGTTCACAGCAGCACTATTCACAATAGCCAAGACATGGAAACAACCTAAATGTCCATCAGCAGATGAATGGATAAAGATGTGGTACATATAGACAACGGACTATTACTCAGCCATAAAAAAGAATGAAATAATGCCATCTGCAGTAACACTGATGGACCTAGAGATTGTCATACTAAGTGACGTAAGTCAGAAAGACAAATACCATATGATATCACTTACATGTGGAATCTAAAATATGACAAGAACTTTTCTACAATACGAAACAGACTCACACACAGAGAGAACAGACTTGTGGGGGTGAGGGGGGAGGGATGGGTTGGGAGTTTGGGATTAGCAGATGCAAACTATTATATACAGAATGATTAAATAACAAGGTCCTACTGTATAGCACAGGGAACTATATTCAATATCCTGTGATAAATCATAATGGAAAAGAATATGAAAAAGAATGTACATATATGTATAACTGAATCACTTTGCTATACAGCAGAAATTAACATAGCATTGTAAATAAACTATACTTCAGTAAAATAAATTTAAAAAAAGAATGTATGTTGGATACTGTCAAGTACTTTTTCTGCATCTACTGAGATAATCATATGATTTTTCTTTTTTTAGTTTATTAATATGGTCAATTACATTAACTTTTGAATGTTAAACCTACCCTGCATTACTCCTATGGTAAACCATACTTGGTCACGACATATTGTCCTTTTAATATATTCTTGGATTCAATTTGCTAAAATCTTGTTCAAATTTTTTAAATTTAGCTTCGTCTAGGACATTAATTTTCTTGTAATAGCCTTATAGAACGAGTAGAGATGTAGTCCTGCTTCAACTTTTTGGAAGAGTTTGTGTAGTATTTCTTAAATATTTGGTAGACTTCACCAGTGAAGTTGTGTGGGCCTGGAGTTTTCTTTGCTAGAATGCTTTAAAATCCAATTTCAATTTGTTTACTACATAGAGCTATTCAGATTATTCATTTCTTCTTGAGTGAGTTTTCATAGTTTGTGTCTTGCAAGAAATTGTCTATTTCATCTAAGTCGTAGAATTTACTTGCATAAAATTGTTCATAATATTTTTATTTTTTTAAATATCGGTAGAAACTGTAGTGATGACACATCTGTCTTTTTTTTTTTAAGATTTCTTTTTTGATGTGGACCATTTTTAAAGTCTTTATTGAATTTGTTACAATATTGCTTCTATATTTTGGTTTTTTGGCGGTGAAGCATGTGGGATCTTAGGTCCCCAACCAGGGATCGAACCCACATCCCCTGCATTGGAAGGTGAAGTCTTCACCACTGGACCACCAGGGAAGTCCCACATCTGTCATTTCTGATATTGGAAATTTATGTCTTTTCTTTTTCCTAATCAGTCTGGCTAGAGATTTATCCTAGCCTTTGGTCTTTAGTTTTCATTGATTTTCTTTATTTTTGCTCATTTTCCTACTGAATTGTCTTTTTTCCTATTGATTTTGAATTGCATACACACACACACATTCTAGAAACAAATCCTCAGTCAGTTTTATGTGATGTAAATAGCTCTTAATTTTCTTTAAAAGTGTATTTTGATAAAACTTTTTAATTTTATATACTCAAATGCATCCTTCTCTCCTTTAAAATTTCTTTTTGTCTTGCAGGGCCATCTAAAGCTGTAATAGAAACCTTTAATTCTCTGCAGGCACATACCATTGAGCACCTTGACACAGAGCATCATACCTGATCAAGGGAGAAATAGTTATGCTATGTGTAGAACAGGAAGAAGATCCTTCCAAGAGTGGGTAAGATCTGGTAATTAAATGAGCCATGCAACCTACCACTAGTTTAAAAAATATGTATTTTTTTGATCCTGATTTTTTTTTTTTTTTTTTACCTCATTACTCACACCTAGAAAGAATTCAGGTAGGAAAATGAAAATCAATGGTCCTTTACTTTACTTGATATAAGCCCTAATTTTCTTGGCATTTGTAAGATTGGCTTAAACACAGAGAATTACATTTGGGTAGAGGTTTTCGGGGGTTCTTTAATATATTTTTTTTACTTTTTAAAATTGTGGTAAAAACATATATAACATAAATTTGTCACTTTAACCATTTTTAAATGTAAAATTCAGTGGCATTACGTACATTCACAATGTTGTATAACCACTTTCGTTATCTATTTCCAGAACTTTTATATCACCTCAAACAAAATCTCTATACCCATTAAATAACTCCCCATTTCCCTCTCAACTGAACCCCTGGTACCCTCTAATCTATTTTCTGTCTCTACAAATTTGCCTACTGTAGATATTTCGTACAAGTGGAATCATGTAATGTCTGTCCTTTGGGGTCTGGCTTATTTCACTTAGCATAATGTTTTCAAGGTTCATCCACCTTGTAGCATGTGTCAGAACTTCATTTGTTTTTATGGCTGAATACTCTTCCAGCGTAAATATATGCCACATTTTGTTTATCCGTTCGTCTGTTCAACCCAATCAAACACTTGGGTTGTTGCCACCTTTTGGCTATTGTAAATAATGCTTCTGTGAGTATTACAAGTATCTCTTTGAGTCTCTATTTCCAATTCTTTTGAGTATATACGTAGGAGTGGAATTGCTGAATCATATGGTAATTCTGTGTTTAACTTTTTGAGGAACTGTCAAACTGTTTTTCCATAGTGGCTGTACCATTTGACATTCTTACCAGCAATGTTCCTATTTCTCCATATCTTTGCCACTCTTTCTTTCTTCCTTCCTTTCTTCCTGTCTTCCTTCCTTCCTTTTCTTTCTTTTAATGTATTTTTATTTATTCAAATTAATTTTTATTGGAATATAGTTGCTTTACAATGTTGTGTTAGTTTTCTTTCTTTTTAATAGCCATCCACCGGTTGTGAGTAGTCTCTATTGTGGTTTAGATTTGCATTTCCCTAATGACTAACGATGTTGATTATCTTTTCATGTGCTTATTGGCCATTTGTGTATCTATTCTGGAGAAATGTTTATTCAACTCCTTTGACCATTTATGAATAGGGTTGTTTCTTAACTTTTTTTTTTTAACATCTTTATTGAAGTATAATTGCTTTTGTTTCTTAACTCTTAATTGGCAAAAAGAGGTAGACTAGTTCTTAGAGCTAGTTGTTGTTGTTGTTTTTCTTATAAATTTATTTATTTATTTATTTTTGGCTGTGTTGGGTCTTCGTTTCTGTGCGAGGGCTTTCTCCAGTTGCGGCAAGTGGGGGCCACTCTTCATCGCGGTGCACAGGCCTCTCACTGTCGCGGCCTCTCTTGTTGCGGAGCACAGGCTCCAGACGCGCAGGCTCAGTAGTTGTGGCTCACGGGCCTAGATGCTCCGCGGCATGTGGGATCTTCCCAGACCAGGGCTCGAACCCGTGTCCCCTGCATTGGCAGGCAGATTCTCAACCACTGCACCACCAGGGAAGCCCTGTTGTTTTTTACCTCAGGGCTTTTGTTTATGAGTGGAAGCTTGGAATGTTCTTTCCATTGTCCTTTGCCCACAGCTGCTCCTCATCCTTCAGTCCTTTAAGTCTCCCCAGACACTCCTTCCCTGATCATTCTATATCAAGTGCTCTGTTTTGGAAGCTTTATTATTTTCAATTGCAGAACCTGACTTATTTTATTCAAAGTACTTATCACAATCTATAATTGTTTTGTCTATAATTTGTTTATTCTTTGTTTCTCACAGTAGCATGTAAGCTCCATAAAGGTATGGGCCTTTTTTGTCTTTTACACTAATGAGCACAGGGCCTGGCATCTAGTAGATGCTCAGTAAGTACTGGTAACTGAAAAATGAATGAGGCAAAGTTTTGAATAACTATACAGAAGCCTAGAACCTCATATTTAGTACTATTAAGAAGTAACACTTGGAATTTCCCTGGTAGCGCAGTGGTTAGCAGTCCAATGCAGGGGACATGGGTTTGATCCCTGGTCCGGGAAGATCCCACATGCCGCAGAGCAACTAAGCCTGTGCACCACAGCTGCTGAGCCTGAGCTCTAGAGTCCACGAGCCACAACTACAGAGCCCATGTGCCACAACTACTGAAGCCCGCGTGCCTAGAGCTCATGCTCCGCAACAAGAGACGCCACCACAATGAGAAACCCGTGCACTGCAATGAAGAGTAGCCCCTGCTGGCCGCAACTAGAGAAGGCCCGCACGTAGCAACGAAGACCCAATGGAATGGAATGGAATGGCATGGCATGGAATAAAATATTGAAAAAAAAAAAAGAAGTAACACTTGATAACTACCGCTAGTCATACTAAATAAATGAAAATCCCTCTTCAAACCTATTGCCAAAATATAGACATTTTTCCTTAGCTGAGTTTTAAAAATACCTGTACTTCTGGCAATAAAGAAATATATGTGTAATTGTGGGTTAGTATTAATACATGTATTTTCTAAACCTGTGTGTTGAAAGGGGCTAAAGGCAAAGATATTCCAGTGGCAATCAGAACATCTAGCACCAAGATCTTGTTTTTTCTAAATACCATTCCTAAAAGGAAGAAGAGCTTGTTGCAGAAGTATTTGGCTCCTGAATCTGGACAGGAAAAATACAAGATGAGCCTGGAACATCTTGCGGTAACTGAAAGTAAAGCAATAGTCAAAAATGATGGGGGGGCTTCCCTGCTGGCGCAGCAGTTAAGAACCTGCCTGCCGGGCTTCCCTGGTGGCGCAGTGGTTGAGAATCTGCCTGCCAATGCAGGGGACACGGGTTCGAGCCCTGGTCTGGGAAGATCCCACATGCCATGGAGCAACTGGGCCCGTGAGCCACAAGTACTGAGCCTGCGCGTCTGGAGCCTGTGCTCCGCAACAAGAGAGGCTGAGACGGTGAGAGGCCTGCGCACCGCGATGAAGAGTGGTCCCCACTTGCCGCAACTAGAGAAAGCCCTCGCACAGAAACGAAGACTCAACACAGTCATAAATAAATAAATAAATAAATAAATAAAAGAACGTGAATTTCTAAAAAAAAAAAAAAAAGAACCTGCCTGCCAATGCAGGGGACACGGGTTTGAGCCCTGGTCCGGGAAGATCCCACATGCCGTGGAGCAACTAAGCCCATGCGCCTCAACTACTGAGCCTGCGCTCTAGAGCCCATGAGCCACAACTACTGAGCCCGTGTGCCACAACTACTGAAGCCTGTGTGCCTAGAGCCCGTGCTCTGCAACAAGAGAAGTCACCGCAATGAGACGCCCATGTACCGCCACAGAGAGTAGCCCCCGCTCACTGCAACTAGAGAAAGCCCGCACACAGCAACGAAGACCCAACACAGCCAAAAATAAATTAAAAAAAAAAAAAAAGTTAAATCACCAGTAACAAGGTATGTACCTTGTGATATGATGAACTGAAGAGGACACAGGATCATTTCTATCGCCCCAAAATATTAGGTTGGCCAGAAAGTTCGTTTGGGTTTTTCTGTGACATCTGACAAAAACCCGTATGAACTTTCTGGCCAACCCAATATACAACCTCAATCTAATCCTGAGGAAAGATAAGACAAATCCAAATTTAGGGACAGTCTATAAAATAACTACTAGTACTCTTCAAAAGTGTCAAGGTCAGGACTTCCCTGGTGGTCCAGTGGTTAAGTATCCGCCTTCCAATGCAGGGGACGCGGGTTTGATCCCTGGTTGGGGAACTAAGATCCCACATGCCGCAGGGCAACTAAGTACACATGCCACAACTACTGAGCCCAACTCTCTACAACTAGAGAGCCCACATGCCGTGACTATAGAGCCCACGTGTTCTGGAGCCCGCGCGCCACAACTAGAGAGAAGCCCGCCTGCCGCAACAAAGATCTCGCATGCTGCAACTAAGACCCAATGCAGCCAAACATAAATAAATAAATAAATATTTTTTAAAAAGGCGGGGGGGCTTCCCTGGTGGCGCAGTGGTTAAGAATCCGCCTGCCAATGCAGGGGACACGGGTTCAAGTCCTGATCTGGGAAGATCGCACATGCCGCAGAGCAACTAAGCCCGTGCACTACAACTACTGAGCCTGTACTCTAGAGCCCACGAACCACAACTACTGAGTCCGCGTGCCACACTACTGAAGCCTGTGCACCTAGAGCCCATGCTCCACAACAAGAAAAGCCACCGCAATGAGAAGCCCGCGCACCGCAACGAAGAGTAGTCCCCACTCGCCGCAACTAGAGAAAGCCCGCGCGCAGCAACGAAGACCCAATGCAGCCAAAAATAAATAAATAAATTTATAAGTGGAAAAACAGCCAAAATTTGAATAAAATGTACGGATTAGTTAATAGTATTATACCAATGTTCCTTTCCTGGCTTTGGTAATTATAAATTATACTATGGTTATGTATTTTTTAATGATGCTTTTGTTTATTGATACTAGACAACCAGCCTAAGTAAAGACTCTGATTTTAGTATAAGTCCCTTTACTAACAATCGGCATGAAACAGCATCATACTTAAAATCTAAACCCTTTAAAATCAGGTGCTGAAATTCACTTAAGGAACTTAAGGGCAGTGTTAAAAAGGCCCAGGTTTTCACAGGCCCTCATCCACTTCTGCACGTTGGCTGGCACCATCACACTGCAGCCTCCTGTCTGCTGGAGAACAGACCACAGCACAATTTCTGCCACAGTGAGTTCATTCCCAAGAAGCCAGGAGCTCTTCCCAAAAGCTGAATTCATGGAGCAGAACACAGTGGCTTCCCTCTTCTGGCTGAAAAATAGTTCTATCTACCCAGCTATCTATAAGGGTTAAACTTACAGCATTATGCTTCTGGCCAAACAGAAAACAAAAAATGTGCATGTTCCCTTCTCCTTCAATGGGATACATCATTTGGATACTGAACTTCATCTGAGTCTTTAGCACATTCTTCCAAATTAAGAGTAAAACCCAGCACTTATGAAGGTTTTCTGGCGTGCTCTTGACTGCTGAATGTGTGTGAACAGTAGAGAGGACTCTAGTGGTCACAGAGCAGCCAGTGCAATACAAGCAGGGAGAGGGGAAGGGAGGGGAAGGGAGGGGAAGGGAGGGGAAGGGAGGGGAAGGGAGGGGAAGGGAGGGGAAGGGAGGGGAAGGGAGGGGAAGGGAGGGGAAGGGAGGGGAAGGGAGGGGAGGCTGGGTTTGTGTTGATCAAGATGTCTTTCAGGGCTTCCCTGGTGGCGCAGTGGTTCAGAGTCTGTCTGCCAATGCAGGGGACACGGGTTCGAGTCCTGGTCTGGGAAGATCCCACATGCCGCGGAGCGGCTAGGCCCGTGAGCCACAGCTACTGAGCCTGCGCGTCTGGAGCCTGTGCTCCGCAACAAGAGAGGCCGCAATAGTGAGAGGCCCGCACACCACGATGAAGAGTGGTCCCCGCTTGCCGCAACTAGAGAAAGCCCTCGCACAGAAACGAAGACCCAACATAGTAATCAATCAATAAATAAATCTTTAAAAAAAAAAAAAAAAAAAAGATGTCTTTCAGTGCCCTGTAGTCTCTTCCAAACACCGAATTTAAGCCCAATGCACTGGTAGCTAAAGCAGTGGGTTCGTCAGCTTGGATTATGTTGGTAATATCCAAATCCACATCTGGCATCTGAATCATCTTGGAGAGACCATCGACTGCAGCTTTCAATTCATACAGATACTTTAGAATATCATCTTGGTGGAAAAAATAAAGTACCGTGGCGGAACTCAATAGGTTGAAGACTCTTCCTGCACCTAGCACGGGGCTGATGGTCCTGCCATGCACACTGGGGAGCCAGTACGTGCATCTACACAGAGAGTGAGCCGCACAATTACAGGGCTTTACTTGGTACATCGGCATCATGGGACCATTAGAGGAACTCTTATTATTTTTGCAACTTTTCTGTAATTTTAAATTTATTTCAAAATAAAAAGTAAATGACTTCCCGGCGGTCTTGTGGTTAAGACTTTGTGCTTCCACTGCAGGTGGCACGGGTTTGATCCCTGGTCAGGGAACCAAGATCCCACATGCCACGTGGTGCAGCCAAAAACAAAAAAGGTAAAAACCCTATGGTATCAGTCTTTGAAATACATGAATTGGACCCATCATATCTTCCATTTTCTCTGAATAAACTGGACTTCACTTGACTTAAAAAGAAGGGATCAATTTTAATTTAATTGTATTTTTGAGAAAGTGTATTTATTCTTCCCTAGTGAAAACGCAGCCTGAGGAAAAAAAAAATCAGGTAGATACTAAGGATTTGCTATGGCTTTTAAAGACTTCTGTTCCCCAGTCTGAGAGCAGGTTGGGGGAAAAACTGAACCAATCTATGACTGACAATCCTTCCCTGGGTGGCACCTTGAAATTCTAACTTGTCCCAATTCTGGTGGTTGTGATTTAGAAAACATTTCTTTGGAGCCAGGGGCTCAACTCCATTTTAAGGGTTTTTTTTTTCCCTGAGCATCAGAAGGACTCCATGAGCTAACAGGGCTTGCAGTTCTCTTTCTGGTTTTGGCATATTTATAGCAGAAGATTTGGCCATGGATGTGTTGAGTGTGGATGAGTAGGTGGCTAAAGCCACATTTATAAAGCATTTATAACTGTTGTTTCTTAGCCACTTAGGGACAGCAGTGTGTTTGATTCTGGCTTCTCTCTCGTTTTGCAGCCTTAGAATATTTATTCCTCCAAATTCAGTATTATTCTGATTCTGTTTTGAAAATAATAACAAACCATACAATTCAAAACTGCACAAAGGACTTGAATAGACATTTCTCCAGAGAAGATACACAAATGGCCAATGGCACATCAACATCATTCATTAATCATTAAGAAAATGCATATCAAAACAAAACAATGAGACACCACTTCACACCTACTAGGGTGGCTATAATTTTTTTTTTTTAATGGAAAATAAGGGTTTGTAAGGATGTGGAGAAATAGGAACACTGTTGGTAAGAATGTCAAATGGTACAGCCACTATGGAAAACAGTTTGACAGTTCCTCAAAAAAGTTAAACACAGAATTACCATATGATTCAGCAATTCCACTCCTATATACTCAAAAGAATTGGAAGTAGAGACTCAGATAAATACTCACAGAAGCATTATTCACATTAGCCAAAAGATGGAAACAACCCAAGTGTCCATCAACAGATGAACGGATAAACAAAATGTGGCATATATTGAGACTGGAATAGTATTCAGCCATAAAAACAAATGAAGTTCTGACACATGCTACAAGGTGGATGAACCTTGAAAACATTATGCTAAGTGAAATAAGCCAGACCCAAAAGGAGAAACGTTACATGATTCCACTTCTATGAAATCTCTACAACAGGCAAATCTGTAGAGACAGAAAGTAGATTAGGGGGTACCAGGGGTTCAGGTGAGAGGGAAATGGGGAGTTATTTAATGGGTATAGAGATTTTGTTTGAGATGATGTAAAAGTTCTGGAAATAGATAATGGTAATGGTATACAGCACTGTGAATGTATTTAATGCCACTAAATTATATAACGGTAAATTTTGCTGTACAGCAGAAATGAACAAACATCGTAAATCAATTATACTTCAATTAAAAAAAAAGACAAGGTGCAACCACTTTAAAAAAAAATGGTTAAATTTTATGTTATGTGGACTTCCCTGGTGGCGCAGTGGTTAAGAATCCACCTGCCAATGCAGGGGACACGGGTTTGAGCCCTGGTCCGGGATGATTCCACATGCTGCGGAGCAACTAAGCCCGTGCTCCGCAACAAGAGAAGCCACCGCAATGAGAAGCCTGCGCAAGGCAACAAAGAGTAGCCCCCGCTCACCGCAACTAGAGAAAACCCGCACACAGCAACGAAGACCCAACGCAGCCAGTGGCTGAGAATCTGCCTGCCAATGCAGGGGACACGGGTTTGAGCCCTGGTCTGGGAAGATCCCACATGCCGCGGAGCAACTGGGCCCGTGAGCCACAACTACTGAGCCTGCGCGTCTGGAGCCTGTGCTCCGCAACAGGAGAGGCCGCAATAGTGAGAGGCCCGCGCACCGCGATGAAGAGTGGCCCCCGCTTGCCGCAACTAGAGAAAGCTCTCACACAGAAACGAAGACCCAACACAGCCAAAAGTAAATAAATAAATAAATAAATTTATTTAAAATAAATAAATAAATATTTTAAAATGTTTATGTTATGTATATTTCACCACAATTAAAGATTTAAGGAAACAAAAGTCAATACCAATATGGATTGGTTTTTCTAAATCGAGGATCCCCCAAGTAAAGGATGGTACAAACATGACTGAATTCATACTGCTTTGGAAAAGTTGAAAAACAGAACACAGGGGCTTCCCTGGTGGCACAATGGTTAAGAATCCGCTTGGCCAATGCGGAGGACACAGGTTCGAGCCCTGGTCCCGGAAGATCCCACATGCCACGGAGCAACTAAGCCTGTGCGCCACAACTACTGAGCCTGTGCTCTATAGCCCGTGAGCCACAACTACTGAAGCCCGCATGCCACAACTACTGAAGCCCATGCACCTAGAGCCCGTGCTCCGCAACAAGAAAAGCCACTGCAATGAGAAGCCCACGCACCGCAACGAAGAGTAGCCCCTGCTCGCCGCAACTAGAGAAAGCCCGCGCACAGCAACAAAGACCCAATGCAACCAAAAGTAAATAAATAAACTAAAAAAAAAAACAAAACCAAAAAACAGAACACAGGGAATTCCCTGGCAGTCCTGTGGTTAGAACTAGGTGCTTTTACTTCAGTGGCCCGGGTTCAATTCCAGGTCAGGGAACTAAGATCCCGCAAGCCATGTGGCACAGCCAAAACAAAACAAAAAACAGAACAAAAAACATAACTTACACATGAGAGGCAATCATAAAAATATATAATCATAGTGACAAAAATCAGATTTGAAAATCAAGTACCTTAAATTCTGGTATATATCCACGGGGTTCTAGTCTATAAAGTTAATTTACGTTTTAAAACAGATTATTTTTCCTTTAAAAGTTAGGACCCTCCAGGCCCCAGTCCTTCTGTAGATTTCTTACCATCAATTCATCCCCCAGCACATACATACACAAGCTCCACAGAGCCTCCTCGCCAGCTGTCTCATCGCCTTAGCCTGGAAAGCATCCAATTCTTCCTCCTCTGGGACCAGATAAGTGCTGCCCCTTCTCTCCTAGACCATTCCAGCAAACAGGGAAACCTCCTTGACAACAGCATGCTCTTCACCAATGGGACTTAATGCTGTGAATTCTTCTCAGGTTTACCTATCAATGAATTCAATTTTCAAGATCTAAAGACCTTGCTGATGCTTTCAGCTTCAAATTTTGCTTAACAAAGTGACTCTGCTGCTTTGAGACAACAGAGACCTACAATCACACCACATGGCCATCAGAACAAGGAAAACTGAGCTGAGGGCCTATAGCTGCTGCTGTCTCCAAACTGGCCAGTGACTGACCTTTGTACTCAGGGGTGAACTCCTTCATTTCGGGAGGGAGGGACTCGTAGAAGCGCTGCTCCCGGGAGATGAGGGGCTTGCACACAGTGTGGTCGTCGTAGCGCATCATGCTGCTGTGTCCGCCCACCTGGTGGATGAAGGGCTCCAGGAGGACTCCCCGGTCTCCGGCCCGACTTGCGTTCTTGCCATACTGCCCCACTTCCATGGTTTGACAAACACACATTGCGTTGGGGGCCAGTTGCACACTGAGAGCAGAGGATGCAGCACATGAGCCACGAAAGGAGAGCTAGGTAGAAGGTCCTGGCGAGCTGAAAACCAACGGTCAGAGTCTGTTCAGCTTATTCTTCTCTCCTAACAGAGGGAAGAGAGGAAAAGAGGGAATCAAAACACCAGGCAAGTTACAGTTTCCCTGGAGTTCACAGAATATCCACTCCTGAGGAACAACAGGGATTCTGTCTTGTTCCCTGCTATGTGTTCCCCAGTATGTACAACACTGCCTGATGCATGAGAGGTAGCTGAGTCAATTTCTGTTGAATGATGTAATTTTGGTCTCCTCCATCCGTCTTTTTATGCACAGAAGCCCATATTCTCTTCCTTTCCTAGTTCTCAGATCCCTTCTAAGTTCTCTAAAGGATTTGATTTTAGAGCTACAGTATGTTGTAGCCATCAGGAAGGCAACTATCCCTGTTTACTTCACATTCAGTTAAGAGCTCAAGAAAAAAACAGAAAGCAACACCACTTCATTCTGTTCGGATTTCTCACAATACTCAGTACTGGTAAGGGTCTCTCCCTGACTCAAAGGAAGGGTTTTTGCCTGAGAAATCAGGTCATTCTAGATTCCCAACTTTTCTGCTGAAGGTGCCAAGGACCAGACAGGAAAAGCCATTCCTTCCTGAGTTGTAGAAGCATAAAAAGGTTTTGTTTTGGGACTTCCCTGGTGGTCCAGTAGGTAAGACTCCATGCTCCCAATGCAGGGGGCCTGGGTTTGATCCCTGGTGGGGAAACTAGATCCCACATGCATGCCGCAACTAAGAGTTCACATGCCGGAACTAAGAAGACCACGTGCCGCAACTAAGATGTCTGCATGCCGCAACTAAGAGCCCTCATGCCACAACTAAAAGATCCTGCATGCCGCAACGAAAAAACATGCCGCAACGAAGATCCCACGTGCCACAACTAAGACCTGGTGCAGCCAAAATAAATAAATAAATAAATATTTTTAAAAAATGTTTTGTTTTCCTGAAGGAATTCAGGCTTCATATTTCTTCTACTTTAAATCTATGGCCATCAATTTATGACCATGTCTAGCACCACAGAGCTTCCCTTTCTGTTTGACTCTAGGGACAAAGAAAAGCTCTTTGTACTTAAATAACCTCCTTTTAATGTCAGTCTTCTCTCAAGAAAGTTAATATAGTGGGCAACTTAATACTGAATATATTTTAAAAATTAGGAATGTAGTAGGTGGGGGGGTGGGGGAGGGAAGGATTGGGAGCTTGGGATTAGCAGAGGCAAACTATTATATATAGAACAGATAAACAAGGTCTTACTGTATAGCACAGGGCACTATATTCAATATCCTGTGATAAACCATAATGGAAAAGAATATGAAAAAGAACATATATATATATATATATATATATATATGTGTGTGTGTGTGTGTGTGTGTGTGTGTGTGTAACTGAGTCACTTGGCTGTACAGAAAAAATTAACACAACATTGTAAATAAACTATACTTCTATAAAATTAAAAAAAAAAAATAAAAAGGAATGTAGTAGGCAAGACAACTTCTGAAAGATCAAGACTAAAAAAGAAAAAGAAAATGGGCTTCCCTGGTGGCGCAGTGGTTGAGAATCTGCCCGCCAATGCGGGGGACACGGGTTCGAGCCCTGGTCTGGGAAGATCCCACATGCCGCGGAGCAACTAGGCCCGCAAGCCACAATTACTGAGCCTGCGCGTCCGGAGCCTGTGCTCCGTAACAAGAGAGGCCGCGGTGGTGAGAGGCCCGCGCACCGCGATGAAGAGTGGCACCCGGTCTCCGCAACTGGAGAAGGCCCTCACACAGAAACTAAGACCCAACACAGCCATAAATAAATAAATAAATAAATAAATAAAAAAAGAAAAAGAAAAAGAAAATATAGAGCAGAAATATGGTTTTATCTTCAAGAGATAATAAACTATTTTTTTTTCTGAACCTCATAATTATGGGCAAAATGAGCTATACAAGAACACTGTTGCAAAACTGCAAAATTTTCTTAATCCAAAGCTGCCCAGGAAACTATGTTCTATTTCACCGCTATCAACAAAAATAAACTATTCTCCATTCCCACTCCCACAAACAGATCAGCACCACTTTAAAGCTATTCATTTTTTAGTCCTCCTTCAGGATAAGGCAACTCCCTGTCTCAGGGAGTTTTTTGAGACTCCATTCTCTTGAAATAAGAGTTTGATGTACACCTCTGCGACTCCTATGGCACCCTGTGCCAACTCTAAGGCAGCAATAAATCACTGTAATGTCATCTATTTTGTCATCTGTCACCACCACCAAACCATTCTCTCTTAACTCCATCTAGGATCCAAGGCAGTTCCTGGCACACAGTAGTGCTCAAAGTAAGGTTTGTTAGAATGAATTAAAATAATTCCAGAAAGAGGACCACAGTGAGTAAAAGCACAACAATATGAAAATAAAATATGAAAGCACAGTGGCAGTGCTTAGGGCAGAAAGCAATTGCGGAAGGCTTATCTCAGGGTTCCTGGAGGTGCCCACTGTGGCAGTGGACTCTAGTTAGCAATGTCAGTCGGCTCCTGCCCTGGCTCCTCTTCACCCTGGGATTGCCTCTGACCACAGATGGGATACCAAGAAGGTGCCAGACTTTCTAGCCTGGGTCAGTGGGTATCTGGTTTAGGAGAGGGGTCAACAGTGCCAAGTGCCCCAGAAGAGTTGGACATTAGGGCCATTCCTTGGACTCTGAGAGATCCGTGGCATCCTCTGCAGCCCCCACAGGACTGAAAGGAAGAAGTTCAATCTCCAGTCAGATGTAGACTTTTGATATTTTGTTTCCCCTTGATGTCTACATAAAGTCATGGTACTGTTTTTGTGTTTGAAATATTTTCTTACAAGTAAACATGTAAAATATACCACATTTCTATAGCTCTGATTTGGCCTTTCTTTTTAAATAAACTGGGAACCTGAAAAAGTGGAAGTGCCCAGAACTCTCTCAACTTCTGTGAAGCCCTGGCCTACAAGGTGTGGAGCCTTGTATGTCACTTGAAGTAAGAAACTTCAAGTTTCCTCATGAAGACATGCCCACTGCCAACCCTGGGGGATATGCCGACGTAGGTGAAGGGCTTGGGCTTGACTCACCTACTGCCCAGCCTTGAAAGTTCTGGAAATAGCAAAAGCTCTGACTCTTTTTGATAAACAACCAGAGGTCATCCCTGAACTCTGGTGTCCACCAAGGCCCGCTGTAAAAACCGTGGACTGAGAGGGCTATGGATGATGGTGTCTGTCTCCACTATTCCTTTCCTAATAGAGTCCCAATCTTGTTCAGGCAGTCAAACCTCAAGGGAATGTGAAATTCCATTCTAGTTCAGGGAGAATCTTGAACAGTACCTCAGTTCTTACGAGCTTATTTAGGAAAAAGCATGTGACTCTCTTCTTCCCAATGAGATGAGGAGAAGTTGGCCAGGGATTCTCTGGGAAAAGATACCTTGCTCTTAACATGAGAGAGGGGTAGCTCCTCTTCCTCAGGATATTATTCTGTCTGCACGTGATATATGAGACTACTGCAGCCACCTTGTGACTCTAAAAGATACTTGCCTAAGACAAGGCCAACATGCTGAGCATACAGAACAGGAAGAAAACATCAGGGCCCATGATGCTGTCACTAAAGTACTGGATATCCTGTTATGTAACAAAAATAAATTTCCCTTTATGCTTTAAGCCAGTCGCATTAGGATGTTCTGTCACTTGCAGTCAAAACCATCATAAATGAAAGGCCAGAAATAGTTGCATCAAAATCCCCAGATCTCCAGTTAATACACTTTGCACATAAAGAGGTCACTAACTGTTTTCTGATGACAACAAGGAAACTTCCAACAAATGAAGAACAAGCTCTTTCACTAATGACAAAGGGCATATTCTCCATAAGCCCCAAAATGAAAAATGCTGCTCTATAAAGTGTCCCTGAAGGCAGAGAATGTGAATTATCTCTGGTCCATAGCGCTGGTACCAAGATACTAAAAAAGAACCTGACCAACAGAAAATTCATTCTCTCATACGTAGAAATGAACCTGTCCAAATATCCAAATAATTAGTTTAGAACTGATTCTACTATGCTTCAGGAGGCAGACCATAAAAGAAATTTATACTCTTGCCACTTCAGGACCTTACTGCTCATTATTTTTTTTTTTTTTACAAACGGATCTAAATACCATGTAGTCAATAAATCATATTTCCCAGAGTGTAATTAATTCTCAAATATTTTGCAGACTGTCCTCTGCAAATACACTGACCTGATTTCAAGTAGTTTATGCCATTCAAGATGTCAATAGCTTCTGCAGTCTTTTCTAGACTTAAGAAACTACTAGCATAAAGAAAAACTTGTGGGGACTTCCTTGGTGGTCCAGTGGTAAAGAATACGCCTTCCAGGGCTTCCCTGGTGGCGCAGTGGTTGAGAGTCTGCCTGCCGATGCAGGGGACACGGGTTTGAGCCCTGGTCTGGGAAGATCCCACATGCTGCGGAGCGACTGGGCCCGTGAGCCACAACTACTGAGCCTGCGCGCCCGGAGCCTGTGCTCCGCAACAAGAGAGGCCACGACAGTGAGAGGCCCGCACACCGCGATGAAGAGTGGCCCCCGCTTGCCGCAACTGGAGAAAGCCCCCGCACAGAAACGAAGACCCAACACAGCCAAAAATAAATAAATAAATAAATAAATAATTAAAAAAAAAAAAAAAAAAGAATACGCCTTCCAACGCAGGGGACATGGGTTCAACCCCTGGTTGGGGAACTAAGGTCCCACATGCCACGGGCGAACTAAGCCCACGCACCACAACTACTGAGTTCGCATGCCTCAACCAGAGAGACTGCATGCCGCAAACTACAGAGCCCAGGCGCTCTGAAACCCACGTGCCACCAACTAGAGAGAGAAAACCCACACACCACAACTAGAGAGAAGCCGATGCACCACAACTGGAGAGAAGCCCGCGTGCTGCAACGAAAAGATCCCACATGCTGCAATAAGACCTGATGCAGCCATAAAAATAAAGGGACTTCCTTGGTGGGGCAGTGGTTAAGAATCTGCCTGCCAATGCAGAGGACACGGGTTCAAGCCGTGCTCCAGGAAGATCCCACATGCCGCGGAGCCACTAAGCCTGTGCGCCACAACTCTGAGCCTGCGCTCTAGAGCCCACGAGCCACAACTACTGAGCCCGCGCACCTAGAGCCTGTGCTCCACTACAAGAGAAGCCACTGCAATGAAAAGCCCGCGCACCACAACAGAGTAGCCCCCGCTCGCCGCAACTAGAGAAAGTCCACACGCAGCAACGAAGACCCAACGCAGCCAAAAATAAATAAAATTTTAAAAAATTTTTTGAAATAAGGAAAATATATAAAAATAAAAATATAAATATATAAAAAAAGAAAAACTTGTGAATTCTTTAAAAGCTACTAAGTATCAAAAATATCACATAACTGCAGTCATGAGGGACTCTGGTTTCACTGCCATGGGTTAAACTAAAAACAAACCAAAAACAACTCCCTACCAGAATATGTTTTTGGTTTGGTTTGGTTTTGTAAACAAAACTCCAAAGGCTTTCCCCTGGGGAAAACTTTATAAATGGTACTCTTTTGCCTTATGTGGCATCTTAGACCTGCGTCACTACAGAAATCAAGGCCAAGTTTCACTTTTCTGTGTAGCTGTGTTCCCATGTAAACGTGTTTCCAAGTTACCTGTCTTGTCTACTTCCCAGGTAACATAAAGATTTTTCTCTGGAAAGGTGGAATCCCTACAGATACAGACCTCTATGCTGGCAAGCACTGGTTTCCTGGGTGTCAAGGAAAGGAACGAAGAATAGTGCTTGAAAATTACAAATTAGCCACTTTTTCCCCCCTAGTTTTTGGCCACGCTGCGTGGCATGCAGGATCTTAGTTTCCCAACCAGGGATCAAACCCGTGCCCCATGCAGAGGAAGCGTGGTGTCTTAACCACTGGAAGTCCCAGGGAAGTCCCACAAAATAGCCACTTTAATTCCACTACTCAGACCAGGGAAGTCCCACAAAATAGCCACTTTAATTCCACTACTCAGACAGACCCAGGAACCATACAGTGTGGAGGAACTTGTGAGCCGCCATCCCAGTTTCTAAGACCAGCAGAAAGCTGGCATTTATTAAAAGCATCTCCAGGACGCAAAAAGGCTCCCACTTTCCCCAGTCATCCTGATGGCCCTTTGCTGTGACTGACAAACATGCAGAAGTGAAAAGCAATTGCAATTAGTATTTAATTCCTACAGCCTAATTCTTTGACATGAAAGTCTGAAGTGGCATTTGCCCAGATTCAGAGTTGAAGGGAAATGTACTATTCTTCTTCCTCTCTACACCTTTTTGTCCTTGGCAGAAATAGGGCATTTCTCATTTTGGGGGCATTAAGGAGTACTGAAAGGAAGTAATTACAAGGAGTTACATTCTTAGGGTTTTGAGAAGAATCCCTAGGAAACTGTCTTAATCCGTCTGGGCTGCTGTAATAGAATACCATAGACTAGGTGGTCTATAAACAACAGAAATTTGTTTCTCACTGTTCCAAAGGCTGGGAAGTTCAACACCAAGGCAATGGCAGGTTTGATGTTCGATGAGTAACTGTGTCCTCATGTGGTAGAAGGGATGAAAGGGCTCTCTGGGGCCTCTTTTATAAGGGCACTAATTCTATTCATGAGGGCTCCACCCTCATGACCTAATCAGCCCCAAAGATCCCACCTCCAAACACCATCACATTGGAAATTAGGTTTCAACATATGAATTTGTGGGGGACACAAACATTCAGTCTAGAGCAGAAATTACAATCAGTGTTTTCAGCTCTGCTGCCAGAGTACCTGTTCACTCTTTTTCTGATGAGACTTCACCATTTCTGCCATGACTTGATAAAATATTTGGTGAGGAAATCTTGTTTTTGTGAAAAGGAAACTGTCCTTCTCTATGGAAATAGTTTGTAGCATTGTGTGTACCGGATTGAAAATTATTTTACTTTAAAATATTTAGAGAGGATTAACCAAGATGGCAGAGTAGAAGGACGTGCTCTCACTCCCTCTTGTGAGAGCACGAGAATCACAACTGGCTGCTGGACAATCATCGACAGGAAGACACTGGACTTCACCAAGGAGGATACCCCACGTCCAAGGACAGAGGAGAAGCCACAGTGAGACGGTAGGAGGGGCGCAATCAGAGTAAAATCAAATCCCATAACTGCTGGGTGGGTGACTCACAGACTGGTGAGCACTTATACCACAGAAGTCTACCCACTGGAGTGAACGTTCTGAGCCCCACGTCAGGCTTCCCAACCTGGGGGTCCGGCAACGGAAAGGGGAATTCATAGAGAATCAGACTTTGAAGCCTAGTGGGAATTGATTGCAGGACTTCGACAGGACTGGGGGAAACAGAGACCCCACTCTTGGAGGGCCCACACAAAATAGTGTGTGTATCGGGACCCAGGGGAAGGAGCAGTGACCCTGGGGGAGACTGAACCAGACATACCTGCTGGTGTTGGGGGGTCTCCTGCAGAGGCGGGGGCTGGCTCTGTTTCACAGTGGGGACAAGGACACTGGCGGCGGAGGTTCTGGGAGGTACTCCTTGGCGTGAGCCCTCCCAGAGTCTGCCATTAGCCCCACCAAAGAGCCCGGGTAGGCTCCAGTGTTGGGTTGCCTCAGGCAAAACAACCAACAGGGAGGGAACCCAGCCCCACCCATCAACAGTCAAGTGGATTAAAGTTTTACGGAGCTCTGACCGCCACAGCAACAGTCAGCTCTACCCACCTCCAGAGCCTCCCATCAAGCCTCTTAGATAGCCTCAACCACCAGAGGGCAGACAGCAGAAGCAAGAAAAACTACAGTCCTGCAGCCTGTGGAACAGAAACCACATTTACAGAAAGATAGACAAGATGAAAAGGCAGAGGGTTATATACCAGATGAAGGAACAAGAAAACCCCCCAGAAAAACAACTAAATGAAGTGGAGATAGGCAACCTTCCAGAAAAAGAATTCAGAATAATGATAGTGAAGATGATCCAGGACCTCGGAATAAAAATGGAGGCAAAGATCGAGAAGATGCAAGAAATGATTAACAAAGAAGAATTAAAGAACAAACAAACAGAGATGACCAATACAATAACTGAAATGAAAACTACACTAGAAGGAATCAACAGTAGAATAACTGAGGCAGAAGAACGGATAAGTGACCTGGAAGACAGAATGGTGGAATTCACTGCCATGGAACAGACTAAAGAAAAAAGAATGAAAAGAAACGAAGACAGCCTAAGAGACCTCTGGGACAACATTAAATGCAACAACATTTGCATTATAGGGGTCCCAGAAGGAGAAGAGAGAGAGAAAGGACCAGAGAAAATATCTGAAGAGATTATAGTCGAAAACTTCCCTAACATGGGAAAGGAAATAGCCACCCAAGTCCAGGAAGCGCAGAGAGTCCCATACAGGATAAATCCAAGGAGAAACACGCCGAGACACATAGTAATCAAAGTGGCAAAAATTAAAGACAAAGAAAATTTATTGAAAGCAGCAAGGGAAAAATGACAAATAACATACAAGGGAACTCCCATAAGGTTAACAGCTGATTTCTCAGCAGAAACTCTACAAGCCAGAAGAGACTGGCATGATATACTTAAAGTGATGAAAGGGAAGAACCTACAACCAAGATTACTCTACCCGGCAAGGATCTCATTTAGATTTGATGGAGAAATCAAAAGCTTTACAGACAAGCAAAAGCTAAGAGAATTCAGCACCACCAAACCAGCTCTACAACAAATGCTAAAGGAACTTCTCTAAGTGGGAAACACAAGAGAAGAAAAGGACCTACAAAAACAAACCCAAAACAATTAAGAAAATGGTCATAGGAACATACATATCGATAATTACCTTAAACGTGAATGGATTAAATGCTCCAGCCAAAAGACACAGGCTTGCTGAATGGATACAAAAACAAGATACATATATATGCTGTCTACAAGAGATACAATACATTGTATCAGACAATACATTGTCTACCTCGATACATAAGGCAACTGCTAACAGCTATAAAAGAGGAAATCGACAGTAACACAATAATAGTGGGGGACTTTAACACCTCACTTACACCAATGGACAGATCATCCAAAATGAAAATAAATAAGGAAACAGAAGCTTTAAATGACACAATAGACCAGATAGATTTATTTGATATTTATAGGACATTCCATCCAAAAACAGCAGATTACACGTTTTTCTCAAGTGCGCACGGAACATTCTCCAGGATAGATCACATCTTGGGTCACAAATCAAGCCTCAGTAAATTTAAGAAAATTGAAATCATATCAAGCATCTTTTCTGACCACAACGCTATGAGATTAGAAATGAATTACAGGGAAAAAAACGTAAAAAACACAAACACATGGAGGCTAAACAATACGTTACTAAATAACCAAGAGATCACTGAAGAAATCAAAGAGGAAATCAAAAAATACCTAGAGACAAATGACAATGAAAACACGACAATCCAAAACCTATGGGATGCAGCAAAAGCAGTTCTAAGAGGGAAGTTTATAGCTATACAAGCCTACCTAAAGAAACAAGAAAAATCTCAAATAAACAATCTAACCTTACACCTAAAGGAACTACAAAAAGAAGAACAAACAAAACCCAAAGTTAGTAGAAGGAAAGAAATCATAAAGATCAGAGCGGAAATAAATGAAATAGAAACAATGAAAACAATAGCAAAGATCAATAAAACTAAAAGCTGGTTCTTTGAGAAGATAAACAAAATTGATAAGCCATTAGCCAGACTCATCAAGAAAAAGAGGGAGAGGACTCAAATCAATAAAATCAGAAATGAAAAAGGAGAAGTTACAACAGACACCACAGAAATACAAAGCATCCTAAGAGACTACTACAAGCAACTCTATGCCAATAAAATGGACAACCTGGAAGAAATGGACAAATTCTTAGAAAGGTATAACCTTCCAAGACTGAACCAGGAAGAAGCAGAAAATATGAACAGACCAATCACAAGTAATGAAATTGAAACTGTGATTAAAAATCTTCCAACAAACAAAAGTCCAGGACCAGATGGCTTCACAGGTGAATTCTATCAAACATTTAGAGAAGAGCTAACACCTATCCTTCTCAAACTCTTCCAAAAAATTGCAGAGGAAGGAACACTCCCAAACTCATTCTATGAGGCCACCATCACCCTGATACCAAAACCAGACAAAGACACTACAAAAAAAGAAAATTACAGACCAATATCACTGATGAATATAGATGCAAAAATCCTCAACAAAATACTAGCAAACAGAACCCAACAACACATTAAAAGGATCATACACCACGATCAAGTGGGATTTATCCCAGGGATGCAAGGGTTCTTCAATATACGCAAATCAATCAATGGGATACACCATATTAACAAATTGAAGAAGAAAAACCATATGATCATCTCAATAGATGCAGAAAAAGCTTTGGACAAAATTCAACACCCATTTATGATAAAAACTCTCCAGAAAGTGGGCATAGAGGGAACCTACCTCAACATAATAAAGGTCATATATGACAGACCCACAGCAAACATCATTCTCAACGGTGAAAAACTGAAAGCATTTCCTCTAAGGTCAGGAACGAGACAAGGATGTCCACTCTCGCCACTATTATTCAACATAGTTCTGGAAGTCCTAGCCACGGCAATCAGAGAAGAAAAAGAAATAAAAGTAATACAAATTGGAAAAGAAGAAGTAAAACTGTCACTGTTTGCAGATGACATGATACTATACATAGAGAATCCTAAAACTGCCACCAGAAAACTGCTAGAGCTAATTAATGAATATGGTAAAGTTGCAGGATACAAAATTAATGCACAGAAATCTCTTGCATTCCTATACACTAATGATGAAAAATCTGAAAAAGAAATTATGGAAACATTCCCATTTACCATTGCAACAAAAAGAATAAAATACCTAGGAATAAACCTACTTAGCGAGACAAAAGACCTGTATGCAGAAAACTATAAGACACTGATGAAAGAAATTAAAGATGATACCAACAGATGGAGAGATATACCATGTTCTTGGATTGGAAGAATCAACATTGTGAAAATGACTATACTACCCAAAGCAATCTACAGATTCAATGCAATCCTATCAAATTACCAATGGCATTTTTTATGGAGCTAGAACAAATCATCTTAAAATTTGTATGGAGACACAAAAGACCCCGAATAGCCAAAGCAGTCTTGAGGGAAAAAAATGGAGCTGGAGGAATCAGACTCCCTGACTTCAGACTATACTACAAAGCTACAGTAATCAAGACAATATGGTACTGGCATAAAAACAGAAACATAGATCAATGGAACAAGATAGAAAGCCCAGAGATAAACCCACGCACCTATGGTCAACTAATCTATGACAAAGGAGGCAAAGATATACAATGGAGAAAAGACAGTCTCTTCAATAAGTGGTGCTGGGAAAACTGGACAGCTACATGTAAAAGAATGAAATTAGATACACCATACACAAAAATAAACTCAAAATGGATTAGAGACCTAAATGTAAGACTGGACACTATAAAACTCTTAGAGGAAAACATAGGAAGAACACTCTTTGACATAAATCACAGCAAGATCTTTTTTGATCCACCTCCTAGAGTAATGGAAATACAAACAAAAATAAACAAATGGGACCTAATGAAACTTCAAAGCTTTTGCACAGCAAAGGAAACCATAAACAAGACGAAAAGACAACCCTCAGAATGGGAGAAAATATTTGCAAACGAATCTACGGACAAAGGATTAATCTCTAAAATATATAAACAGCTCATTCAGCTCAACATTAAAGAAACAAACCACCCAATCCAAAAATGGGCAGAAGACCTAAATAGACATTTCTCCAAAGAAGACATACAGACAGCCACGAAGCACATGAAAAGATGCTCAACATCACTAATTATTAAGAGAAATGCAAATCAAAACTACAATGAGGTATCACCTCACACCAGTTAGAATGGGCATCATCAGAAAATCTACAAACAACAAATGCTGGAGAGGGTGTGGAGAAAAGGGAACCCTCTTGCACTGTTGGTGGCAATGTAAATTGATACAGCCACTATGGAGAACAGTATGGAGGTTCCTTAAAAAACTAAAAATAGAACTACCATATGATCCACAATCCCACTACTGGGCATATACCCAGAGAAAACCGTAATTCAAAAAGACACATGCACCGGAATGTTCATTGCAGCACTATTTACAATAGCCAGGTCATGGAAGCAACCTAAATGCCCATCAACAGACGAATGGATAAAGAAGATGTGGTACATATATACAATGGAATATTACTCAGCCATAAAAAGGAACGAAATTGAGTCATTTGTTGAGACGTGGATGGATCTAGAGACTGTCATACAGAGTGAAGTACATCAGAAAGAGAAAAACAAATATCGTATATTAATGCATGTATGTGGAACCTAGAAAAATGGTACAGATGAGCTGGTTTGCAGGGCAGAAGTTGAGACACAGATGTAGAGAACAGACATATGGACACCAAGGGGGGAAAACTGCGGTGGGGTGGGGATGGTGGTGTGCTGAATTGGGCGATTGGGATTGACATGTATACACTGATGTGTATAAAATTGATGACTAATAAGAACCTGCAGTATAAGCAAACAAACAAAACAAGTAATACTAAACTTTCATTGGGTTATTTGTATGGAAATATGTTAATATAAATGTTTCAGACATTACATGAAATTTCTAAAAATCTTATATGTTCTTGTATAATGTTATAAGTCATAATCCTAGTTATTACTTTAAAATGTATATCTCAGAAATAACTAATTTTCTTGTCAACTGCATTATTATGAACTTTCATCAAATCTTTAACCGTGGTCATTTTTAAGTCTTTTGTCATTTACAGACAGTTCTGGGTGTACTCTGATGCTTTTGTAAATATGTTCCTATAAAAGGGTTTCATCTTCAGGAAATTCATGGAAAAGACTGACAAGTACAGGTTTCTGGTAACTGACTGTACTGCTGAACTGAATGAAAAGCATTTTCAGAACTCTAATGAAAAACTGATGAGCTCATAAAAGTGCTAACAAAAGATCAAGATGAAAAAAAAAATTAATTACATGGGACTGAGTGAACTGATGAGGATGAGTATAATTGTTGTGACTTTCTGTTTGAATTAAAAAAAAAGAAAAAATCCCACAAGGACTCAGAGGCAAAGAATATACAAATCAATTTTCACTGCAAAGTAAAGGAGCTGTTACAGTGGAGGATTACTGGACTGAATGTCAATATTATGACACAGTATGAGTGTGTTTCACGTATGGTAACATCCATGTACAATACTTGGTGTCAGTCTATTTATCTCTTGTAAAAATAAAATACAGTGTGTGTGAAAAAAAAAAAAAAACCAATGATAAAAAACCTTAAGACAATCAAGATGTTAAAAAGTACTAAGGAATTACAATTAGCTTTGGTGTGATAGTGTTATTGTATTATGAAAGAAAATGTTCAGTTTTTAGAAATTCCCATTAAATTGTATAATGATGAACTAATGTGCTGAGATTTGCCGTAAAATACCTCAGCAGAGAAAGTATGATGGATGGACAAAGCCAGTGTGGCACCATCACGATAAGTCTAGAATCTAGGTTTGGGGTACACAGAGCCTTATTATATTGTTCTTTCCTCTTTTATGTATGTTTTACATTTTGTATTTAAAATGTTGACTAAGGTAGGGCCAAGAATGGAGCCTCAAGGGATGTGTTTTAAGGCCTCCCTGTATTTTTCAGTCCCTTAATTAGTGCTGCCTGGGTATGGTTAATCAAAGAGCTAGAACTCCGCCTAATTGATTGTGATGTTTCTGTTTTATCACCTACTGAAAGCTGCAGAAACCATGTGTCCTTTGTTTTCTTCTCACTACATTTATAGTTAAAATATATTTTTTTGCTATCTTAAAAAAAAAAAAAAAAAAATTCTACTTCTGTGAATATTATATATATTTTATGTGTATCTGTGTGTGTGTGTGTGTATGTAGCTTATTAAATGAGTTGAATTCAGTAATCAACAGAAAATGGCCGTGCAAAAAAAAAAAAAAAAAAAATTAAAAAATAAGAAAATTCCCATTGTGGAAACATGATACATTTCAGTATTTAGTAGTAAAGCTCCTCTCTGATTAACACAACCTTGAATAATGGAAATTAATCAAGAATATTATTTAATATTATGCATTAGAGTAGACAAGACCACTGCATTCTGACTACCATGTCTATTCTCACTGGGTCGTTTGCACTGGGGTCTGAATCAGGTTCTAGGGGAGGCAGGAGAAGTACAGCACCAAGCTAGGCTTTGGAACGTTTGGCAAAATCATGTGGTGATTAAAATTATATGACCCAGGACTTCCCTGGTGGCACAGTGGTTAAGAATCCACCTGCCAATGCAGGGGACATGGTTTCGAGCCCTGGTCCGGGAAGATCTCACATGCTGCGGAGCAACTAAGCCTGCGTGCCTAGAGCCCGTGCTGCACAACAAGAGAAGCCACCGCAATGAGAAGCCCGCACACCGCAACGAAGAGTAGCTCCCACTCACCGCAACTAGAGAAAGCCCACGCGCAGCAACGAAGACCCAATGCAGAAAGAAAGAAAAGAAAGAAAGAGAAAGAAAGGAAAGGAAGGAAGGAAAGAAAGGAAAGGAAAGGAAGGAAGGAAAGGAAGAAAGGGAAGAAAGAAAGGGAGGGAAGAAAGGGAGGGAAGAAAAGAAAGGGAAGGGAAGAAAGGGAAGAAAGGAAGGAAGGAAGAAAGGAAGGAAGGAAGAAAGGAAGGAAGAAAGAAAGGAAGGAAGAAAGGAAGAAAGGAAGAAAGGAAGGAAGAAAGAAAGAAAGAAAGGAAAGAAAGAAAGGAAGGAAGGAAGGAAGAAAGGAAGGAAGGAAGAAAGGAAGGAAGGAAAGAAAGAAGGAAGAAAGGAAGGAAAGAAAGAAGGAAGAAAGGAAGGAAGGAAGGAAGGAAGAAAGGAAGGAAAGAAAGAAGAAAGGAAAGAAAGGAAAAAAGGAAGGAAGGAAGGAAGAAAGGAAGGAAGGAAGGAAGGAAGAAAGAAAGAAAAGAAAGAAAGACTGTGCGCAAATGAAAGGACCACTGGCTTAGCTTGTGGGGTTTTCAGTAATAGCTGCATTTTATTCAACACTGTCACCAGCCTCAGGAGCAGAGAAGAGGTCTAAATACTTGAGGAAAAGGAGCAGCAGACATTCTTCACAAATGTGGATGCTGGAGTAAGAGGGGCTTAAGTAGCAGCAATCCCCTCCATATATCCTGGTGACTGATGTTCAGAGAGGAAATAATATAGTTTGTTTGAATCAGTTATTTCAGATTATTGGAAGTTTATATTAAAATGGTTAAAATTTTGTTAGCTTATGAACGGACTGCTCCCCCAGAGGTCATGGAGTTCCACTGCTCTGCCTATGAATTTGTATACCACCAGCTACAGAAGTCTGTATTTGTTTGTCCTTCATTTTCTTTAAAAAACTTTGGTTCCACATTTCACTGCATAAAATGGGAAGGAGGCTATTTTTAAGAAGAACTTGCTGAGATTCTGAAATTGAATTTTTTCCACTGGTGAACAGCAACAAATGAAAATAAATTTGCACTTTAAAGACATTAGTTAACAATAGTTAGGTTGACTTTCTGGTTATAGGAACTAACTCCTTGAACATATAATTGAACTCCAAAATGAATTATGTTCTAATTCAAGTAAAATAAAGTTTCTGATATTGCTGAAATTTATATATTAATTTGTTTTCCTTTTTCAAAGCAAAAGCTGTTGGTGAGGTAAAATGACTATCAGGTGTTATTATGGCTTATAAATTAATAAGTGGGATATTTAATTCTGTAAAAAAAATTAAAATGGGTGAATTGTGGTATATTCATACAGTGGAATACTACAGAAAAATGAAAAAGAACCAACTACTGCCAAACACAACACAGATAAATCTCACGGGTGTGATGTAGCAAGAAAGAATCTAGACACAAAAGAGGCCATGTGGTGTGATTCTATTTATATGAAATTCAAAATGATGAAGACCACAACAGTGGTTTCTCTGGGAAAATGCTAATTGAGAAGGGGCACAAAGGGAGAGGTGACAAAGATGAGTACTATACATATCCACTGAGCTGTGTATAGCTTTACTATAAGTCAGGACTTAATAAAAAGGGGAAAAAAAATCAATAGTAGTCTCCTATACTAGCAAAACATAATTAGAAAATGAAAACTGTTTAAATATATCCCATTTACAACAGCAACCAAAACTATATAAAGTACACATGAATCTTTAAAAATTATGACAAATCAATAATAAAACTTTACTGAAGGACCTAAAAGAAGACATAAATACACCATATTCATGTGGGGGGGGCTCGATATTGAAATGCAATGCAATTTCAATAAAAATTCCAAGAGAGTTTTCTGACAAACTTGACAAGCTGACTTATGGAGGAGTAAAGACCAAGTAATGTAGCTAGACAGCAATGTCAAAGAGTAATGAAAGGGACTTCCCTGGTGGTCCAGCGGTAAAGAATCCGCCTTCCAATGCAGGGGACACAGGTTCAATCCCTGGTTGGGGAACTAAGATCCCACATGCCGCGGGGCAACTAAGCCCGTGCGCCACAACTACTGATCTCACGCGCCTCAACGAGAGAGCCCACGTGCCACAACTGAAGAGTAAACCTGCACGCCACAACTAGAGAAAAGCCCGGAGCCACAACAAAGAGCCCACGAGCCCGCAACGAAAGATCCTGGTGTCGCAACTAAGACCCGAGGCAGCCAAAAAAAATAAATTAAATAAATAAATATTTTTAAAAAAGAATGTAGAAACTTATTTTTAAAAAAAACTTAAAAAAAAAAGAGTAATGAAAGATGACTTGCCCTCCCCAATAGCAAAGCTCTTTATGAAATTATAGCAATTAAGGAAGGGTATATTTTGCAAAGAGAAGCAAAGAGATCTTAGGAACAGACATGGGAGTGTGTGCGTGTGCCTGAAGTAATATTTAATTAAAATAATATTAAATATTTAAATACCCATTATTCAATTGAAAAAGATGATCTATGTCATAAATAGGCTACATACAGATAAAATTCTATCCCTACCTCCAACAATACTCCAAAATAAATTCCCAACATATAAATGTGCAAAATAAAACTTGAAGGCAATAAGGACAAAATTTAAATGCCTTTTGACAATAGATTAGGTAAAATTCCATAAGACATAAAACACACAAACCACAATAGGAAACACTGATGAATAAGACGGCATTAAATATTTTTTTAATTTTAACAGCTTTTATTGAAGTATAATCTACAAACCATAAAATTCATTTAAGTGTACAATGCAATTATTTTTAGTAAATTTACAGAGTTGTACAATTCCCACAACCCAATTTTAAAATATTTCTATCACTCCAAAAGATCCCTCATACCCACTTGCAATCCCCCCTTCCTACCACCAGCCACAATAAAATTACTTTTTGTATAAAAGAATCATAAGTGAAGATAAAAGTCAGACAAAGAAATGATATTTGCAATATTTATAATTAGCAATATTAGTAAACAATATATGAAGAACTCCTATAAATAAAAGTGGGAAGAAAAAAGAAAACACTCAGATGGCTAATAAACATGTGATAAGATGCCCCCCTTCACAAATACCAGAGGAATGCAAACTTAAACAGGAAACCATTTCAATTCTGTAAGATCGGCAAAAAATACAAAGTGTGAACATACCAAGCACTGGCAAACCAGGGAGAAATGGCTCCTCTCCTATTCTGATGATGGCAACACAAAACCAAAGATCTGTACCCTCCACAACCTAGCACGTACCCAAGATGGCAGGTTCAAGGATGTTCACTGCAGCATTGTTACAACAGAAAAATGGGAAATGATTTAAATGTTCATCAATGGGCGAATGGATAAATGAACAGGTATATTCATAAACTGTATAGTACTGAATTAATAATCTACATGTGTTAACATGAATACATTTCAAAACAAATTGGAAAAGCATGTTTGGAAATATTTCTAGTATGCCATCATTGTAAATTTTTAATACATAAAACAGTATTATACATGAATTTACGGACACACATATGTATTAATGACAACAATGATATGGAATGGAAGAATGTGCATCAACTTTACAGGAGGAAAAGAAAGGAGGGGACTGGTATCTAGGAAGAAAAGGGAACTTCAGCTCTTTTAATAATTTTTAATTTCTTTTTTAAAAGTCTGAAACAAATATGGTAAAATGTTAACATTTTTTAATCTATGTGCCCAGTACACTAGTATTGTATTATTCCCTGAACTTATATTTCATTAAATAAAACAAAAAGCCTTCATAGTGCTAAAAGCCTGATGTCAATACACAGCACATGACAGGAGAAGAACATACTAGCAATGGTTCCCAAAGTGGAGTATGAATACCATCACAGTCCCCTGGAAATGGGAAAAAAATATTAGAACTCCTTGATCTGTTTTCTTCACTTGGGCTTCAAGCACCACACACCCCTCGTCTTCCTGTTACTCAATCTTCTTTGCTGGTTCTTTCTCTTCTTCCCAGCCTAACGCTGGAGGCCTCGGGGCTCAGTCCTTGGTCCTCTTTTGTCTAGCTACACTTTCAGTTCAGTCCTCTTTCTTGAACACCAAATTCATATATCCAACTGCCTATTTGATCTAGGAAGTCTAAATTTAACATTGCCAAGACAGAACTCATTTCCCCCCACCCCCAAAAAACCTCTCCACCTGCAGTCTTACCCATCCCCAGCTCCATTTTCACAGCTGTTCTCACAAAAATCCTGACAGGCATTCTTGATTCCTCTTTTTCTCTCAAACCCCATGATATGAGTAGGGTATCATGTAATCCTACTGAGTCTATCTTCAGAACAAATCCAGATCCAACTACTTCTTACCATCTCTAATGCTACCACCTGGTGTGATCACCAACTGGTATCCAGCTTCTATCATGGCCTTCCTGCAGTCTGTTCTCAACACAGCAGTCAGCGGCTCTGTTAAACTGACAGTCGGAGCACGTGACTTCTCTGTTCAAAATCCTGCAATGGCTCCCATCTCACCCAACACCTTGCCATGACCTATAAGATCTGCATTCCTCCTCACCCCCATTTTCTCTCATATCTGATTCCTATCCCTTTCCCCTTTGCTTATTACCTCACTCTGAGTCATACTGGCTAGACATACAGGAATATTCCTACTTTAGGGTCTTTGCACCAGCCATTCCTTCTGTCTGGACCATTCTTCCCCCAGATATCCAAGTGGCTAACTCCCTCACCTCCTTCAAAAGTCTTGGCTCAGGACTTCCCTGGTGGTGCAGTGGTTAAGAATCCACCTACCAATGCAGGGAACAGGGGTTCAAGCCCTTGTCCGGGAAGATCCCACGTGCTGTGGAGCAACTAAGCCCATGCGCCACAACTACCGAGCCTGCGCTCTAGAGCCCGCAAGCCACAACTGCTGAGCCCACGCGCCACAACTACTGAAGCCTGTACGCCTAGAGCCCGTGCTCCACAACAAAAGAAGCCACCTCAATGAGAAGCCTGCGCACTGCAGTGAAGAGTACCCCCGCTCACCACTACAGAAAGCTCGTGCACAGCAATGAAGACCCAACACAGCCAAAAAAAAAAAAAAAAAAGTCTGTGTCCAAATGTCTCTCTCAATTATGTCTACCCTAACCTCCCTAAGTTTAAACTGCAAACCCGCCTGGATGTTCCACCCCCCTTAATCTGCTCTACTTTTTCTTTTTTTCCACGGCACTTATCCCCTTCTGACATGTTATATATTTTATTTATTGATAATGTCTGTGGTTTATTATTATTATGATGTCAGCTTCATGAAGGAAAGGCTCTTTGTTTTTTCACTATATATTATCCAAACTGCCTGGAGCAGTGTCTGGCATGTGGTAGCCACACAATAAAAACAGCTGAATAAATGAATGTATGTATATGATTATATAACCGATGTGTACAGTAGGGTAAGTATACAACATATGAAAAATGTTTATGACAGGACAAGGTCTTTCTCTTTTTTTTTTTTTTTACTATTAGGATTGTAAATCAAAAAAGTTTACAGACTTCTAACCTAGGGCTACCAAACCCAGAACAAAGAATTAACGTGCCTTTACAGAGAAGTATGTTGACCAAAGGATAGAATTCCAAACCAAAGAAATAAAAAGAACGCAAAATTCTGTGTTTTGACTCGAAAAACAGTTGACATATGAAAGAAAAAGATGTTTAAATGTACCTGCATAAGAATGACAACAACAGAAACTAAACAAGATACAGAAAGAAAAAAGAATCATCCTATGAGGGAGGATGATTAGATCATTTTCATTAATGATACAAAAGAGAAACAAGGGGCAAAAAAAATCAGGCAAACATACAGATAATCTCACTTATAAAGAATAAACCACACCAAAGAACTTGAACCAAATTTAGGAGATAAAAGTAGTTTTGTTTGTTTTAATTCAACAACACAGCAAAGCTAGAAAGTGGCAATGAATAAAAGCCCTGGCAAAGAAAGAGAAATTGCAATCAGATATGGTGGTGAATGAGGTCCAAACTATTTTAAGAACTAGGAAAGAACTGTCTTCACTGCAAGAGAAAGACAATACCTAATCACCAAGTTTGTTAGTCGGGCAGGCACAGACACACACTCAAAACGCAGACCAGCAGACATGCACTCCAAGGAGCTTGGTTAGAAGTGGAAATTCTGGGACTTCCCTGGTGGTCCAGTGGAAGACTCCGCGCTTCCAACGCAGGGGACACGGGTCTGATCCCTGATCGGGGAACTAAGATCCCACGTGCTGCGTGGTGCGGACAAAAAAAAGAAAAAAGAATTGTAAATTCTTTGGCCAACGTATTTTTATAGCCTGACATTAACCACTTGGGTTTGATATACAATCTTTTTGTAAAGAGAAGCATCCTTAGTACCTTCACATTGAACAGGTATATTTGCAAATTTCCTCAAATTTTCATTAAAACTGGTTTAAAAATCTAGTATTTCTACTACCTCTTCTAAAATTAAATACACCCACTTAAGCACTAAAAGCATAATGACAAAGTATCACGTCCTTAAAAAAGCATATGAGGGCTTCCCTGGTGGCACAGTGGTTAAGAATCCTCCTGCCAATGCAGGGGACACGGGTTTGAGACCTGGTCTGGGAAGATCCCACATGCCGTGGAGCTGCTAAGCCCATGCGCCACAACTACTGAGCCTGCGCTCTAGAGCCCGCAATCCACAACTACTGAGCCCGTGTGCCACAACAGCTGTGGCTCGCGGGCTCCAGAGTGCAGCCTCAGTAGTTGCGGCGCACGGGGCTTAGCGGCTCTGCAACATGTGGGATCTTCCCAGACCAGGGCTCAAACCCATGTCCCCTGCATTGGCAGGATTCTTAACCACTGCACTACCAGGGAAGTCCTACTTAGTCTTTTAAAAGTCTTTTAAAAGTAATTTAAACTTGATAAGACAGGAATGCTAAGTAAAATTCTGGCAATAATGTATCTTTCATTTGTTTTTTACTCTCTGATACAATCCAAGGGAAAAACAGCAAAATCACTCATAACTGAAAAGAACACAATGGACTGATAAGTCACTCTAACAGAAAAGGACAACACATAAAGCTCTGGTTGCATAGCTCTGGACTTTATGAAAACTAATTTCTAACTATTTCAGAAATAATAAGCTGATATGGACTCTAACAGGAAAAGATACTGAAATACTCTCAAATTCAAGGACAAAAAACCCCAAAACTGCAGCTGAAAACTAACATGAAAGCATGTTTGTTCTCTGAAGCATATAAAATCAAGGGAACCTAATGCTTTCTGAAATTCAAGTCAATTTGTGCTTTTACGTATGAGACTGTAGGTGCTGATATAGATTAGGTATATTTATGAGGGTAAAAGAGAACAATCCTCCTTCCTTCACCCCTAAGGACTGTTTCAAGCAGATGCTCACAAACCTCTCCTTTAAGGAAGACAGAAATATAGGGAACGTTCTTGAGGTAAGTATGGCTGCCAACCTGAGCCTGCCCTTCCAATCTACCAGGGACTGGGACATCCCTCACCTAGAAACCAGAAATATGTGCAAAGGCCTAGAGCAATCTGGGAGGTTTCAAAAGAGGAGAAGGGGGAAAAGGCTTAAAGGTATCTATTTTGTTTATCCTCAGAGAAGAGGAAGGATTGTTTAGACATCTTGGTCCTATCCAGGAGCAAGGGACACAGTGGCATCCTCCTGAGGACACCAGGCTGAGAGCAAACAGGGAGGAAAGGAAACTTGGCAGGATGCCTGAGATGTGCCAGCCCATCAAGAAACAGCCAGAACAGAATTAATTTAGGACAAAGAGAGAAGCTAAGTAAAATCCAGTGAACCTCTTTCCTTTTTTTACTGTATTTCTAAAGATTAAAAACTTGTGCTTCCCCAGACATATATATATATATATGTGTATGTGTATATATATATATATATATATATATATATATATATATATATATACTTTTTTTTTTTTTTTTTTTAGTAAAGATCCTTTTGAAAGTGTCTATTTCAACTGTGCTCAAAAGAGTGTAAGTAAGGAGGTTTGAGGACAGAATTTTAAGAACACAGGTCCAAAGTGATATAGGGAAATCAAAACTAGAAAACACCAAAAAGAAAGGGGAAACAAAGGTGCCCCATCCTTCTCACCAGAAACAGTGTCTGCTCACAATTTGTATGGGATTATTCTTTAACAAGAATCCAAAGGAATACCTGTGCTGTGATTAGTCAGTTCAGGCAAGCCATACCTGGATCAGCTAAGTCTCTGCCTAGCACAGTTAGAACTGAATACAAACATGGTCATACCTAGAAAGCACACATGTAGAAGGATAGGAGAAATGGTTCAAAAAGGAACACAAAACCAAAGAACACTTAAAATGAGACTGTCTAAAATGCTAACGTATGGAATGGGGAGCTTTCCAGACTTATTATCTCATACTACTGATCCCACTGAAGACCCAAAGCTGAAGAGAGAAGCTTCTGCATAACTGAAAGATGCAAACGAACAGTACAAGGCTTGTTCTAGCAACCTAGGTTCCTGACATGACTGGTCACTCTAGTTCCTTTTCTTTACTACCATCCTATTGCAGCTCAACTAAAAGAAAAGCTGAGCACAGTGGAGGCAAGCTGACAGGACTGAGGCAGAGGTGAACATACCCTAAGGTGACTGGGAAACTGATGTAGACAACTCCCTACTTGAGATTTCCCTCCACCATAAAATTTTTTTTGAATAAAATCTGCTCTATTTCAGAAGAGAAACAAAAGAAAAATAATTCTTGTCACTCACCCTGATTTCAATTAGCTGTAACTCTGAGTTTATAACTGGAAGTCACTCCAGGTACAAATCCACTACCTTGTATTAGTGATATTCACATGTGTCCTGTTAAAGAGGTAAAACATGGAAATAAAATCTCCTGTACCTAGGAGAGGTGAAGTCAAAGTTCTGGTCACAGCATTGAGCTTTCCAGATTACCTGGGGGCCTCATTTAGATTCTCCCACCCCCTGCCATGAAAGATGACTACTAGCTTAAAACAAGAAAATCTCCAGAGTAAGGAATTAGGCAACCATGGAATAGCTCCTGTCTTTCCTGTGACATCTCAATGATACCACACAACTGTTAGAACTCCAAAGGAGTTTTAAATCACCGAATTCTGTACTATTTTAAAAGAGGCACACCAAGAGGCAATATACACCTAAAAATCAAATATGTCTACAATCCAGAGGACTGCCTTTGGTGGTGAAATCACATGCTTAAAGGTCTTGATACTATACTACTCTGCAGATTACCTGAAACTATAATCAAAAACCAAATTCCTCAGACATGGGCACTGGATTGTGTTCAGCTGTAGTTGGGAGATACAATGAAGTGTCCACCACAAAATATAGCACTGCTGAGTTTTGCTATTTTGGGATAATCTGCGGCTACTCCCACAAAGGGGCTGAGACCAACTTAGGTTTTCTACTCCAAGGACCATGTTCTTAGTATCCTATGTTTCTGACCTCCTGTGAGACCTCTCCCCTACAAGGCCCACATAGCATATTTCCTTATATAGTCAGACATTCAGAAAACAATGCAAGGAGATTTCAGAGCACAAATTCAACAGGTAGTTCCTCCACTTAGAACCACATACCATTTGCGGCCACACAATGACATATCTGAACATCTATCCTGTGGATAAAGATTTTATTAGCAAGTACCCAGAAGAGGATGAGCAACATGCAAAATGACAGTGAATGTGGGGAAAACCTGTAAACAGAAGAGGCAAATGACCTGTTTAATGCCTCACAAAATGCAACAGTTTGACTGCTCTGTCAAGACAGATTCTGTTTTCTACCCTCCAGTGAAACACCAGAACTTTAAAAGGTACTTTTAAGCACCTTTAAACACCAGAAAAGAGGGACTTCCTGGTGGTCCAGTGGTTAAGACTCCAAGCTCCCAATGCAAGGGGCCTGGGTTCGATCCGTGGTCAGGGAACTACATCCCGCATGCCGCAACTAAGATCCTGCATGCCGCAACTAAGATCCTGCATGCCGCAACTAAGATCCCACATGCCGCAACTAAAGATCCCACATGCCGTAACTAAAGATCCCACACGCAGCAACGAAGATCACATGTGCCGCAACTAAGACCCAACACAGCCTAAATAAATAAATAAATGTTTTAAAAAAATTCAGAAAAGAACTTCTATCTACCTCATAGACAACTCATAGTTCTAGATAGAGGAGGGACTAACTTTCACCCACACAACTTCCCAACTCAGAAAAGTGTAGAGCTATCTCCAAAGAAACATCACTCCTTAAGAGCATGTTCCAAATCTCTCCACTCTCTCAGCTTCCTTTCCTGACCTTCATGTGATACAAGGAACTGAACAGCCTGAACATGTAGAGAGCTCTCATGATTCTGGGAGTCAAAAACTATATTAAAAAAAAAAAACAGTGGAACTCAACCTGGAAGCAAGCATCAATCCCATGATTAATAAGTTGTGTACCCTTCAATATACCAATTCACCTTATTTTCCCTGACAAGGAGCTAGACTTGAGACTGCATGTCCTACTTTTCAGGGTGAGGTAATATATGAGAAATCAATTAAAAAATATATACTATAGGAACTTCCTTGGCGGTCTACTGGTTAAGACTCCACGCTTCCAATGCAGGGGACATGGGTTTGATCCCTGGTCAGGGAACTAAGATCCCATGCCACGTGGTGCAGTCAAAAAATTAAATTAAAAAAATTTTTAAATTTAATAAAATCACTGTTCATTTAAAAAAAATGTACTATACTGATGCAGCTAAAGCAATGCTAAAATTTTTTAGCTTTAAAAGTAGGAATATAACATTAATGACTTAAGGTTCTCCTTAATAAACTAGAAAAAGACCAAAGTAGAAGGAAGGAAATAAGATACAACGAGAACTCAATGAGAGAGAGAGAGAGAATGAATAACAGAGACAAAAAAAAAAAAAAAAAAAAATCAATAAAGCTGATAAAGTCTCTAAAGAAACTGATCAATGAAAAGAAAACACACAAATTACCACTATCAGGGATGAAAAACAGGGATATCACTTCGGATCCTACAGGCACTAAAAGAATAATAAGGTAATATTATGAACAACTGCATACCATTAAGTTCAACAACTTAGACAAAATGGATAAATTCCTTGAAAAATACAACTTGCCAAAACTGACACAAGATTAACATAAAATCTGAATAGCCCTATATCTATTAAGAAAACTGAATTTATCACAACTCTTTCCACAAAGAAAAGTCCAGACACAGATGATTTTACTAGTAAATTCTATCTAACATTTAAGGAAGAAATAACACCAATCTTGCACAAATTCTTTCAGAAAATGGGGAGAGAAAGAACACTTTCCAACTTGTTTTATGAGGTCAGGTAACCCTGATAACAAGAACTAAAAAAAAACCATACAGAAAGAAAGAACGAATGAAAGAAAAGACAGAAAGAAAAAAATATACATATATAGACCAATATCCTTCATGAACACAGACACAAACATCCCTTTTAAAAGTTTAGCAAAACAGGGACTTCCCTGGTGGCGCAGTGCTTAAGAATCCACCTGCCAATGCACGGGACATGGGTTTGAGCCCTGGTCCGGAAAGATTCCACATGCCACGAAGCAACTAACCCGTGCGCCACAACTACTGAGCCTGCGCTCTAGAGTCCACAAGCCACAACTACTGAGCCCACGTGCCACAACTACTGAAGCCCGCGCGCCTAGAGCCCGTGCTTCGCAACAAGAGAAGCCACTGCAATGAGAAGCCCGCACGCCACAACAAAGAGTAGCTGCCGCTCGCCACAACTAGAGAAAGCCCATGCGCAGCAATGAAGACCCAATGCAGCAATAAATAAATAAATAAATAAATAAATAAAAGTTTAGCAAAACAAATTCAGTGACATACAGAAGGAATAATATGACAAAGTGTGGTATGCAAGGTTGACTATCTGTAGAATCAATCAATGTAATCCAACATATTAACAGAAGAAAGGAATAAAACCATACAGGAAGACACTCAACAAAATTCAACACCCACTCATAATTTAAAACTCTCACAAATAAAAATTTGAAAAAAACTTCCTCACCTGCTAAAGAGCATTTATGAAAAACCCAAAAAAACTATAGCTGACATCACAGTCAATGTGAAATTCTGAACATTTCCCTCATATAATCAAAATAAGGCAAAGATGTCCATTCTCACCATTTCTATTCAACATTTTATCAGTCAGTATAGTAAAGCAAGAAAAATTTTTTAAAAGCACACAGACGAGGAAAAAAGAAACAAGACTTTCTCTATCCATAGATAACATAATAGAAATACTTTATACATACATAAAATACATAGAAAATACTTAGCTATCTACAAACAACTTCTAAAACTATGTGAATTTCACAAGATCATAGGATACAAGGTCAATATACAAAAGCCAATTATATTTTTATATGCTAGCAGCAAACAATTAGAAATTAAAAGACAATTTAGTGGATTGATTTCATATAAGATGGCAGAGAAGGAGGCTTCAGGAATCCATCCCTTCACCCAAACAACTAATGAGCTGGCAGAAACTGTCTGAAGTAACTTTTGGAACTCTGGAGTCTAGCTGGAAAACATGAAACTTCCAAGGTAGAGCTTCATGAAGAGGCTGGTGAATACTGGTAAACTTAAGCCTTTTGTGTAGCACCTACCCAACCCCCAGCCTCACAGCAAGCAACAGTGGCATGGCTACCTTCATTCCGGATATAGCTTGCTGGAGGCTAGGGTGGACACAATAAAGATCTTGTCCTCCAAATATTGGGGTTGTGTGTTCTGACTGATGACGGCTGCTTTTGATCACTGAGGAGCAGGCAGAGGCTGGTGACCATTGTTCCAACACCCACAAGCTGAAGCAGCTTCCAGGAGATTTAAGAGAACAGTACTTGTTTTCATGTTTCCCCCTTTTGGGAGCCAGACATTTACAGTAATCTTTGTCAGGTCACTAACTGCAGATATAATTGAACAGAAACTTCAATTATCACATACAATAAGGAATACACATTTCAAACATTTATCTGTAAAAGTCACAAATGGAAGACTCTCACACTCAATGAGCAAAAACTAGCCAACACCTGAGGAGTGGGAAAGTTAGATTGCTAAAGTTACCACAACAGGGACTTCCCTGGTGGCGCAGTGGTTAAAGACTCCATGCTCCCAATGCAGGGGGCCTGGGTTCAATCCTGGGATCTAGTCAAGGAACTAGATCCCACATGCATGCCACAACTAAGAGTTAGCATGCCACAACTAAGGAGCCCGCCACCCACAACTAAGGAGCCCACCGGCCGCAACTAAGGAGCCTGTGAGCCACAACTAAGGAGAACGCCTGCTGCAACAAAGACCTGGTGCAACCAAATAAATAAACAAATAAATAAATAAAAATAATTTTTTATTAAAAAAAATTAATAAAGTTACCACAACATAATACTCAAATGTCGTTTTAACAAAAAATTTAAAAACATACAAAGAAACAGAAAATCAATGCCTGATCACAGGAAAAGGAGAATCTGACAAAAAACAAAAAACACCAAAAACAGAACACCGTGGCCTCTCGCCTTCTGAGAAAGCCTACACTCTGCCTGTGAAGTGTGTTTCTCCCTTTGCTGCCCTCACTTTCCAAGACAACCCCATGCCCTGGGGCCACTCTTGCCTTTTGAGATGGACTGCATTCTGTCTACAGAATTTGTATCTCTAAATAAATCTACTTCTTACCAAAAAAACAAAACAAAAAAAACCCCAAAACCATGAGGAAGCAAAGACACTGGAATTATTATTATTTTATTAGTTATCTATTTTATACATATTAGTGTATATATGTCAATCCCAATCTCCCAATTCATCCCACCATCCCCCCCCGAATTATTATTATTAGTCAAAGATGTTAAATCAACTGTCTTAAATACATTTAACGAGCTAAAGGAAATAATGGTCAAAGGAATTCAGGAAAATGATGTACCTACAAAATAAAAACATCAGTAAAGAAATAGAAATTACAAAAAGGAACCAAACAGGAATTCTGCAGCTGAAAAGTACAATAACTGAAATGAAAAAGTCACTAGAAGGGCTTCCCTGGTGGCACAGTGGTTAAAGAATCTGCCTGCCAGAAATTGAGACACAGATGTAAAGAACAAACGTATGGACACCAAGGGGGGAAAGCCGCAGGGGGGTGGGGGGGGTGGTGTGATGAACTGGGCAATTGGGATTGACATGTATACACTGATGTGTATAAAACTGATGACTAATAAGAACCTGCTGTATAAAAAAATTAATTAAATTAAATTAAAAAATTAAGAAAAAAAAAGAATCCGCCTGCCAATGCAGGGGACACAGGTTCGAGCCCTGGTCCGCGAAGATCCCACATGCCGCGGAGCAACTAAGCCCTTGCGCCACAACTACTGAGCCTGCACTCTAGAGCCCGTGAACCACAACTACTGAAGCCCACACACCTAGAGCCCATGCTCCGCAACGAGAGAAGCCACCGCACTTAGAAGCCCATGCACCGCAACGAAGAGTAGCCCCCGCTTGCTGTAACTAGAGGAAGCCCGTGCAGCAATGAGGACCCAATGCAGCCAAAAACAAACAAATAAAATAAATAAATTAGAAAAAAAGAAAAAGTCACAAGAGGGAGTCAACAGAAGATCTGAGCACACAAAAGGAATATCAGTGTACCAGAAGGTAAAACAACTGAAATTATTACACATGAGAGGCAAAAAGAAAAAAGAATAAGTAAAAGTAAAGAGTCTGAGGGACCTGTGGGACACCCCCAAATGTAACAATATATACATTTTAAAAATTCCAAAAAGAGGAAATAAAAGGGAATAAAAAATATTTGAAGAAATAATGGTCCAAAACTTTCTAAATCTCAGGAAAGACATGAGTATATATGTGCAAGAAGCCTAATGAAGCGCAAGTGGGATCAACTCAAAGAGATTCACACCACACCAAGACACATAAAACAAAAACACACTATAAAACTGTTGAAACCCAAAGACAGAGAATATTTAAAGCAGCAAGACAGAAGCAACTGGTAAGGTACAAGAGATCTTCAATAAGATTAACAGCTGGGGCTTCCCTGGTGGCGCAGTGGTTGAGAATCTGCCTGCCAATGCAGGGGACACGGGTTCGAGCCCTGGTCTGGGAAGATCCCATATGCTGCGGAGCAACTAGGTCCGTGAGCCACAATTACTGAGCCTGCGCGTCTGGAGCCTGTGCTCCGCAACAAGAGAGGCTGCGATAATGAGAGGCCCGCACACCGCGATGAAAAGTGGCCCCCACTTGCCGCAACTAGAGAAAGCCCTCACACAGAAACGAAGACCCAACACAGCCATAAATAATAAATAAATAAATAAATAAATAAAATTAAAAAAAAAAAAAGATTAACAGCTGATTTCTCCTCAGAATCCTCCAGAAGGCAGTCTTTAAAATCCTGAAAGAAGAAAACTGTCAACCAAGAACTCTATACCTGGATAAACTATCCTTCAGGAAGGAAGGGAGAGGTTTCCCTGATGGCACAGTGGTTAAGAATCCGCCTGCCAATGCAGGGGACACAGGTTCCAGCCCTGGTCCAGGAAGATCTCACATGCCACAGAGCAACTAAGCTTGTGTGCCACAACTACTGAGCCTGTGCTCCAGAGCCCACAAGCCACAACTACTGAAGCCCGCGCGCCAAGAGCCCGTGCTCTGCAACAAGAGAAACCACCACAATGAGAAGCCTGCACACCACAACGAAAGAGTAGCTCCCACTCACCGCAACTAGAGAAAGCCTGCGCACAGCAATGAAGACCCAACACAGCCATAAATAAAAAAAAAAAAAAAAAAAAAGAATGAAGGGAAAATTAAGATATATCCAAATAACAAAAACTGAAGGTGTATATTACCAGTGGACTTGTCCTATAAGAAATGCTAAAGGGAGTCCTTCAGGCTAAAATGAAAGGACAACTCAAAGCCATTAAGAAAAAAATATACAACACTGGTAAACATGACTACATAGGTAAATATAAAAGCCAGTATTATTGTACATTTGGTATGGTTTGTAATTTCTCTCTTCTTCCTAAATGATTTAGCAGACAAATGCATAAAACTTATAAATCTATGTTAATAGGCATACAATGTATAAAGATGTAATCTTATAAATATATGTACATATAAATAAAAAGAGGGAGGGATACAGGTGTATAAGGGCAGAGTGTTCGTATAAACTAACTAGGTTGTTATCAGTTTAAGATGTAAATTTTAATCCCCAAGGTAATCACTAATAAAATAACTTTAAAATACACAGAAAAATGGAGAGAATCAAAATGATTCACTACAAAAAAAAAAATCAACTAAATTCTAAAAAAGATGGTAATGGAGGAATTGAGGAACAAAAACATGCAAGACACACAGAAAACAAAAAGATAAATGAAAGTAACTCCTTCTTGATAGGTAATCACAATAAATGTAAACAGACTAAACTCTCCTACTGAAAGGCAGAGATTAGCGGAAAGGACTTTAAAAAAATATCAATCCATCTATATGTTGCCTACAACAGATTCACATTAGATATAAAGACATAAAGAGGTTGAAAGAAAAAGGATGGAAAAAGATATTCCATGCAAATCTTAATCAAAGGAGAGCTGAGGTGGCTCTACTAATAGCAGATAAAATAGACTTTAAATTATAAAAGGTTACAAGACACAAAGGATATTAAATATTGACAAAAAGTTAGATATAGCAAGAAGAAATAACAATTATAACATACATGCACATAACAGAGACACAAAATGTGTTTTTGGGAAAACTAGTAGAGTAGTCTTGTTCAGGCTTCAGAGGCAGAAGTAGGCCTCTGAATGACTTGTAACCCTGCCTGGACTGTGTGACTGCTTGCACACCTAACAATTGTTACCAACAAGTCAAGCAACACTTATGATAAGAAAGGGAGTGGGTTTTGGAATTTCTTGAGCCCTGAGGACCTGGCCAGTCCCCGGGGTCTGGAAAATCTTGTGACTCACAAGGTGAAACCAACAGCATTGTTACAGTTAAATCAGAGCTGCATTTTTGCACACAAACTGATAATATCAGTTTGTGGCCTGGGATTATAAATGGAAGCCCCCAGAGCTGCAATCTGAAGTCTCACCTGTGGGGTGGACGCACCACCCGGGACCCTTCCCCACTGGGACTCCAGATTGCTATTACTCGGGACTTCTCAGCTGCTGTTTGAATCTGGATGCAGGTGTCGGCCCAATCTGGTGATGTACGCTCTGTTATATCTCTCAAATACTTTTATTCATCCCCTTCTAATGACTGTATATTGAACTTAAGTAATCTTCTATTAAAAAATTAATTATATCTGTTCAGTTGTGTGAGACGAGTGGTTATTTTGCCAGCAAACCCAACGAACCCTGAAACTGAAAGCAGGCTTTTGGCAAAACATTAAATTGGCGCTGTGAGCAGGATTCACAGAGCAAAATGCCTCTCTTTAAAAAGAAGGAAGTTAAAGTTAATCAGGTTTTTATTCCAGGATGGGACGAACTCCCTTACAGCTCATTAGTGGCAGAGTGGGGCATATCGACTGGACTGTGTGAGAACTGGGGATCTAAATAAAAGCGAGCCGAACATTTGGATGTGACTGTTTACAGCTCGTGCTGATAGAGAAAGGGCAAGAATGTACCACGCTGGGACAGAAAGGCTGGATCCTCCTTTCTGCCTATCGTAAGGTGCATTAAGCTAAGCAGAAATTGGCTGAAGAGAAAGCTCAACTGGAAAAAGATCTGTGTGACTTACAAGGACGACTGTCCATGACTCAATGCCAAAATTATATTCTAGCTGATTAGGTCTCCACTTTCCAGTCGGTAGCCGAAAAAGCCACTGTTAAAGTTGCCCAAGCCAAATATCGAAAGTGGCGGGGCAAAGTAAATAAAAGGAAGGTACATCTGGCTATAGCTAAAGCTGGAGTAGACTGGGACCCAGATACATGGGACGGAGATATCTGAGATGATAGCTCACAATCAGAATCTGATGAAAATGATGATTTGGGATGGAAGTCAGCCCCACAGTCAAAGGGAAGAACTGAAACTGCCTAACTTTAAGACAAAGCAAGCTTGGCGGCATAAAATGGAAACTGATGCTCAGAGGAATGCAATAAAAAAAAGATACTCTGGAGGATTATACTCAGCATGAGATTAGATACTTTAAGACAAAGGTCAGGAGAGCCTTTAATTACTTGGGCAGTTCGTATCTATGATGCAGGGGCCGCCGGAATATTAACTGATGATGGAGATGCTCATAAATTTGGCACCATTAGCAATGAGTCTTTTGTGCAACAGGCTGTTAGAGATAAAGCTAATCGCCCAGGCGATTCCGATCTATTGGAAATAGTCGCTGAAAGGTACCTTAAGAAATATCCCATAGAATCTGCTTGGCCTGGAAGGGACTATCCCTGGTACACTCTTAAAGACTGTGTCCAGAGACTAAAGGAAGACGCTATGAAAGGTGCTATTTTTATTGGACATCTAGATAATATGTCTGACATTCCCGACTGTACAAATGAGAAATAAAGTTTTTAAAACTGCTCCTCCTACTTACAAGCATGTAATTGTGACTCTCCTGCTAAATGAGACAGGTAATCCCATCTCCAAAGTCATCAAATAAAGTACAACAATTGGGAGACTTGGGAGAGTGGAACTTTGAAAAGAAAGAGGAAGATAAAGAAAGAGCAAGACAAGCAGACAGGATATCTGGAAAGGACACGTTCTTGGCCCTTATTACAAATGGGGTCCCAAGAGAAAAGACTGATGGAATAACTACAAAGGAATTATGGGAAATATTTTTTTTAAAAAAAGGAAAGGGACCAAGAGACATTTTAAATCTCAAGCGGAAACTATGAGATATCTGTCTGTCTGGGTATATGTGTATGTCTCAGTATGTGTCTTTCTCTTTGGATAATATTACTGAGGTTAATTTATAAATGAGCTCTATTTAAATGGCTTAAAGAAAAGTAAGTGCTTACAAATCAAACAATTCTAAATACAAGAGAAATTAAGCTAAATGAATTTTAGGTTCATGTGAAATGGGAAATAGTCAATATTAAATTAATATCTGGTATTAATGTTTGTTAATCTAATTAATATAGACATGTGTTAGGAGTCATCAACATTAAGTGTAACACTTTTATTGTGCCTAGGTTTAATATAAGCTACATAAAATCTTGTTATACTGTTACAAATGTCAGCAAGTAACTTGATGTGAAGAAACTTAAGAAAATGTAAATGAGATAAGAGCTGTTAGATAAACTCTATTAAGAACAATTATGCTTTAGGAATGTCTATCTAAAATAGTCTCTCCAGATTCTGTTAACTTGAAATTCTAGAGTTATGCTAAATTAAGTGATGGAAGCTTGTTGAATAGCTAGGTCATTCCCAAATAAAATAAGATACTGAAACATTAATTACTGAACATTGGCTTCCTTTTACAGAGAAACAAAAGATATTTAGGATTATTAATGAATACGTTTGGTGCCACGTTCTCTAAAGAAAATAAATGTTTTTAGAAAATATCACTGGTATTTATGTTCACCAATCTACAGAATGCTAATGTAAAGGACAGTTTATAATTGCTTACTTCTTAGTTTTCACAAGAAATTAAGGTTTTAAGAGCTGAGGATTCTAACTTAAACATGTAATTAAAGCTAACAGAAATAATAAAGGAAACATTTCAGTGTACAGTAGGAAAGTAGGATGTGTGTTGTCAGTAAAGAAGGTATGAGGAATGGAATTACATTTTATTAAGGGAAAAGGAAGTAGGTCTGACCTATAGCTGGCTATTTCTGAATGGGAAAATAAAGTGATGGATATAGAAAGTGATAAAAAGTTTTGTGGAAAGTGGACCCCAAGAAAAGAGTTTTGTGCATGGTCAGAATTGATAAAGTTTAAAATAAATTTAACTGAGTAAATGAATTTTAAAAGTAAGCAGGTGTAAAACTTGAATTTGGCTTTTCTCTCTCTTAAGAGGACAAGATTTCTTAATATGTTGAACTGCCTTTGATAACAAATTGTAAGTTCTCTTACCTTTTAAGTGATCTGTTCTATATTTGCCTTTGAAATCTTGTATTGTTACTTTGGTAAAATAAATAAGTATTAATTCACAATGATCTATGACGATTATGGCACACATAGATAAAGCTCATTCTCCTTCTTAAAAAAACATTAACCCCTCATTGTCAGACTTGTGCTATCCTGCTGTCCTCATAACATGTCAACGGTCTACTCCTAAGTCAGAAAATTTAAAATGGGTAAACAATAGCTGTAAATCAAACAGTCAGGGCTATGGGAAATCCAAGACAGCCCCTTGGCTTTTCCCGGCTCCCTGACAAACCTCATTCTTTATTTGATGGGATAAAGCCTTCCCTGGCAGCAGGGTTAATGCCCTCACAATGAAAAAGAAAAAAAAAATATGTTTCACTGAATATTAAATTCTAGTTTTGTTAATTGAGGTCTGTGTTTACCAAGATTCACTTCCCAGATAGTTCCTCGTTGTTATGTTTTATTGGTAAAAAGTTTAATTGAACTATTCTAAAGCTTATCTCAGTAGTCTGTCTTTGGATGGAGATCAGATGCCCCGTGACCTACAACCAGGGCACACAGAATTACATATGTCAATCAATGAACTGTATACTAATTGGAGCTTATGACAAAAACAGCAAGGCAAAAGAGTACCTCTGGGTTTTTGGAACAGAAAATTCCCAGAAGCCAGAAAGAACTATACTACCTTTGAAAAACAGCTACTGGTGGGCTTCCCTGGTGGCGCAGTGGATAAGAATCTACCTGCCAATGCACGGGACACAGGTTCGATCCCTAGTCCAGGAAGATCCCACATGCTGTGGAGCAACTAAGCCCGTGCGCCACAACTGCTGAGCCTGCACTCTAGAGCCCGCGAGCCGCAACTACTGAAGCCTGCGTGCCTAGAGCCCATGCTCTGCAACGAGAAACCACCACAACGAGAAGCCCGTGCACCCCAATGAAGAGTAGCCCACGCTTGCCGCAACTAGAGAAAGCCCGCACACGGCAAGAAAGACCCAATGCAGCCAAAAATAAATAAATTAAAAAAAAGAAAAACAGTTACTGGCATGTTACTGGGCTCTAATTGATACCAAACAATTGACTGTAGGTCACACGGTTATATTGAGACCCCAAGTGCCCATTATGTAATGGATTTTAAGCTCACCAAAGACCCACAGAATTGGGCAAGCCCAAGAGTCTTGTATAGTCAAATGGAAATGGTATATACAGGACCGGGCCAAACCAGGCCCACAGGGTGCCGCTGTTTTACATGCAAGGATTTCTGAAATTCCAATTGAAGGTCTTGAGCAAGAAGCTATGATTAGGGCTTCCCTGGTGGCGCAGTGGTTACGAATCGGCCTGCCAATGCAGGGGACACAGGTTCGATCCCTGGTCCAGGAATATCCCACATGCTTTGGAGCAACTAAGCCCGTGTGCCACAACTACTGAGCCTGTGCTCTAGAGCCTGTGAGCCACAACTACTGAAGCCCGTGCGCTGCCCGCGCGCCTAGAGCCCGTGCTCCGCAACAAAAGAAGCCACTGCAATGAGAAGCCCACGCACCGCAATGAAGAGTAGCCCCCACTCGCCGCAACTAGAGAAAGCCCGTGCGCAGCAACAAAGACCCAATGCAGCCAAAAATAATAAATTAATTAATTTTAAAAAAAGCTATGATTAAACCCGAGTTAACCAAGTCGTCTGTAAAATGGGGAAAGCCCCTTTGACTCTTTAACTGAGAAAGAAAAGAAACATGCCTGGTTTACAGATGGCTCAGCAAAATATATAGGATCTGTTTGTTACTGGAAAGCAGTAGCCTACAATCCAGTCACAACTAAACTGTTAACACTTGAGAGGGAAAAAGCAGGCAATTTGCTGAACTATATGCAGTATAGCAAGTTTTGAAAAAGAAAACTTAACAGAATGTCCTATTTATACTGATTCCTGGTCTGTGGCCAATGGATTAGCAACTGGGCTTCCAACGTGGGTTAAAAATAATTGGCAAATTCATTCAAAAGAGTTGTGGGGGAAAGAATTATGGGCGGATATTTAGGAAATTGTCCAGAAAACTAATGTTTCAGTTTTTCATGTAGACGCTCATAGTACTCCCATTCCACGGAATGATGGTATAATTCAATTACAGATGAACAAAATCAGCTCCAGACGGTGGAAGTCGACCCACACTCTAGTGAATTCAAAGGTTTGGCACTTTGGGCACACGAAAAATGTGGCCATCTGGGAGAAAAAGCTACATACAGGTGGGCTCAGGATCAAAGTATTTCCCTGACTATGGATCTCATTAAGTCTGTTATTTTACAATGTCCAATCTGCCAACATGTTAAACATAGGAGCTTGCCACAACTAGTAAAAGGACAATTGGCACGCGGCAAATTGCCTGGGCAGATATGGCAAATTGATTACACTGGCCCATTAATCTGTGATAAAGGCTGCCAATATGTGTGCACTGCAGTGGACACCTATTCTGGATACTTGGTGGCCATTCCATGTGGAAAAGCCAATCAAACTAACACTATTAAAACATTAGAAATAATTAATTTGTACTATGGTGTTCCACTCCAAATACAAAGTGATAATGGGTAACATTTCATAGGTAAGCTTAAAGAAGAATTTTCCCAGAAACATAATACACAATAGATTTTTCATATTCCATATTATCCTCAAGCTGCTGGTTTAACTGAAAGAATGAATGGATTGCTAAAGGAACAAGTGATTAAATTGGGACAGGGTTCTTATAAAAATTGGAGGACTAACTTAAATACTGCCTTAAATATTTTGAACAATCGTCCAGTTGGGTTTAATGAGAATGACTATACCATATCTACAAATTCATAGGATGGATTTCCATCCAGAGATAATTGAATATTGGGAAATTTTACCTGGAGTGTTAGCTCCTTTTCGAGCCTCTCCTGAGGCAGCAGGCCTCCATTTGCATTCTACGACTGAGCAGAGGCTAAGAGAATGATTTGTGCTATATCAATTGGCATTGGTATGAAAATGCCTCCTGGACATTTTGGACTAATTAAGGAACACTCTAGCTTAGCCCTTAGGAGCATCTGTGTCCAAGGAGGAGTGACTGACCCTGAACTATCAAGGAGAAATTAAAGTGATTTTACAAAATGAAGGTAATGATGATTTATTTATTAATAAATACGACAGGGTTGCTCAACTACTTATTCTTCCCTAATTGGAAAATCAAGAAAGGAGAACCCCCTACTTTGTTAACTGTCTGGGAAGATGGAGGATTTAGATCCACAACAGAGCACAATTCAATTGGAGCTAAAGGTGAAGCAACCCAATGGTCCTCCTATACCTGCTGATGTAATTGTGCAGGGAAAGGATGACACTGTGTTGGTGATGATCCCTGGACAAGAAAAATGGAAATATGCACCATTAACCCATTGTTATTCTCATGAACAGACTGTTTTTGGAAGCTTGACTGTAATGTGGATCGTCACCCACGCCTTAACCCCAGGATATCTGCGACGGTTGAGAAAGGACAAAGGAAAACGTTGGGGAATCTTCCGTTGGGAAAACATGAGCCACACCTGAACTCAAGACAACTTCACCTGCCCTGCAAACAAAGCCTGTCCTTTTCTAATTATGACTTTCTATGGCTGTCAATTTCATGTGTTGCCTATTGCTTTTGGAAATGAATACCGGTTGCCTCATTTTACTGGAAATTACTTAGATTTTAATAATCACACCCACTGACTGACAGACTGTGAAAAGACTATTCAAGGATTGCTTTGTGGCCACACTTCACACATCTGGGAACCCTGTTTATTAGAGAATTCCATTAACTACTGTGAATCGACTATATTTCCTCAATCCTATAGTATGTTTTGTGACGTTGCTCCCCAATTTGTATGTATTGTAACTGATATTAACACAACTTCTACTTATCAGCTAGGAAACCCTTTTTCAGGATGTCTAGCACATATAGATCACTTATATTGGAAAGGGACAACTTATTTCTTTTCCCCCATACACACACAATTGTTGTGGACTCAAATGCTAATTCCTACTTTACCTGTTCCTAATATTAGCCTACCACTTGAACCTTTGAAAAAGGTATTACAGTAAACAGCGTTACTACAGAAATTTATAGGTAAGCATAACCGTATTTTGTTCGAACACTCTATTGTTACTACTATTGCAGCTAACAAATTAATAGATGTGGGAGTTAATGTACAAAAGCATACTTCTCATACTTGGTGGGACTTTTTCTTTACTCAATCCCCCAAGGCTCGACAATTGTTCTCTGCATTATTTAACCCACTGCTTGTATTTTTTATTATATTACTCTTACTCACTGTTTGTAACTGTTACTTATCTTACCGTATTTGAAAAACTGCTCGTGTTATATTGCCTTATTCTTATGCTCTTCAGCCTCAACAATCCTAGAGGCCGAATCTTGGGAAAACCAGTAAAGTAGTCTTGTTCAGGCTTCAGAGGCAGAAGTAGGCCTCTGACTGACTTGTGACCCTGCCTGGACTGTGTGCCTGCTTGCACACCTAACAATTGTTACCAACAAGCAGCACTTAAGATAAGAAAGGGAGTGGGTCTTGGAATTTTTTGAGCCCTGGGCACCTGGCCAGTCCCCCGGGGTCTGGAAAATCTTGTGACTCAAGCGGTGAAACCAACAGCATTGTTACAGTTAAATCAGAGCTGCATTTTTGCACACAAACCGAAATCACAGTTTGCGGTCTGGGATTATAAATGGAAGCCCCCAGAGCTGCAATCTGAAGTCTCACCTGTGGGGTGGACGCACCGCCCGGGACCCTTCCCCACTGGGACTCCAGATTGCTGTTACTCGGGACTTCCCAGCTGCTGTTTGAATCTGGATGTAGGTGTTGGCCCAATCTGGTGATGTATACTCTGTTATGTCTCTCGAATACTTTTATTCACCCCCTTCTAATGACTGTATACTGAACTTAAGTTAAATAATCTTTTATTAAAAAATTAATTAAATCTGTTCAGTTGTGTGAGACGAGTGGTTATTTTGCCAGCGAATCCAACGAACCTTGAAACCAAAAGCAGGCTTTCGGCAAAACATGTGTGAAGTAAAAACTGATAGCACAAAAGATGAAAAAAAGACAGTCCTTTAAGAATAGTTGGAGATTTCAAAATCCTACATTCAGAAATGGACAGAACAATATCAAAAACAGATGGAATATCAATAAGGAAACAGAGGATGTGAACAACACTGTAAACCAATTAGACGTTAACAGATATATATGGACATTCAACCCAATAACAGAAAAATAAATCTTCTTCTCAAGTGCACATGGAACATTCTTCAGGAAAGATCATATGTAGGCCAGAAGACAAGTCTTAATACATTTTATAAGACTGAAATAATACAAAGTATCTTTTTCAATCACAACAGAAACTAAAAATCAATAAAAGGAAAACTGGAAAATTTACAAATATGTGGAAATTAAATAACATACAACCTTGAACAACCAATGGATTCAAGAAATTACAAAGGAAGTTCCTGCCAGAGCAATTAAGAAAAAGAAATATAAGGCATCCAAATTGGAAAGAAAGAGTAAAAACTGTTTGCAAATAACATGGTCTTATATATAGAAAACCCTAAAATTACATACATACACACAAAACCACTGTTAGAGCTAATAAATGAATTTGGCAAATTTGCAGGATACAAAATCAACACACAAAAAAGAGTTGCATTTCTATACACTAGCAAAGAACAATCTGAAAAGGAATTTTAAGAAAACAATTCCATTTACAATAGTATCAAAGAGAATAAATATACTGAGGAATGAATTTAACCAAGGAGGTGAAAGATGTGTATTCTGAAAACTGTAACATACTGTTGAAAGAAATTAAAGAAGTAAGTAAATGGAAAGACAGCCCATTTGATAAACTGGAACTTTTACTATTGTTAAATGACAAAGACTACCCAAAGAGATCTACAGGCTGACTGAAATCCCTAACAAAATTCCAATGGCAGTTTTTATAGAAATAGAAAACCCATCCAGAAGTTCATACAGAATCTCTAGGGACTCTGAACAGCCAAAATTCTTGAAGAACAAAGTTGGAGGAATCACATTTCTTGACTTCAAAACTTACTGCAAAGCTACAATAATCAAGACAGTATGGTACTAGTATGCAGACAGATATATAGACCAATGGAACAGAATAGGAAATCCAGAAATAAACCCTCAAATATACAGTCAAATGATTTTTGACGAGGGTGCCAATACCACTCAATGGGGAAAGGACAATTTTTTCTTTCTTTCTTTTTTTTTTTTTTTTTTAATATTTATTTGGCTGTGCTCTTAGGTGCGGCAGGCGGGATCTTCACTGCAGCATGTGGGATCTTTAGTTGCAGCATGTGGGATCTTGAGTTGTGGCATGTGGGATCTAGTTCCCTGACCAGGGATTGAACCCGGGCCCCCTGCATTGACAGCATGGAGTCTTAGCCACTGGACCACCAGGAAAGTCTTGACAATCTTTTCAATAAATGGTGTTGGGAAAACAAAACAGCCACATGCAAAAGAGTGAAGTTAGACCATTACTTCACATTATATACAAAAATCAACAAAATGGATCAAAGACCTAAACTTACGAGTTAAAACTATAAAACTCTTAGAAGAAAACATGGGCGGGGGGAACTTCACGACCTTGGATTTGATAATGATTTCTTGAATATCACAACAATAGCACAAGCAAGAAAACAAAAAAATGGATAAACTGGACTTCATCAAAATTTAAAACTTCTGTGCATCAAAGACACTATCAAGAGAATGAAAAGACAACCCACAGAATGGGAGAAAATATCTGCAATCCCACGTCTGATAAGGGATTAATATCCAAAATACAAAGAGAACTCCTACAACTTAACAACAACAAAAATAAATGACCCAATTAAAAACTGATCAAAGGGCTTCACTAGACATTTCTCCAAAGAACATATACAAATGCCAATAAGCACATGAAAAGATGCCCAACATCGTCATTAGAGAAATGCAAATCAAAGCCCCAATAAGCTACCACTTCACACCCACTAGAATGGCTATTATCAAAAAAGCAGAAACAAACAAAAGTTGGTGAGGATGCAGAGAAATTGGAACCCTGTGCACTGCTGGTAGGACTGTAGAATGGTTAAGTCACTGTGAAAGACAATATGGTGGTTCCTCAAAAAATTAAACAGAGAATGTCCATATGATCCAGCAATTCTACTCCTACCCCAAATAACTGAAAGCAGGGATTCAAACAGATATTTATACACTAGTGTGCATTATTCACAATAGCCAAAAAGTGAATACAACCCATATCCATCAACAGATGAATGCACAGATAAAATGTGGTATATACATACAATGGAACGTTATTCAGTCATAAAAAGGAAAGCAATTCTGATACATGCTATAACATGGATGAACCCTGAAAACATTATGCTAGGTAAACAAGCCAGGTACCAAAGGAAAAAAATTATATGACTCCACTTATATGAAATATCTAGAATAGGCAAGTTCATAGAGATAGAAGTGGATTAGAGGCTGCAAGGGGTGGGTGGGGAGAATGGGGTGCTACTATAGACTGAGTACAGAGCTTCTACTTGAGATGATGAAAAAAGTTCTTGAAATAGACAGTGATAATGGTTACACTACATTATGAATGTACTTAATGCCACTGTGTTATACATTTAAAAACAGTTCACGTGGCAACTTTTATGTATATTTTACTACAATTAAAAAAAAACAATTCATTTACCAGTATGGAGTTTCCTCTAAAAAAAATTTAAAAACAGTAAAAAACTAAAAACAGAACTACCATACGACCCAGCAATCCCACTACTGGGCATATACCCTGAGAAAAACATAATTCAGAAAGAGTCATGCAACACAATGTTTATTCCAGCTCTATTTACAATAGCCAGGACTTGGAAGCAACATTAAGTGTCCATCTACAGATGAATGGATAAACAAGATGTGGCACATATATACAATGGAATATTACTCAGCCATAAAAAGAAACGAAATTGAGTTATTTGTAGTGAAGTGGATGGACCTAGAGTCTGTCATACAGAGTGAAGTAAGTCAGAAAGAGAAAAACAAATACCGTATGCTAACACATATATATGGAATCTAAAAAAAAAAAAAAAGGTCATGAAGAACCTAGGGGCAAGACGGGAATAAAGACGCAGACCTACTAGAGAATGGACTTGAGGACACGGGGAGGGGGAAGGGTAAGCTGGGACAAAGTGAGAGAGTGGTAGTGTATATATGGACATATATACACTACCAAATGTAGAATAGATGGCTAGTGAGAAGCAGTCGCATAGCACAGGGAGATCAGCTCAGTGCTCTGTGACCAGCTAGAAGGGTGGGATAGGGAGGGTGGAGGGAGGGAGACGCAAGAGGGAAGAGATATGGGGATATATGTATAACTGATTCACTTTGTTATAAAGCAGAAACTAACACACCATTGTAAAGCAATTATACTCCAATAAAAATGTTTAAAAAAAATTTTTTTAATAAATAAATAAATAAAAATAAAAACAGAACTACCATATGATCCAGCAATTCTGCTCTCGGGTATATACCTGGAAAAAATTAAAACACTAATTTGAAAAAATATATGCACCCCCACGTTCAGAGCAGCACTAGCTACAATAGCCAAGATATGGCAGCAACCCAAGTGCCCATCAACAGATAAATGGATAAAGAAGATGTAGCATATGCATGTGTGTGTATATACATATATATGTGTGTGTGTATATATATACATATACACACACACACGGAATATTATATAGTCATCAAAGGGGAGGAATTCTGCCATTTGCAGCAAAGTGGATGGACATAGAGAATATTATGCTTAGTGAAATAAGCAAGGGAAAGACAAATACTGTATGATATCACTTATATGTGGAATCTAAAAAATAATACAAATGAATGCATACACAAAATAGAAAGACTCACAGATACAGAAAACAAACTAGTAGTTATCAAAGGAGAGACAGAAGGGAGGAGGGGCAAATAAGGGGTATGGGATTAACAGATACAAACTATTATGTATAAAATAGATAAGCAAGAAGGATATACTGTATAGCACAGTGAGTTCTTGCCATTATCTTGTTATAACTTTTAGTGGAGTATAATCTGTAAAAACTCTGAATCACTATGCTGTACACCTGAAACTAATCAAATCAACTGTACTTCAATTAAAAAAAAAGAATAATATTGACAAAAAACAATTCATTTACAATAGCATTAAAAGAACATTAAATATCTTGGAATAAATTTAACGAAATATGTGAAAGACCTCAACATTGAAAACAATCAAACAATGCAGAGAGAAATTAAAGTCGTAAATAAATGGAGATCTACATAATGTATATGGATTAGAAGACTCAATATTGTTAAGTTGCCAATTCTCTCCAAATGAATCTATGAATTCAATGAAATCCCAACCACAATGTCAGCAGATTTTTTTCACAGAAATTGACAAATTAATTCTAAAGTGTATATGGAAATACAAAGAACTTAAAATATCCAAATCAATCTTGATAAAGTTTGACAACTTACACTACCCTGACTTCAAGACTCACTATAAAGCCACAGCGGTGGGGTACTGGCATATAGATGAAAAAACAGATTAATGGAACAAAACAGAGACCCCAGAAATAGGCCCATACCTATACAGTCAATTAATTTTTGACAGAAGTACTAAAGCAAACAAAGGAGCAGAGAAAGTTGTGGTGATTTTAAACTACATCAAATTTTTCAACATTCCTTCCCCCAAAAGGCAGAGCCCTCCTCTCGCCTCTCCTTGAGTATGAGATGGACTTAATGACTTCATTCTAATAAACAGAATATGGCAGAAGTGACAGTATGTGACTAGATAAGAAGCTTCTCCCTTACTGTCTTGGATCATTCACTCTGGAGGACATAACTGCATACCAGGAGGGTACTCAGAGAGCCCACATATCAGGGAACTGAGGACTCCTGCCAAAAGCCAAGTAAGTCATCTTGGAAACAGATCCTCCAGCCCCAGGCAAACCTCTATCACTGGCAGCCCCAGAAGACATCCTAACGGCAACTTCATGAGAGACTATGAGCCAGAATAACCCCGCTAAGCCCCTCTTCAATTTCTGACCCTCAGAGACTGAAGTAATAAATGTTTGCTGTTTTAAACTGTTAAATTTTGGAGTAATTGAACAGATAACAAATACACAAGTCTTTTCAGCAAATGGTGCTGGTACTGGGACAAGGTATCCATACTGGTGGAGGGTGGGGAGCGAGTTTGAACTTCAACCTCAATCTTACACAATACACAAAAATTAATTCAAGGAGGATCAAAGACCTGAATGTAAAAGCTAAAACTGTAAAACTTCCAGGTGAAAACACAGGCGAAATATCCTGCACTTAGAGATAGGCAAGGGCACAGAAAGCAATACCCATAAAAGGAAATATTGATAAATCAGACTTCAACAAAACTGAAAACTTCTAACCTTTGAAATATACTTTTAAGAAATAAATAGGCAAGCCACCATGGACTGACAGAAAACTTTCACAAACATATATCTGACTGGTATTCAGAATATAAAAAGAGCTCCTAAAACACAATAATAGACGGAAGTTAACAGTTCCATTTTTTTAATGGGCTGAAGATTTGAACAAGTATTGTACTTCACAAAGGAAATATACAAATGACCATTAAGTACAGACACCAGTGCTCAACATCATTAGTAATCAGGTAACTGCAAATTAAAACCACAATGAGATATTACAATACTTTCACAAAAATGGCTAAAATTCAAAACACTTACAACACGCTAAATGTTGCTAAGGACGTGGAACAATCACAACTCATACATTCTTGGTCGGAATGTAAAATGGTACAACCATTTTGAAAAAGGTGTTAATATTTCCTATAAAACAAGACATACATCTACCCTATGATCCAGCAATTCATTTCCCCTCAAGAGAAATGAATGTATATGTTGCCCAAAACCACTTGTACAAAAATGTTCACAGAAGCTTTACTCATAAGTCAAACCCTGGAAGCAGACCAAATGTCCATCAACAGGGGAATAGATCAACCAACTGGAATGTTCATGCAATGAAATACTTCACAGCAATAAAAAGGAATGAACCAATGATACAGGCAATAGCATGGATAAATCCCTAAACAGTATACTGCATGAAAGAAGCCCTACACAAGAGTACACGGGGTATTATTCCACTTATATGAAATTTTAAAACAGGCCTAACTAATATATGATGAAAAAAGTCAGAGAAGTTGTCTCTGGCTAGAAGAGAACAGTGGTTTAATCACTTATATTAAAACAAATTGAAAACATAAGGTGGCAGCAACAAGAGAATTCTGTTCAGAAAATACTTATCAAATTATTAATAACTTGGGACTTCCCTGGTGATCCAGTGGGTCAGACTCCTAATGCAGGGGGCCTGGGTTCAATCCCTGGTCAGGGAACTAGATCCCGCATGCATGCTGCAACTAAGAGTTCGCATGCTGCAACTAAGAAGCCTGCATGCCACAACTAAGAGTCCGCCTGTTGCAACTAAGAATCCCACATGCTACAACTAAAGATACCACGTGCCACAACGAAGACGCAGTGCAGCCTAAATAAATATATTTTTTTAAATTAATAACTTGTTATATAGTGCTGACAAACAGCAGTTTACCAGTTATCAATATATTACCTCTTTGCTCCAAACCCAAACATCATAGCCTGCTCTGCAAAAGTGGAGCTGAACCCATTAAATACTTTCCTTTGCCAACTGATGTTAAACTTTATCAGTAGAGGACACTGGAGAGACTCTGCAAAAAGAGGAGGCTTCTCTACATGGTTCCAGTATGCTCCTATCACCAGGCCCCTGCCAGCCAGTGAGCTCCCCGCACTGTCCAGTCACTGATGGGTGCCTGACACCTGCAATGCATAGTGGTCAGCAGCACGCAGGGTCCAGTAGCTTCCTCTGACACCTCACTCAAGCAGTTTTGTGGCAGAGTGGTTCCAGCAAGACACCCCTCCATAAATGGCTTTCTCTGACATCCAAGAGGGTAGATTTCCAGCAAGTTCTGGAGAAAACATTTCCAACATGTTCTGCCAGTGTGACACCACAATGACTTTCTCTGCCATCCAGTTAGTCATGGCCACCCTCTCCTCCAACACGATATGGATTTCAGTCCCGGAAGGGTATCTTCCTTAAGCACTCTGTATCAGCCCTACAGGTAGTGGCTATTCCTACATATGCTACTCCTATATTATTTAGAGTTCACTCTATTTCTTACTAGCCAACCCATCACTACTCCAATCTCCTGTTACCTGTCCAAATTACTGTGTGGTTTCTGAATGGACCCTGAAAGTTGTTTCAATGAGTTGAAAAGGCTAAGCAGCATAAACCTAAAATGAGAAATTTTATTACCTACATAAACTCCACATGCTTCTGCTTTATTCACAATTCTACCAATGAAAACTAATACAACACTGTAAACAGTCAAGTTAACATGTCTAAGGGCCTAAGGAGCCCTACCTGGTACACTCTGCTTCAGGAAGTTACTCAAGCTTAATATTCGGCTCCCTGAAGCTAAAGCCAGCATTTTCTTTGGAGACACTCATGAAATAGCTAACACAACCACATATCTTATAATATACCTTCCAAAATATGGAAGAAACTTCTTAGCATTCATTTTACTTTCTGTGCTAAAAAAATAATTTTATTTTTCATGCAGAATATCAAAAACCAAAACAGCCTAGGTATGCCCTGTGCTTGCCTGAAAAATCTAGTGTTCTACTTGGCCCTGACCCACACAATATCCTCCAGTTGAGCAGTCTTTATAAGTTTCAGAACACTTTCCACCAAATCAAGTTTGTGTCTAAGTCGCAATTATAAAGTCTCCAAATCAGTCGTGAACCATTAAAATAAAATCTGCAAAAAACCTTTTTTAAAGGATATAATCAAATATATGCTGAGTACCCACAACGAATGAGACCCTGTAGAATACTGTAGTAATAAGACAAACACAGTTCCTGCCCTCAGAAAACTGAAAGTGAGGATGGAGAGCAGGTAGAAAGGAGAGGCAAATAAGCAATTTTAAAAGAGTATGGGGCTTCCCTGGTGGCGCAGTGGTTGAGGGTCTGCCTGCCAGTGCGGGGGACACGAGTTCGAGCCCTGGTCTGGGAGGATCCCACGTGCCGCGGAGCGGCTGAGCCCGTGGGCCACAATTACTGAGCTTGCGCGTCTGGAGCCTGTGCTCCGCAACAAGAGAGGCCGCGATAGTGAGAGGCCCGTGCACCGCGATGAAGAGTGGCTCCCGCTTGCCACAACTGGAGAAAGCCCTCGCACAGAAACGAGGACCCAACACAGCCATAAATAAATAAATAAATAAATAAATATTAAACAAACAAACAAACAAAAAAACTATTAAAAAAAAAAGAAAGAGTATGATAGGGACTTCCCTGCTGGTCCAGTGGTTAAGAATCCGCCTTCCAATGCAGGGGATGCGGGTTCGATCCCTGGTCAGGAAACCAAGATCCCCCATGCCGCGGGGCAACTAAGCCCGTGCACTGCAACTACTGAGCCCGCGTGCCACAACTAGAGAGCCCACGCACCACAATGAAAGATCCCGCATGCCGCAACTAAGACCCGATGCAGCCAAATACATAAATTTTTAAAAATAAAATTAGAAAAATAAAACAAGTTACAGGTTAACCATTTGACAAGCTTCCCCTTTATCTGATCAACACCATAAGGTAAAGAGATTAGGTACTGTCAATCCAATATTACAAACACAGTAGTAGAGAAATCAGCTGACTTGTCTAAGTAAGGCTCCACAACTAATACTTGAAATACCAGCATTCACCTTCCTCACCTGGTTCCAAGAAGAGCTCCAAGATGGATCTTTTCAATCTAGTCTGGGGAGGCAGGCACCACTCCATACAGGATTGAGTGAGATTAGTACTCTAGGCAGTAAGTACACAGAGAGGTTCATTTGCTCAGAAAGTTTACTGCATTGGGCTTCCCTGGGGGTGCAGTGGTTAAGAATCCGCCTGTCAATGCAGGGGACACAGGTTCGATCCCTGGTCCGGGAAGATCCCATGTGCCGTGCCGCGGAGCAACTAAGCCCGTGTGCCACAGCTACTGAGCCTGCACTCTAGAGCCTGCGAGCCACAACTACTGAAGCCCACGCGCCTAGAGCCTGTGCTCCGCAACAAGAGAAGCCACCGCCATGAGAAGCCCGCGCACTGCAACGAAGAGTAGCCCCTGCTCGCCGCAACTAGAGAAAGCTCCCGTGCAGCAACGAAGACCCAACACAGCCAAAAATAATAAATAAATAAATTTATTTAAAAATTAAAAAAAAAAAGTTTACTGCCTTAACAAAATGATGTGGGGACCCCAAACCTTTTAGACACTAGAGACAACATTTACTGTTGCCTGTGCCTTTTTCACACTACAGGGAAGGCCACAGAATGTGAGGAAGAGAAACTAAATAGTCGGGACACCAAAAGTTTCAGAACCAGGCTTGCCCTTAAGAATATCACATATTCTCTCTACAACTTTAGACATCACCTAGAAACTGAATACAACATTGCCAAAGTCCCCACACTCTACAATAATGTCTAAGACTCTGAAACCATCCCACCTGAAAAAATCATGGTATCTGGAAACCTTCACATTATAGCTCCAATGTTTGGGTGATAATATAATCTTGGAGGGTTTCAAATCTCCCAGGAAATACTCTGAGTGCTGACAACCAGCATCAATGTCCATGGTCAGGAGAAAACTTTGAGAAGTGTGGTTGAAACTGTACCCTTAGGTAATATGTAAGAGAAAAAAACACAACATCTAAATCCAGTAGCAGTTGCTATTTGCATTATAAAACTAATTTATAAGCCAACTCAAAAGAAATAAGGTCTCCCACCCTCCCCCACTCTCTATCCTGGCAGACGAGAAACCATATTGGCATCATCAGTTCAGCTACCAAGATAACGCTATAGTTCAGATGCAAGGCCTCTGTGGGGCTCCATTAACAACATCTGTTAAGACAAAATTTGAATTTTTTTTGGGGGGGGGCCGTGTTGGGTCTTCATTGCTCCACACGGGCTCTCTCTAGTTGCGGCGAGTGGGGGCTACTCCTCGTTGCAGTGCGCAGACTTCTCATGGCGGTGGCTTCTCTTGTTGCGGAGCACGGGCTCTAGGAGCGAGGGCTTCAGTAGTTGTGGTGCATGGGCTCAGTAGTTGTGGAGCATGGGCTCTAGGCGCTCAGACTTCAGTAGTTGCGGTGCGTGGGCTCAGTAGTTGCGGCATGCGGGCTCTAGAGTGCAGGCTCCTTAGTTGTGGCGCACGGGCTAAGCTGCACTGTGGCATGTGATATCTTCCCAGACCAGGGACCAAACCCATGTCCCCTGCATTGGCAGGTGGATTCTTAACCACTGCGCCACCGGGGAAGTCCAAAATTTGAATTTTTTAATAGGGAAAACTAAAGTAATAATACATAAAAACAAAAAAATTGACTTGGGAAGAAAGTACAGCCAAGCAACGCTGTCAGTGTACCAAAGCCACTCACATAGTCTTCAGCAGACCCAGCAGTCAGACTGGATACAGGGAGCAAAGGGTACAGTTATCAAAAGGCTCCAAGATGAGCCGAAAGGAGAAACAAAGTCCCCTGCATAGCTTTTAGGGCTTATCAGTCAAATGAAGAATATCAGAACCAATTATCTGAACTTTTTTCTAACAAAGTATTTTACCTTAATCTCAGGTTGTACGAGGACTAGAAAATCGACCTGCTTTGTTCATGGGGTATGACCCTAACTACAGTCTTATACTTGAAAAGATAAAGTCCTTAAAGGAAAGTTGGTTTTGATTTGCTTTCATCACCTTCAGACAAGGATTTTTACCATCAATAAGTTTTACAAACAGCTCCAAGATCCTTCACCCTCCCACAGGGCCAGTATTTCAATAAGGACCACATACAGCAATAAGGTTTGCTCACAGCACAGATTATAGTTTCCCAAGTAAAATGCTTACCCACCTAAAGCCAAATTTCCCAGGTATCAGGCCAGGGTGCACAGCTGTTGAGGAGGAAAGGAAAAGTTGTCCACATTTAAAAGATGAGGAAACTGGGCTTCCCTGGTGGCACAGTGGTTGAGAGTCTGCCTGCCAATGGGGGGGACACGGGTTCGAGCCCTGGTCTGGGAGGATCCCACATGCCGCGGAGCAACTGAGCCCGTGTGCCACAACTACTGAGCCTGCGCGTCTGGAGCCTGTGCTCCGCAACAAGAGAGGCCGCGATAATAAGAGGCCCGCGCACCGCGATAAAGAGTGGCCCCCACTTGCCACAACTAGAGAAAGCCCTCGCACAGAAACGAAGACCCAACACAGCCATAAATAAATAAAAATAAATAAATAAATAATTAAAAAAAAAAAAAGAATGCCATTTGAATGGCTTTCAGTTCTTAAAAAAAAAAAAAAAGATGAGGAAACTAGGCACTTCCCTGGTGGTCCAGTGGTAAACAGTCCACCTTCCAATGCGGGGGACGCACGTTCGACCCCTGGTCGGGCAACTAAGCCCGCGTGCCACAACTATTGAGCTCACGCACCTCAACGACAGGGAAAACCTGCACACCACTAGAGAGAAGCCCGCATGCCTCAACTCGAGAGAAACCTGAGCAGACGTGCACCGTAACGAAAAGATCCCGCATGCCTCAACAAAGATCCTGTGTGCCCCAGCGAAGACCCAACGCGGCCAAAAAAAAAATAAGGAAAATAAATAAATAAAATAAATATTTTTTAAAAATATGTCATTAAAAAAAATAAAAGATGAGGACACTAAAGCACACAGAAGATAATCAGATGAAAGCTAAAGTAGAAAAAGGAAAGCTTTATTTGGCCCACTTTATAATATAATATGAATCTAAACATTCGTCTAAGCTCACAACAAATATGAAATGCATGTTACTCTTCTTTAAAAAGAGCAAGCGAGGGAATTCCCTGGCCGTCCAGTGGTTAGGACTCCACGCTTTCACTGCCGAGGGTCAGGGTTCGATCCCTGGTTAAGGAACTAAGATCCCACAAGCCATGCAGCACGGCCAAGGCGGGGGGTGGGAGGGGGGGAAGGAACAAGCATTTCACTTTAAAAAAACACAAACATCAAGATCTATTTTGTATAAAAAACAAATTATATAGTAGTTTTACTCATAGTTGTCACAACTTAGAAGTAACCAAGATGTCCTTCAACTGGTGAATGGATAAATAAATGGTGGTACACCCACACAATGGATTATTCAGCATTAAAAAGAAATGAGCTATCAAAGCCCTGTAAAGACATGGAGAAATCTTAAATGTACATTACTAAGTAAAAGAAGCCAATCTAAAAAGGCTATATACTGTATGACTCCAACTACATGACATTTTAGAAAAGGAACAGTAAAAAGATTAGTGGGACTTCCCTGCTGGTCCAGTGGCTAAGTCTCTGTGCTCCCAATGCAGGGAGCCCGGGTTCAATCCCTGGTCAGGGAACTAGATCCTACATGCCGCAAGTAAGAGTTCACATGCCGCAACGAAGATCTCGTGTGCAGCAACTAAGACCCAGCACAGCCAAATAAATAAATAAAATATTAAAAAAAAAAAAAAAAAAGATTAGTGGTTGCCAGCGGCTGGGGGAGAGGAAGGGATGAATAGAAGAAGAGATTTTTTTAGGACAGTGGAACTATTCTGTATGATACTATAATGGTAGATATATGTCCTTATACATTTGTAAAAACCCATAGAAGGTACATAAACTGCAGACTTTGAGTGATAATGATGTGTCAATGTACATTCATCAACTGTAACAAATGTACCACTCTGGTGTGGAATGTTGATATGTATGAGTGGGGCCAAGGGGTATATGGGAACTCTCCATTCAATTATGCTATGAACCTAAAACTGCTCTAAAAAATAAAATCTATTTTTTTATCTTTTTAAAAAATTTTTATTTATTTATTTATTTATTTAAGTTTTGGCTGCATTGGGTCTTCGTTGCTGTGCACAGGCTTTCTCTAGTTGAAGCGAGCGGGGGCTACTCTTGGTTGCGGTGCGCAGGCTTCTCATTGAGGTGGCTTGTCTTGTTGCAGAGCACGGGCTCTAGGCGCACGGGCTTCAGTAGTTGTGGCACACGGGCTCAGTAGTTGTGGCTCGTGGGCTCCAGAGTGCAGGCTCAGTAGTTGTGGCGCACGGACTCATTTGCTCCGCGGCATGTGGGATCTTTCCGGACCAGGAATCGAACCCGTGTCCCCTGCACTGGCAGGCGGATTCTTAACCACTGTGCCACCAGGGAAGCCCCCAAATCTATTTTTTTAAAAGCCAATTTTTTTGTTTTGTTTTTGCTCTTTTGTTTTTTTGTTTTGTTTTGTTTTTTGGGGCCACGCTGTGCGGCATGAGGGATCTTAGTTCCCCAACCAGTGATCGAACTCATGCCCCCTGCAGTAAAAGCACAGAGTCTTAACCACTGGACCACCAGGGAAGTCCCCCAAAAGCCAAATTATTCAAATGTTATAATTTTTTATCTGGGTGGTTGTTAGGTATATACAGGTGTAAAAAATCATCTAATTTTGTGTTTCTATACTTTTATACTTTTTGTGTTTTTATACTTTTATACTTTTTTTTTGTTTGTACACTTTTATACATATTTTATGCTTTAATAAGAGTTACTTTAAAAGAAAACAAAAATTTAACAGGGAAATCCAATCATTTGAGGGGCGAAAAAAAAATGTGTACTTAAACGAACACTGAGGCAGAGCCTATTTATCATGACAAGGCATGGGCACTGTCTGAGCACTGATACTCCCTGGCTGTGTGGCCTAAACATTCTCACTTCATTTCGTCAAATGTAAAGTGAATGTACTACTACTTGTCTCATAGGTCTATTAAAAAAGAAGTTCCTTCTCTTATCCACTTAGTTATTCAAAAGAAAAACAAGAAGACCAGGGAATAAAGATTCCAATCAAGCAAGAGGAATACTGCATATTAGTTCTCTCTCTCAACAAACTATAAAAAATACAGTAAACTGGGGACTTCCCTGGTGGTGTAGTGGTTAAGACTCCGCGCTCCCAATGCACGGGGTCCGGGTTCGATCCCTGGTCAGAGCACTAGATCCCACATGCATGCTGCAACTAAGAGTTCGCATGCCACAACTAAGGAGCCCGTGAGCTGCAGCTAAGTAGCACACGTGCTGCAACTAAGACCCGGTGCTAGCAAATTAAAAAAAAAAAAAATGCAGTAAACTGAAAATAAAATAGACACTTCAAATTTTTAACAAAAGGCCCTCTTAAAGCAGCATTTAAAAAGTAATTTTCTCATTTCAACCAACTCCCACATGAACATTTCATTCATCTTAAATACCCACCTTATCTTCTATCCAGAAAATATCATTTTAGCAACTCCATAAAAATCCAATTTATTCTTTAAGGGATTTGAGAAGCTTTAAAAAAGGATGCTGATAATCAAGTTCTTGGCTATAAAGAAACTAGTCACTGAACACTAGCACAAGAAGTCAATGGTGAAACAGAATGCAGCATGCCAAACAGAGCTATGAATATGCAGTGTGGAAATGACTTTAATGGGACGGGGGATTTAAGGGATGAATACTTATCACCAAAAGCACTGCTTGCTGCTCCCAGAAATTAAAATCTAGAATACTTAGCTAGGACCCTCTGGTTGGTGCTAGTTTTCAAATACCACACATGGAAGATCATCAGACAAGGAAGCCTCAAGCTTTAGAAAAAAGGTGCATGTGAATTAAAATTAATTCACGTGTAACTTTTTTTTCTTAGGTAGCAAAATACCTGCCACATGACCAACAGTCTAAAGAGGCAGTGCCAACTGTGGTAACTGGGCGTGGATACTTACAAAGGCACAAATCACCAAGGCCAGGCTCCACAGAGAGATGAAGGATAAATTTTGTGAACCCTGTGGATGACCAAGAAGCCTCCTAGCCCGCGTCAATTAACAGAAACCCAGAAACATGACAAGTAACTGAAGTTCTAAAGCAAAGAGACCCCCCTCAATCTAGAAGCTTGCGTCTACATGCAATAGTTCCTGATTATTTCAACTTCCCACTTCAATGGAATATCCATTAGTTTTTGACTCAGCATGGGTACATCTGGAAATCTGGCAAAAAACAGAAAATGAAGCTTAGAGCTGAGAACTACAAGGGATGAATAATAACCAAACTGGGCCCGGAGTCCAAAGAACTGTTCAACTTTTTCCGAAACAGTGTCCCTGAATGAAACTTATCTAACACATGTATTTTCTATCTATCTATCTATCTATCTATCTATCTATCTATTTATTTATTTATTTATTTATGGCTGTGCTGGGTCTTCGTTTCTGTGCGAGGGCTTTCTCTAGTTGCGGCGAGCGGGGGCCACTCTTCATCGCAGTGTGCGGGCCTCTCACTGTCGCGGCCTCTCTTGTTACGGAGCACAGGCTCCAGACGCACAGGCTCAGCAGTTGTGGCTCAGCAGTTGTGGCTCACGGGCCCAGCTGCTCCGCGGCATGTGGGATCTTCCCAGACCAGGGCTCGAACCCATGTCCTCTGCATTGGCAGGCAGATTCCCAACCACTGCGCCACCAGGGAAGCCCTGTATTTTCTTTATAAGGCGCTTCACAGCCTTCTTGTGCTTAGGAAAATTAGACAGCGCTCCAGCACTATACTTGGGAGGCATTTTAATCAGCAAAATTACCAATAAAAAAAAAAATATGAAAAATCATGGCACTAAATAGACCATGAAAAGGACACCTGTTTACCATACAAGTATCCCCCACTTTTCGAAAAGTCACTTTACGCCACTTTGCTTTTATGAAAGACCTACATTAGTACCTGCTTTCACTAACCAAAAGAAATCCAAAGAGCTTTTTCACTTTAATGAAAAGGCAGAAAGTAAAAACAGCATTCGGTATTTGTTTTGCAGGGAGTCATTATAGAAGCAGTGTGCACCCAGAACAGCGAGAGTGGCACTGCCAAGCTCCTTCCCCGGAAACTACAATCAGCATCTCAGCATCAAGCTGCTACAGCTCTGAATTGTATCTGTGAGCATCTGTGCTTTATCTTGATTTAAACTGCGCATCCGTTAGCAAGATGTGTCCTAAGGTCATTGCTTCTTCACTTTACGCCGTTTGGCTCATGAAAGGTTTCATAGGAGCACTCTACTTCCATCTGAAAGCACTCTTCTTTCACTGGAAATCAAGGGAAATATGTATTACAGCTGAAACAAGATGGCAGAGTGTCACCTGGTTCCACCTCAGCTGGGAATGTACACCAGGCAATTCAAATTTTTCACCATTTCTGGTCTGCAAAGGGTTTTCTCTGATCACTGGAGTGGCTCAAATTTTAATTCATCGCCAAACTTTAAAATCAGGAAATTACACATGAAAATCCAGATTTCTGGTTTTCCTTTAAAAAAAAAACAAAAATCACAAGATCTGGTAACAACAACTGGCTAAAACTAAGAAACAGTGACCCTTTCAATAGGGCCTGTGGTTGCTAGTTCACCGAAGTCCCCACCACTCACCACTGCCCTTACACCCTGCTTCCCTAATTTACTGCCAGCTAGCCCCTGATGTAAATGCATCGTTTACCAACCCAGACGTTTATAATATACTGCTGACTGCAAAAAGGTACAAATCAGGATGTAATGCATAATCTCATTTTTGTAAAATTTATAAGACACAGAAAAAAAGTCTGGTTGTACAATAAAACAGTAACAGTAAAATTATGGATGGTCCTTTATTTTTATTTCTTCTTGTTACTCATGTTATCTTTTTTTAAACTAGTGAATATATATTACTTACATAAGTTATTTCCTACAACAGCTTCGAGATATAATTCACATACCATAAAAGTCACCCATTTAAAGTGTACAATTCACAGGAATTCCCTGGCAGTCCAGTGGTTTAGGACTCCGTGCTTCCACTGCAGGGGGCATGGGTTCGATCCCTAGTCAAGGAACTAAGATGCCGCATACCACACGGCAAGGCCAAAAAATAAAATAAAATAAAAAAATAAAGTGTACAATTCAATGGTTTTTAGTATATAAAAGATATGTGCAACCATCGCTACAATTTTAGAACATATTCATCACCTCTCCTCTCATCTACCCCCAAGCCCTAAGCAATCACTGATCTACCTCCTGTCTCTATAGATTTGCCTCTTCTGGACATATCCTATAAATGAAATCATATAATATGTGATCTTTTGTGTCTGGCTTCTTTCACTTTGCATAATGTTTTCCAGGTTCATCCATGTTGAAGTATATATTAGTACTTCACTCCTTTTCATTGCTAAATGATTTTCCATTGTATGTATATACCGTATTTTATTTATCCATTATCGGCTGATAAACATTTGGGTCATTTCCCCCTTTGGTTATTATGAATAATACTGCTATAAACATTCATACACAGGTCTTTGTGTGTACATACATATGTTTTCATTTTTCTTGGGTAGATAACTAGGAATGGAATTGCTGTTAACTCTATGTTAACCATTTAAAGAACTGCCAGACCATTTTCCAAAGCGACTGCATCATTCTCACCAGCTGAGTATAAGGATTCTGATTTCTCCACATCCTCACCAACACTTGTCATTATCTAACTTTTTGATTACAGAGTAAGTTGTTTAGAAGTGTTCATTCAATCATAATACACTCAGATTTTTATGGACTTCAAGATTCTCTTATTCCCTGACATCAAAATTTAGACTTGAAAAGAGTCCAATTCTAGACCTGCTTCCCTAGCCTGTTCACCTTCTGGAAAATGAGGGGACAGGAATAAATGGGCTAAATCCCCACCCACAAATAAAACTTTTACAGAAATGATCAGATTTCCTTAGCACTCAACAAAATAAAGTCTCTAACAGGGATCCAGCACTGAAGTGAACATATGTTCCCATCAAAACTCATTTGCAATACCTCGTACATAAACCCAGCTTCAAACCATAATAGCAGCAAACATGAATGAGAGTCTCAATCTATCACCTTTTGTAAAAGAACCAAAATGTCTTGGGTTTTTACACTCAGAATTCATTGCTCAAATCCTGCTGTAGTATAGGAAGAGAAATGAATCTGATTTAAAATCAGGGCAAAAGCACAGATCCACTGGCACAAACATACAAAATGCCCCTCTGCTCCAAGCCGGAGACAGGGTGCACTGTGCAGCCTTTCCCCAGCTCTACCCATCACTGCTCCTTATAGTCTCAGGGCAGCACTGGGAGGAGGACAAGCAGCAAATACTACTGACATGTTTACAGAAGCCCAAGGTGGCAGTGAGAAGACCCAACCAAGAAGAGAGTCTAAGAATCTCAATGCTATGCTCACCCAATACATGTTTTCCAAGAGTCAAAAGTGGCATCTTAGCCAGGAAGCGGGTTGAGCCGCAGAGCCCCTTCTGAGATGCAGAATTGCTTTCTGTTCTCAGGCTTCAGTCATGCACTTTGAGCAAGTTCTGCTGCCTCTTGCAGAATGAGGATGGGCCTCCATAAGGTGCTAGAGTGCAAGCACTCCAGGCAGGGTAGGAGGTGGAGATCCATGGCCAAATTCTCATTTCTATTTGCCCATTCCCTCCATTTCCCTATTTAATTAGAGGGTGTTCTAACTCAGACAAATTTAGCACATTTTTGTAAACATTTAGTCCTTATCTACTACATGCAGGTACAAGAAGACACAAAAACACAATCTCTACAGGAAAGGGGTTAGGTCTAATCAGAGAAAACAATTATTCTCCAAAGAGTATATACTGTGTTTTTTGTTTGCTTGTTTGTTTTTTTAATAAGGGCAATGATACTACTGCAGTTCAGAGGGAGTGGAGTATTCCCAAGAACTGGAATGTTTTGGGAGTGTTTCATAAAGGAGGTAGGAGGGACGTGAGCTGGACTCTGGAGAAAAGAGAAGTGACATTGAAGGCAAAGAGGGGCAAAAGCCAATGGATTGGCTGGTAAAAGGATCTGTGTAAGGAAATATCATGTATGGAATGTTTACCAAACCATTTGGTTAGTGGGGTTAGGACAAACCCTGAAGAGCTGGGTTGGGGCCAGCTGGGCAGCAGCACCTTAAATGCCACATTAGGACATCAGATCTCATCCCATAAGTCTGCAGCAGTTTGACTTTAGTGTAGGATCTCCATAGTTGTGAATTATGTCTGTTGCTCATAATAGTTAAAAGTGTTGACATTTACAGGTGAATTATGTAAATACAAAGTTAAAGTAGATGGAAGGGCCACTACTCTAACATTCCTACTCATCTGCACTTAAAAATGCCCAGCACAGAAGTACTGCTATTAACTATCTCTGAGTAATAACATACACTGAATCAAGCAAGCATCATCTAATACTCATAAGTATGCATGAGGCAGTAAAAGCATTAAACAAAGGCAATAAAGTTCTTGGATATTCTATAATTTCCTTGGGGCAGCAGTTCTAACATACGGTTAGACCACGAATGGACTTTAATGGACCCCCTGACCTCCCTAAAATTGCATGCAAAAATTAGTGTAGTGAAGTTGACTGAGTGGATCTGTCTCTTTCTATATCTCAAAGAGGTCAGATACCCAAAATAGTCTAAGAGCCTAACTTAGGGTTGTTTTAATAGAAAACAGCAAGAATCTGGGGACTTCCCTGGCGGTCCAGTAGTTAAGACTTCGCCTCCCAATGCAGGGGGTGTGGGTTCGATCCCAGGTTGGGGAGCTAAGATCCCACATGCCTCACAGCCAAAAAACCAAAACAGAAAACAGAAGCAATATTGTAACAAATTCAATAAAGACTTTAAAAATGGTCCACATCAAAAAAAAATCTTTAAAAAAAAAAAGAAAGAAAAAGAAAACAGCGAGAATTTAACCCTGTGGCAGCCTTAACTTTCTAAAGGAAGTGTTAATCAGAGGGGGGGTTGGGGGGAAGTTAGATTGAGGCCATTTTGAGAAGTTCCTAATATTTTCATATCTCCCTCCTTTCTTGTAAAGAACTGCCCAAGGAACTAGTCTCACCAAAATCAAGACTCATTCAACGTTCAAAAAATGGCCCAAGGGAGGGTAATGAAATATCTAAAAACTACTCACTCAACTTCTCTCTCTTCTCACAAGTAAGGGAAACAGCAACAGGCCACCAGCTGCCTCTGGTTTCAGCATCTTCTCCAAAAAGATCTCCTGACCAAACAGCTAGTTTCCTTCAAAATTACACGTTCTGAGGTGACAAGATCCTGACACAAACCCACAAAGTATTGCTGCTTGACTTCTTAGTCGTCTCAGGGAGGCTTGCTGTAAGACCATATACAGGAGCCTATGCTGAGAAGCCAAAGGACCACAGGGAAAGAGAAATGTGTTTTGGAGCACTCAGAACTCTTCCTAGACCTGCACACCTTGCCCGGCGTCTCTAACCCTCCTACCCTCACAAGAAGCGGGGGCTGGCGGTCTGTTTTCATTGCGCAAGATACATTTACTCTATTAAAAGTTAATTTGGCATTCACGAGACAAAAAGAAGTTTCATTTCTTTTTCTGATTCTAACACACTCCCACATTTCCTTTGTCTCCTGATTACACTTGCCAGATTATCTCTTTAGGAGATAAAATCAATCAACTCACCACCATAATATTCACTTTCTCCCAGAGCCAAAAGAGCCTTACCACAACTCCAAAGAGTGGTGGTCCAGAACCAAAGAAATTATGTCCCAAAATAAAATTCGGGCATCATGGACATTTAACCAGGCCCTTCAGGAAGAAGCAAACGGTGAGCTCCGAGGAGCACAGAAGGCAGGCGCCAGGCAGAGGGCCTTCGCCCTGTCAGAATCACAGGGCCGTCACACTGGCCTGCCTGGTTCGCGGGGGCTTTCGACTGTTTCGTCTAGTCTTAGTCTCAAGCAGTCTGAAAGTCAGTCGCAGGAGCGAAATCTAAGAAAATGGTACGTGTATTTCTCACCTGGGAACAACACAAGACCCCGGAGAGCATCAAGCTGGCACTGGACACGTTTCAGCGCTGCGGGTCAGCGGAGCCCAGGGCTGTAGTCACAGTAACTAGTTTCCCGCTACACCTCGGGAGCGGGGCTCTCGGACCTCCACCCCGAGGCCGTCCTCCGACCTCGGCAGCAGCATCTAGGAGGCTCCACGGGCGGCCCGTCAGGACGATCGAGCGATGCTCAGCCGATACCCCTGCCCTGCGCGCGCCAGCTCCAACCCCGCGCCCGCCGCCGCCCGCCCCGCGGCGTCAGGCCGGTCTTTCGGCCCGGCTTCTGTCACTCACCGGCCGGCCCAGGCAGCGGGCGCCCACGGCTCCCCACGGGAGCTGGGCCCCCCGGGCCTCCAGGTTTCGACCCGCCCCCTGGCAGGCAGTGCAGGTGGCTGAGCCCCGCAGCAGCGGCCCCACACCGGCCGCTCGGACCACCTCCCGGCGCTGCCCACTAGGTACGGATCAACAACAAGATGGCGGCCAGCCGAGGGGGCGGGGGCCGGGCGTCATAGTAACCTGGACGGCAAAGAACCCGCCCCCGGCTCAAAATATCCCCAATCAACAACCTCTTTGCCCGAGGCCCAGGGGAGTGCCTCCCGCTCACAGGTCGGCCAGCCTGTCAGTCAGACCCTGCCTCTCGTGGCCCGTGCCGAACGCCTCAGCACGTGACTGTGACGGCACGGGTTGGCGCATGCGCGCCGTTCCCGGGGTTGCTGGCGGCAGAGCTTTCACTGGCTACTCCGAGTCCGGAGCGCCCTTGGCATCTCTGCGTGCGCGGCCCCCGTGCGCAGCCGGCAGCGTCTTCTCCCATGCATGCTTAGGGAATGTCTGCTGTGTGCTACATCCCTTTTTTTTTTTAATCACTCACCCTAGAAGGCAGGACTTGTCGCTCCCTAGTGAGGAAACTGAGGCTCAGAGGGGGAGGCCGGGCCAAGGTTACACCACCTCTGGAAATGTAAGCACCGGGTTTCGTTCCTCCTCTTACTGGCTCCAGTGTATAATGCCCTCTTCCCAGCGGCTTCCCTAGCTTTGCCCTTCATCAGCCTTTTGTGCTGCCCCAGCAGTCCCTGGTCTGTTGTCCACGTTTGTCCTTCTGCCTGGAGTTCAGTCCCCAGTTCAGTCCCCAGCACAAGCCCTGGCACACAGCGGGCATTCTTTTTTCCTACCCTAGAGCATCTCGTCTTGAGTTCTTATAACATCTTTTGCCCTGGATTGTCATGATCTGCCCCCGAGGCCAACTGTGAGTCTTGGGAAGACTGTTACCCCCTATGCAGAGAACCTAGCCCTGGGCTTGGCATCTGATGCAGTCACACAGCCTGACCCACATCAAGTGCCTGGACTAGCTAGTTTTGTGACTATTGAGGCTTGGTTGCCCCACCTGTGGAATGAGGATAACAATCAAGCTCCTTAGAGATGAGGATTTAATAAGCCCTTAGAGCAGGGTAAAGTGCTCAGGAAAAATCCACCTGCAACCCCTTCCAGTAAGGGCCTGCTGTCAAGTTGCTGGCCCTGAGGCCAGTTCTAACACCCTCACTTTATTGGAAGCACCGTGAAACATATTTTTCCCACAGAAGGCACTCAGCTTCTTCCTCCACCTGGGGTACCATAACTGGCTCAGTAAGGGAGGTCCTCTGGTACCCTAAGATGGTTCAAGTCCACAGACTTGACAGAGGGGAGAAGATTGAGAGAACTTGGGGACACCACAGTAAAGGTAGCCTCCACCAAGACAGCAGGTCCTCTGGGAGAGCTGGCAGTAACCTGAGACCTGATGCCAGGCTGGGTATGGGGAGTGAGCTAGCACTGCACCCAACAGAACCCACCGTGCAGCAGGCTACTGTAGGCCACCTCGCCACGTGCAGCAGCTCAGCTCAGCACAGGGAGGACAGAGGGCCCTGGAACTAGAAGAAACAGATCAGGAGGAAATGGGAACACCTGCTCAAAAGGGGGCTACTCTCAATCCCTCCATGGCCACCCATGCCACAGGGTGCTCAAGTCTGCACCAACCCTCACCTCAATGCAAAAGCTCCAGATCCTTTTCAAGAAAACCTCCACATACAGTCGGCAAACTGCCCTGGAAGTTGGTGGGGCTCTCAAACGAACAATGCCCTCCTTTCAGTGGGAAAAGGAAGCTCCTGGGCCCTTCCCATCTGCCAGAGCAGGTGTCCTCTGAGGGGACAGGCCAACTGGAGGCCCCCTCAGTCCCCCTCAGTCACTGGCAAGGATAACAGCTTCTTACATGTCAGAGCATTGTACAATGCCTTCTTAAAAGAAAAATAACCTTACTACTCCCACAATGTTCCCACAAGACAGGGCATTCTCCAAGTGAGAACAAGGAAGCACAGATCTCAGAGCTTCTCCCACATGTAGGTTACAAGGCTAGGACTCTTCTGTTTGTAATTTTGTTTATTATTGAATCAACTTGAAAACACATAATCATGTGAAGAAGAAATTCCACAAATACGATGCAGCTTCTTGGCCTCAGAGCCAGCGCCGGGCTCCTGTGTGCGTGTTGAACAGGTAATCTCTGCCTGTACCTGAGCTCAGATGGTCAGGGGAGAGGGAGGGTACTGCTGGCTTCAGCAGAACTGCCTCCCTCCCCTAAGGGCAGGGAAAGGTATTCCAGGACCCTTGGTGTGACCCCCTCCCTTCTGCTTGATCCAGCTTGTCCCCTCCCTCCTTTCTCAGCACATCATTTGAGGTCTGGCTCAAATGCACAGGAAGCATCCATGGTTCCCCAAAACTGGACACCAGCTCCCCTAAGCCCAGTGCCAGATTACTCTGCTATAATTCATGGTGACAGTGGAGCATTTGGGGGCCTCTTCCCTCACCACCTTCCCCCCTTTCCCCCATGGGCAGGAACTAGATCAGGTTCCCCAGGTGATTGGCAAACACTGGCTGAGGGGTGAGTGGGGGTGAGAAGAGACCCCATTCAGGGAAACAGTAGATAGTGGATGCCTGGTGGGAGGCAGAGATATTGAAATGGGGTATGGAAAGAAAGTGGGCCCAAGTAGAGGATGGTTTGGAAAGAGCGGGACTCACGGGGGTCCTGTGCTCTGCCATCAAAATGCTGCTGAGGTGAAGAATGAGAGGGTGCAATGAGTTGAACCCTGCCCATGGGGAGCAGGTGGAGGCCTGCCCCCAGAAGGGTCAGGAGCCCACCTGCCTCCTCCATGCTGATGTTGCTGGTATGGGCCCTCCCACAGGGACAGCCATCCATGGGAAAGGGGGCAGGCTTGGCAGGGGAGCACTCTGAAGCAGCCTCAGTGCCCACTGCACAGGATGGTAGGTTGACATACCAGGCTCATGACACTGCTGGGTGCCTGGGGTGTCTCCATCCTCGGTGCCTCCATGAACCTCTCAACGGACCCCTCAGTTCCCTGGATACTGGGGCAAAGTAGGAGCTGGAGTACAGGATAGGGCTCTGGGCCCCAGCCTGAGTTTAAGAGATGGACTTCCAGGCATAGAGGTATGCAAAGGAGGCTTACCTGTTTAGCAGTAGAGCCTGGGTTGATTTACTTGGTGCCTGTAGCACCTGGGCCAACCTAAAATGCCAGGAGGAGGGACCAAGCAGTGAGAGCAGAAGACCTGCTGGCTCCAGAAACCAGCACCATTCATCTGCCCCTTTTATTGGGGATAGGCTATGTCTGTATGCAGTGCCCACATTGTTACTCCCACCTACCCCTGGGTTCAGTCCTGTGCTCACAAGAAACTCAGAGTCTTAGGGGAAGGTCAGGTTTCAAATGGAGGGCAGGGGTCAGAAATAGGGGTAAATGCCCAGTGCATGACAGACTCAGATTCTAAAGCCCTGGGCCTCGTCTCATTCCAAGACTGGGTTCTGCCAGCGATGGAGACAACTTTCTCCCAGTGTATCTCTGCCTCTAACCTGATGACCACTGGAAGGAGGGCAGTCCTCCTGAATATCAGTTTGTCTGCTCATCAACTTGGGCAATCTTGGGTAAAACCAGCTATCACAGATGCGATCCATTAGTGGGCTGGGGGGAGGCAGTCAGTACAGGGATAGCAACCCTACCCCTGCAGGAGCCTGCTGAGGAGCCGGCCCAGAGCCAAGAGGAGAAGCGCACTGGTCACTGTCAGCACCACCACAAACCAGGGCTCCGGCTGCCAGAAAGCCTCCGTGTCTGTCACAAGCAGGGGTGTCATCATTGAAGTCACCTGAAATGGGACCACAGCTTCACCACTGCCCTGCCAAAATGCCCTGATCACCCAGCCTTCAAAACCCTCCAAGGGCTGGGCCACCCCACACCCCAGATTTCTCTTCTGTATTGCCAGGCTCTTTGCACTCAGCAGTTCCCTCCGAAATGCCTTCCCCCACTGTTCCACCTGGAAAACTAGGTCCCTGCATCCTCCAAGATCCTTTCTTCCCACCCACCAAGGGCCTGAGGACCCCCCTCACTGTGGCTCTGTGGGTGCTGGTGGCCACTGTGCTGGCCCTCCAGGGAACTAGATGCACAATGACAGTGGCTGTGGTGCTGAGGTGGGGGGTGGAGGGACCTGCATCGGCCACACGGATCAATAGCTCATAAGTATGGGGCTGCTCTGGCCAGGAGGGCCCCAACATGAGGTCGTTGTGCACCAGGACAGCTCCTTGCAGGCTGAATTGGCTCCGACTATTCCCTGAAAACAGAGTGGCAGAAGAAGGGGACCATTGCTGGCCTGCCTCTCCCCCACAGCCCAGTGGTCCCCTTGGCCCTCACCTCCCACAATGCTGTAGGAGAAAGCCAGGCGCTGTGGCTCTTGGGGCACCTGACATGACACCCTGGTCACCTCCATGCTGCGGCCCAGGTGAGTGTGGATGGTGAGCTCCTGAAATGGGGGCTCACACTCGGGGGCATGGTCGTTCACATCCTGCAGGCAGGTAGTCAGATCACCCACTCCCAAACCCCCAGGCCAGCCCCTCAGCCTCCTCCCACCACAGCCAGAACCTCGGTAACAGGCAACAGGTTCCAAAGCTTTCCACAATGAGGCCCCACCCCTCTCCAGCCAACCAGCGGAGGAACCTGAGGCAGAGTGGAAAAGCAGAAGGCCAGAGGGAGATATGAACTCTTTCCAATTCTTTCCAAGGCTTCGGGGCTCAATTACCTCCACCTCAATGGTAATGGTGCAAGAGCCTGAGCGGTGGCAGGTGGGGTCCTGGTCTTGGCTATGGTCAGTCAGCAGGACAGTGAGCCTGTGCAACTTCTGCAGCTCATAGTCCAAAGGCCCCAGGAGGCGAACCTCCCCTAGAAGGGGTGGCCACTGCCTCAGCTTGCAGAGTCAACTCTGGCTTCGCCCCTCCATCCCAGCCCTGGGGTGGGAGTACCGCTGAGACGGTCCACAGCAAAAGTGGCAGACCCGCCAGGGGTGGAGTACTCAATGCTGTCGTGCGGGTAATCCATGTCCTTGCCCACCACAGAGCCCAGAAGAGCGTGGGGCCCTGCATCCTCACGAACCCGGAATGTGCGTGGGACACAGGCTGGGGAGAACTCGTTGACAGGTGTCACCATCACCAGTACTGGCACCTCAGCTGGAAGCCATTTGGCAGTCAGGGAGCTGGCCTGGGTTGCCCAGCCCTGCCCTGGCAGCTTAAGGAGGTAGAGGCTCTGGAAGGAGGAAGGGCAATAGCCCTCCCCTGCCAAGGAGTCTCAGAGAGGAGAAATGTGCCTCTGCCAGGGGTCTTTGGTGGAGACAACCCTGCCCTATTGGTTTCCGAGGGAGGAGAGATGACCTCATCCTGAGGATAGGAAGAAGGGTATAGAAGAACCCGGTCCTGAATGTCCAGGCCTGGGCATGGTCACTCACTGGTCATCAGAGGCTGACCACTATCAAGCACCAGGATGGAAGCTGCATGATGAAAGCAGGCGCCAGGAGTGTCACAGTCCAGTGTGGCATTCACCTAGCCAGAGGGGCCAGAGGGTGATGCCCAGCCAAGGCCTGGGAGAGCCTTGAGCCACGCTGGGCTGCCTCAGGCCAGGTTACTCACAGATAGCCTACCCTGACCCTCCGTTTTCCAGACTGTGAAGCAGGTTGGCTCCACCACCATCTCCTTCACCCTCATGGTCTCGGCTCCCGCAGACCATTGGCCCACCCCCCTTCCCGTCCAAGCACTCTGCACATGGGTCTGGGGTCGGGGACTGGGCACCTCCAGGACTCTGTCTTGAAGGCAGAGGCTGGCTGCGCCAGCAGGGCTGTGGAACAGCAGCTGGTAGTCCAGGGTGGAGCCAGGAGAGTCCGGGTCAGTGCAAGTGAAGGTATTCAGCACGGTGCCCACAGGCGTGGTCTCGGGGATTTGAGTCCTGGGAGCAGAGGGCAGGGCGGCAGGGCGGGAGCTGGGGCTGGGCGGCGAACCATGGCTCTACCCAATAGCCAAGGTAAGGCTCCCATATACTCACACCAGCAGCGCTGGTGTGCAGCGCGGGGGCCAGCGGTTGACCGACTGCACGTCCACCCTGAAATCAAGCTCGGCGCTGGCCCACGGCCGGAGCCGCTCAAAGGCCTTCACCCGCAGCCTAGTGACCGCGGCGTCTGGGGCTTGCGCCAGCTCCAGGGACGAGGTTGTCCGGACCACTCCGTCGACTAGGCGGGTTGGGAGGGCGGGGGACGCAGAGTTCGGCCCCGCCCCCAGCTCAGTCCAGTTCCCACCCTCCCACGGATCCGCCGGCGGGGGAGGGCGCAGAGACTGACCACTTGGCCACCTCCTCCAAGGCTCGCTTCTAACTTCGGGCCCCCAAACGCGACCTCGCCCCGGTTTCTGCCTCGGCACCAGGCTCGTTTCTCAAGAGAGCGAGGAGGTAGTGCGGGTCGCTTCTAGACCAGCCGCAGAGGCATCCCCTTACCCGCCCTCCATGCCCCTCACCGCGTCCGATGGAGAAGAGCCGGCAGGGCACTGGGGAGAGGATTTCGTAGCGCACATTGAAGCCCCGGGCCTGGACCTGAACCACCTTACTTCCGGGGACCAGGTTCTCCGGGATGGTGATATTCTGGGCTTGCTGCCTGGACCAAAATGGGGGCACTGGCTCCTACTTTCTCCCGCCACCCTGGCGGGGTCTGCGGACCCCTCCCCTGGGTCTTCCGTGGTAGCCAGCTGGGGATGCTCCAGCAGCCCCACACCTTAACCCTACTCCTAATTCCCTGGGGCTAGGTCCTGCCTTCCCCACTGTTCCCAGGGTAGGGGAGCCTTACAGGAAGGAGACCTGGCTGGAGGGAGCAGGCAAAACTTTCACTGTCAGCATCCCACAGCAGCTTCGGCCTTGTCCAAAGGTCACCAGGATCTGAAGCTGGAAGACCTGCGGTGCACACAAAACAAGAAGGGAACCACGGTGTGTGTCTACCTGTATATCTGTGCCCAGTCGTCCCTTCAAATAGGCAGCGCCACCTCAGGACCTCCACAAGGAACCCCGACACTCACTCCTCCCTATGACCTGTCACTCTGTTGACAGATATTCCTTTGTGTCTCACTCTTCTGGGTCATAAGTCCTTCTCTTAGGATGCATACAGCCCTCAAAAGAGTAATATCTGAATCATTCACAATGTGAATTATCATCTTAGAGTTGCTAAGAGTCAGTCACTAAGACATGGAAGTTTTAAAGAAGGAACTTCTCTAACCTCCTCCAGACTACACTAGGCACTGTACCCAGAGCTTTCACTTCCTGTGTGACTTCTCAGAACTTTCTCCTTTCTGTAAGGGGCACCATGGGCTCCTGGAGCCAGGGATCCCTCTTCTTTCTAGAACTCCAGAGCCCAGCACAGAATCAGGCCAAGGTGGGAGTACAGCCAGCATGGGGCAGCAGGTACAGGTGTGGGCTATGTCTGGAAAAGGCAGCATGATTCAGGAGGTCAGGAACAAACAAACCTCCAGGAGGTAGTGGCTCTGCCCATTTTATGCCCAATTCACGGATATCTCCAGGTCCCAAGTCATGCTCACCTTTTGAGCCTGGCCTTTGAGGCCCTGGGATGGCGCCTGCAGCCAACCCTGCCCATTGATAGAGAAAGGTCCAGGGAAGTATGGCGGATCCTGGGCACTGGTGATGCTCATCTGACAGGACAAAGATGCTGGAGGCCCCTTCCCCAACCCTCCGTGCCCCAAACATCCCTGTCAAAGTCCCCCAACAACCCAGCAGGTACCTGCCCACTCTCAACTCTCCCATACCCTGCCCCTGCCACTCTAGCCTGGGCTCCCCCCAGCCCTGATCCTCAATCCTCTCTGCTTTTAAACTAATTATTTCGTTTTTAAACTAGATTTCTTTTGGGGATTGCAAAAATTATACAGAAATTTCATGGAGAATTCAGAACACACAGAAGAACTTTAAAGAAGAACTCAGCCCCTGAGATGTCCCTATGGGAACAACCATAGTCATTGGGGGGTGGGCAGCCCTCAGTGGCTCTCTCCAAGAATATGCATCATTGCTGAGGCTCAGCTGTAGACTAAAGAATCCTTCTGCAGGCTATGCTTGGCCAGACAGGGGCTGGGCTTGGTCTCTCCATCTCCCCCCGACCCTCCATCCTACCCCCCACCACCACCACTGCCCATGTGCAGGGCTCACCTGGGCTCCCTGGCCTGGGAGCAGCAGAGTGTACAGCCGGGTCCCAGGTGTGACAGTTTCTGGCACCTGAATGATTTCCCCAGCTGGCCAGAGGGGAGGTCATTGGGGGTTCTGTTCAGGTTATGCCTGCCCACACCCCCTGTCTGCTGTCCCTGGCCTCACCTGGGCTGGCAAATCGACCAGCACACTGGATACGACCAGGGTCCCGCTGCACATCCACAGAGAGTGGTCCCTCCATCACATGGTTGCCACATGTGAACCGCAGCTGCAGCTCATAGTGGTTCACTGTCAGGGCATCCAGCCGGGCCGAGCTGCTCAAGGTCATCTGTGGCAGGTGGGCAGTGCCATGTGGGGCCTAGGATCTCCATACCCCTATGCCACCTCTGGCTTTGTGAATTTAGGGCCTGTCCTTGTTCCCCCATGGTCCCCAGTTGTGCCCATGACCCTACCTTGCCCACATAGATCCCCTGCCATCTAGTTAGGCTAGGTGGGTTGAAGAAGGTGGTGGGTGGCTGCACATGGAGCAACTCCAGGGTGGGTGTGTGTGAAGAGCAGTTGAAGGAGAAAGACTGAAGGATGGTGCCAGGTCCCTGGCTCTCAGAGACATTTATGAACCAGGGCAGGCAGTGGAGGTCTGTGAGGAAGAGACGATTCAGGCTGGAGGCCCCCATTCTCATGGAACCATATACACAATCAGAGTCCCTCCTTTCTGCCTTAGGGCCTGGCCACATCCTGGAGACAAGCAGCCAAAGTCCTTCCTTGTCCCCCACATCCAGCCATGGGTCAGCTCATTTCACAGACTGGGAGTGAGAACTTGGTCGAGGAAGCAGCCAAGATAAGGAATGAGGGTCGGGGATACAGATCTTTGCCCTTTCCTGGCTCCCCCCAGCCCCTGTCCTCCATGGTAGCTTATCTGAGAGGGATCAGGACTCCACTGTGGAGTCAGGGGGTGAGAACTGGAGTTCCCCCACCCGCCAGCTCCTCACCAGAGACAACCAGAGCAAGAAGAAGCACCAGGGGCCTGAGCAGCACCATAGTGGCCTGAAGATACAGACAGCAGAGGAGACTACAGAAAACCAGAAGTGATTGTCAGGCCCACCCCGTTGCCAGGTCAGTTGCTCAAACAAAGCTGGGCCTCCAAGATTCTAGCCCTGCCCAGCCCTGGTGACTGAGCTCTAGACTCTACAGTCATCAAGAGGCCTGGAAAACTCCATTTTTTCCACTGCTCCCAATGAATTCCCCTATTTATTACTAGAATTCAAAGGAGATGTGAGGGGAGAAGAATCAAGCTTCAGATAGGGAAACTGAGGCTCAAGGAAGTCTTGGTCATGCAGTTCTTGGAGACAGAGCAAGCACAGAACCCAGGAAAACTGGGCCCATGACCTGCTACCCCACAGAGTCTGACCTCCAGCTGCCCACTCCCATTAGAACATTATCTGCCTAGGGACTTCCCTGGTCGTTCAGCGGTTAAGAATCCACCTGCCAATGCAGGGGACACAGGTTCGATCCCTGGTCTGGGAAGATCCCACATGCCACGGAGCAACTAAGCCCGTGCACCACAACTACTGAGCCTGCGCTCTAGAGCCCATGAGCCACAACTACTGAGCCTGCATGCCACAACTACTGAAGCCCGCGCGCCTAGAGCCCGTGCTCCACAACAAGAGAAGCCACCGCAAAGCCTGTGCACTGCAACAAAGAGTAGCCCCCGCTCACCGCAGCAATGAAGACCCAACACAGCCAAAAAAAAAAAAAGAAAAAAAAAGAACATTATCTGCCTATAAAACCTGAGCCCAACCATCAACAAAATCTCTCAAAACCTGTGTACATTCAACAAACAAAAGGTATCCTTGGTGATAGAAATAAAAATTGTGGTTACTTTTGGGGATATCAACTGGAGGGGACAAAAAGTGGCCTCCTGGAGTGGCTGGTGATATTCTATATCTTGATCTGGGTGACAGTTGTACAGGTGTCTACAGATTTTAACATTTATAGTGCTGTACCTTTGAGAGTTGTCTGTTCACTTTATTTACATTATATGGCAGTGTTTAAAAGGTTGTCTACACATGCCCTCTCCAGTTCTTCACCTCTCACTCTCTTTTCTACCCACTATAGTTGAGCTTGTCCCTCTCTCCATAAAAATGCCCTCGTTGGGGTCCTCAGAGACCTGCAAACTGCAGTTTATTCTCTACTCTCACCTCCTCGGCAGCATTTGATGCTTGCTCCCCTTGGCTCCTAAGTGCCCACACTCTCTCAGCTTCCTCCCACCTCTCTGGCTGCTCCTGCTCAGTTCCTCTGCTGGTTCTGCTTCATCTTCCCTACCTCCACCCAGTGGAGTGTTCCAGGGCTCAGTCCTGACTGCTGCCATCCTCTGTCCACCTTCCGCCTCACATCCAGGCACATGGCCTTAAACACCATCCACTCAGATTGGTTCAAGATGGTGGAGTTGAAGGACGTGCACTCACTCCCTCTTGCGAGAGCACCAGAATCACAACTAACTGCTGAACAATCATCGACAGGAAGACACTGGAACTCACCAAAAAAGATACCCCACATCCAAAGACAAAGGAGAAGCTGCAGTGAGACAGTACGAGGGGCGCGATCACAATAAAATCAAATCCCATAACTGCAGGGTGGGTGACTCAAAAATGGGAAAACACTTATACCACAGGAGTCCACCCACTGGAGTGAAGGTTCTGAGCCCCACGTCAGGCTTCCCGACCTGGGGGTCCGGCAACAGGAGGAGGAATTCCTAGAGAATCAGACTTTGAAGGCTAGAGGGATTTGATTGCAGGACTTCGGCAGGACTGGGGGAAACAGAGACTCCACTCTTGGAGGGCACACACAAAGTAGTGTGCACATCGGGACCCAGGGGAAGGAGCAGTGACCCCATAGGAGACTGAACCAGACCTACCTGCTAGTGTTGGAGGGTCTCCTGCAGAGGCAGGGGGTGGCTGTGGCTCACCATGGGGACAAGGACACTGGCAGCAGAAGTTCTGGGAAGTACTCCTTGGTATGAGCCCTCCCAGAGCCCGACATTAGCCCCACCAAAGAGCCAGGTAGGCTCCAGTGCTGGGTCACCTCAGGCCAAACAACCAACAGGGAGGGAACCCAGCCCCACCCATCAGCAGAGAAGCAGATTAAAGTTTTACTGAGCTCTACTCAGCAGAGCAACACCCAGCTCTACCCACCACCAGTCCCTCCCATCAGGAAGCTTGCACAAGCCTCTTAGATAGCCTCATCCACCACAGGGCAGACAGCAGAAGCAAGAAGAACTACAGTTCTGCAGCCTGTGGAAGGAAAACCACATTCACAGAAAGACAGACAAAATGAAAAGGCAGAGGACTTTGTACCAGATGAAGGAACAAGATAAAACCCCAGAAAAACAACTAAATGAAGTGGAGATAGGCAAACTTCCAGAAAAAGAATTCAGAATAATGACAGTGAAGATGATCCAGGACCTTGGAAAAAGAATGGAGGCAAAGATCGAGAAGATGCAAGAAATGTTTAACAAAGACCTAGAAGAATTAAAGAACAAACACCTAGAAGAATTAAAGAACAAAAACAAACAGAAATGAACAATACAATAACTGAAATGAAAAATACACTAAAAGGAATCAATAGCAGAATAACTGAGGCAGAAGAACGGATAAGTGACCTGGAAGACAAAATGGTGGAATTCACTGTTGTGGAACAGAATAAAGAAAAAAGAATGAGAAGAAATGAAGACAGCCTAAGAGACCTCTGCAACAACCTTAAATGCAACAACATTCGTATTATAGGGGTCCCAGAAGGAGAAGAGAAAGAGAAAGGACCCGAGAAAATATCTGAAGAGATTGCAGTCGAAAACTTCCCTAACATGGGAAAGGAAATAGCAACCCATGTCCAGGAAGCTCAGAGAGTCCCAGGCAGGATAAACCCAAGGAGAAACATGCCGAGACACATAGTAATCAAAGTGGCAAAAATTAAAGACAAAGAAAAATTATTGAAAGCAGCAAGGGAAAAATGACAATAACATACAAGGGAACTCCCATAAGGTTAACAGCTGATTTCTCAGCAGAAACTCTACAAGCCAGAAGGGACTGGCATGATATACTTAAAGTGATGAAAGGGAAGAACCTACAACCAAGATCACTCTGCCCGGCAAGGATCTCATTCAGATTCGATGGAGAAATCAAAAGCTTTACAGACAAGCAAAAACTAAGAGAATTCAGCACCACCAAACCAGCTCTACAACAAATGCTAAAGGAATTTCTCTACGTGGGAAACACAAGAGAAGAAAAGGACCTACAAAAACAAACCCAAAACAACTAAGAAAATGGTAATAGGAACATACATATCAATAATTACCTTAAACGTGAATGGATTAAATGCTCCAACCAAAAGACACAGGCTTCCTAAATGGATACAAAAACAAGACCCATATATATGCTGTCTGCAAGAGACCCACTTCAGACCTAGGGACACATACAGACTGAAAGCAAGGGGATGGAAAAAGATATTCCATGCAAATGGAAATCAAAAGAGAGCTGGAGTAGCAATACTCTTATCAGATAAAATAGACTTAAAAATAAAGAATGTTTCAAGAGACAAGGAAGGACACTACATAATGATCAAGGGGTCAATCCAAACAGAAGATATAACAATTATAAATATATATGCACCCAACATAGGAGCACTTCAGTACATAAGGCAACTGCTAACAGCTATGAAAGACAAAATCGACATTAACACAATAATAGTGGGGGACTTTAACACCTCACTTACACGAATGGACAGATCATCCAGACAGAAAATTAATAAGGAAACACAAGCTTTAAATGACACAATAGACCAGATAGATTTAATTGATATTCATAGGACATTCCATCCCAAAACAGCAGATTACACTTTCTTCTCAAGTGCACATGGAACATTCTCCAGGATAGATCACATCTTGGGTCACAAGTCAAGCCTTGGTAAATTTAAGAAAATTGAAATCACATCAAGCATCTTTTCTGACCACAACGCTACGAGATTAGAAATCAGTTACAGGGGAAAAAATATAAAAAACACAAACACATGGAGGCTAAACAATACATTACTAAATAACCAAGAGATCACTGAAGAAATCAAAGAGGAAATAAAAAAATACCTAGGCACAAATTACAATGAAAACACGATGATCCAAAACCTATGGGATGCAGCAAAAGCAGTTCTAAGAGGGAAGTTTATAGCAATACAAGCCTACCTCAAGAAACAAGAAAAATCTCAAATAAACAATCTAACCTTACACCTAAAGGAACTACAGAAAGAAGAACAAACAAAACCCAAAGTTAGTAGAAGGAAAGAAATCATAAAGATCAGAGCAGAAATAAATGAAATAGAAAGAAAGAAAACAATAGCAAAGATCAATAAAACTAAAAGCTGGTTCTTTGAGAAGATAAACAAAATTGATAAACCATTAGCCAGACTCATCAAGAAAAAGAGGGAGAGGACTCAAGTCAATAAAATTAAAAATGAAAAAGGAGAAGTTACAACAGACACCACAGAAATACAAAGCATCCTAAGAGACTACTACAAGCAACTCTATGCCAATAAAATGGACAACCTGGAAGAAATGGACAAATTCTTAGAAAGGTATAACCTTCCAAGACTGAACCAGGAAGAAATAGAAAATATGAACAGACCAATCACAAGTAATGAAATTGAAACTGTGATTAAAAATCTTCCAACAAACAAAAGTCCAGGACCAGATGGCTTCACAGGTGAATTCTATCAAACATTTAGAGAAGAGCTAACACCTATCCTTCTCAAACTCTTCCAAAAAATTGCAGAGGAAGGAACACTCCCAAACTCATTCTACGAGGCCACCATCACCCTGATACCAAAACCAGACAAAGACACTACAAAAAAAGAAAATTACAGACCAATATCACTGATGAGTATAGATGCAAAAATCCTCAACAAAATACTAGCAAACAGAATCCAACAACACATTAAAAGGATCATACACCATGATCAAGTGGGATTTATCCCAGGGATGCAAGGGTTCTTCAATATACGCAAATCAATCAATGGGATACACCATATTAACAAATTGAAGAAGAAAAACCATATGATATTCTCAATAGATGCAGAAAAAGCTTTTGACAAAATTCAACACCCATTTATGATAAAAACTCTCCAGAAAGTGGGCATAGAGGGAACCTACCTCAACATCATAAAGCCCATATACGACAAACCCACAGCAAACATCATTCTCAATGGTGAAAAACTGAAAGCATTTCCTCTAAGATCAGGAACAAGACAAGGATGTCCTCTCTCGCCACTATTATTCAACATAGTTTTGGAAGTCCTAGCCATGGCAATCAGAGAAGAAAAAGGAATACAAATTGGAAAAGAAGAAGTAAAACTGTCACTGTTTGCAGATGACATGATACTATACGTACAGAATCCTAAAGATGCCACCAGAAAACTACTAGAGCTGATCAAGGAATTTGGTAAAGCTGCAGGATACAAAATTAATGCACAGAAATCTCTTGCATTCCTATACACTAACAATGAAAGATCAGAAAGAGAAATTAAGGAAACAATCCCATTCACCATTGCAACAAAAAGAATAAAATACCTAGGAATAAACCTACCTAAGGAAGTAGAAGACCTGTACTCAGAAAACTATAAGACACTGATGAAAGAAATCAAAGATGACACAAACAGATGGGGAGATATACCATGTTCTTGGATTGGAAGAATCAATATTGTGAAAATGACTATACTACCCAAAGCAATCTACAGATTCAATGCAATCCCTATCAAATTACCAGTGGCATTTTTTACAGAACTAGAACAAAAAAATGTTAAAATTTGTATGAGACACAAAAGACCCCAATTAGCCAAAGCAGTCTTGAGGGAAAAAAACGGAGCTGGAGGAATCAGACTCCCTGACTTCAGACTACACTACAAAGCTACAGTAATCAAGACAATATGGTACTGGCATAAAAACAGAAATATAGATCAATGGAACAGGATAGAAAGCCCAGACATAAACCGATTCACCTATGGTCAACTAATCTATGACAAAGGAGGCAAGGATATACAATGGAGAAAAGACAGTCTCTTCAATAAGTGGTGCTGGGAAAACTGGACAGCTACATGTAAAAGAATGAAATTAGAACACTCCCTAACACCATACACAAAAATAAACTCAAAATGGATTAGAGACCTAAATGTAAGACCGGACACTATAAAACCCTTAGAGGAAAATATAAGAAGAACACTTTCTGACATAAATCACAGCAAGATCTTTTTTCATCCACCTCCTAGAGTAATGGAAATACAAACAAAAATAAACAAATGGGACCTAATGAAACTTCAAAGCCTTTGCAAAGCAAAGGAAACTATAAACAAGACGAAAAGACAACCCTCAGAATGGGAGAAAATATTTGCAAACGAATCAATGGACAAAGGATTAATCTCCAAAATATATAAACAGCTCATGCAGCTCAATATTAAAAAAACAAACAACCCAATCAAAAAATGGGCAGAAGACCTAAATAGATATTTCTCCAAAGAAGACATACAGATGGCCAAGAAGCACATGAAAAGCTGCTCAACGTCACTAATTATTAGAGAAATGCAAATCAAAACTACAATGAGGTATCACCTCACACCAGTTAGAATGGGCATCATCAGAAAATCTACAAACAACAGTGCTGGAGAGGGTGTGGAGAAAAGGGAACCCTCTTGCACTGTTGGTGGGAATGTAAATTGGTACAGCCACTATGGAGAACAGTATGGAGGTTCCTTAAAAAACTAAAAATATAATTACCATATGACCCAGCAATCCCACTCCTGGGCATCTACCCAGAGAAAGCCATAATTCAAAAAGACACATGCACCCCAATGTTCATTGCAGCACCATTTACAATAGCCAGGTCATGGAAGCAACCTAAATGCCCATCGACAGATGAATGGATAAAGATGATGTGGTACATACATACAACGGACTACTACTCAGCCATAAAAAGGAATGAAATTGGGTCATTTGTAGAGACATGGATGGGTCTAGAGACTCTCATACGGAGTGAAGTAAGTCAGAAAGATAAAAACAAATATCGTATATTAACGCATATATGGGGAACCTTGAAAAATGGTACAGATGAACCAGTTTGCAGGGCAGAAATAGAGACACAGATGTAGAGAACAAACATATGGACACCAAGGGGGGAAAGTGGTGGGGTGGGGTGGGGTGGGGTGGGGGGGTGGGATGAATTGGGAGATTGGGATTGACATATGTACACTAATATGTATAAAATAGATAATAAGAACCTGCTGTATAAAAAATAAATAAAATTAAATTCAAAAAAAACATAAGTGAAAATAAAAATAAAAGCATTGCTTACTTGATGATTTCTTTTTTGGAAAAAAAAAAACAAAAAAACCATCCACTCGCTTTGCCTCCCAGATCCAAAGCTTCAGTCCTGATCTCTCTCCCAGGCAGCAGAGTCACACACCCAGTGGCTGACTCCGCATCCCCTCTTGGATGCCTAACAGGCATCTTAAGGGTCACATGTCCACAAATGATCATTTGATTTTCGTCTCCAAGCCCACTCTTCTCCAGTCTTGCTTGGATTGATTCATGGCCATTCCATCCAATCAGTTGTTCAGGCCAGAAATCTAGGAGTCATGCTTCATGCTTCTCTTTCTCTTCCCATACTCATGCATCAGCAAGGCTTGATTTTTAACTCCAAAACATTCCCCCAAGGGACCCCCTTCTTTGCAGCCCAGGTGATGCTCAAAAGCCCCCATTGCTCCCCATCACACCAAGAACAAAACCCCTTATTCCTTTCTAAGACTGCTAGAAGCCTGGTTTTGCTGACCTCTTCACTCCCCCAACTACCACCATCAGAGATATCTAGGTCTTCTTTATGTTATGCCCTGTCTAGCTCCTGTCCTCTCAGGGCCTTTAACTGGCTGATCCCCCCACCTAGAATGACCCTCTTCTTGATCTCCCCTTGATGGCTCATCCAGATCCCATACAGAATGCCACCTCCCCTGAGAGTCCCCTCTCCCAAGCTGGCCCGTCGCCCTCATTCCCTGGTATTTTTCTGTCTACTGACTTGTCTAGTTTGTCTCCAGTTAGTCTGTGTCCTTGAACCTAGCCTCCGACTATGGAGCGGCCTCAGGGAAGGCTCTGACCATTTGGGTCAGAGAGCCCCGCCGTAACCCCCTGTACTCAGCCCGCATGTGGTCTGGGGCAGAGGGGATGCGGGTGTCGCCTCGGGAATCGCAGCTAACCAGGCGCTGCCCACTAGAGGGCAGCCCTGCTTAGCTAGGCCGAGACGAGGGGCAGATAGGGCGGGGTCTGGGCCTTGGCCGAGGCTCCTCCCCGGTGCTGCAAAGAGGTTCTGCGCTCCCGGAGTCCTCTGAGGGGCCGGACCCCTCCCATGACTTCCAGGGACTGTCAAGGCCGGCTCCAGGAGCGGATTCAGTGGGTCGAACCGCGAGTGGGCCACATCAGTGCCGAATCCGACGATTGGGGGCGCTCTGCCCGCTCAAGGGCGCAGCCGGGGAACCCGCGCGGGAGGGACCACAACTCTATCCTGGGAAAAATGGGGAAGCTGAGGCTACCGCAGGGCAGCGACTTGTCCTGGGTCATGCAGCGAACCCGGAGTCAGCTCAACGGCCCGGGACTTTGGGTAGTCAGGGGCCGGACGCGGCCCAGCTTCCAGCTATAGTCCTGCCCCTCCCCTCAGAGCTGCTGTGGAGTGGGTAGTGGGCGTCCGGCTCACCCACCCGGCAGAGTCCGGGGGCGGGGCCACATCAGCCCCGCCCCAGCCCCATTGGCTGCGGCGCTAGGGACGGGGCGGGGCTGCCAGATGTTGGGGCGGCAGCGTCGGCGGGAGCTAGGGAGAGGGAGGAGCCGCGGAACCAGGCGGAGGGTAAGGGCGCCGCTGGCCGGCCCGCGGGGCCCTCTCCGCACCCCTCTCGCTGAAGTTCGAAGAGGAATTGGCAGGCCTGGCGGGGGCTCCGGAACGGGCATGCACAGTGCTCGGCTTGACAGTTTCCTGGGCCAGCTCCGCTGGGAACTGGTGAGGCTTGGGAGCGGTTGTGGCTTGTGAGGACGTGTGTGGGGTGCTCGGCTGCCTTCCTGCCCGAACGGCACTCGGGTGGGGGGGGCTCTCCTGAGTGCCCATCCAAGACAGGATGGGGGCGGGGCGACGCAGATGGCCCAGATGGCCCGCGTCGGGTTTCGGACGGTTGGAAGCTGTGCTGGGCATCAAGTAACAGCCGCCCAGCTGGCCGTGCTGCCGGCGCGGCGGAGGAAGTTGGTGGGAGAAACTTCTTGTGGGGCGGAGCAGGGGGCTGCGAGGGACTAAAGAGGGGTGGTGCTGCTATGGATGCCTCCTATTCCAGGCTGGCCTGTACCTCTGTCCTCTATACCCCACCTGGCAGGTGCTCTATTCTTCTCTGAAAGACGCTGCGGGCTTTGGGGAGCTGAATCCCTCAAGAGGCACAGGATGCCCACCCCCCAGCCCTGAGCAGGACTTACTTCCCAATGCAGGCCCGCAACCCTGCCTCCCGCCCTGGTGGCGGGTACCGACTTGCCCGGCGCTGCGTGCTGCAGCCTGCCGGACTGCCACCAGGTCGGCCGATGGGAGCCACACGAGCTTCGTGTGCCAGCGCCCCATGCCGGCCCTGTGCCCACTAGAGGCTTTGCTGCTTAGGCGTGCAGGCCAATCCAGCCCTCCTGGGCCTTCTGTTTTGGAATTGGCCTGACCAGGCAGACAGGGGTGACAAGCACTGCTCCTTCGACTTCTGCCCTCTCTTCCTCCACAGCTGTGTGGCCGGGACACAGACTCACCCCCAATGCCTGGCCCCCTTCCGCAACCCCCCAAACCTGGCCCAGGCATGCGGCTCAAGCACCGGCTCAGGGCCTCAGATGCCTTGGAAGAGGACTCAGCCTGTGGTGTGGAGGAAGAGGAGGAAGAAGCTGTGGTGACAGGAGACAGGGGTGCAGCCTTGGGGGGCCCCAGGGAGCATGCCCTAGACTGGGACTCTGGCTTCTCAGAGGTGTCAGGCAGCACATGGAGAGAGGAAGAGCTGCCTGTACTCCAGCATCCACCACCCTCAGCATGGCACCCCCGTAGACAGCGCCTCTCGGCCAGTGGCATCCCCCTGCCTGGCAGAGCTCCTGCGGCCAGTGTACCACCTGCCCACCGACCACGGCCCAAGTCCACCCCAGATGCCTGCCTGGAGCACTGGCAGGGGCTGGAAGCTGAGGACTGGACAGCAGCCCTGCTTAGCAGAGGTCGTAGTCGCCAGCCCCTGGTGCTGGGGGACAACTGTTTTGCTGACTTGGTGCACAACTGGATGGAGCTGCCCGAGGCAGCAGGTGAGGGGGACAGTGGGGGTGGGCCCCGTGCCCGTGCTCGGCCCCCCCAGTTCCTGCTTGGCCTCTCTGAGCAGCTGCGGCGCCAGCTGGCCAGGGCACGCCGGGCAGCAGTGGCAGGAAAGCGACTGTCATGCCCACCTCGCCCGGAACCCGAACCGCCTGCAGATGTCTCACGCTTTGCAGCCCTCATGAGTTGCCGCAGTCGCCAGCCCATCATCTGCAATGATGTTGTCAGCTACCTCTGACCCTGCCCTCCAGCCTGGGACAATAAAGGCCTTTCTCTGCACTGTCCTGGTTCCATACCCCTGAGGCTCCAGGAGGCAGCCTCAGTCCTGCAAGGCACAACTCAGGCAGGCAAATCTAAAGAGCCTTTTCCCTCCCTGCAGGGGTCCCTGTCATGTCCATGTCACACCCCATGTGTCTGCCCCGTGTTCCATCATCCATCCTGTCCACTTACACCTTCCTTCAACAAGCATTTATTAAGCGCCTACCGTGGGCTTGGGATGCATGGCTCAACAGAGCTGGGTGGTGGGGCTGCTGCCTTGTCACAGCTTGTAGTGCAAGGGTGGGAAGGTAACGTCCTCCTTCTCACCCTCATAGCTGAGCTCCAATACCAGCACCCGCTGCCCAGGCTCAGGCACCTGGCGTGTCACCTCCAGCACCAGATCCGTCACCCTGGTGGCATGGGGGGGAGAGGGGTGGGGAGATTGGGTAGGTGAGCGGTGGCAGGCAGAGAGTGTCCTAGCATGGACTATAGGGTGTTGGCGGGCCATAAGGAGCCCAAGCCAGGAGCAGGAGCAGCCCAAGACAGGAAACATCTGAAACTATTTTAGGAGCGGCTGGCGGGGTGGGCAGGAGGCAGGAAGCTGTGAGTCCTCTGGGAGAGGGCCGTGAAAGGGGAGCTGAGCAGGGCGTGAGCTGGTGGGGCTGGCCAAGCAGGCAGCTCCTAGAGGCCTCTCCTCAGGCTCTTGGCCCTCACCCCACCCCCAGCCCATTTGCTGGCTCCATTTGGCAAAAGAAAACTTCAGGAAGGTGTGAGGGGCCCAAATGGGATTGGGAAGAGGAAAGGCTGCTTGTCCCCCACCTCCCACCTCCAGGGACAGAATGAGGTTAAAGCCAGGTGTGGGCTCACCTGCGGGACAGGTGCTGGTCCTGCTTTTCAGGAGACCATCCTGCTGAGTAGAGCAGGGCCTTCCCGTGCAGCAGCATCCTCACCCTCAGCCCATTTAGTTTCTAGAGAGAGACAGGTTAGGTGCCAGCTGGGCCAGGCTGGGCCAGACCTGGGGGCAGGGCAGGAATGGGGCACACCTGGACATGGGCCAGCAGTGACTCCAGGGTCCTCTCGGGCTGCCCAGCAGGCACTTCCAGGCGGTCCCAACAGGTCCACTTCCAGTGATGGAACTGGGGGGCGGTAGTGGGGAGGAGTGAGAAGCTTCTTACACACACACCCTCCCCCTACCCCAGTTACCAATAGCTTATGGCCCCTTTCCTAGGGGAGGAGCTGGACTAGAGGCAGGAAGCAGAAGCCAGGGGGTGGGGGTGGAAGGTGGGATCTGGGCCCAGAATCTCAACACCCTCCCCGCCCATGCTGGGGCCAGCACAGGAAATGGGGCTACGGGGCCCCCACACAGGGAAACAGGCGATCCATCACACGGGCTGGTTGTGTGTGTGTGTGTGTGTGTGTGTGTGTGTGTGTGTTGGGGGGGCAATGCTTCCTGAGGAAGCGGGAGCAGGGCCGCTGCAGTCTCTGATAAAGCTGCTTGTTCCTCAAATGCAAGGCTGGATGCTGGGGGTGGGGTAAATCCTGTCCCCTAATTCTTTACCACCAGGGCCTTGGACTACTCATGGGCACATGGCAAGGGGCACAGTGACTCTAGCAGGAACACAGTCCACAGAGGACTCCTCTTCCTGTTCCTTTGTTCCTTCCTTATTTCTGGAGTCTTGGGGTTCTGGTACCCAGAGCTGAGGGCATAAGGGTGGCAGGCAGCCAGGGACCAAGACAGGAGGAGTTCTGCCAGCTCCCCAGCAAACACAGTGGGGTCAAGCTGAGACGAGGCCAGAGGTGAGATGGGGGACCCTTCCCCTCCCCCTCCTCCACGGACAAAGGCAGCTTGTGTTCTAGCTAGAGGAGGGGCCCCTCACAAAGGGGCTCTGTGTGCTGTGCCCTGAGGGACCCCAGGGCTGCTCAGCAAAAGCCCAGTGCTGGCCCATGACCTCTCCCCTCTCCCCCGGTGAGGGAATTCTCTCTGTACCCTCTTCTCTGCCCTAAGGAAATGCCAACTATCGCAGAACCTGGGCACACAGCCAGGGGCATTCATAGCCCTACACTTGAAGGAACACACATGTACACAAGCCCACGTGTACTCACATGCACACACATGCAAGCCCACATTGTGAAAGAGCCCTGCAGTCCCATCTGGCACACAGATGTGCAAGCATGCTCCCTCCATGCCCACACACCACAGGGCCAGGGATGCCCAGACCTGTGTGCACTCACACCTGTGACATGAATGCACACATCCCCACAGGGCTGCACACCCCACACCGGTGGTGGTGAGCTCAGTGCCCTTTAACTCAGGTCGAGGGGGAGGGCCAGGATCCCCATGTTTGCAGGCCGATATTAGGCTCTGTTTGGGGCTAGGGCCCTATTCCCCCTCCCCCTCAGGGGCACTCCTGGGAAGGAGGGAACTGCGGGGGATGTCTGGCTCCACTAATGAGTTAAAGCTGCAGCTCCCCCAGACCCGGACTGTTGGGGGGTGGGGGTGGCTGGCGGCTGCTTCCTGTGTCTGACAGGTCCCAGCCTGGCTTTGCAGCAGGGAGGCGACTGGAGGGAGTCTTGAGGACTCCCCCAGAGTCTGGGTCCTGATGAGAGCCTGAAGCTAAAGTAGGGCCTGTTTGGGTAGGTGCAGGGAAAACTCAGGTCTGGTATGGGTGGGGTGTCAAGGGCTCACCTCCTGGATGGCTGGGGCGTGAGGTACCCAGCGGCTAAAGTAGTTTTCAGCCAGGTTCAGGTAGCTGTGGCGAAAGGCACTGCGGGGCCGTGGGCTGCCCACCACCTTATACAGCTCCAGGCCCACCAGGCCAGCCACAGCTGCCGTAGTAGTGGCAATGGCTGGGGTAATCCGGCCCACAATTCGCTTGGTCTGCCAAGGACAGGAGATTTGGTCTGGGCCCAAGGCATAAGGTTAGGGTTTGACCCCCACCTCCAGGCCTGAGCCCCAAGGGGCAGGGTACCTTGGTGCGGTCTGCTGGTGGGATCCCATAGTTCTGAGCTCGCAGGCTCGCCGCTGCCGCCACAAAATCCACATGGAAATCATCGTCCTGTGAGGCCCAAGGCACAGTAGTATTAACATTGTCCCAGTGCCCCTCACCTCAGCCGACCCTGTGCCACTGCACAGCTCTTCACACAATTCGGTGGGGTGGATGCTCACATCTCCCCACTTAACAGATAAGGAGGCTGAGGCTCGGGGAAGATGAGCTGCTTCTGGGGTCCTTCTGGGAGGAAAACTCAGGCCAAGGGGCTTCAAAGCTACCTTCTTAGCTCTTGACCTTCCCCAACAACCTCTCTCGCCCCGCCCTTCACCCCCACTTGGGCTCCCACCTTCTCAAATGTCAAGGGTTCCAGGGGAGGGCCCACAGTCCAGATTTCCAGGGCTTCATGCAGTTTCTTCGACTGCTCAGGGCCTGTCAGGGGAAGGGGGTGTTGGGGCAGTCCTTAGCCCCCATGTCCTGCACTCTTCTGGAGCCTGCTGCCTATCCTTGGTCCCTGCCAAGCCTATCACTTACCACTTTCAGGGAGACCCCTTGATGGATGGTGCAATCTCCTCTCCAGCAGCCCCAGCCCTCACTTGTGTGTGTGTGTGTGCCCATGCACACCTATGTGACTCTGTTCTCATCTGGGGGCCACAGCTAGTTGCTCCCTAGGGCCCAGTGGTTTGTGTTTTTTTGTTTGTTTGGTTTTTGTTTTTGTTTTTTTTGGCTGAGAGTCTGCCAAAGGAATGGGGGTGGGGGAGTGGGGTGTGGGTGGGGTAGGCAGCAGGGAGAGGACCTACTGAGGGGCCAGAGGATGAACCCAAGGCTAGAGAGAAGCAAGGTCAGAGGGCCTGAGAGGTATTGAGTTGGCTTCAGGGCCCCCAGACCCCGTCTTCTTTCTGCAGCACAGGCTGAGGAGGGTCAGGCCTTTGGGTGGCAGCACGGGGGGCCAGGGTCAGGGACCTCACCAAACTCAGCATAAGCCGAAGCCAGCTCCAGGTCACTAGCAAAAATGGGGGCTAAGTCCTGTGGGTCAGGCAATGGCAGCAACTTCAGCAGTCGCCTGAACGCAGTCTGGTCCCGTGAGCCAGAAAGCCCATGCATCTGGGCATACAGGTTGGCAGCCGCTAGCACGTAGAGGAGATGCGTGTCCTGCAGTGAGACCAAGAGCAGGGGTGGCTGCATGGGCTTGAGCGAGCTTGTGTGGGTGCATGGGGTGGGGGTCACCGCCCATTTGTGGATCTGTTTGAGTGCCTGCCTCTGCCTCCCATGTGGACACCCACATGTGCACAAACACGGCTCTCTCCCTCTCAGCATCTGTGCATCTCTACAAAATATAGAGGTGCCCACCTCCGCTCTGAGGGGCCATATTCCCATCTCAGGGCCGCCAAGGGACTCCACTCACTTGGCTGGCGTCAAACTCCAAGGGCCGGGGACACTGTTTGGGACCCGACCAGAAAAGAGTTCCATCCGCTAGCACCTAGGGAAATGGAGGCTGCTGGGCTCAGCCGGGTCACCCTGAGCCCTCAGCCTCCTGAGGAGGCCCTCAGCCTCCTGACCCCTAGCCACCCACTTTGTCGGGTGGGAAGCGGCTCAGCAGCTGTGTGATGCCATAATGGAAGCAGAGTTGCCACTGGCCAAGGGCCCAAAGCACGCAGTCTTGCCAGGTCTGTGGACGCTCTCTCAGGACACCCAGCACCACCTGCTGCAGGGTCAGCACCTGTGACTCATCCAAGTGTGCCAGAGACGTGAACGCCCTGCGGACAGAGGAGAAAGTTTGAGGCTAAGCCCTAAGCCTCTTGGTGTTAGGGAGCCTGGACTCCCATTCACCCTTGTTGGCGGTCTTACTGTTGGTGGCAGTTGATGGTCTCGGCAGACAGACGGAAAAGTCCTTCAAACTCATCCCGGGCCCACTGTGAGGGGAGGGAGGAACCATGAGTTGCCGGTTGGCAAAGAGGTCTGCAGCTGAGGACTGAGCCAGGTGGGTAGGAGTCTCTGGGGTTCTTCCCACCTGCAAGGTGTGCTCGGTTGTGCTGGGGAAGTGCCGCACGGTGCAGACAGGGTAGGAGGCATCCTCAGAAGCTGCAGCGGAGGCGGGGGCTCTGTAGTCCTCAGTCACGTGTGGTATGAACACACAAGCACTGCCCAAGGTGCCCTTGGTGCCCGCCTCCAGTAGTGGCTTCAGATAGTGGGTGCAGCGAGCAGCCACATAGCGCCCTGGCGAGGGGGGCAGAGGGTCAGAAGTGGGGCTGGCACAGCCTCGGACAAGGGGTGAGTTCTAGGCTTGAGCACTCACGGGCCTGGAAACTGTCCAGGGCAGCAGCCACGCCATCCACACTGGAGAAGAAGTTGTCCCCATAGATGTGCTCTGTAGTAAGATCCAGCTGGTAGGTGAGCGGGGTCACCTGCAAATCTGAGTTCAGGCGGTGAGCGGCCTCTGCAGCCACCTCCGCCTTTGGCCTCTGAGAAGAAAGCAGGAAGACGTTGGGTGGGGGAAGGGGCGCATTGTGGGAGGACAGTCCAGGACATGGGTGTGGGGACGGGTCGGCACTCACACCAAAGTCCTGGGGCCTGAAGAGAAACTGCCGGCTGAGGTTGGAGCGCTCCACGTGGTCCATGTCAGCAACAGTCACGCCCCCACTGCCGCCGGCACCCAGGCCCACTAGGGCAAAGCCTTTGAGCAGCTCGCAGCCGATAGCACCAGCACCCACCTGCCAGCAGGAGCAACCTTAGCCAGAGGGCCAGGCCTTGCCCTTCCACATACTCCCAACCTCACCACATAGCTCACCAGGAGGTAGTGCTGGTGGCTCAGCTTCTCCTGAAAACCGGTCCCAAACACTGCAATTTGCCCATCATAGCGGCAGTCTCTCTAGGGGACACAGACAGGGGTCAGTGATGGCCACTGGCCTGTGCTGCATCTCCCTCCTGCACCCAGTTTTCCAGGTCAGGATCTCGGGACCGTTCTTCCTCTTTCTCCCCCAGTCCTGAGTTTGGATAAGGCTTGCACCCCTACCCCAGGTTCTCACCGGTGCATAGTCCTCAGGATTGGGAAAGGGCTCCTCATCTTCTGGAAGGCAATCAAGGGCATCAAAGTACAGCCACTGGTCCAGGGGCATAAACTTCTTGGAGACTGCCTAGAAGTCAGCACTTCAGTCTGGGGACTCTTCCCACCTCCTAATCCCCTCAGATCCTGGCTGAGGGCTGCACCCAGGTTGGTGAAGCTCCCAGGGCCGCTATCTGGTATTGGGCACCCTGTGGCACCCACACCGACCTCTGCACCCTTCCCAGCCCCGCCCTGCCTCTGCCTGTGCCCACCTTCAGCACTTCCTGAGCAGCCACTGCACCCAGCACGGCTGCCATGGGGCTCAAGCCACCAGCACTGCTCAGGGCAACTGTCCGCACCAGAGCCTTATCCAGCTGCTCTTCCAAAGGCTCTCCTTCCATCCCCTTCAGTGATTCCAGGGCCTGGGCTAGGTCCACCACCATCTCTGCATCAACCTATCGGGTAGAACTCTGTGGGTAAAGCAGCCCCAGCTTGAGCTCCACTCCGCATTTGAATCCTTCAGGCAGCCAACCACCCTGTTCCACAGAAGAGGAAGCAGAAGCCTGAGTGGGAGGGCCCCACTAGCGGATGCCCGGTGCCAGACAATGGCCCTGGAGGCTTTCCCAACCTGGGGGCACCTTCCAGGCCAGATCTTAGGGGTTAGGAGTAGCATGGGTCCCCAGGCTTTGTGCTTGGCCCTTCCATGGATCCAACCTCTGGTCTATAGATAGTGTTTATCATCTCCTTTATATGAGTGGGAAACTGCTTCTGGATTCAGTCTTGGATCTGTAAGACAGTCATTGTTGCCTCCTGGTAGGTGAGGCCCCGTTAAGACAGAGGCTGGAGGGAGGGGCAACGGGGCCACTCACAGGATCCCAGGGCTTAGGAGGGCGGCCATGGAGCTGCTGAAACTTGTGCAGTGCGTGGAAGGCCTGATGCAGGCAGTGGGCACGGTGAACTTCCTGGGGACTCTGGGCCACAACACGGGGCTGAAGCAGGGCTGTGTCCAGGGGCTCCTGCAGGGGGCACTCGGTTCAGGGTCATGTCCAGAACACTGCGGGTCCCTCGAGGCACCCAAGCTCCCCAACCTCAGATGCACTTGAACTCACGTGGCTCACAGTCTTGGGTCTCTTGACCTCAGTGACAGCCCCACCACGCAAGTAACGAGAGAAAGTTGTTGTGTCCCCAATCTCCAAGGTCCCATCCCCTAGGGGAGATCGAGCCTGATCAGTATGCCCTCTGAACCTGAGTAGTTCCCCACACCCCATCCTGTCTTGCATCTACATTCTTGATGTTGCTCCACCCTGAGGAAGGGGGAGGGAGAACTTATCTCCAAGGACCAGGTTGTGTCCACCCCCAGTGGGGACCTGGGCACTGAGCCTGGAGTTGGAGTGGGGTTGACTTAACTCTGCACGTGGAGAGGCCGAGGAGCACAGCCGTTGAGCTCCACCATGCCCTCAATGCCTGAGAAAGTCACCAAATCCCCACTGTTGAAGCGGTGGGCATCAGCCTCTTCTCTCAGAGTGAGAATGCCAGGGGAGCCCTGGATAAGAGGTGGCTTGCTCAGGGCTGCCTGTCCCTGCATTCCACAGGCTCTGGCAGCCCCTCCTTAGTAGGTGAGCACCCCCCACATTAACACCCACCTGGGAGATGTGCTGGATGGCAGCCATCAGGGGTTCTGCCTCTGTAGGGTCCTGCACAGTGAAGTCCTCACCAAAGTCACAGAACAACTGCCTGTGGTGGGGTGGGAGGGGTCACTGAGATGGCTCAGTGGTTAACTGCCACAGTTGTGGTGAAGGGTGACGTACACTAGGGCAAGCCCAGAGGAATTGGGAAAAGAATGCTGGGAGAGGCTTGGAAGCTGGAGTTTGAAGGGTTTACTGGATCAAGTCTGGAGGCTGGGGTAGAGGAAGCAGACAAATGGGACTGGGGACTGTATAATCAAGAGGGGATGCTGGGACAGGCCTGAGGTTGGGTGGATGGGCTCTAGAGCAAGCCTGGAGCTGGGGACAGCACTGGGACCAGTTGCTGCCTGTGATGTGGCAGGCTAGGTAAGCCATCTCACCCCACGAGGCCTCGGGTGTCAGCCACCAGAAAGCAGACTCCGTGTTTATGGCAAATGGTGCCCACCTTCAGCTGCTCCTGTAGCTCCGAGGCAGTCAGCACCACCACCTGGGTGGACCTCATGATCAGCAGGGCCAGAACCACTTCAAGCCCACCCTGCTGCTAAAGGCTGGAGGGGGACACTGGGCTGGCCTGGAGAGTAGGGCTGGGAGGGTACCTGGAAGTCCAGCAGCAGGTCCTCGGTGATGTCACCTGTGTGGATGCACACCTGAACAGCTCCATTGAGCTTAGCCAGAAGTTCTTGAGATGCCTCAGCCCTGCTCCTTCCCAAGTCCTGCTCTGAGAGGAAAAACTAAAGAGAGACCCAGTCTGGCTTTAGCAAGGAGTTTTCTCTTGGGCCCTATCCCCAAGGGCTATGGTCTGGAAACCCATAGCCCCCCAGGACCCTCACCTGGGCAGACAGGTCAGACCAGCAGGTAGGGTGGGGATCATGAAGAGTGAGACTGCCCACGCCCATCAGGACCAGGTTTTTGGCCACCTCAGCCCCCAGGCCCTGCAGGCCTGACAGTAGCACCTTGGCTCCCTGAATCCTCTGCATGGCTGGCAAGCCCAGCACATACCTGTGGGTGGGAAGTAAGAGGGCAGGCGATTGGAGATCAGAAGTCAGAAGGCCACCCCGCTCTCCTCCCCACCTCGGGCCTCACAGCTGCCGCGAGTACAGCTCTTCATCCAGCGACTTGGAGGTCTCCAAGACATCCATCCTGAGGCCTGGGGCCGGAAAACAGGCTGCAGCGCTTACAGATAGGGTCTCTGTGTGGCAGGCAGTGCCAGCAGGAGCCAGTGCAAACAGGCACTAAGGCTAAGGAGTGAAGCACACTGCCGGTCACAGCTTTCTTCCTGGCTCCTCTGTCATTTCCGGGCAAAGCAAAAGTGAAAGTGAAGCTAGACTGAGCAGGCTCCTGGTCCTGCCTCCAGCCTGTCCAGCACAGCCTAGCCTGGCAAAGAAGAGTTCTGGCAGCCCTAGGGCACTGGCAAGGTAGGACAGAATTCCTGGATCTGTTCCCCCTCTGGGAGAGCAGGTATTTCTCTTGAGGAAGGCGGCAGGGCCATAGGAGGGATCCATGCGGTCTCCTGTAGCTCCCTAGATGTCCTGAAACCTCAGGCCCCTATCCCCCTTAGGGGCCCCTGCCTGGATGGGCTTCCTGCCCACAGAGTACCGACGGGAACTCCCTTGTCCTGAGGACTCGCCTGGTCTCCTAACCACACACAGAGACTTAGAGACCCTAGAGGGCAGAACCAGTCCCAGAGGCTGTGAGAGCTTATGGATTACGCTGTCCCACATCCAGGGCTTAAACTACAGACTTGGGGTGGAGCCTAGCATCTTTGAGAGTGCCTGCGTGCCCCTAAGCCATCTCCTCAGGGATCAGGGATTCCCCTCTGCCCACAGCTGCCTGGTCAGGACAGTTGGCAGCCCTAGGTGGCCAGTCAGGATCTCTCACTGATGAGTGCCAGGACTCAAAGAGGGTTCTCAGTCTCTGAGTGCCAGCCCTGAGAGTGGGAGGCATGGGGCAGCCATGATCACGTGTCCTTATTTGTCATTTAAACTTTTATTTTGAAATAATTATAGACTCAGAGGAAGCTGCAAAAATAGAAAAGAGAGGTCCTGTGTACCTTTCACCCACAGATGTCCCCTTCTGCCTTCTTAGGAACTTGGGGCCAGTTCTTTAGAAGATGGACCACAGCTCCCCACAAAACTCCACAATAGCTAAACCAGGTGCTATCATAAATTCTTTTTTTTAAATTGAGGTAAAATCCATACAACATTAAAATAACCATTTTAAAGTATACAATGTAGTGGCATTTAGTGTATTGACAATGTTGTGCAACCACCATCTCTCTCTAGTTTCAAGACTTCATCACCCACTGAAAAACACCACGACCATGTTAAATAATTGCTACCCATCCCACATCCCACATCTCACCCCCTGGCAAACACTTATATGCTTTCTGTCGCTAGGCATTTGCCCATTCTGGATATTTTATATAAAAGGAATCATACAAAATGTGACCTTTGGTATCTGTTTTCCTTCACTTAACATAATCTTTTTGAGGTTAATCCAAATTGTAGCATGTATCAGTACATCATTCCTTTTTATGGCTGAATAATATTCCATCAGAGGCATATATCACAATTTGTTATCCAGTCACCTGTTGACATTTGAGTTGTTTATACCTTTTGGATATTATGAATAGTGCTACTACGATTGTTCTTGAACAAGTATTTGAGTACTTGTTTTCAATTCTTTTGTGTGTATGTCTAGGAGTAGAATTGCTGGGTCACATGGTAATTCTATGTTTAATTTTTTGACAGACCAACAAGCTATTTTCCACAAGCAATGTACAGAAGTGATCTCCACATCATGGCCAAACTGGTTTTCCTTTTTTTTTTTCCAAATTATATCCATCCTAGAGGGTGTAAAGTAGTAGGTAATTGTGGGTTGTTTTTTTTTTTTCATTCAGTGAACATTTATTGGCTGTGTTATACATACTAGGTACAGAAACCAGGGCCAGATTCTGAAGTAAGTGGTATCTTCAAATAGATACCAAAAGGCATTTGATGAAATTCAACATCCATTCCTGATTTTTTTTAACTCTTATTAAAATGGAAATAGATAGATTTTTTAAAATTGTGGTTTTAACCATTTTTAAATGTACAATTCGGTGGCATTAAGTACAGTCACAATATTGTGTAACCATCACCACTATTTCCAGAACTTTTTCTTTATTCCAAAGAGAAATACTGTATCCATTGAACAGTAACTCTTCAACAATCTTAGATCCCCTGTTTCCCTAGGGCTTCTATTCTATTTTGTCTCTATGACTTTGCCTATTCTAGGTACCTAATGTAGGTGGAATCATAAAGTATTTGCCCTTTTGTGTCTGGTTTATTTCACTTAGCATACCTTTTCAACATTCATCTAGGTTGTAGCATGTATCAGAATTTCGGTCCTTTTTTTTATTGTGATAAAATATGCATAAAATGAAATTTACCATTTTAACATCTTTAAATGTACGGTTCAGTAGCATTAAAGACATTCACATTGTTGTACCACCATCACCACCATTCATCTCCAGAACTTCATCCTCCTAAACTGAAACTCTCAACCCATTAAACAATAACTTCCCATTCCCTCCTTCCCCACCCGTGGCAACAACCATTCTACTTTCTGTCTCTATGCATTTGACTACTCTAGGTATCTCATATAAATGGAATTATACAGTATTTGTCCTCTGTGCCTGGATTATTTCACTTAGCTTAATGTCTTCAAGGTTCATCTATGTTATAGCATGTTTCAGATTTTTTTTTTTTTTTTACTATTTTTTTAAAAATTAATTAATTAATTAATTAATTTATGGCTGTGTTGGGTCTTCGTTTCTGTGCGAGGGCTTTCTCTAGTTGTGGCAAGTGGGGGCCACTCTTCATCGCGGTGCACGGGCCTCTCACTATCACGGCCTCTCTTGTTGCGGAGCACAGGCTCCAGACGCGCAGGCTCAGCAGTTGTGGCTCGCGGGCCTAGTTGCTCCGCGGCATGTGGGATCTTCCCAGACCAGGGCTCGAACCCATGTCCCCTGCATTGGCAAGCAGATTCTCAACCACTGCACCACCAGGGAAGCCCCTAAGAATTTTTTAAAAGGCTGAGTAATATTCCATTGTATGTATAGACCCAGAGTTTTGTAGTTTTCCCTCACAGAGATCTTGTACATATTTTGTTAGATTTATACCTAAATATTTGTTTTCTTTTTTCTTCTTCTTTTTTGGTGCTGAAGTAAATGGTATTGGGCTTTTAATTTTAATTGTTGGGATTTCCCTGGTGGTCCAGTGGCTAAGACTCCATGTTCCCAATGCAGGGGGCCCAGGTTCAATCCCTGGTCAGGGAACTACATCCCACGTGCCGCAACTAAGAGTTCGCATGCCACAACGAAGATTCCACGTGCTGCAACTAAGACCTGATACAGTCAAATAAATATTTTTAAAAAAATAAAAAATAAAAATAATTTGAATTGTTCATTACTGATCTATAAGAAAGCTATTAGCCAGCCACTGCACCCTTAACTTGATGCTACACTTCCCCTCACTAACCGTCCTTGTCTCAAGGCAGCACCAGAGGGGTCCAACTCCCATAACCAAGAGCGTCACTTCCTCCCCAAGAAGCCCAAGGCTCCTCCACACCTGCGGGAGAGCAGCTGGGCACTCTCAGCCTGAAGCATTCTCCCCTGTGCCAGGTCCATGCTGGGATCTGCAGAAACAGGTGAACTCCCATCCAGTAGTGAGAGAGGAAAGTTTAGGGGTCCTCATCCAAGCTAGGAGTTCAAAGGGAAGTCTTCTGGGAGAAAGTGCTTTTGAAGCTAAGATGCAGAGGCTAGCAATTTGGCTGGCAGAGGTGAAAGGTCGAGAAGAGGGGGGTGTCACTGGTTATTTGTTGTGCTTGCTGTGAGTTCCCTGTGTGTCTAGACCCTAGTTCACCCATTCGCTTTCCTGCTTATGGCCTTTGCGCTGTGCCCAGGTTAGAGACTGTGGACAAAGATGAGGTGATGTCACTCTTGCTACAGTCTCCCTGTGCCCTATGAGAGGGCAAATGCCTAAGGGTGAAGCTGCTGGGTCTGGGTCTAGGTGAAGGTCCCGCTTTAGAAAATCATGCCAGACAGTTCTCCAAAGTGAGTGCAAATTTACACTCCCAGAGTCAGGAAGAAAAGACTCTATCTTTTTTATTTCACAAAGAAATCTGGCCCCCCTCCTCTCCCTACCACCATCCCCCATTCCCCACCCTGCTTGGCCCAGGCCAACAGCAAGTCAGAGACAGGCAGAAGCTTGGGCAGGCTGAGGCTGCCTGAGAAGCCTCAAGCACTTTGGTCCTTACAGTCAACAAAAAATCCTGGTCTGGAGGACCAGAAGCAGCCCAGCCACATCTGATCATGGCTATAAATGGGAGCCTGGAATAAGGAGCAAGCCCTGCCGGCAGGAACAGTGAGCTGATCACATCAGCTCTCACAGGGAGATCCAATATGATGCGGTGTGGGGCAGGGTGTGTGTGCAGGAAAAGCACAGTTTCTGGGCCTCACCTTCATCCCCATCTTCTTGTTTATCCTTGTCCTCAGGGCTGGTCCTAGAAGAGGGGCCATGCCCCCCAAACCATCTGCCGAGCCAGTCAGCAGTCCTCGGCCTATAAGTCAGAGGCATGTATCTGGCCACTGATCAGACTCACTGTTCTCACTACCACAGGAAGGTGTCCAGCTTGGCCTGGGAGGGAGGGAGCACTGTCCTGGCCCCCAGTCTCTGCTTAGCCCTGGCCTTGGGCTTGGGTTTAACGGGCAGTGGGCGGATCATAGTCGTGTCAGTCTGAAGGAAATGTCAAGGAAGAGGCCTAAAGAGGAGATTGGAATGGAATGCAAGGCAGGAAAGGCTCAGACTTGGCGGTGGGCAGCCCTGCTATACTGAGTAAGGTCTGGCTCTGCACACCTGGGGCTGCAGCCACCGGTGGGCTGGGGTCTGGGGGTACAGGTGAGGGATGATGTGGGCGCCACAGCTCAGCTCAGCCCAATGCTACAGAACAAGGATACAGGCTGGATGAACTTTGTCCGGCCTCCAAGTCCATCGAAGCCGGTCCTTACCTAAAGCAGAATGAAGAGGTGAGTGGGCCAGGCTAATGGGCTAGGGGGCTGGCCACCCAGCCCCACCCCCAAGGAGGCTGGCACTTGCCACTTGTAGGAAACCACACTCACTGCATCTGTGCTGCGACAGGGCTCTGCCCTGGTCCTCTTGGTCTGTTTCTGGCCCAGGACAGCATTCCGAATGAAGACAGGGAAGGCATCAGCCAGCTCCTCATCAGGCTCTCCCAGACAGCGCTGGCCACCCAGCAAGAGCTGGGACTCCTGCAGAGGAGACCCCAGAGCCAGGCTTGATAAGCCGGATGGCAGCAAACGAGGAGGGTAGGAGGTGTGTTGGAACAGGATCAGGATCTCTGATGCCTCACCAGGAGGCAGGAAGGACAGTGAGTAGGGTTCCCAGGGTGGCTCCAAAGTGCTTCAGTCCTCCAGGGGAGATAGGGCTCTGGCAAGACCCTGACCTCTCGGAAGACCAGATTCATACTCAGTCCGGGCCAGAGTTGGAGGGCGACTGCCTGAGTTTCTGGGAAGCCTTACCTGCTTGGGGCCTTTGGGCATCTTCTTGAGAATGTCCCGAACGGGAGAACTGCAAGAGCGAAACATGAAGACAACAGGCAGGTGAGCAAGACATAAGGGGCAGGTGAGGGACTTCCCTGGTGGCACAGTGGTTAAGCATCCGCCTGCCAATGCAGGGGACATGCGTTCGAGCCCTGGTGCGGAAAGATCCCACATGCCGCGGAGGAACTAAGCCCGTGCGCCACAACTACTGAGCCTGTGCTCTAGAGCCCGTGCGCCACAACTACTGAGCCTGTGCTCTAGAGCCCGTGCGCCACAACTACTGAGCCTGTGCTCTAGAGTCCGTGAGCCACAACTACTGAGCCTGTGCTATAGAGCCCGTGAGCCACAACCACTGAGGCCCACATGCCTAGAGCCCGTGCTCTGCAACGAGAGAAGCCACCGCAAGGAGAAGCCTGCGCACCGCAACGAAGAGCAGCCCCCACTCGCCGCAATTAGAGAAAGCCTGCAGGCAACAACGAAGACCCAATGCAGCCAAAAATAAATAAATAAAATAAATAAATTTATTAAAAAAACAAACAGAAAAAGAATCCGCCTCCCAGTGCAGGGGACACAGGTTTGAGCCCTGGTCCGGAAGATCCCACATGCCACAGAGCAGCTAAGCCCGTGCGCCACAACTACTGAGCCTGTGCTCTAGAGCCCACGAGCCACAACTACTGAGCCCACATGCCACAGCTACTGCAGCCCGCACGCCTAGAGCCCGTGCTCCACAAGAGAAGCCACTGCAAGGAGAAGCCCGCGCACCACAAGGAAGAGTAGCCCCTGCTCGCCACAACTAGAGAAAGACCCCCGAGCAGCAAAGATGCAACGTAGCCATAAATAAACAAACAAACAAACAAATAAATATATTTTAAAAAGGGGGGGGCAGGTGAACCAGGCTCAGCACATTCCCCTTGGGGAGCCACTGCGTGGCATGGCTGCATGCTGGGCAAGGCACCTCAGTAATCCCCACCCCAAGAGCAGGTCTATGAACAGCTGGAGAGCCACAGCCACCAGAGTGGTGGAGGCAGGGGAGGTTGGGCCATATTCCAATCTTGTGGCTTCCACTCAGGGACAAACCAATTCCATTGGAATGCTCACCATTGGAATGATGGGCTCTCAGTCACCTCACCGCATCCTGGGCTGTATGTGGGGCTGGAGAGCCCAACAAATTCACTACCCACAGAAGGAAGGCCACTTATGCCCTGAAAATGAGCTCAGGCCTAGCCCCATCTGCCCAGAGAGGGGCCACCACCTCCAGAGGACCCTCAGTAAGTTAGAGAGCCTGTAAAGTACTCTCAGAACACAGGGTTAGGCCATCTCCCTAGATAAATCTGTGCAGGCAGGGTCTGGGGCAGAACAGATCATGGCCCCAGGCCCTGGTCTGCCACTCCTAGTTCCAAAGCTGGACACAGTGTTTCCATCCAACTCCTGGGGACCCTAGCAGCTGGATACTCTCTTCTCATATCTTCCCAGAAGGGTGGGAGAATGGTGACCTAAGGCTGACCCTGTGGATTCTCAAAGCCATAAGGACAGGGGCAGGATCAGGGCCTGTAGATACTGAACCCCTCTGTTCCTGCCCCCATAGCCTGTGGTGATGCCACATGATGACCATGGGAAGAATCTCCTCTTGCTCCACTTGCAAGTCTGGTTCTGGGGAGGCTGGGCTCCCTCACCCCCGTCACAGGCACTGAAGATGGTAGAAATGTCTCTAAAAGGTATGGTAGCCTACAGGCCCCAGGTGCCCACTTTCAACCTTTATAGCTAAAGAGGCAACAAGAGGAAGCCAGAGTATCGAGCAGGCACTGATAGGCCCCCTGACTGCAGCCCACGTGCTCTAGGTGTGTTTCTCACTGCTACCAGGCCTGGCCCTATACAGCACTGGTGCCTCTGCCCCTGAGGCTGGGGAGGGGTGGATAATCCAGCTGGCTTTCCCTTTTGTCCTCTCCCTGGGCCTCCTCTACCTCCACTGCCTAAGATCTCAATTTCTTTCTCTCATGTCCAAAGTCTTTGACTGAGAAAAAACTTGCTCAGCCCCTGACTCCCTTACCTGAGCAGCGTACACCTACGTGGATGTACAGGAGTAGCTCTTGTCTCCATGATGAACTACAGTGGCCTGCCTGGCCAAGGAGACAGCCTCCCCACTCCCAGTCCCACTGCACCACTAGTGCAGGTCCCACCCATCCCACTGCAGCTCCTCACAGCTTTTCATGTCTGCCCCTGTGGGCTACCTCCTTAAGTGGTAGGGCTCTGGGCTCCATGGTCTGATATGGTCCTGCCTCAAGCATGAGCCTGTGGGGCACACAATGGAAGAGGAAGTTCAGAGTCCCTGACTTAAGACTCCAGCGAGCCCATTCAAGGTACTGGGAGCACCCTGCCTCCCAACAGCATCAGCCCAGACCTGCCCCTACTGGGACCCCCGTGTTCTCTCTAATTCACATCCCCAACTTTGCTTGAAGGGTGATTGTGAAGATTAATGAGACAAGCAAGAGAAGGGCTTTGTACAGATTGAGTACTCAGGAGAGGGCAGAAAGGTAGCTGGAACCAAAGCCATGGCCATGGCCAAGCCCAGGTGACCCTCACTGCCCTGTCAGCCACTCACAGCTATTAGGGCAGGACCTGCAGAGATCTCTTAGCCATCCTCCCTCCAGGCTGTGGAAGGGCCAGGGACTACCACTTACTGTGCCTTCTCTGGGAAGAGCCTCTTGGCATGGCCATGCTGGGCGCTGGAGGGCTGGGCTGGGGGAGTATCCACATTAAAGGTGACATTGAGGTCAATATCATCGCCAAAGGCTGGCTGGCGAAGCTTCAGGTTCAGCATCTCCACAGGAGCTGGGCTATAGGCAGAGATGGCCTGGTTAATCAAGACCACAGTGGCAGCCCAGAAGGACAACAGCCCCTCAAGCATCAGAGATGGCTCAGCTCCAGGGGCCTGGAGCCCACACCTGGTTTAGAGCCATCCTGCAAGGAAGCCCAGATCTCTACAGAAAAAACCACTTGGCTTAGTCCTTCACACAGTGGAAGTCTGGAAGACATGGAAGGAAGCAAGCAAAAATCCACACAAAACCCAAATGTACAATTAAAAGCCCTTTTGTTCACGTAGCCTCATTTCTCAGAATGCAGTGCAAGGATCCTGTCAGAGAGGTGACCACAGACTGAAGTAGAGGGATGTCCCTTCCAGTGCTACTTATTATGACAAATGGCACAGTATTAGAAACTGTCAAAATGACTCCCCTAGGGGGCTGGTACTTTCATAGCTTGAATATGATATACACATTAAAGTAGTGTTTCTAGAGAGTAAACTTAATAACATGTGAAAGTGCTCATATGTTAAATTTAAAAAGCAATACAAAATTCTATAGTCAACAAAAGAAAAACCAGAAAAATTAGACTTCACAAAAATTTTAAATTTTGCTCATCAAAAGATACTATCAATAGAGTAAAAGGGCAATCCACAGAATGGGAGAAAATATTTGCAAATCATATATCTGTTAACGGATTAAAATCCAGAATATATAGAGAACTTCTAAAACCCAACAACAAAAAAGCAAATAACCCAATCGAAAATGGGCAAAGGACTTGAACAGACATTTCTCCTAAGATGATTATTTATAAATGGCCAATAAAGGGGAGTTCCCTGATGGCCTAATGTTTAGGATTCTGGGCTTTCACTGCTGTGGCCCGGGTTTAATCCCTGGTCTGGGAACTGAGATCCCCACAAGCCGCAGCACGGCCAAAAGAAACCACCCCCCCTCAAACAAATGGCCAATGAAGACATGAAAAGACCCCCAATACCACTAATCGTAAGGGAAATGCAAATCAAAACTACAATGAGGGCTTCCCTGGTGGCGCAGTGGTTGAGAGTCTGCCTGCCAATGCAGGGGACACGGGTTCGAGCCATGGTCTGGGAGGATCCCACATGCCGCGGAGCAACTAGGCCCGTGAGCCACAACTACTGAGCCCGCGCGTCTGGAGCTTGTGCTCCGCAACGAGAGGCCGCGACAGTGAGAGGCCCGCGCACCGCAATGAAGAGTGGCCCCCACTTGCCACAACTTGAGAAAGCCCACGCACAGAAACGAAGACACAACACAGCCAAAAATAAATAAATAAATAAATAAATAATTTAAAAAAAAAAAAAGAGTGGCCCCCACTCGCCGCAACTAGAGAAAACCCACACACAGAAACGAAGACCCAACACAGCCAAAAATAAATAAATAAATAAATAAAGTGTAAAAAACAAAAAAAAACTACAATGAGACACCCCTCACACTCATTAGGATGTCTACTATAAAAAAAAAAACAGAAAATAACAACTGTTGGTGAGGATGTTCTAAAATGGGAAACCTGTGCACTGTTGGTGGGAATGTAAAGTGATTAAATCACTGTGGAAAACAGAAAGACAGTTCCTCAAACAATTAAAACTAGAATTATCAAGTGATATAGCCATTCCATTTCTGGGTTTATGTGCAAAAGAACTGGAAGCAGGATCTCAAAGAGATATTTGTATATCCGTGTTCACAGTAGCATTATCCACAATAGTCAAAAGGTGGAAGCAACCCAAGAGTCCATCTACAAAGGAATGCATGAGCAAAATGTGGTATATACATACAATGGAATATTATTCAGCTTTAAAAAGGAAATTCTGCAACATGCTACAACATGAATGAACCCTGAGGACATTATGCCAACTGAAAGAAGCCAGTCACAAAAAGACTGTATGATTCTACTTCATGAGGTATTTGGAGTAGTCAAGACCATAGAGACAGAAAGGAGAATGGTGGTTGCCAGGGGCTGAGGGGGAGGGGGAGGAAATGGGGAGTTACTGTTTAATGAGTATAGAATTTAAGTTTTACAAGACAAAAATTCGGGGGACGGATGTTGGTGATGGTTGCACAACCTTATGAACATCTTTAATACCACTGAACTGTACACTTAAAAATGTTGGTAAGGGACTTCCCCAGTGGTCCAGGGGTAAAGAATCCGCCTTCCAATGCAGGGGACGTGGGTTCGATCCCTGGTCGGGGAATTAAGATCCCACATGCTGCGGGGCAACTAAGCCCATGTGCCACAACTACTGAGCCTGCGTGCCTCAACTAGAGAGAGAAAACCCGCACGCCACAACTAGAGAGAAGCCCGCGCGCCACAGTGAAAGATTCCGCATGCTGCAAAGAAGATCCTGCGTGCCGCAACTAAACCGGATGCAGCCAAAAAAAAAAAAAAAGTTGGTAAATTTTATGTTATGTATATTTTACTACAATAAAATTGGGGGAAAAGAAACAAAGAAAACTCTATGTATAGTACAATCACAAGACTTGTGCACACACATCCCCTATTCTACCACATACAGAAAAAGGACTTGAAGGGAATATACCACTGGTCAATGGTGACTACCTCTGGGATAAGTCCATATTTTCCAAATTCTCAACAATGAATGTGTTTTTACTTTTTTTTAATGGGGGAGGGGTATAATTCTATTAGAAAATTTAAGCCAACAGGATTTTTTCTAGCCCATCCAGACCTGGTGGGGCTCCCCAGCTCCTGTGATCAGAGAACTCCGGGGAGTGGCAGGGGAAGCCCCAAGAACACTCTTTCCCTCAGGAGCCTTTCAGAGCTGCCCACAGCCCTACTCTTCAGGGACAGAGGGATGAGCTGTGCCGTATTAGTCTCTGGCCAGGAGCCAGATGGGGTGTGCAGATCAGAGGAAAGGGAACTACCTGCACTGACTTGGGTAGGTAAGCAATCTGGGAAGCTTGGACTCTCTCGTTCCCTGGCCAGACCCCTGGAAGCTCTACCCTTTCCTTGCCTGTAGGTGGAAGCAAAGGCTGCATAGACCCACCTCAGACCAACTCCATGCGTTGCTTTGCTTCCCCCTCTGGGAACCACAGCATAAAGCAGTAGTCAGGACCACTCATGCCAATCTTCTTTTTTTTTAATAATTTTATTTATTTATTTTTATTTTTGGCTGCATGGGGTCTTCGTTGCTGCTCGCGGGCTTTCTTTAGTTGTGGTGAGCAGAGGCAACTCTTCATTGCCGTGCTCGGGCTTCTCACTGCGGTGGCTTCTCTTGTGGAGCACGGGCTCTAGGCGCGTGGGCTTCAGTAGTTGTGGCTCAGGGGCTCTAGAGCATAGGCTCAGTAGTTGTGGCGCGCGAGCTTTAGTAGTGTGGTTCGCAGGCTCTAGAGCGCAGGCTCAGTAGTTGTGGCGCACGGGCTTAGCTGCTCCACGGCGTGTGGGATCTTCCTGGACCAGGGCTTGAACCCGTGTCCCCTGCATTGGCAGGAGGATTCTTAACCACTGCGCCACCAGGGAAGCCCCATGCCAATCTTCTGTAAGATCTGTTACTCTGCCACTATTTACCAACCTCAGCAAGTCCAGGTCCAGGTTAGGAGAGGTGCACTCAGGAGGCAGGCAAGGTCTGGCTACGAGAGCCATTTTGCCCTCCAGGTGGCTCAGGACTACTGAGCCTGCGTGCCTCAACTAGAGAGAGAAAACCCGCACGCCACAACTAGAGAGAAGCCCGCGCGCCACAGTGAAAGATTCCGCGTGCCGCAAAGAAGATCCTGCTGCCATTGCCTCAGACCTTGCCCAGTAGTGTTCATGGCATGTGCCCATCCTTGGCTCAAGCCAAGCCAGTCTTTTTCACTCACACCTCCTGGCCATCCCCAACACTAAATTCAAGACTCAGGAGGTTCTCTCAGTGCCTCCCTCACTCCCCCACACCATCTGGCTCATATGAACACATTTCTTGTTCCCTCAGACACTTCCTGGTAAATCCTTCTTCTTTTATAAGCTCGAACCCTGTTTTTCTTCTTGCCAATGGTCTTTCTTTCCTTCCCACCTTCTATCTGTCTGACAAGGTGGAAGAGTCTAGAGCTCAGTGGCCACATACACCCCCCAACTGGTTGAGGGCCTGGCTTTAGGTCCTCCTGGGTGATACCATCATCTTTGGGATACTCACCCATGGCCAACATACAGGGCTTCATGCCAGAGGACTCAGGAATTGGGGCAAGACACCCCTCTTTCCAAAACTCAACCAAGGCCCTGGGCAGACCTATTACCTGTGTGGCACGGGAGTTAGTGTGTCCTCCATGAACTCATGGCAACCGGCAGGCCTACCCTAAGCAAAGGCCTCCCCAAATCCTTTCAGCTTGGAGGTCAGGGGCTCTTGGGGTCCATGAGAGAGGTCTTCCAAACACCTCCTCTGTGGTTGGGGGTGACAGCTACCTCCTGAGGCCTCCCTAAAATGACGGAGTGAAGGATAATCCTACTGCAACAAATGGAATGGGCAGCCATCATCAGTACCCATAGATTTCCACAAAAATCTGGGAGAGAGCATGGCCAGGGGATAGGAGACTTATACAATAGCCAGAACCCACCAGGAGACGGCTACGGACGCAAGGGAGGAGCGGGGAAGACCTGGATTTACAGATGCATTAAACAAGCCTGAAAATGGGGGTACTGATGGAAGGTGCGAGCTTGGTGCCACCCCTCCCTACATCAGGGAGTAAGCACCAGGAAGTGAGCCTGCTACCTGGGGCCAAGAATGAAAAGGGCCTTTCCTAAAGTCACCTGCAAACCATCCACAGGATCTTAGGGCAGCCAGTACTGGACCTGACAGCAAATCCCTCTGCACCTAGGTTCAGATAAGACTCAGCATGATACCAGATGACTGCACATTCCCCCAATCCCTGCCCATAAAGGGTTCCCAGGACACCTTTCTGTTACTCCTCCTCAGAGGGCCACAGGCAGCCAAGGACCCCCAAGCATGAGAGGGAAGTCCAAGAGAAAGGCCATGATGTGCAAACACTGGCCCTGACAGAAATGAAAATGCTAGACCATAAAACAAGGGATAGCATATTTTGCCAAGGATGCATTCAGTGAGCAAGAAAGAATGTGTGCAAATTTAAAATGCGATTGCTGATTCAGCCTTAAAAAGGAAGGAAATTGGAACTTCCCTGGTGGCGCAGTGGATAAGACTCCAAGCTCCCAATGCAGGGGGCCCAGGTTCGATCCCTGATCTGGGAACTAGAGCCCACATGCATGCCGCAACTAAGAGTTCGCATGCCACAACGATGGAGCTCACCTGCCGCAACTAAGGAGCCCACGTGCCACAACTAAGGAGCCCGCAAGCTGCAACTAAGGGGCCTGCCTGTTGCAACTAAGACCCGGCGCAATCAACCAACCAACCAAACAAATAAATAAAAAGAAAGTAAGCAAAAGCAGGAATGGAAAGTCCCTGGGCACCTAGAGGAAGCCTCTGTGCTTGTGCTCCCCCTTACTGTGGATGCCAGACACAGATGACAAGTGCATGGAAACACCAAGGCCCATGGAATAGAAAGTGAAGGGAGCACGATGGGGAGCTTGCAGACAGGATCCTTGAGTGATATCCTAAAAAAAAGGATTTTTACTTTCTGCCTTGACCCAGGTTGGGTTCTAAAGGTCTATCTACATGAGATTGTCACTGAGACTAACAGCTCCCTGAGGGTGGGTACTATACCTGCCAAGCTCCTGACAGAGCCTTCATGTTACCTGGGGCTTCCAAGGTGGCTGGGCCGATGGGCTCTGAGGGTAGAGTAGGTAGGAGGGACCAGAAACAGAGCTTAGTTTGTCAAAATCAGCCACAGGCTGGACCTCACAGAGTCATGTGCCCATCACACTCCCACAGCCCTCAGACCTAAACTGGGGCAGGCAGGCAGCCCTGGCTCTGTAAAGAGACACTGGAAGGGGCTTCCCTGGTGGCACAGTGGTTAAGAATCCGCCTGCCAATGCAGGGGACACGGGTTCGAGCCCTGGTCCAGGAAGATCCCACATGCCACAGAGCAACTAAGCCCGTGCACCACAACTACTGAGCCCACGCGCCACAACTACTGAAGCCAGCGCGCCTAGAGTCTGTGATCCACAACAAGAGAAGCCACCGCAATAAGAAGCCAGCGCACCACAACGAGGAGTAGCCCCCGCTCACCGCAACTAGAGAGAGCCCGCGTGCAGCAACGAAGACCCAGTGCAGCCAAAAATAAATAAATAAAATAAATAAATTAAAAAAAAAAAAAGAAACACTGGAGGACCTGAGGTATGAAAGGAAAGAGAAAGATTGAGGAATGAAAGGTAGGAGAATGAGAGGAAACTGGCTTGCATGCATTCACTGCCCCCCTCAGACGCTGACCGGGTACTATGGTGTGGGGGAAGGAGCGTGTGTGTGAGGAAGCTGATGGTGGGGACACAGATTAGGAGGCGGCTCCTGGTCTACTCGGAGGCGGCTCCCAGTCTACTCACAGCCTGTGTGTGTACACAGGGGGTAGACCAGGCTCCAGAAAGCCTCTAGAGCACCTCTGTGGACCCTAGCACCTGACAGCATCTGAATAAGAAGTGCTACCTATGCAGAGGACAGTGAGCTTATTTCTGCTGAGGAGACTAGGGAAGGCTCCGCAGGGCAGCTGACACTTCAGTGTGGAGAAGAGCAGAAGCACAGGAGGGCACAGGAGCAGGAAGGCAAGGGGTGTTCTGCTGCATTGGGCAGTGTGATTTGGCTGAAGCCCGAATATCCATCGCAGCCCACACGACGGCCAGCTCCATGAGGGCCTGAGGCCAGTGCCAAGGGTCCTGGGAGATGCTTGGCAAGGGAGTGGCATGATGCCCTGGGGCTGCTATACAGGACAGGGGGGAGGAGTGGGGCAATGGGTCACAAGCCTCACACGGAGGTGGGAGCAAGGAAAAGGGTCAGGAAGGCACCACAGAAGTTAGATGGGCAGGCTCTAGCAACTGAGCGGATGTGGGGAAGAGGGAGCATAATGATTTTCCAACGTTGAAACGTGGCTCAAAGGGACTTCCCTGATGGTCTAGTGGGTAAGATGCCACACTCCCAATGCAGGGGGCCCGGGTTCGATCCCTGGTCGGGGAACTAGATCCCACAGGCATGCCACAACTAAGAAGTCCACACACTGCAACTAACAGCCCGCATGCCGCAACTAAGAAGACTGCATGCCACAACTAAAGATCCCGCACGCTGCAACTAAGACCCTGCGCAGCCTAAATAAATAGTTAAATTAAAAAAAAAAGAAAAGTAGCTCAAATAAAAGTGCCTGGGGGGCTCCCCTGGTGGCACAGTGGTTAAGAATCCACCTGCCAATGTAGGGGACACGGGTTCGAGCCCTGGTCCGGGAAGATCCCACATGCCGCGGAGCAACTAAGCCCGTGTGCCACAACTACTGAGCCTGCGCTCTAGAGCCCGTGAGCCATAACTACTGAGCCTGCGCACCATAACTACTGAAGCCCACGTGCCTAGAGACCATGCTCTGCAACAATAGAAGCCACCTCAATGAGAAGCCCATGCACCGCAACGAAGACCCAACGCAGCCAAAAAAAAAAAGTGGCTGGGGACTACGCTGGTGGTCCAGTGGTTAAGGATCCACGCTACCAATGCAGGGAGAATGGGTTCGATCCCTGATTGGGGAACTAAGATCCTGCATGCCGTGTGGCTCGGGGAAAAAAAAAAAATGTGGCTGGGCTGCTGGGTTGTGTTTTCTATCTGGACCATCAGGAGGGCTGCTAGGCAGGAGATTGCCCTGAGGACCCTCTCAGCCCACTGGCTTCTGTGGAACACTCGGGAGGAGGATACCCATCCCTTTGCCTCTTGGCTCCCTCTGCTGGCAGCTTTAACGTGCATATTCTTGGAACCAGAAGAGAGTTACAGTATTTCCGTGGGTGGTTTCGTGGTTGTTTCAGAACCTGGGGCAGACGGATACATTCGGTGAGCCATTCCATAAACAGGAAGCCCTGAGCTGGTGCTCCTGCCCTTTCTCTGACCAGCCCTAGGTCCTTTCTGGCCTCCCCTGGCCTCTCCTTGTCAGATCCCAGAATCTACCTCAAAGCTGCTTTTCAGCTAAATCTTGGCTATCTCCCAGGGCAGGGGCGCACAGCCTTCAGGCCTACATGGGCCACCCACTCCCACAAAGCCAGGAGGAGTGAGGACACCCTTACCAGGGAGCTCCTCCAGCCTGTAGCCCTTGCACCACCCCAGAGGGTCAACAAACCTCTCTAAAACCAGGCGGTTGACAGTCTCACTGTCCACTGGTGGCAGGTTCAGGGTTTCCTGCAGCATCGTTAGCTTTTTTCTCAGGCTCTTGGGGAAGGAAAGAGAAGAGTGTGAAAGAGACGCTGAGGCACCAAGTCCAGAGGGACTGCCAAGGACTGAGCACCACACACGAAAGGCAAGCCCACTGGGAACAGAACAAGGCCCGAAACCCAAATATCAGGCTCAGGAGGCCAGGACCACCCGACCTCAGAACCCCTCTCTGGTGGAGCCCCTACTCTGGTGGTCTCAAGGGTGTAGGCACAGGACAGACTGTGAGGAAGACCCAGGTGTTCTCTGTCCTCTGCTGAGGAGGCCCCGGCTCCAGACCAAGGGCCAAGGCACATGTCCTGACCCACCCTGACCCAGGAGGGTGCAGGGATCCCAGAGCCACCACCACTGACTGGTGCAAGGTTTTGCAGACAGAACTAGCCAGCCCTGTTCTTGGAGGGCACATAAGCCACCCCTCGTTCCCGCCTGGCCAGAGATGTCCCTCACTGCGATTTCCTTGTCAGCACTCTGTAAGTCCTTCTGGGCCGACCTCAGCTCCAACTTGGCCTGGTCCAGTTCATAGTAGACTGTCTGCAACTACAAGAAAGTGTAAGGAGAAAAGGATGAACCAAGGGGTGGCCATGTGCCCTGCCCGCACCTGCTGCTACACCAGCTCGTGGTAGCCCGGGGCCCAGAAGAGCTGGGAACATGGAAGGGAGACCCTAGCTCCATGGGGCTGGACCTTAGTCCGGCAATGTCCATCTGGAGCTGCCCAGGAGCAAGGGCTACTTCCTACACCCTTGCCCATGGATGCACCATGCCCAGAAATAAAAACTGCTGTGCTGACTGAACAAGGTTCCAAGATGCCTTCTACTGGGTCTCCCCTGGTGGCCTAGTGGTTAGGATTCCAGGCTTTCACTGCCGTGGCCCAGGTTCAATCTCTGGCTGGGGAACTGAGATCCCACAAGCCAAGTGGCGTGGCCAAAAAACAAACACAAACAAAATAAAACAAAACAAAAAATACCCCAAAACAAGAGGCCTCCTACTCTGGGCCTGGAACAAAAAACAGGCCCTTGAAGCTGTCACATTTGGGACCTGTGTGCTCCAGCCAGCTGAGAGGTACCCAGAAGAGCAGAGGGGAACAGAAGTGTGCAGAGGCTGGGGGGATACCTGCCTGATCTGCCACCCTAACTGGACAAGCCATGTAGCCAGAGTCAATGCCCAGTAAGGATCAGAAACCAGCCTCTGTGAGTCATCCAACAGCCCCATGGCCTTGCTTAGGAGACACGCATGAGCATGACAAAAGGACAGCCACCTCTCCCCTCACTGTCAGCTCCCCACTGAATTACCTTGTTTCTGGAAGAAAACAAGTCCTTCTTCAGTTTGTCGGCTAGCTCCCCTGAGGCCTTCCGCGCCTCTTTTAGATTCTCGTACTCTCTACAAAGGGGCCATGGAAAGACATGTCAGCACCAGACACCTGCTGGTCAGACTGAGCCATAGCACCAACCAAACACAAAGCCTAGTCCAAGCCCTCAGCCCTTCTCATTCCTACTCTGACACCTGAGCCCAGAGGGGACCAGGTAGTGCTGTGGAGGGTCCGGCACCCAATGCAAGGAGAGCTGGTGAGTCTCTGTTCCCTGCCTGCCTGCAGGCACTGGCGATTTGAGAGGGTGTGCAGGAAGCCCCGTCCCCACTACGAGACCCCCTACACCACCTGACCCCTACATGAGGCATCTGGGATCCTCCATGCCTGTCAGCCAAGTGGTCCCTTTTCTCCCACCTCACACCCATTGTAGTGAACACCTGAGCTGAGTTTCTGATGCAAGCCAGGCAGGGTCAGTAACAGTGCTGATGGGAAACAGGCTCCAGATATCATGATGGGGCTCATGGCTCAGAAAGCTGTGCCAATGTCTTTAGAAATAACACTTATAATTCACACTCAATTCTCTCAATAATCCTGTGAGGCAAGTTACTATTATCTCCATTCAGGAAGCTGAGGATCAGAGAGGTTAAGAAATTGGCTCCTGGCCACATGGTGAAAGGGGTGAGGGTTCAAACTGAGGCAGCATGGCTCCAGAGCCTGCCCCTTAACTCCACCTGCTGTGCTTTACAAGAGATGGGCAACAGATGGAGAGGCATGGCTGGGGTGCCATGGCTTAGCTCCTGGGCTTGGATAGAGGGGCCAGAGTACACACTTCTTGAGGGACACGCAGTACACAGCCAACTGCTCCACCGCTGACTGTCCCACACCCATGTCTCGGATCATCTCCTCCACCTCGGGCCGCTGACTCTGGAGTAGGAGCTCAATCCTGAAAAACACCCAGCCCATGGCATTTAAAATCTGGAGGCTGATGGGTAGATACACAGTGCAGCTCTGCTTCCCTTTGCTGCCGTTGCTATGGTGACAGCCTGAGCTGCTAGGATGCTTCAGCAGGCAGGTCTGCCCAAAGAAAGGCCCCACAGCAGAGCTAAGCACAGCTGCAGCGATGCTGCTGAGGAAGAAGGGGTGTTGACAGAGAGCCTCAGGTCAGGGATCCCCAGAGAGAGGTTCTTAGAACAAAAGCCCTGCCAGGTCATTTGGCCACAGGCAACGGGGACAGGGAGGAGTGTGGCAAGAGCCCCCATGGAAAGTAGAGGAGCCCATAGAGGCTGAGTAAGACCTGTGCCCATACTCAGCTGGCCTGAGCCCCCCATGGCCTATGGAGAGTTGAGCTACAGAGGTGAGCCAGGCCCTGCTGCAGTCCTGAGAGCTGTGCCCCAGAGGGCCCTAGGTGCAAGGGCACAGGGCAGGCCCCAGATCCAAGCTCACCGCTCCATGGTCTTCATCTTGTTCCGGAGCCGGCGGGCCTCCTCCCGTGCTTGTTTGGTCTCATCCTGCTGCTGTTCCAAGTACTTCATCTGCTTCTGAAGAGCAAACGTACCACTACATATCTGTTGCTTGGAGGCTCCCAGGGGCCAAGGCTAAATTCATCGGGAGAACACTACCCTAGAACTGTATGCTTTTGAAAATGCTGATAAGCATATGCTCCAACCCCCAGGAGGTAAGGCTCCTGGGCCCCACTCTGGCTTGTGCTTTTTCTGCTAAGAGGCCCTAGGCCAGCTGCTTCCTCACCTCCCTGCTTGCTTCCTCCTGAGATATGTCTTACCATAGGCACAGCCCACTCCCAGGATCTATAGGCCTGCTGGGGGCTGCCAGGGTCCTGTGGCCTGCTGTGCAGGAAGCTGAAGAAGCCTGGAGCACAAATCCAGGCTGCACTATCCACCATCTAGACCTATGGACAGTTGCTGGGGTAGGAGAGCTGAGCCAGAGGCAGCTGGCCAGGCTGCCCTCAGTACCTGGCCACTTCATCTCTGACCTGGGACTGCCAGAAGACTCCTGCTCCGCAGCCAGGTGCTGGTTCACTCCTTCCTTCCCACTGGCCAGGCCACGTGATCCAGGCCAGCCACGAAGCAGAGACAGAAACAATGAACACCCTGGGGCCCTATCTGTTCACAAGGATGGCTCCCTTTCCCTTTCAAATGGCATCAGCAAGGACTGCTTCTTCCTACGAGGCCAGAATATCAATTATGGATTCAAGTCAATCACCTCATGCCCCTTGGAGAGCAAGAGGCTCACCAACCCAGGCTGATACAAAATTCATTTGGGTCTAGAGCCACTTGCTCTGCAGGCTTTGATCTGCCTGGTCAGCTCAGCACAGCCAACTTCAAAGGCCCCCAGCTCCTCCCTGGGATGCTGTTTGATCTGGCTCCAGAGAGCAGCCCAGCCAAGGACTAGAGTGCTAATGGAAGGTTCTTCAGGCTGGCTTTGTCAGTGGAGTACAAACCACTTTTGGAAACACGGCCCAGCCTCACTGAGGTCTTGGCTGAGCAGCCCCTCCATGAAGCACTGGGCAGGCCTCACCTCTCGAAACTACCTAGTACAAAATCCATAAGTGCAGGCAATACGATCCTTTTCTCATGGGCTGGATGGGTACAGCAATGGGAGGCCTGGGGAAGATGGGATTTGCCTCCATTTTACAATTGCACAAACCAAGGTATTGACCAAGGCAGAACCAAAAGACAAGCCCAGAGTCATGAGTCCAGGACTAAAACTATATCTCACCACCAATCTGTGTCCACAAGGCTTGGGGACCCACCTTGAGGGTGGAGCACAGCATCTCAGCCTTGTCTAAGGCCTTCTGCAGGGATTCAACAGTGGCGTTGCGTTCTTCCAGCGTGTCCCGCAGAGTGTCAATGATGAGCTGGCTGTCTCGTTTTTCCTTCTCTGGAGCAAGGGTGGGGGATGGAGGGAGAGGAGAGGCCCGTCCACACCACAGTATGAGAACCTGGGCCCTTGGGCTCCAGCATACCACCCCAGAGCCAGGTGAGGAACAAGTCTCAGGCCAGAAAGTTGGGTGGTCTGCTTCTCTCTCTGGCAGACACCAAACCAGGGACGCCCAGCCAGAGTCTCTTCCTTCAGGGGATGAGACCCTCTTTCTGATGCTTGGAACTACTTGAGTAAAGATTTTACTGCTCCGTGCTCCTGTGGGTCTAGTTAATTCATCATCCCAGAACTCAAACAGGTTCCTGCCAAATTTGGCAGTGGAACCCTCACCTACAAATACTTTGCCCTATCAGATAGCCCCCTCCCAGCCCAGCTCCTAGGCAAGTAGCCTCAGACAAAGAGAAGAGGCTCACCTGATCTAGGTGGACACCTTCGGTCACCTCCCTTTTCTTTCCTTTTCTGCCAATCACAAGAGCTGATAGGACTCTTGAACATATGAAGCAGGGAGAGCCCCTGGCTCTGCTGGAAGGTTGGAGGCCTTCCTTCCAGGGCCTCTCCCTCCACTACCCAAGTCAGGGGCTTCCCAGGGCCCCTTGGGAACTCACCTTTCTGGGAAAGCAGGGCTCTGGTATTATCCAGTTCATTCTGCAAGGCAATACCCACAATAAGCAGCAAGAAGGCATCAGAGCTGGCCTCCACTCAGCCTCCCATAAGGCTTGTGGGGAGCCCCAGGAGGGGACAAGGAGGCCTATGGGCCCAGGGAAGCATGAACCCTGCGCACCTCAAGGCCAAGCTAAGTCAACAATGGAGAGAGAAACCTTGCTTTATCTCTGTGTGCCTTTTTAAAAAGTAGGTAAAATGGATGAAAATAATCTCATGTACAAGACCCTAGGACAGGAAAAGAGGCATAACAGGGGCAAAAGAAGTGGAGCTGCGCCTGTGCAGTCAGTCTCATGGCAGAGGCTTCCATCGCTTCCTTGGGCCTGTGCTGGCCTTGACCCTCTATGGCATTAGCTGCACTCACTGGGGACACAGAATTGTGATGTCCAAGCACCTTGGGCCACCACTGCTTCCCTCCACCCTGGGTCCTGCCTGCTTCATGGTCTGCCCCTCTCCAAGCTCTAAGCTGGCTCTGTGCACCATGAGTCTTCCAGCCCCAGAATCCAACAGGTAGGTGAACCAGGACAACTTTGCACCCCTGGATGAAACCTCACCTGTGCTAGGCTCTAACCAGACTGTTGTGAGGGTCAAATGAGCCTCTCAAAGTGCATGCATATGTTCCAAAGCCACTGCCACAGAACCACTGAGAGGCTGGAGCAGAACTGAGCCCAGCTCCCATTCAGGAGTCCCATGTACTCAACACCCCTGTGGGCAAGAGACATGCCTACTCCATAAGCAGGAAAACCAGGCTCGGCAGACCTGAAAGGCTTGGCCTAGGGTCCATGGTGGTAGCTAGATGCAATCCAGAAAAATCCTCCTCCAGATTACCCTTCCCAGGTCAACGCAAGACTCAGAATATCGGGCTTCCCTGGTGGCGCAGTGGCTAAGAATCTGCCTGTCAATGCAGGGGACACAGGTTCGAGCCCTCGTCCGGGATGATTCCACATGCTGTGGAGCAACTAAGCCCGTGTGCCACAACTACTGAGCCTGTGCTCTAGAACCGGCAAGCCACGACTACTGAGCCTGCGCTCTAGAGCCCGCGAGCCACAACTACTGATGCCCATGCGCCTAGAGCCTGTGCTCCGCAACAAGAGAAGCCACCGCAATGAGAAGCCCGTGCACCACAACGAAGAGTAGCCCCCGCTGAATGCAACTAGAGAAAAGCCCTCATGCAGCAACAAAGACCCAACGCAGCCAAAAATAAAAAATAAATAAAATAAAATAAGTTAAAAAAAAGACTCAGAATATCACATGTGACCAATACTAAGGCCTAGCCCCAGTGCGTGGATAAGTCCCTGTTGTCAAACTCTCTACCCAGGACTCTGGGGCAGGAGCTGTTGGTGGCTGAGCTGGTCAAATAGGCTGGACATCTGGGGTGGAAGCGGTGGGTAGAGAAGGGCACACATGGGCTGCCTGAGAATGGCTGCCAGCCCAAAGCTACCGCTAGTCCCCTGGCTCCTTCCACACCCAAGCAGGGTGCCTTCCAAGCCCTTGCTCCAAACTACTCAAGATTTTGCCTCCCTGTCTCCTAGATCTGGCTCAGAAGGCCAGAAAGAAATGAAGCTGCCTTTGTTGCCTTTATCACAGGGAGGACACGGCTTAAAACTGGGAGCAGTTACCATGACGATGAACATGTTAGCTTTAAGCATAAAAGTTCCATGTTCTTGAAGCAGTGAGGTTCCAAGGACATCACAGCACCCTGCGACCAGGGCCAAATGAATCCTGATCTGACAGATGCCCAGCAAATTAACCCTCAGAGTCCAGGTTCACTTGCGAACCCCAATCCCACTTCCTTGAGAGGTTTCTGCCAATCCAATCCCTTTGTGCACAAAGAAAGCTAAACCTTACACTTGGAGGGGAAGCAGTATAAGTGTAGGAGGGAATCCACCCATCCTCCCCTGCAGTGTGGGTTTCTATCCTGGCTGCATATCTTGATACCAGGGGCTCTGCCCTCCATTCCTGCTCTGAGAAAGACTCAGGCACCTGGATATATACCAAGTTCCCCAGGCAGTTTTGAAGCACAGGCAGGTCTGTGAACAGTAGGTTCACACATATTCCCTGGCTGAGGACTGAAAAGATGGTTGTAGACCCTTTGCGAGGTGAGGGAACTTCAGGAGAGGCACTCTGAACTATGGTCAGAATTGCTCTGAAATCCCCAGGGGAGGGCTCACAGTCAAGTGGCTCCCTTCCTCCCTAACAGCGTATTTCTCCAATGACTGTAGCATCATCACTTGTCCTCTGCTCTCTCAGCCTCTGCCTTGAAATCTCTACCAAGTCTTCCCTCCAGAACTCCATCTCCATACTCGAGGTACTCTCCCTGGGTAGGAGCAGAAAGTGAACTCTCAGAGGGCTTGGGGTTCAGTAGGATGAGATAAATTCTGGGTACCTTTAAGAATTCTGCATCTAAGACACTCTCCTCCTCCTGGGCAAGGTCAAAGAAGAGCTTATTGATAATGGTTCTTTTGCCGACCTGAATGAAAGAACAAGATACAGTATGACTGCACAGCTGGGTCACGGGCAAGGAGGACAAGGGTGTACATTCAGCCAAGCCCATCTCAGGCCTAACCTTCCACAGCACATCCCTTGGAGTGAGAGGACCTCTGTAACCCTGTAGGTGGCCCAAGCTGGTGCCACTAGCTTGGTGGTTACTGAAGTCATGTCACTGCAGCCCCATGTGGTAACTGCTCAAAAGAAACCCCAACTCTAGGTGCTGGGCATTGCAGGGGAAAGGCTGGGAAGGAGACCAAATCTATCCAGGTGAAGATTGGCCCAGGCAATGAGTCCATCCGCCTGCTATCTTTGGGCACAAGCAGGCCTCCCGAGCCACTCAAAAGCACAAGTGAGGCTCGACCAGCCTCAAACCATGAGGGTCCAAATAGGTCAAAGACATTGCTTAGCTTCAGAGATCTTTCCTCATTCCTGCTCCCCGGCAAGGAGCTGTCTTTAGCTGAGGTGTTTTCATCCTACCACCCTCACCTGGATTCGGCACTGCGGGCAGGTCCGACTTGGTGCTGTCTCGAACCACTGAATTAGGCTGGAATGAGAAACAGAAAAACAGACTTGTGAGCCATGGCTTGGAGGGAGACATACAGGCCAGGTAGCCACCCCGACCAGAACAGCGCCTGTCCTGCTCCTCCTCGACCCAATGCCTGCCTACCCAGGAGGGCAGCACCACAGGCCATGACGGTATATCCCACAAGGCCTGACTGGTACAAGCACTCCAACCAACTGGCCCTTTTTTGGGCCCTGTTGGCTTGGATTTCCCTACCCCTGAGCTGCAATTTTGTCAACTTTCTAGGCTTGGAGCGGGGCGTGGGGGGGCAACAGTCAAAGCCAGACTCCCTCAGAGATGGGGATTGTAATAATACCCTCATGTAAGCTGGGGCTCCAAAGGGGTACACTTTCAAAGTAAGGATAAACTAGAGGTAAAAGCAAGTAGCAGTAAAAGCAAAACACAGCCCAGCTATGCACCATCTGCTTTAAACTTTAATTAAAATAGTCTCCTGCTAGGGAATTCCCTGGCAGTCCAGTGTTTAGGACTCCGTGCTTTTGCCAAGGGCCCGGGTTCAATCCCTGGTGGGGAAACTAAGATCCCATAAGCTGTGCAGCGTAGTCAAAAAAAAACAAAAACAAAAACAAAACGTAGTCTCCTACTGGTAAACAATCCCATCCCCAGAGACCAGGGAGAAACAGAGTCCTTTCAGGAAGATGATACCATAATCCTAGGCCTCAATTTTTTTTCTATAAATAATTTTTCAAATACGTATAATACAAAGCTAACAATGCACAATGGAATACTACACAGCAATGAGAACGAATGAGTCTACAACTAAGAACAAATTATGGATGAATTACATAAATATAACATTGAGGAAGAGAAGCCAGATACAAAAAAAGGTATATTGTCTATAACTGCATTTACGTAAAGTAAAAAAGTAGGCAAAACTCATCTATGTTGCTGGAAGTCAAGACAGTGGCTATCCTTATGTGTGGGGGAAAGGCGGGCAGGTGGGAGTAACTGAAAGAGTGCACCGACCTGGGTCCTTGGACTCTTTAATCAATAGAAACTGATAAGAGGCTAGAAGAGAAATTCAGGCAAGGCTTTACTGGGACTTGTGCTGCACCTGAGGGAGCAAAAACAAGCAACAGGTGCCCTTGCTTGCTCACTGTAGGGCAGGGAGGGAGCTGGTTCCTTAAATGGGGTGAGTGTAGGGGGCGGGTCGGCAGATTGAGCCACAGGGGTGGCTTAGGTAGTCTGCCCACCGCTTTGGTGGTGCTGTGTGCAGGGGTCATGCACAGTACCCTGCTTTTGCTCCAGGCACTTCAGAAGCGACAGCTGGGTTTTGGCCTTTTTGTATTTTTTTGTTTGTAATTTGCCCCAGCTGCTGCCCACATGTAGTTATTTTTAGTCCCCTATAGTTTCTCTGTATTCTGTTGCTTGAGGAGACGTTTGTCTAGGTACAAGTGCAAGCACTCTGGCAGTGTCCCAGGTCCCAGCCTGTCTCAGGAGGAGGTTCCTGGAGTGCTGATGTCTAGTTTCTTGTTCTGAATTCTGGTTGCGAGGGCGTGTTCAGTTTGTGAAAATTCTGCAAGCTACACACTTATTATATTTGTACTTTTAAAGGTTTTATTTATTTATTTATTTATTTATTTAATTTATTTATTTTTGGCTGTGTTGGGTCTTTGTTGCTGTGTGGGGCTTTCTCTAGTTGTGGTGAGCGGGGGCTACTCTTTGTCACGGTGCGTGGGCTTCTCATTGCGGTGGCTCCTCCTGTTGCAGAGCACGGGCTCTAGACGCCCGGGCTTCAGGAGTTGTGGCTCGCGGGCTCTGGAGCGCAGGCTCAGTAGTTGTGGCACACGGGCTTAGCTGCTCCGTGACACGTGGGATCTTCCCGGACCAGGGCTCGAACCCGTGTCCCCTGCATTGGCAGGAGGATTCTTAACCACTGCGCCACCAGGGAAGCCCCTATATTTGTACTTTTATGTAACATTTCTTTTTTTTAAAAATATTTATTTATTTATTTATTTACGGCTGCATTGGGTGTTTGTTGCGGCACATGGGCTTTCTCTAGTTGCAGCGAGCGGGGGCTACTCTTCGTTGCAGTGTGCGGGCTTCTCATTGTGGTGGCTTCTCTTGTTGCGGAGCATGGGCTCTAGATGTGCATGGGCTTCAGTAGTTGTGGCTCGTGGGCTCCAGAGTGCAGTTTCAGTAGTTGTGGTGCACAGGCTTAGTTGCTCTGGCACGGCACGTGGGATCTTCCCCGACCAGGGATGGAACCCATGTCCCCTGCATTGGCAGGCAGATTCTTAACCACTGCACCACCAGGGAAGTTCCTGTAATGTATCTCAGTAAATTATTTTTAAGTAAACAGTTATACAAGGAAAAAAGCACTACATAGTGCAAACCAGAACATATCCACAAAGACTTAAGATATTCGGATTTTCACAGACCATAATAAACACATTATGCTGAATAAATAAAAATTAAGATTGAAAATATCAGCAGAGGGCTTCCCTGGTGGTGCAGTGGATAAGAATCTGCCTGCCAATGCAGGGGACACGGGTTCGATCCCTGGTCCAGGAAGATCCCACATGCCGCGAAGCAACTAAGCTCGTGCACCACAACTACTGAGCCTGCCCTCTAGAGCCCGCGAGCCACAACTACTGAAGCCCGTGAGCCTAGAACCAGTGCTCCACAACAAGAGAAGCCACTGCAATGAGAAGCCCACGCACCGCAACAAAGAGTAGCCCCCGCTCGCCACAACTAGAGAAAGCCCACACGCATCAACGAAGACCCAGCGCAGCCATAAATAAATAAATAAATAAATAATTTTTAAAAATTAAAGAAAAAAAGAAAGAAAATATCAGCAGAGAATTCGAAAATAAAAGGTGACATATCAGAATTTAATAAGGACCAAACAGAAATTCTAAAACTGAAAAAATGGCCAAAATTAAGAATTCAATGGATGAGTTTAATAGCAGTTTAGACACAGTTGAAGAACTGGTATATTGAAAGATAGGTCAGAGGAAACACCGAGAATTAGAAAGATGGAAGATACATGAGAAATGATAAGAGATATAAAAGATACTGTGAGAAGGTCTAGCCTACATATAACTAGGAATTCCAGAAAGAAAGTGTTAGGTAGAATAATGTCCTCCCCTCAAGAAATGTACATCCTAATTTCTGAAACCTGTGAATATGTTACCTTATATGACAAGAGTAATTTTGCAGATGTGATTAAGTTAAGGAGATGGGGAGATTATCCAGGTGTGTCCCATGTAATCACAAGGGTCCCTGTAAGTGATTACTGGAGTCATAGAGAGAGTTGAAGATGTAACACTGCTGACTTTGAAGATGGAGAAATGGGCCATGAGCCAAAGAAGGCACAGCCCCACTTCCATCTTGATTTTAACCAAGCAAGACCCATTTTGGACTTCTGACCTCCAGAATTATAAAATAGTAAATCTGTGTTTTCTTAAGCCACTAAGTTAGTTGTAATTTGTTATAGCAGAAAAGAAAAACTTACATAGAAAGAAAAGAGATAATGGAATAGAGGCAATACATGAAGAGATAATGGCTGATAATTTCCCAGAACTGATTAAAGAAATTGTTCCACAAGTTAAAGAAACCTATGAATCTCAAGCAGAATAAAAATAGTAACAAAAAGAGAATTGAGGTAACTATATTATTGTCAGACAAAATAGACTTTAAGTCAAAAAAGTTTACAAGAGACAAAGAAAGACTTTACATATTGATAAAAGGTTCAATCCAACAAGACATAACAATTATAAACATACATGCACCTAACAAAATATATATGAAATATATACATGTTAGAAAATTGTACAGAATTGAAGGGAGAAACAAAAAGTTCTCCAATAAAAGTTGGAGGTGTTGGGACTTCCCTGGTGGCTCAACGGTTAAGAATCTGCCTTCCAGTGCAGGGGACAAGGGTTCAATCCCTGGTCCGGGACGATCCCACATGCTGCGGAGCAACTAAGCCCATGTGCCACAACTACTGAGCCCGCACTCTAGAGCCCACGAGCCACAACTACTGAAGCCCGTGCACCGCACCGCAAAGAAGAGTAGCCCCCCGCTCGCCACAACTAGAGAAAGCCCGAACGCAGCAACGAAGACCCAGTGCAGCCAAAAAAATAAATAAAATTAAAAAAAAATTATTTTAAAATTTGGAGATGTCAGTACCCCACAATTTCAATAATGGATAAAACAATCATACAGATGATCAATATGGAAATAGAGGACTTGAACAACTCTTTAAACCAAATAGACCTAACAGACATATACTCCCCCCAACAATAGCAGAACACACATTTTTCTCAAGTGCACGTGGAACATTCTCTAGGAAGGTCATATGTTGGGCCACAAAACAAGTCTTAAATTTTAAAAGGCTGAAATCACACGAAGTATCTTTTCTGATCAAAATAGAATGAAACTAAAAATCAATAACAGAAGAAAAATGGAAAATTCACAAATGTGTGGAAATATAACAACACACTCTTAGACAACCAATGGGTCAAAGAAGAAATCACAAGGGAAATTAGAAAATACCATGAGATTAATGAAAATGAAAACATACCAAAACTGTGTAATACAGCAAAAGCAGTGCTAAGAGGAAATCTGATAGCTTTAAACACACACAACGAAAGAGAAAACACCCATTAGGATGGCTATTATGGAAAAAAAAAAAACAGAAAATAAGTTTTGGCAAGGATGGGGAGAAACTGCAACCCTTGTGCATTGTTGGTGGGGATGTAAAATGGTGCAGCTGATGTGGAAAACAGTAAGGCAGCTTCCCAAAAAATTAAATATAGAATTACCGTATGATCCAGCTATTCCATCTCTGGGATAACCCAAAAGAAATGAAAGCAGGAACGTGAACAGATACTTGTACACCAATGTTCATAGTAACATTACTCACAGTAGCTGAAACATGGAAACAACCCAATGTCTATTAACAGATAAAGGGATAAACAAAATGAGGTATTTTCATACAATGAATACTACTTAGTCATAAAAATGAAATTCTGAAACATGCTACAACATGGATGAACCTTGAAAACGTTACGCTTAGTGAAATAAGCCAGACTCAAAAGAACCAAATGTGCGATTCCACTTATATGAGGTAGCTAGAATAGAAAAATTCAAGGAGACAGAAAGTAAAATAGAGGTTTCCATGGGCTGTGGGAAGGGAAGAATGGAAAGTTATTGTTTAATGGATACAGTGCTCTGTTTGGAATGATGGAAATGTTTTGGAAATAGATAGTGGTGATGGTTACACAACGTTGTGAATGTACTTAATGCCACTGAATTGTACACTTAAAAATGGTTAAAATGCAAGGCATCTTTGAGCTCACTGAGTAAACAAAACACCCTTCTGATAAATTTTAAAATTTTATGAAGAAGTTATCATTGAAATTAGATGGTGGCCGACATGTCCAAGGAATATTGCAGGAATTTGATCCCTTTATGAATCTTGGGATAGGTGAATGTGTGGAGATGGCAACTACTGGGCAACAGAACAATACTGAAATGGTGGTAATATGAGGAAATAGTAGCATGTTAGAAGTTTTGGAACAAGTATAAACAATGCCTGTGTTCACCAGAGAAATCAATTGTTTCCACGTGTCCCCTTTCCAAAGGGCCTGTTTTACTATCATATAAAAATCAGGTTGTTCCTAAGCTGAAAAAAAAAAAAAGAAAAAAAAAAATCAGGTTGTGTACATTTTCATATTGAACTTTTTTGTTAAGTAAACTTTTGCAAAAGTTTAAAAAAGGTTAAAATGTTAAATGTTATCTTATATATTTTTACTACAATAAAATAGTGTATAGTAAAAAAAAGGAAAATGAAAAAATGGTTAATTTTATGTTACACATATTTCACCACAATTAAAAAAGGAGCTCGGAATCAGCCTGTTCACAGCTGCTAGAGGAATCGCCCCACTAGCTGCACACTCAACAGAACGGCTTGATTAGAAAGCACCTCCTTACCCTTCGATGTTAACTTGGGTTTGCTGGGGTCAGTGAATACACTGAAGTGTCTGACCAACGAGATGACTCTGGACAGAATCATTCCAAACCATCAAGCAAACCACAAGAAATCGGGTAGCCAGTAGTCTACTAGGTCTCGAAGAAACAAAAGAGCTCGCTAATGTGGTGAAAGTTCATTTCTGCCCGGGCTAATAATTTTGAAATCACATCTCTTTGCAAGTACATCAAAGAAACCCCTACTCTGTCTTCATTAAACCAACCCTGTACCCCCGACCTCAGCTCAGCTGTCACCTCCTCCGGGAAGCCTGCCATAACCCCCCTCTGCCCAGGTCAGGAACTCTCGTGGGACTCCGTCTAATGCCGTCCTCATCACCAGTCTGGGCTCCGGGGTCGGGTCGCCCGGAGGCCCGACACCCCACAGTCCTGTAGCCGTACGGGGGCGAGTGCCCAGCTCCAACAGAGCAGTCACTCACCACTGCAAGTGGAAGGTGTGGCCGCAGTGAATGGCGGCCACGTCGCGGGAGTGATCGAAGAAGTCAGAGCAAATGGTACACAGAGCACGGATAGGCATGATGACTGGTCTCAAGTGGCCAAGGTAGCCAAGGAAAACGCGACGGGTTCAAATTCGTGGCCGTGCCTCCGCGTCTCAGCTTGCTTCAAATTTGGCTCCACAGCGCAACTTCCGGGAGCGGATCGGAAGTGGCAACAAGGAACGTGAAGGCGTGGACCGAAAGTTGGGTCCGGATTGGACGAACCCTCAGGGGCGGGGCTTAACGGCCCAGCGGCCGTAAAGAATCCTGGGGCGGAGCGCGGGCCTGAAATTGTCAGCGGTATTTCTCAGGCGGCTCGCGGGAAGACCGCCGGTACCGCGGGAGCGCAGCGTTGGATTGGCACGGAGAGCAGCTGCGCCGCCGGCCGGGCCCCTTTCTGGGGCAAGACTGGGAGTTATGGTCCCAAGCCAGAGCTGGTGCCAGGTGCGCTGGGCACGGGCTTCTCAGCCTTGTTCTCTCGGCGCAGCCTCCTCTGCACTTCGGGGGAGTCGAGAAGACCGCGGCCGTAGGGGAATGGGACGACGGTCCCGATGGAGAGCGGGTCCCCTGGGCTCTGGACAGTGCTCGACCATATGGTGGAAGCCCATAGTTCCCAGACCAAAAGAACGCTCCACCCTCTCAGCCTTCCGCTCTGAGTGGTCCTAGAAAGATGGACACAGGTCCAGACACCTCAAGCTCACCCTGGCTCTATACAAGCAAAGCTTGATGATCCCTAAGTTTAGAGGCGGCAGGGCCAGTATCCTGACTTTAGCTCCTAGCTCTCAGGAGGATCAAGTTTTGCCTCGGGACTGCAGTAGGGTTGGAATTTTGGAGGCCCAGATGCTTCATAGATGAGTGACTAACAAACCTTTTTCTTATTCCCACATCAGAGAAGTTATCTTTGGGGTCGTCTCTGAGAAAGAGCAGCATACCTGGTGAGTTCACCTGGACTGATCTGGGCTGGAACAAGTATTCCTAGGAGTTTTCATGATTAATTATTTTTAGCAGTGTTACTCCCCTCTCCCCAGAAAAAAACCTTGTACAGAGCCCCATAATATAAAGCTGATCTGTTCCACCTGAAGTAGACCCAGAGTGAAGTCCTTGGGGCCTATGTGGAAAGCAAAGGTGTTGTTTACAGGAAAGAGGAATCAACACAAAGGGCAGGCTAGAATCTTTGTGTAATGCCCACCCTGCATCCACTCCCCAACCCAGGGAAGCCCAAAGGTCTCTCCCTATGGTGGATGGCACTTGGTGGGTTCCAGGTCTAGGCCTAAGTCAAGATAAGGGCTCCTTGTTCAACAGGACTTGTGAGAACAGTAGCCCAGAGGTTATTCCTCGGCACAAGCCCAGCACGGTACCCACCACCCACATGGATTTCTGGAGTCCAGAGGACCCTGCCACACCATCAAGGAACACCCTGTGGCAGGGATGATCTGTACTCTCAGCCCAAGCAATCGCATGGCACTGAGCACAGACCACTCACTACCTGTGAACCTAACTCCCGGCCTCTCCCCTCCCCACTGCCTTCCAGGGGCCCTTCCCCAGTAATATAGAGGAAGCAAAGGCGAGAGGGTGGCCAGAGGCTTTGGCAGAGTGACATTTATTTGCCAGGTTCAGCAGGTACACAGCCCACCGACCTTCATACACCAGAGCAGACCCACAGGCATGCAGGGAGAAGGGCAGGACTACCCCCAAGTGCCAAGCGAGGGCCAGGACCAGTGCGGCTGCCTGCCCAGGCTGTAGTGGGGTCTGACAAAGGGCACCTGCCAGGAGCCTCCATTAGGAAACTGGGGAGCTTTGTTCCACTCCCTCATTCCAGCAAAAGCAACTCAGCATGGCTCAGAGGCACCTGGGCCTCTCTCCAAGCCTTGATAGAAGGGAAAGTGGGTCATAGACAGAGGGGGTTCCTCTCTATTTTGTTGTTGAATTGAGAGAGCAGAAAATCTGCCCCTGTGAAGGGCAAACCCCGAATCAGACTATGGGACACTGCCATACAGCAGGCCCCCAGGGATGGAGAGGACTGTGGACTGAGCCTGAGGGAGCCCATGTGGGAAGAGCCAGGGGCAGCACTCCTTGTTTGGCCCAGGGTAAGGACCCAGCTAGGCTGATACACTAGGTGCTGGGCCTGCACTCTGCCCTCCCAGATCTCATTGCCACATCCTCATTGCTCCTCCTTCCCCTTACAGGCCCAGGCAGTTCAGGGCACAGGGCAACCCACTGCAGGACCCAGGAGGGCAGGAAATAGAACAAGAGTCTTGGGAGAGACTTCCCAGGGACAAAGATGGAGGCTTCTAGCCTCCAACTCATTCTCTTTCACTTCTGAGGACCCCCATGGCTACCAAGCAGTGCCCCCAGCCATGTGACCAGTCTTGTCTTAAAGCATACTGCCTGAGATTATAGCATTCTCTATACCAGCCTGTTTCCACTCCTAGAGCAGCCCACACACCACAGGCACATACCTTCATGTGCAGGAGCCTAAGACCGCTGACAGGGCCTCGCTGGAGGACCAGCTCTCAGGGCAAGGCCACCCAATTTAGGGCCTGGGAGAGGATGGGACCTGCAGGGCCTGCCTGGGGGAATTGTGAGGCAAAAAGGGAAGGGGGAGGGGTGCAGGGACCTCCTGAGTATCCCTAGAGCAGCATCCCACAAGAAACAGAAACTGATGAAGCTAGCAAGACAGAAAAGCCACAAGGAATCCATGCAGGGGCTGGGGCTGGTCCTGCCTCTGGCCTGCCCACCACTCACACACATACACACAGGAGATGAAACTGCTCTCCTGTGGCCCCCAGACATGCCCCATGCTGGGAGGCTGGGGCGGGGGGGAGCGAGGGCATCATGCCAGTGACTCTCTGTACAGTGAGAAGCCCCTCATCCACTCTCCCACCCTCCTGCCCATCCCCCACCCCCCCCACAGCCTGCCCACTCAGCTGGTCTCCTCCCTCCGAGACTCCTGGGCAGAGCCAGCAGCCTCTTCCCCTTTACTAGAGGGTGGAGCCTGGCCTGTTGCGCCCCCTGGGGCTGTGCTGTCCGGCTGGGCCAAAGCCGGCTCAGGGGTGGCAGCAGCCTTGGTGGCCAGTGTGGCACTGCTTTGGGTAGTGGGCACGGTGCTCTCTTCCACGGCTGGTGTGGCTCTCCCATCAGTGGCTGGAGTAACACTTCTGTCGGTGGCTGGGGTGACACTCCCATCAGTGGCTGGGGTGATGCTCCCATCAGTGGCTGGGGTGATGCTCCCATCAGTGGCTGGAGTGGCACTGCCATCTGTGGCTGGGGTGGCACTACGGTCTGCAGGGGCTACATTATCGCTCTTCGTAACATCACCCGCTGTGGCTGGGGTGGCACTGCCCCCAAGGGCTGGGGCAGCTCCACTTGCGGCTGTGGCCCCGCCTGCAGCCCCAGAGGTGGCAGTGTCTGTGGCTGGGGCAGACTGGGCTGCAGCCGTGCTGGACTGCTCTGGTGCCCTGAGCCGTTTCATGAGGGTGGTCACTCGGACAGCCTTCTGAAAGAAGGACAGTGGAGACAGGCTCAGAGCGAGGCTTACAGAAGCTGGATCCATTCCTTTGCGAAGGCCAAACCCAGACCATTCCATCGTGCTCTGGCTGCCTCTGACCAACCCAGGGCCAGGGACCCAGCTGCTCAGCACACCTGCCTAAGGTAGTAGCAGTGGCTACAGCTACACCTGATGGTTGAAGAAAAGCCTGTGTGTGGCTGCAGGGGTGTGATGCAGGCAAGAAACTGTGGTGCCAGAAGGAGCACTTGGGATCAAGCCAGGAAAGGGAGCCATCCAAGCCTTACCTTCCACTTAGCCCTGGCAAAGTTCTTTTCAATCTGGGCACAGACACCATCCTTGATGTTCTTATCAGAAGCAGCATTGCCAGAAATCCTGGAAAGGGTGCAAGTGCGTCTGGATCTGAGGGGGTATGGCCTTCATGGAGACTGTGCCCAGCCCTTTCCTTGTAAGATCCAAGGGTTACCAGGCAGATCCTCTGGGCTGGCCTGAGCTCTGGGTGCCCCCTGAACCCCAATTTGAGGCCTCAAGGATAGATGCTGCTAGGTGTGAGGAGGACAGAGGCCAAGGGACCCCTGGCCTCTCCTCCCATTCTCCCTGGGCCCTGCTCACCACTCATGGGAAATGGCCTCTTCCGCGGTGATCCGCTGGTCTTGCTCCACCTCCATCAGCCTTGTGACCAGGTCTTTGGCTGGGGACAAAGCCAGGGAGAGGCTAGGCTTGGGCACCCCATTTCACTGTCTAGAGGTGATGAATGGGCTCGGGGATAGGATCAGAGTCCAACAGAGGAGGCTGAGAGCAGTCCCCCACGCCAACCCTTCACTCTGCCCTCATGCTGGGCACCTCCTCACCCGCCTGCGAAATGTCATCCCAGTATGGAGAGTCAAACTCATAGTCGCCAGCCAGGATCTTGCGGAAGAGATTCTTGTCGTGGTTCTCATAGTCATCTTCCTCCACCTCCTCATAGAAAGGTGGATTCCCTGAAAGCCTGCGCAGGGGCCCAAGGACAGGGTCACTCAGGAAGGCCATGGACACAGACCTCCACCCCACCTGGCTGCCAGGCTGTTTGCCGGCTTATCCACTCACAGGATGTACATGATGACTCCAATGGCCCAGCAGTCCACAGGGCGTCCATACCGCTGCCGGCCTACCACCTCTGGGGCTGCAAACAGTGTCCACCTGCTCGTCAATATCAGGCCTGGCCAGGCCTTGTACCGCTCACACCCATTTGCTGGGATAGGGACTTCCTTCCCCCCCCCTACCCAGAGCCACTCATTGAAGGCTGTGTCCCACCCTGCCCCGCCCCACTCCCTGCTTGCCCAGGTACTCGGGGGTCCCACAGGGCTCCTTGATGAGGCCATTCTCTAGCTTAGCCAGGTGAAAGTCGCTGATGACGATCTTTGAGTTCTTCAACCGGTTGTAGTAAACCAGGTTCTCCAGCTGCTCCAACCAGGAATGGCATGTGGGTGGGCAGAGGAAGAGACCATGAAACCCTCAGAGGCTGGATCACGGCCCTGAGGTGCTGCCCACCCCAGCCCCAGGCCGGCTGCCAATTGACCCTTTGACCTGATTGCTGGCCTCACCTTGAGGTTCCTGTGCACGATCTTGAGTGAGTGCAGGTAGGCCACCGCCTCCAGGACCTGCCGCACCACGTTGCTCGTGTCTCGCTCCGAGTAGTAGCCCTGGTCCAGGATCCAGTCAAACACCTCCCTCCCCGTGGCCCTGAGGGACACCAGCCCCTGAGCCCGGCGTGGGCAGGATCGGGGGTGGGGCAGGAGCACGTGGGCAGGCTGCCTACACCTGGCAGCTGACTGGGCAAGGCACAGGGACCTGGGACCCCAAGGATCCAGAAGGGGGGCTTTCCCTGGCTGCAGAGGGCAGAGCAGATAAAGACCTGGGGGACTGAGGAATCCTGGAACCCCAGACCCACACTCACAGCTCCAGGAAGATAAAGTACTCCTTGCGGGTCACAAACACATCCACCAGTTGCAGGATATTGGGATGCTTCACCCTGGCAACAGAGAGAAGAACCAGTAGATAGGGCTGGCTGAACCCCTAAGAGAGGCTCTGGTTGCCACTGTGAGCCACAGCAGACTAACTGGCCAGAGGCTGGTATTGCTTGAGGTGTCCGGACCTCGAAGCCCTTCCTGGCTGGCTACCTCCCCTACCCCACCCCACCACTGGGCCTCATACTCACATCTTGAGGATGCCTATCTCGTTCTTGGCTGCCTTCCGCACCTTGCGGCCATCCCGCTTCTGGAATTTCTTGCAGGTGTGCAGCTTGCCTGTTGTCTTGTCCTTGGCCCGGAAGATCTCACAGAACTCCTCACTGCAGCCAGCAGGCACTCCACTCAGCCCTGGCTTCAGCGTGGGCTGTACTCTGCTCCCCTTTCTCCAGCCCTTGCCCGCCCACCCTTGCCCAACAGACCCGGCACTCACGTCTTGATGACCTGTCCCAAATCATATCTGTCAGTCACCTCCGATGGCTGGTTATAGTTCTTCTTGTCACCCAGAGTCACACACCCAAACGGCATTGCCGGGCTCTGAGCTGCGGGCAGGATGGAGTCTGGTTCAGCTGTACCACAGCCCACTTCTCCCCACAATGTAAAGGTTGCGTTTGGGAAACCCCAACCTGTCTCAGACCAAGTCAGAGGCAGAGTCTATACCAGGAAGGGCTAGAGGGTGATCAGGCTCAGATCCAGTGCCTGCTTTTTCTGGCTGTACCTCCAACCACTCAGCTTGGCTGCCCGAACTACAACAAGCCCCTGCGCTTATGAAAAATATAGTAAACTGACATATCCGTGAATCACTTTGCATTATATACAATCAAAAGAAGATTTATCAAATGATTTATTTAAATTTCAGTAATTCCACAGATGAAGGGGGCTGTATCTACCCACCCATCAGAGAATCATTTCCGCAAGTCTGAAGATGCCAAGTGTTGGCAAAGATGTGGCGAACACGAGCACTGCTGGTGGATGGCAAGTCTCCCCTTTGCAAAACAGTTTGGTAAAACTACTGAAGTCGAACATATCCTGTGCACCAACAATTGCACTGCTAACTATGTACATTTGTGCAGCAGGACACTCGTACAAGAGTGCTCATGGCTGCAATATTCAGAATTGCCCCAAACTGGAAACAGCCCACATATCCATTAAGAGCAGGATGTACTGTGGTAGAGTCAGTCACACAATGGAATATTGTTACAAAACAATGGAAATGAGGAGCTACAGCTCTACGCAAGCACATGGTCAATCTCACCAATACAGTGTTGAGTGAAAAAAATACCAAATACATATAGTGTGATTCTACTGATACAGAGTTCAAAACAGGCAGAACTACCTATACTGTTTAAGGATACAGACATACTGGTAAAATTATAAAGAAACACTAGGAAATAAACACCATGAGTCTTTCTAAGAGAAACAAAGAGGTTGTGATTGGTGGTGGGGGGATTCTGGAGGACCTATTTCTGAACCTGAGAACCACCTGAGTCGTGGTTTAACAGGTGTTCAACTTTATAATAATTTGTAAAAATGTACATACACGTATTGGGCACATTCCTAGATCTTTCTTATATTTCACAAAAAAAAATGTTAATAAAAATTATGGCTATCCATACTGAAGAATACTTGATAGCTATTAAAAAGCATAAAATAGATTAAAATGTGCTGCTGTAGGACAGTCTCTGAAAAAAAGCAGGGGACAGAATGGTGGGTAAAGGGTGCTACATTGGGGTAAATTTTTTAAAGTTTATATACCTGTGTACACTCACAGACTATTTTCTGGGAGAAAATAAGAGTTCTCTTTGGGGGAAAGAATTGGGTGTCAGAGGGGCAGATTTATATCTATTGTTTATTAATTTTCTGTTAGGATTTGTACTGTGATTACTTTTACTGATTTAATAAATATTGCAGGAATTCCCTGGTGGCGCAGTGGATAAGACTCCACGCCCCCAGTGCAGGGGGCCCGGGTTTGATCCCTGGTCAGGGAACTAGATCCCACATGCATGCCGCAACTAAGAGTTCACATGCCACAACTAAGGAGCCCGTGTGCTGCAACTAAGGAGCTGATGAGCCGTAACTAAGGAGCCCGCCTGCCACAACTAAGACCCAGTGCAACCAAATAAATAAATAAATAAATAAAAATAAATAAATATTGCTTGGGGGATTCTTCAGAGGGAGAACCCCCATCTGGGTAGAGAAATGAGGAAAGGCTTTGAGGAAGAAGCAGCATTAGGGCTGGGCCTTAGACGGAAAGGATTTGCCAGGAGGCATGAAGGGGTAATGGTCCAGAAAAGCAAGACAAGCCTGCCTAGTGCCTCACTGCCAGGGCCCGCAGGAGACCTGGACCATCAGGTCCAGGGGAGAGGCCCCTGGCCAGGGGTGGCTATTCCAGGCACAAGGATGACCACATGCAGCTGACTCCAGTAGGTTCCAGGCACTCTGGCACCCGGAGTGTGGCACCCCACGGGTCTGCAACCCTGCCAGCCCAATCCTCACTTGTGGTGCTGAGTGGACTGGCTCCAGCACCCACAGGAAAAGGCACTCACGGCCCTTGCTCAGAGGTAAACTTCAGGAGGGGAATTGGTGACAGTGTCTGGACCTTTCCAGACCTGACCCAGAGTCAGCCTCCTTAATGCCTGGTTGGTGTGACACTGGGATGATAACACACTTCACACTGAGGCTGCATTGAAACTGCTCTGCCTCTGCTGACTGTGCATAGTCTCCCTCCACCCCGATTAGCACTTGCTATGCAAAGGGGCTGGGCTGGGGCCTTGGCTACCTAGATGCCCCCTACCTGAAGTGACTCATAGCCACAGGGTAGTGGAGGAGAGAGGAAGCCACCACCAGAGGAAGCAGCTAGGTCAGAGGGACTCTGCCAGCCAGGGTCAAAGGCCAGGACCCACACAAGCCCCCTGGTCAGCCCTGGCTGCTGCTTGCTTCCTCCCAGGTGGAGGCTACCCACTTCCCAGGGCACCCAGTCCTGAAAGTTCTCCCTCAAATTTGCCCTCCGCTTTAGGGAACAAATTCCATCATTCCCGCATCCAGGTTCTTTGGGCTCAGGCAACACAAACGCATTTCATCAGTGTGATTCAAGCTAGGGCTTAAGCCATCTTGTGAGGCACTGCAGAGGCAAACAAGAGAAGCTTTGAAGATCGTCCCTGCCTGCGTATCTTTGCCACCATGGTCACAACCCTGCTTCTGCATCTGCCGGGAAGGAGCCTATGGCTAGAATCCCACTCTCACAGCTGAGAGCAGAGGCATGGCCACCCACCACTGCCGGCCACCCATCTCTATGCCCAAACAATCCGGGGGAGGGGGCTTGCATCAGTCCCCTCAGTGGCTCTTATGTGCAGCGATTCCCTTCCCAGGCTGCAATCCAAGGGCCCTGTACTGGGTGGGAGGGTTGTACCCCAGCCTACAGGTCCCCCAGGAGGACTGGGAGGGACCTGTGTCCCAGCTCTGCTGCTCTGCTTACACTATTCCCTCTGGCAGGAATGCCCTTCCCCCAAAGCCTCCCATCAGTATCCTATTTGTCACGGCAGAGTTATTTTTAACATTAAAAAAATCAGCAACTACCTAAACAACCAACAACAGGTGACTCGCCAGCTCAACTGTGTCCACCCAATGGCAGGAATTGTGGGCACTGGCAAGGGCACTGCCCATCCTGGCCTCTCTGTGGAGCAGCCTCCACATGAGCTAGGTGCTGAGACCAGGGCTAAATCTCTTCTTTCATTGTGATTTCTGACATTATAAGGTTATTTGTGCCACAGATTGGCTGCAACAATCCTGAAGCTCCAGGCTCAAAACCTCCCTTCGCTGAGATAACTTCCACAAACTCCACCTCCACCCACCCCACACCAATAGCTCCCTGCTCAGCCGCACGGCGTGGGAGGTTTTGTACGTGCCTGTCCCTGATCTTGGCCCAGCTTTTGGCCGTGCATAGGCACTCGTACCCGCAGGGACCCAGGGCTGATCATGGGGGTCTGTCTCCACCACGGAAATCCGGGCCTCTGCTCAGTCACATCAGCCTGGAGCCATGTCCTGAAGCCTCATGGCAGGGGCAGGGACAGATCTGTCTCCTCCCTCCCACAGCGGCCCTTATCTCAGCCAGTCACTGCCTCTCCTCACCAACCTAACTGCACTCACTTGCCTCCACCCCCAACCTGGCCCCAGGGCGAAGAGAGGAGAAAAGGGGGCCCTGCTTCAGATTAGCATCTTGGTCCCCTCCACCCCCACCCACTCTACCATCTGCTACCCACTGCTGCTGCCTAGGAGGCTGCCGGTGTGCGTACCAAGCCCCTGGCACCTGCTTGCAACAAGGGGGCCCTGGCCCCAAAGCAGGGAGAAGCTGAGGGACGGCTTCAAGAACAGTAGAAGGCCAGGCAGAAAGAGGGTGTGCATTTCTCACCCCCATGGCCTGGACAGCCCAGACTCAGCATCCAACAATAGAGAGCTCCCCGCGCAATGACACGGGACCTGGGCTCGGCCTTAAGTCCACACTGGGACATGGGAGGGCACAGAAGTCCCATAGCTGCCATTTCCCTAAAGACATGGTTCCTTCCATTCTCTGCAGAGAAACTGACTGGTGTGCACAGGGGGCGGTCCAAAGGGAGCTTGGGGGAAGTGCAGAGACTGGGGGAGCCTCTAAGGGAGCCTGAGGGCCAAGCATTCCCTAGCTACTGCCTGCTCCTCAGGTCTGGCCCCTCAGGCAATGCTGATGGAGCCTCTGCCTTGGTAATAAAGGGTCCCCTAGGGACCCTACTGTAGCCTAAGACAAGTCTGGCCCAGGGGAAGCCTGAATAGGACAGAGGCCAGCTCCAGAGGCCCAGGGGTCCCACAGAGAGTCCTGGCCCCTCCTCTACTGGGGTCAGCCTGATTCAAGCCCCACCTTTTGTAGCCATAAACAGGAGTTACCTGCCACCCTGGTCCTCTGCCATTTGGGGCTTCAGACCTTGCAGTAAACCTAGGGAGGCCAGGGGGGGCCCAGGAGGCCTCCAGCTGCCTCCCAACAACTGTGGGCAACACCTCCCAATTTAGTGGCAGCTGTGAACACCAGCCTGCAGGCAACCCCTCCCCTTCCCTGCTCTCCTCTCTCAGGGACTGGGGCTGGGTTTCCTGCTGTAATAGACATGCCTAGGCCCAAGCTCTGCCCAGCCTGCCGCAGAGACCTCACCCGCAGGATGCAGGGCGGGCAGAAATAGAGACCTCACTCTCAGGTCTGTGTCAGGGGGCAGAGTCAAGTTTCTCGCCCACCATCCAACTGCTTTAGGTAACTGGGCAGGGAGCTGCCCTGGCTGGGCCTCAGGCTCTAGCTAAATCATGGTCCGTAGTTCCTGCTGCTGACGCTCTCCCACCTAATGAGGGCGCAGGCAGAGGGCGGGGGTGCTCTCCAGTCTCAGGGGTGGGCATGCGATCAGGTGCTGCCTCCAGAAAGTTCAGCCTTCAATATGCAGGCAGAGCCAGAGCCAGCTGGCCCCTTCCAGGCACCTGGGGTTCCCATCTTTGAGCCCCTGAAGGAAAATTCACTGGGGGCCCTGCTTCCCTCTGAGCGGAGGAGGGGAAATTCAGGGAAGGCCCCAGAGTAAAGGGTTGCTATGGTGATGGAAGTTTTTTAAACCGGAGAAGGGAGGGGAGGGGAGGGGAGGGGAGGGGAGGGGAGGGGAGGGGAAGGGAGAGGTGTTATTCAAATTCTCCAAGAATTCCCTGAGACTTTGGCCTGATTCTTTCCCCATGGGTTCTGTGACCCTGGTCCCCATCAAGGAAGGGGAGGTGGGGAACTGAGAGACTTTAGAAAAGAGAGGGGCAGGGACACAGAAAGACAAAGGCAGAATCTGTGATGGAAGCGGAGTAAAGAGTCGACATAGTAAAAAGGATGCAGGCACAAGAACACAGGAGGGAAGGTGGGCAGGGGGTTTCAAAGGGGCCTGTGGATGCCCAGCAGAGCCCTAAGGCCTCCATGACCATGTGCTCTGCACACCTGGACCAGGAGCTGCCCCTGATGCCTGGACCTCTGAGACTGACCCCTCCTGTATTCCCCTAGACATGCACTGAACTTGGTGTGGGACAGTCGTAGCTCTGGGAAAGAGGCCAGCTGTTGCGGTCCCCTCAGAACAGTTCCTCAGCCTCTCTCCCTGTCATCACAGCAGCTTAGGTGAGGCAGGTCCAACATGTCGAAGGCACAGGCTTGGGGGATGGAAATGAAGCTTGGAGACCTGGCTGCTTCCCTTTACAGCCCCTCCTCTCAGCTGACCCAGCTCTGCCTAGACTCCCCAGCCACCCCCACCCCCATCTGCTGTCCTCTAGAGGCCTTGGGTCCCCAGGGCCTCTCTTGCAGCTCAGCCTAATTCCCTGCCTCCACCGTCCCCCTCCCCGACAGTGGATCCTGTCTGAGGGCCAGAAACAGCACCCCAAGCAACGTAGAAACAGGACAACAACTGCACAGCATCCCTCCACTATGCCTCAGTTTCCCTGGATGGAGATCACTGACTCTGTGGTCTTCTCCCAGGGCAAGGACTGCCCACCTGCCAGGACAAGGGCTGGAGAGGAGGGCCAGAAGCTGATACGGGAAAGGCAGCCTATGGCACCTGGGGGCCCACACCAAATGCTGTAAAAGAAAGGAAGAGAGACCTCTTCTCCACCACAGGGCCCGGCGCCTGACACCAAGGGGAGTGGAGACACCAATTTCCCAGCTGAGGAAACTGGGGCCCAGCAGGTACCTAAAGCTGGCAGGAATCAACTGGGAGTGGGGGGGCAGGAAGGGCACCAGGTCTCCGCAAGCGGTCCTGGGCGGGGGTCGGGGGGGTGTTGCTCAAAGCCTGGGCCTTGGAGGAGGGTGGCAGGACAGGGGCTGGACTGCTGCAGACTGAGCTTTTGGTGAGGGACAGAGAGCCCTGCTCCCTGGGAGGGAACCTGGTGAAGCAGGCTCTGCCTAACGGTGCGGACAAAAGCAGTTTGGCAGAGCTATGGGGGGCTGGGAGAGCCTAGGGTCTCTGCCAGACACTACAGGGTGGGGAAAGCAGAAACTCACTCGCTCATTGTTCACCCTGCCAGCCGGGGGCCCTGCTCCCCACCGTGCTGCCACCCTGACCCCCTTCCCCAGTGCTGCTGACTCGCCCCCGCTGGCACAGCAACACACATGCGGGAGGCACACGTGTGAGCACCCAGCCCCGCACCTCCCAGCAGAAACATGTGCGTCCCCCAACCCCACCGCGCAGCGCTGGGTCGGTGTCCTGGACCCCCGGCGGGCCCTCGAATTCAGGCTTGGAAGATGGATCTTGGCTAGGGGGCTGCTGGTCCCCAAGGGCTTGAGCCTCCTCCCCCACCCCGCGGCAGCCCCGCCCAGCCCCCTTCAGGTTGTCGCCCATAAAGAACTCTCGTTGTCATGGAAATTAGTGACTGCTTAGCGGGAGGGAGGGGGCCCGGGGGCAGTTGGGAGGGGCCGGAGGCGGCTCTGGGAGTCCAGAGGTACAGCTGAGCCCTCGGCCCCTACCCCCACGGGGCACCACGAATGTTGGAGGGTTAATGTTTTCACAATTAGGAGCCCAGCGAGACGGAGGTGGGATGGGGGACAAGGAGGGGAGATTGGCCTGGACTTGAGTCTCAGAGGCTTCCCTTGGGACCCCCGAGCCGTCTGAGGCGATGGGGAACTTTAGCCCAACCCCGCACGCCGAGCCCTGGATCTGCAGAGCCCGCGTGCTCTGCCCCCGCCGGGACCCCAAGCCCTTGCAGCGCCCCGGCGCACTCGGCTACCCGAACCTCGAGCCAGAGACTCAATCCCCTAAGACCCCACAACGTACGTTCCGGGGGCGCCACCCCCTCCCGGGTCACCCCGCACCTGCAGCGCTGGTCGGTCACAGGGAGGAAGCGATCGCGGGTTCAGTGGGGCGCCGAGGGCTCCGGGGGCGGCGGGCAGAATCCGCTCCGGGCACGCGGGGCAGACGCGGCGCCAGCTGCAGCCACTTCGGCTCGCGAACCTCCAGCATCTCCCGCCGCTCGCCGGCCCCGGATTCGCACCCCGGGCCGGGGGCGGGCTGGGGGCGGGGCCTCCCTCAGCCGGCTCCGCCCCGACCCTGGAGGAGCCTGAGCCCGGAATCCCACTCGAAGGAGGGCTGAGGAGGGGGTGGCAGCAGAGAAGGTGAGCACTGGCCTGCCCGGCCCTGGCCAGGCTTTCAAAGGCTCCCTTAGGCCCTTGGACTGACCGGGCAACAAGGACCGGAGGGGTCTTCCTATGCCCATTGTAGAGGGTGCGGAGTAGAAGGTGTGGGGAAAGCCTGAGTCCTGGAGCTGCACAGGAGTGTCTTGGCAGATAGTGGTCCCCAGGGGACTGGCGTTCCGCCCAGCTCCCAAAACCTGACCCAAAGAGCGGAACCCACTTAGAACCAAGTGGGCAGTCGCTAGGGCAAGCTGTGCTACAGACAGGCCTCCCCTAGCTAGTAAACACACCGGGGTGTGTGTGTGCAAGTGAGGGCTCCAGACCTTGGTGGCAGAGTCTCCTACCCATCCTCCCCTCCCCTCCTGCAAGGTCCCATCCAGGGTGGCTGGCCCAGCCTACCTCCTCCTGTGTGGCACTGAATTTCTCAAGCTCTAAAAATTACCTATGACATGGCATAGACTCTGCTTTCTTGACAGTTTAATCACCCTCGAACCCTTCATGAACAGCATCACTACTGGTGGCCTGGGCTGGGATATGGGGGTACAGGAGAACTACAGCACCATGGTGCCCCACCAGACCTGGCCCCTGACTGGAGGAGGCTGAGAACTGCCGGGAAGAGCCTCTGAAGGAAGTCCTTGGCCATTTCTCTGTCCCTTGTCACAGAGGCACATGGACCAAATGCTTGCCCCGCCCCCCCGCTAACCTTGAGGCCAGTATCTGAAGGCCAGACTTAGGCTTCTCTGTGCCTGAAACTGGGCTCCACCCAACCAGAACCCTCTCAGCAAGCCTTCTGACCCCATCCTGGGTGGGGTCATCTCCAAACCCCTGGCCATGTTGATTGAGTCTCTCCTGGATGGTTCCCCACAGCTGCTGACAGGAGTGACTGCCCAAGTGAGGAAGTTGGAGATCGTGCTGGGGCTGGAAGTCTAGACTGGGAAATGACTGCTCGATCAGGACCCCTCAATATCTTTCTCGAGAGGGGGTGTTGAGGAGCCCTTCACATCCTTCCCTGGTTTGGTCACTGCTTCCAGGCCAGGTGGGTGTCACCTCTGGGCTCCCTGGGCTCTGGGTGATCTCATTCATGGCACCAACTCCACCACTGGGTAGGAATCTCCTGGCAAGCTGGGCATCTGCAGGGCAGAGCTCTGTGTCTCATCTCAGTATGCTAAGTTCATGTCTGCAGAATGAATGAATGTCCTGGCACTCAGTCTTTCCTGCTGTCTGCCCACTGTCATTGAAACAATGGTTCCCTTCATTGTATGGTGCATCTGATCCATGGCTTGCTGACCCCACACATGGCACACACATTTTCTGCCTTTCCTGAAGATCATGGCTATCCAGGCACAGAAAAGCTGGGCCACGGAGAAGCTGGAATGTGGGGGATTTAGAGGCAGGGGAAGAGGTGGCTCGCTAGAGCCCTGCCTGCTGCTGGCAGTGCTCCACCTCTTCTTGGTCCCGTGCACACTCCATGTGCCTGTGGGTGAGCACGTGGCAGGGTGTATGTGAGCACGTGGCAGGGTGTATGTGCACACGTGATTATGTCTGTGTGTGTGTGCTCTTATGCCAAAGGAGATGGCAACAGCACAGTGTGTGCAGCGGTGCCCAGGGGCACATGTGTTTGCGTTCTGTGTGCACCCAGGCATGCTTGCTTGCATGTGCACATGGACGCTGTAGCTAGCTAGTCCCTAGAGCCACTGTTCCCCTTCCTACCTGACACAGGCCTCAGGATCGTGGGGGCTGACTCACAGTGTGAAAGCTGGACATGGGAAGAGGGTGGACCATGCCCAGGGGTGGGTGGGGGCTGTGATGACCTCATATCATTGGCCATTTCTAGTCTCTCCACGAAGGGCAGCCCCTCACTCTCAGGTGTGTGTGGGGATAGCCAGGTCTTTGCCCTTTGTGGAGAGGGCAACCTAAAGGCGAGAGCCCAGGGTTGGGACAGGGGCATGGCTTGTCCCTCAGCTCCCAGCCAGAGGGGCACCAGCAGGGTAGGGCTTCAGTGTCTTTTTTTTTTAAATTAATTAATTCATTTATTTATTTTGGCTGCGTTGGGTCTTCATTGCTTCAGGCGGGCTTTCTCTAGTTGCGGCAAGCAGGGGCTACTCTTCGTTGCGGTGCATGTGCTTCTCGTTGCAGTGGCTTCTCTTGTTGCAGAGCACAGGCTCTAGAGCACAGGCTCAGTAGTTGTGGCGCATGGGCTTATTGGCTCCGCGGCATGTGGGATCTTCCCGGACCAGGTATCGAATCCGTGTCCCCTGCATTGACAGGCGGATTCTTAACCACTGCACCACCAGGGAAGTCCCGGCTTCAGTGTCTTGGCTTCAACCTCCAGCTGCCCTCCAGGCAGAAAGTAGCAACACCAGCTGAATTCTTCCTCTCAGCTCTTCCAGGCCATGGAAGACATGGACCTTTATTCCTACCCCCACTATTCAGAGCCAGACAAGGTCAGGAGCCATGGCTTCTAGCCACTCCCCTGGCCAGAGGGACAGCGGGAGGCCCTTTAAAACAGAGTGGAGTTTGGGACAAGAGCAGGGCAGTTGGCACTGGCATTGCACCATAGCCTCTATGAAGATCTCCTGACGAGGCCTTTACCCTGGCCACCCTGTGGGCAGAGGCTGCCCATTTTGGGAGGCAGAGGAGGCAAAGGGAGCCCAAAGTTGACAGTTCTGGCTCCCACCAAAACTTGATAGTCAGAGAGGCAGGATAAGGTGTGAGTCTCCATGTCCACAGAGACTACAAAGCAGGCCAGAGCCTCATCCCCCAGCTCAGGTTGTATCTCCCACCCAGGATTCAGGACTTATCAGCCCCCCACCCTGATTTCCTGCCCCAGGGAACCAAAGGCCAGCACTCCTATACCTTCATATTCTGACTGGCTGACAGAAGCACCTGCCAAACCAGCATAGAGCTCCAGCCAAGGTTCTGACTTTAGGAGGTATCTGCATTATCAGGCCAGCTCCCCCAGGAAGCCCAGACTCTGACAGGGACCCTCCTTGGGGGTAACAAGTGCTCCAGGGCCCCAGCCATCTGTAGAACTGTTTGGCTGTTGTCAGTGTTGCTGGCCTCAGCGCCCCGTAGAGGGCCCAACATGGGGGAAGGCAAGCAGTCTTTTCCTCTGGAGCTAGGGGAGGGGGCTGCCCCCCCGCCCCCATGACTCACTCCAGGCTGTGTGGGTTATTACATTATGTTTGAAATTGCCATGGCAACGAGCTGGCAATCAAGGGTAATTGAGCTTGTCGCCAGGGCAACAGGGCAAAACCCACAGCCGCCACTCTCTGTGGTTGCCCTTGGGGTGCAATAAAGGTCAGGCTAGACCAGGGCCAATGCCAGCCATGGGGCTCTGGGGCTCTCTGGAAAGGATAGGATTGCCAAGGCCCATGGAATTCCAGTGTGTAGAGGCAGGGTGTGCCTTGGGAGTGCCAAGGTCCCCATCCCTGACCACATGCCTGGACCCCTGCCCTTCCCTCCACCACCCTGTGCCTAAAATATGCCACAGTGGTCAAAAGAAGCAGAACCAGAAAGAACTTTTATGTGCTCACAGATGGTACTTATAGATGGCCCATGGACCCTCCTCCTCGTACTCATGGCGGCTGAGCCACAGGCTCTGGAAGGAGTCCCGGGACGCCATGATGGAGCCTCCAAGCCAAGCAGCAACAGCACGGTGCGGAGAGCCCAGCACAGTGGCACCGGGGCCGAGCTCCTGTCTCAGGCGCTCAGGAAAGCCACTCAACAGGGTGCCGCCACCGTCCAGCACCACATTGGCCAGCAGCTGCTCCTGCTGCTTGGCCTCCAGCCGGCTGATACTTAGGAGGGCTAGTTGTGGAAGGCCCGGCTGATTGAGGCCTAGCAGATTGGGCTGGAAGAGGGCCTCGGGGCAGCAGAAGCGCTCAGAGCCCAGTGTGATGACCTGCTTGTCTGGAAGCAAAAAGTCCACCCGGGCCAGGGCCTGGGCACGGGCCATCTCAGCTGTCATGTCCATGGCCACATAGCAGCAGGCCTCTTTAATCTGGTTGACCAGCCATGCCTTGAACAGTGACTGGCCACCTGCCAGCAACAGCTGAGCCAGGTATTCAGTGAGGTCAGCACCTGCCACATCCAGCCGGTAGGTGTCAAGTGGGGCCAGATCCCCAGTGATGATGGGTGCCACATAGGAGGTGCCATGACCACTGCCCAGCACCAGCCCAGTGGTCCGCCCATAAGCATAGAGTGCCAGCAGGGCCTGATGCACTGTCTGCATGGCTGGCACATGGAAACGCTCAAAGAGTATTTCAGCCACCTTTTCTCGGTTGGTGCGTGGTGAGGTGGGTGAGTCCGCCACAAGCACAGCCAGCTCCTCGGGCTGCACACCCAGCCTGCAATAGAACAGGTGCTGCCACAGCACCTCCAGTGCATCCCAGTCGGAGACCACTCCTCGATTCAGCACCGAGTAGGAACCCTCTCGGTTGTCAGGCACTGCGTACCTGGGCTGGCCCTGGACTGGATGCTGGAGCAGCTGGACGCGTGAGGACAGCACACTGAGGACGTGGTCCTCTCCAGCCAGTCCACATTTGGTGAAGCCTGTGCCTGTGTCGATCACCACGGCTGCCATGTCCTGGTAGGGGCCCCGTGAATGGCGGCAGAGCACTGGGGACCGTACTGGCAGAACATCCATGGTGGGCACCAGCTCATAGCAGGCCCCTCGGAGAAGGCCAAGCTGCGAGACCACTGGCGAGTGTGTAATGTCCTCAGCTGTCAGCTTGAACCAGGGACCGTGGGGCTCAGTGCCCACCGTGGCCATGGGCAAGACCTTGCAGCCAGGACCAGGTGTGGTGAGTGTGATCAGGGAAAGCTGCTCCTCCTGCTCCCTGGGGGAGCCGCCAGGTTGCCAGGATGAGAGCCGATGTGAGCTGGAGCTTTGACCAGCACTGACACCAACATTTTCTCTGTTTACATAGACACAGGTCTCCTCAGGGGCCGGGGTCACCCGAAGTACCCCCACATGGGTAGGCCGGCCCAATGGCTCACCTTCCTGGCACAGGGTGGAGGCCTGACCAGGCTCCCTAGTGGTGGGGGGACCTCTTGAGAGAGTGGGCTCATTGGAGATGGGGGGTTCTTGGGAAAAGGGAGGCTGCCTAGTGAGAGAAAGCTGCCTGGCAATAGGGGCTCCAGTGAGAGGGGGCCGACGAGGAAGGGGGGGCTGCTTGGTGGAGGGGGCCTGCTCAGCTAGGGGTGGCTGTCCAGAAAGGTGGGTCTGCCTGGTAAGGGGACGCTGCTCTGCAGAGGGAGCTTGACCGGTCGAAGGGGGCTGCCTGGAAAGGGGATGCTGCTCAGCTAGTGGGGGCTGACCACCAAGGGGGGCGTGCCCAGCCCCTTTGACCTGAGGGTTGTCAGCGTGAGCAATAATGACCTCTTTCTGATTGTGATTGCCTGCATCCTCCTGGAGCAGGGGTCTGGGCACCTGCTGGTTTTTGGCTGGTGGTACAGACTCTGGGGTCTGCTCTGAGTTCGTCCACTGCAGTTTCTTGGCCTGGACTATAGAGGTGTGCTGCATCCCGGAGGCATCCTGCATCCAGATGGTGTGACTAGTTTCGTTTTTTTCAGCATCAGGTTTGGACCAGCCAGGATCATGGGCATGGCTCAGTATCCTCTCTCCAAATTGGAGGGGCATCCCCAGTGGAACACGCTCAGTGAGCATCCCCATCCTGATGGGTGTCTCAGTACCAGGGGAGCCTTGTGACTCCAGGTTGAGCCTGGCCTCTTTGGGAACCAGGGCCACCTCTCGGTAGCTTCCAGATGAAAGGCTGGAGGGCACGGGGCTAAACCCCATGGGTGTGGTGGACCAGAAGCTGGAGCCATCGCTGTCAGGGGAGAGGATGGGCATGGCCAACGGCCGGGTGGACAGCGTATTTTCAGAGGCATAGATGGATGGGTGGCTGGGCATGAGGCCCACCAGCACTGCCCTTGAGCCCATGGGGTCATGGCACAGCAGCCCCATCCTGGTGTTGCCCGTGGCCATATCAAACACCAGCACACGGTCTTCCACAGTATCCTGGAGCTGGCAGGTAGGGGCACTGGAGGGGGGTATCTGCGTGGCTTCCCTGGGAGGCTGTACTGGGGAGGAGTTGTGGCAGGTTACTTGGTAGGCAGACGGCGGCACATTGGAGCAGGTGTTGCTGCAAGCATTGAGGGGCTGCTGACCTGGCTGAGAGCTGCAGATCTCCTGGTTACCCCTCTGGGGCTTGGGGGTTTCTGGGGGCCCTGAGCCTGGTTTGGGGCTGCCTGGCCTGGAGGTACAGACCATGGGCTTCTCCACTTGCTTCTCAGGCTGCCTTGGTAACACCGGCCTTTGGGCAACCTCGAGCTCCTGGGCCTGGTCTGGGGACTCTTTTGGAGTGGGTGCTGGGGTGGCAGGCTCATCCTGAGAATGGAAATTCACTTTGTCCTGGCAGGATGTGACCCCTTTGGAAGACTCCAACTGGATTGACCATTGGTTGCCACATTTCCTGGGCAAGAGGTCTTGGGACAGGCCCTTGGTGATGGCATTGGTATTCATCAGGTGGTCAAGGTTGCAGGTGTAAGATTCAACTGCTGCTGACATTGGGATTGTATCCAGAGCTGGAGTATTTGCCCGAGTTGGAGTTGGAGGAGCCTGAGCCTGACATGGGCACTGGCCCTGGCCCTGATATTGGGCTGGAGCCAGAAGAGGACCTTGGGCTGCAGCTGAGCCATCCTCCCCTGAAAGAAAATACGGTAGCCACCGGCTCTTCCTAATGCCCAATGGGGCTATCTGGTTGGGGCTGCAGGGGCCTTTGCCCCAGCCTACTAGGACTTTAGCTGGAGCCTTGCCCTCCCCCGCCATCTGCACCTGAAGCCGGGAACAGCAGAGTCCATGCTGGGCCATGTCACTGGTGCCGTCACTGCGCCTGCACACCGGTAGAGCCAGGGTCCTGTTCTCTGTGACGAGATGTGTTTGGGCTCCCACGATAGAGCCTGGAAACGGGCTAGTGGAGGAGAGTCTCAGGGAATCCTGGGAGGCCCGCTCACAGCCACATTGGGAGCTAACCTCAGCAGGGTCCCAGAGTTGCTGGTGACTGGGCTCGTGGGTATGGGCCTGGGACGCTGAGCCATAGGCCCCATCAAGGATGGCCTCAGTGGACAGTGACAACCCCTGCCTCAAGTATACAGATCCTGAGTTTATCCATGGTCCCTGGGACCCTCTAGGGCCACCGCCCAACTGCTGGCTGCCAGCTGAGGGGTGGCCCTGGGAGCCCGATGGATCAGGGCCCCCCACTTTCTTGGTGACTTCCATAGTCCTGCTCCATGCCCTAGGTGCCCTGCCCCCACTTCATTGCCATGGCAACCCCACACATCACAGCCCCCAGTGACCTGGGGGAGGGTGAGAGAGTGTGGGAAACCAGGGGCCCCACCCCCCTGAGGAATGGGGGCCTGCCCAGGGAATCTTGAGAGATAGAAAGGCCAAGGGACCCCAGTGAATTCTGCCAACCCTAGACTGGCCTCCTCTCTCCTTGCCAGCCAGGTGGCCACTCTGCCCAGGCCAGCCCTAGAGGGAGGGCAGTGCTCCTAGAGGCGAGAGCGTGTATAAGGCCAAGGGAAAAAGGTAGGCAGGGGAGATACTGAGGAAGCCCCTGGGTTCCCAGTTTACCTCAGATGCCAGACTTGGCTCTTTCTCCCCATTTCCCACGTGGCAACTTGACACTTAAGCCCTGACCCAGGGATGCAGTTCCAAGTGTGTGACCCGAGGCCCTTGTGGGGGGCAAAGCCGCTTCACCACTCAGTCCTGAGAGGCAGAAGTGGGTGAGGGGCCCAGGCTCAGGCTCTAACTCCCCTCCCCCATGTTCCCCAGCTCCCGCTCCAGGGACAGCAGCTCCTTGGCAGTCTCTCTGCTCCAGATGGTTTTCCTCTGCCTGTGCCTCACAGAGCCCCCTCCCCAGAGCCCCATGTCCTTGAGGCCCAGGACCAGTATCCCACAGAGGTGGGGATGGGGACGACACGGGTGGGAGTGGGGCCTCTGCTCAGAACCCTCAAGTCAGAATGTTCTAGCTCTTGTCACATTGTGTCAACTGCACCTTGGCCAGAAGGGGGGCAGAACACTGGGCATACAGCTAGGCCACCAGTGGAAATTACAGGATGGGGCACAGTGGGGGCACAGTGGGGACACAGTGGTCAGGGGGCTGTCCACACAGTGGGCACAGGGCTGGCTACACAGTGCGGGTATGGTGGGTGCAGAACTGGGTACACATTGGGCACAACTGCATACGCAGTGAGGACAAGTTAGACAAAGGACTGGACTTGGGTAGCACACAGAATAGAAAGCTATTAGACGAGGTGGGCAGTCCTACCCTCCATTTTGTAGATGGGCAGAAGGTCAGGGAGGAGTGGGACCTGCCTGGACCACCAGCCGAGTCCCAGATGTGCCCTGCAGCCACAGAGGACAGGCCTAGTTTGGGGAACCAACCAGTGCCACAGGCCTGAGTCTGGAGGTTCTGACTGGAGTGGAGTCAGACCTTCCTCCTTCCCCCAGTTATGAGCTCTGGGCCTCTTCCCTCTGTCCTCCAGGGCTATCCTTTCAGGCCTCAGTCTTTCTACCCAGGAAACAGGTTTGTGGAGAACAAAGCTTTAGTCTTGTCCTCTGAAGCGGTGTGTTTTCACAGAAGTTAAAAATAGTGCTTACGGTTGGCCGTGGGGTGTGAAGCGATGTGACCAGGGACCAAGGCTAGCTCTGTGCTTCATCTGCACCTTCCTGACTCGGCACTGGGCAAAGCCTGACTCAGCCATGTCTCAGGGCCCCGGACCCCCTCCCCCTTCCCCAGATGCTGCCTTCAGTTAAGAATGGGGACAGATGTGTCTGGACACTGCTGCTCGCCACACACTATGGCCCAGGAAGGTGGCAGAGCCCAAGGGTCTGTGGTCTGCACATGTGTGCATTCACACACACATACTTGCTGAACACTATTAACTTCATTAATCTCTGGCCCCAAGCAAACTGTTTTTTAATTTTGTTCTGTTTTTCCCCATGACAGAGATGCTAGTAGCAGCCTCCTGTGTTTGTGGGAGGGCTGGAGAAGCATGGAGGGAGGCCCTGAAAGTCCCTGCCTGTCTGACCACTGAGCCATCCCCCCACTCCTGCGGAAGTGAGGCATAATCCTCCCTTTCAGGGCTGGAGTCCTCATGAACAACTGATCTGAGAAGGGTGTGGCCCACGAAGGAAAGACCAAAGAAGGCAGCCTGGAGAGAGGAGAAGACTTTTCCCACCTGGGAAGCAAACACCCCTTATAGCAATAAGAACAGTGACTGCTATTGACTGGGCCTTTCCCCTGTGCCAGGCAGTGCTGAGCACTGTAACCCAGCCTCACAGCAATTCAACAAGAGCCGGGTGCTGTCACCCTTATTTTATAAATGACGAAATCAAGGCACAGGGAGGAGAGAGAATTCACAGAGGTTGCAGCTAGTGAGTTGTAGAGCCAGAATCCGAAGCCAGGCCACCAGGCTCTGGACCCACACTTCAGGAAACTACGGTGCCATCACGGGTGTCACGCGCAGGGCCACGTTGGCATGGACCCTGCTGGAGGGGAGCAAACATGCCTCCCTTCCGAGTGCTGCAGCCCCAAGCCCCCACCCAAGCTGTAACCCACATGGCCCTGTTCCTCCTCCCAATAGCTTAGCAGGTGGCTCAGGCCTGGGAGGGGACATTTTCCTGGGGGGCACTAAGCCAGTGCCTCCCAGGAGGCTGTCAGTGCTGAGTAGGGGCTAGTTACATACCCTGTGGGACCAGGCTGAGTCTTTTGTACTCAGAATTCTTGGCTGGCTGAAGCCCCTCTGCTTCATCCAGCAGCAGGCAGTTAGAGAGGATCCCAGGCTGGACCCCTTCTACCCAGCCCCCTCCTGCACCCACCCCCCATCCCCCCCATCCCCTCCCCCCCATCAGGCAGGGACACTGCCCCTGTACCCCTCCCCCCAACATGTTTTTAAATAGTCTCTCACCAGGAAGAAGGGCATCCAATTCTATTTCTGATTCTGGAAAGTGAGGAGGGCCAACATGTTACCATGGCAACCTGGAGAGCCCCTCCCCCACGCTGAGCCCATTCCCCAGGCTGAGGGCTGTCTGGGATGGAGGGGCCAGGAAGCAACAGGAAGGAGCTCAGTCTGAGGGCGAGGCCATACAGAGGCTCCTCTGTGAGGGCGGGTTCCAGCACTGCCTCCCTTCACACTTCACCTGACCCGCTCCCGGCAGGCTTGGGGGAAGGCCCCAAACCCTGTGGAGAGGGTCAGGCTTCAGGAGATGGGGACGGTCACCTCACTCTGAGAAACCCTCCTTCCCAGTGGATCAGACTGGAATGCTCCTACCTAGGAGACCTTGAGGATGGTGGGCAGGAAGGACATCAAGAGGAGAGGCACAGAAGGCCCCATTCTACCTCACGACCAGCCAAGTCTCCCAGACCTGCTTCTCCAACACAGACATATTTTGGGCTCTGTTGTGTTCTCAGGAGTCAGCTCTGTCAAGTCTCTGGCCCTGCACTCTTCCAGTCTACCTGCCTTCCCCTCCCTGTACTCTGGGAAGACTCTGGACATCTCCAAAAATCTAGGATCAAAAGGAGCCTTAGGGACTTCCCTGGTGGTGCAGTGGTTAAGGAATCCGCCTGCCAACGCAGGGGATACGGGTTCAAGCCCTGGTCCAGAAAGATCCCACATGCTGCAGAGCAACTAAGCCCGTGCGCCACAACTACTGAGCCTGCACTCTAGAGCCCCCGAGCCACAACTACTGAAGCCCGCGCGCCTAGAGCCTGTGCTCCGCAACAAAGAGAAGCCACTGCAATGAGAAGCCTGCGCACCGCAACAAAGAGTAGCCCCCGCCCATCGCAACTAGAGAAAGCCCCCGTGCAGCAACGAAGACCCAACGCAGGCAAAAATAAATAAATAAAATAAATAAATAAATAATAAAAAAGGAGCCTTAAAGGGCTCCCAGTGCAGCCAACCACTTGATAATGGAGTGAAAAGCAATGCCTGTTTTCCCAGAGGTTCATCTCTGCCTACTGTCCAAGGGCTCAGACACCAGCCCTCTGTCCCAGAGGCTGCACGTGGGTAGCACTTAGGTCTGTGGAGGGAGGGCACTCCAGGTAGGAGCTCAGCCCAAGCAGAGGCAGGCTTCTGAAGAGACCCACAAGGACCTTGTGATCAACCCTCTCTGGGTCCTGATGGGAAACCAAAGCCCCCCAGGAGGAAGGCTGTACCCTCTGTCTGTCTCTCAGCTCTATACCCAGCACTCTGTCTGTGTTTTCCTCTCCTCCCTGTGAACTCTAACTTCCTGCTTCCCTGGCAGTCTCTCCTGTTCAGGATGCACCCATTCCATGGAGGCAGCACCATGTTTGAAGGAGCTGGCACCTTCTCCCTGCCCCCCTGCTTCACCCCAAAGAAAGGCAGTCATGGTACAGAAAACCCCAGTCCTAGAGGAAACTATGGCAGGGTGAGGGGTGATAATCCACTCCTCATCTGGCATGTGAAAGGCAGAACCCGAGAGTGCAGGAAGACATGGCTTTTGAGCTTTAAGGCACAGGGAAATTTAAATAACAGATGTTTAAACAACCTTCCCTGCAAGCCATGGTGCAGTGACCCCTCTGCTGTGATGTGTTACAGCTTAAAAATAGCCCACAATGAACCGCTCTGAGCTCCAATTGACTCAAGCTTACGTAACTCTGCGTGAAAGATGGCCAGCCGCACCAGCCAGGAGGGAGGACAACAGCACAGGCACCCCCCCGACTGCTGTCCACAGCTGGCTTAGGGGCTGCAGGCAGCTCCTCTCACCCTCCCTGGGAGCAGCCTCCCATCCAGGAGCCAGCAGCGGGGAGTGGGGGGAGGAGGCAGGACTTCATGCCCGGCAAGAAAAGACCTCCAACCACACCTGCGAAGGGGATGTAGGGAGAGCTGCCCTCCCTCAGGGTCCCTGAGGAACCCGGGCCCAGTGGAGGGTGGGGGCGACTTTAAGAACAGATGGCTGGACTTCCCTGGTGGCACAGTGGTTAAGAATCCACCTGCCAATGCAGGGAACACGGGTTTGAGCCCTGGTCCGGGAAGATCCCACATGCTACGGAGCAACTAAGTCCGTGCGCCACAACTACTAAGCCTGTGCTCTAGAGCCCGTGTGCCACAACTATCGAAGCCCGCGCGCTCTAGGGCCCGCATGCCTCAACTACTGAGCCCGTGTGCTGCAACTACTGAAGTCCGTGCACCTAGAGCCCGTGCTCTGCAACAATAGAAGCCACTGTGACGAGAAGCACGCGCACACGCACCACAATGAAGAGTAGCCCTCGCTCACCGCAACTAGAGAAAGCCCACGCGCAGCAACGAAGACCCAACACAGCCAAAAATAAATAAATAAAGTAAATAAATTAAAAAAAAAGAACAGACGGCTGAGTCAGAGAGACCAGGGCAGGAGCACACGTGGGCAGAGTGACTGGGGCAGCCCAAACAATTCCTTTCCCCCTTTGAAGAGGGGCCTCCCCAGCTTGGAGAGACATGTCAGCAGGACCGATGCCTGGCTGAAGCTGTCACTACCGTGGAGCCCAGGGGTGGAGCTCAGGGGCGGAGCTGACTTTCTGGGGGTCTCTAAGTCTCCATGGTCCAGGCCGCATGGAGCCTGTCAGGGGGGTGGACTTGTAGCATGAGAGAGGGAGCTCTGGCTTCAAAGCTGATTAAATCCTGTGATCTTGGCCACCAGCTGCTGCTTTTGAGTCCCCTGCCTTCCCTGATGCATTCCCACATCCCAACTGCCCAGTCCAAGACTGACCACAATTGTGCAAGCGGCTAAACCAACAAGAAAGGCAACAGATTGGAGAGGAGGCAAGGATGCGCCTGGCTCTCATGCTCCCTCTGCCTCTGCCCATGCTGAGCCCCAGGGATTCAGCAACTTCCCTCAGCTCCTACCACCTGAGCTCAGAATAGGAACCATCATGGGCCTGGCCCTCAAGCTCCCACAGAGCAACAGTGAGACAGGCGAGGGCCAAATACAAGGGCTCTCCTGCCACCTGCCCAGCAAAGGCTGGCTCTCAGGACCACTAGTGCCTCTGCTTCCCTTCTAAGGTTTGGGCTGCAGGATGGGTGGAGCAGAAATTGTGGGGGAATGGGTAGCTGTGGAGGGACAGGAGCTGGTACTGGGCTCTCTTGGCATCTAGGCTCATTGGGTTAAAAACCCCAACTGGAACAAACCCCAAAAGAATGGAGGGAGAGACTGAGGCTCAACTGGCCCCCCTGTGCCGGATGGGGAATGCTGGGGGTGGTTCATCAAGTCATCCCCCCTCCTCCAGGCCAGAGTAGCTCCACCTCCAAGCTGGTTGGACCCTCACACGGGCAGAACAGAGGCTCTGAGTGAAGAGATGCTTGGTTCCTGGGGTCTTCATGGAAGAGAGTTCTCCAGCCCAGCATGGAGTAAACAGTGTTTTTCATCAGGGCCTGGCAGATACCGGATCAGCGCTCAGCTACCGATTCCTGGGGCTGCTTCTCTCCAGGCAGAGGCAATAAGTGTGAGAGGTGCATCCCAGGCCTTCCTGAGCCTCAGACACTCCCAGCAGTGCCCACGTCCCCCAACCCCACCCAGCACTGGAGGATCCTGCTCTCTCCTACAGGTGCAGGGAGTTAGTTCATGAAACGGCACCAGAGGTGGACCCGGGACCTCATGGGCTGCACCAAGGGAGTGACGGATGAAGCCACTGTCCCAGAAAGTTCTCAGGATTTGAAATGGGGCTGTGTCTAGAACCCTCAGGTGTGACCCCCTAGAGAGCCTATGGATCCCTGAGGAAATTCTCTGAAAGGCTGGGACTTCGGCATAAGGGGAATCTCAGACCAGATTCATGGTCCCCTATCAAAGCAGGTCGGTCTACCCCATGCTTGCCCTCCAGGTGCCAGACAACAGCGACACCAGTGGGCAATCAGGAGGATGTGAGTCATCTGCTGCTTCCTCAGCCCCAGCTCCCATCCTGGCCTTCCTCCAGCCTTTGTTGGCACCTGCTGGGCCCCAGCCCCACTGGAGATGAGGAGAGGAACTGACACCCTCTCTCCACAGCTCATGATGGCAATGCTGGACTCCCAAAGCCCTGGGAGAAACCTGTGCTCACCCCATCCCACCCTAGTGTCACGCCCAGGCCCACCAGGGCCACCAGCAACCTTCTCCTTGGACCAACCATTATTCAGGCCTCCCCCAAGGCAAAGGCAGTCCAGCCTTCATTAGCCCTGGAAACCACTCAGAAAACTCCTGGTCCCCCCAGCCCATCAGGGGGCCTAGAACCTACCGTCCCTTCTTCTCCTTCCTGGTGGCCCAGTCAGGAATTGGAACCCTGAAGTAGTTCCAGCTCCCGACACTCCAGATGGACTTAGGACTATCAAGTGGCTCTGAGAAAAGAGTTCAGAGCTTGGGGGCTGCAGCATCAGGGAGAGGGGGTGCAGCTGTGGCAAGCACCTGCTTAACTGTGTCCCCTCCCTGGAGAATCCTGGCCCTGGAGGCCCTTGGCCCAGAAACAGGCCCAAAGCCCCACATTCTGGCTACACAGGAAACCTGACATCCCCTAAGTTTCTTCCATCTCCCTTCTCTGGGACTCCTCTCCTCACTAAGCTTCCCTCCCATCCAGAGACCCCCTTCTCTCTGAGTCCCTCTCTTATGAACAGAGAAGCCCATGGTCCACAAGCTGCAGAAGCCCAGTGGGGAAGGAGCCTCAGTCCAGCTTCAGTGAAGCCTCTGAGCCTTCTTCTCACTCCCCACCCAGCTCCAAGCCCTGGGTGACCCTTAGATCCCAAAGATGAGGTTAGGGCACAAGGACTACCAGTTGGAGGGATGGAGACAGTCCTTTCCAACTGGTACGGGGACCACAGCTGTGGGAGTGCTCCAGGACATTCCACTCACCTCTCTCCCAGCCTCAGGGGTGACACAATGGGGGAGAGAGAGCCCAAGTGTCCCTGGCAGAGCATGCAAGGCTACAACCTCCTCTGTGCCTGCACTCATGGGCATCAGAGGTGCAGGGGTAAACAGGCAGACGGAGTCCATCTCTTCCCCTCTCCAGCTCATAGGGCCCTGATCTTCAGACCCTTGCCCTTGAGCGTGAGAGTCTCCTTTTAAGCTTTACCCCTGTCCTCAGAGTCCTTTGGGTCCCCATATTTGGGCCTCCCTCTGGCCTGAGGTGACAGAGTAGGCAACAGATGGGTAGAAAACCACTAGGCAGCTCCAGTCCCAAGGAGACCCCCACTCTGCTTACCAGGGAGCTCTTGCCTAAACCCAGGATTCCATGCATGACAGGGCAAAGAGCTGGGGACTCAAAATGAAGGGAGCCTACGCCCCTTAGGGTGAGCCAGGGTCTCCCAACTGATGAGATAGAGGCCATGGGGGACCTGAGCAAGAGAGAGGAACCAGGACTTCCCTGGTAGCACAGTGGTTAAGACTCCATGCTCCCAATGCAGCGGGCCCGGGTTCAATCCCTGGTCAGGGAACTAGCTCCCACATGCATGCCACAACTAAGAGTTTGCATGCCACAACTAAAGAGCCCACGTGCCGCAACTAAGGAGCCTGCCTGCTGCAACTAAGACCGGCATAACCAAATAAATAAATAAATATTTTTTAAAAAAAGAGAGAGAGAAAGAGAGGAACCACCACAGTGCATGTCCCGGGCTCAGTCACCCTGATACTCCAGTTATCCACACCAGCAGAGCCCAGCGGCCCCCTCAGCACTGAGGGCACGGGGGAGGGATAGTACAAGGAGGAAGCTGTTCTCCTTCTCTGGTGGAGCCTGCCCCTCTAGTGGGTATTGTACAGTGGCCTTGACGAGTATAAATAGCCTGAGCAGTCTGCACCTCGAAGCTGGTGCCTTGAAAGTGTGGAGCTGAGGCCTTGCTGCTGGCTCATCTCTTTCAAGGCTGCAAGAGCAATGCTGGCAGGATTGGGGGGAAGGGGAGCAAGTCTCCACGACTTATCAGTGGCGGGGGTGTGGCGGGGGGAGTTGAGGGAAGGCTGCAGGTGGAGCAGGGAGCCCTGGAGTGGGGTTAGGGCCTGGGGAATGGGACAGACAGACTGGGCAATAGGAGAAGCCAACCTGGCTGCTGCATATCTGGGTATTCAACCCACCCCTCTCGGTTCCATCCAAAAGTCCCCAGGACCCTGTAACCTGGATTTGGGCCTGGCCTCCCCTTCCTGTTCTCTGGAGCCTTCTTGCTGACTCAACCCCTTTCCAGCCTCAGGGTCTTTGCAAGTGCTGTTCACTCTGCCAAAAACTCTCTTCCCCCGACCGCTTCTGGCACAGTTCCCACCTGACAAAGTCTCAGCAAAAATGTCACCTCCTGGGGTGGTTTCCCTTACCTCTCTATTCATGTGTCTAAGGCTGTCCTCCATTCCCTCAAAGCAGCCTGTCTTTTTCTTTCATAGCATTTACCACAATTTGTAATTAAATATTTATTTGTTCACTTACTGATTTAAGGGCCAGTGGTCACCACCGAGTCCCCTGTGCCCAGCAGCCAGTCACACAGCAGACACTCCATAAATACTCACTGCATCAGGGATCCCCTCAGTGGTCCCCACTGGGGAGTGAGAGACCAATGTGCCTTGCAGCCCTCCTGTGCCCCTGAAGGTTAAGGGGCAGGGACGGGGACAGGGCAGAGGCCAGCCCAGAGGCAGCTTGGGGTTAACTCCCACCGCTATGCAGGTCCAACCCCCCGAGACCTGCCTGGGGCTGAGGTCACGTGGGCCTTGGTGGCTCTGAGAGGGGCTGGGCCACCTATGTTCCTGTGCACTGGCGGGGATGGCAACTATTACAAGGGCATGTCTGCCTTGTCAGAGGCACCAGGGCCCACGTTCACGTAGGCCACAGGCAGCTGCACGTAGTGGTCCCCTCGCAACGTGGCCACCAAGCATTCCACGTCCCCTGCCAGTGCTCCAAAGGTGGGTCGTGCTGCAGGGTCTGCAGCCCAGCAGTGCTGCATTACTGCGTACCTACCGGGTAGAGGAAAACATGAGGGGCACAGTGCACCCCTACCCAGAGATTCTGGGCTATCCACCTGCTGTTAGCCCCCTGGTGGGCCACATGGGATGGACAGCGGGTGACAGGGCCTGGTGCCTTGCATCAGCCAATTAGGGGCAGCTCTTCTTGTTATGATTGCCTTCCCACCCTGGCAGAGTTCAAATTGCCTCAGGGGTTGCGAGGCTGGACTCCTGTGTCCTGTGACCTGGGCTATGTGATCTTGAGCAAGTTCCTTAACCTGTCTGTGCCTCTGGAGTCTTCTCTGATCACAGAGCTATTGGGGCATAAAGTGAGAGGATGCCTATGAAGTTCTTAGCTTAGGGCCCAGCTCACAAGCTATCATGGTTATCATCACGTCTTCTAGGAAGGAAGCCCAGGTCCAGTGAAATGGGGATTAAAAGCCCTGAGATGTGTGGGGCAGCTCATGGCACCATGGATTCCAAGCAGAGTTTCTCTAGGTTTGTCTGTTGGGTCCTAATACATGACCCTTTATCTTGGAAATGTCATCCCTGCCTTAAATGATACTAAAAGTGACCTACACACAATAATCTCGTGTAATTCTCAGACCTCTGAAGGTGGTACTGTTATCATTCCAACTTTGCAGATGAGGAAACTGAAGCCCAGAGAGAAGGGACTTCCCCTAGTATGGAGGATGCTATGGTATGCCACCTAGTTTCCCCCCTTCATTCTCCCTGTGACTTCTGATGGCTCTTGGCTGAGGCCCCCTCTAGGAACTGCCCTAGGCAGAAAAGAAATGCCTCCTCCAAGCTCACACTCCTTCCACAGGGGCATCTGTAAGCAGTGACGAATGAATGTCTGGAGCAAAGACCTGGGCCCCTTGGTCTCAATTTCAGAAAACTCTGAAGGGCCATCCCAATTCCAGGGGTCCCCAGGGGATGGACTGCAGCCTCTGTTGCATCTGCATCACAGTCCAACTTCTCCCCCTACCTAGTCCTGCTTCCCTCGCCCCCAACCTACCAATAAACCCCCTGCATGTAAACCTCCATCTCAGAATCTGCTTCAGGGAGGCTGACCCGGAGGCAGATAGGCAGTGAAGTTAATTTCCCTTACTTTGAACCAGGTTCATTAGTGAAATAAATAATAAAAAGCAAAATCAAGGCAGGCAGGGCTGTGAGGAAGGGTTACTCATACCCTTCTGGAGCACAAGCTGAGTGAGACAGTAATCATCAACCACCTTTACCTATGACCTGGTTCTTCCTGTTCTAACCTCAAAGACCTCAGCACAGCTAAGGCATGCATGCTGCTTATGAAGCTGAACCACCCGACAGGCACTGATGAAACACAGCTGCTGCCATGCCTCTGGGAACAGGGAATCTGAAACTATATCCAATGAAAAAAAAAATTCTGATCTGGAGACGTGGAGGGAGCTAGTGTGAGAGCTAATGGAACCTTTCCTTGAGGTTAAGTAAGTGGAAAAGATGGAAAACAGCCCCTCTTGGTGGTGTGAGGGGAGAGGAGTGCTGGGAAATCAAATCACTGGCCTCAACCCAGACTCTGAGTTGGGAATGGTGTTACCATGGCAACCGTGATATCCCTCCAGCACCAAGACTTGAACGGTGGTGGAACCACAGATGAGGAAACTGAGGTCCAGAGAGGGTCCCTTTCTAGGTCAACCAGAGAATCAGTCAGAGAGCCAGGCAAGAACTCTGTGTCTCCGGCCCGCTCCTCCCCTCCTTGTCTCTGGGGCCCAGCTCCCTCCCCATTACCATTTCCACATACTCACAGAGAATCAGGGCAATACTCAGGCTGGGGCAGGCGCCGACCCTGGGCCAGGAAGTGCATGAGGTCAAAAGGGTCGATGTGGGGGTACGGTGGAGCACCCCGTGTCAGCAGTTCCCATAAGAGGACGCCAAACGACCACTGTGGGAGGGGACAGGTGAAGGGACTCAGCTCTCGCCCTGGGGGGGACAGGTGGGCCCCCCCAGGTCCTCTACCTCCCAGAGCCCTCTAGCTGGAAATGAGGGGCTCGACCCCTCAGTCAGAGCCCATTCCTCAATACCTCACAAGCATCTTCCCTCTGTCCCCGCCCACCACCAGAGCCATCCAGAGCTGGGGATGGGCAGGGCCTGGATTGTCTGTGAGGAGCCAATGAGTTCACAGCCTCCTCTTGCCCTGACAGCTGCCCAGAGGTGGGCGAATGGGCTGTGGGGCTGCCCAGCGTGGGGATTCCCTGGGCTCATCACCATTCGGAGATCAATGGGCAAGGCCAAGTGTTCTCTGAGGCCATGTGGACTCTGGGGCAGGTGGGGCCTAACCACGTCGGACTTGGTGGTGAATCTGTAGGTCTGCAGGCTCTCTAGCGCCATCCATTTGACAGGTAGGCGAGCATGGCGGCGCTGTTGGACACTGTAGTACTCCTTGTCCAGGACTTCGCGGGCCAGACCAAAGTCAGCCACCTTGACTGTGAATGACTCATCCAGCCTGGGAGGGGAGAATCACACTCAGGACTGGCCCCCACCAGGCCCTGAACCCACCTGTTTCAGGCCCTTACAAGGTTTCTGAGCCACAGTGTCTGACTCAAGTCTGCGTTGGGCAGACAGGAAAACTGAAGCCCAGAGAGGGAAGGACATGCCCAGAGAGGGAAGGACATGCCCAGGGCTGCACAGCAAGGACTGGAGCATGGGCCTTCTCTGAGGCACCTTTAGCTGCACGCCCTGGTGCTCTGCCCCTTGGCTTCACCCCAACCTCACTATGGCTGCTCACATGCAGTTCCGAGCAGCCAGGTCCCGGTGCACAAACTTCTGCTCTGCCAGGTACGCCATGCCGCGGGCCACCTGCAGGCCGAAGCTGATGAGGTCCTTCACTGTGGGGCTCTAGGGGCACAGGTGGGTCAGTAGGCGAGGACTGAGCAGCTCCATCCCCAGCTGTTGCCCAAGCCCCCCAATCCAGGGCCAGCTGAGCACTGACCCGCTGGGGTGAGCGGATGAATTGGAGCAGGTCTCCGTGGCGCATATAAGGCAGCAGCACGCGGGGCAGCCCTTCAGGTGGCAGCATGATACCAATGAGAGCCATCACATTTGGGTGGTGCAGACTGCGCATGAGCAGCCCCTCACGCAGGAAGGCCTCCACCTCCTGCACCTCCGTGATGCCTGCAGAGAGGCTGGAGTCAGGCCCAGGGCAGGGAGGCCCTTTACAAGGGTCAGATGGGGAAACAGAGAAGAAAGGTCTCCTGCTCAAGGTCACTCAGCGAAGTGGTAGCACAGCAGGGACGAGTATCCTCCCAGCCTCTGCTCCACTTACGACTCAGCGACTTGATGGCACAGTGGATTTGATTCTGGGCCTCGTCTGTGTATTCTCCATGGTAAACAACTCCAAAATGACCTGATGAGGGAGAGACAGTGAGAGGGGCCCCAGTGCCCAGGGCTCACACCACACGCTCCCACTGGCAACCAGACCTCAGAGCCCCAACTGGCCAACCTGACATTAAAAACAAGCAGCAGCCTCATGATGGCAGAGCCTGCAGCCCTCCCACACCCACTTAATCTGCACCAGAACCCACGGAAGACAGAATTCCTATTTCACAGATGAGCAAATGGAGGCTCAGAGTCCTGCCCAACTATCCCTTGAGCCCCAACCCCACCCGGCCTGGCCCCCATACCTTTGCCAATGACTCGGTCAGTGTGGGTGACTACCCGCTCGTGGGGAATCAGTACATCCTTGACCTCGGCCAGGAGCGCAGAGTTCAGATCCCCAAGCTGGATGGACTCTTTCCGCAGCAGTGGGACATGGGACCCATCCCCGTTGCCTGAGAAGGATGCTCTGTGGACCTGAGCGGTGGAATCCCGGCCATCAATGGCAGGGGCTGCTGAGGAAGAGAGGGAATGAGGCGCTGGTGGAGCAGAGAGTATGGTCCCAACTTCTAACACCTCCACCATCTCACCAAGGCCATTTCTATAGTCAGAGCTTGAGCGGAGCAGAGGCAGAGGCATGGCTCCAGTGGTGCGGTCCAGGGATGCCAAGTCATCCAGGTTCGGAGAAAGGACTGTGGAAAAATGGCTCCAGGTAGCCAGCCACTCCAAGCTCCTAGAGGCTGACCCCTACCCAGGAGGTGTGGGCAGACCCCTAAGGCCTGGGCAGAGAGAGGATATAGGGACTTGGAGATGTCAGAGTTTGGGGGTGGGGCTGGGTCAGGATGGGAGTGGAGAGCTCACCTAGCTGTTTTCTCTGGTGGTAACTGAAGACCAGTATGGTGGCCAGTACAGCCACAAGCAGGAGCAGGGCCAGTAGGACACCAAGGAGTGTGCTCTGTGGGACCCCTTCCAGACCTGGCCGCACTACCTTGCCCAAGATGTGACACCCATCATCCACGCAGACCTGGGGGCAGGTGGCAGCTCAGGCCCAGCCTGTAGGTCCTCAACCCATGTTTCCCATAGAGGGCCAGCTGAGCTGCCTACCTGCAGTGGAGCACCGTCCTTGCCAAGTTGCAGGGAGGGGGGAAGGGGGCAGACAATCACATCCCCCCGCAGCTCATGCTGGCAGCTCTCACCACCCACGGTCACGTTCACATCCACACAATCAGCCACAGCGCCCAGCCCAATGTACTGCAGAGACAGTCGTGAGGGCTGGCCATTGCCCCCATCTCTTTCGGGCAGGCTGCAGCCTTAACCCTCCACTGTCCCCACCCCCTATCCCCCCCACTTACCTCAAACTTAATGGCATGCTCCTCAGGCTTCAATGGGACCAGGTCCATGCTGGGTGGGTGGGGTGGGGGCAGGAAGCGAAAGCCAGGCAGTGTGAAGCCAGCAGCTCCATCCCCCTGGGCACTCAGGTTCCCCGTCACCCACCCCTGCGGTCCTCGGACCACGTATTCAGGCAGGCGGCACCAGTGCTGCTCTGGGAGCTGCCCCTCACACTGCTGGGTACATGCGAGAGTGGTTAGCCCGGTATCCTACCTACAGCCACCCCAGACCCCTCAGCCCAGCATGGGCTGGGGCTGGAACTCAGGGGACTGGTGTGGCCTTCCTCCCTCCTGGCCAGTGCCCACTCGGCAGCTACCAGTGCCCACTCACCCTGTTCTCCACTGCCCTGCGCCCATCATGGAATGACAGCACGAGGTGCCACACTGAAGTCAGATGCTGGCCATGGATGGTGACGTGGGAGCCACTGTGGAGGAGAGCAGGGTGGTGGACTTGGGGTGCTCTCCAAGGCTGGATCCCTCATTCTTAGGAGACCAGAGTGGGCAAGGAGGTGGCACTTACGTGTAGCCACAGTTGGGGCTGATACCCAGCATGATGGGGTCTTCCTGGTAGTGGAAGTTCCAGGAGCCAGGCACTTCGGCGCCCCCCACCTGCAGGCGAATGGGAACGCGGGCGGTAGCAGCCCCGGGGGGTGTGGTACATAAAAGTTGCCCCTCGCTGACCCTGCAGAACAGGGGGATTAGGCTCAGGGGCACCCTCCATGTGATGGCTAGGCCCGACTCCTCCAGGGCCCCGCTGACCCCTCCCAGTTCCTCTGTTGGTCATCCCAACTTGCCCGTACTCCATGGGTCTGTCTGAAGATAGGGTGGTCCCAGAAAGGCCTCCAAGAAGTCAGGGAGGGAACAGGTTCCCCCCACAACCTTGGCTGCAGCCAGTGGACTCTGTAATGGGCTCTCTTGCCATCCCAAACCACCTCTGGGCTGGAGGGAGCAGCAGACACTTCTTCCTGGACCTGTTCCCTACACTGAGTGACTGAGCCCTCCTCCCCCTGCCCTGTCGGGGATCCAAGCCCCACCTGGTGAGGGCTCCCCTATGTGGGACCCTGTGGCCTCCCATCCCCTTTCCCACTGGCACTTACCGTTTCAGCAGGCACTCAGTCCCATTGACCAGCACAGCCCGGCTGGTGCCAACAGACAGGCCTTGGCCTTCAAGGGTGAGGCAGGTACCCCCTGCCCGTGGACCAAAGAGGGGTTGTACTGCTGTCAGCATGGGTTCCTAAGAGGGCATGGAGGTGGCTTAGCTTGGAGCAGGAGGCACTCCACTCCAAACTCTTCCTTGCCCGAACTGCCCAGCTGGCCAAGGGCACAAATAAGGAAAGGTGGCCTCACCATGAAAGAGAAGCCTCGCAGCGTGGAGGTGCCGTCTACCCGGAAGTGCTTGCCCAGTGGCATGTTGTTCACAGTGAGGCTGACGTTGGCAGGCCCGGCTTCCTGCGTGCCCAAGGGCTCCAGTTCACACTCAAGCTCCTCTACAAAGTCCTTCCAGGGTACTTGGCTGGGACATCAGGGGAACTCAAGGTCAGGCAGGGGTCACACAGGCCTGGTTGCATGCCCACCACAAATCACAGGTCTCATCTGAGCTTGAAGATAGCATCTCTCTATCCATGGCTTCATCCAGGGTCGGCAGGATCTGACGGGGCAGTGACTAGCTTTGCCATGACTCAACAGACAGGTAGGGCATATGTAGGCTCAAGAAGGGACAGAGATGTCCCCCCAGACAGAAAGCAACCAGAGCTACTACAGCTTGCCTCATACCTCCTTGCCCCATACAAGCAGAGGACAGGGTCTCACAGGGAAGGGGCTGCTTGGTTATCCCCATCAGGGATAGAAAGGGCAGGGACCAAGTCGTACCTGAGGTTTGAGTTGCCTTTGAGCAGCAGTCGGCAGGGACTTTGACCCACAGTGACCTGATGGGTGCCCTCAGGCACCAGACCAGGAGGATGCAGGTAGAAGTTGGAGCCACACAGGGTCAGTCTCGTGCTGCCCCTTAGGGGTCCACTGTGGGGGCTGAACTGAGAGGGGAGGAGAAGATAGCCTGAGTCCCTTTATGGGTCAGGACTCTCAGCCCTGTCTGCTTTCCCCTAAATTTTCTGCCACACTCCTTGCCTGCCCCACACTCCAGTCACTCTAGGTCACTTGCTTGTCCTCACTCAATACTTTTCTGCCTCTAAGTCTTTGCATGTGCCATCCCCTCTGCCAAGAATACCCTCCTTGGGACTTCCCTGGTGGCGCGGTGGTTAAGAATCCGCCTGCCAATTCAGGAGACACGGGTTCAATTCCTGGTCCGGGAAGATCCCACACGCCTCAGAGCAACTAAGCCCGTGCACCACAACTCCTGAGCCTGCGCTCTAGAGCCCGCGAGCCACAACTACTGAAGCCCACGTGCCCTGGAGCCCGTGCTCCGCAACAAGAGAAACCACCGCAATGAGAAGCACATGCACCGAAATGAAGAGTAGCCCCCGCTCACCGCAACTAGAGAAAGCCCGTGCGCAGCAACGAAGACCCAATGCAGCCAAAATAAGTAAATAAATAAATTTATTAAAAATAAAAAAAAAGAATGTCCTCCCTGTAAATACTGAAGATATCCCAGCCCTGAGGAAGATCATGGTTAAGACCTGCTGACCCCCACCCCAGGCCCAGTTTGTCCCACACTTACCTGTGCCCTGCCAGGCAAGCCATACCTTAGTAAGCTCGGGTGGGCAATGGTCCTGTTGCCAGGAGCCAGGACACTCCTTCTGCCGGCCGCACATGCCCCCACACCATCCACAGCCCATGAAACGCTGTGCCCTCAGGCAACGCCCACAGGTGAGGAAGTGGCGGCAGCCAGGGCCCTGGATAGGTACCTGGAAAACCTTGGACAGACAGGTGGCTCAGGGGTGGCTGAAGGCGGAGACTAAGCCCCTTAGACTCCCTGGTCCTACTGTAGATCAGGGTGGGGGGACCTGTGTGTCAATGCCTCCTTGGATCTGATGGAGAAGCTGTGCTCCCAACAGCCCAGCCCCGGGCCCTACCCTGCCCACCTTACCTGGTCCCCAGAGGCAAAGAGCAGGTGGTCCCCAAGGCGACTGACATCCCGATGCACAGGCTGCCCATTGCTGCCCAGTGAGAAGTTGGACACGTACAGCAAGTAGTTGAGAGACCTGGCCAGCTCCACCTGGGACAGGTCAGCTGTGAGCAAAATGGGGACAGGGATCCCGGGACAAGGGGCCGTGGAGATGAGGGACCTACCTGCAGGATGCGCCCGTCGGCTGTGCCCATGTGGGCCACTGTGACATTGTCGAGACGTGTCACGTGCAATGCAGTGACCTGCGCTGGTCCTAACAGCCCGTTGAATAGGTCCACCCGTAAGAGGCTGCTGCTGACCAGCAGAGGGAAGTGGCGGCAGCTGGTTTTGGGGCTGGGAGCCACCAGGCCAGGCTGGGGAGGGTCAGGGCAGGAGTCAGGACTCATCTCCATGAACTGACCCCTTGGGGTTTCTGTCAGTGACCACAGCAGCCTAAACTCCCACCCCTCACCTGGCCTGGCTGGAGAAGGCCCCAGTCCCGCCAGTTACCCCACCGCCTCCATGGGGCTCTCAGATGTAGCAAGGCCAGGGAAGAAGGCCAAGGCTGGAACAGTGGCTCCCCCTACACCTTGCCCTACCCTGCCATGGCCATTCTGATAATGAGTTACTGAGTTTTACAGAGCCAACCCCATTTTGTCCTCACAGCCACGCTGTAGAGTGGGTTGTCTCATCACCCCCATTTTACAGATAAGGAAACTGACTCAGAGAGGTTTGTTCACCTGTCAAAGGCCTTATCGCCTCTCAGGAGACGAGCCAGGTCGGAAGTCTGAGTTCCTGACCAGAATCCTCTCCTGCCCCCTGCTGGTCCTGCCCTGCACTTCAACAAACCCTGTCCCCTCTTCAGGCTTCAGTCTCTCCACCTGCTCACGGGGCTGAACTCTGAGGTTAACTGGCCAGCACGGGGTTGGTAACGTCGTCTTTCTCCTTGAGACGCCAAAGGTCTTCCTGTACCTCCAGCTGCTACCTGTACCTCATTCAGGGTACAGGAGGGATAAACCAAGGCCTGAAGGCCCGGGTAACAGGAGACACTAATTTCTCCCCTGCTCTTAGCAGGAGGGTGTTTGGGGGACACTCAGTGCCCCAGTGCAGAGCTGTGGAAGCTTCTGGGAAACCAGGCAGTGAGGGTATGGATGCAGGGTATTGGAGCTGGGTGCAAGGTGCAGGCAGGGCTCTGTGGCCCAGTAGCTTGGGACCCTCCCTTGCCAGCCCTAAGGGTACTCCTCAAAGCTGATGGGAGGCCCCTATCAGACTAAGTATGCTTAACCCAGTCCTGAGACCTCAGTGCTGATTATAAGTCTTGGGAACAAGACCTCAGCATAGAGCTGGGCCCTGACTCCACACACTGGGTCTATAGGGTGGGTGGGTGGGGACTGGTACTCTGTCCTCACTGGAGGTGAGTAAAAGTCCTGGCCCTAGCAGGAAGCCAGCCAGGTGTTTTCAGTATGACTCAGGGACAGGTGGGGCTGTGGGGTGGAAAAGAGGCCCTACCCTGGTCAGAGCTGCACCGCTGCCTGTTTGCCCCTGGGCTCCAGGGCTTTAGCTCTGGATTTCCAGGGTTGTCTGGATTTCCAGGCTCCAGCCTCCTGAAAAGACTTAAGTATCCAGTGCCCCATAGAGGAGGGTGACTCCGCCAGACTCAAACCCCATCTGAACCCATGGAGGGCAGGTACCAGCTCTGAGCCCCTCAGGCTTCGTGAAGGCAGCCAAGATGAGCACACAGTGGCTTTCTTCCTGGAGGCTGCATGCCCAGTCACTGGACAAACACTGTACAGGCTGGTTCACACACTGCCTGGGGTCCTAACCAGCCTGTGGGCAGGGCCTGAGATTAGTCCTTTTGGAGCCTTGCACTGCCAAGTCGTGCTGGGTGTCTTCTGATCCCCTGACCACTAGCCAAGTCAGGGAGAGGTTCTGACTCCCCAGAAAGAAGGAGAGGAGGGCAGTCAGGGCTGCCCAGATCCAGACTAGGGATCTCAACCCCTAGGGCCTCCTCAACCCAGAGGGAGTCAGTTGAAGGAGGGAGGCAGAAGATCCCCCCACCCCTCATTGTGTGTAAATTCTCTCCCACCACTGGGGCATCAATCAGAGCGAAAGGAGTCAGTGAAGAATGTCACAGCAAGGCCAGAGCCACTGGGCAGCCAAAGACTCAGAGAGCAGTGACTGTGGGTTAGCTCCCTGAAAGGCCACTTGTCCAATGCCATTTGTTTGTTCATTCACCCCATTTCCTTGGCTTAATCTCTTGTAATGTAGGGTGGGACTGTTTCAATGGCTTCAAGGGATAAGTTTTGGGTTTGTCCTCAGGGAAGCATTTGAAGGAACGTCCTCTTAGTCTCTGCTCTGGCTCCCTGACACCATGGCTGAAGAGGACCTGGGTAGGGTCTGCAGGAAGGAGCACCTAGTTCAGCATAGGCTGGGAGACCTCCTGCCTGGGGTGAAAAGGGCCCCAACTATGGTGAAAGTCTGGGACTCTTACGTGGTGAACCAAATCCAACCAGCCCCTCCTAGGCCTTTATTCATCCCCAGATGTTTAGTTGCTTGCACAAGACCTGGGTGAGCCTCCTGGAATTTACTAGAGCCAAGCCACCCTCTCACTATGTCCTGAATCCTCCCCCAATCACCCCATGGAGAACAATCAGGGATGAGTGGGTCAGGAAACCCCAAGGCATGCAGGCTCCCTGACAAGCCCCCAACTTCCAAGGCCCGGAAGGCTCTCTGCAACAGGTAGAGGGGAGCATTCTCTGACAACTCCTGCCCCACCCTCTTGAGAAAGCAGAGCAAAACAAGTATTCCCACAGGGAAAGCGAAAACGTGTTGGTGAGTAGATGTGAGTCTGGGTGAATTTGTGAGTATTTGCCTGTGGGGGGGGACGGCGCTGTTTTTTGTGTATCCCTAAGGGTATATGTGGTGGGCAGGTAGGAAGGGACAACCATCATTGTACCCAGAGTTTGGAAGTGTGCCTGGTAGAGAGACAGTTATGATGTAATCCAATTTTCACATAACAAGGGAAATTACCTAAAAAAGCAAGGGGCCACGGTAAGTGAGAGGGTGAAAGAACAAAATGGTGTAGCAACGGGGTCTAGCCTGGCTGGGAGATGAGCTTCCAGTGTGGCCTTTGTTTGGCTGAGTCCCTCACACCACCCCCTAAGAAATTGGGTGGAAGAGAAAACTTCTCCCTGCCTGCCCTCCCCGTCCCAGACCCTCTCAGTGCTGGAAGAGAAGCATGTGCACACTGCTCACAAGTGAGGGCTCTTTCTTTCTGCTCACCGGGTCAGGGCAAAAACTGGGCAACTGGAAGAAGTCGAGGCCTCGCCGGAGGCCAGGGTGGACAGGAGGCTCACAACAGCGCTCCACACCCTGCTCGATGAGAGTGTCCAGCAAGTCTACAGGGAACGCACAGACGACAGAGTTGGGATCCACACCTGGGCCGCTGTCTCTGCTAGCCGAGAAGACCCCGAATAGCACTTCCTGGCCCTCGGCTATGCTCAGCTCAGTGGCCAGTCGCCCGCCCACTGGAGCAGCGTGGGCCGCCCGCAGCACCGGGTAGGGATGCGTGCCCTCATGGGCCGCACGTCGCCGGCGTTTAGGTGCAAAACGGCAGTCGAGGACCAGCTCGCGGTAGTCGGCCAGGTCAGTCTCGACAGCGCTGAGCCGTGTCAGGCGCGTGTGTAAGGCGCCAGGAGCGTCTACCACGTTGGCTGGCTGCACAGTCAGGAAATAGACGAAGGCTCCTGCACGGAAACTGTACACGTATTCGATGCGGTAGGAAGCCAGGTGCTCAGGCACCACTGACAGTGCTGCAAAGCCTGGTGCAAATCCTGAGGCGTCAGCCTTGAGGCGCCGGATGGACACTGAGCGTGGGCTGAAGCTGGCGGCCACCGCCGAGTCCAGTGAGGATGCCACGTAGAAGTAGGAGGCATGGCCCTGCTCAACCACGGTCACGAGGGTGCCCAGCGGGCTGGCCACACAGTCGGGACAGTCCTCCGGATGATTGTGGTGTGCCGAGAAAAGGCAGACTGGTGGCGCCAGGTGCAGGGCTGTCCCGCCGGGCTCTATCTCATGCAGGAAGCAGCGTCCCCGAAGGCTAGAGCCACAACTGATCAGTGCGGGCAGCACCGGCTCCAGCACCAGAACCTGCGCATCTGTGTCTCCCGGTGGGCCGTGGGGGCCTGGGCCACAGGCTGCACATGTCTGGCAGCCAGGGGCCCCAGCAGGGCCTGTGGCCAGGCTCTCAACTGGCTGCAGATCAGGCCCAAGCACATGCAGGCGATTGCGTGTGGCCACGAACACGGCACTCCCTTCCCTGCCGCCCTCGTAGGTTGCCACAGCCTGTACCGGCCGGCCGGCAGAGAAGCTGGGTACCAAGTACTCCACGTCAAAGTCGCGGGAGGCAGCATAGGGGATGCGCGGGCACTGCCAGGACCCTCCCGTCTTGGGCACCGCTGGTAGCTGCGGCAGCGGCAGCAGCAGCAGTAGTAACAGGAAGGGTTGCAATGGCGGCGGGTGGAGCTCCATCGAGGCCCAGATGGGGCCCCGCGGAGGTTCCTGCAGGCCCGGGCCTGGCTGGGAGCCGACGAGAAGTCTGGGTTCGGTCGAGCGCCGGTCCTGGGAGCCCTGGAGCACCGACCACACCGGGACTCCTGAGATGCCCACCGCCTTCTCCTGCCCTCGGGTCTGAGCACCTGGCGCGGGCGGACACACACGCAGAGAGGCCGCCCCACCTGTTGCCCCAGCTGCCGTTCCCAGCCGGTGCTTGGAGCAAAGTCTGTCTGAGTGCCAGGGGTGGGGCGGGCGGGGCCAGGGTGTGGGGGCGGGGCTGTGGGCGGGGCCTGCTCTATGCCTGGCCTAGCCCAGCCCTTCTGCCTGTTCGACTTTCCCGGCCCTCGGAAGCCTGGGTCCTACACCTACACTTGGTCCCCTTTTTCTCAGTGGCCTGTGGGTGGGTGTGCATGGAGTGGCCTGGAGAGAGGTTAAGTAGATCTGAGCTGTCCTGTCCCGTCCCCCACGACCGACTGGGCAAAGTGAGGGTGGGTATTGCTCCAGCGCATTTGAGGACCACCTGGCCTATTTCTTCTCTTAGCGCCAGGATACAGCAACATCCTCAGACACTCGTTCCGGGCAGGGCCTGGGGGACCCACCGTGTGGGGAACAGAGGCCAGGAATGTGTGGAGAACCAGAGGGGAGGTGTGGAGAGACCCCAGGAGTGGCACTAGCCTCTGTGGGCAGGGACTATCCCTCTGTGGGCCTGCCCTGGGCTGACAGCGACAGGATGGTGTCAGGATGGTGCATTGCATCCTGCCTGCCCAGGGCAGGTGGGATTTATAAGATGGGGCTAGCCCTGTTGGCTGGACGTTAGAGTCAGAGGAGAAGCAACTTATGTGGAGGCCCAATCCTAGCTCTGGTCTGTCCACTGCTGCCTCAGTAGGTGGAAGCTGTAGGATGGGGACAATAAAACACAAAATGTTGGCCTTCATTCCTGGCTCTGCTCCAGGGCCTCCCTGATATGAGGGAAACATGGGCTTTGGCTCTCAGGGCACCTCTAACCTGCTCTGTAAGCCATGCTGGGCCTCAGCCTCTCAGTCTCTGAAATGAGGGTGTAGTTCTAACTAGGTGGTTACCCAGAGTTCTCTCTCCAGGCTGTGATATGTGCGGGGCAGGGGTAGGGGAGTCAACTAGGTCTGCTCTTGCCATCTCTCAGCATCTGCTCCTTGGTAACTGGCTCCCCCCAACACTGGAAGGGGGCCCTGGGGGACATCCTTAGCCTGACATCCCCTTCAGTCAGGTGAGCCTGGACCCTGGAGGGAGGGAAAGCATCACAGGGTGGCCCAAGGCTGAGGTCTGAGGGACCTGTGAACTGTGAGTCCCAGAGCTTTGGAGGGTAACGGGTGGGGGTGGGGAGAGGAGCCCTCAGCCCAACAGGATTCATCCTGACCTTACGAGTATCTCCTCTACTCACCATCCAGCCCAAACTCCTTGTTCTTCCTTCCAGGAACACCCTTTTCCCTTCCTTCTCTTGCAACTTAGGTGGCATCTCCTCCAGGAAGCCTACCTGATCCAGGCGGTGACAAGTCCATTTTGTGGGTCCCACAGACCCTGTGCTACACCTACCCCAGCACAGTTTACTCTGGATACCTGACTCCCCCCCATCCCCCATTCCTAATGCTGGACTCCCCTACCCCTTCCAGGCTGGAGCTTAATGAGCATCTGGTGACAGGGTGGAAACAGCACCGGGGGCGGGGGCGGCCACACCCAGTGCTGGGAGGATACCATGCCTGAGGCAACATAAAAGGCACTCCCTTCGCTAACCAGAATTGGCCCGGAAATGAATAAACACACATCAGAAATTATGGCACCATTCCTGTGTTCCTCAGTCAACATGTCTAAAGATAGTCATGCAGGGCAAAACTGATAGGAAACATTCCCTGCCCGGCGCTGAGACATGGGTTCTTGTGACCCCTATTCTGCCTCAGGACATTGGGAGAGACTTCTAGGGGTTGGGAGGAAACTTGAGGGGTCCTCCCCGTTCACCTGTTTTGGGGGTGGGTGTGCAGCAGTCAACAGTTGGTTCTCTGCTGCCATCATGTGGCCAAGCTGTTGGCTGCCCCCAGGCTGGCATCTCCTCTGAGGTAGCCTTGGTCTTTGACAGCAGGCATCCAGAGTGCCCCTTCCTCCCTCCTCATCTGCTTGGTCTATGGGAAGGGGGCAGGCAAGCCATGTGGGGGAAGTCAGCTAATGGAGCCTTGCAGTGCCGAATACAAGCGCTTTCTCAAGGTGAATTCACAAGGCCTGGCCCACGTTCAGCTAAGGACCTACCCCACTGCCCTTGCATTTGTCACCTTGAAGGAGTGCTAGCCACTTTGCTCTCTTTGGGCTCTCACTCCCCTCTGAACACTACTCCAGAGAACTAGTGCCAGCCTCTTTCTCCAATGCAAAGAAATCATCCTAGTGACAGCAGGGGGACCTCTGTAACCACAGTATGACCATGTCACTCTGCAGCTTTAAAACATTCTGTGGCTCCCCACTGCCAGACTTTTACCTGGAGTTTGAGAACCCTAGGCTTTAAAGACTCCTCCAGCTTCACTGTTACCCAGTCGGACAAGGTTCTTTACCATACCAGGTTTCATACCAGGTTCATCCCTTTGCACATGCTCGTTGCTCCACTAGGAACACCTTTCCTGTTTGCCTGTTGTCCCTTCCTTGCTCCCCAAACAGGTAAACCCCGCACTCCTAGGTGCCTACTGTCCTAGGTATACACACTTATCTAATTGTGACTATCTCTTCCCACCCCCACCCAGAATAGGTGCTGAACGGCAAGAAGCTGGAAGCCCTACAGGGATCAGGGTAGCCAGCAGGGACACCTGGAGGCTGACCGCTGAACAGAAGAACACCGGTAGCAGTCAGAGACAGCTAGCCTGGCATCACCCTGGCCCCAGAGGCAGTGGTTTGGTGCACTTTCCAGGATTCAGGGAAGGAACAGAAACAGCAAGCAGACAGAAAAGAGACCCAGGGCATGTGGGCAGTGTGAGCAGCACCCACCAAGCCTGTGGCTGCTCCATAGGGGCTTTGGGGTCTGGGCAGGTGGCCTGCTGCCACACTCATTCTAATGTGATCTGGGGTGGGGCCAAGGGCAGGGGCTGTGCTGCCATTTCCTGGGACAGGAAGTGACTCATTCCAGTGCATCCTTGGCCTACGCCACCTACACAGACACATTCTCCAACATGGGTTGGTTTTAGTGGCAGAGTATCTTGGTCTAGCACTCAGAGACTGCATGAAGGTGATTCACTGTATAGTCTGAAGACCATATTCCATGGACACTATTCTCCCAAACACTTCCTAGGTCTTCTGTTTCCCTGGCCAATGAGATGGTTCAGTTGTGGCATAACTGGGAGAGCCCCCAGCAGGAAGGTAGAGGCTTTCTGCACTGTGCCTTGGGCTCTGTCCTAAGAAGGTCTCATGGTAGAGTGAATGGGGCTGGGCCTTCACTGCTGAGCCTCCTGGGATGTTCATGGTGACCCACATAGGCTGGGCCATGCCAGGGAACAGGGTGACTGAAAAGGGCATCAGCCCTTCTTAGGGCAGGGTCCATTCCTGCCCCAGAGGTCAGCTGCGTCTTCTTTCAGGTCCTCTGGCTCACTCCTGGGGGCCATCCTGAGGAATGTGCTGGCTGGAGGTAGGGAAGCTGAGGTGGACAGCCTTCATGAGGAACCCTAAGCTGGAATAGTTTCCCCAGAGGTCTACAGCTATAGTGAGGCTGGACTCTGAATTTGTGCTGAACACTGGGCCACCTCACCAAGGGCTCCCACCCATGCCCGGGCTCAGACTCTCTCCACTTGACTGTCCCTGTCTTACTCAGCTCAGCCCCTGCTGAACTACAGCAGTCCATTAAGCAGAGCCACAGTCAGGGCTCCCAGGTGGTTGGGTGGTCCTTCAGGCCATGCAGCTGGGAATCCCATCTAGGAGTGACAGGGGAGGCACCAGGGGCTCAGACTGAGCGTGGGGTGGGGCTTCGTGGGAGGTTGGTCGTGGTGGGGAAGGCCAGTGGGGTCCTAGAGAACACTTTACATGTGGCAGGACTTCAGCTGAATGATAACAGCCCCAGCCCAGGGGCCGACTCTGAGCACACGTGATGCTGCGCATGGGGAAGCATGGGCAGGGCCTAGGGAGGAGGGTCCAGCATCTGCATGTGAGTGAGAGTGAAGGAACCAGTGACAAGGCCCCACAAATGTGTTCCCCAAAGCACTTTAATGCACACACCAACCCACAGTCCCTGCCTGCTGCCTGGGCCAGAGAGGCCAGCCCCACCTGGAAGCTCCCATGGCTTCCACAGCCTGGTGTGCCTAGGAGGGCCGAGCCCACACACATTCTCATCAGTACGTGAGGGGCGTGAGGATGAAGAGGCGGTCTTCTTCTTTGCGGATCCAGCGCATCAGTTTATGGATGGCACTGACGGCCGACGCCTTGGTCCCCAGGGGGCTGTAGCACATGTAGAGCTCAAAGGCGCCTGTCACCTGGAGGAAGGGGGCACAGGGTGGTCATCCAGATTAGACAACCCTCGTGGCCCTTGCCCAGGACCCCGATGAAGCCCAGCCCATCCCAGGGCTGCCTTACCCAAGCCAGGAGGTTCTCGTTGGGGCCCGTGTAGTAGATAGTCTTGAGTGGGCGGGAGGCATTGTGGGCGCGGCTGTGCAGGTACTGGTAGAGGCCCAGCAGCCGCTCCTGCTCCTCTTCACTGGTGTACGGGGCCTCGATCTCAGGGCTGGAGATGGGGGAGTAGGTTCGCAAAGGAATGACTTCCACTGGCTTCTCTGGAGATCCAGAAACACCTATTCCTAGCCAGGGAGACTCCACCATGTGTCCTACCCTCCAAATGCCCCCCCACCCCAGGACAAGGCATTGTCTCCTCACCACTGAAGACTCCCCAGGACAGAGCTGGGCCCACCCAGACTGGAGCCCTGTTCTCCCCTCTCCCCCAAGTTCATGGCATCTATGGTGACCCTCCCTTGGAGAAGCCAATCTGGGTTTAGGTGTCCTAGACAGAGTGACAGGTCTGAGACGGAGGAAAAGTGAGCCAGGAACCCTCTGGACCAAAAAGGGGTAAGAGGATAGAAGATGCCTCATCTGGCCCCAGCCCCTCTGTTGGAGGAGGAAGTGGAGGAGTTCTGCATCCTGGGCTGGACCAAACTGACCAAACAGAGGAGACCTCTGTTCCAGCTTCCTTCCCTGGGTGTACTGGGTATTTCAAGGCCTTATGGGAAATGACTGTAGAGAGGTGTATGTTGATGGGGAGTAGGGTGATAGGGGATTTGGGTCCCTGGTATCAGAGTCAAACAGACACAGCAGGTCGGTCCATTCCCAGAGGGGTCGTCAGCTTCAGGACTGCATCAGAGCTCAGGCCCAACCGGCCGCCCCCCACCACGCCCTTGTCTCCCTCAAGCAGTGTCCCCAAGGCCCTCCCTCACCTGGTGAAGAGTCCTGAGCTCTTTGACTTATAGAGGAAGTGGCGCAGGTCAGGGATGCCCACTTGGGCAACACTGTAGTAAGGTGTGCGCAGTGCCTCCCGCAGCGCCAGGTGTGCTCCGCGCTTCCGCAGGCGCTCCTGAAAGCGGCGGCGGCAGTCAGACACTGCAAAGAAGTCCTCACGGTCGGTGGAGACGAGCAGCAGGCAGAGATCCGTGTCAGGCTCCAGGTAAGAGATGTGTGCATGGAAGAAGCCGGCTGCGTTGAATTTGGGCAGGCACACGGGCGTCCAGGCCTCGCCCTCGCGGAAGGACGAGGAGGAACTTATGAGGTTGAAGAGCAGGTGCAGGTCGATGGGGTGCAGGAATTGGTCCTTGCGGCGCACGAGCGCCACGAGCTGGTTGCGCGCCAGCAGGATGGAGAAGACGAGGCTGCGGGCGCGCGCCTGCTGCAGGCTGGCACTCACGACGTCGCGCACGGCCGCCGCCAGGGGCAGGCAGCGCGCCGCCCCCATCAGGAAACTGGGGTCTCGCGCCATGAGCTGCAGCAGGTTGTCCGTGATGCGCTCAGAGCCCGAGAGCAGGCGCCGCAGGTCATAGTTCTGCTTCTGCTGGAATATGTGGCTCAGCTGCGCGCCCGTAAGAAGGCTCAGGATCTGGTAGTAGATGTAGAGCAACTCTTGCGCCAGTTCTTGTGCCGACTGCCGCGTGCGGGCCACCGCCACCAGCACCAGTGGGCTCCGGCGCACAAATACTACCTTGTAGCCATCTGATGGGGCGGATGGATAGGGGTGGTGTCAGCTTCAGCACCTCTTCGGAAAGCCCTCCCTGATTGGCTTGCCCTAGCACCCTCAGAGCCCCGCTTTCCCACGCAGCCTTCCACATCCTCTCCACCTCCCCTCATAACTGTGCACACAGAGGGGGCTTCAAGATGAAAGAAAAACAGATGCCCAGGGGCCCCCTTCTCCCCTTCTTTCCCCTTCCCTGCCACTTGCTTCACAGACTGGGACCAGCTAAAACGCAGGAAGCACTTCAGAAAAACACACATTCTTGGGCTAAGTGGTAAGAGCTGGGTGGGGCTCAAGACCTGGGATTTTTTGGTCACCTCCCCGGCTTCTCACCTTCTCCAAGGGCAAAGCCCATGTGCGAGCCACCTTTGGCCCTCACAACAGCCCTATGAGGCAGTCAGTGTTGTTTTCCCGTGTTCAGATGAGGACCTGGGGCTCGGTGAAGTGGAGGGACTACCCTTGGTCACACAGCACATCCCAGCCCTCTAGTCCCTGGGAGTCCGAAACCTGGTATGGCCTCTCCTGGCCAGGGTGACCTCCCGGCACCCCCCTCCTGGTGGCTCACCTGCATGGATGGAACGGATGGCATTCTTGTCAGCCTCCAGGAAGGACACCAGGGCCACCATGACACCCATGGTGCTGGAAAGTGCCTCCTCTGACCCATAGCGGGAGTACACAGGCTTCCCCGCCTCGCTCAGCACGAAGACATGCTTCTGGTGCAGGCGCCATGCCTCAGCAGTCTCCTCCTCATCCCCTTCACCAGTGCCCTCCCTTGAGGGCTCTGTGGCTGGTCGCCCAGCTGCCCCTGGGGACTCCGGCCAGTCCTCAGAGCTTCCTGGAAGCATCTCCTCCTGCAGGTCTCGGGCGACACCCGTCAGCTGGGTGCTCAGCTCACTGAAGTCCTGGCTGATCTGGCGCATGTCTGTAGGCAGCGGTGGGGGACCGCCAGCACCCTCCTTGGGGCTCTCCCCAGAAGCTGCCCCATCCTCTGATTCAGTCAGGTCCTCGTAGGAACGGGCATGGACGAACATGGCACCCTCCTGTCCGGCACCTGCCAGCCAAAAGCACTGGTGTTTAGAGCGGTAGCTTCTGGCAGACCACCTCACCAGCAAGGTGCCCAATATAGTACACTGTTTGTCCTGATGAGGCAAGCCACTGTTCCCTCCGGCTACAAGTCATGCTTTGCTGTGACTTACAGCCCACCAGCCTCCTCCCCTCACCCTGGGAATATGACCCCAACCCCTCAAGGCTGCGGTGGTAGCCAGTATCTGCCTGTCCCTCTCACTCTCATCTCACAGCCCTTCGTGCATCTGCTCTTTGGATATCCCACCTACCTCAGGGCCTCTGCATCTCCTGTTCCCTCTGCCTGGAAGGCACTCCCACCTCCTTGCATGCCAGCTCCCTGTCACACTTCAGCTCACAGCAAAGACGTTAGTTGTCCCTGTCACCTGACCCCCAAACCCAGGCACTCTATCATATCCCCCTCCTTGACTTCTCTTGGGGCACTTATCAGTTATTGCCCTTCTCCCCAACTGCAGTGGGGTTCCCCCTCATGGGCAGGAACCTGGTTGTTCACTGCTGTGTGCCCAGCACCTCGCCCTGTGCCTGGAATAACTCCTGTGCTCAGCAAATCTTTCTCCCTGGGAGAAGGCTCCCTGACCCTGCGCGAGGACCCATGGCTCCTAACCCCCTCCACTGGAATGCTCTCAGTAGCCTGTGGCTCCCCCAAGGCAGGGACCATGTCAGTTTTCCTTTACTGATTTTTTTTTGGACAGAAGAGTTCAAGAGATATGTTTTGAGTCCCTATTATGAGTTCAGCACTGTACCAGGCATTGGGGATACAACAGCTCTGTGCTCAAAGAGCTCACAATCTTGTGGACAAGAGAGATGGGCAATACATACACACACAAATAAGACTACAAAATAACTAAGATAAAATAACTGCACATGTTCTGTGCAGAGCATGGTCAGAGTAGGCCTCTCTTGTGAGGAGGTTACATTTAAGTTGAGAGCTGAGGGAGGGAGAAGGAGCCAGGGAGGTACCTGTAGACACAGGAAATAGGAGGAGAGCCCACACTGGTGGCAAGACAGCACAGGGCAAGTGGCACAACATGAAGTGGAGAGGAAGGCCAGATGCACACTGAGCCTGGATCCCTGCAGTATCCCCAGCACATGACAAATAGCTAACAAGTGAGTGAACACACGCATGAATGAGTGACAGTGAAAGAGTGGTTGGGAATCCCGATTGCCCTGGAGGCTGCTCTAGCTGTAAGCTGGCTGGGGCTGCGCACCCTGCCCGTACCTGGCTCCATTCCCTGGGCCAGTCCTGGTGTGGGGCTCTCAGCTCTCTCCACACACTGCCCATCAGAAGGAGCCAACGTGCCATCGGGGCCTTCGCTGCTTCTCTTCCTCTGCATGTCAGCAGCCATCCCTTGGGCTCTCCTGTGGGGCAAACAAAGGCATCATTGAGGGTAAGGGGGAAGGTGCTAGTGGCAGGAGTCACTGGCATGATTAAGAGTGGTTAAGTACAGGAAAGTATCCCTCACCAGGACCCAGCTAACTCAAACCTCTGGGGAATGGGTTCTGAATATTCCCTTCCAAAGAAGCGTGCTGTTCTCTTTCTGATTATAAAAGAATATATGGGGGACTTTCCTGGTGGTCCAGTGGTTAAGACTCTGTGCTCCCAATACAGGGGGCCCGGTTTGATCCCTGGTCAGGGAACTAGATCCTGCATGCCGAAACTAAGAGCAGCATGCTGCAACTAAAAGATCCCTCATGCCACAACTAAAGATTCTGCATGCCGCGATGAAGATCCTGCCTGATGCAACTAAGACCCAGTGCAGCCAAAGTAAATAAATAAATATACTTTTTTTTTTTTTGGCTGTGTTGGGTCTTCGTTGCTGCTCGCGGGCTTTCTCTAGTTGCGGTGAGTGGGGGCTAAGCTTCGTTGTGGTGCGCGGGCTTCCCATTGTGGTGGCTTCTCGTTGCAGAGCACGGGCTCTAGAGCGCAGGCTCAGTAGTTGTGGCGCACGGGTTTAGTTGCTCTGCGATCTTCAGGATCTTCCTGGACCAGGGATCAAACCCGTGTCCCCTGCATTGGCAGGTGGATTCTTAACCACTGAGCCACCAGGTAAGTCCCTGTGTCGGGTCTTAGTTGCGGCGCTCAAGCTTCTCTCTAGTTGTGGTGTGCAGGGTTTTTTTCTCTCTCTAGTTGTGGCACGCGGGCTTAGTTGCCCCGCGGCATGTGGGATCTTAGTTCCCCGACCAGGGATCGAACCCACATCCCCTGCATTGGAAGGCGGATTCTTTACCCCTGGAAGTTCCAGGGAAGTCCCAGTCCCTATGTGGATTCTTATGTAATCCTGATCACTATTCTCTGAGGCAGGCGCTCTTGTCAGACAAGCTTTATAGATGAAGAAACTGAAGCTGAGAGAGTGTAAGTACATTGCCCAATGTCACGACAGGAAAGAAGCGCTGGAGCTGGGAATTGAAACCATTCTGTATCCTGATATCTTCCACTGTACATCCTACCATGAACATTTCTCCATTCAAAACTGAGTTGAGAAATCAGTTCTTTTTGATATTTAGACATTTACTATGAACGAAGTGAGTCAGAGTAAACAGGCCTAAGCCTTGCTTTTCTCCTTGCATTCTGTACCTTTTGAATTTGGCACCACGGCTCGCCTTTCCAGTTAAAAACAACTATGGACATGTCAGTTCTCAGTGCCCATTTGATGGACACTAAGGACAAACTCAGCCTGATCTCCCAGTCCTTCCACAGCCTCAGGGCCAGGTGGAGGCGGCCAAGAGTGGATGTCAGGGATAACGAAGTTGGGTGGCTCACTTGGGATCAGCCTCTACGGTTCCTTAATGACAGGCTGAAGGGTCTTCATTTGGCAGGCAACAAACAATCCATAGGAGAGGGGTTCCATCTGAGGCACTAACCCTTTAGGGAAGAGAAATTTGGCTGGATGGGCTAGATGGGCAGCGAAGACTAGTCAGAGACTCACGAGGAAGGCACTGCAGGCAGGCCAGGGGCCTGGGAGGGACTGGTGTTACTGTGAGCAAAGCAGACTCTGTCCCTGCCCTCCTGGAGCAGAGTCCACAGGCAATAATTGAGGCTTGTCCCTTACTAGCTCTGTAACCTTGGGCTAATGACTCCACCCTGAGCCTGCCATGAAGTAGGTGCTCAAAAACGTTCATGAGAAGAGTGATTTCAAAACAGTGTCACCAGCACTAGCATTTGTGTGGCCCCCGCTTATCTGTGTCTAAGAACTCTCTCTGACCACAAGCTCCTAGCAGGCAGCTCCTGCAAGTGTACCCAAAGAATTGATTTTCAAGCTCTTCTTTTTGTCATCTTTGTTGTAAGCTATGGAATCCTTTCTTCAAATTAATCTTGTAAAGCAGTTCAATGTGCAAAACAGCCAGACAGGGAGGCAGGGCCAGAGACTGGCCTGATGGCCACGCCCCCACTTGTCCTGGAGCACCACAGGGTTAAGTGGGGGTTGGGTACCACTGGTCAACAGCATCACCCCACACAGAGTGCGCTTCGAATAATCTTCAAAGGAAGATTATTTGGGAGAACATCTACCTTTTGGGATTTTCTAGGCCACCAATCCTGTCCATCAGGACAATCAAGAGTGATGGTTCCCAGCAAGGGTCGGAGCCCAGAAGACCAAGGTGTGGTCCACCTTTTCTGATGAAGAGTAATTAAGAAGCTGAATGCCCTCAACAGGAACCTGGGGAGGCATCCAGAAAGGTCTCCTCTGAGACTGAGACCAAGAGGAGCAATCCAAAACAGGCCAAAACAGCCACCACAACACCACGGAGCCCAGGGCAGTGGGTGCTAAGGAAACTAGGGCATGTCCAGATCTTAAGCAAGAAGACACAGGCCACATGAGAACCTTGTAGACCATTATTTTACAAGCTAACCTAAAAGCCCGGGTGGGGTCTGCATTGCTGTGTAAAGAGAGAGCGACCCCAGAGAGATGAGTCTGTCCATATACAGGCAGAGGGCAAGCTGCTACTGCCAGTCCCGGGGTCGTGGCCAGGGCTTCTGGACCTGGCCCCTTGGATGGAGGCCTGGATTGGTATGTGCTTTTTTCTGAGGAGAGGGTCCAGAACAATTACTTTAAATGGGAATGCCCTACATTTCTATGTCTACTCACTTTCCCACTCCCCTAGTGGATAGCTTCACATCTTCTCTCTTCTCAAGCTTCCATCAACTTCTCCGATGCTCGCCCTCAGCACTATCAGTGATAACCTTACCTTCTATTTCACTGAGGACATGCAAGTCAGCAAAAGAGAACTTCCAAGATTCCCACTACCACCTCACCTCACCTGCCAGACTCTGCCTTCCTTCTTCTTACTAAAGATGAGCTGCCTGGGCTCCACTAATGCCTCCACTCCAGCCCCTCTCACCCACCCAAGCATATGGCTTCAGCAGCTGTCCCTCTCTCTCTCGGATCATCAGTGTCCCCTTCTCCCCTATCCATCACCAATATACTGATGTTTCTTCCATTTTCAAAACACCTTCCCTTAGATGTGTTTACTCTGTTATAATTCATTGAGCTGTACTTATGATTTGTGAACTTTATGTTTGTTTTATTTCAATTAAAACCTTAAAACAAACCTCCACTTAACTCTACATTCCCCTCTAGGTACCACCCTATTTTTTTTTTTTTTTTTTTTTTGCTGTCCTTTATAAAACAAACAAACCTCAAAACAGTAAACAGTACTTGGAGTTTAATTAGTCACATAAGCTAGGCTATGCTGTGTAACAAATGAGTGCCAAAATGGTAGAGGCTTTACACATAAAGGCTTTTTTTTGTTTGTTTTGGCCATACCACGTGGCTTGTGGGATTGAACTTGGGCCCCAGGCAATGGAAGTGCAGAGTCCTAACCACTGGACTGCCAGGGAATTCCCTAAAGGCTTTTATTTTTTTTTTTGTAAGCATTTTTTAATTGAGAAATAATCGATGTATAACATTATATTAGTTTCAGGTCTACAACATAATGATTCAATATTTGTATATATTGCAAAATGGTCGCCACCATGTCTCGTTAACATCCATCACCACACATAGTTGCAAAATTTTTTTCTTGTGATGAGAACTTTTAATACCTACTCTCTCAGCAACTTTCAAATATACAAGTATTATTAATTATAGTCACCATGCTGTACATTACATCCTCAGGATTTATTTATTTTATAACTGTAAGTTTGTACCTTTTGACCACCTTCACAGATTTTGCAAGCATTTTTAATAATCTCTAAAGGATAATATGTATTAAAATATTTACAAGTTCCTAATTTGACAGGCTGACTCCATTATATACAGCAGGGGTCCCCAACTCCCAGGCTGCGGACTTCTATCTGGGACGTGGGCTGTTAGGAACTGGGCCGTAGAGCAGGAGGTGAGCAGCAGGAGAGCGAAGCTTCATCTGCCGCCCCGCATCGCTCCCCATCACTCGCATTACCGCCTGAACCAAACAATATGGAATGCTTCAGGAATTTGCATGTCATCCTTGTGCAGGGGCCACGCTAATCTTCTCTGTATCGTTCCAATTTTAGTATATGTGCTGCCGAAGAGAGCACTAAAGGCTTACTTTTTGCTCACGTACTGTGGGTTGGGTAGCAATTCAGAGCAGCTCCCTTCCGGGCAGTGATTCAGGAATCCAGGCTACTAGCATCTTATAACTCTGCCGTCACCTGGCCATGGAAGACAGGGCTGGAGGGTCATGTACCAACTCTTAAATACTTCAAAGTCCAGATTGGCCAGAACTAGTCATGTGGCCAGAGGGACTGGGAAATGTGGAGCGCTCAGGTGTCTCTCCATTTTTCCCATTCACACTTGAATCCATTCCAACTATTACTCCAGTAACACTGCTCCCTCAAGGTCTCCAGTGACCTCCACGATCATCTCACTTCACTCAGCAGCCACAATGATTATTTCCTCTCTCTCAAAACACTTTCTTCTCTTGGCTTCTGGCACATCACTCTCCTTTCATGGTTCTCCTATCTCATGGACCACTCCTTCTAAGTCCTCTTTACAGTTCTTCTTACTGTTGAGGGTCCAAGATTTCAGGTCTTGGACCTCTTTTGTCTTCATTCGATCCCTTGGTGACCTTATTCAGTCTCATGGTTTTAAATTTCACTGATACATTAATGATTCCAAATTTTATTTGCAGCCCTAATCTCTCTTCTGACTTCCAGAGGCACACACATTTAACTGTTTACTTGATGTTTGCCCTTGGATATCTTATAGTACCTCAAAGTTATATGTCCAAAACTGAGTTCCTGATCATCCCCTTAAAAAGTTGTTCCTCCCAGAGTTTTCTCCATCTCAGTGAAAGACAATTTGATACTTCCAGTTATTTAGCAAAAAACCTTGGAGGCATCCCTTATGCCTCTCTTTTTCCTGTAACTAATATACCAAACCACCAGCAAATCTTGTCAGCTTTACTTCAGAATACAGGTACACCCAGAAAAATGTCTCTCATTAACCTTTGCCACATAGAATGCCTCTTGGTTTTTAATACACAGCTGTGGTAGCCAGCCTTCAAAATGGTCCCCAGTGATCCTCAACTCCCAGCATTCAAGTCTGTATACTCCCATCCCACACTGAGCAGAACTAATCTATGTCACCAACAGGATAATGTGAAAATGACAATGTGTGACTTCTGAGGCTAGGTCATAAAAGACATTGTGGCTTCTGCTTTGTTCTCTTGGATCACTCTCTCTAGGTGCAGCCATCAGCCATCAGTTGTGAGGACACTCAAGCAGCCCTAAAGAGAGGAGCTCATGGTAAGAAACTGAAACCTGAGAACAGCCAGTACCAATGTGCTAGTCATGTGAGCGGGCAGTCTTGGAAGCAAATCATCTAGCCCCAGTCATGCCTTTGAATGACTGCAACCTCATGAGAGACACTGGGCCTGAACCATCCAGCTAAGATGCTCCTAAATTCCTGACCCTCAGGAACTGTATGAGATAATAAATATTTATTATTGTTTTGAGCTGCTAAGTTTTGGGATAACTTGTTACACAGCAATAGATAACTAATACAACAAACTTGTACTGATTGAGCTTATGTTTACATAGAAAAAAACTATTATCAACACTTGATCTATATTTTTTAATAAAGGAATGTGCATTTAAAGCCTCAAATTACATTTCAAATAGAACTGATAGAAGATCATTGAGTGCCAACAAAAGGGGTTTAGTTGCATCATGGCTATTTGCAGGTACTGAAAGAGGCCATGATGCTGTATCAAAGCAACACTGTTTGATGAGGAGGAAATGTTTTAAGCATTTTGTATCCTAACATTATAATTTATTTGGCATATATTAGGTATGTATTTTCCTTGTGTTTTAGTGCTATTTTAGAAAATTGGGGATTTGGGGTTGATGAAGGAAGCATTATACTTTTTCCCATTTAAAATAATGGGGAAACACATAAATCAACTATACTTCAATAAAATGTTAAAAAAATAAATAAAAAGTTAAATGACAAAAAAAAAAAAGTGGGAAACAGATACTAAGTTAGTGATTCCAGACAGAATATCCAACTTTCATGGAACAGATTACTGATGTTCCATGGGGAAATGCCCATATTCAGAATCTGACCACTTCTCATCACCTCCACCACTACCACATTGGTCCAAGTCAACATTATCTCTCTAGCAGATTGTTGCAAGTCTTTTTTTTTTGTTTTAACATCTTTATTGGAGTATAATTGCTTTACAATGTTGTGTTAGTTTCTGCTGCGTAACAAAGTGAATCAGCTATACATATACAAATATCCCCATATCCCCTCCCTCTTGCATCTCCCTCCCACCCTCCCTATCCCACCCCTCTAGGTGGTCACAAAGCAGCGAGCTGATCTCCCTGTGCCATGCGGCTGCTTCCCACTAGCTATCTATTTTACATTTGGTAGTGTATATATGTCAATGCCACTCTCTCACTTCATCCTAGCTTACCCTTCCCCCTCCCCGTGTCCTCAAGTCCATTCTCTATGTCTGTGTCTTTATTCCTGTCCTGCCCCTAGGTTCATCAGAACCTTTTTTTTTTTTTTAGATTCCATATATATGTGTTAGCATATGGTATTTGTTTTTCTCTTTCTGACTTACTTCACTCTGTTTGACAGACTCTAGGTCCATCCACCTCACTACAAAGAACTCAATTTTGTTTCTTTTTATGACTGAGTAATATTCCATTGTATATATGTGCCACATCTTTATCCATTCATCTGTCGATGGACACTTAGGTTGCTTCCATGTCCCGGCTATTGTAAATAGTGCTGCAATGAACACTGTGGTACATGACTCTTTTTGAATTATGGTTTTCTCAGGGTATATGCCCAGTAGTGGGATTGCTGGGTCGTATGGTAGTTCTATTTTTAGTTTTTTAAGGAACCTCCATACTGTTCTCCATAGTGGCTGTTTCAATTTACATTCCCACCAACAGTGCAAGAGGGTTCCCTTTTCTCCACACCCTCTCCAGCATTGCGACAGTCTTTTAACCAGTCTCCCCACTTCTGTCCTTGTCCCTGTACAGTCTATCCTTCTCACAGCACTCAAAGTGATCTGCTTGAGACAGAAGTCAAGTCACGTAGTTCCTTTGCTCACTAGTCTGTAACGGTCACAACTCACCCAGTGAGAAAGCCAATTTCCTCACAGTGGTGCACAAGAACCACTCTGTCTACACGCGCCACCCCCCACCCCCCAAATTACTTCTTCAGCCTCATCTCCTGTTCTTTCCCCTACTTGCTTTGCTTCAACCCAGCCACACTGACGTTACGGCTTTCCTTGAGTATACTGTAAATGTAAATCCTGAGTATTCCTTCACTTCAGAACTTTGCTCTTGCTGAACTTTCTGCCTGGACCACATCTCCCTACTTTTCCCCCTGCCCCCCACCTCACCTATTCCACTACTTGGCCAAATATCTACATGACTCACTCTGTCACTTCCTTCAGGTTGCTGCTCAAGTGTTACCTTATCAGAGAGGCCTTCCTGGAATATCCTGGATTCTTACCTCCCTTGCCCTGCTTTGTTTTTCTACATTGAAGGTAACCCTGTGAGCTGTCGAAAATTTCAGAATGTCAGCTCCATACTCAGGAAGACTTTAATTAACATTTGTCAGACAAATAACTTTGTAAGGGAGAAGATGAAAGATCCTCAGAGAACACCCAGCTCCAATGTAGCCTTGGGAGACTCCTGCCTGTAGGGAAGACTTGTCCTTGGTAGTAGTTAAGTGTTCAGTAACAATGGCTCTGGAGTCAGAGGGACCCGGATTAACCTGGCTTGGTTTTATAAATCTCAGCTTTCTCACCTACGAAATGAGGATGATGACAGCACTGATTCATTGGGTTGTGGAAGGATTAAATGAGATAATCCATGTAATTTGGTTACCCTGGCACAGAGTAGGTACATATACACTCAGCTGTCTTTAGCATATCATGATTATTCTTATTCAGACCATGTGTACCTGCACTTATACACAGATTCAGTAATCTCTGCCATGCAAATCAGTCCTTTGAGAGTTTGCTAATCCTGAGCCAGGCCCTTAGTGAACAGGACATGCTTCTGACCTCATGAAGCCAGGTGGGCTCTGGCCTGAAATGACCCATCTGTGATGCTGGGACAAAGAGATGCCTTTGGGCCTAGGGCTGGGAGTTCCTCCAGGCTAACTGGCTATTCATCCTGAAGTTGCAGGACAGACCATTGGTTCCCTGCTGCTCCCAGAAGTCTCTCCCAAGCTGAACTCCTTTCTACCACATGCCCCTGCTCTGTGGCCTTGCGCCTCTGGCTCAAAGACCAAAACAAGATCTACAGCAGCTTACCCCTGAGGGCCCACTACCCACTGATCCCAGTGGGCTTTAGGTAACTGCGCCCAGCATGGCTGAGTACTACCCAACATGGTACCTGCATGTTGTGAGGGCAGGGTCAGCTGGCTGGGGCTAGTGGACATCTCCTTCCGAACAGTTCTCCAACCACCTGAAATCATGTAGTACCTCAATATCTCCAAGGCCAGTATCGGGGTCCAGCCAAAAGCCCTGGTGAAGCAAACAGTTCTCTGGACATTTACACTGGAAACTAGGCAGGGAGGGTGAATGACTCATAGCAAAACCCACCCCAAACCCCACTGGAGCCATAACCTGTGTGGCTGAAGCTCTTGGGTGGCTGGGCCTGAAGCAGTTAAGCAAGAGAGGTCTCTTGGAACCAGTCCCAGATACTCCCTTGGGGCCCCTTCTCAGGCAGCCTCTCTAGAAGCCCCCAGGGCTTGCTATTTTCCCTAGAAGTGCTCTGCTGTGCCTTTGAGCAATGTCACCAAACAAGTTAGCTCAATCAGCCCTTCTGGTATGCCTCCCTCCTCTAGGTGCCTGGCCTGGAGGGAGGAAGGGACTTGCAAGAACCACCCCCCCACTACTGGGTCCCTACCACTCTTGCTCCCTCTTCCTGCTTAGATAGTGCCCTATCCTGCCTTGACCCTTTGGGGAGTGGGCTATCTGGGAGGATGGTGCCGGGATGCATGGATATGTGGCAGACAGGGTCCAGGTGAGGCTGTGCTGTAACTGCTTCAGCAGGATGCCTACTCCATACTGAGAGTATAGCTTGGTACTTGTCACTGCTAGTGGTCACTCCCCTCTCTGACAAAGGCTGCTCACCCTCCCCAGCAAACTCGAGCCCAGAAAGTGTGGCTCAACAGGTACAAGAGGCAGCTTGGTTATCTGAGCCAGGGCACCCTTGAAGGCAAAGTCCTAAGCCTCAAGACACTTTCAGGAGCTTCCTGCTCACCCCACAGTCAACCTCTGCCAGTCTTTGAGAGCACTCTGCTGGGCCGAATGTGTGTGCGTTGGGGCTACAGGACTTTGCCCTTCCAGCCGAAGGAAGAGTTCCAGGCCTCGCCTTTTGTATTCCCCAGCTGGGAACCGGCGAAGGGACGCCAGAGAGACCCAGTCCTTCTACCGCAAATGGCAGCGTAGACGGCAGGAGCCCCTAGTCTTCAAGCCCCTCCCTTCAAAGATGACAGCTCTCCAGTCTCTCGGCGCCCCCAAGCCACGTGGGTTGGCAGTCGGACTCACCTGTTTCTCGGGGAGGGGGAAGGGGTCAGGAAGCACAGAGATTGCCGGTCACTGCCCTCTGCCGGACCCCCGGGAAGGCACGGGTGTCCAGCTGGGCCCGGACTGATGGTTCAGGTTCGCGGGACCACGGGCCCCTGCGGACGCAGACATGGCCACAGCACAGGCCACCGCTCCCTCCCACCGCCCCTGGCCCGGCTGCCGACTCAGGAAGACAGCACTCGCCGGCCTCTGGCGGCGGAGGCCCGGCTCCAGTCGCTGGGCCTGGCCCTGCCCGCCCCCGATGTGCATTATGGGAAATGTAGTTCGCAGTGCACGGCCGCCGCGAGGTGGGGCGGGGCGCCAGGTCCCGGCAGAGACCTGGGCGGGGCCTGACCCGGGTCAGCGGTGGCATCATCCCGCACCGCCTTTTCCAGAGTCCCGGCCAAACTCAGGCACCTCCCAAAACCCAAAGCCTGGGGTGGACCGCAGGCCCAGACTCCCCAGCTCTTCCGCCCGAGCCAACAAGAGGTTTATTTAAAGCGAAAGAAAGAGACTGGCATTTTTTCCTCCACTAATTGTGGAAGGACAGTGCAAGTTTGCGGGCTGGATAAATGTCATTAGTGGACCCGGCCACACTGACTGTAAAGGATGTAGGCACACCAACTGCTGCTAAAAGAACACCCTTTTATTTTTTTAATATATATATATTTTTATAAATTTATTTATTTATTTTTGGCTGCATTGGGTCTTCGTTGCTGTGCGCGGGCTTTCTCTAGTTGCGGTGAGTGGGCTTCTCACTGCAGTAGCTTCTCTTGTTGCGGAGCACGGGCTCTAGGCACACGGATTTCAGGAGTTGTGGCTCACTGGCTCTAGAGCGCAGGCTCAGGAGTTGTGGCGCAGAGGCTTAATTGCTCCGCGGCATGTGAGATCTTCCCGGACCAGAGCTCGAACCCGTGTCCCCTGCATTGGCAGGTGGATTCTTAACCACTGTGCCACCAGGGAAGTCCCAGAACATCCTTTTAGCCACGTTTTAATATATCAGTATGAATCTCTAGAGTGGTATTTCTCAACTCTGCACATAGAATGACCTGGGGAACTTAAAAAAAAAGATGAATGCCTGCATACCACCCCTAGAAAAAAACAGGAAAACATAAAATCAACAATTTTACTTTTGGAGAGTAGTTTAAAGAAATAAAATTAGGGATTAACAACAATACTGCTCATGTTTCTCTGAAGCAATTAAATCACTTAATAGCCTCATGGTTAATTCACCCAACAGTTCAGGGATGAAGGAAAAAGTCTGAACTCACTCCTTTGATTCTCTCTGCTGCTCCATCACCCCAATGCAGTGTTCTGTCTCCATCTCAGCCCTACACTGGAATTGAGGGAGAGCTCTGCCCCTGGGCTTTTCTCATAGTCTCAGACAGCTGCCACTTGGAGCCTACCTCCACAACACTGGACTGTGACTGACATTGTGACAAAGCTGTGGCCTTTTACCAGAGATGGCTTTGCCACAGGGCTATTAGACCCTCGCACATAGTTTAAGGGGAGCTTTCTCCTCCCTTTTATTGATAGTTAAGAACATGTGAGAAAATGCCCAATTCCTTAACTGTCTGTTCCCCTGGGCAGGAGAGAGGCGGAGTCTCTCCCAGTCTCCACAGGTCACTCAGTATTTTCTCTCCTTACTAGCTCAGGAGGACAAGCTCCCACCCTTAGAGTAAATATCATTTATATAGTTTTACTCTCATTAATCCTGCCATATTACATTATAAGAGTTCAAGCCAAGAAGGTCTCATATTCTCTGGTTGATACAGAAATATCCTGGCTACATTCCATTAACCAGAAGCTGCAGCCCATAGAATTGATCCCCATAGAAGACAAATTTAAGTTTTTTAACATACCTAACCAATCTCCTCAACAGTCTCCATGTGACCTCAGGGCTTATCTGAGTCCCACTCTTGCTTTCAAGCACATCAGCTCTACCAGATAGCACCACTGTCATTTGGAAGTATTGCATCTCCTTAGCCAAGCAAGTGGCCATTTACCCCATGGGCTTCTGGCTAACTCTTGAGCCTAGGACACTCTCTCAGAGCAAACCGTTGTGGCTACTTACGAAATGTTTTAAGGTTGTGATTTAAAACTCTGTTTAAATCAACCTATTGACCTATATTTGAATATTGGGACAACCCTTCATAAAGGTCACTTTTTACTGATAGAATTACCAAGAAATAAATCTAGGTCTTTTGGAATAATAATACATGTCAATTCTGTGATGGCCCTGCTGCCCTGTATGACGCTGCTTCAAGCCTTAGGCTTTGCCACAAACAACAGGCTACCGTGCACCTCCAGGTCAGGGGCTCCTCAAAACCTCAGCTTTCTGTTTTGTCTAGGCCCATGATTTTCATGGACCCAGCATGTCATCTCCACAACAGCAGTAGTGAGGACTAGCTGGAACTGGAGCAAAGGTAATAAGACCTCTGTTCTTCCCCAGATGTCTTTTCTTTCATAGCTTGAGTGGACATTTCAGAACCTGAGGTGCTGTGAAAATGTTGTAGCTGAAGTGAAAAGACCCGATTGTATCCTGAGGCTGGGATCTGTTACCAGCCCTGTTGCTATCTTGCTGGTGTGACTCAGGGCAAATTCTTTAATGACTCTTTCAGCATCTTCAGCAGTTTCTCCCTCCTACAAATACAAGATTACATAATATGAAGTATTCTGAGCTAATAATAATAGTCGGGCTTCCCTGGTGGTGCAGGGGTTAAGAATCCGCCTGCCAATGCACGGGACACAGGTTCGAGCCCTGGCCCAGGAAGATCCCACACGCCACGGAGCAACTAAGCCCGTGCACCACAACTACTGAGCCTGAGCTCGAGCCCGCAAGCCACAACCACCGAGCCCACGTGCCACAACTACTGAAGCCTGCGCACCTAGAGCCCGTGCTCCACAACAAGAGACGCCACGACAATGAGAAGCCCACGCGCCCCAACGAAGAGTAGACCCCGCTCACCGCAACTAGAGAAAGCCCGCGCACAGCAACGAAGACCCAGTGCAGCCAAAAATAAATAAATTAAATTAATTAATTAATTTAAAAAAAAAAGAATAGTCAGTTCTTCCCTGGAAATTTTGAAGAGGTTTTCCTTCCTGTCTTTATTACTTTGCAGTTCCTGGTAAGGCAGCTGGTTTTCCTGTTCTGCTGGAAAATTTCCTCTGTGGCCCTTGTATTATCTGTATCTCTCCTGGTTCCTGTCTCTCATTTTAACATTTGATCAAGTCCCTACAAGTCCCTACTTTTGATGCTGAAGAGTCATGGCCCCAAGTGCGACCAAGGCAACAAAGAACAACAGGCAGCACAACAGTCTTCCTCTTTGCTGGGTTCTTCCGTGTGAGAATTTAGGGGCTGAATGTGAGTCAACCTACCTCTGCAACTGGACGTTGTGCTCCCCATTCCGGGTGAGGGCGCTGTTCTGGGTCAGCTATTCTAAATACTCATATTCCTGGTCTTAGGCAATATAAGCAATCTTCCAAGTACTATGGGCCAATGTAAGTTAAAAAAAAAAAATTCTAGATGCTTCCTGTGAAAACTCAATAATCACCGTAAGGAAAAGGGGAAAGTAGGCAGGAGCATGAGCCTTGGAGTAGGACTGACCTGGGTTGGAATCCCCCCACCCTCTACTTTCCAGCTTCAGCAAGTTAATGTTTCTGGGCTTTGGTTTCCATAACTACAAAAGGGGATATCATACAGTTATTGTGAAGATTAAATGAGATAATGAAGTGTTAGCACAAGGCCAGGCAAAGAGTCGTGATAAAGGGTAGCAATTATTATTGCCCAAGGAGCATGGGCATAAGGCAAAAATAATTAGTTCTTTCATATGTTTACCTCCTTTGAGGACAAAGTACTATCTGATAAGGGAAAGAACCACCAACAATGGCCCAGTTTGGGAATCAAAGTCAAAGTACCCACAGCTCTGTGTAGGTATTCCTTCTCTTCCCTGAAACCTCTTAGTGCTGGTGTGCCCCAGGCCTCAGGGCTGGAACTCTGCTCTCCTGTCTATTCTAACTCCTTCATTCCCTAGGTCATCTCATCCAGGCCCATGGCATTAAATACCAGCACCAGCGATATGTTGATACCTCCCAGATTTGCATCTCTAACCCTGGCCTTTACCTTGAACTCCAGATTCATGTAGCCAACTGCCAACTCCACATCTTGTCTACTAGGCATCAAAAACAACCTATCCAAAACTGAGCTCCTGCTCTTCCTACCAAAATTGCTCCTCTGACATTCTTCCCTCTTTCCCCTCATCCCAGTCCATGTTTCCTGTTTCCACTGTGGCCACAGAGGTACAAGTATTATCCTTCTGTGGTTTTATTACTGCAACAGTCTCTTAATCAGCTGGCCTGCTTCTGCCCTTCCCACCTTCAGCCTATTCTCTACACAGCAGCCAGAGGATCCCGGTTACATGGAAGCCATGATATTATTCTGTTTAGAGCCCTCCGACAGCTTTCCATCTCCCTCCTTACAGAAACCAAACTCATTTCAGCAGAGATTGTATATCTTGTTTAGTTTGTTGTCTGTCTTCAGTAACCACCCCCACTCCCATCTCCACCAGAGCAGCAAAGTTTTGCTTTTGTTTTTTAAAAATATTTATTTATTTATTTTGCTGTGTCAGGTCTTAGTTGTGGCACGCGGGATCTTTGTTGTGGCATGCAGGATCTTTTTAGTTGCGACATGCAAACTCTTAGTTGCGGCATGCGTGTGGGGTCTAGTTCCCTGACCAGGGATCAAACCCGGGCCCCCTGCATTGCTAGGGCAGAGTCTTAGCCATTGGACCACCAGGTAAGTCCCCAGAGCAGCAAAGTTTATCAGCTTTGTTCAAGTTCCTGTGGCCCCAGCACCTGATAAAGTGCCTGGCACACAGCAAGAGCTTCATGCAGTTCTTGAATGACTTCCAGACAAGATGTCTGAAAAGTGGGAAGGTAACTTTAAAGACTACTTAACTCAACAATCTCTTTTCCCTACAGATAAGTCTTGCTTTATTTTAGAATGATTTATAGGCTTTTCTTCCGGCAGACTTCTTCGATTCCATGATGTTGAATTCAGGCTATAAAATCAGGTTACCTTCCCTGAGGGACCACTACCTGGCGATACCAGGTAGCTGGAACCAGCAAGCATTTCAACAATGTAGACGATCCACCTGGAAGCTTGGAGCTGGCCATTTGAAGAACAGTAGCTGTAAGGAGATTCTGGACGTGAGCTGCAAACTGAAAGTTGTGCTGCCCCGTTTTCCACTAGATTGCTGATTTGCAGATACTTTCCAGTTCCTCTGTGACCTCGCACAAGTCACTCTTGGCCAGATGTATTGCCCGAGCTAGCAAGGCTCTGTGTAAACTGAATAGATTTTCCTTCGTAGGTAGGGCTATTAAACCTTTAACACAGATGACACCCACCTGGTATTCCTGAGTCGGTAATACCTAACTTGGAAACCCATCAGAAGGAAAAGGAGACGAGCCTCTGTGACTACTGCTTCCCTATCCTATGGGAGGGTCGAAAAACAGGCTCTTGTGTGGGCCAGAAGCCCCTGCCTCGAAAGTCTTAGGCCGGAGACGCCTCCCTTCCATTTCCTTCACATTAACGGAAAATAAGTCGTCTTCAAGCTACGCAGGCCGGGGCCATATGTGCGCTCTGGCGGGGAGCAAAACTCGAGAAGGCCAAGCCACCAAGAAAATGCACGCCTCGCTCAACTCCAAAGACCGAAAAAGAACTAGAACCCGTGGGCCAGAGGCCAAACCACAACCCCCAGCAGCCCCGGCGGACGGCGGGGAGGAGGAAGGAAGGGCGCCCTCCCATTGGACGCCGACGAGAGCGTGCCCTTACGTCCCGCCCGCGCAAGCAAGCACCCCCCCTCCGCCCCGCCCCCCGCCCGCCGCGCGGGGTACGCCGGGAGTGGAATCGGTGCGACCGGCCGCGGTACTCCATCTCCCGGCAGGCAGAGCGCTAAAGGCGGCGGCGCCTTTGTGAAGGCAGCGGCTCGGCGCGGAGGAAGTTCCGGTCTCCGCGGCGCTGGGTCGGTGGCAGCGGCCGAGGATTAGGAGGAGCGGGCCGCGGAGGCCGCGCTGCCTCGGTAAGGGCTTGGGGCCGTAGAGAGGGCGTGCCGGAGCCTGAGGGAAAAGAGCCGGCCTGCCAGGCCGCTTTGGACGTCGCGGGCCCGCGCGGGCTAGAAGCTGCGGCTTCGGTGTCGCGGGGCGGCCGCGGCCTCGCTCAGGAAGAGAGCCAAGTGGCGGTGTGGTGAGGGAGGCGCCGCCCACGGGAGGAACGCCCCAGAATGGTCGCGGGCCCGGGGCGGGGCCCGGCGCGGCGGTGGAATTACCGGTCCAGTCTCGGGGCGGTCGGCTGCGGTGTTTGTAGCTGGCGCGTGGTTGCGGTTCGGTGCTCCTGGTCTGAGGAGCTCCAGGCAGGCGGCCCTTTCTTCCTCCTTTTTTCCTGCTTTTTAAGGATTCTGATACAATTCCGAGGCATCGTTCAAGAGGGAGCTTTTTTTGTGCTTAGCACGTAGGCTCACCCTCAGACCTGGACAGACCCGAGTGGGCTCAGCCGGACCACAGGGCTCGAGAGCTCGGAGCCCGGCACTCGGGGCTGTAGAACCTGGAGCCGGGGGAGTGGTCTCGTGGGTCCTGCACCCGTTGGGCGCATGTAGGAGGAGAGGGAAGTTTTCTCATATTTGCTCTTTAGATTCCTTTTGGCGTTGTAAATCTGTGTTTTTCTCTTAATTTTAGAATTGATGTTGTGCTTATGGGCTCAACTCTGGGCGTGTATTTTTTAATAAAACAAAGGGCCTTGTTTTGTAGGGTACATAAACTGTAAGAGTACTTGTATTTTTTGCACATTCCAGGTTTGCTTGTGAAGGTCAGAGTTGCGGGGATCTAGGTGGAGTTCAATAGACTTAGATGCGCCTGGTCACCTGATTCATTTCTGAACTCTGGATTGTGCCCTAGGTTTGTTAGTTTTCAACTTCCTGTTGAGTAGTGCCACCAATGTGAATGGTTTAATAATGTCAACATGAGCAAACTTGTGAGGACTATAGGAGAGATATCAAGAACTGATAAGTGAGGGTAGGACTGACAATGGTATGTTAGCATTCTGGTGAAACACACAAAAGTTGGACCTGAACCTTGCCTGGTTAACAGGCATCTAACTAGGTACCTAACCTATAGAATAGGTACTAGGTCTCTGTTTCTGGACATTTGTAGCAACCTTCTTTATAGAATTCTGTTACCAGAATTGGGTTTACTTTTGTTGCCTTTAGGAGCCTAGTTTTTTGTAGCCTTTCAGAGGAGAATTGTCAATGGAGAGGTTACTAAGTGAACTTTCCAGTCTTATTGAAGATACATGGGCAAGGTTATACTCTTCTGCCAGTGTTTAAATGTATGAAATGGTGTGTTAATAATCTAACTCAGAGTTGTGTTAACATTAAAGCTATTGGAAAATTCTTCATTTTTAAAAATTTTTTTAAATTTTATTTATTTATTTATTTTAGGCTGCGTTGGGTCTTCGTTGCTGCCCGCAGGCTTTCTTTAGTTGCGGCGAGTGGGGGCTACTCTGTTGTGGTGTGCGGGCTTTTCATTGCGGTCCCTTCTCGTTGCAGAGCACAGACTCTGGGCGCGGGCTCAGTAGTTGTGGTGCACAGGCTTAGTTGCTCCGTGGCATGTAGGATCTTCCCAAACCAGGGCTTGAACCCGTGTTCCCTGCATTGGCAGGCGGATTCTTAACCACTGCACCACCAGGAAATTCCCGCTATTGGAAAATTCTGAAATTTTAAAGATGATAAATCATGGACTCTTCTGGCTACGTTCCAAGTGCTTAGAATTTATTTTCCTGCTAGACTTCCACAGTAGTTGTTCATCTCATTCACTTAGTTAACGGGGCATCTATTGGGTGCCTTTAATAACCTTGCTATCACACTGTGGGACTCAGTAGAGCAGAGTGGGTAACTGTAGGAGCTCTCAAATCTGGTAGGGTTTGAACCCCTGACTCTTCCACTACCTGAGTGACATTGGACAAATTACTTAACTTCAATTTCCTCATATGTGAAATGAGGTTAAGAAATGTAGCCACCTCGGTAGGTTGTTTTGAGGTTTATGTAACCCTTTTAGAACAGTGCCTGGTGTGTGCAAAGTGTTCACTAAATGTTAGCCATGGTTACCTTTTTAAGAAATAGCTTTGTTGAGATATAATTCACACACCATACAGTTCACCCATTTAAGGTGCTTAATTCAGTGATTTTTCGTATATTATGTTACTTTTTTTTTTTTACAAAGTTGTGATAAATATATTTTTTTACATACATTGTAACAAAATTTTCCATTTAAGCCATTTTTATGTGTAAAATTCACATAAAATTCAGTGCATGAGTTACATTCACAATGTAATGAAACCATAACTATTATCTATTTCTAAAACTTTTTCATCACCTCAAGCAGAAACCCTAACCATTAAGCAAGTAACTCCTATTGCCCCCTCCCTCTAGCCCCTGGTAACATCTAATATGTATTCTGTCTCTGTTTATTTACCTGTTCTGGGTAACCCATATAAGTGGAATCATACAATATTTGTCCTTTCATGTCTGACTTATTTCAGGTAAAAATGTTTTCATGTCACAGCGTGTGTCCAAACTTCATTCTTTCCTTTTTAATTAAAGATTTTTTTAAAAACTGAGATGTAATTGACATCTTCATTCCCTTTTAAGGCTGAACAATACTCAGTTGGTGTGTATAGACCACATTTTGTTTAATTGTTCACTTGCTAGACAGTTGGGTTTTCACGTTTTGGCTGTTGTGAATAATGCTGCTGTGAACATGGGAATACAAATATCTCTTCATGTCCCTGCTTTCATTATCTTTGGGTATATACCCAGAAGTGGATCATATGGTAATTCTGTGTTTAGCTTTTTGAGGAACCACCATACTGTCTTCCACAGCAGTTGCATCGTTCCCACCAGTAATGCACAAGGGTTCTGATTTCTCCACATCCCAATGCTTATTTTGTTTTTTTGTTTTTGTTTTTGTTTTTTTTCAGTAACCACCTGAATGGGTGTGAAGTAGTGTCTCTCTCTCTCTTTCTTTAACCATTTTAATGTGTACACTTCAGTGGTATTAAGTACCTTCACACTGTTGTGCAACCATCATTACCATCCAGCTTCAGAACATTTTTGTCTTCTCAAACTGAACCTCTGTACCCATTAAACAATAACTTCCTATTCTCCCCTCCCCCAACCCCTGGTACCCACCATTCTACTTTCCATCTCTATGAATTTGCTTGTCCTAGGTACCTTATATAAATAGAACATAAGTTATACAATATTTGTCCTTTCATGACTGGCTTATTTTATGTAGCAGAATGTCTCCAAGGTCCATCCATGTTATAGCATCTATCAGAATTTCATTCCTTTTTGAGGCTGAATAGTATTCCATAATATATATATACTACATTATGTTTATCTTTTCATCTATTGGTGGGCATTGGGTTGTTTCCACCTTTTGACTGTTGTGAGTAATGCAGGAATGAACATGGGGGTGGGTACACATATCTCCTCGAGTCCCTGCTTTCATTTCTTTTGGGTTTATACCCAGAATTGGAATTGTTGGATCACATGATAATTTTATTTTTAATTTTTTGAGGAACTGCCATATGTTTTACACAGTGGCTGCACCATTTTACATGCCCACCAGCAATGCAGAGGGTTCTGATTTCTCCACATCCTCACCAGCCTCTGTTAGGTTTGTTTGTTCGTTTATTTTTGTTTTGTTTAATAACCATCTTAATGGGTGTGAAAGGATATCTGGTAGTTTTGAGTTGCATTTCCCTAATTGCTAATGATGTTGAGAGTCTTTTTATGTGTTTATTGGCCATTTGTATGTCTTCTTTGAAGACATGTGTATTCAAGTCCTTTGCTCATTTTTGAGTCAGGTTGTCTTTTGTTGTTGAGTTTTAGTTTTCTGTATATTCCGGATGTTAATCCCTTATCAGATATGTGTATTGCAGATATTTTCTCCCATTCGTGAATTGCCAGAAGTTTTTAATGTTGATGAGGTCCAATTTGTCTTTTTTTTTTGACTCTGCTTTTGGTGTTATATCCAAGAGATCATTGCCAAATCCAATTCATGAAGCTTCCCCTCTGTTTTCTTCTTAGAGTTTTAGATCTTAAGTTTAGGTCTTGAATCCTTTTTTTGAGATAACTTTTGTATATGGTGTTGGGTAAGGGCCCCACTTGATTCTTTTGCATGTGGATATCCAATTTCCCTATGACCGTTTGTTGCAAAGACTGTCTTTTTCCCATTGAATGGTCTTGGCACCCTTGTTGAAAATAACTTGACCATGTATGTGAGGGTTTATTTCTGGGTTCTCTATTCCGTTGTTCTGTATGTCTGTCCTTATACCAATACCACACTGTTTTGATTACTGTAACTTTATAGTAAGTTTTGAAATTAGGAAGTGAGAGTCCTCTAACTATGTTCTTTTTCAAGGCTATTCAGAGACCTATGAAATTCTATACGAATTTTAGGATGGGCTTTGGAATCAGAAGGTCTTGAGTTTGCATTTTGGCTTTTCCTCATATTAGTTATATTGTTTTGGGGCAAGTCTCTCAACCTATTTGAGCCTCAATTTCATAGTCTCTAAAGTGGGAATTGTAACAGAACTTACCCCATGGAGGACCTGTGATGATTAAGTGAGAGAACCCATGTAAAATGCACAACTGTGGCAGAGTCAGTACTCAGCTATGCCTGCCTTTATTACTCTTGTTTCAGAGAGTAGGAATAGACATACTCAGAAAGGTCCTTTCCAGCTTAATGTTATTGTCATTTTAAACACCTGACCATAGTAGCAGTAGTAATAATATTTAATACATTGTTGCTTTAAAATTTTTCAAAACTTTTTTTTGGAGGCATAATTTACATATCATAAAATTCATTTATTGTAACAGTTCAGTTTGATGCAGTCATCACCACTATTCAGATTTAGAATATTTCCAACACCTCAAAACATTCCCTAGTTCCTGTTTGTTGTTAATCTCCACTTCCCACTCTTAACTGCAAGTCCTAGCATCCACTGATCTGCTTTCTGTCTCTGTAGTTTTTTGTTTTCTAGAAATTTCATATAATTGGAATGTCTGGCTTCTTTCACTTGTAATCTTTTTTGAGATTTATCCATGTTGCATTCCTTTTTACAAGTATATCACATTTGTTTATCCATCTACCTGTGGATTGACATTTGGATTCTTTTCAGTTTTTGGCTATTATGAATAATGTTGCTATCAATGCAATTGCTTCTGATGCATGATCTCATTTACTCCTTACAGTAATCATATGAGGTAGGTACCATTATTATTCCCCTTGTGTAGGAGGAGAGCTTTGAGGCATATAGAAGTTAAATATAACTTACCAAGGGTATATAGAAAGCTAAAGTTTTGGGCTTCCCTGGTGGCGCAGTGGTTAAGAATCCTCCTGCCAATGCAAGGGACACGGGTTCGAGCCCTGGTCCGGGAAGATCCCACATGCTGTGGGGCACCTAAGCCCGTGCACCACAACTACTGAGCCTGCGCTCTAGAGCCCGCAAGCCACAACTACTGAAGCCCGCGTGCCTAGAGCCTGTGCTCTGCAACAAGAGAAGCCACCGCAATGAGAAACCTGCGCACTGCAACAAAGAGTAGCCCCCACGCACCACAACTAGAGAAAGCCCGTGCGCAGCAATGAAGACCCAACGCAGCCAAAAATAAATTAAAAAAAAAAGAAAGCTAAAGTTTTGTCTTCCTTTTTTTTTTTTTTTCTTTCTCTTGGCCATGCTGCGTGGCATGCGGGATCTTAGTTCCTCAACCAGGGGTGGAACCCATGCCCCCTGCAGTGGAAGCATGGGGTCCTAACCACTGGACCACCAGGGAATTCCCAGAAGCTGGAGTTTTGATTCAAACCCAGGCAGTCTGACTCTAAAACATATTCACTAGGCCAATGGTCTTGAAACCTTTTCACTCTTGAACCACCTAAAAGGATTAAAAAATTTTTAACCCCTAAAATTTCGAAAAAATTGTTTACCGCCTTGTACATTTCTAAGTTGGCATCTTAACACTTCTGTCATAAATGGCTGCAAAGGATGTATTTTCTGGCATAATATATATACTGCATATGTACTTTAAATATATAGTTGACAAAACCTTGGAACTGCAGATTTAATTTATGGAAAATGTCTGCCATATAGTTTAATTGGCAAATCAAACTTTAATGTCAGTCATTTAGCCAAACCAGACTGCATCAATGGGAACATTCCAAATCCCAATGATTTTTGAAATAAACTCTTAAAAAGAGTAATAACATTTACTGAGCATTTATTTATGAGGCACTGTTCTAGTGAATTTACATTGTCATTTTATCCTGATAATTATGAAGTAGACATTATCTTTATCCTGATTTTTAGAGAGAAGTAAACTGAGGCATTAAGTTAAATAACTTGCTAAAGGAGCTACGTTGTGCAGAGCCAAGATTTGCCTCCAAGCAGTCTAACTGTGAACCCCAGCAGAGTATGTCCAGAGACTGCACTCTTGTCCCTTCACCACCACACTGTGCCTTCTTATAAAACTCACTTTTAAACTAGGAACCTGACTGTAATTTGCTGGTGTAAGGGACCAGGATATAATATTTAAAATCTGGGAAATTTCTATTCACAAGAAAAAGCAGCTCTAATGAAGTATTTAAATGTCTCCCTATAGTAGTAAAGTCTCATTTGTACATGAGCTTGAGATTCCTGTGGGATAGCTAAGTGGCCATTTCTGGCAGGCATTTGGACTTTATAGGGAAGTCTAAGCTAGGGATGGAGATGTGGAAATTATCATCATAGAGGTGGTAGGGATAGTGGTTAAATTGGGAATGGGTAAGATTGCCCAGTGTCTTACCTTGGGCTGCTCTAACAAAATACCCTAGACTGGGTGACTTAAACAATACAAATTTATTTCTCATAGTTCTGGAGCCAGGGAAGTTTTTTGTTTTTTGGTGGTTTTTTTGGCTGTGTTGGGTCTTCGTTGCTGTTCGCGGGCTTTCTCTAGTTGTGGTGAGTGGGGGCTATTCTTTGTTGAGGTGCATGGGCTTCTTATTTGTGGTGGCTTCTCGTTGCAGAGCATGGGCTCTAGGCGTGAGGGCTTCAGTAGTCGTGGCTTGCGGACTCTAGATCGCAGACTCAGTAGTTGTGGCGCATGGGCTTAGTTGCTCCACGGCATGTGGGATCTTTCTAGACCAGGGCTCAAACCCATGTCCCCTGCATTGGCGGGTGGATTCTTAACCACTGCGCCACCAGGGAAGTGCCGGCGGGGAAGTTTAAGATTAAGGTGCCAGACAGTATGGTTCCTGGTGAGATCCTCTTGATTTGCAGACAACTGCCTTCTCGCTGTATGCTCACATGGTAGGGAGAGAGAGAGAGCATCTCTCTTTTGTCCCTTTTTAAAAAAAATAAAATTATTTATTTATTTATTTATTTTTGGCTGCATTGGGTCTTCGTTGCTGCGTGCGGGCTTTTCTCTAGTTGCAGCAAGCAGGGGCTACTCTTTGTTGCGGTGCATGGGCTTCTCATTGTGGTGGCTTCTCTTGTTGGAGAGCACGGGCTCTAGGCGCGTGGGCTTCAGTAGTTGTGGCTTGCGGGCTCTAGAGCGCAGGCTCAGGAGTTGTGGCGCACGGGCTTAGTTGCTCCGCGGCATGTGGAATCTTTCCGGACCAGGGCTCGAACCCTTGTCCCCTGCGTTGGCAGGTGGATTCTTAACCACTGCACCACCAGAGAAGTCCTCTTTTGTCCCTTCTTATAAGAGCATCAACCCCATTGCTAAGGGCTCTACCCTCATGACCTAATTACCTCCTAAAGACCCCATCTTCAAATACCGTCACATTGGGGATTAGGACTTCAACACATGAATTTTGGGGTAACACAAACATTCAGTTTAGTCCATAGCACCAAGAGACGGCATCAAGAACCATGCTGGGGAACAGAATAGAGGCTAGGGGATTAGCAGTATTTGGTGGACGTTGATTTATATGTTGAACTAATATTCAAAGGTTTTGTATTGGGTGTGTAGGTGTGTGTTTTGCATGAGAGAGACTTGAGTATGTTTACAAACAAAAAGGAAGTAGTCAGCAGAGTGGTAATATAGGTCAAAAAATGAGTTAAGTGGTAGAGCAAGGTAAGGGTAGATTCTTCAGACTACAGTCTTTAATCTATGGGTACACAAAAACATCCAAGAGAGACTATGGGCATGTATATTTTTAAAGGAATCAATATGCAGAACTTGCCTTCCATAAATACTCTTCTTAAGAATGATCTGGGGACTTCTCTGGTGGTCCAGTGGGTAAGACTCCGCACTGCCAATGTGGGGGGCCCAGATTCAATCCCTGCATGCCTGCCGCAACTAAGGAGTCTGCGTGCCACAACTGAAAGATCCCACATGCTGCAACTAAAGATCCTGCATGCCATAATGAAGATCTGGCATGCTGCAACTAAGACCTGGTGCAGCTTAAATAAGTAAATAAATATTAAAACAGAAAAAGAATGAATCTTGCTTCTGGATGTAAGAACGAAAACTCTTAAAACTCTTAGAAGAAAACATAGGGGGAAAGCTTTATGCATTGGATTTGGCAATGATCTTTTAGAGGATATGACACCAAGGGCACAGTCAACAAAAGGAAAAATAGACAAATTGGACTTCATCAAAATTAAAAACTTTTGTGGTCAGTGGACACTATCAACAGAGTAAAAAGGCAGCTCACAAAATGGGAGAAAATATTTTCAAATCACATGTCTGACAAGGGATTAATATCCAGAATATATAGAAAACTCCTAAACTCAACAACAACAAAAAAAAACCTGAATCAAAAAATGGGCAAAGGACTTCAATAGACATTTCTCCCAAAAAGGATATACAGATGGCCAATAAGCACATGAAAAGATTCTCAACATCATTATTGATTAGGGAAATGCAAATCAAAACCACAATGAGATACCACTTCATACCCATTAGGAAGGCTGTTATTAAAAAACAAAACAAAACAAAAAACCAGAATAACAAGTGTTGGTGAGGATGTGGATAAATTGGAACTTGTGTTATTCTGCTAGGGCTGCCATAGCAAAATACCACAGACTAGGTGGCTTAAACAACAGAAAATTATTTTCTCACAGTTTGGAGGCTGAAGTCTAAGATCAAGGTGTCAGCAGTTTTGGGTTTTGATGAGGCCTCTCTCCTTGGCTTGCAGAAGGCCATCTTCTGTCCATGTCCTCACATGGCCTTTTCCCTGTGCATGCATTCCTGGTGTCTCTTCCACTGATGCCAGTCCTGTTGGATTGGGGCCCCGCCCTTATGGCCTCTTTCAACCTTAATTACTTCCTCAAAGGCCCTATTTCCAAATACAGTCACATTGGGAGTTAGGGCTTCAGCACATGAATTGGAGGGGGGCACAATTCAGTCCATAACAAAACCATTGTGCACTATTTGTGGGAATGTAAAATGGTGTAGCTGCTGTGGAAAACAGTATGGTGGTTCCTCAAAAAATTAAAAATAGAATTACCATATGATCCAGCAATTCTACTTCTGGGTATACATATCCAAAAGAACTGATCTCAAAGAGATATTTGTACACACTTGTTCATTATTCACATTATCCAAATGATGGGAGTAACCCAAGTGTCCATAAGTGGATGAATAGATAAAATGTACACGCAGTAGAATATTATTCAGCCTTAAAAAGGCATGAAATTCTGATAGATGCTGCAATATGTATGAACCTTGAAGACATTATGGTAAATGAAATAAGCCAGAAAGAACAAATATTGTATGATTCCACTAGTATTAAGAGGTACTTAGAGGGACTTCCCTGGTCGCGCAGTGGTTAAGAATCCACCTGCCAATGCAGGGGACACAGGTTCGAGCCCTAGTCCGGGAAGATCCCACATGCCGCGGAGCAACTAAGCCCGTGCGCCACAACTACTGAGCTTGCGCTCTAGAGCCCTCGAGCCACAACTACTGAAGCCGGCGCGCCTAGAGCCCATACTCTGCAACAAGAGAAGCCACCGCAACGAAAAGCCCACGTGCCACAATGAAGACCCAGCGCAGCCAAAAATAAATAAATAAAATAAATAAATTTATTAAAAAAAAAAAAAAAGAGGTACTTAGAGTAGTCAAAATCATAAAGACAAAGTGGAACGGTGGTTGCCAAAGACTAGGTTAAGAGGGGAGTGGGGAGTACTGTTTAATGGGTACAGAGTTTCCGTTTTGCAAGATGAAAAAAGTTTTGTGGATGGATGGGGATGATATTTGCAAAACACTGTGTACTTAATCCCTCGTAACTGTATACTTAAAGATGGTTAAAATGGTAAACTTAAATTATTTTTAAAAAATGGGTCTTGTTGATTCTCCTTTTCCACTTCCTCTTTCTTACTAACCCTTCTCCCACTTCACCAAAAAGTCACCTTTGCATTTGAAATCTAACTGAAGTACACTGCCCCAGGGAGGATACCCTTTAGGACACCAAACAATGTTTATCTCATCCCCCATTGAAGGATATTTGGGTTGTTTCCATTTTTTTTTTAAGCTATTATGAATGAAGCTGTTGTGAACATTTTTGTAGAGGTCTTTTATTTTCATTTATCTTAGACAAATACTTCAGAAGTGGAATTGCTGGGTCATAGGGTAGTGTTTCTCAGGCCAGTTTCTAAAGTGGTTGTACAGTTTTGCATTCTTTTTGTGTGTGTGTGTGTGAACTTTTTTTTTTTTTTAATTTATTTATCTTATTTTATTTTTGGCTGCATTGGGTCTTCATTGCTGCACGCGGGGCTTTCTCTAGTTGCAGTGAAAGGGGGCTACTCTTCCTTGCCATGCCCGGGCGGCTTCTCTTGTTGCGGAGCACAGACTCTAGGTGCACAGCCTTCAGTAGTTGTGGCTCGTGGGTTCTAGATCGCAGACTCAGTAGTTGTGGCACACGGGCTCAGTAGTTGTGGCTCACGGGCTCTAGAGCGCAGGCTCAGTAGTTGTGGCACATGGGCTTAGTTGCTCCGTGGCATGTGGGATCTTCCCAGACCAGGGCTCGAACCCGTGTCCCCTGCATTGGCAGGCGGATTCTCAACCACTGCGCCACCAGTGAAGCTCTACAATTTTGCATTCTTTTGAGTAGTGTATGAGTTCTGATTGCTGGAAATCTTTGTGTATCTGATTTTGTGAATCTTTTTAATTTTAGCAATTCTAGTGAGTGTGTATTGGTATCTCATTCTGGTTTTAATCTTTTCCTTCTGACTAATAATAGGGAGCATTTGTCAGACATGTGTCGCAAATATTTACTCCCTGTTCTGTAGTTTACCCATTCATTTTTTTTAACAGTGTCTTTTGAAGAACAGATTTTGATTTTAATATTTTTCTTTATGGCTAATGCTTTCTGGGTCCTTTGTAAAAGTCTTTGCTGATACCAAGCTCAAAAATATTTTTCCTGTGTTTTCTTTTTTTTTTTTTTTGCCGTGCCTCTTGGCTTGCGGCATCTTAGTTCCCTGACCAGGGATTGAACCCAGGCCACCGCAGTGAAAGCGTGAAGTCTTAACCACTGGACCGCCAGGGAATTCCCGTGTTTTCTTTTAGAAACGTTATAGTTTTAGCTTCTACATTTATGTAGATCCACTTTTTTTTTTTAATTATTTATTTATTTATTTATTTATTTATTTATTTATTTATTTATGGCTGTGTTGGGTCTTCGTTTCTGTGCGAGGGCTTTCTCCAGTTGCGGCAAGTGGGGGCCACTCTTCATCGCGGTGCGCGGGCCTCTCACTATCGTGGCCTCTCTTGTTACGGAGCACAAGCTCCAGACGCGCAGGCTCAGCAATTGTGGCTCACGGGCCTAGTTGCTCCGTGGCATGTGGGATCCTCCCAGACCAGGGCTCGAACCCGTGTCCCCTGCATTGGTAGGCAGATTCTCAACCACTGCGCCACCAGGGAAGCCCTGTAGATCCACTTTTAATGTGGTATGATAGGAGGCAAAGCAAATGCCATCAATGGGGATTTAGGATATGATTCTGGAGAGGAAGCCTGAAAAATCGCTATTACATTTGAGGAGGAATCTTTTTTTTTTTTAACTTATTTTATTTTATTTACTTATTTTTGGCTGTGTTGGGTCTTCATTGCTGCTCATGGGCTTTCTCTAGTTGCAGTGAGCGGGGGCTACTCTTCACTGCGGTGCATGTGCTTCTCATTGCAGTGGTTTCTCTTGTTGCTGAACACGGCCTCCAGGGCGCGTGGGCTTCAGTAGTTGTGGCTTGCGGGCCCTAGAGCGCAGGCTCAGGAGTTGTGGTGCACAGGCTTAGTTGCTCCGTGGCATGTGGGATCTTCCCAGACCAGGCATCTAACCTGTGTCCCCTGCATTGGCAGGTGGATTCTTAACCACTGCGCCACCAGGAAAGTCCCGAGGACAAATGTTTTTAAGTGTAATTGAAATGAATACACTTACATTTTTTTAATGGGAATTTGCAGGGGTTGGGGGAGCAATGGTGCTTCCAGCAGTCACTAATTCTAGGTCCAATAGTGCATATTAAAGTTGCTGCTGTTTAAAAACTCATAGTTGGATCATAGTTGGGTAGGTGCTCACACCAATCCTTGCCTGTTGGTGCCCCCTTGATCCTCTTAGCTGAGTGTCCTGTTTGGCCCAAAGCATTTACTTTGGAAAAAATTAAGAGTGTTTAAAGCAGGAACAGGCTGCTATATACCACAGCTAAAACTAATGGAATAGTACCCCTGGTTCTGCTTTGTTGGCTTTTGGAACTGAAGTAATGAGTAAGAGGGGTGGCCCTGGGTATTGGTTTTATTTTGCTGGAGGTAAATTTCTTGGACATGTGCAGAATGGACCAGAGTGAAAGTATTTGCCGAGAATTTTTTTTTAAATTTATTTATTTAATTTATTTTTGTCTGCGTTGGGTCGTCATTGCTGTGCGCGGGCTTTCTCTAGTTGCGGTGAGTGGGGGCTACTCTTCGTTGCGGCAGGCGGGCTTTTCATTGCGGTGGCTTCTCTTGTTGCGGAGCATGGGCTCTAGGCATGCGGGCTTCAGTAGTTGTGGCACGTGGGCTCAGTAGTTGTGGCTCACAGGCTCAGGAGTGTAGGCTCAGTAGTTGTGGCGCACAGGCTTAGGTGCTCCGCGGCATGTGGGATCTTCCCGGACCAGGGCTTGAACCTGTGTCCCCTGCATTGGCAGGAGGATTCTTAGCCACTGTGCCACCAGGGAAGTCCCGCCAAGAATGTTTTTATTAATCAAGAGTCAAAGGCAGAGGAGGCTCAGAAACAATCAGCTAACATCATCATTCTAACCTTAAAGGCTGCTGACCCTGTACAATGGGGAGGCTTTATTCCCATACCCACTGGTTGGTTTCCAGGAAACCAAAGTCTTTATGTTCTGGGGGAGTATAATTGTAAAGCTGAAAATTAAAGGAATTGATGAGAAGGGCATCACTAGGAGTGCAATCCATAGTTTAATGTGATGCTTGCCATCTCTCAAGATTAACTGACCCCTGTTCAACCACTATTCATGTGAAATTACTTTTCAATTCAGCATTCAAAACTCTCATTTGAGTATCGTACAAAGTGAAGTAAGTCAGAGGAAAACAAATATCTTAGCATATGTGTGAAACGTAGAAAAATGGTACAGATGAACCTATTTGCAGGGCAGGAATAGAAACTCAGACGTAGAGACCGGACGTGTGGACATGGGGGGGAAGGGGAGGGTGGGATGAATTGGGAGATTAGGTTTGACATATATACACTACCATGTGTAAAATAGCTAGTGGGAACCTGCTTTATAGCACAGGGTGCTCAGCTCAGTGCTCTGTGATGACCTAGATGGGTGGGATGAGGGGGTAGGAAGGTCCAAGAGGGATATATGTATACATATAGCTGATTCATTTCACTGTACAGCAGAAAGTAACACAACATTGTAAAGCAATTATACTACAATAAAAACTAACAAACAAAAGCCTCTCATTTGACTATTTACTACTACCACCAAGATCTACACCTGCAGCAGCTTCACCTGGACTTACATCTCAGCCTTACTCACCACAGGGGCCCTCTTACTCATTGCTGTGTTGCATCTGTTAGGGGTGGGATCTGGGCATTTGAGGTGGCAGGCCTTCTCGTTCTCACTTGCATGTTCACCGCCAGGTACAGTTGTGTAATTAGTGTTATAGTACCACTTATTTTCAGAGTTAGGTGGTATGGCAGGTGACGTGTTATACATTCCTTAGTGGATTCTGACTTTCTTGGCTCCTGTCTTGCTGTGTATATCAACCAGTATCCCTCTGGGTTCTGATGAGCTTCAGCATTTAAAGCCTTAACCTGACATTCAGTTTATCCCGCAGTGCCAGTTCTGTTTACCAAAAGTAGCCCTGGCTCCATGCCAGTAACTCAAGAGTTTTTACCCATTTAAAGTTTAAGGATAGTTTATAACATCATTTCAGCCCCAAGACCTGTAATCATTTGCTTTGCTGGATTAAACTGTCTGAAGAATTCCAGCTATTCTGAGGAAAATTTTGGAGGGAACCACTACTAGATGTTTTTACATATCTTTGGCCCCATTCCCACCAGCAGTATATGAGGGTTCTAATTTCTCCAGATTCTTGTCAACTTATCTTTTTATTAGAGACACCCTAGTGGATATGAAGTGGTATCTTACTGTGGTTTTTTTGTTTGTTTGTTTGTTTTGGTTTTTTTAGTTTTTTGGCTTATGGGATCTTAGTTCCCCGACCAGGGATTGAACCTGGGCCACGGCATTGAAAGCACCGAGTCCTAACCACTGGACCACCGGGGAACTCCCCTTATTATGGTTTTGATGTGCATTTTCCTTATGGGTAATGTTGAGCATTTTTCCTGTGCTTATTGGCCTTTAAAAAGTTATCATCTTTGAAAAAAGAAAAAAAAAGTATCATCTTCGGAGAAATGTCTATTCATAGCCTTTGCCCATTTTAAAAATTGGGTTGTCATTTTGCTACTGAGTTATAAAATAGTTCTTTATGTATTCTAGATAAGGTCCCTTATCAAATATGATTTACACAAGTTTTCTCCTATTCTGTGGGCTGTCTTCACTTTCTTGATGGTGTCCTTTAAAGCACAAAATTTTAAGTTTTGATGATATCCAATTGATCTATTTTATTTTTCGTTTTGTTGCTTGTGCTTTTGGTATTCATCTTATCCAAGAAGCCATTTCTTAATCTAAGGTCATGAAGATTTATGCCTGTTCTAAGAATTTTATAGTTTTATCTCTTAAAACATTTAGGTCTTTGATCCATTTGTGTTAATTTTTATACATGACATGAAGTCGGGGTTAACTTTATTCTTCTGCATGGGGACATCCACTTGTCCCAGTATCATTTGTTGAAAAGACTGTTCTTTCTTCATTGAATTGTCTTAGAACTCTTGTCTAATACACTTGATCCTAAATGTGAGGGTTTGTTTCTGGACTCTCAATTCTGTTATATTGATCTTTGTTTATCCTTATGTCAGTGCCACACTGTCTTGATAACTGTAGCTTTGTTTTTTTGTTTTTTTTTAACTGAAGTATAATTGATTTACGATATCGTGTTCGTTTCAGGTATACAACACAGTGATTCAGTTTTTCGTACACACACACACACACACACACACACACATTCCTTTTCAGATTCTTTTCCCTTATAGGTTATTGAAAAATACCGAGTATAGTTCCCTGTGCTATACAGTAGGTCCTTGTTGGTCATCTATTTTATATATAGTATTGTGTATATGTTAATCCCAACCTCCTAATTTATCCCTCCCTGCACCCCCCCTTCCCCATTGGTAACAATAAGTCTGTTTTCTATGTCTGTGAGTTGCTTTCTGTTTTGTAAATAAGTTCATTTATATCATTTATACCATTTTTTTAAGATTCCACATAGTAATGATATCATATGATATTTGTCTTTCTCTTTCTGGCTTACCTCACTTAGAATGATAATCTAAATGTTGCTGCAAATGGCATTATTTCGTTCTTTTTTATGGCTGAGTAATATTCCATTGTATATGTATATACTACATCTTCTTTATCCATTCATGTGTCAATGGACATTTAGGTTGCTTGTAGTTAAGTTTTAGAATCAGGAAATGTGAGTCCCCTAACTTTGTAGTATGTGTTCTTTTCTATTTTGCACAGATGATACCATATTACAAATAATATTTTGCACATATTTTTAAACTTAATATATAATAGTTTATCCTATATAAATTAACATAGCTATTTCATTTTTTGAGAGTTGCATAGCATTTCAGTAGTACAAATATATTTTGTTGATGTAATTTAGATTTTATAATCTTCTGCTATTACAAACAGTGCTGCACTATGTACCTTTGTAAACATGTCACCTCAGATTGTAAGTTTCTAGAGATTGAATTCCTAGAAGAGGAACTAGAATGTCAGAAGTAATGTGCATTTAAAATTTTGTGAATTCTACAGTTTATGTAGAAGGAAAACTATGGAAAACTGTAGAATTTTTCCTTATGTTATTGATGTCTAACTTTATCCTGTTTTGGTTAGAGAGGATACTTTGTATGGTTATTTATCTTATAAAATCTATTGAGGCTTGTTTGTGGCCCAGCAAATGGTCCATCCTGAAGAATATCCCATGTGCACTTGACAAGATGTGATTCTGCTATTGTTGGGTGGAGTGTTCTGTATGTGTCAATTAGATGTGTTTGGTTTATTGTGCTAAGTTCTCTATTTTCTTACTTATATACTGTCTGGTTGATCAATTCATTATTCAAAGTGAGGTTTGAAGTTTCCAACTGTTATAGAACTGTCTACTTCTCCCTTCAGTTTCTTTCAGTTTTTGCTTCATATATTTTGAGGGTCTGTTATTAGGCTTATAATGTTTATGATTTATTTTCTTGTGTTTTTTTAACCTTTAAATTAATATATAATGTCCTTTGTCTTTTGTACCTTTTTTTTTAATGCATTTTAAATTTATTTATTTATTTATTTTGGCTGTGTTGGATCTTCGTTTCTGTGCGAGGGCTTTCTCTAGTTGTGGCAAGCGGGGGCCACTCTTCATCGAGGTGCGCGGGCCTCTCACTGTCGCAGCCTCCCCTGTTGCGGAGCACAGGCTCCAGATGCGCAGGCTCAGTAGTTGTGGCTCATGGGCCCAGTTGCTCCGCGGCATGTGGGATCTTCCCAGACCAGGGCTCGAACCTGTGTCCCCTGAACTGGCAGGCAGATTCTTAACCACTGCGCCACCAGGGAAGTCCCCCTTCCCTCTGTTACTGATGTCACAGATAACATCTTTATAAATTGTGTCCCATTAACCTAGATTAATAATTGTTTTTTATGCATTTGTCTTTTAAATCATGTAGAAAGTAAAAACTGGAGTTAAAAATCAAAGTTACAATAATACTAGCTTTTATAATTGCTCTTGCTTTTTTAATCTTTACTGAAGATCTTTATTTCTTCATATGGCTTCAAGTTACTGTTTGACTTTCTTTCATTTCAACCTGAAGAACTTTTGGCATTTCTTGCAGGGCCCATCTACTGGTAACAAATTCCCTCAGCTTTTGCTTATCAGGAAATGTCTTGATTTCTTCCTCATTTTTTTTTTTTTTTCCCCACGCTAAGTGGCATGCGGGATCTTAGTTCCCTGACCAGGGATTGAACCCGTGCCCCCTGCAGTGGAAGCACAGAGTCTTAACCACTGGACTGCCAGGGAAGTCCCTCTTTCTCATTTTTGAAGGAGAGTTTTGCTAGATATAGAATTCTTTTCCTATACCATTTTTGCAAAGGCTATATTCCTTGTTAAGTGTGATCACTGACACCTGTTCTTTTAGCCTTTGTTCATCCAATGTGTTAACCAAGATTTCCTTGAATACTAGGAGCTCAAACAAATAAAACAAAAATGAACAAAAAACACACCAACAAAAATAAGAGAAAGAAAACCCCACCTCTCTTTGTTTTTGCAGATTGGTTCTGTGCTGGGGCCATTCCTTCAACACTTAGCTAGGCTTGCTCTGAACCTAGAGATCAGCCTGAGGTGAAAGCTTAGAGTCTTCTCAGGTTTTGTCTGATCATGTGTCTGGGTATGCTTGTGGTGTTCTAAGTTTTCTCATATACATGGTGCCTTGGAATGTCCTAACTTCCCAAAGTGTTTTCACCCCAACCTCTCCATATCTGTGAGTCTGTAGTCTGCTTTGCAGCTTTTATTAGCAGTGCCTGCCGCTTTTCACCCCGGAGTTCTGAGTTAGGTAGAACAGAGGCAAGTACCTTGCATCAGTCTTCAGATGGCCCCCGTACAGATTAGAACAAATGTACACAATAATTTACAAATCAGGTTTCCCTTGGGTTTAGGGAGAGAGCTGAAAACTGGGCTGCCTTCAAGACAAAAACCACTGCCATGCTGGGGTGAGGGTGGGGCAAGGATCAGTAAAAACAGCACAAAACTTTCCTATTATTTTGAGGATGACTTTTTCATTTTTTATTCTTTTTTAAAAATATTTATTTATTTGGCTGCGCCTGGTCTTAGTTGCGGCACGTGGGATCTTTATTGTGGCACGTGGGATCTTTGTTGCAGCATTCGGCATCTAGTCCCGCTGACCAGGGATTGAACCCAGGCGCCCTGCGTTGGGAGCACGGGATCTTAACTACTGGACCACCAGGGAAGTTCTGAGGATGACTTTTTCTTGATTGAGTGTTCACTTGGTTGTTGTAAAGCTTTGACTGTTTTCTAAAGCTACAACAAAGTTGGTTCAGACTGCTTGTTTTTTGATGTTTCTGTGGAGGAATGAGGCTTTGGAATTTCATAGTCTGCTGTTTTGCTGACATGTGGGTTGTGTTTTCACTCTCTTGATAGTGTACTTGGATTCACAAAACGTTTTCAATTTCGATGAAGTCTACTTTATTTTTTCTTTTGTTGTCATAGTAAGAAACCATTGCCAAATTCCAAGGTCATAAAAGTTTGTCTCTTTTGGGGAATTCCCTGGTGGTCCAGTGGTTAGGACTTGGCTCGTTCACTGCCTAGGCCCAGGTTCAATCGGGGAACTAGGCTCCCACAGTCCTCGTGGTATGGCAAAAAAAAAAAAAAAAAAAAAAAAGTTTGCCTCTTTTTTAGTAGCTGGAGCACAGGTCCTGTGATGATTTCTCAGCCTTAGGTTACATGCCCATCTTCAAAGCAATCACTGTGGTGAGGTAATAGACTATTCTTTTCTTTCTTTTTTTTTTTTAATTTTTATTTACTTTTTGGCTGCTCTGCTTGTCATGTGGGATCTTAGTTCCCCCACCAGGGACTGAACTTGTGCCCCCTGCATTGGAAGCTCGGAGTCTTAACCACTGGGCAGCCAGGGAAGTCCCAGTAATAGACTATTCTGATTGGCCAGGCTGAATAGAGTAGGATCAGCCGCACAGACTGAGAGTGGTGTTTATGCTAAGGTGCTGTTTCCGAAAAGGAAGATAGAATGGGTGCCAGAAAAATTAGTAAATATATTATGAAGCATTCTTAGTACATTGAGAAGTTGATGGTGCCCTAGAGTGCACATTTTAAATTTAAAATGTATTTTTCTTGCTATAAATTAATATGTAAATGTTTTTTTTTTAAAGATCTGGCATATATTTCCTGACTACTTTTTTTTTTAAATTAATTAATTAATTTATTTTTGACTGTGTTGGGTCTTCGTTTCTGTGTAAGGGCTTTCTCTAGTTGTGGCAAGCAGGGGCCACTCTTCATCGCGGTGCGCGGACTTCTCACTATCGCGGCCTCTCTTGTTGCGGAGCACAGGCTCCAGACGCGCAGGCTCAGTAGTTGTGGCTCACGGGCCCAGTTGCTCTGCGGCATGTGGGATCTTCCCAGACCAGGGCTTGAACCCGTGTCCCCTGCATTAGCAGGCAGATTCCCAACCACTGCGCCACCAGGGAAGCCCAATATGTAAATGTTTAAAAGTGACTTCCAGGGCTTCCCTGGTGGCACAGTGGTTGAGAATCTGCCTGCCAATGCAGGGGACACGGGTTCGAGCCCTGGTCTGGGAAGATCCCACATGCCGCGGAGCAATAAGGCCCGTGAGCCACAACTATTGAGCCTGCACGTCTGGAGCCTGTGCTCCGCAGCAACAGAGGCTGCGACAGTGAGAGGCCCGTGCACCGCGATGAAGAGTGGCCCCTGCTTGCCACAACTAGAGAAAGCCCTTACACAGAAACGAAGACCCAACACAGCCATAAATAAATAAATAAATAAATTAAAAAAAAAAAAAAGTGACTTCCAGGGCTTCCCTGGTGGCGCAGTGGTTGGGAATCCGCCTGCCAATGCAGAGGACACGGGTTCAGGCCCTGCTCTGGGAAGATCCCGCATGCCGCGGAGCAGCTGAGCCCGTGAGCCACAACTACTGAAGCCTGCGCGCCTGGGGCCCGTGTTCCGCAGCAGGGGAGGCCACTGCAATGAGAAGCCCGCACACTGCAACGACGAGTGGCCCCCGCTCGCCACAACTGGAGGAGGCCCGCATGCAGCAACGAGGACCCAACGCAGCCAGAATAAATAAATAAAATTTTTAAAAAATAAATAAATAAATAAAAGTGACTTCCAAAAGTATACCTGCTGATGTGGTCCCTGATAAGCCAAACAGGAGGAAGTTGGTTTAGTCTTTACTTCATGTTCCAATGTACTCATTTTTTGTGGTTTGTTTTGTACAGGTACTGTGATAACCAGAGTTTGTAGCAAGGATCTACTTATTGGACCCTCTTGACATATAAAGAGATGTGGGGGGATTCTCGATCTACTAACAGAACAGGACCTTTTCGGTAAGTCTTAAAATTTGAATATTGAAATGTCAGTTTTTAATGATACAGTATAACATTTTTGGCCTACCATAAAGAGGGATATTTTCTAGAAATAGCTCTGATTTTTTAAAAATAGAAACTATTTAAAAATTTTCTAGTCATTTCTAAAGTGATTGTGAGACTAAATACCCAGCATGCCAAGTGTTTTAGCATTTTTAAAAGCATTAACAAAATCCCCCAATTTCTAAAAATATTTTTTGTCTCTTTTAGCAAAGTAATACATACTTGATTAATAAGGAAAGCTAGTAAAAAATGTACATAAATGTTTATAAATGTATGTAAATGTTTCATTAAATTCAGTAATTTATGTCTAGAATCCAGAGCTCTGTCTTTCCTGTGACACATTGTGTTTCAGCTACCAAAAATAGTTCTGAAAAAGAAAAATTACTCGATGCAATTTTCTAAGCTGCATTTCAATTTTAAATGTTACTAGGTACAAAGATAAGTGGAGAAGGTGGTACCGTTCAGTTGTAAATGGATTATATTTTAGATTTGTGGGGAGTTAATTTTTTATAGCCAGTATAATAAACACTGATGATGGTATTTTAAAACTTTTGCATTGTGTTTACAATTGGAATATGATTGTAATGGCTTTAGTTGGTATATGGCAAAGAAATCTGACCTTTAAAGCTATACATTAAAAAATATTTATGCTCCAGGGAATTCCCTGGTGGTCCAGTAGTTAGGACTCCACACTCTCACTGCCAAGGGCCTGGGTTGAGTCCCTGGTCGGGGAACTAAAATCCCACAAGCCACGCGGTGTGGCAAAAAAAAAATTTATGTTCTAATTGAAACTTCTGTTACTAGTAAATTTTCTTTTTGATTGGCAGTCTGCAGGATCTTCTTGTGCAAATTCAACAGATGTTTTATTATTTTGAAGCTTGGGGTTCCAATGAAAAATTTAGGGAGAGAACTAAGTTTTAAAAAATCCATATAATATTTAGTAAAACTAGTTTCATGAATAAAGGGGTCTTTACTTTTTGCTTAGCAGTCTTTAAATTAAAGCAGTGGTGGTGATGCTGGTTATGTTTTTCCTTTCAAAATATTAAGGTCTGGATCAGTGGTCAACAACAACAGGTTGTATAGCCTGGAGCTTGTTTTTGTTTTATTGGAACATAGCCCTGATCATTCATTTACAAATTGTCTGTGATTGCTTTCATGCTGCAATGGCAGAGTTGAATAGTTCTGACAGAAACTGCAAAGCCTAATGTAATTACTGTCTGACTCTTTATGGAAAAAGTTTGCAGATCCCTAGTCTAGATTAGTGAGTTTGTACTTTAACATTTAAAAATCTCTCCTTTTTACTTATATTTATGGATAATTATTTGTAAGTAAGGCTGTTTCCTGTAAGCCTTCAGGAATGTTAGGTAACTTTAGCTCTATTGCATCACTTAAAAATTTTTTTCAGAACATTTTCTCTTTGAATTTATTATTTAAAATTGTATTTCCCCACCTTAATTTTAGTTTAAATGTAAGTCATTACATGCTATTTTTTAAGATCTTTGACCAGAAAGAGATATAGTTTATATAGCATAACTTTTGGGGGGACTAATTTGGGTGAAAAAGGTATCTTGCAGGAAAATAATTTTGTATTTATTTTAACAACTCGTCTTCTTAAAATTTTTTAAAATTTGGTTGAAAATGATTTTCATAGCCACTGCTATTTTATACTAATAGAAGTGTTTCTTGAATAGTCTACATAAAATACAGTTCTAAGAACCCTAGTACAGTGGTTACTCTAGATCTCTTTGATCTTCTCCACTTAAGAGGGTAAGGTAATCCTTAGGGTAGTATTCAAAGACACTGTTGGATGTGTTCTGGTCAGAGAACATGTAGATTTAGATACCTCAGCACTCAGCCTGTGAGTGTCTGCTGAGGCTTAAGTCTTCCTGCAATCTAACTATTGGGATTTTTTTTTTTATTATTAATTTTTAAATTTTTTGTCTGTGTTGGGTCTTTGTTGCGGTGCACGGGCTTCTCATTGCAGTGGCGTCTCTTGTTGCGGAGCACGGGCTTTAGGTGCGCGGGCTTCAGTAGTTGCAGCGCGTGGGCTCAGTTTTTGTGGCTCGCAGGCTCTAGAGCACAGGCTCAATAGTTATGGCGCATGGGCTTAGTTGCTCCACGGCATGTGGGACCTTCCTGGAAGAGGGCTCGAACCCGTGTCCCCTGCATTGGCAGGCGGATTCTTAACCACTGCGCCGCCAGTGAAGTCCCTAACCATTGGGATTTGAATGATTTTAAATATGGGTGACACCAGAATTAGTGGTAATGTCTTAATTTTAGTGTTATATTGTATTATTTATGAAGAACATTTAAACATTGCTTCTCTTATGATGAACCCCATAGATATAACTAATGTTAATAGGAGCTGATGGAAGTTACCATGTCCTGAAAATCCATTAAATATGCATCATTCAACTGTTTAGGTTACTATTGTTAAATTCCTATTACTTTTTGGAAAGGGTTTGGCATTGTAACTGTTTCTCTTGCACTGAGTAACCCAGAAGCGGTTGTCTGTTGAATCTTTCTATAGCAGTGTAGTCTGAGTTCAGAAGGGTCATGTAATAGAACCTGTATATTCTGGAAGGAGAGAACTGAGTTGGACTTGATCTCTTAATACTTTTGTTTTTACTTTTTTTTTTACTGCTTTGTAAAACTGTTTTGTTTTACTGCTAAAAAGGAGGTAACCATTCAGATCATTTCATGTTTTCCTTTTTCATGCCCTTCTCTCCCCTCCCCTTGAAGCTCAGTATCCTAGGTACCTAATTGCCTATTTAAATTTCCTAATCTTTTACCAAAGTCAAAACATATAAAATGGTCTGGAGCTTAAGACAAAGGGAGGAAGTTAGGTAGTATGAAAGATTGGGCCAATTCTCATTTATCTCTTGAGTTCTGTAAACTGAGAATGCGAATTTAATACTATGCTTATTTTAAAATATATTGTATTACCATGAAAAATTAGATGAGGCATTAGAATCTAGAAAATCAGCTTTTTTTTTGGGACCTGGTGATAATGCTTGAAGGCCTAATGCTCTCTCTAGGTCCCTTTCAGTATTAAGCTCCTGGATGCTGTTGCTTGGTTTAGTCGACTTAACACATGCTTTGTGGCATGATTCATGCTGCCTTCTGAGATACCCTTGAGTAGTTACAATAACAGGACCCAGGTGAGAGCAGTTCTAGGTGGAGCCACTGTAGAACGAGGATTTAGATGCAGCCAGGGCTGATGCTCAGCTGGTGAACACTGGTGTACTCCTAGTGATTTACAGCCAGTGTTTCTTCATTTTGGGCCTGCATCCATTCTGACTGGGTGGTGTCCATACTGTGGCTGTAATCAAATATTTTGGAATGTTACTCCTGTATGCACCAATGAGAAAGACACCTCCTGAAACCTACTGTATAAAATTTACAGTGCATTGGTTTTTCTGATGTATAGGAATCATCATGCTGATCTTGGAATTCTAAGTTCCCTGGCTATAGGAAATGGAAATTTTTGTAGAGTGTCACCATTGCTAGCTTATCTGGTGTTGCGGATTTTCCCCGTTGCAGGACTGGGTGAAAGCTTTTTCTGCAGCAGTCATGTTGAAAACCTTGTGTTGACTTTCCTCGTGTTCTGAAATGGGAATATAAAAGTTTACTACACCACTTCGTCTTAAAATAGCAAAACATTGCTGTTTTCTGCAGATCTAGGACCTTGTTACAGAACTCTGCCAAAAAAAAAAAAATGTTTGCGGAAGAATGTGCTGTTGATTAGAGAAGAATATGCTGGTGTGTAGATTTCAAACTCTCTGGACAATATGAATAACACTGTCTTTGTTTCTACAGTGGGAGCCAAGAAGAAAGGTTTGCTCCGGGGTGGAACAGGGATTATCCTCCTCCTCCCCTTAAGAGTCATGCTCAAGAGAGACACTCTGGCAACTTTCCTGGCAGAGATTCACTTCCCTTTGATTTCCAGGGGCATTCGGGGCCTCCCTTTGCAAATGTAGAGGAGCATTCTTTCAGCTATGGAGCTAGAGACGGACAGCATGGTGACTATCGAGGAGGGGAGGGACCTGGACATGATTTCAGGGGGGGAGATTTTTCATCTTCTGATTTCCAGAGCAGAGATTCATCACAGTTGGACTTCAGAAGTAGGGACATACATTCTGGGGATTTTCGCGATAGAGAAGGACCACCTATGGACTATAGGGGTGGAGATGGTACTTCTATGGATTATAGAGGTAGGGAGACATCTCACATGAACTACAGAGACAGGGATGCTCATACTGTTGACTTTAGAGGTAGGGATGCTCCTCCACCTGACTTCAGGGGCCGGGGCACTTATGATTTAGATTTTAGAGGCCGGGATGGATCCCATGCAGATTTTAGGGGAAGGGATTTATCAGATTTGGATTTCAGGGCCAGAGATCAGTCACGTTCTGATTTTAGGAATAGAGATGTATCTGATTTGGACTTCAGGGACAAAGACGGAACACAGATGGACTTTAGAGGCCGAGGTTCAGGTACTAGTGATCTAGACTTTAGGGACAGGGATACACCACATTCAGATTTCAGAGGTAGACACCGGTCCAGGACTGATCAGGATTTTAGGGGCAGAGAGGTGGGACCTTGTATGGAATTTAAAGATAGGGAGATGCCCTCTGTGGATCCAAATATTTTGGATTACATTCAGCCCTCTACACAAGATAGAGAACATTCTGGTATGAATGTGAACAAGAGAGAAGAATCTGCACATGACCATACAACAGAAAGGCCTGCTTTTGGCATTCAGAAGGGAGAATTTGAGCATTCAGAAACAAGAGAAGGAGAAACACAAGGTGTAGCTTTTGAACATGAGTCTCCACCAGACTTTCAGACCAGCCAAAGTCCACTTCAAGACCAGGACAAGTCACAGCTTTCTGGAGGTGAACAACAGAGTTCGGATGCTGGTATGTTTAAAGAAGAAGGTGGTCTGGACTTCCTTGGCCGGCAAGACACTGATTACAGAAGCATGGAGTACCGTGATGTGGATCACAGGCTTCCAGGAAGCCAGATATTTGGCTATGGCCAGAGCAAGTCTTTTCCAGAGGGCAAAACTTCCCAAGATGCCCAACGGGACCTTCAGGTATGTTAATGGAATGGATTGCTTTTTTGAATTTTGCTTTTTCATAAAACTTTTCTGAAGGGTGAAGTGTAGAGTCCAGGACCATTAGTCCTAGGTCTTAACTTTGTACAGCCATTAAAAAGCAAGATTTGTATTCAGTGTACATCTCTAGAGAAAGGGCCCTCAGTTCAGATCATATTTTTGATGTGTGTCTCTTCATTATTTTGCTTGATGGTACTGATTGAAATGCTTTGGGATAATTTAGTTTGAAAGCATTTGTCTTTGGGAGTTGGTTCTCTCTCAACTCTTGCATAGTCAGGCCTGTGGCTGTTTAGGGTTCATTTTCTTATTTAAACTCCTTTAGAGAATACCTAGGATATAGAGGTAGAGAATACCTAGTTATGAGGAGGTGATGTTAATGTTGCAAGTATTCTCTTGAAGCTAACTTAATTGACTTAAATGTTGAATTTCTGTATGTATAATGTATAATCTAATGTATATATAATCTAAGTGAGGAGAATTATGTTTGCAGTTGGACATTGAAAATATTATCTTTTAAAATAGGTATTACCCATCTCTATTGAAGTTTCTGTTATTTTGGACAGTAATTCTAAGACATGCTAACCAAATAATGGATTTTGAGAATGTTAGAGCTGGATGGCCATATAATTTATTGTTCAAGTCAGGACACTTTCAAGAGTAAAAGAGGACACTATTTGTAATTATGCCAGGAGAGTAGGCATAACTGGGAGGTGTGGTCACGTAGTTATAGGAGACTTTTTTCCCCAAAAGTTAAACCCTTTTTATAACTGTTGAAATGAAAGAGAATCAATTAGAGCTGAGACTTTTGTGAATATGGAAAATGCAGATTTCTCTGAATTGTACTGTTAAGTTATATTGGCAGATGACACCTTTTGACTTTGTTCTGGAATTTGTTATAGATTACATCTTTGATAAATGACATCTGGTTTTATTTATTTATTTGCTGTTTTCTCATTCAGGAAAAGAAAATTTTAGTTTTGAGAATCTAGGTGATTTTTTTCCTGTTTATAAAAGTCGTATTCAGTGTTGTTTCTCTTAATTTTCTGCTTTACTATTTCAAAATTCCCTCAATGAGCATGGATCTTAACACACTTGTATTCTAATGATTTGAAATCAAATTTTGGGGGAATTCCCTAGCAGTCCAGTGGTTAGGACTCAGCGCTTTCACTGCTGGGGCCCGGGCTCAATCCCTGGTCGGGGAACTAAGATCCCACCAAAAAAAAAAAAAAGAAAGAAATCAAATTTTGGAACTCAGAAAAATAGAGACAATTATAATTTTTCATATCTTCATATGATGTAAGTCATTTTGATTTTTGATCCTGAGTACCTGTATTTCATGTTATTTCATTTTGCGCATTAACATGTATTTGTTTCTAAAATAATTTTTTATTCTGGATTCAAGGATCAAGATTATAGGACTGGCCCAAGTGAGGAGAAACCAAGCAAGCTTATTCGATTAAATGGGGTGCCTGAAAATGCAGCAAAAGAAGAGGTAAGGATTTTTTTCTTTTTCTTTTTTCCTTTTCCTTTCTTTTTGTCAATTAAAAAAATTTTTTTAACTTTTTATTTTGAAAAATTGTAGATTCCCAGGAAAGCATAACGAAGTATTCAGGGAAATCTTGGTTATCCTTCACCCAGCTTTCTCCCGCCCGTCCCCCAGTGTCAACATCTTGTATTACTGTAGTACAGTAGCTAAACCAGGAAATTGGCTTTGGTATAATCCATAGAGCTCATTCATTTTTCACCAGTTACACATGTACTCAACTGAGGTGAGGTTTGTTAAAAAAAAAAAAAAATTATGACAAATGATTGCTGTCCTTAGACCTGATAATCATCCTTTAGGGGATGATCCAAGATGCAGTTACATAAAGATGCATAAAGATGCGGTTTATTGACAGTAGTAAAAACTGGGAGCTGCCTAACTTCTCAGTGGTGAAGGACTTGGTGACTAAACTATGGATGACCTTAAGGAAGAGTTTGGTCAGAATATACAACAACCAGAGCAGACAGTGCTTTACTCTGTATTAGGCATTGTGTGATGCTTACAAGCATTAGTTCATTTAATTATCACAACATCCTATGAAACAGGTACTCTTTATTCATTCATTCCAAATATTAAGCACTATTGTATTCCAGGCAGTGTTCTAGGCACTGAGTGATATAGCAGTGAACATTATGAAGTCACTGCTTCCATGGATAATAAAAATAAGCAAAAAAAAAAAATTCAAGCAGTGATAAATGCCCTGAAGGAAACTAAAGTAAGGGTTTAGAGCATCATTGGGGTATAGGCTATTTTAGATTGGGTAGTTAGGGAAGACATCACTGAGGAAGTGACATTTGAGCCCAGGCCTGAATGCAAGTGAGAGAACAGTCCATTTGAAAATGGGGAGAAGAACTGACCAGGCTGAGGGAGTTCAGGTGCCATGGCCTTGGACTGGAAGGAGCTCAGTGCATCATCTTATGTTTAAAAGATGAGAATCCGGATGCTGAAAGGTTACACAGCACATGAGCAGGAGAGGCTTGGAATACAGGCAGTATGATTTCAGAGCTTGAGTTCTTGAGGTTATGCTCTTCTGCCTTTTTTATGTACTTGAGAATTTTTAAATAATTATGTTCTACTTATTCAGCAGTTTTTGAATGCCTGGAGTGTGTATGGCTCAATTTTGCCTTTGTAAATTAATCATAGCTTTAAATTACGTAGAATAAAAGCCACTAGGGGAAATATAATATTCAATATTTGATTATGATGTGTATCATTACTGTACATACCATATTCTTGCAGATTCTTCATGCCTTTCGGACTCCTGATGGCATGCCTGTAAAGGACTTGCAGTTGAAGGAGTATAACACAGGTGAGTTTCATGACTTGCATGCAGCCTTGGGTTAGGAAGAGTCTTTGTCAGATCTCTTCATCTTGTGCTACTCAAAATTTTTTTAAGAAACCATAGTTAAGATTTTCGGAAGTCTCCTGTTGATGCCTTCAAATAACAGCCAGCTTTAGTGTTAGCTGTGGTTCTTTGTGGACGTTTGTCCACACATAGGCAATAAGGATGCATGTTCCAGTTCTTCTGAGTGCCTGTGAGATATAAAGTGAGTGTTGTAGCATTTGTCCCCAAATATATTTTATATAATTAAATCATTAAACTTACTGCTTATGTTCTTCATGGTGGTGGAATGTTTACGTTTGAGCCTGGTAAGATTTTAATTATCTTACTATATGTAAAATTTTACATTTCATTTCTTCAGCGTGGAATTTTCAACTTTCCAGAGAAATTGTACAGATTAGTGGTTTCTTGAAATTTTAGTCTTATTCTGCGAACAGACTCCTGCAACAGCTATTTTGTTGAAACCCATGAATAGATCCAGAAGAGCTTTCTTTTTGACCTCTGTTCTGTGGTCTGAACTGCAGATTAGATTTTCAGAATATCCTCCTAGTATTTTAGAGTACCAAGTTTGGTCAGTTTCTTCAAATCTTATTACAGAAAAAGTAATCAAAAGTGAAATGCCATGCACTCAAGGTATTGGACCAGTATTTTTAGGACTACACATATGAAGTGGTTTAAAAACAGAGGTAATATTTAAGTTATCTATTTTGCAGAATTTTAAATTGAAGAAGTAGAGCATTCGTTTTTTCACAAAACTTAGAATTTCAGTAATTCATGTTAAAGAACTCTTCAAGTAAGAGTAAGCCATATTTTTGAGTAGATAGTTTACTTTTAAACAGTTTACCATGGAATAAAATTTTTGCATTAACTAGATAGCTTCTTTCAATTGGTTCTACAGAGGAAAACTATCCACAAAAACAAATTTTTGTGCTTGAAATAATCTGGTGTTTGAGTTAAGTACAGAAATTTTTTTTCTGTAATTTGACAGCAAACTCAGAAGCATTATTTCTCAGGAAGCTATTGTTTCCTTGTTTTAAATACGTCAACTCTAAATTTGTGGAAACATGACTAAGAGTAGTTATGTTGTTCTCGCACACCACTTTTTTGGCAGGGTGGGGCATGTGTCTCATACAGACTTTCTTGATTTACTATTAACTTTGGGAATTAAAAATAGAATTTATAGGCTGCCGTTGCTTTTTGACTCATAGGGCAATAATTTCAGCTTTTATCTTGTTTCATGAACTGTGCTTTCGTTAAGTATTGGTATTTTTAGGAAAAAGACATGTCTTGATGTTTAAATAGCAGCAGTTGCAATTCTTCCATTTCTTTAGTACTCATTGACTTTCTATGTATATTGTCAGATTTATTAGCAGAGTAAAACCTACATTAACTTACACGGTTTACAGAGGGAGTTCTTAAATTTCCTGGCTGTGGTAGCTATTAAAATTGTAGCTGGCACACCAGAGATATTGATACACATGTGAAATCATTCAAGACAGGACAGTGGTTTTATAAAAAAAAAAAAAAATCAGCTTTCAGGAAATGCACTTTTCTTGGCATTTTAATATATGAAGTGATAGTATAATAAAAGTATATATATGCACATACATATATGTGTGTATATATATATATACCTTTTAAAATGAATGGATTGGATTACCAGTCCCATGTTATCCATATTACATCACTGTGTGGCAAGTAGAATGAACTTTTAAAATTATCGGTCAGATCATGTTATTCCCCTGCCTAACACCCTTTAACACCTTTCCATCTCAGTTGGAAGAAATTCCCAACTTCTTGTTTTGACTTACACAGTCCTGCATGAGTTTGCCCTTGGCTGTTTGTCTGACCTCATCCCATACTGCTCTCCACCTTTCTTATTATACTCTAGCCACACTGAGCCTTTCTGTAGTCCTTGGCAAATAAAGACTTCTTTCTCTGTCAGGGCCTTTGCACTGCTCTTCCCACTGATCCTCACTTTTCTTTTGGGGTTTAGTTCTTGGCTTCAGTTTCAACTCTCAGAGGCCTTGCCTCACCATCCAATCTAATATCACTTCTCAGTCATTTTTTATTGTATCTGGGTTTGTCATCATAGGATTTATCACTTTGATATTTTTCTCAGTGGTTTTGTGTGTCTTATTCCTCTCACTAGAGAGTTAGCTCCATGATAGCAGGAGCCTCGTCTGTCTTGTTCCCTCCTGTTTACCCAGTTCTTGACACTATGCCAGGCCCTGATGGGTTCCCAGCATGCCTGGAATGAATAATGTGGTGTATGTGGAGTAATGTATATGGAGAGCAGCTGTGGTCTCCTTTCAGGTGAGGTGCATTAAAAGGTAGTTTAGGTTTCACAGCCGTGCACTCTTACGTATCTGCTGAAGAACATACCTTGAAACAATCAGATGTTCTGAGAACTTTAACATTTACTTGTTCAAAGGTTTTGAGTGAATTTTAATAGAAATGGTGTCTTTTATAAATGGCAGTCAATTTTTTAGGCTAGGATAACCTCCAGAGACCATGTAGGATGGATGTTGATCATAAGAGGGGGATTGTGGGGTAGAGTTCATCCTTTTAGTTGATGTATTGGGGAGCTAGTCTGTAACAGAGAAAACGTTAATGCCTCTTCACTGACTCAAGTAATATCAGTTTAATTTTTGTCTCATTTAGAGCTGTGTAAGTACAGGGCCACAACTTCTATCCAAAATCTGTGGGGTCAGATGAATTTATGAATTTTTCTGAATATAGAAAGGTAATGTGGTACGTAGCTCATACATGAATTATTTCTCCCAGTGGGATGTGTATCAGACGTAATACTTCTGCAGCAAAATGAATATTCTCACTAAGAAGATGACTATAAAGAGACTAAGTGTAGTATATAGGTCAAGATTTGTCTCCAAATGACTTCACTGAAAATTTACCAAAAACTTGGTATTTAGGGGATATTTGGATTTTGGAATTGCAGATAAGGGACTGTGAACCCACACATATTGTGTACGTTTGAGTTTTTCTATTGCCATGTGCAAATATATAATAACCCTATTAGTTGTAAAAGTACCTTGACTTACATGATTATATTCCTGGGGAAAGTATCAGGAATGAAATGTCTTTTGGTGACTGAGCAAACAAATTCTGGTATACACATACAATGGAATACTACTCAGCAGCAAAAATGATGAAACTATGTGTGCATGTAACAACATGGATGAATCTCAAAGGCATTATGCTAAGTGAAAGAAACTAGACTCAAAAGGCTACATACTGCCCTGAAAAGAAATAAAGTACTGATACATGCTACAACTTGAATGCACCTTGAAAACATTATGCTCAGTGAAAGAACCAGACACAAAAGACCACATATTGTCTGATTCCATGTATATGAAATATCCAGAATAGGCATATCTGTAGAGACAGAAAATGGATTGGGTAGTTTGGTGGTTGTTAGGGGCTGGAGAAGAGGGAAAAGGGGAGTGACTGCTTAATGGATATGGGGTTTCCTTTTGGGGTGATAAAAATGTTCTTCTGGAACTAGATAGTGGTGATGGTTGCATAACACGGTGAATGTACTTAATGTCACTGAATTGTACACTTTAAAATGGTGCATTTTATGTTCTCTGTATTTGATTATAATTTTAAAAAATACTGCATACTGTATGATCCTATTTATATGACATTCTGGAAAAAGCAAAATTATAGTAATAGAAGATAGTGGTTGCCAAGGTATTGGGGGAGGAGTTGACTGTAAAATGGAAGCATAAGAATTGGGGGGCATAATGGAACTGTTTTATATATTGATTGTGGCAGTGGTGTATCAATGTTAAATTCACTGAAGTTGGTAACTACTGTGGTTATGTAAGAGAACATCCTTATTCTTAGGAAATACACAGTGAAGTTTTTAGAAGTAAAGGACCAGGATGTATGCAGTTTTCTCTCATGGGGTTTAGAAAAAAAATTTGATGAATATGGAGAAGGAAGGGAGTAGATATGACAACATGTATCAATAGATGAAACTGGTAATGGGCATATAAGTGTGTTCTTTGTACTGTTCTTGCAACTTTTTTTGTAACTTGGAAATTATTTCCAATAAAAATGTGAAAAACTGACGTAAATCTGATGTATCCTATTTTTAAACAATCAGCAGAAATCTTGCAAGATAAAGACTACAGTGAACTATTTCTGTCAACAAACTATAGAGCAGTGGTTCTCAGAGTGGATCCTGGACCAGCAGTGTCAGTACTACCTCTGAACTTGTTAGAAATACATATTTTCAGACTCCTTTCTAGACCTTCTGAATCAGGAACTCTGGGGGTGGGGCCTACCAATCTCTGCTTTAACAAGCCCTCCATGCGATTTTTTTTTAATGTCTATTTTATGTATTTATTTATTTATTTGGTCGTGCCGGGTCTTAGATGCGGCAGGCAGGCTCCTTAGTTGTGACATGCGAACTCTTAGTTGCAGCATGCATGTGGGATCTAGTTCCCTGATCAGGGATCAGACCGGGGCCCCCTGCATTGGGAGTGTGGAGTCTTAACCACTGTGCCACCAGGGAAGTCCCTCCATGCGATTTTTGATGCACCCTGAATTGTGAGAATGATTGCATTAGATTATTTGTTTATAGTCTTTATTCTAGAACTTTTTTGCACCGTTTAAAATAGACAGTAAGCAAGTGGACCTTCTGTAAGTAGAAAAGCCTAATGCATATGTGCCTTAAGAGCCCATGGCAGGGCCTTGCCTACCTGATATCAGTTCTGCTGTACAGAGCTGGGGCAGGAACTGGAGTAGTGTTGATGTTATTTTATGTTCTTAGTTGTTCTTTCTGTTTATGTAGCATACTTCCTCCAGAGGTCTTGGAATGGTTGTAGATGTTCTCATTCTCACAGTATTTCTCTGATATTTGAATGCAGACAGAACTGCTGTTGATTTTTAGATGGACTTGAATACTGACAGTATAAAGCTTGCTGTGATTTTTTTCCCAAAGGAATTTGTATCATTTAAGTAAAAACAGTATAGCTTATGGATTATGTTTCCTAATAAGTCTCAGACATAGAAAGTAACTCTCTTACAGTAAACTGAAGTGCTACAGAATTGTTTTAGTACTGCTTCATTAAGTAGTGTCAGAAAGTTAGAAGGTTAATAACGTGGTGTTAGTAGGAAGAAACAATATCTTGCTTTGATTCTGTCAGTGTTCATACAGTGAGTGGACACAGTTTTTGTGACCCTGTGAAGGAAATTTCTTCTTAGGAAGTAAGCATTTGCAGCAACCAAGTCACTTGGTCTCGTACCCTAGCATTTTGGGTATATTGAAAGTGTCAGAGGCTCTCTGCATTTATTAAGGAAGCAGGCTCATATCCTTTCATTTTTCACAATTGAAATGGTTTGAGTTTTTACCTCTGTGTTGATAAAACAGAAGTGCCTTCCTTAAGAAAAGAAAAAACTCTGAGAGGATCTTTCAGTTTAGGGGCAGAAATCCATTGTGAAATGGGTTGACACTGATGATACAAAACATGCATAGTTTATGGTATTCCAGATGGAGTAGCTCAACATCATTTATAAAAAATAAATTATAGTTGGAAAATGCAAATACACATTTTTGCTTTTTTTTTCTGGCACTTACAGAATAGACAAGTAAAACTTTTAGTTCTTAGGGGAAAACTGACCAATCAGAAAATATCACACTTACTTGTCACATCTCTAAAACTACAGAAGATGTTTTCAACCAGGAGACTTACTGGGTTTGGTACCACATTTGGGGAGGGTGTTTACAGATGAGCCTTAAGGAAAGGTGGCTGAGCTTTAAAAATAAGAATGTCTGGGAAGCCAAGAGGCACTTTTTAGGGCTGTGTGGGCCTTGTGGAGGCAGTGGATGGACTCTATGGCTGAGCGGAGAACAGTACACCTGGAGAAGAATCCTGTGATGCGGTCCTAGAGGGATCAGGTGAACTGGGGAGAGGTGCTGGAACTAGGGTTAATTTTAGTCATCCTTGGCATTACCTGGGGATTGGTTTTGTTTATTTCATTTTTAATGTTTCCCACCCCAAAGACTTTGAGTAGAAGGTCCTGTTAGAGAATATGGATGTTTTGTGACTCTTACCCTCACTTTAAGGTACCCTCACCTCTCCTGAGAGATTACCTTGGTGTAGACTCTGGAAATGGACAACTTGGCTAAGTACCATAAGCAGAGACATGAGCGAGTTGTCTCTGATGATGATGTATTCTGAACCTCATTAGGTGGTGTGTTACTTACTGCAGAATAGGGGCTCACTGGACTATTGGGAATGATAGCTTGAGGTCCCTGTAGACTTTATAGGAGCAGTAAGGCACTAAGGTTTAGTGACTAAGGGAAGTTTGAGTTTAGGTCTGTCAGCTAGTAAGGGGAGGGGTCGCCTAAGAGGATATAAGTATGTTTTCAGGGCTTGGTCAGGTCTGGGTACTTTTGAGGGTTTGTTGCTGACTTTAAAGTAGAATCCCAGTACTGTTTTGGAAAGCAAGACTTTAGAATTTCTGGTTTTTTGTTTTTTGTTTTTTTTTTATAAAATGTATTTATTTATTTAAGAATTTCTGGTTTTACTTAATCTTTTTCTTTGGGGTAGTTAACTTCCCTAACACTTAAGATGAAACTCATTTTCTATTCTGGGAGCTGGCTTATTCTTCAACTTAAGCTTCCTTATTAAAACCCCTTAAGTTAGCAAGGATGGTTAGTGGTAGTTTGCAGCCCTGGTAGGGAAGTTTTAATATTTTTATTGACTTTGTTATTGGGCTCCCTGCATGCTACCTTTCCTTGGGGCTTTTGGGTGTCGAGTCTTTTTTTTTTAATATGGTATTAATTAATTGATTGATTGATTGATTATTTATTTATGGCTGTGTTGGGTCTTCGTTGCTGCACGCGGGCTTTCTGTAGTTGCAGCGAGCAGGGGCTACTCTTTGTTGTGGTGCGCGGGCTTCTCATCGCAGTGGCTTCTCTTGTTGCAGAGCACGGGCTCTAGGCACGCAGGTCAGTAGTTGTGGCTCACGGGCTCTAGAGCGCAGGCTCAGTAGTTGTGATGCATGGACTTAGTTGCTCTGTAGCATGTGGAATCTTCCTGTACCAGGGCTCAAACCTGTGTCTCCTGCGTTGGCAGGCAGATTCTTAACCACTGCGCCACGAGGGAAGTCCTGGGTGTAGAGTCTTAATCTGGATCTGAGAATGGGACATCCTTCGCAGCCCAAGGCATCACTTTATTCAGAAGCAAGGACCACCAGCTTGGCCGTTTTTGGTTGGTAGACTATGTAGCATTGGAGGTCTCTATCTAAACCACACAGGACATCTGGAGTTAGAACAGACAGGTGACAGTATAGCATGACAGTGATGAGCAGATGCCTTAATTGGCAGGTTATATTCTCTTCCCTAGAACTATTTGGCTGAGATGGAGTTTGCCTCTCTGAAATGCAGAAGGTGTTTGAACTGTTTATAGCCCTGTGTCGGTTCACTGCCTTTCTGAGTTCCTCACTCTTCTTTAGGTAGAATTGCTTCTGGCTTCTATAGTCCTCACTTGTCTTTTTGGTCAAATGCATAGGTGGCTTTGTCTGAATCTTAGTTTGTATGAGGCTGTATGGGGCTTCCTGTGCCTTTTGGTAGTTAGAAGAATTCGCTGAAGAGTTCCCTCTGATGGAGTAGCAAGAAGAAAAGAGTCATTAATCAGCCTGCATAGTGCAGGAGCCTGCTTGAGTCCCAGCTTCAGTCCAGGGAGGAAAAGTCATTTATACAGTTACCTTCAATGGGAAGCAGATAGAGACCATCCATAAAAACTATTTATAGGATTTAAAGTACATTGGCTTCTTCCTTTAACTTTCCCCTTGCAGAACATCTGATTTGTGCTCACCCTTTCTAGCTTACATTCTCTACCCTCAGAATGTAAATTAAAGCAATTTTTCCCTACTTCCATGTTTCTTACTTAGGTTATCACTTAGGTCTTCTATCTAAGTTAAATACAAGCCTCTTAGGAACTATTTGGTGGTAATGATTACACTACTTTGTGAATACACTACTGAATTGTACACTACTGAATTACACTACTTTGTGAATATACTACTGCATTTTATGGTATGTGAATTACATCTCAATTTTAAAAAATAAGCCTTCTTGAAAATTGGTTGACAGCTTTTAGAGGCAACAGGATTAAAAGAGAATAACACCTAGGTGAATGCTTGAAGGTAATCACTGGTCAGAGAGATCAGCAAATAAAGTGATGTCCCCTGAGTTTCAGAGAAGTAAAATAAATCAAGACTTTTCATGGGTATTATAGGAAATGATCAGACAAGAAGTAGAGAAAAATGCATACAGATGGACCTTTTTTGTGTGCTTTCTGGAAGGCTCATTGTACCTCTGTTCCAATGCATATTTTTTAAAAAGAATATTTTCAACCTCTAAAAACGTAATTGGGTTGTAAGAATTTGTAAATTCTCAGAGAGAAGCTGTTTTCTACATAGGAGACCTTTGGAGGCCTTGAAGGTCTTGGTTATTTCAGTCTCAGTATTGGGGAAGTTTCTCTACTATTTCTCCTTACTAAAAGAGGGCTGCTTTGCCTTCAGGGGAGTTTTTTTTTTTTTTTTTTTAATATATTTATTTATTTATTTTTGGCGGTGTTGGGTCTTCGTTTCTGTGCGAGGGCTTTCTCTATTTGTGGCGAGCGGGGGCCACTCTTCATCGCGGTCCACGGGTCTGTCACCATCACGGCCTCTCTTGTTGTGGAGCACAGGCTCCAGACGTGCAGGCTCAGTAGTTGTGGCTCACGGGCCCAGTTGCTCCGCGGCATGTGGGATCCTCCCAGACCAGGGCTCGAACCCGTGTCCCCTGCATTGGCAGGCAGATTCTCAACCACTGTGCCACCAGGGAAGCCCCCTTCAGGGGAGTTTTTAAATGATCTGGAGCACTTTGAGATGTTTAGAGTGGTCTGAAACGTGACTTCCAAACCACCTCAAAATGTACCTTAGGAACCAGGATAGGGGAAATGGTAATATTTCATTTGTAGAACTTAGTCCTGACTCTGTTGAAAGAATGTTAGTTTTGTTGTGGTATTCCCTCTTTTGGTTTTGTGGGGCCTACTGTTTTTTGTTTTTGTTTTGACCACGATTTTTAAAACTAGATTTGGACTGGAAAGAGAAAAAAAAAGATATTCATTGGCTTGGTTTATATCTTTCATGGTTCATTCAGTTGTTTTAGGGGCAGGGGGAACAGGAAAAACAAAGTAAAATAAGACAAAAAATTCCTTTTGTGTTTATTTGAATGCCCACCAGTGCTTTTGCATTTATCAGAAATGAGTGTTGGTTGTCACAATCGTCAGATACATGTTAGAAAATCCCGTGGTACAGGAGTTGGGGTGGGGGCTGTGGAATAGTACTTCATAGCTCTGGTGAGGGAAAGTGACTAGATAAGATCATTTTGATTTTAATTTTATTTATTTATTTTTTAACTGAAGTATAGTTGATTTACAATGTTGTGCCAGTCTCTGCTGTACAGCACAGTGACTCAGTTATATACATATAGACATTCTTTTTTTATATTCTTTTCCATGATGGTTTATCAAAGGTATTGAATATAGTCCCCGGTGCTATACAGTAGGACCTTGTTGTTTAGATAACATCATTTTAAAAGATGAATCAAATGTCCCTGACAGGGTAGGAAAATCATTGCTTAATAAATGAAGCTTAAGCTTCATTAGGTTTTTCCTAATAACCTAGCAATTGAATTTGTGTCACAAATTAAATGATTTCCTGCCTTTGCTTGTCTTCAAATCAAAGAAGAAAATATTAGTCCTGTTGTCTTATCTCACACTCCAAGCTACAAAAATTCCTGGTAGCAATGTGTGAGGTTATGTGTGAATTGGTGGTTAAATAATATTTGTGTAAGTATTGGGATATGTTTCTTCAACCTGAAAGTATTAGTTAACATTAGTTAACATGTATGTGCTAACTTTGGAAATAAAATATTGGATGAGTAGATCCTCTCAAGAAATTTTTGTCAAAAATTCTGACAGACTTAATTTTAATTTCTAAAACTATGCAATGGTGTTATGTTGAGGGAGTAGAGTGTTCTGTTTGTCTAATTGTAAGTAATTTAAAATTCTATATTTTTTAGAAAATTTTTCATTTTAGCTTTCAGATTAATATCAAGTCCTAGAAAGTGCTCACCTTGTTTATAAGACAATGAGTATGTTTGACAATGTACAAGCATATCTGATGAAAGGTTTTGGTAAATCTTTGTCAAGAATAGCCCTGTATTTTAAAATGACTGCATGGAGGACAAGTGCCGTCAGTAAGTTAGCTGATTACAGTGGTGTTTGCAGTTGAACTTGGCATGGGGTGGGGGGAGTGGGGGCGACAAACTTCATGTAAATTGAGAAATGGAGGTCTGAATATGTTCTGGAGTGATGTCAGCAGAAAGCGGTGTATGCCTCTGTGTCATATAGGCAGAGAGATGGTGAGAGATTTTTTTTCCTCCTGACACCAACCAATTCTGGCACTAAGTGGGTATCCTATAATTCATTTCAGTTCTGACACTAACTACCCAGAGTTAGCGTCAGACTCCACAGGTTTAAGGGCTTAGTCCCACAACACTGCCTTTACTTCAGATGCCATTCACAAGTATCAGATCCCCAGGTTACCCATACGTCTGTTGGAGGTTCTCACAATCCCCCACCCCCTTCAGATTTGATAATTTGCTAGAATGGCTCACAAGACTCAGGGAAACACTTAACCAGTTTATTATACAGGACCAGGTGAAGAGGTAGATAGGTACTTAGGTCTGGAAGGGTTCCAAGCGTAAAAGCCTCTGTCCCATGGAGTTAGGGTGCACCACCCTCCTGGAATGTGGATATGTTCACCAACCTGGAAGCTTTACAAATCCCATGATTTAGAAGTTTTTATGGCGGTTCCATTATGTAGGCATTATTGATTACCTCATTGGCCATTGGTAATTGACTCAATCTCCAGCCCCTTTCCCCTCCCTGGAAGTTAGGGTATGAGGCTGAAAGTTCCAAGCTTTTAATCAAGTCTTGGTTTTTCCGATGACCAGGCCCCATCCTGGAACTATCTAGGAGCCCACCAGGAGTCGTCTCATTAAAACAAAAGACTCATCGCTCTTATCACTCAGGAAATTCCAAGAGTTTTAGGAGCTCTGTGTCAGGAAACTGGAGCAAAGACCAAATATCTCTCTATGATACCACAGATGGGGATCCTAAAGCTGTATCTGGTTGGTACCTGCTACCTTTTGTTGGACCTCTGTTCTCTATTACAGGGCATAGATGACCTAGGCTCATGGTCTGGTCAGCATGAGTCTCACAGAATGCCATCTGTCTGCTAACTCTTCTCTAGATGCTAGTTCACTTCTGGAATAGTTGAGTGGCTAGGCTAGTGTGATCTGCTGTCATCTTGAACAACTTGCAGCTCAGAAGCCATTATCTTTGTAGAACCTTCCCAGAGCCCCTTAGAACATTGGTGAATTGTCCTTTTTGTACTAAGACCCAAGGCAGTGGGGAAAAAATGTTTATGGGCCATACTTTCTTTCCCAGTCAAAATGAAAATAGCTTTGTGACCTATGGGAAAATCAGATATGTTTTTAGTATACACTAGAAATCAGTGAGGAAATTCATCAGTGCTAAAATTTTAGCAGCAACACAGGGGCAGCTGTCTCATCTTTAGTCCCTGAGAGTGCTTTGTAATAGAAGCACAGGGGTACTGAAATGTATTATCTCATGCACCCCTGAAACCACCCTGCGAAGGAGTTACCATCATTGCTACTTGGCATATGAGATAATCCAGGCCCAGAGAGAAGTGGCTTGCCTGAGGGCACGTGGTGAATTAGCTGTAGCTTCTTGCCTATGTACATAACTGTAGAAGTTACTTTCTTGTGTGTTGCTCCAGTGAAGATACTCATTACAAGTGATGTGACATTGACTGAGCGACACTGTGTGCCGGGTATTATGCTAGTGTTGGGTGTACAGAAATGAAAATATCCCCCTCCCCCACTTAGTCTGGGACCTCTATTGTTCTGGGATCATCTCTCTGCATGGGCAGTTTGCTTCAGCATTGATGCTACTCCTCTCTTGGGTGATCCTTTTTGCCACTCCTGTACCATCTTTCCTGTCAGGTTGGAGTGTTCTTAGCTGGGGGGAAAAACTCAGATCTAATTTCTGGTGGTGGCTCTGTAGGTTTTTTTGGTTGTTTTCAAGTGAACAAAAATTGAACTAGATCATTGGCTCTAAAAAGAGTAGTTGTTCCCAGATTTTAAAAAAGTCCTGGGGATTTAATATACAGGGTTGTGACTATAGTTAACAGTACTGTGTTGGATATTTGAAGGTTGCAAAGAGGTGATCTTTAAAGTTCCCACCACAAGGAAAACAAATCGTAACTGTGTATGGTGATGGATGTTAACTGAACTTATTGTGGTAATCATTTTGCCGTATATACATATATCAAATCATCATGTTGTATCCTAAAAGTAATACAGTATTATTTGTCAATTATAGTTCAGAAAAAAAAAAATGTTCCCTTTTTTGACTTACATAGCATTTTGAGATGGTCTATGCTTATCTACGTGTCATAACTCTTCCATTAGACTAAGCTCTCTGAGGGCTAGGACACTCCCCTCCTCTGTGCTCACATAGCGTTGTAAATGTCAGTGGAATTGAAATGAGTTGAATAAGGGTGAGAATTTCCTAACAAATGTTAATCTGGGCCCGAGAACCATCCATCATCAGAATGAAGTGACCCTAAGATTAATTTTGGATTTTGAAAACTACTTGAAAATACAAACCAAAAAAAATATTTAAAAAAAATAACCAGCTGGTGCAGATGGAAAGCTAGATAAAATAGAACCATATGCAGTTTTCAAAAATTTAACAAGTAATCATCAGTGTATATCTTTGTAGTTTCATCTGTTTTATTATAAACCAGCAATCCTTATATGCATAGTTGAAGGAGAGAGAATTGAAAGTGCTTATAAGATGTCAAAGTGATGATTTCATATAGGCCAGTTTCATTCTTCCCAGATGGTATTTTGACATGTAAGTCGGATATTTTCCTAATTTTCCTAATGAAAGCTGCAGGTACATACTCATTTGAGGTTTTAACATAGCAAAGTATCTGTTGGAAATCTTTCACACAGGCCTCCTTTGTCATGTTATTTCCATTGATGGGAATTCAGATACCTGGATCAGTTCTGTTTGACTTTTGTTAAAATCTCTAACCTGATAATATTTTACTTTTCTTCTAAACACCTATATTCCCAGTGAAATGGAATTAGGAAAACAAGACCGATAGAACTAAGCCCTCTTGAATCTCTATTAATATTTTTCATGGTGCTTTTTATATTCATAATGCTTTGTTTCCACAGAAATATTACTCCTTGTTTAAAGGGAAAAATCCCTGTGTTTTCTTTTTCCTCAAAGATACCCAATAAAATTTAAAAAATTAATTTTTCCCTCTGCCCATGTCCTTTAAAATTCTGATTCTTTTTTACATTTCATAGTTGGTATGTATATTCTGGCCTTTTTCAAAGTCAACCAGTACTCTCCTAATGGGAGATTCAACTGAACTTGTTTATGTTTAGTTGGGTTTTTCTTGGTCAGTTTGAATATAGGGCTGCTCATCTCATTTGCCTAGATAATAATCTTGGTGTATAACTGTTATGAAAACTGGGCTTGGTATAGACTAACAGTTGGCTTGAATGATCAAGGGCCGTGTTTGTCAGCGTCACTGAGTCAGCTTTTCTAGGGACAGAGACTAAAGAATTAGTTCTGGGATTGGATATTATTTATCAGGGCTTTGTTTTCTGTACCTTGTTGTCCCCTAAGCACCTGGTTAGCTATTATCACAGATACTTTTTTGGGGAACAGGCAACCACATTGTTAATGAAGATGGAGAAGAATTGAAAATTTAATATTACCTTTGTAGATTTCCTTCCTTGGCCTTGTTCTCATCCTTCTCAACTGCAAAAAAAAGTATAAGGAGCATTCACATTTCTATGAGAAATCTATACATTTAGGTTAGAAAATGGAGTAAGATATGCTTTTTAATAGTCATACAAATAAGCCACAAAGACCCATCAGCCCACCAGGTTTCTTCCCAGCATGCGATGATGGAAGAAAAAGGTAATAAAAGAGACTTTTTTATTACTCTTTTTAGGTGAGAATCTGTCTGTGGGACTGTTAACACTGAGTTTACCATCTTGATGATTCCAGATGGTTCCTAGCAATTCTGAATGCAAGGTTGGTTGGTAGTCTTCAGAACATTTAGGTCTCTGAGTGGAACATCTTCTGTGTCTACTAGAACTTTTTCTGTGAATTATAAAATTACATTTGAGAACTAAAGGAAAAAAATTCCAATTATCTCAATACAACCACTGTAATCATTTTTGTTTACAGTTGTGTCACATTACATCATTTTCAGATTTCTGTATATTCACCTGTGCTTGCTCAACTCCTCTCCCCTACCCCACACCCCATTTTCCCTCTCATGGAGTGAGCATGAGAGTTGGGGGTGTGACTCGGCTATGGCTTCAGGTGGTCTCTCCAGTTTTCTCTGAGGATGAGCATTCACTATGCTGGCTGTGATTCTGTTATTTAAAGTGATATATTTTTCATACATTATGGCCCTTAAATGCAAGCCAACCTCTTCATCTGGTGTCAGCCAAAAGAAACGTGATCTGTTGCGACGCTGGAGGAAAAACTGGCAGTGTTGGACTTAACCTATATTGAGAGATGGTATGTTGTTCTTCACCTTGGGGTGTTCAAGTATGATATTGAAAATGCATGGTTTTCATCTCAAATGCTGACTTTTGTCTCTAACCTCTGAATTAGTTGCAGCTTCATTGTATTTAATTCTAGTCCTTTTTCCTATACACATTTTATATAATTGTTCTCAATTTTAAAGTTTTTAAAATATACTATATTCAATATACTATATCAAGTATCTTATCATATTGTAATTTTTATAGCCATCATTTACAACAAGACTTTTGGGTTTTTGTCTTTTTAGAAGAATTTTGATAGCCAGTATATTCAATCCATGAAAGTGAATGCTTTCTAACTTGCACAGTCAGGCCCACTCACAATGGTTCTGCCATAGGTATTTTAGAATAAAAATAACTGTTGTGCTCAGATTTCAATATTTCTTAACTATAGACATAGTCTTATCTGTGCTCAGGCATGTGGGATCCTTTCTGTGATTGGGCTCCGTGGAGGTTGGAAATCAGATTAATTTATACAGTGTAGTGGTTAACATCAATTTGAATCTGGACTGACTGGGTTTGAAGCCAGGTATTGCTACTTAGCATTGAAGTGATTTTGAACAAATTACTTGTTCTTTCTTTGACTGCTTCCCCATGATGGGTAAAATGGGGTTAATAATATTTACCTTATAGGATAGTCATGTGAGGATTAACTATATGTAAAATATTTAGAATACAGTCTTGCACCTACAGGTGCTTTGTAAATATTACTTGGTATCATCACCCGTTTTGGCAATTTATGAAAGTCCTTATAGTACAACTCTGAGTCTTGGAAACACAAAATGCTTTGGATCAAGATTGGGTCCTTTTTAATTTTTATTTATTTATTTTTAAAATTTTAGGTATTATAGTTAAACTTTTCTGCTTTTTCTGGCCACACTGCATCGTTTGCGGCATCTTAGTTCCCTGACCAGGGATCAAACCTGGACGCCAGCAGTGAGAGCACCGAGTCATAACCACTGGATCGCCAGGGAATTCCCTAAACTTTAAATTTCTGTTTTTGTTTGATAGCTAAAGTTTCAGGCAGAAGAAGTTGAATGTTGGGCTTATAAATTTAAATATTATATCTGAAGTACGTTGTCAACATATAGTATCTCAGGATTGTATAGAGATGCTATTAGATGCTCATTATATCTCCTCTAGATGCTCATTATGTCTCCTCTAGTATCTTTTCCTTTGCAGTGACATTAGTATCAAAGTCTGTTTGTTCTTTAGCAAAGTATGAATGTTGCCATGAATCCTTTCTTTTTATGCACATAGATTCTGTGTGCTCCTCTGGGCCACAATAGTTACTTCTTTAAGAACAGAAAGGAAACTCAGGGCTTTGCCAATTTGGTGTTGGTTCCCTGTGTTTTTCATTTTGGCAGCTATGGAGAGGGTTTGCTTTCCACACACCTGGACGCTCCTTTGACAGTGTTCTGTAGAGGTAATCAACACACTTGAGAGTATATCTGTTTGTTCCATGGCTGCCCCTTTCTGATTGTGGACATGAATTTGAATGTTTACAGTAGATACTTGGTGATAAAAGGAACTTTAGTTGCTTCTGCTCTTCTGCAGTGTTTCCCAAGAACACTCAGAGCCCTTTACAAAATGCAGAATGTTTTACGTATGAGATGTTCACTGAGTTGAATCAAGAAAATCCACTTGAAAGGAAATATGTAACAAAACAATTTCTGCTGTTAATAGGGTATATACAAATGCATATACTGTTTCTCTAAAGTAGTTTCATTTCTCCAAATAGTTACTAATCAGAGAAGACTGATTTTGTTGTGGTAAGTTTAAATAGAGATTCCAGGGGTTAGTTCTAATCTGTGTTGGTCAGAGCTGTGAAATCAGGTACAAAGTCTCTGTCCACCTAAGGTGGTGCTGAGATTTCTAGTAGCTTTCTTTTCTTCCCGGTCATTTCCTAAAATTCAAAGGAAGAATCAAATTATACCATTGTAACATTTCGTAATGAACTTGGAGTATGTAACAGATCTAAAGCCTTACCTATATCATAATAAAACATTTCAGGCCATTCATTCCATGTGACAAGGGATCCAACCCATTTCACCAAGTTTGGTCTGTTTTTAAGTTATATTTTCTCTTGCCCTAGCTTTTTTTTTGTTGTTTTCCTCTTCCTTTTCCTTTTTTTTTTTTTCTTTTTTTGGTCTTTATTACCTTGATTCAATGATACCAGTTTTCTGTTATTATATATACTTTGTGCTCATAATTGACCTAGGTTTTTTGTGGTTTCTCTTTCCCTGAGTTTTATTTCTTTTTTTTTTTTTAAATAAATTTATTTATTTGTGTTTTTTTAAAAATTTTTGGCTGTGTTGGGTCTTCATTGCTGCACACGGGCTTTCTCTAGTTGTGGCGAGCGGGGGCTACTCTTCATTGTGGTGCACAGGCTTCTCATTGTCGTGGCTTCTCTTGTTGCAGAGCACGGGCTCTAGAGCTCAGGCTCAGTAGTTCTGGCACACGGGCTTAGCTGCTCCGCAGCATGTGGGATCTTCCCGGGCCAGGGATCGAACCCATGTCCCCTGCATTGGCAGGCGGATTCTTAACCACTGCACCACCAGGGAAGCCCCTGAGTTTTACTTCTTATTTGAACAAATCACATCTTTTTCTTGGTGTTCCATCTGCACAGTGTCGCTCCTAAAGATGAACTTCTTTATCCTGTGAGGCAGTGGAGGAAACATGGAAGCCACTTGTGGAGCATTGCTTTAATAAGTATATTTTTGTAGTCATATGGTGGCAGTATCAAGGAAATTATAGGATGGGGTTAGTGTTAGAGTTTATCAGCTTGTAAATCCCATGACTTCCCATCTCATGGGTCACGAGAGTCACAAATGACACTTGCTCAGGAAAATGGTGAAGGGTGTTTTGTACTCTGATGGTACATACAATTCTTGAACATTGTACTGATTGCTAACAATTCCTGTCTCTCCCCCAGCCTACCCCAACTTTGTGCATAAGCACAGTTTTGGACCCAGCCATTTGTACTTACTTATGCTTTTACACCTTCTTCCTTTCATAAAGATTTTAGCTGGCTTATGACTTGAGTTGAAACAAGGAAAAAAAGAGGAGACCTGATAATGGTCTGTCCCCTGCCAACCAGAAGCTTCCTGTGGTATATAGTTGCCTCAGTCTGTCAGCACTTCTGTCTTTGAAGGTGGTTTCTGCTTGATAAGTGGTGACTATTAGCATAGCTTTGAGATAATTGCTTCTCCTTCCTCTCTCGGGATACATTTTTTTTTCCAGATACTTTCCTGTTCTTGTTGACCTTGTTTTTCCAGAAGACTCAGCCTGTGGTTAAAATGTTTTGGGTCCCCCTTTGAACTTTCTGTGGGATTAACCAATTCTGGGGCACCCTCACCAGATCATCAGTGCTAAAGAGGGCAAAGAATCTTCTTGGTTAATAGAAAAGGCCATTTTGGAATGACTTTCTAAGTCCACAAACATCCAGACTTTCCTTCAGTACTTTTTTCTGTTTGGGGTAGCAGCTTTGCCTAGTACAGGGGAGGTGGGGGGCTGTGGGGAGGGCTTGTGTTTAAGGGGTTCAGAAACAGGGGATTTAAGTGTGTCTTTTGTGTTTTCAAGGCACTAACACCACTCCCGTCTGTATTTAAATGCTGTCCCCAGGTTACGACTATGGCTATGTCTGCGTGGAGTTTTCACTCTTGGAAGATGCCATCGGATGCATGGAGGCCAACCAGGTTGCTTTATACTTCGGTCAAATGATGCTGGAAGGATATATTTTTTATGTATGGGGAGGGAGGGCTTCAAATGATTAAACTTTGGAAAGGTACCAGAAATCTGTATTTGGAGCATACCACATTCCAACCAGGAGAAACTTTAAAAGAAGCTGGGAAGGTTTCTCTAGAAGAGTTAATGGGCACAGAGTGTATTTTAAAAAATAGCATTCAGTTCTAGTTGCACCATATTCCAAGGACAGTAGATGGAAAAAAATGACAGGTCTGGAGTGCTTCCCTTTGGAATGTGACTGAGCTTGGGATCCAGATGCAAAGAATGATCCTTGCCTGTCTGTGATCTGAAGGAACTTCCTGGCACAGGAATTCTAGGTCAGTACTTACACCCAGACCTAGGGTGAAGACCACTGATGGCAATTCCTGTGGCACTCAGGTCCTGCCTGCGTGTGCTACTTTTGGAAGAGGGCCAATGGGGAGAAGAGAGTTAGTTGTTGATTGTTGGGGTCTTTTGCATTCATCATTGTTCTTTGCAAATTGGGGTTTCGTACTCAAGTTCTTAGCTGCATATAGTCAGAGCTGGTGAATCTGAATCTGTACTCACCTTATGTTTGAAACACCTAGATGTATTTAGCTTGCCACCTAGAACTGTCATCTGGGTCTTTAATTGAACGCTGCCTGGTAGTTTTGGGAGGAATTATGAAATGGATAGAATCCTTGTCATCGTGTTTCCTTGGGGAAAGTTGTTTTCTTTGTGGTGTGTTAGTTCCTCCATCTGTAAAGTGGGAGAAAGAAGCTTAGTGATACAGTTTGATTTTTATGTACCCACTGCCTGTGCTTAACATTGTGATTGCGATGCACCCAGAATCTTAAAAGAAGGCTCTGCCAGAGAAGAGTAGTATTGCATGGGAACTGTTCCTCTTTCATAGCCTAATGCCCTTTCATCAGCTTTGTTCCATTCAGCATGGCTCATCACATTTAACTTTTTCCCTTCTTTGACCATGTTCCCCCTTTATGGCAATGGAGATGACATGCTCTAAATCCTCTGGGATCAAGAAGTAATTAGAGGAAACTTGACGTATCCATTCCTATTGTTAGTAGTATAAATACTGTTAGATCCTCAGAAAATGACTGCATTAGGACCATATCCCCTTGACAGAATTCTTGTTGCCTGATTTGTTCAGTGTCCATCATTGAGTCAGTCATTTAACAGATACTAATTATGTGTCAGAAAATGCTATCTGCCAATATTTGGAGAGAGGAATAAAAGTCCTAGTCTGTATGCTTATGGTTGATTCCATTCTAACAATCTGTCCTAATTTGAGAACATTCATTTAATTCATAAGCCTCTTGTCTTTATCAGTGAGTAATCTTTAAATCCTTTGCCACTGTACTAAAGAATATTGTGAGTGGTAGAAACATAAATGGGGAGCCATGGCAGATGCCATTTCTTTTGTACCATTCTCCCAACTGTGTGTTTCTCCTAGAAGGATGTTGCTTTTTATCAGAGCTATTTAATCTTAAAAATAACCATATTGTGTCTTAACTGCCTCTTCCTTCTATCCCCCAAAAAATCCTATCTAAAGTATCCAGCCTCCTAAAGAGTAATGTCAAATAGAACTAGGGCAGCCTTCTTTAAAAATAAGGATTATCCTTATGCTGGATTTCTGTTAGAGGTACATCTGGAAAAATGTTCATTTACACAAGCAGTGTCAAGGGGGTGTGGCCTATAGACATATCTCCCCCCACCCTTCCCACCCATTCTTTGAACACTCTTAGGACTCCCAGATCCCTCATGAATGACCTTTGCCCAGTGAATGGGACACCAGAATAAAGCAGGAGCAAGGCCAGAATTTTTCTAGATGTGAAATAGAATGTTTTGACGGGTAACCATGCTCTTGCATAGGGTACCATATGTCACTCTGTGCAGGAGAGCAAGTAAGAGACAGCCTCTGTCTTCTAGGACCTTATAATCTCATACTAAGAAAGGTGACAGAGATTATGTGGTACTCACGGATTCCATAGAGTGTTCTCTCAGATAAACTCCAAATTCTGTCTGATAACGTTTTCAGTATTCACTGGAGTTATTTCTTAATAAGGCATCACCATACCCTTATTCAGTCAACCCCATTTCCTAAATTTTTATTCTTCCCCTAGCCGTGGGACAGAGGTCACACTGCTAACACCGCCATGCAATAGAATCCTCTCGCTGAACTGCATAGACTTCATGACCCAGTCAATATTCTTTTAATAACCTTTACCACAGCTCAGATGTGTACAAATCATTCTGATGAGAAAAATTTTGAGAATGGAATATTCAGGGGGATATTTGTAATTAGGTAGTATAGCATAGAAAAGAGGAGTGTAGGTTCTATAGTCAGATGTTACTTCCTAGCTTGGTTGTCTCTGGCAAATTTCTTAACCTCCCTTGGCCTCAGTTCCCTCTGTTACCCGTACCTCATGGGACCCTGGAGTGGATTAAACGAGATCATGCATTCATGAGTGCCTGCTTTGTACTAGGCACCTTTCTGGATGCTGGAGATGCTGCAGTAAATGAGACAGATTATATAACTTCTGTTTTAGTGATAGAAGTCAGAACATAAGCAAGTAGACAAATTTAAAATAATATATGATAGTGCTAAGTGCTATAAAGATGATGAAGCAGGGTATTGAGAGAATGCATATGAGGGCAGTTTTAGATGAGGTGGTTAGGGAAACTTCTTGAGGAATAACATAGAATTTGAGTAGTGACTCTTGGTGCATAATGTATACAGAACACTTAGCATAGCATCTGATATCTAGTAAGCATTTGAAATTAGACAGTCATCTCCTCCTCCTCCTCTTCCTCTTCTTCATGTCAAGTAATTTCCAATCATAATTCCGGGAAAAAAATTTTTATATCTGGATTTTCCTTAAGGAAATGGATGTGGATCAAGCTCCCAATAACACAGCAGTTTAAAATCTTATGAGAGACATAAGAATGTGAGGGAAGAAGTCCTTACTCCTTGGAGTAAGGTGCAAGTGTTCGTGGAAGATGTCTATTCATCCATTCTCCTTCCCTCCAGGTTTTACTTATAGACCAAATTAATATGAATTCTGAGTCACCATCTACAGGGCACCTTTGAGTAGTCTGTGTATATGCTTCTGAGGAGGGCTCTATGAAATGCTTTGGGTTGAGATTTTTATAACTCTTCACTATCCTGACTCTTGATGTGAAATGTCTTTTATTTATCATTGACTGATACTTATAAGTCTGGGGAAGGGGATAAAGGAGGTTTCTGCCAGCTTGCTTTGTCAGATATTGTGGGGTATGTGTGCATAATGAGGTTGTTCAGGATGATAACTAAGGCCCCTCTAGCCCTTTCCCAGTGCCTTAATGGAGACATCAAACTAGTAGGATGCTCTGCAGCAGTACTGAGCATGGTGGCCAAGGGGACTCATCAGGGCATCACTTAGCCAACAGCTGTCTGTCTGGGAAAGTAATTTCCTACAGAGGTCTGTCAGCTCATACCTTCACCATCTCTGTCTAGGAGAAGTAGAAAGCCAGCAAACACTGTGAGATGCAGAACCTTTTATTCTATCCCTTCCTGGGAAAGGTATTTCTAGCAGTGTCATATACCCTTGGCATTCTTTATTGTCCAAGTCCCTGGGGATTGAGAGTGACTATTATCTCCTTTCTCTTTGTGTGCCATTGCACTGGGACTTGGGGAGGAGAGTAAGAAGCATTGTGTTAGAATATCTCTCAGTGGTTGCCCAGTTGTGCTAGTTCTCTCAAACTGTTGTCATTTGGTCTGCAGCATTTTATTTTCTCAGATTTGCAGGTATGATGTTTGTTGCCTATTTCTGTTCGACCAAATAGTCACTAAAGTGCCCTTATAAAAGGGCTCTGGGAGAATAATTCATTTCTCTGGAGTTTTTACTCAACTTTATTAGCATCAGTGACCTTCTTTAACTAAAGATGACTTGGCTACATGACAGAATCAGCCTGACTTTATAAAGTGCAAGGGAAAAGGATGCTGTTATCACCTAACATGAAAATTCCTTCAGACACTGGCTTTTTCTAGTATGTGGGATGAAGACTGTAGAATACATGAAGTTTTCTGAAATAGTGTTTTTTTGTGTCAACAAACTTAAGAGAGTTTGAGTTTTTGAAGATACCAGGATGGCCAGGGTATTTCTGAAGGTATGTGAAGGAAGCCAAATCTTAAATGGGATCTGTCCTTGTGGTTAAAATGAGATGAATAGGGAACGCTTATGTTTTGGGGGATGGGAAGACTTTGTTGAGGCCATGATGGAAAAAATGAGCTGAGACTCAGTTTGTTGGAATCTTATTTAAGTTGTTAGCAATACTGTATGAAACATTTCAGGACTTGAATTGTGTGCTTTCCAAGTAACAAAAAAAAAATAATCTTTATAAATTCCTGCAAGGCTGTGGCGTTGCCTAAACCCTCACCCTAAAACTACTTCACTGAAGAGAATGTGGCATCCTAGCCAGAGCTCAGCTGTATAACTTGTGGCTTGAGTCATGCCATTCTTTCTGGAAATTTCAATTTCAGTACCGTCTCCTGAGTGCCCTCAGTAGAGGTATTGGTGGGAAACAGAAAGGAAAATGAATTCTAAAATGTGTGTAAATCAACAATTATTGAAGATTCTCACTCTCCGGAGAGTTGGGGTATTCTGGAGAATTAAAAATGATTTTGAAGGGGGGACTTCCCTGGTGTCGCAGTGGTTGAGACTGTGAGCTCCCAATGCCACGGGCCCAGGTTCAATACAGGGTCAGGGAACTAGATCCCACATGCATGCTGCAACTAAGAGTTTGCATGCCACAACTAAGGAGCCCGCCTGCTGCAACTAAGACCCGGCACAACCAACCAAATAAATAAATAAAATATTTTTTTAAAATGATTTTAAGGATTGATGATCTGATTATGCAGTTTGGTTACCTGTCCAGTGATTGAGTCTTGGCTGGGCACCAGGCAATATATCATAGTAGTTAAATATATGGACTCTGATCTCCATCCAGCTAGCTCAGTAGGTAAATACATGGACTCTGGAGGCAGACTGCTTGGGGTTGCTTCTCAGCTCTGTCACCTTGTACTATGTAACTTGGGCAAGTGGCATAACATAACATCTCTGTGTCTCAATGTCCTCTCTCTCATACTTCTAGGGATTAAATGAGTTAATGCATGTAAGGTGATTAGAACTGGGCCTGGCACGCAGTGAACATTGAGTGTTTATTTGTTATTAACACACAACTTCTCATCTGACTGGACAAGAAAGTCCTAAATTATAGCAGCTCCAGTTTTGGCTTCATGGAGTATATGGTTAAAAAAGGATTTAGTGGCAGTGTCCAGGGGATTATTTTTACATCAACGATACTTCTTATTTAGCCTGTTGATTGGGACTGATTATCAGGTCTCTCTAGGTGTTTCTCCTGCCTCAGTGATCAAAACTTAAATTTTTCTCAAGAGGAAGTGCAAGAGACATACCACATGTGGGGCATGGAGTATGGTTAGACCACACTGGGAATCTAGCCTGTGACCTTAAAACCCTAAACTCTGGTAACTAGCCACTGGCGTTGCCTCTCTCAGATTTTTTCCAATAATTGTAAAAGGTACTCTGAACTGGAGTCAGTTTAGTTTTCTTGAATTTGAAAAGTAAACATTTATCATTTGGCAGTTTTAAGGGAAATTTCCAATGTGTCTCCTATGATGAGATTTATGATTATTTTTGTTACACATGGTTCATTTCTGTGGATTGAAATAATTTAGTTCCTAATTGGTTCTAAATTGGACATGTGCCTGTATATTTTAACCTCGTGCTTTGATGTTGCCATATTTCTTTCAGCTTGTATTTTTTTTAAATTTATTAATTAATTAATTTATTTTTGGCTGTGTTGGGCCTTCATTGCTGCACGCAGGCTTTCTTTAGTTGCAGCAAGCCGGGGCTACTCTTCATTGCGGTGCGCGGGCTTCTCATTGCAGTGGCTTCTCTTGTTGCAGAGCACGGGCTCTAGGCATGCATGCTTCAGTAGTTGCAGCACTCGGGCTCAGTAGTTGTGGCTTGCGAGCTCTAGAGCGCAGGCTCAGTAGTTGTGGTGCACGGACTTAGTTGCTCTGCGACATGTGCGATCTTCCCGGACCAGGGCTCGAACCCGTGTCCCCTGCATTGGCAGGTGGATTCTTAACCACTCTGCCACCAGGGAGGCCCCCAGCTTGTATTTTTAGTTAATGTTTGACTTTTTATTTATTTATTTATTTATTTATTTATGGCTGTGTTGGGTCTTCGTTTCTGTGCGAGGGCTTTCTCTAGTTGTGGCAAGTGGGGGCCACTCTTCATCGCGGTGTGCGGGCCTCTCACTGTCGCGGCCTCTCTTGTTGCGGAGCACAGGCTCCAGACGCGCAGGCTCAGCAATTGTGGCTCACGGGCCTAGTCGCTCCGCGGCATGTGGGATCTTCCCAGACCAGGGCTCGAACCCGTGTCCCCTGCATTGGCAGGCAGACTGTCAACCACTGCGCCACCAGGGAAGCCCCAATGTTTGACTTTTTATAAAAATGAGATTGTACAAAGTGCTAATTTTGGAACTTGATTACAGACAGTTATTGAAAAAAAAAGCAGAATTTGTATAATTCTAATTAACTAGTTCAGGGGTTATACAAAGGCACAGTTCCCTTTGTGGTCTTGGTTATAACTTTGGTTTATGACTTTGTATACCTCCAGACAGTATAGTGTTAGGAGCACAGACAGGTTTAAGATTCCAGCTTCATCAGTTCCTAGCTCTTTTGTAACTTCTGAAGCTCAGTGTCCTCATCTATAAAATGGAGGGATAATCACAGTACCTACCTCAGAGCAATTGTGAGATCAAAGTATGTAATGTATGTGAAGTGCTTGGTATGGCAGCTGGCATGTGGTATATACTCAGTAGTACAGGGTGATTCTATAACACTGGACTCTACTTGGTTGCCTTCCTTTTTCTTGGCTGCTTATCTACCTCTTGGGACTCAGAGATGCCTGAAAAGTGGAGGCAGTGCTTTGGGTAGCAGCTAGATCTTTGACAGCCAGTTCACGTGGTGCTGTTGCACAGTGTCTCTCCCATGAAACTTGGGGTGTCTGGACTGAAAGTGAAAGAGGCTGGGTAGCACCTGTCTTGAGTGTCTGAGGGATGAGTGCACAGGCATCCAGGCATGTGAGGGCAGACGATCATGGCCATTCCAGCACTCATACGGTGGAGAGCCTTGTTTCTGAATCTAGCATTGCTGGTAGTTCTGTCACAGAATTCACTTAGGCCACAGGTGGCATTGAATGTTTATTGGGTGTCTTCTCCATTCAAGTTGAACTTGGAGGTTATCATGTGTCTTGTGTCTCCGTTCTCCACAGGGCTAATTGTTCAGATGTTGTCATTCCACCCTCTAGCTCATTTGTATGTGAGCTAGATACATAAATACATGTCTATGTAATATGTATTATATATAATATGTACATATTTCTTGTTAAGAGTATTGATGGTATGACTTTGATAATCATGGGTAAGCTTATCTAGATTAATAATTATCTTTGGGACTTCCCTGGTGGCACAGTGGTTAAGAATCCGCCTGCCAATGCAGGGGAAAACGGGTTCAAGCCCTGGTCCGGGAAGATCCCACATGCCATGGAGCAACTAAGCCCGTGCGCCACAGCTACTGAGCCTGCACTCTAGAGCCCGCGAGCCACAACTACCAAGCCCGCGTGCCACAGCTACTGAAGCCCGTGCGCCTAGAGTCTGTGCTCCGCAACAAGAGAAGCAACTGCAATGAGAAGCCGGCACCACAATGAGAAGCCGGCACCACAACGAAGAATAGCCCCTGCTCGCCACAGCTAGAGAAAGCCTGTGCACGGCAATGAACACCCGATGCAGCCAAAAATAAATAAATAAATTTATTAAAAAATAATTATCTTTAATCTCTCATGGTGAGATTAGTAATGCTGATGTTGTATACTATGATACATATTTTAACAAAGTCTGTGACCAAGTGAAATTTGTATTTAATCTGTATGAACGCTGTTTCCAAAGGAAAATATAAAAAGAAAAAGAGGTCTATCACAGAAAGTAGATAATTGGTTACCAGGTTCTTATAGAGAGGGGGAAAGCAAGAGGGAATAGTGAGTGACTGTTAATGGGTAATAGGGCCTCTTTCTGAGGTGGTAAAAATGTTCTAGTATTAGTTGGTGGTGATGGTTGACCAACCTTGTGAATATACTAAAACCCACTGAATTGTACAAAGTACTATAAAAGAGTGAATTTTATGGTATGCGAACTATATCTCAAGTTTTTAAAAAAGTCTTTAAACTTAGCATGGAATTTAGTTCAGGATCCCAGCCTGACGGGAATGAATCCGGGTCTAAAATAAAATACAGATTCACTTACAGAAAAAAAGGTGGTATGTCAGTTTGTCTGGAAGCTAGAGATTTAAAGCTTTGATCGTAAAATGTCTGAAGAATTTCTTTGTTAATGGTATCTAGATGCCACAGAAGAACATTTAAACTAAATGTCTGAAAGGTGATGGATGGAATTGGTAACAAGCCACATTTGAAGTGGCCACGTAGCTTGTGCACAGTAGTTGCTCAACACAGTAGTTGCTCAGTAGTTGCACAGTAGTTGCTCAGTAGTGCACAGTAGTTGCTCAGTACAGAGTGGGCTTTCTGTTTTAGTATCCACACAGTTAGAAATAAAGGAAAGGGGAATTCCCTGGCTGTCTAGTGTTTAGGACTCAACGATTTCACTGCTGAGGACCTGGGTTCCATCCCTGGTCGGGGAACTAAGATCCCACAAGCCTCGTGGCACAGCCAAAAAAAAGAAAAAAAAGAAGGAAAAAAAAGAATAAAGGAAAGGACTATTTTGAAGTATTGATAGATTTAAAATGAAAGTGCCACTGGGAAATCCTTGGGCTTTTTTTTTTTTTTTTTAAAGAGACAACATTCCTGTAACCGAATGCTTTGTAGGTACCAACATGGAACTTTCCTGGTTTCCTGGAATTGTTAACCAAAGTTCAAAACTGGAATGTGGGTAGAGAAGACCAAATCACTGCTGAGGGAGGTTCCCTCCTTGTATCTTTCTCAGAGGCTTCTTTTCGGCAGTATTTTTTTTTTTTAATTCTTTTTTTGGGGGGAGGCTGCGTTGGGTCTTCGTTGCTGCGCAAGGGGGGCTACTCTTTGTTGTGGTGCGGTGGCTTCTCTTGTTACAGAGCACGGACTCTAAGAGTGAGGGCTTCAGTAGTTGTGGCACGCGGGCTCTAGAGCGCAGGCTCAGTAGTTCTGGTGCATGGGCTTAGTTGCTCCACGGTATGTGGGATCTTCCCAGACCAGGGATCGAACCCATGTCCCCTGCATTGACAGGCAGATTCTCAACCACTGTGACACCAGGGAAGTCCCTTTTCAGCAGTATTGACACTGCAGCTGTCATCTTTGACCTGTAGTACCAGAGGGACACAGAGGTTCTTTTTTTTTTTAAAGAAAAAAAATTATTATGATAAATTAAGTATCATAAAATTCACCCATTTTACGTATATAATTTAGTGATTTTTAGTAAATTTACCAAGTCGTGCAACCATAAAGTGATTTCAGACTTAAAGAAAAGTTGTAAAAACAGTACAAAGACTTCCTATGTGCTTTGCACCCAAATTCCCCAAATGTTAACATTTTACCACATTTGGTTTTTTTTTGTTTTTGTTTTTTAAAATTTGTTTATTTTAAAACATGAAACCCAAGCTGAATAGAGACCACAGAAATTACATTGATGAGATTTTTAGTATTTGCCAAGAAAAATAAAGCCCCCAGAGAAATAAAAATCAAACCCCAAACCCAGTTAAAAACAAAAACAAAAAAACAAAAACAGAAACACAGTGACAGCACATACAGCCATGGCCCTACGGAAGCTGGAGAACGCCAAGCGATTCAGGCCTCAGTTCCTCGCTCAGGATGCTAAATCACCTTGTGGAGGGATGCAAGGGCCAGGAGAGAAACCCGGGAGGGGGAGTCTTAACAAATGCAGAGATTTTTGAATGATTCCTTCTCTTGAAGAGGCATCATTTAACTTGTCTTCCCATCATACCCCCTCCCTTGGTGGTTGGAGGTACTCTTTGGTTGGGGAAAGTAAGTAAATTTCTGGTGGGTTGAGTGGATGCTTTGGAAAGTGATGAGGGCTTAAGCTGTCTTGTCAGCGCTCCCAAGAGGGTCGGTCCCCTGCTGGGCAGAGCTGAGGTTGGGGGTTGGGGTTGGAGGATGGAAAATAGGACCAGATTCAAATCTCCCACTCCTGCACAGTGTGCGTTTAAGGTTTTTGTGGGGCTTAAAAAATACCCAACAAATGTTTTCCCCCGTGAGAGAGCTGGCATTTGGATGCCTGATACACAAAGAAGGACTTGAGTGCTAGCTAGCATTAGACCGAGAAGCAACAGCAGCCAGGGGAAAGGTGAAGCAAGCTTACATCCACTGGCCTCATGTTTTTCTGTAATACTGTGGTTCTTAACAGTGGGGAGAGGGCGGGGGGAAGGCAGTTTGGATATCCTTTTCTCCTCTCCCCAGCCACTGGACATTTGGCAATATCCAGAGACATTTTCGGTTGTCACTACTGGCACTAGTGAGTAGAGGCCAGGGATGCTGCTAAACATCCTACAACACACAGGACAGCCCCCGTAGTGAATTATCTGGCCCAAAATGTAAACAGTGCCAAGTTTGAGAAACCCTGGTATAAGGGGACGGGAGTTATGGTTAGCCATAGAGAGGATGACCCAACTTGCCATGGGTTGACTTTTGATGAATCACCTTTCTCTTTACCTTCCTCCTGGTCCTAACAGAATGGGGAGTGGTGGGTGGGGTTAAGAGTGTAGTGATAGAGTGCAGACATGGCTCCTGCCCACCCTCCAGACTGCCAGTCACAAGCCTAGCCTGTGCCCTTGGGGTAGGAGCTTCAGAATGAGACCTACTTGATATATTGCCCAGAATAAGTTCTTTAAAGAACCAAAGGGTTTTTTGGGTTTTTTTTTTTTTTTGATTTTTTGTTTTGGCCATGCCGCGCACCTTGCAGGATCTTAGTTCCCCTACCAGGGATTGAATCTGGGCTTGGCAGTGAAAACTCCAAATCCTAACCACTAGGCCACCAGAGAACTCCCCAAAGGTGATTTTTAGAATCAGTCTGAGCAATGACTAAGATATTCTGTTATCCAGCAGACATACCAGCTGGATATGGGGCTTGAGGGTCAGCAGATCACGCACATTTGACAGCAGTTTCTAGAAAAACGAAACAAGTTGAGAATTCCCTAAACAGAGTGTATTTCACATGTCAGTTTTCCAGGGAGTATTTAAAATATGGGTGCTGATTTTCGTAGCCCTTGGTTATAGTGTATCAAATATTGGAAGCCAAATGAATATCTTTTCATTTGGCTTTATTTTGGAAGAAGGTTTCACAGAGCCTTATAACTGGAGCCAGCATGTTGAACTAGTTATAGAGACTCAACTCAAAGTAAAAGATGCATATATTTTATCTTAATATAATAGCATTTTACTGTAAATGGGATATACCCTCCTGTGCAAAACTGGTTGGTCTGTCTGGAATCATGTTGGATATATCAGAAACAACTCATTTTAACTTTTGTTAACGTGGTGAATACTGAGCACTTCTATGTGTAAGACCTTGGACTAAGTAGTATACATTTATTAATGAAAAAATGGACATGTCTCCTTATGGTCTAGTGGGGTGAGACTTCAAAATTTTTTAATTTTTAAAACTTTTCATTTTGAAATAATCTCAGTCTTTCAAGGGGGTACAAAGTAGTGGAAAGAATACCAATACTCTTCAACATTTCATAATCATTAAGTTAACATAGATATAATATTATCTAATATACATAAGTGTTCAGATTTTGCCAGTTGTCCGCTAATGTCGTTTCTCTGGTTTAGTATGCAAGCCAGGATCATATGTTGTATTGAGTTGTGATATCTCATTTTATTCTCTGTGACAGCTCCTCAGTCTTTCTTTGTCTTTCATGACCTCAACACTTTAGAAAAGTACTGGCAGTTATTTTGTAGGACATTTCTCTGTTTGGATTTGTCTGTTTCCTTGTGATTAAATTCAGGTTATGCATTTTTTGGCAAGAATACCCCAGGAGTGATATGTGTCTTTCCTTATATATCATCAGGTAGCACATGGTTTTGTCCTATTACTAATGATACTAACTTAGACCACTTGGTTAAGGTGGTGTTTGTCAGGTTTCACCACTGTAAAGTTACTGTTTTAGGTATAATTAACTTACTAATTAATTATAATTAATAAGTATTTTGTGGGGGCATACTTTGAGATTATAAATATCCTATTTCTCAGCATGCCTTTTTCACTTAATAATTTTAGCATCCGTTGATAGCTCTTGCATGTAAAGTTACTACTGTGGGTTTTTGTCTAAGGGCAATTTTCTATTTCCATCATTTCTTACACATTTGTTAGAATTCTACTGTAAGGATGAACCATCCCATCTCCCTTATTTTATGTAGTGAATAGAACTAAAAAATATGGTGTATACACACATATGCATTTTTATATCTATCTGTGTATATATATTAAAAACCATGATTTCATGATGTTATAAATTCCAATTCCAATCCAATATCACAGAGTTCATTCTAGCTTTACCTCATTCCTTATCTGTAATTCTTTTTGCTAATAGTAAAAATCCTGGCTTTCATTATCCACAATATGTTTACTTATTTGCTCAATCCCAGAGTATACATAAAGTAGTTTCAGATTGTTAATTCATCCCCCTGTGAAAAACTAGAGTCCAGTATTTGGGTACAGTTCTTTTTGTGTTTAGCCTGAGAGTATATAGTCAAAATACTGTTTTCCAAAGTTAGTTAGGGTGGTTCTTCACCACCTCACCCACTCTTCTGTGTGGTTGTTACTCATTTTACTGTAGAAAAAGTAGAAAACACAGGTTAAAAGAGAAGGGTTAGTATCTCCAGTGATCTCTATATTGCTTTTTATTTATTTATTTTTGGCTGCATTGGGTCTTCGTTGCTGCACGCAGGCTTTATTTAGTTACGGCGAGTAGGGGCCACTTTTCGTTGTGGTGCACAGGCTTCTTATTGTGGTGGCTTCTCTTGTTGGGGAGCATGGGCTCTAGGCACGCAGGCTCAGTAGTTGTGGCGCACGGGCTTAGTTGCTCTGCGGCATGTGGGATCTTCCTGGACCAGGGCTCGAACCTGTGTCCCCTGCATTGGCAGGCGGATTCTTAACCACTATGCCACCAGGGAAGCCCTATATTGCTTTTTTAAAAAAGTAAATTAGGACTTTTTCTTTTCTCCTCTTAAATAGACTTTGTTTTTTAGAGCAGTTTTAGGCTCACAGAAAAATTGAGCATCCCACCTCCAACACCACACCCACAGCCTCCCTCACCATCCACTGTGGTACACTTATTACAATCAGTGAAACAACATTGATGCATCATTATCAACTCAAAGTCCGTAGTTTACATGAGGGTTCACTCTTGGTGTTGTAGATTTGTGAGTTTGGACAAATTGATAATGACATATATCAACCATTATAGTACATGCAGAGTTGTTTCATTGCCCTAAAAACCCTCTGTGCTGTACCTGTTCATCCTTTCCTCAATGGTTGCTGGGTTGCAAAACTCTAGCTACCATTTTCTTTTTACTGTCTCCATAGTTTGTTCCAGAATCTCATGTAGTTGGAATCATACAGTATGTAGCTTTTTGCAGATTGGTTTCTTTCACATAGTAGTATGCACTTGCTAGTAATTGTCTTCTTTCACTTAGTAATATGGATTTAAGTTTACTCTATGTCTTTTTGTGTTTTGATAGCTCTTTTTTTTTAAAGCTCTGAATAATACTTTATTGTCTGAATGTACCACAGTTTGTTTATTCATTCACCTAAAGGGCAACTTAGTTGCTTCTGAGTTTTGGCAGTTATGAATAAAGCTTATAGGATATATCCATGTGTAGGTTTTTGTATGGGCATAAGTTTTCCATTTATTTGGGTAAAACTAAGGAGTACAATTCCTGGATTTCATGGTAAGAGTATGTTTAGTTTTGTAAGAAACTGCCAAACTGTCTTCCAGAGTGGCTGTAGCATTTTGCATTCCCACCAGCAGTGAATGAGAATTCCTATTGCTCCACATCCTCACCAGCATTTGATGTCAGTATTCAGTATTTTGGACATTCTAATAGCTATGTAATGATATCTCATTTTAATTTGTACTTCCCTGATGACATAGGACGTGAGCATCTTTTCATAAGCTTATTTGCCAGCTCTAGGGTTCTACCCCACCCCCTTCCACCCCCATTGTTCTTTAGCAAGTAGAAGAGGTTCCCATCTATTCTAGTTTGCTGAGAGTTTTTATCATGAATGACTGTTGGATTTTGTAAATGGTTTTTCTGCTTCTATTGATATGACCTTGTAATTCTTTTTTTTTTTTTTAGCCTGTTGATGTGATGGATTATGTTAATTGATTTTTCAAAGTTGAACCAACCTTGCATTACATACCTGGAATAAATTCCAGTTGGTTATGGCATATAATTCTTTTTATACATTGTTGGATTTGCTTTGCTAATACTTTGTTGAGGATTTTTACATCTACCTTCATGGGAGATATTGGTTCTTTTCTTGTAATATCTTTGTCTGGTTTTAGTATTAGGGTGATGTCTGCCTCATAGAATGAGTTAGGAAATGTGTCCTCTACTTCTATCTTCTGGAAGAGACTGTAGAAAATTAGTATAAATTCCTTAAATGTTTGGTAGGCTTCATCAGTGAACTCATCGGGGCCTGGTGCTTTCAGTTTTGGAAGATTATTATTGATCCAATTTCATTAATAGATATAGGCCTATACAGATTGTCTTTTTCTTCTTGTGTGAGTTTTAACGGGTTGTGTTTTTCTAAGAATTGCTCCTATTCATCAGGGTTATCAAATTTGTGGGCATGGAATTGTTCATAATATTCCTTTGTTATCCTTTTATTGTCCATGAAATCAGTACTGATGGCCCCTATTTCATTTTTGCTATTAGTAATTTGTATCTTTCTTATTTTAGTTAGCCTGGTTAGACGTTTATCCATTTTATTGATATTTTTAAAAACCCAACTTTTAGTTTCATTGATATTTCTCTATGAATTCTCTGTTTTCAGTATCATTGATTTCTGTGCTTATTTTTATCATTTCTTTTGCTTTTTTTGGATTTAACTTGCTCTTCTTTTTATAGTTTTCTAAGGTGGAGGTTTAGATTTTTGAGTTTAGATCCTCATTTTTTCTATTATGTGCATTCAGTGCTATAAATTTCCTTCTGAGCACTGCTTTCCCTGCATCCCACAAATTTCAACAAGTTGTGTTTTCAGCTTCATTTAGTTTCAAATTTAAAAAAAAAGTCCTCTTGAGAGATTTCTTCTTTGATCCATGTGTTATTTAGAAATGTGTTGTTTAATATCCAAGTATTTGGAGATTTTACGGCTGTCTTTCTGTTATTGATTTCTAGTTTTATTGTGTTGTGGTCTGAGAACATACATTTTATAATTTCTATTTTAAATGTGTTAAGGTGTGTTTTTTGGCCCAGAATGTTGTCTGTGTTAGTGAATGTTCCATCTGAGTTTGAGAAGAATGTGTATTCTTCTATTTTTGGATGAAATAGTCTATAAACATTGAATAGATTATTGCTGTTATTTTGATGTGTGCCCTTCCAAATTTTCCTATGTACATGTCATCCTTAACCTTTGTATTTACAAAGTAGGATAATCTTGTACACATGATTTTATAACCTTTTCTCTTCAAGTATTGTGGGCATATTTCCTTGTCATTAAATACATTTTTATCATATCACTTTTAATGGCTCTGTAATGTTCCATAGTATAGATAACCATGATTTAACGAGTTCTTCATTTGATATTTTGAGATTATTTCTTTATTTTATTAAAGAATGCTATGATGAATCTCCTTGTAGCTAAATAGTCATACATCCTTAATTACTTCTTTAAGTTAATTCCTCCAGGTAGACTTGTCAGATTAAGAGGTAAGCATATTTTATGACTTAATAAATATAGTCAAGTTGCCATCGAGAAATTTCCCGATTTATTTTTTACCAACAGTGTTTGAGAGTACCTGTCTTTCCTGCATCCCAACGGGTACCAAGTGTTAATAACAAAATATTTTTATTGAGTGGTGGTACATGGATGTATGTTATTGTATTCTCTAACTTTCTGTGTGTTTGAAATATTTCATAATTAAAAAAAAAAATGTTGCCCGTGTAGCAAAGAAGGGAGTGATTTAATTTTCTGTCTTAGGTTACTAGTGAAATAGAATGTTTTTTCATTTGATTACTAGTTATTTGTATTTCTTTTGTAAATTGTTAGTTCCTGATGAATATTCAGCTAAAAGTGAAAAAAATAGGACATTTTAGTTACCCTGTCTAGTCTTAAGGGATATCTATTAGACTTTTTGAAATGTTGAAAATAGGTATATTACCTGAATATGACATGGGGTTTTCCAAAACTTTATCACTCAGAAAAGAGAATCCTTTTTTTTTTAAGCAGGCAAAGAAATTTAACACAGTTTTGGTGATTATTCCAGGGTTATAATCTCAAAAATAAAAAGTTGGATAACATATTTAATAAAACAAGTATTCAAATTCACTTACAGGACCATTGAAAGAATTGACTATTGTAGTTTCATGCCAAAAAGTACTCCTGGCTTATGATAAACTTCCCCACAATAACATTATTCACAGATTCAAAATGTGGTATATCTTCTTAAAATTTATTTTATTGAAGTTTAGTTGGTTTACAATGTTGTGTTAATTTCTGCTATACAGCAAAGTGATTCCATTATACATATATATACATTCTTCTTCATATTCTTTTCCATTATTGTTATCACAGGATATTGAATAGAGTTCCCTGTGCTATACAGTAGGACCTTGTCGTTTATCCTTTCTATATATAATAGTTTGCATCTGCTAATCCCAAACTCCCAATCCGTCCCTCCCCCACCCCTCTTCCCCCTTGGCAACCACAAGTCTGTTCTGTATGTCTGTGAGTCGATTTCTGTTTCTCTCTCTCTCTCTTTTTTTTAATTTGGTTGTGCTGGGTCTTAGTTGCGGCAGGCGGGCCCCTTAGTTGTGGCATGCGAACTATTAGTTGCAGCACGCATGCAGGATCTAGTTCCCCAACCAGGGATCGAACCTGGGCCCCCTGCATTGGGAGCGCAGAGTCTTACCCACTGGACCACCAGGGAAGTCTCCCAACATGTTTTGATTGAAGTGAAAACTTGCTGCATAAAGCATTTATTAACATTATCAGCAACTCCAAACAGCATGATCTGTATGTCTTGGGCTTAGTTTGTACAAATGGTTCCCTTTTTAGAGCACATCATTTTAATTGCCATCAAATTTGCTTAAGGTATACCACATTTTGTGGGCAGAAGACCTAAATAGACATTTCTCCAAAAAAGACATACAGATGGCTCACAGGCACATGAAAAGATGCTCAACATCACTAATTATTAGAGAAATGAAAATCAAAACTACAATGAGGTACTACCTCACACTGGTCAGAATGGCCATCATTAAAAAATCTACAAGTAACAAATGCTGGAGAGGGTGTGGAGAAAAGGGAACCCTTCTACACAGTTGGTGGGAACATAAATTGGTGTAGCCACTATGGAAAACAGTATAGAGGTTCCTCAAAAACTAGAGTTGCTACATGATCCAGTAATCCTACGCCCGGGCATATATCTGGATAAAACTTAATTCAAAAAGATACATGTACCGCTATGTTCATAGCAGCACTATTCACAATAGTCAAGACATGGAAACAACCTAAATAAGTGTCCATTGACAGAAGAATGGATAAAGAAGATGTGGTACATATATATAATGAAATACTACTCAGCCATAAAAAAAGAATGAAATAATGCCATTTGCAGCTACATGGATGGACCTAGAGATTATCATACTAAGTCAGAAAGACAAAGACAAATACCATATGATATCACTTATACGTGGAATCTAAAATATGACACAAATGAACTTATTTTTGAAACAAAAACCGACTCACAGACATAGAGGACAGACTTGTGGTTTCCAAGGGGGAAGGGGAGTGGGGGAGGGAGGGATGGACTGGGAGTTTGGGATTAGCAGATGCAAACTATTATATATAGAAAGGATAAACGACAAGGTCCTACTGTATAGCCCAGGGAACTCAGTATTCAATATCCTTGATAAATCATAATGGCAAAGAATATGAAGAAGAATGTATATATATGTATAATGGAATCACTTTGCTGTACAGCAGAAATTAACACAACATTGTAAATGAACTAAACTTCAATAAAATAAATTTTTAATAAATGATGTGCTCGGATTTCCCTGGTGGCACAGTGGTTAAGAACCCGCCTGCCAATGCAGGGGACATGGGTTCAAGCCCTGGTCCGGGAAGATCCCACATGCCGTGGAGCAGCTAAGCCTGTGCACCACAACTACTGAGCCTGCGCTCTAGAGCCTGCGAGCCACAACTACTGAGCCCATGTGCCACAACTACTGAAGCCCGTGTGCCTAGAGCCCTGCTCCACAACAAAAAGAAGCCACCGCGATGAGAAGCCCATGCACCACATCGAAGAGTAGCCCCCGCTTGCCACGACTAGAGAATGCCAGCGCGCAACAATGAAGACCCAGTGCAGCCATAAATGAATGATGTGCTCTAGAAAACTGCTAGATGACCTAAAATGGCTCTGTTGGTGATTAAAAATGCAGCATGTAAAAAGCTTGAATAAAATAGAAGTATACAAATGGAAAGGGTACTGTGTCTGAATCATTATTTCTTCTCTCTCTCTCTCTTTTCTTTTTGAAGTATCACATACTTACAGTAAAGAGCAGAGATCATAAGCGTACTGTTCAGTGAATTTTCACAAGTTGAATACACCTATTTGTCTTAGTTTGGGTGCTATAACAAAATATCATAGACTGGTTATGGTACTTAAATAGTAGAAATTTGTCACAGTTTTGGAGGCTGGAAAGTCCAAGATCAAGGTGCCAGCCAGTATGTTTCCCTGTGAGGGCCCTCTTCCTGGTTTGCAGACTGCTGCCTTGTTGTGTATCCTCACATGGTAGAGAGAAAGATTCTCTCTTGTTTGTCTCTTAGAGTACTAATCTCATTCATGAAGGCTCTACCTTCATGACCTAATTACATCCTACCTCCAAATACCATCACATTGGGGATTAGGGCTTCAACATATGAATTGGGGTAGGGGGGTGGACACAAACATTCTGTCCAAGGACCTATGTAACTGCAGCCCAGGTTAATAAACAGGATGCTGCTCCATATGAAGAAGCCTCTCCTGGTCATTAATCTTTCTACCCTTCCCAGAGGTAGTCACTGTCCTAAGTTGTCATTCTGTAGAGTCCTTTGACTTGCTTTTGATCCTTATGTATATGGAATCACACATGATGTATTCTTCTACCTGACTTTTATACTGAGTATTGTTTTTAAAATTCATTTTGTGTTTAAGTGGGATGTGTTCATTTTCATTGCTGTACGGTCTTTCAGTATAAGAACATACCACAGGGATTTCCCTGGCAGTCCAGTGGTTAAGAATCCCCCTTCCAATGCAGGGGACACAGGTTCTATCTCTGGTCGGGGAACTGAGATCCCACATGCCACAGGGCAACTAAGCTCGTGTGCCACAACTACTGAGCACTCGGGCCACAACTAGAGAGCCTGTGTGCCACAACTACAGAGCCCACGTGCTCTGGAGCCTGCATGTCGCAACTAGAGAGCCCTTGCACTGTACCTACTGAGCCCGCGTGCCACAGTGGGGAATCCTGCATGCCACAACAAAGATCCTGCCTGCCGCGACTAAGACCCAGTGTAGCCAAAAATTAAATAAATAAATAAACAAACAAATATTTAACCAAAAAAAAAAGAACATACCACAATTTATTCATTGGTTCCACTGTCAAAGAACATGGAGGGTTGGGTTTTGTTGTTTTTTTTTCCATTTGGGGCTATTTCATAGTTGTTACTTCTCCTGGTGAATAGGTACACTCATTCCTGTTAACATATACCCATCGGTGGACTTGGGTTTTGAGTGTATCCTCAGTCTGTCACCTAGTAGTTTAAACTTCATTGATTGCTGCCTAGATAAGTCATTCAGTAGCTATTGAGCTCCTTGCTGTGTTTATATGCCTGCCAGTGTATAGGTATTGGGGGTACAGTTGTAATTCAGACCATGTTGTTTTATAATGTAAACATATAAAACTAATTAATTAATAAATTAAGTAGACATTTGGCTATTTCATATCCCTAAAGTTTATTCATTCAAGGTTGGTCAAATTGGGCTTCCCTGGTGGCGCAGTGGTTGGGAACTTGCCTGCCAACACAGGGGACACGGGTTCAAGCCCTGGTCCGGGAAGATCCGACATGCCGCGGAGCAGCTAAGTCCATGCGCCACAACTACTGAGCCTGCACTCTAGAACCCGCGAGCCACAGCTACTGAGCCCACGTACCACAACTACTGAAGTCCGTGCACCTGGGGCCCGTGCTCCACAACAAGAGAAGCCACCACGACAAAAAGCCCGCGCACCGCAACCAAGAGTAGCCCCCGCTTGCCCCAACTAAGAGAAAGCCCGCGCACAGCAACAAAGACCCAATGCAGCCAAAAATAAATTTATTTAAAAAAAAAAAGTTGGTCAAATTGCCTTTTGCAGCCAAAAATAAAGACCCAGTGCAGCCAAAAATAAATAAATAAATTTTAAAAAAAAGTTGGTCAAATTGCCTTTTGGCCATCTTTTTGTTGGGAAAATGGATGTTCCCTTCTAGTTAGAGTTCTCTAATTTTCAGTTATGTATGGTCATTGGGAACCAGAGCTTTGGGCAAGAATTGAGGTGTGCTAAGGAGGATGAGTGTGGCAGTGGTATGCACAGTTAGAGAAAAGGCTGGGGGCAGAGTACTCACTGAGAGGCTGTGGGGTGGGGACAGGTTAAGTGGGCCAGGGTATGGCAAAGAGAGAGGAATGAAATAACTGAACGTCTTTGTTCTGGCAATAGTCTTGCAGCCCTGAAAGCTTTTTTTGTTTTGTTTTGTTTGTCTTAATTAAGATATAGTCCACATATCTTAAAATTCACCATTTTAAAGTGTTCAGTTTAGTGGCATTTAGTATAATATAGTCACAGAGTTATGCAGCCATCACCACTATCTAACTCGTGAACATTTTCATCACCCCAAAAGAAACCTGCACGCATTAGCAGTTGCTCCCATTTCCCTTCACCTTCCCCTGTTTCACACTTTTAACGTCCACTGATCTACTTTCTTTTTTTCTTTTTTCGGCTGTGCTGTGCATGGCATGCTGGATCTTAGTTCCCAGACCAGGGATCGTACCCACGCCCCCTGAAGTGGAAGCATGGAGTCTTAAACACTGGACTGCCAGGGAAGTCCCCTAATCTACTTTCTGTCTCTATAGATTTGCCTGTTTGAGATGTTTCATATAAATGGGATCATACACTTTTTTGTGACTGACTTCTTTCACTTAGCATAAAGCTTTCAGAGTTCATTCATGTTGTAGTATGAATTAGTACTTCATTTCTTTTTATAGTTGAATATTCCATTGTACGGTTGTAACACATTTTCTTTATCCGTTAGTTAGTTGATAGACATTTGGGTTGTTTCCACTTTTGGCTATTATGAATAATGCTACTATGAATATTCATGTACAAATTTTTGTGTAAACATACATTTTCAGTTCTCTTGGATGTATGTCTAGGAGTGGAAATGCTAAAGTTTTCAGGTTTTTTTTTCAAGGGCTTTCTCCAAATGGATTAGGCCCCATATTGGAGTGGTGTGGTATTGAAAACATGGAATACTCACAGTTCCAATGGCCAGGTTTCAGTTCTGTTTTGGATGCCTTTGGGCATTCATGCTGCCATTTTGAATTCTCCCTGGGACTATGGATTGTTTTTTTGTTGTTGTTGGGTTTTTTGTCTTGTTTCGTGTTGTTTTGTTCTGTTATTTGAAGCCAGATGCCTCAGGGCACTTGTTGCCCTGGACATAGATCAGCCTTTGTTATTTGGGTTTTGAGCATATCCAGGATTTGCAGTTGATGGTTGAACAGCTAGTTTTCTTCTTTCCATTCCTTATAGGTTCTCCTTCTCATAGTCAACTGTTAAATGGCACATTTATTATATCTGCCTATGCATCTGATAATGCTCAGGTTGTCTAATTCCTGAAGTATTTTAAAGATATAAAGGTCTTTTTCTTTCTTCTTCTTTGATGTGATTCTTGTGCACTGTGAATCCAGAGCAATGCAGGATATGTTCGGTTCCCTATAAACTGGAGGAGTGCCAGCTCAGAGAAATGTTTGTGTTTGTTCCTATCTGGTTTCTAAGCTCAGCTGGACCTCTTTAAGGTAAGAAAACATTAGTTTGGGCACCTTGCCTAGGAAAATGCTTCTTGTGGCTCTTTTGAGTGCTTGGGAGGAACAGGACTCTGTGTTGTCAGGCGTTTGCTTAGGTAGTTTCAAGATAGTACTGGAACCCTGAGAAATACGGAATAAAGGAGTAAATAGCTAAACCAGACAAAGTGCCCAGGTCATGACTAACAAAGATCTATGTACAGTAAAGCAGGTGTTACCAGAAATAGATATCTCTGGATTTAAAGATCCAAGAGGGCAGAGACTGTTTCTTTTTTTCACTTTCATTTCCTTCACTGCCTAAATGGTTTAGACCTATAACTGGCAACACATGGTGTGCTAAATAAATATTTGTTTCTGGATATTAATACAACTTAAAAGTAGTTTCTGACTCTGTATTCCTTCTTCATAAGCCTTTAGTGATCTTTTTAGTTTCTGCATAATGCAGAAGTCTCTTGTCCTCCCAACCTGAGTTGCCAGATTCTGGTACTTCTATTAGGCTTCTACCTTGTTATCTTTGATAGCAGATAGTAATATACTATTTCTGTTCTAACAGAGGTTGCCACATCTTGTTTGTTCTAATTTCCAAGTTTCTGTTTGATTCTTGTCCTCATACTCCAAGAAGTAGTGAAAAGAATAGCTTGGAAAGTGCAAGGTAGGTTGTCAAGGGCCTTACATTTAGTCTTTAATTTAAAAACATGAGGGAACCACAAGAATGTAACAAAGTCAAAAAGACACTTTAGGGAAACTCTTCTTGTGGTAGTATATAGACTTGACTAGAGGGGTGAAACTGAAGAGGAAAAGGTCTGTTAGAATCTGGAGCAGAAATTGAGATGTGCGGAGACGATGGCTTCCACTAGGGGCTGGGAGCAGGTATGTAATGAAGAAGTCAGGTTTGAAAGAAGACTCTCTGAGGTTTGGTAACACTGGGTATTGGACAGAGGGGCAAGAGGGAGGGCAGACTCAGAGGCCACTCAGAGGTTAGAAGAACGGTAGTACCTTGAACAGAAATAAAACATCTGGAAGAGGAAGGCGTTTGGAAGGGAGGGACGAAGATGGTTGTTGAGTGTGAAGTGACAGCAGGACCTTTAGGTAACTGATAGAGATACAGGACTGGTGCCTGGCAGAATAAACATGCAGTTTTTTCACTGTCATTTTTTGTATCTTTTGTTTCACTATTTAACAGCTTTCTTTTTATTTCATAGTCTTTACGGCAAAATACCTACCTCTGCCTATCACCAATAATTTCCAAAAGCATCTATATCAGTTAGGATTAGATTTGGTGAGTGACAAAACACTAGAAATAACGGTGGCTTAAAATGAGGCGATTTATTTCTCTTTACCGTAAATGAAGTCTAAGCCATCCAGGTTTTCTTATGGTGGTATGATCATCAGGGACCCAGGCTCTTTTAGTTGTGTAACCCTATCATCCTCAACCTGTGAGTTCTTCCTGCTTGTCCAAGGTGGCTGCTTGAGTGTTAGCCATCACTTTGACTTGCCGACGAGTGGAAAAGAAGAAGGGATGAAAATGGACATGGTTCTCCCTTTAAGAATAGTTCCTGAACTTTGCAAGTACTATTTCTGCTTATGTCCAGTATATTAGAATTTATGGCTTCACTTAACTGCAGGGAGGGCTGGAAAACTTCATTTCAGGCAGCCATGTACCCAGTTAAAAATCAAGGGTTTGCTTCCAAGAAAAAGGAAGCAAATAGGCATTGGGAGACTACTTGGAGTCTCTTAATTTTCCAGGCTAAGAACCAGATTCCAGATTCTTTTAGGTTATGGAATTTATTTCTTCAAACTTTAGTTATCCTGATAATAATAATAAATATACTAAACAATAATAAACTATATAAATAAAATATAATTAAAATGTATGCTTCTGTTTTTGTATTTTTTAAAATGTCACAAAGACTTACAACTAGTAGCTAAAGCTTATGATGTGGAATAGACCAGTGTTGATATCAGTGTCTAAAATTTGAATATAAGATCAGTAGATTCAGAAGCTAGAGAAGTTATAGTATGATAAAGACCATATTTTACCGAGGCAGCTTTGGATGTAGTTTTTCTGTATGAGTTATTCTACAACTTATTATATGTAAACTGTAAGATTTATAGAGGGCAGAAGTAGAATGCCCCATCCCTGAAGGCGCTAGCATTTCTGCCAGGCCCATCTTAGCAAGAAAAAGAATATACCTTGATCTTATTTATTTCTGGCTCTCTTACTCTTCTTTCTTTCTTTCTTTTTTTTAAGATGTATTATTTATTTATTTTATTATTTATTTTTGGCTGTGTCGGGTCTTAGTTGAGGCATGTGGGATCTTTTGTTGCAGCGCGCGGGCTTCTCTCTAGCTGTAGCATGCGGGTTTTCTCTTCTCTAGTTGTGGCGCGGAGGCTCCAGGGTGCGTGGGCTTCAGAGCAATGTAGGCTCTGTAGTTTGCGGCATGCAGGCTCTCTTGTTGACACGCACGAGCTCAGTAGTTGTGGCGTGCGGGCCTAGTTGCCCCGCAGCATGTAGGATCTTAGTTCCCTGACCAGGGTTCTAACCCGCGTCCCCTGTGTTGGAAGGCGGATTCTTTACCACTGAACCACCAGGGAAGTCCCTCTCTCACTTTTTTTTTTTTTTTAATATAAATTTATTTATTTTATTTTTGGCTGTGTTGGGTCTTCATTGCTGCTTGCGGGCTTTCTCTAGTTGCAGCAAGCAGGGGCTACTCTTCGTTGCAGTGCGTGGGCTTCTCATTGCGGTGGCTTCTCTTGTTGCGGAGCACGGACTCTAGGCGCATGGGCTTCAGTAGTTGCAGCACAAGGGCTCAGTAGTTGTGGCTCGCAGACTCTAGAGTTCAGGCTCAGTAGTTGTGGCGCACAGGCTTAGTTGCTCTGCGGCATGTGGGATCTTCCCGGACCAGGGCTCGAACCCATTTCCCCTGCATTGGCAGGCGGACTCCTGACCACTGCGCCACCAGGGAAGCCAGCCTATCTCATTTTTCTTAAATGTGGTTTGTCATTTTCTTCTCTCTGGGTCACATCCAGCTTTGTCCATTGTACATGCTGCTCACAGTGCACTTTATACCTGGTGAACTGTGTCACACAGTTGACCTCTTAGCATAAACTTTCTCACTCTCCTTTTGTCCCTCTCCACTTCTGGCAATATTAAAGAACACTTTCCATTCTGTATTTCTCCTGATAAGAATTTCAGATAGAGATATGTGCTGCTTATTTGTTTAAAACTGTACTTGTTTGTTGTCCTAGTGCTTTAAAAAATAATCTTCATGAGACCATTGCTAGGTTTTGTTCACCACTGAACCCCCCCATGCCTAGTCTGCTGTGAGAAAATAGTTGTTTTTGAATAATGAATACATAGCCTGTTCTGGCTACTGATTTTGGGGGATGAGGAGGCAGTAGGGAACGGGTAAAGGCATTTTTTAATCTATAAAACTCTAGAAGTCTTTCCACAAGAAGAAATAATCTTGTATTGAACTGAAATCTTTTGGAGAGGAGCCAGCTGTGTTGTAACTTTAACCATCTTCAAACGTCAAATTGGTTTGCATTGCCTGACACATAGCCTTTTGATAGGACAAAACGTGAAGTTGGAACTTTCCTAAAAAAATCTAGATGTGCCTGCTATTCTGTGTGCTAGAAACCTCAAGATGCTTCCTGACACTGCTCAAGGCTCTCCCCTTTTTAATGTGTTTTTTTCCCCAGTTTTTCTTACAAAGAGGAGAAATTTTCAATTATATGATCACTTATCTTGGTTATTTTGGTGGTCTTCAAACAAATATAAGGGATGCCTTTTAATACACGGGATGGTGTATCTTAGGTCTTGAGAGTGTTTCAAGGCATCCAAGGGTTAAGTCTCTGTTATATTTCCAGGGCATACAGGTCTGACCAGGAGGGTTTCTTCATGGCCAGAGGCTGTGCCTTTGTAGCACTTGATAGTACCTCTAGCTGGGATAGTGTTAGAGACCCACTGACTTTGTCTTCTCCCAAACTCCTGGATTACCAGAGATTTCTGCCCTGTGCAGAGATCATTCCCCCATTCTCTATACATATCTGTTGCAATGGCAGCCATGATATTACAGCTCAGCAGATGTTGCTTCCTCAGTATGGACTAATTTAATGTGGGCACATCTTTCATGTGAAAAGCCATCCCTTGTTTTTATTCGGGGCTGAAGTTTGATAATTCTGTTATTTGCATGTGAGAATGAGTAGATCTAAGAGTTAGGAGGACTTCCCTGGTGGTGCAGTGGTTAAGAATCCACCTGCCATTGCAGGGGACACGGGTTTGAACCCTGGTCCGGGAATATCCCACATGCCGCGGAGCAACTAAGCCCATGTGCCACAACTACTGAAGCCCGTGCGCCTAGAGCCCATGCTCCACAACAGGAGAAGCCACCACAATGAGAAGCCCATGCACCGCAACGAAGAGTAGCCCCTGCTCACCGCAACTAGAGAAAGCCCGGGCGCAGCAATGAAGACCCAACACAGCCAAAAATTAATTAATTAATTAATTAATTAAAAGAGTTAGGGATCCAGCTTGTTCCAGTGGACCTTTTCTGACTTGAAACTTCCATTGTTAGTCTTGTAGCTTCTGTGAGAGTGGCATTGGGTCTATAGTTTTTTGACTAAGAAATAAAGAATGGTGGGTGGTTACTTCCGCTAAAATGGCAGTTGAACAGTGAGTGTTCAGAAGTCTGGCAGCTTTGTATTTTATTCATCTTTTCAAGGCCCTGTTTCTGCAGAAGGTATGTTAGCAGGGTTCTCTGAAATGTCTTAGCCCAGGACACTGAAACCAGAGAGGCTAATAGAGACCACCTTCAAGAGAGCTAAGATTCTTGGGTGGGAGGTAGTAGATAAAGAGCCAGGAGAAATAATCTCTTTTCAATGGTGAGGCCAGAAGAATAGCTGCTGGTTCTTTGGGGGATGCCTGGGGAATATTGTGCAGCCTTTGTGGTAGGCTCAGCAGCGTGGCCTGTGCAGTGTCTTAGGACTTGTGGGCCTCATCTGCTCTCGTGGCTGTTCCTGCTACCTCCAGTCGTCAGCTCTGTAAGAAAAAGAAATGAGAGAGAAATGGTTTGAACATTATTCAGCAAACAAAGCAAAATAAGAAGCTGTATATTTTCCGCATTGATTTTAGCAACTTCCTTTTTCTTCCCCTGTGGTGACTCAGTTTAGAGACCTAGACAATGAAGCATGAGTATATGTTGAATTTAGGGTCCACTTTTCCCAGAAGAAAAGAGCCAGGGGATCTAGAACAATAGTCGTCTTAGAATATGAAAGAATAAAATGGAGGTTATAGAAACCTGAATTCTGAAAGGAATTCTGAGGATATCAGTAAGATATGTTCAAACCTAATTTTCTACTTCCACTAAGAACTAGATGATATCTTTATTTGGAAATAAATAATTGAATAATCAGGGAAATCTTAACTAAACTGAGGTCTTTATAAACATTGGCTGAAACATTGTTCTAAAACATACAAAATTGTAACAAACTGAAAGTTTCAAAAATATTTGCATTTTAGTGGTTCACAGTTGTTTGATTATTCTAAGCACTGTTAACTGGAGCTTGTAAATTGTTTCTTTATGGTAAGATATTTGTGGTGAAGGAATTTGCTGAGTGCCCCATCTGCCTGGCAGTCTCAGTCTCTGTAATAGAACCTCATTTTCTCACAAGGAACGAAAAGACTTTTGGCTGTTTTGATTATTTATTTATTTGCTTTTTCATTTATTTATTTGTTTGTTTATATTTTGCCTCTTTGTTTTTGACTCAGATGACTCTTAGAATGGAAGTCTCTCATAGATCCCCTGGTAGACTATCTTTCCTAAGTCTTCCAGGACCTAAGTTAATGAAATCATCTCCAAGACTGCAGATCACTGATTTTCTTTCACAATGATAGAGGCATTTTCTGGAATCTTACTTTAAAATACACAAAAGAATGGCAGGGAATGGTGGTGGAGTGGGTGGAATATATTCTCAGCACCAGGTGCCTGTGTCGTCAGCTCCTGTGTTGTGTTTCGGGAACAGAGACCTTACTTCCACCAACTCTGAGCCTGGTGAGTAGGGCCCAGTGAAACACAGGTCAGCCATACTGCTTCAAAGAGCACAAATAAGGTTTTAGTTTTAGCAAGAGGTGGGTTGTGTCCTCCTAGGAAATGACAGATAAACTGGTCAGGCAGTAAACAGTGTTATTAAGGAGCATTTTAGAAAACATGTTTGTTGTGCTTTTGTCTGGACAAGAAAAGATATCAAGATAAGTAGCCGCCCAGAGGGCAGTGTCTCCTTGCTCCTCAATCTTTTTTTTTTTTTTTTAAACATCTTTATTGGAGTATAATTGCTTTACAAGTGAATCAGCTATACATATAAATATATCCTCATATCTCCTCCCTCTTGCGTCTCCCTCCCACCCTCTCTATCCCACCCCTATAGGTGGTCACAGAGCAGCGAGCTGATCTCCCTGTGCTCTGCGGCAGCTTCCCACTAGCTCTCTATTTTACATTTGGTAGTGTATATATGTCCATGCCACTCTCTCACTTCGTCCCAGCTTACCCTTCCCCCTCCCCATGTCCTCAAGTCCATTCTCTATCTGCATCTTTATTCCTGTCCTGCCCCTAGGTTCTTCATAACCAATTTTTTTTTTTTGGTTCCATATATATGTGTTAGCATACAGTATTTGTTTTTCTCTTTCTGACTTACTTCACTCTGTATGACAGACTCTAGGTCCATCCACCTCCCTACAAATAACTCAATTTCATTTCTTTTTATGGCTGAGTAATATTCCATTGTATATATGTGTCACATCTTCTTTATCCATTCATCTATCGATGGACACTTAGGTTGCTTCCATGTCCTGGCTGTTGTAAATAGAGCTGCAGTGAACATTGTGGTACATGACTCTTTTTGAATTGTGGTTTTCTCAGGGTATATGCCCAGTAATGGGATTGCTGGGTCGTGTGGTAGTTCTATTTTTGCTCCTCAATATTAATTCGACCCTCAAGTGCTATTCTGTTTCTGGTGGAGTTTCCATCAGGGCCTCACCTCCTGGTTGCTCAGAGGGCAACTCGGTTTGTGTTGGGTGAAAGGCCATTCTAAGCAGAGGGTACACGGCAGTCAGTGGACCAAGCTAGAGTTGTTGTCAGTGGACCAAGCTAGAGTTGTCACAGAGCATTCTGTGTACTTCCTTCAGGATTTTTGGCCTCTGCTTCCCTCCTTCCTTCCTTTCCTTTTCTCTTTCTGTCTCATTCTGGTTTTGGCCTTTGGGGATACTGAATTTTACAAGATGTTTGAACTGTAACATATCCTTGTACCAGAAAGAATGAGCCTAGCTGCTTTGCAAAAGAGTTCTATAAAAACTACCCTTTTATACTGAGGGGAATGACATATGGTCAGCCCTCCATATGCACAGGTTCTGCATCTGCAGATACAGAAGACCAGCTATACTACACCATTTTATTTTGTTTTATTTTATTTTATTTTATTTTTTGTATAAATTTATTTATTTTATCTATTTTTGGCTGCGTTGGGTCTTCGTTGCTGCACACGGGCTTTTCTCTAGTTGCAGCGAGCGGGGGCTAGCTACTCTTCCTTGTGGTGCACAGGCTTATTGCTGTGGCTTCTCTTGTTGCGGAGAATGGGCTCTAGGCGCACGGGCTTCAGTAGTTGTGGTTCGCGGGCTCTAGAGCGCAAGCTCAGTAGTTGTGGCTCACGGGCTTAGTTGCTCTGCGGCATGTGGGATCTTCCTGGACCAGGTCTCGAACCCCTGTCTCCTGCATTGGCAGGCGGATTCTTAACCACTGCGCCACCAGGGAAGCCCTACTAAACCATTTTAGATGAGACTTCAGCATCCTTGGATTTTGGTATCCGTGGGGGTCCTGGAACCAATCTCCCACAGTTACCAAGAGATACATCTGTTTTAAACCTGTTATTTTGTTCCTCTTGCTTTACTCTTTCAGCAGGTCCATTTGATTGCTGTTGGTGTTGAAATTCCTGGTAGTGTACTTACTAGCAGCCCTCTTTGTCTTAGACACAGCACCTAAAGTAATTGTAGGTGCTTTAAGAACATAAAGAGCACCTTGAGCAGGCCTGTTGGAGGATTGGCAGTGCTATCAAGAAACAGAGTCTTTATGGCAGTCTCTCTAAAAACTCCCTGTGGGGCCATTGCCTGTGAATTTCTTTAGACTTACCTTGTGCACCTTTTCATCAGAAACCACCTCTTTTTTTTTTTTTTTTTTTGGCTGCGTTGGGTCTTTGTTGCTGCACGCAGACTTTCTCTAGTTGTGGCGAGCGGGGCCTACTCTTCATTGTGGTGTGCAGGCTTCTCATTGCGGTGGCTTCTCTTGTGTAGCATGGGCTCTAGGCGCACGTGCTTCAGTAGTTGCAGCACGTGGGCTCACTAGTTGCAGCACGCGGGCTTCAGTAGAGAAGCCACCTCTTTGGTGTGGCAAATATTATGAGTTGGCTGACACCCTGGAAGTTTAAAAACGAAGAAAAGCAATATGGTGAAAAGAAAACCTGACATTCAGTCCCGTATAAGTTGCTAACTAGCTCTATAACCTTGGGCAGCGTGCTCCATGTATCTCAGCCATACTTTCCCATGTGGAAATAGGTATTATATATGTCCTATTGTGAGGATTTATCAAGATGACATTTGTGAAGAATGCGTTTATAAACTGTAATTACTTTGTGAATAAAGATTACTATCTCTGATAGACAGTACCAGTTCTCAGCCACCAGTAACTTGATTCTCCCATCCTGTGTTTGGAAGAAGCACAAATCTACAAAGAGGGCTTGCTCATTTTTCAGAGTGAGTTGTATTCACAAGGCTCACATACTTTCCCCCTGCCTTTGATCCTGTCTGTCTCCGTCTCTCTCCATACTTGAATGGGGTGATCTGTTATGTCACACGGCAATCATATTCTCAATACAGAGTATAACTGTGACTGTGCTTGTGGGAGATCTTCAGAAAAGATGCAAAGCTGCTGGCCAGAAAGGTTCTTTCCTTTCCATTTTCTCTTGTACCTCCCCAGTACCTTAAGAATCCTTGGGCTTGGTTATAAGCCAGCTGGAAGTTACGATAGAGTCTCAATTCTCTGACCCAAGTCCTTTTCACAGGTTAACAGTCACAAAATGGAGTTATGAAGTCTCCAAGAGCAGCAGATGAAAAGGGAAATGGAAATGTGAATGTTGAATTTAGCAGCCCTCAGACCCAGAATATGCTACTCTCTAGTGTCCCTGAGGTGGAGAGTAAGGACTTGCTTTGCTGTTCAGGAGTGTGATTATCTCTCGCTGCTTGCAGCTTCTTCACATTAAGACCCTTTGAAATATACTTAGGGACGCATATATGTGACTTTGTCAAGTGAGAGCTTTGGGCTTGGGAGGATTCTAGCAGGTTTTAATCTAATTTACGCCTAATCTAACACGACTGAGAAAGGGGGTGTCTTTGGTTTTACTTTCAAATATATGGTGGTACATCTTTAGAAGCCAGATGTGGTTAACCAGACTTGTCTTCATGGTACCTTTGCTTCCAGTGGCTTAATAAATAACCCAATAATTCAAATGATGAATAAAAATTCTAGTGTGTGAAGGTGGTAGGTAATAGACAATTAAAAGTGGTCAACCAAAAAGTTACGAAATCATCCTACCCACTTATTAATCCAACTCCCCACAGGTTATTTCCCTAGGAGACACTGGCATATCTTTACTCTATGAAATCTGAACAAAAGACCTGGCAGGAATGGGGAGGAGTACAGTATAAGTCACGCCTGTGCTTGGTACATCTGGGCAGCCGCTGTATGATAACACCTGGGGAATCAAATCATAAATCAACCTGATTGTTCTCATTCGAGTTTTTTGTGTCTGTTTATTCTTTTTTTTTTTTAGAATTTTTTTAAAAACATATTTATTTATTTATTTGTTTTGGGCTGCATCGGGTCTTAGTTGCAGTACGTGGGATTCTCCACTGCGGCACACAGGCTCCTCGTTGCGGGGTGTGGGCTTCTCTAGTTGTGGTGCGTGAGCTCAGTAGTTGCGGGGCGTGGGCTTAGTTGCCCCGAGGCAGTGGGATTTTAGTTCCCCTACCAGGGATCGAACCTGTGTCCCCTGCATTGGAAGGCAGATTCTTAACCATTGGACCACCAGGGAAGTCCCGTGTCTGTTTATTCTTATTAAAACAGTTGGCTCCCGGGCTTCCCTGGTGGCGCAGTGGTTAAGAATGTGCCTGCCAATGCAGGAGACGTGGGTTTGAGCCCTGGTCTGGGAGGATCCCACATGCTGCGGAGCAGCTAAGCCCGTGCGCCACAACTACTGAACCTGCGCTCTAGAGCCTTTGAGCCACAGCTACTGAAGCCCGCCCTCCTAGAGCCCGTGCTCCACAACAAGAGAGGCCACCGCAATGAGAAGACCCCACGCAGCCATAAATAAATAAATCTATAAAAAAACAATTGTCTCTGTTCTTCAATAGTGATGGGTTTAACAACCATTTTGTATTCTTTAGCAGTGGTGTCTGGTAGCCTCATGTCTAACTATGTGCAGATTGAAAAGAAAGGGCCGCCTTAGTTGTAGGGGACTCTGAGGAATAAGAAACCAGTGGTTAGCACTCTGCACTTCCGTTGCAGGGGGTACGGGTTCAATCCCTGGTCCAGGAACTAGGATCCCGAAAGCCTCGTGGTGCTGCCAAAAAAAAAAAGAAATCATGCATGCCTTTGTAACACATGAATTGAAGGTAATCTTCTCAAATTGATATGTTGTGAGTACTCCTAGCAGGGGGAGTTCCCTAGCCTCGACAGAAAGTCATCAACGGCTCCTGGAACATCATATTTGTTATCTGATAAGTATAACGTGCTCCTTGCCTTAGGAATTCCTGAATCTACTGATGCCTCCAAGTGGTGCAATCAGAATTTGCAATTGACTGCAATTCACAGTAGTGCCTTGTTCTGATGGCACTGTTCACTGTTCAAGTGGCAACCCACATGTTTTATGGACTGGGTGTACAGGTGTACACGACAGCAGTACCTTCCTCTAAAGCCACTGTGTGCTAAAGCACTCCAGTCTTCCAGGGATAGTTGGATCCATTCAGTCTTTTTTTCATTCCATAACTGCTTATTAAGCTCCTTTTCTGTACCAAGTACTGGGCTTGGTACTGATAATAAAAGACCAGCAAGATTTAGCCTGGTTGATCAGATTTGGCCCAGCATTTGAAAACTAACACTAAGTGCTGTCATAAAGATACAGGTTCTGACATGCAGTGACCATTCCCTTATGAAAGCTTAGTCTTTCAGTAGATTGAAATGGGGTGTGAAGTATTATCACCTGATAAGCAAGTAAGATGAAGTGAGTAACTAATCTGATGAATGAGTGACTAGTCCTTTTCTAGCACTTAGGGCTCAAAATACAGGTATTGAGCCCTAACTACATCCCATGCTAAGCACTTGACATGTATTAATTTACTTAATCTTCATAACCACCTTATGAAGTAGGTACTGTTATTCCTACTTTACAAATGAGGAAACTGAAGCTCAGAGAAGTTAAGGACCTTGCTGAAGGTCATGGAGTGGAGGCATGATGCAAGTTTAGGGAACCTGACCCAGAGTCCATATTCTTAAATAACATGATATACTGCCTCTGGGTGGAAGGGTATCATCTTAACCAACCTCCTGTATAGGTAGAGCTTGGCAGAGTGATAATCCCCTGACCCTCCCTGTCTGCAGAGCTTTTTCTCTTTCCTGGATTGGCTCCTAGAGCAGATTACCTATCCCTAAGAGTGAGCAGGAGTTGCCAAATGCAGCAGGCAGTCCCTTATCTACAGCCACAGAAGTGAATCTGCCTCTGCCTTTCACCAGCTGGGTGACCTTGCCTCTCTGAGCATGTTTCATCATCTGTAAAATGGAGATAATGATCATGGGATCATTTAGGGGTTAAATGAGATAACATACTTAACAGTTTCTGGCTCTGAGTAAGCACTTAAAAAATGTTAGCAAATTTTTATTATCATTGTCCTCTAGCCTTGAGAACAAACCATGAAACAGTTTCTCAGAGACCAGATTCTAGGACTTAGGTAGGTGGGCAGGTTTTTTTTTTTGTTTTGTTTTGTTTTCACAAGACAATAATTTTATTCTATGTATTTCTCTTGACTCTTTTGGTGTGAAAAGCAGAGAGGTAAAGCATTATTTGACAGATGTATGGATTCAAGCAAGAAACTGAGGTCCAATTGCAAAGAAATGCCTTGTATAACTCAGAGCCCTGTCTGAGGAGACACAGAGGACCCTAGAGGGCGGAGAATGAACACAGCGCAGGGGCTAGTTCCAGAGTCGCATCCTCGGTTAGTTCACTTGCAAGTGTGGGTGAGGGTCCCTTGTCAGTAGGCAGAGATTTTTTTTTCCTCTGCTCTAACACGTATCTGCTGTCTAGTGTTTATTAAACAAAATTTATTTTTTTCTTGATGTGAAAGAATTCGTGTCTTGTCCAAAATGCAGAGGCAAAGGAGCTCTGTAACTGCAGGCTTGTTGAACCCCTTTTCCCACCTATTCTGGTGCCAGGCTTTCCCAAAGTGCTTATTTGCCAGTGGTTGCTCCTCAGTTCTCATGGCCAGCTCACTCTGAAGGCTCCAAGCCACAGTGATGCTGCTGCCACCACCGCCACCACCACCACTGCTGCCACTACCAGCCATTCAGTTTCCTGCTCTAAGGATGTGACCTGCCGTGAAGCTTTCACATTCCTCTTTTCTTCCTGTCTTCGGTGTTGTACCTCTTTCTTTTGGTGCTTTTGCCATGCAGCAGTATTGCAAAAAAAGTTTTCAGGCACCAAAGTTAAGAGCCCTTACTACCTTGCCAAGGGGATTTGAGTTAGCCATGGAAAAGAAGATAATGAGAGGGCTCCTGTGCCTCTGTGCTTCAGAAGGAAAGAGTTTGCTTCTTGACAGTGTGCTAGCTCCCTAGCCAGGTGGGGGACGTGCTGGGACTACATGACCTCTGGAGGAGTAGACTGCCCAAAGACAGCGCCCCAACCCACAGGAGCCAAGGCTGAAGACTGATTTCACCTTCTCCCGTTCCCTTTCCCTAAGCTTAAGCTTGCTCTGCCACACTGTCCCAAGTCTCTGGCTTATAACAGCCATTTCCTTTTGCCGATGAATAAGCCCACTCTTTGTAAAATGTTTCAACTTGGGGACTGGAAAGGCTCTCTGTGCTTTCCTGTCTCTTTGTTTCTCCAAAGGTTAATGTTGATGGCTTCTGTCTTTGTCTTTACAGGGAACTCTAATGATCCATGACAAAGAGGTCACCCTTGAGTATGTACCAAGCCTGGATTTTTGGTACTGCAAACGGGTAAGTGCCAAGAATTCCTCTCCTTAGAAGTAAGGATCCAGCATCACAGCTCCTCCATGTCTACAGGAGTGCTGCCTGGTGTAGTGTGCATTGCCAAGGGCAAAGGTCTTCTTCCTTGGTTCATTTCAGATGAACTGGAGGCCAGGGCAAGATCATCTATAATTTCTGCTTCCCAGCTACTGCCTGTGGCCATAGAGGGTTCTGGGCCTGTAGTTGGAGACCTTTTCCCAAGGGCATATGCCATGCTTTCTGTTGATTACGAACTGAAAGAAAAACAGTCCCTTGACTTATAACCTCTCCCCAGTTACCCTTCCTGGGGTAAAGAGGATTTATTAGTGTTTGGAATGATGTACATAAAGAGGCTGGTTCTGTGAGAGGTACCCATTTTTTTTGAATATTCAGGGGTTTCCAAGGGTATAGAACTTTAGGTACCATGGTATTTTTCCTCTGTTCAACTTCATATTGTTCTTGAATGGCATATATAAAGATTTTAGGCTATACTCTTTTTAGAAGTCCAGTTTGATTGCAAATGAGCATGAAAATATATTTTGTCATTTTTCATTGCTACTATTTAGTTTCAAAAATAAGTTTGAAAAATCTATATAAAGTTTCTGAACCAAGATTCATTAAAAGTGTTGTAGAACTTGATAAAATTAAGTAAAAGCTTTAGCTTTACATTTTGGAATACAATTTGGATAGCTGTGATTGTCATTGACCAAAGTATTCATAGTTCATGGATGTAGTACCTTAAGCTGTCAATTTAGGGAAACATTTAACTATTTTTTAAAAGGTGATGAAATACACATAACATTAAATTTACCATTTTAACCATTTTAAAGCATATAATTCAGTAGCCTTAAGTACATTCACAATGAAGTGCAATCATCAACACTATCTAATTCTAGAACTTTTTCATCACCCTAAAAAGAAACCCCATATCTATTAAACAGTCTCTCCCCATTCCCGTTTCCCTCAGTTTCTGGAAACCACTATTACTATTCTGTTTTTTATCTCTTATGAATGTGCCTATTCTGAACATTTCATGTAAGTAGAACCATATATTATGTGACCTTTTGTGTCTGCCTTCTTTCACTTAGCATGTTTTCAAGGTTCATCCATGTTATTATGTGTATCAGTACTTCATTTATTTTTAATGGCTGAATAATATTATATGGATATACCACATCTTATCTATTCATCAGTTGATGGACATTTGATTTGTTTCTACTTCTTGGCTATTGAGAATAAGACTGCTATGAATATTTATGTGCAAGTTTTTGTTTGAAAACCTGTTTTCAGTTCTTTTGGAACTGCCCAGGAATAGAATTGTTGGGTCATGTGGTACTTTTCATTTTTTAACTCTTTGAGGAACCAATAAACTGTTTTCCACAGACAGCAGCTGCACCATTTTGCATTCCCTCCAGCAGTGTCTGAGGGTTCCAATTTCTCCACATCCTTGCCAACATTTGTTATATTCCCTTTTTTTTTTTTTTGATAGTAGCCATCAAACTATTTCACAACCACCAGTGGTGTGAAATAGTATCCTATCATCATGATTATGATGATGATTTGCATTCCCCTAATGACTAATGATGTTGAGCATCTTTTCTTGTGTTTGTAGCCACTAGTATATCTTCTTTGGAAAAATGTTTATTCAAGTCCATTTTTGATTAGATTGTCTTTTTTTTTTTTTTTTTTTGGAGTATAGTTGATTTACAGTGTTGTGTTAGTTTCAGGTGTACAGGAAAGTGAATCAGTTATACATATACTTATATCCACTCTTTTTTAGATTCTTTTCCCATATAGGCCATTACAGAGTATTGAGTAGAGTTCCCTGTGCTATACAGTGTAGGTCCTTATTAGTTAATCTATTTTATATATAGTAGTGTGTGTATGTCAATCCCAGTCTTCCAATATATCCCTCCCCTCTGTCTTCTTGTTAAGTTGTAAGAGTTCTTGGGAATTCCCTGGTGGTCCAGTGGTTAGGACTTGGCGCTTTGACTGCAGTGGCAGTCCTTGGTCGGGGAACTAAGATCCCACAAGCCGTGTGGTGTGGCCAAAAAAAAGAAAAAAGAGGGCTTCCCTGGTGGCGCAGTGATTGAGAATCTGCCTGCCAATGCAGGGGACACGGGTTCGAGCCCTGGTCTGGGAAGATCCCACATGCCGCGGAGCAACTGGGCCCGTGAGCCACAATTACTGAGCCTGCGCGTCTGGAGCCTGTGTTCCGCAACAAGAGAGGCCGCGATAGTGAGAGGCCCGCGCACCGCGATGAAGAGTGGCCCCCGCTCGCCACAACTAGAGAAAGCCCTCGCACAGAAACGAAGACCCAACACAGCCATAAATAAATAAAGAGGATGCATTTCAAATAGTAAAAAAAAAAAAAGAAAGAAAAAGTTGTAAGAGTTCTTTATATATTCTGGATGTTTATCCCTTATCAGATATGTGATTTGCAAATATTTTCTCCCATTCTGTGTGTTGTCTTTCACTTTCTTGATAGTGTCCTTTGATACACAAGGTTTTAATTTTGATAAAGTCCAATTCATCTATTTGTTTTCTTTTTCTTTTTTTTAAATTTATTTATATATTTATTTATTTTAGGCTGCGTTGGGTCTTCGTTGCTGTGCGCGGGCTTTCTCTAGTTGCAGTGAGCGGGGGCTGCTCTTCATTGGGGTGCGTGGACTTCTCATTGCGGTGGCTTCTCTTGTTGCAGAGCGCAGGCTCAGTAGTTGTGGTGCACGGGCTTAGGTGCTCCACGGCATGTGGGATCCTCCTGGACCAGGGCTCAAACCTGTGTCTCCTGCATTGGCAGGTGGATTCTTAACCACTGCGCCACCAGGGAAGCCCCTGTTTTTTTTTCTTTGATTGCTTGTCCTTTGGTGTCATGAAACCATTGCCAAAGCCAGGGTCTTGAAGACTTATCCATATGTTTTCTTCTAAGAAATTTATAGTTTTGGCTTTTATATTTAGATCTTTGGTCTATTTTGAGTTAATTTTTGTTCCGGGTATGAGGTAAGGGTCCAGTTTCATTCTTTGGAATGTGGATATTCAGTTTTCCCAGCACCATTTGTTGAATTAACAATTATTTCCCCGTTGAATGGTTTTGGTACTCTTGTTGGAAATCATTTGACCATAGATGTATAGGTTTATTTCTGTAGACTCTCAGTTTTATTCTGTTGATCTATGTTTTTATCCTTATGCCAGTACCACACTGTTTTTTGTTTTTGTTTTTTTGGCTGCGTTGGGTCTTCGTTGCTGCGCATGGGCCTTCTCCAGTTGCAGCGAGCAGGAGCACTCTTTGCTGCGGTGCGGTGGCTTCTCCTGTTGTGGCACACAGGCTCTAGGCACGCGGGCCTCAGCATTTGCAGCATGTGGGCTCAGTAGTTGTTGCTCGTGAGGGCTCAGTAGTTGTGGCTCGTGAGAGCTCAGTAGTTGTGGCGCACAGGCCCAGCCGCTCCACGGCATGTGGGATCTTCCCGGACCAGGGCTCGAACCCGCGTCCCCTGCATTGGCAGGCAGATTCTTAACCACTGCGCCACCAGGGAAGCCCACCACACTGTTTTGATTACTGTAACTCTTTAGTAAGTTTTGCAGTCGGGAAGTGTGAGTCCTTCGATTTTGTTCTTCTTTTTCAAAATTGTTTTGGCTACTCAGGGTCCCTTGCAATTTCATATACATTTGAGGATCTGCTTTTCCATTTCTGCAAAAAAAGGCCATTAGAATTTTGAGAACATTTTGCATTTTAATAGTGATTGCCTCTATGTCTTGGAATTATGAGTGATTTTCCCCTGTCTCTTAAACTTTCCATTATTAGCTATAATGCACACGTATTGTTTATTTTATAATCAGAGATGGAGGGAGCTAGCATTAAAGGGAAAGTTTTGAACTCTATTTTCTGTTAACCAGCAGAAAAAAATGTTAATATCTGACATCAGAATTATACAGCTGTTGCCAAGGCTGTTGTTTGAAAGAAAAGAATAGCTTGGTTAAATTGTTCCCTAAAATGGCAGGCCACTTGTTCAGCTGTTTCAGAGGTACTTTGTAATTTCTGTGCTTTTCTGGAAGAGTTGAGGTGCCAACCCTGCATATGTGATCTTTGGCCTGATGTGAAATGCACTGACTTTTTAAAAAATTCATAGCAGCATTACTCATAATAACCAAAAAGTGGAAACAACCCAAATGCCCATCAACTGATGAATGGATAAACAAAATGTGGTATAGCCATACAATGGAATGCTATTTAGCAGTGAAAAGGAATGAAGTATTGATAGGTGCTACAACATGAATGAACTGGGAAAAAACTATGCCAGATGCAAAAGATTAATTCTATAGGACTGGGGGTGAGAATGGGAGATGACTCCACCAGGTTTCTTTTTGGGATGAAGAAAATGTTCTAAAGTTAGATTATGGTGATGATTGTATTATAGATATACTAGAAATCATTGAATTGGACACTTAAAACTGATGAATTTTATGGTATTTAAATTATACCTACTCAGGTTAGGATCCTGATTCCCCCACTTACAGCTCTGCTGTACAGTCATCCAACGGTATCTGTGGGGGATTGATCCCAAGACCCCTTGCTGATATCAAAATCCACAGATGCTCAAGTCTCTTGTATAAAATGATGTAGTATTTGCACATAACCTAGGCACATCCTCTCATGTACTTTAAATCATCTCTAGATTACTTATAGTAGATAATACAATGTAAATGCTATGTAAATAGCTGCCGGCATGTGGCAAATTCAAGTTTTGTTTTTTGGAACTTTCTGGAATTTTTTTTCCCCAAATATATTTGATCTGTAGTTGGTTAATCTGCAGATGTGGAACCTGTGGATATGGAGGGCCAACTGTAATAACAAATAGCCCTCAAATCCTAGTGACTTACATTGACAAACATATTCTTCACTCACATTACATGTCCAGGGGCTGCGGGCAGTTGCTACAGTTTGGCTTCATGGCCGCTCAGTCTGGGACCCAGGTGGAAGGAGTTAGTCCCACATCGGGACTCCTGGCCAAGGGAAAGAACAGGACGCTCATCTACACAAGCATTGGCTCTTAAAGCTTCTGCCATACCTGTGTAGATCACGTTCATTCACGCTCCATTGACCAAAGCAAGACATGTGGCAAGGCTGACAATGAAGTCCCTCACCCTACAGGGAGGCACCACAGTCACTTGACAATGGGCAGGGCTGTGTGTATGATCTCCTTACAGAGAAGGGAACAATAAAGTAATTGACTTTAATCACCTTGCTCAAGTGACTTAACCTCTCCAGGCCTCAGTTTCATTATCTACAAATTGGGGAGATAATAGTTGTCTGGATCAGTAAGTGACCACATGTAAAGTAAAGTAAGTCCAGTACGTGCTGTGTGCTGTTTAATCATTAGCTGCTGCTGCTTTTATTATTATTCTCTCCTCCATTTGGTATTCTTTTACTCAACCTACAAGGCCCTACTCATATAGAATCCTTTTCATGGTTCCTGCTCTTTTGGTTTCTTACCAGTCAACTCCGCCCTTCTAACACTCTGAGCTCAGTGGCAAAAGTTCAGGTTTGGGGCTGTGTTTGGGGTTGGGCAATGATAGACTTGCCTTTTTGTTCATAGGTTCAGACAAGAAGAACTACATTCACAATGCAAAGTGTCTCTTCCCTTGTTCTAGGGTAGTGAATGTAACTTTTCCTTTTAACATCCTCAGAATAGCTGCCAGAGACACTACTTACGGATCTTCTTCCTCCTTCCGTGCCCTTTTTAAAATCAGTGTTTGAAAAAGGAATTGATCACTGGATTCTTCTCAGTTCCAGCCAAGCCTGAATAGGGTTGTCATAACCAGTTCAGGATCAAATTTTGGATGCAGACTGAGTGGTAACAGCTTTAGGGCAGTATATCCTATAAACCACTTAATAATCCAGTTTTCTTAGTCAAGTTTACTTCCTGTAGAAATCCTTGTCCAGAGCAAAAGCATTTGGGGCTGCCCCAAGGTCCATATACCCTGTCAGAGGCAGCTCTCAAACAGCAGCTCATCAGAGTCTATGTCAGCTCTGATGAGTGGAAGACATCAGACTGATTAGGTTTTAAGGTGATCTGGGATATGGCTTATTTCTTTCATTTTTCGGCAGTTGTTGCTGTGTTGGATATACGTAAGATTTTTAAAAAAATTTTTTTTGGTCAATTTGAATTCTTTTCCTTTCCCTTGTAGTGTAAGGCCAGCACTGGTGGACACCGATCTTCATGTTCATTCTGCAAGTGCCCAAGGGAAGGTGAGTGGTGGTAGAGATGGAGGTGGTAGTTTTTATTTTGTGCACTGAGCAAAACAAATTTCATGCTTTCCTTGGCTTCAAAGAGTGATCATCCCTAAATACAGGATGATCTGTAAAGCTCTTAAAAGTGCAATGTGATAGCTAACTTCGTGTGACCTGTTAGTAAATAGTTTTGGATCTCAGAGTTCTGCCAGGGGAATGAGATGGGTTATGGGCTCCTTACCCATAACCCAGCTGACCAGAGGTCAGTAGTATTGTTACTCAGAATACATTTAAGGATATTAGATTGAGAAAGAGTCTACATGGCATTAGTCCATGTGGACACCCCACCCACCCTGCCCCAGCTTCTTTAAAGTTATTGGGAATAATTTGCTTTTGTTATTATTTTCTCATTTACGTTCTAAACATTTGAGGATCTTCAACACAAAAACATTTGTTAAAGTAACAGTAAAAATATAAACAAGAGACAATAATCAGGGTTGAGGGTATGTGTTATTTTTATGGAGTAATAAACCTAACAGCTTCTCAGTAACTTGGTTTTAAAGTTAATTTCTCCTGAGAACCTGTAGGTAAACAACCTTGAAGAGTCTGTCAAAGGCATCCGTAACAATAGTCCTATAACAATGACTGTTATGTGCCTCTTTCTGATATTATCCTGTAAGGGAAGCTAGTGCATGACCATAAAATACAGTTCAGTGCTGGGATCCTGTTAGTCTTCTGGAAGATCTGTTTGTTCCAAGGTTAGAACTTAGCATGCCTACAAAGAATTCCTTAGCTCGGCTTTTGGCCTATAGTGGAGATTCTACTCTTTAGTGAGGGCTGTGAAGCAGGTGTTCTGAAAATCTTTGGGGAAGGCTCTACATGCTCTAGAGACCAAAGCAGCATGTGGGAAGGTGAGTAAATAACTTCCCCGTGGACAGGTTGGAGATCTTTAGCTTGTTGTATTACTTCAATTAGGCAAAATTGTGCTTTTTCCCTCAAGAAAGACTTCTTTCTCAGTCTACTCTAACAAATGAACAGATGGTTTATAAAAACCCTTGAGCACCATACCACTAAGATGGCTGACACAACTTTAACATGGAAACATACATAGCAAATATTCATTGGTCGCCTGTCACTGCTGTTAAGTAATCTCTACACTGCTCCCATAGAATATCTCTTTGAGCCTCATGACTTCCTCTAAGAATGAATTAATTGCAGAAATACCTCCAATTAACTGGACAAATTATCCTGCTTTAGAAAGAGATTTGAAATGAATCATTTACATTTTAAAGGACATTTGCCCATTGTAATTATTTGCATATAAATGAGCTGTGTGCAGGTAGGTCTCTTCTTAGCTTCTCCAGAGAATAGGGTGTCTGGTCTTACAGAATTTGAGCAGCTATCTTAGTACCATAACACTGGAAGAAGCAAGGCCCCTAGCCATACATGTTTGAGATAAGTGTTTCTAGCAAACTTCTAGCAAGGGCCATATCTTTGGTAATTTTGTCCCCAGATCTGTTCTATCATTGGTTATAATAGTAAAGTTCAGGGTCTCATGAAAGATTTAAATGTTGGGGAAGTGATAGAAAACTCTTAAGGTTAAATTTTTTAAATACTGGGTAGTTTCTTCTGTTTAACTATTTTATATGCTGTCTTATTAGCCGTGCTTAAAGTCTGTCAGAGGACTTTTTTGTAGGTATTTCTTTGACTTTTAAAACTATTCCAGGGAATTCCCTGGCGGTCCAGTGGTTAGGACTTGGTGCTTTCACTGCTGTGGCCCGGGTTCAGTCCCTCGTCGGGGAACTAAGATCTCGCATGCCACATGGTGCAGCCAAACAAAACAAAATAAAAGCATACCAGTATGAGTATTTGGTGGCAGGTAAGGAGGAATCACAGTGTTTGGGGGGATAAAACCTGTTGGAGATTCTCTTTCTGTTCTGTTCCTCTAGTGACAGAGGCCAAGCAAGAATTAATAACCTACCCTCAGCCTCAGAAAACATCCATACCAGCACCGTCAGAAAAACAACCCAGCCAACCAAGGTCAGCTGATAAGGAATCTGAACCCAAGAAGCGGGAAGAAGGACAAGAACCACGCTTGGGACATCAAAAGAGAGAAGCAGAAAGGTATCTCCCTCCTTCGCGGAGGGAAGGGCTCACCTTCCGAAGAGATCGAGAGAAGGAGCCATGGTCTGGGGAGACACGCCAGGATGGGGAAAGCAAAAGTAAGTGGTTTGTTGGGGCATGTACCAGACCGTGACCACCGTGGTTGGAACATAGATTGCTTGTGTTGTGGCTCTGGACCAGCAGCTTCCTACACCCTAGTAAAACTGCTTGGCCTGATTGAAGAGGCTCTTGCTTTTTGCTGGCCTCACTGAAGTAATCTATATCCTCCAAATAGCAAGTTGCTATTCAGGTGCGGCAAAGCATAACTTTAGATTTCTAAGTATTGGTGAAGAAAAATATGAAGTATTTGACTAGCATGTGTTATAGCACCAGCCTTGGTAGAGCAGGGTAACATCTGCAGTCATCTGCAGTAAAAAAAAAAAAAAATATATATATATATATATATATATATATACACACTCAGGCTCTGAGGACTTCAAAAATGTAAACCTTTCTTACTCTTTCCTTTCTCCTCTCCCATTTGTGCTTGGTTTGTTCAGCAATCATGCTAAAACGCATCTATCGTTCCACTCCACCTGAGGTGATAGTGGAAGTGCTGGAGCCCTACGTCCGCCTTACTACTGCTAACGTCCGTATCATCAAGAACAGAACAGGCCCCATGGGCCACACCTATGGCTTTATTGACCTTGACTCCCATGCGGTGAGTCGTAGTTATCCGTCACCACCACCACCACCCCCTGGATCCCTCACCTCCTACCACCTCAGAACAGCCTAGGGATGGCTGGCTATAGAAACCTCAAGAAGGTTTGAAGGACTTTAATCTTGGAATTCTCATTTGCTACTTGGTACCATAACCCCTCTTATTCTTTTCTTGGGGTTCATTCAGGTGAAATGACTGCCCTTGAAAGTTGGAACTCTGAGTGGTTTTCCAGATCCATTTTTGTCTTGTGGCATTTACAGTTTCCAGTTAAAATAAAGTGACAGCTTAGTCACTTGTGGAAAATCTGAGGACTAAACCTTTTCAAGATTTTAGTGAATTTTCTGATTTCTTAAAATCATTTTGCCTGGCCACAGACAGTTTTATGTTTGATGGAAACAGAGCATTTCCTCTTTTTCTTCAAAGTGTTGCTTTAATAGATTTCTTGTGGCTTGAATTTTTAGTTGTGGGGCCCTTTTCTATGGAAGTAATGTGAGGATAGCAATGAAAATCATTGATATTTCTTAGATTTCACGCTCAGAAATCACAAGGGATTTTGTAAACTGAATCTGATGCAGTGACAGTTGCAGACTAAAAGAAGAGGATTTGAATTTCTGAAATTTATACCAAGAACTGATGTCTACTCTGACGGTTATTCTGATCAACCCTTCATTAAGAGTTGCCTGTTTTTGCCAGTGTGCTCTTAGTATTACAGTTATGACCAGAACATAATGTTTAGAAATTTTTCTTTTGAGAAGGAAAACCCATGTTCAGTTTTCTTTCAAGGGACATGTCCTTTTCTCTCTTTGGGTTTAAATGAGTCTTTGGTTCCCCAGGAAGCTCTTCGCGTAGTGAAGATCTTGCAGAACCTTGATCCACCATTTAGCATTGATGGGAAGATGGTAGCTGTAAACCTGGCCACTGGAAAACGAAGGTAAAGCAGAGGGGTGCTACCCCCACTCAGGTTTTTGGGAGGAAACTCTTATTCCTGGCTGGAGAGACAGATAGTAGAACGTGGTGCTTTCCCAGTATGAGTTGCTTCAGGTATGTGTGTATATTTTCTTTTTCTGAAGCTTGCCTTGTTCTGACTCTAGGTTTTTGTTTTTCCCTTTAAATAGCAGTACTAGGTACTTTTGTTTTTTCCCTCTTGATTCTCTGGTATCTTTGGGTCCCAGGTGATGGTACAGTCTTGGATGTGCAGGGAAAAAATCGCAATATATCCTTGCCCCTTGGAATCCTAAGAAAATGCTGTCTTGACTTTGTTCATACCCCCATAGTGCTGGGAAATCTTATTCTTCTTAACTCCTTCATTCATCTTGACCCAGGAGTGGTAACTGGGAAATGGCTGCATCAGAGAGGCAGGCTTACAGGGATGGGGCAGATCTTGCTCTGGCACCCTCAACTCAATTGCTGTTTTGCTTCAGCCGATAGCTTTGTAGGAGTCCCACTGCCCCTCCCCTCGGGAGTCTCTGCATCACCAGACTTGCTTACTGTCTGGGTTGGTTCCTTTCCGTGCAAAAGGGGGAAAAGAGTTTCTCAGCAAATCTGTAGGGCTGGGCACTCCTCAAGTGGCTTTTGGTAGCAGGCTCAAGACATGTTGTATTGTTTGTTGCAGAAATGATGCTGGGGACCATTCTGACCACATGCACTACTATCAGGTAGGCTTCAGCAGTTGCGGGGGTGCTCTATTAAAATCCTCAAGTGACTGAAAGAGTGATCTTAAATTTTCTCTAGTGGGTGATTGTTAAGGTAAATGGCTATCAGAAGTTCCATAATTTTAACTTGTCTTTCTGTGATAGGGTAAAAAATATTTCCGAGATAGGCGGGGAGGTGGCAGAAATTCAGACTGGTCTTCAGATACAAATCGACAAGGACAACAGTGTGAGTGACCTTTGTCTTATTTCTATTGTTCTTTCTGGCTTGACTACTCATTAATTGAAATCTTTATGGTCACAGAGTTGGCAAGAGATGCAATTGACTAGGGGTTCTGTCTCAGAGAGCACCATCTACAGGTTCTGTACCGTTTTGGGTTGGCCAGCCTTGTTCTTAGATTGTTTTTGATGAGTCCCCAGCAAGGGCTTCATTGGACAGGGACTAACACTGGCTCTGGTTTTATTCCCTCTAGCTTCATCTGACTGCTACATATATGATTCTGCTACTGGCTACTATTATGACCCCTTGGCAGGAACTTATTATGACCCCAATACCCAGGTGAGTTTTTGGCTTTGTTATTTTGTCAATGATTCTTTTGAGAAAAGTACCTGTGATTTGTTACTTTGAAGGTTTTATTCCCTGGATTCTCTGGTTGCTCATTACTTGAAAAGTGTAAAAGTTTAAATCTATATAAGCTGAATATTTCTCCATTCAAGGCAGCTGCTCTACTATTGTACTATGTGTACCTCATGTCTACTTCTTGTTTTAAAAAGTCCAGGTTTTATATTGAGTTATATTTATTTAGGTGGATTTTAAAGATGATAATCTTCATGTTAACTGTTGCACATATAGAAAATCAATGCCTTGTGGCATTACAGGCAAGAACAGTGCTGTTCTTGGAAAAATGGACAGTGAGTGGTCTGGCTACATCCTGGCCCCTGGAGTGGAGTTTTAGATTGTTTGATATGGTCTCTTCTTAGGCTTGAGAGAGAGAGCTGTTCTTTCCCTCAGAAGGGAACTGTGCTCCTTAGATCTGGAATTACTGGGAAAGTGAAACGTTCTGTAGACTTAACTGTCTCCAACTGTATTGCAGCAAGAAGTCTATGTGCCCCAGGACCCTGGGTCACCTGAGGAAGAAGACATCAAGGAAAAGAAACCCACCAGTCAAGGAAGGTCAAGCAGCAGGAAGGAAACGTCTAAAAGAGATAGCAAGGAGAAAAAAGACCGAGGAGTGACAAGGGTAAGAGGACTTGTGAATCTGCTCCCTTTTCACCACATAATTACAGATTAAAAGAAAAGAGTCATAGACGAGGTCTGGGTTTGAGGTGTAGAGTTACTAAAAAAGCAGACAGTCCACTAGCCTCTTACAGCCTGTGGTCACTCTCTTTTCTAAATACAGAAACTGTGGATGGTGGAACAAAGTGGCTCAGCTCAAACCCCAATACCTCAGCTCCACACAGTTTCACTTTCCTACATCCCTTTTCAGTGCTTGACTCCGTATACGCATTTCTATAGGTGTAATTGTAGCAGGGGATACCATTTTCTATTCTTTATTCACTTTATATTTGGTCATAAGTATTTTTTCATGTTTGTATAATACTCTTTATTACTTCCATGCCTGTATGGTAAAAATTCATAGTAAAACTGTGACCTTGTTTTCTTCATCATTCCTACATTGTTTGTCTCCTCTTTCTAATCTTATTCTGTTATAATATACAGCATTTAGCATTTTCTTTTTTCTTTTTTAAATTACTTCCTTAGGATAAATTTTCAAGAACAAAGATGATGAACATTTTTACATTTCCTGGCATAAAATCAAATTATTTTCCAAAGAATTATATTGATTTACCCTGACACCAGTTATGCATTAATGCAAGTGGCTGAATTGGCCTGTGGCTTAATTCATAAATTGTCTTTTTCTTCCCCCCCCTTCTAATACTACTAGTGTTTATGCAGCTACATATATAGAGAGAAAGAATCTGTCTGAGAACTTTTTTTTCTTCTAATTTTATTGAGATATAATTAACATACAGCACTGTATAAGTTTAAGGTATACAGCATAATGATTTGACTTATATACATGATGAAATGATTACCACAGTAAGTTTAGTGAACATCCATTGTCTCATAAAGAAACAAAATAAAAGGAAAAAAAATTGTTTTTCCTTGTGATGAGAACTCTTCTGATTTACCCTCTTAACAGCTTTCATATATAACATACAGCACTGTTCATTATATTAATCATGTTGTACACTATATCTCTAGTATTTATGTATCTTATAATTGGAAGTTCTTACCTTTTGACCACCTTCATCCAGTTTCCCCACCCCTACTCCCACCCTGCCTCTGGTAACCACAAATCTGATCTCTTTTTCTTTGAGTGAGTTTGTTTGTTTGGGTGTTCTGTTTTGTTTTTCTTTTGTTTCCCTACAACACTTGTTAGTTTTGGTGCACAACATAGTGATTCAAAATTTCTATACATTACAAAATGATCACCACTGAAAACTTAGACTTTAAAGTCATACTGGCTTGGGCTTCCCTGGTGGCACAATGGTTGAGAATCTGCCTGCTAATGCAGGGGACATGGCTTCGAGCCCTGGTCTGGGAAGATCCCACATGCTGCGGAGCAACTAGGCCCGTGAGCCACAACTACTGAGCCTGCGCGTCTGGAGCCTGTGCTCCCAAGAGAGGCCACGATAGTGAGAGGCCCGTGCACCGCGATGAAGGGTGGCCCCCACTTGCCACAACTAGAGAAAGCCCTCGCACAGAAACGAAGACCCAACACAGCCAAAAATAAATAAATAAATTAATTAATTAAAAAAAAAAAAACTTTAAAGTTATACTGGCTTAATATGTGGGGTTTTTTTTGTTTTCTTTATAAATTTTTTTATTTAATTTATTCATTTTCGGCTGTGTTGGGTCTTCATTGCTGCGTGCGGGCTTTCTCTAGTTGCGGCAAGCGGGGGCTACTCTTCGTTGCAGTGCGCGGGCTTCTCATTGCAGTGGCTTCTCTCGTTGTGGAGCACGGGCACGCAGGCTTCAGTAGTTGCGGCACGCGGGCTCAGTAGTTGTGGCTCATGGGCTCTAGAACACAGGCTCAGTAGTTGTGGCGCATGGGCTTAGTTGCTCTGCGGCATATGGGATCTTCCCGGACCAGGGATCAAACCCATGTCCCCTGCATTGGCAGGCGGATTCTCAACCACTGTGCCACCAGGGAAGCCCCTGGCTTAATATTTGGATTCTGCTTTTGCCACTTATTCTTTCTAACCATATTCTCAATCATTTGTAAAATGAGCATATTAATGTCTATTTAGAAGGATTATAGTAAAGGCTGAAGGAGATAATGTATATAAATGCATCACCTGGTGCCTGACATATAGTAATCACTCAATATATGCTAAATGTGATGTTTTTTAAGTTTTTTTTTTAAATTTTGGAATCATTATAGTAACATTACAGATATTTCACAAATTAAGAGGTTTGGAAAATCAGACTCATTTCAACAGGGTTAACTCTAAGCCCAGCTTTTATAAATATCATATAAAAATTATCTGGGATTTTTATCAGTTTCAGGAAAATGCCAGTGAGGGGACACCTCCCCCAGAAGATGTCTTTAAGAAGCCTCTGCCTCCCACTGTGAAGAAGGAAGAGAGTCCTCCACCAGTAAGGCTAAGCTGATGCACTGGGCTAGGGCTGGGGCTGGTTCCGAATGGGAAAGGAAGTTCAAAGGTTGATGCCTCACTTTGGTGTTGGTCCTTTAGCTCTCTGTGTCTCACAGACAAGGACTCTTCTTGAGTATAAGCATGAGGTAAATTTTCCTGTCTGCTAATAGGGGTATTGATGGAGAATCAGAGGCAGTTATCTGTCCTCTTTCCCTCTGCCTTGTGACATTCCCACCAGACTGGCCCTTTTTAAGTTAGAATCTCGGTCTTGTTAATTCTTCTCTTCTAAATGACCAAGGAAACCCATTTTCCTGGCCCCGATGTTTCCTACCTTTTGGTGCTGCATGAGAATCTCATAGGTGTCGAGTGCATGCATGGTCATTTTTATAGTTTGCCTGCCAGAGTGAACAATGCTAACATTGGTACCCATTTTTTAGATGCCTTTAAGTGATAGTGTCAATCTAATCACAAGTTATTTCGATTAAATATAAATATATAGCAATAGAGACCCTCTGTTTGTTTTTATTTTGATTGATCATATGCCAATGATCATGCATCATTATTTAACATTTCCTACAAGCTACTGATAAATGCTTTTTGCCTGCTCTACATTATTGATTCAGTTCACTGTAACATCTATCCTAACCATGCCTTTGTCTTTACCTTACTCAGGAACTGGATCTGTCTACCTGGGTGTTTATCCTTCAGTTGCTTTTAGTCCATCTCCTAAATCTCTTTTGCTCTAGGAGTTACTGTAGCCTTGATGAAAGTTATCTTTCCTTTTCTCCATGGGTTACAGTGACTTGGAGGTGGTTGCTATCTCTGCCTCTTCAAAAGTAACTTGTAACTTTTAAACTCTCCCTGTGGTCTCTGTCAGTTTCCCTTTCTCTTCCTTCTCATCACTGTTCTGTTGCTAGAGTCACTTCTAAGGGAAACTTTCTGGCTTATCTCAGTGGACAAGGAGAAAAGTCAAGCTCGAGCCATGTTGCTTCCATCTGGGAAATGAGCAACATGGTCAGTGGGCCTATTCTGCACCCAGTTCATTATTCAAACTAAAAGAAATGAGATGCCCATATCAGAATATCCAGAAAACAGGCCCCAAATATAGGTTGAGTTTGCGTTAATCCCTGGCCTTCTCCTACCAGCCTAAAGTGGTAAACCCACTGATCGGCCTCCTGGGTGAATATGGAGGAGACAGTGACTATGAGGAGGAAGAGGAGGAGGAGCAGACCCCTCCTCCACAGCCCCGCACAGCACAGCCCCAGCAGCGGGAGGAGCTGACCAAGAAGGAGAATGAAGAAGACAAACTCACTGACTGGAATAAACTGGCTTGTCTGCTCTGCAGAAGGCAGTTTCCCAATAAAGAAGTTCTGATCAAACACCAGCAGCTTTCAGACCTGCACAAGGTATTAGGGGAAGGGCCCTGACCTTTCGAACTTTTGACTCTTTATCACTGTTGAGCATTACAGTGACTAAAGAAGCTTATGCTGTCCTCCTCAGCCTGTATCTTCCCCAACTCCTCTAATTAAATCAGTTTAATTCAAAAATGAGTTGCTGGGACTTCCCTATGGTCCAGTGGTTAAGACTTCTCCTTCCACCACAGGGGGCCCAGGTTCGATCCCTGGTTGGGCAACTAAGATCCCACATGCCATAAAGTGCGGCCACAAAAAAAAAAAAGACAAAAATGAGTTGTTTCTCCACCTTTTGTTCATGAGTTGCTCTGCATTAAGACGGTGCCCACCTTCAAAAAACTTCAGAGTGTAGACCCAAGGCAAGCAGCATGGCTGGGGCTGGGGCACCAAACATGGAAGCTGTGCTGAAGACAGGAGGAGAAGAGGTCGTGGAAAAGGAAACTCACCTGCTGGGTTTCTCATCTTAGCTCTACCATTAACCTAACAGTTGGACTTCAGATAAGGCCCTTTTCTTCTTTGATACTTGGTGGCTTCACCTGTATCACTTCCATCTAGCTCTGACAGTGTGCGGTTTTCCCCAAGGGTGAGTCACATTCTGCCATCTCTTCATGTAGTGAGTTACTGCTATAAGCCATGGCACAACAACTATTCTTGGGGTGTTAAACTGACATACATTGGTCCTCCCTTGCAGTCTTCTCATTTATATGTACTGGCCAAGGAGCCAAATTCTGGACAAGTAAAGCCCCTAGGTGGACTCGTGTTCTCAGTATAAAGTAATTTCTTTCACACTCCTTTTCTAGCCGATGTTGCTAGAGCACATGAGGGGATTAGATTTAGACTTTCTCTCAATATAAAACCCAAAGTCTTAATGTAGCTAAAAGCTGAGAAGCTCTGCTTTGATGATAGGCACACTTCTTCTTCCAGCTGCCTCTGTTGAGGCTCTGCAAAGTTTCTAGGATTCTGAGAGGCTCCTTCTGACAATCCCTGCAACAGACTACCTCCCAAGTTCCTTTGACCTTCTGGAATTCTGAGTCATCAGACAACACATTTAAAATTCAGCTCTCTTATGAAAGTGCTAGTAAATTGCTAAAGAGATTAAAAAGTTGTTGTCAGGAAAGAGGAGCCAGAGGTCTGATGAATCCACAAACTGAACTAGCCCTGGGACAGTGGAATGTGGACTATAGCACTTTTCCTTTCCTTGCAGTAATCCAATGCAAAGAATCTCCTCTCTGTACAAGAGGTGCTCTGGACACCTTAAGTTTCTTATATATGCCAGAGGGAGCCACGCTTGAGGAGTGTAGGACCCTCAAGGAGTTCAGGACTCTCAGAGCAATCTGTTCTTTTGTGACCTTGGAGTTCCTTTTCCTGTTTCTCTGTGGGCTTGAATAGTGCCCACAGAGAATAGTGTCTGAGGATGGCAGGTGGCAGTGGTGGTAGGCAGAGCATGTGGGCCTTTGGTTTTCTTCACTGGTGTAGTCAGATTCCCCTCTCCCATTTTTACCTTAGGTAAAGAGATATAAACCAGATTTGTGTCTTCTACACTTTGGAGAGAACTAGGATAAAATTCTGTCTTGTGCCACAACATGTAACTAATCTATGTGACAAGCCAGTGTTAGAACCTGGGTTCCCATTGGTGAGGCTAACGCAAGACCAGTTAGGGATTGTTGCTTGCATGGTGCAGTGATCACTTGGGAGAGTTGGTCAGTGAAAGGAGCTACAGTCCTAGAGCAGCTATCAGGAAAGACCTAGAGCATTTCTAGGACCACTTGTTTTAGACCTACACTCACAGAACTCCCTCTCTTCTCAGCAAAACCTGGAAATCCATCGGAAGATAAAACAGTCTGAGCAGGAGCTAGCCTATCTGGAGAGGAGAGAACGGGAGGTAAGATTTGGTGACTTGTTACTCCCTTGACCCCAACTCTTTTTGCTTTCTGGTGTAGCATTTGTAGGCTGTGCTGAAGATAAAGAATGAAGAAGCCCCAAAAGATGGTGTATACATTTCTCAAAACTCATCAAACTACATTAAAGTGGGTGCATTTTATAGTTTATAAATTATACCTTAATAAAGTTGGTTTTTTTAAAGGTGGTGTTAGGGTCTCTGGGTAGGTGAAATAACATTCCTCTTTCCTGCCCAGCTTTTAAAATCAATGAAGGAGTGTTGGATAGGGCTGCTGAAATAGCATCTTTTACTGTTAAAGGCCAAGTTGGAGGAAGTAGCTTAGTGTGAGAGCCAAATGGACTTGCTATCTAGACCAATTAGGCAGACTCACTTACCCAGCTACAGGCTTCACCGGCCCATGACAGGTCTTATGTGATGGTTAAGAATCCACCTGTGGAGGCGTATTGGAGAGCACCTCCTCCTCAGAAGAGGAAAAGATAGCCTCTTCTTCCCAAATTTACCAGTTAGAGAAGCCACTATTTCCTCAAGAAGAATGTTTAAAGGAATGAGAGATTCCAGGAGTTACCAGTTGAATCCCTTCACATTAGAAGAAATATCGGGGATAAAGTGAAGCTTTCACACTCTCCCGCCCCCTCAGATGGGAGTCTCAGATCTGTTCTTCTGCTTACCAACAGGGAAGGTTTAAAGAAAGAGGAAATGATCGCAGGGAAAAGCTCCAATCTTTTGATTCTCCAGAAAGGAAACGAATTAAATACTCCAGGGAAACTGACAGGTAAGCTAGAAACTCTTCACTCAGCCTAGGTCTAAAGTCTAATGATGAAACCATCACTTTCTCCAACATGCTGCCTTTTTCTCTCTCGGGGAGTGAGGTTATCGGGAGCAGGTTCTGTCTGAACTCTTGAGCATGAAGTTCACCCCAGCCTTTTTACCACCTGTCTTAACACGGAATATGTACGTTTGCATATAAGAATCACTGGCTGCTTAGCTGCTCAAAACCAGGACTGGAGTGGCTATAGTTGGGAACCCTTTCTCTCCTCATCAGTAATGCTGTACCTCCGTGTTAGCCTGATAAGAACGTCACACTCTTGGACTTTTTTCTCTAGGGAACCTCCATTCTCACACATTAGGTGCTGAATAAGTGGTTGGCTGCTGATAGAGATATATGATCTCTAGCTTCCTGTGCTGTTTCTGGTCAGAGAGCTCCCAAGTCGTGAGTCCAGAGTTATACAGAATTTGCTGATAGCCCACTATGTACAGATACTGCACCAAGGGCAAGGAATATTCATGTGGACAAGACACGTATTATCCTTGACTGTCTGAACAGAGAATAGGAAGGCTTAGGTGATACTTTGTCTTGTAGGGCAGACACAGAAATCCGGTGGAGAAGGGGAGGGCATTTCAATTGGAGGGAACTGCATGCTTCATGGATGAAAGAGAGAGAGGTCATGATGCATTTGAGAAGTTGTAAGTAGCTTGATGGGCTGAACACTGAAGATAAGTGCTTGAGTGACAAGGAGATGAGGCTGGCTCAACAGACACAGTCCCGTTCGTGAAGTTCATGCTCCTTGAACGCCTTGCTAAGACTTTGTCTTAGGGCAGTGGGAGGTTATGAAATGATTTTAAGCAGGGTATTGATCTAGTGAAACTTGAACAAGTCTCTACATTGGTAAGCAAAAGAACTAGTAGCCAGGGTAGAGTATGCCTGTGGGGAAAGGGGAGATGATTGATGGAGAAAGGCCCCTAAGAAGTGTAGATGGGGTCTGGGGCTCTGGCATTCCAACTTATTTGTTCACAACCCTCAATAAGAGATTATTTTGAATCATGGCCTAGAATATGTGTGTGTGTGTAAATAACTGAAAAAGAAATCTTCATGAAAAATACTTCCTTACTGTGCATTAAACACTGGTATTTTTATTTTAGTCTATTCTATTCGCATTTGTAAGAAGTGCTAAGTTGGGACCACTTAATCAATGTAGCATCCCATTGGGTCATTCTCTGCAATTTGAAATACACTGAACGATGACAAAACTGAAGGAGTCAGCCAGGAGGAGGAAGAGCACCTTAGCCCTGAGTCAGTTGGGTGTAGCTGGGTGTAGAAGGAGATGCCTCTCTATTTTCAGCACCCATCACACCACATTCTACTGGCTCTCCTCCTTCTAAGTCTTCTCTCCTGCTCCTCTTCCTTTTCTGGGTAATTCCGGATATTCTCCAGGACTCTGCCCTCAGTTTTCCTTTATTCTTGCTCCTCCATCCTCTTGACTTGGACTGCCTACGGTACCCAAGGCTTTAGCCACCACTCACAGGCTAACAAGTCCTATGGCCCCATCTCAAGTCATTTCTGTTTTCTGAGCTCAAAATCATTATTTCTGTTTACCTTCTGGGCATATCCTCTTGGCCACTTCTCAGCCTCCTCACACTAAACAATTACTCAATATTATATTCCACATTATTCTCTAGTCCAGTCCTGCTAAACCTGCTGTATTCCTATTTCAGAGTAGTAACATCATCACATCATGGTCCACCTGGTCTGTCCCAATCTCCCTCCTTTATCCTCTGTATCGTTAGTGGCCAAATCCATAATTAAGCCTTGCCCCAATTCCTAGCTCACCTCCAAACTGGACTGCTTACTCTCCATCTTTGCTCTTCAGTCTTCTGTCCATTCTCTACCCTACCACCAAAATGACCTTTATAAACAGAAATCTCCTAAAACTAGCCTTTTGGTGAACATATACCTTGCCTAAAGGGAGGTCTGGGTTCTAGAGATTCTTTGCCTGAAGTATGAAGTACAGAGTCATGATTTAGCATGATGTTCAAGGCTTTTCACAGTCTGGCTCAAGCAGCCTTTTGTCAATTCCTGCCACTCTTCTTCTGGACAAATTGTATTCTTTCACTTCTCCTTGTTTGTGTCCTCCTTTCCTCCCATGCTTTTTCTAGCGCATAAGCTCCTCATTTGTTAAGACCCGGTTCAGGTATACCCTCCTGTTAGAATTCCTCCTTTTTGGTGATGCCCCTTCAGGTTTGTGTTCCCTGTTTGTGTTTCCATAGTAGATATATACTGTTGCTACATCCATGACTGAGCTCTTCAGTGTGCTGTAAGCATCTGTTGACATATTATCCTTCTCACATCCTTCCCCATGAACAGGGTCAGGTCTTGGTCATCTCTGTATCCCCAGGACAAAGCCGGTTTCATAGATAGCAGGCACTCAAAGATACTGTTTAATATTCTTAAGAGGTGGCAAATTTGAATCAAGAGGACAGAGGTTTTTATTGGGCTCACAAGCATGTCACTTTGAAAGTGCTGGTGTCTAAGTATATATGCTTCTTTTGCAGTGATCGTAAGCCCGTTGGTAAAGAAAGCATCGACAATAGCAGCAAAGGAGGCTGTGTCCAACAGGCCACTGGCTGGAGGAAGGGGGTAGGCCTCGGATATGGCCATCCTGGATTGGCTTCAGCAGAGGAGGTGAAATGGTTTCCATCTTGTTAGGGGTGGCATGAACCTGGCATATACTTAGTTTCCTCTCATTCTGTGGCCCAGAGCTATGTCCTTGCCTATTAGCTGGGCTTTCACCACTGCTGGCAAAGAACATGAGAGCTGAGAAGCCTGTCAGTCTTGATACTGGGTTGTAGCTAGGCATGCTAGGCTCTTTGCTGTTTGATTGGTGATGGGAAGGGGAGAGAGAATTTGGAATGGGGCTGATTTCACTCTTACACAGAGTAAGACATGGGGCAGTGTGGGAATCAGGCAGTTTGAGATTGAAGAATCATTTGGTGAAAAGAACCAGGGAACCAGCAATAAAAGGTACAAAGGCATCTCAGAGAGGAATTGTCGTTAGAGGTCTTTGATGGCTAAAATTTGAGGAGCATGAAGTTAGTCCTGGGTCCCATGAAGGGCCTCACCCCTCATGTTTAAGGAAAAGAAGAGAAGATAGAAAAGGTGATAAGAGGGATCCCTGTCCATTTTGTGTTGTCTTAGTCCCTGTCTGAAAATGCCACATATAGGAGATTGGCTTCTCACATTTCTGGTGTTGAATCCTGTATCCTGAAATCATGGCATCGCCACTCTCCTTATTCATCTTGAGTGTTTGTTTATTAATTAAGCATTCTTTAAAAATTCTCCTATATCCTTCTCCTTGCTAGTCCAGAAATGCTTATAGTCAAAGACCAGCCCTGAGGCTAATTAATTCATAGAGCCCACTTCATTGTTTGTCTTTGTTTTACAGACTGAAAGCCGGATGAGGGGTCCCAATGTGGGAGCTCCAGGAAGAACCAGCAAGAGACAGTCCAATGAGACTTACCGAGACGCTGTGCGAAGAGTCATGTTTGCTCGGTATAAAGAACTCGATTAAAGAGTGGAGACAAGTCCCACAGGACACAGCCTCCTTCTTGTTTTGTTTGTCCCGTCTCTCCTTTTGTTTTGTTACTGTTCTTGCTGCTAGAACTTTTTTAAATAAACTTTTTTTCAATGTGACTTCTTTTGGTGGTTAAATTTTTCTCCCATGGGTGGGGGGGTGGGGCTAATGGTAGGAGGAAGAGAGTCCCTTGGTGTGGGTCCATTTGAGGTGACGCTGAAATGGCAACAAGGGCTGTAGTGAGCCCTGGAACAGTGCCTGCTATCAGTGTGAGTGGACTGGTTGCAGTGACCTTTGAACTCTGGCTTGTATGAATACTGTCAGATTTTTAAAAATTATTTTCATAATCAGTGAAAATAGCATCACTCATTATTGTAACTGCTAAGGCTGAACATATTTCCATATGTTGGTTTACTAGTCATTAGACCTTCAGAAGTCCTCTTCTGACTTTGTTGGGGGACGGGGGGGAGGCAGTGTTGTGACAGCTCTTTTTCTGAGTGTCCGCTGGGTGTTCACTGCTTCACACATTGTGGTCACCACAGCAAGTTGGCATAATAAGAATTACCACTTCTCTCCAGCCACTGCCCCAGCTTTTCCTTTCCTCCATGGCTAGAACTCTCCAAAGAGATATCTGCCCTCTTTCACATCTTTATTGCCCACCATATCACTCATACCATTTCACAGAATTTGCTTCAAAAGTGAGTTTTTTTTGTGTTTTTAATTCTTTGTAGTTAAAAGGACTGCTATATCCTATGCACCTATTAAAACTTTAAAAAATAATTTCTCAGGGGAACATATGGTACTAAGAATTGCACTTTTCAGGTATCTCAGGGGAAGAATGTTTCTTAGAACTGCATGTTTCGAAGAACATCTTGATTGTATAAGGTGGGGGTTTGTAAACTTTTCTGTAAAGAGCCAGAGAATCAATATTTTAGACTTCATATTATAGGTCATATGATCTCTGTTGCAACTACTCAGCTCTTTTGTAGTAAGAAAGCAGCCACAGGCAATACACAAGTGATTTTGGCTGTGGTCCAATAAAACTTTATTTACAAAAACAGGTCACAGGCCAGAATTGGCCCAGGGTTGGTGGTTTTTCCCAACCCTTGGTCTAACGACATAGTCTGGATACATAAGGCAGGACCAAGGAGGGTTTTGTAAAAATTGAGTGGGGGTATTGGCATTTTGGAGAGGATGAGCAGTGAGGGGTGGGAGAGGTAAGGAGAGGTGGGAGTATACCAAGGAGAAAACATTTCTAGCAACAGGAATGGTAAATGTGAATTTAAATTGTTTGTCATGCTGTGTCCAAATATAATCCCTTTCTCTTAATCTTTAATATATCTTTTTACCCCTCCAAAAAAGGAAAACAGGAGTACATTGGCTTAGGGATCAAAAGCCCCTAGTTCTGGGCCTTGCTACCACTAGTGCAGCATTTTAGAAGATGGGCTACTTGGATCTTTCAGCCCCAGACAGATACACTCCAAGAGCCCTTCTGGTCTAACTGATGGTCTGCAGGCACATCTATGGTGTGTCCAATTACTCTCTGTCTGACCTTCACTGAATAGGTCAAAACATTTTTTGGAAGTTTCCAGGTTTGTCCTGAACTGGTCAGACTAGGTTTTCCTCCTGACTTTGTGTCACCCTGTTTGGCCTAACCTGAGCTGTGAAACATATCCAATGCTTCAGTATTGAAGATCCTGTAGAGGCTACTTGCTTGACCCAGGTTATTGGCTGCCCAGCAGTAGCATCATCAAGTTATTAAGTGGTCATTGAATGTTTTGAAAGCCTACTTTACTTGTCACTGGGGCTTCTGGCAAGATCAGTGTGGGTCTCTGTGACCATGGGACTCAGTCCTCTGGGGAAGATGGACGTTGCACAATTTCTGATGTGACGAGAGATGCAAGGGAGAAGTATAGCAAGCTACTGGGATGGTATGACATGGACTTAATTCTCATTTGGTGGCAGCAGCATCTTCTCTGATGTGTTTAAACTCAGACCTCCGGACTAGTTTAGGCCACTGCCTAGTTTTGTTTTGGTTTGTCTTCTGGTTTTATTTTGCCACTTTAGTGGAGATTTTATGGTTGGAAATAAGGTCTAAAGTATTTCATACATTTTCAAAGCAGTACTTTGGGTATTGTATGATACTCGGAATGGGTGTGAAAAGTGTGTCACCCTAAGATGTCCCTAGGAGGTTCCCTGAGGCCTCTGATCAGAATGCCAGCTACATAAGGGCAGAGATCTTGGGTAATTTTCTTCACTACTATATCCCTAGGGCCTGGCCCAGGGCCTAACACAGTTGGCACCCAATAAATGAGTGAATAATGCTGAACTCATAGGTCTATGGTAAATACTTGTTGCATTAAGTTTTGATTGCATATCTCTCTCAGCTTAAGCCCATCTCTGACAAATTATTTTGGTTTCTTGGTATAGGCAAGAGTTCTCATCACATAAGTCTTTTTTTTTTCCCCCCCACATGAGCCTTTTTACTAATTCTAAAGCAGTAGTTCCCAGCCTGGGACCAAAACATGTGAACTAGTTTTTTTTCTTTTGTCAAGTGGTGAGAAATTAAGAAAAAGACCTAAGATCGTTTCATTAAGAGAACTTTTTTTTTTCCCCATCAAAAACGTAGTAAAGGCAAACTTAAAGGACTGTCTTCTATTCTATATTGAACATCTGTGCTTTCTTTAAAACAAAAAACCAACTCATTCTGTTGTCTTTGTTTTCCTTAATTAGCCAGGAACTTGTTAAACTTTTCCAGAGTCACATCAGCTGCCAGACAGGCCTTTGGGGGCACAGCTCTGGAACTCAACAGGGTAGTGTCCACAAAGAAGGTCAGCTACCAGAGAATTTTGAGGATGGCATTTCGCTCTGGTGGAATCCATCTTTTTTTCTAGACACCTCCTTCAAGTATTTAAGAATGATTTTGTACCATTTATGAACAGCTATATAGCTTTTATGGCTGGTGACAAGCCCAGCCCAGCAGGCACCTCAGGGATGCTCAGAAGTGCTTGTTTAACTGCTTTGGAAATGAGCAGACTTCTAGTGACCATTAAGTCTAGCAAGTTCTGGGTTCTCGGCATCTGCATTATCCATTGCAGGGTTTGCTATGACCCATCTATATTTAAGTTTTAAATATCATTAAACTAATATTGGAGTTCTGAGGGTCACATACATTTACTTTATTCTGATGATAAAAGTTATACATGTGTGTATATATATACATATATATACACTCCCCCATAAGTTGGATATTATATACAGATACATACATACATATGAAAATGTAGAAAAATATGTGTGTGTACGTAGTCTATGGTCTGAATGCTTGTGTTCCCCCCAACCACCACCAACACCTAAACCCCAAAGGTGATGGTATTAGTAGGTGAAGCCTTTGGGAAGTGATTAGGTCATGAAGACAGAGCTGTCATAACTGGGATTAGTGCTCTTATAAAAGAGATCCCACAGAACTCCCTAGACCCTTTCACCATGTGAATATACAACAAGAAGTTTGCAGCCCGGAAGAGGGCTCTCACCCAACCATGCTGGCACCTAGATCTTGGACTTCGCAGCCTCTGGAACTGTAAGAAAAAATTTTCTGTTGTTTACAAGCTACCCAGTCTGTGGTATTTTGTTATAGCAGCCCGAAGAGACATAGGTAGGTAGATAGGAAGATAGAAATAGAGATGAGGAGAGAGAGAAACAAAAGTTACCCATTATTCTAAAATCCAGAGATTCCTACCTTTCCGTCTATTGTCATGTTTTTAATTATCCAAAGAGTTTCCAGTGTCAGTCACTTAATGCCCTCGACGTAGAAGGATAAGCCATAGTTAGAACATGTTTAAAGATGCTTTTCCAAGGAAAAGATTTTCCAGTATATCTGAAGCTTCTGGTTTGAAATCTCTTTGACGTCCTTCTACTTATTCTTTTTTTTTCTTTATTTTTATTTTATTTTATTAATTTATTTTTTGGCTGCCGTTGGGTCTTAGTTTCGGCACGTGGGATCTTTCATTGTGGCACGTGGGTTTTCTCTCTCTAGTTCTGGCGTGCGGGCTCCAGGGCACGTGGGCTCTGTAGTTTGGGGCACGCGGGCTCCAGTTGAGGCGCGCGAGCGCAATCTGGCATGCGGGCTTAGTTACCCTGTGGCATGTGGGACCTTAGTTCCCTGACCAGGGAACGAACCCACATCCCCTGCATTGGAAGGTGGATTCTTTACCACTGGACCACCAGGGAAGTCCCCCTTCTACTTATTCTTAAAAGATTTCTTTTTATCCAGAAAGAAAAGAGTATAAGTGTGGTTTTCCACATCTAATATCTTCCTCTGCCTTGTCATGGTCTAATTATTCAATCTGTATATGTGACCTGAAAAATCAGTTCCACTAAATCTATATCTATAAATAATGCCAGTGGGCAAGTTATGCAAACTGGATACATAGAAATACCACCATTTGACTGATGAGTGAGGGTCCAAAATATCTCTCTCTGAATTGCTGAAGGATCCCTGGTTCTTTTTGCCACAAATATTGCACTTTTAGCTTTGGTAGTGGATTCATTTGTTCATTCAACAAATATTTACTGAGTGCATACCATGTGCCTGGCAGCAGTAGAGGCACTGGGGATATAGTAGTGAACTAAACAGACAAAAGTCCCTCCCCTTCTGGAGTTTACATTCTAGTGAATGAGGGCGTGGACTCAAACTTACTAGTTCAAATCCCAGTTCCACCACTATAGTTTGGAACCTATAGTGCGACATTTTAGTGTGACCTACTGTCTCTCTAAAACAAGGACAGTGATAATAGCTTTAACTAAGTGAACGGCAGTTGAGCCAGCTAGAAGTGGTCAGATCCAAGATATAGTTTAAAGGTAGAGTCAACAGGATTTGCTGATAGATTGAGTACGAGGAAAAAGGAGTCATGGATGACTCCAAGGTTTTTGTCCTGAGTAACTGGAAGCAGGGTGTTGCTAACTATGGGGTGGGGAAGGCTGTGAAGGAGACAAGGTTGGTTTTTGGCTGTGTTAATTTTGAAATTGTATTAGACAGCCAAGTAGTAACTGTTAAATTAACCCTGGAAGGACTTCCTGGTGGCGCCGTGGTTAAGACTCCACTCCATGGTCCCAATGCAGGGGGCCCGGGTTCAATCCCTGGTCAGGGAACTAGATCTCACATGCGTGCCGCAACTAAGAGTTCGCATGCCACAACTAAGGAGCCCACGTGCCGCAACTAAGGGGCCTGTGTGCCACAACTATGGAGCCTGCCTGCCACAACTAAAAACCCATGCAACCAAATAAATATTTTTTAAAAATCCTCTTAATTTCCATAAACCTCAATTTTCTTACTTGCAAAATGGATTTAATAACCACCTCATAGGTTATGAAAATGAAAATAGAAATTTGTAAATCATGTAGCCCAATAATCTAATCTAGCATTCAATAATGCAATAGGCGATCGACCTACATTCCTTAAAGCCAGATTAAACGTGATGGTTTACACCGCGTCGGTGAAAGAAAACTGTACTCTCTAAGCCCCTTGTAGCAAAGCAAATAATTACTATGCCTAATAAAGGTAAAAGCTTTAATCCGTATCTGCAAAAAGCAGACTGGCGATTAGGCCTGGGTTTTGAAGAAAGGGAAATACGCAGGAAATTGACACAGGGCGTAGTTAAGTGACAGGTTGCCCTAGCGACCACTCTTCCCAGCAGCCCTCGCGCAGCCAGACGCCTTCGCGGATTGGACACCTCCATAGGAAGAGTGTGGCGGGGGGAGGGGATAGGCGCGAGGTAGTGTGGGTAGGAGACGGCCGTCGACGGAGGCGCCATTTTGTGCGGCGGCCGTACCCTGTTGGAATCCCTTGGCACAAAACCGCTACTGCTGCTACTTCCGTCCTTCCTGGGGGTAAGTGCGGCGGCCGCCCGTAATGACCGGCGGTTCTTTCTGTTGGAGCACGCCCTGTAGAGCCTCCCTGTCAGCCGCGGGCGGCGATCAGCTCCAGCCAGATCTCTCGAAGGGCTACCGGAGGCATTGGAGGGCCGCGCCCCTCCTCGCCGCTAGCGCTGTCAGCTTTCAGAGAGCGTTCTCCCGCCCAGCCCGAGGCCCGCTTCTTTCGGGCTCTTGAGTGTGCCCCTGTCGGGACGTGTTTTCGACTACCCACCCCAGCTGAGCATGAAGCCGTCGTTTGTCCCTCGGGTACTTCTCAGGGGCGCCCTGACAGTCTCTAGCCGCCATCGCCCCGCAGCTTCACCTGAATCAGCCCTCTCCGGAAAGCTGTTCGGTGAAGGCTGATCTGCGGGCTGGGAACCTCTTGGGTGTCGGGAGGCGGGTGTGCAGGCAGGAAGAGAAAGCCGGACGCCTGAGTTGGTCGCGCAGGCCGTGGCGCCGCCATCTCGGCCGGGGCACCCCGCGGAGGTGGGTCCGGGCACTGCCCAGGCGATGAGGGGAGGCATCAGAGGTTCTGCCTAGGGCCTGGTTTCTCCCGGATGCTTCCCTTCCATTTATTAATTCAGCAAGTGTTCGTTGAGCGCCTGCCTAGAACAGGCGCCAGGGACGGCTGTAAGTAGTTTCTCGGACCGCGCACGCATCGAACGCAGTCTAGCTCTGTGATGTTTTATCACCGCCGGTGCGCAGCTGAGCCAGGCTGGCCACCTCAGGAACCTGTGGTGATTATTGTTACCTAGGAATTAAGTCGTGTGGAGGTTTACCCTTGTTTGTGATAGCTTTGGATCAGCCGTTGCGTTTTAAATGGAGTAGATTTTCAATCAACTCAGCATCGGTCTTCTGAAAGGTTTTAAGTTTTTCATAAGTAATTTTTGAATTTCGTTTCGCTCCTTGTATTAATACAGACACTTTGATTAATGTTTTAACGGTCAACTATCCCAATGGAGTTGCTTTGATTCAGAACACAGGGAGCTGATTGCAGCTGTGCCCTTTTTGCTTCGTAATCCTACAGCAGGAGCAGGGAAGGAACCTTCTGCTCGTATCCTTTTATGGGTTTGTTATTGAATGTGGAATCTAATATTTTTCACTATGCTTCGCCTTCCTGCTATGCTCACTGTTAACAAAACGTTAGCTTGATTTTAATGTTGACAGTTGGTCCCCACTTCCCTCCGCACCCCCCCAAACCTTAGATAATCACTGTTAATGGTTTAATGAAATTCCAATCTCAGTAGTGTTCCAGCTATGGAACAGTTGACTTTCGTGATCTCTCAGATTTGCAGCAACCTATCTCTTTTGTCTCCTAGGAAAAACAAAATTTGAACCTTTTGGAGCAGTGTGCTAGATCTTCAGCAGGACAATGGGTTCAGACAAACGGTAAGTTATTACTGTTACATGCCTTTGATCTCAGCATTTCAATGGGGACTGAGATATTTGTTAAAAATTGTTTTTTTTTTTTTTAAATGGACTAGTCTTACAAGCATTACATTTTTTAAATCAGAATTTTTTTTTTTTTTTTTTTTAGTATTTATTTATTTATTTATGGCTGTGTTGGGTCTTTGTTTCTGTGCGAGGGCTCTCTCTAGTTGCGGCAAGCGGGGGCCACTCTTCATCGCGGTGCGCGAACCTCTCACTATCGCGGCCTCTCTTGTTGCGGAGCACAGGCTCCAGACGCGCAGGCTCAGCAACTGTGGCTCACGGACCCAGCTGCTCCGCAGCACACGGGATCCTCCCAGACCAGGGCTCGAACCTGTGTCCCCTGCATTGGCAGGCAGACTCTCAACCACTGCGCCACCAGGGAAGCCCTAAAAATTGTTTTTTTGTTCTTTTGTTTTTTTAATTAATTAATTTATTTTTGGCTGTGTTGGGTCTTTGTTTCTGTGCGAGGGCTTTCTCTAGTTGGCGGCAAGTGGGGGCCACTCTTCATCGCAGTGCGTGGGCCTCTCACTGTCGCGGCCTCTCGTGTTGCGGAGCACAGGCTCCAGACGCGCAGGCTCAGTAGTTGTGGCTCACGGGCCTAGTTGCTCCGCGGCATGTGAGATCTTCCCAGACCATGGCTCGAACCCGTGTCCCTTACATTAGCAGGCAGATTCTCAACCACTGCGCCACCAGGGAAGCCCTAAAAATTATTTATCAAACAAATATTTGAGTGTCTGTTTTGTATCCGGCATTGCTGTGAGCACTTTCATGATACTTGCTCTCACAAGCACACAGTTTAATGAGATAATTAAAATACTGTGTGAACTGTGCTATGGTAAAAGAAGTTGAGGGTGCTGTTAGAACACTTAGGAACATATGTTTTCTTGGAAACGGCCAGGAAAGCTTCCTGGAGAAAGTATTCTCTAAGGTGAAGCCTGAAGGGTAAGAAAGAATTAGGCAAAGGAGGGCTGGGTGGAGTAGTAAGTCATGAGGGTTCCTGGTGTGGATAACAAACAGCCTCTGGAAGAAGCTAGGAGATCATACTGTCTGTCACTTTGCACAGTACCTGGGCTGTAGAAAGCAATCAGTGAATGCCAGTTCTCGTTATTGTCCCCTGCATGACAAGATGATCCAGATTTATAGAGCTGAGAAGCTTTGGACCATGGGTTACATTTTTTAAAAATAAGAAGAAGAAAGAAAAACTGCTAAAGAATTAGTAAAGAATTAAGATGAGAGCATTTGACTCCTGTGTCATCTGTGGATTCTCCGACTCAAACCATTTGATTTAAACACACAACCTTTATTTATTCATCCAGCTGCCTCCTTAATATTGAGTCCAGTCCCAGTGATAGATCAAATTGATGGCCCACTGGGACTCGTGAAGTGTTCATGTCACATGATATCATTGTTTTAATGCTTTGTCAATAGTCTGGTTCCAAATAAATTAACATTTACCATTTTAGGGTCTCTCATCTACATACTTAACATTGCGAAATAGTCCTAGACTACTTGTTTCATTTGTTTCTTTTTATGAAATTTGTATACTCTGAATGAGGCCCTTATAAGCCTTCTCTTTGTCTTGTCCTTACATAGTAGTTTTATGAACCTGGTAAACAATTTATGAAAGAACTATTTATATCTGTGGTCAAATGGGTTTAAGCCTTTTGCTATTAGGTTTTCCTGTGAAGCCCAGTGCTGCTCAGTAATCAAAAATAAATCAGGGGCTTCCCTGGTGGCGCAGTGGTTAGGAGTCTGCCTGCCAATGCAGGGGACACGGGTTCGAGCCCTGGTCCGGGAAGATCCCACATGCCGTGGAGCAACTAGGCCCGTGTACAGCTGCTGAGCCTGTGCTTTAGAGCCCGTGAGCCACAACTACTGAAGCCCATGCACCTGGAGCCCGTGCTCTGCAACAAGAGAAGCCACTGCAGTGAAAGGCCCTCGCACCGCAGCAAGAAGTGGCCCCCGCTCACCGCAACTAGAGAAAGCCTGCGCACAGCAATGAAGACCCAACGCAGCCAATCAATCAATCAATCAATCAGATATTATAGGAAATAGTGTTCTCTGATGGTACTAGTTATATCTAACAAATGAACTTGGTTAACTGCCTATAGGAGAAAAAAGACAGGTTATCCAGTTTGTTGGTCCATTTCTCAGTAGTGAGATACCCTTCAGAGTGGATGAGTTCAGGACATGTCCTCCTTTGTAATTGAGTGAAATGCTAATACAGTTGACCCCTGAACAACATGGATTTGAATTTTGCAGGTCCACTTATAGGCAGATTTTCTTCAATAAATACAGTACTACATGATCCGTGGTTGGTTGAATCTGCAGATGCAGAACTGCGTATACCAGAGGGCTAACTGTGGGACTTGAGCATCCATGGGTTTTGGTATCTGCAGCAGGTCCTGGAACCAGTCCCTGGCGGGAACAACTATAATTACATTCTTCCAGTCTAGATTGATCACTAAGATCTGAAATCAGGGATGAAAGGAGTGATGTGTAGGCCACAGGCTTGGGAAAATGCAGGAGGAACTTGGGCATCCTGACTCTCTCAAAAATATTAAACCCATACATTTGATAGCTATATTTTTACATTTATTATGAATTCCTGAAAACTACCTTTGTACTTAGGGATATAGCTGTTTTCCCAGTCATTGTCTTTGTAAATTGGAATTTGGTGATAAATTTTAAGGGATACACTGAACCAGTTGGATATCTTATAAACTGAGATGTGGGTTGTGTGTTTTTTCAACCATGTTTTCTAAAGGGACAAAATGTGATTTACTTAAGAGTAAATGAAAATTATTTTCCCTGGCAGAGTGAGTAGAACAGAACGCAGTGGAAGATACGGGTCCATCATAGACAGGGATGATCGTGATGAGCGTGAATCCAGAAGCAGGAGGAGGGACTCAGATTACAAAAGATCTAGTGATGATCGGAGGGGTGATAGATATGATGACTACCGAGACTATGACAGTCCAGAGGTGAGTGACCAACAACTGTTTATAGAGTTGTTAGAATTATGAATTATATGCACAGAACCTCCAAGATTCTTGAAATAAGTATACCAAGTGTGGAAATCTCTCAAGAGGAGTATTATATTCAAACTCTTTATTATTCTGAAATCTGTTTGAGTCGACTATAACCCTCAAAGACAGACTGAGCCCTGTAGTCATAGAAATACTGGGCAGGGTTTACTTAGGGCTCACTATGCACCAGGCACTCTTTTGAGCACTTGACTTACATGAACTCATTCAGGTCTCACTACAACCTTACAAGGTAGGTGTTATTCTCATTTTAAAGATGAGACAATTGGGGCATAATTATATACCATCCCTTTGCCTCAGATGGTGTTTCTAAAAGTTGTAGTTAAACATTGTAGCATAGCTTTTTTCACATTTCTTTCAATATGCATTAGCTTTGTTTAGCAGTAATTGTGCTGCCCACATAATTTTGCACTGTTTTTTTTTTTTCTTATGCATATAATCATCTTATTTTAACAGGTAATAGTGTTTCATTGTGGGTTGTTATACTGTTTGGTGAGTTGTTAAACCATTCTTCCTCAACTAAATGATTGTTGCCAGGTTTGGGGGTTTCTGTCCTTGTTTTTGTTTTTGTTTTATGCTGTTTTAGAAGACACTGCAGTGAACATCATTATGGAGTTCTTGTATTATCTCTATGCCTAAAGATAAATTACTAAAAGCAGAGAGACTGGATCAGAGGGTATAAATAAGCCCAGTGTGATTTGAATTACAATTTTCTTTATTGTAAATCAGAGAGAACGTGAAAGAAGGAACAGTGACCGATCCGAAGATGGCTACCATTCAGATGGTGACTATGGCGAGCATGACTATAGGCATGACATCAGTGATGAGAGGGAGAGCAAGACCATCATGCTTCGCGGCCTTCCCATCACCATCACGGAGAGCGATGTAAGGGAAACCAACAGTTCTAATGAGCAATCCAATAGGCACGATGAACTTTGAGCTTCTACCATTACTTTCTTGTGTTACTATATCTCAAGCTAATATCTAGTGAAATACATTTCTATAATTAGGGTGGAGTTCTCTCAGCTTGGTTCACAGATAGATTATCATTTGTATTTAGGCTTTGAAGCTCAATGTAGAGTTTTCAGAAGAACTACAGGGAGCAGTTCTTATTCCTTCAATAATAGCTATTAGAAGGTAGCCAGTACATTTTTATTGAATTGGTTACTTACTCAGTGAGGATGTATCTGTAAGAACATTTTATGATTTGGCCATCCTTTGATTTAATGGAAATTATATTATCCATTTGAAACTTCTGAAAAGCCTGTGGAAAAGCCTGGCTCCCCACTTCTCAGACTGGTCAACTACGGCCTTGGTGTACTGGGCACTGCCTGATTTCCAGTGGTATCTCTGACCCTCACCCATTCCTTCCAGCCACATCCACCACTTGCTTCTGCTGCAGGCCACTTTGGACATGTCCATCATTCTACCAGTGTGCCCTTTTTTTCTCCTTGAAGCCCTCTTTCTTTCTCTCTTTCTCTCTTTCTCTCTCCCTCTCCCTCCCTCCCTCTCTCCCTCTCTCCCTCTCTCCCTCTCTCTCTCTTTCTCTCTTTTCTTTCTTTCTTTCTTTTCTTTCTTTTTTTCTCTTTCTTCCTTTCTTCCTTCCTTCCTTCCTTTCCTTTCTTTCTTTCTTTCTTTCCTTCTCTTTCTTTCCTTTCTCTCTCCCTTCCTTCCTTCCTTCCTTTTTCTTTCTTTCTTTTCTTCCTTCCTCCCTTCCTTCCTTCTCTTCCTTTTCTTCCTTTTCTTCCTCCCTCCCTTCCTTCCTTCCTCTTTCTTTCTCCCCCCCCCCCTTCCTTCCTCCCTTCCTTCCTTCCTGTCTTTTATTTGGGAGGGCAGCTCTCTGCGGCATGCAGGACCTTAGTTCCCCGACCAGGGATCGAACAGGGATCGAACGCGTGCTCCCTGCAGTGGAAGCACGGAGTCTTAACCACTGAACCGCCAGGGAAGTCCCTGAAGCCTTTCTTGACCTACCAGGCGGAATTTCTTAAGTGTATCCCCAACCCTTGAATGCAGGAGGCTGCTCAGCCAATGTTGTTTGTGAAATGAATGTGATGTTTTGAAATACATTTATAAAACATGCATTGTGCCGGTATCTATTTTCTTGGAGTATTCAGAGTAATATTCTGACTAATGTTTAGTGAATTTTAGAGCTAAAGATAACTACTGAGTTCACACAGCCTTGGTCTTCTAAACACTGGAAGTGACAAATGTGAGATGGGATGTTAGAGTTAATAGTGGGTATTTGTGATCCACAGCACACTTGCTACACTGTGTACTGCTGTGCTATAGTGATGCAGAACCATGGATCCTACCTCATAAAAGCTTAAGGATGAATAGCTAAGGTCAGCAGATAATGAAGACAATGCAGAGTAGAAAGGGATAGGTGTTGGAAGAGGTCCTGTTGAAAGTGCTTCTGTGGAGTAACTCTGGAGGATTCTTTAAGGGAGCTGAGTTAACTGGTCGAGGGCAAGGAAGAGCTCCAGGGAGATTTTAGTTGAGCTGATTCTTGGGGGATAGAAATGTTTTGGTCTGGTGGAGAACTGAGGATAAGATGTGGACTGGCCCAAATCAACTTGATTTGACTGAAATCAAAGGCTTTTGGCAGGAGAGAGGTGGATGGGAAGGTGCTTTGGGGGTCAGTGCTGGAGTCTTTGAAAGCCCAGCTAAGTATAAAAGAAAGCTACTGAGGTTTTTACCTGGTAACAAAAGCTATGTAGGTTAGAATGGTAGAGGGAGAGAATGGTAGGGGCTAGAAAGAAGGCAGAGCTGAGCTCAGGTAGCAGCAGCCATGGGCATGTGGAGTAGGGGAGGAGGGGATACAAGAAATCTTGCAGGAGTCAGTTGAGGAAAGTTTACTTGTTGATCATACTGTCCCCTTGAGTCTTTTAGGCCTGTGGCCCTGGGAGCGTGCAGAAGAAGTGGGTGGCATGGGGAGAGCAATGCCTTAGCTGACTCTGGGGGCACTCCCTTCTGGTAATGAAACAAGATTGAAATGCTTATTTATTTCAGGCTTCTCAGAGAATTAGAAGTGCTTACCTTAAGAAGGCAGGTTTTCAAAGTAGACTTTCTGAGGTTGCCAAATTTTGTGCAATATTTGTAGAAAATTTGCTTATTGGGATCTTTAAAACATTTAAAAATTATAGTATTTAATCTTCTCCTGAATTTCAGTTTATCACTTTCAGTATTGTCATTTTATTTTAGTCCCCCCACTGACATGTGAACTCTTAGAGTAACTGTCTTTAGTTAATTATGTTACTATGTATGTTACTGTATCGCTACTTTTATAGAAACTGTTTTTAGTTACTCTCGTGACTGATTTTTCGCTTACTGTGTTACCAGGCAGGAGCTTGAGTCAGGTGGTTGGCTCCCGCTCAGTGTAGCGCTTCTCATACATACTCTTTGTGAAAAAATAGTCGATTTTCCTTATATTTGTGGTAGTTACAGTCTATGAAGGCACTGGGGGTACGGAACCATGCTCTTAGGGGAAATACAAAGTTAGGTTCCTGTGAGCCTCTGGTCACAACATTTTCATTAACAGATCAATATATGACCTTGTTTCGTGTGTATTTCTGTTTATAGGTGCCTTATTTAATATATACTGTTGGTTCATTAGCATTGAACTCACAGCCAATAGCACTGTAACTTATGTCTGAATGAAGATTTTCTAATATATTTTCCCTGTAAGGGACATCACAGCCTTCCTTCTTGCATTAGGAACACTAGACAGCACTTCAGCACTGCACTTGGAGAGCCATTTTAAACAGTGAAATCACCAACAAAAAGTACAAAAATGTGAAAAACTTGGCACTAAACAGACTATGAGTAGGACACTTGTTTACAGTATGAAAGCTGAAACAAGGCAGAGCATCACCTCTGCCGGGAACACATACATCAGGTGACTCAAATTTTTTACTACTCTGCATGTGTCTGCAAATGGCCATGAAAGCACTACAAGTATTGATTTGGAGTTAACGAATTTTAATGCGTAGGCAAATCCACAAGTGCAGAATACCCAAATAATGAGGATTGACTGTATATAATCCTGCAGCCTTTACACATAATTATGGAAAGTGGAGGCCACTAAGAACCTCTGTTTCACAAATTTGGCCCTGGTTTTCTCCCTGGGAGTATGGCTGCCTGGTATGATTGATAAAGAGACTAATGTATTTATTAATGTATTTTGCCTTTTGCAGTAAGGGTTTGATCTGACATCAATAACAAACCTACCAGCCAGAAGTCTTTCTTCAGGCCCAATTAATGTTTATTTTGATTTACTAGGAGCCGAAGAACGTTATGAGCTTTGTTAATTTTCACCATTAATGTAAATGTAAGGAAGCTATTTCTTTAAGATATTGTGCAAAAAATATTTATCTTAAGGGAGTTCCTCATTTTTTGGCATTGATACTTGGTTGCATACTTCAGAAGACAGTGACATATCTTCTGCATTTTTTAAATCTCATCTTTCTCTCTGGTCCTTTAGTACAAAGAACAACAAGATTAGACTAAAGGAGGGAGGCTTGAGGGACAGCATACTGTGAGCAGGACTGTGTATCACAACATAAATAATTGTGCCTGAGGAAATTCCCAGTCAGCATATAAAGAATGCCTTCAAAGCTGTTACAGTACATCAGTTTCTATGAGAAGTGTTTCTTCTTTTATTCTATTTTTAGAATAATTACATTTTGATGATAGAAGTTAAAAGCTTGCCTAATTAAGCAGTTAATGTAATCCCTAGTCTTTGACCTCTCTTTAGTGTGGAATAGTTTGTGGCTAAAGCTTTAACTATAAATGTGTAAAACCCTGTCTGTGCAGATTCGAGAAATGATGGAATCCTTTGAAGGCCCTCAGCCTGCGGACGTGAGGCTAATGAAGAGGAAAACAGGTGAGAGCTTGCTTAGTTCCTGCTGTTCTGGTTCTCTTCCCCATTCCCACCTCAGTCCCTAAAGAACATCCTGATATCCCCAGTCTTCAAGCACATGAATTCAGAATGAAAGGTTTGCCATGGCTAAGGAATGTGACTGTTTGAAAACGATGTTAGAAAGCATCTGAGGACCTTTTAAAAAACTTTGTTTTTAGGGGCTTTTTTTTCCCTTCGGTAAGTAGTGATTTATAAACTCCTTGTTTGACTGTTTGTAGTCGGTTGCATGGTTACTTTTTAAGCGTGGAATCAAATCGAGTGGCATTTAGTTCAGGCGGCTTGGTTCCTTGCCATGGCAAAGTATCAAGAAGATCCCCAAGTCAAGTCACATTTGTAAAGCTGCTTCCCAATTGGCTTTGTCACGCAGTGTTGAAGCAGTGGGAGAGAGATTCACCTGTTATAAAGGAACTGACTAACACGAGTATCCCGTCTATATCTGAATGCTGTCTCTAGGTGTAAGCCGTGGTTTCGCCTTCGTGGAGTTTTATCACTTGCAAGATGCTACCAGCTGGATGGAAGCCAATCAGGTTGCTTCACTCACCAAGTCTAGATATTCATGAAAATGGAACAAGTCTGTACAATTTAAAAAAAAAAGGTTGAAGGAGTGGTTTGTTCCAAAGGAGTGACTTTATAAAAAGAAAAGCTTTGTATATATTAAAATTGCTGTTACTAGAATAAATACAGTACCAAGCACTACACTGCAGAATTTGCTCTGCCTTTAAACATGGCTACCTGGCAGGGCCTTGTTAACCACTGAGTATTTGTCTGGTAGTTATCAAGACACCTTTAATATTCCCCTTTTCCTTACCTGATTATATTCCTATTATGTCCATTGAGAGTAATCTTAGATTATCCAACTCTCGATTTGACAGTGAAGAGAATATAATTGAAGTCTGCTACAGGCATTTTGTAAGTAATTTTTTATTTCGCTTGGAGACTGCAAGCCTCCTGGAGGCGTAACTGCTCACATGGGTCTTCAAGGACTATATAAGGACCTAGTGGAATTTCTGAACAATAAATCTGATGAGATTAGCCTGGGAGCTGGTGTCTTGCTGCTGTCTGATCTAGTTAGAGTGGCATTAACATTCTAATCTCCCTGAGAATGCCTTTTATAGTCTGTTCAAAGCAGATCATTGATGATTCTTTAAGAAGCATTAACTGAAGTGTTCTACGGTTTGTCAAGATAATGTTCAGTGCTTGGCACTTAAATAACGTTTTTTGCCAGAATTCCGAAGCACAGTATTGAATGCCTTAACCAAGTGCATTCTGGGAAGTCTGCTTAACTCACTACGTTGCTTCTCTGCAGCATTTTATGATTTGTCACTCATAAATAAGAGTTATATTCTTTGGTGATTTATTATCATTTATAACAAGACTCACTAATGAGGGTATCATTTTGATTGACTTGTTAGATTTTTAAGCCTCTCATTTCCTTAACCCAGAGGTGACAGCCTGATCTTATAATGGTAGATCTTCATTCATTTCATACCATGGACACCATCCTAATAAAATTCAGAACATACACAAGCTTCATGTGAATCTGCTTTCTTTACATGACAGCATCTTTTAATATGGTGGATGTATCAGAATGACTTGCTTGGGAGTTTAAAACTCCTAGGAAATTAAAACCTGTAAGACACTTAAAAATCTCCACAATTTTAATGTATACAAAGCTATGTTAATGTGTAATATTTCATTACAGTTCAAATTCACTCCAGAAATAAAAGGCCAGTAGGATTAGGGACTCAGTGATAGTTTGGAGTCTCCCCCAGCACACATCCCTCCTAGTGGGATGATCTGTTGACATATCTCCCAGCTTCTTTATTTTTGCTTCTTTACAACACAGTGAGTGGATGGCCTTCAGCTCTTTCCCTCTTGGCCAGACATGCAGTCTTGTCTTTAGATATTGCAGAGACAACATTCACAGCATGTCTTAACTCTTCCAGGATTTGCAAGAACCAAATTACTCAACAGTATGTATGTTTAGAGGGGTTAGACTCCTTTAAAAAAATTTGGATATCTAACCTCCTACTTAAATCTGTTCTGACAGTGTCAGAACATCCTGCTCCCTTCCCCTCCCCCCCAAAAAAATAAAAAGAAAAGATGTGCCTGTTAAATGAAGGCTCTCTGGGGGCAGGTGCTGGGTATACTCTTGGTAGACTGATTCAACTCGGAGTTTTGACCTTGAAAATTAAGTCCCTTTTAGTCACATGGTTGACTTGAAGGATGAGGTGGTATATGAACATTTACAAACTTTTCCTAACCCCCTGAAGAAACTTCATTGGCCTCCTGGTTACTCATCTTGAAGGAGAGTACCATCTATTTCAGTGAAAAACACATCTGTCACTCAGGACATCACGTGGTTGCACTTGGCAGGAAGAAATCTCATTTAGCTGTTTTAGAGTTGATGGCATTCAGACTAGTTCCTCCTGAGAAAATTGTAACCAGATTCCCTTTAAAAATGAGTTCCCCTCCCATTGTCCCCCAAAGGACACATCCTGAAGCAGGAATTTGGGGGAAGGGGAAATGTAAAGGCTTTCACTTTGCGTAAGGATGGGGGACTGGGGCAAAAGTGAAGCGAAGCCCAAGGACACCATGCTAAGGGCTAAAGTAGGAGACAACCTCAGAACTGGGAGAGTTGTGTCTTCTGCTTTTTGAAATAGACTGTCACTCTCAGGCAGCCTGTCAATGATGAATGTTAGGACTTCTGTCTCTGCTGGAGACACGGCCTGGTGCATGTCAGCGTTTAGTGTGTGGCAGCTTTTTCAGCACTCCCTGACTCCGTTTACCTTTACTCCGCATCCCATTCTCTTACTGCCTATCTGAAGGATTGGATGGGCAGAGTATAGGTGGCGGTGGTTGGTCCTCCCCGTATGTTGTCCATTTAATTCCAGAGCACTGATTTTTCCGAAGTGTGCTCTGCCCTGGGAAAATGGACACATGTTCCTCACAATGGGAATAACTAATTACTTCTTTTTTTACAGAAAAAGCTGGTGATTCAAGGAAAGCATATTGCAATGCATTATAGCAATCCCAGACCTAAGTTTGAAGATTGGCTTTGTAACAAGGTAAGCATGGGTTTTTCCCAAGTAGACAAAACTCTTTTGGGGTTTTGTTGTTTTCTATTTGTTTGTTTGACTGTCCAAACAAGGAAACGAATAAGTACACAATCACCAGCTTTTATCATAAGGTGATTTTTGTACTTTCTGACTTTCTTGGGTCCTCCTGAGTAGGTATTAGAGGACAGAATCCCTCAAACATGAGAGATTTTGTTTAAGATCCTGGTTCTAAGCCCAGTGTTTCAATTAAGATTTTAAGTTTATTTCACTTTATGGTTTCTTGAATTCTAGAGCTCTCAACTTTTGGCAATTTCTCTCTTTTTTTTTTTTTTCTTTCTATTTATTTATTATTTGGCTGCATTGGGTCTTTGTTGCTGTGCGTGGGCTTTCTCTAGTTGCGGTGAGCGGGGGCTGCTCTTCATTGTGGTGCGCGGGCTTCTCATCGTGGTGCCTTCTCTTGTTGCAGAGCACGGGCTCTAGACGCATGGGCTTCAGTAGTTGTGGCTCGTGGGCTCTACAGCGCAAGCTCAGTAGTTGTGGTGCACGGGCCTAGTTGCTCCGCGGCATGTGGGATCTTCCCGGACCAGGGCTCAAACCCATGTCCCCTGCATTGGCAGGCGGATTCTTAACCATTGCGCCACCAGGGAAGTCCGTATGGTGCTCTTCTGATATAAGGGAGAACTTTACCAGTGGCTTGCTGTAGGATTTTGGGGTGAACTAAAACTTTTCCCCAGCTTGATAAAAATGGAATTCTACTTCAGAATACATCAAAATTTGTTTTTCTTGGGAGAATTCACATAGTAAAAGCATTCTAAATTTTTAGGTTAATATCCCTTTATCTTGGATACATGGTATCACTTTCTGCTTTTTTTTGTTGTTGTTCCTCACTGGGACTTGCCCATGGCCCTCTTGCTCTAACCCACATTGTTAATAGTAAGCCCGGCCTACTGTGAGAAATAACCAAGATAAAACTTTTTTTTTCCAGTGCTGCCTTAACAATTTCAGGAAAAGACTAAAATGCTTCCGATGTGGAGCAGACAAGTTTGGTAAGCCCAGATTCAGCTGTTTGGGAATATGTATTAAACCCTGACTAATTGGATTGTCTGTGAACCTAAGGAAAAGTACAGGTTGTAGGGCATTTAAACAAGTAACCTGTATATTTTCCTTAAACCTTCTTACCTTGGGTTAGGTAGATCCTGCTGATGATTGTGAGAGTACAAATAGTTCTTTTATGTTCCAAAATTAAGTCTGCTCGCCTTGTTTACATTCTGCATCTGCTTTTCTTTAGTATAGAGGTAATGTCAGTCCTCCACTGGCCCAATTTTTGCATTCCACCTTTAAAATTCATGTCAAAATTAATGAGGTTTTACTGTAACCACAAATGGTTAAAAAAGAAAAAATAACTGCTACATTTACTTAAAATTAAAACTTTGGTATTTCAATGTATTTTTTATATTGGTTTGTTGTTTGTTTGTCTTCAGTTACTGATTCTTCCTCTTTCTTTCCTTTCTTGTAGACTCTGAACAGGAAGTGCCCCCTGGAACCACAGAATCAGTTCAGTCTGTGGATTACTACTGTGATAGTAAGTTCAAATGTAATCTTTTGGCCTTTATGTTGGAAATTGACCTCCATTTGATGTTTTTGTTCTCCTACCCTTTTTTATTTTATTTTATTTATTTATTTATTTAGCATTTATTTTATTTATTTTTGGCTGGCGCTGGGTCTTCGTTGCTGCGCACGGGTTTTCTCTAGTTGCGGTGAGCAGGCTTCTCATTGCGGTGGCCTCTCCTGCTGCAGAACACGGGCTCTAGGCATGCAGTCTTCAGTAGTTTTGGCACGTAGGCTCAGCAGTTGTGGCTCGCGGGCTCTAGAGCAGAGGCTCAGTAGTTGTGGTGCATGGGCTTAGTTGCTTCACGGCGCGCGGGATCTTTCCGGACCAGGGCTCAGATCCGTGTTCCCCTGCATTGGCAGGAGGATTCTTAACCACTGCGCCACCAGGGAAGTCCCATCCTGCCGTTTTTTAATGAGGAGCAGTAGCTTCAGGTTACCTCATAAAAGATTGGTTTTTAGAATCTTCTCCATGTCAAAGTGTGAAAGATATGCAGTTGACCCTTGAACAACATGGGTTTGCACAACGTGGGTTTTTTCAATGAATGCTATAGTAGTACATTATCCTCTGGTTGAATCTGGGGATGTGGAACTACCAGTATAGAGCACTGACTATAAAGTTATGTACAGATTTTTGACTGCGTGGCTGGGATGGGGGTGGGGTCAGCACCGCTAATCCCCCTGCATTCAAGGGTCAGATATGCTAGAAACCTCCCAAAATGGACTTGTTTGTTTGTACTTGAACCTGCCTTGAAAAGCACTGGTGGTGGGAATGCATGTATCTGTCATTTGTCTCATTCACCTGCAGCAATCATACTTCGAAACATAGCTCCACATACCGTGGTGGATTCCATCATGACAGCGCTGTCTCCCTACGCGTCCTTAGCTGTCAATAACATTCGCCTCATAAAAGACAAACAGACCCAGCAGAACAGAGGCTTCGCGTTTGTGCAGCTGTCTTCTGCAATGGTGAGATGTTCACTGAATCTTTCCTTTTAAAAGAAACTGAGATTTAAGAGGCAAATGTGGTTCATCCAATTGTGATACTGTGTGTAAGGCTCCTGGAGCCCAAAGTTCAAGACTTAAGAAATGACAGTTATTACAGTGCTAAATTACAGGCTGTTGACTTCAGTAAGTGGTAAAAATACCATATATACCTGTAGATAACTGGCCGAACTGAAGGTTGAGCCATAGTTTAGTCCTTTCATCATGCTTTGTTTTAGACTGTTTTAGCATTTACTCTTTTAATAATACTGGATACCTTCATGTCCTGGAGGAAAGAGGGCTAATTTTTTTCTCATGATTTCATATCCACAAATAAGAATGAACTGCTATTCTTTTTTTAATATTTCTTTGACTGGGCTTAGGTAGTAGAGAGAGATTTTCAATTACGTGACAAAATTGTTTTTCTTCACATTCTCCTTCAGGATGCTTCTCAGCTGCTTCAGATACTACAGAGTCTCCATCCTCCTTTGAAAATTGATGGCAAAACTATTGGGGTTGATTTTGCAAAAAGTGCCAGAAAGTGAGTGGCTTCATTGTCCTTACTTCAAACCGCTGCATCTGCGTGCTTGTCCAGGGATGCTTTGCTAACTGCACTCAAAGCCCATGTTCTCTACATTGAGACACTATCCTTCCTGGTTGGCTGGGAAGGATACAGTTGTCTTCTTAGAGCTTATTCCCTCCTGTCTCAATAACCAGTTGCCAGAAAACTTCAGAGCAGGACAAAGAGAGACATGGCAGATGGGTTGAGAATAAGTGCTATGCAAACTGCTTCAGCATGGTGCAAACCCATCTGGATATAATTCTTTACTTCCAGAACAACATGCAGCTTCATGTATATAGAGCTTCATTCTAGTGACATAAATTTCCCCTCTCTGGTATCATTGCTCATCCAGCAGACACCTTATTAGATGGAAGGGTACAAAGGAGAATAGAAATACTACAGGGACACTTGCCCACTTAGGGCTTTGCCCATGGAAACCCTTCCTCATCTGAAATGTGGCCTTGCTGGCATTAGAGACCTTCCAACAAAGGCTGGAGTGAATTGCTGTTTTCTGGGTAGTGTGGGGTTAGTGATTGGAAGCATACTGAGATAGAATCACATGATTGGATCATTGTGGTTTCAGAGACTTGGTCCTCCCAGATGGTAACCGGGTCAGTGCTTTCTCCGTGGCTAGTACAGCCATTGCTGCCGCTCAGTGGTCTTCCACCCAGGTAAGATGGAGGATCTTTTTGCTCAAAGTAGTGTGGTGGCTTTGCCCGGATTCACAGAAGTAACCTCTCCAGCGGTGCTTGCCTTAGAAGCTCTCCAAGGACATTTTAAAAACTTGATGTCTGTGTTTCCTCTTCTTTTGATATTTTGTAGTCTCAGAGTGGTGAAGGAGGCAATGTTGACTACAGTTACCTGCAGCCAGGCCAAGATGGCTACGCCCAGTATGCTCAGGTAGGTAGATTTGACCAGCATCCAACTTCTGGTCTCCAGAGTGTGTCTGAGAATAGCAGCTTTAATGGTGGACTCTTCTATAGTACTCACAGGATTACCAACAGTTTTATCAGCAACAGGCTGGAGGATTGGAATCTGATGCATCATCTGCATCAGGTAATAAACTTCATATTCCCTTTATTTTTGTTTAAGCAAATACAATTGAGGAAGTAGAACTAGATGTTCTCACTAGACCCAAATAAATCTATGAGGGCCATTTCCCTGCAAAACTTGGGGGTAGGACACATTCAGGGTTGTCACCATGTGCCTAAGGTCCTAGGGGAATATTGGGATTGCTCGTGTACATCAGGAGCTGATAAGAAGCTCTTAGAGACCATGTGATGAGTGTTCACTCTTGGAATTCAATATTTTCCCTGTCTGTGTTGTTAGGAATCATGGGTGACCATGTAGGTTCAGGTAAGCAGAGACGGTGTGGCCCTACAGTCTGGTGTCCAGACATTAATCAGAATGGTCACTCTGAAAGCTTATGCTTCAGTTTTTGTTCTAGAATTATAAAGGTGTGGCAGTTAAATCTATTCTCAACCCCAAAGCAGATACGGAGACTTCCTTCTCTTCCTCCTTCTTAGCCATCATACAGAATGTTTGACTTTGTGTGTCACATTCTAGTAGGATTATAAAAATGAAAATATCGTAGGTTCAAGAGTACTTATTAGGAATTAGGTTGTTAAGAACTGACATATACAAAGACGCTAGATTGGGCATTACAGATAAGGATGTTTGGCTTAGAGTTCAGTGCGTTGGCTCTTCTAACTCCTGTGTTTATTATCAGGCACAGCAGTGACCACCACCTCAGCAGCTGTAGTATCTCAGAGTCCCCAGCTATATAATCAGACGTCCAATCCACCCGGCTCTCCGGTAATCCTATCATCTTAGATACAGAACTGGTGACTGTTGGGGATCTTTGTGTTGCCATACTAGTATTATCTTTTCCTGCTGTATGAGCTAGGATTGAATAATACACACACATTCCAGTCTCACTTCTCTGTCAAATATTATTAGATAATAAAATAATTTTGTGTGTGTATTTTAAATGCAAGATTCCAAACAGGGTGTATTTATACTATGCATGCTTCAACTTGACCTTTAGGAAGAAAGTTGTCAACATGTGTTTTGCTCAAGGATTGCCTTAGATCGTTGCTACAGTGGGTCTGTCAGGGGTCCCTTCCTGCTGGATGATTGCAGTGATTTAGTTCTCTTGAGAGACTTTACAGTTGAAATTATATTGAAGCTGCTGTTCTTTCCAGACTGAGGAAGCACAGCCTAGCACTAGCACAAGTACACAGGCCCCAGCCGCTTCCCCCACTGGTGTAGTTCCTGGTACCAAATATGGTAAGCCAAACCTCATGGGGCTGTTGACAGTTGGAAGGTCCTAGTTGTTGTCTTTGTTTAATAAGAGTTCCTCTCCCTTTGTGGGTGTCAGAGGGACACTTGGGGATGTGAGAGAAGACCATTAAGGCCTACTGCATCTCAGTGGCTTAGAATTTGAAGTAAAGCCAGTTTCTTACCTGGAATGACTGTATGCTGGATTTTGTTTTTTGCAGCAGTGCCTGACACGTCCACTTACCAGTATGATGAATCTTCAGGGTATTACTATGATCCGACAACAGGGCTGTACTATGACCCCAACTCGCAGGTAATTTAAAGGTTAAAATACATGTTTTGAGGTATAATGTACATACGGAAAAATGCATGAAACTGACGTGCAGTTCTTGCAGTTCTTTGAATGTTTACATGTATATGCGTTCATACATATACCAGCACTGAGATAAGAACGAGAATATTCCTAGCACGCTGGACATTTCTCTGGTGCCTGTTGCTGTTCGGTCAGTAACCCTACCCGTAGCCACTATTCTTACTCCTAAACCATGGATTATTTTGTCAAGTTAATATTTATAGGTGACTGTTAACCTTCATGTAAAGACCTAGATAGAAATTTTAATTGTGATTTTTTTTCTTACTATATATTCTTTTTTTTAATTGAGATAAAATTCACGTAACATAAAATTCACCATTTTAACCATTTAGAGTGTTCAGTTCAGTGGTATGTTCACAGTGTTGTGCAGCCATCATCACTATCTAATTATAGAACCTTTTCATCAACCTGAAAAGAAACCCTATGCCCTATATATTAAGCAGTCACTTCCTAATCCCGTCCCACCCCAGCAACTGCTGTCTGCTTTCTGTCTCTGTGGATTTGCCTATTCTAGACATTTTGTGTAAATGGAATCAGATATGTAACCTTTTGTGTCTAGCTTCTTTTACTTAGCAACCTTTTGTATTTTTGAGAGTAGAAACTAGCAGATGTGTGGAGTGATATTTTATTTTTGGTGGTGTATATAACTTTTAAAGAGGAAAAGCAACATTAACACTCCATAAATAAACAGCTATTTATGACCAGGAGCTGTATGTATATATAGAACAGTAAAAATAAGTGCTTTTAACAGGAACTTGGTATTGAGAGCTTGTGGTTTCTGAGAGTCAGGTGTGAAGCTGTGTGGGACCTGCCAAGCAGGCTGAGCCTGTGCATGGTTCTTCCATTGCTCTTGCTTGTGGAGTCTGACCTTTCCCAGGCCATTCTTCTTGGCGGCCATAGAAGTTGTGGCTCCTGTGTCTGACCCGCACCACCTTCCCTGGAAGAGATAGAACAGGCAGTCTCTCCTGGGTCCCTGTTGAGCAGGTAGAGTGAGTGATTGAAGAATAGAGAAGAGGAGAGATAATTGCTACCTAGTCTCTGTTGTGGTTCTCCCCACAAATTTCAGATCAAGTTCCTTCACATGTCACCTCCTTCCAGGCTCCCGAGCCAGCCTTTTACAAACCTGTTTGGTTGCCTGGGTGTCCACAGGCAGGGTTCTGTATGGTTGAACCCAACAATGAGACGTTAACTGGTTGTCATGGAGGACGTATGAGAAAAAGCTCCTCCTGAACCACCTGTTCTGACCACTTGGTTTGTGTAAATGGTCTGTCTATGGAAAGGGGTCAGACGTGTTTCTCTTTGGGTACCCTCCAGGCCCAGGGATTAAATTAATGGGAACTAGACTCTTGAAAAGAAACCACACTCTACTTTCGCCCAAGAGGTTTCACACCTCTTGGCTGGTTCATCATCCTCAGCTACACCAAGGTGTACAGCACCTCTTCTCTATGCAGAAAATATTACTGGTCTGCAACATGCTTTGTTTTTATGTTTAGTTTTTTTTTTGTTTTTTTTTTTTAATTTATTTTATTTATTTTGGCTGCATTGGGTCTTCATTGCTGCATGCAGGCTTTCTCTAGTTGTGGCAAGCGGGAGATACTCTGCTGTGCACGGGCTTCTCATTGTGGTGGCTTCTCTTGTTGCGGAGCACGGGCTCTAGGCACACGGGCTTCAGTAGCTGTGGCACATGGGCTCAGTAGTTGTGGCACACGGGCCCTAGAGCACAGGTTCAGTAGTTGTGGCACACAGGCTTAGTTGCTCTGCAGCATGTGGGATCTTCCCAGACCAGGGTTCGAACCTGTGTCCCCTGCATTGGTAGACAGATTCTTAACCACTGCACCACCAGGGAAGCCCTATGTTTAGTTTTTTTGACAAAACAACTTTGATGTGGGTTTTTGACAAAATACTCCTTTAAGATAATGGTTCAACACAGCAGAAATCTGCATTAATGGTATTTTTTTCCCCAGTACTACTACAATTCCTTAACCCAGCAGTACCTGTACTGGGATGGAGAGAAGGAGACTTACATGCTGGCTGCAGAGTCTAACTCCCACCAGCAGACGGGCCTACCTCCTGCAAAAGAGGGGAAGGAAAAGAAGGAGAAACCCAAGAGCAAAACAGCACAGCAGGTAAGATCATGACCCAGCCAGCAGACCCATCTTTCTCTCTGGGATATTGGGCTTAATTTTTATGTTTTTTTCAGGTGGGGCACGGGGGCGAGGCATTTATATCTGCTTTATTTGGATTCTTTAAAATGGGGCCACACATCTTATTTATATCAAGTTTGTAGAGCATTTTGCAATTTTTTAGTGTTACTATATGTTGTCTGTCAGTTGCCTATGTACTTAGGGGAAAAAAATCCTGAAAGACTCAAAGACTTTTTTTTTTTTTTAATATTTATTTATTTGGCTGCGTCGTGTCATAGTTGCGGTACGCGGGATCTTCATTGCTGCGTGCACGGTCTTTAGTTGTGGAATGAGGGATCTAGTTCCCTGACCAGGGATAGAACCCGAGCCCCCTGCATTGGGAGCACAGAGTCTTAGCCACTGGACCACCAGGGAAGTCCCTGAGATTTAGGTTGTATAAGGCTGTATGGGGTTTCCTGTGCCTTTCGGCGGTTAGAAGAATTCACTGAAGAGTTCCCTCTGATGGAGCAGCAAGAAGAAAAGAGTCATTAATCAGCCTGCATAGTGCAGGAGCCTGCATGAGTCCCAGCTTCAGTCCAGGGAGAAAAAGTCGTTTATACAGTTACCTTCAATGGTAGAGGCCATCCATAAAAACTATTTATGGGATTTAAAATACATTGACTTTTGAGACCTTTAATGACTTTGGTTATATGCAGTATCTCATAAAGGTAAGGGCAAAAGGGGTTTTGTTACAGTTTGTTACAATAATGGCTTGTTTTCATGGCATAGGAGACTGTTTTCTAAGTTCCTCTACCTAAGTGTATTTTTTGTGATTGTTGTTTGACTTTAGATTGCCAAAGACATGGAACGCTGGGCTAAGAGTTTAAACAAGCAGAAAGAAAATTTTAAAAACAGCTTTCAACCTGTAAATTCTTTGAGGGAAGAAGAAAGGAGAGAATCTGCTGCAGCAGATGCTGGCTTTGCTCTCTTTGAGAAGAAGGTAACAGTAGCAGGAATGGCCTTACTTCATGAGGGGAACTTAGGTAAAATTTGAGGCTTATGACTTGTTCTCTGTTTCCCAGGGAGCCTTAGCAGAAAGGCAGCAGCTCATCCCCGAATTGGTACGAAATGGAGACGAGGAGAATCCCCTCAAAGTAAGGAAGTACCACCAGTGTTTAAAGACCATATCTGTGCTTTGTGCCTCACTTTGAAACTCAGCTGCATCTTGGCTAATGTGATTTCTACTTAATTGGTCCCTGTCAGTGGGTATTTGGAGCAGCTTCTGCACATAGAATCCATGTTCAGGGCTTTGCTTTCCCTGTGTGAGAGCCGGAGAGATGGAGCAGGGAATGAAGCCCAAATTCCTGAGCTCAGTTAATTGAGTTTTATTGCATTTGTAAATAGAGAGTTTTAACAGACTGGAAAGAGAAAATTAAGACAAGAAAAAAATTATTTTATTGATAGATACTAATGTGGGTGGGCCATTACTCTGATCTGTTGTATTTGGGGTTTTCAAACATGGTCAGTAGTTTGAGAACAGCCATCCAGGAACTCTTCTTGGGGCCCCAAGAGGGTTGGTGCCAGGAGGCTCTTGAGCCCAGCCCTGGAGGACCTGGCTGCTCCACTCAGTACGGGTAATGGCGTACTCTCACAGCTTGGGTTAGGCGTTACTTTTAGCCATTGCTATCTTCCTGTTGTACATTTCCAATGACCCACCCTCCTTTTGTCCCTAGAGGGGTCTGGTTGCTGCTTACAGTGGTGACAGTGACAATGAAGAGGAGCTGGTGGAGAGACTTGAGAATGAAGAAGAAAAGCTGGCCGACTGGAAGAAGATGGCCTGCCTGCTCTGCCGGCGCCAGTTCCCAAACAGAGACGCCCTGGTCAGGCACCAGCAGCTCTCAGACCTACACAAGGTGGCCATGCTTCTCTGAGCTGATCTGAGGCAGGGAGGGGAGGCAGCAAGATGCTGTGAGTGCCCTGACAGTAGTGAAGGTTCAGTAAATACCTGTATTAAACGATTGCCTTTTAGAAGGCTGCTCCTGATTATAGTATGTTCTAGATAATAGAGTGGAAAGGACCATGGCAGCTCCGTATGCAGCGGGCTCTGGCTTTCATGCTGTAGTGTAGTGAACTGGGCTTTGACTCTTAGAATATAATAGGTACCGATAATGTTGTGATATCTCCAATTAGGTAGGTGTGAATTCTTACTGTCTGTAAAATCTCTCGTATAGCAAAACATGGACATCTACCGACGATCCAGGCTGAGCGAGCAGGAGCTGGAAGCCTTGGAGCTGAGGGAGAGAGAGGTGAATGGGGGTCAATGTGCCGCTAGAGTGTCTTGGGGTAACTGCCTTTGGCTTTTATTTGTAGCACTTGTTTCAGGTCCCAGGGGCAGGGTAGGATTTGCCACATACCTGTCACTAGGCCACTGTGGCTCATGTAGACTGGACCCAACTCTGTGCACTTTGTGAGCCCTGCACCGACCCTTAATGAGGGTGCTCAAGGCTGCTTACAAGTCCCGAGTGCCAAATACTTGCTGGTGAAGTATGCTGGATTTTAGCAAGGAGAGAGTGAGCTCATTTGGCCTGGCCAGGGAAGCCTTTGTGAACAATGAGAGGAGCTTCAAATGAGGCCCAGGGAACAGCAGGACACAAGATGATTGCAGGTGATGTGGAAGGAAGCAGTGGGCAGGAGAAGCTTGTGGGGCCACTAATGGGCAGTCGTTTGGTAGTTGATGAGGCAGGTTGAGAGCCAGCTGGGCAGGGTTTTAAATACAAATAGAGGCCTATGAGTTAGAGATGAACCAGTGAGCAAGTTACTTGAAATTTCTCACCCCAAGATAGTATCTGTAGTTAGGGCTTTTGCTTTCCTGTTTTTTTCCACTGTTTATGGTGCCGTCTCCCCAGGGACTGTAGAACAGGTCTCTGGAAGTCTCCTTGGCTCTGTCTCCCTGGAGGTGGGCCTGTCCAAATGCTGAGGGGGGACAGCAGCTCTGCCCTCCTCTCCCTCGAGGACCTTGGCAAGCTGTGCCCACGCCCAGCCGGCTGGTTGAAGAGCTTGACAAGAGGTGACTCGTTAAATAAAACTGGTTGTTGGAAACATAGTTCTACCCCAGGTTCCACACACAGTTCATCTCTACAAACCTGCCGTTTTGGATATGACTGAGTGCAGCGAGGGAGACAGGGCATGTGGTATTTGAGAGCACTCTAAAAGGCCAAGCTCCAGATGAAGAAAGCACTTGAGGTGATAATCTTGAAGTGTGGGTGCATGAGACTGCTACAGATTGAAGTCTGAATATCTCTAACCATGTTTGTTCTCCCACGTAGATGAAATACCGGGATCGAGCTGCAGAAAGACGGGAGAAGTACGGCATTCCAGAACCTCCAGAACCTAAGCGCAAGAAGCAGTTTGATGCTGGCACTGTGTATGTGTTGTGCACATTTTCCACTTTGTGAGCCGCGGCTCTGGCTTTTTAAGTAACTGTGTGTTTGCCACTGGCAGGAATTACGAGCAGCCCACCAAAGATGGCATTGACCACAGTAACATTGGCAACAAGATGCTGCAGGCCATGGGTTGGCGGGAAGGCTCAGGTTTGGGAAGAAAGTGTCAAGGCATCACAGCCCCCATTGAGGTAAGCAGTGGCTTGCAGGCTTATCCCAGAGATGAGATGAGGTTGAAGCACCCAGAGGGCCTAGGACCCAGTGGGAGTTGTCGTCTCTGCAGCCCTCCCATATTTCACGCTCCTTTGAAGATGTCAGTTGGAAGGAATGGGTGTGGCACCCTACTTGATTTTTCTGGTCTTTTGGTATCTTTGGGTAAAACCTACCTTCTCCTAAGGGCTGTGTCTATGTCCTTTGTTATAAACAAACCCTAACTTAACACCAATTCAGACCCGTGTAGCTTAGATTGGATTTTTAGAAAGGTACTGTGCTTTAATTTCTAAGTGATTTTGCTTATGTATAAAACAAATTATAATTTAGTAGGATTTCCATCCATGATAAGATATCCTTTACTCAGAGCTCAGGAGCAGAGGCCCTCAACCACTGGCCTTCTAGACAAAAGCACCGCCAATGATTGCTCCCTCTCTGACCCGGCAACATAGCTTAGGTCAGACTCTTACTGTTGATTTGTGCAAGCGAGTTCTGCTGACTTCAGGCTGTCCTGCTGTGATCTGTGCCCAAAATTACCAGACCTTCCCTGGGCTTCAGTGCAATGCTTTGTGCTTTGGGGCCCTTACAATGCTTGCTGAACAGGCATAGGAGTAGGGGAGGGTGTGGTTCTATCTGCCTGTCTCCCTTACCTATTTGATCCCTTCAGTCCTTAAACCTACTCCAGGTCTCCAATATAGAAATCCATGTCTTCATTTAAAACTTCCTCTCCTGTCTTCCAGAGGGTGGTCCAGCTCAGTAGGGAGTGGGTTAGATGAGGGGGAGAGGGAGCAGTCCACACCCTACCTGCCAGCTGCTGACAGCAGTTTTATCCCCACCAGGCTCAAGTCCGGCTAAAAGGAGCTGGCCTAGGAGCCAAAGGCAGCGCATACGGACTGTCTGGTGCAGATTCCTACAAAGATGCTGTCCGGAAGGCCATGTTTGCCCGGTTCACTGAGATGGAGTGAGACTCAGAGAGAGGATGAGAGAGAGAGAGAGAGAGAGAGAGAGAGAGAGAGATGACAAGGAGTGCTCCATCTCTTGAATTCACTCTGACCACCTTTCTCTTTAAGGGCATGCCTTGTGCTGTTAATAGTTTTTAGGGCAAACCACTTCATTCTGCAAGGTTCTCCCACTTAAAGGAGTTCCCCTAGTATGAGTTATCTGGTGAATGGCCTGCCTTCCTGCCAGAGGGCTTGTGAGCTGGCCAAGGGGACGGTGGGTCTTTTATACTTCAGTGTACATAGTGTAATTGTAGTGTGTTTTACATGTGTAGCCTATGTTGTGGTCCATCAGCCCCTTGCATTCCTAGGGGGTGTTGAGATGCCCTAGGGTGGTATGTAACACCAAAGCTGCCTCTGTCATTTGTTGTGCTGTCTTTTCTCGGCAGAAGCCTTGTGTATATTTGTATATTACACATTTGTACAGAATTTTGGAAGATTTTCAGTCTAGTTGCCAAATCTGGCTCCTTTACAAAAGAAATACCTTGAAAAATGTGTGTCTGTGTCTCTTTATTCTTGGGGTGATGAAGGAAGTGTGAAAATTCTTCATGAAAACTCCATCATAACTGAGTCGGCTTTTCCACTTCCTTACTTTGTATAGGCCTAAGTGAGTGCAAGCACTTGGGCTTCTTCACTTTTCACAGACTATATCCTAGACCTGTGGGGGGTAGGCATGTTACTGCTCTGTGAGGAAGAGCCTCCCTGCTTTTGGCCACAATACAGGCAACCTCTCTGCTGAGGTGGAGGAGCTGAGAGGCCATCTCTCTCCCCCGAAGCACTCTGCTTCTCCGCTGTCATCTCAGCTGCTGAGGAGGTGGTCAGGGACGTTGCAGGGTTTTCCATTGAGTGGTGTCATCCAATCCTTGTCATCATTTGGCCAGCAAGACCATGCTTGACAAGGGCAGGAAGTGTGCGTGAGTCTGAGGCTGTTTCCAGGACCAGATGTGGTGGTGGGGTACCCATGCTGCCCATCTAGCTGAACTGAGTACTTGGGCTCCCTGTTTGGCATTTAGTCAGGGAGGGGGAACTTGTTCTTAAAGCTAGAACTCCATGGCTTTTGTGAATGGTCATATTTTTCTGTTTTCGGGCAGGCCTGGCCCTTATAAAATCAGGATGAAAAATGCTCGGGAGGAGCTTTCAGGGCACGGGCCCTCACCCCAGCCTCCTAGGGGGTGCCTTGGAGAGGTTGAGCCTAGCTTTGCTAGGGAGATGTGGAGGCAAATGCAGAAACCTCAGGCTTGGGCTTCTGTGGGCTAAGGCTTGGGCTTCTGTGGGCTAAGGCTTGGGAACCTCACAAATGAGGGCCCAACTGATATGCCCATCTTCCAGGGACAGCCGTGGGGAGATACCATCCCCACCTCCAGAGTCCTTGCAGACACTGGTTCTCTTAGCATCTGAGCAGCAGTCGCAAGCAGCTTAATCAGACACATCTGACAGCCAGCCTGGAAGGCTGAGGCCACACAGGTGAGGCCACACATCATGAGATCTGGGAAGCTCTTAATTACGTATAGCCAGCTCATCAAAGGGCACGTGAGTGTAAGCCTGTTCCCTGGGGAAGCCACAGCTGACCCCTGGCAGGAGAGCCAGGCCTCTGTCAGCCATCTTGAGCCTCTGACTTCCCCACACCAGGAAGAGCACTTGAATCAGTCCCAGCCCTACTTGGTGCTGATAGTTGCCGTACTCAGCTGCTCAAGGCTCCCGTGAAGACAGCTCTGGACCACAGCATCTGCTGTCTGCACTGGCATGGGCTTTCCTATAAACATGAATTTAGTGTCCATCCTCTGATCAGATCCTCAGAGAAGCTGGTGGCTCCCTCTCCCACTTTCAGCCTGTTCCACAGCTATACCTGTCACCAGCATACCTAGCCAGGTGACTGCAGCCCTCATCTTGCATCTGAACCCATGGACCAATTTCTTAAAGTTTGACAGGCTGTACCTTTGGCTCAGATCTCTCATACAAGACCGTATTTGGGAGATCCTGCTAGTAGTGCTAAATGACTCTTACCCCCTGAGGACCTGAGGCTGAAGCCCAAGGGCCCAGGCATCCCCCGCTGCCCTGTCACGTTCTACTCCAACCCCAAGCCCAGGGATGAGTGTGCCATGTCCTGCCCTGCCCTACCCTGACCATAGGACCGCTGTTCCAGCCATGGCCGACAGGGGTGCTGTGAGAGCAGTGCAAAGTTCCCAATCAGGGAAACCCAAGTTCTGAATTTGGAAGGGTCTCTTGCTGACCTAGAGGGAGCCTCCAGGGATCCCAAGTCCAGCCTGCCCTTTGCTGGGACAGCTGCTGCAATGTGCAGGGCTTTGAGGGCCATCCAGGAGCAGATGTCGTGGCCATGCATCAAAAGAGTTTCAAAACCCAGATGAGCAGCCAGGCCTGAGCTAAGCTCCCCAGGCATGCACGGTTTGGCTGGAGGTCTCAAGGGCGCCTGGAGTCCAGCCATCGGCCATCCTGATTCCCGAAGGATGAACGCCCTCAGGGACAGGTGGGATGGGGGGTATGGGGGAGAGATTGCCCTGGAGACTGGACCCTGGAGAAGGGCTGTGCTACTGGTGGCCACCAGGTGGCAGCACTTCATCATTTATGGGCTGGACTCGTTTAGGTGCTCTCGTTGGGAGCGTGTCTCACCAAGTCCTGGCGTGCTGGAGGATCCTAGGACCTCTTCCAGGTCTCTGAGATTCAAGGGGACCTGGCTAGAACTCGGGCCTCGAAGTTCTGTGTGAAGCGGGATAAGCAACAAGTTTGGGGCCCTGCAGTTTCTTTTTTTTTTTTTTTTAAGATTTATTATTTATTTATTTTTGGCTGCGTTGGGTCATAGTTGCAGCACGCAGGATCTTCATTGAGGCACGCGGGCTTCTCTATAGTTGCGGTGTGCGGGTTTTTTCTTCTCTAGTTGTGGCGCGCGCAGGCTCCAAAGCGCATGGGCTCTGTAGTTGCGGCATGCGGGCTCTCTCGTTGAGGCACGCAAGCTCAGTAGTTGTGGCGCGCGGGCTTAGTTGCCCCGTGGCATGTGGGATCTTAGTTCCCTGACCAGGGATCGAACTCGTGTCCCCTGCATTGTAAGGCAGATTCTTTACCACTGGGCCACCAGGGAAGTTTCCCTGCAGGTTCTTGACAGGTTCCTTACCCCCAGGGATCACCACTGGCTAGAAGGGGAAGTTGTTACCCAGCTGTGGGACAAAGGGTCAGGCTAGCCCTGTGCACAGTAAGTGCTTCAGTCTCTTAGCAATTCTCTTCAACCCAGGTAAATAATTTCTGTGGTCGATAAAATGCATTTCTGCCTCTCAAACTATCTTTACCCATTTGCCTGATTATTGACTCACAGAAATACTCCCTTGGCAGAGCCCACATTGGATCCAGAGCCTCTGTCTCTGCAGTCAGAGGATGTTTGGTCTGAGCTTGCCCAGGCCTCTCAGGTGGAGGCAGGGGATGCCCACGTGCCCTCAACCAGCCTCCCAAAAGGTGGAAGGAGGGGGGAACTTTCCAGCAGGAGGCATAGCCAGGGGCAGGGCCCTCGCATCCGATTAGTCTCTGAACCACTTTTAGTCCCTGAACCATTTTCATCCAGTTTAAAGAGGAAACAGGCTCAAAGCAGAGCAGTTGCTGTAAATTACCAGGCTGGCAAGTGCTGAGCCTAGGTTCTGACTCAGGTACCTCTGCCCAACTGACATCTGGGCCAGTCAAAGGGACCGGTAGAGATGGAGCGAGCTCGGCCTTGGGGATGACCACCACCTTCACCCGCCCACCACTACCCTGGAGAGAGAAGACAGACAGGGAGAGGCAGGAAAAAAGACAACTGCAGACAAAGCAAGGCCTAGAGGATGCCAGGAAGAGGAGCAGGAAAGGTCTGCAGCGGCTGCAAGGGGCGGGAGGAGGCTGTGGGGCAAGATAACATGGAGTGGGGGCAGCCCACCAGGTCTGGGGGAGTCGGTTCCGCTCCACCCCCCGGCCGCCGAGGAGATAAGACAGCCAAGCAGCAGCCGGTGAATTCTGCATGCTGAGCGGGGAGGCCAGGCGCAGCCGGCCAGGGAGAGAGGAGGGGCCAGGAGGCCTGGCCCGGAACCCCTGCCGGCTTTCCTGCCAGACTGAGCAGCCCCACAGAGCCTGGCCCACCAGGCCTGGCTCCCGCTCCAAGCAGGCACCAGCACCCCGAGTTCGGCTGCTGGACAGGAGCTCTTTGAGAATGATTCATGGATGCAATTAAGTGTCCCCATACCATCTCCTTGCTCAGGCAGGATTGGGGGAAAGGGGGCTGGAAGAGGATGAAGATATGGGAGCCCCGGCCTGCTGTGTAAGGGTGGGGTTAAGCACAGCCGAGTGCCTCAGGTCACCCACTCCAGAACTCCAGCCTGGAGCAAGGCAAGGCTAGGCCCAAATCCTGGGGGGCACCCGGGCAGGGGCTTCTCCTTTCTCCCCAAATCCTAGGCTGGGCTGAGGGGTGGCCCACTGCATGCACATGCACGCACAGGCCTGGATAGTCATCCAGCGGCATCAGGAGTGCTTCTCCAGAACCCTCGACATGCGTGGGGGTAGGACACGAAGATGCCTGCAGACCCCAACCTCCCGCGCCCACCCCACCCGTGCATGAAGCATGCACGGTCACACACACCTCTTCCCAACCGCCTGTACATGGGCAGGCCAGGTCCAGTCATGAAAGCTCACCCCTGCACACACTTATAGCCTGCTCTGGCCCAAGGGGGCGGGAATCAGACTCTTGCTACCCTTGAAGGAAGGAAGCTTGGTCTGGCAGCTGGGAAGGAGGTGGGAGCTCACAGGCCGCAGTGGGGCGGGGCTCGGACTGGCAGAACAGAGGCACCCCCCGTGCGCGTGCACACTCACGCATGCACGCACGCACGCACGCACGCACGCACGCAGCCATTCTGCAGCTTCCCCTTCCCAGGTAGGTGGATCTTGGGGGTTTCCACCCTGAACAGGTTCCCAAGCTTACTGAACAGAGTCCTCCGCTCAGCTCTAGTGTCGAAATGCGAAGCTGAAGGGGGAGAGGAGGCTGAGGAAGGGGACACAGTGCTCCTGAAATGGCTCAAAGCTCAAAACCTTCCCTTCTATTACTTACAGCCACACTTAGTGGGGAGGGGACTGAGCGGCCTTCTCCAACAGACTGGCAAACTGAGGCTCAGAGAAGGACTGCCGCAAACCCTGACTGATAGGGTTCATCCACAGCTCGTGGAAGCCCTGGGCTCTGTCCGTCCCTGCCCCTAGGCATCTCCGTGGGTTGGTGTCCTCTCCCACCCGAGACTGGGCTCTGCCATCTCCTCAGGCCGGCAGACCCTAGGATCACCTCCTCAGACTAGGAGTGCCCAGAATCAGCTGGGCTCTGCCTCCTCCCTCAGACTGGGATCTCCTAGGACTAGATGGCTTCTCCCTTAGGACTGGGTACCCCAGCACTGACTGGGCTGGGCCTCTCCTCTAAGACTAGGAGCCCCAGCCTGAGCCCCTCAGGCTCTACCAGACTCAGATACAGAACGTGGGCGGCAACCACACACCGCTGTCCTCCCCCCTCTCAGATTTTTCTGGTTCTTATTAATGTAAATGAAATCTTCTCAGTGTTCTTAATGGAAAGCGTTCCTGGAATTTGTGCACACGTGGTGGGAGGGGGTGGCACCCTGAGATTAACCCTTGTGTAGTCAGATGGAGACTCATGACTGTATAACGATCCCTCGGGCCTCAGGCTGCGGTGGGGGCTTGGCGGAACCGGGACGGTCACTCAGCCCCTCCCAGAACTGTGTCCCGGCAACATCAAAGGTGGCTGACAGAGCACCATACTTAATCTACCCTCTGCCCTGAGACCAGCTGGGCGGTCCAGAGGTTTCTCAGAGCTTGAAGAAGGTGGCCTTGACAGTAAATAGGAAGCCCTAGAAGGTCCTTGATCAAGGAGGGGCCCAGCCAAATGCTGGAGAGGCAGGGGGGTTGCGGGGGGGCAACCGCCAGCCAGGCTGCCCATCCTGTGCTCATCTGGCTCTATCCTGTGTTGGGAGGGGGGAGCCAGGCAACAGACCCTGTCTCTTTGAACCTCCCCACCCTGCAGGGAGAAGACCCTGCCTCTGTGGTGCACCCCCATCCATCCCTCCTCCGCCCACCTTACTCCTGTGATAGATCTGCCAGGACAATTATCTTCATAACTGAAGCGGGGGCAAAGAGGGAAGCGGGAGACCCAAGGGGAAGTGCCTAGGGACAACTGGCTGAGAGGGTAGGGGGGCAGCGAAGCCCTGGCCTGGAGCCCACACCTCACCCTGCCTGGCTCCCGCCCCAAAATCTGGATGCTTGTTCTGGCACAGCCCTCCGCCCGCCGGCCCCAGTAGAGCCGTGTTTTACTGCCTTTCGTGTCCAGGACAGGGATGTCTGCTTCATCGGTGGGGGTAGGGGAAGAGTCTAAGATTTCAATTTCTCCCAGGTGTGGCTCAGTCTGGAGGATGCCTTGGGGAGGCTGACTGAGGGGCCGGCACCTGGTGCGGGGGAGGGCAGTGCAGAGAAGGGGAGGGGCTCCAGAAGGGGAGGAGGCCACCTGGGGGTCTCAGAGAGGGAAAGTGGGCTCTGGGAGGTGGGTTGGAGGGGCAGGGGACTCAGAGTGGGACCGACTTCAATGGGGGACAATGGGCTGACGGTTCTCCCTCCCACCCACACCTGTCAGGCAGGCTGGGGGAGGGAGACTGACCCACTTAGCTGCCTCCCCTCCTAGGCTTCCACTAATGAGCGCTCTGAGCTTTGGGAGGCAGCCTTCCCCCCACAGGCTGTGCCTGAGGCTGTCCCTTCCCCCCAGCCGCTCATTATCTACTGGGGGTGCTCACTGGCTCAGGCTGCCCCCCCTTATCTGCAGCTGTGCCTGCCTGTGGCAGTGAGGAGGAGGCTCTGGACCCCAAAATGTGTCCTCTCGGCCCCAGCTCCCCTCCTCCCACAGGGCTGGGGAGACAAAGGCTCCCGCTCCCCGCTGTGCAGCTCGGCTCTGAGCAGAGCGCTTTGATTCCACCTGTGGGCCCCACCAGCATGCCAATGAGGGAGGCGGGGTGGGATGGGGGTTGCGCCCGTGGCTCATGGGAGAGCTGGAATTTAGGCGCTGCCGGGGCCCCAGGATGGGGTCTGCTCTGCTCGCCAGAGGGCTTCCCAGCAGCTGTGGTCAGGAGTCCCTCTTGACCAGGAGTGGGGGCTCGTGGCGGGTGACGGGGGTGCTCCTGAATGTGTGGAGAGCACAGCTCTGGAGGCCGGAGAGTATGGAGTAGCATTTGGGGCACAGCTCTAGGAGGAAGGTGTGGGGTCAGGAGGGATGGTGGGGAAAGGTTTACATGGGGGCACAGTTCCTTGTGGACAGTGTGCGGGAGGGAGCACAGCTCTGGATGGACCATGTAGCTGGGAGCACGGACCGGGAGGGGGCACAGTTCTGGGAGGACTGTGTGGGGAGCATAGTCTGGGGGGTTGATGTGTGTGGGGAGCGCAGCTCTCAAGGATATTCTGCCAGAGGACAGTCCAGGAAGAAGGCTGCCATGTTTCTGGTAGCCTTGGCTTCTTCTGACTCCTCCTCCCCCACATTCCTGGGGTGCAAGGGGAGGTCTGGTTGCTGGAGCATGCCCAAGTCCCCCCAGGCTCCCTCTGACTCTGTCCCGCTGTCCATCTGTCCACCCCCTCCCCGAGGAGCCCAAGGCCCAGGTGGCACTCTCCCCTCGAAGCACCCTCATTAGGAAAGGGCTTTGAGATCCTCCTGAAGCATCTGCCCCAAGCCCCCCATCTCCAAGTCAGCTGCAGGCTCTGGCCCCTAGAGCCTGATAAATATTTATGACAAGATAAGTAGGATCTGCCAGCTCCCAGCCCAAACCTTTGTCATGGGAGCTAGAGGGAGAGGCAGGGTCAAAATCTCAGGACTTGAGTGTCTGGGGGCAGAGCTAGGTGTCTGGTTCTGGGCCGGGGCAGGCCTGACTGGGTAGGCCTCCTGAGCTCCACACTAATGAGGGGGCTGGGCTGGGCTGTGGCTGGAGCAGGGGGTGCGGAGGGGAGTTTCCTCCAAGGTGTCACACTAAACAAGGTCGCTCTCCCCAACCCTGGCGGGTGTTGTATGGGGGGAGGGGGGGAAGGGTACACGCCATACTTGGAGCCCATTTAATTCCTTCTTCAGTGTGGACAACTGCTGTAGCCAGGGTAGGGTTAAAGCCATACTTAGGGGCAGTCCTGAGTTCAGGTATTCAAAGAAGCCCTGAAGTTGAAGAGGGAATGAATGAACGCCATTAATGGTAAGTCCAGTGAGACTCTGGGCATTCCTGGCTAAAGGGGTGGGGCCCAGGTGATCCAAAGGGTCACCCGTGGATTCCAAACCTGCCTACAGTGTGTAACCCTCACAAGGCCACCAAGCAGGGCTCAGGGCTGGCGATGAGGGGGCGGGGGCCGCCTAAGGAAGCCTGGGGGAGGAGTCCCTATCTCCCTCACTCTATGGCTCCTGCCTAGTGGGCCCCAGATCTCTGTCCCTCCCGGGAGCTGGGTGCCACCTGGCTGAGCCCTCTGAGAGAAAGGCCAGGCTCCTTTTGGTGCGGGGCAGAGTCCCAGGTGAACCAGCAGGGTTTGGCCTCTTGCACGTGGCTCCAGGAGCTCCTGGGACATCAGATACTGGCCTGGGGCTGCAGCGACTGCACCCCACTTGGTTGGGGGGGCGGGGTGAGGAGGGGGATGGAGCCTGAAGCAGGCTGGGCCCCCCCCAACCTGGGGGCAGCCTGAGGGTCCCTACTCTGAAGAGAGGACAGCCACCTTGGGGAAAGTGTATGGCGGCAAGAGGTCCCAAAGTCCCCACCAGCCAGCTCCATTGTTCCTGTGGTCCCTGTGTGTGTGCCCAACGTGTGTGTGAGTGAGAGGTGTGGCCTGGGTGCACGCAAGGTGCCGCCCCCTCAGGAGTCTGGGTCGGTGCCCTCTCCCCACCAGTCATAACTCCTGCCATGGCGGTTCTAGCCACCTTCTCAGTGCTGAGCGATAATCGCCCCATCTGACCCCAGTCAGGCACTTCCTTCCGGCAGACTGGCTGAGCAGGGTGGATGTGGGTGGCGGGGTGCCTGGAGCCTTCGCCAGGGTGGTTTTGTGTTTAGCGTGACCGTCCAGACCTCGGAATTCCTTAACCTGGGCCAGCTGGGCTAGTGGGGAGGCAGGATCTTGAGGGGGCAGCCCTGGGCTGGATCTCCCCTCCCAGGGCCGGGTGGAGCAGCTTCTGCAGATGTAGGCCCTTTCTGGGCTCAGCTTTCCTACCTGCGAGAGGGGCAGTTGGGCTCGGGGAGCGAGGGAAGGAATGCCTCTCTTTCACCCAGTAGTACCCAGTCTCCTGGAAGACCAGGCCAAGGCAGCTGTGAGGAGGGGCAAGAGTCATCAGAGTGCCTTGGGTTCTTGCTTCTCCAGCGGCGGGAGGCATTTCTTACCTGCCTGAGAGGTGCTTTTCCCCTAGACAGACTCATTCCTCTCTCCACCCACCCCAGGTAGTCACATGGGGCTACACAGCCTCCCTGATGCTCCCTTGTGTCTCCTCAGAACTCTTGTGCCATGTTCTCAGCAGAAGGGAATTCTGGGCGTGGGTCTGGGAATCTAGAATGTAACAAGCCTGCTTGAGGCTGACAGACTGGGATGGTAGACACCCCCACCTCCTCTGCTGACCTGCACACACACACTCACACACACACACACACACACACACACACGTCTCCAAGGCCACTGGCAGCCCATATAATCTCTGAACTTGGCTACACTAATGCATTAATGGAAAAGCCTGAGACTCCAGGAGCCAAGATGCTCCCAGGTGTGTCTAACAAACATCTTCTGGCGTCACTGGGAACCCCAGAGACCGACTCTGAGGGTAGGATGTCAGGCCATGGGGCCAGTAAACCTGAATGCCCAGCCCCTTGCATGGAGCCTGTGGTGTGAGAGGGTCAGCTGGGACCCAGTGGCTGCACAGGTCAGTCCTGAGCCCACACCAGGAACTACTGAATGGGACTTGTGCTTCTGGTTGCCAGGCTGTCCTGGGGTTCCTGAGAGTGTCCTCAGTGGTGACAGAACAGGAGCCTTTCTGTCCCTCCCTGAACCCTTACATTAAACCAAGTTTCTGGTGATAGGTCTGGAGTCCTGGAGGCTATAGGCTCTTGAAGGAGAGGACTGTCACCTTGAGAAGCCATCCTCCACGTATGTTTGGTCATCTTCCAGGTGTACATAGCAACCCTCCAGGTGTGTATAGCTGTCCTCAGGGTATACTACATAGTTGTCCTCCAGGCCTCATGGAACTAATTCCTGGCTATACACTTTTCTATCTTGGGGACCAGTGACTGTGATGGTGATTCCCAGACTGCCACTCCCTGAGGTCAGGCACAGACTTGGATGGTCTCCAAGCCCAAGGCTGTGCCCAGTTAAGAGCTCGGTTAAGCAGGCTCAAGATCCCACTCAGGGCTCCTATAGGCCAGAGGCATTTGAGAAAGGAGTGGGTGGTAGGGGTTAGGGGATTATTCCTGACAATATTTTCTCCTCTGACCCCACTGCCAGGAAAAAGCACCCAGCCTGGCCTTCTGGAAGTGTGGGGGTAAGTGATCCCAGGCTGGATAGCAAACCACCCCCCCAGATTGCTCCAGCCCAGGCTCAGCCTCCTCCACCTACCCACTCCGGCCACCTCCCAAATCCCCAATCCCAGCAGCAAACCTCGGTGTTTGCTTGTTGCCATGGCAATGGGATGCACCTTTTTTGTTACCATGGCAACCAGCCAGGGGTTTTTAAAATTCAGTTGAGGTAATTTCCACCCCTGAATCCTCATCCTCAGACACCTCATTCTTCTCTTTTCTTCTCCGAGTCTTAGAAGGGAGGGGGGCCCACAGCCACCAGTCAGAGGTGGAGGGTCAGAGGGGCTGGTGGGAAGACTTGGGCCCCATTCCTCCCTGATTCCTCCATGCAGACTAGACCTCAGAGAATAGGGCAGCCTCTTCCCCATTCCCTGTCCAGATCCAGGTCCACGGTGGGAATATGAGGGCTTTGCATGGCTGGGCAGGCAGAGGCCAGCACACTTGGGAGGCCTGATTGAGGGTACAGCCTGTGTGGCTATGCAGGAGCAGAGAGAGTCAGCAGGGACCCTCCCAGACCTCCCTGCTGTATCTCCAAGGCTCATGTGAGGATCTCAAGGCACCAGGACCCAGACCCCAGGACAATAGGGGACAGATGTTGTTTATGCTGTGTCCTGGTGCTAAGGAGCTTAGCTTAGTGGAACGCTGTGCTGGCCAGATTTGGGCAGAGGGCATCTGAGAAGGATGGAGGGAGAGGGATGCCGACTCTGTCCAGTACCTCCCCCTCCCCCTCCCCACTAGTGTCCTCTTTCCCCAGGAACCCGCTTCATTAGTCTGGTCATTGTAAATTCATGAGGCCCAGCAACCCCTCCCTGCCCCAGCCTGCCTCCTGGCTGGGAGAAGAGGAGTCAATAGCCCAGGACAGACAGGTGGATGCCCCCCTGATCAGAGTAGACTGGGTACAGGGGATGATGGGACCCCAAGCCCCACACACTGCCCCATCATGCCTCGTGTGCATGTAATTCCTTCATTCTTTGACTTATCTCTGTAGCAGGTTCGTGCCCCACAGGCAGAGCTTCCCCCAAAGAAGGGGTTTCGAGGAAGGAGAAGTTGGGGAGAGTCCTGTAGCAAGGGCACCCTCCCCACCTCCCCTGTTCTCTCCCTATGCCTGTTCTCCTACTCCATCAGTCAGTTGGGTAGAGGGGCCCTTCTCCCCCAGGATGGATGTGGAGTGCCAAAGCCAAGCACTGCAGGGACAGCAGGTGGGTGCCAAGGCCAAAGGGAAGTCACTTCCAGCTTACCTGTCCCTTGAGCTCAAGGGCCGAGACCCTATAGCAACAGCCCTTCTGAGGCCATAGATGGGCAGGCCAACCTTGGGAGACTACAGAGAACCCCCCCAGGTTGAGGCTCAGGCTGCCTGAGGGCCTGCTCCCTCCTGCTCCTCCCTCACCCCAGGCAGGGAAGGTTTGTTTGGGTTAGCATTGCCTTTCCCAATCTCCTCTATTAAATAGTAGCCCCAGCCCCAGGGTCCACGCCACCTAGGGGTGGGGGTCACTCACGCCCTTCCCACCAAGGACCCACAAGATCCTACAGAGTCCACAAGTGCCTGAACACCTGGGTCTGTGGCCCCCCACGTGCAGGATAATAATAAAGTCTGTGTTTGACACTTTTCATGACTTACTATTCCCACCAGCCCTGTAGGCTCCACTGGCCCAGACAAAGCCACAGGGTTCTCCATAGCAAGTATGGCTAACTCTTTTCTGTTCTCCTGTCAGCTGGTGGGAGAGCGGGGGGAGGAGGGGTTAAACCAGAGACTTCTGGGAAGGAGGTGATGGGGCAGGGGTTGGAGAGGAAGAGGATAGAGGAGTGTTGTGGCCACCCTACCCCCACCTGCCCACTTTTCTTTCAGTCTCTGCTCCCAGGCTCCCAGACCAGGGAAGCCCCAGGCTAGTCTGGGGAGGAGGGAAACCAGCCCAAGCCCTAGGTGAGAGTGGGGATGTCACAGGTGGGGCACCCTGCTCCACACTCAGCTGGTGGACACCTGAAATCTCTCTGCTAATCACCAAGGCACCTCCTCTCTACAGCCTGTGATCCCCTCCCAGCGTTATGGGACCCAGAGAAAGCTAGACCCCTCTCTCTCCCAGCCACCTGTGGCTCCTAGGCTCCTGAAGAGCTTCCTAGTATTAGAGAACTGATACTGAACCACACTACAGCTCCGTCAGGGCCTCCACACTTGAGAACCTGCAGCTGAAATACTAAGGAGAAGCGCTGCCCGAGGTTTCTCTTGTGAGCAGCAGGCGTCCAGCGAGCCACACTCAGTGCGAGCTGCTGGTGGGGGCTTGGCATCAGCTAGAGGACTGCCCAGCTGGGCAGACCCTCCAAGAAGGCCTGCTGGCCCTGGCAGTCTTGTGCAGCACTGGAGCCCCCATCCAGAGTCAGAGGAGGGGTGCAGGTGAGAGGGGGAACAGCAGGGCAGGGCAGGATGGGTGTCCGTGGCATGGGAATAGAGACCACCCCATCCTGGGACACCTGATGGCCTAGTTTCTGGGCACCTTCTCTAGGGTCAGAGACAGCACCCTCTCCCCCACATCCTGTGTACTCACATCAGGCAGGGAGCAGGCCTCACGTTCCATGGGTGGTATCCCTGGACCATCCCAATGCCTGAATATGAAGAGACCCCAAATTGCCCTGCCTCAGTGGAAAGGGGTCCCTGGGGCTTTAGAACCAAGAATCGGGGCCTAGAAGCCTGACTCCCCAGGGGGCATTTAAAAGAGAAGCTGAGGAAATGCCAGCAACTATTTATAACCTGTGGGATATGCCAGCCCCAACCCAGGATGCATGCCCTCATTCTCCTGCCAGCCACCTGCCAGCCACGGGGTAAGCATCCCTGAACTAGAGCAGGAGACCCCAAAGGTTCAGAGAGAGCAGACCTATCTGAAATCCCACAGCTCACGATCTGCACAGCCCTGGGAGCTGGACGGTGAGGACAGGGGCAATGCCTAACTCAGGGCACAGCGTAGCTGGGGAGGGGCACTGGGATGGAAACATATACTCAGAAGGCCAGGGCAGGGCTCTCAGCCCAGGCCAGGCTGGGCAGGCCTGGTCAACAGCAAAGGGTGGTTGAATAGGCCTCCTGTGAGGGGAGTGGAGTCCAGTTCCCTCTGCGTGGAGCTAAGGCTGTCTGGCTATCTATAGGGGTGGTTGCTAAGAAGTGGAGGATATGAATTGTCCTGTCAGCTGCTTAGGCGACCCAGCCACATGGGCAGGGAGCAGATCAGAGCTGGAAGTATGGGGGGCACTGGGTGTCATGGAGGCTGGTCCCCACTGCTGGCTGAGCAGGCTGGAGATTAGAAGCTTAGGAAGCCCTCCCAACCCACCCACCTTCCTGTAGGGGCTCCATGGAGCCCCTACAGGAAGCACCCCTAAGACCCAACTTCCCAGCCCACCTGGTCTCCTGATGCTCTGACAGCCCATTCATCTTAGGATTCTGTGAGGCCCAGGGGCATGGCTCCTATTTCCTCAGTCCCAGCCCTGTCCTCCAAGAAGAGTCTGAGCTCTGGGCAGGCAGAAACCATACTAATGCTAATGCTCATCCACCCTGCCACATTGGGGCCTGGGAAAGAGAGGGGCACACGGAGTTGTTGTATGTGTGAGGCAATGAATGATTTTGCCTTAAAGCATTGGAAATGTACCTGTGCTTTGTGGTCAATCGGTTGACTGAGCTGTTACCCAGTGCTTCCAGGACCTGGGGACCAAGTGTGACTGAGACAGTTGTGGTCTCCATCCTCCCAGAGCTCACAGTCCCATGGGTAAGGAGGACAAAGCCGATCCAGTGGTTGGACCTGTGATAAGGGATGCAGGACACATGGGATCCCAAGGAGGAGGGACTAGGCTATCTTCTTTGAGGAGAGGTCCCTGGGCTGAGCTGGCCGGGTCCCAGGGCCTCCAAACTGCAGGCCAGAGGAGGAGGCACATCAGGACCCGGGAAGAACCCCTCAGAGCTGGAGCTGTCTTGACTGACTTTCCCTGAGAGAGGTCTCAGGGGAGGGTGTTGAGAGGGGAGATCAGAGGGGAGTGAAGGGGGCACCTCTTGTTCATAATGGATAGCCTGGGGACATGAAGCCAGGATGAGGCAGTGGCAGGGCCTCAGGTCACTGCCTGTCACTGACCTGAAGGACAGGCCAACTCAGATCTCCCGGGCAGCTGGCTCCACTAATCTGACTGGAGACTGAAAACCCAACCAGGAAGTGACCAGGGACATTCTGGCCAGGAACACTGAGGAGCAGACTGGTGGGTGGGGCGGTTACTTGTCCCCTTGGCCTTATCTGGACTCAGCTGTCTTCCTTCCCAGCAGGCACCCTATTCCCAGGGACTGGTTTGCCTCCCCCAGGGCCTCCCAGGGTGACCCCTGAGGCACTAGCTAGGCATACACCTGCCCCACCTCACCGGGACACAGGGATCAGTTCCCCCACATCTGGACAGGTGAAGCCCATTTTTCACCAGCCGCCAGAATGGAGCCAGGAGCCAGCCTCCTTCCTGGGAAACCATCTGCCCAGCTCAGGTTGCCTGAAATGGGCACCAACATCTGAACAAACAGCCCTGAGTGGGGTGGGGCTGGGGGTGGTGGTGGTGGGGAGGCAGTGCCCCCAGCCCTGCGCTGGAGCTCACAAGAGTCCCACAGCTGCCTTTGTCACAGTCCTGCTTGATGACCACATGGACCTCCCACCCCTCAGCCCCATGGCTAACCACTGCCTGCCCATGTTCAGCCAGGCTGAAGCTCTCCCGGGCCCTCCCCAGACAACCTGTCTTCTCTTCCTGGTACATGAAGGGCCTCTGCCCATGGCCCTCCATTCCCTGCCACCACGCCAGTCGAGCTGGGCTGTCCTTCCCAGTGTCCACCACTGTTCCGATGCCAAGGACAGGCGGGCACACAGTGGGTGCTCAGTAAGTATTGCTGCCCGTGGTCATGACTGTGGGGTGAGTGGTCCCAGGGATAATGCCTGACCAGTTTGGACCAGCTGTTCTTCCTGCTCCTCCAGCTCACGTGGCTTGATCAGGTGCTGAAGGCGTGACCCAGATGCAGAGCTGGGCTGGGCTGGGCTGGGCTGGGCCCCCGGGTGGGAGCTGCCCATGTGAGGCCCACACTCGGTCCAGCTGTCCCTATCCCTGCCTACCTGGGGAAAGGGGACTGGCATGGCTCCTCTCCCATGCCCCTCTTATCTGGCATTGGCCTTGGTGGGTGGAGCCCTGTGACCTGGGAGGAGCAGGCTCTCTGGGCCTCGGAGCTCTCACCTGAGAAATGGGGATGATAGTGCCCCATCTATGGGGTATGGGGCCGCTGCAGACATAGGGTCTGGGCACTCTGTGCCTGGCACCCCTCAGAAGGCTTCAGCCCCTCCACTTCCCCTGCTACCTAGGGGTGGGGGCAGGGGGCACATCAACCTTCATGCATCTTTCCCATGATGGACTGTCAGTGCTCTCTGTCTCCTGATGGGGGACTTCCAGATAGTGCAGGGGCAGGGACTGTGCGGTCCTGCGTGCCTGTAGGACTACACACGGGGCTCCCCGGCGACCCGAGGGTACGCAGGGGTCCCTAACTGGCCTGACTGTATCCTTGCTATGATATCTTGGGCCAGGGAGAGGGTGACCCTCCCTCTGGATAAAGCAGTAAGTACATCCCCCAAGGTTCATTTTCCATTTCCTGTAGGTCGGATCTCAACCTGACAGGCATCCCCTCTCACCTCGCAATCACCATGCCTCCCACCCCTCCCCCTGCCCCTGTTCTATTACCCACCCCTTCCCCCTACCTAATCGGGACGCGGTCCACCCCCACAGAGTGGCTTCCTCTCTCCGCGTGGTCTCATTCCCACCGCCTCGGGGAGAGGCCAGCATCCCGGCCCCCTGCCTCCCTGTAGTCCCTCTCCTCTCCCCTCTGCCCTTCAGGAAGCCCCCACCCCATCCTGAAATACCCCCACCCTTTTGGATCCCCCTCCCCAACCTGGGATTCGGTGTCCTGGGGCGCCCACCCCCCAGCAAACTTGGCTCCTTTCAGCTCCCCTCCCGCTCGGGCAGAGGCAGGGCGTTCAAGTCCATTTAATCTTGGCAGAATGCAATTTCCTGCTTCAGGGAGCTGGCGGGTTTAGGAGGCTTAATGAAGGGGGAGGGGGGAGATGGGGAAGAAGAGAAGCTGAGTGGGGCTGGGAGATGGGGAAGAAGAGAAGCTGAGTGGGGCTGGGAGATGGAGACAGAGTCCCTGAGAGGGTGGTCCAGGAAGCTCAGGGATGTGTGTGTGTCTGGGGGTTGCCTGGGGGTCTTTGGGATCACACAGGGGTCAGCTCTTCAGCTTCAACCTCCTGCTTTTAGGTCAGGGGCTCCTCCACAAACCTCTCCACCCCCAGCTATGTAGGGTGGAAATGGGGGAAGGGGAGGGGCCTCAAAGTGGCCCACAGTGAGTGCATGAGTGTGTGTGTGGGGGGCACGGATCTGCACGGCCAAGTGGTGTGGGTGCAGGTCCAAAAGCGTGCAGATGGGGGAGGGGGTCCCGGGGAAAATGTGCAGCTGGGGCATCCTGGGTAGACTGTACACTCTGGGTGGGTCCTGGGGAAAGTGTGCAGCTGGCAGGTCTCAGACCCCCAGGTGGGGAAGTGGGCAGCCGGGCTGGAATTTCAGCCCCGAATGGGATGCTTATCTGGATACCGCCACCTAGGAGGCAGAAAAGATAAGGGACAAAGGGACCTCTGAGTTGCTGGAAGCCCCACACCTGGTGGGGGTCGGGCAGCCAAGAGCCTTGTCTGACACCCAGAACACAGGCAACCCCTGGGGGAGACTGAGGCTGGGCGTCTGTCTTCCTGCGATTCCTGCCCTGCAACCCCACTGGGCCCCCTCTCCCCACACTTCCCCGTCTCTCGTTGGACCTGGTTCAGCACATTTACTTCCTGGAAAAGCCCTTGGAGGAGCCACAACCCATCAGACCCCATCCCTGGAGTCCCCAGGCAGGGTTGGCAGAGCGGTGGTCAGGGACTGGCGCCCACAGGAAGCAGGCAAGGGGGCAAGGTGGAGGGTCTTTACAGGGAAAAGTAGGCAGCCTGGAACCCTCCAGGAACAGCGCCCTGGATAGGGAAGCTCAGCTAAGCTTGGGGCCCCCGAGGAGGGGACAGAGCAAGGAGGGTGGAGAGGGTTTGAGGGCTCTGGAAGGCAGTCTGAGCCCACTTTCTGCTGGGAATTTTCATTTATGGGAACCTGGGAGGAAGGCCAATGGACACCACGGAGGACTGAAGCCCTCAGCCCCTTGGCATGCTGGGCAAGGCACTCTTCCTCTGGGCTTCAGTTTCACCATTTGTGAACAAGAGTACCAGGACAGGAGGAGCCCAGACCTCCTTGGAAACAGGTGGACCCTGCCCCAGCCCAAGCGTCATCTGGGACTGTGCTTGAATGGCAGTCAGGTGTATAGAGATGGACACTAGGAAGCTGAGGATGGTGGAAGGTATGATAGGGACACAACCTACGGCCTTGTGCCCTCCTGGAAATCTCAAAACCTCCCAGCTGCCCATCCCTAATGAAAGCAGCATCTTCTCCAGAGGAGGCACCCTAGTTCTCTGGGGAGGATAACTCGCAATCTACCAATAGACTATGCTCAGGGGCAGAAAGGTCTGCAGGCCGGGAGTCAACAGGAGCCCCCAGGGCTTCCCTGGTGGCAGAGTGGTTGAGAATCTGCCTGCCAATGCAGGGGATACGGGTTCGAGCCCTGGTCCAGGAAGATCCCACATGCCATGGAGTGACTAAGCCCGTGCACCACAACTACTGATCCTGCGCTCTAGAGCCTGCGAGCCACAACTACTGAGCCCACATGCCACAACTACTGAAGCCCACGCACCTAGAGCCCGTGCTCCACAAGAGAAGCCACCGCAGTGAGAAGCCCACGCACCGCAACGAAGAATAGCCCCTGCTTGCCGCAACTCGAGAAAGCCCACGCGCAACAACGAAGACCTAACACAGCCAAAAATTAATTAATTAATTAATTAATTAATTAAAAAAAAAATAGGAGCCCCCAAGCCCAGCTCCTTGTGAAGGGTTGACCTGGTTCCTTGAACCTCTGCTTCTCCTTCTGACTAGCTCACCAGCTGTCTGGGCCACCTGCTGTCCCCTCACTGGGCCTTTTCCTCTGACTGACACCTCCCCAAGGACTGTTCTGGGGTCCACATCTGCCCTCACTCTGCCTCTGCTGAGCTCAGCTCGGGCCCTCTTGGCTCTTGTGTCAGTCAAAATGGAACTCTTGTGCCACTTCTCCTACCCCCTACCCCTGGCCCTGGCCCCCGCCCCTGGCCCATGCACACCTCTAGTAGACTCTGCCACTGAGTCCCGCTCAAGACAGCCCCATGATCTGGCCTCTAGGACACACCTTGACAGGTTATGCCTCCAGACTCTTGCCCAAGTTGTTCCTTCAACCTTCAAGCTGGGAGATCTCTGATTGGTTCTTTAAGACCCAGTGACAGTGTCGCCTCCTCTATGCAGGCTTCCCTGAGTCACCCTCTTAGACCTCTGAGTACACACACTTGCTAGGGTACCCCCTGGCTGACCTAGGAGCTGATCTGGGGCCTCATCACCTTGCCAACTCCAATAGCTCCTGGCTCATAAATGTTGGGAGGAACTGTGGGTTGGACATTGGGGTCAGGCCCAGAGTGGGGCTGGCCGATATAAGGAGGGAAGCAGGTGTGTGGCCTGGGAGTCCCAGGTGGCCTGCTTTGCTAGCACCACATTCCCATAACAACTTGCATTCTGTCCTCTCCCAAGGAAGACAGTAAGGCAGTCTTTACTGGTGGAGGCTCCAGTGGGGGCAATCCTGTGTGCTGCCCTGCAGGTCCTGGATGCCTGAGGAGCTGAGGCAGTGGCTGGATATGGGGGTCAAGGCTGCCCCATCCTGAGTGGACCCTTCTGCTAGATGAGAAGGGTACCTACTTTCTTCTGGGGCCCCAGCCTGTGGCAGAGCAATTCAGGTAAGCCCTCATGCCCCTGGGTTTCTCTGTCATCCACTGGGGAGAAACAATGAGTCATAACAAAGATGACGTGGGCAGAGTGTGCCCTATATACCGGATGCTGCTCCCAGCAATCTGCTCTTAGTGGCTTATTTCATCCTCCCAGCACCCTGAGATGAGGGACTTGCTCTCATTTTACAGATGAGGAAACTGGTCTCCAGAGAATAAGCAAATGAATGCACATGGGCCATGGGTGGGTAAGACCCTCAGGATGCTAGGCTTGGAGTCAGAGGGTCCTTGATGGGGCCAGTGGGGACCTTCCCACACATGTGTGCACTCATACTGCAGCCCCAGCCTTGCTGGCCCTGATGTTTGGGTAGGCAGAGTGAGGCACAGTGAGATCAAAGAGCTCAGTGGCCCTGCCTGCATCTGCCCATGTTCCCATGTCCACAGGAGCTCTAGTGGCTGCTTAGAGAGCAAGGCCAGAGCTGCAGGGCTTCTGTCACTGCCCAGGCTGCACACTGGTCTCCACACTTCTGTGGGACTCCTGCTTCTCTAGTCCATCTGCCAGCCCTCATGGGGCCTCTCCAAGGTGTAGGGTCCAGGGTGGGCCTGGGCCCTGCAGGGACTTGATCCCCCAAACTCTGTGCCATTAAGGTCTTCTGAGGTGACCCCCTTCCCTCAGCCCCAGGCCTATAAGCCTAGCCTACCACTCCTTGGAGACAATTTTGTTAAAATTTCAGGCCACACTGGGGTGGCGAATCAGCATGGGGGGTGGGATTGAGGGCTTACTCACACAGTAAGCAGGGGCTCAGTGGCAGTCCGGCCCATTTTGCCCATCCTCCCAGAACCAGCTCTGCACCCTTAGCTCAGAGGAGACTCCACCAGGCCCTCTGAAGTTCACGGTCCAGAATGAGTGTGAGATGTGTGGAGATGTCAGCCTCTGTGGCCTATCGATTGGTACAGGGCTGGGCACACATGATGTCTGCAGAATGAATGAATAAATGACATTTGACCAAGACACAGGTAGAGAGGTTCTTTCCTAGAAGCTCAGAGGACAGAGACTAGCTGGGCAATCAGGGGAGGCTTCTGGGGAGAGACAACATTGGAATCAGGCCAGAAGGACCAGGAGAACCTCCCTGGGGAGATGGGAAAGACATTGCTGGTGGGAGAACAGCCTGGGCAAGGGCTTGAGAGCAACGTGGTACTAGGTGTGATGGGGCAGTGGCCCTCCCGGAACCTTGGAGTGACCCGAGGAGCCGTCTGGCTAGGGCATAGGGACCTGGCTTCCAGGCACTGAGGTTCACCTGGGAGACCGCTCCTTGTAGAGACCCCTCTGACTGACTGAGCAGTGCAGGCAAACTGGGCTCTGCTGCTTCTGACTCAGACTTTCCATGGGACCCTCTCAGGGCCCTCATTCTCCCCATTTGCGAAGTGGCACGTTTGTCTGAGGTCTGGCCTGGTAGGGGGCGAGGGGTCGCTGGCATGGGAAGCTGTGAAGATCTCATCCAGTGGCCCCGTGGGAAGAGCAGATGGGTAGGAGTGAGTTTTCCAGAGCCCAGGACTCACAGGGCGTGCAGTCTTATCTGATGAGGAAGGGGGGGGGGGGGTAGGGGTTGTGCCTTTGATCAACAAGTGACAGAGGGAATGGGAACTGACCCCGCCTGGACAGCTGGAAGCCCCAAGGTATCCTCCACAACAAGCCCCGTTGTGAGGAAACACCGGTCCACGGCAGCAGATGAGGAGGGGCAGTGCTTGGGGGGATTCAACACAGAATTAACCCCAAACTCTGGCTGGGGTGGCGGGTGGGGGCCTCATGCTTTGTGCCCCCACCCCAAACTCAGCCCTTACCTCCTCCTCCAGGAAGCCTTCCCCAACTGAAGGCCCCAGGATGATGGAGGCCTGGACTGGACACCCTTGTGTCCCCAAGACTGCAGAGCCTGAGACATGAGCAAGCCAACACCCAGGACTGGGTCCCCCCTCTGGGTGACTAAACATGCAGCAAGGGACGCCATGTTAACCAGAAGCTGGGCCCCAGCAGCCCTGCCTGGCCCCTTCCTGGGGAATGGGGCCCCATAGCCTAGCCTGGGCCCAGCCAGACCCTGGCTGGGAAATGTGGGCTTCCTGAGGCTCGGTGTTGACTCAGGGCTTTGAGTTGCTGCCCAAGATGCCATACATATGTGGGCTACCCCAAGGGTAAGATCCCTCGCAGGCTGGGGTACAGATATTCTTGGCTGGGAGGTGCTGATTGTTGGGGCTACTCAGCTGGTGGGGAAGCTGCAGTGAGTCCAGAGTGGTGGGCGCCCCGGGCAGGGGCTGGGTGCACAGAGAGAAGAGTGAGGAGAAGGCGGCCTCGCGGTGGAGGGTGGTGTGGGAGGGCTGCAGTGAGGAGTGGGATGGAAAGAAGTTGGGGCAACTTGGGCTAGAGGACAGGAAAAGGGGTACTCCACGAGAGGACAAGGGGCGGGGGCATGCTGGAGGCCGCAGTTTCCCCTCAGGGATTGTGAGGAGACCAGAAACTGGGGAGGGGGGATGGCAACGGCCTCCTTTTGAGGAGGTAGTGCCCCTCTTTGCCCCTGACCAGTGTCCTGGGGAATCAGGACCTGTCCAGGGCTGGGCTGGCCAAGGGGTGCAGCTTGGGGTCCCAGAGACCCTTCCCTGTGAGCTGAGTTGATGTCACTGATAGAGGCGGCACACAGTAGGTACGCAGGCAGGCTGTGGACACATGAATGCATCCCTCTGGGTGGCAAGAACAAGGTCCCTCCAAGTTAGTCTGGAGGAGCAGGAGACAGGCAGGGCAGAGGGTGGAGTGTGGATTTCTGATCTCTCCCTGCCCCCTCCCTTCCTTCAAATCCCCCTCCCACCTTATCCCTCCATCTCAGCTGGTCCCTGCTCCTTCCGGCAGCAAACATGAGCTTTGCAGAAACTTGTCCTCGGATTAAAGCTTAAACCACTGTTTCAGGGGAGCGGGGGCAGGGAGGCTGGCCAGCCAGACCACATGTGGAGGGTATATGAGGCCAGGAAGGAAGCCTCTTTCCCCATTCCCAAACCCCGGATCAGATCTGATACATAGGCTCAAGGGAAAGGTGAGGGGACCCTGGCTGAGTTGAGGATACCCAGCAGCACCCCTAGTAATCTAGCCAGGTCCCTGTCCCCTCTCTCTTGGAGGCTCATAGCTTCCTTTCTGGCCCCCTAGGAGCCAGAGGAATCCTTTAAAATCTTAAATCAGACTATACTGGCCTCATTACCCTCAGGCCAGTCCTAGTCCTTCCTCAATCAGAGGCTACACCCCAATATTCAAGGGGGCCCTAGTCTGGAATCCCCAGAAAAGGTTGCCCAGGCCCTGCTCCTCAAGGTCTCAGTATTCCCTTCTATGAAATGGGTACACAGTAGTGTTCTGGCCAAGGTGAGCCAGAGGCCCTCATCCTCCCTAAGACTCCACAGATAGCACAAGTGGAGCCCCCAATTCCTGGATGCAGGTCCAGAGACCAGGTAAGGCCAAGGTGTCCACTCTACCCAATTATGTTTGGAAATCAAACCCTCACAGGACAGGATGGCACCCTATCCCAGGGTAGGGAGTGTGGGCTCGGCGTCATTGCCCTGCCAACCACATACACGGAGCAAAGAGGCTCATCATTCTGGATGGAGTGCTTAGGACACCAGGTTGGCCAGGGCAGGCCCAGCTCCCCACTGCCTGGCTTTAGCCCTGCTACCCGACACTCCCCTAAGGCATGAGGCTATGAGCTGTAAAGGAGAGATTCTCTGCAAGGAGCATTCCTCCTTGGCCAGTCCCAGTGCTGCTGTGCCACAGATGCCTTACAGCCCGGAATAGGCAATGGTGCTGGCCAAAATCCTCCATTTCCTGGCTCACGGGGGATGGAGACACAGATGGGATGCTCTGGCCTTAGATCTCTGCTCTGAGGGTATGGACAGTGACCTCATATTGTAGCCCTTCCTCAGGGAAGACCTGAAGCCAGGCTTAGGGAAGAGGGCCAGGATGGCAGGGTACCCACAGTCTGCCCACCTGCCCCTCCCCCTTCCGGGGGGCTGCCTTCATCTGGGCCCCACTTCCCTGCTGGGAATGAGGGACCAGGGGAGGCCATGCTGCGGCTGTCACGGAAGGGACATTCCCCAGTCATTTGGAACTAAGTAAGTCCAGATCCCAGCTTGCAGGCCTGGCTGCAGGACCCTCCTTGGGCCCCCCTCTCCCAGGACTGTGGCCACACAGACACATGGAAGGGGTGTGTGCAGCAGATGTGGGCCTGGGAGGCAGCCAGAAACCCCACGGGATCAGAGCCCGGCGCAGTCAGCTTTGTTGGGGGGCTGCCTGGGTCTCCCCTAGCTCTGAGACACACCTCTGCCTGAGGGACTATGCCTGCCCCTGGGGGGCTCACAGCTGGAGCTTCCCTGCCTTTCAAGTCAAGGCAGGGTCTACCTTGAGTCTCTGGGGCTGTAGCTTGAGACACTGTCTACTCAGGCCAGCTCTTCCATAGAGGAGGAAACAGCACATGGGTACCCATCCCTGCCCTGTCCTCAGCTCCAGGGAGTGTGAGCAGAGGCCCAAAGACCAGGGTAGAAAGCAGCTCCCAGTCCCTGATCAGAGTACAGAGAGGCCCTGGGTTGAGCCCCTCTCTCATTCAGTGAGACTGGTATATACCAGTCTCCATTCTGGGTGCTGGGGAAGCAGCAAACAGACAAAACAGTTCCTGCCCTCTTGATGCTGATAGTCTAGCAGGGGTAGGGAAATGGACAATAAATAACAAGCATAAAAGGAAGCAAAAGATGTCGTATAGAAAAAGAGAGAAAGGGAAGGGAAAGTCAAGAGTGCTGGGGCAGTGGTGGTAGATATTACTGAGAAGGTACTATCTGAGCAAAAACCTGAAGGAGGTGAAGGAGAAGTCATAGAGGTGCCTACGGGAAGGGCATCCAGGCAAAGGGAACAGTCATTTCAGGGGCCCTGAGGCTGAAGTGCCTCATGTGGGAGGAAGAGGGAGGAGGCTGTGGCCAAGAACAGGAGGACATGAGTCAGAGATGGGAACAGGCTGGGGAGACAGCCACTGCAAGGACTTGGCTTTGACTCTCAACGAAGTCGGAGCCACTGAGAACTTTGGACAAGAAAGAGACATGGGGCTTCCCTGGTCGGGCAGTGGTTAAGAATCGCCTGCCAATGCAGGGGACATGGGTTCGATCCCTGGTCCGGGAAGATCCCACACACCACGGAGCAACTAAGCCCGTGTGCCGCAACTACTGAGCCTGAGCGCTGCAACTACTGAAGCCCGCGCGCCTAGAGCCCGTGCTCCGCAGCAAGAGAAGCCACTGCAATGAGAAGTCCGCACACCACAACGAACAGTAGCTCCCGCTCGCCGCAAGTAGAGAAAGCCCGCACGCAACAATGAAGACCCAATGCAGCCAAAAATAAATGGTAATAAATAAAAATAAATATTTTTAAAAATCTTATATAAGAAAGAGACATGCCCTGGCTTCCATCTTAACAGGGTCCCTCTGGATCCTGGCTGGCTAGCAGGAGGCAAGAGCAGAAGCTGGGAGCCCAGTAAGGAGTCTCCCATACTTGTCAGGCGAGAGACGAGGTTGGCTGTGGAGGTGGAAGCTGCAGAGGCAATGGCTGCAGAGCTGGTGGCCAGGGAGAAGGTAGGAAGTTGTCACCTGATATTTTGCATATTTTGAAGGTGAAGTTGAAAGTATTTACTGATGGTTTAGATGTAGATGTGAGAGGGAGTCCAGGCTTATTCAAAGACTTTTTGGCATGAGCAGCTGGAAGAATGGGGCTGTCCCAACTGAGTTAAGCAAAGCCAAAGAGTGGCTGGTGGTTCCTCCCAGGTGGGCTCCAGATCCAAGGTCTTTTCAGCCAAGCTCCACATCCCCCACGCCTAGCCAGTGGCTGGGGCTGCCCAACCATAAATGACCCAGGGCCCAGGCACCCAGAAAAAAGGCCTGTACCGTGGGGGCAGAGGAAATGCAAAATCCCCATCCCAGTTCTTAGTAAGGAGGCCTCTCTGGAGCAGATAAGGTTTGAGCTCTAGGCCCAAGACCTGGGCTACCCAGCAGGGGCAGGGCAGGCCCAAGTGAGTGAGGGATGGCTGTCTGGCCTCTATCTAAACAGGATATGCTCAGGCTGGCTGACGGTCATGGGTCACTTGGCAGCCAGCCAAGCTTGGGCCCACCCGACCCCCACCTCCCTCAACATATACAAACACACACACACACAGTAATACAAATATGGGATGAGGGAGTATGTGGCAACTCAGAGCCCGTGGCTTCCTCTCTTATTCAGTCTGAATGCACACGAGAAGCAGTTGCTGATGGGTCTACGTGGGACCCAGACAGGAGAACGCAGAGAGGCCTGGGTCTGTTAATGTCTGGATGGGGATGCAGGACCCGCAGGGGCCCAAGGACGCTCCTGACCCAGCCATTAGGATTGGCTTTCTGGGAGGTAATATCTTCCTAGAAGCCTGCAGAATCTAGAAGGAAATAGGAAAGACATTCCAGGCACAGGGGAACAGCATGTGCAAAGACCCAGAGACGAAAGAGAGGGCAGAGCTCCTCAAAGAGGCTTGGGATGCCTGCAGGGCTCTGGTGTGGAAAGGGAGGATGAAGCAGCCTCAAGAAGGGACGCCGGCCCTTTGTGCAGAAAGGGACAGCGTTTGGGGGTGGAGGAGGTGGCCAAGGGCTCTGGGCTAGAGGAAACACAGGGTTTACACTGGCACTGAAGTCGGGAAGAGCATTCCTGGTAGAGGGGACAACAGCAGAAAAGACCTAGAGGCAGCTCTGAGGAGCAGCCAGGGAGGCGGGTCATTCCAGTTTTTGATGGGCTCAGAGCCAGCTCCTGGGCCAGGCTGGGCAGGGGAAGGTTGAGCTGAACCCCATCCTGCACCCTGGCCGTGGGTGACTCCTCACGGCCCGCCCCTTCCTGGTATGGCCGAGCACCTCCCCGCGCCCCCTCCCGGGCCCCCTTTCCAACACCCCCTCTCTGGGATCCAGTTCCGGATGGGTGGGGGCTGGGCCAGAAAGCAGGCAGCGCCTGGGGCAGAGGAGATGAGAAAACCAGAAAGCGGGGAAATCTGAGCCAGCAGCGCTGGGGCTGGGCGGGCCGAGGCTTGCTCAGCCTGCTAGGCCCGGGAAACAGGTTCCCCAGAGACCGGGCCAGAGGAGAGAGCACTGGTTTAGTCGCCACCTTCATCAAGGGGGCATGGCCGGTCCCTGAGGCCCAGGCCTTCCTCGTCCAGCCTTCCAGATGCAGAGGCCAGGAGGGCAGGTTTTCTCTCAAGGTTACCCAGTACAGCAGGCTGCCCTCTCCCCACAGGGGAGGCCAGATAGAGACAAATAGTGTAGACAGACAGAGGATAGACAGGCATCAGGAGGCCCAGGGCTGCACTTCAGTCCCCAGCAGCACAGGCTGGAAGAGCCAGAAGGAAACGAAACAGGCATGAGCACTGCCAGAAACAAAGTCTGGGCCAGGTGGAAGGGCTGGAGGTGTTTGGGGGAGAAGACCTTCAAAGCTTTCCTGCCCACCGCAGCACCATCATCCAGGGCGGGGGCTGGGACAAAGGGGGCCAATTCCTTCCCAGTTGTAACCCCCATTGTTGGGCTTTGTGGCACCTCAGAAGCTCTGGGAAGCTGAGCCATGAGCCCAAGGCTACACAGCCAGGATATCACCCCAAGGGCCTATCCCCATCTGGGAAGGGAAAGGGGGCTGCTCCAGAGGCGGGGTCAGTGGGCGAACCTGACCTGGTGTAACCATCTCTGAGCTCCCTACCACCTTTCGTGTCCAGACTGGTACTAGGGTGGGTCATGGGGGAGCTGGAAAAGAAGCATGCGTGGGGTCCAAGTGTCTGCAGAGGAGGGAGGGATGGAGGCCAGGCAGGTGTTAGCCTGGCCTGACGTCCGTTCAGGCGACCCCACAGGGCATCCTGGGTGGCTCTCACGTGGAGCTAGCACAGGAGAGTGGCTTTTAGAGGGAAAGACTGAAGGACTCTGGGTGGCAGGGAGAGTGTCGGGTGGGAGCAGCCAGTCCAGAGGAGCTAGGTAGTAGGCACGGAGTTGGCTCCTGGGCTCTTGGCTCACGCGCCCTCTTGGATCTGATATTGCAGGGATTTGCCCTCTTATTCATTCAATAAAGATTTACTGAACTCCCTAAGTGCCGCGTGTGGCTCTAGCACTCATTGCCAGCCCCCCAGCACCGGTCTGAGTTGTAGGCCCTTCGCTTCATGTGGGCCCTGTTGCCTGGCCCTTCCCTCCTGGAGCCTTCCCATAGCTCCTGAAAATGCCACATTTCCCACACCACAGCCTGGTGGTTATAGGTCTCACCCCACTTCTCCCAGTCTCCTCTTCCTCATCTGTACAATGGGGACAGCAGGACTTGCTTCTCAGTGGGATTGTGAAGTGCTGGGGAGGCGGCAAAAGACCATAAACCCTGTTGGCATGCAGGGCCTCCCAACCCCGCATCAGGGGCTGGTTTCAAGGGGTCTTTGGACCCCTGCAGTTGAAGGCAAAATCACAGGAGGCTCTACAGTATTCCTCCAATGATACATATTATATATAAAATGACATATAGTGATACAAAATGCTCATCCCAGCATGACACACACAGGGCGAGGGGGCATTGTGGATTCACTGTGGCAATAATAAAATTGTTTTGATTTCTATTGATTACTCAGCCTTCTCACACTGATTAGAAGAGAAGTGGCATCACTCCACTGTGTGTAGCCAAGCCCAGCTCTAGCTCTCCTCCCTCTCCTTGTCCCCTTCCTCCCACCCCCCTGCCACCAAAGACCTCTGTGTGCTGGGCCTAATCTGTGTGTCTGAGAGGTGCTCCATGGACGAATCAATTGAGTCTCTTTCCTTCCTAACCCAGAACCCTGAAGTTGTCTTTGGCAAGTCCTCACAGTTCTGCTTTAGTGAGCAGGATAATGATCATGCTGGTGGTGGTGACAGAGGAGGCCAGGCTATGAGGAGGCCAGGGAGGCTGTGGGGTGGTGTTGGAATTGATGGCTTTGGAAACCACAGTGATGGTGTCATATGCTGCACTGGTAATGGTGGTGCAGTGGTGGTGACCTCAGGGGTGACCCTGGTACAGAGGAGTGGGGATGAGGAGGAATGACTGACAGAGTGATCTTATTTTTATTTTTTTATTTTTTCAATTTTTTGGCAGCGTTGGGTCTTCGTTGTTGCGCGTGGGCTTTCTCTAGGTGTAGCAAGCTGGGGCTACTCTTCGTTGTGGTGCGCGGGCTTCTCATTGTGGTGGCTTCTCTTGTTGTGGAGCACGGGCTCCAGGTGCGCAGGCTACAGTAGTTGCAGCACGCGGGCTCAGTAGTTGTGGCTCGCGGGCTCTAGAGCGCAGGCTCAGTGGTTGTGGCACATGGGCTTAGTTGCTCTGCGGCATGTGGGATCTTCCCAGACCAGGGATCGAACCCGTGTCTCCTGCATTGGCAGGCGGATTCTTAGCCACTGCACCACCAGGGAAGTCCCGACACAGTGTTTTTAAATGAGACATGACAGCGAGAGACATGCAGGCACTGTCACTGCAGCCACCATTACTGCAGGCTGCGGCCAAAAATAAAGAAGCAAAGGGACTTCCCTGGTGGTCCAGTGGTTAAGACTCTGCACTCCCAATGCAGGGGGCAAGGGTTCAATCCCTGGTCAGGGAACTAAGATCCCGCATGCCACACGGTGCGGCCAAAAAACAAAAAAACCGCGCAGGCTGGTGTTTCCTTAGATCCAGTGACCAGCCTCTGCTTGGAGCATGTGCGCCAGCACTCCAAGTCCAAGTCCGGATCAGGAGACCCTCAGCAGGATCCCTAACATCCCACCCCAACCTACATTTGCAGTCAACCAGCCAATAGGTCAGAGTGAGAGATGTCTTGGGGGGTGTCTTGTTAGCCAGGAAGAGAAGAGGGAGAAGGAAGAGAGAGGAGAGGGGGAACAAGAGGAGGAAGAGAGAAAGGAGGAGTGTAGAGGAAGAGGAGGAGAGGAGGAGAAAGGAGAGAAGGAGGAAGCAGACAAGGAAAAATAGGGGGAGGAAAGAGGGGGAAGAGGAGGGGAGGGCGAGGAGGAGAGAGGAAAGAATAGAAAGGAGAGAGGAGGAGGAAGGGGAGGGAATAGGAGAAGAGGGAGGAGAAGGAGGACAAAGAGGGCCTATGCCCACTGGGACCTTGGCAAAGTGCATGGGGCCGGGCTGAGGCTGTGGTCCTGGCTGGTGAGGCTACGGCCTTGGGAGTTGGGTTAGGTTGGGTGGAGGGGAGTTAGGTTAGGTTGGGTGGAGGGTCCCTTCCTCGGATCAGTTGCAGGGCCCTCAGTTCATCAGGAGGCCATTTGAAAGCAAATGTCCCTTTTAGGAACCCCTATCCGGCTTCTCTGGGGTATGGAACTATAAGGGGGTGGATCCGTGGGGCTACTGGCTTGAAATAGGACTGGCTGCTGAGGGGGTCTCAGGGAGCTCTAGAGCGATTGAACGGAGCTGTAAGGGTGACCTGGCTTGGGCTGGAGGCGGCGGGCAGGTCCCACCGTGCCAGCCGTCCCAGGGGCTGCACTGCCACCTGCTGAGCGGCCCGGGCAGTCCCGGGCCCTGAGCTGCGGGTCTCACGCCGGGCCAGGCGTGGCGGGCAGCGAGTGGGAAGGAGGGACACGGCAGGGGGTGTGCAGGTGAGCGCAGGCTCGTTGCTCCCGGGCGCGCCTGCCCTTCCCGCCAGGGAGTTGAGTGCCCGGGTAAACACCAGGCGCGATGTGCGCGGTGTATCCACGGAGAGACAAAGCCAGGGCGGGGCGGGGGCCCTGCCTGCGAAGCCAGGGCGGGGGTGCCGGGAGCAGATTAGCCTCCCTGGGCGCAGGCTGCCCCACCGCCTGGGAGCACCGAGCCCAGCCCGTGGACAGGTGGAGAGGAGGCGGGACGGCGGCCGGGCGGGTCCCGCCCTGGGGGTGGGGCCGGGCGGGGCGGGCGGGGCGGGGCCGCGCTATGCAAATGTCGCCCACGGGCGGCCAATTGCCGGCGCTCCCCGCGCGGCTCCGAGCGCCCCGTCCCGCCGGCGGCCGCGAGACCAGAGCAAGCAAGCGAGCGAGCGAACGGCCGCGGTCCGGTGAGCCCCGAGCGCAGCCCAGCGCGGCCGGCCGGCCCCAGTCCAGAGACCAGGCGAGCACAGCGCCACCGAGCCAAGCCGAGCGCAGCTCCCCGAAGCCCAGCGCGCGCCGTCGCCCGCGCCCCGCTCCGGGGAATGCGCCCTCGGCGCGCCGGCCAGGGGGCGCCCGCAGCCCACCCGGGGGGAGGCGGCCCCGAGCGCCCCTGAGCCTTCCCATGGCCCGGGATGGGGCCCGGGGCCTCGACTGCTGACGCGCCCGAAGCCCGCAGAACCCGTTAAGCCGGGGCCGCGGCCCCGACCCGAGCTCAGGCACAGCGGCGAGAGGGCGCGGGCAGGGCCATGGCCCCGGGGGGCCGCTAGCGCGGACCGGCTCAACCGGGAGCGGCTCTGCTGCCGCCGCCGCCGCCGCTGCTCGGGAGCCCAGGCCCCGCCGCCGTGGAAGAGGTGAGTGCGGCGGGAACCGGGAGGGAGCGGTCAGGCAGCCGGGCCACCCCGCGATCCCTCTGGGACCCGCGGCACTGCAACTCTGCGGAAGTGTCCGGGGCTTGGGGCTCAGAGAGTCAGGGGGCTTCCCGCGGACGCAGGGTTGACCAGACTGGAGTGGGTGCCTATACCTGGCCGGACTGCCCCGACCCTCAGCATCGAAGCGATGTGGAGATGTGGAGGATGTGGCCTGCGGGGTCACAAGTGTGCAAAGCAACTTTTTCTGCGAAAGGTTCTGGGTGGGTGGGTGGGTGCTCCCATACACCTCCACCACCTTGTTCCTGGAGCGGGAGGCCTCATGCCCCTTCTCCTGGCTGAGCTCTCCCACTAACGCCTCAGGCAGCGTTCTTCCCCAGTAGGTACGCCTGCCCTGCCTCAGTGTCCGGATCTGGGGATCGTCTGCTGGAAGGGAAGCGCTATACTGGCAGCCCCCACGTGGAGGGTCTCCAAGATCAGGAGGGCAGGACTGCCAGCCCCAAGGCTTTTCTCCCAGCTCTGTGCCAGCCCCCTGACCCCCGCTACTAGTTTGGGTTTGCTTTCCAGCAGGGAGTCTTGCTTGGATTAGGGGCCCTGCTGTATGTGGGGAGTAAGTGAGCTGGGAGAGCCTGCAGTCAAGCCCCCCATCTGGGCAGGCTGGAGCCCCAGTGGTGAAGTGGGCAGGGGACACTAGGAGCTAGGTGGACTTGCTTAGAGCAGGTGGGACCAGAGAGTGTCAAGGTGGCCCAGGAATGAGGCAGGACTGGCAGGAGGGGTCAGCTGGAGGTAGGGCTGGAGGCCTGGCTGGATAAATAACTTCTAATTCTTGAGATAACTGTGTTGTGAACACTAGCCCATGAACACCTGGGGGAGTGGGGGGGGAACTGAAGGCACCGATGTGTCCGCTCTGGAGGTTGGGGGTTCCTGTCCTCCTGAATTCATCCAGATTGTCTCCCAGAAGCCCCTGTCCTAGTTGGAGATACAGGGAAACTGCACCCAGAGGTTGGTAGGCTCATTCCAGTCCAGGGAGTTGGATGGAGCTGGAGCCTTTTCCCAGGCTGCATAGGGAGTGTGCCTGGACCCTTGGGGTAAGGTGTCCTGGAAGGTGAGGACACTGGGCACGCCTACCCCTGCTGCTGCCCCTCAGTTCTGAAGGAGCCAGGCCCAGAAGTGCAGGGGGTTGGGGAGAGAAGGCCAGGAACCCAGCCTCAGCCCCCTGCCGCTCCAGGAATACCTTGAGGGGGAAGATGGAGCCAAGCCCAGGTGACCTTGACTGGGAAACCCTGGCCATGAAAGGGGGGGGGGGTTCAATCCTAGCTATGCTGGTGTGTCTCTGCTTCCTGGTCCATAGGGTGTTGGGGGAGGGGGAAGCCAAGGAGTCAGGAAGGAGCTCTGGCCTGCTGGGGGGTAGTATGAGAGCAGCTAGGTGGGGGATGGGGTGCTGTTAATAATTTCTTCACCATGTTCCCCCGCAGCCCTTGCTCCTGCCTCCCTTCCATCCAGGCAGTTCTCAGCTTGGAGGAGCCAACGTTCCTTCCCTGAGGCAGGCTGTCCCCCACAACCCCCCCAAGCCTGAGAAGTCTGGATCAGTCTGGACAATTCGACCTCCTAGCCCCCTGCCCCGCCCCCAGGTGCCTCCAGACCCCCTCGTCTGGCCGCCCCTTCCCTGCACCCCTTGCCAGCCCCAGCTCCTCGGTTCTTTGTTCGAACGTCTCTCCTCCGTCCCTCCCTCTCTCCTCCCTCTCTCCTCCTCCCTCCCGCCTGCCTCCCTCCGTTGCTCCCTCCCGCCAGCCTTCTTTCCTTCCTTCTCTGCTCTCCTCCTGGTGGGCTCCCAGGTGGCGGTGGCTGTTCCTTCTCTGTCCACCCACCTGGGCTGGGCCAGACTGGGGGCTTCTCTGGGGCTGGGGCTGAGTGGAATGCATCTAGGGGCTGGCAGAGGGGAAGCAACTGTGGAAATGCCCTCCCCTTTCCTCTCTCTGTTCTTCTCTTCCTCTTTTTCCTTCCCTGTCCTTCTCCCCTCCATCCCCCAGGCTGCCAAGGAGGGGGCCTAGACTTGGGCCTGAGGCCCCAACAGATTTGAACATCCCCCATTCACCCTTTTAAAGGGCCAAAGCATTGTGGGAGGTCCCTGTAGGGGCCCAGTGGAGCAAAGCCCTCCACGTTTCTGGACACCCTGGGGGACTCCAACACTGTCCTTGGTAACCCTGACCTTGTCACCATGAAAATGGCTGTAGGAGAAATGAGGTCACAGGGAGGACGGGAGGCGAGTCACCCTGAGCCCCCTGATACATAGGATCAAATCTCTCTAAGGGACCCAGCCTGCATCTTGTCCTCCCCAAGCCAGGACAGTGTCTCCCAGCTTCCTTGAGCCCCACCCCACTAGCAGGTCAAGTTCTTGAACAAACATATGCTTGTAAGGACGAGTGCGGGCATGTAAGTGTGGACGTGTGTATATCCACAACTGTTAGTGGGGGCCTCTCAGGTGCACCCCAGGGTGCTGGTAGCTGCACAGCCCTTTCTCCCACCTGCCTGCCTCATCAGGGCCTGCCATTCAGTCAGCACCAGCTTTGTGCCCCAGCAGACTGGGGGAAGGGCTGGTTCTGATTCTCCCCTCCCTCCTTCAGCCATCCTCCCTAGGAGGGAGCACCTGTGATGGGGGATTTTGAAGGAACATGAGAGGTGTGTCAGGCACTCAGGAGAGGGTTTTCCCACAGAGGGCACCACATGGGGAATGGGTCAGTCAGCCTGAAGCTGCACTTCCTGTCTGAGGAACCACCAGTGGTTTGCTTGGCAGGAGAGGCAAGGTCTCGGGGGAGGTGGGCTAGGGAGGGCATCAGGGTCTGTCGAGTGGGGCTGGACAGTCAGATGTGGAGCCTGGGCCTTGCCTCAGTTTGTGTTAGCCAGTGCAGGGGATTAACAGGCCACGATACCTCTTACACCCCACCCCCACCTCAGGGTCCTAGAAGTGGGCCTGGGGTCCTGTCTCCCATGGGAGAAGGAAGTAGGCCAGACAGATCTGGGGGGTGGGGCTCACATTGTCATTCTTGGTGCCCCCACCCCCAGTGCATCTGGGTGGGGGGGGCGCGGTTGGGAAGTTGGCACTGGTTTTCGCCTGGAGGGAGCAATATGTTCAGACAACTGGTGCTGGGCTGCGTTTACCCAACAGCCAGTCTGCCTGGGGAGACAATATTTGAAAAACATTGTATGGAAACTTGGGCCTGCTTGGGGTATGGGAGTTCTGCAGGGGATACTGAGGCTGGCTCAGACCCTGCCCCAGGCCTGCTGGCCGTCCTCACTCCCCTTCTTTGCCCTCTGTAGGCAGAGCTGGAAATTTTCCTGGCAGGAAGTCCTTCTGTATGTCTGACCTGGATCCCTCCTGCTGTGATTTCAGTAAAAGTAGACCCTACTGTTCTTTGCCTCTCCTTTTCTGGCTGCTGTCTCTCTCTCACTCTAGGCCATCTATGTGTGTCTCACTCATCCTCCACTCCCTCATGCTCCCAACCCCAATAATCAGGTTCAGATTTCCCTATACTAGAAGGAGAGATTTGGCTGGAGCCAGCAGGATTGGACCCATCTCTTCCCTCATTCCTTGAAGTGGGAGAGGGAAGGAACAGCCCATTTGGTTGGGGGTGGATGCAGGGGAACTAGAGAGGGCTGTAAGATCACCTGCTTGAGCTGAGCGCTGTGAATGGAAGTCAGGAAGCTGTGATGCGGGGAGGGTTTGAGTCTCCCATGGCCCCTATTAGTCCTGGTGACCCTAGGCTGCACTCAGTGGCTTAGTCTTCAGACCCATTGTTAGGGACAAGAAAGAATATGAGGTTTTCACACTGAGGCATTCATGGCCCCAGTCTGAGGGTGTGAGTAAGGAGACACCCATCGCCCTATTTATTCAGATAGGGAAACTGAGGCACCTTGGGCAGAATTACACAGGGAAATGTTGGTAGGGCAGGGTACCCCACTCTGCCTCACACATTGCAATCTTGCTCCCCCTCCCAGGTGTCTAGCTGGCTGCCTGATTCCTGGGCCCTAGGCCCCTCCCACAATGCCTGTCGCTGGCCTCCTCCTCTGGGCTTCCCTACTGACTGGGGCCTGGCCAGCCACCCCAACCCAGGACTACCTCCTGGCCACGCCTCGGGTCCGGCTCTCATTTAAAGGTAAGAGGCTGCCTTGCTGTTCCCCAGCATACTCCTCTGTCCAGAGCACTTGGCCCTGTTGCACAGGAGAGAGAGGAGAGGTCAGAGCAAAAAAGGACAAATTGTGCAGCCACATGGGTCACACTGGGTGTGTTGGGGGCGACAAAGGAGGTGGTGACTTGCTGGGAAAGGCTGGAGACTGGACTACTTAGATATTTGGAGAAGGGTCCTGAGTCTGGCTGCTGCGTTTTTTTGTTTTTTTTTTTTTGGCTGCATGGCATGAGGGATCTCAGTTCCCCGACCAGGGATCGAACCTGCAGTGGAAGCGTGGAGTCTCAACCACTAGACCGCCAGGGAAGTCCCCAGGCCGCTTCTAGAGCCAGAATGTGTGGCCTCTGGGTTTGGGACTGCAGAGCATCTCCCTCTGTGTGATAACTGGGGTGACAGAGGTGTCATGCCTTTCAAACTTGTGTTTGCAGAAGCCCTTCCCTGCCACTGGTCCTGCCCTGCCTGGTGAGACAATCGGGCAGACATTGAGGCCTCCGAAAGCTAGAGGAGCAGGACCTGCTCTGCTGGGCTCTGGGTGCTTGAGGAACCTTCCTATGGGTCTCCATGTGGGAGGGGTTCCCAGGAATTGGGGAGGGGGCTCTTGGCTGTGACTAGAGGCTAGGCCACCCGGTGAGTTCAGGGAGAGCACGTGCTGTCGTTACAGGTCTGAGATCCCCAGTGAGCACTTTGCTTGAAGTCACTGGAACGTTTTAATGATGAGTTGGGGTCTGCAGAATGAGATGCTAGTCCTCCAGCTCCATCACCTTTGCAGTTAACCCACTAGGCAGGTGAACATGTGTGCCACACATACTATCCAGGCGTACCGATGGCTCACTCACTAGCCACCTCCTCGAAGGTGTGCATGATCCAAGAGTCTACTCTCGGCCTGGGATAAGGGACAGCAGCCATGCTTGGGGAACCTGGGGTCACTGCTGAGTTCTCAGCCTTGGCCCTCCTCTGGCCCAGGGTCACTTGGTCCAGGTGCCTGCCCTGGGTGGGGCCGACTCAGCCCTGGCTGACCAGATTCCCGGGTGCACTTATAAGGGTGAAAGGCTGGGCCAACCTCTCCTTCCTCAGGCTTGGCTGAGGCCCAGCCCCCACCTCACCATGTTCCCATGTCCCCCAGCAGAGCCCCTCTCCTGGCCCTATATTACCCGTGCAACTTGATGGGGGAGTGGGGAGTGAATTTCTGAGTATGTGCCTGGAAGGAATCCTGCACAGGGCCTGAGAAATGGGCAGAAGAGTTGATTGGTTTGGGTTGTAAAAAACAACTCCTCTCCTAGGCCTAAGAAGGTGAGATACTTATTCTGCTGATATCTCTACCCTTTCCTGGTGGAAATCCTCGGAGCTGATTAATAAATATTGAAGGGACCTGGTCCCCCTCTCACCCCATTCCAAGCCCAGGGTGCCAGCAGGGAGAATAGAGCATCCCCTCCCCCCACAGGGGCAGGGAGGGTGACTTGGTTTCCGTACCCCTGGGATCTTGGAACCAAGGCATCCACTCTGGGTATCACTTTTGTCATCACCCTGGAGACCCATGAGAGGAAGCAGGAGAAACAAGATATTGGGAGGGTCTCTGTACACTTCCTTTAAACCTTCTTGGACCTGCAGGGGCAAAGGGGCAAAGGCTTTTGTTCCTTTTTTCCAGAGAGAGAAACCGAGGCTCAGGCAAGGGCAGGGCCACGGTCAGGCAGGAGGCAGAGGAGAGGCCAGAAATAGTGCTGGTGCTCTGGTCTTGCCGACGCCTGAAGCCCACATCGGTCAGGTCGATTCCCCCTCAATTAGCTCTGAAGCTGACACCCACAGTGACTAAAAGCCCAACTCACTGGCAGCCAGCCTGTGGCGCTGACTCTTGTGGCAGCCTGGGGTGGGGCTGTAGGCTGCCTGGGGCCACCCCATCCCCAGGCCTCTGTGCTTTTGCACGGGCAGGTTTCCCTGTCCTGAAGGACCTTTCTGTTTCCTACTTGATCTCCTGTCCTACATTTATGCTTAGCTGTCACTTAGTTTAGCAGATTCTTGAGTACCTGCCATGTGCCAGGCCCTGTGCTGAGCACTGGGGACTGTGCAGTGAACAAGATGGGGGTGCTCACAGACAAAGTGGCTGAAAAGACAATGGACACCCAGCTGGCTGGTGCCTCCTGGGAGCTCAGCACTTACTGTGCACCAGGCCCTGTGCACCCCTCTCCCCCCTCGTGCTGGATGGTCTCAGGCAGCTCATGCATACGATGCGGCCCTCAGTGAGGAGTAGGCCCTCACTGATCATTTGTGGAGTGAGAATAGAGACCAACACCTACAGAACCTGGGCCCTGGCCTGGCTGTGGCCAGGGCTGGGAGGAGCTTCTTCTCCTGGATATACAAGAGGAGCACAGAGAGGGCTGCTCTTGGGAACCCTGGTGGTCACTGTGGCTTAATGCCTCAGTTTCTCCATCTGTGCCTTGGATGGATATAGCAGCTGCCATACTAGGCCTCAGGGCCTCCCTCAGTCTAGGCACATCCCCTCCCTTGCCTGGGTCCCGCTGCAGTTGGGAGGTGCTAGTTCCGGCCTAGTCGGGCCAGACCCTCTAAGCCGGAGGTTCTGGTATGAGGGGCCACGCTGCCCAGGGCAGATAAAGGAACAAAGGCAGGAACTGGGCCAGGCTTGGGCTTGCTGCCTGCCCATCCGCCTGGGCACCTCAGCCAGGCCTAAAGCTGAGAGAGGGTATAAGGGAGAAGGGGCCCAGGGTTCAGTCAGAGTGGGGAGACTCCTATGGGCCATCTCCTGAGCTTCCATCAGCAGCACAGCCAAGGTCATGCAGAAATGAGGGGTCAAGTGAGGAAGATTTTCAGGAGCAGGAGAGGTATTCTTTGAGAGCTCATGGATGCTTAGAACTAGAGAGCCTGGGCAGCAGGACCCTCTTTTCACCACCTATCCTTGCCTGGGCCTGGAGTCCCCTTAACCCCAGAGTCACTGGCCAAGTCTGGGAGAAAAAAAACTCTCCCTTCCCCCACCCTGAGATGGTCCAAGCCCTGGGGTACCACCTCCCACTGCAGAGGGAGGTGTGAGGGCCCTGCCAGGTCCTTTGTTTAGCTTGGGGAATGTTTACTTTTTCTCAGGAAGCCACCCCCACAATACACTGCTGCTGCCTGGGCTGGCTTTGGCCAGGACTTGAGGCCAAGAGGTGTTTGGAGGGGGAAAGCGATCTTGTGATGACATGAGGTGGCTGGGCTACTGGGGAAACTGAGGCCGGAGTAAGGAGATGGAATGGAAGGTCACCTTGCCAGGGGAGGTCAGGAAAGATGAAAATAATAGAAATAACAATAGGTACCCATGATGATAACCAAGTGGTAGTCCCTCCAAGGCCTGGGGAAGGGGACTCCCTGGGTATCCTGTGAGGAATCAGACCCAGAGGCTTTCCCGGGTCACTCAGGAGCAGGACTAAGATGGAGCCTGGCTCTGCCTGATGTCTGAACCTGTCCCAGGACTGGGGGTGGAGGGCAGGCTGGGAATGCAGGCACAGCCCTCTCCCATGGGCTCGGGCTCGGGCTCGGGCTCGGGCTCGGGCTCGGGCTCGAGCTCGAGCTCCAGGACCCTGCAGTGCCGGCTTTAGCCTACCCAGCCTCACTTCCCAAGGAAAGGGCTGGGTTCGCACTGGTCAGGCTTCTTGTGCTCTGTACCACTGGAGAAACAGCACTTGGGTTTGCTTATTTCCTATGAATACAGTTGTCCATCACCCCAGCCCCTCCACTGATCAGAGTCCTCTAGGAAGCTCTCTCCCTTCGGAGAAGGAAAACCAGGGCCCAGGAGAGGAAAGGGCTTCTATGACCAGAGCAGCCCTGGGGTTCAACCTTCTCAAGAGTCTGGGCGTATCTGGCTTGCTCTTTGGGAAGGACGTTTTGCAGGTGGAGGGTGAACGGGTTGGTGCTGGTCACTGCCCACCAGCCCTCCTCAGCCCAGCTCCTGAGCCTCTGGGACTATTAGGCCCATAACAGTGCCACCACTTACATCGTTTGTGTGTGGCATTCGAGAACCAAAGTCGCCAGGTCTCCTTATTAGGAAATGAGGAGATTGGAGGTTAGGAAGGGTCACAGTCCATTTACTTAGCTGGCCTGACTGCACGGTGTGAGGGGCGGGGCTGGGGAGCTTAAGGACCCTCCCTTGCCCACCAGGGGGGCTCCCTGGCCAGCCAAACAGGCTTGGAGCTTCAGATTGCAAGGGACAGGTGAGAAGGCCCAGGAGCTTGGAGGCCAGGGGTGGTACCAGGGAGCTGGGTAGGTGGCTTTGACAGCTACAGGGGGACTTGGAGCTAGCAAACTGGGGAGGCGTGGGTATTCCAGGATGAGCCTGTTGAGGGAGGAAGGAAGACCCAAAGCATGAACTTGAGCTGAGATCCCTGCGTTTGGGATCTCAGTTTTCCTGGAAATGGGAGCCGCCTCACTCCTGAGAGGGGACTTGGAAATGGCCGCTTTGGGAGTTGGGAGGTCCTGGGTGCTGGTTGGCTGCCCCTCAGCTGGCCAGGGATCAGCCCTCGGAGCGAGCCGGGCAGGTCCTTGTGCTTGCCGAGAGCCTGCCTGAGGCCCAGCCTGGGTCAGCCAGGCCAGGACCTGAGGCTCTCAGCTGTGGTCCTTCCAGGTCCAGCCAAGCTTCAGATGGGACCGCCACTGGCTGGGCCTCCGCAGCACAGGCCTTGTCTCTGGTTCCCTGGCACGACGCCCACCCCTCCCTCCCTGGCTCCAGCTTCCCTTGGCACGGAGTGAGGAGCTGGTGCATGCTCAAGGAGTAAATCATGTTCCTTGGCAGCCCCCACTGCTTCGTAATCGTAAAGAATTTAAAGAGAAACCACCAAGATAAAAATCTCATCCTGGCCCATAAAGGCATCTTTCACCCTGTGGCTTGGGAGGTGGCAGCCTCAGAGTGGGCTCCTGGCTGTCTGCACCTGTGTGTGTGCACCTCCAACCCTGTGACCTCTCCAGAGGCGGTGTGGAGCCCAGAGGGTGTCTTCAGAGCCGTGGGTACTTGGCCTCTGACGCCTGGGAGACCTCCAGCTCCTCCCCCAGGGCAGGCAGTGGGACACTTAATTTGGTAGAATGAAGAGGTGGTGCTGTGGTGGTTGAGAGAGCTGGCCCTGAAGGCAGGCAAACCTCTATCCTACCTTGTCAGCTGTGTGATCTTAGACAAGCAGCTTAGGCTCTCCCACCCCCGGTTTCTCCATGTAAGGTAGGGATGGCAGTGGCCCCATGGAAGCAGCATCCTGAGGTCTCAAGCTGCCTAGCTTGCATCCTGGCCATGGGTAGACCTTGCGTAGTGAAGTCCCTCTGTGTCCTTGCTGCCTCATCTGTAAAATGGGGACAAAAATGGTGTTGACTTCATTGTGTTTTGTGCATTAACTTTTTGTGAATACAGTTATGGCTCTGGCGAAGCAAGTCTCAGAAACTAAGAGCTACTCTGAGGGTGGCAGACACCCTCAGAGGGCTGAGGGCTGATCCTGGGAGTGCCCAAGGAGTCCGCACTGCCTTACCTCTCCCTCTAGATTTCTAACCTTTGGTAAAGCAGGTGGTGTTTGGAAAGGACTGCAAGAGGGACCCTGAGCCCTGTGGGTAGAGTGGGGTCAGGAGGAGGAGGATTCCTACCATGGGCATCTGGACAGGATTTGTGGAGGAGGCTACATCACAAACAGGGGAAGGGAGATTTCGGGAGCGGGAAGAGCAGGAGCGGAGGCGGGGTGTGTGGGGTGCAGCAACTGGGGAAAGGGCAAGATGCTACATGGAGTCTTGCTCCTGGTGCTAGGATATAGAGTTTGCACTTTCTCCGTGTTGTTTTTGAGCTCTTTTTTTCATGGCAGAGGTACCAAATACATGCTGGGAAAAAGATAATGCATTTGGGGAAGGGATGCCATGGAGGGGGCTCTCCCGGAGATGAGTGTCCCAGTCTGGTTGGGGCCCACGATCAGCTTTAGTGACACAGCCCGCAACCCACCCCCACCCACCACCCGGCCCTGCACTGTTCTAGCTCCTACAGCTTGTGCTAGGGGTGACCAGACCTGGGTTGTCACTTGGGCATCTACGCAACTGGCCCGAGAGTATGTTTTCTTGGCCTGACCTGGCACTGTTCTGGGAATCTGAGCCCTGCCTCAAGGGAGCCCTTGGAGCTTTGGAGAAGCAGAGAAGATTCCTGCTGCATTTTTCTTAGAAATAGCAAGAGGGCCTTTGCCAGAGGCCTGGATGCCAGAAGGCTCCGATCTGAATCCAAAGCCCAGCTCACGTGGGTGCCTGAGCTTGGCAGGCCTGCAGGCCCCCGCCCCCCAGGCTGCTGAGCAGCCCCTGGGAGAGGGTGGAGGCCTCCTGGGGTTGCTTACTGATCCTGACCCGGCAAAGAATGGGGTCTGGGCGGTGGCTGCTGGCCTAGGTTCCAGGAGGCCAGCCAGTGGCGGAGTGAGACTCAGCTAGGCTGACCTGTGGCATTCTCACTGGGGCTGCTGGCAAGTATTGCCTATCTGCTATATCTCTGCAGGGCAGGGACAACCCCGAAGCAGCAGGCCCCTCCAGGGACCAGGAGGCCTTTGGGGCGTGAGGCCTCGGCTCCACCCCCCTTCCCCCAGTCTTCTTCCTTCCTTCCTTCCCCTGATCCCCCCTTGTCTGCATCTCCTCCCATCACTACCATGACCCCTCCGTGGCTTCCTACCCGGACATGCTCTTTCCTCTAAGGTCTCTGCACCCAGCCAAGAGCCTTGTTTCTTCCCATTTAGGGCTCAGTGCTGATGCCCTCATTTCCTTCCAGGGGCAGAGTCCACTGTGTGGACCTGCTGGTCCACCAGCCTGGGTGGCTCCTGTCGGTCCTGCACTACAACTGCAGAGCAACAGCTAGAATGTGGGGGCCTCCTGGGCTCCTGCAGCACCTGAGGTGGAATGGGTGGCACTCCAGGCTCCTCTGCTCAAGGCTGCTCACGCTGTCATTTTGCTTAGCACCCTCCAGTCCTAGCACCAGGCCTGTGTGGAGTACTCGCTGCTTTTCTGGACTGGCGACCAGCTAAGTCATGCCTGGAGTCCTGAGACAGCCTCACCACATCCCTCAAGGCTGACCCTGAGCACACATCTGTCTGTGCGGTGCCTCAGTTTCCCCATCTGAATATTGGGGGGGAGCGCGAAGACTGTCTGGGACATCCTGGGAATCTCTGGGTAGGTGATGTGAAGGGGCTGCAGGGACCCCAGGAGTCTGAGGAGGGCAGAGATGGGGGCTGGGCCCAGGGCAGGGGGAGGGTCTTGACACCCACCAGCCTGTTGGTCCCATCCTGGCCTGTCCGTCTGGTTGATTTATCAGAGTAAATGAGCCATGGAGAGTTTGTTGTCTTTTGCAGTCACAGGGAGGAGGAGGTGGTGGAGGAAGGAGTGAGGAGTTTCCGGGCCAGGTCTGGAATGTGGGAGGAGGGGTGGGCCCCCGAGGCCTGTGGAACTGGAGGCTCTGATCCACTCTGCCCACCTGAGAAATGGATTGGTGCCACCCTCCCCTCAGGACCAGCCCCTCTTCCCACCCCCTTCCCACTTCTTGGGGCACATTCCAGTGTGAGCTGCTTGCCTGGCCCAGGCCCCCTCCTCCCACCCCAGGCTCAGGGACCGCCTTGCCCCTTCAAACCAGCCTCCTTGACCACACTGTGTCTTTTTCAAGCTGGGCAAGAGCTCTGAACTTTGCCTGGCCTGCAGATGCGCAAAGGTGTCCTCCTAGGCAGCCGTGCACGCCATTCGGGTCCAGGTAGGACATCCTGACCCCCTGAGCCACCAGCCCAGACCTAGAACAGTCAGGCACCATGTGGTCCTGGGGGTGGGCAGGGATCAATGGAGGCACCGAGGCTGGAGGGCTCCCTACCTGCTGGGACACAATGGTCGAAAGTCACTGGACATCCTTAGTGGGGAGAGGTGTAGAACCTTTGCTCTCCACCAGGTGTGTGTGCCAGGGAGTGACTCTGCTGCCCCTTCCCACCTGGCTTTTTCCCGGGTCAGGATGAGCTGTGCCCCCAGCCTGTCTTCTCCTGGGCGGAGCAGGTGGGCGCTGGGGCGGAACGGGCGTGGGAACAGCATGCCTAGGCCTGCCGGTCCCAGGCCCCAGGCCCCAACCCCCAACCTCCAACCCCCAACCCCCAGCCCTTAGCCCCCAAAATGGGAGGGAAGCCTGCAGCAGAGCTTAGCCCAGCTGGGCTGCTCCAGCTCAGCTCCAGCTTGGTGTTTACTGAACAGCTGCGATGTTTACAGTAGCCCTTAAGAAGGGGCCCCTTGTTCCAGAGGATTTCCCATCTTGCGGGTCCCACTGGGGGCTCTTCTGACCTCACCACCTCCCCGCACCCCTGGGATAGGCATGTCAGGGTGGCAGGGACTACAACCATCTCCACCCTCTCCAGCGCTGGGCCAGTGTCTTGGCACCTGCCCCTCCACCATTCACTCTGGCCTTGGGTCCCTCTCCCCTAGAGGAGCTGACATTCCCAGGAAGTGGCAGCTCTAAGTGATGAAATACGGTAACTGGGTCCCCAGTTCAGACTTTTAAATTAAATTCAATCAGAGCCGTTATTGAATATAAACACGTGGAGTCATTTACATGTTAATTATGTTGAATGGACTATGAGGCCATAATTAGTTGCTAATTGGGTGAGAGCGGCTGTAATTGGCTTTTTTGGCACTGACCTGGCTCACCTGCCTAGGGGGAAGAGGGGCGAGTATGGATGGCTCCTAGGGAGGCTTCTGGGTCTCCAATCTGGACAGCCTGATCCAGAGATGGGATTGAAGAGGACAGATTTTGAGGGGCTTGGGGCCAGAGGAACCTGAAGCCTACCCCCCAGGGAGGAGGCAGCTTAAACCCCAGGCAAAACCCTGGGTCTGGCTTCTAGGGGTTCCCATCTAGAACATCCCTAGGGGTGTGGTGGGAGGTGGGACTGGGAGAGCCAGCCCCTGAATCAAAGGTGACAGCCTCTCCTGCCCAGCCCCATGTGGGACCTGGACCTGAACAAATGGTAAATGCCTAGGAGAGGGTCCATGGGAGCACAAGGCAGATGTCACCCTGGTATGTCAAGGCAGATGCTGGGGCCCTGGATTGGCCTGGCCAGGGTTGGAGTCTTGGCATTGAGGTATGAGTGAGGTGGGTGTGCTGAGCAGGGAGAAAGGTGCATGCAAAGGCTTTAGGGAGGCCCTGCCCCCAGCTCGCCTGGCTGGGGCTCCAGGGTTGCAAGGCTGTGGCCAGGGGCTGAGGCCTTCTGGCTGGCCGCTCATTAAAAGAGGATTAGGCCGGGAGCCAGTGGGTCAGCCCTGCCCCTGGGCCTTCCTCTGGGGCCCCTCACAGCTTGAGGGAGTGGTAAAGGGGCTGGGGGCCAACCCTCCCTAGAGCCCACGGGGGTGTCCAGGAGGGACCCTGCCATTCCTGCTGCTGCCACTGCTACCATCTCCTTATCCACCTCAGTTTCCCTCCTCAGAAGGGCAGGGGGATAAAGTACTGACCAGAGACCCTGGCCAGCACCCCCACCCTTCACCCCCAGCCTCATTTCTCTTCATCTTAGGGATTAAGGCTGGACCAGCCCACATGAAGTCAGAGGTCAGGGCTGAGCTGCCGGGACCTGTCTATCACCTCCCAGTACCCAAGCACAGCCCAGAGAGGTGACACTGTCAGTCAGGGCCTGCTGCTTTGTAGGGCTGTAACCAAGGGGGCGGGGTACCCATCTCTGATCCAAGACCCCCCTTTTGCAGCAGCCCCTGCCTCACTGGCAACAGACCTGGTGTCCTAGAGACGGGCAGCAGGGGTCGGGGGCCGCCCACTCGGGGTCTTCGGGTGAGGGCTGCAGACACGCCTCCTCAGTGCTGTCCTCGCCCACCACCTCCTTTAAAGTAAGGCATCATCAGCTGCTTCCCAGAGAGGAGGAAACAGAGACCCCCAGGATTAAGCCTCCTATACACTGAGAAAATTCCTGCCTCTGGACTTTTGCCAGGCCGTTCTGGGCCAGGACCCCAAGTGTCTAATGGCCATGGGAGAGTGCTAGAGGCTGGAAACGACTGCGGAAATGAGGTGTCTGATGCCAGAAAAGGCTCTTCCTTCCCCATGACGGGAAAAGCCTTCCCGGATGTCACCCCACCCAACCTGTGCCCAGCCTGGATGAGGGCATGGGGGTGGGGAGCTCTTCCCTGGAGCATCACTCAGGCACACCACCCTCCCTCCCCAAGGTCAAAGCTTATACAAACTTGAATCCCTGATACCCACAGAGCCTTTGGTTGTGCCCCAGCCCCTCCCTCTGTATTGTCCTGGGGGTGGGGGAGGGGCGACACTCCTGCTATCTGAGCTGGGCCTGGGGCAAGTGGAGCAGAGGTGGGACAGGCCTGAGGACAGGAGCAACCTCAGTCCGTGTCAGCTCCCCCACATACATCCATGCCCCCTCAGGCCCCCAGGTCCCCTTGGCCCAAGTCCCTGCTCCTCAGTGGGGCTGGGGGCCAGTAGGCTCTAGCCCTGCTGACACTGCAGGTGTCAGAGCAGGATGCCCAGGGCTACTCAACCACCATCTGCGCTGACCCGGGCTTCTTGGAGGAGTGAAGGCCCCCTGTTCCTCTACCCTGCGGCAGAGTGAGGAGGTGGGGGCAGCACACCAGTTTCACTCCTCACCCTGTGACCTAAGGTGAGCACCACTCTCCCCTGGGCCTCAGTCTTCCTGTCTGGAGCTGGGGGTGCAGGGCTGTCATGGGGACCCTTATTTTAATTCTTTACTACAATCTGGCATGAGGGAAATGAGTGCTCCGAGACCGCAACTGGGGTCATGAAGCCCATGCCAGAGCCAAAGATTCCTCACCCTTGCTCCCACCCATTTCCTACCCCACACAGCCTTATGGGGGCTCCCCACACCCGCCTTAGTTTCCACAGAGACCAAAACATCACATCCTGTGACAACAGAGCCATTGACGCCATATCCCGTGGCCACTGGGAGGGGTCCCGAGGGTCCTGAGTCATGTGTCCTGTCAATGGAGGACGAGTCACCTTCCGGCCCTGGCCCTCCCAACAGGCAGTCCCCACCACCAGGACTGGCTCTGCTGGCACCTGCCTCTCCTTTAGCCCAAAAGGCCATGGACCTGGGTGGGAATATCACGCTCCATGCACACTGACATGTCACTTCACTGCTCTGTGCCCTTCATCTGTAATTTGGATGTTAATGAGCACAGGGCTTTGCACATAATAGGTACTGGATGACTAAGTGAGAGGCTCCCTCCATTCCCATCTCTACCAAAGGGCACGGGCACGGAGAGTTGAGAGGGAGGATGTCAGATCAAGGCTGGTCTCCTGCTCCTCATGTAGGTCTCAGTTTCCTCATCTGCTGAATGGTGTCTCCTCTGTACTTGGGAGGGGGACTTGGACTTGGGGGTCGTGGCACTGTAGAGGGGGAGGGTCTGGATTATAGGGACCCAAGGCTAGGCAGGGATGGGAGGGTAGGCATTATGGCTGGTTGCATCCCTGGGGCTAGATATTTGGAGCTCCCCCCACCTTAGGTGCCTGCGTCTGAAGGTGCCCACTTCAGCCTCGCCTCCCGTCCCCCCGTTGCCCCCCAAATGCCCCCTAGCCCAGCAGGACGGGTAAGGGCACAGTCAAGGCCATGCCCCCAGCCAGGGTATAAATAACCCCTGGCGGGCTGTCCCAGCCTGGGGGTGCTCCGCTGGCAGCCCCACTTCCTCTCTGGCCACTTCCTGGCCCTGGGTCGGGGTGGGGGGGAGTGTTTACTTTCCTGTTGTCACTATGGCCGGGTGGCCAGGCGGGGGACTCCGAGTGGCCCAACAACAGGTGCAGGACAGGTGCCCAGGGTGCCCTGCCCAGGACTTCAGAGGCACCGCCGATGAGGCTTTAGCCAGGCAGGGATCGGCCCTTTGATCCCTTGGCGTCCCTGTGTCCCAGTGGTGGGCCAAGGTCATCACCTGTATTCTCTTGCTGCCATAGTCAGAGCTGGGCAGGGCAAGGCCTTTGCCCTGCCCAGCCCTCAGATGTGGGCTCTGGGTCTGCTGTGGGACTCCCCTGGCTCCCAGCCCACCTCACACACCCATCTCAGCACATCCTGAAGCTCCCATTCAAAGCTGCTCTCAGGCACAGCCCCTCCAGCTCCATTCCCTGGTCTCCAGCACACAGCAGGGGTCAGGGTCAGCCAGGCCAGTCAGAGACAGCGGCCTTGACTAATGGGATGGGGCCACCTGCTGGTTCCACCTTCAGGCAGCATCTATGGCTCTCAGTGACCTCAGATCCCAGGGCTCAGATTCTCCCTCTCCAGGCCTCCCCCTTGATCGCCCCACCTGATGTGGGGCAGGGAGATGCGATGTGTATGTTCCCCTTGGTGGATGCGTCATCTGATGTAGGACACATATGTGCGTGTGTGTATACCTGGGCCATGTGCATGCATACATAACGCTTCTGTGTGCTGCCGTCTCAGGCCTCCTGTGCTGGTGAATATTCATCACCCTCATTGCAATCTCTTCTCTCCTGCGGAGCTAAAGTTAGCTGGGGGGTGGGTAGAGGAGTGATTTGCCAAGGGGACCCCTTGGAACTCCCTCTCCCAGAGGAAGGTGACCAAGTTTCCCAGAGCCCTCTGTCATTGGCCTATCACTAGCCAAGTTTCCTCCTGTCTTTCATCCCCAGAAAGGAGGACTTTCCCCCAGCAACCTGAGGGTGAGAGGGCCAGGGCTGCCAGACTCACGCAGAAGGGAAACTGAGGACTCAGCTGGACCCTGTCCCCAGCCCCAGGGACTCTGCAGCACTAGGGGGAGGGCCTCTTTCCTGGGAAAGACTTCCTGGATGGTTCAGAGTGGCCTGAGGATTCCACCGTCAGCAACCCTGTGGGGTCTGGGGGAAGCCCAAGGTCTGTTGGGCAGTTTGGCTCCAGCAGGGCTTTCTGGTGTCCTGGCTAACCTGCTTCAGACAAGGTGGGGACCTTGCTGTGTGCCAGCTTTGCCCTCTGTCTTGTTGGCAGCTGGGGTGAGGACAGGGCACCCTGGCCCTGTGCCAGCATTTGTGAGCTGTCCTGGATGCACCTGCCCCCCACCCCCCTGCTCATTAACCCTTTTAGGCCCCTGTGGGAAGCTGGCCCCACCATGAGCATGGGAGCATTAACCCCCAACCTGAGCAGAGAGTCTTTGATGCCATCATGCACCCTGGCCCACGCCCGCTGCCCTTTCATTGAGACCCAGAGACTGGCTGGGCTGCCCATGAATCAGGGCCCCAGCTTTGGGTGTGGCCCCTTCCCTGCCCTGCCCACCTGTCCCACTTTCTCCTCCCAGAATGTCAGGGACTAGAGAGGGAACCAAGCAGGCCCTGGAGGGGAAGCTGGGGGTTTAAGATGACCGTGTGGTGGGGCTACCCCCTCTGTCAAAGGGGGTACGGCTGGATGGTCTCCAAGAGCCCTCACTGCTGCTCTGCCCTCTGCCCACAGAGCTTAAGGCCACAGGCACGGCCCACTTCTTCAACTTCCTGCTCAACACAACTGATTACCGAATCCTGCTCAAGGATGAGGACCATGACCGCATGTATGTGGGCAGCAAGGACTACGTGCTGTCCCTGGACCTGCATGACATCAACCGCGAGCCCCTCATTGTAAGGGCCAGCCCAGATGTGGTGGGGGGGGTGAGGGACGCACGCCCCAGGGCTGGGAGCCCTTCCATCAGGCCCTCTGACCTCCATCTCTGGCAGATCCACTGGGCAGCCTCCCCACAGCGCATTGAGGAGTGCGTGCTCTCAGGCAAGGATGGCAACGTGAGTGCAGTGGGGTCACAGGTGGGGTGGCGGGAGGTGGCGGCGGGGGACAGGGGACTCCAGGAAGGCACTGGGGCCAGGCAGGCATCTGGGCACCTCCTTGGCTTTCCCTCTGGCCCCAGGGTGAGTGCGGGAACTTCGTCAGGCTCATCCAGCCCTGGAACCGAACACACCTGTATGTGTGCGGGACCGGCGCCTACAACCCCATGTGCACCTATGTAAACCGCGGCCGCCGCGCGCAGGTAAGCCTCGCCCACCCTGGCCCTGTGCTGCCCCCACTGATAGCTACCTTCCAGGGTTCTGATGGGAGGATGGGCTTGAGCCCCAGCCCTGCCACTTCCCGGCCCTGTGACCTTGGGTGAGTGACTTCTTCCACCTCTCAGAGCCTCAGTTTCCTCTCCTGAAAATGGGGCTAATAGCTGCCTTTCTCACAGGTCGGTGTGAGGAGGAGGCAGTGAGCTAACGCTCTCAGAGCTCTTAGCACTGTGCCTGGCATGTAGTGAGCGCTTCCTCCATATGTGGACAGTGCCCCTGCAGCCAAAGCCAGAGGGCCTGGCGGGGGCCTCAGCATCAGGAGGCTGGACGCCTGGGTCAGCTTCTGCCATACGGCCTGGGGGAGAGCTGCCCCTTCCTCAGCTCTGCCCCACCCTGCCCGCTTTTGCCCTCCTCCATTTCCATGTGGGCATGTGTGTGAGCTGGTGTGACCTTGTAGGGAGTGTGTGAGAATGATTGGACCTAAGGGGCACAGGTGTGTGCAGGTGTGCCCCAGCTGTGTGTATGTGTTCACACAGGGGCGCATATATGTGCTCTGGGGGCTCAGGTGCTCCCATGTGTTCCTGGCATGTGTGGTGTGAGAAGCTGGCAGCCCAAGCCCGCTCCCCCAGCCCCTGCCACCCCTGGCTCTAACCCATATTCCTCGTCTTCTCAGGCCACGCCCTGGACCCAGATGCAGGTGGTCAGAGGCCGAGGCAGCAGAGCCACTGATGATGCCCTCCACCCGACGCCCACAGCCCCACGCCAGGTGGGCCTCATCCCTCCAGGCTCTTGCCAGGCAGCACTGCCTCTGAACCGAACTCATCCTGGGCCTGGCCTTCCAGCCAGGAGCCTGCACCCCAGGCCAGCCTCCCCAGGGTCTTCCGTCCACCTCTGTGCCCCCCTCCCACCCCTTCCCCTGCAGTGCCCTCAGCCTCTGAAGGCATTCCCAGTTGGACTCATGTCAGCCTCAGTGTGACAAGAAATCATGAAGCCATCAGGTGGGAAAGACAGGAGCCCTGGGGACAGCCATGCCTCCGCCCTCAGAACACGTGTGTAGACATGCGTGGGCACGCGTTGGGCACTCTCCAACCCACACCTTGCTTAGCACCCAGCGTGGGAAAATGGCACATGTGTGCAGCCTGACACATAGCTCTTAGGTGTCCCTGCCCCATGCCTTGCTTGGGGCACGGGTTAACCCCTGGGGTGGGAGGGGCAGAGCTGTGTGTCTACTAGACTTGACCCAGGACAGGGCTGAGGGGCTGGGCCGGGGCTGGGGGGCGCTGGGGCTGGGCAGGGGCGGGCAGGGGGGCAGGGGCTGCCGGTGAGTGATAGAGCAAGTGGTCACTTGAGCTCGCGTGTCTGTGGCAGGGAGTGCTGAGAAGTGGGGCCGCTCAGACTCTGCGTGTGTGTGCCCAAGGTGTGGACAGTGGGTTCCGTGTGTTGGCAGTGCTGCGTGCCGAGCTGTGTGTGCAGCCCCATGTGTGCAGGAAGTCATGTGTGCAGAGTGTAACTGGAAGCAGGCCTGTGTACACCTTCCCATCACCATCTCTGCCACCTGCTGCCACCTCCTTCCTGCCTCTGTGCCTCTCTCCTCTTCCTCCCTTAACCTACTCATGAGCTCTTCCTGGTCCCAGTGCCTTCACCAGCCTTCCTCCTAGCATCTTCAGGGATGGGCTGGGAGGCATGGGGGAGGCTTTGTGAATTCCATGTGGTCTGGGCTGGACCCCTCAACTCCCGGCTCCCTGTGGAGACATGTGGAGCTGGGGGCTCTGCTGAGGGGCAGGGAAAAGGCCCTGGCCTATTAGTCTATTCTGAGGACCACAGGTAGGGCACAAAACCTGGCGACACAATAACCTCAGAGCCCTCTGGCCTGGTGGGACCTAATGGCAAAGGACAGGATCCCAGGCCCTTGGCCAGTACCCCTGCCCTTTGTGGCCCAAGACAGGCAGCCACAGCTCAAAGAGTTGTGCCTCTGTGGCCCAAGGGGGCCCCGGCCAGAGTCTTCCTGAACCAGTTGGCATGGAGGGGCTTCAGCCCCTATAAGGCCACCTGATGCCCCTCTCATGGTCCCCAAAGCAGAGTCCTCTGAGACGTGATTCCCAGGTCTTATCTGAGATCTAGACCAGGAAGCACCTCCCTGGGAACCCTCAGCACCGCCCTGCCCTGGGAGACCTGGCAAGATAGAGTTAAAACCCAATGAGATCTGGGGAGTGAAGCAGGGTGGCTTCAGGGTTTCCCTGGGGGCTCGCTCTCACCCTGGGAGCCTGATGACCCTTGCCTTTCCTGTGCGGGATGGCTTAGATGATGCTGAGCCCCTCTCTGCCTTGCAGGATTACATCTTCTACCTGGAGCCTGAGAAACTCGAGTCAGGAAAGGGCAAGTGTCCCTACGACCCCAAGCTGGACACAGCCTCAGCCCTCATCAGTGAGTGCTCCCACCCCACCCTGGTTCTAAAACCTAAAGGTGTGACCTCTGCCTCTGGAGCAGGGAGCATGGCAACAACACTTTACCCCAGGGAAGAGACCATGAAATTGCTGTGTCTGAAACCTGCCCCCCCATCACCCCCGCAATGTGGCCCCACTTGGCAAGGGGAAGGGTACAGACCAGACCCCAGTGTGCGCTGAGGGGGCAGAGACTAGGTGGTATGAGCCTCCATCCCACCCCTCGAATGGGGATGTGGTGGGCTCAGGGGGCAGATTCTACCCTGAAATCCACAGTGTGGTCCATGCAAAGGCCAGAACCCTCCCGGCCACGGGCTTCCTGGAAGAGAAGACAAGCGGAGTCTGTACTGAGGGTGGTATGAGGCGGTGGACCCATAGCCTGTTCTCGGATTGTCTGGGAGGCTGGGAGAGGCCCACAAGGCAGCACCAATGGAGAGTCCTGGCCCAGAGACTAGCTAGGGGAGTTTGTTTCTGGTCTGGCCAAGTGTCTGGGAGAGTTGGGAGAATGTTCTCTGAGGAGGAGTCCTGCCTGGGACCTCAGAAGCAGCTGCTGCCCCTACCCCCAGGTTGGGCGAGCCCACTGCTGACCCAGGTCCCTGCACTCTGCCTACTTTCTGGCTGCCCAACCGAGTCTGCCTCTCAGCAGCTGCTGGGCAGTGTGCCACCTCCAAGCCTGGGAAAGGCAGAGGGTGGGCATTATCCTCTCACTCTTAGTGAGTAAGAAGGTCCTAGCCGGATGGCAGGGTCCAGACCAGGGAGTCTGATGGGGGAAGACAGGGCCTGCCCTGGGGGAGTCTAGAGGGAAGACTTGGAGTGGTGTGCTGGAGGCAGTGTGTTTGTCAAATTTTCTGTTTAAATTTTCAAGTATTCTGTGGGCCAGCTGTTAAACACAGCTATTATTAGAAAGTAAATTATATACACTTACAGTTAAATAAATTACTTTAAAAACAAAGGTAAAAATACTCAAAACTCATTACTTCCTAATTATTTTACTACATTTTATTATTATCTATGTTCTTGAGATTATTTACATCTCTCGTATCTATGGGGTGGAAATACTAGACAATGGTTTTGGCAGGTCTTCCCAACTCTATTTTCAGTGACCTCAGGTTAGTAGCTTGAAATCAGCCATGGTGGGAGTATTTACACCACAGAAATTGGCTCTGGCTGCTAATCAGAGCCAACTGCTACTAATCCCAGTCCTCCCAGAGCCAGTTGTTAAAACATTCACCAACGCCCCACTGGTGATACAATTGCCCTGGAGAACCTGAGGGGGAGATGGGACCCTGCCCTGGAGGTCATCTCTGCTGTGCACCGGCCTTAGCCAAGGGCGCCCCCCTGACTGACCCACTGGCCCACCCACAGATGAGGAGCTCTATGCGGGTGTGTACATCGACTTCATGGGCACCGACGCAGCCATCTTCCGCACGCTTGGAAAGCAGACGGCCATGCGCACGGATCAGTACAACTCTCGGTGGCTCAATGGTGAGCAGAGCCCGCAACACCTCCGGCGGGCAGCATGTCTGGGGTGTGGCACAGAGATCATAAAGAAACACTCGTGGGAGAATTTTTGGCCCTTGACTGGCTGGGGCGGGGGTAGTTTCTTATCCCCGGAAGACTTGGGGGTCTTCTTGTACCTGGCCCGGGAAAGAGGCCTTGTCCAAGGAAGGTGCGGTCCACTGACGCCTGCCCGCCTGCAGACCCTTCATTCATCCATGCCGAGCTCATCCCTGACAGCGCCGAGCGCAACGACGACAAGCTCTACTTCTTCTTCCGTGAGCGGTCCGCGGAGGCACCGCAGAGCCCCGCCGTGTATGCCCGCATCGGGCGGATCTGCCTGGTATGAGGCGCCTTGCTGCCCCCTCCCCAGGCCCAGTCCTGGTTCCATCAGCCCTGCTCTGGCAGAGTCTTTGGGGTGAGTGAGCTGATCTGACCCAGCCCCTGCCCCCTGCCCCCCAGAACGATGACGGCGGCCACTGCTGCCTGGTCAACAAGTGGAGCACATTCCTGAAGGCAAGGCTGGTCTGCTCTGTGCCAGGCGAGGATGGCATCGAGACCCACTTTGACGAGCTCCGTGAGCACCCGGCAGGCGGGCGGGGGCCTATGGCTACCGCAGGGGATGGCGGCCGGATGGGTGGTCAGGGGAAGCCTGGTGCCCCCCACCCAGGAGTGGGCAGGGCCTTGGGGCTCGTGGCCAAGGTACCCTCCCAGCCCCCTCTCCTTCTGTCCCCAGAGGATGTGTTTGTGCAGCAGACCCAGGATGTGAGGAACCCAGTCATTTATGCTGTCTTTACCTCCTCGGGGTGAGACTGGGGCTGGGGCCGGCAGTGGCAGGGTGTGACTGAGTTGGGGGGCTATGATTTGTGGAGGACCCCATCCTGGTGGGGAGCTGTGGGTGAGGGCAGGCTGGGGAGGGACCCTGGGCCAAGGGTCTGCCCCACCCGCAGCAGCAGCCTGCCTTGCCCGCAGCTCTGTGTTCCGAGGCTCTGCCGTGTGTGTCTACTCCATGGCTGACATTCGCATGGTCTTCAATGGGCCCTTTGCCCACAAGGAGGGCCCCAACTACCAATGGATGCCCTTCTCAGGGAAGATGCCCTACCCACGGCCCGGCACGGTGAGGACCCCACTCACTCCACCTTTCCCTTTCCTCTCTTTCCACGAGAACTGTGCTGGGTCAGGCCCTTTGCAGACATGGGCCGCACCATCGTGGCACTCACAGCCAAGTTGGCGGGGGCGGGGGCGGAGGTGGACCATACACACATATAAACTCACCATTCACCCTCAATAAAGCTGAAGTTAAAACAAAACACACCATAAGGAAAACACCATTTACACACAGTGTCGGGCTGTGAAAGAATCCAGTTAGGATCCTGAAACAAAGATGGTGGCTGGGTGTGGCAGGCTGCTCCCTCTGGGAGGCTGTTGGAAGCTGAAGGTTGTAGGGAAGTCTCCCAGGCAGGCTGGAGGTGGGGGTGGGCAGGAGCCCCTGCAGTAGTGGGAGGCGATCCACCTGATCTTGGTGTGACATGGACCACTGCGGGAGTCTAAGCAGGAGAGCTTCATGATCTGATCACATGCCTAGGGTGTTAAAGGAGCTCCGGGCCTGCCCTCCTGCTGAGCAGCGGTGGAGCTGGGGAAGGGGCGAACTGGAAGAACAGTCAGAGGAAGGAGACAAGGGGGTGGGGATGAGGACCTAGAAAGGCCATTGTCAGCTCTGCCAAACGCTGCCACAAAGTCATGGCACGTGAAGCTGGGGAGATGGCCATGGGATGTGACCGTGTGAGACCTTGGGACCTCAGCTGGTGCCGGATCTGCAGAGAGGTTGGGTATTGGGCAAAAGCCCAGATGGGTGTTCTGAGAAGCGGAGCAGGTGGAGCTGGTGGGGACAGACAGAGCGGAGACCTCTTCTGAAGCTAATGGGTCCAGAGTGCCCTGGGCAGCCTGGGCCTGACGCTCATCACCTGCCTGCAGTGCCCTGGTGGAACCTTCACGCCATCCATGAAGTCCACCAAGGACTATCCTGATGAAGTGATCAACTTCATGCGCACCCACCCACTCATGTACCAGGCCGTTTACCCTCTGCAGCGGCGGCCCCTAGTGGTCCGCACAGGCGCTCCCTACCGTCTCACCACTGTTGCCGTGGACCAGGTGGATGCAGCCGACGGGCGCTATGAGGTGCTTTTCCTGGGCACAGGTACCCACTGCTGCTCCCGGCCCCTCCGACACTGGGCCCACTGGGTGGAGGGTACTGATCCATAGGGCTGGGCCCTGCCCTGCTAGGGGGTTACTACAGGGTTGTCAGTGTCAGCTCTGCCGCCTTCATCCTTTGGAGGCTTCTCTCTATTACCAGGATAACTGAGAATGGGGATGGCGAAACCCCATTTTCATCCCTATCCCTGGTGGCCGGGAGAGCAGGGACACTGGGTGCCTGGGGACCCATGTTTGGGCGGGAAGAGGGAGGACAGAGCCAGACACCTCCAGGATACCTGGGTCCAAATACTGACACACATGCTCTCGTGTGCACATGCAAACTGCACACACCGCTGTTCCAGTAGCCCTCAACGTAAGGGAATACTTCCTGCAGCCTGTTCGCAACTTCCCAAAATGAGGGTCTGGGGTCAGAGGGGCAGACTCTAGCTGTGACTCCCCCCTTATCCAGGGCCAGTCCCCTTAGACCTCTTCCCCTCATCTGGGGGCAACTCTTCAACCTTGGCACAGAGCTCCCACTCCACTGCCCTTGGGGGGTTTGGGCCCTGGTGGGGGAAGGGGCTGAGGCTGGTGCCCCTTTCCCAGCGTCCTCAGCCCCACTGAGGCCCTGCCCGGCCCGTTCCAGACCGCGGGACAGTGCAGAAGGTCATCGTGCTGCCTAAGGATGACCAGGAGATGGAGGAGCTCATGCTAGAGGAGGTGGAGGTCTTCAAGGTGGGTGTGACACCACCCAGTCCTGTCCTCCTCACCATGGCCCTCCTCAGTACCACCTCCTGACCTCAGACCTCCAGGTCAGGAAAGGAAGGGGGTCCCCAGGGTCATAAGCTAATCCCTATCTTCTTCTAGGACCCAGCACCTGTTAAGACCATGACCATCTCTTCCAAGAGGGTGAGTTTTGGTGAGGTGGGCTGAGGGTAGGGATGGAGGCTGCTTCACCTTGGGGTCAAGCCCTTGGCAAAGAGATGGGGACACTGAGGCACAGAACAAGAAGGGGAGGAGCCTGGCCCAACTGGCTCCTAAGGAAGGCTGGCTATGGGGAGGGAACTGACAAGCTCCTACCCCTGCCCACAGCAACAACTGTACGTGGCCTCAGCCGCGGGAGTCACACACCTGAGCCTGCACCGCTGCCAGGCATATGGGGCCGCCTGTGCCGACTGCTGCCTTGCCCGGGACCCCTATTGTGCCTGGGATGGCCAAGCCTGTTCCCGCTATACAGCATCCTCTAAGAGGTGTGAACCCCGAGACCCTTGGAATTTTGGCCACCAGACCCAGGGCTCTGTCCTGGAGGTCTAGAGGTGGATGTGATATTACCCTGGGGGACTTTATGGGTGAGACATCCTACCCTGGAGTTTCGGGGTTATAGAGACTTGGGGGGCAAGTTTTCTTGGGAATACTCCCTCAGGAGCTATCTTCATCCAGGAGGAGCCGCCGGCAGGACGTCCGGCACGGGAACCCCATCAGGCAGTGCCGTGGGTTCAATTCCAACGGTGAGTGCTGTGTCTCACCACTGGGTGCTCCTCGGTGCGGAGCTGTGCAGCCCACAGAGCTGCTCATGGGGCCCCCACTGGAAGGATTCTCACATGGTCCGTGGGGGTGAGGGGGTGAGGGGTTTTGGAGAAGGGATGTCCTTGGCCACCCCCTCAAGGAGTGGCTGCCTGATGGCACAGCCCTGCCTGTATGGGTGGGTATCCCTGTATATGGCCCTCGCCAGCCTGCAGTCTGCCAAGAGGTAGTGCTGCTTTCACGTGGCACCCTCTTGTTCTACAGCCAATAAGAATGCCGTGGAGTCTGTGCAGTATGGCGTGGCAGGGAGCGCAGCCTTCCTTGAGTGCCAGCCCCGCTCGCCCCAGGCTACCGTTAAGTGGCTGTTCCAGCGAGATCCCAGTGACCGGCGCAGAGAGGTGATTTCCTGTGCCCCACAGTCAGCCCTCACCATGGTTGGGAGAGTCCCTTGTACAGTAGAAATTCTACGTGGGTGAAATGTGGTATAGAAACCAAACTGGGGCAGCCCTCATTCTAAGAAAGTCCTTCCAAGCTCCCTTCCCTATGTGGAGATCATTTGGGTGAAACCAGTTATATGGAAACTCTGTGGGGTGTCCATATTACATGGAAACTACTTGTAGGCATGCCTTTTTATATGAGAATTCCATATGTGTACTTTCTTGTCAGTATACCTCATTGTATGGAAATGTCGCGTGGATGAGTTCCAGCATATGGAAATTCTGTGGGGTAGCCTTCCTATTATGGAAATACCTTCTAGGCAATCCCTTCTACATGGAAATTCTATGAGGGTGCCCCAACATCTGTTTATTCTCATTAAATAGAAATTGTGTGTGTGCTCCAGAATTCTCTCATTGTACAGAATCCCCTTATGGTCATTCCTCCTGAAATGGAAGTGTTTATTATTCAGATGTTATATGGAAACTTGTTTTTCTTGGTATATGGAAATTCTACATGGGTGCCCCTGCATGGGGTGGCCCCAGAGGTGGTCCGATCGGGGAGCTGGCCGGGGCAACAGGGTGGTCCTGCAGCCCCTGAGCCCCAGCCCCTGCCCCCACAGATGCGTGCAGACGACCGCTTCCTGCGCACGGAACAGGGCTTGCTGCTTCGCGCCCTGCAGCTTGGTGATCGCGGCCTCTACTCCTGTACAGCCACCGAGAACAACTTCAAGCATGTCATCACACGAGTGCAGCTGCATGTACTGGTCCAGGACGCCGTCCATGCTGCCCTCTTCCCACCCCCAGCTGTGAGCGTCCCACCGCCCCCAGGCGCCGGGCCCCCCACACCCCCTTACCAGGAGCTGGCCCAGCTCCTGGCCCAGCCAGAAGTGGGCCTCATCCACCAGTACTGCCAGGGCTACTGGCGCCATGTGCCCCCCAGTCCCAGGGAGGCCCCAGGGGCACCCAGGCCTCCTGAACCCCAGGACCAGAAAAAACCCCGGAACCGCCGCCACCACCCGCCGGACACATGAGGCCTGCTGTCTGAGCCCTGCGATGGGCCGGCCTAGTCCTCGTCCCTTTTAATATAAAAGATATATATATATATATAAAATATCTATATTCTATATACACCCTGCCCCTGCAAAGACAGTATTTATTGGTGGGTTGTAAATAGCGTGCCTCAGCGGCAGCATCATCCAAAACTTAGACCCATGCTGGTCAGAGACGGCAGAAAACGGAGCCCACCTAACCAGGCCCGGCCAGTTGGCTGGGCCGGGCCAGGACCACACAGTCCCCAGGCTCAGCTGGGAGTCTACCTGCTCGACAGCCACCGCCAAGATCTACAGGACACAGGGAGGGAGCAAGCTCTACCTGGATGGGGCACGGACTGTACACCTTCGCCCATGTGTGCTGTTGGCATACATGTGGATGCGAGGACTGCTTTGGAGACCGGGGGTGGGGGTGAGGGCTCAGATGCGCTCAGAGAAGGGAAGAAGGGGCTGGCACAGGATGCCGGCTCCTGCCTGGGAGAGGGGCACTCAGTCAAGGCCAGCCCTTTCCTGGGTATTTATTCTCTATTTATTGGGGACAGGAGAAGAGGAGCCCTGCCTGGGTGGGGCAGCCCCTCCAGCCCCTCCTTCCCTCCCTGCCTGGCCACTCTACCTCTTTGCTTTCTCCGTGCCGCTGTGATGCAGGGGCTGGGAGAAAAGCAGAGGGGCCAGGCTGAGGGGAGAGGGGGTCATGGTGGAGGCCTGGGGCCTGCAGGGGCTCCCCAGGGCTCCCTTCTGCCCACCACTTCAGATGATGGGTGTAAATAGCTCTGGGGGGCAGTTGGGTAGGTGGGTGGGGGCTCCTGGCAGCCCTCTGCTGTTCAGGCCACACCTGCCCTTGGGTTCCATCTTGCTAATAAACACTGGCTCTGGGACTGGACTTTGGCTTTCTCCTTGGCAAAGGAGGGAGGACGGGGGTTCAGCCCATACCCAGATTCTCTCCCTCCTGCCCCCCCCCCGCCACCCACCAATGTGGCTTGACCACCAGTTCCCCCACGGTCTCTTTTGCAAGCCCAGCGTCCATTCACTCACTCAATTGTTTGATCATTCGTTCACATTGCTTTCTCACTTGGCTTTGTGTCTTGCCAGGAACTCAGGACTCAGAATTGGCAAGACAAATCCACAGCCCTTACAGTTCAGCTGCCCCTGCCCTGGGAATCAACAAAATTCCCATTCTTCCTGCATCCTTCCAGCCAGATCTCAGCAGAGGGTCCAGCACAAGCAAATGTCCAGAGGCAGGGAAGACCAGGATATGTGGGGAGCTGCTGGAGAGGAGGAAGTGGTGCTGGGGGCCCCAGGCCAAATTTAACGAGTCAAGCTCTGGCAGGGGAAGCCAATAGCTATGGAGGCGCACGGATCCAGCAGGGCTTAGGGCCATACCTGGCAGGCAAGGGGAGCCAGGTGGTGATGGGGAGGCAGTGGAATGGTCCCACTTTAAGTAAACCCAATATGTAGAAAGCAGGTTCTTGTTGGTTTAACAAACCTGGGCTCCTGCACCACCCCAACCCCCTGGGCAGTGTGTAGGGGCTGCAGAGACTCCCGGGGCCCACTTACAGCATGGTGGTGGGGTAGAGGACGAATGGGGCCTAAAGGTTGAAAGTGGCACAAATGATCTGTTGCTCCTGGACAGATCCCCCCTCACCCAACAGAGTAGATGTTGAAGCCACCAGCTCACAGAGCCAGTATCCACTTCCCACACGTTTAGGGACAGCCTTTGTGTGTGTTTGTGTGTGTGTGAATTTTTTTATTGAAGTATAGTTGATTTACAATGTTGTGTTAATTTCTGCTGAAGAGCAAAGTGATTCAGTTATATATACATTCTTTTTTTTAAATATTCGTTTCCATTATGGTTTATCACAGAATATTGAATATATTTCCCTGTGCTATACAGTAGGACCTTGTTGTTTATCCATTCTGTATATAATAGTTTGCATCTGCTAACCCCAACCTCTCACTCCATCCCTTTCCCGCTCCACTCCCCCTTGGCAACCACAAGTCTGTTCTCTGTGTCTGTGAGTCTGTTTCTGTTTCATGAAAGTTCATCTGTGTCATATTTTAGATTCCACATATAAGTGAAATATAAGTGTCTTTCTGACTTACTTAGTATTATAATCTCTAGTTCCATCCATGTTGCTGCAAATGGCATCATTTCGTTCCTTTTTATGGCTGAGTAGTATTCCAGTGTATATATGTACCCCATCTTTATCCATTCATCTATTGATGGACATTTAGGTTGTTTCCATGTCTTGGCTATTGTGGATAGTGCTGCTATGAACATAGGGGTACATGTATCTTTTTGAATTATAGTTTTGTCTGGATATATGCCCAGGAATGGGATTGCTGGGTCATATGGCAACTCTATTTTTAGTTTTTTGAGGAACCTCCATACTGTTTTCCATAGTGGCTGCACCAACTTACATTCCCCCGAACAGTGTAGGAGGGTTCCCTTTTCTCCACACCCTCTCCAGCACTTGTTATTTGAGGACTTCTTAATGATGGCCATTCTGACCAGTGTGAGGTGGTACCTCATTGTAGTTTTGATTTTCATTTCTCTAATAATTAGCGATGTTAAGCGTCTTTTCATGTGCCTGTTGGCCATCGGTATGTCTTCTCTGAAGAAATGTCTACTTAGTTCCTCTGCCCATTTTTCAACTGGATTATTGTTTTTTTGTTGTTGAACTGCATGAGCTGTTTGTATATTTTGGAAATTAAGCCCTTGCTGATCGCATCGTTTGCAAATATCTTCTCCCATTCTGTAGGTTGTCTTTTTGTTTTGTTTATGGTTTCCTTTGTTGTGCAAAAGCTTTTATTTTTTAAATTTAATTTTATTTATTTTTTTTATACAGCAGGTTCTTATTAGTTATCTATTTTATACATATTAGTGTATACATGTCAATCCCGATCTCCCAATTCATCCCACCACTACCCCCCGCCACTTTCCCCCCTGGTGTCCATATGTTTGTTCTCTACATCTGTGTCTCTATTTCTGCCCTGCAAACCAGTTCATCTGTACCATTTTTCTAGGTTCCACATATATGCGTTAATATACGATATTTTTCTCTTTCTGACTTACTTCACTCTGTTTGACAGTCTCTAGATCCATCCACGTCTCTACAAATGACCCAATTTCGTTCATTTTTATGGCTGACTAATATTCCATTGTATATATGTACCACATCTTCTTTATCCATTTGTCTGTCGATGGGCATTTAGGTTGCTTCCATGACCTGGCTATTGTAAATAGTGCTGCAATGAACATTGGGGTGCATGTGTCTTTCTGAATTATGGTTTTCTCTGAGTATATGCCCAGTAGTGGGATTGCTGGATCATATGGTAGTTCTATTTTTAGTTTTTTAAGGAACCTCCATACTGTTCTCCATAGTGGCTGTATCAATTTACATTCCCACCAACAGTGCAAGAGGGTTCCCTTTTCTCCACACCCTCTCCAGCATTTGTTGTTTGTAGATTTTCTGATGATACCCATTCTAACTGGTGTGAGGTGATACCTCATTGTAGTTTTGATTTGCATTTCTCTAATAATTAGTGATGTTGAGCAGCTTTTCATGTGCTTCTTGGCCATCTGTATGTCTTCTTTGGAGAAATGTCTATTTAGGTCTTCTGCCCATTTTTGGATTGGGTTGTTTGTTTTTTTAATATTGAGCTGCATGAGCTGTTTATATATTTTGAAGATTAATCCTTTGTTCGTGATTCATTTGCAAATATTTTCTCCCATTCTGAGGGTTGTCTTTTCATCTTGTTTGTAGTTTCCTTTGCTGTGCAAGAGCTTTTAAGTTTCATTAGGTGCCATTTGTTTATTTTTGTTTTTATTTCCATTACTCTAGGAGGTGGATCAAAAAAAGATCTTGCTGTGATTTATGTCAGAGTGTTCTTCCTATGTTTTCCTCTAAGAGTTTTATAGTGTCCGGTCTTACATTTCGGTCTCTGATCCATTTTGAGTTTATTTTTGTGTATGGTGTTAGAGTGTGTTCTAATTTCATTCTTTTACATGTAGCTGTCCAGTTTTCCCAGCACCGCTTATTGAAGAGACTGTCTTTTCTCCATTGTATATCCTTGCCTCCTTTGTCATAGATTAGTTGACCATATGTGCATGGGTTTATCTCTGGGCTTTCTATCCTGTTCTATTGATCTATATTTCTGTTTTTGTGCCAGTACCATATTGTCTTGATTACTGTAGCTTTGTAGTATAGTCTGAAGTCAGGGAGTCTGATTCCTCCAGCTCCATTTTTTTCCCTCAAGACTGCTTTGGCTATTCGGGGTCTTTTGTGTCTCCATACAAATTTTAAGATTTTTTGTTCTAGTTCTGTAAAGAATGCCACTGGTAATTTGATAGGGATTGCATTGAATCTGTAGACTGCTTTGGGTAGTATAGTCATTTTCACAATATTGATTCTTCCAATCCAAGAACTTGGTATATCTCCCCATCTGTTTGTGTCATCTTTGATTTCTTTCATCAGTGTCTTATAGTTTTCTGAGTACAGGTCTTCTACTTCCTTAGGTAGGTTTATTCCTAGGTATTTTATTCTTTTTGTTGCAATGGTGAATAGGATTGTTTCCTTAATTTCTCTTTCTGATCTTTCGTTGTTAGTGTATAGGAATGCAAGAGATTTCTGTGCATTAATTTTGTATCCTGCAACTTTACCAAATTCATTGATTAGCTCTAGTAGTTTTCTGGTGACATCTTTAGGATTCTCTATGTATAGTATCATGTCACCTGCAAACAGTGACAGTTTTACTTCTTCTTTTCCAATTTGTATTCCTTTTATTTCTTTTTCTTCTCTGATTGCCACGGCTAGGACTTCCAAAACTATGTTGAATAATAGTGGTGAGAGTGGATATCCTTGTCTTGTTCCTGATCTTAGAGGAAATGCTTTCAGTTTTTCACCATTGAGAATGACGTTTGCTGTGGGTTTGTCGTATATGGCCTTTATTATGTTGAGGTAGGTTCCCTCTATGCCCACTTTCTGGAGAGTTTTTATCATAAATGGGTGTTGAATTTTGTCAAAAGCTTTTTCTGCGTCTATTGAGACAATCATATGGTTTTTCTTCTTCAGTTTGTTAATATGGTGTATCACATTGATTGATTTGCGTATATTGAAGAATCCTTGCATCCCTGGGATAAATCCCACTTGATCATGGTGTATGATCCTTTTAATGTGTTGTTGGATTCTGTTTGCTAGTATTTTGTTAAGGAGTTTTGCATCTATATTCATCAGTGATATTGGTCTGTAATTTTCTTTTTTTGTAGTATCTTTGTCTGGTTTTGGTATCAGGGTGATGGTGGCCTCATAGAATGAGTTTGGGAGTGTTCCTTCCTCTGAAATTTTTTGGAAGAGTTTGAGAAGGATGGGTGTTAGCTCTTCTCTAAATGTTTGATAGGATTCACCTGTGAAGCCATCTGGTCCTGGACTTTGCTATTGTTTTCTTTGTTTCTATTTCATTTATTTCTGCTCTGATCTTTATGATTTCTTTCCTTCTACTGACTTTGGGTTTTGTTTGTTCTTCTTTCTCTAGTTCCTTTAGGGGTAAGGTTAGATTGTTTATTTGAGATTTTTCTTGTTTCTTGAGGTAGGCTTGTATTGCTATAAACTTCCCCTTAGAACTGCTTTTTCTGCATCCCATAGGTTTTGGATCGTCGTGTTTTCATTGTCATTTGTCTCTAGGTATTTTTTGATTTCCTCTTTGATTTCTTCAGTGATCTCTTGGTTATTTAGTAACCTATTGTTTAGCCTCCATGTGTTTGTGTTTTTTATGTTTTTTTCCCTGTAGTTGATTTCTAATCTCATAGTGTTGCAGCTGGAAAAGATGCTTGATATGATTTCAGTTTTCTTAAATTTACTGAGGCTTGATTTGTGACTCAAGATGTGATCTATCCTGGAGAATGTTCTGTGTGCACTTGAGAAGAAAGTGTAATCTGCTGTTTTTGGATGGAATGTCCTATAAATATCAATTAAATCTGTCTGGTCTATTGTGTCATTTAAAGCTTGTGTTTCCTTATTAATTTTCTGTCTGGATGATCTGTCCATTGGTGTAAGTGAGGTGTTAAAGCCCCCCGCTATTACTGTGTTACTGTCGATTTCCTCTTTTATAGCTGTTAGCAGTTGCCTTATGTATTGAGGTGCTCCTATGTTGGGTGCATATATATTTATAATTGTTATATCTTCTTCTTGGATTGATCCCTTGATCATTATGTAGTGTCCTTCCTTGTCTCTTGTAACATTCTTTATTTTTTATTTATTTATTTTTTAAAATTTATTATTTATTTATTATTTATTTTTGGCTGTGTTGGGTCTTCGTTTCTGTGCAAGGGCTTTCTCTAGTTGCGGCAAGCAGGGGCCACTCTTCATCGCGATGCGCGGGCCTCTCACTATCGCGGCCTCTCTTGTTGCGGAGCACAGGCTCCAGACGCGCAGGCTCAGTAGTTGTGGCTCACGGGCCCAGTCGCTCCGCGGCATGTGGGATCTTCCCAGACCAGGGCTCGAACCCGTGTCCCCTGCATTGGCAGGCAGATTCTCAACCACTGCGCCACCAGGGAAGCCCCCAACATTCTTTATTTTAAAGTCTCTTTTATCTGATATGAATATTGCTACTCCAGCTTTCTTTTGATTTCCATTTGCATGGAATATCTTTTTCCATCCCCTCACTTTCAGTCTGTGTGTGTCCCTAGGTCTGAAGTGGGTCTCTTGTAGACAGCATATATATGGGTCTTGTTTTTGTGTCCATTCAGCGAGCCTGTGTCTCTTGCTTGGAGCATTTAATCCATTCACATTTAAGGTAGTTATCGACATGTATGTTCCTATTACCATTTTCTTACTTGTTATAGGTTTGTTTTTGTAGGTCCTTTTCTTCTCTTATGTTTCCCACTTAGAGAAGTTCCTGTAGCATTTGTTGTAGAGCTGGTTTGGTGGTGCTGAATTCTCTTAGCTTTTGCTTGTCTGTAAAGCTTTTGATTTCTCCGTCGAATCTGAATGAGATCCTTGCAGGTAGAGTAATCTTGGTTGTAAGTTCTTCCCTTTCATCACTTTAAATATGTCGTGCCACTCCCTCCTGGCTTGTAGAGTTTCTGCTGAGAAATCAGCTGTTAACCTTATGGGAGTTCCCTTGTATGTTATTTGTTGTTTTTCCCTTGCTGCTTTCAATAATTTTTCTTTGTCTTTAATTTTTATCAATTTGATTACTATGTGTCTCGCTGTGTTTCTCCTTGGGTTTATCCTGCCTGGGACTCTCTGTGCTTCCTGGACTTGGGTGGCTATTTCCTTTCCCATGTTAGGGAAGTTTTCGACTATAATCTCTTCAAATATTTTCTTGGGTCCTTTCTCTCTCTCTTCTCCTTCTGGGACCCCTATGATGCGAATGTTGTTGCGTTTAATGTTGTCCCAGAGGTCTCTTAGGCTGTCTTCCTTTCTTTTCATTCTTTTTTCTTTATTCTGTTCCACAGCAGTGAATTCCACTATTCTGTGTTCCAGGTCACTTATCTGTTCTTCTGCCTCAGTTATTCTGCTATTGATTCCTTCTAGTGTAGTTTTCATTTCAGTTATTGTATTGTTCATCTCTGTTTGTTCTTTAATTCTTCTAGGTGTTTGTTCTTTAATTCTTCTAGGTCTTTGTTAAACATTTCTTGCATCTTCTCGATCTTTGCCTCCATTCTTTTTTCGAGGTCCTGGATCATCTTCACTATCATTATTCTGAATTCTTTTTCTAGAAGGTTGCCTATCTCCACTTCATTTAGTTGTTTTTCTGGGGTTTTTATCTTGTTCCTTCATCTGGTACAAAGTCCTCTGCCTTTTCATTTTGTCTATCTTTCTGTGAGTGTGGTTTTCCTTCCACAGGCTGCAGAATTGTAGTTGTTCTTGCTTCTGCTGTGCAAAAGCTTTTAAGTTTGATTAGGTCACCTTTGTTCATTTTTCCTTTTATTTCTATTCCTTTGGGAGACTGACCTGAGAAAATATTGGTACAATTTATGTCAGAATGTTTTGCCTATGTTCTCTTCTAGGAGTTTTATGGTGTCGTGTTTAAGTCTTTAAGCCATTTTGAGTTGATTTTTGTGTATAGTGTAAGGGTGTGTTCTAACTTCATTGATTTACATGCACCTGTCCAGCTTTCCCAACACTAGGGACAGTCTTCAATGCTCAGTATCTGGGGCCCTGGCACCCCAGGTACGCAAGAGTTGAGTCCTAAGACAGCCAGGTTTCCGGGGAGTTCAGCCAGAAGGGGCCTTGAGAGCCCAGGATTTGGGTCTTCTGATGGGAGGTGGCAAATCTCCAGAGGCTGGAGCTCAACATTACATGCTCAGTTGAACCACTTCCACTCAGCAGCACGTCCTGTCCCATCTAAACCCCCACAGAGACCTCTGACCCTAAACTGAGGCGGCATGCCCTGGAGATACCCCTAGGCAGGTCCTAGATTACCGACAGGGGACAGAAGAGGAGTGGGGCTCATCTGCTCCTCCCCTGGGAACACCAGACCTGCTTCAGGACTCAGTTTTCCCATCTGATAACAGGCCTGTAAAACATTCCCTGGAAGAGCCTGGCCACCTCCGCAGGTCAGAGTGTTGCACCATGGGTACACGTAGACACAGGTATGTGCAAGTGTGCACACATACAGGCAGACACATGCATAAATGTACATGTACACAGGCAAGTGCACACACACATGCACATATACATGCACTTATACATTCATGCACACACACGCACATATTAACCCACTTTAGCACAATAAAGTACACATACAAACACATCTGCACATGAAGAGAAATGCACAAAACCACATCCATGCACATGCACACACAGTACACAAACAGGCAAGCATAGACACACACATGCATTCACAAAGGCATAAAAATGCAGACATAAACACACAAGTATACATAGACAAACGTGTCATGTCATTGCCTTGCTTGGTACCAGTAAAGTATACATGCACACACCCAGTACACGTAGCAGACATGCACACCCACCCAAGTCCATTGGAATCATGGAGGCATGTAGAGGCCTTGACCAGGTCAGATCCAGACCTTGGTACAGGGCAAATGCAATGTCCACCTTTCCCTCTTGACTCCCTGCTGAGCATGGAACCCTGGTTCAGAGTCACCAGCCCTTCTCAACTACGTCCTGCTGTGTGACCCTCTGAGCCTCCACTTCCTCATCAGTAAAATGATGTGGGTACCCATCCGCCAGGGCTGGTGTGAGCTAGGTAAGGAGCAGTGCTGAGCCCAGTGCTGGGCAGGGGTCAGGTGCTCCTTGCATGCTTCTCCCTCTACTCCCTGCTGCCAGGCCTACCCCCCAATGCCCCCACCCTGGAACTTGAGGCCCTCTCCTCCCCTTTCTGAGCCTGGATCCTGTGGAACATGTCTCCCTGCTCTGGAGCAGGGCAGGACTACCTCCAGAGTCTCTCCCAGAGGGTTTGGGGGGCAGCGTACAGGGGCTGCGGAGTCAGCAGTTGAGGGATTGGGGCCATGCCAGCCTGATTAGGGCAGCTGGGGGCTGAGCTGGATTCACCTGTCCTTGTCTCTGATTGGCTCTTGGGTACCAACAACCCCCAAATCCTACTAAGCAGCCCCAATAGGGCCTGCACAGGTCTGTGGACAGCCAGTTGATTGCCAGTTCTGAGGTCAGAAGGGTGTCTGGGGAGGCCAGAGGCTGGCCTGAGCCTGGCTCTGGGGATCCCCTGCATCCAGAAGAGCCAACTGACCACCCTGTTCCTTCATCTCCTCCCGGGACCATGGGGGCTGGGGCCAGCGCTGAGGAGAAGCACTCAAGGGAGCTGGAAAAGAAGCTGAAAGAAGATGCCGAGAAGGATGCTCGAACCGTGAAACTGCTGCTTCTGGGTAAGGGTGTGGGCTGAGGTGAGGCCACTGCTACTAATCAGAGGCCCAGGGGCAGGCAGGTGGCCCTTCTGTGAAGTAGGTGTGACTTGGGAGACAGAATGAGCCTGCAACCTGGCAGGGAACAGAGTGGGAGCCCTGGCCAAGCAAGCCCTGGCCAAGCCTTGACAAGTGTTGCCTTGGCTCCCTAAGGCTGGGTATCCCACAGAACCCCTCTCCAGAGGGCCCAGCCTCAGGCAACCTCCCCTCCCAAGAAGTGTGTGCCAATCTCACTTTTGTAGAGATGTGTGTACGAGGCCTAGTTTTGCCCTGGCTGCGCTCCCTCAAACACCAGCCTTTGGCTTGATGGGCCTGCTGGGCAGGGCTCAGAAACCAGGGGCCTCCTTGGGAGCCCCACAACAAGGCTGCTCCCTTGGGAAGGAGAAGGTCACAGTCCTCCTGAGAGTGGGCAGCCTGTAGGACCACCCAGATCCACAGACAATGACCCTCAGTTTCCCGAGCTTTATTGTTGACAGACCTGCAGAACAATTAAAGGGGGTAGGGGGTACTAAGGCCCAGCCAGGAATAGATAAAGCCATGTCCTTGGTCCCATGGGTAGTGAGGGGAGATGGGGCTGATCTAGTACCCCAAGGCCACTTCCTCTCCCCAAGGGAAGGAGCTGCTTTGAGAGGGCAGTGCAGGCTCTACCCAGGCTCTCCAGGGTCCAGCCAGACAGCTGGATGTGGGCAGAGGGACCAAGCCAGAGTACCCCAGGGAAGAGAGAGAGGCTAAGCCAGAAATTCCGTTAACTGTGCCCAACACCCGCATGAGAACAGGCTCAGAGGGGCTGTTAGCTCTGTCTTCTCCCCCAGCAAAAGGTGTTAATTCCCTCTGAGCCTCTTGGAGACACTTCCTCCCACCACAGGTGAAAAGCAGGGGTTGACCTGGCTCAAATAGTCCCATGCATGCAGTACCAGAATCTTCCACAAGGTGGAGCTCCAGGTTTCTTTATTTTTGTCCTCAGAATAATAAAAGACTGAAAATACCAGGGTCTTGAAGTCTCCTCAGCACAGTCGAGGCTGTCGATTCCCCTCGTCAGCCCCCTTCTGTCACTCCCGACGTTTACGTTTTGCCGCCAGGGCATCATGACCTGACTTTGGGGGTTGGGGGGAAAACAGGTGTGATAGAGGGGGCAGTGCGGTCAGCGCGTCTCTGAGGTAGGGTTTCCATTCCAGGTGCCGGTGAGTCCGGGAAGAGTACCATTGTCAAGCAGATGAAGTGAGTGCCCCTGCCCTTCCCGAGGCCCCTGGGGGTGGGCACACGCACGAGGTCTGTCCTTCCCCACCTACCCAAGAGGCGCTGACCCGGCTCCCCACGGCCGCAGGATCATCCACCAGGATGGGTACTCGCTGGAAGAGTGCCTCGAGTTCATTGCCATCATATATGGCAACACGCTACAGTCCATCTTGGCCATCGTGCGCGCCATGACCACGCTCAATATCCAGTATGGAGACTCCGCGCGCCAGGTGTGCCAAGAGTCTAGCTGAACAGGGTTTCTGGGGACTCGAGGTGCGAGGCTGGGCCCAAGTCTATGGTCACCACCAACCACTCCCCTGCCCCCCCCCCCAGGACGATGCCCGGAAGCTGATGCACATGGCGGACACCATCGAGGAGGGCACGATGCCCAAGGAGATGTCAGACATCATCCAGCGTCTGTGGAAGGACTCGGGTATCCAGGCCTGTTTCGATCGCGCCTCGGAGTACCAGCTCAACGACTCTGCTGGCTAGTGAGAGCACAGGCGGGGCGCGGGGCGGGCGGGGCCCTGCCACGCCTCTCCACCCAACCCTACCCACACCCCGGATCTCCCGCAGCTACCTCTCGGACCTGGAGCGCCTGGTAACCCCGGGCTACGTGCCCACTGAACAGGACGTGCTGCGCTCGCGTGTCAAGACCACTGGTATCATTGAGACGCAGTTCTCCTTCAAGGACCTCAACTTCCGGTACGACCCCGCGCCCTAGCTCTCGCTCTCCGGGGGCCTGCCCGCAAGTTCACTGCCTGAGGCCCCGGCTGATCCCAGAGGCCCCATCCCTACGAGAGACCCTGCCCCTTCTCGGACAACCCGCCCGCAGAAATGCCCGGCCCCTCCGGATGCCACTCCCATCGGGGTGCCTCCCAGCCAGCATTAGGAAACCAGGGGATGCCTGTGGGCACGTCCAGGGGACTCGATGCGCCGGCTCAGGTTCCCACGGCCCCGCAGGATGTTCGATGTGGGCGGGCAGCGCTCAGAACGCAAGAAGTGGATCCACTGCTTCGAGGGTGTGACCTGCATCATCTTCATCGCGGCGCTCAGCGCCTACGACATGGTGCTTGTGGAGGACGACGAAGTGGTGAGTGCTCCAGCAGGGCCTGAGCGTTTGAGCGGGGAGGAGGAGAGCGGAAAGCAGAGACAGCGCTGCGGGCGCGAGGAGCATCTGAGAGAGGACATTCGACCCAGAGCGGTCTGAAGGAGGAGATGAGGCAGCCTGCTGCCCTGCTCAGGGGGGCGAAGGGGGAGACAGTCTTGGAGCTGTCTGGGCAGGGAGGCCCCGGAGCCCAGAGAGCAGGGGTCTGCCCGCCGGCCGCAGTCCCCGGTGCCCGACAGCCTCTGCCCTCCTCAGAACCGCATGCACGAGAGCCTGCACCTATTCAACAGTATCTGCAACCACCGCTACTTCGCCACCACGTCCATCGTGCTCTTCCTCAACAAGAAGGACGTTTTCTCGGAGAAGATAAAAAAGGCGCACCTCAGCATCTGCTTTCCGGACTACAATGGTGAGACCCTCGGCCCGCCGCCAGGCGGCGTCTCAAACCCACGATCTCGGCCTGCGCTCCTCCCGCCGCGGGGAGGATTTGCTACCGGGAGTGAGAACTCCCCCTTCCCCGCCAGGGCCCAACACATATGAGGACGCGGGCAATTACATCAAGGTGCAATTCCTCGAGCTCAACATGAGACGCGACGTGAAGGAGATCTATTCCCACATGACGTGCGCCACCGACACACAGAACGTCAAGTTTGTCTTCGACGCTGTCACCGACATTATCATCAAGGAGAACCTCAAAGACTGCGGCCTCTTCTGAGGTGGCTCCTCGCGGGCCGGGATGCTCCCTTGTCGTGCCTCTTGGTCTCAGTACCCCAAGCCCCATCCCCTGCTCCCCATCCCACCTCTCGACTGCAGGCCCCTCCCCAGCTCTCCAGATCCACTCCACTGCCTGCCGTCTGGCCCCCAACTTCCAGACCCTGTTGCTTCCAGGCCCCACCCTGACTCCTCAGGCTCCACCCCATGGCCATAGGCCCCTCCCTTGGCTCACAAGCCCCACCCACTCAAGCTCTTTTGACCCCGCCCCAACTCCCCAGGTGTCACTGCTTCCAAGCCCACCTCCACCTGTCTCTCAGCCTAAACCCAATTATTTGAGTGCTTAGGAATGTTGACTCTGTTCCTTTTTCTCTTCACAGGTGCCTGAACTCAAGCGTTCCTGAGACCCTGTAGCCCTTGCCGCCTTGTAGCCCCAATCCGCATGACCCCTATCAGCCCCCCAGGACTCCTGGGCTCCAGCCTGTGGCCCCACCAGCCACAGATTCAAAACCCTAAGCCCTGCTAACCTTGAGGGACTGACCCTCCCCCATGGCTCCCAGGATCCCCAGGTCTCCCAGAGTCCGGTGCCCCCAGCCACCCCAGCACTGCCCTTCACGGCCTGGCTGCACTGGCCTCCAAGACCCACCACAGCCAGCCCCAGCTAGGAGCAAGCAGGACTTGGGGCAGCTACAGCTCACGGTGACTCAGCAGTACCCCACTGACCAATCTCCTGCTGCTCTCCTGCCCCAGGAGGCCAGTGATTCACCTGGTGGGTCTGGGTTCAGCAAACAGCCCTCCCTCCCAGAGTTTCATGAAGGGCAGGGGGGCAGGAAGGGAACCCTCCTCCAAGCAGCCCTGCTGCTTACCATCAGCCCATTCTAGCCTTACCACCTCCATGTGACGAGTCTGACACCCATCTGCCCAGTGGCCAGTGACTGCCCCACCCAGCAGCTTTAGGGGTCCAAAGTCCAAGCTAGCTCTGGCCTGTGAAACTCATGTATAGACGAATTAGTGAGTGGGGGCAAGCCTGGGAGCTCCTGGTGCCAGGAAGAGACTCAAGCTGGACCCTTCCCCACATATCCTAACCCCTTCACCCACAGGCTCTGCCCCCTCCATGCTTGGACACTGTATTCATGTCCTACTAACTTACACACCCACAGTACTCCAGGCCAGTCTGTTGAGGGAGGGTACTGTTGACACCAGCTGTGGCCAATGGCTGAACTGTCCTGAGGGGTGGCTGGGAGCAGAGTCCAGCTCCCATCGATCAGCCCCAGGCAGGGGATTTGGGACAGGAAGGAGGCCCAGATTGTGCCCAGAGGGGTCTGCCCCAGGTAGGGTCATAAGCAAACCCAGGTGACCCTCTTGTCCCTGCCAGCAGCTTCTCTCATCCTTCCCATTCAGGGCCCATTCCCTGGTGGGAAAAACTGAGGTCCATGCCTGAACCATCAGTGACAAAGGCATCCATGTCCCCACACCCCTGCTCCCTACTTCCTCATCAAGCACCAAGTCCTCGCTGATGCTCGTGGGCTGGGGCCTGTGCTGTAGTCGAGGGCAAGGAGCATCCGTCTAACAAGGCCAGGGAATAATTTGCACTCCCTTCAGCTAGATACACAGACTCAGCAATAAATCTTTGCATCAGGCCCCAGCTGTCCTTTCTTGGGGGGAGGGGGAGAGTGTTAATGATCATGAGTCATGCAAATTTATTAAGTGCCCAGTGCTGGGCTGGACGTGAGTGGGAAGGTGGTCCTTTCCAGGGAGAAGCATCTGACCTAACATGGCAGGGGGCACTCTTGGGGGCATGGGATCAATTTGGGGTCTTGAGAGGGGTTGAGAGGGGGAAAGGAGCCATGGGAAATGTTCACAAGGACGATGTTGGATCAAGAGGGGGTTGTGAGGTGGAAGCTCGTTCTGGCAGGGACTGTAGTGTGTATAAGGCCCGGGAACATGGGCTGGTGGACCACAGGAGTTCAGTGGAGCAGGAGCAGGGAAGGGGAGATGGGGTGGGGAGACTGGGCAGGTGCCAAACGCCAGCCTAAGGGCCTGTGCTTCCTCCAGAAGATGATGGGCCCAGGAAGCCCTTGAAGCTAGAACATAATTGCAGGGCTGTGATTAGGGTGAGGCAAATGAGGCACTCACCTCAGGTGTAAGATTTAAGGTGATGCCAAAAAAATCAGTAATCAAGGTAAATATTAATGCAATACTTTCAAAAATCGAAGTTACGCCAAAAAATCCATAATGAACAGAATATCAAAATTTTAAATAAAGACAAGATCCAAGAGAGCCCTGCAGAGCCATATTGGACCCTGAAGCAAAAGGAAAAATGTCCACTCCTATATATGTTTTTATGTATTTTTAAAGGTTAATTTTTTTTTACAGAACATTAAAGTAGTTGAAAAAACATCGAACAAATTGTAAGTAGGTATATTAAAACCCACAATATTACTTTAAGATTAAATATTTTATTTATACCTAAAACAGAATTTATAATTTTATTTTCTTGGCTTTAATGGAAATAAAATCATCAATGATATTTTCCAAATCTGTTTCTGGAAAAAATAATCATTAAAATTTTTCATAAAAACATGTATATAGGGGCACATATTTTTCCTGGGGGCTGGGCATGGGGGAGGAGAGGAGTGGGGCTGGGAGGGTCCATGAGGAAGAGACTTATGTCATTACCCCGTGGGGCCAGGATCTGCAAGGACTGGGACTCATTGACAAGGGTCTGGATCTGTGCAGTGACCACGTGCATGTGATGCCCCCACCAAGCTGGGACTGCACAGGAGTGTTGAGGGCACTGAGTTTTCTGGACCTGTGGCCGCTTGGGGGAGAGGTCCAGGAGTCAGACAGATACTTGGGGCTGGGCAGGAGGCAGCATGTGGGCAGCATCCTCCACGTCCAGGTGGAAGTGGCACTGTGAGCCTGTGCGGGGCTAGAAGGGGAGAGTGAGCGTACCCAGGCCTGAGCATGGGGTGGAGGGGGGGACACTGGATGGGTTAGAGAGCCCAGGACACATGGGCAGCCACAATGGTGCTGCTCAGAGTCCTGAGGGGAGGATGAGGCTCAGGCCAGTGGTTCAGGACCTCACTGGGTGGTTTTGGGCCTGGCTGAGCTGGGCTGCTCATCCCTGTTAAGGACCCTCTGCCCAAACAATTTACTGGAGTGAGGTGGGGCAGGGGAGAATGAGTGATGGCGGGATTTATGGGGAAGGGCAAGGTGGAAGACAGAAGGCTTTGAGAAGCTGGAGTTGGTAGGCTTGAGACAGAGGAAGCTGCGGGAGAGGTGGGCTAATGGGGTCTTCCGCATGGCCACCTTGTCTTGGAAGGAAGGTAATGAGCTCCCCAGCCTTCCTAGGCAAGGGACAGAGAGGAGGCCAAACACCATGCAGGGGCTGGACCCCACGCTCCAGGTTCTGACCCTAGGGACTGGGATTCTGAACCAATATTCTTGGATCCCATGGACTGAGGACACTGCCTGGCCTCAAGCTGCCCTGTTCATGGCCAGCAAGTACGGGGGTGGGGGGTCGAGTCTCCTGGCCTGAAGCCTCCTCAGCCCCGCTTACCACACCTGTGTAATTGCACCCTAACGAGCAGGATCAATGGGTGCCTAATGCCTGATTCACAGTCCAGGGCAGAGGATCAGAGAGAGCTGGCCCAGAGTCGGCACAGTGACCACACTCTAGTTTTGTAGGCAGGGGGCATTTACTGTGGGCACCTCCAGCCTCCACCATCCCTGCCTGACCTCAACCTCAAGGTGCCCCTGGGGGCCTTCCCAGCCTTCGACTCTGGCTCTGGCGGGACTAACCTGGCCCGGCCACGGAACAGAGATTAGACAGACCTGGCGAACCGTTAATGCTGCTGACGTCAGGGCCTGGTCTGGTGGCTACTGGGTGGGGGCTTGGGCCCTCCCCACGGGCAGTAGCACGGCCCACGTGACCTGGGCGCACTAAGCCGCTTCAGTGGCCAGAGAAACTGGGTGCCAGATCTCAGGGGAGAGAGGGGGGCCCTCCGGGACTGTGGGGGCAGGCTCCAGCCTGGAGGTCACCAGCTCTGTGGACTCAGGCCAGGGGAGAACCAGACAGGAAGGTTTGCCTATGGATGCCCTCTATACTTCCACAACCCCGCACCCCTGCTAGTGCCCAAAGAGGAGCTTTCCAGACACCAAGGTGGGCAGAGTGTATTCAGGAGCTATGGGGGTGGGTCCTCAACCCTGGGGTATGGAGGTGAGAACCACCCTCTCCTGTGAGGCCTTGAAAGCCCCAACATGCCTCCAGGCCAAGGGTCCTGCCCCTGCACACAGCCCTCTGCCTATCAGTGCCAATCCCACATGCACTCAAGGTTCCCTGTGGCCAAGCTGTTCCTTCCAGCCACAGTACCCTCTCTTCCCCACCCTGGCATGTGCCTTTCTTCCCCTTGGCAGAGTCAAGCCCACGGATTGCTTCTCCATCAGGCTTTTCCTGATCCGCACACTCTAACCTGGCAGGAGTTTTCCTGTCTAGAGGGCCCACACAGAGCGCTTGGAGACACTGAGCCTGGGGCTGTGTGGTGGGGCGGCAAGAGCAGCCACAGTCAGGGCAGGACGAGCTGGCTCTTCCAGGGGCTCAGGCACGGTTCTCAGAGGCGATCTTTCATTTGCGTGTAGAGGGACAAGTGAGAGTTTGCCAAGGAGGTGGGACAGGATGGGGAACCAGGAGGGCAGAGGCACAGGGAGGTGAAGGCTGGCACGTCCTTGGAACAGCCGGGCAGTGGGGGAGGTGAAGAGGCCAACTGGGAAGAGGAGCAGGTTGGGAGGATGTCAGGTAGGCCAGCTGGGTGTGAGGCAGGTGCCTGCAGGGTGTCCGAGGAATCAGTGGATACAGATGCTAGGCTCTGGGGAGGACTGGGTTGGAGGTGAAGATGGGGCCTCACTGTAAAAGAGGGTCTTGAGACACTGTGTAGACGGTGTGCCAGGGGAGGTGCTGGTGTGGTGAGAGGGGGCTGCCTAGCTGGAGGCTAAAGAGGGAGGAACAGAGCAAAGGGCTGCCAGGACCCTGGAAGGAGGGTCTGAGTGATCCTGGGATCCTAAGTTCTGTCTCATATATCTGACAGTTTCTTGGGCCTGTGTCTCAGATTCTGGAGATGGGGGAGTGGAGGTAGGGGACTGGGCCGAAGGTTGAGATAAAGCTCCCCCCACCTTCCACTCCAGGTGGCTGCCCCCAGCACAGCAGCTGCGTGGATAGACATTCCCTCCAGCCTCTGGGAGAAGGTGCCTGGTACCTCTCAGAGCCCCATAATGGCTGCCAACTGTCCAGCCACCTCAGGCTGGGCTGGGAGATTTGGCAGGTGGTGGGAAAGGCCTCTGAGCTGTGTCTGCCCTTCCTGGGGCCCAGGCCTAGCATCAACAATCGGGCAGCCCCTCCCCCAGCCTGGCCACAACTGGCCTGGCCCAGGGACCCCACCTCACACCACCCTCATGGCTCCCACAGCAGCCCAGCCCAGCTGGCCCCTGCTCCCTCCAGTCTGGATTGAGGACCCCAATACCCACATGCTGGGTGACCTTGAAGCCAGGCCTGGCTCCTCAGGAACTGCCAATAGGAGCACCCAGCCCTTTGCAAATGGCTTCTGTGAGCATCCAGGATGTCTGGAGTTGGGAGGTGGGGGGCAGACCTGAGACCCCGGTCAACACCTCTCCTACCTGACTCTGTCCCACGGGCAGTCCTCAAGCCCCTTCGAAGGGTGAGAGTCTTAGGGTCTCTCATGACCAAAGTAAGCTGTGATCTGGGATTACACCAGCCCCAGATCAAGGGGGAGGGCCAGTGTCCCTTCCTATTTTTCAGCCATCAGCAGGGAGGGAGCTTAGATGGTTTGAGGTTTTCAAGGATTGCCACCATCCCAATGCCTTTCTCTTTAGTCCTCCCATCCCCTGGTACTCCCAGCCAAAGCTGAGTCCCCTTGGCTCACAGCTTCCCCTTAACCCACTCCCTTCAGGCCAGGGGAAAAGCCAGAGCCATTTCCTTGTGACGCAGAGGGAAACTGAGGTACGCTAGGGCTTGGCTGCGGGGGTGCTGTGAGTCAGGCGGAAGAGAATCCTGGAGTCCTGACTCCCAGCCCAGGACAGGGAAGGGGTGAGGCCTGTCCTCTGAGGGCATTCTCCCCAATACCAGGGAGGGGGGCAGACATGACACAGAGACATCCAGCTTGACTAGGAACAGCAGAGGCCATGGATTAATCGGATCAGAGCCAGTGGCTGAGAAGCAAGGGACACAGCTGTTCTGCAAACACCCTCCCCCAGCTCACCCCCAAGGTCAAGGCCTCCCCCAGCTCCCTGCTGGTTGCTCCTGGGCTGGTGGGCCTTAACACTCACCACCCACTACTGAGCACTAAGGCCTTGGGTGGGAAGCAGGCAGGGGCAGGATAGGAGCCCTCAGCCAGGAATGGGGTCACCCTAAAACCCCTTTCCCTGAGGCACCAAGTCCCAGGCCCTACTTCCCAGGGGCAGACACAGCTGTCTCCTACTCTTTAGAAATAAGGAAATGGGGGCATGGCCAGGGAGATCCAGACAAGGCTCAGCGTGAGCCAAGACTTGCTCCCTGCACCCTTGCCCGCCCCCGCCCCATCCTCACTGCCCCTACCCTTGTCTACCCTCAATCTCTTCTGAATATCTGGGGTGAAGACAGAATTGATGCAGGGAGCCCCTGTCCTCACCCTATCCCATCTCTGCTTGGGAAGGGTGAGGCAGGCAGAAAAGACATCTTGTGCCTAAGTGATGTGAAAGTCCCCCATTCAAGGCATCCTTCGCTGAGGTTAAGCATGGCCCTGTTCCCATTTCTCTTAGCTGAAGAGCTCCTTCTGGCTTGAGGGAAGTGAGGGCAGAGCATTTCAGGGGTTAGGGGGCGCTCAGAGACCTCAGAGAGAATCTGCTTTGGACTAAAGCATTCCCCCAACAAGATTCAACTGAGCCCCTCCCGGAGCCGCTGCTCTCCTACCTAAGCCTCCTTAGCGCTCTAGCTGCCCCTTTGCTCCAGGCCAGTGGAGGGCCCCCGCCTCTCCGCAGACCTGCCCCTCCTCCTGCGGGCCGCGGGGGATTGGCGGGCCGGGGGCGGGCCGGGGGCGGGGCCGAGCGCCCTTCATCCCCTGCCGCTGCGCTCAGCCGGGAGCAGAGCGGACAGCACCGGCCCGAGCGGAGCACCGCGCGTCCTCACCCGCGAGGCCAGGTACTGCTGGGGCGCCGACCCCCCGCCCAGGGGCACCGAGCGGGCGGAGCCCTACTGTCCACTTTCGCGTCCGGAGCTGGGCTCTGGGCAGGTCCCCTCGCCCGCCCTGGCTCCGGGCAGGCGCCCCAGCCTCTGGGGAGCCAAAGCCCCGAGCGCTCCAGGCGCAGGTCTGGGGACCCGCCAGCTCCCAGCTTGAGCTAGTGTCCTGGGAGGAGCACCTCGTGGTCTCGGGGCCTCTCGCAGGGCCGGGCGGGATAGCAGGAGGTCGGCGGCACCCGGGGCTGGGGTCACAGGACGCCTTGTTGGGGGCTAGAGTGGCACGCGATGGGCTTCCCGAGGCACGGTCCATGGGGGCGAGCTCGAGAGGGCCCGGACGGGGGCCTAAGAGGGCCGGGGAGCAGGCCCTGGAGCGCTGCCCCGACGGGCGCCTGACAAGCAAATCGGCCCGCTGGCACGCCGGGCGTCAGGGTATATTTATCCCGCTGCGTTAGGCAGGGGCTTGAAGGCAGATCGGGCCAGGCTGCCTGAGGGGCCGCGTGGCACATGTTGGTCCCAGAGTCCGTGCCATTTGCAGCCAGGCCAGCGGGCACGGCGGGCACAGGGCGAGCGTGGCTCCCTGGATTGAGGGCGTGGCTCGGTCTGAGCTCCTAGAGCTGACAGTGCGCGCAGGGGCGGAGGGAAAGGACCAGGACTAGGTTTGCAGGAACCCGCCCCCACCCGATTGGCCCCTTCGATTGGCCACAGCGAGTGCGTGCGTTTGTTTACACCCGGGGAGGGGGAGGCCAGGGGCGGGGCCTGTGGGAATCCACCCTCTCCCCCACAGTGACCCGAGTCCTGAGCCCAGGTGTAGGCTCTGGGACAGGTCTGAGGGGGACTAAGTTAAAGGTCCTTGCACCGTGGGGGCCACCTCGACCCAGGCCCATCCTTCTTTCAGCCTGCCAGTGCTGTCCTTCCTTCCATGACTGCCTTCAGCCACTGTGCTGGCCCTGAAAGGGGCCCTTCCTCTTTAGTACACAGTCTGGCATGGGGGCTCACTTCCTTCTGGAAAGTAAGCAAATGCCTCAGAGGTTCTCAGTCTGGAGCATAGCAAGTTGGAGAGATCCAAGGACAGGTCCATTTTGAGAGGGGGAGGTTCTGCACAAACATGGAAGGCTTCCTGCAGGAAGCACCAAAGGTGGGAGAAATCAGGGGTGGATGAGGCCAGGCCTGGCACATTCCTAAGAGGGCTGGAATGCTGGGATCAGGAATGAGAATCTCGGACTCCTTGAGGTTGAGGACTGGGGGCTGTGTCTCGGGGGAAGGCGGGGGTGTACATCTCAAAACTTTGTTCTGCCTGGGCCCATAGAGCCACCGTCCTCACTGGCTTCCCAAGCCACCCTTTGTTCTGTACTGGTTCTTTGGGCCCATGTCACAAACACCCCCCGCATCCAGGCTCCAGGTGGCAAGACCATGAGGGCTGGTTGCTCCTGTCCTAGTGCCTGCTGCCCTAGCAAGTAGCCTTGGAGGCCTGGACGAATGGAGAAACACGTGCAATAGGACAAGCTGGGTGGTTCATGGTCTCTGGGTGGGGGCAGGGAAGGGTTCTGAGCCGAACTGAGTGCACCCTGAAAGTCTGGGCTGGGCAGGGTGCAGGCACTCAGTCTGAGGGGGAAAATGTTTTGGGGGAGTGGTTGGCTACAAGAGAGGTACAGTTTTGGCATCTGTGTGCACAGAAAGCTGGGGCGGGATGTGCAGTCTATACCATAATAGGATAGGGGCACTGCAGGAGGATGTTCTAGTGCAGACATGGCCGGGGAGCCAGGCGCCACTTGGAGCAGGTGAAATGGGGTGGAGGCTTGCCAAAGACCTTGAACCCATTCCATTCATTTAATATTTACTGAGTACCTACTGTGTGCCCTGTGCACACTCAGTCTGCTGGATGGAGGGCTGGACTTTGGATAAAACAGATGCATGGTGGGGGCGCTCTAGAGGACCGGGCAGGGCTTCTGGGGGCCAAAGGGAAGGACCAGCTGCTGGGCAGGAGGGGCTTTCCGGCCAGCGGCCTGGGGTGGCTTGGATTTGAATTTCCGCTCTGCGGGCCACGTCCTGTACACAGCCTCTCAGCCAGCACGTCTGCACACGTGCATGGCTGCTGAGGATGGGGGTCACTTCAACTGACTGTCCTCTCCGTATACCTTTCCTATTGTGTGGGTAGACAAACCATGGGTGCTGGACTACGGGGCTGTGAGCTTTCCAGCTGGGCCTGGCCTGTGGCCCCAGTGGGTTCAGTCCCACCCTCTGGATGTCTGCACCTGACTAATGGGAGCATAACCTGCCCTTGTAGGAACCTGGAAATGCTGTGGCATCCCTGCAGTGCCCACTGGGCCTGCTGCCCCCTCACCTGGGCCTCTGGCTCCCTCTACTTCTTGCGCCTTCTGGGATGCTCTGTCTTGTCTTGCTGTCTCTCTGTCTCTTTCTCCATCTGGCTATCTCTAAATGGTTGGCCATCTCTGTCGATCTGTCTCTCACTTATCTGGTTGTCTGTCTCCCTGTCTGAATGTCTATCCACCCATCTCTCTGTGTATTCTTCTCTATTTGTGTCCCTCTAGATCCATCTGCATTTCTTTATCTCCCCGTGCCTGTCTCTTGGTCTGGATCAGTATGCATGGACACAGATATCATGTGTGTGTGTTTTCTCTCCCTGTCTCTCTCTTCCCTCCCTCTGACTCTGCTTCTTCCTGACATTGGATGGCGCCTCTCCTCTGGGCTGACCTTGCCTTCTGCCTCCCCATTGGGGTCTCCAGTGAGTCCTGAGCTGCCCCAGGCCCCTGCTCCAGCTTTCTTTGGGGCCAGAAGTCCGGCTGTCCAAATATTTGGCCGCCTCCAGGGGATTCCGAGTCAGCAGGGAGGAGAATGGGCTGGCTGGCTCGGGGTCTCCCCTGCCCCTGGGGGGGCCACAGGCACGTGATGTCCTGTCCTTTGCCTCAGCTGAGCCTCGGGCTGCACGTCCTTCTCAGCAGGCTGGCAGTGGGGGGGAGGGGGCTGCTGCTGGCTCTGGCCCAGTCTTGAGGCAAGAGGTTCCGACTGCAGCTTCCACTGGGGGCAATCTGAGCAAGGAGGGTCCAGGGGTGGGCAGAAGGGGAGGCCTAGGTGTCTGGGGATAGGCCCAATGCTAAGCGTCTGTTAGGTTTAGAAAATGTACCCTGTCACAGGAAAGTCCATCTTCCGGCCCCAGCTGGGGCCCTCAGATCCTCCTAGACACTTCCGGATACCCGGAACACAGAAGCACCGGGCCAGAGAGCTAGGGGATGAGGGGTTGGTGTGGCCAACACATCAGTGCTCTGCACCATTTGCCTTCCCCTCCTGCATGCTACCCCCTCAGTACCAGCCAGATGTTGGCCACACACTAGCCACTTACTCAGTGTTGTTGGCAATGGGGGAGTAGCGGATGGAAGACTGGATCTGCTGAGGTCAAAATCTGGAGTTGTGGGTCTGGGGGAGGGGCAAGGGGTTTGTTTTAGTATCCTCCCGCGTCCCGAACACCCGCCCACACACCCTGTCCCTAGACCCCTGACCTCAGCAATCAGCTCCGCACCAATCCCTGTTGCTGTGCCTTGAGAACATACAATCCAGATGTGTCTGCTGAATCCAGTTTCCCTGTTAACTGATAGCTTGTCCGAGGAGGGTGTTTTCCTTCTGAAGCCTGGAGAAGCAGGTGGGCAAAGGGGCTCTAGGGAGGGACACCTTCTCTCAGCTAATGAGGGGAGTGGTAAGGACCGGTGAACTAGAACTGGGGGCAGCCCTCATCCATGGGCCCCCAGGGATGACCACAGTGGACCCTTAAGCCAGGCCAGCCGCCTCTCACCTGAGATCTGAGCTGAGGTGAGGGCTTCCCAGGCACAAGGAGCCTGGGGGCCATGGCAGCAAGCTCTGTGGGGTCTGTGCCTCCACCAGCACATGTGGCCACAGGACCGAGGGTAGAAGGACAGTGTGGCTGTCTCCCTGTAGTTAGCCTGCTACTGCAGACCCACTCACGTCCCTGAACATTGGGGAGGAAAGCCGGGCTCAGAGCCCTGGTGGCTCCAAGGACCTGGATGTGGGGACAGAGAGGTGTGCTTCCCATAGCAGCTGACACGAGCAGTGGCCCCACGGTGGCCTGGATTCCTGGATATCGAAATCTTTAATTAGCCAAACTCAACGCCTGTCAAGGAGGTGTGCCTGACGAATTCTCACCCTGTGATGTCTGCGTGGGCGGACATTACCTGCTATGCTATCCCCGTGGCTTCTGCACCGCCCCCCCCTTATCTCTCCACAGAGCAAACAGGCCCCAGGGCAGTGGCCTGGACCATCGATTTACTGCCTGAACGGATGCTACACCCATGACAGATGCCATTCTGATGATCTGCCCAAGGTCGCAGTGATCTCCCCACCCAAGATCCTGACCGCTCTCTGGGAGCCTGTGGTCTGCTCTGGGGGCGAAGTGCTCAGGGAGGCTCCTCACTCTGTCCCCACCTTTGGTCAAAACTTACGGAACCCCCGGAGGACAGGAGGACACTGAGGTCCTGAGTGGGGAATACTTTGTCCATGGTCACATGGTGAGGCAGGGCCAGGTCAGGCCTCAGACCCAGAGTGTCCACTCTGGACTTTCCCCACAGTGGGTCAGAATCTGCTGGCAGCTTTCCTCAGGCAGGGGCTATCCCCTGAGTCTACTCCGATACCTGATGCAAAGGAGCCTGGCAGGCGGCAGGCCAGAGAGACAGGAACTGTCAAAAATGGGCTGCCAGCCTCAGGAAATGCCTGGAGGTCCACATGTCAGGCCAGTACTAATCTCTACCCTGGCCCCCCAGCCCTTAGCCTTGCCCTAACTGAAGTATAGATTCCTTTACCTCGACTTCAAGGCCCTGTCAGGCTTGTCTATGGCCACGGAACCTTCATTCTATCCTCAGAGCCTGCCTTATACCATGCCTCAGGGCCTTTGCCTATGCTGTGCACTCTGCTTGAGGTACTCTTTTTTGTTTCCACATTCTGGGGGCTTCTGCTGGAATTTCAGAACTGGCTCCCTCACCTCCTCCTCCAGGAAGCCTTCCTTGATGTCCCTCTCTCTCCTTTTTTGAGTCCCAGCACTATGTGGCTTGGTTAAAAACCACACTATGTGCTGGGGTTCCCCTGCAGGAGCCATAGGGTGGGGGATGTCTGTGTGGGTTTTGTCCCTTCCAGACTGGAAGCCACTTGAGGAGGGGTATTCCATGTCCTCTCTGGGATCTCGCGCCAGCCTGAGACCCAGCAGTGACTGGTCATGAGTAATAGGCAGGACCGGAAGGTCTAGGCCCAGGTCCTGCTTGAGGGGATGGGGAACCTGGAGCCAGGGCCTCAGGCACTTTGGCCATGACCATGCCATGGCTGTGGTCTCCCTGGAGGCAGTGCCTGGCTGCTAGGGAAGAATATTAAGGCAGAGAAGAGTGCTTTGTCCAGGCTGCTGACTCAGCACACTCTGAGGGCCTGTCCAAGCCTGCCCCGGGCGGAAGGCCAGGCAAGGGCAACCCCAGCTGAGAGCCAGGGGGCACTCTGGAGTGACTCTGGAGACCAGGTGCTGGTATCCTTGGAGGGGTGCTGTTGGTGAGGCTCAGGGCAGGGGCATGAAGAAGACAGGCTTACCTTAGGGACTCTGGTCCAGGGGAAGAGGGTGTTAGAAGAGATGCTCAAATTGTCATGGTCCTATGTGGACAGGCTGGAGGAGAGAAGGGTTCAGATGCCAGCATCAGAGGAAGGAGAGGTAGGTTGAGGGGTCCAAGGGTGCCAGGTATGGGGTACTCAGGACTGAGGTACCTAGGATCTGAACTCTGGCTTGGGGCTGCCTGGGGCCATTGCAGGGAGGTCCTCTGGTCAGTTCTGTGTGGCTGCTGCCTCCAGAACACCAGGGCCTGTGGCCTGAGGCCCAAGTCCTGAGCCTAGCCTCCCCTACCCACCCTAGCCCTGAATGCTGAGTTTGAGACCCCTGGTGCTCCAGCTTCAGGAGCAGACCTGAGACCATCAGGATCTGGAGTGGGGATGGGGGATTTGGGGCAGGATTCAGGGTTCCCAAGTGGAGGGGGTGCCATGACATCAAAACTAGGCTCTGGCTGATCTGCCTGGCAGTGCTGCCCCCTCCCTGGTCTCCACTCTGGCTTCAGATCTCCTGCTGGCCTGTCTGGCCTTCAGGATGTCCTTGTAGATCCTGGGGACACTATGCCCAGGTACCTTCTGGGCATGGGGTAGGTGGCTCCCAGCGCCAGTGATGGGAGAGGGGCTAGCAAGTTGTCTGGGCAGTGGGCAGAGTTGGGCATGGGGAGGAGGGGAGCTGATCCCTTTGGGGTCCAGCTGAGCTATGCCTTGAGCGCAGGGAAGGGAAGACTGATCCAGTGGTCCAGGCCCATCTACAGCTGGCCAAGGTTCTGAGTTCCTGACCTGGGGCTCCAGGAAGTGGGGAGTCTCCTCAAAGGGTGGGCACCTAAGGGTGGGGTGGTTCCCCAGCAGGGGAGGAGAGGCTTGAAAGAGAACATGGCCCTGAGGCCAGAGCTGTGCGGAGGGTGAGGCCTGCGTGGCCCAAAGAACTGGGCCCCAGGGCACCCATTTCCTGGAAGGCCCCTGAGGGCCCTTTGCAGCCAAGCGGGCAGGGTCCAGGTGTCCAGCCACCCAGCACCGCCTTAGGCCTCCTGGCTCCGGGGGGGTAGCCTCTGCGCCTGCCGTTCCCAGCGCCAGCTCTTAGCCCACAGAGGGACCTTTGTTCCGGCTGCCAGCAAAGCCCGCCGGGTGGCTGGGAACAGGGCCCACAGCCCTCGCCCTCTCCCGAGGCCTCCAGCCGTCAGGCAGTGCCATTCTAGGTTGGCTAGGAGGCCCCTGGCACACAGGGCACAGGAAACTGTCTCCCAGTATTAATATCAGGGAGGGGCAATCAGTCCAGGGCCCATCCCCAGAGAGGGGTCTGGTGGCCTGGGACTCAGCCTTCTGGGGTCCTGGCACCACTGGGCTCTGAACTCAGGTCATCCAACTGAGCTTTACTTCACAGATGGTGAAACTGAGGCCCCAAGGGCTTGCCTGGGTCGATATGTATATGTGGCAGGGGAGTGCTAGGTACTAGCTGAGGTGTCGCCTCAGAATGTCCTGGAGAACTCAGGTATCCGAGCTCTGCCCCTCAATGGCAGGTTCCAGGGTGGCAGCAGGCAGAGCTGCATGAACATGTATGTCCTCAGTGAAATTCTGGGAGGTGTGCTACAGCTGCAGACTTCTGTGGGAGTCTGGGCCGTGAGCCCAAGGAGCGGGGATAACCAGAGGGACCGTCTGCTCTGTAGACTTCTGACTGCGTCAGTGTGAGAGCCAGTGTTCCTGGTGGTGGTCCCTGAGCCATGGAGGCACCTCTGCAGACGGAGATGGTGGAGTTGGTACCCAACGGCAAACACTTGGAGGGGCTACTCCCAGTCGCCACCCCCACGGCTGGCAACCAGAGGTGAGCGAGGGACTCAGTTATGGCTTAGGGCAGGGCAGGGTGCAGGGCAAGGGGCTGGAGCTGAGCTGCCTGGCTGGTCTGTGCCTGCAGGGTTGAGGGCCCCGGACGGAGCTGTGTTGAGGGCGAAGGCTTCCTACCAAAAAGTCCCAGCAAGGAGCCACACTTCACCGATGTGAGCAAGGGTGGCCGTCAGGGGCTCGGGGGCACCCCTGGGAGCTTGAGGGCAGTAATGAGGTGCTATGGGGCAGCGATGGGAGGCCAAGGGACAGTGCGAGGGAATGCTGATTTACCTCCACAACTTGCTAACTCACCCCACCCCTCCCGTCTCACTCTGGTGCCTGCAGTTCGAGGGGAAGACATCGTTCGGGATGTCAGTGTTCAACCTCAGTAACGCCATCATGGGCAGTGGCATCCTGGGGCTCGCCTACGCCATGGCCAATACGGGCATCATCCTTTTCCTGTGAGTGCCCTTAGCAAACCTTCTAAAGATAGGAGCCCTAAACAGGCCACCAATCCTGACCTCCCAGGACCTGCCAGTTTCCTGTCACAAGACCCAGGCTGCAGTGGGTGGGCACTTACACTCAACCCAAACCACAGCTGAAAAAAACAGCCGTGGCCAGACAAATATACCTCATTTCCCAGTAAACCTGCTGAGATGACAACACGGGGCCAGCCTAACAGGACTGAGTCTGTCCTACCACATTTACACGTGATGGATAAACCCCATGGCCAGGCTTTATGTGGGTACACGTGTCCTTACCTCAGAGCTCTGCCCTGCAGCCTAAATGGAAAACATGTTTCTTCCAAGATCTCAAGGGGAGGTGGTGCTCAGAGGGTCCCTTCTGGGTCATGGCCACCCTGGGTCAACCCAGGTGATGTTCACCACCCCTGGGGCCTGCCGAGTTTGCATCCACACATGTTGGGGGTCCAGACACCTGGGTCACAGACCCCGCACACCCAGGCCTCCTGGAGCTCATTGCCCCCTGCCTGCCAGGGGAGCCCCAGCGACCTCTTTTCGTCCACCTTCCCCAGGTTCCTGTTGACGGCCGTCGCCTTGCTCTCCAGCTACTCCATCCACCTGCTACTCAAGTCCTCAGGGATCGTGGGTGAGCCCCAAACCTGGCCTGTAGCAGGGAGGGGTGGGCTGGGGAGAGCACTCCTGACTGTCCTGATTCCCTGTCCCCACAGGCATCCGTGCCTATGAGCAGCTGGGCTACCGTGCCTTTGGGACCCCAGGAAAGCTGGCGGCAGCCCTGGCCATTGTGCTGCAGAACATCGGAGGTGAGGCTGATGGGCAGGTGATGGACGGTGGACAGGCTGAAGGCTGGCTGGTTTGGCTGACCTGCCTCTCTCCCCCCAGCCATGTCCAGCTACCTGTACATCATCAAGTCCGAGCTGCCCCTTGTCATACAGACCTTCCTGAACCTGGAGGAGCGGACATCGTGAGCCCCAGGGTGGGGCGGGGCTGGGTGAGGGTGGGAGGCCCTAGTCTAACCCTCTATGTCCACCACTAGCAGAGCCCAGGCTGGGCTAATGGGAGAGACAAGACAGGGTGGAGGTGGGGGGCAGAGAGCTGCCGGCAGAGCTACCATTCAGTGCACAGTTGTTTATGCAGCACCTTGGGGAAGACTCCCAGGAGGGCCATGTGGGGCAGGGGGTAGTCTGAGGCTGAGGAAGCCGGCCCCGCCTAGCCGTGGACCCAGCCTGTGAGCACAGAGGACCTGAGAACCTCAGGCTTAGCTCTAAGCTCCTGCTATTCCTGACCGTGGCTTGGGTGTTAGCCTCCCCACCACCTCGCCCCAACCAAGAAATTAAGCCCACAGCGTCCCAGTTGCCTATTGTCAGTTTAGCCAGTTCTCGTGGCATAAGCATGTTTTGTGCGTAGGAGCAGAGAAGATAGCCAGGTCCTGCCCTTGGCAATACAGCCCCGGCAAGCAGAAAGGCTGCATGGCTGAAAACAGCTCTGGGAGGAAGGAAACAGCCCGAATTCTGCCCCCAGGCCCTGGGGGTCTTTCCCAAGGAGTTGGCCTTTGGGCTTGCCCTTGAAGGAGGGTCTCATTCCTCATCCCTTTAGCTCCCTGTGTCCACTGTCCATTGAGGGCGTGGGGCAGGATGATGCAGGATGCAGATGCTGGGGGGACCACAAGGAGCTCAGATGGTTGGCAAGTCCCTGAGACCCCCATGGAAAATACCTCACCCCCCAGACCCAGGTTCTTTCATCCCACCCACCTCCCGGGCCCCTTGGGGCCACTCCATGGGGAGGATGGACCCAGACCTATGTATTCTAGGAAAAACAACCACAGTGACGGCAATTGTAATGGTTACCAAGCAGGAGCTGAGTGTATTAGTCCTCACCTTGTCCAGGAGAGTGCTGGGAGTGGGCCCATTTTGCAGATGGGTAAAGGGAGGCTCAGAGCTGTGGACAAGTATTCTTCAGAGATCACTCAGTGGCACCACGGGTGACCCCGGCTGGGGGTCAGGCGGCCCCATCACCCAAGGCTGAGTGGACTCTAATATCAGCTCCCCACTCCCGTCCCTGCAGGGACTGGTACATGAATGGAAACTACCTGGTGATCCTGGTCTCTGTCATCGTCATTCTGCCTCTGGCACTGATGCGGCAGCTTGGTGAGTGTGGCGGGGCCAGGGCCTTGGAGGGATGCGTGGGAGGGGACCTTCGGTCTCACATCCCCCCTCCCCAACTTTGCAGGCTACCTAGGCTACTCCAGTGGCTTCTCTCTCAGCTGCATGGTGTTCTTCCTAATTGCAGTGAGTTACCCTCCACGCTGGTCGAGGGAGGGGGGCAGGTCCTTCTGGGAAGCCTGGGTCAGAAGGCAGCTCCTCCAGTCCTGATCTAGATGTGGCTTCACAGTGACTTCCCAGGCAGCCTAGCCTGGCCCTGATACCCTCATCCTTCCCTGCCCCCACCTAGGTCATCTACAAAAAGTTCCACGTGCCCTGCCCGCTGTCCCCCAGTTTAGCCAACGTGACAGGCAACTTCAGCCTCGTGGAGGTCATCAAGGAAGAGGCAGGGCTGCAGGTTGAGACGGAGGCCGCAGCCTTCTGCGCCCCGAGCTACTTCACCCTCAACACACAGGTTGCAACAGACCGGGGAGGGGGCAGTGGGCCTGGTGAGAGTGTCAGGGGCTGTTCTGACACAGAATCCCTGTTTTGCCAGACGGCATACACGATCCCCATCATGGCTTTCGCCTTTGTCTGCCACCCTGAGGTGCTGCCCATCTATACAGAGCTCAAGGAGTAGGTATCCGTGGCTGGGAGAGGGGGAGGGGGCTGCCTTGTGTTGGTTTGGGGAGAACGGATGTGGTCCTAAAGGGGGGAAAGAGTGACAGGAGCCAAGTCATTTTATCCAAGGTCTCCATGGCTGCCACAAGGGGTGACCGGGGGCAAGAAGGAGGCTCCCTCAGCTACCAGATGGTGAGGGTGTGGTGCCAGAGAGAGACCCCAGGACACATGGGGGTTTCCCAGTGTGGCCCAGCTTGGCACCAATCCCCTCCCCTGCTGCCCCATAGCCCCTCCAAGAGGAAGATGCAGCACATCTCCAACCTGTCCATCGCCGTCATGTATGTCATGTACTTCCTGGCCGCCCTCTTCGGCTACCTCACCTTCTACGGTATGGCTGGACCGTGGGGGCAGAGGCAGAGGCCAGGCTGGGGGGCAAGGGGCTGGCCAGTGGCCATGGCACCCTGCATACTATAGGCGTTCATTAGGTCTGTGATGCCTAACTGTGCCCTGCAGCTGTGGAGGTGTGTTACCACTCCTCAGTGTCAGGGTCAACCCAGGCTCAGAGCCCAACCCCCTCCCTGGACCTCCTGCTGACCACCCTCCCTGCCTGCCACAGACAGGGTGGAGTCGGAGCTGCTGCACACCTACAACAAGGTGGACCCGTTTGATGTGCTGATCCTGTGTGTGCGCGTGGCCGTGCTGACGGCAGTCACACTCACAGTGCCAATTGTTCTGTTTCCGGTGAGCCAATGTGCAGGTGGCCAGGTGGCCAGGCCACTGGCGGGGTGGGACTGATGGGGCTGACAGATTGATGACTCTCCCCACCCTGCTTCCCAGGTGCGCCGCGCCCTCCAGCAGATGCTGTTTCAGGACCGCGAGTTCAGCTGGTTGCGGCATGTGCTCATTGCTGTTGGCCTGCTCACTTGTATCAACCTGCTGGTCATCTTTGCCCCCAACATCCTGGGCATCTTCGGGGTCATCGGTAAGGGTCTGGCCCTGCTGTGAATGGAGGCAGGGTACTGCCCCAGAGAACTTCCCTTCTGCAAACCCTGGCAGATTCCTAAGCTCATAACCTACGTTTAAGTGATGGCTGCTGGCCATGTGCACAGCTTGGCCTCCCATCTGAGATTTGTTCTTAAGGCTCTCCTAATCCATTTTGAGGGCTCAGAGCCACCGAGTCAGTTACCCTTGCTGGGGGTGCTGGAGGATGGAGTGGAGCCCAAGGGTCAAGGGGCCTTCACAAAGGATCTCATTGGCTCTTGTCCCCACCTCACATATGAAGAAGTTTAGAGTGATTAAGGGAGAGCCATATAGCTGTTAAGTGGAGAGCCTTGATTGGGCCCCAGGATCATGGGACTGTAGGTTTAGGGTTCTGTCCAACTGTCCCAGTTGGGGCTCTGAGTGGGAAGATCAAACAATTCTGAGACATCTTTGGGGTGACCCAACTCAGGAGACCGACTCCCCAGCCCAGCTCTGCAAGGACCAACACACAGACCTGGGGGCTGAGTATCATTGATATCACTGACAGGACTCTTGGTTCTGTATGTCTGAAAGCTGACTCAAAATGAATTATTCAGAAAGTAATGTATTGGCTCAATTAATGGAAAAGCCTTCAGGAATAGCTATATCCAGGAGCCCAATATCCTCAAACTTCATCTCTGTCTCTTGGCCTGCCTTTTCTCTTTGCCAGCTTCATTCACTGACAGAGTTTTCTGACACCAAAGGCACTAGCCTTCTATGCTGGTAGACAAAGAACAAGGGGAGGGGCTGATGGGCTCTCCAGAATCAGACAGAGCTCTCGAGTGGAGTCTCAAGATGAGACTCCCTCATCAAGGAATGTTTGATCTCATTAAAGGGTCCACCCTGAACCTTAGCCAATAGGTGGATGTGAGCCAGTGGTGGCCATGCCTTATTCTTTGCAGGTGCCACATCTGCCCCATGCCTCATCTTCATCTTCCCTGCCATCTTCTACTTTCGCATCATGCCCACAGAGAAGGAACCTGCAAGATCTACCCCCAAAATCCTGGTGCGAAGGGCCTGGGGGTTGGTGTGCTGGTGTGGGGATGAGGGGGCTGCCCTGACCTCAGACCTGACCCTGACTTCTGACCCCACAGGCCCTTTGTTTTGCTGCACTTGGCCTCTTGCTGATGACCATGAGCTTGAGCTTCATCATTATTGACTGGATCTCGGGGACCAGTCGGCACGGAGGAAGCCACTAGGATGACCCCCATCCTGTTCTGTCTACTCGTCCTCCTACCCCTTCCCAGACTCTTCAGCCCCTGCTCCCATCCAGTGGCCAGTTGGAGGGGGAAGAGAAAGACGTGGTGAACACTATGGCATTTGGCCCTGCCCCATGTCCTCTCTGTCGAAGTTTTTGTTAGAGCCAGGACCAAGGCCCTTGGGCCACTACCCTGCTGAGCTCCTGGCCTACAGGGGCTTCCTGAGCTGGGAGCAGGGTGAGGCTGTACCTCTGCTCCCTTCCTGCTGCCTCAGGTCCCACCCAAGCCCCTTATTCTCTTTGCACAGGTGCATAGACTGAGGCCCAGCAGCTGCCCCCTAAGGTCACATAGCCTGTAGGGGCACAAAGAGCTGAATTAGGCCTGCAGTCATCCCCCCACCTTGCTCCTGGGCCATGGTCTGCTCCCTGGGGCTTCATCTCCCTCAACCTGCTTGCCTTTCCTCCTTCTGTCACCTAGGCCCCTTTCGTGGGCTCAGGCCCTTGGATAATCTGGTCCTCTTTCCCATCCCCTCCAGCAGGAGCAGAACCCCCTCACCCTATACTTGAGGGTGAGACTGGTGTGGACACCCCAAGGGACCCCTTCCCTGGTCTTTCACCAGTCCTGGGGAGGCTGGGACTCCCCCGACCCCAAGCCCAGGCCATAGCTCACATTCCACTGCTGGGAGAAGAAAGAAGCTGGGGCCCAGAACGTGTCTGCCCCTGGGAGCCAGAGACCCCAGGGGCCAGTCTGGGGCAGGGGTGGAGAGGCTGGCTGCCCCCTTTTATAAATATTATACATAAGACCAGCTGTGCTTTATATTCTTGATCTCCATGGTCCCTGGGTTCCTGGAAAGTGGGGTGGGAGCCGGGACATGGTTGGTGATGGAAGCCTGCCCTGCCTTTTTCCCTGGGATAAGGGTGGGGACAGGGTGAGTCCCCTACTCCACCCCGCCCCCTGCCTCCCAAACCAACCAGTGGTGTGCTGAGACCCAGCTCTGGGCCTGGGCCAGGCTCAGCACAGACCTGCTTTCTCACGGGGTGAGGTGGGGAGGAATTAATGAGGCCCCAGGAAATGGGACAGAGAGAGGCCTCCGGAAGGAGGCAACGTGAGGTGCATCCCCAGCAGCTTCCAGGGAGGGTCTGAGCTGGGGGCGGCTGAGCCCTGCAGAAGCCCTGCAGAAGGGCCCCCTGCCCTCCCTAGGTGCCATGTCAACCCTCTGTCAATGCCTTAAGTCTGGGGACAAAAGTCCAGGGGTCCTGTGCCCTGTCAGACTCATCTTTTATTAATAGTAAAACCTGCTACGAATAAAGGTGGGTTAGTGAGTGCCTGTATGTGGGACCTGAGTTTTGAGCTGGGGAGCCCAAGGCAGGGCAAGAGCTGCAAGCATGCAGGGCAGCCCCAGGTGGCCTGGCCTGGGTGGGACTGGGAAGCTGCCCGTTGCCCGAGGCAGGCCTGAATCAGCTGGGACCCAGCAGGACGGAGCTGCCCAGGCCTTGGCATCAAACCCTCATTAGGAGAGACCCCGAACCCGGCTAGGCGGCCAGGGAAAGGGCAGCAGGAAAAATCCAGTTTGAACTGGCAAGGCAGCTGCCGGCTTGAGAAAACCCTGAAGAAAGAACTTCCTCAAGCTGGTGGCTGCTAGGCCCATGGCAGTGCCAGCTGATCAGAGGGGGGCTTCCTGAGTCTGGTTCTCAACAGCCCCAGGCACCTGACTCCAGCCTGGGGACTCACCCAGGAGCCCCGTGGCCCCAGAAAAGAGCTGGACACTGGCCTAGAGGTGGCCGCAGCCCAGAGTGCCCCTGGCATGCAGGGCTGCCCTCTGGGGGTCTCTGGCGTCTTCCTCGTCAGGTGAGGCCATGGCCCTGCCTGAGACCCTTGGCTCCTGTGGAGTAGGAGGCAATAAAGGGCAGGGTCCATCCTGCTGACAGACCCCGGGTATCTTTTCTCAACCTCCCTCCATCCAAAGAAGGCTGCAGGTCAGAGCAGCAGCAGGACTGCCTGGAATCTCTTAAGACCCCAAGCCTGGCTTCAGGCCTCTCAGACCAGGGGGATGAGCTGACAGTCGCTCCACCCACCCGTCCCCGCTGCCACACACTTACACACTCACCCACATATACACAGCTGGGGTGGAGGAAGGACCCTGGCCCCTGGAGGCCATCTCTGCCTGCCAAGCAAGTTCTCCTCCAGACTGATTGCTGGTCAGCAGGCTCCAGGGGGAAGGGGGCAGGCAGTGTGGCCACTACACTATATCAAAAAGTCAAGTGCCCACAAGACTGTTTGAAAATGAGTATCTCTGGCTGTCAAGTTCCAGCCATTTGGCCTCCGCGAGGATGGGTCTGCAGGCCCTTGGTCATCACTAAGCATTTTTGTATGTTTTGAAGAATTTCCCAGGTCTTTTTTCTTCTGGTTTGCTTTTTTTAATTTGCTCTGAAAAAAATTTTTTAAATCTGAAATGTTAACAAATTAGAGCAGGAATTCCCTGGCAGTCCAGTGGTTAGGACTCTGTGCTCTCACTGCTGAGGGCCCAGGTTCAATTCCTGGTCGGGGAACTAAGATCCCACAAGCCGTGTGGTGCAGCCAAAAAAAAAAAACCCAAAATTAGAGCAGCACAGAGGTCGTCAATATTTCTTTTCACCGCTTTTCTTATGACTGCTTGTAACAGAAAAATAAGATAATACAGACCAGGAAAAAGGGCCAAAGCATAGGCCTTGGTCTCCCTGACCAGCAGTTGCCCCTGCCTGCACCCTTCTCACCTGTGTGCACATGCACACATTCGCCTATCAACTGAAAAGGAATTCATTGTTCATTCATTTGACAAGTATTTATTAAGATTTCCTATGTGCCAGGCGCTCTTCTAGCACCTGTATGTACAGCAATGAACAAAGTGAAGAGCCCTGCCTTCCTTGGACTTACAGGTGGGGGATTGGATTCAGACCAGAAACATGAAACATAATCAGTAAGTTATATCATTTGTTGGCAGATGATCAGTAGTATAGGGAGTAAAAATGGCATGGTAAGGGCAATGAAGAATAAGGGTTAGAGGACTTCCCTGGCGGTCCAGTGGTTAAGACTCCGTGCTCCCAATGCAGGGGACACGGGTTTGATCCCTGGTCGGGGAACTAAGATCCCACATGCCACGTGGTGCAGCCAAATAAAATTAAAAAAGAACAAGGGTTGGGAGGTGGGTCAGGGTGGGCCTCACTGAGGAAGGGATGTTTGATGAGAACTTGGAGAGGGAGGAAGCCATGTAGATGTCTGCAGGGAACATCCAGCCAGAGGGATCAGCCAATGCAAAGCCCTGAGGCAGAACGTGCCGGGCTTGGGAGAGGAGCAGCCAGGAAGCCATGGAGGCTGATGCTGAGAGAAGTGGGAGAGGGTAGAAGGGGCGATTGGGGGCTAATGAGGGGATGTTGTGGGACCATGCCAGCCACCATAGGACTTTGGATTTTTCTGTGGAAAAGGCAAGAGCCAATGCCAGGTCCTGAACAGAGGATGGGGCAGGATCTGACTCAGTAGCAACTCTAGGTTTTAAATGGATTATTCTGGCTGCTGCATTGAGACTAGACTCTGGGGTGGGAGATGGGGAGCCAAGGGTGACACTGACACAAGGGCTACTACAGTTGTTCCAGACAGACATATCAGGTGTCTCAGCCCAGGTAGCGGCAGAGTTGGGGTGAGACGCTGGGCATATCCTGAAGGGTTCCCTGATGGCTTGGGTACGTATGACGGGAAGGGCAGAGACAAGTCCAGAGTGACTCCAACTTGCCACTGTATCTGCTGAGGGAGGCGGGGGGGGGAGTAGGCTTGGGAGGGAGATCAGTTTTGCCCATGAAAAGTTTAAAACACTGACTGGACATCAAAGTGGAAATGCCATGTTTGCTGCTAGGTGTGTGACTCAAGTTCATTAGAGTGACCAGTGCTGGAGCTTTGGATCTGGGAGGTAAAGAGTGTGGGTTGGTACTTAAAGCCAGGCTCCTGGATGTGATGGGGGCAGATGGGTTTGGAAGGAGGAGGGCAGCAGTAGGGACTGAGCCCTGGAACATTCCTCTGTTAGGAGGTAGAGATGAGGTGGAACCAGCAAAAAAGCTGGAGGGAGCAGCCAGGAGGTGGGAGGAAACCCAGGAGAATGCGGGCTCCTGGGAACCAGACGAGCATCAGCTGCTCAAGGAGGAGAGGGTGGAGCACAGACCACTGGGTCCAGCAACGTGTAGGTCACTAAGGACCGTGACCAGGGCTTTTTTGTGGAGGGAGGGGCAAGCCTGCCTGGAGAGGGTAGAGGAAAGAGAGGTAGAAAAGAAAAGAAAAAGTGTAGACAGTTTGTGTGAAGTGAGAGGAGCAGGGCCAACAGAGGCATTTAAGGAAGACTGGGAAGAAGCAGCTATTGAGGGTAAGAGAGTGGAAGAAGCTGGCAGGGTGGTAGGTTGGAGGCAGGTGAAGGACTTCTGGGCCAGAGCCCTGGAAGTACTGAGCTGGAAGACAGTACGCGGAGGTTGGGCAGTCGTATCAGGGAGCATGCAGGGTGGCCACAGCCTGGCCTGGCCAAGCCAATTGCTGGTAGCTAGGAACATCATGGGTCCACGATGAAGCCAAGGACATCAAGGAGCATATGCAGGGACCCAGAAGACTCTTTCAGATCTCTACCTTGACCTCAGTTTAAAGTCATCCAGCAACTAACTTTCAAACAACGTGAAACAGTAATAATAGACTGCAAGCTACTTAGGAAGAAAAAGTAGCCCTGGGAAAAATCGGAAAGAACAAAACTGCTTTCAAAACCATACAAGGCTGCAAACCTGCCCTGCCACGCACAGCGGGACCTGGACAGGATTAGACTTAACCCGCACACCCCACCCCCACCCCGCCCCGCCCCCGCCCCCGCCCCGCCCCCGCCCCCGCCCCACCCCCGCCCCAGAAGATCCACAGAAGGCGGCCTCTGCTGCCCCCTGGCGGTCAATGGTCAGAGTCTGGGCGGCGCAGTGACCCACCCTACACGTTACAGGACCTGGTGGTGGGGATGGTCAGCTATGGCTGTGAAGCGGGACCCTGAGGCTCCAAGGCTGTCCAGGAAGGCGTCCTGGCTGGCGCATGGGAAGAGGGCAGGCAGGAAGGCTCTGGGCGGGGCGGGGCGGGAGGGTGAGGTCGCCAAGGGAAGGGCCGGGGCTTCAACACTGGGCATCCTGGGCAGGTGAGGAACTGCCAGTCCCACACTTGGCCGGGTCCTCAGGGAGCCAGGCCTGGGCCCCCCATGAGCTGCCTGACCTTGGAGGGGTTCCTGGTGCGGAGGAAGGGGCCGAGTCCCAGCCCCACCCTTGACCAAGCGTTCTGGGAGCCCCACCAAGCATCGCCCAGCTCCTCTCCTTATGCTGCCCACATCTATTCTGGGGTCAAGCTCAGCAAGGCACCCGGAGCCCCCAAATCGCACCGGCACGCGGCCCCAGGCTCAGCGCAGACTATGGGCACTGAGCCACCCCAGCTTCAGGAAGCAGGGGAAGTGCCCACCGGGATAGTCAACCAAATCAGCGTCTAATCTCCACTGTGAATTTGGCGGGTGGAGGCTACAGAACATCCTGGAACGGAGGCGGTGAAGATGCCAGGACAAGAAGAAGCAGGAAGGCATGTGTCGTGGCACGTTCTGAGGATGGGCCGGGAGGGAGGCTAAGGCTGGAGGAAGGCCAGGAGGGATGGGGTCAGAGCAGGGCAAGGGCCATGGGGCGCCACGGACGGCTCTGAGCCAGAGGACACCGAACGGCTATTGCCCTATGAAGGGAGGGCCTCGCTGGCCACCGAGTGGGCAGATCGATGGAGGCGGGGGCCAGGGCTGGAGGCAGAACGAAACGGGAAGGCAGGCCTGGTGGGGGTAATGGCGAGCGCCAGTCGGGAGAGGAGAGGACTGCGGGGAGGTGCGGACTCTGGGCCCGCCTCGGCTCCGGCGTTGCGCCAAAGACCCGCTAGGAGGCGCCGCTGCCCCGCGAAGCCGTGCCCTGCCTCTAGCGCCACCCAAACCCCGCACTCCCGCCTAAAGAAGCCCCGGAAGAGGCGGGGCGGCGCGCTCAGAGGCCGCTTCCGGTTTCAGCTTGGCCGCGAGGTGGGGGTGGTAAACTTGGGGAGGGAAGTCACGAATAGGGAGCGGGGAGGGAACGAGGGGCCTGCGGTGGGCCGAGGGCAGGCAGTGTTAAGGGGTACTAGGGCAGGGGTGGGAACAGGGTGGCAAGAGGCCGAAAGCTGAGGGACAGGCTCTGGTCTTTGAGGCTCGCCCCACATCTGAGCCTCCGGCATTTTCCCTTGTGAAATACAGTCCTGGAGCTCCTGGGAAGCTTGGCTTTGCCCGAGACCTGGGTGCAGGGCAAGGAAGGCTTCCCAGCGATGGAGAAATGGGAAGGGAACTCCAGCAGCGGAGTAGAGAGGTGCACAGAGCTGGGGAAACAGCTATAGGGGCCTGGGGAACCCTTTAAACAGATTTTCTTTAAATGTTTGAGCCATGTCTATTTGGAGAAGAGGCCAAGCCTGTGGAGAAGGCTGAAAGGGGACTAGTCAGCCCAAACCTGCTGGAAGGAAGCTAGCTCAGTCCAGTTATATATGCCCTGCCTCCCACATGTCCCCAGCTAGCCTCTCCTAGAGGATGTGGGACAGCCCTGTCCCCATAGGCGTCACTCCATCACCCTCATCTCCTGCACCACATGGTGGTCACCCCGTGCCTCCTTCCCTGCCTTTCCTCTTGTCCACAGGGGCCACACTCTCCATAATAGTCAGAGGGAACTTTAGAAAAGTAGATCATGTCACCTGCCCTTAAAAACCCTCCAATTTTTTTTTTTTTTTTTTTTTTTTTTTTTTTAGGCTGCACAGCTTGTGGAATCTTAGTTCCCTGACCAGGGATTGAACCTGAGCCCCAGCAGTGAAAGTTCCAAGTCCTAACCACTGGACTTCCAGGGAATTCCCCAAAACCCTCCAATTGTTTCCATCACATTTGGAATAAAATTTAAACTCTTCCCTGCCCTTGGCCCTGATGATCTGGCCCCTCCTGACTACCCACTGGCGCTGGCCCATAGCTGGGCCTGTGCTCTGACAGACGGTGCTGGCCCAGGGCATCTCAAAAGCTTTTCTCCAGCAGCCTGAAGCCATCCCCAACCAGGCTTATTCCTCTAACTCTGTCTAGTTGGCTTCAGTGGCAGCATTTGTTCCCTGCAGTACTGCAGAGCAATGTCCCATGCTTCCAGGGTTCAGTGACCGGCATCTCTCCCAGAACAGGTCCCCTTTCTCTTCCCCCTCTACTCCTGGTCACCATCTACACGAAGCTCCTGAGCCCTGGTGGCTGGGCCTTGGAGGCATCTCATGGGCTGCTTGCTGTTGCATTACCTTCATCAGGGCTGTTTTTGCTCCTTCATTAAATTAAATTCCAGGAAGCAGTGCTAATGAAGGCCCTAACGAGTTGCAGGAGAAGCTACCAGCCCCAGCCTTTGGACAGCATGGCAGGGAAGTCTAGGCAACAAGGTGAGCAGAGGAGTGGCTCCCAGGGATAGGGCTGATTATCATTTCCCAGGCCCTCTAAGGACCCTGGGTTACCCAGGGGAGGTGGCCTTCAGAGGCTGCGTAGGTAACAGACACAGTGGCAAGTTGGACAAGAGCTTTTCAAGGACGTGGAGGGGGGCTCAGCTCAGTCTTAGACCCAAAGCCTTGAAAGCTCCCTGGGTCCCCTGCTAAGTCACTGGACAGTTCTCCCCCAGTCACATCAGCAGCACCCTGAGTGCCAGGATCAGTTGGATTTTCAGGGCCAGACATGGGTCACTGGCTTGGAGATGCTGGTGTCCTCTGCAGGCTCATATGAACTCCTACCTCAGCATCTCTTGGGCACTTGGGGAGCCCCCTGCCTGCCCTATGCCTCACTGATGCCTCATGGCTGTCCTCCCTCACCTCACAGTCCCTCTTGCTCTGGCTGCTGTTCTGGCCAGGCTGGCCTTTCTGTTCCAGGAACACTCAGGCCCTTCCCGCCCCAAGGTCTTTGCACTTGCTGTTGCCTCTGCCTATCGCTCTCTTCTCTTGGCTTGTCACATGGTTGGTCCCTTCCCATCATTCAGAGTTCCCCTCCTTGGACTGTTCCTCCTTTTTTTTTTTTAATTTATTTATTTAATTTATTTATTTTTGGCTGCGTTGGGTCCTCTTTGCTGCGCGCGGGCTTTCTCTAGTTGCGGTGAGCAGGGGCTCCTCTTCGTTGCGGTGCATGGGCTTCTCATCACAGTGGCTTCTCTTGTGGCAGAGCACAGGCTCTAGGCGCGCGGGCTCAGTAGTTGTGGCTCGCAGGCTCTAGAGCACAGGCTCAGTAGTTGTGGCGCACGGGCTTAGTTGCTCCACGGCATGTGGGATCTTCCCGGACCAGGGCTCGAACCCGTGTCCCCTGCATTGGCAGGTGGATTCTTAACCACTGTGCCACCAGGGAAGCCCCTGGACTGTTCCTCCTGCATACACCTCCCAGTGGCTCTCGTGTCACCCTGTTGAGTTACTCCAAAACAGTGGAGTTCATTTCCCTGTTTACATGTTTGGTGTACTCCTGAAGGGCAGTGCACAATGGCACACAGTAGTTTCACAGCAAACAGTAGTTGAACGGAGGACTCCTCCTCTCAGAGCCTCCTGCCCATGTCAGGTGGAATCCCCTGGCCCCCAGAAACTTGAGCATGGAGTGCTGGGCCCTGAGTTCTCCAGGCCAAAGCCAATTGAAGGAGGTGGATGACTGTGAAAGTGGACCCTGGACCCCAAGGCCTGCCAGGCTTGGGACTGTTTCTCTGGGGGTAAGAGAAGCCTGGGAATAGCGGTTTGGAAGGAAGGGGCAGAGAGTGCAAGGTGGCTGACTCCAATCTCAGAAGTGCTGCTGGGCTCAGAAGCAGGAAAGGGGAAGTGCAGGGGATATACTAGGAGGTGGAGCCTGGCTCCGGGTTGTAGGGAGGGACGGCCCTATCTGCAAAGCTGTGATTTGGTTGTACAGGGTCTAGCTGGGGACTCCCTGCCATCTGAGAGCCATGGAGGTGGAGTGGCCAGGATCCTGGACTTGGCATCCCTGTGGGGTACTGCCTGTTCCTGGACTCTGGTGGGGGCAGACACACCCACCCCGAAACTGCCTTTGGGGAAGTTCTGGCAGCTTCCCCTTCCTGGAGTCTGTGGGCCGGAGTGTCGCAGCCCACTGAGAGGGTCTCCGTTCCTCACCCTGTTCAGCCTGGTGCACGACAGGAGCTCAGGACAAGCTGGACTTGCTCTGTGGCCTGTGGTGAGCCTCGAAGTTATCCTAGCTGTCCAGGTAAGCCAGTAGCTGCCACTTCTCCATTCCAGCTGGGATGCCATCCTCAGTTCTGCCGAATGTCATTTTACTGTCCTTTACGGTCTAGTTCAGGTGCTGCTGGACCAGCATGCACAGACACAAGTCATGCCTCCTTTGGTGCCCATGAAGCCCTGACTGGGCAACCATCCTCTGCCCCCAGAACAATGTCTCTTGAAAGGATGAAAGGACTCCTGGGTTCCCAAGTGTAAAGGAAGCAGCATGCCTGTGATGTCCCTCACTGGATGACAGTGGTTGCGTCCTGACCCCTTCTGGGTCTCAGTGGCCTCAGCTGCAAAGCCAGGTGTTTCTCTAGCTCTGACCGTTGATTTTCTCCCCAGCCCGTTCCCGAACCCACCCTCCCAGTCCCTGTTCCCACTACCCTCAGTGATCCTCTCCCTCTAATACTCCCCACACCACCTCCACCAAGAAGGCTCCCTGACCTTCCCAGGCACCATGAGTTTCTCCCGTCTCTGCACAAACAACTATGGCGAATATTTTTATAGTGATGGCAGGATTAGTGTTTACACCTCTCCCCGCTCCAGGGGGAACCCCTGGAAGGGTGGGTTAAACTTTGTGTGATTCATTCGTTTCATTTGACAAATATTTACCTGCTACCCTCAAGGATTATGCTGTAAGGGGTCTGGAATCAGAGATCTGGGTGGGTGGGAGAGACTCACCACTGGGATAGTGGGATCTGGCTGGGGAGGGGAAGCCCCAGGACAATGGGAGTCAGAGATGCCCAGCTCACAGCCAGGGAATGAAAGATTGGGAGGAGGGAAGTGGGGGAAGGGAATGGGGGACGTGCAAGAGAATGGGGAGAGCAAGGCAAATCAGATGGCTGGAGTGCTGGTGTGTTGCAAATGGAGGGAGATGAGGTGGGCCTTGGTCGGGGACAGCCCCTACGGGGCCTGGCAGCAATAACTGTTATAACAACTCACCCCTACTGAGGGCGTTTTGTGTACCATGCACATTCTGAACATTTACCTACATTTCCTCCCTTAGCCGTGACCTCAGCCAGTGTAGTGGATAGCTATTACTGTTAGGTCCATTTTACTGATAAAAAAAACTGAGACACGGGAATTTCCTGGTGGTCCAGTGGTTAAGACTCCGAGCTCCTGGGCTTCCCTGGTGGCTCAGTGGTTAAGAATCCGCCTGCCAATGCAGGGGACACAGGTTCGATCCCTGGTCTGGGAAGATCCCACATGCCTCGGAGCAACTAAGCCCGTGTGCCACAACTACTGAAGCCCATGCGCCTAGAGCCCATGCTCTGCAACAAGAGAAGCCATGACAATGAGAAGCCTGCGCACCGCAACGAAGAGTAGCCCCAGCTGGCTGCAACTAAAGAAAGCCCCATGCACAGCAACAAAGACCCAACACAGCCAACAATAAAACAAAAGAATAAATAATAAATTTATAAAAAAAAAGACTCCGAGCTCCCAATGCAGGGGGACCGGGTTCGATCCCTGGTCAGGGAACTGGATCCTGCGTGCTGCAACTAAGACCCAGTGCAACCAAATAAAAAAAAAAAAATTTAAACAAAACAAAACAACAAAAAACAGAGACACAAGGCGTTTCTGGTACTTGTCCAAAGTAATATGCAGCCGGCAAGTTTGTGGAGTGCTCCTCAGAGTCCTTGCTGTCAACCACCACTGTACCACCTCTGCCCCTGCACAGTCCAAAGCAGTGTGTGTGGGCTTTATCCTCAGGGTATTGGGGAGCCACAGAAGGTTTGTGTGCAAGAGAGTGATATGGTTTCTTTCAGCAGGATCCCCTTGACTGCCATGTAGAGGATGGCTTGTAGAAAAACAGGAGAGCCAGGGAGGAGGCTGGAGGCCTAGAATAAGGGACAGTGGGGATAGAGAATGGGGACGTATTTGAGGGGGAGTTAAGGAGGGGAAGAAACTAACAGGATGTAGGGGTGGGGAGCAAGGGTCATGGCTCTGGCTGGTGGGAGGTCACAAAGTGGAAAGCCCAGGAACATGGGTTATTTGGGGGTACCCGAAGTGTCTGGGCTTCAGGGCAGCAGTGGACATGGGGCTGGTGATCGGGGGAGAAGTTGGGCCTGTGGGGCTCTGAGCCCCTGGAGTGGGAGGTGTGTGACTGGAGGAGCAGAGACTTCGCAGTAGCCCCGGGGACCCCCATGAAAATGGTGAGGGAGCAGCCAGGAGCACTGGATGCAGAGGTTGCTGGACTCTGTAGGAAGAGCACTTAACTGGAAGCGGGTGGCTAACTGGTGGGAAGGGTGCAAATACCACAGGAACTGGCTTGGGGCTGGGGGAAGCCATGCCTCCCAGTGGCCCTGTCCTGCCTCGCCTCCATTGACTGGGGTCTGTGTCTACCTACCTCTGGTGAGCCTGGCCTCCAAGGGGCGGACAGGTTCTCCCTGTTGCCTGGCAACTGCTAGAGCTGTTGCCTGTTGCTAGGAGCAGGCTGGGGAGGCCCAAGGAGGGAGGATCAGCTCTCAAGCGAGGGGCAGGGCTGACAGGGGAAGAGGCCCGCCTTGGAGCTGGGTTTGTAGTCTGTGTGGACAGGCTGTGTTCTTGGCTGTGTGCACCCATTTTTACAGTGTGTTCTGTGGATTTGAAGCATTTTGGAGGCTGAGCCTATGTATGGATGTATAGAGCATATCTCTGAATGTCTGTGTCCCTGGGTGGGCATTGTGTGTTTTCAACAGTTGCGCTGAGTGCTCATGGCAGGGCCTGCCTGAGCTTTGGCTCCAGGCAGGAGGGAGCCCTGCGGGAACCATTTGAGGACTTACAGGCCAATGCCCCCTCAACAAGGGAGCCATTCAGAGAGGGACACATGGACATTCCAGGGAGAGCAGACTGAGGATTGGGAGTGGAAACAAGGTGTGTATCAAGGTGGTAAGGAGGGAGTCTGTGCTGAACAGGGGACTGTGGGTGGCTAAGCATTGATGACCAAGCATTGGTGGCCAGCTCCCTTCCCAGCTTTGTGGACCTTCCTTGTCTTTCGACTGGGGCCTCCCCAGCTCATGGCACTAGGGCCACACAGGACACCTTCCTGGGTAACCCTTGGCAGACTTTTTAAATGTCCATCGGAGGTCAGGGCTGTGGCCTCCTCCTGGAGAACAGGATCAGAAAGACTGAAATGTCCCCCTAAAAATGCTGCTGCCTCCACCCCACCTTTGTCCAGCCATGGGGTTGCAGCCACTGTCCAGGGGTGACAGGCCATAAGATCATGGCCACTTATGTTCCCAGAAGTCAGGGGGCACCTCTCTCTCTCTCTCTTTCTCTCCCTTGGGTCATGGTTGCTGGGTCCCATGATGGAGTCCAGGATGACTACCTGCAGGAGAATACCTCCTAGAAGATCAGAGAAGGATGGATAAGGCTTGGATGATTAGAGAAGGTACCCCAGCTGAGGGAGACAGCCTGGGCAAAGGTGTTGAGGTGGCAGTAAACCTTTTTTTTAACTGCAACCTAGAGAAAGAAGGGGCCAACCCTGCTTTAAGACTAAGAAAGCCGCAGTCCAGAGAGTCTCCGGGGCTCTGTGGATCCTGAAACAAGTTTATTGGGTTCATTAACTTTAACAAGTGACGAAGACACGCCCCCTCTGCTCTGCTCGCCCAACTCAGAGGACTGGTTCCTGCTCGGCCCCTGAGGTGCACAGGATCCCCATCCTCAGGCTACGAGATCAGCCCGCCCCCGCCGTCGGGCCGCGGAGCTCCAGACGCCCTGCACCCAATCGGAGCCCGGCCCCGCCTACAGCCCGTCCTGCGCTCAATCCTTCTGGGCTAGGCTCTACCCCTACCGCTATCCCTTGGCGTGGCTCCGCCTCCAGCCCGAGCCGAGCTTGGGCCGCACCTAACTTCGCCTTCGCTCCGCCCTAACTTCGCCTTCGCCAATCACCGGCCCCGAATCTCCTATGGCCCCCACCTCCGACCCCGCCCCGGCCCAGTCCCGGGCCTGACTCGCTCCGGCCCCACCCCCTGCCCGCCCTGCGGTCGGTGCGCGGCGGCCTGGAAGGCACCGCCCGCAGACGCTCGGAACTGTCGACCTGGGAGCTACCCGTAGAGGGCCGGCGGCGGGAGCGGAGTGGGTCGGGCGGGGCCGAGCCGGGCCGGGGCCGTGTGGGGGCCGGGCAGCGGCCGGGCCGGCGGACGGCGGGATGGGCTGCACCGTGAGCGCCGAGGACAAGGCGGCGGCCGAGCGCTCCAAGATGATCGACAAGAACCTGCGGGAAGACGGCGAGAAGGCGGCGCGGGAGGTGAAGTTGCTGCTGTTGGGTGAGGCCGCACCCTGCGCTGGGACCCCCGATTCCCCGCCCAAATCCCCGACTTTGACCTGAGCACTAGGGCTTCGAACTCTCAGACTCGGCCTGGACCCCCACACCTGGACTTGAATCCCCCCAAACCCGCCTGGCAAGGACATACAAATAATGGATCAAAACTCTGGGTTGGCCTAGACCTGTGATCCATAGCCCAGACTCTTAGATCACATCCTCAACTCATCCCAGACCCCAAACCCCCAAATACAGCCACCAGTGCCCCAACACCCGCTGCCCAGAACTCTGCTTCACCATCCACCCTTGCTGACCAACCTCACAGATCCTCAGAGCCCCTGCCTGTCCTTCCATACTTCCCTAGACTTTACCCAACCCCCCAGAATCCCACTCGGCCCCCACCTTCAGGCACCACCTGTTCCCTCACCTGCTACCCCTATTCCTATTGGGCATGAGTATCTCCAGGGCCCCTCCCAAGCCCCCACTCACTCCCTCCTTCCCCCTCTGTGCCCCATCCCTACTCTGGACCTTATATCCTCCATCTGTGCACCTTGACCCCAAGGGACCTCTCAAGTGGGATGACTGCTTATAATCTCTCTCTCCAGCCAGAACCCCCAAACCTTTAGAGACCCCTGCTCCCTGCATCTGGCCCAGTAGCTCCCTCTCTGCACACATCTCTCCTCAAACCCTCTGCTCCCTTGCTCTTAAGTCCTCTCCCACACTCTGGCCTTCTCCAGGTTCCCCCACCCCTCCTACACCAGGTGGGCCGGGCTGAGAGGACTGGTCCCAGACCTCTAAGGGGCTGGACTGAGGCTCCACTGGTCATGTTGGGGGAGGGGACCTGGCCTCAAGCTTCCCAGGGAGTTCTGCTGGCTATCTGTTTCCCAGTTTCTAAACCCTGTCTGGGCCAGTGAGGGGGGCGTCTGGGAGTAGGAGGGAGTGTGGAGGAGTTTGGGTTGCGTTGCCTCCAAGGCCAGGGAAGATGGTGGCTGCTTGAGGGGTGGGGGGAAGTGGAAGTGGTGAGACAGCCGACATATTGCTGCCCCCGGCGGGCGGGCCAAGGAGATTTGCTGATGGGTGCTAGTCTTCCTGCACCCTTTCTGGGCCCAAAGGCCTGGGACGTGGCCTCCGGGGGTGGGTGGGCCTGTCGGATCTTGAGGCCCTGTGAGGGGGGAGTGGTGGACCTGCTGGTTGAGTAGTTGGGGGCCTGCTGGGGGTGGACTTCTGAAATGGATTTGTGCAAAGGCTGCAGGCCTGGTAGTTGTCCCTGTCCAGCCTCCCCCTGGGAGCAGGTGTGGTGCCCAGTGGCGGCCTGATTTGGGGGGGTTTCAGGCATGGGGGTGAGGGAGGCCCTCGCGGCAGCGTTGGAGGCTGGACCTGTATGTGGGGGGGGTGTGGCCCCTCAGCCCCAGAGCCGCGTGGGGTCCCCAGGCTGTGAAAATAGGGGCTTTTCATGCTGAGCGTTTGGCCGAGGGACAGCGTGTCTTCCATCCCGGGCCCATCTGTTGACTGTCCCTGGGGGCCTGGCCTCAGGGGCACAGCCCCGGAGGTTTCAAAATGGCATCCGCTCCTCTGCCACTGCGGGGAGGAAGAGAAGGGGCGGGAAGGGGCGGCGGCCCAGCCTCCTGGGCTGTTTTGCGTTGGGCGCTTGCCTCTTCCTGTCTTTGCTGCGAGTGCGGCAGCGGCAGCGAGTGGGTGTCGTCGACGCGGCGGAATGCCCATCGCTGCTGCCCGCTGGGCCTGGGGAGGGTGCTTTCGGTACTGCTGCCTCCCAGTGCCCGGCCAGGGGGTCTCTAGCCAGCCCCTTCCCAGGCCGATTGCAGTTATGGCAGTGCCCGAGAAGATGTGGGACTGGGCCATGGGGCTCCTGGCCTGTTCTGTGTCCTGACCCCATCCCACCAGACTTGCTCCTTGGAGCCCCACTCAGGTTTTAGGCCTGGCCACCCCTCCCATGCTGGGCCGGCAGCAACCAGGGGTGCAGGGTCCCCTAGAAATGCTCAGCATTTTCTAGACTGGGGAGTCCATCTCAGCATTCTGCCCTTCTGGCCTTTGCTTCCTCTGTGAAATGGGCTTCCTGGGTTTGGGCCAGAGGAGTGCTGTGCCCAGGATGGGGGGACCAGGGACCTCGTGGAGGTTCCTGTTGGGAGTGGGAAGTGGGGGCTAAAACCCTGCAGAGGATGCACTGTAAGGGGCTGGGAGACCAAACTTTGCCTGAAATTGAGGACTCAATCTGCCAGGACTGCCTGGAGGAGGATCCTGGCTGGCCATCCCTTTCCTATCCAGGTACAAGGAGGTGATGGGAGCCTAGCTGAGGCAGCTTCAGAGAGCTGGGTGCCTGTCCCACGTAGCGGAAAGACTCTGTCCAGGCAACGGAACTCAGGCTGGGCAATTGCCAGCCTTGCCTCCCAGCCAGAACCACGCCTGCTGCCCCACCCGCATACTGGCTCCTTCCCGTCCTGGGTTGCCCCGCCAGCAAGCAGGCATAGTCACTGTCACCGTCACCAAGGCAAAGGCAGATGTGGTACACACTAACTGGTGAGAGGGTTTTTTCTGGCAGCTTGGTAGGGGGAGCAGAGTTGCTGATACCACCCCTACTTCAGCGATACCCCCGCCTCTACCCAGTTCAACTTGACTGACCAGCTATCCCCAGGTAGAATTTGGGGACTCAGGCTGGGCACTTAGGGGAAAGTAAACCAGAGTGTGTGTGTTTAGGGAGTGACTCTGATTTGTTTGGGCTCGTGTGGGCAGTCTACAGAGAAAGGAGAGACAGTGCCCATCGCTGGCCCCAGGAAGGCTTCAGGGTATAAATACAGCAGTTCTCTCTTGCCCCTGGGACTTTGTATCTGTTCCCTTCACTTGATGTACTTTTCCACCTTTTCACTCCTACTTGATTGTTCTTCAAGACTCTGCTCAGGGATCGCCTCCCAGGATCCTTCTTTGACAGACCCCCTTCTCCAAGGCTCCTCTGCCCCCCGCCACCACCACCCCCAGCGCTACCCCCATCAGAGCGTGGTATTTGTCCGTGTCACAGCTGCCCTCCCTTGCGACAGGGGCAGGGCTGCGTCGTGTTCATTTCTGAGCCTTCTGTGCCAGCATGGAGCCTGGTACCTGTTGGGTGCTTCTTGTCTGTTTGTTGAATGAAAGAAGTGCTACTGGTGTGAACTTGGTCTTGGGGATGGGTAGATGGAGGAGCAAGATGGCGGTCACTGAGCCATCGCCTGCCATATCATGGGCAGGTGGCAAGGGCTCAGTGTAGGGCCAATGACCAGGACTGGGTGGGGGGGAGACTGAGGGAAAAGTTCTTCAGGCTGTTTCCTCCTGGTCTCATCAGGCTATGCTGGCACCTCGGAGACAGCCCTTATCCCACTCCATGCAGATCTCTTGCTGACGAGTGTGCAGCCTGTCACAGGACGCAGCACACAGTAGGGACTTCAACTGTTCATATGGGAGACTGGCTTTACATTCTTCCTTTCAGCTCAGGCTGTTTGGGGACTGTTGCAGGCCCGCCATCTCTGCCACTCCAATAGAGCCTGTCTAGCTCTTAGGGCTGGAGCTGCCCCATAGTCATGTGGCTCAGACCAGAGTAATGCTGCAGGAGTTCTTGGCCTGGCCAGTGCGGAGACTGCACATACAGGGGCTCAATTAGGTTTATCAAATGAAAAGGAGGGGAGTTTTGTGACCTTTGTCCTGTCTGTGTCTCTCACAAGGGGCCTGGCACACTGTAGGTGCCTGTTCAGTGTGTATGAAAAGAGTGAAACTATTGCGAACATCCGTGAACAGGGATAAATAATTCTGGGGCTGCTGCTTGGAGCTTGGTGTAGCTGGAGTTAGTGGGAAGGGCTAGCCCAGGATCCTGGCTGGCTGGGTAATGGGTAGAGGCTAATGATGCCTATGAGTGCAGGGGGGTTGCTTCCTGGAGAAGGGGTCCTCTGGGTAGCCTTGAAAAATTAGCAACATTTGCCAGGCTCAGGCATTGGGGGCAGAGGGACCAACTCGGTTCCCAAGCCTTTGGGTGGGTGTTTCCTGGCCTGTGGCGAGGAGGGCTCACCCTCCTTAGACTGGCTCTTGGGGTCACACAGACCTAGGTTCAAATCCCAGCTCCACCTAGTGTACTGGCTGAGAAACCCAGTGACAGGTGAAATCCTAGTAGGTGACCTGCTCTCCATCCATAACCTGGGACGTGGTGCCTGCCTATAGCCACAGGTGTTGTGGGGACAGTACACCAAAGTCTGGGGGTGTGAAAACAGGTGGGGGACCCTCTGCTGACTCACGCAGAGCTGAGAGTTTGGTGGGGAGGGATCTCCCCAGCCTGGAGGCTGCCTGGCCACAATATGGAGCCCCTGGGAACCCCCTCCCTTTCCCTTAGGCAGCTGCTCACAGCAAGTGGGAGACTGAGGCTTGCAGACATTGGGTGCCATCTGGAGTGACACACTGTCCTGGGGACCTTAGGCCCAACCTCTGGGGACTGAGCCACCTTCCTGGGGGTCTAGGGTTGGGGGTGTGGCAGGACCCTGGGTACCACGTGGGCTGGTACCCAGGCCAGCCTCCAGCCTCCCTATTCTCCCCATAGCCTTCACCATCCCACCATCCCGCTATCCCGCTATCCCGCCGTTGGGCTGGAGCTCATTAGCACTTGAATGGGGGGCGGGGCAGCTTGGGCCTCTGAGTCTCTTCTTCCCACCCCTCCCCCAGGCTAAGCCAGGCTTTGTCTTCCTGAGTCGGTAGTGCAGTGCTGGGGCTCCCAAGTTAGGGAGTGAGTAGGGGTCTAAGCCATTTCTGACCCCCTCTGCCTGGGTCCTGCTCAGGCCTCCTGGGCTCAGCCCCTGCCCATGACTCCAGTGTTGGTGCAGCCAACATGAAAAGTTGTACCTCTAGGATAGGAGTGAAACTGGGTCCTTCAAGTGATACCCCTGAGCTGGGAGACTGGGTGAATAAGGGCAGTTTTGCAAATGAAGTGACACTGGAGCTCAGCTGAGGGTATCCCAGGAGGGTTGGGGGTTGGAGAACCCCAGACAGAGGTCAGAGCGGGTGGTAAGGACAGAGGGAATGCCTGCCACTGTGGCCGGAGGTGGAAGTCAAGCCAGTTGGGGAGCTCAGGCTTCCATGCCAGGCCCTGAGGCAGCGTTAAGCCACCCACTGTGCTTGAGTTGGAGCCTAGGCTGCCAGATGGGGACTGGCATGGTCAAGGACCTCTTTGGGTTGGCCCAGGGTTGGCCCTGGGCTGGCCTGAGCTGCAGGATCCCTGGGTAGCATCATCGATACCCTGGGTAGCATCATCGATACCCAGGCCTGCAAACGTTGCCCAGTTGCCCAGCAAGTGACAGCAGGTAGCACTGGGGGTGGGGCCTGATGGGATCCCAGTGAGGTCCCTAGGCTCCAGCAGAGCAGGGACTGGCAGTTGGGACAGCTTGGGCCAGAGGCAGGCACACTGGTCCTGTACACCCTGCGCTCGATCTAAGTCCCTAGATGTGTCTCTCTCGGTCTCTATCACTAGAAGCCACCCATTCTTTTGGCAGGAACAGGATGGAGGAAGCTTTGTCCACATAAGCCCTTAGCCTCTGAGGGACCAGGGACTTGCCTCACCACATCCCCAGCAGAGGACGAGACAGTCCGACCCAGAGCCTAAGTGCTGTCTCCCCAGTAGGATGGGGGCAGGGTGCAGGCCAGCTTCTGTCTCACCTTCCCAGTATCTCAGGGCAGGAGTCCTAACCTAAAAGTTCAGTGAGGGAAAGGAGTTAACACGTTCTGGCCAGGCCACAGCTGATGGGCCTGCCTAAGAATGCCCTGGGGAGGGCAAGGACTAGGCCCTTTGATGGTGGCCCTACTACCTGCTGCTCTCAGGCAGCCCCTCCCTCAGCCACAGGTGCAGGGTGGGGCCCCCTCTGCCCAGCCCCACCCAGCCTCTCTAGCCTGTAGCTCTTGTTCTTACTAAACCCCAAACACTCCACCCTCACCCCGATGCTGCTTTTGGGGCTATGATCATCTTGGTGGTTGGAGGAATAATCTCCCTGGAATAACCACACATTCCCTAAACTGGGCTGGACCTTCAGTGTTGGCCTTCTGGGTACACTTCCAAGGTTTGGCAGTAAATGCCAGGCCAGTTTGAGCCAAAGCCTAGAGGTGGGATCATATAAGGCTTGTTGAGAAGGTGTCCTTATGGCTCGGAGGATTCCGGGGTGCCAAGGCTGCTACAGCCTCAGAATATCCAGAGGGGGTGTTGATGGCAGCACCTACTGTGCCCCAGGCTGGAGGAGGGGCAGTGAAGTCTGCATGGCAGGGCTGGGCCTTTCAGGGAAGTGGTGTCCACACCAGAGGAAAAGGAGGAAGCAGCTGGAGGAGGAGGAGCCCAAAAGGGGAAGAGGCTAGAGAGCCGCTCACACTCTGCACTGGGGTGCGGAGTGTGAGCCAGGTCAACTGGGGGATTTAGAAGGTGAGCCCCACCTGTGCAGGCTCATCTGCATATCCCTATGGTCGACGCTACTGGTAGTCACTGGGTTGGAGTCAATCTAGACAGCTCTGTCCCTCGTCCTGTCCCAGCAACCACTGGGCCCAAGATCTCAGAGAAGGTGGCGCCTCTGAGAAGGATTCCAGGCCCCTCCTTTGACCACAGGAAGTGGTGGATGGGAGAGGGATGCCGGCAGGGGGGCTAGCAGGAAAGCAGAGGGCTGCTCCTGTGTTCCCGAGCAGCCATTGCCCTCCAAAGCCGGAAGGCCGGCTGCAGGCCCAGATGAATACCCGGAAATGGAGCAGCAGCCCGGGGATTAGCTCACTCTGGGTTTCCCCTGCCTGGGGGTAGACAGAGGGGCCCTTGATCCAGCCTAAGGATTCCCCCCACCCCACTACTCACTGGGCCTGGGGGTGCCTTCACTGGGCCTCAGTTTCCCCTCTGGTGATAACAGCAGCTGCCTCTGATTGATGACTATCGTGTAGGGCTGGTCTCATCGTATTTAACCCTGCAAGGCTGGGACTGACATTACATCCATTTCACTGATGCAGAAACGGAGGGTCTGGGACATCATGTGACTTACCCAATAAGTGGAGACACCAAAATGCGACCCAGGTAGTGACCCTGAGCACCTGCCCCCAACTATTGTCACCCCTCAGGAGCCTGTGCCCAGTTGGCAAGAACTGCTCAGTCAGGATGACAGGCAGATGCTCTGGGTGCTCGTGTGTTCTGCATATGCCTGGAGGGGGGACCTCAATTCTTCTTTTAGGAGATTGAAAGGGGACCATCTGCCCAGGAGGATGGGACCCAAGACTCTGTGCGTGAATCTTTCTCCTGCTTAAAGCCAGAAATCTGCTGTGTGGCCATGGGGTGACCTCGTCCTAATATATCTGGCCCGTGTCCCCTCACAGGAATACTTAGATCACAGTCAGGCAGCTTAGCGCTTCGCTCTTCCCCTAACATTACGCTTGTGCTTCCCACAACCCCCAGGCTTGGACTGAGACCAGGCCTGAGGAAAGCTCAGAGGCTGTCAGAGTCCAGCATGGGGGCCCCTGAGCCTGGTCTGAAGACTGGGAGTTGTCCAGATGAGGAGCAGGGAAGAGTGTTTCAGCAGAGGGTCCCCACTAAGAGCAAAGCCCGTGTACGGTACTGTGTGGCGACTGATATGTCTGTGGTGTGGGCTGGCTACAGCATGAGACGTGGTGAGGCCGGTCCTCATGCTACTTGGCCTCCAAAATCCAAGTTTTCTTGCCTTGCCTTCCCCCACGGAGGTTCCCAGGGTTTTGCTCTGGGTTGTCAGGCCAGGCCCTAGGGAACTGAGGAGCCTAAAAAGACTTAGGAGAGCTAGAGCAGAAGCAGCAGAAGCATCAAGGTGTCAGTGGGCCGTGAGGCCACACACAAAGCTGAGAACATGCATCCTCATGGCCAGTTAAGACTTCGGGGCCCAGAGCGCCCACTCCCCCGTCTTCCTCACTGTGTGACCTCAGGCTGTCCTCTCCTCTCTCTGTGCCCAGTGCTGGGACCTGTGATGTCTTGATTCTCAGCATGGTCCATGGCTTGTGAGCACATAGGCAAACTGCCCGCTTGGGCTGGACAGTTTGGGGTGGGTGTGAGGACCCAAGGGAGGCTGCTCAGGGCAGGCGTTGGGCTTGGCACACTCCCCTGAGGGGTACATTTCATAGATGGGGACACTGAGGCCCAGGCATGGGCATCTCACCCAGGGTCTACCACAGTGAATCAGGAAGAAAGGTAGGGGTTATTCAGATTCTTTGAAAACAGCAAAGCGATTCCTTAAATGAAGAAGCCTCAAGAAGAGGGGTGTGCCAGTGGCCTGGCTCCTTGTATGACCTGGGCCCTGTCCAGCACCGCCTGGCTCCTGTGGAGGGTGAGACTGTAGCCTGAGTGGCCAACAGTGCACAGGTCTCAGGGCCTCCTCTCCTCCAGGGTGGCCTTCCTTACACGGTGCCTCAGTTTCCCTCTGTACAGTGGGCAGGGCCCCACTGAGGGAGACACAGCCCTGCCCTGGAAAGCCCTCTCCATGTCTGGCAGAACCCGAGGCCTGTTTCCCTTGCACAGAGAGCTCTGACTTGGCAGTAGCAGGCCAGGCCCTGGTTGTTGGTGCTTCCCTGATGGGCATCATGAAGGCGTGGAAGCCGCTGGAGGCTTCCCAAGTGGCAGAGACTGGAGGGAGGGAGGTTCCGGGTTTGTTGGGGCACCTGGAGGAAGCCAAGGCCACGCACGTGGGTGGGGGTGTCACAGGGTCCATCCAAGACCCACTGCCCAGCCCCTCACAGTGCCAGACCCCAGCTGAGCCTCCTTGGCGGGAGTGAGGGGGCCAAAGAGCAGCACCTGGAGGAAGGAAGAGACGCCAGGGGCGGGGCTTGGAGGGCCTTTGTCTGGCGGGGCCTTCTCCCCCTCCCTGCCGTCTCCATTGTTCCCTGGCGTGCCGCGTCTCTGCGGGCCGAGGGCTTCCCAGGCTCCGGAGGGGGCCGTGGCTGCGGCACCTCCCCCAGCTGCCCCTAGCCGCGGCTGCTTTCCAGAAACCAACGCTCCTCTGCGCCGCCCAGCCCCCACCTCCTCCACCGGGCCTCTGGCTGACGGGCTCCCCCTGGTGGTGGCGGGGCGGGACCCTAAGGCTGCAGGGGAGGGGCGGGAGCTATGGGGCCCCAGAACCGCAGGCTGCGCTGGAGACGTGGCACCTAACTGGGATGACCGTGGGAGGTGCTGCCAGGGCTGCCTTAGGGGTGGGCTTCCCAGGGCTCACCCCTACCTTCCCCCAGTGCCCTCCCCCCAGGGTAGGCCAGTGGAGGGGGTTGGGAGGGGGGCGGTGGGGGCGAGGGGGCGGGCCCGTGCTGTGGGTTTGAGCTGGGCTGCTGCCCAAGTCTACCCTGTGGTCCCAGCCACTGCCGCTTCTGAGAATCTCTGCCCTCAGGCCTGCCACGTCAGTTGGCTGCTCTCCCAAGCCCCACATGTTCCAGGGGAGCCCACCAGCACAAAAGCCTCTGCAGGGAGGCCTGTTACCCAGCCTGCCCAGCCTTCTGGGTGAGGAGAGCCAGTGAGCAGTGTCTGCCGTGAGGCTGCTGGGCGGGAAGGAGTACCCCGCTGTGGAGAAGTGCCGGGTTGTGAAGGGAAGTGACAACTAAGAGCAAAAAGCCAGCAAAGGAGTGAGTGGCTCTGACTCTGGTCCCAGGTTACACAAGTCCCGCCAGGGAACCACCGCTGCTGAGTCAGCCTCTTAGCCACTGGTCATTGCCCTGTGCTGTGCTTTGTCTGAAAGCCTCAGAAACTCGCCTTCAAAATGAGATGGTCACAGCAGGCCCCTCTGCAGGCTGCGGTTGTAGTGACCTATGCAGCGTGGTCACTGTGGGTTGTAGGAAATGAGAGGTTTGGGGAAATCTGTCATCTTCCAAAGGGTAAAAGAAATAGTGATAATAACTTTGATCTGAATGCTCACCGTGTGCCGGGCACTCACCCGTCTCCTCGGACGAGATAATGGTGGTATCCTGTTTCACAGATGAGGTGCCAGAGGAAGGGCAGGATAGGGCTGCAGCTCTTGGAGATCTCAGGGAGAATTGGGGTGGACACCAGGGCTCTGGCAGGTCTGGACCTCCCTCTGGGAGAGGATCTGAAAGTGAGAGATGGGCCTGCTGGTCACTCGAGGCTTCACAGCTTCTGCAGAAGGGAAAGTGGGGCCAGAGAGGGAAGTGGCATGTCAGGGCCTCCCTGCAGGACAAAGGCTTGTCTGGGAGGTAGAGGGTTCAAGATAGACCACAGCAGAGACCTGATGTTGGGGCTTGGGATCAGCATCAAGCCATTGGACCAGTGGCCCTGTCTCTGCTGCAGAGGCCCTGCTGGCCTTGTTCAGGCAGGTGGAGCCGTTCTTTCTCCCTTCCCCCATCTGTTCCCTCCTCTGTTGGGGCCCAGCGCTCCCAGAGTGGAAGCAGATGTTCTAATGCAGAGCAGCCGCTGTCGCCCAGCACATCTCGGCAATTACTGCCTGCCCGCTGGGGGCCCAGCAGCTGCGCCCCGGGGCAAGGGCTGCAGAGGCTTCTTCCTTGGTGGGAAGAGGTATGGCCCAGTGGGAACACTGAGGGCACCCCAGGGATCCTCTGTGGGTCCCTCTGGTCTCAGCTGGAGAAGGAACGCCTGGTGGGCCCGCTGTGGGTAGGAGACTCCTGGCACCTTCTACTGGCTGAGTTCCCCCCACCCAGCACCTTTGCAGCAATCCGGATCCAGCTAGTGAAGACCCCTTCTCTGAAGGGAAGGTGCAGGGCTGGGTGGGGAGAACTGGGTGCCTAGGATTAGCAAGGTACAAGCAAACTCTGCTCCAGGTACCAGCCTATCTAACAGGGGGACATCATCAGGCCCCGATGGAAAAGGAGTTCCTGGGGCATCTAGCTTGTGGGCTGCCCGAGAACCAGAGTGTCCACCTGGATATCATGCTGTGGCCCCACCCACCTCTGTCCCCTGATCTGCTTGCTGTAGCTGCCCCTGGGCCACGCCTCTGATTCTGTCCTGGTGTTCTCCCCTGCTTTCTGCTTGGCTGCCAGCACCACACCCTTGTCCTGCCAATTAACTCCTTCCCTCTTGAGTCACAGCTGCTGGAAGGACAACGGGACTGCTTTGAGTCCAGGGATGGGGGCTCCATGACCTCGGTTTGTCCACCTGTCAAATGGGAGTTGTTCTGCAATGACCCCTGCTGGGGGCAGAGAATGTCCTCCTGACTCTTTAAAGGGAGAGGAAGGGAGACTGAGGCTCGAAGGGGACAGGGAAGGGAACCTCAGTGTCTGCCAGGTCTGCCGCGGCTAGGAAAATCAGATGCAAAGCAAGTTTGTGCTGTCATCCCCATCTCTGGGCAGGGTCATGGAGTGGCCCACACCCTTTACCAAGAGAGTAATCAAAGGGCCAGACAAGGAGACTGGTGCCTCACGTGGACGGTGGTCCCAAAATCACCCTCACCTGTGGTCCCCTACGCCCTGGAGATCTACCCGCTCTGAATCTCAGTTCGCCTGGCTGGGGACGGCATGATCGATATGACCCATCACTTTGTATCCTTGGCCTCCACTCTTGCACTGGGCCCCCAGTCCTGGCTGAGATTTGTGGCTCCGGGGTCTTCCTTTGCTCCAGGATGTGTTCCCTCCCTCCTGCTCTGTGGGAGCAAGTGACTAGGTGGGAAGGACAGCCAGGCGGTCACCTGGCCCTCGTGGTTAGCCAGTCCAGTGCTGTCCTCCCTGCCCCGTGGATATTCTGGGCCCTGGGAAAAGGGCCTCAGTGATTAGGCATCACCATCAGGCCTTCCCAGGCCCTCTCCCCATGTCCGCACTCTGCAGGTGGGAAGTGTTAGTGTGAGGGGTCCTAGCTGTTCCCCTGCCATGCACAGCCCAAGGGAAAGGGAGGGATGTTGCCATTGACCAGAGCCCACACCCAGGGGAATGCACTGGGACTGGGGCCACTAGTGCCCAGGGGCCGGACCGATAGAGGGGCTCGTGCCCCAGCCTGCCCAGAGCCTTCCCATTTGTGCCACCCCCAGTGCTCCCCTATCCTGGGAAGCAGGCCTGGGACAGTCAAGCCCAGTGATTCCAGGCAGCTGGTGGTGTTTGTGAGGCCTCCTCAGGGAGGCCCCTGGGTTGTGGACATGCCCAGGCTCACAGCTGTGAGGGCCGCAGCTGCACCTCAGGTTCCTCCTGGTCAATGTGGATCTGGGGTGGGAGGTAGGGGGGATGCAGGCAGGGCCTCAGCAGGGTCTGCTGCTTCTCGGAGGGCACTGCAGAGACTCAGACCTGTGTCTGCCTGGGAAATAAACCCAGTGGCAAGGACTGTGTGGCCCAGCCACAGTACCAGGCATGCAACATTGCAGGGTGGGCCACCTGCAGAGGGGCTATAACCGTGTGACAGCAGCCTCTCTCAGTTTCCTTTTTTTTTTTTTTTTTAATTTTTTAATTTTACTTTTTGGCCATGCCCTGCGGCTTGCGGGATCTTAGTTCTCCGACCAGGGATCGAACCTGTGCCCCTACATTGGAAGCGCGGGTCTTAACCACTGGCCTACCAGGGAAGTCCCTCAGTTTCCTCATTTTCGAGGTGGTGGTGAGAGTAGAGCTACCCCCGGGGCTTGTTGTGAGGTTACTTAGTGGGCGTGATAGGCATAGAATAGCATCTGACACGTAGGGAGCACCATTCACAGCTCGGCCGTGATCATCATTGCTGATGTTATTGCTTGCTGCTCATGGTAGTTTGTGTGTTAGCACCTTCATCCTCTGAGGTTGTCTTAACCAACCCTGAGGGATATGGGGGCCAGAGTCCTCAAGTGTGACTTCCCCACAGACCCCACCACACACCCTGCTGAGCTGCTCAGAGGGACAGACCCGCCACAGTGATCAGGAGGGTTGGGACACACGTAGGTGGAGCATGGGGCAGGTGTGCCCAGCAAAGAGAACTGCATGGGCAAAGGCCTGGAGTTGGCAAGAGGAGATGCCTGGCGGTGATGGGGCAGAGCAAACAGTCTGGGCAAAGGCTGGGAGGGAAAGCCAGGCCCAGCTGAGGTGCACTCTACTTGGAGCTCAGGACAGGGAGCGAGCCGCAAAGGGAAGAGGTGAGACCCTGCCTCCAACCCCTCCATCCCCCAGCCAGGAGTTGAGTGGCCTTTCTGGTCTCACACTTCCCTGCAGACTCCCTGGGGAATGCAGATTTCTGGGCTGCACCCCTCGAGATCTGGCTGTGTGCCTGGGATGGGGCCTGGGAATCTGCTTTTAAAAAGACAAAAAAAAAAAAAAAAACACCCTCCCGAGGCATCGTCCTGCAGCATCTGAGCCACATTTTGAGAAGGGCTGGGCAGGCCAGGCATCATCGTCGTACATGTCTCCCTGCCTTTCTGAATCCTGGCTACATGATCTTGGGCCAAGACTTTAATTTTCTGAGCCTCAGTGTCCTTGTCTGTAAAATGGGAGAAACAGTACCTATCTCTGGGGCTGCTATGACAGTCACAAGAGAGTGCCAGCAAATCCCTCAGCAATGGCCAAAGAGAAATACAGGATGGGGCTCTGCCAGGGAAGCATCTTGAGTCAGTACAGGTAGGGGTGTGTGTGTGGGTGTGTGTGTTTGTGTGAGTGACACTGCATGTTTCCCAAGTCCTGGTCTCTATCTGCTCAGAGCAGACCTGGGCCCAGTGAGCAGGGCGCTGGGCCTTGGGCCATGTCTGGGAGGCAGGGGTATGACGCCGTGCCCGGATCCAGGCCCCTTGGCAGCTGCGGCTCAGAGTGGAGGGAGAGAGGGCTGCTGCCCTGCTGGAGTGAGCAGGGCTCCTCTGCTAGCTGTGCCTAGGCGCCATGTTGGGGAGCGTTAGCCGCAGAGTGGCAAGCCTGCATGTGTGAGGATGGCAGGGTGACTCCTGAGCCTCAAGTCTCCAGCCGAAGCCCCTGAATTCAACCAGGGCAGTGGGGAGCCATGGTGGGCAATGGACCTTGTGGGAAGCGAAAGCCTGGAGTGAGTCCACCATGGGGTCCAGGTGGCCGAGGTTGCCTTCACCCCTGTGGCCCTGCCAGCTGCACCCCTGGTAGCTCTGCTGCCCACCAGGCCCGACTGCCTCCATCTCACTGTGCAATTGATGGGGAGGGTGAGTTCTGCCTCCAGGCCGTGTGGCTGGCTTACCTCTGTAACCCCACTGGGCCTGCCCCCTGACCAACTGTGCCCTTTGTTCCAGGTGCTGGGGAGTCAGGGAAGAGCACCATTGTCAAGCAGATGAAGTAAGTGCTGTGTGCGGGAGGCAGCCTCCAAACCTTGATTTCCCCTCTTCTTCCTCTGGGCCTGTACTGGGTCCAGTATACCCAGCCCAAGTATAGGCCCAGCCGTGTCAGCCAGGTCCAGGACCTTCCCAGAGGCAGCATCCATCCTCAGGTCCCAGTGGTTTAGAGGCAGTTTCCTCCTTTCTTTTTTTTTTTTAAATTTATTATATTATATTATATATATAAAATATTATATTTTATTTTTGGCTGCATTGGGTCTCCGTTGCTGCACACGGGCTTTCTCTAGTTGCAGCGAGTGGGGGCCGCTCTTCATTGCGGTGCGCGGGCTACTCATCGCGGTGGCTTCTCTTGTTGCGGAGCACAGGCTCTAGGCGATGCGGGCTTCAGTAGTTGCGGCACGCAGGCTCAGTAGTTGTGGCGTACGGGCTTAGTTGCTCCGCGGCATGTGGGATCTTCCCGGACCAGGGCTTGAACTCGTGTCCCCTGCATTGGCAGGCGGATTCTTAACCACTGCGCTACCAGGGAAGTCCAGTTTCCTCCTTTCTGAAGTAGGTCTCTCCAGGCCCCAGCAGCCCCAGGCAGCCATGTGAGGTCCCTGTGCCCTGTACACCCTAACTCCTGACTCCTGGCTGCCAGGATCATCCATGAGGATGGCTACTCAGAGGAGGAATGCCGGCAGTACCGGGCAGTCGTCTACAGCAACACCATCCAGTCCATCATGGCCATTGTTAAAGCCATGGGCAATCTGCAGATTGACTTTGCCGACCCCTCCCGCGCGGTATGTGGACTCCCCAACCCTGCCTCCCTCCCATAAGGCTTCAGCGCAAGTCTTGTCCTGGGGAAGCTGAGAACACCCCAATATGGGCCTCATTCCGGAGGCCTCCCTGCCTCTGACAGGTGGGGTGGGGGTGTGCTCCTGCGACTAGCTGACCACTCACTGCTGTGCCCAGGACGACGCCAGGCAGCTGTTTGCACTGTCGTGCACGGCTGAGGAGCAGGGCGTGCTCCCTGAGGATCTGTCCGGTGTCATCCGGAGGCTCTGGGCTGACCATGGTGTGCAGGCCTGCTTTGGCCGCTCGCGCGAGTACCAGCTCAACGACTCTGCCGCCTAGTGAGTACTCCAAGGGGCTGGGCTGGGGGTGCAGTGTGGGGAAACCTGGACTATAGCCTGAACCAGAGGGCCTGAGCACCCTTAAAAAGATACTGCCAGCCTCTGTTCGTGAAGCTGCTGACTGTCAGCCAAGGTCTTGGTGATCTTGGGTTTGGCCTGGTGCAGGGCTGTGGAGGGACATCCAAACAGATGGTGCCACCCAGATAGGCTGCTGGCCCTGTACTCTCATCTCTCCTCTCCTACCTCAGCTTAAGCCAGTCCCTCTGTCTGAACAGCTTTCCCAGTCCCACTGCCCATCCCATCCTGAGCCCACCCAGAGAGGGGCTGGACCTCTGTGAAAGTGGGTGGGAGGCTGGTCTTGCCTGGCCATGGCGCCTGAGCCCTGCCCGTCACATGGACAGCCGCCCCACTCTCCCTGCAGGGGCCTGAATGCCCTTGTGAGTGCACGCCCCCCGCAGGAGCTGCAGAGTCACAGCCAAACACTGCGGGGGAACTCCCCAGAGGTCACAGGCTCAGTGCCAGCAGAGCTTTTGGGTCCTGGAGGCAAGGAGGGGTGGGTCCTATCAACCACTGCCATCTCAGTGCCCAGGATACTCAAGGAGGGCAGGGTTAGGGCCACCTTCCGGCTGCTTCCCACTCCTCCATCATCCTCATCCCTATTCTTCATTCACCAGACATTAAGTACCCACCTTGTGCCCAGCACCGTTCTGGGTGTGGGGATTCAGCCGTGAATGTGGGCCCTGCCCTCCCAGGCAGGTTTATGCCATGACAAGATCACCCAGAGGTGGGGAGCAGATTGGAACACTCCAGGGACCAGGCATACTCCAGCCCCTCCTCACAGCAATCCTCCAAGGCTGCTGTGGGGCAGTGGGTCCCTGGGGTGAGCCCACCTGTTGGGGACAAGGGAAAAACTAGTGTGGAACCCACCATGAGGCCTCTGGGCTGGAGGCTCTCAGTAGGGGGCAGGGTACAGTTTGCAGGTCACAGCACATGCGTCATGGTCCCCCATAGCCCTTCCTGTTTTTCTGTTCTGTCTCTGCATCTCTGAGGTCATTTCCCTCTGGCCTAGCTGCTGGTGGGAGCCAAGGGCTGGCCCCAGCAGCCCTGCCCCAAGAGCAAGACACTGGTACTGGGCAGTGGCTGGGAGGCCTGGACCCATCCCCCAGGACGCAGCAAGGATATTGAGGCAGGCAGCAGAGCTGGTCTCAGGGCTTGGCCGGGGCGGCTTGGATTCTAATTAAGAGAGCTGGAAATGAAGAGCCCCTGGGACCCCTGCCAAGCGAGTGTTGATGCCTTCCCCCTGAGGAGCCCAAATTTTACTGGGCACAGAGCCCACTGGGCCTGGCAGGCCCCAACCTGTCCAGCCCTGCATCGAAGGGCACGCCAGGCTGCTCTGTGGCGGGTGCCGTAATTACGCCGATTAGCATCCTGAATCTCTCACTGAAGGACTAATTTGCCCCCTCCCACCGCCCTTGCCTGTAGTTCCACCACCCTGGATCTTGTCTGACTCAGGCCTGCCTCAGACCTGGGTGCTGGGGCTTGGCTGGCTAGCCACAGAGCTGCCCCTCCTCCCAGGCCCATTCCACAGGCGGGAGGCAGGGGTTCTAGTGCAGGTTTCCTCATCTGAGCAGCGAATGCAGTGCAGGCAAGTGTTAAAGAGGCAAGGGCTATGCCTGGGAAATGAGGGGATGGGAGGGAAAGGGGCCCGGTGGCCCCCACTGATCCCCCACCCCCGATCCCAGCTACCTGAATGACCTGGAGCGCATCGCACAGAGTGACTACATCCCCACGCAGCAGGATGTGCTGCGGACTCGCGTGAAGACCACGGGCATCGTGGAGACGCACTTCACCTTCAAAGACCTACACTTCAAGTGAGCGAGCATGTGGGCAGGGTAATGGGGCAGGAGCTGCCAGCCTTGCAGGTGACAGGGTAGAGATCCTCACTCCAGGGCCTGCCAATGGCTGTTGGGAAAGAGGGCTGGTCCAGGATCTGCAGCCCCACTCTGAAGTTTCTCAAGGCTTTGTGGTTGCCAGCAGCTCACAGCCTCTGCTGACCCTGCCCCATGTGGAGGCAGCCTACCCTGCTGACCAGCCTGACCCTGCTGGGCCAGACATGCCCTGGCCTAGAACCCCAGGGGTTAGGTGGGCCAGTGTGGATGATTCCATGGAGGCAGCTGCCATACTCTGGGCAGGCCTCTGTCCTCAGTCGGTCAACCTGTGAAATGGGGCAGGGACCTTCTCCCAGAACTCCCTTCTCTGGAGCTAAGGTGCTGTGTCTGCAGGATGTTTGATGTGGGCGGTCAGCGGTCTGAGCGGAAGAAGTGGATCCACTGCTTTGAGGGCGTCACAGCCATCATCTTCTGCGTAGCTTTAAGCGCCTATGACCTGGTGCTAGCCGAGGACGAGGAGATGGTGAGAGGCCCAGAGGCCACTGGGGGAGGGCGGGGGCCGGGGTGGGGGCAGGGGCTGGTGCTGAAGGCGCTGTCCTGCCCCCAGAACCGCATGCACGAGAGCATGAAGCTGTTTGACAGTATCTGCAACAACAAGTGGTTCACGGACACGTCCATCATCCTCTTCCTCAACAAGAAGGACCTGTTCGAGGAGAAGATCACACACAGCCCCCTGACCATCTGCTTCCCTGAGTATACAGGTGTGGGGTCTGGGCCTCTGGGGAGGAGCTGGTGGTGACCAGGTGGCCCACGGGCGCCCCCTGCTGGACAGAAGGGTAACTGTGGGACACACTCAAGGGCTGGTGCCTCACAGGCTTATATATCGATACTTGTGTCTGTACACCCCAGGGCCCTTTTTAACACACTCAGGCATGTACTCTGTACGTCACTGAGCATCCTCCTTCACACAATCAGGTGCCCCTCTTTGCACACTCAGACGTGCCTGTGCCCTCTCACGATTGTCACACGTTATATGCTTGTCAGTTCACACGCATAGTACCTCGCTGTACCTGTGGGACAGGCCTGCCTGCCGCACATGCAGCACGAGTCCTCACCATTTTGTCTCCCACAGGGGCCAACAAGTACGATGAGGCAGCCAGCTACATCCAGAGCAAGTTCGAGGACCTGAACAAGCGCAAGGACACCAAGGAGATCTACACGCACTTCACGTGCGCCACCGACACCAAGAACGTGCAGTTCGTGTTCGATGCTGTCACCGATGTCATCATCAAGAACAACCTGAAGGACTGCGGCCTCTTCTGAGGGGCAGCGGGGCCTGGCAGGATGGTGAGCCAGAGGGGGCCGGGCAGGGAGGAACAAAGTGGGGCCACTGAGCCCAGAGAAGGGACACGGTTGGGGCTGGGGAAGGTCCAGGTGGGGGTGGTGAACTTGGACACCCACTAGGAGACCAGAGGGCAAGGGGAGGGAGGCACAGGGTGCTGAATCAGGAGGGTGATGGAGTGCAGGGCACTGAGGAGGTGGCACAGGTAAGCTTGGGCTCCGTTCTGCCCATTGGTCCAGACAGCAGAAATGCCTGGTTGTGTCCTAGGACAGAACTAGAGAGCTGTCCCGATTTTCCTTGGAGAAAACTCACTTCTCACCCACCAGGCCACTGGCCTAGCCTGAAGGATCTAGATGACAGAGGGGGCCCAGCTGCCCCAGCTGCCCGCCACTCAGTATGACCAGCTCTGCACTCATCCCTGCTGTATTCCCCTCGGACCTATCTGAGGGCCCTGGTCTGAGGCTGGCCCCACCAGCCCTGGGAGAGGTGGGGAGGATTCTGCCAGTGCTACAGACTCCCCGCCCCCACGTAACCCAGCAACACATACTGGCTTCTGGGCGGCCACTGTGTCCCTGGTAACGAGTGGGTGGGGAAAAAGGAGAAGGGTCATTGTCTAGGGAGGCGGGAGGAGAGACACACACTGGCTACCTCCCTCCCTCCCGACCCATGCCCTGACTGTCCCCCACCTCCAGGGCCACCGCCGACTCTGCTCCCCCCAGCCCCTGAGGAAGATGGGGGCAAGAGGACCACGCTCCCCGCCTGTCCCCCTGGCCGCTTTTCCCCTTCTCTCCTCTCTCTGTTCTTGGCTCCCCCTCTCCCCTCCCTCAGCTCCAGAGACTTGGGGGAAGGGTTGCCACAGGCCTCCCTGTTTGAAGCCTGCCCTTATCCCAGGTGCAGGGAATGGCCGCCGTACCCCCTCCTGGCATCTGTTCTGGTTTTAACTGTTGTCTTGTTCTGTGATGGGGGAGGGGAGCACATGCTGAGTCTCCCAAGGCCTGTGTTTGGAGGGGCACCCACTTCTCCAGCCTGGGACCCCTGGCTTCGCCCAGCACCAGCCCATGGCCCAACCCAAGTCCAAATGTTTACAGGGAGCCTCCTGCCCCCACCAACCCCCCCGCCCCCCCGCCCCCAAGACACTCGGAGGCCCCAAAGGAAAAAGCACAAGAAGCGTGAGACGCCACCATTCCTGGAGACCACAGTCCACTGGCTCATTCTCGTAGCTTTTTTTTAAAAAAAAGAAAGGCAAAGGGAAAAAAAAAAAAAAGAGAGAAAACTGCAAACCTAGAACACTTTTTAGAAAAAAAACTATTTAAAACTGTCAGGTCCTGACCAGCACCCACCCAACACCCTTCCCGTGATTCCGTGCCTTGAGTGTGTCTGCGTGTTTACACCCATCCCTCTGCTGGTTGCCCCCTGTGCGGGCGGCGCCCCTGCCCTGCCCTCTACAGAATTGGGTTTCAAGGGCTGTTCCAGACAACTGCCAACGTCACTGAGGGCCCCGCCCCAGCGGCCCTGGGCCCTGGCTCCATTAACCTAAATGTAGCTCCTTAGCGCTAACCTAGGAACCGCCGCTGCCTGCTGAGGGGCCATGCCCCTCATGCCCTCACCCCAGGCCCGGGTCCTTCAGCGTTGAACACTTCCTTGCTTTTTTCACATGTTTTATGGAATTGTTCACCTGGTTTGAAATAATAAAATGTAGAAAGAAAAAATACCAAGAACTGCTCGGCATTCTTCTCTCCAGGGGGCAGAGACCCAGGCTAAGATGTGCCAAGGTGATGGTAGTCTGGACCTGGATCCTCACTTGTGGCAGGGCCCTGGGCACTCAGCTCGCAAGTCATACTCAGGCCCAGTACTCATCACTTTAGTTTTCCCCCTTGGACTAGTCATCTTACATGTTGGGGCCTCTGTGTCTCCCCCTCTTCCCTCAGCACCTCTGCAGTCTTGGGTCTGGGGCAGCCTTCTGGAACAGTGGGGCAGATTTCTTAAGGAGCTCTTCTCCTAAGGGATTCTTCCACATTGGGAGCAGGAGGAGTGTCCAGTGAGTCTAGTGCAGAAGGAAATGTGACTTCTGACCTCCCAGGCCCAGGGCCCAGGGACAGTGTGTGTTGCTGAGGCCACACAGCCAGGTGGGCTGCAGCCCCCTGCATACCCTCCCTTCTTCCTCTCTGAGACATTGCCCAGAGCCCTGCCCAGAACTGAGGCCCCTTGGGCTTGACTAAACAGAAAGTTGAGGACAGCAGGGGCCTTGAGACATGTTCAGAAAGGTCTCTGACCCAGAGGTCCCCCTCCAAACCTGAGGAGGGCAGGGACAGGCAGGTGGCTACACTTCAGTGTGACTGTAGCCACCGGCAGGGCAGCTGGATAGCTGCAGGGCTATGGCTATGTTGGGACCAGGGCTCTCAGAGTGCAGAGCCTTCCATGAGGCTATGGGAAGTGCTCGTGCATTGCTGGAGGAGGGAGCAGCAGATGACAGGGCCGAGGTGCCTGTGGGGTGAGCCCCTAGCTCCAGGCAAGGCACCTGGACCTAGGGATCTGCAGCCCTCTGAGCCTGTGGGAAGGGCTCGGTAAAAGGCCCTCCTCTGCTGGGCGGGGCCCCTAGGCGAGCTCTTCCGCCTTCGGCCGCCAGAGGGCGCAGCAGCCCGTGCTGGGCCCCGCCGGGCCGGTCGCGGAGGCTGACGTCATCGAGTCCTGCGGAGGCCGCCGGGCACAAAGGCAGCTTTGTAGGGCGGCGGCGGCCCCGCGCCCTCGGCGGGACAAAGCGGCCTGGGCCGGGGTCGGCGCCGCGGAGGCGGAGAGGGCGGGGCGGGTGGGAGGGTAGGGCCGGGGACCTGGGACCCCTCCTCCGCACACCTGCCAGTCCCCCTTCGGCCTCGGGGCCCCGAGTCCTGGCGAGAGATGAGAGGCTGTGGCCGCCCCCTCGGAAGGAGTTCAACGGTCCCCACCCCCCGTCCCCGCCCCAGTCCCTCGGGCCTTTCCTGCTACCCCTGCCACTGAGGGCTGAGGATCGCCGACTGACAAGGAGAACAGAATCCCACGCCCAAGCCAGGATCCCTTCCTGCCCTCAGCGGTCAGCCCTGGATCGCGCTGAACCCCAGATATGCGGGCGGGGTGGGAGCTCCGGTGCCCTGATATCCGCCCAGCAGGAAGCGGGAGACAGAGATGGTTCCTTCCTTCCGTCCTGAGGGAGAACCCCGCCGCACAGAGGGACCATTGAGGAGCTGGCATTGTCTGCCTGATGAACCCAGTGTCTCCCTCCCTGAGTGGGCCACGCAGGATTCTGGCCAGGATCCCCTTGTACCCGGCTTGGCAGTGGGTCTGGGTGGGGTCCTGGCAAGCAGTACTTCCCTGCGGGCAGACAGCTAGGCCCCCACCTGCCCTTGGCCTTCCTACCCGTGCTCTGATTTTGAGAGCATAAAGCTTCATTGTCCCAGCACTGGCTGGGGCGGCCTCTCAATTCATCCTTGTCTTTCTTGGTTGGGAAATTCCCAGCCATGGGGGGCGGTAGGCAGGGGGGTGCATCCCAGGTGTCCTGCACCCCAACAGGAGGGACTCAATGAAAGTGACACCTGGGGATCCCCCCATTGCCTAGAACTGTTCAGGGCTGTACCTCAGCCATCCCGCATCCCTGGGTGAGGAGAGCCAGAGATTCAGTGCTCCTTGGCTGTGTGTCCCCCAGCGTTCTCCCAGCCTAAGAAGGCCCATCTTCCTGGCCCCACCCATGGGTAGCTGCAACTACGAGGCTCAGGACCCTTAGACAGGCAGAGCCAGGCAAAGGACCCAGGCTCCTGCTCCCAGACCAAGCCGTGGATCCCAGTTTGAGGTAGGCTGTCTCCAGCCAGTGGGGACCACCACAAGGCTGATCCATCTCCCAGAGGGCCCGCCCCACTCCAAATAGTTGCTCAGGCTACTGATGTGGTAGCAGCCTTGCTATTTTTAACCCATTTGGGAGGGTGGGGTGGGTGGGGAAATGGCTGGGAAGAGAGAAAGAGACAAGCTCTGAGAGAGAGTTCTGAAGAGGGAAGGATGTAGGGAGACCCTGTGGGGAGAAGCCAGTCCTGGCCTGCAGCCACTTGCCAGCTCCCCTGGGCCAGACCTCCCACCCCCAGCAGGGGGGTGGAGGCCCAGATGCCAGGTGCAGAAAGGGGAGGGGGCCCCATTAGGACTGGAGCCTCTGAGGCTGCGGGAGATTCCAAGACCTAGAATAACCCCTTACCATGTTTCAGGGCAGCCCCATAGCTCCTCCTGAGGTCAGGAAATCCTCCCACTCCCCTCAGAGCCCCTCAGAATCATCCCCCCCTACCCCAGAGTGCCAAGCCAGCCATGAAGGCTGTAGAATACAGGTCCTGACTCCAGCCACCTGGCCTGTGGCATGGCCAGCCAGGTCCTACTTGCCCTGGGAGTCAGGGACGGGACTGCAGCTTCTCTTGGCTGAGTTCTGGGTCCAGGCCCACTCCCAAACCACTGACCCCAATCCTTGGGTCTGTTTCCCTAAAAGAGATCCCAGGCGACCTCATCCCTGCCGTGAGGCTGTGCATTCCCCCAAGTCCGTCCCCCCCCGCCTTTTAAAAAGATTAATTTTATTTATTTATTTTTGGCTGCGTTGGGTCTTAGTTGCTGTGCGCGGGCTTCTCATTGCGGTGGCTTCTCTTGTTGCGGAGCATGGGCTCTAGGCACGCAGGCTTCCGTAGTTGTGGTTCGCGGGCTCTAGAGCGCAGGCTCAGTAGCTGTGGCACACGGGCTTAGTTGTTCTACGGCATGTGGGATCTTCCCGGACCAGGGCTCGAACCTGTGTCCCCTGCATTTGCAGGCGGATTCTTAACCACTGCACCACCAGGGAAGCCCCCCAAGTCCCCCTTGAACCCCCAAAGTGGAAGCCAGCTCCCAGCACACCCCCAAGGAGAGCCTCAAGCCAGCTGAGGTCTGCGTGCAGCTGTGTGACCCCAAGTATGTCCATGCCTGCCAGCCAATCAGCTCCTCAGTTAACCACACAGCGACGACGGGCACTGGTATCCAAGGGGGCAGGGGTCAAGGCCATGGATCTCTTTCTTTTCCCTGCTTTGGTTTCCCCCCTTACAGGAGACTTGACCTCACAGGTGATCTTATTTAGGAGAAAAATCGGTTTGACATTCTTTGGCATTTACTCTGTTTTCTGACCTCATTGTGGGTGGAGGGAGTCAAGGCCTGAGTGACTGAAGCCTGAAGGGGCCTGAAGTCTCTCTTCTCCGTCAACCCCCCATCCTCACCCAGGTTCAGCAGGCCCAGGAAGGTGGCAGGGCTTCCTGCGGGCACTCTATCTCTTGCTTCCGTGTGCCTGGGGCCCCCAAGGGATGGTGGCTGCTGGGGAACCCAGAGCCCTGCAGAGAGGCTTGGACCTGGTGTTATAAGCACCTGGGGCTTCACAGAGAAAAGTGGGTAGTGGGTGATGAGGAAAAGTCCAGCAGGTGGCAAAAGGGCAGAGGGCACAGCCCAAGCTAAGTCCTAGCAAAGGAACAGATGCCACCTCCCAGAGATGGGGTAGCTGGAGCGCTGGCAGGGTTAGCCAGGGCCGAGCCAGGGAGGGGTGTGTGAATGCCTGGCTAAGAGCCTGGGATGTCCCCGGGCTTCAGCAGGTTCTCTGAGTGAGGAGCTGGGGAGGCAGGGTACTGCAGTGGGGAGGCACTGGGAGGAGAACTGGCAGAAGGACCACGGGGACCCCCAGGCTGGGTACCTGGGGAAGGGGTCAGGCTTCAAGCTGCAGGGAAAGGAGCTGGGGACTTGTTCTATCTTAAAGGAGACAGAAGTCCTCCCTGAGTTGGGGGCTCTCTGGAGGGAGGAGGGTGTGGGCTTGGGCACTGCTGGGGGTGGGTTGGAGACCTGTGGAGTAAGAAGACTGAGGAATCCCCAGCAGCTGGGGAGAGAAGGAGGTTCAGGTGGAAGGTCAGGGTGTTGTGCTGGGGGCTGGACTTGTGGCCGGGGTTGGGGGGGCGGGGGGGGGGGAGGGAAGGGGGCAGGAGGGGAGTCAAGCCTGAGAAAGGGCCCCATGAAGCTGGGCTGGAAGAGGCAGCAGTGACTCCCTCGAGGCCTCCAGGCCTGCATGCCACAGGATGCCCAGCACTGAGATGGCAACTGGAGTGCACACCTGTGTACCCCACGGTGTGCCAGACCTGCCTGGCCCACCATTTTCAACGGCGGGGCAAGTGAGGAGAGTGATCTGAGAGGTTCAGTCTCCCCCTAGGGACACACAGCTGGTGAGCAGCAGAGTCAGGATTCAACCCCACCCCTTTCTGGCTATTGGGGAGAGGATTCTTGGGGCGGGCTCTGGTCTGCCCTCCCAGAGCATCCCGAGCCCCCAGCCAGTACTCCTGGGAGTCTCTCCCCCTGACTAGTAAGGGATTGTAGCATTTATGTTAATGTATGTTAATGAGTACAGGGTGCCTCCGGAGTCTACTTTGCCGCATTCCTGACACCTCCTCCCCCCCTCCCCCAGGCAATGGAGAAGGAGGGGAGAGGGAGGCCCCACCCCCAGGCCCCTCTTCCCCCCGCCCCGCTGGGCAACGAAGAAAACAGAAGTGAGTGAAGAGCTGTGATGTGGCTGGTGGGGGGGGCTCCCCCATCCCGGAGGGGCTGACCTCAGCCAGGGAGGAATGTGCAGGAGGCGGAGGGCAGGGGCGGAGCGGGTGGGGGTAGGGCCCCAGCTAGAGGCCCAGGGTTCTGGGTGGCCCCTCCCTCAGCCCCTCCACCTCAGCTCTGACTTGGCCCTCCTCAGAAGGGAACAGGCAAGGAAGGAGGGGAGGAGCTCATCTTTCCGAAAAGGTGGGCTGGGGGTCCTCGGGGAGCCTGGAAACCAGGTGGGGGGTGGATGGGGGAAATGCCAGAAAGACCCTTCCCGGGAGATCCCCTGGAGTGGGTAGCAGATTGTCAGGGAAGTTAGGCCTCAGCTGGGCTTTCCAGGGCCCACTTTCCACCGCTTCCCTCCCCCCATGCCTAAGTCCTCAGGGTAGCACGTCCTAGTACCCACGTGACCGGAAGAGGGAAAGGTCGAGACTTTGGAGCCACCAGCCCTGATGGCTAAAGCAGGTGTGAGTGGGGAGCCAAGGCCCAACCCAGCCCAGGCTGGGCACTGGGAGTGTTGGCTGTAGCCTTCCTCAAATGGATGTCTCACCCCAGCCCAGTCGCACCACCCAGAGTCCAGGCAGGGTGCAAGGGGCAGGCCCAGCTGGCGATGAGGCCTGGGGAGGCAGGTGCTGGGACTTGGCACAATCCACTTATTTCCAGAAGGAAAAACCAAGGCCTTGGCAGGCTGTGCCACTGATAGGCAGCACCAGAGACCCAAGCTGCCTCCCCTGGTTTGTTCCATTCTGTCGAGACCCAGGCCCAGGCTGCATGATTCCAGAATCCTTGGGGACTTCCAGAGCCCAGTGTGACCCACAGCCAGTGACCCTGCCCCTAGAGGGCTGCCTCCATAAGTTTCCTACCCAGGGTCTGCATACGCTGGGACCTGGGGCTGAGGAGCAGAAAGGAGACCTTGTGGGATGGGGACAACTTGAGCTCCCACTCCTGGGGATCTCCCTTCCTGCTCCAGGGAGGGGGACACATCTGGAAGTGGGAAGGCAATGCCAAGGGCTCAGGTGGGCCAGGAACAGCCCAGTCCCTTCGGCTGGGGGTTGAGTCCCAGGGTGTTGGACAGATGGGGGGGGGGGGTCCTGGTCCCATTTTCCAGTATGGACACTGGGTTGGGGGTGGGGATGAAACAGAGGCTGGGACCCTGGGCCTGAAGAACTAAAAGCAGTGGGGGCAAGTAGGGGGTACCGTGCAGTTGGGTAGGGACCTCAAAAGCACTTGCTGATCTTGGCTGCTTGGGTGGAAAATTGTAAACAGCCAAAGAATTTTGTTTGCTTGCATGAGGCCAGGGGACGCTGCCCAGGTCCAAGGCAAAAGAGCCTGGGAGGAGGGAGAGGCCGCATCCTGGAAGCCCAGGAGCTCAGGCAGGGGTATGTCACCCCCACTCCCCCTCCTGAAGGCCCCTGGTCCTCCCACTAACCCCCACCCTTCACCTGCCCATCAGCCAGCCAGGCAGGGCCAGAAACACCAGGCCTGAAGTTCAGGAAAGAGGGGCATGGCCCCACCCTGGATGGGCACAGACACTTCTACTCCAGGGACTTGGCAGGAGATGGGCAGCAGAACCACGCACACTTGAAGTGCCCACATGGCCTCCCTAACAGACCCCTGAGGAGCTGCTGATAGCCTTGGGGAGGATGTAGGAGGATGCATTTTGGGGGGATTGAGGGGTGGAAGCCCACCTTCAAGCCCTGGTATGTTCACCCAGGTGGACCTGAGGGCCCCCCTTGACCATTGTCAACATTCAATCCCTCCAAGGAAGTAGCCCTGGCAGTACAAACAGGGTGTGTCCACCAGACTCACCTTTAGGCCAAGACCCCAGACCCTTCCCAAATGAGGCGCTGAGGTGTAGGAGCCCCATCCTATCTTTGAAGCCCCCTTGGGTACCTCACTCTGTATTTGGTGGGGCAGTTCCTCCCACCTTCAACCTTGGAAGAACGACTGGAGTTCATGGAGATGGCATAGAATGCCCCTCACCTCCCAGCAGAGACATGGGACCACCGGTCAGGACGGGTCTCTGGATGGTCCCACACCCTGCAGTGCAGAAGTGAGACTTGCCGCCTGCCTCCCTGCCCTGCCTGCCCCTCTGGCCCTCTTCTCCCGCCCCAGACTGGCTGTCATCAAAGCCACTGCCAGCCAGGTGACAGAAGTACTAAGTGGCCCAAGCCCTAAGGAAGGACTGGGGCAGGGTCTTGGGGGCCCATCAAACCTCCACTTGAGAACCCCCTCTCCGACCTCTGACCGGCCCTTCCCAGCTGGCTCCTGGGGACTGAGGTGGCAGCTGAGCCCCTCATTACCCACATCCAGCTCCCCAGCTATGGAGGGACAAGTGAAGAAACGAGTCCCTGGGGGTGCCCCGTCTGACCAATCCCTCTGCCGGAGCTGCCTGGGGCTAGGGGGTCTCTATTGCTTCTTCCTTATTTGCCTTGACTGCCGGCCCCACTTCCAGGACCGCTGCGTGGGGCATCCTGCTCTGAAGCCCTACGGGGGAGGGGTCAGCCCTACCCGCCCCTCCCTTGTGCCCGCTCCGCTCTGGCCACCAACTCCAGCCGGTCCGGCTGCCTGCCCAGTCACCCGATCCGCCCCGTAAACTTGACGGCGGGGCGCGGCTGGCTTGGTGGGGGCGGGGGCTGCTCCTTAAAGGAGCCGTCAGAGGGTGCCCTGGGGCCCCTCGGCTTCTCCCCTTCTGCAGGGTGAGAAGGGGCCAGGGTGAGGAGCCGCTGCTGCCGGAGCTCTCGGTGGAGTGTGGGAAGGCAATCTGGTGTTTTGTGACGTCGCAGACCTCACGGGCCTAGAAGAGGCAGCGGCAAGTGTCAGTGGAAGGAAGGAGGGAGGTGGGAGTCCTAGGGTGGGAGGGGTCTGGAAGCGGCGGAGCTAGGCGGGGGTTTGGGGAGAGCAGTCTGGAACGTGCCCCGGCAGCTGTGCCCCTTGCTTGAATGCACCCCAGGACCTAGCCCCACGCCAGGGCTACTGTGCCCGGCACCTGCCCAGCTAACTTCTGGGAAGGAGGGTGGGCATTGCAGCCAGAGCCTGGCCCCATCTGAGAGGTCCAGGGAAGGGATCTGGCTCAGAGAAGTGGAGGGTCTCAAAGATGGGGAAACCCTGAGGGCGAAGACGGGATGGAGAGGCTCAGGGAGACTCTGGAGGCTGGAGAGGGAAGGGCAGCTCACCCGAGCTGGGGGTGAGAATCTGCTTCAGGACCTTGGCTCTCCCCACTTGATTCCTCTTGGGTCTGAAGTCTGAGCTCACAGAATTTCTGTGTGTGACCAGCCCCTCCCACCCTCTGGGGTGGGGAGAGAGAGGTCAAGCACAAAGCTGGGGCTGCTGGATCCAAGTGGGAGCAGCTCCCAAATCAGAAACTGAGGCGTCTGCCCAGCCCTGGGTCTCCCGGCTGCACTTCTCCCTCTGAGAAGTGGGTTTCTGGGGTGTCTCAGAGTTGAAGGCAGTGATTGACACTGCAGTTATAATTTGCTCACCTGCATGTCCAGAGAGACTTGTACACTTGTGCACAAACACATACACACATGTGCAACACAAACACGTATATTCTTACAAAGTGTACACACCCCCAGACATATACACACTGTGTAGACATGCATACAATGCCGTGTGTGCACACATGCATGCCACACCTACGTGTGTAATACAACGCACACGCCACATGGTTTCACATAGATATGTACACATATGACTGCATACACACTACACACACACATACATACACACTGCGGAATACAGATACACAAAGGGATCCTTAGAAGCACATTCACACTCAAAGACGCCCACACCATTGGCTCCAGCTCCAAATGTGCTTCTGTTCCTCTGTGGGCCCGTGGGTGCACAGCTACCTCCAGAGGCCTGACCCCCCTCCTGTTACCCTCACGCCCATGACTGTCTTGTTTTGCTCATTACACTTGGCACCACTGCAATGACTACACCAATCTGAGTCCTTGTTGGTACTCTGCCCCCTCCTGCAGGAGGACCTTGTCTGTGTGCCCCACTGCCCCCAGCCCCAGTCCCAGGCTGGCATGACGTAGGCACGCAGAGTTTGTGAATTAATGTCTGTGAGTGTGTGTACAGGAGGGCGGGTTACTGGGGAGGGTGACGTGGTGGGGCAGGCGCCTGCCAGTGTGGGGTTGACCCCGAGGGTGTGCCCAGCGTGGGTGTGTCTGTGATTATGGCCAGGCAGGGCACCCTCCAAGGGAGAGGAGGGCTTGCAAGTGGAATGCGACCCCCCAGCCTCTTTCCCCTAGGGGCTGTAATCTGATCCCTGGGGACTCCCCCCAGCCTCCCTCCCTCGCCCTCGCTGCAGCTCCTTCTCTTCCAGATCCCGGGGCAGAGTCCAGGGTGGCTCAAGGCTCCTCCACACACGCCCGCTGAACCCTGAGCTCCCTGAGCTGCAGGGATGGGGCGGGCTGAGGCCGCCGCCATGATCCCAGGCCTGGCCCTGCTCTGGGTGGCAGTGCTGGGGGGTGCTGCCCCCAGCATGCCACGCCTTCGCCTCTCCTTCCAAGGTAGGTGCACCTGGCAGGCGGGAGGGCCCACCTCAGCGTGGGCAGGAAAGGGGCCCAGTGTGGGTAGGGGGCATTGTGTTTGCTGTTGCACTGTGTGTGTGCCACCGGCTGGGTTGGATTGGGGGCACGCTCAGGCCATCTCCAATTAACCCTTTCCTGGCCTCAGTCCCCAAGCTCTCTGCCCACATTCTCCTCATGCTTTCCCAGGAAGCATGGCAACAGATCCTGCCTCTGTTCCATCTCCTGCTCCCAGGGAAGTTGAGATGTGGGGACCATTAGAGCCCCCTTCCCACACCCCCTACACAGGGTGGTTACTAGGCAGTGGCATCATACTGAACCTAGGCTGGTGGCAGAGAACCCTCAGCCTGACTTTGGGGTTGGGGTTCTGGCTGTCCCAACATGCAGGCCTACCCCAGAACCCTTGCCTCCTCGTGCGCTCGCCTGGAGACACTACTTGTCTGAGGTTGCCCTAGAAGCTCCACCTGCTTCCCCCCTGGGGGCAGGGGTGGGCTGCACTGCCCACCCTGGAAGCTCTGCCCCTGGGTGGGCCTGTCCCCCTGAGTGTAAACTCACATGCGTGTAAATTCACATGTGTGTGGGCCAGGTCACATGTACAACCTTGGCCTGTGAGAGAGACAACAGGCAGGGCCTGGGAGAAGCTTCTAGCATGACTGGCGAATCCTCAGTGGTGTCCCCACCCCACAGAGCTCCAGGCCCAGCACGGTCTCCGGACCTTCAGGCTGGAGAGGACGTGCTGCTATGAAGCTTTGCTGCTGGATGAGGAGCGTGGGCGCCTGTTTGTGGGCGCCGAGAACCATGTGGCCTCCCTCAGCCTGGACAACATTAGCAAGCGGGCCAAGAAGGTGCCAGGGACCCCCAGCCTCAGCACTGCCCCGGGACCCCACTCCAGGCTTCCTGGAGGAAGGGCCCCCTGAGTGGACACCCTCAGCATAGAGAACATCCCGAGTCCCTGACCTGTGTTCTCCCTCCCCCACCCTCCCCATAGCTGGCCTGGCCGGCCCCTGTGGAATGGCGAGAGGAGTGCAACTGGGCAGGGAAGGACATTGGCGTGAGTGTTGGCTGCCTGGGTGGGAGTGGGGAGGGTCAGCCCCTCACTCTAGAGATGGGCAGTGCTAAAACAGAGGCCTGCCTGTTCTGGCTATGATGGGGGCAGGAGGGTTGAGGTGGCTGAGGTCCAGAGGTAGTGAGTCAGGGTGGGGGCTATGTGATTCTTCTTGGAGGCCTCTGCGTCATGGGGGGCAATGCAGGCATGCTTCCCAATGAACCCATTCTGGTGAGAGGTGAGCCGGGCTGGTCACCAAGGGCACCTGAGTCCCTAGAGCCCATGTTAGTACTTGCCTGGACTAATGCAGAAAAGAAGAAGGGGTGGGAGTGCCACTGGTGAGCTGGGAGCCCTTAAGGCCACCTCCCTGGGGGAGGCCTCATTGTTCCTGCCCCTGCCCGCGTGCACGCTAGACTGAGTGCATGAACTTCGTGAAGTTGCTGCACGCCTACAACCGCACCCACTTGCTGGCCTGTGGCACAGGGGCCTTCCACCCAACCTGTGCATTTGTGGAGGTGGGCCAGCGGCTGGAGGTAAGGCCAGGTCTGGTCAGGGAGGGAGGTTGGGAGGGTAAGGAAGGGCCTGCAGTAACAACTGCCCCCTGCCTCCCAGGAGCCCATGCTTCGGCTGGACCTTCAAAGGCTAGAGGATGGCAAGGGCAAGAGTCCTTATGACCCCAGGCATCGGGCTGCCTCCGTGCTGGTGGGTGAGTCCAAAGGCTGGGGCCCCAAGAGAGCTCCTGGAACCCCTCAGAGACTCTAGTATCTCACAAAGTCCCAAGACCCTCCCTAGAGCCCCAGGGATCCCCCATAGCCTCACTGGCTCCCCAAGAGCCCCCAGAGCTCCATAGTGCCCCCAACCCACCACAAGAGCCTTTGGTTTCACTAAGCAGCCTTGCCATGTCTACAGGGGAAGAGTTGTACTCGGGAGTAGCCGCAGACCTCATGGGCCGGGATTTTACCATCTTCCGCAGCTTGGGTCAGCGTCCAAGTCTCCGAACAGAACCACACGATTCCCGCTGGCTCAACGGTGAAAGGCTGGTGGGACTGTTGGGAGGGGGCCCTCATCTCCAACAGAGCAGGTGCTGAGTAAGGCTCATAAAGGGAGTGAGCAATGAGTGCTCACCAGGTAGCTACCCTGGGTCAAGCCCTGCACTAGGCACTGGGTCGCAGGGCGGACAAGATAGGTATGGCCCGTGCCCTCTTTGAGTTCACAGACCTCAGAATGAATACACAATGAGATCAGTTCCAATGGCCAGGAGATATAATGACAGAATGGAGAGGAAGGGAAAAGGAGACTAGGCAGCTGTGGTGGTGGTGGGAGGGTTGGGGAAAGGAAGCCACCCTGCTGAGAAAAGGTATGCGCTAATGCCCAAAACACAGCAGGATTGCGGGAAGAGCATAAGACTATTCCAAGCAGAGGGAATAATTAGTGCAAAGACCCTGGGGGCAGGAACAAGCCAAGGAACAGACTCAAGAAGGGAGCAATGATAAGGGGTCCGGACTGTCAGCACAGGGTAGGGCCAGGGTAGATTATTCTAAGAGTGATGAGACCCAGCAGAGTATTTGAAGCAGGAGTGGGGGCATCTACTTCCTGCAGAGAGGAAGATTCATGAGTGAAGGTAAAACCAGATACCCCATATCCCTCCTTTCTTGGCCCACTGGCATAGAGAACTGCCAGGGGAGAGGCGAGAGGCCCACCACTGGCCAGGGTCGGCCTGCCTGTGGGGCCAGGTAGCCATGGTCTCTGCTGCCCTCTCGTGGCTTCTTCTTGACTCGCAGGCCCTCTTCCTTTCGATTGTGTCCTCCGGGAGTACCATCTGAACTTGGTCCTAGAGGCTGGGTGGTCAGCTGCTGCCCTGAGGGCTTCTGCCGGCACGAAAGGAAGGGGAGGCAGTGCCTGGGCCTCCTAGCAGGGGGCAGGGCCAGGACCTTGCTGACCCCACGCCTCCTGCTGTGGCCAGAGCCCAAGTTTGTCAAGGTCTTTTGGATCCCGGAGAGTGAGAACCCGGACGACGACAAGATCTACTTCTTCTTCCGTGAGTCGGCAGTGGAGGCCACGCCGGCCCTGGGACGCCTGTCTGTGTCCCGCGTTGGCCAGATCTGCAGGGTGAGGAGTCCCTGGGCCACATTTGGTGATCTTGCCACCGCCCCTTTGCCTGTCTGTCGGGGCCTCGCCCTCATCCCCTCCTACTGACCCCGCAGAACGACGTGGGTGGCCAGCGCAGCCTGGTCAACAAGTGGACTACGTTCCTGAAGGCGCGGCTGGTGTGCTCAGTGCCCGGTGCTGAGGGCGATACGAACTTTGACCAGCTCCGTAAGTGCCAGGAGTGGAGGATGGGGGTGTGGGGAGGGGATGCAGGGGCGCAGACCCTGAGCCTGGCTGTGCACCCTCCCCCAACTCGGTCCCTTCCCTGCAGAGGACGTGTTCCTGCTGTCCTCGCGGGATCGCTGGACCCCGCTGCTCTATGCTGTCTTCTCCACGACCAGGTGAGGTGTGGGAGGTAGTGGGGCAAGGCTGGCTAGGCCCCACTTGAGCCCCTTACTCCACTTACATCTTCACCTGCAGCAGCATCTTCCAGGGCTCCGCAGTGTGCGTGTACAGCATGAATGATGTGCGCCGGGCCTTCCTGGGACCCTTTGCACACAAGGAGGGGCCCATGCACCAGTGGGTGTCCTACCAGGGCCGTGTCCCCTACCCCCGACCTGGCATGGTGCGTAGCCCAGGGACTCCCACCACAACCCACTTAAAGCTTCAGGGGTGGAGAACTTGGCCTGGGGTTTTCTTGGTGAATGTTGTGTCTTCTTTTTTTTATGGGTGGGAAAACATCATCTTCATTAGACAGGGCTCCTCAGGGGAAGGCCATGTTTTCCCCTCAGACCCCCAAAGGCAAGGCTGGAGTTCCTCTTCAGATTCCCAGGGCAGGGTTCTGTCCAACACCCGCCCCCTGTGCGCACGTGCGCACACACACACTCACACATGCTCCAGGTTCCGGGAGGTGTCCTGTGGACGGCTGCCCACCAGGCCTTCACATCCACATCCTTGTCATGCCTCCTTCCCACCCCCCAGTGCCCCAGCAAGACCTTTGGCACCTTCAGTTCCACCAAGGACTTTCCTGATGATGTCATCCAGTTTGCCCGGAACCACCCCCTCATGTACAATTCGGTCCTGCCCATGGGGGGGCGCCCCCTCTTCCAACAAGTGGGTGCCGGGTACACCTTCACCCAGATCACCGCGGACCGTGTAGCAGCTGTTGACGGATACTACGACGTCCTCTTCATTGGCACAGGTCAGTGTCCTGCCATGACCACCCACAAGACCCAGCCCAGGCTCTTTGGCCTGTTAGTGGAAGCTCCCCCTGTTCAGTCCCATCTCCATATTTTTCCGGGGGCTATGCCCCCATCTCCTTCTGGATGCTGCTCTGATTGCTCCAACCCACATTCTTCACCATCCCAACCATGCAGAGGGTGGAGGCCTCAGAGGTGAGGAGACCCCTGGCCCTGGCTCTCAGGGAACACAAGGAGTCACTCACCCTTCTCATCCCTGCAGATGCTGGCACCGTGCTGAAGGTGATCTCCGTCCCCAAGGGTGGCCGGCCTAATGCTGAGGGGCTGCTCCTGGAGGAGCTGCACATGTTTGAGGTGAGGCCTAGCCCCCGTTGCCTGGGGTACCCCCACCCCACGGAGCCCTGACCCCAGCACCCCTCCTCCCTCTCAGGACTCAGCTGCTGTCACCAGCATGCAAATCTCCTCCAAGAGGGTAAGTGACCAGAAGGCTTGGGGGTGGAATGGACCCAGCCTGTTCCCAGGTGCCCCCACCCCCATTCTTCTCTTGGTAATTACAAGCCCCAGTTTCCAGTACAGGCTCTGCCCTCACTAGACTGTGGGACCTGAGACCTCAGTGTTCCCTTTTGTCAAATGGGGGAAGGGATCCCTGACCTATGGGAGGCGGGCACGGGGCCACCCTCGGTCAGCCTGGAGCCCCTTGTACCCCTAGCACCAACTGTACGTAGCCTCTCGGAGCGGGGTGGCCCAGATCCCGTTGCACCGCTGCGCTGCCCACGGCCGCGCCTGTGCCGAATGCTGTCTGGCACGTGACCCTTACTGTGCCTGGGATGGGGCCGCGTGCACGCGCTTCCAGGCCAGTGGCAAGAGGTGGGTAGGATCAGGGTCGGGCTGCCTGGAGGGAGTCTTTATCCGCCCCTGGCTAAAAGAAGGGCTCACGGAGGCTCTAATGTCCCCCCTCCCCAGGAGGTTCCGACGGCAGGATGTAAGGAACGGCGACCCCAGCACACTGTGCACCGGGGGTGAGTGTCCCAGCTGCTCCCACCCCCCAACCCTTAAAGATTGCCCCACCCTGCCCTGCCTTGTCTGAATCTGACATTCCCTTTGCCCCCAGACTCATCCCATCCTGCGCTGCTGGAGCGGAAGGTGTTCGGTGTGGAGGGAGGTAGCGCCTTCCTGGAGTGTGAGCCCCGCTCGCTGCAGGCGCGCGTGGAGTGGACCTTCCAGCGCGCGGGGGAGGCGGCCTACACTCAGGTGAGCCTCCCGTCACTCCCCTCCCAACCAGGCCCTTGTTCCGACGCCTACGTCCAGGAAGTGCCCGCCCTGATTAATGAGGCCCTTGGCCTGCTCCGCACATCTAGATGCGATCCAGCTCCGCCCAGTGAGTCTCCGCCCAACCAGACCCCTAACGCCTAGTTTGGCCCCTTGCCTGCACTCCGCATCCTGGTGAGGCCCCATTCCTCTAACTAGGCTCCTGACGCCCGCGCCCCAGCCCAGTCTGAAGGAAGCCCCGCCCTTGCCCCGCCCACTGGGGGGGTCTCTGACGCGCCCCCACGATAAGGCGAGCCCCGCCCCGTTTCCTAACGCCCCGCCTCACGCTGATCCGGCCCGCAGGTACCCGTAGAGGAGCGAGCAGAACGCACGACGCGAGGCTTGCTGCTTCGCTGGTTGCGGCGTGGGGACTCAGGCGTGTACCTGTGCGCAGCCGTGGAGCAGGGCTTTTCGCAGCCAATGCGTCGCCTGGCGCTGCACGTGCTGAGTGCTGCTCAGGCTGAAAGGCTGGCCCGTACCGAGGACGCTGCGCCCGTCGCGCCGCCGGGCCCCAAGCTCTGGTACCGGGACTTCCTGCAGCTGGTGGAGCCGGGCGGCGGTGGTACGAACTCCCTGCGAATGTGTCGTCCGCAGCCCGCGCTGCGCCCACCGCCTCCCGAGTCGCGGAGGAAGGGCCGCAACCGGAGGACACACGCCGCAGAACCGCGTGCTGAGCGGGGGCCGCGCAGCGCAGCGCACTGGTGACTCGGCCGTCCTCACGCTGGGGACTGGAGAGGTGGCAGCAGCAGGGAGAGGGGGCGGTCAGACCCTGGGAAGCAGCTAGGGGCCCGGCACACAGCGGTTCCTGGTGGAGGGAAGACACCGACCCGACAGGCCCTGGCCAAGAGGCAGCCATGCCGGCTTATTTATTAACAGAGAATAATCCTTGAATGTAACCCCGATAGGGGCGGCCCAGGCTGCGCACAGGGTCCAGCTGGTCAGGAGGAGGCAGAGAATCAGGGTCCCCGAGCAACGACCTGGGTGGGGGAGGTGCCCAGAATGCCCACCCTGGGGTAAGGGCCACCTCTTTGGGCAGTGAGCAGAAAGCTGTGAACAGGCTGGGGGGGGGTGGGGGTGGGGCAGGCCGACTGTACTAATGCAATAAACATGTTATCAGCTGAAGCTGGAACGGCCCCATCAGACAGCCGCTGGTCTTAGTGTTACTGACCCAGGTTCTTGGACTCTTTAATCAATAGAAGTTGGTAAGAGGTCAGATGAGAAATTCGGGCAAGGCTTTATTGGGGCTCATGCTGCAGCACAAGGGAGTGAAAATAAGAAACAGGTGCCCAACAAGCAACAGGTGCCCTTGCTTGCTTGCTGGGGGAACAAGGGTTTGGGGGAGGGTGGCTCCGAGCTGGTTCCTTGAGTGAGAGTAGGGGCACATCCATGGGTCAGGCCAGAGGGGTGGCTTAGGTTGTCTACCCACCGTCTTGGTGGTGTCGTGTGCAGGAAACATGAGTAGTCCCCTGCTTTTCTCCCAACACCTCAGAAGTGGCAGTTGGGTTTTTGGTTTTTTTGCGTCTTGCTCATAATTTGCCCCAGTTGCAGGTGTGTGGGGTTATTTTTAGTCCCTTATAGTTTCTTGTATTCTGTTGCTCCAGGAGATGTTTGTCCAGGTGTAAGCACTGCAGCAAAGGGACCCAGGTCCCAGCCTGTCTCATTCCCCCCTGAGGGATTCTACACCCTTTATTTTTAAGGATTAAGGGACCGAAGGTCTCTTCTTCTGAAATGTCTTCCTGCTGGACAGGGGCTGCAGATCCTAACGTGCCCTAGAGGTATAGAAGTCCCTTGCTGACTGTTTTAGGGACCTGGGTTACCCTTGTCTGGAATGGGTTGAAATCCTTGAGCCATCATGAGCCTTCCTTGAAACTGTTGGAGCCTAGAAAACACAAACAACCAAAAGCTTAAACAGACAAGGGCCAAAAAGGAGAAGAACAATAATAGCCACAAGAGAGCCTAGGAAGGGAAGGAATCATGTTAACTTTGGGAGGGCTTCCCTAACTGCTGACCAGACAACGGAGGCGATATCACCCCTGCCAAAATTATGAAGCCATTCTGCTTGGGTGTATATTTCTTTAATATTAACTTCTGTCTGTCCTGTGACACTGATTTAGGTGCAGCAGGAAGTAATAGTTATCCCACAGATTGTGCCTTGTTCTGTCAGAAGGTAATCAAGAGCTAGATGATTATCAAGAGCTGCATTAACCAAAGTAACGGGAGGTCTTAAGTCCTGTTAAGACTTGCCCTGTCTGTGTTATCACATAGCCAAGCTGTCTGGTGAGATTTCTCAGTGTTGCTTCATGATAAGGGAAGCCTCCCCATGGAGCTGCCAGTCCTGTGGCCAGCGCTGCCCCTGCTAAGATCATTCCTAGTGCTCTCCGGGTTTGGTGGTGAGCTAGAGTGGTCCTGTTATAGATCACAATCCCTCTTAGCCCTGTAGTTCCTAGAGGGCACTCTCCTATGAAGTGGACATTATCAGTGCACTTACAGGCCAGAGCTTGGTTGGAGAAGGACAGGGTCTGGCCATAAATTTTCTAACATATGATGGTTTGGATGTCCACAGAGGAAAACAAACCCTTCAGGGGTGCAGGCCTGAACGTCTGTCTCACAGGGGTTAAGATTTGATAGTCCTTGAAGGACATAGCTGTTGCTACTACCTGTTCGACTAGGGGGGGACAGCAAACTGTTGTTGGTAATTTAGATCATATGATGTTATAAGAATCTCTCTCTCTCTTTTATTTTTATCTTTGGCTGTGTGGGATCTCAGTTCCCCGACCAGATATTGAACCCGGGCCACAGCAGTGAAAGCCTGGAATCCTAACCACTAGGCCACCAGAGAACTCCTGCAAAGCTCTTGTTAATGCAGTTAGCTCAGCATTCTGGGCCAATGTCTGTGGTGGCAGGGCCTTGGTTTCTCTGACTTCATCTAGACCAACTATGGCATACCCTGCCTTCCGAGTTCCCATCTCTATAACACTGCTCCCGTCAGTAAACCATTTGACCTCAGGGCTGTCAAGAGGTTCATGTAGAAGATCAGACCTGCTGGAGTAAGTTTGTTCTATGATCTCTATACAGTGATGAAGTAAATCTCTACTCCCGACAACTGGAAGGAGGGTTGCCGGGTTCAGGGTTTGGCACACCTTTATGTCAAGGGTGTCCATGAGGAGAGCCTGATATCTTGTCAGTCTTCCTCCAGTCAACCAATGATGTCCTTTGACGTCCAGTACAGATTGTACTTGATGACGGATTAATACATCTAAGTGTTGTCCCAGGTTGAGCTTGGAAGCCTCATTAACTAAGAGACCTGTGGCTGGTATTGCCCGTGAAAATAAGAAACAGGTGCCCAACAAGCAACAGGTGCCCTTGCTTGCTTGCTGGGGGAACAAGGGTTTGGGGGAGGGTGGCTCCGAGCTGGTCCCTTAAATGGAGTGAGAGTAGGGGCACATCCAGGTTGCTGGGCCATCCCAGGGTTATTGAGTCCAGTTGTTTTGAAAAGTAAGCCACTGGTCTCTGATCTGGTCCCACATCTGATCCCAGCTTTTGGGTCAGGACTCCTAGCGCTATCCCTGACTTCTCATGAGCATATTGGTTGTTGAGCATATTTGGCTTGTCCAAATTTGGAAGTCCCAGTGCTAGTGTTCTGTTTAACTCAGCCTTTAGAGTCTCAAAGTCCCATTGGTGGTCCCTATTCTGGTGAAGGAGTTCCCTTTCTTTTCCCTTTAGAGCCTTATAGGGACTTTGCTGGTGGTCCAGTAGTTAAGACTCTGTGCTTCCACTGCAGGGGGTACGGTTCTATCCCTGGTTAGGGAACTAAGATCCCACATGCTCTGCGGTGAGGCCAAAACACACACACACACAAAACACAAAAACAATTATCTAGAGCCTTATATAGGGGTTTGGCTATAATGCCATAATTTGGAATTCAGATATGACAGAACCCAGCCATCCTGAGAAAGCCTTGGAGTTGCCTCTATGTGGTTGGAGATGGTAATGCACTAATTGCTATTCTTTTTTTAAAAAAATTTATTTATTTTTATTTATTTATGGCTGTGTTGGGTCTTTGTTTCTGTGCGAGGGCTTTCTCTAGTTGTGGCAAGCGGGGGCCACTCTTCATCGCGGTGCACGGGCCTTTCACTATCGTGGCCTCTCTTGTTGCGGAGCACAGGCTCCAGACGTGCAGGCTCAGTAGTTGTGGCTCACGGGCCTAGTTGCTCCGCGACATGTGGGATCTTCCCAGACCAGGGCTTGAACCCGTGTCCCCTGCATTGGCAGGCAGATTCTCAACCACTGCGCCACCAGGGAAGCCCCTGTCCCTAAGCTTTTCAGGGTTCTCTGAGAACCTGCCAAATCACTCCTTACAGATTTCTAGGTCCCCCAGTGAGAAGGGATCACACACTCTAGTAATTCCTCTGTTTTCCTGGAGCGGGTAAAAGCCTGGTGGGGCAAAAGTGCGGGCAACTTTGAACCTGATCAGAGCCCCGTTGGGGAAAGCACCGCGGGTACTGATTTTGAGGTTTCTGATTTGACAGGGTAAGGTGTGGGGCTGGGGGCTGAGGGAGATGGTGAAGGGGAAGAAATGGGGGCCTGACAATGAGGCTCGGTGTGCTGACGGCTACTTGGCGGTTGAAAGAGGGGATCCGTGAGAAGGTCTGGCTTCACACCTTTTGGGGGAAACCTGGAAATAGAGACTAAACACACATGACAAGAATCCCTCAGACCTTAATCTTGATAAAGTTTTATAAAGGCCTGTACATATGGGACTTCTCCCCATTTGGGGGACTGTTAACAAAACAAGTCCAGTAGTAAAATGGTGTTAAAGATAAGGGATTCATTCTCTGACCACTTCTGATGGTCATCCAAAGCATTTTGGGGCCAGGCTGTGTTGCAAGAAAAAATCAGCTTATTCCTTTTTTTTTCCTTAATTTTAAAAAATTTTGTACTGGAGTATAGTTGATGTATAATGTTGTGTTAGTTTCAGTTGTACAGTTAAGTGATTCAGTTATATATATATATATATATATATATATATATAAGTATCCATTCTTTTTCAGATTCTTTTGCCATATAAGTGAATAATTACAGAATATTGAGTAGAGTTCCTTGTGCTATATATTAGTAGGTCTCTGTAGATTATTTTTTTTAACAATGGAAGACACTTTATTATTTTTTTAAAATCATCTCTCAACATTTCAACTCTGGGTAGAAATCAAACGCATAGATCATCTTTTTGATAAAAAGTAGGGTGTATACTTAAATCCCAAACTCCAAATTTATCCCTCACCTGCATGTTTCTTCCTGACTCATCCCCAGCAAGCATAAGTTGGCTTTCTTTTTTTATTTTTAATTAATTAATTATTTATTTTATGGCTGCGTTGGGTCTTAGTTGCGGCTCGGGGGCTTAGTGGCCCCTCGGATGTGGAAACTTAGATCCCTGTCTAGGGATGAAAACAACGTCCCCTGCATTGGAAGGCGGATTCTTAACTACTGGATCACCAGGGAAATCCCACAAGTTGGCTTTCACATCTGTGCTTCTGTTTGTGTTCTGCAAATAAGTTCATTTGTATCGTGCTTTTTTTCTTAAGCCACACTTAAGTGATATCCTATGATATTTGTCGATCTCTGTGAGTCTGTCACTGTTTGGTGAATCAGTTCATTTGTATCAATTTTTAGATTCCACATATAAGTCATATCCCATGATATATGTCAGCCTCCTTCCGACTTTACTTCACTTAGTTAGATCGTCTCGAGGTCCTTCCATGTTGCTGCAAATGGCAGTATTTCCTTCTTTTGTATGGCTGAGTAGTCTTCCATCATAGATATGTACCACTTCTTCTGTATCCAGTCATCTGTCGGGGGACATTTTGCTTGCTTTGGTGTCTTGGTTATCGTATATAGTGCTGTCATGCACGTTGGGGTGCGTGTAGGTTTCTGAACTATGGTTTTCTCTGGGTGTTTGCCCAGAAGTGTGATTGGGGATCAGATGGTAGTTCTATGTTTCGTTTTTCAAGGAACCTCCCAAGTGTACTTCCCAGTGGCTGTACCAGTTACATTCCCCCCAGCAGTGGAGGAGGGTTTGATTTCTCCATGCCCTCTCTGGAATTAATTGTTTGGAGACATTTTCATGATGGACATTGTGACTGGTGTCAGATGATACCTCTTTGCTCTTTTGATTTGCAATTCTCAAGTAATTGGTGATCTTCAGCATCTTTTCATGTGTTTTTTTTCCTTCTTTCCCAACAGTGTGAGTGAAATGTACCTCTTGAAATTGTCTTCTGACAAATCCGGCCTGTTCTGAAGTCTTTTCAATTACGTATCCTAGGACATTTCTTGAGCGCAGGTGTTATTTTTTTAAAGCCCTGCAGGCCTTGTGAATCATAGTGCCCAAAAACACCTGTTTCCAAGTTGTTATTCCAGGAATCGTCCACAAGGCGGCAGACTTCTTCGTGCCCATCTCTGGTCCCTCTGGCAACCAGAGCCTTAGCGAAAGAAAGCGGTGTTCCCGGGTTGTAACTTGGAGGGGCACGTGCCAGAACCAGCACCCAAGGGCTTGTGTCTCCTTCCTTTCTGCCTGTTACCCTTCACCCCCACACAAGTCGCAACCCTTGCCAAAGTGCTACACTGAGGGAGGGTGCCGAGGGTACTGTAGTTGATACGCCACGAAGGCAGGAGGCTGGAGGTGGGAACCCCAGCAGCAGGAGATGTGGAGATCAGGTGACGTTTCAAAGCTCTTGCAGCCCAGAGGATCCACCCTCCTTTGGGTGCACTAGGCTTGGTTGAGCTATAGGAGGGCCTGCCTGGATCTGGAGATTGTGGTCCCATTTCGAGTGGACCAGACACTGCAGGTCCCAGGGGGACTCATTTGCTGGCACATCCTCCCCAGTCCCCTCAGCCCCACGACAACCAGCCTTGAGACACAGCCTGCTGAGGCTCCAGGGATGTGACACCAGCCCAGGTCCCCGAGGCTGCCAAAAATCGAGTACACGTCTCGAATTTTCTTTCTTTCTTTTTCTTTAACTGCATTTTTCTTTCATTGTCAAGCAACTTGATGGACCATGTTGTGTCTCTTGCAGGTGTAAAGCGTTGTGATTTAGTCGTACATATGCATATGTCTATTTTTTTAGGATCCTTTTCTTATATAGGTTGTGACAAAGTGTTGAACAGAGTCCCCTGTGTTGTAGAGTAGGTCTTTGTGGAGTATGTATTGTATATATGTTCATGTATATATGTTAATGCCAACCTCCTAATGTATCCCTCTCCCCCATCTTTCCCCTTTGGTAAGCATAAGTTTGTTTTCTAAGTCTCTGAGTCTGTCGCTGTTTTGTGAATCAGTTGATTTGCATCAGTTTTTAGATTCCACATGTAAGACATATCCCATGCTATTTATCGACCTCCACCGGATTTACTTCACTTAGTTAGATCATCTCGAGGTCCTTCCGTGTTGCTGCAAATGGCAGTATTTCCGTCTTTTGTATGGCTGAGTAGTATTCCATCGTAGATATGTACCGCATCTTCTGTTTCCAGTCATCTGTCGGGGGAAATTTTGCCTGCTTCGGTGTGTTGGTTGTTGTATATAGTGCTGTCATGCACGTTGGGGTGTGTGTAGGTTTTTTTTTATTTTTAAATTAATAGCTACTCTATTTATTTATTTATTTATTTTTAGCTGTGTTGGGTCTTCGTTTCGTGCGTGGGTTTTTTCTAGTTGCGGCAAGCGGGGGCCACTCTTCATCGCGGTGCGCGGGCCTCTCACTATCGCGGGCCCTCCCGTTGCGGGGCACAGGCTCCAAACGCGCAGGCTCAGCAGTTGTGGCTCACGGGCCCAACCGCTCCGCGTCATGCGGGATCTTCCCACACCAGGGCCCAAACCCGTGTCCCCTGCATTAGCAGGCAGACTCGCGACCACTGCGCCACCAGGGAAGCCCTGCGTGTAGGTTTTTGAGCTATGGTTTCCTCTGGGTGTTTGCCCAGAAGTGTGATTGGGGATCAGATGGTAGTTCTATGTTTCAGTTTCGAAGGAACCTCCCAAGTGTACTCCCCAGTGGCTGTACCAGTTACATTCCCCCCTGCAGTGGAGGAGGGTTTGATTTCTCCATGCCCTCTCTGGAATTTATTGTTTGGAGACATTTTCATGATGGCCATTCTGACTGGTGTCAGATGATACCTCGTTGCTCCTTTGATTTGCAGTTCTCAAGTAATTGGTGATCTTCAGCATCTTTTCATGTGTTTTTTCTTTTTCTTCTTTCCCAACAGTGTGAGTGAAATGTACCTCTTGAAATTGTCTTCTGACAAATCCGGCCTGTTCTGAAGTCTTTTCAATTACGTATCCTAGGACATTTCTTGAGCGCAGGTGTTATTTTTTTAAAGCCCTGCAGGCCTTGTGAATGGTAGTGCCCCGAAGCACCGTTTTCCAAGTTGTTGTTCCAGGAATCGTCCACAAGGCGGCAGGCTTCTTTGTGCCCATCTCTGGTCCCTCTGGCAACCAGAGCCTTAGTGAAAGAAAGCGGTGTTCCCGGGTTGTAACTTGGAGGGGCACGTGCCAGAACCAGCACCCAAGGGCTTGTGTCTCCTTCCTTTCTGCCTGTTACCCTTCACCCCCACACAAGTCGCAACCCTTGCCAAAGTGCTACACTGAGGGAGGGTGCCGAGGGTACTGTAGTTGGTACGACAGGAAGGCAGGAGGCTGGAGGTGGGAACCCCAGCAGCAGGAGATGTGGAGATCAGGTGACGTTTCAAAGCTCTTGCAGCCCAGAGGATCCACCCTCCTTTGGGTGCACTAGGCTTGGTTGAGCTATAGGAGGGCCTGCCTGGATCTGGAGATTGTGGTCCCATTTCGAGTGGACCAGACACTGCAGGTCCCAGGGGGACTCATTTGCTGGCACATCCTCCCCAGTCCCCTCAGCCCCACGACAACCAGCCTTGAGACACAGCTTGCTGAGGCTCCAGGGATGTGACACCAGCCCAGGTCCCCGAGGCTGCCAAAAATCGAGTACACGTCTTGTATTTTCTTTCTTTCTTTTTCTTTAACTGCATTTTTCTTTCATTGTCAAGCAACTTGATGGACCATGTTGTGTCTCTTGCAGGTGTAAAGCGTTGTGATTTAGTCGTACATATGCATATGTCTATTTTTTTAGGATCCTTTTCTTATATAGGTTGTGACAAAGTGTTGAACAGAGTCCCCTGTGTTGTAGAGTAGGTCTTTGTGGAGTATGTATTGTATATATGTTCATGTATATATGTTAATGCCAACCTCCTAATGTATCCCTCTCCCCCATGTTTCCCCTTTGGTAAGCATAAGTTTGTTTTCTAAGTCTCTGAGTCTGTCGCTGTTTTGTGAATCAGTTGATTTGTATCAGTTTTTAGATTCCACATGTAAGACATATCCCATGCTATTTATCGACCTCCACCGGATTTACTTCACTTAGTTAGATCATCTCGAGGTCCTTCCGTGTTGCTGCAAATGGCAGTATTTCCGTCTTTTGTATGGCTGAGTAGTATTCCATCGTAGATATGTACCGCATCTTCTGTTTCCAGTCATCTGTCGGGGGAAATTTTGCCTGCTTCGGTGTGTTGGTTGTTGTATATAGTGCTGTCATGCACGTTGGGGTGTGTGTAGGTTTTTTTTTATTTTTAAATTAATAGCTACTCTATTTATTTATTTATTTATTTTTAGCTGTGTTGGGTCTTCGTTTCGTGCGTGGGTTTTTTCTAGTTGCGGCAAGCGGGGGCCACTCTTCATCGCGGTGCGCGGGCCTCTCACTATCGCGGGCCCTCCCGTTGCGGGGCACAGGCTCCAAACGCGCAGGCTCAGCAGTTGTGGCTCACGGGCCCAACCGCTCCGCGTCATGCGGGATCTTCCCACACCAGGGCCCAAACCCGTGTCCCCTGCATTAGCAGGCAGACTCGCGACCACTGCGCCACCAGGGAAGCCCTGCGTGTAGGTTTTTGAGCTATGGTTTCCTCTGGGTGTTTGCCCAGAAGTGTGATTGGGGATCAGATGGTAGTTCTATGTTTCAGTTTCGAAGGAACCTCCCAAGTGTACTCCCCAGTGGCTGTACCAGTTACATTCCCCCCTGCAGTGGAGGAGGGTTTGATTTCTCCATGCCCTCTCTGGAATTTATTGTTTGGAGACATTTTCATGATGGCCATTCTGACTGGTGTCAGATGATACCTCGTTGCTCCTTTGATTTGCAGTTCTCAAGTAATTGGTGATCTTCAGCATCTTTTCATGTGTTTTTTCTTTTTCTTCTTTCCCAACAGTGTGAGTGAAATGTACCTCTTGAAATTGTCTTCTGACAAATCCGGCCTGTTCTGAAGTCTTTTCAATTACGTATCCTAGGACATTTCTTGAGCGCAGGTGTTATTTTTTTAAAGCCCTGCAGGCCTTGTGAATGGTAGTGCCCCGAAGCACCGTTTTCCAAGTTGTTGTTCCAGGAATCGTCCACAAGGCGGCAGGCTTCTTTGTGCCCATCTCTGGTCCCTCTGGCAACCAGAGCCTTAGCGAAAGAAAGCGGTGTTCCCGGGTTGTAACTTGGAGGGGCACGTGCCAGAACCAGCACCCAAGGGCTTGTGTCTCCTTCCTTTCTGCCTGTTACCCTTCACCCCCACACAAGTCGCAACCCTTGCCAAAGTGCTACACTGAGGGAGGGTGCCGAGGGTACTGTAGTTGGTACGACAGGAAGGCAGGAGGCTGGAGGTGGGAACCCCAGCAGCAGGAGATGTGGAGATCAGGTGACGTTTCAAAGCTCTTGCAGCCCAGAGGATCCACCCTCCTTTGGGTGCACTAGGCTTGGTTGAGCTATAGGAGGGCCTGCCTGGATCTGGAGATTGTGGTCCCATTTCGATTGGCCAGACACTGCAGGTCCCAGGGGGACTCATTTGCTGGCACATCCTCCCCAGTCCCCTCAGCCCCACGACAACCAGCCTTGAGACACAGCCTGCTGAGGCTCCAGGGATGTGACACCAGCCCAGGTCCCCGAGGCTGCCAAAAATCGAGTACACGTCTCGAATTTTCTTTCTTTCTTTTTCTTTAACTGCATTTTTCTTTCATTGTCAAGCAACTTGATGGACCATGTTGTGTCTCTTGCAGGTGTAAAGCGTTGTGATTTAGTCGTACATATGCATATGTCTATTTTTTTAGGATCCTTTTCTTATATAGGTTGTGACAAAGTGTTGAACAGAGTCCCCTGTGTTGTAGAGTAGGTCTTTGTGGAGTATGTATTGTATATATGTTCATGTATACATGTTAATGCCAACCTCCTAATGTATCCCTCTCCCCCATCTTTCCCCTTTGGTAAGCATAAGTTTGTTTTCTAAGTCTCTGAGTCTGTCGCTGTTTTGTGAATCAGTTGATTTGTATCAGTTTTTAGATTCCACATGTAAGTCATATCCCATGCTATTTATCGACCTCCACCGGATTTACTTCACTTAGTTAGATCATCTCGAGGTCCTTCCGTGTTGCTGCAAATGGCAGTATTTCCGTCTTTTGTATGGCTGAGTAGTATTCCATCGTAGATATGTACCGCATCTTCTGTATCCAGTCATCTGTCGGGGGAAATTTTGCCTGCTTCGGTGTCTCGGTTGTTGTATATAGTGCTGTCATGCACGTTGGGGTGTGTGTAGGTTTTTTTTTATTTTTAAATTAATAGCTACTCTATTTATTTATTTATTTATTTTTAGCTGTGTTGGGTCTTCGTTTCGTGCGTGGGTTTTTTCTAGTTGCGGCAAGCGGGGGCCACTCTTAATCACTGTGCGCGGGCCTCTCACTATCGCGGGCCCTCCCGTTGCGGGGCACAGGCTCCAAACGCGCAGGCTCAGCAGTTGTGGCTCACGGGCCCAACCGCTCCGCGTCATGCGGGATCTTCCCACACCAGGGCCCAAACCCGTGTCCCCTGCATTAGCAGGCAGACTCGCGACCACTGCGCCACCAGGGAAGCCCCTGTCCCTAAGCTTTTCAGGGTTCTCTGAGAACCTGCCAAATCACTCCTTACAGATTTCTAGGTCCCCCAGTGAGAAGGGATCACACACTCTAGTAATTCCTCTGTTTTCCTGGAGCGGGTAAAAGCCTGGTGGGGCAAAAGTGCGGGCAACTTTGAACCTGATCAGAGCCCCGTTGGGGAAAGCACCGCGGGTACTGATTTTGAGGTTTCTGATTTGACAGGGTAAGGTGTGGGGCTGGGGGCTGAGGGAGATGGTGAAGGGGAAGAAATGGGGGCCTGACAATGAGGCTCGGTGTGCTGACGGCTACTTGGCGGTTGAAAGAGGGGATCCGTGAGAAGGTCTGGCTTCACACCTTTTGGGGGAAACCTGGAAATAGAGACTAAACACACATGACAAGAATCCCTCAGACCTTAATCTTGATAAAGTTTTATAAAGGCCTGTACATATGGGACTTCTCCCCATTTGGGGGACTGTTAACAAAACAAGTCCAGTAGTAAAATGGTGTTAAAGATAAGGGATTCATTCTCTGACCACTTCTGATGGTCATCCAAAGCATTTTGGGGCCAGGCTGTGTTGCAAGAAAAAATCAGCTTATTCCTTTTTTTTTCCTTAATTTTAAAAAATTTTGTACTGGAGTATAGTTGATGTATAATGTTGTGTTAGTTTCAGTTGTACAGTTAAGTGATTCAGTTATATATATATATATATATATATATATAAGTATCCATTCTTTTTCAGATTCTTTTGCCATATAAGTGAATAATTACAGAATATTGAGTAGAGTTCCTTGTGCTATATATTAGTAGGTCTCTGTAGATTATTTTTTTTAACAATGGAAGACACTTTATTATTTTTTTAAAATCATCTCTCAACATTTCAACTCTGGGTAGAAATCAAACGCATAGATCATCTTTTTGATAAAAAGTAGGGTGTATACTTAAATCCCAAACTCCAAATTTATCCCTCACCTGCATGTTTCTTCCTGACTCATCCCCAGCAAGCATAAGTTGGCTTTCTTTTTTTATTTTTAATTAATTAATTATTTATTTTATGGCTGCGTTGGGTCTTAGTTGCGGCTCGGGGGCTTAGTGGCCCCTCGGATGTGGAAACTTAGATCCCTGTCTAGGGATGAAAACAACGTCCCCTGCATTGGAAGGCGGATTCTTAACTACTGGATCACCAGGGAAATCCCACAAGTTGGCTTTCACATCTGTGCTTCTGTTTGTGTTCTGCAAATAAGTTCATTTGTATCGTGCTTTTTTTCTTAAGCCACACTTAAGTGATATCCTATGATATTTGTCGATCTCTGTGAGTCTGTCACTGTTTGGTGAATCAGTTCATTTGTATCAATTTTTAGATTCCACATATAAGTCATATCCCATGATATATGTCAGCCTCCTTCCGACTTTACTTCACTTAGTTAGATCGTCTCGAGGTCCTTCCATGTTGCTGCAAATGGCAGTATTTCCTTCTTTTGTATGGCTGAGTAGTCTTCCATCATAGATATGTACCACTTCTTCTGTATCCAGTCATCTGTCGGGGGACATTTTGCTTGCTTTGGTGTCTTGGTTATCGTATATAGTGCTGTCATGCACGTTGGGGTGCGTGTAGGTTTCTGAACTATGGTTTTCTCTGGGTGTTTGCCCAGAAGTGTGATTGGGGATCAGGTGGTAGTTCTATGTTTCGTTTTTCAAGGAACCTCCCAAGTGTACTTCCCAGTGGCTGTACCAGTTACATTCCCCCCAGCAGTGGAGGAGGGTTTGATTTCTCCATGCCCTCTCTGGAATTAATTGTTTGGAGACATTTTCATGATGGACATTGTGACTGGTGTCAGATGATACCTCTTTGCTCTTTTGATTTGCAATTCTCAAGTAATTGGTGATCTTCAGCATCTTTTCATGTGTTTTTTTTCCTTCTTTCCCAACAGTGTGAGTGAAATGTACCTCTTGAAATTGTCTTCTGACAAATCCGGCCTGTTCTGAAGTCTTTTCAATTACGTATCCTAGGACATTTCTTGAGCGCAGGTGTTATTTTTTTAAAGCCCTGCAGGCCTTGTGAATCATAGTGCCCAAAAACACCTGTTTCCAAGTTGTTATTCCAGGAATCGTCCACAAGGCGGCAGGCTTCTTCGTGCCCATCTCTGGTCCCTCTGGCAACCAGAGCCTTAGCGAAAGAAAGCGGTGTTCCCGGGTTGTAACTTGGAGGGGCACGTGCCAGAACCAGCACCCAAGGGCTTGTGTCTCCTTCCTTTCTGCCTGTTACCCTTCACCCCCACACAAGTCGCAACCCTTGCCAAAGTGCTACACTGAGGGAGGGTGCCGAGGGTACTGTAGTTGATACGCCACGAAGGCAGGAGGCTGGAGGTGGGAACCCCAGCAGCAGGAGATGTGGAGATCAGGTGACGTTTCAAAGCTCTTGCAGCCCAGAGGATCCACCCTCCTTTGGGTGCACTAGGCTTGGTTGAGCTATAGGAGGGCCTGCCTGGATCTGGAGATTGTGGTCCCATTTCGAGTGGACCAGACACTGCAGGTCCCAGGGGGACTCATTTGCTGGCACATCCTCCCCAGTCCCCTCAGCCCCACGACAACCAGCCTTGAGACACAGCCTGCTGAGGCTCCAGGGATGTGACACCAGCCCAGGTCCCCGAGGCTGCCAAAAATCGAGTACACGTCTCGAATTTTCTTTCTTTCTTTTTCTTTAACTGCATTTTTCTTTCATTGTCAAGCAACTTGATGGACCATGTTGTGTCTCTTGCAGGTGTAAAGCGTTGTGATTTAGTCGTACATATGCATATGTCTATTTTTTTAGGATCCTTTTCTTATATAGGTTGTGACAAAGTGTTGAACAGAGTCCCCTGTGTTGTAGAGTAGGTCTTTGTGGAGTATGTATTGTATATATGTTCATGTATATATGTTAATGCCAACCTCCTAATGTATCCCTCTCCCCCATCTTTCCCCTTTGGTAAGCATAAGTTTGTTTTCTAAGTCTCTGAGTCTGTCGCTGTTTTGTGAATCAGTTGATTTGTATCAGTTTTTAGATTCCACATGTAAGACATATCCCATGCTATTTATCGACCTCCACCGGATTTACTTCACTTAGTTAGATCATCTCGAGGTCCTTCCGTGTTGCTGCAAATGGCAGTATTTCCGTCTTTTGTATGGCTGAGTAGTATTCCATCGTAGATATGTACCGCATCTTCTGTTTCCAGTCATCTGTCGGGGGAAATTTTGCCTGCTTCGGTGTGTTGGTTGTTGTATATAGTGCTGTCATGCACGTTGGGGTGTGTGTAGGTTTTTTTTTATTTTTAAATTAATAGCTACTCTATTTATTTATTTATTTATTTTTAGCTGTGTTGGGTCTTCGTTTCGTGCGTGGGTTTTTTCTAGTTGCGGCAAGCGGGGGCCACTCTTCATCGCGGTGCGCGGGCCTCTCACTATCGCGGGCCCTCCCGTTGCGGGGCACAGGCTCCAAACGCGCAGGCTCAGCAGTTGTGGCTCACGGGCCCAACCGCTCCGCGTCATGCGGGATCTTCCCACACCAGGGCCCAAACCCGTGTCCCCTGCATTAGCAGGCAGACTCGCGACCACTGCGCCACCAGGGAAGCCCTGCGTGTAGGTTTTTGAGCTATGGTTTCCTCTGGGTGTTTGCCCAGAAGTGTGATTGGGGATCAGATGGTAGTTCTATGTTTCAGTTTCGAAGGAACCTCCCAAGTGTACTCCCCAGTGGCTGTACCAGTTACATTCCCCCCTGCAGTGGAGGAGGGTTTGATTTCTCCATGCCCTCTCTGGAATTTATTGTTTGGAGACATTTTCATGATGGCCATTCTGACTGGTGTCAGATGATACCTCGTTGCTCCTTTGATTTGCAGTTCTCAAGTAATTGGTGATCTTCAGCATCTTTTCATGTGTTTTTTCTTTTTCTTCTTTCCCAACAGTGTGAGTGAAATGTACCTCTTGAAATTGTCTTCTGACAAATCCGGCCTGTTCTGAAGTCTTTTCAATTACGTATCCTAGGACATTTCTTGAGCGCAGGTGTTATTTTTTTAAAGCCCTGCAGGCCTTGTGAATGGTAGTGCCCCGAAGCACCGTTTTCCAAGTTGTTGTTCCAGGAATCGTCCACAAGGCGGCAGGCTTCTTTGTGCCCATCTCTGGTCCCTCTGGCAACCAGAGCCTTAGTGAAAGAAAGCGGTGTTCCCGGGTTGTAACTTGGAGGGGCACGTGCCAGAACCAGCACCCAAGGGCTTGTGTCTCCTTCCTTTCTGCCTGTTACCCTTCACCCCCACACAAGTCGCAACCCTTGCCAAAGTGCTACACTGAGGGAGGGTGCCGAGGTTACTGTAGTTGGTACGACACGAAGGCAGGAGGCTGGAGGTGGGAACCCCAGCAGCAGGAGATGTGGAGATCAGGTGACGTTTCAAAGCTCTTGCAGCCCAGAGGATCCACCCTCCTTTGGGTGCACTAGGCTTGGTTGAGCTATAGGAGGGCCTGCCTGGATCTGGAGATTGTGGTCCCATTTCGATTGGCCAGACACTGCAGGTCCCAGGGGGACTCATTTGCTGGCACATCCTCCCCAGTCCCCTCAGCCCCACGACAACCAGCCTTGAGACACAGCCTGCTGAGGCTCCAGGGATGTGACACCAGCCCAGGTCCCCGAGGCTGCCAAAAATCGAGTACACGTCTCGAATTTTCTTTCTTTCTTTTTCTTTAACTGCATTTTTCTTTCATTGTCAAGCAACTTGATGGACCATGTTGTGTCTCTTGCAGGTGTAAAGCGTTGTGATTTAGTCGTACATATGCATATGTCTATTTGTTTAGGATCCTTTTCTTATATAGGTTGTGACAAAGTGTTGAACAGAGTCCCCTGTGTTGTAGAGTAGGTCTTTGTGGAGTATGTATTGTATATATGTTCATGTATACATGTTAATGCCAACCTCCTAATGTATCCCTCTCCCCCATGTTTCCCCTTTGGTAAGCATAAGTTTGTTTTCTAAGTCTCTGAGTCTGTCGCTGTTTTGTGAATCAGTTGATTTGTATCAGTTTTTAGATTCCACATGTAAGACATATCCCATGCTATTTATCGACCTCCACCGGATTTACTTCACTTAGTTAGATCATCTCGAGGTCCTTCCGTGTTGCTGCAAATGGCAGTATTTCCGTCTTTTGTATGGCTGAGTAGTATTCCATCGTAGATATGTACCGCATCTTCTGTTTCCAGTCATCTGTCGGGGGAAATTTTGCCTGCTTCGGTGTGTTGGTTGTTGTATATAGTGCTGTCATGCACGTTGGGGTGTGTGTAGGTTTTTTTTTATTTTTAAATTAATAGCTACTCTATTTATTTATTTATTTATTTTTAGCTGTGTTGGGTCTTCGTTTCGTGCGTGGGTTTTTTCTAGTTGCGGCAAGCGGGGGCCACTCTTCATCGCGGTGCGCGGGCCTCTCACTATCGCGGGCCCTCCCGTTGCGGGGCACAGGCTCCAAACGCGCAGGCTCAGCAGTTGTGGCTCACGGGCCCAACCGCTCCGCGTCATGCGGGATCTTCCCACACCAGGGCCCAAACCCGTGTCCCCTGCATTAGCAGGCAGACTCGCGACCACTGCGCCACCAGGGAAGCCCTGCGTGTAGGTTTTTGAGCTATGGTTTCCTCTGGGTGTTTGCCCAGAAGTGTGATTGGGGATCAGATGGTAGTTCTATGTTTCAGTTTCGAAGGAACCTCCCAAGTGTACTCCCCAGTGGCTGTACCAGTTACATTCCCCCCTGCAGTGGAGGAGAGTTTGATTTCTCCATGCCCTCTCTGGAATTTATTGTTTGGAGACATTTTCATGATGGCCATTCTGACTGGTGTCAGATGATACCTCGTTGCTCCTTTGATTTGCAGTTCTCAAGTAATTGGTGATCTTCAGCATCTTTTCATGTGTTTTTTCTTTTTCTTCTTTCCCAACAGTGTGAGTGAAATGTACCTCTTGAAATTGTCTTCTGACAAATCCGGCCTGTTCTGAAGTCTTTTCAATTACGTATCCTAGGACATTTCTTGAGCGCAGGTGTTATTTTTTTAAAGCCCTGCAGGCCTTGTGAATGGTAGTGCCCCGAAGCACCGTTTTCCAAGTTGTTGTTCCAGGAATCGTCCACAAGGCGGCAGGCTTCTTTGTGCCCATCTCTGGTCCCTCTGGCAACCAGAGCCTTAGTGAAAGAAAGCGGTGTTCCCGGGTTGTAACTTGGAGGGGCACGTGCCAGAACCAGCACCCAAGGGCTTGTGTCTCCTTCCTTTCTGCCTGTTACCCTTCACCCCCACACAAGTCGCAACCCTTGCCAAAGTGCTACACTGAGGGAGGGTGCCGAGGGTACTGTAGTTGGTACGACAGGAAGGCAGGAGGCTGGAGGTGGGAACCCCAGCAGCAGGAGATGTGGAGATCAGGTGACGTTTCAAAGCTCTTGCAGCCCAGAGGATCCACCCTCCTTTGGGTGCACTAGGCTTGGTTGAGCTATAGGAGGGCCTGCCTGGATCTGGAGATTGTGGTCCCATTTCGATTGGCCAGACACTGCAGGTCCCAGGGGGACTCATTTGCTGGCACATCCTCCCCAGTCCCCTCAGCCCCACGACAACCAGCCTTGAGACACAGCCTGCTGAGGCTCCAGGGATGTGACACCAGCCCAGGTCCCCGAGGCTGCCAAAAATCGAGTACACGTCTCGAATTTTCTTTCTTTCTTTTTCTTTAACTGCATTTTTCTTTCATTGTCAAGCAACTTGATGGACCATGTTGTGTCTCTTGCAGGTGTAAAGCGTTGTGATTTAGTCGTACATATGCATATGTCTATTTTTTTAGGATCCTTTTCTTATATAGGTTGTGACAAAGTGTTGAACAGAGTCCCCTGTGTTGTAGAGTAGGTCTTTGTGGAGTATGTATTGTATATATGTTCATGTATACATGTTAATGCCAACCTCCTAATGTATCCCTCTCCCCCATCTTTCCCCTTTGGTAAGCATAAGTTTGTTTTCTAAGTCTCTGAGTCTGTCGCTGTTTTGTGAATCAGTTGATTTGTATCAGTTTTTAGATTCCACATGTAAGTCATATCCCATGCTATTTATCGACCTCCACCGGATTTACTTCACTTAGTTAGATCATCTCGAGGTCCTTCCGTGTTGCTGCAAATGGCAGTATTTCCGTCTTTTGTATGGCTGAGTAGTATTCCATCGTAGATATGTACCGCATCTTCTGTATCCAGTCATCTGTCGGGGGAAATTTTGCCTGCTTCGGTGTCTCGGTTGTTGTATATAGTGCTGTCATGCACGTTGGGGTGTGTGTAGGTTTTTTTTTATTTTTAAATTAATAGCTACTCTATTTATTTATTTATTTATTTTTAGCTGTGTTGGGTCTTCGTTTCGTGCGTGGGTTTTTTCTAGTTGCGGCAAGCGGGGGCCACTCTTAATCACTGTGCGCGGGCCTCTCACTATCGCGGGCCCTCCCGTTGCGGGGCACAGGCTCCAAACGCGCAGGCTCAGCAGTTGTGGCTCACGGGCCCAACCGCTCCGCGTCATGCGGGATCTTCCCACACCAGGGCCCAAACCCGTGTCCCCTGCATTAGCAGGCAGACTCGCGACCACTGCGCCACCAGGGAAGCCCCTGTCCCTAAGCTTTTCAGGGTTCTCTGAGAACCTGCCAAATCACTCCTTACAGATTTCTAGGTCCCCCAGTGAGAAGGGATCACACACTCTAGTAATTCCTCTGTTTTCCTGGAGCGGGTAAAAGCCTGGTGGGGCAAAAGTGCGGGCAACTTTGAACCTGATCAGAGCCCCGTTGGGGAAAGCACCGCGGGTACTGATTTTGAGGTTTCTGATTTGACAGGGTAAGGTGTGGGGCTGGGGGCTGAGGGAGATGGTGAAGGGGAAGAAATGGGGGCCTGACAATGAGGCTCGGTGTGCTGACGGCTACTTGGCGGTTGAAAGAGGGGATCCGTGAGAAGGTCTGGCTTCACACCTTTTGGGGGAAACCTGGAAATAGAGACTAAACACACATGACAAGAATCCCTCAGACCTTAATCTTGATAAAGTTTTATAAAGGCCTGTACATATGGGACTTCTCCCCATTTGGGGGACTGTTAACAAAACAAGTCCAGTAGTAAAATGGTGTTAAAGATAAGGGATTCATTCTCTGACCACTTCTGATGGTCATCCAAAGCATTTTGGGGCCAGGCTGTGTTGCAAGAAAAAATCAGCTTATTCCTTTTTTTTTCCTTAATTTTAAAAAATTTTGTACTGGAGTATAGTTGATGTATAATGTTGTGTTAGTTTCAGTTGTACAGTTAAGTGATTCAGTTATATATATATATATATATATATATATAAGTATCCATTCTTTTTCAGATTCTTTTGCCATATAAGTGAATAATTACAGAATATTGAGTAGAGTTCCTTGTGCTATATATTAGTAGGTCTCTGTAGATTATTTTTTTTAACAATGGAAGACACTTTATTATTTTTTTAAAATCATCTCTCAACATTTCAACTCTGGGTAGAAATCAAACGCATAGATCATCTTTTTGATAAAAAGTAGGGTGTATACTTAAATCCCAAACTCCAAATTTATCCCTCACCTGCATGTTTCTTCCTGACTCATCCCCAGCAAGCATAAGTTGGCTTTCTTTTTTTATTTTTAATTAATTAATTATTTATTTTATGGCTGCGTTGGGTCTTAGTTGCGGCTCGGGGGCTTAGTGGCCCCTCGGATGTGGAAACTTAGATCCCTGTCTAGGGATGAAAACAACGTCCCCTGCATTGGAAGGCGGATTCTTAACTACTGGATCACCAGGGAAATCCCACAAGTTGGCTTTCACATCTGTGCTTCTGTTTGTGTTCTGCAAATAAGTTCATTTGTATCGTGCTTTTTTTCTTAAGCCACACTTAAGTGATATCCTATGATATTTGTCGATCTCTGTGAGTCTGTCACTGTTTGGTGAATCAGTTCATTTGTATCAATTTTTAGATTCCACATATAAGTCATATCCCATGATATATGTCAGCCTCCTTCCGACTTTACTTCACTTAGTTAGATCGTCTCGAGGTCCTTCCATGTTGCTGCAAATGGCAGTATTTCCTTCTTTTGTATGGCTGAGTAGTCTTCCATCATAGATATGTACCACTTCTTCTGTATCCAGTCATCTGTCGGGGGACATTTTGCTTGCTTTGGTGTCTTGGTTATCGTATATAGTGCTGTCATGCACGTTGGGGTGCGTGTAGGTTTCTGAACTATGGTTTTCTCTGGGTGTTTGCCCAGAAGTGTGATTGGGGATCAGATGGTAGTTCTATGTTTCGTTTTTCAAGGAACCTCCCAAGTGTACTTCCCAGTGGCTGTACCAGTTACATTCCCCCCAGCAGTGGAGGAGGGTTTGATTTCTCCATGCCCTCTCTGGAATTAATTGTTTGGAGACATTTTCATGATGGACATTGTGACTGGTGTCAGATGATACCTCTTTGCTCTTTTGATTTGCAATTCTCAAGTAATTGGTGATCTTCAGCATCTTTTCATGTGTTTTTTTTCCTTCTTTCCCAACAGTGTGAGTGAAATGTACCTCTTGAAATTGTCTTCTGACAAATCCGGCCTGTTCTGAAGTCTTTTCAATTACGTATCCTAGGACATTTCTTGAGCGCAGGTGTTATTTTTTTAAAGCCCTGCAGGCCTTGTGAATCATAGTGCCCAAAAACACCTGTTTCCAAGTTGTTATTCCAGAAATCGTCCACAAGGCGGCAGGCTTCTTCGTGCCCATCTCTGGTCCCTCTGGCAACCAGAGCCTTAGCGAAAGAAAGCGGTGTTCCCGGGTTGTAACTTGGAGGGGCACGTGCCAGAACCAGCACCCAAGGGCTTGTGTCTCCTTCCTTTCTGCCTGTTACCCTTCACCCCCACACAAGTCGCAACCCTTGCCAAAGTGCTACACTGAGGGAGGGTGCCGAGGGTACTGTAGTTGATACGCCACGAAGGCAGGAGGCTGGAGGTGGGAACCCCAGCAGCAGGAGATGTGGAGATCAGGTGACGTTTCAAAGCTCTTGCAGCCCAGAGGATCCACCCTCCTTTGGGTGCACTAGGCTTGGTTGAGCTATAGGAGGGCCTGCCTGGATCTGGAGATTGTGGTCCCATTTCGATTGGCCAGACACTGCAGGTCCCAGGGGGACTCATTTGCTGGCACATCCTCCCCAGTCCCCTCAGCCCCACGACAACCAGCCTTGAGACACAGCCTGCTGAGGCTCCAGGGATGTGACACCAGCCCAGGTCCCCGAGGCTGCCAAAAATCGAGTACACGTCTCGAATTTTCTTTCTTTCTTTTTCTTTAACTGCATTTTTCTTTCATTGTCAAGCAACTTGATGGACCATGTTGTGTCTCTTGCAGGTGTAAAGCGTTGTGATTTAGTCGTACATATGCATATGTCTATTTTTTTAGGATCCTTTTCTTATATAGGTTGTGACAAAGTGTTGAACAGAGTCCCCTGTGTTGTAGAGTAGGTCTTTGTGGAGTATGTATTGTATATATGTTCATGTATATATGTTAATGCCAACCTCCTAATGTATCCCTCTCCCCCATGTTTCCCCTTTGGTAAGCATAAGTTTGTTTTCTAAGTCTCTGAGTCTGTCGCTGTTTTGTGAATCAGTTGATTTGTATCAGTTTTTAGATTCCACATGTAAGACATATCCCATGCTATTTATCGACCTCCACCGGATTTACTTCACTTAGTTAGATCATCTCGAGGTCCTTCCGTGTTGCTGCAAATGGCAGTATTTCCGTCTTTTGTATGGCTGAGTAGTATTCCATCGTAGATATGTACCGCATCTTCTGTTTCCAGTCATCTGTCGGGGGAAATTTTGCCTGCTTCGGTGTGTTGGTTGTTGTATATAGTGCTGTCATGCACGTTGGGGTGTGTGTAGGTTTTTTTTTATTTTTAAATTAATAGCTACTCTATTTATTTATTTATTTATTTTTAGCTGTGTTGGGTCTTCGTTTCGTGCGTGGGTTTTTTCTAGTTGCGGCAAGCGGGGGCCACTCTTAATCACTGTGCGCGGGCCTCTCACTATCGCGGGCCCTCCCGTTGCGGGGCACAGGCTCCAAACGCGCAGGCTCAGCAGTTGTGGCTCACGGGCCCAACCGCTCCGCGTCATGCGGGATCTTCCCACACCAGGGCCCAAACCCGTGTCCCCTGCATTAGCAGGCAGACTCGCGACCACTGCGCCACCAGGGAAGCCCCTGTCCCTAAGCTTTTCAGGGTTCTCTGAGAACCTGCCAAATCACTCCTTACAGATTTCTAGGTCCCCCAGTGAGAAGGGATCACACACTCTAGTAATTCCTCTGTTTTCCTGGAGCGGGTAAAAGCCTGGTGGGGCAAAAGTGCGGGCAACTTTGAACCTGATCAGAGCCCCGTTGGGGAAAGCACCGCGGGTACTGATTTTGAGGTTTCTGATTTGACAGGGTAAGGTGTGGGGCTGGGGGCTGAGGGAGATGGTGAAGGGGAAGAAATGGGGGCCTGACAATGAGGCTCGGTGTGCTGACGGCTACTTGGCGGTTGAAAGAGGGGATCCGTGAGAAGGTCTGGCTTCACACCTTTTGGGGGAAACCTGGAAATAGAGACTAAACACACATGACAAGAATCCCTCAGACCTTAATCTTGATAAAGTTTTATAAAGGCCTGTACATATGGGACTTCTCCCCATTTGGGGGACTGTTAACAAAACAAGTCCAGTAGTAAAATGGTGTTAAAGATAAGGGATTCATTCTCTGACCACTTCTGATGGTCATCCAAAGCATTTTGGGGCCAGGCTGTGTTGCAAGAAAAAATCAGCTTATTCCTTTTTTTTTCCTTAATTTTAAAAAATTTTGTACTGGAGTATAGTTGATGTATAATGTTGTGTTAGTTTCAGTTGTACAGTTAAGTGATTCAGTTATATATATATATATATATATATATATATATAAGTATCCATTCTTTTTCAGATTCTTTTGCCATATAAGTGAATAATTACAGAATATTGAGTAGAGTTCCTTGTGCTATATATTAGTAGGTCTCTGTAGATTATTTTTTTTAACAATGGAAGACACTTTATTATTTTTTTAAAATCATCTCTCAACATTTCAACTCTGGGTAGAAATCAAACGCATAGATCATCTTTTTGATAAAAAGTAGGGTGTATACTTAAATCCCAAACTCCAAATTTATCCCTCACCTGCATGTTTCTTCCTGACTCATCCCCAGCAAGCATAAGTTGGCTTTCTTTTTTTATTTTTAATTAATTAATTATTTATTTTATGGCTGCGTTGGGTCTTAGTTGCGGCTCGGGGGCTTAGTGGCCCCTCGGATGTGGAAACTTAGATCCCTGTCTAGGGATGAAAACAACGTCCCCTGCATTGGAAGGCGGATTCTTAACTACTGGATCACCAGGGAAATCCCACAAGTTGGCTTTCACATCTGTGCTTCTGTTTGTGTTCTGCAAATAAGTTCATTTGTATCGTGCTTTTTTTCTTAAGCCACACTTAAGTGATATCCTATGATATTTGTCGATCTCTGTGAGTCTGTCACTGTTTGGTGAATCAGTTCATTTGTATCAATTTTTAGATTCCACATATAAGTCATATCCCATGATATATGTCAGCCTCCTTCCGACTTTACTTCACTTAGTTAGATCGTCTCGAGGTCCTTCCATGTTGCTGCAAATGGCAGTATTTCCTTCTTTTGTATGGCTGAGTAGTCTTCCATCATAGATATGTACCACTTCTTCTGTATCCAGTCATCTGTCGGGGGACATTTTGCTTGCTTTGGTGTCTTGGTTATCGTATATAGTGCTGTCATGCACGTTGGGGTGCGTGTAGGTTTCTGAACTATGGTTTTCTCTGGGTGTTTGCCCAGAAGTGTGATTGGGGATCAGATGGTAGTTCTATGTTTCGTTTTTCAAGGAACCTCCCAAGTGTACTTCCCAGTGGCTGTACCAGTTACATTCCCCCCAGCAGTGGAGGAGGGTTTGATTTCTCCATGCCCTCTCTGGAATTAATTGTTTGGAGACATTTTCATGATGGACATTGTGACTGGTGTCAGATGATACCTCTTTGCTCTTTTGATTTGCAATTCTCAAGTAATTGGTGATCTTCAGCATCTTTTCATGTGTTTTTTTTCCTTCTTTCCCAACAGTGTGAGTGAAATGTACCTCTTGAAATTGTCTTCTGACAAATCCGGCCTGTTCTGAAGTCTTTTCAATTACGTATCCTAGGACATTTCTTGAGCGCAGGTGTTATTTTTTTAAAGCCCTGCAGGCCTTGTGAATCATAGTGCCCAAAAACACCTGTTTCCAAGTTGTTATTCCAGAAATCGTCCACAAGGCGGCAGGCTTCTTCGTGCCCATCTCTGGTCCCTCTGGCAACCAGAGCCTTAGCGAAAGAAAGCGGTGTTCCCGGGTTGTAACTTGGAGGGGCACGTGCCAGAACCAGCACCCAAGGGCTTGTGTCTCCTTCCTTTCTGCCTGTTACCCTTCACCCCCACACAAGTCGCAACCCTTGCCAAAGTGCTACACTGAGGGAGGGTGCCGAGGGTACTGTAGTTGATACGCCACGAAGGCAGGAGGCTGGAGGTGGGAACCCCAGCAGCAGGAGATGTGGAGATCAGGTGACGTTTCAAAGCTCTTGCAGCCCAGAGGATCCACCCTCCTTTGGGTGCACTAGGCTTGGTTGAGCTATAGGAGGGCCTGCCTGGATCTGGAGATTGTGGTCCCATTTCGATTGGCCAGACACTGCAGGTCCCAGGGGGACTCATTTGCTGGCACATCCTCCCCAGTCCCCTCAGCCCCACGACAACCAGCCTTGAGACACAGCCTGCTGAGGCTCCAGGGATGTGACACCAGCCCAGGTCCCCGAGGCTGCCAAAAATCGAGTACACGTCTCGAATTTTCTTTCTTTCTTTTTCTTTAACTGCATTTTTCTTTCATTGTCAAGCAACTTGATGGACCATGTTGTGTCTCTTGCAGGTGTAAAGCGTTGTGATTTAGTCGTACATATGCATATGTCTATTTTTTTAGGATCCTTTTCTTATATAGGTTGTGACAAAGTGTTGAACAGAGTCCCCTGTGTTGTAGAGTAGGTCTTTGTGGAGTATGTATTGTATATATGTTCATGTATATATGTTAATGCCAACCTCCTAATGTATCCCTCTCCCCCATGTTTCCCCTTTGGTAAGCATAAGTTTGTTTTCTAAGTCTCTGAGTCTGTCGCTGTTTTGTGAATCAGTTGATTTGTATCAGTTTTTAGATTCCACATGTAAGACATATCCCATGCTATTTATCGACCTCCACCGGATTTACTTCACTTAGTTAGATCATCTCGAGGTCCTTCCGTGTTGCTGCAAATGGCAGTATTTCCGTCTTTTGTATGGCTGAGTAGTATTCCATCGTAGATATGTACCGCATCTTCTGTTTCCAGTCATCTGTCGGGGGAAATTTTGCCTGCTTCGGTGTGTTGGTTGTTGTATATAGTGCTGTCATGCACGTTGGGGTGTGTGTAGGTTTTTTTTTATTTTTAAATTAATAGCTACTCTATTTATTTATTTATTTATTTTTAGCTGTGTTGGGTCTTCGTTTCGTGCGTGGGTTTTTTCTAGTTGCGGCAAGCGGGGGCCACTCTTCATCGCGGTGCGCGGGCCTCTCACTATCGCGGGCCCTCCCGTTGCGGGGCACAGGCTCCAAACGCGCAGGCTCAGCAGTTGTGGCTCACGGGCCCAACCGCTCCGCGTCATGCGGGATCTTCCCACACCAGGGCCCAAACCCGTGTCCCCTGCATTAGCAGGCAGACTCGCGACCACTGCGCCACCAGGGAAGCCCTGCGTGTAGGTTTTTGAGCTATGGTTTCCTCTGGGTGTTTGCCCAGAAGTGTGATTGGGGATCAGATGGTAGTTCTATGTTTCAGTTTCGAAGGAACCTCCCAAGTGTACTCCCCAGTGGCTGTACCAGTTACATTCCCCCCTGCAGTGGAGGAGGGTTTGATTTCTCCATGCCCTCTCTGGAATTTATTGTTTGGAGACATTTTCATGATGGCCATTCTGACTGGTGTCAGATGATACCTCGTTGCTCCTTTGATTTGCAGTTCTCAAGTAATTGGTGATCTTCAGCATCTTTTCATGTGTTTTTTCTTTTTCTTCTTTCCCAACAGTGTGAGTGAAATGTACCTCTTGAAATTGTCTTCTGACAAATCCGGCCTGTTCTGAAGTCTTTTCAATTACGTATCCTAGGACATTTCTTGAGCGCAGGTGTTATTTTTTTAAAGCCCTGCAGGCCTTGTGAATGGTAGTGCCCCGAAGCACCGTTTTCCAAGTTGTTGTTCCAGGAATCGTCCACAAGGCGGCAGGCTTCTTTGTGCCCATCTCTGGTCCCTCTGGCAACCAGAGCCTTAGTGAAAGAAAGCGGTGTTCCCGGGTTGTAACTTGGAGGGGCACGTGCCAGAACCAGCACCCAAGGGCTTGTGTCTCCTTCCTTTCTGCCTGTTACCCTTCACCCCCACACAAGTCGCAACCCTTGCCAAAGTGCTACACTGAGGGAGGGTGCCGAGGGTACTGTAGTTGGTACGACACGAAGGCAGGAGGCTGGAGGTGGGAACCCCAGCAGCAGGAGATGTGGAGATCAGGTGACGTTTCAAAGCTCTTGCAGCCCAGAGGATCCACCCTCCTTTGGGTGCACTAGGCTTGGTTGAGCTATAGGAGGGCCTGCCTGGATCTGGAGATTGTGGTCCCATTTCGATTGGCCAGACACTGCAGGTCCCAGGGGGACTCATTTGCTGGCACATCCTCCCCAGTCCCCTCAGCCCCACGACAACCAGCCTTGAGACACAGCCTGCTGAGGCTCCAGGGATGTGACACCAGCCCAGGTCCCCGAGGCTGCCAAAAATCGAGTACACGTCTCGAATTTTCTTTCTTTCTTTTTCTTTAACTGCATTTTTCTTTCATTGTCAAGCAACTTGATGGACCATGTTGTGTCTCTTGCAGGTGTAAAGCGTTGTGATTTAGTCGTACATATGCATATGTCTATTTTTTTAGGATCCTTTTCTTATATAGGTTGTGACAAAGTGTTGAACAGAGTCCCCTGTGTTGTAGAGTAGGTCTTTGTGGAGTATGTATTGTATATATGTTCATGTATATATGTTAATGCCAACCTCCTAATGTATCCCTCTCCCCCATCTTTCCCCTTTGGTAAGCATAAGTTTGTTTTCTAAGTCTCTGAGTCTGTCGCTGTTTTGTGAATCAGTTGATTTGTATCAGTTTTTAGATTCCACATGTAAGTCATATCCCATGCTATTTATCGACCTCCACCGGATTTACTTCACTTAGTTAGATCATCTCGAGGTCCTTCCGTGTTGCTGCAAATGGCAGTATTTCCGTCTTTTGTATGGCTGAGTAGTATTCCATCGTAGATATGTACCGCATCTTCTGTATCCAGTCATCTGTCGGGGGAAATTTTGCCTGCTTCGGTGTCTCGGTTGTTGTATATAGTGCTGTCATGCACGTTGGGGTGTGTGTAGGTTTTTTTTTATTTTTAAATTAATAGCTACTCTATTTATTTATTTATTTATTTTTAGCTGTGTTGGGTCTTCGTTTCGTGCGTGGGTTTTTTCTAGTTGCGGCAAGCGGGGGCCACTCTTAATCACTGTGCGCGGGCCTCTCACTATCGCGGGCCCTCCCGTTGCGGGGCACAGGCTCCAAACGCGCAGGCTCAGCAGTTGTGGCTCACGGGCCCAACCGCTCCGCGTCATGCGGGATCTTCCCACACCAGGGCCCAAACCCGTGTCCCCTGCATTAGCAGGCAGACTCGCGACCACTGCGCCACCAGGGAAGCCCCTGTCCCTAAGCTTTTCAGGGTTCTCTGAGAACCTGCCAAATCACTCCTTACAGATTTCTAGGTCCCCCAGTGAGAAGGGATCACACACTCTAGTAATTCCTCTGTTTTCCTGGAGCGGGTAAAAGCCTGGTGGGGCAAAAGTGCGGGCAACTTTGAACCTGATCAGAGCCCCGTTGGGGAAAGCACCGCGGGTACTGATTTTGAGGTTTCTGATTTGACAGGGTAAGGTGTGGGGCTGGGGGCTGAGGGAGATGGTGAAGGGGAAGAAATGGGGGCCTGACAATGAGGCTCGGTGTGCTGACGGCTACTTGGCGGTTGAAAGAGGGGATCCGTGAGAAGGTCTGGCTTCACACCTTTTGGGGGAAACCTGGAAATAGAGACTAAACACACATGACAAGAATCCCTCAGACCTTAATCTTGATAAAGTTTTATAAAGGCCTGTACATATGGGACTTCTCCCCATTTGGGGGACTGTTAACAAAACAAGTCCAGTAGTAAAATGGTGTTAAAGATAAGGGATTCATTCTCTGACCACTTCTGATGGTCATCCAAAGCATTTTGGGGCCAGGCTGTGTTGCAAGAAAAAATCAGCTTATTCCTTTTTTTTTCCTTAATTTTAAAAAATTTTGTACTGGAGTATAGTTGATGTATAATGTTGTGTTAGTTTCAGTTGTACAGTTAAGTGATTCAGTTATATATATATATATATATATATATATATATATATAAGTATCCATTCTTTTTCAGATTCTTTTGCCATATAAGTGAATAATTACAGAATATTGAGTAGAGTTCCTTGTGCTATATATTAGTAGGTCTCTGTAGATTATTTTTTTTAACAATGGAAGACACTTTATTATTTTTTTAAAATCATCTCTCAACATTTCAACTCTGGGTAGAAATCAAACGCATAGATCATCTTTTTGATAAAAAGTAGGGTGTATACTTAAATCCCAAACTCCAAATTTATCCCTCACCTGCATGTTTCTTCCTGACTCATCCCCAGCAAGCATAAGTTGGCTTTCTTTTTTTATTTTTAATTAATTAATTATTTATTTTATGGCTGCGTTGGGTCTTAGTTGCGGCTCGGGGGCTTAGTGGCCCCTCGGATGTGGAAACTTAGATCCCTGTCTAGGGATGAAAACAACGTCCCCTGCATTGGAAGGCGGATTCTTAACTACTGGATCACCAGGGAAATCCCACAAGTTGGCTTTCACATCTGTGCTTCTGTTTGTGTTCTGCAAATAAGTTCATTTGTATCGTGCTTTTTTTCTTAAGCCACACTTAAGTGATATCCTATGATATTTGTCGATCTCTGTGAGTCTGTCACTGTTTGGTGAATCAGTTCATTTGTATCAATTTTTAGATTCCACATATAAGTCATATCCCATGATATATGTCAGCCTCCTTCCGACTTTACTTCACTTAGTTAGATCGTCTCGAGGTCCTTCCATGTTGCTGCAAATGGCAGTATTTCCTTCTTTTGTATGGCTGAGTAGTCTTCCATCATAGATATGTACCACTTCTTCTGTATCCAGTCATCTGTCGGGGGACATTTTGCTTGCTTTGGTGTCTTGGTTATCGTATATAGTGCTGTCATGCACGTTGGGGTGCGTGTAGGTTTCTGAACTATGGTTTTCTCTGGGTGTTTGCCCAGAAGTGTGATTGGGGATCAGATGGTAGTTCTATGTTTCGTTTTTCAAGGAACCTCCCAAGTGTACTTCCCAGTGGCTGTACCAGTTACATTCCCCCCAGCAGTGGAGGAGGGTTTGATTTCTCCATGCCCTCTCTGGAATTAATTGTTTGGAGACATTTTCATGATGGACATTGTGACTGGTGTCAGATGATACCTCTTTGCTCTTTTGATTTGCAATTCTCAAGTAATTGGTGATCTTCAGCATCTTTTCATGTGTTTTTTTTCCTTCTTTCCCAACAGTGTGAGTGAAATGTACCTCTTGAAATTGTCTTCTGACAAATCCGGCCTGTTCTGAAGTCTTTTCAATTACGTATCCTAGGACATTTCTTGAGCGCAGGTGTTATTTTTTTAAAGCCCTGCAGGCCTTGTGAATCATAGTGCCCAAAAACACCTGTTTCCAAGTTGTTATTCCAGGAATCGTCCACAAGGCGGCAGGCTTCTTCGTGCCCATCTCTGGTCCCTCTGGCAACCAGAGCCTTAGCGAAAGAAAGCGGTGTTCCCGGGTTGTAACTTGGAGGGGCACGTGCCAGAACCAGCACCCAAGGGCTTGTGTCTCCTTCCTTTCTGCCTGTTACCCTTCACCCCCACACAAGTCGCAACCCTTGCCAAAGTGCTACACTGAGGGAGGGTGCCGAGGGTACTGTAGTTGATACGCCACGAAGGCAGGAGGCTGGAGGTGGGAACCCCAGCAGCAGGAGATGTGGAGATCAGGTGACGTTTCAAAGCTCTTGCAGCCCAGAGGATCCACCCTCCTTTGGGTGCACTAGGCTTGGTTGAGCTATAGGAGGGCCTGCCTGGATCTGGAGATTGTGGTCCCATTTCGAGTGGACCAGACACTGCAGGTCCCAGGGGGACTCATTTGCTGGCACATCCTCCCCAGTCCCCTCAGCCCCACGACAACCAGCCTTGAGACACAGCCTGCTGAGGCTCCAGGGATGTGACACCAGCCCAGGTCCCCGAGGCTGCCAAAAATCGAGTACACGTCTCGAATTTTCTTTCTTTCTTTTTCTTTAACTGCATTTTTCTTTCATTGTCAAGCAACTTGATGGACCATGTTGTGTCTCTTGCAGGTGTAAAGCGTTGTGATTTAGTCGTACATATGCATATGTCTATTTTTTTAGGATCCTTTTCTTATATAGGTTGTGACAAAGTGTTGAACAGAGTCCCCTGTGTTGTAGAGTAGGTCTTTGTGGAGTATGTATTGTATATATGTTCATGTATATATGTTAATGCCAACCTCCTAATGTATCCCTCTCCCCCATGTTTCCCCTTTGGTAAGCATAAGTTTGTTTTCTAAGTCTCTGAGTCTGTCGCTGTTTTGTGAATCAGTTGATTTGTATCAGTTTTTAGATTCCACATGTAAGACATATCCCATGCTATTTATCGACCTCCACCGGATTTACTTCACTTAGTTAGATCATCTCGAGGTCCTTCCGTGTTGCTGCAAATGGCAGTATTTCCGTCTTTTGTATGGCTGAGTAGTATTCCATCGTAGATATGTACCGCATCTTCTGTTTCCAGTCATCTGTCGGGGGAAATTTTGCCTGCTTCGGTGTGTTGGTTGTTGTATATAGTGCTGTCATGCACGTTGGGGTGTGTGTAGGTTTTTTTTTATTTTTAAATTAATAGCTACTCTATTTATTTATTTATTTATTTATTTTTAGCTGTGTTGGGTCTTCGTTTCGTGCGTGGGTTTTTTCTAGTTGCGGCAAGCGGGGGCCACTCTTCATCGCGGTGCGCGGGCCTCTCACTATCGCGGGCCCTCCCGTTGCGGGGCACAGGCTCCAAACGCGCAGGCTCAGCAGTTGTGGCTCACGGGCCCAACCGCTCCGCGTCATGCGGGATCTTCCCACACCAGGGCCCAAACCCGTGTCCCCTGCATTAGCAGGCAGACTCGCGACCACTGCGCCACCAGGGAAGCCCTGCGTGTAGGTTTTTGAGCTATGGTTTCCTCTGGGTGTTTGCCCAGAAGTGTGATTGGGGATCAGATGGTAGTTCTATGTTTCAGTTTCGAAGGAACCTCCCAAGTGTACTCCCCAGTGGCTGTACCAGTTACATTCCCCCCTGCAGTGGAGGAGGGTTTGATTTCTCCATGCCCTCTCTGGAATTTATTGTTTGGAGACATTTTCATGATGGCCATTCTGACTGGTGTCAGATGATACCTCGTTGCTCCTTTGATTTGCAGTTCTCAAGTAATTGGTGATCTTCAGCATCTTTTCATGTGTTTTTTCTTTTTCTTCTTTCCCAACAGTGTGAGTGAAATGTACCTCTTGAAATTGTCTTCTGACAAATCCGGCCTGTTCTGAAGTCTTTTCAATTACGTATCCTAGGACATTTCTTGAGCGCAGGTGTTATTTTTTTAAAGCCCTGCAGGCCTTGTGAATGGTAGTGCCCCGAAGCACCGTTTTCCAAGTTGTTGTTCCAGGAATCGTCCACAAGGCGGCAGGCTTCTTTGTGCCCATCTCTGGTCCCTCTGGCAACCAGAGCCTTAGTGAAAGAAAGCGGTGTTCCCGGGTTGTAACTTGGAGGGGCACGTGCCAGAACCAGCACCCAAGGGCTTGTGTCTCCTTCCTTTCTGCCTGTTACCCTTCACCCCCACACAAGTCGCAACCCTTGCCAAAGTGCTACACTGAGGGAGGGTGCCGAGGGTACTGTAGTTGGTACGACAGGAAGGCAGGAGGCTGGAGGTGGGAACCCCAGCAGCAGGAGATGTGGAGATCAGGTGACGTTTCAAAGCTCTTGCAGCCCAGAGGATCCACCCTCCTTTGGGTGCACTAGGCTTGGTTGAGCTATAGGAGGGCCTGCCTGGATCTGGAGATTGTGGTCCCATTTCGATTGGCCAGACACTGCAGGTCCCAGGGGGACTCATTTGCTGGCACATCCTCCCCAGTCCCCTCAGCCCCACGACAACCAGCCTTGAGACACAGCCTGCTGAGGCTCCAGGGATGTGACACCAGCCCAGGTCCCCGAGGCTGCCAAAAATCGAGTACACGTCTCGAATTTTCTTTCTTTCTTTTTCTTTAACTGCATTTTTCTTTCATTGTCAAGCAACTTGATGGACCATGTTGTGTCTCTTGCAGGTGTAAAGCGTTGTGATTTAGTCGTACATATGCATATGTCTATTTTTTTAGGATCCTTTTCTTATATAGGTTGTGACAAAGTGTTGAACAGAGTCCCCTGTGTTGTAGAGTAGGTCTTTGTGGAGTATGTATTGTATATATGTTCATGTATATATGTTAATGCCAACCTCCTAATGTATCCCTCTCCCCCATGTTTCCCCTTTGGTAAGCATAAGTTTGTTTTCTAAGTCTCTGAGTCTGTCGCTGTTTTGTGAATCAGTTGATTTGTATCAGTTTTTAGATTCCACATGTAAGACATATCCCATGCTATTTATCGACCTCCACCGGATTTACTTCACTTAGTTAGATCATCTCGAGGTCCTTCCGTGTTGCTGCAAATGGCAGTATTTCCGTCTTTTGTATGGCTGAGTAGTATTCCATCGTAGATATGTACCGCATCTTCTGTTTCCAGTCATCTGTCGGGGGAAATTTTGCCTGCTTCGGTGTGTTGGTTGTTGTATATAGTGCTGTCATGCACGTTGGGGTGTGTGTAGGTTTTTTTTTATTTTTAAATTAATAGCTACTCTATTTATTTATTTATTTATTTTTAGCTGTGTTGGGTCTTCGTTTCGTGCGTGGGTTTTTTCTAGTTGCGGCAAGCGGGGGCCACTCTTCATCGCGGTGCGCGGGCCTCTCACTATCGCGGGCCCTCCCGTTGCGGGGCACAGGCTCCAAACGCGCAGGCTCAGCAGTTGTGGCTCACGGGCCCAACCGCTCCGCGTCATGCGGGATCTTCCCACACCAGGGCCCAAACCCGTGTCCCCTGCATTAGCAGGCAGACTCGCGACCACTGCGCCACCAGGGAAGCCCTGCGTGTAGGTTTTTGAGCTATGGTTTCCTCTGGGTGTTTGCCCAGAAGTGTGATTGGGGATCAGATGGTAGTTCTATGTTTCAGTTTCGAAGGAACCTCCCAAGTGTACTCCCCAGTGGCTGTACCAGTTACATTCCCCCCTGCAGTGGAGGAGGGTTTGATTTCTCCATGCCCTCTCTGGAATTTATTGTTTGGAGACATTTTCATGATGGCCATTCTGACTGGTGTCAGATGATACCTCGTTGCTCCTTTGATTTGCAGTTCTCAAGTAATTGGTGATCTTCAGCATCTTTTCATGTGTTTTTTCTTTTTCTTCTTTCCCAACAGTGTGAGTGAAATGTACCTCTTGAAATTGTCTTCTGACAAATCCGGCCTGTTCTGAAGTCTTTTCAATTACGTATCCTAGGACATTTCTTGAGCGCAGGTGTTATTTTTTTAAAGCCCTGCAGGCCTTGTGAATGGTAGTGCCCCGAAGCACCGTTTTCCAAGTTGTTGTTCCAGGAATCGTCCACAAGGCGGCAGGCTTCTTTGTGCCCATCTCTGGTCCCTCTGGCAACCAGAGCCTTAGCGAAAGAAAGCGGTGTTCCCGGGTTGTAACTTGGAGGGGCACGTGCCAGAACCAGCACCCAAGGGCTTGTGTCTCCTTCCTTTCTGCCTGTTACCCTTCACCCCCACACAAGTCGCAACCCTTGCCAAAGTGCTACACTGAGGGAGGGTGCCGAGGTTACTGTAGTTGGTACGACACGAAGGCAGGAGGCTGGAGGTGGGAACCCCAGCAGCAGGAGATGTGGAGATCAGGTGACGTTTCAAAGCTCTTGCAGCCCAGAGGATCCACCCTCCTTTGGGTGCACTAGGCTTGGTTGAGCTATAGGAGGGCCTGCCTGGATCTGGAGATTGTGGTCCCATTTCGATTGGCCAGACACTGCAGGTCCCAGGGGGACTCATTTGCTGGCACATCCTCCCCAGTCCCCTCAGCCCCACGACAACCAGCCTTGAGACACAGCCTGCTGAGGCTCCAGGGATGTGACACCAGCCCAGGTCCCCGAGGCTGCCAAAAATCGAGTACACGTCTCGAATTTTCTTTCTTTCTTTTTCTTTAACTGCATTTTTCTTTCATTGTCAAGCAACTTGATGGACCATGTTGTGTCTCTTGCAGGTGTAAAGCGTTGTGATTTAGTCGTACATATGCATATGTCTATTTGTTTAGGATCCTTTTCTTATATAGGTTGTGACAAAGTGTTGAACAGAGTCCCCTGTGTTGTAGAGTAGGTCTTTGTGGAGTATGTATTGTATATATGTTCATGTATACATGTTAATGCCAACCTCCTAATGTATCCCTCTCCCCCATGTTTCCCCTTTGGTAAGCATAAGTTTGTTTTCTAAGTCTCTGAGTCTGTCGCTGTTTTGTGAATCAGTTGATTTGTATCAGTTTTTAGATTCCACATGTAAGACATATCCCATGCTATTTATCGACCTCCACCGGATTTACTTCACTTAGTTAGATCATCTCGAGGTCCTTCCGTGTTGCTGCAAATGGCAGTATTTCCGTCTTTTGTATGGCTGAGTAGTATTCCATCGTAGATATGTACCGCATCTTCTGTTTCCAGTCATCTGTCGGGGGAAATTTTGCCTGCTTCGGTGTGTTGGTTGTTGTATATAGTGCTGTCATGCACGTTGGGGTGTGTGTAGGTTTTTTTTTATTTTTAAATTAATAGCTACTCTATTTATTTATTTATTTATTTTTAGCTGTGTTGGGTCTTCGTTTCGTGCGTGGGTTTTTTCTAGTTGCGGCAAGCGGGGGCCACTCTTCATCGCGGTGCGCGGGCCTCTCACTATCGCGGGCCCTCCCGTTGCGGGGCACAGGCTCCAAACGCGCAGGCTCAGCAGTTGTGGCTCACGGGCCCAACCGCTCCGCGTCATGCGGGATCTTCCCACACCAGGGCCCAAACCCGTGTCCCCTGCATTAGCAGGCAGACTCGCGACCACTGCGCCACCAGGGAAGCCCCTGTCCCTAAGCTTTTCAGGGTTCTCTGAGAACCTGCCAAATCACTCCTTACAGATTTCTAGGTCCCCCAGTGAGAAGGGATCACACACTCTAGTAATTCCTCTGTTTTCCTGGAGCGGGTAAAAGCCTGGTGGGGCAAAAGTGCGGGCAACTTTGAACCTGATCAGAGCCCCGTTGGGGAAAGCACCGCGGGTACTGATTTTGAGGTTTCTGATTTGACAGGGTAAGGTGTGGGGCTGGGGGCTGAGGGAGATGGTGAAGGGGAAGAAATGGGGGCCTGACAATGAGGCTCGGTGTGCTGACGGCTACTTGGCGGTTGAAAGAGGGGATCCGTGAGAAGGTCTGGCTTCACACCTTTTGGGGGAAACCTGGAAATAGAGACTAAACACACATGACAAGAATCCCTCAGACCTTAATCTTGATAAAGTTTTATAAAGGCCTGTACATATGGGACTTCTCCCCATTTGGGGGACTGTTAACAAAACAAGTCCAGTAGTAAAATGGTGTTAAAGATAAGGGATTCATTCTCTGACCACTTCTGATGGTCATCCAAAGCATTTTGGGGCCAGGCTGTGTTGCAAGAAAAAATCAGCTTATTCCTTTTTTTTTCCTTAATTTTAAAAAATTTTGTACTGGAGTATAGTTGATGTATAATGTTGTGTTAGTTTCAGTTGTACAGTTAAGTGATTCAGTTATATATATATATATATATATATATATATATATATAAGTATCCATTCTTTTTCAGATTCTTTTGCCATATAAGTGAATAATTACAGAATATTGAGTAGAGTTCCTTGTGCTATATATTAGTAGGTCTCTGTAGATTATTTTTTTTAACAATGGAAGACACTTTATTATTTTTTTAAAATCATCTCTCAACATTTCAACTCTGGGTAGAAATCAAACGCATAGATCATCTTTTTGATAAAAAGTAGGGTGTATACTTAAATCCCAAACTCCAAATTTATCCCTCACCTGCATGTTTCTTCCTGACTCATCCCCAGCAAGCATAAGTTGGCTTTCTTTTTTTATTTTTAATTAATTAATTATTTATTTTATGGCTGCGTTGGGTCTTAGTTGCGGCTCGGGGGCTTAGTGGCCCCTCGGATGTGGAAACTTAGATCCCTGTCTAGGGATGAAAACAACGTCCCCTGCATTGGAAGGCGGATTCTTAACTACTGGATCACCAGGGAAATCCCACAAGTTGGCTTTCACATCTGTGCTTCTGTTTGTGTTCTGCAAATAAGTTCATTTGTATCGTGCTTTTTTTCTTAAGCCACACTTAAGTGATATCCTATGATATTTGTCGATCTCTGTGAGTCTGTCACTGTTTGGTGAATCAGTTCATTTGTATCAATTTTTAGATTCCACATATAAGTCATATCCCATGATATATGTCAGCCTCCTTCCGACTTTACTTCACTTAGTTAGATCGTCTCGAGGTCCTTCCATGTTGCTGCAAATGGCAGTATTTCCTTCTTTTGTATGGCTGAGTAGTCTTCCATCATAGATATGTACCACTTCTTCTGTATCCAGTCATCTGTCGGGGGACATTTTGCTTGCTTTGGTGTCTTGGTTATCGTATATAGTGCTGTCATGCACGTTGGGGTGCGTGTAGGTTTCTGAACTATGGTTTTCTCTGGGTGTTTGCCCAGAAGTGTGATTGGGGATCAGATGGTAGTTCTATGTTTCGTTTTTCAAGGAACCTCCCAAGTGTACTTCCCAGTGGCTGTACCAGTTACATTCCCCCCAGCAGTGGAGGAGGGTTTGATTTCTCCATGCCCTCTCTGGAATTAATTGTTTGGAGACATTTTCATGATGGACATTGTGACTGGTGTCAGATGATACCTCTTTGCTCTTTTGATTTGCAATTCTCAAGTAATTGGTGATCTTCAGCATCTTTTCATGTGTTTTTTTTCCTTCTTTCCCAACAGTGTGAGTGAAATGTACCTCTTGAAATTGTCTTCTGACAAATCCGGCCTGTTCTGAAGTCTTTTCAATTACGTATCCTAGGACATTTCTTGAGCGCAGGTGTTATTTTTTTAAAGCCCTGCAGGCCTTGTGAATCATAGTGCCCAAAAACACCTGTTTCCAAGTTGTTATTCCAGAAATCGTCCACAAGGCGGCAGGCTTCTTCGTGCCCATCTCTGGTCCCTCTGGCAACCAGAGCCTTAGCGAAAGAAAGCGGTGTTCCCGGGTTGTAACTTGGAGGGGCACGTGCCAGAACCAGCACCCAAGGGCTTGTGTCTCCTTCCTTTCTGCCTGTTACCCTTCACCCCCACACAAGTCGCAACCCTTGCCAAAGTGCTACACTGAGGGAGGGTGCCGAGGGTACTGTAGTTGATACGCCACGAAGGCAGGAGGCTGGAGGTGGGAACCCCAGCAGCAGGAGATGTGGAGATCAGGTGACGTTTCAAAGCTCTTGCAGCCCAGAGGATCCACCCTCCTTTGGGTGCACTAGGCTTGGTTGAGCTATAGGAGGGCCTGCCTGGATCTGGAGATTGTGGTCCCATTTCGATTGGCCAGACACTGCAGGTCCCAGGGGGACTCATTTGCTGGCACATCCTCCCCAGTCCCCTCAGCCCCACGACAACCAGCCTTGAGACACAGCCTGCTGAGGCTCCAGGGATGTGACACCAGCCCAGGTCCCCGAGGCTGCCAAAAATCGAGTACACGTCTCGAATTTTCTTTCTTTCTTTTTCTTTAACTGCATTTTTCTTTCATTGTCAAGCAACTTGATGGACCATGTTGTGTCTCTTGCAGGTGTAAAGCGTTGTGATTTAGTCGTACATATGCATATGTCTATTTTTTTAGGATCCTTTTCTTATATAGGTTGTGACAAAGTGTTGAACAGAGTCCCCTGTGTTGTAGAGTAGGTCTTTGTGGAGTATGTATTGTATATATGTTCATGTATATATGTTAATGCCAACCTCCTAATGTATCCCTCTCCCCCATGTTTCCCCTTTGGTAAGCATAAGTTTGTTTTCTAAGTCTCTGAGTCTGTCGCTGTTTTGTGAATCAGTTGATTTGTATCAGTTTTTAGATTCCACATGTAAGACATATCCCATGCTATTTATCGACCTCCACCGGATTTACTTCACTTAGTTAGATCATCTCGAGGTCCTTCCGTGTTGCTGCAAATGGCAGTATTTCCGTCTTTTGTATGGCTGAGTAGTATTCCATCGTAGATATGTACCGCATCTTCTGTTTCCAGTCATCTGTCGGGGGAAATTTTGCCTGCTTCGGTGTGTTGGTTGTTGTATATAGTGCTGTCATGCACGTTGGGGTGTGTGTAGGTTTTTTTTTATTTTTAAATTAATAGCTACTCTATTTATTTATTTATTTATTTATTTTTAGCTGTGTTGGGTCTTCGTTTCGTGCGTGGGTTTTTTCTAGTTGCGGCAAGCGGGGGCCACTCTTCATCGCGGTGCGCGGGCCTCTCACTATCGCGGGCCCTCCCGTTGCGGGGCACAGGCTCCAAACGCGCAGGCTCAGCAGTTGTGGCTCACGGGCCCAACCGCTCCGCGTCATGCGGGATCTTCCCACACCAGGGCCCAAACCCGTGTCCCCTGCATTAGCAGGCAGACTCGCGACCACTGCGCCACCAGGGAAGCCCTGCGTGTAGGTTTTTGAGCTATGGTTTCCTCTGGGTGTTTGCCCAGAAGTGTGATTGGGGATCAGATGGTAGTTCTATGTTTCAGTTTCGAAGGAACCTCCCAAGTGTACTCCCCAGTGGCTGTACCAGTTACATTCCCCCCTGCAGTGGAGGAGGGTTTGATTTCTCCATGCCCTCTCTGGAATTTATTGTTTGGAGACATTTTCATGATGGCCATTCTGACTGGTGTCAGATGATACCTCGTTGCTCCTTTGATTTGCAGTTCTCAAGTAATTGGTGATCTTCAGCATCTTTTCATGTGTTTTTTCTTTTTCTTCTTTCCCAACAGTGTGAGTGAAATGTACCTCTTGAAATTGTCTTCTGACAAATCCGGCCTGTTCTGAAGTCTTTTCAATTACGTATCCTAGGACATTTCTTGAGCGCAGGTGTTATTTTTTTAAAGCCCTGCAGGCCTTGTGAATGGTAGTGCCCCGAAGCACCGTTTTCCAAGTTGTTGTTCCAGGAATCGTCCACAAGGCGGCAGGCTTCTTTGTGCCCATCTCTGGTCCCTCTGGCAACCAGAGCCTTAGTGAAAGAAAGCGGTGTTCCCGGGTTGTAACTTGGAGGGGCACGTGCCAGAACCAGCACCCAAGGGCTTGTGTCTCCTTCCTTTCTGCCTGTTACCCTTCACCCCCACACAAGTCGCAACCCTTGCCAAAGTGCTACACTGAGGGAGGGTGCCGAGGGTACTGTAGTTGGTACGACACGAAGGCAGGAGGCTGGAGGTGGGAACCCCAGCAGCAGGAGATGTGGAGATCAGGTGACGTTTCAAAGCTCTTGCAGCCCAGAGGATCCACCCTCCTTTGGGTGCACTAGGCTTGGTTGAGCTATAGGAGGGCCTGCCTGGATCTGGAGATTGTGGTCCCATTTCGATTGGCCAGACACTGCAGGTCCCAGGGGGACTCATTTGCTGGCACATCCTCCCCAGTCCCCTCAGCCCCACGACAACCAGCCTTGAGACACAGCCTGCTGAGGCTCCAGGGATGTGACACCAGCCCAGGTCCCCGAGGCTGCCAAAAATCGAGTACACGTCTCGAATTTTCTTTCTTTCTTTTTCTTTAACTGCATTTTTCTTTCATTGTCAAGCAACTTGATGGACCATGTTGTGTCTCTTGCAGGTGTAAAGCGTTGTGATTTAGTCGTACATATGCATATGTCTATTTTTTTAGGATCCTTTTCTTATATAGGTTGTGACAAAGTGTTGAACAGAGTCCCCTGTGTTGTAGAGTAGGTCTTTGTGGAGTATGTATTGTATATATGTTCATGTATACATGTTAATGCCAACCTCCTAATGTATCCCTCTCCCCCATCTTTCCCCTTTGGTAAGCATAAGTTTGTTTTCTAAGTCTCTGAGTCTGTCGCTGTTTTGTGAATCAGTTGATTTGTATCAGTTTTTAGATTCCACATGTAAGTCATATCCCATGCTATTTATCGACCTCCACCGGATTTACTTCACTTAGTTAGATCATCTCGAGGTCCTTCCGTGTTGCTGCAAATGGCAGTATTTCCGTCTTTTGTATGGCTGAGTAGTATTCCATCGTAGATATGTACCGCATCTTCTGTATCCAGTCATCTGTCGGGGGAAATTTTGCCTGCTTCGGTGTCTCGGTTGTTGTATATAGTGCTGTCATGCACGTTGGGGTGTGTGTAGGTTTTTTTTTATTTTTAAATTAATAGCTACTCTATTTATTTATTTATTTATTTATTTTTAGCTGTGTTGGGTCTTCGTTTCGTGCGTGGGTTTTTTCTAGTTGCGGCAAGCGGGGGCCACTCTTCATCGCGGTGCGCGGGCCTCTCACTATCGCGGGCCCTCCCGTTGCGGGGCACAGGCTCCAAACGCGCAGGCTCAGCAGTTGTGGCTCACGGGCCCAACCGCTCCGCGTCATGCGGGATCTTCCCACACCAGGGCCCAAACCCGTGTCCCCTGCATTAGCAGGCAGACTCGCGACCACTGCGCCACCAGGGAAGCCCTGCGTGTAGGTTTTTGAGCTATGGTTTCCTCTGGGTGTTTGCCCAGAAGTGTGATTGGGGATCAGATGGTAGTTCTATGTTTCAGTTTCGAAGGAACCTCCCAAGTGTACTCCCCAGTGGCTGTACCAGTTACATTCCCCCCTGCAGTGGAGGAGGGTTTGATTTCTCCATGCCCTCTCTGGAATTTATTGTTTGGAGACATTTTCATGATGGCCATTCTGACTGGTGTCAGATGATACCTCGTTGCTCCTTTGATTTGCAGTTCTCAAGTAATTGGTGATCTTCAGCATCTTTTCATGTGTTTTTTCTTTTTCTTCTTTCCCAACAGTGTGAGTGAAATGTACCTCTTGAAATTGTCTTCTGACAAATCCGGCCTGTTCTGAAGTCTTTTCAATTACGTATCCTAGGACATTTCTTGAGCGCAGGTGTTATTTTTTTAAAGCCCTGCAGGCCTTGTGAATGGTAGTGCCCCGAAGCACCGTTTTCCAAGTTGTTGTTCCAGGAATCGTCCACAAGGCGGCAGGCTTCTTTGTGCCCATCTCTGGTCCCTCTGGCAACCAGAGCCTTAGTGAAAGAAAGCGGTGTTCCCGGGTTGTAACTTGGAGGGGCACGTGCCAGAACCAGCACCCAAGGGCTTGTGTCTCCTTCCTTTCTGCCTGTTACCCTTCACCCCCACACAAGTCGCAACCCTTGCCAAAGTGCTACACTGAGGGAGGGTGCCGAGGGTACTGTAGTTGGTACGACACGAAGGCAGGAGGCTGGAGGTGGGAACCCCAGCAGCAGGAGATGTGGAGATCAGGTGACGTTTCAAAGCTCTTGCAGCCCAGAGGATCCACCCTCCTTTGGGTGCACTAGGCTTGGTTGAGCTATAGGAGGGCCTGCCTGGATCTGGAGATTGTGGTCCCATTTCGATTGGCCAGACACTGCAGGTCCCAGGGGGACTCATTTGCTGGCACATCCTCCCCAGTCCCCTCAGCCCCACGACAACCAGCCTTGAGACACAGCCTGCTGAGGCTCCAGGGATGTGACACCAGCCCAGGTCCCCGAGGCTGCCAAAAATCGAGTACACGTCTCGAATTTTCTTTCTTTCTTTTTCTTTAACTGCATTTTTCTTTCATTGTCAAGCAACTTGATGGACCATGTTGTGTCTCTTGCAGGTGTAAAGCGTTGTGATTTAGTCGTACATATGCATATGTCTATTTTTTTAGGATCCTTTTCTTATATAGGTTGTGACAAAGTGTTGAACAGAGTCCCCTGTGTTGTAGAGTAGGTCTTTGTGGAGTATGTATTGTATATATGTTCATGTATACATGTTAATGCCAACCTCCTAATGTATCCCTCTCCCCCATCTTTCCCCTTTGGTAAGCATAAGTTTGTTTTCTAAGTCTCTGAGTCTGTCGCTGTTTTGTGAATCAGTTGATTTGTATCAGTTTTTAGATTCCACATGTAAGTCATATCCCATGCTATTTATCGACCTCCACCGGATTTACTTCACTTAGTTAGATCATCTCGAGGTCCTTCCGTGTTGCTGCAAATGGCAGTATTTCCGTCTTTTGTATGGCTGAGTAGTATTCCATCGTAGATATGTACCGCATCTTCTGTATCCAGTCATCTGTCGGGGGAAATTTTGCCTGCTTCGGTGTCTCGGTTGTTGTATATAGTGCTGTCATGCACGTTGGGGTGTGTGTAGGTTTTTTTTTATTTTTAAATTAATAGCTACTCTATTTATTTATTTATTTATTTTTAGCTGTGTTGGGTCTTCGTTTCGTGCGTGGGTTTTTTCTAGTTGCGGCAAGCGGGGGCCACTCTTAATCACTGTGCGCGGGCCTCTCACTATCGCGGGCCCTCCCGTTGCGGGGCACAGGCTCCAAACGCGCAGGCTCAGCAGTTGTGGCTCACGGGCCCAACCGCTCCGCGTCATGCGGGATCTTCCCACACCAGGGCCCAAACCCGTGTCCCCTGCATTAGCAGGCAGACTCGCGACCACTGCGCCACCAGGGAAGCCCCTGTCCCTAAGCTTTTCAGGGTTCTCTGAGAACCTGCCAAATCACTCCTTACAGATTTCTAGGTCCCCCAGTGAGAAGGGATCACACACTCTAGTAATTCCTCTGTTTTCCTGGAGCGGGTAAAAGCCTGGTGGGGCAAAAGTGCGGGCAACTTTGAACCTGATCAGAGCCCCGTTGGGGAAAGCACCGCGGGTACTGATTTTGAGGTTTCTGATTTGACAGGGTAAGGTGTGGGGCTGGGGGCTGAGGGAGATGGTGAAGGGGAAGAAATGGGGGCCTGACAATGAGGCTCGGTGTGCTGACGGCTACTTGGCGGTTGAAAGAGGGGATCCGTGAGAAGGTCTGGCTTCACACCTTTTGGGGGAAACCTGGAAATAGAGACTAAACACACATGACAAGAATCCCTCAGACCTTAATCTTGATAAAGTTTTATAAAGGCCTGTACATATGGGACTTCTCCCCATTTGGGGGACTGTTAACAAAACAAGTCCAGTAGTAAAATGGTGTTAAAGATAAGGGATTCATTCTCTGACCACTTCTGATGGTCATCCAAAGCATTTTGGGGCCAGGCTGTGTTGCAAGAAAAAATCAGCTTATTCCTTTTTTTTTCCTTAATTTTAAAAAATTTTGTACTGGAGTATAGTTGATGTATAATGTTGTGTTAGTTTCAGTTGTACAGTTAAGTGATTCAGTTATATATATATATATATATATATATATATATATAAGTATCCATTCTTTTTCAGATTCTTTTGCCATATAAGTGAATAATTACAGAATATTGAGTAGAGTTCCTTGTGCTATATATTAGTAGGTCTCTGTAGATTATTTTTTTTAACAATGGAAGACACTTTATTATTTTTTTAAAATCATCTCTCAACATTTCAACTCTGGGTAGAAATCAAACGCATAGATCATCTTTTTGATAAAAAGTAGGGTGTATACTTAAATCCCAAACTCCAAATTTATCCCTCACCTGCATGTTTCTTCCTGACTCATCCCCAGCAAGCATAAGTTGGCTTTCTTTTTTTATTTTTAATTAATTAATTATTTATTTTATGGCTGCGTTGGGTCTTAGTTGCGGCTCGGGGGCTTAGTGGCCCCTCGGATGTGGAAACTTAGATCCCTGTCTAGGGATGAAAACAACGTCCCCTGCATTGGAAGGCGGATTCTTAACTACTGGATCACCAGGGAAATCCCACAAGTTGGCTTTCACATCTGTGCTTCTGTTTGTGTTCTGCAAATAAGTTCATTTGTATCGTGCTTTTTTTCTTAAGCCACACTTAAGTGATATCCTATGATATTTGTCGATCTCTGTGAGTCTGTCACTGTTTGGTGAATCAGTTCATTTGTATCAATTTTTAGATTCCACATATAAGTCATATCCCATGATATATGTCAGCCTCCTTCCGACTTTACTTCACTTAGTTAGATCGTCTCGAGGTCCTTCCATGTTGCTGCAAATGGCAGTATTTCCTTCTTTTGTATGGCTGAGTAGTCTTCCATCATAGATATGTACCACTTCTTCTGTATCCAGTCATCTGTCGGGGGACATTTTGCTTGCTTTGGTGTCTTGGTTATCGTATATAGTGCTGTCATGCACGTTGGGGTGCGTGTAGGTTTCTGAACTATGGTTTTCTCTGGGTGTTTGCCCAGAAGTGTGATTGGGGATCAGATGGTAGTTCTATGTTTCGTTTTTCAAGGAACCTCCCAAGTGTACTTCCCAGTGGCTGTACCAGTTACATTCCCCCCAGCAGTGGAGGAGGGTTTGATTTCTCCATGCCCTCTCTGGAATTAATTGTTTGGAGACATTTTCATGATGGACATTGTGACTGGTGTCAGATGATACCTCTTTGCTCTTTTGATTTGCAATTCTCAAGTAATTGGTGATCTTCAGCATCTTTTCATGTGTTTTTTTTCCTTCTTTCCCAACAGTGTGAGTGAAATGTACCTCTTGAAATTGTCTTCTGACAAATCCGGCCTGTTCTGAAGTCTTTTCAATTACGTATCCTAGGACATTTCTTGAGCGCAGGTGTTATTTTTTTAAAGCCCTGCAGGCCTTGTGAATCATAGTGCCCAAAAACACCTGTTTCCAAGTTGTTATTCCAGGAATCGTCCACAAGGCGGCAGGCTTCTTCGTGCCCATCTCTGGTCCCTCTGGCAACCAGAGCCTTAGCGAAAGAAAGCGGTGTTCCCGGGTTGTAACTTGGAGGGGCACGTGCCAGAACCAGCACCCAAGGGCTTGTGTCTCCTTCCTTTCTGCCTGTTACCCTTCACCCCCACACAAGTCGCAACCCTTGCCAAAGTGCTACACTGAGGGAGGGTGCCGAGGGTACTGTAGTTGATACGCCACGAAGGCAGGAGGCTGGAGGTGGGAACCCCAGCAGCAGGAGATGTGGAGATCAGGTGACGTTTCAAAGCTCTTGCAGCCCAGAGGATCCACCCTCCTTTGGGTGCACTAGGCTTGGTTGAGCTATAGGAGGGCCTGCCTGGATCTGGAGATTGTGGTCCCATTTCGAGTGGACCAGACACTGCAGGTCCCAGGGGGACTCATTTGCTGGCACATCCTCCCCAGTCCCCTCAGCCCCACGACAACCAGCCTTGAGACACAGCCTGCTGAGGCTCCAGGGATGTGACACCAGCCCAGGTCCCCGAGGCTGCCAAAAATCGAGTACACGTCTCGAATTTTCTTTCTTTCTTTTTCTTTAACTGCATTTTTCTTTCATTGTCAAGCAACTTGATGGACCATGTTGTGTCTCTTGCAGGTGTAAAGCGTTGTGATTTAGTCGTACATATGCATATGTCTATTTTTTTAGGATCCTTTTCTTATATAGGTTGTGACAAAGTGTTGAACAGAGTCCCCTGTGTTGTAGAGTAGGTCTTTGTGGAGTATGTATTGTATATATGTTCATGTATATATGTTAATGCCAACCTCCTAATGTATCCCTCTCCCCCATGTTTCCCCTTTGGTAAGCATAAGTTTGTTTTCTAAGTCTCTGAGTCTGTCGCTGTTTTGTGAATCAGTTGATTTGTATCAGTTTTTAGATTCCACATGTAAGACATATCCCATGCTATTTATCGACCTCCACCGGATTTACTTCACTTAGTTAGATCATCTCGAGGTCCTTCCGTGTTGCTGCAAATGGCAGTATTTCCGTCTTTTGTATGGCTGAGTAGTATTCCATCGTAGATATGTACCGCATCTTCTGTTTCCAGTCATCTGTCGGGGGAAATTTTGCCTGCTTCGGTGTGTTGGTTGTTGTATATAGTGCTGTCATGCACGTTGGGGTGTGTGTAGGTTTTTTTTTATTTTTAAATTAATAGCTACTCTATTTATTTATTTATTTATTTATTTTTAGCTGTGTTGGGTCTTCGTTTCGTGCGTGGGTTTTTTCTAGTTGCGGCAAGCGGGGGCCACTCTTCATCGCGGTGCGCGGGCCTCTCACTATCGCGGGCCCTCCCGTTGCGGGGCACAGGCTCCAAACGCGCAGGCTGAGCAGTTGTGGCTCACGGGCCCAACCGCTCCGCGTCATGCGGGATCTTCCCACACCAGGGCCCAAACCCGTGTCCCCTGCATTAGCAGGCAGACTCGCGACCACTGCGCCACCAGGGAAGCCCTGCGTGTAGGTTTTTGAGCTATGGTTTCCTCTGGGTGTTTGCCCAGAAGTGTGATTGGGGATCAGATGGTAGTTCTATGTTTCAGTTTCGAAGGAACCTCCCAAGTGTACTCCCCAGTGGCTGTACCAGTTACATTCCCCCCTGCAGTGGAGGAGGGTTTGATTTCTCCATGCCCTCTCTGGAATTTATTGTTTGGAGACATTTTCATGATGGCCATTCTGACTGGTGTCAGATGATACCTCGTTGCTCCTTTGATTTGCAGTTCTCAAGTAATTGGTGATCTTCAGCATCTTTTCATGTGTTTTTTCTTTTTCTTCTTTCCCAACAGTGTGAGTGAAATGTACCTCTTGAAATTGTCTTCTGACAAATCCGGCCTGTTCTGAAGTCTTTTCAATTACGTATCCTAGGACATTTCTTGAGCGCAGGTGTTATTTTTTTAAAGCCCTGCAGGCCTTGTGAATGGTAGTGCCCCGAAGCACCGTTTTCCAAGTTGTTGTTCCAGGAATCGTCCACAAGGCGGCAGGCTTCTTTGTGCCCATCTCTGGTCCCTCTGGCAACCAGAGCCTTAGTGAAAGAAAGCGGTGTTCCCGGGTTGTAACTTGGAGGGGCACGTGCCAGAACCAGCACCCAAGGGCTTGTGTCTCCTTCCTTTCTGCCTGTTACCCTTCACCCCCACACAAGTCGCAACCCTTGCCAAAGTGCTACACTGAGGGAGGGTGCCGAGGGTACTGTAGTTGGTACGACAGGAAGGCAGGAGGCTGGAGGTGGGAACCCCAGCAGCAGGAGATGTGGAGATCAGGTGACGTTTCAAAGCTCTTGCAGCCCAGAGGATCCACCCTCCTTTGGGTGCACTAGGCTTGGTTGAGCTATAGGAGGGCCTGCCTGGATCTGGAGATTGTGGTCCCATTTCGAGTGGACCAGACACTGCAGGTCCCAGGGGGACTCATTTGCTGGCACATCCTCCCCAGTCCCCTCAGCCCCACGACAACCAGCCTTGAGACACAGCTTGCTGAGGCTCCAGGGATGTGACACCAGCCCAGGTCCCCGAGGCTGCCAAAAATCGAGTACACGTCTTGTATTTTCTTTCTTTCTTTTTCTTTAACTGCATTTTTCTTTCATTGTCAAGCAACTTGATGGACCATGTTGTGTCTCTTGCAGGTGTAAAGCGTTGTGATTTAGTCGTACATATGCATATGTCTATTTTTTTAGGATCCTTTTCTTATATAGGTTGTGACAAAGTGTTGAACAGAGTCCCCTGTGTTGTAGAGTAGGTCTTTGTGGAGTATGTATTGTATATATGTTCATGTATATATGTTAATGCCAACCTCCTAATGTATCCCTCTCCCCCATGTTTCCCCTTTGGTAAGCATAAGTTTGTTTTCTAAGTCTCTGAGTCTGTCGCTGTTTTGTGAATCAGTTGATTTGTATCAGTTTTTAGATTCCACATGTAAGACATATCCCATGCTATTTATCGACCTCCACCGGATTTACTTCACTTAGTTAGATCATCTCGAGGTCCTTCCGTGTTGCTGCAAATGGCAGTATTTCCGTCTTTTGTATGGCTGAGTAGTATTCCATCGTAGATATGTACCGCATCTTCTGTTTCCAGTCATCTGTCGGGGGAAATTTTGCCTGCTTCGGTGTGTTGGTTGTTGTATATAGTGCTGTCATGCACGTTGGGGTGTGTGTAGGTTTTTTTTTATTTTTAAATTAATAGCTACTCTATTTATTTATTTATTTATTTTTAGCTGTGTTGGGTCTTCGTTTCGTGCGTGGGTTTTTTCTAGTTGCGGCAAGCGGGGGCCACTCTTCATCGCGGTGCGCGGGCCTCTCACTATCGCGGGCCCTCCCGTTGCGGGGCACAGGCTCCAAACGCGCAGGCTCAGCAGTTGTGGCTCACGGGCCCAACCGCTCCGCGTCATGCGGGATCTTCCCACACCAGGGCCCAAACCCGTGTCCCCTGCATTAGCAGGCAGACTCGCGACCACTGCGCCACCAGGGAAGCCCTGCGTGTAGGTTTTTGAGCTATGGTTTCCTCTGGGTGTTTGCCCAGAAGTGTGATTGGGGATCAGATGGTAGTTCTATGTTTCAGTTTCGAAGGAACCTCCCAAGTGTACTCCCCAGTGGCTGTACCAGTTACATTCCCCCCTGCAGTGGAGGAGGGTTTGATTTCTCCATGCCCTCTCTGGAATTTATTGTTTGGAGACATTTTCATGATGGCCATTCTGACTGGTGTCAGATGATACCTCGTTGCTCCTTTGATTTGCAGTTCTCAAGTAATTGGTGATCTTCAGCATCTTTTCATGTGTTTTTTCTTTTTCTTCTTTCCCAACAGTGTGAGTGAAATGTACCTCTTGAAATTGTCTTCTGACAAATCCGGCCTGTTCTGAAGTCTTTTCAATTACGTATCCTAGGACATTTCTTGAGCGCAGGTGTTATTTTTTTAAAGCCCTGCAGGCCTTGTGAATGGTAGTGCCCCGAAGCACCGTTTTCCAAGTTGTTGTTCCAGGAATCGTCCACAAGGCGGCAGGCTTCTTTGTGCCCATCTCTGGTCCCTCTGGCAACCAGAGCCTTAGTGAAAGAAAGCGGTGTTCCCGGGTTGTAACTTGGAGGGGCACGTGCCAGAACCAGCACCCAAGGGCTTGTGTCTCCTTCCTTTCTGCCTGTTACCCTTCACCCCCACACAAGTCGCAACCCTTGCCAAAGTGCTACACTGAGGGAGGGTGCCGAGGGTACTGTAGTTGGTACGACAGGAAGGCAGGAGGCTGGAGGTGGGAACCCCAGCAGCAGGAGATGTGGAGATCAGGTGACGTTTCAAAGCTCTTGCAGCCCAGAGGATCCACCCTCCTTTGGGTGCACTAGGCTTGGTTGAGCTATAGGAGGGCCTGCCTGGATCTGGAGATTGTGGTCCCATTTCGATTGGCCAGACACTGCAGGTCCCAGGGGGACTCATTTGCTGGCACATCCTCCCCAGTCCCCTCAGCCCCACGACAACCAGCCTTGAGACACAGCCTGCTGAGGCTCCAGGGATGTGACACCAGCCCAGGTCCCCGAGGCTGCCAAAAATCGAGTACACGTCTCGAATTTTCTTTCTTTCTTTTTCTTTAACTGCATTTTTCTTTCATTGTCAAGCAACTTGATGGACCATGTTGTGTCTCTTGCAGGTGTAAAGCGTTGTGATTTAGTCGTACATATGCATATGTCTATTTTTTTAGGATCCTTTTCTTATATAGGTTGTGACAAAGTGTTGAACAGAGTCCCCTGTGTTGTAGAGTAGGTCTTTGTGGAGTATGTATTGTATATATGTTCATGTATACATGTTAATGCCAACCTCCTAATGTATCCCTCTCCCCCATCTTTCCCCTTTGGTAAGCATAAGTTTGTTTTCTAAGTCTCTGAGTCTGTCGCTGTTTTGTGAATCAGTTGATTTGTATCAGTTTTTAGATTCCACATGTAAGTCATATCCCATGCTATTTATCGACCTCCACCGGATTTACTTCACTTAGTTAGATCATCTCGAGGTCCTTCCGTGTTGCTGCAAATGGCAGTATTTCCGTCTTTTGTATGGCTGAGTAGTATTCCATCGTAGATATGTACCGCATCTTCTGTATCCAGTCATCTGTCGGGGGAAATTTTGCCTGCTTCGGTGTCTCGGTTGTTGTATATAGTGCTGTCATGCACGTTGGGGTGTGTGTAGGTTTTTTTTTATTTTTAAATTAATAGCTACTCTATTTATTTATTTATTTATTTTTAGCTGTGTTTGGTCTTCGTTTCGTGCGTGGGTTTTTTCTAGTTGCGGCAAGCGGGGGCCACTCTTAATCACTGTGCGCAGGCCTCTCACTATCGCGGGCCCTCCCGTTGCGGGGCACAGGCTCCAAACGCGCAGGCTCAGCAGTTGTGGCTCACGGGCCCAACCGCTCCGCGTCATGCGGGATCTTCCCACACCAGGGCCCAAACCCGTGTCCCCTGCATTAGCAGGCAGACTCGCGACCACTGCGCCACCAGGGAAGCCCCTGTCCCTAAGCTTTTCAGGGTTCTCTGAGAACCTGCCAAATCACTCCTTACAGATTTCTAGGTCCCCCAGTGAGAAGGGATCACACACTCTAGTAATTCCTCTGTTTTCCTGGAGCGGGTAAAAGCCTGGTGGGGCAAAAGTGCGGGCAACTTTGAACCTGATCAGAGCCCCGTTGGGGAAAGCACCGCGGGTACTGATTTTGAGGTTTCTGATTTGACAGGGTAAGGTGTGGGGCTGGGGGCTGAGGGAGATGGTGAAGGGGAAGAAATGGGGGCCTGACAATGAGGCTCGGTGTGCTGACGGCTACTTGGCGGTTGAAAGAGGGGATCCGTGAGAAGGTCTGGCTTCACACCTTTTGGGGGAAACCTGGAAATAGAGACTAAACACACATGACAAGAATCCCTCAGACCTTAATCTTGATAAAGTTTTATAAAGGCCTGTACATATGGGACTTCTCCCCATTTGGGGGACTGTTAACAAAACAAGTCCAGTAGTAAAATGGTGTTAAAGATAAGGGATTCATTCTCTGACCACTTCTGATGGTCATCCAAAGCATTTTGGGGCCAGGCTGTGTTGCAAGAAAAAATCAGCTTATTCCTTTTTTTTTCCTTAATTTTAAAAAATTTTGTACTGGAGTATAGTTGATGTATAATGTTGTGTTAGTTTCAGTTGTACAGTTAAGTGATTCAGTTATATATATATATATATATATATATATATATATATAAGTATCCATTCTTTTTCAGATTCTTTTGCCATATAAGTGAATAATTACAGAATATTGAGTAGAGTTCCTTGTGCTATATATTAGTAGGTCTCTGTAGATTATTTTTTTTAACAATGGAAGACACTTTATTATTTTTTTAAAATCATCTCTCAACATTTCAACTCTGGGTAGAAATCAAACGCATAGATCATCTTTTTGATAAAAAGTAGGGTGTATACTTAAATCCCAAACTCCAAATTTATCCCTCACCTGCATGTTTCTTCCTGACTCATCCCCAGCAAGCATAAGTTGGCTTTCTTTTTTTATTTTTAATTAATTAATTATTTATTTTATGGCTGCGTTGGGTCTTAGTTGCGGCTCGGGGGCTTAGTGGCCCCTCGGATGTGGAAACTTAGATCCCTGTCTAGGGATGAAAACAACGTCCCCTGCATTGGAAGGCGGATTCTTAACTACTGGATCACCAGGGAAATCCCACAAGTTGGCTTTCACATCTGTGCTTCTGTTTGTGTTCTGCAAATAAGTTCATTTGTATCGTGCTTTTTTTCTTAAGCCACACTTAAGTGATATCCTATGATATTTGTCGATCTCTGTGAGTCTGTCACTGTTTGGTGAATCAGTTCATTTGTATCAATTTTTAGATTCCACATATAAGTCATATCCCATGATATATGTCAGCCTCCTTCCGACTTTACTTCACTTAGTTAGATCGTCTCGAGGTCCTTCCATGTTGCTGCAAATGGCAGTATTTCCTTCTTTTGTATGGCTGAGTAGTCTTCCATCATAGATATGTACCACTTCTTCTGTATCCAGTCATCTGTCGGGGGACATTTTGCTTGCTTTGGTGTCTTGGTTATCGTATATAGTGCTGTCATGCACGTTGGGGTGCGTGTAGGTTTCTGAACTATGGTTTTCTCTGGGTGTTTGCCCAGAAGTGTGATTGGGGATCAGATGGTAGTTCTATGTTTCGTTTTTCAAGGAACCTCCCAAGTGTACTTCCCAGTGGCTGTACCAGTTACATTCCCCCCAGCAGTGGAGGAGGGTTTGATTTCTCCATGCCCTCTCTGGAATTAATTGTTTGGAGACATTTTCATGATGGACATTGTGACTGGTGTCAGATGATACCTCTTTGCTCTTTTGATTTGCAATTCTCAAGTAATTGGTGATCTTCAGCATCTTTTCATGTGTTTTTTTTCCTTCTTTCCCAACAGTGTGAGTGAAATGTACCTCTTGAAATTGTCTTCTGACAAATCCGGCCTGTTCTGAAGTCTTTTCAATTACGTATCCTAGGACATTTCTTGAGCGCAGGTGTTATTTTTTTAAAGCCCTGCAGGCCTTGTGAATCATAGTGCCCAAAAACACCTGTTTCCAAGTTGTTATTCCAGGAATCGTCCACAAGGCGGCAGGCTTCTTCGTGCCCATCTCTGGTCCCTCTGGCAACCAGAGCCTTAGCGAAAGAAAGCGGTGTTCCCGGGTTGTAACTTGGAGGGGCACGTGCCAGAACCAGCACCCAAGGGCTTGTGTCTCCTTCCTTTCTGCCTGTTACCCTTCACCCCCACACAAGTCGCAACCCTTGCCAAAGTGCTACACTGAGGGAGGGTGCCGAGGGTACTGTAGTTGATATGCCACGAAGGCAGGAGGCTGGAGGTGGGAACCCCAGCAGCAGGAGATGTGGAGATCAGGTGACGTTTCAAAGCTCTTGCAGCCCAGAGGATCCACCCTCCTTTGGGTGCACTAGGCTTGGTTGAGCTATAGGAGGGCCTGCCTGGATCTGGAGATTGTGGTCCCATTTCGAGTGGACCAGACACTGCAGGTCCCAGGGGGACTCATTTGCTGGCACATCCTCCCCAGTCCCCTCAGCCCCACGACAACCAGCCTTGAGACACAGCCTGCTGAGGCTCCAGGGATGTGACACCAGCCCAGGTCCCCGAGGCTGCCAAAAATCGAGTACACGTCTTGTATTTTCTTTCTTTCTTTTTCTTTAACTGCATTTTTCTTTCATTGTCAAGCAACTTGATGGACCATGTTGTGTCTCTTGCAGGTGTAAAGCATTGTGATTTAGTCGTACATATGCATATGTCTATTTTTTTAGGATCCTTTTCTTATATAGGTTGTGACAAAGTGTTGAACAGAGTCCCCTGTGTTGTAGAGTAGGTCTTTGTGGAGTATGTATTGTATATATGTTCATGTATATATGTTAATGCCAACCTCCTAATGTATCCCTCTCCCCCATGTTTCCCCTTTGGTAAGCATAAGTTTGTTTTCTAAGTCTCTGAGTCTGTCGCTGTTTTGTGAATCAGTTGATTTGTATCAGTTTTTAGATTCCACATGTAAGACATATCCCATGCTATTTATCGACCTCCACCGGATTTACTTCACTTAGTTAGATCATCTCGAGGTCCTTCCGTGTTGCTGCAAATGGCAGTATTTCCGTCTTTTGTATGGCTGAGTAGTATTCCATCGTAGATATGTACCGCATCTTCTGTTTCCAGTCATCTGTCGGGGGAAATTTTGCCTGCTTCGGTGTGTTGGTTGTTGTATATAGTGCTGTCATGCACGTTGGGGTGTGTGTAGGTTTTTTTTTATTTTTAAATTAATAGCTACTCTATTTATTTATTTATTTATTTTTAGCTGTGTTGGGTCTTCGTTTCGTGCGTGGGTTTTTTCTAGTTGCGGCAAGCGGGGGCCACTCTTCATCGCGGTGCGCGGGCCTCTCACTATCGCGGGCCCTCCCGTTGCGGGGCACAGGCTCCAAACGCGCAGGCTCAGCAGTTGTGGCTCACGGGCCCAACCGCTCCGCGTCATGCGGGATCTTCCCACACCAGGGCCCAAACCCGTGTCCCCTGCATTAGCAGGCAGACTCGCGACCACTGCGCCACCAGGGAAGCCCTGCGTGTAGGTTTTTGAGCTATGGTTTCCTCTGGGTGTTTGCCCAGAAGTGTGATTGGGGATCAGATGGTAGTTCTATGTTTCAGTTTCGAAGGAACCTCCCAAGTGTACTCCCCAGTGGCTGTACCAGTTACATTCCCCCCTGCAGTGGAGGAGGGTTTGATTTCTCCATGCCCTCTCTGGAATTTATTGTTTGGAGACATTTTCATGATGGCCATTCTGACTGGTGTCAGATGATACCTCGTTGCTCCTTTGATTTGCAGTTCTCAAGTAATTGGTGATCTTCAGCATCTTTTCATGTGTTTTTTCTTTTTCTTCTTTCCCAACAGTGTGAGTGAAATGTACCTCTTGAAATTGTCTTCTGACAAATCCGGCCTGTTCTGAAGTCTTTTCAATTACGTATCCTAGGACATTTCTTGAGCGCAGGTGTTATTTTTTTAAAGCCCTGCAGGCCTTGTGAATGGTAGTGCCCCGAAGCACCGTTTTCCAAGTTGTTGTTCCAGGAATCGTCCACAAGGCGGCAGGCTTCTTTGTGCCCATCTCTGGTCCCTCTGGCAACCAGAGCCTTAGGGAAAGAAAGCGGTGTTCCCGGGTTGTAACTTGGAGGGGCACGTGCCAGAACCAGCACCCAAGGGCTTGTGTCTCCTTCCTTTCTGCCTGTTACCCTTCACCCCCACACAAGTCGCAACCCTTGCCAAAGTGCTACACTGAGGGAGGGTGCCGAGGGTACTGTAGTTGGTACGACACGAAGGCAGGAGGCTGGAGGTGGGAACCCCAGCAGCAGGAGATGTGGAGATCAGGTGACGTTTCAAAGCTCTTGCAGCCCAGAGGATCCACCCTCCTTTGGGTGCACTAGGCTTGGTTGAGCTATAGGAGGGCCTGCCTGGATCTGGAGATTGTGGTCCCATTTCGAGTGGACCAGACACTGCAGGTCCCAGGGGGACTCATTTGCTGGCACATCCTCCCCAGTCCCCTCAGCCCCACGACAACCAGCCTTGAGACACAGCCTGCTGAGGCTCCAGGGATGTGACACCAGCCCAGGTCCCCGAGGCTGCCAAAAATCGAGTACACGTCTTGTATTTTCTTTCTTTCTTTTTCTTTAACTGCATTTTTCTTTCATTGTCAAGCAACTTGATGGACCATGTTGTGTCTCTTGCAGGTGTAAAGCGTTGTGATTTAGTCGTACATATGCATATGTCTATTTTTTTAGGATCCTTTTCTTATATAGGTTGTGACAAAGTGTTGAACAGAGTCCCCTGTGTTGTAGAGTAGGTCTTTGTGGAGTATGTATTGTATATATGTTCATGTATATATGTTAATGCCAACCTCCTAATGTATCCCTCTCCCCCATGTTTCCCCTTTGGTAAGCATAAGTTTGTTTTCTAAGTCTCTGAGTCTGTCGCTGTTTTGTGAATCAGTTGATTTGTATCAGTTTTTAGATTCCACATGTAAGACATATCCCATGCTATTTATCGACCTCCACCGGATTTACTTCACTTAGTTAGATCATCTCGAGGTCCTTCCGTGTTGCTGCAAATGGCAGTATTTCCGTCTTTTGTATGGCTGAGTAGTATTCCATCGTAGATATGTACCGCATCTTCTGTTTCCAGTCATCTGTCGGGGGAAATTTTGCCTGCTTCGGTGTGTTGGTTGTTGTATATAGTGCTGTCATGCACGTTGGGGTGTGTGTAGGTTTTTTTTTATTTTTAAATTAATAGCTACTCTATTTATTTATTTATTTATTTTTAGCTGTGTTGGGTCTTCGTTTCGTGCGTGGGTTTTTTCTAGTTGCGGCAAGCGGGGGCCACTCTTCATCGCGGTGCGCGGGCCTCTCACTATCGCGGGCCCTCCCGTTGCGGGGCACAGGCTCCAAACGCGCAGGCTGAGCAGTTGTGGCTCACGGGCCCAACCGCTCCGCGTCATGCGGGATCTTCCCACACCAGGGCCCAAACCCGTGTCCCCTGCATTAGCAGGCAGACTCGCGACCACTGCGCCACCAGGGAAGCCCTGCGTGTAGGTTTTTGAGCTATGGTTTCCTCTGGGTGTTTGCCCAGAAGTGTGATTGGGGATCAGATGGTAGTTCTATGTTTCAGTTTCGAAGGAACCTCCCAAGTGTACTCCCCAGTGGCTGTACCAGTTACATTCCCCCCTGCAGTGGAGGAGGGTTTGATTTCTCCATGCCCTCTCTGGAATTTATTGTTTGGAGACATTTTCATGATGGCCATTCTGACTGGTGTCAGATGATACCTCGTTGCTCCTTTGATTTGCAGTTCTCAAGTAATTGGTGATCTTCAGCATCTTTTCATGTGTTTTTTCTTTTTCTTCTTTCCCAACAGTGTGAGTGAAATGTACCTCTTGAAATTGTCTTCTGACAAATCCGGCCTGTTCTGAAGTCTTTTCAATTACGTATCCTAGGACATTTCTTGAGCGCAGGTGTTATTTTTTTAAAGCCCTGCAGGCCTTGTGAATGGTAGTGCCCCGAAGCACCGTTTTCCAAGTTGTTGTTCCAGGAATCGTCCACAAGGCGGCAGGCTTCTTTGTGCCCATCTCTGGTCCCTCTGGCAACCAGAGCCTTAGTGAAAGAAAGCGGTGTTCCCGGGTTGTAACTTGGAGGGGCACGTGCCAGAACCAGCACCCAAGGGCTTGTGTCTCCTTCCTTTCTGCCTGTTACCCTTCACCCCCACACAAGTCGCAACCCTTGCCAAAGTGCTACACTGAGGGAGGGTGCCGAGGGTACTGTAGTTGGTACGACAGGAAGGCAGGAGGCTGGAGGTGGGAACCCCAGCAGCAGGAGATGTGGAGATCAGGTGACGTTTCAAAGCTCTTGCAGCCCAGAGGATCCACCCTCCTTTGGGTGCACTAGGCTTGGTTGAGCTATAGGAGGGCCTGCCTGGATCTGGAGATTGTGGTCCCATTTCGAGTGGACCAGACACTGCAGGTCCCAGGGGGACTCATTTGCTGGCACATCCTCCCCAGTCCCCTCAGCCCCACGACAACCAGCCTTGAGACACAGCTTGCTGAGGCTCCAGGGATGTGACACCAGCCCAGGTCCCCGAGGCTGCCAAAAATCGAGTACACGTCTTGTATTTTCTTTCTTTCTTTTTCTTTAACTGCATTTTTCTTTCATTGTCAAGCAACTTGATGGACCATGTTGTGTCTCTTGCAGGTGTAAAGCGTTGTGATTTAGTCGTACATATGCATATGTCTATTTTTTTAGGATCCTTTTCTTATATAGGTTGTGACAAAGTGTTGAACAGAGTCCCCTGTGTTGTAGAGTAGGTCTTTGTGGAGTATGTATTGTATATATGTTCATGTATATATGTTAATGCCAACCTCCTAATGTATCCCTCTCCCCCATGTTTCCCCTTTGGTAAGCATAAGTTTGTTTTCTAAGTCTCTGAGTCTGTCGCTGTTTTGTGAATCAGTTGATTTGTATCAGTTTTTAGATTCCACATGTAAGACATATCCCATGCTATTTATCGACCTCCACCGGATTTACTTCACTTAGTTAGATCATCTCGAGGTCCTTCCGTGTTGCTGCAAATGGCAGTATTTCCGTCTTTTGTATGGCTGAGTAGTATTCCATCGTAGATATGTACCGCATCTTCTGTTTCCAGTCATCTGTCGGGGGAAATTTTGCCTGCTTCGGTGTGTTGGTTGTTGTATATAGTGCTGTCATGCACGTTGGGGTGTGTGTAGGTTTTTTTTTATTTTTAAATTAATAGCTACTCTATTTATTTATTTATTTATTTTTAGCTGTGTTGGGTCTTCGTTTCGTGCGTGGGTTTTTTCTAGTTGCGGCAAGCGGGGGCCACTCTTCATCGCGGTGCGCGGGCCTCTCACTATCGCGGGCCCTCCCGTTGCGGGGCACAGGCTCCAAACGCGCAGGCTCAGCAGTTGTGGCTCACGGGCCCAACCGCTCCGCGTCATGCGGGATCTTCCCACACCAGGGCCCAAACCCGTGTCCCCTGCATTAGCAGGCAGACTCGCGACCACTGCGCCACCAGGGAAGCCCTGCGTGTAGGTTTTTGAGCTATGGTTTCCTCTGGGTGTTTGCCCAGAAGTGTGATTGGGGATCAGATGGTAGTTCTATGTTTCAGTTTCGAAGGAACCTCCCAAGTGTACTCCCCAGTGGCTGTACCAGTTACATTCCCCCCTGCAGTGGAGGAGGGTTTGATTTCTCCATGCCCTCTCTGGAATTTATTGTTTGGAGACATTTTCATGATGGCCATTCTGACTGGTGTCAGATGATACCTCGTTGCTCCTTTGATTTGCAGTTCTCAAGTAATTGGTGATCTTCAGCATCTTTTCATGTGTTTTTTCTTTTTCTTCTTTCCCAACAGTGTGAGTGAAATGTACCTCTTGAAATTGTCTTCTGACAAATCCGGCCTGTTCTGAAGTCTTTTCAATTACGTATCCTAGGACATTTCTTGAGCGCAGGTGTTATTTTTTTAAAGCCCTGCAGGCCTTGTGAATGGTAGTGCCCCGAAGCACCGTTTTCCAAGTTGTTGTTCCAGGAATCGTCCACAAGGCGGCAGGCTTCTTTGTGCCCATCTCTGGTCCCTCTGGCAACCAGAGCCTTAGCGAAAGAAAGCGGTGTTCCCGGGTTGTAACTTGGAGGGGCACGTGCCAGAACCAGCACCCAAGGGCTTGTGTCTCCTTCCTTTCTGCCTGTTACCCTTCACCCCCACACAAGTCGCAACCCTTGCCAAAGTGCTACACTGAGGGAGGGTGCCGAGGGTACTGTAGTTGGTACGACACGAAGGCAGGAGGCTGGAGGTGGGAACCCCAGCAGCAGGAGATGTGGAGATCAGGTGACGTTTCAAAGCTCTTGCAGCCCAGAGGATCCACCCTCCTTTGGGTGCACTAGGCTTGGTTGAGCTATAGGAGGGCCTGCCTGGATCTGGAGATTGTGGTCCCATTTCGATTGGCCAGACACTGCAGGTCCCAGGGGGACTCATTTGCTGGCACATCCTCCCCAGTCCCCTCAGCCCCACGACAACCAGCCTTGAGACACAGCCTGCTGAGGCTCCAGGGATGTGACACCAGCCCAGGTCCCCGAGGCTGCCAAAAATCGAGTACACGTCTCGAATTTTCTTTCTTTCTTTTTCTTTAACTGCATTTTTCTTTCATTGTCAAGCAACTTGATGGACCATGTTGTGTCTCTTGCAGGTGTAAAGCGTTGTGATTTAGTCGTACATATGCATATGTCTATTTTTTTAGGATCCTTTTCTTATATAGGTTGTGACAAAGTGTTGAACAGAGTCCCCTGTGTTGTAGAGTAGGTCTTTGTGGAGTATGTATTGTATATATGTTCATGTATACATGTTAATGCCAACCTCCTAATGTATCCCTCTCCCCCATCTTTCCCCTTTGGTAAGCATAAGTTTGTTTTCTAAGTCTCTGAGTCTGTCGCTGTTTTGTGAATCAGTTGATTTGTATCAGTTTTTAGATTCCACATGTAAGTCATATCCCATGCTATTTATCGACCTCCACCGGATTTACTTCACTTAGTTAGATCATCTCGAGGTCCTTCCGTGTTGCTGCAAATGGCAGTATTTCCGTCTTTTGTATGGCTGAGTAGTATTCCATCGTAGATATGTACCGCATCTTCTGTTTCCAGTCATCTGTCGGGGGAAATTTTGCCTGCTTCGGTGTGTTGGTTGTTGTATATAGTGCTGTCATGCACGTTGGGGTGTGTGTAGGTTTTTTTTTATTTTTAAATTAATAGCTACTCTATTTATTTATTTATTTATTTTTAGCTGTGTTGGGTCTTCGTTTCGTGCGTGGGTTTTTTCTAGTTGCGGCAAGCGGGGGCCACTCTTCATCGCGGTGCGCGGGCCTCTCACTATCGCGGGCCCTCCCGTTGCGGGGCACAGGCTCCAAACGCGCAGGCTCAGCAGTTGTGGCTCACGGGCCCAACCGCTCCGCGTCATGCGGGATCTTCCCACACCAGGGCCCAAACCCGTGTCCCCTGCATTAGCAGGCAGACTCGCGACCACTGCGCCACCAGGGAAGCCCTGCGTGTAGGTTTTTGAGCTATGGTTTCCTCTGGGTGTTTGCCCAGAAGTGTGATTGGGGATCAGATGGTAGTTCTATGTTTCAGTTTCGAAGGAACCTCCCAAGTGTACTCCCCAGTGGCTGTACCAGTTACATTCCCCCCTGCAGTGGAGGAGGGTTTGATTTCTCCATGCCCTCTCTGGAATTTATTGTTTGGAGACATTTTCATGATGGCCATTCTGACTGGTGTCAGATGATACCTCGTTGCTCCTTTGATTTGCAGTTCTCAAGTAATTGGTGATCTTCAGCATCTTTTCATGTGTTTTTTCTTTTTCTTCTTTCCCAACAGTGTGAGTGAAATGTACCTCTTGAAATTGTCTTCTGACAAATCCGGCCTGTTCTGAAGTCTTTTCAATTACGTATCCTAGGACATTTCTTGAGCGCAGGTGTTATTTTTTTAAAGCCCTGCAGGCCTTGTGAATGGTAGTGCCCCGAAGCACCGTTTTCCAAGTTGTTGTTCCAGGAATCGTCCACAAGGCGGCAGGCTTCTTTGTGCCCATCTCTGGTCCCTCTGGCAACCAGAGCCTTAGCGAAAGAAAGCGGTGTTCCCGGGTTGTAACTTGGAGGGGCACGTGCCAGAACCAGCACCCAAGGGCTTGTGTCTCCTTCCTTTCTGCCTGTTACCCTTCACCCCCACACAAGTCGCAACCCTTGCCAAAGTGCTACACTGAGGGAGGGTGCCGAGGGTACTGTAGTTGGTACGACACGAAGGCAGGAGGCTGGAGGTGGGAACCCCAGCAGCAGGAGATGTGGAGATCAGGTGACGTTTCAAAGCTCTTGCAGCCCAGAGGATCCACCCTCCTTTGGGTGCACTAGGCTTGGTTGAGCTATAGGAGGGCCTGCCTGGATCTGGAGATTGTGGTCCCATTTCGATTGGCCAGACACTGCAGGTCCCAGGGGGACTCATTTGCTGGCACATCCTCCCCAGTCCCCTCAGCCCCACGACAACCAGCCTTGAGACACAGCCTGCTGAGGCTCCAGGGATGTGACACCAGCCCAGGTCCCCGAGGCTGCCAAAAATCGAGTACACGTCTCGAATTTTCTTTCTTTCTTTTTCTTTAACTGCATTTTTCTTTCATTGTCAAGCAACTTGATGGACCATGTTGTGTCTCTTGCAGGTGTAAAGCGTTGTGATTTAGTCGTACATATGCATATGTCTATTTTTTTAGGATCCTTTTCTTATATAGGTTGTGACAAAGTGTTGAACAGAGTCCCCTGTGTTGTAGAGTAGGTCTTTGTGGAGTATGTATTGTATATATGTTCATGTATACATGTTAATGCCAACCTCCTAATGTATCCCTCTCCCCCATCTTTCCCCTTTGGTAAGCATAAGTTTGTTTTCTAAGTCTCTGAGTCTGTCGCTGTGTTGTGAATCAGTTGATTTGTATCAGTTTTTAGATTCCACATGTAAGTCATATCCCATGCTATTTATCGACCTCCACCGGATTTACTTCACTTAGTTAGATCATCTCGAGGTCCTTCCGTGTTGCTGCAAATGGCAGTATTTCCGTCTTTTGTATGGCTGAGTAGTATTCCATCGTAGATATGTACCGCATCTTCTGTTTCCAGTCATCTGTCGGGGGAAATTTTGCCTGCTTCGGTGTGTTGGTTGTTGTATATAGTGCTGTCATGCACGTTGGGGTGTGTGTAGGTTTTTTTTTATTTTTAAATTAATAGCTACTCTATTTATTTATTTATTTATTTTTAGCTGTGTTGGGTCTTCGTTTCGTGCGTGGGTTTTTTCTAGTTGCGGCAAGCGGGGGCCACTCTTCATCGCGGTGCGCGGGCCTCTCACTATCGCGGGCCCTCCCGTTGCGGGGCACAGGCTCCAAACGCGCAGGCTCAGCAGTTGTGGCTCACGGGCCCAACCGCTCCGCGTCATGCGGGATCTTCCCACACCAGGGCCCAAACCCGTGTCCCCTGCATTAGCAGGCAGACTCGCGACCACTGCGCCACCAGGGAAGCCCTGCGTGTAGGTTTTTGAGCTATGGTTTCCTCTGGGTGTTTGCCCAGAAGTGTGATTGGGGATCAGATGGTAGTTCTATGTTTCAGTTTCGAAGGAACCTCCCAAGTGTACTCCCCAGTGGCTGTACCAGTTACATTCCCCCCTGCAGTGGAGGAGGGTTTGATTTCTCCATGCCCTCTCTGGAATTTATTGTTTGGAGACATTTTCATGATGGCCATTCTGACTGGTGTCAGATGATACCTCGTTGCTCCTTTGATTTGCAGTTCTCAAGTAATTGGTGATCTTCAGCATCTTTTCATGTGTTTTTTCTTTTTCTTCTTTCCCAACAGTGTGAGTGAAATGTACCTCTTGAAATTGTCTTCTGACAAATCCGGCCTGTTCTGAAGTCTTTTCAATTACGTATCCTAGGACATTTCTTGAGCGCAGGTGTTATTTTTTTAAAGCCCTGCAGGCCTTGTGAATGGTAGTGCCCCGAAGCACCGTTTTCCAAGTTGTTGTTCCAGGAATCGTCCACAAGGCGGCAGGCTTCTTTGTGCCCATCTCTGGTCCCTCTGGCAACCAGAGCCTTAGCGAAAGAAAGCGGTGTTCCCGGGTTGTAACTTGGAGGGGCACGTGCCAGAACCAGCACCCAAGGGCTTGTGTCTCCTTCCTTTCTGCCTGTTACCCTTCACCCCCACACAAGTCGCAACCCTTGCCAAAGTGCTACACTGAGGGAGGGTGCCGAGGGTACTGTAGTTGGTACGACAGGAAGGCAGGAGGCTGGAGGTGGGAACCCCAGCAGCAGGAGATGTGGAGATCAGGTGACGTTTCAAAGCTCTTGCAGCCCAGAGGATCCACCCTCCTTTGGGTGCACTAGGCTTGGTTGAGCTATAGGAGGGCCTGCCTGGATCTGGAGATTGTGGTCCCATTTCGATTGGCCAGACACTGCAGGTCCCAGGGGGACTCATTTGCTGGCACATCCTCCCCAGTCCCCTCAGCCCCACGACAACCAGCCTTGAGACACAGCCTGCTGAGGCTCCAGGGATGTGACACCAGCCCAGGTCCCCGAGGCTGCCAAAAATCGAGTACACGTCTCGAATTTTCTTTCTTTCTTTTTCTTTAACTGCATTTTTCTTTCATTGTCAAGCAACTTGATGGACCATGTTGTGTCTCTTGCAGGTGTAAAGCGTTGTGATTTAGTCGTACATATGCATATGTCTATTTGTTTAGGATCCTTTTCTTATATAGGTTGTGACAAAGTGTTGAACAGAGTCCCCTGTGTTGTAGAGTAGGTCTTTGTGGAGTATGTATTGTATATATGTTCATGTATACATGTTAATGCCAACCTCCTAATGTATCCCTCTCCCCCATCTTTCCCCTTTGGTAAGCATAAGTTTGTTTTCTAAGTCTCTGAGTCTGTCGCTGTTTTGTGAATCAGTTGATTTGTATCAGTTTTTAGATTCCACATGTAAGTCATATCCCATGCTATTTATCGACCTCCACCGGATTTACTTCACTTAGTTAGATCATCTCGAGGTCCTTCCGTGTTGCTGCAAATGGCAGTATTTCCGTCTTTTGTATGGCTGAGTAGTATTCCATCGTAGATATGTACCGCATCTTCTGTATCCAGTCATCTGTCGGGGGAAATTTTGCCTGCTTCGGTGTCTCGGTTGTTGTATATAGTGCTGTCATGCACGTTGGGGTGTGTGTAGGTTTTTTTTTATTTTTAAATTAATAGCTACTCTATTTATTTATTTATTTATTTTTAGCTGTGTTTGGTCTTCGTTTCGTGCGTGGGTTTTTTCTAGTTGCGGCAAGCGGGGGCCACTCTTAATCACTGTGCGCAGGCCTCTCACTATCGCGGGCCCTCCCGTTGCGGGGCACAGGCTCCAAACGCGCAGGCTCAGCAGTTGTGGCTCACGGGCCCAACCGCTCCGCGTCATGCGGGATCTTCCCACACCAGGGCCCAAACCCGTGTCCCCTGCATTAGCAGGCAGACTCGCGACCACTGCGCCACCAGGGAAGCCCCTGTCCCTAAGCTTTTCAGGGTTCTCTGAGAACCTGCCAAATCACTCCTTACAGATTTCTAGGTCCCCCAGTGAGAAGGGATCACACACTCTAGTAATTCCTCTGTTTTCCTGGAGCGGGTAAAAGCCTGGTGGGGCAAAAGTGCGGGCAACTTTGAACCTGATCAGAGCCCCGTTGGGGAAAGCACCGCGGGTACTGATTTTGAGGTTTCTGATTTGACAGGGTAAGGTGTGGGGCTGGGGGCTGAGGGAGATGGTGAAGGGGAAGAAATGGGGGCCTGACAATGAGGCTCGGTGTGCTGACGGCTACTTGGCGGTTGAAAGAGGGGATCCGTGAGAAGGTCTGGCTTCACACCTTTTGGGGGAAACCTGGAAATAGAGACTAAACACACATGACAAGAATCCCTCAGACCTTAATCTTGATAAAGTTTTATAAAGGCCTGTACATATGGGACTTCTCCCCATTTGGGGGACTGTTAACAAAACAAGTCCAGTAGTAAAATGGTGTTAAAGATAAGGGATTCATTCTCTGACCACTTCTGATGGTCATCCAAAGCATTTTGGGGCCAGGCTGTGTTGCAAGAAAAAATCAGCTTATTCCTTTTTTTTTCCTTAATTTTAAAAAATTTTGTACTGGAGTATAGTTGATGTATAATGTTGTGTTAGTTTCAGTTGTACAGTTAAGTGATTCAGTTATATATATATATATATATATATATATATAAGTATCCATTCTTTTTCAGATTCTTTTGCCATATAAGTGAATAATTACAGAATATTGAGTAGAGTTCCTTGTGCTATATATTAGTAGGTCTCTGTAGATTATTTTTTTTAACAATGGAAGACACTTTATTATTTTTTTAAAATCATCTCTCAACATTTCAACTCTGGGTAGAAATCAAACGCATAGATCATCTTTTTGATAAAAAGTAGGGTGTATACTTAAATCCCAAACTCCAAATTTATCCCTCACCTGCATGTTTCTTCCTGACTCATCCCCAGCAAGCATAAGTTGGCTTTCTTTTTTTATTTTTAATTAATTAATTATTTATTTTATGGCTGCGTTGGGTCTTAGTTGCGGCTTGGGGGCTTAGTGGCCCCTCGGATGTGGAAACTTAGATCCCTGTCTAGGGATGAAAACAACGTCCCCTGCATTGGAAGGCGGATTCTTAACTACTGGATCACCAGGGAAATCCCACAAGTTGGCTTTCACATCTGTGCTTCTGTTTGTGTTCTGCAAATAAGTTCATTTGTATCGTGCTTTTTTTCTTAAGCCACACTTAAGTGATATCCTATGATATTTGTCGATCTCTGTGAGTCTGTCACTGTTTGGTGAATCAGTTCATTTGTATCAATTTTTAGATTCCACATATAAGTCATATCCCATGATATATGTCAGCCTCCTTCCGACTTTACTTCACTTAGTTAGATCGTCTCGAGGTCCTTCCATGTTGCTGCAAATGGCAGTATTTCCTTCTTTTGTATGGCTGAGTAGTCTTCCATCATAGATATGTACCACTTCTTCTGTATCCAGTCATCTGTCGGGGGACATTTTGCTTGCTTTGGTGTCTTGGTTATCGTATATAGTGCTGTCATGCACGTTGGGGTGCGTGTAGGTTTCTGAACTATGGTTTTCTCTGGGTGTTTGCCCAGAAGTGTGATTGGGGATCAGATGGTAGTTCTATGTTTCGTTTTTCAAGGAACCTCCCAAGTGTACTTCCCAGTGGCTGTACCAGTTACATTCCCCCCAGCAGTGGAGGAGGGTTTGATTTCTCCATGCCCTCTCTGGAATTAATTGTTTGGAGACATTTTCATGATGGACATTGTGACTGGTGTCAGATGATACCTCTTTGCTCTTTTGATTTGCAATTCTCAAGTAATTGGTGATCTTCAGCATCTTTTCATGTGTTTTTTTTCCTTCTTTCCCAACAGTGTGAGTGAAATGTACCTCTTGAAATTGTCTTCTGACAAATCCGGCCTGTTCTGAAGTCTTTTCAATTACGTATCCTAGGACATTTCTTGAGCGCAGGTGTTATTTTTTTAAAGCCCTGCAGGCCTTGTGAATCATAGTGCCCAAAAACACCTGTTTCCAAGTTGTTATTCCAGGAATCGTCCACAAGGCGGCAGGCTTCTTCGTGCCCATCTCTGGTCCCTCTGGCAACCAGAGCCTTAGCGAAAGAAAGCGGTGTTCCCGGGTTGTAACTTGGAGGGGCACGTGCCAGAACCAGCACCCAAGGGCTTGTGTCTCCTTCCTTTCTGCCTGTTACCCTTCACCCCCACACAAGTCGCAACCCTTGCCAAAGTGCTACACTGAGGGAGGGTGCCGAGGGTACTGTAGTTGATACGCCACGAAGGCAGGAGGCTGGAGGTGGGAACCCCAGCAGCAGGAGATGTGGAGATCAGGTGACGTTTCAAAGCTCTTGCAGCCCAGAGGATCCACCCTCCTTTGGGTGCACTAGGCTTGGTTGAGCTATAGGAGGGCCTGCCTGGATCTGGAGATTGTGGTCCCATTTCGAGTGGACCAGACACTGCAGGTCCCAGGGGGACTCATTTGCTGGCACATCCTCCCCAGTCCCCTCAGCCCCACGACAACCAGCTTTGAGACACAGCCTGCTGAGGCTCCAGGGATGTGACACCAGCCCAGGTCCCCGAGGCTGCCAAAAATCGAGTACACGTCTCGAATTTTCTTTCTTTCTTTTTCTTTAACTGCATTTTTCTTTCATTGTCAAGCAACTTGATGGACCATGTTGTGTCTCTTGCAGGTGTAAAGCGTTGTGATTTAGTCGTACATATGCATATGTCTATTTTTTTAGGATCCTTTTCTTATATAGGTTGTGACAAAGTGTTGAACAGAGTCCCCTGTGTTGTAGAGTAGGTCTTTGTGGAGTATGTATTGTATATATGTTCATGTATATATGTTAATGCCAACCTCCTAATGTATCCCTCTCCCCCATGTTTCCCCTTTGGTAAGCATAAGTTTGTTTTCTAAGTCTCTGAGTCTGTCGCTGTTTTGTGAATCAGTTGATTTGTATCAGTTTTTAGATTCCACATGTAAGACATATCCCATGCTATTTATCGACCTCCACCGGATTTACTTCACTTAGTTAGATCATCTCGAGGTCCTTCCGTGTTGCTGCAAATGGCAGTATTTCCGTCTTTTGTATGGCTGAGTAGTATTCCATCGTAGATATGTACCGCATCTTCTGTTTCCAGTCATCTGTCGGGGGAAATTTTGCCTGCTTCGGTGTGTTGGTTGTTGTATATAGTGCTGTCATGCACGTTGGGGTGTGTGTAGGTTTTTTTTTATTTTTAAATTAATAGCTACTCTATTTATTTATTTATTTATTTTTAGCTGTGTTGGGTCTTCGTTTCGTGCGTGGGTTTTTTCTAGTTGCGGCAAGCGGGGTCCACTCTTCATCGCGGTGCGCGGGCCTCTCACTATCGCGGGCCCTCCCGTTGCGGGGCACAGGCTCCAAACGCGCAGGCTCAGCAGTTGTGGCTCACGGGCCCAACCGCTCCGCGTCATGCGGGATCTTCCCACACCAGGGCCCAAACCCGTGTCCCCTGCATTAGCAGGCAGACTCGCGACCACTGCGCCACCAGGGAAGCCCTGCGTGTAGGTTTTTGAGCTATGGTTTCCTCTGGGTGTTTGCCCAGAAGTGTGATTGGGGATCAGATGGTAGTTCTATGTTTCAGTTTCGAAGGAACCTCCCAAGTGTACTCCCCAGTGGCTGTACCAGTTACATTCCCCCCTGCAGTGGAGGAGGGTTTGATTTCTCCATGCCCTCTCTGGAATTTATTGTTTGGAGACATTTTCATGATGGCCATTCTGACTGGTGTCAGATGATACCTCGTTGCTCCTTTGATTTGCAGTTCTCAAGTAATTGGTGATCTTCAGCATCTTTTCATGTGTTTTTTCTTTTTCTTCTTTCCCAACAGTGTGAGTGAAATGTACCTCTTGAAATTGTCTTCTGACAAATCCGGCCTGTTCTGAAGTCTTTTCAATTACGTATCCTAGGACATTTCTTGAGCGCAGGTGTTATTTTTTTAAAGCCCTGCAGGCCTTGTGAATGGTAGTGCCCCGAAGCACCGTTTTCCAAGTTGTTGTTCCAGGAATCGTCCACAAGGCGGCAGGCTTCTTTGTGCCCATCTCTGGTCCCTCTGGCAACCAGAGCCTTAGTGAAAGAAAGCGGTGTTCCCGGGTTGTAACTTGGAGGGGCACGTGCCAGAACCAGCACCCAAGGGCTTGTGTCTCCTTCCTTTCTGCCTGTTACCCTTCACCCCCACACAAGTCGCAACCCTTGCCAAAGTGCTACACTGAGGGAGGGTGCCGAGGGTACTGTAGTTGGTACGACAGGAAGGCAGGAGGCTGGAGGTGGGAACCCCAGCAGCAGGAGATGTGGAGATCAGGTGACGTTTCAAAGCTCTTGCAGCCCAGAGGATCCACCCTCCTTTGGGTGCACTAGGCTTGGTTGAGCTATAGGAGGGCCTGCCTGGATCTGGAGATTGTGGTCCCATTTCGATTGGCCAGACACTGCAGGTCCCAGGGGGACTCATTTGCTGGCACATCCTCCCCAGTCCCCTCAGCCCCACGACAACCAGCCTTGAGACACAGCCTGCTGAGGCTCCAGGGATGTGACACCAGCCCAGGTCCCCGAGGCTGCCAAAAATCGAGTACACGTCTCGAATTTTCTTTCTTTCTTTTTCTTTAACTGCATTTTTCTTTCATTGTCAAGCAACTTGATGGACCATGTTGTGTCTCTTGCAGGTGTAAAGCGTTGTGATTTAGTCGTACATATGCATATGTCTATTTTTTTAGGATCCTTTTCTTATATAGGTTGTGACAAAGTGTTGAACAGAGTCCCCTGTGTTGTAGAGTAGGTCTTTGTGGAGTATGTATTGTATATATGTTCATGTATACATGTTAATGCCAACCTCCTAATGTATCCCTCTCCCCCATCTTTCCCCTTTGGTAAGCATAAGTTTGTTTTCTAAGTCTCTGAGTCTGTCGCTGTGTTGTGAATCAGTTGATTTGTATCAGTTTTTAGATTCCACATGTAAGTCATATCCCATGCTATTTATCGACCTCCATCTGATTTAATTCACTTAGTTAGATCATCTCGAGGTCCTTCCGTGTTGCTGCAAATGGCAGTATTTCCGTCTTTTGTATGGCTGAGTAGTATTCCATCGTAGATATGTACCACATCTTCTGTATCCAGTCTTCTGTCGGGGGACATTTTGCCTGCTTCGGTGTCTCGATTGTTTTATAGAGAGCTGTTATGCAGGTTGGGGTGCGTGTAGGTGTTTGAACTATGGTTTTCTCTGGGTGTTTGCCCAGAAGTATGATTAGGGATCAGATGGTAGTTCTATGTTTCGTTTTCGAAGGAACCTCCCAAGTGTACTTCCCACTGGCTGTACCAGTTACATTCCCCCTAGCAGTGGAGGAGGGTTTGATTTCTCCATGCCCTCTCTGGAATTTATTGTTTGGAGACATTTTCATGATGGCCATTCTGACTGGTGTCAGATGATACCTCGTTGCTGTTTTGATTTGCAATTCTCAAGTAATTGGTGATCTTCAGCATCTTTTCATGTTTTTTTTCTTTTTCTTCTTTCCCAACAGTGTGAGTGAAATGTACCTCTTGAAATTGTCTTCTGACAAATCCGGCCTGTTCTGAAGTCTTTTCAATTACGTATCCTAGGACATTTCTTGAGCGCAGGTGTTATTTTTTTAAAGCCCTGCAGGCCTTGTGAATGGTAGTGCCCAGAAACACTGGTTTCCAAGTTGTCGTTCCAGGAATCGTCCACAAGGCGGCAGGCTTCTTCGTGCCTATCTCTGGTCCCTCTGCCAACCAGAGCCTTAGCGAAAGAAAGCGGTGTTCCCGGGTTGTAACTTGGAGGGGCACGTGCCAGAACCAGCACCCAAGGGCTTGTGTCTCCTTCCTTTCTGCCTGTTACCCTTCACCCCCACACAAGTCGCAACCCTTGCCAAAGTGCTACACTGAGGGAGGGTGCCGAGGGTACTGTAGTTGGTACGACAGGAAGGCAGGAGGCTGGAGGTGGGAACCCCAGCAGCAGGAGATGTGGAGATCAGGTGACGTTTCAAAGCTCTTGCAGCCCAGAGGATCCACCCTCCTTTGGGTGCACTAGGCTTGGTTGAGCTATAGGAGGGCCTGCCTGGATCTGGAGATTGTGGTCCCATTTCGAGTGGACCAGACACTGCAGGTCCCAGGGGGACTCATTTGCTGGCACATCCTCCCCAGTCCCCTCAGCCCCACGACAACCAGCCTTGAGACACAGCCTGCTGAGGCTCCAGGGATGTGACACCAGCCCAGGTCCCCGAGGCTGCCAAAAATCGAGTACACGTCTTGTATTTTCTTTCTTTCTTTTTCTTTAACTGCATTTTTCTTTCATTGTCAAGCAACTTGATGGACCATGTTGTGTCTCTTGCAGGTGTAAAGCGTTGTGATTTAGTCGTACATATGCATATGTCTATTTTTTTAGGATCCTTTTCTTATATAGGTTGTGACAAAGTGTTGAACAGAGTCCCCTGTGTTGTAGAGTAGGTCTTTGTGGAGTATGTATTGTATATATGTTCATGTATATATGTTAATGCCAACCTCCTAATGTATCCCTCTCCCCCATGTTTCCCCTTTGGTAAGCATAAGTTTGTTTTCTAAGTCTCTGAGTCTGTCGCTGTTTTGTGAATCAGTTGATTTGTATCAGTTTTTAGATTCCACATGTAAGACATATCCCATGCTATTTATCGACCTCCACCGGATTTACTTCACTTAGTTAGATCATCTCGAGGTCCTTCCGTGTTGCTGCAAATGGCAGTATTTCCGTCTTTTGTATGGCTGAGTAGTATTCCATCGTAGATATGTACCGCATCTTCTGTTTCCAGTCATCTGTCGGGGGAAATTTTGCCTGCTTCGGTGTGTTGGTTGTTGTATATAGTGCTGTCATGCACGTTGGGGTGTGTGTAGGTTTTTTTTTATTTTTAAATTAATAGCTACTCTATTTATTTATTTATTTATTTTTAGCTGTGTTGGGTCTTCGTTTCGTGCGTGGGTTTTTTCTAGTTGCGGCAAGCGGGGGCCACTCTTCATCGCGGTGCGCGGGCCTCTCACTATCGCGGGCCCTCCCGTTGCGGGGCACAGGCTCCAAACGCGCAGGCTCAGCAGTTGTGGCTCACGGGCCCAACCGCTCCGCGTCATGCGGGATCTTCCCACACCAGGGCCCAAACCCGTGTCCCCTGCATTAGCAGGCAGACTCGCGACCACTGCGCCACCAGGGAAGCCCTGCGTGTAGGTTTTTGAGCTATGGTTTCCTCTGGGTGTTTGCCCAGAAGTGTGATTGGGGATCAGATGGTAGTTCTATGTTTCAGTTTCGAAGGAACCTCCCAAGTGTACTCCCCAGTGGCTGTACCAGTTACATTCCCCCCTGCAGTGGAGGAGGGTTTGATTTCTCCATGCCCTCTCTGGAATTTATTGTTTGGAGACATTTTCATGATGGCCATTCTGACTGGTGTCAGATGATACCTCGTTGCTCCTTTGATTTGCAGTTCTCAAGTAATTGGTGATCTTCAGCATCTTTTCATGTGTTTTTTCTTTTTCTTCTTTCCCAACAGTGTGAGTGAAATGTACCTCTTGAAATTGTCTTCTGACAAATCCGGCCTGTTCTGAAGTCTTTTCAATTACGTATCCTAGGACATTTCTTGAGCGCAGGTGTTATTTTTTTAAAGCCCTGCAGGCCTTGTGAATGGTAGTGCCCCGAAGCACCGTTTTCCAAGTTGTTGTTCCAGGAATCGTCCACAAGGCGGCAGGCTTCTTTGTGCCCATCTCTGGTCCCTCTGGCAACCAGAGCCTTAGCGAAAGAAAGCGGTGTTCCCGGGTTGTAACTTGGAGGGGCACGTGCCAGAACCAGCACCCAAGGGCTTGTGTCTCCTTCCTTTCTGCCTGTTACCCTTCACCCCCACACAAGTCGCAACCCTTGCCAAAGTGCTACACTGAGGGAGGGTGCCGAGGGTACTGTAGTTGGTACGACAGGAAGGCAGGAGGCTGGAGGTGGGAACCCCAGCAGCAGGAGATGTGGAGATCAGGTGACGTTTCAAAGCTCTTGCAGCCCAGAGGATCCACCCTCCTTTGGGTGCACTAGGCTTGGTTGAGCTATAGGAGGGCCTGCCTGGATCTGGAGATTGTGGTCCCATTTCGATTGGCCAGACACTGCAGGTCCCAGGGGGACTCATTTGCTGGCACATCCTCCCCAGTCCCCTCAGCCCCACGACAACCAGCCTTGAGACACAGCCTGCTGAGGCTCCAGGGATGTGACACCAGCCCAGGTCCCCGAGGCTGCCAAAAATCGAGTACACGTCTCGAATTTTCTTTCTTTCTTTTTCTTTAACTGCATTTTTCTTTCATTGTCAAGCAACTTGATGGACCATGTTGTGTCTCTTGCAGGTGTAAAGCGTTGTGATTTAGTCGTACATATGCATATGTCTATTTTTTTAGGATCCTTTTCTTATATAGGTTGTGACAAAGTGTTGAACAGAGTCCCCTGTGTTGTAGAGTAGGTCTTTGTGGAGTATGTATTGTATATATGTTCATGTATACATGTTAATGCCAACCTCCTAATGTATCCCTCTCCCCCATCTTTCCCCTTTGGTAAGCATAAGTTTGTTTTCTAAGTCTCTGAGTCTGTCGCTGTTTTGTGAATCAGTTGATTTGTATCAGTTTTTAGATTCCACATGTAAGTCATATCCCATGCTATTTATCGACCTCCACCGGATTTACTTCACTTAGTTAGATCATCTCGAGGTCCTTCCGTGTTGCTGCAAATGGCAGTATTTCCGTCTTTTGTATGGCTGAGTAGTATTCCATCGTAGATATGTACCGCATCTTCTGTATCCAGTCATCTGTCGGGGGAAATTTTGCCTGCTTCGGTGTCTCGGTTGTTGTATATAGTGCTGTCATGCACGTTGGGGTGTGTGTAGGTTTTTTTTTATTTTTAAATTAATAGCTACTCTATTTATTTATTTATTTATTTTTAGCTGTGTTTGGTCTTCGTTTCGTGCGTGGGTTTTTTCTAGTTGCGGCAAGCGGGGGCCACTCTTAATCACTGTGCGCAGGCCTCTCACTATCGCGGGCCCTCCCGTTGCGGGGCACAGGCTCCAAACGCGCAGGCTCAGCAGTTGTGGCTCACGGGCCCAACCGCTCCGCGTCATGCGGGATCTTCCCACACCAGGGCCCAAACCCGTGTCCCCTGCATTAGCAGGCAGACTCGCGACCACTGCGCCACCAGGGAAGCCCCTGTCCCTAAGCTTTTCAGGGTTCTCTGAGAACCTGCCAAATCACTCCTTACAGATTTCTAGGTCCCCCAGTGAGAAGGGATCACACACTCTAGTAATTCCTCTGTTTTCCTGGAGCGGGTAAAAGCCTGGTGGGGCAAAAGTGCGGGCAACTTTGAACCTGATCAGAGCCCCGTTGGGGAAAGCACCGCGGGTACTGATTTTGAGGTTTCTGATTTGACAGGGTAAGGTGTGGGGCTGGGGGCTGAGGGAGATGGTGAAGGGGAAGAAATGGGGGCCTGACAATGAGGCTCGGTGTGCTGACGGCTACTTGGCGGTTGAAAGAGGGGATCCGTGAGAAGGTCTGGCTTCACACCTTTTGGGGGAAACCTGGAAATAGAGACTAAACACACATGACAAGAATCCCTCAGACCTTAATCTTGATAAAGTTTTATAAAGGCCTGTACATATGGGACTTCTCCCCATTTGGGGGACTGTTAACAAAACAAGTCCAGTAGTAAAATGGTGTTAAAGATAAGGGATTCATTCTCTGACCACTTCTGATGGTCATCCAAAGCATTTTGGGGCCAGGCTGTGTTGCAAGAAAAAATCAGCTTATTCCTTTTTTTTTCCTTAATTTTAAAAAATTTTGTACTGGAGTATAGTTGATGTATAATGTTGTGTTAGTTTCAGTTGTACAGTTAAGTGATTCAGTTATATATATATATATATATATATATATATATAAGTATCCATTCTTTTTCAGATTCTTTTGCCATATAAGTGAATAATTACAGAATATTGAGTAGAGTTCCTTGTGCTATATATTAGTAGGTCTCTGTAGATTATTTTTTTTAACAATGGAAGACACTTTATTATTTTTTTAAAATCATCTCTCAACATTTCAACTCTGGGTAGAAATCAAACGCATAGATCATCTTTTTGATAAAAAGTAGGGTGTATACTTAAATCCCAAACTCCAAATTTATCCCTCACCTGCATGTTTCTTCCTGACTCATCCCCAGCAAGCATAAGTTGGCTTTCTTTTTTTATTTTTAATTAATTAATTATTTATTTTATGGCTGCGTTGGGTCTTAGTTGCGGCTTGGGGGCTTAGTGGCCCCTCGGATGTGGAAACTTAGATCCCTGTCTAGGGATGAAAACAACGTCCCCTGCATTGGAAGGCGGATTCTTAACTACTGGATCACCAGGGAAATCCCACAAGTTGGCTTTCACATCTGTGCTTCTGTTTGTGTTCTGCAAATAAGTTCATTTGTATCGTGCTTTTTTTCTTAAGCCACACTTAAGTGATATCCTATGATATTTGTCGATCTCTGTGAGTCTGTCACTGTTTGGTGAATCAGTTCATTTGTATCAATTTTTAGATTCCACATATAAGTCATATCCCATGATATATGTCAGCCTCCTTCCGACTTTACTTCACTTAGTTAGATCGTCTCGAGGTCCTTCCATGTTGCTGCAAATGGCAGTATTTCCTTCTTTTGTATGGCTGAGTAGTCTTCCATCATAGATATGTACCACTTCTTCTGTATCCAGTCATCTGTCGGGGGACATTTTGCTTGCTTTGGTGTCTTGGTTATCGTATATAGTGCTGTCATGCACGTTGGGGTGCGTGTAGGTTTCTGAACTATGGTTTTCTCTGGGTGTTTGCCCAGAAGTGTGATTGGGGATCAGATGGTAGTTCTATGTTTCGTTTTTCAAGGAACCTCCCAAGTGTACTTCCCAGTGGCTGTACCAGTTACATTCCCCCCAGCAGTGGAGGAGGGTTTGATTTCTCCATGCCCTCTCTGGAATTAATTGTTTGGAGACATTTTCATGATGGACATTGTGACTGGTGTCAGATGATACCTCTTTGCTCTTTTGATTTGCAATTCTCAAGTAATTGGTGATCTTCAGCATCTTTTCATGTGTTTTTTTTCCTTCTTTCCCAACAGTGTGAGTGAAATGTACCTCTTGAAATTGTCTTCTGACAAATCCGGCCTGTTCTGAAGTCTTTTCAATTACGTATCCTAGGACATTTCTTGAGCGCAGGTGTTATTTTTTTAAAGCCCTGCAGGCCTTGTGAATCATAGTGCCCAAAAACACCTGTTTCCAAGTTGTTATTCCAGGAATCGTCCACAAGGCGGCAGGCTTCTTCGTGCCCATCTCTGGTCCCTCTGGCAACCAGAGCCTTAGCGAAAGAAAGCGGTGTTCCCGGGTTGTAACTTGGAGGGGCACGTGCCAGAACCAGCACCCAAGGGCTTGTGTCTCCTTCCTTTCTGCCTGTTACCCTTCACCCCCACACAAGTCGCAACCCTTGCCAAAGTGCTACACTGAGGGAGGGTGCCGAGGGTACTGTAGTTGATACGCCACGAAGGCAGGAGGCTGGAGGTGGGAACCCCAGCAGCAGGAGATGTGGAGATCAGGTGACGTTTCAAAGCTCTTGCAGCCCAGAGGATCCACCCTCCTTTGGGTGCACTAGGCTTGGTTGAGCTATAGGAGGGCCTGCCTGGATCTGGAGATTGTGGTCCCATTTCGAGTGGACCAGACACTGCAGGTCCCAGGGGGACTCATTTGCTGGCACATCCTCCCCAGTCCCCTCAGCCCCACGACAACCAGCTTTGAGACACAGCCTGCTGAGGCTCCAGGGATGTGACACCAGCCCAGGTCCCCGAGGCTGCCAAAAATCGAGTACACGTCTCGAATTTTCTTTCTTTCTTTTTCTTTAACTGCATTTTTCTTTCATTGTCAAGCAACTTGATGGACCATGTTGTGTCTCTTGCAGGTGTAAAGCGTTGTGATTTAGTCGTACATATGCATATGTCTATTTTTTTAGGATCCTTTTCTTATATAGGTTGTGACAAAGTGTTGAACAGAGTCCCCTGTGTTGTAGAGTAGGTCTTTGTGGAGTATGTATTGTATATATGTTCATGTATATATGTTAATGCCAACCTCCTAATGTATCCCTCTCCCCCATGTTTCCCCTTTGGTAAGCATAAGTTTGTTTTCTAAGTCTCTGAGTCTGTCGCTGTTTTGTGAATCAGTTGATTTGTATCAGTTTTTAGATTCCACATGTAAGACATATCCCATGCTATTTATCGACCTCCACCGGATTTACTTCACTTAGTTAGATCATCTCGAGGTCCTTCCGTGTTGCTGCAAATGGCAGTATTTCCGTCTTTTGTATGGCTGAGTAGTATTCCATCGTAGATATGTACCGCATCTTCTGTTTCCAGTCATCTGTCGGGGGAAATTTTGCCTGCTTCGGTGTGTTGGTTGTTGTATATAGTGCTGTCATGCACGTTGGGGTGTGTGTAGGTTTTTTTTTATTTTTAAATTAATAGCTACTCTATTTATTTATTTATTTATTTTTAGCTGTGTTGGGTCTTCGTTTCGTGCGTGGGTTTTTTCTAGTTGCGGCAAGCGGGGGCCACTCTTCATCGCGGTGCGCGGGCCTCTCACTATCGCGGGCCCTCCCGTTGCGGGGCACAGGCTCCAAACGCGCAGGCTCAGCAGTTGTGGCTCACGGGCCCAACCGCTCCGCGTCATGCGGGATCTTCCCACACCAGGGCCCAAACCCGTGTCCCCTGCATTAGCAGGCAGACTCGCGACCACTGCGCCACCAGGGAAGCCCTGCGTGTAGGTTTTTGAGCTATGGTTTCCTCTGGGTGTTTGCCCAGAAGTGTGATTGGGGATCAGATGGTAGTTCTATGTTTCAGTTTCGAAGGAACCTCCCAAGTGTACTCCCCAGTGGCTGTACCAGTTACATTCCCCCCTGCAGTGGAGGAGGGTTTGATTTCTCCATGCCCTCTCTGGAATTTATTGTTTGGAGACATTTTCATGATGGCCATTCTGACTGGTGTCAGATGATACCTCGTTGCTCCTTTGATTTGCAGTTCTCAAGTAATTGGTGATCTTCAGCATCTTTTCATGTGTTTTTTCTTTTTCTTCTTTCCCAACAGTGTGAGTGAAATGTACCTCTTGAAATTGTCTTCTGACAAATCCGGCCTGTTCTGAAGTCTTTTCAATTACGTATCCTAGGACATTTCTTGAGCGCAGGTGTTATTTTTTTAAAGCCCTGCAGGCCTTGTGAATGGTAGTGCCCCGAAGCACCGTTTTCCAAGTTGTTGTTCCAGGAATCGTCCACAAGGCGGCAGGCTTCTTTGTGCCCATCTCTGGTCCCTCTGGCAACCAGAGCCTTAGCGAAAGAAAGCGGTGTTCCCGGGTTGTAACTTGGAGGGGCACGTGCCAGAACCAGCACCCAAGGGCTTGTGTCTCCTTCCTTTCTGCCTGTTACCCTTCACCCCCACACAAGTCGCAACCCTTGCCAAAGTGCTACACTGAGGGAGGGTGCCGAGGGTACTGTAGTTGGTACGACACGAAGGCAGGAGGCTGGAGGTGGGAACCCCAGCAGCAGGAGATGTGGAGATCAGGTGACGTTTCAAAGCTCTTGCAGCCCAGAGGATCCACCCTCCTTTGGGTGCACTAGGCTTGGTTGAGCTATAGGAGGGCCTGCCTGGATCTGGAGATTGTGGTCCCATTTCGATTGGCCAGACACTGCAGGTCCCAGGGGGACTCATTTGCTGGCACATCCTCCCCAGTCCCCTCAGCCCCACGACAACCAGCCTTGAGACACAGCCTGCTGAGGCTCCAGGGATGTGACACCAGCCCAGGTCCCCGAGGCTGCCAAAAATCGAGTACACGTCTCGAATTTTCTTTCTTTCTTTTTCTTTAACTGCATTTTTCTTTCATTGTCAAGCAACTTGATGGACCATGTTGTGTCTCTTGCAGGTGTAAAGCGTTGTGATTTAGTCGTACATATGCATATGTCTATTTGTTTAGGATCCTTTTCTTATATAGGTTGTGACAAAGTGTTGAACAGAGTCCCCTGTGTTGTAGAGTAGGTCTTTGTGGAGTATGTATTGTATATATGTTCATGTATACATGTTAATGCCAACCTCCTAATGTATCCCTCTCCCCCATCTTTCCCCTTTGGTAAGCATAAGTTTGTTTTCTAAGTCTCTGAGTCTGTCGCTGTTTTGTGAATCAGTTGATTTGTATCAGTTTTTAGATTCCACATGTAAGTCATATCCCATGCTATTTATCGACCTCCACCGGATTTACTTCACTTAGTTAGATCATCTCGAGGTCCTTCCGTGTTGCTGCAAATGGCAGTATTTCCGTCTTTTGTATGGCTGAGTAGTATTCCATCGTAGATATGTACCGCATCTTCTGTATCCAGTCATCTGTCGGGGGAAATTTTGCCTGCTTCGGTGTCTCGGTTGTTGTATATAGTGCTGTCATGCACGTTGGGGTGTGTGTAGGTTTTTTTTTATTTTTAAATTAATAGCTACTCTATTTATTTATTTATTTATTTTTAGCTGTGTTGGGTCTTCGTTTCGTGCGTGGGTTTTTTCTAGTTGCGGCAAGCGGGGGCCACTCTTAATCACTGTGCGCGGGCCTCTCACTATCGCGGGCCCTCCCGTTGCGGGGCACAGGCTCCAAACGCGCAGGCTCAGCAGTTGTGGCTCACGGGCCCAACCGCTCCGCGTCATGCGGGATCTTCCCACACCAGGGCCCAAACCCGTGTCCCCTGCATTAGCAGGCAGACTCGCGACCACTGCGCCACCAGGGAAGCCCCTGTCCCTAAGCTTTTCAGGGTTCTCTGAGAACCTGCCAAATCACTCCTTACAGATTTCTAGGTCCCCCAGTGAGAAGGGATCACACACTCTAGTAATTCCTCTGTTTTCCTGGAGCGGGTAAAAGCCTGGTGGGGCAAAAGTGCGGGCAACTTTGAACCTGATCAGAGCCCCGTTGGGGAAAGCACCGCGGGTACTGATTTTGAGGTTTCTGATTTGACAGGGTAAGGTGTGGGGCTGGGGGCTGAGGGAGATGGTGAAGGGGAAGAAATGGGGGCCTGACAATGAGGCTCGGTGTGCTGACGGCTACTTGGCGGTTGAAAGAGGGGATCCGTGAGAAGGTCTGGCTTCACACCTTTTGGGGGAAACCTGGAAATAGAGACTAAACACACATGACAAGAATCCCTCAGACCTTAATCTTGATAAAGTTTTATAAAGGCCTGTACATATGGGACTTCTCCCCATTTGGGGGACTGTTAACAAAACAAGTCCAGTAGTAAAATGGTGTTAAAGATAAGGGATTCATTCTCTGACCACTTCTGATGGTCATCCAAAGCATTTTGGGGCCAGGCTGTGTTGCAAGAAAAAATCAGCTTATTCCTTTTTTTTTCCTTAATTTTAAAAAATTTTGTACTGGAGTATAGTTGATGTATAATGTTGTGTTAGTTTCAGTTGTACAGTTAAGTGATTCAGTTATATATATATATATATATATATATATATATATAAGTATCCATTCTTTTTCAGATTCTTTTGCCATATAAGTGAATAATTACAGAATATTGAGTAGAGTTCCTTGTGCTATATATTAGTAGGTCTCTGTAGATTATTTTTTTTAACAATGGAAGACACTTTATTATTTTTTTAAAATCATCTCTCAACATTTCAACTCTGGGTAGAAATCAAACGCATAGATCATCTTTTTGATAAAAAGTAGGGTGTATACTTAAATCCCAAACTCCAAATTTATCCCTCACCTGCATGTTTCTTCCTGACTCATCCCCAGCAAGCATAAGTTGGCTTTCTTTTTTTATTTTTAATTAATTAATTATTTATTTTATGGCTGCGTTGGGTCTTAGTTGCGGCTTGGGGGCTTAGTGGCCCCTCGGATGTGGAAACTTAGATCCCTGTCTAGGGATGAAAACAACGTCCCCTGCATTGGAAGGCGGATTCTTAACTACTGGATCACCAGGGAAATCCCACAAGTTGGCTTTCACATCTGTGCTTCTGTTTGTGTTCTGCAAATAAGTTCATTTGTATCGTGCTTTTTTTCTTAAGCCACACTTAAGTGATATCCTATGATATTTGTCGATCTCTGTGAGTCTGTCACTGTTTGGTGAATCAGTTCATTTGTATCAATTTTTAGATTCCACATATAAGTCATATCCCATGATATATGTCAGCCTCCTTCCGACTTTACTTCACTTAGTTAGATCGTCTCGAGGTCCTTCCATGTTGCTGCAAATGGCAGTATTTCCTTCTTTTGTATGGCTGAGTAGTCTTCCATCATAGATATGTACCACTTCTTCTGTATCCAGTCATCTGTCGGGGGACATTTTGCTTGCTTTGGTGTCTTGGTTATCGTATATAGTGCTGTCATGCACGTTGGGGTGCGTGTAGGTTTCTGAACTATGGTTTTCTCTGGGTGTTTGCCCAGAAGTGTGATTGGGGATCAGATGGTAGTTCTATGTTTCGTTTTTCAAGGAACCTCCCAAGTGTACTTCCCAGTGGCTGTACCAGTTACATTCCCCCCAGCAGTGGAGGAGGGTTTGATTTCTCCATGCCCTCTCTGGAATTAATTGTTTGGAGACATTTTCATGATGGACATTGTGACTGGTGTCAGATGATACCTCTTTGCTCTTTTGATTTGCAATTCTCAAGTAATTGGTGATCTTCAGCATCTTTTCATGTGTTTTTTTTCCTTCTTTCCCAACAGTGTGAGTGAAATGTACCTCTTGAAATTGTCTTCTGACAAATCCGGCCTGTTCTGAAGTCTTTTCAATTACGTATCCTAGGACATTTCTTGAGCGCAGGTGTTATTTTTTTAAAGCCCTGCAGGCCTTGTGAATCATAGTGCCCAAAAACACCTGTTTCCAAGTTGTTATTCCAGGAATCGTCCACAAGGCGGCAGGCTTCTTCGTGCCCATCTCTGGTCCCTCTGGCAACCAGAGCCTTAGCGAAAGAAAGCGGTGTTCCCGGGTTGTAACTTGGAGGGGCACGTGCCAGAACCAGCACCCAAGGGCTTGTGTCTCCTTCCTTTCTGCCTGTTACCCTTCACCCCCACACAAGTCGCAACCCTTGCCAAAGTGCTACACTGAGGGAGGGTGCCGAGGGTACTGTAGTTGATATGCCACGAAGGCAGGAGGCTGGAGGTGGGAACCCCAGCAGCAGGAGATGTGGAGATCAGGTGACGTTTCAAAGCTCTTGCAGCCCAGAGGATCCACCCTCCTTTGGGTGCACTAGGCTTGGTTGAGCTATAGGAGGGCCTGCCTGGATCTGGAGATTGTGGTCCCATTTCGAGTGGACCAGACACTGCAGGTCCCAGGGGGACTCATTTGCTGGCACATCCTCCCCAGTCCCCTCAGCCCCACGACAACCAGCTTTGAGACACAGCCTGCTGAGGCTCCAGGGATGTGACACCAGCCCAGGTCCCCGAGGCTGCCAAAAATCGAGTACACGTCTCGAATTTTCTTTCTTTCTTTTTCTTTAACTGCATTTTTCTTTCATTGTCAAGCAACTTGATGGACCATGTTGTGTCTCTTGCAGGTGTAAAGCGTTGTGATTTAGTCGTACATATGCATATGTCTATTTTTTTAGGATCCTTATATAGGTTGTGACAAAGTGTTGAACAGAGTCCCCTGTGTTGTAGAGTAGGTCTTTGTGGAGTATGTATTGTATATATGTTCATGTATATATGTTAATGCCAACCTCCTAATGTATCCCTCTCCCCCATGTTTCCCCTTTGGTAAGCATAAGTTTGTTTTCTAAGTCTCTGAGTCTGTCGCTGTTTTGTGAATCAGTTGATTTGTATCAGTTTTTAGATTCCACATGTAAGACATATCCCATGCTATTTATCGACCTCCACCGGATTTACTTCACTTAGTTAGATCATCTCGAGGTCCTTCCGTGTTGCTGCAAATGGCAGTATTTCCGTCTTTTGTATGGCTGAGTAGTATTCCATCGTAGATATGTACCGCATCTTCTGTTTCCAGTCATCTGTCGGGGGAAATTTTGCCTGCTTCGGTGTGTTGGTTGTTGTATATAGTGCTGTCATGCACGTTGGGGTGTGTGTAGGTTTTTTTTATTTTTAAATTAATAGCTACTCTATTTATTTATTTATTTATTTTTAGCTGTGTTGGGTCTTCGTTTCGTGCGTGGGTTTTTTCTAGTTGCGGCAAGCGGGGTCCACTCTTCATCGCGGTGCGCGGGCCTCTCACTATCGCGGGCCCTCCCGTTGCGGGGCACAGGCTCCAAACGCGCAGGCTCAGCAGTTGTGGCTCACGGGCCCAACCGCTCCGCGTCATGCGGGATCTTCCCACACCAGGGCCCAAACCCGTGTCCCCTGCATTAGCAGGCAGACTCGCGACCACTGCGCCACCAGGGAAGCCCTGCGTGTAGGTTTTTGAGCTATGGTTTCCTCTGGGTGTTTGCCCAGAAGTGTGATTGGGGATCAGATGGTAGTTCTATGTTTCAGTTTCGAAGGAACCTCCCAAGTGTACTCCCCAGTGGCTGTACCAGTTACATTCCCCCCTGCAGTGGAGGAGGGTTTGATTTCTCCATGCCCTCTCTGGAATTTATTGTTTGGAGACATTTTCATGATGGCCATTCTGACTGGTGTCAGATGATACCTCGTTGCTCCTTTGATTTGCAGTTCTCAAGTAATTGGTGATCTTCAGCATCTTTTCATGTGTTTTTTCTTTTTCTTCTTTCCCAACAGTGTGAGTGAAATGTACCTCTTGAAATTGTCTTCTGACAAATCCGGCCTGTTCTGAAGTCTTTTCAATTACGTATCCTAGGACATTTCTTGAGCGCAGGTGTTATTTTTTTAAAGCCCTGCAGGCCTTGTGAATGGTAGTGCCCCGAAGCACCGTTTTCCAAGTTGTTGTTCCAGGAATCGTCCACAAGGCGGCAGGGTTCTTTGTGCCCATCTCTGGTCCCTCTGGCAACCAGAGCCTTAGCGAAAGAAAGCGGTGTTCCCGGGTTGTAACTTGGAGGGGCACGTGCCAGAACCAGCACCCAAGGGCTTGTGTCTCCTTCCTTTCTGCCTGTTACCCTTCACCCCCACACAAGTCGCAACCCTTGCCAAAGTGCTACACTGAGGGAGGGTGCCGAGGGTACTGTAGTTGGTACGACAGGAAGGCAGGAGGCTGGAGGTGGGAACCCCAGCAGCAGGAGATGTGGAGATCAGGTGACGTTTCA